>NC_090922.1:104906472-107406472 GCF_040938575.1 Ambystoma mexicanum
CTGATGTGGTGAATTATATTGGAAAGGTTCAACCATTTGTGTCACAAAAGAGGATTAAACATATACCAGTTTCCCATCAAGGAGAGACTGCTCTGGATTCTGAAGCGGAAGTGTTAGGGTAGTATTGTATTTTTCAGAGGTTCTGCAGTCTCTTTTAGGGACTTAACACTTTTTTCTTTTTTCACTTGTTTTTGTATTGGCTGTCAACAACCTTTATTTCATACTCCATTGTGTGATGTGTGTGGGATATTTAGGGGGATCCCTGTTTCAACACTCAATTCTGTCTGCATTTTCAGAATTGTAGCAGGTTTACATACCTCCTGGAGGATTTGCACCATGAGTCTGTCTCTGTAGTTTTAGGGCCAGATCTGGCCATACTTTCTGGACCTTGTGTCCTGTGCTTGGCCCCGGTTCTGATTTCTGACTGCCGGACACCTTTCCTGGGCTGTCCTCGTCCTCTCATAGGTCCAAATAGTTGTCTATATCAGGCTTCTCCTGCTTTGAACGTTTTCTGTGCCATTTTACCACTTCCTTCCTTCTTTACCACCTTGGCCTCCTGCCTTGGTTTTGGAAGCAGCTGCTGACTGGAAGAGTGGTGGGACTCCACTACCCTACCTCATCTGCTTGTCGGGGCGTCCTAGGTTGCCCACATCATTGTGGACTTGCCATCTGCCAGGGTGTGAAAGTAAAATGATGCTGGGTATTTTTTCTGTAAGAGAAGTCTGTTAATTAGAACCCCCCCTTTTAAAAAAAACTCCATGCAAAAACATGTGCCTTAGATGCCCCAGTCTCCTGACATCTGCAGTTCCTGCTCGCCAGTGGCACCCTGACGGCTGTTGTGATCCAAAGCCACTGCAGCCAAAAGTATCATTTTAACTGCTGTACTTCTGACCTAAAATGTAATAATCGTTGCCTTATTAGGTCTGGTGACAGGCTAATCTCTAAGAATAAGCCAAACCTGGTTATGGTATGGTGACTGATGACAGCACACAATTATTAAAAACACACCATAGATATTCCGCAAGTGTCAAGATGGCTACAGCCGGTAAGATGTCTCAGTGAGTTAAATACTTGTTGCTGTGATCTGTGTTCGATCTGCAGTTCGCAGGTTCGAATCCCGGCATGGCCAACTCAGCCTTTCATTCTTCCGAGGTCGATAAATGAGTACCAATTTCTTTGGGTACTAATAGTAATGTATGTAAAATCTGTCCTATGTAAAGCGCTTTAGATTAAAGAACTATATAAAAAACAAATCATTGAGGCCAGGTCAGCGGTATCAAGGTGATGTATTTTCATGGCTAGCCTGGCTGTCTCCACTGCTCTCAGCGAGACAATAGCCAGGATACTGTCTTCCTTTGATTCTCCTCCATAACAAAGGCCCACCTCACAGAAGGGTGCTACACTAAAGAGGGCCTTTGAAGTCAGCAGGTATGGGAAAGGGATAGAGCTTGAGTAGCCAGAGACTGAAAGGTGGACCTGAGAAGGGGGTACAACATCTTGTTTTCCAGTGCGGGCTCTCACCCTTCCTGCACCCTTAATTTCCTGCAGGATAAGGCATTTGGGGTATGATGTAATAAGGCAAAGGTCACTTGTTACAGCAACAGGGATTGAACCCCTTACAGTAGGCTTGCTTTTGTCCAATACACAGTGACAACTTAACTTTGAGGAATGGGTCCCCTACTCCTTCCTTGATTAATTTTTGACATTTAAAAGACTAGGAAAATTCAATGGACACTATTGGGATTGCAGTCCATTCCAAAGTCCCCCAACAGTGAGAGGACGATAGGAGATATCCAAGACAGAGGATAGCTCTGTCACCTAATCAGCCCTTTGGACCAGTGGGGGTGAACTGCGGTTGAAGAAGGCCTGCCACTCTGCCAGCTGTACATGAACCAGGCTCCTCACTGGAGGCGATGGAACCCCTCTATGTAGCAGCCAAAGTCCCTGGTTTGGGACAACGGAGCATGTCTCACTTTCCCCCAGAAGCTCACAGTTTCCAGAGCTCTGGTCCTCTCTAGGCTGGACTATTGCAACAGCCTTCTTCTAAATGTTCCTGCCACTACTTTTCGACCTTTACAACTTATCCAGAACAGGACTGCAAGACTTTTCCTTGGCCTCAAGCCCAGGGATTTTATCTCTCTAGCACTATTATCTCTTCTCTGGCTCTCCGTGGCTGCAAGTATCAACTTCAAGACCCTCTGCATTGTCCACAAGGCTTTTGGGGGCCCGGGACCGCTCTACCTCCCAATTTTCTCTTCCAAAACATCTTCCTTCTCGAGCTCTCTGCTCATCCACCTCCAACTCTCTGAAGGTCAGACGCTTCTCCAAGCAGAGTGTTGGGGGCAGATCTATCTCTTCGGCTGAGGCCTCCCTCTGGAACAGCCTCCCTGCCTCTCTCAAACTTGTGCAGAACCACCTCCGTTTCTGGACGCAACTCAAGACCTTCCTTTTTGCTTCTGTTTTCTCTCTTCCTCTCCCCTGCTTATGCACCGGACCGCTCCACGCACTGGTCACTTGGTCACCCTCTGAACTCGGGCCTGGGTTCCTGCATGACCAGTTGCCCTTGCACTGCCTCTTGGCCCCCCAGCACTTAAGGGTATGTATCTGCAACCCTACAGTCCCTTCTCTCTGCACTTATGAGCCACCCGCTGGCTGCACTTATGAGTTCACTGCACATCCTCCTTCTCCCCCCCCCCACCCTCCTGGCACTTCTCGCCTTCCCTCTTCCCTGCACTTGCGCGATCTGAATGACACAAGGCCTAGTAAGATTGTTATTTTGTCCTCCCTGGTTTCCCCATCCTCGCCTTGTCACGCCTAGAAACACTAGTGTACAGGCGCGTTATAAATGCCACCTCATACTTTTACGTCCCGTTCCTTTTCCTCCATACTGCATAGGCGTCCCTTCCAAGGGATGGGAGACGGAACCTTTTTCATCAGAAAAAACCTTCTTCCCCTTTAAATTTAGAGGCGCGCAGGGGTGCTGCCCAGGGAGCATGCGCTGCCCTAACTCCGCCCTCCGGCTCCACACCTCAATCCCCTTTTCCGCATCGACGGGAACAGGCCGAATTCACCAGTGCTCCTGGGTTTGGCTTCGCCCATGTAATTCCACGTGGGATACTCTCTTCTCTTTGTCTTTTTTTGTCTTTTTATCATTCAGGTACTCAGTCCTCAGGCGCCACGCTCCTCCCTGGCGTATGTCAAATTCCACAGGGTTCAGCAGGTGTCCATCCTGCAATGGGCTCTTCCCAACTTCAGACCCCAACGTCCTCTGCCTACGTTACCTTGGCCCAGACCATGGTTGGCAAGCCTGTACAGCGTGTGGCTCGTTGTCATCGAAGGCGCTGAAGAACAGACTAGCCAGGTGGATGGAGTTCTTCCAGAAGTTGCCTCCGAGGAACTCGAACTTTGTGAAACATCGAGCTAGGCCCAAAGTAGAGCCGCTATTTTCCTTCACACCCCACAAGGGAGACACCTTTCCTAGGACTCTCTTGAGCGGGAGGAACCGTGCAGGTCCTTGTACCAACACGGGCACCGAGGCTGCGGTAGCTACTGGCCTTCGGGCTGAGGGATCCTTGGGTCCTCCCGGTGGTAGTGTTGAGGGACCGGAAGGTTCTTGTACCGGATTGTCATCCGAGGGGCTCCGCCCTTCTATCAGCAATATGGCCTAGGGGCTACGCCCTAGTACTGGCAGTATGTCGGAGGGGGCACCTAAACGCAGCTCTACCAACCCCCGGGTCCAGGGTGTCGCACCTTCCGGGCCTAGGCCTGAGGAGCAGGCTAGGCCTCTTGATCCACATGCAAGAGTCTTGGAGGAGGCTGGGCCCAGGGAGCCGAGCAACACGTCGCAGGCACATGACAGGCAGCTTGACAAGATGGCCGCCGCGCCAGACGGAGGAACCTGTCCGACGCCATTCGAGGAGTTTGTAAAGAATGAGTGTCAAGGTGGGACTGGCCTTATCCAGGTACGTGGTCTACAGCCTATCCTTATGCGCAGGGCAGTTTCCCACTGCATCCATATGGGCAGAGTATGCAGAGGCTCCAGCAGCTCCCGGCTACCCCGTCAGTACCCCCTGCCATCTCTACGGCCAGTGAAGAGGGGTTCTTCGAGAGGTTCCTCAGCCTCATGAAGTCACCCCGGATGGGCGTTATCCTCAAGGACGCCATCAGGGAAGTCCTCCCTACGATGCTAGTGGCACCACAAGTGTCTCCGCACTTGCCCCGACGCAGCCGCTGCCTCAGGCTCCCCAGCCGACTCCACAGGTGGTTCCGTATCAGCCACCACTTCCTCCTCAGCCTCTGCCCGTGGTCCCTGTACCCCAGCCTCCGGCGCCAACTACTCGCCCACCTCTGCAGGATCCCCATGATCTGCAGGATACGGATGAGGAGGAGGATCCTGATAAGCCATCCTCAGCCAGGGCCTTCCACGAACATCTTGCAGTATCTGGGCCTACCCCAACCTGAGGTCGAGCAGCCGGTAGAGGGTGTTCTGGCTGAAGTCCTCACGCGACGCCCCTCTGCCAAGACTGGGATTCCACTGCAAACCAATGTAGTCTCCCTGGCCAAGAAGGGTTGGCTCAAGCCCCACTCGGCCCAGCCGGTCAATCGACGCCTGGACACCAAGTACAGACAAATGGAAGGTGATGCACTCTTGCTCTCGGCCCATCCTCAGCCACACTCCTCAATGATCGCTGCAGCATCAATATACTCTAAGCCTCAGTCGTCCTCAGCCTCCTCCTCTGCGGCGCTGCTAGGCAAGGAGGAGAAGATCTAGGAGGCGTACAGGAAGAACCTCAATTCCAACGCGTCCTTGCATCTTCATCAGGCCAACGCTGATGCCATGCTGGCTGCCACCAACCAAATGTTATGGCGGGAAATTGCGGCCTTCCTCCCAGAACTCCCTACTCAGAGCCAATCACGTTTTAAGGCGGGGCTGGCTGAGGCCAAGCTGGTGGCGCATAACCTCATGGAATCCACAGTGCCCATATTGACACCTCTGGCTGTGCCATTTGTATCGCCATGGATATGAGAAGAACAGTCTGGCTCCGGGTAACGAAGTTCAACCCGGACACCCAGGAACGCATATTAGATCTACCGTTCGAGGGGGGGGGGGGGCGACCTCTAACACTCCTCCACAGACGAAGAGCTGGACAAAAAGAAAAACAGCTCACAAACGGCCAAGTCTTTATCCATCCTGACAAAGACCACGTCCAAGTCGTACACCCAGTCACAGCAGCGCTCCGACAGGGGGGGTATGTACGGAGGGTTCCATGGCTTCCAGGAATGGAGATCAGGTAGCCGGACCGCTCGCCATCTCAGAACCGGCGCAAGCAACAGAAATGGGGGGGGGGGTAAGGGTTTTTTCCAGGCCCCCTCCTCCGCAACATCCTCTGAGGGAAAGAAGGCATGACACGCCCCTTTGGGTTCACGTGTCTCCAGTGGGGGGCAGGCTTGCTCTCCACGCTCATTTCTGGCTGGGAATTTCGTGGACCCCTAGATCCTCTCCGTAGTATCCATGGGGTACCGCCTCCCTATCCCAGCTTCTCCTCCCTCCTCCTCCCCCCACTCCCAAAGTTTGGGACAGCAACTCTTTTTGCGGAGATCCGGTCGCTCGTAGAGAGCTAGGCAGTGGAGGGAAGTCCCAGCATCCCAGCGAGGCTTGAGCTTTTACGCCAGGATTTTCGCCATTCAGAAGAAGAACCAGGCGGGCCCGAGAGTTGTGCTGGACCTTTCCACCCTCAACCTCTCCTTACCCCTACACAAATTCAAGATGGTTATGCCAGAGACTGCAGAGACATTGGGCAAGGGAGACTGGATGTGCTCCCTGCATATGAAGGACGCGTACCTACACGTCCCGATATGGCAGCCCCATCATTCTTTCCTACGGTTCAGGATCATGGGCTACCATTTTCAATACAAGGTCCTTCCTTTTGGCCTCAACCCGGCCCCCAGGGTCTTTACCAGGCTCATGAATTCAGTGGCTGCCCTCCTCAGAGCGCAGGGCCTCCACATCTACCCATACCTAGATGACTGGCTCGTCAGGGCTCATCTCCGGAAGCGGTTCACCACTCTTCCCATGCCCTGATGAATACACTGCACGATCTGGGCTTCTCGCTCAATCTCAAGAAGTTGCAGCTGCTGCCCACGCGGACTCTGACATTCTTGGGTCTCATCTGGGACACGTGCTCTGAGAAGGTATTTCCGTCGGAGGACACAATCTCGCCATCAAGAGGGCCACCACCCACTTCCTCAGCAGAGAGGTGACCTCGGCATGGTGGTACCAGCATCTCCTAGGTCTCTTGGCGGCGGTCCTATTAGCCGTTCCGCACACGAGATTGAGGATGAGGAGGATTCAGCTGCACTTCGCGGCCTCATGGAACCGAGATGATCAACATTCCTCCATCTCTCCACCCGGACCTAACATGGTGGTCCAGGGACGGCAACCTACAGAGGGACAAGCCCTTTCGGCCGCCCACCCCGCAGGTCACCCTCATCAGACTCCTCGCTCAAGGGCTGGGGAGCCACCCTGGACGATTTCTCGGACTCTTTCTGGACTCGACAGGAGCAGGAATACCACATCAATTAGTTAGAGCTGAACGCCATCTTGCTAGCGCTCAGAGCATTCCTACTACTTCTCAGGGGCAAGGATGTCCTCATCCAGACAGACAACTCGACCAACATGTACTAAGTCAACAAGCAGGGAGGTACCAGATCCCCTCCTCTCTGCAGACTGGCAATCAGCATGTGGGCCCTGGAAAACGACATCTGCCTCATGGCAGTCCACCTCCCGGGGGATTCCGACCTGGAGGTGGACAGGCTCAGCAGGTTGGGAGCGGACAATTACGAGTGGCAGCTAAACAACCTCATTATTCAGGAGATCTTCAACAGGTGGGTTCATCCCCAGGCGGATCTCTTTGCCACGTGGCGCAACAAGAAGGTGCCCTCAGTTCGCCTCCTGGCAGGGACAGGGCCATGGCTCCCTGGGCGACGCATTTTGGCTTCAGTGGAACGGCATGATCGCTTAAGCATTACCCCCCACTCCGCTGATTCACAGAATGATTTGCAAGATGCCAGCTCAACATTATTCTACTAGCTCCCAGGTGGCCGGCCAGGCCATGGTTTTCGAAGCTGCTCAGCCTCTCGGAGATGCCTCCGATTCACTTACCGACGGGCCCAGCACATCTTCTGGCGCAGCAGGAGGGCAGGGTCATCCACCTCGCGCCACAGAAACTAGCCCTCACCGGTGGTGCCTGAGCAAGTAATGCTGCGGCACCTCAGCCTCTCCCAGGCTAATTTGGAAATCATACAGGGCACTGGACTGAAATAACAAAGGCAGGGCTGCAGACAGTAAACAAGAACATTCAGGACTTGATTCTGAAGATAAATCCAGGTTATACAGACTTCGGGCACAGAACAAGGAACTGCAGACAGGGAACAAGAGAATTGCTGGTAGAGAGCAAGGGGCTGCAGATGGGGATGAGAGAACTGCAAGCAGGGGAAAAGGGCAGGAATCACAGCACAGGGGTGCAGGCAGAGTAGCAGGGCTGTGGCGCAGAGAGCACACAGCACTTGAACAGTAGCAGGTTTTGGAAACAGCAGAAATCCACGGATCAAAGAACGAGGGGCAGGCAGCGAACTCAATACAAAGAGACCTGTGCTGCTGCAGGCAGCTGCTTAAATACTGACTCGCCTAGTGCTGAAGCTGGCTTGTTAGTAGCACCACACCTAAAGGTAATTGCCTCCACCCTCTCTGGTCCTGGGAAAGTGAAAGCAGCACTGATCTGTAAGACTTCTGGGGATTGTAGTTCTAAGGCTGCTGCAAAGGAATAGCCAGACAATGAGAACGGACACAAGGTGCATTATGGGATATGTAGTTTGTGAAATTAAATAAGGAAGTACCAAAGTTTTGCAAACGGAAAGTAAAGACACAAATATGAATAGGCATTGCAAAGTAGTATTATTGGTGAATGAGTCCTAAATAGTCCACAATGGGTGCCAATTGATGCTCTAGTGGTACAGTCGTGACAGTATGCCCCTTCCCAGGCACTATGTAGCTAGTCCAAAAAGAAGACTACGCTCAAGACTTGTATCATTGCAGAAGGGTCTAATACAGTAATAGCAGCTCAAGAAGGTCCAACACCTGTTTAAGGCATCAAGGTGAGAGTCTTAAGCAGAGGAAACCTCAGCATCTTTTATAACCTTGGTGTTTGAATGGTATACACCAAATTGTTCGTTTACAATTGTTCGCATGAACAATTGACCGATTTTAAAGGGTCACAATTGACCTTTTCACAATTGACCGTGTATATGTGTGTGTATGTGTATATATATATATATATATATATATATATATATATAATATAGGGTTTTGGGGGGGTTTGGGTTGGGTGGGGGTTGCGGGGGGTTTTCCCCCGCATATATGTTACAATTGACCTTCACAATTCGGTCAATTGTGAAAAGTTCAATTGTAATTCAAACAGTTGTAATACGAACAATTCGTATACAACCGTTTGAATCAGAGGCACAAAACACTGACATGTGTTCATGGACAGAGAAACTGGGAAACTCTGCTGCCAACTTCATGGTTTCTTCTTTTCTGAGGGCAGATGTTTTACTTAGGACTGGCAGTGGCACAGTGCTGAAGGATGGTACCAGGGCTTCAGTTTCATGGGTTACTTCAGGGAGGTCTTCCAAATCTTCAAAAGTATTGATAGGCGGTGTGATTTTTCTTTTTTCTTATTGGAAGGCAAGTGCGGCAAGACAGGAATTTCACTGCATAGTGTAAACAGGATGCATATCTTTTCACAAATATGTATCTTCACTGACAATCGGGTACCTGGAAGGGTTCATTAATGGAGCAGTAGCCACTAGGCACTCGCTTGTTTCAGTATATACGATAGAAAACATCTCCATTGCAAAGTGATTTGAGGGATGCAGATCAGGATGTCCGTAAAGAATTGTACACTCTTTTTAATCAGGAAGAACGGCTTCGAGTAGCATGACGCCAATACAGGGACTGAAATTGACAGGGGCTGGGCGCTAATTACCTCTTGTTTGACGTGATGGGAGCCCCTGATAACATTCCCCTTAATTGTTTCCAGGCGCCGACATCAGTGCCTACTGTTTATTCATTGTGTGGTACAATTTTTCATGATCACCTCTAGGTGGCGGAAAAGCGCTGTTCTAAGGAGAGCAGCCTTTGTACTGGTAACACAGGGTCTTTGCTAATATGCTCAGCACCTGAGTGAGTGCTTGTTCAAAAAGCATTCACGTGTATTGAATGCCTGCAGAGGGCACGCACTGGTGCATCCAGTCCGCCGGATGCCATGCTTCTAATTTTGCTCCCAGTCGGACACCGTCCTCTGCAATGGGGGTTAATCACACGCCACAATCAGGAGGACCTTCTCCATTTTAATATCAATGCTAGCAGCATTTGTGAGTAGATCTGCACTACAGAACGGGTTGTATACTTTGTGGCAGACCTCCGGAGCCAGCCCATCATCGAAATCTTCTCCAATTCACACTGGAGAATTTCATCATAAGTCACCAACCTGAAATTCAGCTCCACAAATAAGGCAGCCACGTTTAGCAGTGGGTAGATAAGGTGAGTAACCTGGATCCTTGTAGCTTAGTTAACTTTCTTGTTGGTGTTGTGACCCCCTTTTTTTTGTTTACCCCTAGCATGTAAAGAGTTTAACTGGGTTTGTGCTGCTGCCCGAATGAGCTTCTAAAAGGCTGCTCTTTAGAACGGACCGTTTTCAGGTCTTTTAACTGGGCAGACCTGTTCACACACCCTTTTTAAATATTCAAATTTTGACATCCCGTTCAAGTTTTTGGAGGAGACAGATAAAGGTCACCAGTGCCTGAAAATCGGAGGACACGGACCTTGTTGTTTCTGGCTCATTAGACTTTGTAAACACGATGACTAGTATTCTTGTTTCAAATAGGTTCTCATATTTGCGTGAAGTTAGTTTGAAAAGGGCAAAGAGCCGGCCAAATGCAATAACAAACCGGAGTACCTTACCAATTATGTGTGTGCTCCTGGGAAAGTGAGAGGTCAAGTGAAAGGGGTGCTAAGTGATGAGGTTTTAATCCTTTGAACATAACCTATATTTATGGTAAACGCACTGGACACCAGAGTGGTAACGTGCTGTAAAGATGTATTCCTACTTTATTGTTGATCATTGGTGCTAGTGGCACTATCTCAGAAAATAGATTGCAAAATAAACCCTATTAGTCAAACGTTTTTCTTTATAATGCATGAATGGATGTGCAGATTGATTTTGGATGAAGACATGAGGAAGCAAGTTGCTCATGTGCACCAGTGAAGTATTACATCAGTGCAATGTGCCTGGGCTGCTATAAACTTGCGATTAGTAGGTGCTGTTTGCATCTCTGCAATGTGCTTGTGGCCCATGGTAACCAGACAGACATTGCACACTCTGTGCAATACACTGGACCTGTGGAAATCTTACAAAAGCAAATGCCCTCTGGCACCCACTACAGTTTTCATGTGCACTAGAAGATTGTAAAGATACCTTTGCCCAACAGTACTCATTGCAGTCTGCTAGGAGAAGTGGGACCTGGCAAGAGTACTGGAAAACATTTGTAAATCTGTCCAGTGTGCTTTAACATATGGAAACTGCTTTTAAATTTAATGCACAATTTTTACTTGTGTCCTGGTGTGGGGAATGTTAAATTTCAGCAAGTTGCATGGAGCACTTGTACCTTTACAATGTGCACAACCATTAGAAAAGTTCAGTAAGCACTATTTGACATTTGTCAATCATAAATGTGTAATGAGGAACGTGCAATGCATATAGAATGGGTCATTCCTCCTCTGTGCAATGTGTTGAGGCTTGAGGTACCAACAAAAATACTGCACTATAAAGCGCTTTAAAAAAGCGGCACTTCGAAGGGATTGTGTCCTCCGACGTATTCCTTATCTTTGATAGATCATCTCCCAGCTTGCTGGCCTCGGAAAAAAAATGTTTTCAGTAGCGGGCGCTGCGCGTCGACGTCCCTCGAGCCGATATCCCTCGATGGCCTCCGTATCGGCGCCAACGTCACCACGCGTATAAATAGATTCGCGCAGCGTCCGTTGCTCAGTTCCATTTTTCCGCGCTTCATGGGGCCTCGGAATATCGTTGCTCAGTTCTTCAGTCGAATATATCAATGTATTCCTCGTGAATACCGACTCGTACTCGATGCCTTCCTCACCCGAACCGACTACTCCACGGACCGGCTTCAAAAAATGTTGAGACTTTGGAAAGAAAATGTCATTGACGGATCCTCACAGGATCTGTTTGTGGTGCCTGGGAATCGAGCACCATTGTTCGGAGTGCGAGGACTGCATGTCCTTGATGGCGAAAGCCTTGAAGGAGTGTAAGGGGAAGCTCGAGAGAGGTAAGGCAGTTAAAACTTCTTCGAAAGTTTCCTCGGCGGAGTCGAGACATTCGTCTCCTCGCCATCACAAAAGACATTCTCGTTCTAGGTCTTGAAGCAGTTCCCATCACTCTTCGAGATCTAAGCATTCAAAAAAGAGACGTCGAAGATCCCCTTCCTCGTCTTTGCCTTCTTCCGTTTCCCCATAAAGGGTCTCCTGCCCCACAAAACATAGCTCTCAGGCTGAGTGGGAGGAATTCAGGAAAAAGATGCTAAGCGTCTTTTTTTTTTTTTTTTTTTTTTATTGTTGCAGTTGATAAATCAACTTTTCAACAGTACATTCATACAAAAAACATCAAAATTTTAATTTAACAATTAATAATAAAAAGGAAAGAAAATACATATTCATTTCACTAACGAATTACCTAACATCATCTTCTAGCTAAAAGGTTACAAAGAGGAAACCACATGAACATACTAAAATAAACCATCACTTTGTTTCTCCAGCCAGCCCATTGACAGGATTTTTGAGTGGATAATAATGAATTCATCTGTAAATACATTCAATGACCATCATTCGCCTCAGCACAATTATTCACATCTGTTAATTTCAGGGCAAGTAAAAAGTTAACTACTGCAATTCTTACTTTTGTTAACCTTGTGTTATATATATACCACCACAATGATTCTTTTGTTATCAATTTGTAACCTTCAAAGTGTGGTTTAAAGAACCTAGTTCTTACTTCTACCAATAACGGACAGGTCACAACTAGATGATGTAATGTTTCCTTCATTTCATTGTTCTTACAAAATCTACAAAAATTCATTTTCTTAGGTATTAACTTCCTTTTCGCCAAGATTTCCCTAGTATGTCAAATGTTTAATCTGTATCTCAAGAACATATTCCTGTATTTGGATCCAGGGAATTTTAATAAATAAGTCTCAGTCGTTCTTAACTTTTTTATCTCAACCTTGAATTCAGATCCATGTTTGCTGTTTACACATTTATCATAAGTATTGCACCAATCCCATATCAGGATTTTCTTTTTGGCCTTCATTGGATTATTCATTAACATATCATCAGACACATCTGCATTTACTAAGAAATCTTGAACCTTATCCCTCCATTTGGCCATAGCCAAATGATTAGTTGTCATTATATATGTCGAAAGTATCTGCATAATCGATTTCACTTCCGTTTTCAGTAAGCATTTGCGATATATGCAGCATAACTTCCACATATACATTGTGTAAAGTGAAGTCAAACCCAACTCATAGCGCACTAAACAGATTGAAACTGATTTTGGTAGTTTCAGAATTGATTTCCAAAAAGCACCCTCCAATATGGACCAATAAGATTCATCTCTCCAAGATCTCGTTTCTGCGCCATATATCACTGTTGGGATAGCTTTCTGACAGTAGAAAATGAGTATTGGCTTCAAGGAAAACATTCCGTATTTATGATTCAACAAGGAGGCCTGAGCAGTGGCGGTCTTCATTTTCCCTCGTATTTCATTATAATATGGAGTGTCAGATTCAAAAGCATTCATATTAAGTCCTAAGTACTTGTATTCGGTCACATTTTCAAGGCGTTGAGACTGCAAGTACCAGGACAAACATACCTCTTTTTTATTGCATCTCATGCCAATCTTCATGGTCTTTGATTTCGACAGGTTTACGCTCAATTCATTATTTTCCACATATTTACCCAACACATTTAGCAGCCCCTGCAACCCCCTCGCTGTTTTAGCTAGCAAAACTAAGTCGTCAGCATAGAACAGCCATGGGATTGCAGCTGTCATCAACCGTGGTGCATCTGAGACAACACTCCTGAATTCATCCGCCAGATCTGCTATATAGAAGTTAAACAGCGAGGAAGCCATTCGGCAACCCTGCTTCAACCCTCTATAAGTATGTATACAACCGGTTAAAGCACCATCCAATGTTATTCTGACCTGTATCGAAGTATCTGTATGAAATTCCTGAATCCAGAATTTCAAATGTTCAGGGCAGTTTTTATTGGTCAATTTCTGAAACAATAGCTGTCTGGATATCGAATCAAATGCGGTTTCCAGATCTATAAAGGCCATGTATAATTTTTGTTTTACCTGTAATTCGTGTTTTTTAATGGCATGAATTACCTGTAAATTAACCGCCGTTCCTAACCCTGGTCGAAAACCCGTCTGGAAAGGGTCATTAATTGCATATTCATCCGTCCATTGGTTAAATTCATCCAATAAAAATCTGGCGAATAACTTCCCTGGTGCATCTAACAGAGCCACTGGTCTATAGTTCCTAGGGTCCGACCTATCCCCCTTTTTATAGATGGGAACTATGATCGATTTTTGCCACGATTTCGGAAGAATTTTTGTATATATTATTTGGTCAAATAATACTCGCAAAATAGCGGCCCATGCCTGAGGATGTTCTCTAAGCATAGAATTGGAGAGTCCATCCGGGCCAATTGCTCTAGATGAGCTTAACTTCTTAATATAATATACAATGTTTTCCTCCGTGATTTTTAACTGAGTTATTTCCTTAACAATTGGACCTGAAGGTCTGTTAGCCCATACAGCACTTGCATATAAGGATGAATAATAATCAGTCCATACCTCCTCTGGGACCGCATTTACTTGAACAATCGATTGAACAGGTACATATATATTTTTTATTAATCCCCAGATTAAAGCAGAATTTTTTGAAGCCAATGAATGTAACATAATTTTCGCATCTCTTAAAATCAAATGGGCTCTATATTCCTTAAGCCAGTTTTTGTAAGAGTTTTTCAGTTTATTAGTTACTTTTTTCCATTCCAATGTGCTACATTCAGGCAGATTACGGATCTCCTTTTTTAGTCTGCTTTTTCTCAATCGCACCTCATTGTCATTTTCATGCCGATGAGTTTTTTGGTTAATTAAACCTACTTGACAATTTTTTTGCTTGAACAAATGCAATATAGCTACATAGTTACCATCTTGATATTCTACATTTGGCTCAAGAATGTCTTTTGGGTATGATATTGCCTTTAAAAGCTTTGACAGCATAGGGGAAGTCCATCTAAACCGGTTCCCTCTTGCAGACATCACCAAGGAATTTGTATACATTTGCTTTTGATTCTCACATTCATCATCACTAATCCACTCCCAGTCCAAAGCCAATATTCTGTGATCACTCTGTGTAAGTTCAGATATATCCAATGCAGTTAGAAGATTAAACATTTGATTGTCTACGAATATATAGTCAATTCGTGATGTTAACTTGCCCCTGTGCCATGTATGCTTAGGCGGAATGTCTCCATTAATGGCACCGTTCACCATATGCAAACCTCTGTCTCTCATCAACCCATTCCATTGTTTTGCTATAGCTGTTAATTTCGCCTGTTCGCCCTCCATACAATTCATATTCAAATCACCGGCTACAACAATATGTTTTATCGACACATCTTTAGCTACCAAATCTAGACAATGTCCCATATCCTTTAAAAATGTATTTTCTTTTATATCCAGATGGTTCCAGTATAAATTTACACAAGCAATAACTTTAGTATTGCATGTGATCTTGACTAATTGAATATGCTTGTTTGGAGAGTACCACGGCGATAGCTTCCACCCGGTGCCCGTTTTTACTATCACCATTAAACCTCCCTTAGGCCTACCTCTGCTTTTGGTGGTTGCAGCTATCAGTTCTATTTGATGATTTTCCCAGGCCGGAGCAGATTCCAACCAAACTTCTTGCAGTAAGAGTATGTCATATAGCTCCAGCTGAGCTTTTGAAGAGGAAGTTAGATGTGCATTTCCTCGGGTGTTCCATGACGCCATTCTAACCGCCTGTTTTGGTGTTTTATGTTCTAGCTATCAACTCTCCATCATTGCAGTTGTGGCAGGAAAACTTACAGCACGAGGTCTTTCGGCATGTATGGTGGAATAAGAGATCGACATAGGATTTTGTTCCCATGATTTATTTCCAGGTGTTCTGAATATTTTTGGTTGATGTAACTCAATTTTTTGACTTTTCTCTGCCAAATTAATCAACATAAAACCCATGTGATAGATTTCCATTCGTTCTTGCCATATAGCCTCCTTTACCACATTCGAGGACATCCATATCTTTACCACTGATGTATCATATTCATGAATAAATTCAATTTGGGCTAAATCAGAGGACTTCACTCCTTGTAACCTTGTAACATTTCCAAAGATATTTAACACTGATAATCTATTTAGATCATACATCCCAAATTCACCTCCCCTACATTGCATAATTAGACTTACATGTGTGTTTTCATTGCAACTAACTTTACCATTCGATCTATCATTCTTTTCGGTTTGTTTTTGGTTAAAGGTTTTCTTAACTTCATGGGTATTCAAGGTTAGAGTATTTTGATGCAGCCTTTTATCGAATTGTTTTGCTACCAATCCTCTACTTGCTTCTAAATTTTCTAAGGACTGTCTCTGGAATTCATTCTTTAAATTCGCTTGAGATAACTTTGGTCTCTCCTCATTTGCCTGTTTTGTTGTCACTACTGGTCTTATCATAAATAGTTTCAAGGATTTTTCGATTTCTTCTCTGCGCTCTTCCAGAGTCATATAACTACCTTGATTTGCAGAGTCCATTTCTACAGTTTCTTTTGTTTTTTCCACACCATCTACCCCAGCCATAATTCTATTGACCGCTACAGGTTCCATTTCTTTTTTTTTTATTTCTTGTATCAAAGAATCTAGCGGTGCATATTTTAGCTCTTTCTGATCTATATCCGGGTTTACTATAGATATAGAATTATCCATCACAGCTAGATTGGGTTCTTTGTTTTGCTCTTTTAATTTAGCCATGGCAACATATTTTCTCACTATAGCTGCACTTTTGTCCTGTACACGTTTATCCGGCAATGTTAGAAGCTTTATAAATTGTCTGGAATTTTTACTTTTTTGAACTTTTGTTATTTTTTGATTCTTGTCTTTCTTGAGAATATTCGTTTTGGTCTTTTTTACACTTTTAGTGCTTTTAGTGCTTTGAGGTTGAGGGCCCTGCACTGAAAATATATTGTAGACTGGGTTATTCATTCCCACAGCCTTTTGCTCAGCGTCATTTCTATTTGTCTTTTCCTGTTCATTATCCTTGTCTATTTCTGTTATTTCATTGCCCTTTTCCAGCAGAACTGAGCAACCATTCATTTGTTCTTCACATACTTTTCCTTTCATACTTTCAAGTACTACATGTGTTTCCCTGACCCGTTCTTTTCTCTCTGAAAGAAGAGTCGCTCGCACAATCAATTCTATTTGTTTTAGCAACTCTTCATTTTGATTAGAACCAACTTGTGCTGTAGGCGCCTTTACTGTCTCTCTTACTTCATGTGTCAGTCTTGTTTCTACCAGTTCCTTGAGTAGGAAGTTTTGATCTGTGAGTCGAGAGTCTAAGGATTCATAAAGTTTAGCTAACGCATATAAAGCTGTATTCATTGCCTGTAGTGTATTGCCTTCCCTCAGTGAATTATTCTGTCCATTGTCATTTTGTTCTATGGCTTTCACCCTAGATTGTCGCGGTGTAGGGTGTGTAAAAGATATAGACAGCACAGATGACTTGTGCTGTGAGTCAGCAAACAAGACTGGTGATTGTGACAATTGCTCTCTTTCTTCCATATTTATTGATTGCAATTCCTGTATATTCACATTCATTTCCCTAGTTGTAGAAGCATCATCTACACCCACATCACCTTGCTCATTCTTCCGTGCCTCACCTGTGTCATTCATCACATCATTGTGTTTGTAGTTTTCCATCAAACCGCCTACGTTTGTTCCATGTATCTTTACTGTAGCCACTATATTCTTTGTTGGAGTGACAGAAATCTTTTTTACAGGTATCACAAATTCTCCCAACAAATCTTTTTGTGAAAAGGCCATCATCAGGGAGTCAGAAGGGGAACATAAATCAATTGGAGGAGTCGACTCCTCTCCATCTACCGTTAATCCATCTCCCAGTGGTTTCTCAATTATATTAGGAATACCCATTCTAGAACTGGAAACGGCATTCAATATCACGCTAGCTGGAGGACATTCGGGATAAAATTTCCTAATATCTACTGTGTTAGAAAGCAGTCTCGAGCGTGATACAATCTTTCGTGGTACACTTGGAATTTGTGCACCGCGTTTAGGCGTAATCATCACTAGATCAGATTCATTTGTTTTACCGACCAAATTAGCAACCAGCGGCATACCTGTACGTAAAGTATACATTTTTCTTTTTTTGTACGATCGCCTGACCAGTATCAATATCACTCTTCCCAAGGTGAGATTATGCCAATGGGAGACTAAAAAAATAAAATAAATAAAAACAAATAAGTAAACTAAAATATAATTTCAAATACAATCAATCACTTCATAAATAAAATCGCACTCCCCGCTCACCAGCTCCTCAGCTTAACAGCCGTAACAGCCCTTGCAATGCCCTTACACAAATGTGCGCGCGCGAATGCGCGTGCGCCAGTATTGATAAAGAGAATGCTGGGAGCTTGAGCTCAGAGGCGGAGCCAAAAGTCACTGCAAGATAAATAAACGTTTGTTTAAATCTACCACAACGTTTGTTTCAGTAGTAATGCACACAGTTCTTGCTTCTGGTGTCAACTTTAAGTGCAAGTACCGTGTTTAGCGTTCAGTGAAAAACGTCCCAGCACGATCCACGATCCACAGGGAATCCAGCCGTAACAGCCCTTGCAATGCCCTTACACAAATGCGCGCCGTCTTCGAGAAAGCGGCCTCGACCCCCCTCGAAGACTGCTGAGGGCGATACCCTGGGTGAAAGACCCAAAAAATCAATAAGCCGCGAGTCGCAGTACCCGGCGAAAGAAGCCACTCGAGAGCGTCACAAACCCTCAAGTAAAGGCAAAGTTGCGTCTTCGACACCGTCGTCAAAGATCCCTCTGACACATAGATCGGCGTCGTCAACGCCGTTATCGAAGGGTTCTTCGACGCACAGGTCAGTCGAGTCGACGCCCTCTTCGACGTCGACACCAGGAAAGGATAAACCCACGGCCACCTCACAGTCGGTGGCCATGCCCAGAGCCTCGAGCACGAGAATGTCGTCGACAACCTCGAGTAGAATCCCGATACTCTCGAGTTCATCGAGGCCTCTACCACCTTTCTGGACGCCTTTTTCAATGGCTTCGAAGCCTTTAACGTCTGCGTCGGCGACGTCAACGTTTTCTCAGCCAATCATGACAAACTTAGCTCCTTCTGCTCTGGAAATGGGAATTATACCATTTTCAAGACCTGATCACTCCAGAGTCTTATCTTCTATTTATGAAGAAGGGGAGGGTTTGGATCAGGACAGACCTTTTGAGTTACAGGGATCTGCAACTCCTGCACCAGAGGAATTTACCTCTGAGGAAGGTAGGTTGAAAGACCTCCATGAAACCCTACAGGAAGCAAGTGGGTTGGACACTTCCCCAGAAGTGGAATTTGCCACACCAGACCCAGGGGAACATGCTGAAACCCCTTATAGAACCTTGATGGCAAGGATAATAGAGTTTATGGGATGGTCCACGCCCTCACCTGCTTTTCAGCAAGACGACCTCACAGACATCTTGGTCAAAGGTCCACAGGAGGATCCTGTGGTGCCATTTCATGCGGCATTACAAAGGAGAATATTGGAAAACTGGGAAACACCTGAGGTAATCCCGGCAATTAACAAGAAATTGTCAGCTAAATATCGGGTGTCTTCTGCTGACCCTGAATATTTATCCAAACACCCAACTCCGGAGAGTCTGGTTGTTCAGGCAGCTACTTCAGCAGGTAGTAAATCGGCTTACCCTACTGTTCCACAGGACAGGGATGATAAGAGATATGACTCTATGGCCAAAAAAGTATTTTCCGCATGTAGCATGGCGTTGAAATCCATCAATGCTACTTGTACGCCCGCAAGGTTCAGCCACACACTTTGGGAGTGTGCGTCGTCAGCGGCTGACTACCTCCCAGAGGGAGAAGAAAGGGAAGCGTTTCTCAACATCATTAAGGATGGTAAGGACGCAATGTGCGAATCCCTTCAGACTGGCATTGATTCTGCTGACAGTATCAGCAGGGCCAATGGCGGCAAGTACAACAACCAGGGGATTTGCTTGGTTGCGAACGTCTGGTTTTGCTCCAGATGTGCAAAGCAGACTCTTGAATATGCCCTTTGACGGCTCTTCTTTGTTTGGTAAGAAGGCGGATGACAGTTTAGAAAAACTACAAACATCAAAGGCAGTAGCAAAATCCTTAGCAGCTGCAATCCGTCAGACACCATATCGTCCCTCAGGAACCTCTTGGAGAGGTAAGTCCTTTCGCTTCTATTCCACATTAGGAAAGGGCAGAGGACAGCCGGTTCAAAGGGGTCAGAAGAAATTCACCCGAAGTGGACGGGGTAAAAACACAAAAGCCGCAGCAGCAGCAGATGCCTCTTTACCCTCGGCATCTGCATCGACCACCTCCAAACCGCTCTGAGGACTCTCTTCACGAAACACCAGTGTGGGGCAGGTTAACTCATCATCTGACGGAATGCCAGGCTATTACGTCTGATGCTTGGGCATTGGAGACAGTTGCCCAAGGTTACTGCCTGCCTTTTCTACGCATCCCTCAGAGTCATCCACCGGGGACCAACACTCTGAAAGTTCCAGATCCGCTCCTCTTGCAGGAAATTGTAGACCTGCTCGAGAAAGGTGCCATAGCACCGGTACCTGTAGCGGAGAGGAACAAGGGCTGGTACTCCCCCTACTTTCTCATAACGAAGAAAGACGGAGGACTGAGACCTATCTTGGACTTACGAGAATTGAACAAGTTCCTCAGGAAGGACAAGTTCAAGGTGGTAACTCTCTCTCAGATCCTTCAGGCCCTCCAGCTCCAGGACTGGCTGGTATCTCTGGACCTCCAGGATGCTTATTTCCATGTGCCAATCCATCTCAAACACAGGAAATACCTGAGGTTCGCAATTGGCGGCTCTCATTATCAATTTTGAGTTCTGCCATTTGGGCTGACCTCCGCCCCGAGGGTCTTCACCAAGCTAATGTTGGTAGTGGCTGCAAGTCTAAGGAGGGAAGGGATTCACGTCTACCCCTACCTGGACGATTGGCTGATCAGAGCTGTATCTTCGGAACAAGCTCAGATCCAGCTAGATTATGTCTGCCACTTCCTTCACAAACTGGGCTTCTCCCTCAATTTAAAGAAGTCACAGATGATACCATCACAGAGACTCCAGTTCATTGGAGCGGTCCTGGACACTTCCCTGGGAAAAGCCTTGCCACCAGACCAGAGGTGAGGGCTCAAGATATTCTGCAGATGGTCACCAAGTTTCAAAATGCCCAACGTCTCCCAGCCTTCGACTTTTTGAGGTTGCTAGCCCTCATGGCATTCTGCATCTTCCTTGTGCCAGAGGCTCGCCTGAGAATGAGATCTCTTCAGTGGGCACTGAGAACTCAGTGGTCGCAATTCTCAGGGAGAATGACAGACCTCCTTCAGGTTCCGGACAAAGTGGCTCGAGACCTTCAGTGGTGGGCCTGCCAGAAAAACATCTTGAAGGGGAAATTGTTTTGGCAACCATGGCCGGAGATAACAGTAGTCACAGATGCCTCACTCACGGGGTGGGGAGCCCACACCAACGACTTGACCATCAGCGGTCGTTGGTCTCCATCGGAGCACAGACAACATATCAACCTTTTAGAGCTGAGAGCAATCAGACTAGCTCTGAAAGCTTTTCTGCCATCTGTACAAGGGAAAAATGTCCTGATAATGACGGACAACACAGTGGCCATGCACTACCTCAACAAAAGAGGAGGCGTAGGATCACTGCCACTGTGCAGAGAGGCAATGCAGCTCTGGTTTTGGGCAATTCAAGAAGGAATCTCTTATCGGCAGTCCACCTAGCCGGAGAGAAGAACTTGACGGCGGACGCTCTGAGCAGGCAGGGCACAGTCTCCCACGAGTGGGAACTAGCTCAGGAAGTCCTTCAGGAGATCTTTGCCCTTTGGGGAACCCCTCAAGTGGATCTGTTTGCCACCAGTACCAACATAAAGTGCGATCTGTTTTGTTCGAGGGAATTTCCCCCGAGAGGAGCTCTAGGGGACCCGTTCGTAGTGGACTGGGAGTTTCCACTCCTGTACGCGTTTCCACCAGTCCCTGTCATTCCTCAAATGATCAGGAGGTTGAGAAGATTCCGGAGAACCATGATCCTAATTGCCCCAGACTGGGCCAGGAGAACGTGGTACTCTGACCTTCTGGACATGTCCATCTGCCCTCCAATTTGTCTTCCACTCAAGGAGAATCTTCTCTCACAGAAGGGAGGTCAGTTTCTCCATCCAAACATCAGAATTCACGCCTGGCTTCTGAAAGGTTGAGATACAAGGATTGGGACCTCCCTGATGATGTCATGGAAGTGTTGCTTTCGGCCAGAAGGCCAGCAACAAAGTCTTTATACCGCTGCCGTTGGAACAAGTTTTGCAGCTGGTGTAGAGAAGAGAATATCGACCCCTTTTCATGTGGTACACCAACGGTGTTATCTTTTCTACTCTACTTGGCAAATTCAGGCCTTCAAGTTGGCACTATCGAGGGCTATCTCTCAGCGCTATCGATCTTCAAGCGCACTGCGGAGGAGCCTTCGTATTTCAAATTATCCTTAGTAATACAATTTCTAAAGGGATTGACTAATGTCTACCCTCCAAGACCTTTCCAGGTTCCTTTATGGGACTTAAATTTAGTCTTAAATTTCCTGATGGGTACTCCTTTCGAACCACTCCACTCTTGTTCGCTAAGATTTCTCACCCTTAAAATTGTCTTATTAATGGCTTTAACATCTGCTATAAGGGTGAGCGAATTACAAGCTCTATCTTGTAAACACCCTCATACAATTTTTCTTAAAGACAAGGTTGTCCTACAGGTGAAGACTAATTTCCTCCCAAAGGTGCTTTCTGAATTCCACATCACTCAGAAAATGACTTTACCTTCATTCTATCCGTCTCCCCATCCAGGGAAAGAGGAGGAAAGGCTACATAGGCTGGACCCAAGGCGAGCTTTAAGCTTTTACATCAGCAGACTTGCTAGGATTAGGCAAGCAGACCAACTGTTTGTGGGTTACTCAGGGCACAAGTTGGGACTACCGATAAAGCAAACCATTTCCAGATGGATTATTTTGGCCATCCTGGAATGCTACAAACTGGCAGGGAAAGAGCCTCCTCAAAATCTTAGGGCTCATTCAACCAGGGTTATCGCAGCCTCCTCGGCCCTCCAAAGAGGGGTTCCGGTTCGAGACATATGTGCGGCTGCCACATGGTCGTCTGCACATACCTTCACAAGATTTTACAACCTGTATTCCTCCTCTAGTCAAGAGACTAGGTTTGGCAAAGCCGTATTACATTCGGTTAATTCCTGAAAGGAAACATGGCGTTTTACTCCCACCTCCAATTGCACACCACTGCTATGGGAGCCTATCAAAGATAAGGAATACGTCAGAGGACACAATCCCTTCGAAGAACAAGTTACTTCTTACCTTGTAACGTTCTTTCGATGGGATGTTCCTCCGACGTATTCCTTATTGCCCCTCCCATCCATCCCTGCAGTAATACTTCCCTTGTGGTTGCAGCTAACGCTCCTTCAAGGTCAATAACCAATTCATGTAAAACAACTGTTAACGTCAAAACGGAACTGAGCAACGGACGCTGCGCGAGTCTATTTATACGTGTGGTGACGTCGGCGCCGATACGGAGGCCGTCGAGGGACATCGGCTCGAGGGACGTCGACACGCAGCGCCCTCTACTGAAAAACATTTTTTGCCGAGGCCAGCAAACTGGGAGATGATCTATCAAAGATAAGGAATACGTCGGAGGAACTTCCCATCGAAAGAACGTTGCAAGGTAAGAAGTAACTTGTTCTTCTCTCATTGTGGCATGTGACGAATTTGCCTCACTTCTTTCCCCAATATATCCTCCCCCCCAGGTGGCCAGGGAAAGGCAGTCTCTTTTGGATCCTGACCCTGGGGGTGGATATGCAAGGGAAGATCACCTGGCTGGAGGAGACTTGGGGAGTGGGGAGGAGGCACCCTTGGGTGAGACACTGTATCCCCAATTCCATTTCACAAGAGTCCATCATTTCCCAGGCCTCTATAGGCTTTTGTCAATCCCTTCCATGGTTTTTCCGAAAATCTTTCCCTAACAAACACCACTGTGGTACTGGGACAAGGAAGAGGGATGCCAAGTAACAAGATCGTTATGTAATGAATGAAAATTGCCTACACCGGAAGCCAAGAGGACGGTATGAATGGCCCGCTCAGGGGAGGCTAGGAGGATCATGTGTGGAACACTTGCCGGAGAAGCTGGAGCTGAAGCCAGAGAGACGCATGCCCTGAAGCGCCTATGAGCTGCAGTCTTGTTGCAGCGGAAGCTGGTCGTGGCGGGAGCATTCAAAAGGCCAATGGTAGCTGAGCTGGTCTGCATACCTCCTGGAGTCGGAGAGACTCTCTCTCGGTGCAGCAGAGACTTTGGAGAAGCCCGCTGAGCTCGGAGAAGTGACAGGCACAGTGAGTCTGTTTACGCAGAGGAGAGCACCTGGAGACAGCGTACCTGGTGAGTCAGAGAAGCCCGAGTGACTCTGAGACACTGAGGTGTAGACAGCATGGTTGCTGCAGGTCAGGTCGCTCGCGAGAGACTGTTTGAGCAATATGAATGCTGGTCAAGTTAGAACTTGGTAAAATTGCTGAATACCTTTGTTAATAATGATGACATAAAGCTGCTAAGAAAACTGGGTGAAAGGTTTTGTGAATAGTGAACAGCAACAGAGATGAAATAAAGCCTAACCTGGAGACGAGTGAAAACCCAGGGTGAATTTCATGAAATTGTGTTTAAGCAAGCTTTATAAGTACCAAGAGGAGGTTGTAAGCTTTGCCAAGACTAAGAGAATGAACACAAGGAAAATAAGCATTTTTTGAATACCAATGTGAGTGAAAACGAGTTCTGTTGAAACTGATCTGAATTAAAACAGTTTTATGAATTCCTACGTTATGCAGGAACTGAATGAATTGAGAGAGCATGCACTGGCAAGAGCCATAGAAAGATATGAAAGTGAATAGTGGCAAAACAAGCAAATGGTAAAGCATCATGAAGATGTGAAATGGGAAGAAACAAGTACCACTGTAGAGCTAAAACAGTGGCAACGTGCATACAAGGGAAAAGAGGCAAGACAGGTGTTTCAGTTGCGTGAACTTTAATGGGTGGACCATGTGGTCCGACAACTGCGCCTAGACCGAGGACACCTACTTATGTGAAAGCCACTTAAAATACCTGCTAACAAGCGTTTGAATATAAAGAAAATTTTCTGAACTGAAGTTAAGGAACTGTACTTTGTGAAATAGGTGAAAGGTAACCAACCCAGAGGAGCTGGAAAGTATCACAACCTATTCTTTCGAAAAGCTGAAAGACTTGCAAGCGTGGATAAGGGAATCCCTTTTGCATTGTGAACTATCTTGAAGTTAGGGGAAGGGAACCCCTTTGCATTTTGAATGATCTTGAACTTTTTAGGAAGGGAAAAACCTTTCCAAACTGTGAGCTGGAAGAAGCTCAGAACTTTTATTTGAACACTTCTTGTTTTGACGCCGACATCCCTGCACATTGTATATAAATAGCTGTGAGGGCAAACTTAGGTTTTCGACACAGATAGATTTTTACATTGGACTTCCTGGCAGAGAATATCCTTAGTTTATTTAGGTAGGGAAATCCCACCTTAGCATAGAGCAAGTTAGGCATTTTTCCAACGTGCTTTTCGTTGAATAAAAGTCTAGAGCCCAAAACTTGAATTCACTTGTCTGTGTCTACTTCATGATGCCTTCACAGGCAAAGCATTCTTTGAGGAAATTACATGGCCACTGCCATTCTATTAACAGATTTAAAATAAATTACTGAGTCTGGGATCCAAATAAATTATTTTTTGTAGTCCCTCACAGCCAGGAGGTAAGAGTAGTACCGGCAGCACTCAGCTGCAGCAGTCCTCGTTTATAAAGCATCTTTGTGTGCATGCATCATCATTTTGTGACGAAGTACCAACTTCACACAAAAAAGCATTAAGTATTAATCAGAGTGGCCCCTCGTGGCGTAACAAAGGAGGCACCATCCACTACTACCAACAGAATTAATTCCACTATGTAGCCTCTCACCCATCCAGACATGTAAAATGGCACATGGGACAGTCTCTGGCACAGAAAGCGAGCCTGCCTGGGATCAGCTGTGGGATCTACAATAAATTACAGCCAAGAATTACTGACTTCCATTACTGCAATCCACCTCAACTCTCACTCCGTTACTGACATTTTCTAGCTACCTGAAAGCCTCCTCCTGAAGCTGCAAGGCTGTACATTGAATTTGTTGAACAGATCTGTACTGAAGTTCCCTTCAGTCTGCTTCCTTAACTCTTCAGCTCTCACTGTCCAAAATACTCCCAAAAAGCTATTTACACAGTATAATTTCCTGCTCTCTCTGTACAAGAGTCCTTCCAATAAGTACTTTCCTCACAGTATCTTTCTTTTCGCTGTTTCTTTATTAACTATGGAAAGGGTTCACAACTCTTGCTGCATTATCAGTCCTGCTTTTCTACCTATTGGCACTCCAGGTTGCTTTTCTGATAATTCCGTGCATAAATTACTTCACTGCGCCTCCCACACTTCAATGCTGCTTTCTTTCATTCGCCGTGCTTCCAAAGATGACTGCACTCTCCATGCTCCCTCTTTCAGAACGCCTTCATCAAATCGCGCACCATGCACACTGAATTCGGTATGCGCACACCGCGCTTGTTAGGCCGTGGCCTAACTCCCTGTCCTCGCAATTCAAGCATTGGACGCGCTTGTTACTGGGATATGTAAGGGAGGCGTGGTATCACAAATATGACACTGATAGAAAAGGTCCAATTTTTAAAACCTTTATTAAAGTTTAAATGGGGTTGGAGAAACTACTACTTTGCCCTATAGCTAGGTTGGGAGTAGTCTCGACCATCAAATAATAAATAAAACAGTCCTAGTTGTGTTGGTCAAATCAAAATGGCCTATACTAAAAAAAAAAGAATGCCTGCCCTATACCTTGTACAAAAATGTGAAAAAGGAGAACATGTATGCAAAGGAAAGTAAGTGTTCAAATATAAAGAATAAATGTGGCTGAGTCAGCGCTCCTTCCCACGTTGGACAGCACGGAGTAAGGCGGTCCCTGTAGGCAAGATGGCACACTGTGGCTCAGGCTCTTAACACAATAGGCAGTTCAAAACTTGTATCGAGGCCAATCTGACCTTCCATGTTAAAGTCCCTTTTTTGGTTCTAAAACAGTTCGACAAAATCTTCACACTGGTCCCCCTCTGTCGGGCTCAGACATTTCACAGCAAAATAAAACACTTGCAGGGGTTCCCGTCCCTAAGCTTAATTCACCTCCTTTAGGTGTTCCCTTCCCCTAACTTATTACAACTTCAGTCTCCCTCAGTCGGGCTCGGACAGTTTCCTGATGTCGAAGACTTTCGAATGTGCATGGCTCTTTTTCTACAGACCTCTGCAAACCTATGTTATTTGCCCCAGTGCTTCCTGGTCTGGGTAGTTCACTGTAGTATGCACTGTACATCTCCTGCAAGAAAGCGACATCCACTTGGTGCCTTTGCATATACAGTAGAACCTTTAGAGGGGCAATTCAGACATCGTGCATTCCAAGTCCTAAATGTAACTCCCTTGTTAGCCATGCGGATTAAGCAGGAGTATTTCAGGAGTGTGCATTGGGAGCCCAACGAACCCAGTGAACTTGGGCCACCCCTGAAGAGTGCCAACATTCCTTCATCATGACAAAACCCCCTACCCCGCCTGCCCCGTAGGTGCTACACTTTTCACCCAGGACCCCTCATCATGACCCCCCCCACCCTCAATACCACAGTTGTCACAGTCCTCTTCCACAGCAGAGTATAGACCTCCCCCCTTCCTTCCGCACACCACAGGGGCTCCCGGGAAGACATATCCCTCTGTTTGGTTAAGGCTGGTGGTCTTAACGCCACCAAGAACCATAGAACACTAACAAAGAAACCAAATTGAAGACTCACCTTTCCCCCACCAGCAAACCCAACCTGCCAGTTTAACACCCACATTCCAAGAACAGTGTCGCAGCATGGGAGCCTCTCGAGACTTAACCACCCCCACCCGCTGCACACGTCAAAATGCCTCAACAGAAAGCTAGCCCGTTCCATAACAAGCATCAACAAATACAGGTGCTCCAGTGCGCCTAAGGACAGTCAGCCAAGATCCCTAGACTGCTGTTTGCTCTGACCACTGCTGTTCTTCACTGGCCCACCCCCATTGTCCACAGTCTCAAGAAACGTATTCGCCTCCTCCGGTGATTGGAAAGAAAAGGCATTTTCTGTTATATTCAACTTGCAGGTGTGCAGGGAACAAAATGGCATATTTAAACCCTTTTCCTTTGAGCCTCTTTTTCACATCGATAAAGTTCTTCCTAGACACGCCTGCACACTTTGGAGAAATTCGTGAAGAGACTAATCTGATCTCCATTATACATGAGGGAGCCCAGCTCCCGAGAAATCTACAATGCAAAGTCTCTGTCACAGTAATTAAGGAGCCTGGCGATGATAGGGCTGGGCTGCGCGCCGGGCACATGGGGCCGTCCCCCTGGTATACGATGAGCCCTTTCGACCACACACGCTGGGGAGAAGCCAGACTCGCCCAGCACCTCCCACAGCATTGCTTCCACCAGCAGTTCCATGGGCCCTTTATCCCCTGCCTCAAGGATCTTTCAGTCTGCTTCCTTAACTCTTCAGCTCTTGCTGCATTACAAGTCATGCGTTTCTACCTATTGGCACTCCAGGTTGCTTTCCTGATCATTCTCTGCATACTGCACATACATTACTGACATTGCGCCTACCGCGCTTCAATGCTGCTTTCGTTCACCCTGCTTCCAAAGATGACTGCGCTCCCCGCGCCCACTCTTTCAGAAGTCCTTAATCAAATTGTGCACTAATTTCAGTATGCGCAAACTGAGCTTGTTAGACCGTGGCTTAACTCCTTGTCCTCGCGCTCCAAGGAACGGATGTGCTCTCTACTAGGATACCAACTGCAGTTGGAAACCAAGGATGCCTTGACGTGCAACCGTAGAAAGTCACGCCCATTAGGGTACTTTGCTTTTAAGGCCTCACACTTCATGTTTCACGCCGGAGGCTCGTACGAGTTGCGCATGCTCTGAAAAAATAATTGAGCCTGTGACACTGCGACTCATGATTTCAACGCTCTCCTGCAGGTGTCTTTAAAACTGATCTTCGTTAAAAAAACAGTTAATTTCAGATATACTTGTACCGTTTCTCAGATAAACAAATGTAGACGTTCACTGCTGCATTAAATAAAACTAAGGGTCACTTAGCGCTGGAGTTCTGGTTCAACTCAGGATCTCCTTCAGCCCAACCTTCAAGTTCTTGTGGGTTCTTCAGTTGCTTTTTCCTAGGAGCTTCAAATGCTGTGACCTCTCTTGGGCAAATCTCAGATGACAGGCAGTTTAGAATCTCAAGAGATTCCAAATGACCTCCAGTCTTTCACAGCTTTCAACCAATCACTTGCTGAATGGGAGTTCTCCATCTTACCCTGGGACTCTACTGGGTTTCTGCAAGCTAAAGTCAAGGGAAAGAAAACTAATGTCACACACAAGTACACTAAACTGGACTTTGCCTCACTTTCTCCTGACATTGCATCTCAAGGTTCTATCATTTCTTGGTGGGGCCCTGACATTTAACATTAGATTCTGGACAGCTCTGTTCAAGTTCATGCCTTCCCCGTTGGTTAGGGAATTATCAGACCAGGGCAGACTTTCAGGTTGACTGTTGGATCTGGGTTCAGTTCAGGATTGACCTCAATATCTGGCTCATGGTCTGGTGCAGGAGGGTCCACAGAAGCAGGGAAAATATCAGATTGGATCACTTTAGTGTCTCGGGAGAATAGCTCGGGGGTAACTTGCTCGCCTTGGAAGCAAGATGACACGAAGCACGACGGGTTCGATCCCCAGGTCCGCGCTTGGAAACCTCTGGGTATTAAGCGTGTTATAAATAACCCATCATATCATATCAGTAGAGGCTGTATGTGTAAGCAAAACTCTTGCATCCAGGGCAGGCACTGGACAATCTCTTGAATCAGCAGCATCATTGCTCAGAAGATCATACGTGGTTTGTGACAAAATGACAGTTTGAACTCTACTGCCAACAGGAGGAGTGACCTTCACTATCTGTACAACAGACTAAGTTAATTTGGCTGGTAAGAGAATGATCTGTGTTAAGCTTTAGCTGGTAGTATATAAGTGAAAGGTAGTTGGATATTAGCAACAGTCAGACCGTCAATTTATCTCTAAAATATTTAAATTTTATTTAGAATTAGATAGTTAAAAAACACAATGGTGACACATTATTGAAAAATACAGTGCATATATGTTACAAACTATTATAAAAAACACAATAGTCTTTGTGACAAAATCTCCCTAGTGATAAGAGGTTGAGCAATCAATGAGCTCAATTAATTACAGAACAACATCAGCATCAATTGTAGACTTTTTGTTGTTGACAAACTTGGTTTTTGTTCACAGAGAGTTTACGTTAAATCATCACTAGAACTTTGAACTCAACATGTTTCTGTTCTCAGCGTTAGTAGGGAACATTCATCAGGAGGTCAATCACTTTGACTATGAATGCGAGAAAATACTATTTCTTCTTTAATTGAAGGCTTTTTCACGTTTTGATTGGTGAAACTGTTGGTAAAACAGAGAACAATAGAATAAGCTGTAATTGCTAGATTTTCTAGTGACAATATGAAATTGTCTTGGCTTTAAACAGGCAAGAGAATTACCTGTTTTAGCACATGGGTACAATCCTCAGTTGGGGAGTCCTTATTTAGCAGGATGCCGTCCAATTGCAGAATCATTATTCTATTTAGTGTTTGATCTGCAAAATGCATATTGATTGAATAGGAGGACTGAATGTTCTAATATATGAACTCGCATGAACTCTCTCTGAGTTCTCTAATCGGCTTGCCTCCGCTTTATCCAATTTTCTATCATTAGAAAGTAGGGCTGGGTAAGGTTAAGGTAGCCCGCTTTTGTCTTGAGGGTATACGAGTGGGCGGATCCCTCGAATGGTCTTACGTCACCCAGTTAAAAGAATGTATAACAGGAATTAATTAACCTGCATTCACAACATTGAGGGGCAAAATAGCGTTCATCTCTCTTAAAGAGAGGGAGTGAAAGAAAGTGAGTCTGTTATTTTGGTTTACCTTGGGAAGATATTAATTGCAGTCTCAATCTACGATGCTTTTTGAGCGTCGAGTGTTAAATATCTTCAGTCGGTAGTCTCGAGTATTAGATTGACGTTGTTCTATGTAGCCCGGTATTGGGAATCTAGAGAAAGCACAATAGGGATAAATGGATAGTCCTATGTTCAGACGTTTAGCAATAGTTTTGTAGAAGGATTAACATCAGTTTTCTGTTATGGACCGCATGGTGCTGTTTATCAAGAAAACCGATGTCTGTACAGTGTTTGTTCTTACTTTAGCTGGTATGCATAAACCAAGTTCAGGTCTCCCCTCTGCTCTGTATAGCTCTGTATCTGTTTCTTTACCATTCCAGGCCTTGTAGTGTTGATATTTAAAGATGGAATGTCAGGTGTGGGTCATTGTGTCATATGGCCTGGTGAATTATTGCCCTTTGCAAGATTCGTACAATGCAAGTAGACCTACTCGTCATAGAGAACTTGAGTTTGTCTTTTAAGGCGCAAGATGCTCCTGTAATATTTTCCAGACCTAAAAGGACAGACTCTGGTATAGCAGAAGTGCTGGGTGTTAAAATGTGACGGCTGACTTTTGTGTTATCATGGGTAGTCTACATTGGGGGAGCGTTAAGGAATCCTGTGGTCTGTATTAGTCTTTACTAACTAGCTACACTAACCGCAGGACTCTGAATGTCTTGTCCATTTGGATAATTGTTGTTAGCATTGTTGGGAGGTGTGCAGTTAGCCAAGCTGATCTAGAGCAAATAACGTCGGCAACCAGGATCCCATTTATGCCTTCCTTTGGCATGCCTTCCGAGGTGTGAGAAGTGCCTTTAAAAGGGGTACCAAGTACATTCAAATGGGGAGTAGTGTGCTCCGAGAAAGTAACAGTGGCATGCAGGATCTGACAGTAAAGTATGCTATTGTTGTGAGGGTCTGAATTGATGTGCGTGTTACTGGCAGCACTAAAGGTGTTGTAGTGGGTATCTATATGATGTGCTAGTAATGATTGTAAAAAGTGATTCCCATGTTGCAGTTCACCTATAGGTACTAGCTGAGGGTAATAATCAAATATGTCATTGTAATCTAACATTGTTGGATCACTGTGTAAAATAAGCAGCACGCAAAAAGGCGTTCTCTTGAATATATGTCTCTAGAAGACTAGCAGTTTTCTTGGCAATGAGGATTGAACATGCATGCAATTTTAGGCATAGGTTTCTTTTTCCGGTGTAAAGATACCTTAGGCTTACATGTGCCTACCCTTTTTGGGAAAGCGGAATTATGTTGCTCTTACATTCTTTCAGGGATTTGAGGGCAGATACGTGACCACGAAGCTGAGGGGAGAAAAGTGCAGATGAGACAGGAGTGTAAGGAGTCATGCAGATATGGAAGGATAGGCAATAACTACAGACAGGCAACAAAGGCAGTGAATAGAAAGGGGGAGGGAGTACAAGTAAGACAAACAAGTTAGGTTTCAACTTAGGGTGTATTCAGAATGAGGGAAGAGCTTCCCACAGGGTCGGGGGAAACTCTAGTCTTCTAAGCTGGTTACTAGTGCAGGGCCCCAATCTGAATGCTCTTGGAAAGGAACAGCAGGAGTTGGGTGTCTGAGTGTGGACCCTGAAGCACGAACAAGGAAACAATACTCACAAGTATGAAGACTGCACGGTTCCAGCAGAAACAGAACAGAACAGGGACTCCCTCCTGAAACAGACATTAGCACACTGTGGCACGAGGTACAATATTGAAATGCGAGAAAGCAAAGGGGCAGATATTAAATGCTGGGAATCCCAGCAGCCATACTCTGTACAAAGGAATTGCACAAGCACAAGTGAGGACAAGACATGTAACAGAAATATCCAGGGAAAGAAATGGAAGTCGGAGAGTAAGGTTCAAGATGGACAAAGGAAGGAAAAAGGATAAGCAAGAAGGCAAGAATCTAAGCACATGGGTACAGGAAACTTGAACTGCAGACTGGAATCTAGGGACCGGAGTCAAGGAGCAGCGGATTGAACTATAGACGGCGAACAAGAAAACTCAGGACTGAAAATCTGGACAAGGATAACGAGGACTGAACTGCAGACTGGTAACAAGCACAGCAAGGAATTGTAATTGTGGACTGAAATAACAATGGCTGGACTGCAGACTGGTAACAAGGAAACTCAGGACTGGAATATAGGAAGCTAAATCCAGGTAACAGACTATGGGCCTGATTCACAGAAGCATTCTATAATGGTGCAGTCCTGTGGGAAAATGTTCTGTGAATCAGGCCCGATTGGCTCAGAACAAGGATCTGCACGCAGGGATCAAGAGAATTGGTGGTAGAGAGCAAGGGGCTGCAGACTAGTTTCAGAGAGCTGCAAGCAGAGGAATAGGGCAGGAAGCATAGGGATGCAGGGGAGTGCAGGAAGAGTAGCAGGGCTGTGGGGCAGTGAGCACAGGACACTGAAACTGGAACATGTTCTGGAAACCGCAGAAATCCAAAGATCAAAGAACAAGGGGCTAGCAGCTAACTCGATGCAAGAGACCTGTGCTCCTGCAGGCAGCTGCCTAAATACTAACTGGCCCATGCCAGTTGGACAGCGCCAACTGCCATTGGTATGGCCTTAAAGCGCTGTGGGGATGAACAATCTTTGGAAGACTCTAGTCACAGATGTTAGAGGTGGAGAAAGGATCTCTACAATGCATAGGTGCATTTTTTTGCCAGTACGAAGATAGGTAGGGAGTGGCTGGGTCCCTAACAGCTGCCCATTATCAGGGGAGGGAATGGGAGCTGTGACAAGTTGTCAAAGGAGTACAAGCGTCAAGGGGACAGAATATGGGAAGCAGCTGGACCACATTTTTTGTGGGGCTCCGCTGTGTTCTATTGGAGGTGGTGATGTGGGTTTGGGTGGCTGTAGTCCAGCAGTGTTTATTGCAGATGTTTGGAGGTAGGTGGCTGTGCCCCAGGCGGGATACAGCTATGTTCCGTTGCGACTGAGTACTTGATGTTTGATTAAAGAAAGGCTAATACCTGGTTAAATATGGTCTTGCAGAGCTTATCATAAGGCTTGACTGAGATGCATTCATAGGGGGTCCAAGTCCCCCCCCCCCTTGTTGACTCCTCAGTTGCCCCTGCATTCCTGTCAGGGGAGGGTAAAAGTTCCCCCAGGAGATGGGCTAAGTCTGTAAGGTTTTATTTATGTATTGTACTTTTGTATGGCACCTATACACAAGTGTTTCTAGGCTCCACAAGACAAGATTGTGGGTGGTGGGGAGGAACATGGGAACAACAAGTAAAACAACAAAACAGTTATATTGGCCATGTGACAAACCTACTGTGCGAGAGCATGAACAAGGTGGTAAGTGCAAGGGGTTTGTGGGGGGAGAAGTGCAGCAGAGGGGAGTCCCAAGGGTGGGGACGAGCAAGTGCCAGGCAGGCCTAGGCGGCAAGTGCAAGGGGAGGAGGGATGCCGAAGGGAAGACACCGGTCCTGAGAGCCTTCCTAAAGGCGAGGTGATCTACTATGCAGCGAATGGTAAATGGAGTAGAGTTCCAGATGGTGCATGCTTGGACTGAGGCGCTCCCTATTCTGGTTCATTTTGTCACTGGAATGACGTGAAGAAGTTGTGAGAAACCTGAAGGTGTCTCACCGCTAGTCCCCGGAGTATATGTCATACAGGTGGCCAGGACACAGCCATCGGGTTTGCATCCAGTTCCTGGAGGTGGACCAGTTCGGGAGGATCACCTGGATAAGGGGGCTTCGGGGAGTGGAGCACCGGATGGTGAGATGCAGTATCCCCTTCCCTGTAACACCTTTTCCCCATCCTACCAGGTTGGATACTTAAGAACCTAACCCCCCCACAACCCTTTCCCGACACAAACACTTTCTCACAGACAGCTCACTGTGAGAGAACATGGACTAACACCCGAGCCGTTTACCTGACCTGTCCCAACACAATGGTCAGCCAGAGTTAGGCAATTACTGATCATTACACACACCTGATTTCATCACACTTCCCCACACGGATAAAAGGCGGGGCACAAAAGCACACCCTGAGCAAGGCAAAGCACCCGAGGAAGCAGCAGTTCAAAGATGGCAGTTTAATACAAGGAGAAAGATGGCAAGGCTAGAGAGGGTTGCAAGGAGGAGGGAAGTGCCTTTGACCTTTTCAGAGGAAAACTGTTACTTTCACAAGCCTTCAAGAATAAGAAACATAAGACCTGGAATTAAAGCGGAAGAAACCTGCATTGTGTGTCCAAGGTACCCGGGCCTATTCCCCGTCTATAACCAAGGCAGGGAGGAGCGTTTGTCGCCGTGGTACTGTCCTTGGCTCCTACAACAAAGCAGCCCAGTAAAGCCAGCACAGCCAGTGAGTCAGGGAGACTGATAGCAGATCAGCCTGCATTAGAACCAAGGTTGCAAGCGGCAACATTGTATGAAGAAATCTGAAAAGAACAGTGTGCGAAGCATATGTGATGAGTGACGTGAATATAATTGAACATTGAAGGAGTGACTGAATGTTTGAAACCAAGATAGATACAGTATACAGAGTGGTCCGGCGCCATGTGGGTGCTCATTCAAATGTCTGTTAGGCATCCAACTGAGAGTTGGCAAATGTAAAAAGGAATTGTGAAATATAAGTGGTCCTGCAATGGGTCAAGCTAAACCCTGTGCACATTTGAAATTCTTTGATAGTTAATGCATACTGGAATTGGTTTGAGCCCGGCTGAGGGAGACTAATTGTGTAAGAGGAAGGATCTGAGCCCGGCTGAGGGGGATCCGTGGTGAACCATGAGTCACCAGAGAAAGGATATTCTCTGAACATTGGAGAAGGGCATCTGAGCTTGGAAGAGGGGGGTCCAAAGTAACAATAATTGTAGGAAAGGGATCTGAGCCCGGCTGAGGGGGATCCAAGGTGAAGAGGGATTCCCCTTAATTAAGTACTTGTAAGAGGAACAGAGCTTTGTGTTTGTTTTGGTACATCAGGCGTGCTGAATCAAGAGACTTTGATAAATAAGAGACTTGGGCACAGAAAGCCCTGATGCTGGTTATGGAACTGTATCCTTGTGCCAGAGAGTGTGCTATGCTCGAGTGAACAGCCTTGTCCCGTGCTGAAAACGTGGTGAAGGGATGCCAATGGCCTGAACATCCTGACATATCATTTTTGTGAACACTTCTTTCTTTTTCATAAACACTAACCCACACTATTTGTATTTATAAGTAAGGATTGGGAATTGTTTTTTTTTAGTATAGGCCCTTTTATTTTGACAAGACTCCACTGGGACTGCATTATTATTTGATGGTCGTTGCTTGCTCCCATCTGTAGATTTAGGATTAGATAGGCATTTATCACACCCTTGTTGAAGTTCAATAAACACATTTGAACTGTGGTCACTTGTGTCTGTATTACTATTGATACCATGCCTTCCTTACAAAGTGCTGCGCCTGATCTGAGGTTTCTGTTAGGCATATAGTTTGTATTTTATGCTGCAGATATTCTGGTCCTGTGTTTTGGAGAGCGCAGTGTGTGATGCACATTGCTTTGAAGGTGGACCATCGCCCGATCGGAATCCAGTGAAGGACACAGAGGGCTGTGTGATGAGTTCTTTAAGACCTAGAACTAGGTGGAGCCTTGCAGCAGTGTTTTGTACCTGTTGGAGTTTTCTCATCTGTGATGTGGGTTCCCCCATAATGAACGGAGGATGTCAATGTTCGCGGAGACTGTGTGGGAAGGTCAGGCAGGGAAAAATGTGGTAGAGAATGCGAAGGTGATGGTAGCAGCTTTTTGTCACAGAGGTGATGTAATAGTCAGGTCCACGTCCATGATGCATCCGAGGTTTTTTACTGTTGGAGGTGGTGAGCGGAGGGCCCAGACAGAGCGGCGATGGGGTGGGTTAGGGGGAAGATGGCGGTCTTCCCATAGATCATGATCTCAGTTTTTTCTGAGTTGAGTAGGAGGTGGTTGGCAGTCATCCAGTGTTCGATTTCTGAGAGACATGTTGCGAGAACAGGGGAGGTGGAGGAGGTGCCCTTTAGGATTTTGAAGACTATTTGGGTATGGTCTGCCTAATTATAGCCAGCTAGTCCGTGGGATCGAAAGAGTGCGGGGAGGGGTTCAGGTAGAGGTTAAAGAGCAGAGGGTGAGAGGCATCCTGCAGCACTCTGTAGGCGACTGGGTGGGAAGTCGAGGAGAAAGGAGGCAAGTGTACTATTTGCGATCTGTTGGAGAAGAAGGATATCCCCTTCAGAGCTGCGTCCCTGATGCTGAGAGTGTGGAGTCTGTCCGTGAGGCTGGAGTGCTCCATGGTGTCTAAGGCTGCTGAGCGGTAGTGTAAGATTAAGGCGGCGCAGCCTTCAGTGTCTGAGTGTATTTTAAGATCATCCCACAATTCAGTTCATCGTAAGGGTCTGAACCCGCATTGGGCAGGGTAGAGGATCTGGTTGGAATCTGTGAAATGAAATAGTTGTTAGTAGGCTGCTCGGTCAATTAATTTGGGATTGCACGAAAAGAATTAATCTAAAATAACTAATGCACGTTCAGTGTACATTTGACATGGTGGATTAGATCGAAGCCCATAATACCTAACAGGGGAGCTGGAGTTGCGGGGGTGTCCCCCGCTCCCCGTGTTCGGTATTATGGGCTGTGGGGGTTGCAGGCATGTCCGCCGCATATATTAAAGGCAGTGCAGGGGACAAATGGGTTAAATCCCAAAGGATCGAATTACAAACGATCTTTTGGGATAAGTTATTTAAACATGCATCCAATTAGTTTAGCTACAAATCTGTTGTTAGAGATGGGTTTGTAATTGGTTGGAACAAGAGGGTTGAGTGGGAGCTTTTTGACCAGGGGCTTGATGTAGGAGGTTTTGAATTCTGCTGGGAAGGTGCTGGAAATGACTTGTGTTGATGGATCTTATGATGTCGCCGGCACAGGTGGATGTCAGGATTTCTTTTAGTAGAGTGAGGGGCCAGGGGCCTCCAGGGGATCCTGAGGGCTGGCTCTTGGTGGCTTGAGAAATTCAGGGTGTGAGAATGGAGAGAAGGATGAGATGAGAGGGTGGATGGGCAGTGGTTCAGAACTAAACTAAACTGATATCGAGGCTGTGGGTGTGAGCGATGCTATTTTAGTGACAATGGAATTCTTTCTTTCTAGGGCTATGTTGAGGAATTATTCTGAGAGGGTGTCGTAGCGGGTTTAGGTTTGGAAGAGAGCAGGGGCGGTGCATACTGGGGCATTGAATTTGGCGCTAAAATGTGGAGTAACCTTACAGGGTTTGGAGTTTTGTTGATTCTATTCCAGCAATGAGATATTTTGGCCTATCGCATTTCTGCCCGTTAGGCTTTGAGCTGGGATGTTAAGGCTAATCTGTTTGACGGTAATGGGTCTGAACGCCATCTGTGTTCTTGGGTGTGGTTTTGGATTTTCAGAATTTTGAGGGCTGATTTGAGCCATCTGGGGGAGAGGCCATATCTACTAGAGAAGGATCTCAAAGGGGCGAGGGGCCCCGAGTGCTTAAGAGAGCTAGTGATGGTGGGCTAAGTGTTGGGACATTGCCACAGCGGAAAAGATCATAGCACTCCTCATGGGCAACCCGAACCCCTTCTGGAACACATGGGCCCCATTCATGGACTATGCAGAACGCTTTCCCGCACTCACACAAAGGCCCCCAATCACCCTCTGGCTGGACTCACCGCTGAGGAACAATCACCAGGCAGAGACTGCACCACTCCCAGAAGAGACAACACCACTCCCCTAGCTCCTGATTAATCGAGAGCTAGACTATGCAAAGAATGAATTGTGCTATACTATGTCTTGCTAATACCGATGTCTTTTATTTTGTGTTAAAAATTAATAAAATATCAATGTTGAAAAAACAAAAAGAGAGCTAGTGATCGAAGCGGGGGATGGAAATCTGACCCACATAGATGGGTGTGGAGGGCAGGGAGGCGAGTAGGGATTCTGCCAGGTCAGAAGTTACTTTTACTTTCTTCCAAGTCGGTAGTGGGTAAGTGTTCCCGGGGGCTGCCAGAGAGGAGGGAAGTTCTATAGTGGAAAGAGTGAAGAGGATGTCAGAGTGGTCAGTCCAGAGGAGTGGGTGCAGTAGCAGTGTGGTTATGAGGTCTGGTGTGCTGAACATTGTGTCTAGTGTGTGACCTGTAGAGTGGGTAGGGCCTGATACTAATTGTTAGATGTAGGGTTTCCATATTGTCCGGTAGGGATTGTGTCAAGGGTTATGTTGGATGTTGAACAAGATATTGAAGCGCTCTAGTATTGTGAGGTGGCAGTGGGTGACCAAGATGGCTGCTAAGGTGTCACTAAGGGATTCTGCAAATCATTTATTGTATCCGGGGTACTATATATGAGCAGGAAGCTGTGTGCGCGTGAGGTGGTGAGCTGAAATTTTACCAGGAGGGATTTGCAATCTGAATTGCAGGCTCGATCATCCAAGTGTGAGATGGTGAGAAGAGATTTGTAGAGGATGGCAATGCCACCATATTTCGGTGATGAAGAGGATATCGGGCCTTCGGATGAGATAAGGTTGTAAATGTTGTGACGATATTTAGCAACAGATCTGGCATTGACCAAGATGCACTTTAGTTCACTTAATGTTTTTTTGTTAGAAGTAGAGGGGCGTAGATTCTGAGGGAGAGATTTGTGAGAGGGGGGGATTGGAGATTCCTGATGGATGTGGTTGGGCTGATATAGCTGTGGGAGGCTGATGTGGTGATAGCTGCAATGAAGGGGGTGGAGGCCAGTTGGTGGCAGTCAGGGAGATGAATTGTGCCTGTGGTGTGGTGGAATAGGAAGGAGAGGTTTGGTGCTGGGTCTGAGATGCATTTGAGGTTGAGGTGTATCTCACAAGGAGCTGAGGATTTACAGTGAAGAGAGGAGAGGGTCGTTTAGGAGGGCATGCAGAGCAGCAGCTAAGCGGGAAGCCCAATTCTGGAACTATTTGGGAGGCGAAGTGCAAGTGTGGCAAGCCAGCTTCAAAATTCAATTGCGAATCCCACCCCTGGACCCTAAGTTAGAGAATGCAAGTTCAAAATAGTACCAAACCTGAGATTCTCACCTGATTCCTTTCTCACTGACTGGCCCTCCCAGGTCCAACTGGGGTCTTTCTCTCTTCTATCCCTCTCTCTACATGTGGTGTTCCCTAGGGGTCTAACCTTTCTCCCAGGCTATTCAACCAGTACCTGGCACCTCTGGCCCCACTGCATCACTACATTCTGTTCTAATGTTAAGTGTTATGCGGATGACACCCAGCTCTCCTTCAGGCTCCCTTCAGCCACTTCTGCTCCTTTTCTCATACCAGACTGTCTAGCCGCAATTCAGGAATGGTGTGCTGCCAATGATCTCTGCCTTAATGCCAGTAAGACCGATAACCTCCTCATCAGGACACTTGCTCCCTCCTTTCCTCTCTGTCTCTCTCTGACTGCCCACCTTAGGCCCTCTTCCTACTCCTTCCTGTGAGGCTAAGAACCTGGGTGTCATCTTCGACTTCACCCTCTCCTTCTCTCCTCACATCTCTGATGTTTCCAAGAAGTCACATTTTCAGCTGCACCTCCTCAGGGGTATTCTGCCTTTTCTCACTTTCCCCCAGAAGCTCACTGTCTCTAGAGCTCTGGTCGTCTCCAGACTGGACTACTGCGACAGCCTCTTTCTAAATCTGCCTGTCTCTACTCTTCGTCCTTTGCAACTCATCCAGAACAGGACTGCAAGACTTGTCCTTGGCCTCAAACCCAGGGATTGTATCTCTCCAGCTCTGAAATCTCCTCACTGGCTCCCTGTGGCTGCAAGGATCAAATTCAAGAACCTTTGCATTGTCCACAAGGCCTTTTGAGGCCTGGAACAGCACTACCTTCAACTTTCTCTTCCTAAACATCTTCCTTCTCGAGCTCTCCGGTCAGATGCTTTTCCAAGTAGAGAATGTGGGGCAGATCTCTTTCCTTGGCTGGGTCGTCCTTCTGCAACAGCCTCCCTGCCTCTCTCAAACTTGAGCAGAACCGCCTCCGGTTCTGGAAGCAACTCTAGAAATTCCTTTTTGCCTCCGCTTTCTCTCTTCCTCTCCCCTGCTAATGTACCTGATAGCTCCAAATTGGTCACCTGGCCACCCCTGAACTTGGCCCAGGCTCCTGCATGTCCAGTTGCCCTTGCACTGCCTCCGGGCTCCCACAGCACTTAAGGGTCTGTATCTGTAACCCTACAGTCCCTTCTGTTTGCACTTAAGAACCACCCTCTGGCAGCACTTATTGAGTCACCTGCACTTCTCCTCAACCCCCACACCCCTTGGCACTTCAGCCCTCCCCTTGTCCCCGCACTTGCACGATCTGATTGACAAAAGGCCTAGTAGGATCGGTTTGTCCTCCTTCTGTTTCACCCTCCTTGTCTTGTTGCACCTCGAAACACTAGGCCAGCTGCCCCATGAGACTGCCAATCACGGGGCAGGGAGGCGGTCAGAGGGGATGCCCAAGTGGGAGCGGAGGGAGGGTGCAGAAATGAACGCAGAAGATTTTGGGAGGCTTTGGGGGGCATGATGGAGGGACGGTGTCCCAATAACCACCCCGGTATCATCTTCATTGGAAAGGCTTCCTGCGAGGGAGGGATGCAGCTTAAATACAGACTCGCCCAGTGCTGAAACAGGCTAGTTAGCAGCACCTGAAGCAGTACAACTGAAGATAATCTGCATTCACCCTCTATGGTCCTGGCAAAGTGAAATCAGCACTGATCTCTAAGACTTATAGGGATTTTAGTTGTAAGACTACTGCATAGGAATAGCCTAGTCATGCAAACTGCCACAAGGTGCATTATTGGATATGTAGTGTTTGAAATTAAATAAGTACCAAAGTCTTGCAAATGGAAAGTAAAGACACGCATATGAATAAGCATTGTCCGTGGAGGATTACAGTGGTGAATGAGTCACAAATAGTCCACAGTGGTTGGCAATTGGTGTTCCAGTGGCGCAGGCGTTACAGTAGGCAGTTTAGCCACAACTCATCCGTGCACTCTTGCAGAGCAGTAGTCCTTTCATTACAGGGCCTGCTTACCTGTGTTCTTCTTTAATCCACCTCTCTTGTTCCTTTCACTTCTGGCAGGTGGTTTCTACTCCAAGGAAGGCCAATTATTTTTGGTCATCGTTGATCCCAGGCTCAAGTCCATGCGTGACCGGATCCCTTTAATCACCCTGCAAAATAAGAACTGTCCTCACTAGGTTGTTTTACCTGCCTGGGACCGTCTTCCTGGACGTACTATTGTGAGTACCTACCTCTCGGCCCTGCATTGGTGGGTTATTCTTGTTACTTATCCTTAGAGGTCATCTGGATCCATGATTTCTCATCAGGTGTCCTTCAGCCACGTTTTTCCATGTTTTTCTATTCAACCTGAATGCTTCCGAACTGCGGCTGGTGAGGCTGAGGCTGGTGGGTCTCAAATCTGGACCTGGATCTCTTCAATGATATCTTCTCTGATGTCCACTGGGTTGATTGCTGCCATCTCTGTACCTGTGGGGTAAATAGGTATTACCTGGCTTTTCACCACAGCTGCAAATCTGCCTATTGACTTTCTCCTGTATTTTCTATGGAACTTTAAAACTCTTCCTAACGTGACTTTTAGATGCAGTTACCTAGCCATTTACATTTGTCCTGGGTCCTGGTGTTCTAGGTCCAAGAACAGGCATTTTAGCTGGAGATCCATGTTTTGCTTGTAATTTTAAATTATTCCTGCATTACCATCCTACTTATAGAAATACCTCATTGCATTGTTTTGCTTGTGTCTGCTATTGTATCACTGTCTTCTAGGATTGTAGCAAATCCTTTTGACTATCACTGTGTCTCTAACCTATTCCTACCTTTTTAGAGACAGTCTGCATATGGTTGCCAAAGTTGTGCTTTTCTCCCCTAGGTCTATGTCCAATGTATAGTGTAGGAATAAGTGATTGGGTACTCCCTAATTTTTTGTTGACGGGGGGTCAAATCTGTTTTGAGGGAGAGTATCAGGGAAATATAGAATGCGTTACAGATTGACTACCCCTCTCTAGAGGTCCTGTATGTAACACAGGATAGGGTGAAGAGCAGCTACTTTTTTGATAGGTAGGATTATCACCTCAGTGGGAACAGTTATTTCAACTGAACGCATTTATTGCAAAAACAAAAATCTCTAATAATTTTTCATAAAAGCGTCTTAAACACATTACAACATTTGATCTTGTAATCATCAATCATACCTTTCATACAACAACCAACTTTTACAATGACGGGGTTAAACAACTTGGATATTCTTCAAGCATAACAGTTATTGATTATATGCACATATGACATAGGAAAAATACATTAGGTTTTCCTTTCTTGGTCCACATATGTTTCGGCCCTTAGCGGTGTACCACCTTTGTCTGTGGTGGTCACTAATATGAGTGTTGGGCCATCTTCAGGATATTGATTATTTCTGGAAGATCAGTTTCGTTCCCCATTGACATAGAATAAATGATCTAAAACATAAACAATAGATATATTATAAAAAAGAAAGAGATTGTGCTCCCCAGATGATTGTTGAGAGGTGATGGCTCGTATTTAATATTCCAGACTGTAGCACCGCACCCACCTGTGTTCCATAAACTGTAGTTTGGGACGTCTGAACTGAGGTTAGTGGGTGTTTAAATGTTTTTGGCATCCAGTATCAGGGACCCTACAAAAATAGGGAAGGCAGAAAGGACTACTAACTAATCCATGATTTGTTTTGACTGAATTAATTCGACATAGTATAGAAAAAGGAACTTACAGAAAGAACACGTTTCTGTCTGTGTCGTCTGTGCGAGTCTCGAAGTTATGGAGATCGACAGAAAGTTGCCCAAAAATCAGTTTTATAGATTATAGAAGTTTCCCATTTCCCAGTGGTGTTCCCTGACTGTAGGATTATGTCGAATTTATCTTTGAGGATATCAGCCCATAAAGGTGGATCCGCTTTGTATGCAGAGGGAAATATCCCATCGGTACCAGGTGCTTTAGAATAACAAAGCTTATTTATTGCGCAAAGAATATCATGTTTGGACCATGAAAAGCATTCCCAGTTCACAGTTGTAGCGTGATGATATTTGATGTCAGTAAAACGAGCAGGTAAACACAATTTCTCAGATGTGTATTTTTCCCATACCTTAGCAGGTATAATGTTCTCATTGTTTTCACGGGATGGTGAGAAAGGATTACGTATAACTGACCGTATTGATTTTAAATCATGCTTACAGATGTCTCTAATAAGGTCACAATTTTATTTAGCTTAGTAATTCGAAGAAATCTAAATTTGTTTTTATACAGCCTAAGTGTGCGCTTTTTTAAATATAAAAACTGCTGATAGTTCTCTGTTACCAATTTAAGAGAACAAAGTTCCTTAATTTTTGTTACGTTTTAGCACGTTCACATCTATATCACATCGATGCGTTAGTAACATACGTTTGAGGCAGGGTTCAGTCTGGACGGATCTAATAGCATGAGAAACAATATCACTTACTCTGTTTTCCTTCACATAGCGGCAACATCTTGGATGCATGATCTTATCAGGAATGCTATTGAGTCCAATCCTCACCCTTTCAGTTATTTTGCTACAGAGTGCACGGCTCCATCTGAGAGAGATATAGGGGGTGATCAGTTTCTATTAATGGCAGTAATTCATTTATCTTGAGACTAGAATAAGTAATTTTCAATGTCAGTTGGATGGGAGCATGGTCGACATGGGTAATCGCAGGGGTGTTGCTAGGTCTGGAAAAGATCTGGGGCTACGCTCATTTTGGGACTGTCAGGACTGGGGGCTAGGTAGCTTTTTTGGTTGTAACCCCTGTGCTTCTATAAGGGGCTACAACCAAAAGACCCAGGGCTATAGCCCCTTCAGCCCCCCGTAGCAACACCTCTGGGTAATCGGATGTATAATTACTGGGTCAATACGATGAGTCTGAGTATTGGATATTGCAAAGAAGTCAACCATAGAAACTGAGAGTCCACGTCTCCAGGTATAATTAGGACATGACTCTAGGCAAGTAGCAAAAGAAATCTCCCAGTTGTCAAAATATGACACCCATTTAAGACCTCTGCGCTTAGACTTACTACTACCCTCAGATTGTTCACCCCCACATTCCTTATTGTTGACCAAACACATGGAATTAAAATCACCACCAATAATGATTTTATGACTAACATTTTGAGTCAGTACACTCTCAAGACAGTGACCCAAGTCGTCAAACATAACATCCAAGGACACTTTCAATGGAGTCCAGTATAATGTAAGTAACATGATTGGATCCTGTGATTTTACAAAAGCATCTAATTCAACTGCAAGGATATTTGCAGACGAATACATGAGTCTTGAGTTGCATTTGATATGATTATTAATCGCAGTTGCCAACCCACCCATCGGATGACCCTCATTGCCCTTGATTGCATTGCTGCAATGGGTACTAAATCCTTACAGCAGTATTTCCCTAGTGCTCATAGTTTCCTGCAGCAAAAAAATGTTTACATTTTGCTTGGAGGGGAAACAAACCAACCATCCATGTATGAAGGTTCCGGTGGCCACATGAGTTCTATGAGATGATAGCCAATCCATGTTGCATCGCTTGCTAATTCGCTGGCTGAACAGTTTTGATATTAATAATTGACCTCAATAATGGTTCAACCCAAGACAGCTCATTTTTCCCTGCCACTATTGCAAGCAATTGTGTTATACACAGTTGCTCAGCGGAAGTACCACTTGATCCTCCATACAGGGGAGCCTCCTTCCTCTTAGGCTGAGGAACTGGTAAATCAAGAAACTCATTTGCTGTTAATTCATTATTGAAGGTATATAATCGAAAACCCATCTCCAACAAGATCTGAAGCCCCAGATATATTTCAGAACATTAGCGTTTGACAAATGGCAAATCATACAATGATTTTCACACGCTAAAGCAATTCTATCAAAATCCATGCTAATGAGAATTTGCAGGGAAGGAATACGGGCAATTAGGTCAATAAGATATCTGCGATTGATTCTTGCTCTATGCAGAATATCCGGATTACCGTCTAAACCGATATTATACTCATTTAGTGCTTTCTCTATACCTTTAATATTACCTGTAGAATTTACTAAGGACTCATGATTAATCTCATTTGTTGACAATACTTGGGGAGAGGAGAGGCCATGGGTAGCAGACATGCCCTCATAACCTCCTTTTACTTTGGGTTCACATTTCGATTCCTGCAGGCCAGCCACTTGTTTGAGTGTAGTAATCACTCCCACTGACGTGTCACTGGTTGCGTTAGGTTCATGCAGGACAAGTCCAAGGTCTGAAACCGGCACAGACCCTATTCCTCCGTTTAAATTAAGTTCCTTAACCAATGTTTCCACATTAAGTACACCACACTCCACAGCTGAATTCAAAGATCGTATAATGGTTGCGTAAGGAGATAGGTTGGTCGGCGGACAATATGCATGTTATTTAAAGTTGGGGCCAAGTAAACCCTCTGCACGCTGCTATTGGCTTGCAAGTGATCGGGCATACAGTCCGTCAAATTCCTCAAATGCTCATGTGAATTGGGGCTTGTACATTTTTACGCTGTCAAAGCTTTTAACTCTAAAATGTTCGGCTGCCCACTCTTTTCTGACACAACAGAAGGACATATCCTGCAGGAGTAAAGCTCTTGATTTTCCCGGTCCACTAACAATCACATAATCACTTTGTATAATTGGGTGTTTAGTTTTAGATACCACGTGTGGCAAACTGCATGCTTCCGCGTATGTAACGTCAGCGTTTACTCCCAAGAGTTCTACATTCATGTTTGCCATATGATTTCCACTCGACAAAACCCCATAGTGAGGATCAAGATTTCCTACTGAGTTTTTGGTTGTAGTGGATCACTTAATACCAACCATGGGGAAGTAATTAATCCTATTCTTTTGTGCTTTAACAGAATCTAAGGAGGAAGGTGGAAGAGGCGCTTTACATACCCCAACTTGGATTGCCTTACCCTTGCCTCCTATCTGAGTAACAGTGTTTGGAGGATGCGTTTGCTTGTCCATTTCCAATTTGTTTATGATGTCAATAAAGGACCGCACAGAAATGTCCGGCCCCAAAGGAACATGATTAGGTAACAGGAGCGCCTAACTCTCCTCGGTGAGTTGTTCGACATCAATTATGTCATCCTCAACAATAGGTTGAGCAGGCTTGTTAACATTGGATTCCACAAGTGGGTTCACAAACTGAGCTAGTTCTTTTTTCTTTTGTATCGCTAGTTAGCTTGTTAATCCCCTTAAACGAATGTACACTCTCCTTCCTATGTTTCTCCGCACGTTTGACTGCTCTGAGATGCATTTTTTTCGAGCGTCTCGAAAGGTAACTGTTTTTTTCTTTTGTTAGTGAAACCGACACCTCTTCATGTTCCATCTGTTCAATTATATTAGTAAGGGCAGAGGGACTATCACAGGTTACTTCCTCGTGCAACGGAGGAGGGGGCGTCCGAAGAGCAAAAGATGCTACGAGGTTCAACTTAATCTCATTGATATCATTTTTAATGAGACTAATGTAATTGAACAAGCGTTCAAGCTTAGAACCAAATACAGGTACACTTAAACAATGCAAGTCCACTTTCCCCTCTGTAGCCTCCTCAGATACCACTATATCACAATACTGTGTGCACTTATCCACAAGGTTTTTGATTTCATATGATGTCCCTGTGCAATGTCTGTCTAAAGACTGAGAGCATTTCGAATGACAGTTAAAATCCCTTGCCGTCATAAAGCTTTCTAAACGGTTGAGTTTCATAAGCATGTCGTTAGATGCTAATTTGAATTCACGAATTTCTAAGTGCATGAAGTCGTGGCCCTTATCGAGTAAGTCCAAGATTCTAATAACAGGAAAAGAATATGGACTGGCAGGATTAGATTTAGGCAATATATTTACATTCACATCCTCTCCCTGCAATTCTATATCAAGGCTATTATTTGGGGAGCGAGACAAAATGACATCATGGGCAGGCACAATGGATTTCACAATTGCCCCATTATCCCCAACATCATTTTACTTAACACGGTTTTCCTTGAACCTAGGATTAGCGGGTTGCAAAAGATGTGCACGGTCACAAGGGGATATTGAAGTAGATTGTTCTGGGTGACCGTTGAGACCCCACGTACAATGTACCAGCAGGGTCACTACGCCTATGGAGTGGCTGATGCGTTTGTTTAGTTCTTCCATTGCAGCAGAACCCATTCCTATTGCATCATTGTCAGTTCCACTGCCAATCAAGAAAGAATTCTGTGAGCTAAAGTCAGGAGGAGAAACTCTCTCCAAATCCTAAAGCTCATCACACCTATGAATTTCCTTTTCCAAAATCTCATCATGCATTCCATCTTTATAATTATCATTGTGAACCTGAGCGCTATGCATGCCAAGATTGTTCTTCGATGCTAAGTTAACAATCTCACCATATGCCACGGCAGCTATGTTTGTAGCGGCCGGCACGGTTTGCTCAGTGACTTTGATATCATTAGCAACAACGTTCGAATCAGGATAAGTCATAACATCGTTAGAATCAGCATATATTGGATTACCAGGACACACAAGAGCATCGATATTCGAAATGCTAATAGTCGGCACCTCAGTAAGTCGGCCGCTACGGAGACCGGAAGCCATTCTCAGTGATAGACTCCAGAGGTAATTCCAAATGAGATAGATGTGCTTATCTGAATTAGTTGATACAATTCACACAGTGAAACAAGATTTTTGTTAAACAAAAGCGGTGCTCAAACAAGCACCTTCACCCTAATAGCCCAACAGCCAACACTTCCTAGCACTTCGGATGCGGGCGCAGGGATGCGCGTGCACCGGTGCCAAGTAGTGGCTGGCTGGGGAAAGTGGACGGGCTCCGGCACAGGATGCGGAGCTGTAGACAAAAAACAGTGAGTTCAAGTTAGCGTGCTGAACTAAAGCACACGCACAAGACCCGCGGTGTAAGAATGTTGAAAAAAAGGAAACTTTAATCAAAGAGTCCAATTACTTAAGTCTGTTGTTTCCAAAAACGTAGCTGTGACAACGAGGTTGCGACAGGCTTCAAGCTTCCTCTCGAGGACGCTGAGCATTCACAACAGCAGTCCACAGTAGAGTCAAAGGAGCAGAGGAGAGTGATCAGCTCAACAGCCAACACTTCCCAGCATTTCGGATGCACATGGCTTTAAATTGGCCCATCGTCCAATAGGGAGCCAGTGGAGGACACGAAGGGCGTGAGTGATGTACTCTCTGGGGCGAAGGGTAAGGAGGAGCCTGGCTGCAGAGTTCTGAACCGTACAAGCTTTCTGAGGTGATATGCAGGGACACCCAGTTAGAGGGAATTGGCATAGTCTAGGCAGTTGAGGACGATGGCCAAGATTGCCTTGCTCTTTGATGGTAGGATAGCTAGGGAAAGATGTGCCTGATAATGCAGAGGTGTACGTGTCAATATTTGGACAGTGTTAATGTAGTGTTAGTGTCAGGATAGCATCCATGATGTATCCAGGTTCTTGACTGCGATGGGTGCAGTGGGGTGGGGGGCTTAGGAAGAAGGCTAAGGAGAGAGTTGGGGGAAGAGAGCGCCCGCAGATCATAATTTCTGTCTTTCCGGGATTGAGGCGGTGGTTGGCTGTCATCCAATGATAGTTGTCTGTAAGGAGGTTAGGATGAGGGGTGGATACATCTTGGGGATCTCAAAGATGATTTGGGTGTCCTCTGCATAGGTGCAGCAGGTTAGGTTATGTGAGCGAATAAGGGCAGTGAGAGGACTTGTGTAGAGGTTGAAGAGTAGAGGTCATAGAGCGGTGCTGTTGTGGGACTCTGTTGGTGACAGGCCGGGGGCCAAGGTTAAGGGGGGTAGATGGGTGATTTGGTATCTGTTTCTGAGGAATGAGGAAATCCACCTTGGTGTGTGTCCCTTATGCCGGGTGTGTGGAGTTTGTTGGGGAGGATGCTGTGGTCGATGGTGTCTAAGGCCTCCCAGAGGTCGAGGAGTAGAAGTGTGGCACAGCCTTCTGCGTCTGCAGTACTTTTGAGATCATCCCAGATGGATACTAGGATTGATTCTGTTCCAGAGAGGGGTCTGAAGTAGGCGGGGTTGAGAAGGTGATTGGATTCAGTGAAGTGGCAAAGCTGGGAGTGGGCCGTTCGTTCAGTAAGTTTGACTAAGAAGTGGGTGTTAGAAATGGGTCTGTAGTTGACTGGGAGGAGCAGGTTGAGTTCTTAACTGCTGCTGGGAATATACCTGAGGTGAGGGAGGAGTTAAGGATGGATCTTGCAATGCCGCCTGCACAGATTGAAGTAAAGATTTCTTTGAGTAGAGCGGCAGGGAATGGGCCTCTCTGGTATCGGCCGGGCTTCTGCTAGCAAGTAGCTTAAGGAATTTGGGTCTAGAGATGGTAGTGAAAGAGGAGAAAATGACGAGGGAGGAGAGCGGGGTAGAGGGGTCAGGTAGGGGTGTGTAGATGATCGGGATGGCAGTGATGCTAGATTCACGCAGATGGTGCGGCTTCTTTCTATCGAAGTTTTGTTATGGGCGTTGGAGATTATTTTCCAGTAGAAGGATTTGTTTGGCCTTCTGGATGTCTGCCTTGTAGACATGGATCTGGCAGGTATAAGCAGCTCCGTTATGGGAGGATAGGTTGGCTTACAATCTGCGTACTAGGATGTGGTTGAGTGTTGCTTTGTGGGATTTGAGGAAAGGGGTGAACCACCTACGCAAGGGGCTTTGTGTGTGGGATGTTGATCTGGAGGGGGTGAGAGGTATGAGGGTGTTGGAGAGCTATAGGTCGAAATGGCTGATAAAAGGGGGTTACATGTGATTTTATTGAATGAAAAAACAAATTTAGAACGAACAAAAAACATGTAAAAATAAATACACCTTTTGTTTTTCATTGTTTTTGGTGGGGCCTCACCCCGCTGTCATGATGCCTACCCCCGGGCATCCGGACCCAGCCCAGCAGCCTCTGGAGCAGGCATCCAGACATTTTTTGAGACCCCAGCAGCCCCAGCTGGGGGCTCTCTGGGTTCAGTCCTGGCGCCTTAGGCACCAGGCTCATCCAGGCTCATAGACATTACTTACCTCCTGCAGACCATGCTGCAAATGAATCAAAGCCCACGTGAGGCCTGGATGGGACTATTTTATTACAGGGACTTTTTTTTACTCGCGTATGGTTCTGGGGAACCTCTTACCTGGGACTACTTTTCAGGCTATTTAAACCACGCCCGATCAGCAGCCCATGCTTCGCGTTATTCTGCACTTCAGCAGCGTGACGCTCACCGTGCCTGCAGCATCCAGTCCTCTGCCACGCCCGCCTCGAACCTGGACACCATCCTAGAAGAAAGAGAAATAAGAACAAGAACTTACCTTTTAGTCTTCATCTGTTCCCGAATTCGCCACACTTCAGAATTGGAAAAGACACGTCGGAAATAAAAGAATCCCATCGCTAGCAGGCGCACCGCGCCATACTTACCAGTCTGCATCTCCCCGGTTCAGCGCTCCAGCCATCATTTCATCACGGCATCTGTGGAACCTGGAAGGGACAAAGAGAACAAGGTGAGCCGGGTGCTAACAAAGACAATCAAAGCAACCATATTATACTCACCAGAGTTACCGCTGCCCTAGGCATCTTTCATTGGCATTCCACCTCTTTAACGCCGCACCTGTGGGAGGAAAGAACACTTGTTAAAGACATTTATTCGCTTTTACCGGACAACGCTGGGTAATACAGACTTTTACCCACGCGCAACCTGCAGCACTTCAGGTGAACTCTTCTCGGATTAAGCTGCAATACAAAAGGAATAAAAACGAGTGAATAACAGACATTTGAACTCTATAGACATTATACTTATGGCTCCTTGCCATTTACCACGGAGTCCAACACGTCTGGAACTCGCCCAAAATCTTCAAACCAGTGAAGCAACTGGGATTCTACGCGCCCCTGCGCTCGGTGCAGGATGGAGAGCTCATCATTACAAACAATAAGGAAACTACTTTTCCGAATCAAGCAGACGAAGCTAGGAAGGCCGGTCCAGTCAGCCGTCTCTGCACTACGAATAATGCTGGTGGAGACCTTAGCAGTCCAATTCCGATCAACGCCCCCCTGGGAATCAGGTGAGCGTTACACCCACCCCTTTTTAAAAAAATACTGTTCCCCACCCCTAAAACCACTATTGCCATTCCCAACCACATTTAATTAGTCTTCTAAAATTCGGTATTTTTCGCTGTTTTGGGTTAGTCTAAAATTGCATTCTTTGTTATGTATTCGATAACATCACTGCATACCGATAGAGGGTAGACCTCCCTCGACTGACCGATTAGGCCAGGGGTTACTATAACCTTGTTCCACAGTGGGACGCAGGTGGATGGCCCAGTGTTAATCATGTGCTGAGAAGGGGTGGAAGTCCGAAGCGAGAAGGCAATGACTGCATGGTCCATCCATATGAGCGGTCGCGGGGAGAGCGTGGAGAATAGGTTAGTGGAGTTGAAAATTGTATCTAGGGTATGCCCTACTGTGTGTGTGTTACCCCGATACCTGCTGTGTCATTTTGAGGGCTTTCAGATTTTCCAGTAGTGGTCGTGTCATGGAGTTGTGCAGGGCATTGAAACATATGTTGAGATCTCCTAGCATAGTGAGGGATGGGTGGGTGACCAGGGTGGCTGTAGGGCATTAGCGAAGGGTCTATTGTAGCCGTGGGGTCTGTAGATGAATAAGATGTGGGTGAGAGAGGGGTTGATGAGGAATTTCAATAGGAGGGATTCACACTCTGCGTTGCACGCTTGTTCCTCAAGAGTGTGAGATGGGGAGGTGTGATTAATGGAGGATGGCGATCCAGCCTTATCTGCTAGTTCTGTTATGAGCGATGAGTGTGTAGCCTTGGGGAATGCCTCATGTGCGATGGGTCGGAAGTCATCAGAGAAGCAGGTTTCTGTGATGAAAAGAATGTCTGGGTTTTCTGAGCAGATACGGTTGCATATGTTGTGTTGATTTTTGGCGATAGATCTGGCATTAATGAGGATGCAATAGAGTAGGATGGAAGGACAGGGTTTGTTAGCCCCTGCACAGACAAACGGAGGAGGGCCGGTAAAAGTAGTTGGAGATGATAGAGGAGGGACTCCCCTAGTGGACACACCGTGGTGGGCGGTCGTGCATAAGGGTAGGTAGGGTTTAGGGGGGTTTGTTGTGAAGAAGGGGCAAGCTAGGAAGGTTGGAGCGGGGAGAGCAGTGGGAGAAAGAAGTGGAGTAGGTCAGGGGAGGCAGAATGTTTCTGTTGCTGTGGTGGGATGAGACTCTGAGCATTCTTTGAGACTGTGGAAAGAGTGCTCGTGATATGCAGATCCCCGGAGGGGAGGGGGCTGGAGTGGTGGAAGGTAGGGTTGGTGATAGTGTGTGAGGGTGCGTGAGGTAGTTGAAGGTGAGGGGTGTGATAGCCTGCGAGGGTGCAGGATGGTGACTGGGGTCATCAAGAGAGGGTTTTGAAGAATAGAGGTGGACCGAGTGGAAGGGTGTGAGATCAGGGATTTCTTTTATTTATTTCATTTATAGAGCGTGCAAACAGCACAGAGGCCTTGAGGCGCTGTTACAGGTACGTGTTATTTGCAGTCGATTTGTCATACAGTACATTTGGGTCACAAGCTCAAAACTTTGACATATAATACTATTGGGTCACAAGAGCAGGCACAGGTGGTGTTACGGATTAGGAGAACAGCTGTGTTTTCAGCACTTTGCGGAATACCCAATAGTTTTCTGCCCCGAGTGAGGGGGGTGCAGGAGTTCCACTGTTTGGCTGCTAGGAAGGGGAAGCTGGAGCCGCTGGCTTTGGTTTGTTTCACTTTACGTAGGAGTAGGCGGTCAGCGTAGGGTGTCCTTTGCACGTATCCTTCCTAGTTTTCATTCACTCGTGCCATTTCGGCGAGCCATTGTTTTTGTGACGGTGCCTCTTTTACTTTCCATTTCAGCAGTATGCATTTCTTCGCGAGTATGCATGCAATGTTAAATAGTCTTTGGGTTTTTATGTCGGTTTTGCCAATGTCGCATAGTAGGTATTTCAACGGATGAGGCATCAGTGAACTGGCCAGCATTTCATGTAGCATTTGTGCAATTTGTTTCCAGAAGTCGGCAATCGGCGAGCAGTTCCAGAACATGTGTATTGTATTTGCCTCTTCGGTATTGCATTTCGGAGTTGTATATTTTGAGGGTTAAATCTCGAGATATGTTGAGGGGTATAGTGAAGTCTATTTAGTACTTTATATGGAATCAACCATAGTCTTGAACTGAGTGACCCTTCCCTGGTCAGGGTGCACATCTTTTGCCATTTGACTTCATCAATCACTGATCCTGTCTCTTTCCCATTGTTCTCTAAATTTGGACTTCAATGGGATTTCATCTTGTATCTTAGAGTACAGTCTTGCTAGCAGTCTTTTTTTTATTATTGTTCTGTATTACCATTTCCATGCTCTCATTAGTTCCAGGCTCGTTGGGGTATGATGGCCACTCGTCGTAGAGCAGCTTTTAGTCGATAATATTGCAGTATTTTCACTGGGTTATCCCCTAATTTTTCTTTAAACTCTGTTATAGTCACAAACCTGCCTTCTGGAAATGGATCTCCCAATTTCATTGTTCTGTCGGGGTCCCATGCAGCATGGATATCTGCATCCATCGTGGGGGGTAGGTCTGGGGTACACCATAGCGGAATGTTCTGATAGTATGGCTTTGTAATGTTGAGCCTCACCAATATGCGTCTCCAGGCGTCTAGTGTAGTGTGCAGTGGGTCGAACAGGCAGGAGTCCGTCTTGTGTGAGCATATTAGCCGGGATTTTATGTCATTCGGTGCAGCAGAGCGTTTTTCTAATTCAATATGTGAGTATTTGATGTTATGGTTGTACCATAAACCAGCGTAGTGGGCTGGTGCAGCCAGATAATATAGTTCAAATCGGGGGCTGCTAGGCCCCCACAATGGTATGTTTCAGTGAGTGATTCCCATTTTACACGGGCAGTGTTTCTGCCCCATACGAATCCCACTGCCAATCTATAGAGCATTGAAGAATTGTCAACCTGGCCAGATCGGGATGGTATTAAACAAAATATAGTAGTTTCGGCACTACATTAATTTTCAGGACGGCGACCCAGCCTATTAATGATAGTGGGAGCTTACCTCATCGAGTGAGTTTATGCTCAAGTGCATTGAGATTGTTTGCGTGATTGTGTTCATATAGGCGTCTGTGTCGGTGTCACCTGGACCCCTAGGTATTTCACTGTTCCCCCCGCCTATTTCGTACCATGTAGCTGTGTAGGCTTAATGGTTTCGTTTTTAACGGGAAACAGTTCAGATTTCGTGGTGTTTATCTTATAACCAGAATTTAGTGTAAACTGATCGGCCTCCATTAGGATTGGTGAAATATTTTCCTCAAGATGTTTCAGATATAATAGGGTATCGTCGGCATATAATTATATAATTTGTGGGGGTTCCTGTATGTGTATTCCTCTGTGACTGTGGAATTCGCGGATCCTACTTGCAAAGGGTTCTATCGTTAATGCGAACAGCATTGGAGAGAATAGACACCCTTTCCTGGTCCCTCTTGGAGAGCTTTATAGTTTGAGTTGTTCCGGTTGGTACGCACTTTGGCCCCTGGGTCAGTGTATAGCAATCTTACAGATTTCCAGAATTCTTCCCCTAACCCCATGCGTTTCAGGACTCAAAATAGAAAGTTCCACGACACAGAGTGGAAAGTTTTCCCTGCATCTAATATCATTGCAGCTGCTGGGATTTCTGGATTTATTTGTGCCATGGTTCCAAATAATTGCCTCAGATTTAGGGCTCTTGATCTCCCTGGTATAAATCCTGACTGGGCCGGGTGCACCAGGTCAGACAAGTATGGTAATAATCTGTTGGCAAGCGTTTTGGCGAAGATTTTCGCATCAGAATTAATCAGAGAGAGTGGGCGGTATGAGGCCATTTCGTTTGTGGGTTTCCCAGATTTTACAAGAACCGTTATTACTGCCTCAGTGAGAGAGAGTGGCAGTGTTCCTATATTACATGCTTCTTCCCACACTTTAAGTAGCTTAGGAGCAAGAATGTCTTTGTAAGCTTTATATAGTTCTATGCCTATGCCATCAGAGCCCAGGGCTTTGCTTGATGCTAGTGTGGATATGGCATCAGTCATTTCTTCTATTGCGATTGGACTGCTTAATTTAGCGATGGATATATTATCCAGTGTGGGTAATTTGGTATGTGCCAGGTATTGGTCTACTTCCTCTATTGTGACATTGTAGGTGTTAGACTAGATTGCCTGATAGTAATCCCTAAACATGTAGTTTATTTCTTCATGTTTAATGGTTGTCTGCCCATTAGGTTTAGTAATCCCACTTGTGTTGTGTCTCGCGTTCCCCCTTGATTATCCTGGCTAACAGCCTCCCAGGGCAGTCCAGCTCGCCATACCGCCTTGCTTGTACTTTCTTGGTTATGAATCGACTTTCACAGTCAGCTAGTTCACAGAACCTTTGTCTGTTGCCCTTGATGAATCCTAGCAATGCCCTGTCGTGTGTGCTGCTGCATTCAATTTCCAGTTTCCCGAGGTTCTCTTCAATCTCCCTTAGCTTTATCCTAGTGGTTTTTAAAATTCCAGATGTGGCAGCTATCATTGTCTCTCGTAACCGTACTTTGAACATCTCCCAGACCGTGGAGACACTGGGCAACAAGTTCTCGTTTTCTATAAAGAACGCTTCAATGTCGATCCTTAGTGTCTCCACCAAGGAATCGTCAAGCAATGCAGAGTGAGGCATTCTCCATGCAGATCTTGGTATATTTGTATTGTCCTGACGTATTTCAACCATTTGCATGGTAAAATTGTGGTTTTTGCATATTCAATCGTCCAAGATTCAGATACTAGCCAGAAATCGATCCGGGAATGGGCATCATGCACTGTAGAGTAGTATGTATATTCCTTGTGGGTTGGGTGTTCTGATCCCCAGATGTCGATTAAGCTGTATTGGGACATCATCTGGTTTATCATACAAGATGTTTGGTCATATTTCTCTGTTTAGTGCTCGATCTGTCCATAGAGAGGTCTAGTATTGTGTTGAAATCCTCTCCCCAAATAATGGGGACATCAGGGGTATGGTCTATTAGTGTTGCTACTTTAATGTACAATGTTGGGTCATCAGAGTTAGGGCCGTAAGAGTTCACAAGGATCAACGGTCTGTTATTGACGGTGCCAGATATTACAACAAATCTGCCATCTGGGTCTATATTCGTTGTTCCCACTCTGAAGTCAATATTTTTGTGCATGAGTGTTACTACTCCTCTCACTTGTGAAGAGTAGTTAAAATCTGTTCTTCACCCATTTATACGCCATCTTTTTGCGGGTCGACTCTAGGGCATGGGTTTCTTGGAGCATTACAATGTTAGGTGCGTGACGCTCTAGGTACACGCAGATCTTTATTGCCTTAATTGGGTTGTTTACACCTCTCATGTTCCAAGAGATCAGCTTCAACTAGAGTGCCATGGCGTATAGCTGGTTTAAATATCCCCATCTTCCCACAGTGTTAGTCTGATTATCCGTAAGCATGATACAGATTGTATAACCATTGCCACAACTTTTATGAACTTTACTCCCCATAGCTACCGGGCTGATGATAGCACGTATACTTCGAACATTGAACATACTTATTCGCCCCCAACCTTCCCTATCCCACCCCCACCCTCACCATCTACCCCAACTTGATAATGTGACCATTTCGAACTCGTGGATAAACCCTGGGGGCCATGTTGACAGCGTTGCCTTCTGTTCAGCTCGACGCATCTCGTGAATGAGTCCATTGGGCCCTTCTTTTTGTTGCCACCTTTGGTCATGGTGTTCGTTTAGTGGCAAAAGCACAGAGATCCCCTCTACGTTTTCTTTCCGGTGTATGGTGCTGCTTCAGAAACTCTGGCACAATGTCGGCCGATTAGTGCTTTAATTCTTTGTTTTGACAGGGGCAAGTAGTCACAACACAACACAGCACAGTGTGGAGGATGTTTTGTAGTTTGGGGTTGTGGCGGTAATAATACAGTTCAGTCTAGCCGTTAGTGTCTCTCCCCCGTTTCCCTGGTTGTTGTATGTTGCAGCGCTATATAGCCGCAAAGAGGCTGCACCTCGTAGGGGCTGGGAGTACAGTTTGCATGCAGCAATATGCACTGAGAAGTTAAGTGCCACTTAAGAGATGCAGCAGCGCGTTATTCCTTGGATTATTTTGTGGATTTGCGTTATAGTGCAGGTCTGTGGCACCTTGTGCTGCTTAAACAGTGTTAATTGTATAAGTGTTGGAGAGTCCGGCAGATCGCTGTCCGTGCCCGCTTTCTGTTGCGTCTCTCCCAAACTGGGGGTTGGGGATTGTAAGGCAGGCTATGCCCAAAGTGTCGGCTAATGGAGACGTTTGTGCCAGCCAGATGCTGGTTAGTTCCTGGCCTCCGTGGTACTACGTAGTAGTAGCTGTAACGCCCACAATCAACAGTGTTCCCACGCTGTGTTGAAATTTCAGGCCCTAGGGCGTTTCTGAAAGTAGGGTAATGCTGAGAGTCCTACATTGTCATGGCGGGGGTGTCTCGCTCAGCGTTGTCTGCAGTCTGGGTGCGCGGGCCGTGCTGCACCCCTCCCGGACCATGTCGTGGCTCGGCGTCCGGTCTCAGGGGCTAGGGAGCCCTTCATGGCGCAGCTGGACGACTGGCTCTGCATGGGTCAGCTGGTAGGAGCGCCCATCATTCCACTCTTGTGGGGCTGCAGCTGTGTCAGTGTTTAGCCCACGTATTGTCTCCTGTGTGGGGAAGCAGCTTGCCACTTGCCAGATCTTCTCATTCGTCGGTGTCGGTTCGCCAACTCTCCGGCCAGCTACGTTCTCAGGGGTGGCCAACAGTTCACCCCTGCAGCGTGGGAGTTGATCAGGAGGAGTATGTTCCGTGGCACATTTGCCGGAGTCATTTATGGCCAAGATACAGGGCTCCAGGAAGGCAAGGGCACCTCCCCCAGCTTTGTGTGCGCTTCCACAGGCACCGAATCTGTTCAGTGTTCGGATCGGGATATCTCACGTTGTAGCAATGGGATCTTCCTAGTTTTTGGTATGGATATGCACACTTGCTTCCTTCTCCTTATCTGTTCAAATTTAATCAGGCAGACGTTTGTTTGTTTATTTATTTGTAATCCGCGCCAGACCCATAGGTATCTAGGCGCAGAAATTCACATGAGAGCAAGTAGATGTTCCGATTATGTTACAAAATAGAGAACACAGTCAAAGGCTACCCTTGTCATTGACGCACTTGAGGTCGCCCTATGTTGGCAGTGTAGCTAGATTAATATATACTAGCTAATAGAGATCACCAAAAGCAGAGATATCTTAAAGCAAAGATCTTTGCCTCTTTCATACTGGACCAATTTCAAACTTGGACCAACAATAACAAAATCAACGATCCTTTGCAGTCCGGATTTGTTAAAGCTACAGGAACAACAGCAAACATCCTTCTGCTGAGCATACTCAACAAAGTTTTGGAAGGTAAACCAAGAGTATTTATGGGGTTTATAGACCTCGTACAGGCATTTGACCAGGTCAACCGGTCCAAACTTTGGAACAAACTTATTTATTAGAAATGCCCACCACAACTATTGGCGCAAATCAGAGCATTGTACTCCAAAGCAACAGTCCAAGTACGCCTCAGCAGAGCGGGTCAATTAACAAAACCTATTGAAACGGCCCGAGGGATCAAGCAAGGCTGCCCCCTAGCCCCAGTGTTATATAATGCATATATTGCCGACTATAAGGACAGTGAATCCGAAGTCCCAGCTTTCCCTCCAACTTTTTGGGGCGAACCCCTACCGCGATGAATTTACGCAGATGACATTATCATCATTGACCAAACTCAAATAGGCCTCCAAAGAAAACTAAACAACTTGGCCTTGTTCATTAAAGCAAACGATTTGGAAATAAACGACTCCAAAACTAAGATAATGTCTTTCGAACTTGTAAAGAAGAAAAATGAAAACCCAAAATGGTTTATTGAGGGGAAAAAGCTAGACACAGTCACCAGTTTCAAATATTCAGGCGTGACCCTCAGCTCAAATAGAAGGGATTTAACAATGCAAGATGCCCTCCAAGAAAAACTGAAATCCCTGATCACACAGACTAAAGCTGTAAATATGAAATACGGAAGATTTTCCTTCATACCGGTCCTGAATTTCTATAAGACCAAGATCATACCAAGCCTGACATATGGCGTAGAAGCAATGCCAAATCTCCCTGAAACCCTATGGGATAAGTTAGAAGGTATGTTTTGGTGGAGGGTCTTGTCACTTCCACAATCAACATCAATGGCATCGATTCGGAGGGAGTTAAGCCTTCAATCCATTTCATCGATAGTCGCCCGCAACAGAATCATGCTTTGTAGGAAGACAATCGACAGTGCAAGCCCGCACATATTTGGCCTAATTAACAAAGAACTTCAGGAAAACAGCACTAAGATCATGGGCCTCATTACGAGGTTGGAGGTAGCCATAGCACTATTAGCGCCATGGCTGCCTCCAAACTCGTTCCGACTCCGCCCTGGTGAATGGAGCAATTACCGGTCCATTCCAAGGTTGGCGGGACCGGTAATTCCCCATTCACCAGGGCCCTTCCCATTCCCATTTGAGCCCCCATAGGGCTCAATGGGAATGGGGAAGGCGCTAATTGCGGTACCGTTATTAGCTCCAGAGTCCCTTTGCGGTTCCCGTCCTTAACGCCTGGAAAAACCAGGCATTAAGGGAGGACCCGCAAAGGGAACTCGTAGTAGGGCGGTAAGGGATTACCGGCACCAGTGCCCTTACCGGTGTCGATAATCCCTTACCGCCCACCTCATAATGAGGCCCTATGTCTAAAATGGGTCACGGATATCCAAGTGAGACTTGGCCAAATCAGCTGCACAGAGGAGGATCTCCTGAAAAATCCAACTAAAATTTTTAAAAAACTACTTATTCAGGATTGTATATCAACGCAAGATCAGGCTAACAGAACTAAATTGACAAAGAATATACCCTTGATAATAAATAAAATCAACCACCCTCCAAATTACATCCAAAAATGTCCCAACAAAAATCTAAGGGAACATTTTATGAGAATAAGATTGAACCTACTAATGACTAAAGAGGTAGTAGCCATAAAGAGTAAACAAAGTGAAAAATCCTGTTGGTTTTGTCAAAACAAGGACTCAATCGAAAATCTAAGACACCTATTACTAAATTGTCAAGCCCTTGAGCAGCAACGAAAGATTTATTTTAGCCATATTCTCTTCGATCTCCACTCCTATGATGAAAAGGAATGGTGGTCACGCCTTATGAGTGGCGAACGAACCACGTGGGTGATCGCAGTCACCACATTTCTTAATAGTTTGAAATTAGACATCATGAGATCAGACTGAAAGTTAAGATGAAAGACTGCACAAAGGATCGGGGGTGGAGGAACCTTTGAACTGATCAGCAATATTCTCTCTTGAAAACCAAAAAAAGAACTATATGGGGCTTAGAGTTGCAGAGCCTATCAACCAGTTATGTGTTACATTGTATGCTCACATTGTTATCCCCATTCAACTACATGCCCCCTGCTGAGGACCTTTACTTTCTTTTAAAGTTTTACCAGACCACAGAAAACGAGAAATTGTTGACTCTTGTAAAAATTGATTCTCAATTAAAACAAGTAATAATAAAAAAAATTTAAAAAAAAACAAATTTTAATTACTTCAATTGACATACATTTAAGAATACATGTGTGCCATTAGATGGCACATGAAGTATGCATAACACAAAGAAAAATTATATATATGCATATTTGTGGGTTAGTAAACAGTGACTGTCATTTCATGCACTGCTGCGTCAGCCAGCTATGCGCAGTTGTTGTCGACACACAGATTTTATGGTGTTTCTAGTTCGGTGAGAATTGGAATTGTAGCAGTAGTTAGCAGCGCTGTTATGACACCAAACTGTTGTCAGGACAGTAATTCTGATGTGGACGATATAGGACAGCGTATGATATGCACCTAGAGAAAGTCAAAAGTGGATAGTTTTTAAAAGGTGACCAAGGATGGATTCGCAAGAGGGACACTGCGTAAGAAAGGGGGTGGGACCTACCAAATTTAGTATGCAGGCGTCATGACGTGGAAACAATTCATGGCAGGGAGCCAGCTATCAGGGTTGCAGGTGGCGTTAATTCGGTCTGTAGCATCAGACTTCGGGATCTAAATAATACACAAATGACTAAATGTCGGCTTTCCAGACAAGCACTAAAAAGATTGCTTTTTTTGTGGAAATAGGAAGAGGTTACCTGGTACCTGAAGAATGGAGTGTCAGGTCAGGGGAATCTCGTGGAAGATCTGACTGGGTCTTTATGGGTTTTTTGTTTATAATGAGCCAGGAAAAAGGTTGAAGCGCTGTAGTTAGCCGAAAAATTAAATAAACGTGCAGTGCATATTTCTATTGATAAAGCCTGGTGGAGTAACATCACTAAATGAGTGATGTTCAAGAGACTATTAAGGTTCATGCCGTATAGATAGTGCTGAAACATGCATTTGTGTTTCAAAATTGCTGTGACTTACGGTGATGCGAAGCCTAAACTTAGTATATTGTGCTGGATGCATGCGCGGGGTTGTTAGAACTCTCTTTAAGCTAAGTGGGGCTGTGCTTGAGTAAAGGAAAATGGAAAAACACTGTGCCTCGTGAATGGCTGCTATCTAGTGCACAGTGAACATCATAGGGTTAAGGAGTGGCCATAGTTAGGGTGCCTATATTACAGACAGCAATAGACAGTGATGGAAATACACGGGATACATGGTAATATAACAGAGTAAGATATAAAATTAAGAGTAAGGTGGGCAGGGGGAAGGTGCCAAGAGGGAGCGCGGGTCAAGCATCTCAATGTTGCTCTTGGGTGGAGCAGTTTCAATAGTAGAAGGCAGTAGAGGTTATTGGAAGAGGGCAAGTCAGGAGTTTTTGGTGACAAGCCAGTTGATGGTGTTACACCTAATGTGTAGGAAGGGTTGATCTGTTCTCAGTGACAAGGGGAGATTGTTCCAAAGCTGTGTTGCTAGGCCAGGGGAAACTACTTCCTCCTGCCTTTTTTAGTTTAAATCTCGGTACAATCAATTTGGCAGAGTTGGCTGTTCTGGTTGGTCGAGAGGAATCTTTCTTGATAATGTTGTCAGAAAGGTAACGTGGAGCCGCGCCATTTAGACATTTATGGGTGAGGGAGAGTGTTTTAAGGGTGATTAAGTCATTAGTGGAGAGCCATCTAAACTGTCTTCTTACGTGTGAAATTTGCTCTCTCTGAGTGATCCTGCATGCGGATCTCAGCACGTTATTTTGTACAGTCTGGATTTTCTTGATAATGCATTTATTAGCTCCTAAATAAAGTGCATTACAATAATCCAATTTTGACAGGACAAGGGCCCTTGCCAATATCAGACAGTTGTTTTGAGAGAGAAAGGGTTTGCATGCTCTAATCAGCTTGCAAGTGTAAGCTGTAGAAGATGATATGGCATTTACTTGTTTGTTTAGAGAAAACGTGGAATCGAGGTGGAAACCTAATGTCTTGACCTGTTACGTCACTTTGATGGTATTCCCATCAATATTAAGTGCAGAGTAGTTTGGGTCAAGTGTACTAAGATTAGCTATCGATCGACATATGAAGAGTTCTGTTTTATCATCATTCAGGCATAGGCCATGGGTGGCCATCCATGCCTGAATGATTAGATACATTTTGTTCACCAGAGCCAGGTCCACACTGTAGTCGCCCGTAAGTGGAATAAGGATCTGGGTGTCATCTGCATAATTTGTGTATTTGACACCCAGATGGTCCAGCTTATCGAATAAGAGTTTCGCGAAGACATTACACAGTGTGGGTGAGACGCATGAGTCTTGTGGTACCCCGCAGGTGATGGGGGTAGGGTCAGCCGAGTTTGTGGTGGAGAAGACTCTCATGGTCCTATTATTTAAGAAGGATGTGATCCATGTGATAGCATCCGTGGAAAAAAGGGCAGCGCTAGCCAGATGTTGACACAGTACATTATGGTCGAAAGTCGAGGAGAAGTAGGAGGACGGTTTTACCAGAGTCTTTAAGGGTCTTAATGTGGGTCTTACGGTCTAGTAAGGCAGTTTCAGTGCCATGTAGTGGCCTGAAACCTGATTGGCGGATGCCTAATAGATGATTAGCCTCGAGGAGTTTCTGGATATATGCCACTTTCTCCAGTGTTTTCATGAGAAATGGTACAGTGGTAGTGAAGCGGTAATTAGTCGGTATGGCAGGGTCTAAGGTTTGCTTTGTTAGAAGGGGAAGTACCCATGATTCTTTTTGGTTCCTAGGGACGGGACCTGACGAGAAGGATTCATTAATACGTTTAGTTATGAAGCGGGATAGGTCTCTGGCCGCATCTTTGATGAGTTGGGCTGGCCAATTATCTCCTTTGCAATTGGACGGTTTGAGTGAGGTGATGGTTTTTTCAACCTCTAGGATGGAGACTTTAGAAAATCTGAAGCTTTGAGCAGATTCTTTGGCACACTCTAGGGGAACTGCAATGTTGTCAACTGTGGATAAGGATGTTTTTTTATTTCAATTTATTTCTGTAAAAGGGAAATTTTGTTGGATAGAGCATTTTGGATGTTGGTACACCATAGTTTGTCTTTAATGCAGTCGTCCGATTGTGGAATGGGGGCTTCTAATTCTCTTAGGATAGTGAAAAGTTCTTTAGAACTGGAGCTGGCTTGCTGAATCCTATTATTGTAGGTTTCTTGTTTAGCTAGTAGAATTCCTTTTTTGTAGAGTGCAATACAGTTGGCTAGGTTGGTTTTATTGTCTGTTGTGGGGTGGAGTCTCCACATGGATTCTAACTTTCTTTTTTCTTCTCTTATAGATTTAAGGTGAGGCGTGAACCAAGAGTACAAGTGTGCTCTTGGTTTACTTTTGCGCAATTTGAGGAGTGCTACAGTATCTAGAGCATTTGTCATGGCAGTGTTGTATGCGTTGACCAGGGCCTCAGGGTCAGATGATCCTGTCAAGGCGTTAAGGGCAGGTATGATGAGCGGTAGAATCCTGTCTGCTGTTATGTTTTTTTTGTTATGGGTGAGGGCGGGGGGGGGGCAGTATATTTGGTTTGGAGCTAAGAATATTACTTGAGAGAGAGAAGGTAAGGAGAGAATGGTCGGTCCACGTTAGAGAAGTTATGGATTGTATCCTAGCATTGCAATTGAGCTCTGCTACCCAGTTAAGGGTTCGACCTTTCTCGTGGGTTGCTTGTGTCACTTTTTGGGTGAAGCCAAGTTCAGATAGTGTGTTGGCGATTGAAGAGGGCTGAGGGTCGTTGGGATCATTGAACCCGAGATTAAAATCCCCTAATAGAAGTATTTTGGATGACACTTTTGTGTTTTCTGATAGAATAGTTGATGTATCTTCTTCAAATGATCCAGTAGGTCCTGGGGGGGGTCTGTAGATAAGGTGTATAGTTAGAGTGGTGGATTTGCATGTAGGTAGTTTGATCATGAGGAGTTTGTATGAGCTGAGGGCTGGGGCCGGAATGTTAGGCTCACCTGATATCCACGGGGACGCCTGTATGCCCTGGTTGCCGGATTCCCCACAGATGTACTCAATTCGGGATGATGTCTTCTATGGCAGGTGGGCCTGAAAACACAGGAGGACTGGGCTTAGGCACAGATTTTGTTTCCTCCCACCAGCCCCTTGGACTCGACCTGAAGGCCCCCCTCCTCACCTTGTTATGATGTCTGGCATGCTCTCCGTCCTGCTTTCTGTGCAGGGGCACGTAGTTTCTGTGGGTTGAAGCAACCGAGTTAACTTCACTGATGCCAACCCATTCAAGTGTCTTTTAAGAGGTAAGTTTGATTATAGTAGTCTCTGAGTGCCTTTGCTTTCTTTCGGACTATTAATGTCTTTCCCTGATTGTTTCCCCCTTAGGTATGTGGAGGTTCGCTGGGTGCGCTGCTTTGGTTCGGCTCCTGCCGGGATTTATGGACGCGGAGCGTATGAAGAAAGGTAGGTTCAGCGCGAAGTGCGGCGTGCTAATGTCTTTTTGGGCTAACTTGTATTCTTTATTCCTTTTCAGGTTACGATGGTCTTTCTGGGCGTGCAGTGATTTCCGGAGCGGAACCGGCCAAGAAATGCCCAGCCAGGTGACGAGATTTTGGTTGCTGCTGTGATTGCCATGAGTAACCTGTTTAACGTTGTCCCTTTTTCTCTCCTCCCCAGGTGCTTTGTTCCGGTGCGAGCGCGATGTCCTGAATATGCTGCCAACGGGATGGAAAACCGCGAACAGCTGAGATCGAAGGATGGAAGACTGCAGGTAATCTGGAACTGCTAATGATGTTCTTTTGTCTCCTCTGCAGGTCCTCGATTCCAGGAACGCCGGGTGCTGGTCTCTGAACACGGGGAGCGTTAAGCTGCTGGCTGCAGAATAGCACGAAGTACGTTCTTTAGCTTGGGTGTGGTTTATATAGCCTACCATGTAAAGTAGTCCAGGTAAAGTAGTCCGGGCTACCACACCCTAAAACACTGCACTGCACAGTCTGGTTCTTAGGGACTAGACTGTGTGGGTGCCTCCATGTTGGCTGCAGGCCTCCAAATAAAAAGTAGTCCCTTCAAGTCCCATTCCAAATATGAGCCTGGCGTCAAAGGCGCCAGGACTTACTCCAGGAGAGTCCCCGGTGAAAATGCAAGGCCCTTGGGGCCCCAAATGAACCCCGAGCCCTAACCCTACCTGGCATGTGACCATGCCAGTGGGGTTCTGGGTCACGGGTCGTGACAGGAATTATTCTCATATCAAGGTTAGCTTTGGCTATAATGGCCATACCTCCTCCTCTAGCTTCCCCTCTATCTGCTCTAAGTATAAAGTATTTGTCCGGGACAGCAAGAGACATGGTAGGACCTGCAGCTGGGTGTAACCATGATTCTGTTATGGCTAAAAAGTCGAGGTTGTTTGCTGTAATCTGATCTGCAATCTCAGAGGCATGAGCTACACGCGATCTTGCATTGACTAGTGCCGCTTTGAGGTTGGGAGTCTTAATATGTGTCAAGCAAGCAGAAGTGGTGACTTGAGCAATTTTAGGTTTAGCGAGAGAGTTGGTACTAGTGGGGGCACTTACCTTCGTGGTACCTGGTGTATTGGCAGTGAGGTTGTTAGTGTGGGTAGCATTTCTAACCTTATGTAGCGATGGGCACGTGATGGTGTTTTTGTCGTTGCTTTGGTTAGTTTTGTGGTGTTTTTTGGTGGTGATCACCAAGGAATTACTCATAGTTTTGGATGTATTGATAGAGGGGGGTTCGTACAGTCTGGGTAGTCTAGCTCTGAGTCTTATATTCCTAGCAGCGGTGTTACAAGATGCGTAATTTGTAATATGATCACTGGTTACCGTTTGGAGGGAGCGTGGATTAAGGGCATAATTAGCCATACCAATGTGTGCTTTGGTACATGCTCTTGGTAGTGTGTGTGACCGACTGTTGTGGGCCATAGTTAGATGAGGTGATTCAATATAGGCTGTGTCTGTTGGAGATGATAAATCTGTGCTTAACCCCTTAAGTGCCAGGCACGAGGTATCTCGTCCTTGGGATTACCTGCCTGTTGCCAAGGACGAGATATCTTGTCCTTTCTGGCACTTTTTGTGTGATCCCACACACAATACTGTAACCCAACCCCCGGGCTATGTGAGAGGGAGGTCCCTCCTCACTGCCTGGGGGTTGGATTACCTTCAGTTTCACGTCGGCGTGCGTAATGCACGCTGACATGAAACTGAAAGTATTTTCACTGCGGCAGCCATTTTCGGGCATTTGCCGCGGTGAAAAGAGAAGGTGAGTGTCCACTTTTCTCTGCCTCGATCTCCGGCTGTATTTCAAGCCGGAGATCGAGGCAGGTGTCGTTGGAAAGATGAGATTTGTGTGAAAGGATTGCTGGTCACAGATCGGGGGAAGAGCACTCGATCCGTGCCAGCAATGCCACTGGACGACCAGGGATTTGTTGCTGAAGCCGTGGGAGGGAGGCGGCTTACTAGGTAAGCAGTCCCCTCTCCCCCACCCCTCGTGAGGCCCCAAAACATGGGGCCACAGGTATGAAGACCCCTGGGTGCAGATGGGTGATCATCTGTCCCCAAGGAAGGGGATAAATGAAAAAAATAAAACAAATAAGAAATCGAACCAAACAGGGATAGGGGTGGGGGGCCCACTAGCCACCACGTCTTTTTTTTATATGAAAGGGTGGTGGCCCTCTCCCTCCCACCCCAAGTGGAAAGGGGGGCACCCCATGTAGCCCTCCCTGGGGGCAGAATTCTGCCCGCAGGAAGGAGTACATGAGGTGGCCCCCCCATCCAATTGGGGGTGGGGGAGGGCCACCAGGAAAGTGTGGGCAGTCCCCAAAGAATGGAGCCTGCAGGTTAGGGTCCCCCTGGGGCAGATGGGGGGCAGACCCCCCCCCCATTATGCCCCTATGGAATGGGCCCAAAGAAAAATAAATCAAGGTTGGTTTTGGGGGCAGTGCCCCCCCTGCCCACCAGGGAATTTCCTTTTATGGGAAGGGGCTGAGCCTCCCCCCCCACCCAAAATGGACTGGGGGTCATGTCGTGCAGCCCTCCCTGCCTGGGACAGTTATCTGCTCCCAGGAAGGGGCATCTAACCCCAGAGAGGGCTGCATGAGATGCCCCCCTTGCATTTGGTGTGGGGGGGAGAGGGCCACTCACCTTTACATTTGAAAATTCCCCGGCGGTTTAGGGTGCCCCTCAGCCCCCCTAAAGTGCAGCCTACCATTTTCAATTTTTTTTCTTTGTTTACCAAACTTCCCTTGGCGCAGATGGGCACATTGGTGTGCCAATCTGCCCCCAGGGTGCCCAAACCTTACTGCCCCACCCACTGGGGGGCCTGTCCCACATTTTATGGTGCCCCTCTCCCCCCCCACCCTAAATGGAGGGGGGTCACCTCATGCCACCGTTCGTAGGAGCCACAAGAAGGCCTGCATGAGGTGCCCCCCCATCCATTTGGGATGGGGAGAGTGGGCCACCAAAATATGTGGGACAGGCCCCCCAATGGGTGGGGCAGTAGGTTTTGAACATACCTGGGACGTAAAGCCAGTAAATCAGTAGATGTGTCCTATCCTCAATTTTGGCCAAATGATTATCATTAAGGAAGGAACAGTACTTAAACCAATGTCCGAGAAGTGGATCATGACTGTTTTACCAGCCCAAGAAACCAAATGCTCCGGGATACCCTCAGTTCATGCATGACAGAGTGATTAACGAGATTACCCTATATTCTAATATGCAGCTAAATTTAAACCTGTGGCTGACTCAGATCCAGCTAAATTCACACACCTAGTCTATGCTCTAACATCCAGCTAAATTCAAAACAGTGGCTTTATTTAAAATGCAGATAATTCAAAACGGTGGCTACCTCAAATCCAGCTAAATTCAAATCCTAGGTTATTCACTAATATCCAGCTAAATTCAAAACATTGGCTTTACTCAGAATGCAGCTACATTTTAAATAGTGGCTAACTCCATTCCAGCTAAATTCAAAAACTGTACTTTAACATATAGCCAAGTTCAAAACATAGCTATGCTCTAATGTGTTGCTAAATCCAAAGCAATGGCTATACTCAGAAATGCAGCTAATTCTGGACAGTGGCTTGTCAGAATTTGGACGTACCTCTTTAGACAGGTGTCTGGTCTTAGAGAATAGTTGCCTATCGCTAATGGAAGCCACAGTGAACCTGTGAGTTGTAACACAGGTGAACCATGGACTTCCCAGCAATTGCCAAGGAAAATCCTTGTGGGGAATAAAAACCTTGGAGATCAGCCCATTTTTGAGGCTTGACTAAGGCTAGAGTAAAATTGGCACAGTAACCGGTCCGGAATAACAGGATTCAGCAGGAAGGCAGGGATAAGGTAAGAATTCACGAAGTCAGGAAGGAGAGTAGCACAGAAAGAAGTGCATAAGAGAAAACCAGTAGCGCACGTGTGGAAAGGGTTGCGACACGAAGCCACAGTGTTCTCAGCACATTAAGAAGCTGCAAGGTCCATTCCGGCATCTCTGTGTGATCAGCGCCATTTTCAAGTGGGCATAGCTTTCAGCACGCAATGCAACATGCAATGTATATGACAGCTGCAATGTTGGAAGGGGCAAAACAAGGGAGAGATGTCCCGGGCGCCCCAGCACCACGGTCACCATAGAGAACGTGACTGCATGCCCCCTGTCCGGTGGGCACGGGCCGGGCTTGCTTGGATGCAAGTCGTGGAAACGACAAAGAAGGCATGGGGCATTAACTTGAGAAGCAGGTTCGCAGGACCATTCACGGGGCTCGTACACTACTAGTCAAAAAGATGCTGCAACTGACCTCCAAAGAACCTAGAGTCACAAATCATATTCTAGAACGTCCCCAATCAAAACCGGAGTTGGAGAAGGGGGCCGAGAAAAGTAGTTCACAACATGAGGTTTCAGTTGGGAGACATGGAACACTGGATGGATGCAGGCCCACGATAAAGGAAGATGAAGAACAAAGGCCACTGGACTCAAACACTTGTGGACTCGAAACGGGCCGTAGAATTTAGGAGCCAGCTTGGAAAGTGACAAATGAGAAGGCAAGTACCTGGAATATAACCATACAGAATCACCCACTTGTATGGTATGGCAGGGATATCCTTATGATGCTCGTCGACATGCATTTTATAGGCTGAGCTGGAGTCCAGAAATGACTGCAAGGCTTCATGATGACCTTGTTGAAGCTCCAGAAGTTGGAAGTCCAGAGAGGGTAAGAGGGAATCTGAAAAAGGGTGCATAGGAAACACCTGCAGGTGAAACCCAAAGGTGCAATGCAGAGGACTGTCCTTTATGGCTGAATGAAAATAATTATTATAAGCAAACTCGGACGTGGGAAGCAGGTCTACCCAATTATCACCACAAGCAGAGGAAAACTACGTAGATACTGCTCCAAGGTCTGATTCAGCCTCTGTCTGTCCATTGGTTTGCGGGTGATAACCAGAGGATAAGGACCTATTTACACATAAGAGTCCAAAACCTCGAAACATACTGAGAGCCACAATTGGAGATGATTTTGGAAGGCAGTCCATGAAGTCTGAATATGTGTTCCAGGAAAATACCAGCCAATTCTGATGAAGATGGTAGCTTGAGCAAGGTTGTAAAGTGAGCCATGTGTGTAAACAGATCAAGTGTAACCATTATGGTCATGTATCCTCTGGATGGGGGTAATTCTACGATAAAATCTGTGGCAATGATTTCCCAAGGCTGTGTTGGCATTGCTGGTTGGTGTAAGAGACCTGCTGGTCTTCTGTTATGTTTGTTCTGGTTACAGACTGCACAGGATTGGACATAGGTTCTTGCATCATCTTTCATCCGTGACCACCAGAACTCTCTTTGTAGAAGATGGAGGGTGGTGGTGATACCTCGATGTCCTGAATGGAGGGTATCGTGACATAGTCTTTTTTTTTTTTTTTGTCTGAGTTCCTGTGTGGGTACTACCATCTGGTTTTCCTTGAAAAGATACCCAGGTTCCTAAGATTGTTCCTTTCGTATTCCTTCCGGAGTTCGGAAGAAGGTGTCTTAGCACGAATGTCCTCCAGGACAGAAATGGCTTGTGCTACAATTACTGAGTCAGGAAACATCTTGGGAAAGGAGCGTGCTTCGAGAGGCTCGTAGTCAGGCCGTCTGGACAAGGCATCAGCAATGATGTTATGTGTTCCAGGAAAGTGAAGAATTTGAAACTGGTATTGGGCAAAAAAGAAGGCCCAGCGGGCCTGTCAGCTGTTTCTGCACTACAGGGATTGTAAGACTTGCAAATTCCGATGGTCCGTACGAACTTGTACTGGGTGTTTGGCTCCCAGAAGGAGATGACGCCAGTCAGTGAAGGCTTGTCAGATGGCTAGCAACTCCTTCTCCAGGACGGAATAATGAGTTTCACTGGGAGTCAAAGTACGGGATAGAAAGGCAATGGGATGTTCCATCTTGTCATCAAGTTCTTGTTTCAAGACTGCTCCGATGGCAAAGTCAGATGCATCAGTCTCAACTAGGAAGGGTCGGTCTGTATCAGGTTGAGCTAGGATGGGAGCTCTGGTGAATTCCAATTTCAATCGTTGAAACGCCAACTCCTGAGCTGAGGACCACTGAAACGGAGTGTCTTTCTTTAAAAGTGTTACAATAGGGTTTACAATGTCAGAAAACGCGGGTATGAATTTCCTGTAAAAGTTAGCAAGCCCCAGGAAGGATTGGATGTGTTTCACAGTAGTAGGAACAGGCCAAGACAGGATGGAATCAACCTTGGAAGGATCCATTCCGATACCTTTGGAGCTAAGAACAAACCCAAGGTAGTGAACGATTGATACATGGAAAAGACATTTTTCAGGTTTGGCTAGGAGCTTATGTTCACGTAAACGTTGTAAAACGGCCTTAACGTGTTCTTGATGTTTCCGAGGTTCCTTGGAGTAAATCAATATGTCGTCTAGATACACAATGACGAAAAGGAACAACACATCAGAAAAAACCCGATCCATAAAGCATTGGAATACAGCGGGGGCATTAGCAAGACCAAAGGGCATTACCAGATACTCAGTGGCCAAAGGGAGTTCTGAATACTCTTTTCCATTCATCGCCTTCTTTTATACGAATGAGATGGTGGGCACCGCTGAGATCATTCTTAGTGAAGATGACAGCACCCCTAACTGCCTCCAGGATGTCCGAAATAAGAGGTAATAGGTAGCGGTCCTTGAGGGTGTACTGGTTGAGGCCACAGTAATCCAAACATGGTCTAAGCTCCTTGGAGTCTTTTTTAGGGACGAAGAAGAGAGAAGCACCAGCTGGGGACTTGGAAGGTAGAATAGTTCCGTTTGTTAAATTGGTGTCCAAATATTCTCAGAGGGCCCTTTTTTTCCGGTTCAGACAAACTGAACATTCTTCCAAAGGGAATCACTGCTGAAGGCTCTGTATCAATGGCACAATCCTCAGGTCTGTGAGGTGGGAGAGATTGAACAATGGCTGTTGAAAACACATCTGAGTATGTTTGGTAAGCTTCAGGAATCTGGATGATGTTGGAGACAGTTACTGAGGGTTGCTGAGGTTCCTGGAGATCTTCTGAAGGGCTTGACAAGGTGGTAAGAGATAAACAATGGGACATGCAATGTTCTGAACCGAGAAACAAGGAACCTGCTGCCCAATTGATGTAGGGATTGTGCTTCTGTAACCACGGCATGCCCAAAACCAAGGGATAATGAGCCGATTTAATGATGTCAAATTTGAGAATTTCCTGATGATTGTTTATTGACAACAGTAAGTCCTTGGTTTGGTGGGTTATGGGTCCAGAAGACAAGGGTCTGCCGTCAATGGCTTCAACCGGTTGGACAACTTCTTTAGCTTCTTGTGGGATGTGATGTTCGACAACCCAGTCATGGTCTATGAAAATGCCCATGGCACCACAGTCCACTAAAGCCAGGATGGGGTAGGAATCCTCTTTGGAAAAGGATAGGATTGTGTGCAGGATCACAAGAGTATTCTGTCCAGGAGATTTCAGGGAGGGAATAGACGAGGAGCAAACGTTTTTCTCCCGAAGCTGTGCTCCGCCTAGGATCGGGAGCTGGCGTTTCCCGAACGCCGAGGTGGTGCTATAGGACATTCTCTTACAAGGTGTTTGTAAGAGGCGCAATGCATGCATAGCCCAGTGTTGATCCTACGGGTCCTTTCCTCGGGGGAAATAGGTCCTCGGAAGGCTCCTAATTGCATTGGTTCAGGTTCAGAGGCTTGAGTAATGGTTGCTTCTTTAGGACCAGAATAGTTTGTGGCTGGTTTAGGAGACGTTGATTTAGATTTCCTCTTCTCCGCCTTCCTTTCCTGGATCCGGGAAATCAATCTGTAGAGAGAGAGCCATGAGGGCTTGAAAGAAGCTGGGGCGAGCTACTCTGGCTAATTCATCCTTTATCTCCTCATTTAAACCTCTTCGAAAGAGGGTAAAGCTGGCTTCCAGGGACCAATCGGCCTCTTTGACTAGCTGTTTGAAATGTGTCACATACGTGAGCATGTCCTGGGTCCCTTGTTGGAATTCGAGCAATCTTTCCTGAGCACTGTATACGAGCTCAGGGCGATCAAACATGGCCTCAAGGGCTTCCACAAACCCATCGTAATCATCCAGGAGAGCATCGCCAGCATTGACTAAGGGAGTAGCCCAGGTTAAGGCATTGCCCGTGAGATGAGATATCATGAAGCCAACCTTAGCTCGTGGAGTGGAAAAATAGTATGGTTTGAAAATGAAGTGTACCCAACAGGAATCTAGGAAGGCACGTAGATTCTTTGATGATCAGTCGTATTTGTCTACTACTCCCCCTAACAGGACACTTTCCTTGGTAGCAGAATCTCTGGACAAGACCAGCTGCTTTAGGGCAGTATTCTCAGCCTTAAGGTTCTGAACTTCAGTGGTTAATTCTTGCATGCCTCTCATGAGGTCCTGCACTGCGGCTTCCATATCTGTCTTTGTATCAGGTTTTAGGCGTCTCAATCTGTCACAAGTTTCTCGCTTTCTCACCTGTTTTTCCTTTCTTGTGACGCTCTTGGACGTAGCTTCCTTTTTCCTTACTGTCAGGGACTTGTATAAACCTGGACACGGGTCTTCAGAGTCCAGCGTGAGGTTGCAGCCTTCCAAACGGAAACTTTCAGTATCCGGGCGAGGAACCAGGGTGCCGACGAGTCGGCTCGAAGGAGTCGGGCTCAGAGTCCGAGCACAAGGAATTTCCAGTAGTCGTCCACGAAAACAGGTAAGGGGAAAAGGTAAAAATGAATACCAGGACAGAAGGAAGAAAATAGGGTAACAAGGAGAGCGCGAAGCGAACTTCGGAACGCACGTCTAGCTACACCAAGCAGTAGCGTTGAGAGGCGCGGCAGAGGCGTGGCCTTTTTCTAGGAAGTTGAACGTAGTAAGAGAAGGCTGGCGTGCAGTGCTACGGAAGCGCCGGCCATGTTGGTAGAACAGCGGAGTTAACACCGCGGTGCATCATGGACCATGAAGTCCAAAAAGGGCGGGCTCGGCGGATCATGACATTCTCCCACATAGTCCTCATCTTTGATACTCGATATCTAGCTGTAGCTGCTTCAGAGTTTTTTTTTTTTTTCGGCAGAGGGTGCTGTGCATTGATGGCGTCGACTTGATGTACCTCGAGAGCCTCCGTCTCGAGGATGATGTCATCGAAGGTATATGTAGCAGCGCACGTTGGCTTCAGTACTGTTTTTCCAGTAATGCTATTGCTTTGAGAAATACGGCATGCTTCTTTACATCACGACTTACATTGCTTCAAGAAATCGAGTATGTCTTCTTTGACACCGACAACCCCGAAGACCGGGTTCAAGAAGTGTCAAGACTGTGGGTCGAAAAAATGTCATTAACCGATCCACATCGCATATGTTTGCTGTCTCGGGGTGGAGCGTAACACCTTGGACTGCTCCAAGTGCCAGTCAATGACCGGAAAGGCCTTGAAGGAACTAAAGGGGAAGTTGACGGTAGGTCGGAACCCCAAATCATCTACCCCGACCAAAAAACCTTAGACGAGTCGAGAGGGGACACTCCTCGGAGGAAGAAAGTTAAGAGGTTGAGATCGAGGAGTGTCTCCCACCACTCCTCATCTTAGTCGAAGAGGTCCAAGAAGAGGCACCATAGACCGCCGCCTTCTACTTCGTGGGACGCTTCCACTGAGAGGGTATCGTGCCCCACAAAGAAATCCACTCTGGCCAAGTGGGAGGCTTTCAGAGCAGAAATTCTAAAAATATTTTAGAAACAAAAGCCTCCAAGCCATGCTCCTACAGGGCCTTCCAAAGAAGGCTAGAAGGAAAGGGCTCAAACTAAATCCTGCGTGCCCTCAAGCCCAGGACGAAGGCCTGATCTTCACCCAGAGCCGCTGGGCCTAGAGTCGATGATGCACCATCGAAGGGTCTGTCAAGCCGAAAGCACAAGCATAGGTCGTCGACACCGGCTGGGCCTTTGATGCCAGCTGCGTCATCGACGCTGAGCGCCCCATTAAAACTCATGGTGCCAGTAAAAGAAGTTTTGACAGCTCCTCAGCGTTGAATCCATTGTTCATTAAACCCTTGATACCTGAAAAGACATATGTGCCTTTACCAAGGAAGGACTATTTTAAGTCCCTTACATCAATTCACAAGGAGAATGAACCCTCGGATAACGAGGCACCAATTGCCCTCCAGTTTGGTATGCCAAATGTACCAGAAATGTTATTTCTGAGGAATCACGGTGGAGAGACCTTTATGACAACCTGCAGATGGCCAGTGGGGTGGACACCTCACCTGAGCTAGAGTTTGGAAGACCAGAGGGAGGGGAGCATACTGATGCATCATACAGTCAGCTCACGTGCAAGGTAGTGGACTACATGGGGTGGAGTAGGCCTGCGTTACCAATAGAACTGGATGATCTGACAGACATTCTAGATCAGGTTCCTCCGTCAGATCCTATATTACCTTTTCATGTTGCTCTGCAGAAAAGGGTGGCAGTGAATTGGGAAACACCAGAAACCAATCTGGCCGTGAATAAAAACTTGGCCAAGATGTACCGCCCTTCCAGTAGTGACCCAGACTGCCTGTCAAAACACCCCACTCCAGAGAGTCTGGTCGTACAGGCAGCTACAGCAACTTCTAAGCAAGCAGCTTACCGTACCATCCCTCCAGATAGGGACGACAAAAGACTACATGGATGGGCAAAGAAGGTATTTTATGCAGGGAGTATGGCGCTTAAATCAGCCAACTCCACATGTGCCTTTGCAAAATGTACATTCACTCTATGGGACTGCATTTCCATGGCTGCAGAGCACATTCCCGAGGGGGATGAAAGAGATGGGGTCTTAGCCATAATTAAAGACAACATAGAAGCCATGTGTGAGTCTTCTGTCAGGTCTGGTTTCTGCTGACAGCATCAGCAGGCCCATGGCAACGAGCACCGTTATATGCAGATTTGCCTGGTTGAGGAAGTCGGGTTTTGCACCGTATGTGCATTCCAGACCCCTCAACATGCCCTTTGACAGGTCTCACCTTTTTGGCAACAAGGCTGACGAGAGCCTTGAAGTTGCAGACCTCAAAGGTGGCAGCCAAATCTTTAGGTCCTGCTATTAGGCAGCCTAAGCCTTTTCGACCTAGCAGACAGCCTTGGAGCGGTAGATCTTTTCGCTACTACTCATCAGTTGGAAGAGTGAGGGGAATGGCTGGTCAAAGAAGCCAAAGAAAGTTCCCTCGTGGTGGATGAGGGAAAGTTGCAAAGCCAGCTCAAGCAGGGGCATTTTTACCATCTGCCACAATCAGCCACCTCAAAATCTCTCTCAGGTCTTCAGTCACAACTCACCAGTGGGGGGCAGACTGTCTCGGCATCTAGAAGAATGATGAGTCATTGCGTCAGATGCGTGGGTATTGGAAACCATAGCCCATGGGCACTGCCTTCCTTTCATACAGAAACCTCAGAGCAATCCACCTGGAGCCTCTCTTTGATGATTCCAGATCCGCACCTTGTTCAGGAAATTGTAACCCTGCTAGAGAAAGACACTCCAGAACCAGTCCCTGTAGTGGAGAGGAACAAAGGATGGTATTCCCCTTGTTTTCTAATACCCAAGAAAGACTGAGGACTGAGACCCATCTTGGACTTGAGATACTTGAACAAGTTCCGCAGGAAGGACAAGTTCAAGGTGGTCACACTTTCCCAGATCCTTCAGCCCCTCCAACTCTAGTATTGGATGGTGCCATTGGACCTTCAGGATGCTTATTTTCATGTGTCAATCCATCCCAAGCACAGAAAATACCTGAGGTTCGCAGTTTGTGGTTCTCATCAATTTCGAGTCCTGCCATTCGGGCTGACCTCGGCCCGAGGGTTTTCACCAAACGGATGGTGGTGGCAGGAGGGGGGGGGGAATTCACGTCTACCCCTACCTGGACGATTTCAGGACGCGTTCTCCCGAACAAGTCCTGGATCATCTCAAAGTCACCTGCCACTCTGTTCACAGACTGGGCTTCTCCTCCAATTACAAGAAGTTATGTTATGTAATGTTATGTTATGAAATTTCTAATGCGCACCTGATACCCTAAGGCTGATGGGCGCAGACTGACAAACACAGAACAAAACTACACATGCAGCAGAACTATGAGCTGTCCGTTATCGCAACTAGCAAGTGCCATATGACACCTTCTCAAAAGCTCCAGTTCATCACAGCTGTACTAGATACATCCCTGGGAAAGCGCTCGCCACCTGAGGTGAGGGCTGAAGACATTCTACAGACATTCACCAAGTTTCACAGTGCCCAGCTTCTCCCGGCCTTTGATTCTTTTTTTGTGGTTGCTCGGCCTCATGGCATCCTGCATTTTTCTGGTGCCAGAGGCCTGCCTGAGAATGAGATCCCTTCAGTGGGCTCTCAGAACTTAATGGTCCCAGTTCTCAGGAAGGATGTCGGGCCTACTTCAGGTTCCAAACAGGGGCACACAGGATCTTCTGTGATGGGCCTGAGAGGATGATATTCTGAAGGGAGAACCTTTTTGGCAACCATGGCCGGAGATAACAGTAGTGACAGACGCCTCACTCATGGGGTGGGGAGCCCACACCAACGATCTGACAGTCAGCAGTCGTTGGTCTCCATCGGACTCCAAACTACATGTCAATGTTTTGGAGCTGAGGGCAATCAGACTAGCGCTGAAGGCCTTCCGGCCCTCTGTACGGGGAAAGAATGTCCTGTTAATGACGGGCAACACAATGGCCATGTACTACCTCAACAAGAGAGGAGGTTTAAGTTCACTACTACTGTGCAGAGAAGCAATGCAGCTCTGGTACTGGGCAATTCAAGAAGGTATCTCCCTATCGACAGTTCACCTAGCCGGAGGGGAGAACATGGCGGCGGACGCTCTGAGCAGGCAGAGCACAGTCTCCCACGAGTGGGAACTAGCTCAGGAAGTCCTTCAAGAGATCTTCACCTTTTGGGGAACCCCTCAAGTGGATCTGTTCATGACCAGTATGAACTGTACTACTCCAGGGAATTTCCCTCAAGAGGAGATCTTGGAGACGCGTTCGTGGTGGACTGTTAGTTTCTACTCCTGTATGCATTTCCTCCAGTCTGCGTCATTCCTCATGTGATCAAGAGGTTGAGAAAGTTTGGGAAACACATGATCCTAATAGCCCCAGATTGGGCCAGTAGGGTGTGGTATCTAGACCTTCCGGACATGTCCATCTGTCCTCCAATGCGTCTTCTACAAAGAGAGGACCTTCTCACATGAGAGGAGGATGGGGTTCTCCATCCAGCGGTCAAGACACTCAGCCTTCACGCCTGGTTTCTTAAAGGCTGAGATACAAGGATTGGGACTTCCCGGATGACGTAATGGAGATTTTGCTTTCAGCCAGAAGGCCAGCAACAAAGTCTTTGTACTGTTGCCGTTGGAACACATTATGCAACTGCTGCAAAGACAAGAATGTAGATCCATTTCTATGTAAAACATCGGATGTCTTATCCTTTCTACTATCTTTAGCCAATCTGGGGCTATTGGCAGCGCTGTCCATTTTTAAGCGCTCGTCAGAGGAATGTTCATGTTTCAAAATTCCACTGGTGACACAATTTCTAACGGGGCTCACCAATGTGTTCCCCCATCTCCTTTCCAGGTTCCAACTTGAGACCTTAATTTGGTATTAAAATGTCTTGTGTGCACCCTTTGAACCTTTACACTCATGTCCTTTAAGGTTGTTAACTTTTAAAACAATTCTCTTGGTAGCCCCAACTTCAGCCCGTAGAGTGAGTGAGTTGCAGGCACTTTCATCTAAGCTACCCTTGACTATTTTCCATAAGGATAGTTGTTCTGACTGTTAAGCCCTCATTCTTACCCAAGATCATTTCTGACTTTCACATAGGACAGAACATTGTTTTACCTTTCTATCCCCCACCTCATCCTGGCAAGGAGGAATAGAGATTAGACAGGTTGAACCCTCGCAGAGCTTTGAGCTTTTATATATCTAGGCTGTCAAAACTTTGCATTGATGATCAGCTTTTCATTGGATACATAGGCCACAAACTGGGTCAGGCTGTTACGAATCAGACCTGCTCCAGGTGGATCATTTTGACTATTTCGGAGTGTTAGACTGGCAGGCAGAGGTCTTCCTGACAGGTTAAGAGCCCATTCCACCAGGGGCATGGCTACCTCTAAAGCCCTGCAAAGGGGTGTACTGATAAAAACTATTTGTGAGGCAGCAACGTGGCCTACAATTCACACGTTCACAAAACATTACTGCCTACTAGAGTCTTCCCTCGGTCAGGATGGGAGCCTTTGGAAAAGCAGTCCTGCATTCAGTGCATGAAAACCTATAAGAAACATAAATTCTACTCCATCCACCAAATGAAATACTGCTTTGGGAGTATATCAAAGTTAAGGAATACACAATCCATTTGAAGAACAAGTTACTTACCCCTGGTAACGTTCCTTCTAATGGATGTTCCTCCCACGTATTCCTCATCACCCTCCCAACCTACCCCACAGTAGAATTTCCCATGCTATTACAGCTTTCATTCCTTCAAGGGCGAGTACGGTCGTTCCTGTGGTTATGTGGATAGTTTCTATTTTAAGATAAAACTAAACTGAAGCCAACGGGCGCTGCACGTGCTATATATTTACCTTCGATGACATCATCCTCGAGACGGAGGCCCTCGAGGGACATCGAGTCGACGCCATCGATGCACAGTGCCCTCTGCTGAAAAAAATATTCTGAAGCAGCTAGAGCTGGATAGCGAATATCAAAGATGAGGAATATGTGGCAGGGACATCCAGTCGAAAGAACGTTAACATGGGTATGTAACGTGTTCTTCTCTAACGCTTCATGGCAAACCCGGTGGAATCGGACTTACGGTTCTTGGCCTTATCTTGGATCCCCATGGATGGGGCGACTTCAAAGGACTTTGATCTCTTCCCAGAGGGAGATCGCTCTTCGGACCGGCGGTCCTGGGCGAGGCATGACCCTGCTCGGAGCACGGGGCAGATGCCTTGTTCGAATTGAACCATGCTGCCAGCCTACTATGCCTGTCTTTCTTTGTCTTCTTCGAAAAGCCCAGGCATATCTCTCACCCATCCTCGTTGTGGTCTGGGTGCAGGCAATAAAGACATTGTAGATGCTCGTCTTCCACAAGACATTCTGTAGCCTGCATTTATTTGAGTGCCTGAAGAGGGTCTTTCCCTCCATTTTCTCCTCGCTCATGGTCTAGGGTGGAAAGTAGGCACAAGATAGCCTTCCAGAAACTGACGAATCTTCGCCCTTGAGGGGTGCAAAACTTCACTGACTATGGGTCCCCGTTGCTGGCTGATGAGGAAAGAGCACACAGACTCCGGTGGAAACAAAAATCGAACTTTTCCACGAAAAACATGGAAAAAACGTAGACATAGCTCAGAGAGCAACTCGAGGACTCCCAGCACTGAAGCGTGCAGTAAAAATCTGAAGATCGCTGCCAGAGGTGGGGCTTTGGGAGAGGACCGTCATTTGATGCAAGTAGTATGACCCATAGGACAGTGATTGGTTGTGAGGAGAAATGCAGTTTTAAAGTGAAGTGAAACTGTGTTTTCTTTTACTGAGGATTCCAGCCTGACCACGTGGAATATTCATGAGCATGTGAATCCATGCCAGACCCATGCTGGAGAACAATAATTACAGGTAAGCAGCTTAAACCTTATTATGTCCTGCTCCCCTTGAGAAAAATCCAAAAGGGACTCTTGAGATGTATAGACCAAATCGGGTCTACCGAACATGCTCATAATGTGAGCAAGAAACCCATCATAATCCGACAAGAGTGTGCTATTGGCAGTAACCAGACGGGTAGCCCAAGCTAGGGCACTTCCGGATAAATTGAAATGATGAATCTGACTTTAGCCTTGGAGACAAAGGAGAGGGATCAGAAGTTGAATTGTACAGTGCATGCATTAAGGAATTCAGAGTTTCCTAGGATTCCCATCAAACTTGCCCGAAGATAGTGTGGCCCATATGAGCAGGATCTCTGGTTGTCACAATCAGTTTTAGGGTGGCGTTTTCCACTTTCAGGGTCTGCACTTCAGCGGCAAGTGCCTAGACCGCAGCCATTAATTGCTGCATCTGGTCCATATAGCCACCCTGTCTCTGGCATCGCAATCTGTTGCGATTGGACGTACCTCTTTAGACTGGTGTCTGGTGTTGGAGAATTGTGGCTTATCGCTACTGGAAGCCACAGTGAACCTGTGAATTGTAAAACAAGTGAACCATGGACTTCCCAACAATTGCCAAGGAAAGCCCTTGTGGGGGAATAAAAACCTTGGAGATCAGAAGTCCAGTTGATGAGGCTTGACTGAGGCTGGAGTTCAATTGGCACAGTAACCTGTTTGGAATAACATGATTCAGTAGGAAGGCAGGGATAAGGTAAGAATTGAAGAAGGCAGGAAGGAGAGTAGCACAGAAGAAGGTACATGAGAGAAAACCTGGAGCATCAGTGTGCAAAGGGTTGCAACGTGAAGCCACAGTCTTTTCACTGCATTAAGAAGCTGTGAGGTACTTTCCAGTGTCTCTGTGCGAACAGCGCACTTTTTAAGTGGGCAGATCTTTCAGCACGCAATGGAACGTGCGTTGGACATGTCGGCCACCATGTTGGAAGGGGAAAAACAAGGCACAGATGCGCCATGGCCTCTGTGCCACTGTCTGCATAGAGACCATTGCCTCGGAAGCATGACTATTCTCGAATATGCAGGTACATTTTTAACAGTGGCGGACTCTAGCATGCAGCTAAATTTAAAAAAATGGCTAGCTCATGTGCAGCTAGATTCAAAATAATACAGTTAACCACACACAGCACTCATATAGATCAAGCAACACAGAAGTACAAAAATACACACCTACATATAAACGCAGTTGGTGATATCTCAGTTAGACCACCCACACTTAAAACAGTTTGAAAATAATGAAAGCAGGTTTAACTCTGAGCAGTTAAGGGAAAAGAAAATTCATTAGCACCCTGGACCTTGCGCTAAGCCAATCCTGTAAGTGGAACCGCGGGCTGGAATGGACAATCTCAGCTTGCATTCCATCTGACGTGTTACCTCATCTTCTCTTTTCCAACTGCTTCCGCTCGCCGTCATCACTGTTTGTGTTGCAGTTTGCTTGCCTTAGTAAAGCCTCATCCAACTTCCTTGTTGATCGTTCACTCCAGCAATGTGGCGTCTTCTTGGCAAAATTCCTGCAAACTCCACAATGTCTTCTGCCGGGTCATTGATATCATCTGATTACGTCGCTGCTCAAGCCCACAACGTTTCCCCTATGGATATCTCTGTGCTGGCTATTTCTACTTCCAACATGGCCGCTGCCCTCCCCCTCGCCATGTTTCCATGTGCATTCTAGTGCTCATTCTCACTCTGCAATGTCTTGCTCTAGATGTCGACTGCCGGTGCCGGGCAACACCGGGCACGGGGGGCGCTGTTTTGTAACAGCCCAGGGCCCACATTGACTGCCCTCGCTTCACTCGTGCCTTTACCCACCGCCCTCGGTTAGGGGTACTCTGTTAATCCTACCCCATTAGGGGTTACTCTTGAGGCTTTGGAAGGTCCTTGATCAGAACACAACCGCTCACTGCCAAGCAAGGGAGAGTTATGGAGTGGACTTGATACCCACAGAATCCGTATGGAGGGAAGGTGGACCAGGCAAACTGGTATGCAAGCTCACGCCCTGACTGTTTCTTGGGTGATCACTACTAGGGTACTCACAATTGCTGGGGCCACTTCTATATTTGGTCCATTTGCTGGGAGTTTACGGGGCCGTTTGGTGCTTTGGCTGGTTTTGGCTTCTGGATTGGGTCTGGCTAGATGACATTATGTTCTCTGATGTGACTGTCTGAGGTTCTTCCAGCAGGATGGCACAGGCACAACCGGTTAGCAGCCACAGCAGGTGAGACAAAGAGGAGACCCCTGGGATACAAGGGCGACTGGCAGCAGCAAAGTTCACCCAGATCAGGGGGCGGCAGGCGAGACTTGTGGCCACCAGGAAGATTCAGTTCGAAGGAGTCCCCTCTTGAGAGCAATGTCAGCAAGAGGGATAACTCACCCCCCATAACCTCCCTTTCACATCCCTGAGTGCAGGCTTCTCATTTAAAATGTCTCAATGCGCTCTACTTTAAACTGCAAAACACATAACAAAAGACAACAGTGAACTTCACCCACGTTAGCCCCCCCTTTTTATGATCTTTTACGAAAAATGATCTGTTTCTTGAGATCTGTTAGATCCTGTTTGATCAACAATTTTTGACATTAGATCCGCTACAGAACAGGAGTTATAAGCAATTCCTTGTGCGAGGTGGCTAACCCATAGCTAGCCCACGCTCAATCAAAACATGTATGTAATTTGTTAGCTCTTCATTAGATCCGGTATGATCAACCATTTTCAACGTTGGATCTGCTACAGAACAGGAGTTAGAAGCAATTATTTAGAGGGGGGGCTAACCTGTAGTGAGCTACTTAGCCCCCCTCAACCAGAAAATGCAAAAAAATCGATGTCATTGGTTAGATTTTTGTTAGATCGGTATGATCAGACATATTTTGTGTTAGATCACACAGGTGCTGAAACATTTGGCTGCCAAGGAGGGTATGCTGCCCCCCAAAACCCCTCAACAACATTTTGGAAAGTCATTCATTTCAATACATATTCGTTATATCAAACATTTTTTTTTTCAGATCTGCTACAGAACAGGAGCTATAAGCAATTATTTAGAGGAGGGCCTAACCTGTAGCTAGCCACCCCTCAATCAAAAAATGGAGCAAAATGTATGCAATTTGTTAGATGTTCGTTAGATCCGATATGAACAGCTATTTTCAACATGAGATCTGCTACAGAACAGGAGTAATAAGCAGTTCTTTAGATTCGAGAGGGGGTCTAACCCGTAGTAAGATAGTCACCCCCCTCAATCAAAAATAGTACATATTTGGCTGCAAAGGAGGGAGGCTGCCCCCCTCAACAACATTTTAGAAAGTCATTCATTTCAATACATATTTGTTAGATCCAGTAAGATCAACAATTTTTTAAGTTAGATCTGCTACAGAACTGGAGTTATAAGCAATTATTTAGAGGAGGGTGTGACAGGGTGGCCAGCCACAAATAACCACGCTGACCCTTATGAAAAGTCCAAGGGTTTTTATTTTGATATAAATTGTCAGAATGGCTGCTTCTTTCCTTAATTCTTTGGGGGTCTAACGACTGTGAATGATTGGCGCTAGGGCCGTCCCTTTCCTCTCTCGACTTTCCCAGGCGTGGAACCCACCTCCTAGCCACAGACATCCCTATCAAGCTGTCAGTAACCCCTCTCGGTCTTCTAACTACCTAGGAAACTACTAACTTTCCCTCTCATCGTTGGTTAGTCTCTCTGGGAATAGGGAATGGTGCCTTCTTTGGCCCTGCGTCACGTACACTCCTTTCCCAACCTCTCTCTCCTGACACTTCACTAATCTGACCTTATAAGCCACTCTTTTCCCAATACGTCACTGTCCCTTCCAATCTCTCACTCCGCCTTTCAACCTCTACCCTCTGATCTTACTTCCTTTCCCACTTATATTCTTTAACGCTTCTACTTTCAACTATGTTATGTTATAGTGCATTTGTATAGTGCCTTATGTACCATTGGTATGATCTCAAAGCGCTGTGGGTTGAATGCCCTCAGGGACTGTGGTCCATATCAGTTGAGAGGATAGTGTAGCATGTAGTGCTTGGGTGCACTTGGTATGTGAGCAGCCAGAGTGGTTTGCCTGGATTGGCTGCTTTCTAATGCTAAGTGTGTTGCGGTGGATGTGAGAGATCAGAGTTATGTGTGCAGCAAGCAGAGTGGTCTCCGAGTCAGCATTCTGGCTGCCGTGGGGCATGTGTAGGAGATTCTGTACTGCTAGGCCGATTTATTTGTTATATTTTTTTAATTTTTTATTGTTATTTTTTTCCGTGGGGTATAGCTGCATTCTACCTGGCTGTTGAGGTGTTCTATTAGTGATGTGGGTATGTGTGCAGCTAGGCCAAATTGATTGAGGGGTGTAGCTGGGTTCTATTGTTTGTTGATGTAAAGTGGAGAGTGAGCATATTGGTATGAATGAGTTTCTGCGGTTATCAGTGGGAGGCCTCTTTACTTAGGATGCTTACTGGGTCAGTTTGTCGTGGCTGGGTCTGCCCTGGGTGTTCGAGGTAGTGGCTTTCATAGGGAGGAAACTGGTTGGGGGAAATGTTGTGTTATCTAGGGCGGGCCGTCCTTTTCCCAGCGTTCTGTAGTCAGACTCGGAGGGCCCATTTTCCAGGTGCTTGGGGAGTTTTAAGCTGGGATGCTGAGTGCTTCATGGGTTATTGTATGATTCTCCGGAGGGTTTAGCTAAGCATATGTACTTATGTGCTGCTGGTGCAGGGTTTTACGTTGTTATTGCTAGGTAGACGGGGATCGCCTCTATAGACCACATAGCACCGCTATGCTTTGGCGGTTGAGCTAAGTGCATGTGGGTTGTAGCTGCATAGGTCGGAAGTCCTATCGTCAGTAGGCCGGCTTCCATGCCCTGACTGTTCCTGCTTTTCCGGGGTGAAGTAATGAATTAATGAATTGGTCAGCTGTTTTTCATGGCTCTCGTGGTGTGTTTCCAGTAAGTGTTGATTCTCACAGGGGGTGGGTAGCGAATTCCATACTTGGTGCCAAAGTCGAGAAGACTGACCGTCCAAGTGTAGCTGATTTGGAGACTGGGATCATAAGTAGTAGGGCTGTGCTTGACCTTAGGGTGCGTGTTGGGGCGGTAGCGTATAGCCTTCTCTTGGAGATATGTCGGGCCGGCCTTGTGCACTGCTCGGTGAGTTCGCAAAGTCCAGTCTAGACATGACAATTGACATAATAGAGGTCAATCTGTTGGGGAAGGAGAGATAGGGGAAGATGTGTCACAGCAGCCTGAGTTGGTAGTGACAGGATTCGGATACATTATTGTCTGGTGCGACAGGGTTAGGTCCGAGTCCAATGAGCAGCCAAGGTTTTTGACTGTTGGACGTGGAGGGTAGGGGGACTGCCGGGGGGAGGGAGGCCATGGGAGTGGTTGTGGGAGTAAAGCTGTGTTGCCACATACCATAATCTCTGTTTTCCCTGGGTTGACAAGGACATGGTTTCTAGTCATCCACTGGTCAATATCACTGAGGCATGCTGCTAGGTCAGAGGGTTGAGCAGAGCTTGTCTTGAGAATTTGCAGGATAATTTGGGTGTCGTCAGCATAATTGTAGCAGGTGAGGTTGTGCGCGCGGATGATCCCAAGTAGCAGAGTCAGGTAGAGGTTGAACAGGAGCGAGGAGAGGCAAGCGCCCCGGGGTACTCCGGTGTTCACTGGGCTAGCGGAGGAGGTTAAAGGGGGGAAGGATAGTGATTTGTTTCCTGTTTTTCCAGGTCAGAGCCAGGTATCGGATTCCAAGGGAGTGGAGCCGGTCGAGGAGGATGGAGTTGTAAAGGCAGCTGAGAGATCAAGGAGAACCAGAACTGTGCATTCTTCATAGTCCGCCATTACTTTGAGGTGGTTCCATATCTATATCATTGTGGTTTCAGTTCCATGGTGAGGTCGGAAACCAGATTGAGCGGGGTCTAGTAGGTTGTTGGATTCCGCGAAAAGGTTGAGCTGAGAGTAGACAGAGAGGTCGATAGTTTCTCCAGGAATCTGGTGTTGATGGGCCTGTAATTCGATGGCTGGAGAGGGTCGAGGGTAGCTTTTTTTAGAAGGGGTTTGACATGCGCTACTTTGAAGTGGTCTGGAAAGGAGGAAGAGGTTAAGGAGTCATTGAGTATTGACCTAGCCTGTTCTCCTGCACAGGTGGAGAATATTTCTTTTAGGAGGGCGACGGGGCTGGACAGTAGTTTGCGGAATTCCTCGCTCGAGATCGGTTTGAAGGAGTTGAAAGTCAGCGCTGCGGGGATGACCTTGAGCGGCGGGTGCTGGGCCGGGTGTTAGGCAGAAACCTGTGCAGTACCCTTAGGGACCACTGCAAAAGATTTAAGACTACAGGTGTTTGGCAGTAAACCCACTTGGTAGCAGTCTGTACCACACAGATTCACTTGGTAGCTGTGGCTGAGCAGTCAGACTTCCCTCAAGAAGAGTTAGGCATTATACAGAGCATACAAAATAGGTACAGAACTACAGTAGCACAAGCAAACACTGACCAAAGCTTGGATGTAAAAGTAGATAATTATTTATTTAACACACACTTATAAAACACACTAGCACTAAATTGGTAAGATAAGTTCAAAATACAATCACTATTATCATATGTACATCCCTGATTACTTGTTGGACAAGTCTTAGTTAACACCACTTATTTCCAGACAGAGGTGAGCGCTTAACGTTCGATGGCACTCCAACAAGTTAAATAAAAAGGGAGGGAAAATCAGAATTATGAGAGCACACACACGAAACACTTTTTAAAGAACCACAGCAAGTTAGGAAGGCACAGTCTACTGGTGAGCAAGGAAGTTTAGGTGCCAGGCCCACTTTCAAGGGAGCCAGGCGGAAGATGCCCAAGATCAGACAGTTACACAGATTCTTCCAAGTTTGGGGAGGTAGTTCGAAAAAGGTTTAGTTCAGTTCAGAAAAGTTAGCTAAGGTGTCCCAGGCTAACCCAGGTTCGAGAGACGAGGATTTAATACAACCCGTTCAATCGGTTGCAAGGGAAGCCAGGCGGAACACGGTACCTTAAATGGAGAGGATCCTCCAGCGGGGGCAGTTGTTCCGGGCAGCGGGTGCAGGTCACAACGTCGTCCAGAGGAAGAGAAGATCTCATCGTGGAGGAAAGATGAAGGTCGTTGCACTGCCAGGGAAGAAACCAGCTGCAGAGTTCTCCGGTACAAAGGTACTACCCTTTCGGTTCGCGGTAATGGTGAAAACATGGTATCCCGGTTGCCGGGGTGCTTGGCACAGGCAAGGCGGCCACGAGATGCTCCAGGAAGGCGAAAAGAAGGTAGACTGGTTATCCCCACCAGTCGAAGGAAGAAGACTCTCTGGGCTGGAGATCTCCTCTTTCGTTGGGAAAAGTGGTGAGACGGTTCAGCAGGGCTCCACCGGTGGTGTCGTCGTTGCAGGCCAGCTCAGCTTCTCCCTCCTCGGATTCTTTAGGTCCAGTGGCGACGTTTGAAGTTCCAGTCTCCAAAGCCATGCTTTTATGCAGCAAACCCCCATTCACTCAGCCTAGCTGTCAATCAAACATGCTAAGTGGTGAGCCGGCCGGCTGGCTCACCACTTGGGCCAATCACACAAGAGTGCGACTTGAGTTACCAAGGTAACTCAGTCCAGGGTGCCTAAATCCCCTCCCACACCCCCTGTGGTACCCAGACAGAGTGGCACCACTTTTGGAAGCTTCTGTTGAGAAGCCCGCCAAAAAGTGGAACAAATAGCTCGACTTGGTCGGAGTCACAGAAGAGAACACAAACGCCATTTTAGAATCGAGTTCTGGCAAAAAATACCAACCGGCAAATTAATATTAAATAAATAAACCGGCGGTATGTTCGGGGCTATAAGAATTCAATAATTAAAGTTGGTAGCCTCGAACAATGGGAAAATCCCATAGAGATATATTCGCGGTTGAATATAAAAAGTAGTATCCACTGCCACCAGCCAAAACTCGATCAGGGGGGACGGAGACGTGCCCCCTCGAACAACAGCCCCCGGGGCAATTGAATTGCCCCGACCAGTACGTCCACAATATGATGGTATGTACTGGTTTCTGTTCATAATTTGGGACTAGCAAAGCCAATGGTGACTTTACATGCCCTGGGAGACAGTAGTCAGTCCCAGGGTATGGAGTCTATGTTGGGGGGTCGCTACGACACCCCTGAGTTACGGCACGGAGGGTGCTGTGTAACCCACATCAAAAAAAACACATGAGACCCTATGGAGTAAAAGACCCCAAAGCCCATAAAACACATGGAAAGTTAAAGGAACACCTCAAATCATGTCTAAGAGTGGGAGCAAAAGAATCTCACTCTTAGCAGGAGAGAAAGAAATAAACCCCAAAAATCCAGCAAAGCTGCTGGGGGACGCACTAGGTTTGGGAAATTAGCCTTACAGAGAATTCTCCCTAATACCGGGGGTGAGGTTGGAGAGTTTGATAAAAAGGGTGGCTGTCCTGTCTAGTGCTGTTCTGTAGAAATGATGGGAGAGGGAGTTGCAGAGCGCTTGTGTGGACATAGTGGGTGCAGTGGTGCAAGTGGGTTTCACGAATTCCGAGAAGACCATGTGCAGCTCTTTACTACTGCTGCAGCAGTTAAGGATTCTTTTATTATAGTAGATATTTTTGGCCTTTCGGATCTCAATTTTGTAGATAGTGATGGCGGGTGAACAGAGATTTGCTATGGGTTTTCTTTTTTTATGCTCGCCATTTGCGCTCGAGGAAACAGTTATGGGTTTTGATAGACTTCAGGTGGGGCGTGAACTGTTTGGGGATCAGTCCTTTGCGGGTGCATGCGGGCCGTGAGGGGGTGAGAAGGTTGAGTGAGTCTTTGAGCCAAGAGTCAAAGGATTTGATAGGTATAGAGAGGTCTCACTGTTGTTGGGAGCAAGCGTAGCAAGGCTTCAGTTAGGCCAGGTAGTACCTTGAGCATGTTCCAGTCTTTGTGGTCGTGTGGTGAGGCCTGGCGGACCAACGGGTGATTGGGCAGGTGTGCGGATAGAGAAAGGTAGGGCTGAGTGATCAGTCCAGATGAGGGTTTTGGGGGCTGGACATTGAGACAAAGTCAGAGGACCTGAAGATTGCGTCCAGGGTGTGGCTTCCGGTGTCGGTGGGGCCAGTGATATGCACAGAGACGTTGAGTGCCTCTAGGCTGTTGATAATGGGTTGGGTCATGGGCTTGTTGGGTATAACAAACCAGATATAGAACTCTCCCAGTAGGGTTAGTGAGAGATGGTTGACAAAATGGTAGCTAGTGAGTCAGAGGTTGTTGGCAAAAATGTCATATCCCGGTGGTCTGTAGATGTAACGCTCACCTGATTCCCGCAGAGGCGCCGGTCTTGACTGGGTGAATGCTGTATCTTCAAAGGTGATGTGTAACACACGGTTGGCTCTTTGGGCTGGACCTCTGTGCACTGTATGTCTGACTCGAAGAGTAAGATGTCTGCAGATAGAAAATATGGGATTAATGAACTCGGGTTATTGGGTGCCTCTCTCCTCTTCCCTTTCTCTTCTCCTGTAGAACCCCAAAGGTTAACGCCCTCACCTTAGGTAAGTGAACGCCGAGCTCTCCATCTGCCTCGGGGCAGGGTGCCGTAACCAGTTTCTTCACTGGATAAGGGTGCAGGCCTCTTGACCTCAGAGGACTGCTGTCCGTCGTTAACTGCACGAACGGTAAGTTCTGGGCACTTCAAATGTCTTAAAAGTCTTTTGTAATGATATCTCTTGTTTTGCAGGGTTCCGGCGATGGCGGGCTGATGAGAGTTGAGGATCTAACCCGCGTGAGGAATAGAAGCGCCTGGAAGCACGTAAGTAAGCGCTTGTAGCCTGCTTCACGATGCGCACTAAATGTCCCTTTTATCTTGCAGGTACAAGTTCGGAGCTTTAGAGAAGCTGAAGGGTGCTGGAATACCCACTGGATTCGGCGTGGGAAGGAGTAATGGCACGTGAGTAATAAAGTTGCCCAATGTCTTTAAACGCACCTTCTTTTGTCTTTCAGATGCGGGATGCAGCGCCGAAGGCCTCCGGAGCGTGCGAAGAGCTGGTAAGCTTTTGTGTTTCAGATGCCGGAATGCAGTGCGAAGCCCTCCGGAGCATGCGAAGAGTAGGTAAGCCTTTGTCTTTCAGATGCCGGAATGCAGCGCGAGGCGTTGGTGACAGCCGATGGACCAGGTAAGAGGTGCGCTGCCACTGAAGACCGTAGTGCTAACCTGTTCTTTCTTTGTCTTTACAGGTGCTGCTGAAGACTGGATTCCAGGATGGTAAGCCTTTGTTCCCTTAGGCCCAGGATCAGAAGCAGAAGACACGATGAGCGTTCTGCTGCAGAGAATGCAGAATAACGCAAAGCAAGATTCATCCATCGGGTGTGGTTTAAATAGCCTCCTGTAGTGCTTAGGTGTCTCCTTCCACAGCCACGCCTAGGTAAGAAAAGAGTTCCTGCTTTCCAGAAGAGTTCCAGTGTTCTGAACCTAGGGAGTGGCTCCTGCCCCACACAACAGGAAAAGTAGTCCCAAACAGAAGAGCATCAGGGGTTCAACTGTCAGGTAAGTAAGCAGCATGGTCTGCTGCAGGTAAATCCACCCAAGCATTATGAGCCCGGCGCTTCCAGCGCTGGGACTGGGCATCTTTATGAGCCTGGTGCCACTGGCGCCAGGACAGGGTCCAAAAGGTCCCAATTGGGACTGGCTGGCACTCGGAACCTGGGTTATGGGTCTGCTTCCTAGGGAGTCGGGCAAGTCCTGATCTTTTGGAAGCAGAGATCATGACAGCACCCCCCCTCAAGGCCCCTCCCAAACCGGGCTTCTCCGGGGGTTTGGGCTTGTTAGGAAATGTTCGATGAAATCTTTTGATTAGACGAGTGGCGTGGACATATTCTGTAGGTTCCCAGGATCTTTCTTGGGGACCGTAGCCTTTCCAGTCAATCGGGTAAAATAGTTTAGATTTGGAGATCTTGGAATCCAGGATGCTTTTGACTTCAAACTCGAGTTCTCCATCAACTAGAATAGGTTTTGGAGATGTAGTTAGTCGGGTTTGAGGTTGCACGGGTTTTAATAGAGAGACGTGGAAGACCGGATGTATCTTCATGTGAGGGGGCAAGTCCAACCTGACCGCTACTGGATTTACTATGGTAGTGATGGAATAGGGACCAAGGTATCTTGGGTTGAATGTGCGTGGTCCTTTTAGAGGTAGATATTTGGTGGATAACCAGACTTGATCTCCTACTTGATATTGGGGGGCTTCCTTCCGATGTTGGTCTGCTCCTTTCATGTATTGTTCTTTAGCCCTTTGAAGCTGAGAAACGGCTTCCTTAAAGGCTTGGGTGATTGTAGAATGCAGGTGGTCTACTGCTGGTGTTCCAAGATCTTGGAGTGGATCCAACTCCGAGGTTCGAGGGTGACTACCGTATAAAAGAAAAAACGGGGTCTTCCCAGTTCCCGAGTGGACAGAGTTATTGTAGGCATATTCGGCTATCCAAAGGATATCTTTCCAAGTTTTTTCAGTTTGTTGTAGCATGCAGCGCAAATACTGTTCCAGAGTTTGATTGGTCCTCTCGGTTTGTCCGTCGGTTTGAGGGTGGTGGCTGGTCGAAAGTCTCACATCAATTTGAGCCGACTGACAGCAACTTCGCCAAAAATGAGAAATAAATTGACTACCTCGATTCGAAATTAGAACTGAAGGAAAACCGTGCAGTCGGACGATGTTTTCGAGAAATTCTCGGGCCAGAGTTGCTGCTGTTGGTAAGCCTTTGAGTGGAATGAAATGCGCCATCTTGGAGAATAGGTCCACGATTACTAGGATCGTATTGTATCCGGAGCATGGAGGTAGATCGGTGATGAAGTCCATAGAAAGCGTATGCCAAGGGCGAGGCGGGATGTCAATAGGGCGTAAGAGGCCGGCTGGTTTTTCCTTTTGACTCTTGTTTTGGGCGCATACTCCACAGGACATTATAAAGTCTCTGATATCTTTTTTCCAAGACGGCCACCAGAAGTAGCGCTTGATCTTTTCCGAGGTCTTGGTCATACCGGGATGTCCTTCCATTAAAGAATCGTGATAACAAGAGATTACCTCTTTCTGTAAATCTGTGCTGGGCAGGTATAACCGTTCTTGGAAATATAGGTTGTCCTTCACCGTAAAGTCCTTTCCCTGCAGATGCCAATTCTGTATGTCTGCTGGAGTTACCAGTAGCCTGGCTTTATCCTTAACTTCCTCTATGGATTGTGTGGCGATTACACCTAGAATTCTTTGTTCGGGAATGATAGGTACAGGTTTAGGATTGATCAAATGTTCTTCCACTCCCATCCGAGAAAGGGCATCAGCTTTACCGTTTTTTGTACCAGGTCGATAGGTAATTATGAAGTCAAACTCGGCAAAGAATAGTGCCCAACGGAGTTGCCTAGAGGATTGAGCTTTTGCGGTTTTCAAATATTGCAGGTTTCGGTGATCTGTAATCACAGTAACGGTGTGTCGGGCCCCCAGAAGATAATGCCGCCAAGCCTTAAAGGCGGACTTGATAGCTAGAAGTTTCTTATCAGTAATAGTGTAATTGATTTCAGGAGGCGAGAATTTGCGGGACCAAAATGCCACGGGATGCAACTGATTGGTTACTGGGTCCTTTTGTGATAGAACTGCCCCCATGGCAAGGCTCGAAGCATCAGTTTCAACGATGTAGGGGAGTTCTGGGCGAGGATGTTTTAAGATCGGTGCAGAGATAAATCTAGTCTTCAAATTCTGGAAAGCTTGTTCCGCCTCGGTAGACCATTCAAAACGTTTGTTTTTCTTTAACAAGGCGGTGATGGGCTGGACTATTCGAGAGAATTCGGGGATAAACCTGTGGTAAAAGTTAGCGAAGCCTAACATGCTTTGAACACCTTTTACGGAGGGTGGCGATGGCCATTTGAGAATTGCATCGACCTTCTTTGAATCCATACGCACTCCGCTAGGTGATAATATGAATCCCAAGAATTCAACTTCAGTCACGTTGAAAACACATTTTTCCAACTTAGTGAAAAGTTTGTGTTGACGCAATCTCTCGAGGACCATTTTCACGTGTTTCCGATGTTCAGTTTCCGATGAAGAATAAACGAGGATGTCGTCAATGTACACAACAACACACACATCTATGAGCTCTCTGAGGACATCGTTCATAAAATATTGAAAGGCGGCCGGGGCATTGCAAAGTCCGAAGGGCATGACCTGATATTCAAATAGCCCATACTTGGTGCGGAAGGCCGTCTTCCATTCATCGCCCTCTTTTACTCGTACCAAGTGGTAGGCTCCTCTAAGATCCAGCTTTGTATATATGCATGCTTTTCTGACTTGGTCCAGGAGTTCAGGGATCAAAGGTAACGGATATCTATTCTTAACGGTGATCTGGTTCAGGGCGCGATAATCTATACAAGTTCTAAGGTCCCCTTCTTTTTTTGGAACGAAGAACAAAGCTGAGGAAGCAGGGGACTTGGAAGGACTAATAAACCCATTCGCTAGGTATTGATCCAGGTATTGTCGGAGGTGAAGATTCTCAGGCTCGGTGAGGGCATAAATTCTACTACAAGGAGGAGTAGATCCAGGTATCAGGTCTATCTGGCAGTTATAAGACCTATGAGGAGGTAGAGAGTTAGCCTGATCCTGCCGGAAAACATCTTGGAATTCTAGGTACTCGGGAGGTAACTGGGGAGCCTCCGAGGAAATTGCTGCTAGTGCAACACCAGGTCGAGGGTGACAAGTAGAGACACATTCTGGAAACTGAACCGTTCTTGCTCCCCAATCGATCTGAGGATTGTCCTTCTCTAACCAAGGAATTCCTAGAATAATCTGGAACTGAGGGGCCTTGATCACATCGAACACGATCTTCTCATGGTGTCCATCTTGACTTACTAGCGTCACTTCTTGGGTGGTATGCGTTACTGGTCCGGAGGCTATCTCCGTACCATCCACCGTAGTAATGACGTCCTTTACAGCCTTTGGACAAAGAGTCAGATTCATCCTCAAAACCATTTCATGATCCACATAATTGCCGATGACACCGCTGTCGACGTAAGCTTCAATCGCATGTAATCGATCCGGATGTTCAGGGCTAATGAGGACCATAGGTATCACGAAATGCGAGGTTACGGAACTGGTTTTAACGCTCGGCAAGAGGACCTCTATTCTTGTCGGGCGAGGTCGTTTCCCTGCTCAGAGTTTGTGACCCTGGTAACTGCAGCTCCTACTGCCTTCTTGGCTGGTTTCACCGGACAGTCTCGAAGAAAGTGCCCCGAGTTTCCGCAATAGAGGCATAATTGCAGCTGTTTTCTCCTTTCCGGCTCCTTTTGTGTTAGTGGTCCTTTCAGGCCCCCTATTTGCATGGGTTCCCCGGAGTCTACTCCTTTGGTAGGAGTTGGTGGTTTGGAAAATACTCGAGCATCAAACTTTGAACGATCGGCCTTCCTGTTCTGCAGTCTGTGGTCAATTTGAACGACCAAGTCAATATAGTCCGAACAGTCTTGCGGGGGATTCACTACTTGGGCTAACACATCTTTGAGCTCTCCACGTAGACCTCTATAAAACAGCGTAATCCTTTTGTCCTCAGGCCATCGAGTTTCCACTATCGGTCTGTTGAAAGACGCAATATAAGCCAAAAGGTCTTGATTACCCTGTCGCAATGAAAGGAGCTCAGTGTCCAAGGCCTGCCCCTGTGAATGTCTTGCAAACAGTTTTTCCATACTGAGCTGAAAAGCTTGAAAATCATGGAGAACCGGATCATCTTGATTAACTAGAAGGATCGACCAGTCTGCCGCATTGCCACTAAGGTACGAAAGCACGAAAGCTACCTTAGCTTGATCAGTTGGAAAGGCTGCTGGCCGGCATAAGAAGTGCAACCGGCACTGATTAATAAATACTGCAAACCTCTTTGGGTCACCAGAAAATCGTTCGGGCGGAGCCAGAGGTACATTCCCAGGTAGGTTGATCTGCACTGGGTTCGTAGAGGATGTTGAAGGAAGATTTGCCCCTGATGCGGGTAACGGAGTTTGTCCGGCTTGTGACTGTAGTAATTGTCTAGCGAGATCGTCTGTTCGCTCCTTGGAAATAATCAGTTCCCTTCTTAGAGCATTTGTTTCCTGACGGGCTGCATGCACTTCTGCTCTTAGTTCCCCAAGTAACTGGGCTAGCTGGTCGGTATCCGAGGTTTCCATGGCGCCTGGGTGGGAGTTTTGCATTAGGCTTTGCGTTCTGTAACGCTCACCTGATTCCCGCAGAGGCGCCGGTCTTGACTGGGTGAATGCCGTATCTTCAAAGGTGATGTGTAACACACGGTTGGCTCTTTGGGCTGGACCTCTGTGCACTGTATGTCTGACTCGAAGAGTGAGATGTCTGCAGATAGAAAATACGGGATTAATGAACTGGGGTTATTGGGCGCCTCTCTCCTCTTCACTTTCTCTTCTCCTGTAGAACCCCAAAGGTTAACGCCCTCACCTTAGGTAAGTGAACGCCGAGCTCTCCATCTGCCTCGGGGCAGGGTGCCGTAACCAGTTTCTTCATTGGATAAGGGTGCAGGCCTCTTGACCTCAGAGGACTGCTGTCCGTTGTTAACTGCACGAACGGTAAGTTCTGGGCACTTCAAATGTCTTAAAAGTCTTTTGTAATGATATCTCTTGTTTTGCAGGGTTCCGGCGATGGCGGATGGCGGGCTGATGAGAGTTGAGGATCGAACCCGCGTGAGGAATAGAAGCGCCTGGAAGCACGTAAGTAAGCGCTTGTAGCCTGCTTCACGATGCGCACTAACTGTCCCTTTTATCTTGCAGGTACAAGTTCGGAGCTTTAGAGAAGCTGAAGGGTGCTGGAATACCCACTGGATTCGGCGTGGGAAGGAGTAATGGCACGTGAGTAATAAAGTTCCCCAATGTCTTTAAACGCACCTTCTTTTGTCTTTCAGATGCGGGATGCAGCGCCGAAGGCCTCCGGAGCGTGCGAAGAGCTGGTAAGCTTTTGTCTTTCAGATGCCGGAATGCAGTGCGAAGACCTCCGGAGCATGCGAAGAGTAGGTAAGCCTTTGTCTTTCAGATGCCGGAATGCAGCGCGAGGCATTGGTGACAGCCGATGGACCAGGTAAGAGATGCGCTGCCACTGAAGACCGTAGTGCTAACCTGTTCTTTCTTTGTCTTTACAGGTGCTGCTGAAGACTGGATTCCAGGATGGTAAGCCTTTGTTCCCTTAGGCCCAGGATCAGAAGCAGAAGACACGATGAGCGTTCTGCTGCAGAGAATGCAGAATAACGCAAAGCAAGATTCATCCATCGGGTGTGGTTTAAATAGCCTCCTGTAGTGCTTAGGTGTCTCCTTCCACAGCCACGCCTAGGTAAGAAAAGAGTTCCTGCTTTCCAGAAGAGTTCCAGTGTTCTGAACCTAGGGAGTGGCTCCTGCCCCACCCAACAGGAAAAGTAGTCCCAAACAGAAGAGGATCAGGGGTTCAACTGGCAGGTAAGTAAGCAGCATGGTCTGCTGCAGGTAAGTCCACCCAAGCATTATGAGCCCGGCGCTTCCAGCGCTGGGACTGGGCATCTTTATGAGCCTGGTGCCACTGGCGCCAGGACAGGGTCCAAAAGGTCCCAATTGGGACTAGCTGGCACTCGGAACCGGGGTTATGGGTCTGCTTCCAAGGGAGTCGGGCAAGTCCTGATCTTTTGGAAGCAGAGATCATGACAGTAGATGAGTAGGAAACTGTGAGAAAGTGGGCAACAGGGAGATTCTGATCCGAAGGGATTCACAGGTAGCTGTGCATGGCTGGGTTTCGATGAGAGAGATGGATATGTGGGGTTTGTGGAGGATGGTTTTTCTGCCACCTGTGGTGGCTCTGTTGTGGGGGATGAGAGTGTATTCAGGTGGGAAAGCTTCATGTGCGACTGGTTTAAAGTCATCCCTTTGGATCTGATAGGTAGGTGAAAGGATGGAGGGGGGGGGTGGGCGCTGAGTGGGGGTGTTGTGGTGGGTTGGTATCGACTGGATGATGGGTTGATTGGAGGTGTGAGAAACCTGAAGGATCTGTCGTCTAGGTGGCTAGGACATGGCCATCGCTTTTGGATCCAGTTCCTAGGGGTGGACCAGGGTGGGAGGATCCCCTGGAGCAGGGGTCTTTAGGGAGCTGAAGTGGGACACTGGAGGGTGAGAAGCAGTATCCCCTTCCCTATAACACCTTTGCCCCATCCTACCAGGTAGGATACCTAGGAACTCAGCCCCCCCATCCCTCCCACTTTCCCGACACAAACACTTTCTCAGAGACAACCCACCATGAGCGACAACGGACTAACACCAGAGCCGTATATCGGACATGTCCCAACACCATGGTCCGCCAAGGTCAGGCAATTACAGATTATTACACACACCTGACTTCCATCACACTTCCCCACACAGATAAAACGCGGAGCACGAAAGCACACTCTGAGCGAGGCAAAACACACGAGGAGACAGCAGTACCAAGAGGGCAGTTTAATACAAAGAGAAAGACGGCGAGACTAGAGATGGTTTCATGGAGGATAGTTCCCTTGACCTCTAAAGACTGTTACTTTCATGAGCCTTGGAAAGTAAGAGAACCAGGAACAAAGGCTGATCAAACATTTACAGTGTGTCGGAGGTACCCGGGGTACTCCAAAGCTGATAACCCTGGCAGGGAGGTGCGACTGCCGCTGTGGTACTGTACTTGGTGCCTACAACAAAGCGGCATCAGAAAAGATAGCACAGCTGGAGAGTCAGAGAGACTGATACCAAACAGCTTTTGTTTTGAACCAAGGTTGCAAGTGGCAACTTTGTATAAAGAGTGTGAGGCATTTGCGATGGGCGACAGGAATATAACTGAAAGCCAACAAGAGTAATTGACCTTTGGGAGGCCGAGCATAGATACCATACACAGTGTCCGGCACCACATGGGAGCTCATTTGAAAGTCTGTCAGGTATCCAACAGATGCTGAATGTGAGAAAAGGAATATTGGGATCGAAGTGGTCATGCAACGGGTCAAGCTAAACCATGTGCACATTCGAAAGTCTTCGATAGTTTAATGTACATCGCAATTGGTCCGAGCCTGGCTGAGGGAGACTAATTGAGCGGGATCTGAACCCGGCTAAGGGGGGATCAAGGGTAAACACCCTACTTGAATCCAGGAGAAAGGAAAAGAATGTTTGCTTATTGTTTTTGTGCAGCAGGCCCTATGAGCCAAGAGACTTGCAGGAAGTAAAAAGACTTGGACACAGAAGGTCCTGAACTGTGAAAATGTAACTGTATCCTAATGCCACAGAAGCCAGAGTGTGTGCTTCGCTCAAGTGACCCGTCTTGCCCCGTGCTGAAAACGTGGGGAAGGGAGGCAAACGCCCCGAGCATCCTGACATATAATTTTCTGAACTTTTCTTTTTCATGAACATTACCCCCCCCCTCATTATTTGTAAATTAGTTGTAAAGATTGGCAATAGTTTTTTCTTTAGTATAGGCCATTTTTTTTCCAAGACGCCACTAGGACTGCATTATTATTTGATGGTCGTTGTGTGCTCCCATCTGTAGAATTAGGTTTAGATAGGCGTTTGTCACAACCTGCAAAAGTTCAATAAACACCCTTGAACTGTGGTCACTTGTGTCTGTCTTACTATTGCCATCATGCATTCGTTACAGAGGTCTGGAGGGAAGTGGAGTTCATATCAGGGAGTTTCTGGCAACTGGGCTATGGGTGGATGGGATGGGGACTGGTGTAGGCGAGGCATAAAGAGTTGAGGGTTGGGGCCTGTCATTATTCTTGAGTTTAGAGCATTTTGGCACAGGAAAGGTGTGAGAGAGTAGGGGTGTCGAAGGGGAAGGGCATTGAAGTGATAGTTCTGGAGAGAGCAAGTCGTGTCATGTTGAGAGAAGGGAAGAGGATGCAAGGGGGATGTCATGGGATGGAGGGTGAGTGGGTAATGGGTGTGTGTGTGTGGGGGGATGGGTGTGGCTGGTGGAGAGCAAAAATGGTTTGACTTCGGGGACATTGAAGGGGGGGTGGTGTGAGCGGGTTGGGCCTGCTGAGGGCATACCGGGTATTGTCGGGAGGTAGGGAGATGGTGAGGTAGGTTGGAGATAGAGGGGTGGGACGATGGGTGTGTCGGCAGGATGATGGGGTTGGTGGAGGAACATAGACTTCTACCTGAGAGGGTGATTGGTGTGGTTTGAGGGGAAAAGAGGATCTGCAGGGCTCTGGCTGAGGTCTGGGCGGATGAGGGCGGGTTGATGATCTACGGGGTGAAGTTCTGCAGGGAGGGGCAGATGAAATGGTGATGGCAAGGAGGTTGTGTAAGGAGTGCCAGTGAGCTCCTCTGGCTTGGGAGTTGGCTGTAGCGCGATGTGTGGTTCTTGGTGTTGTGGGCCGGGATGATTGCAGCAGATCTGGGAGGGTTGCAGGGTTGGGCATGGAATTTATGGGGGGAGGTGCAGATGTTGTCTAGGTGGTTTGGAGCACCAGAGTGCTCCTTTAGCTTGGGAGTTGTAGGTAGCACAGTGGGAGGTGGAGTAGGGGTGACGGTCATTCTCTGTGTCACAAGTCTCTCCCTTTCTCACCTGTCTTTGTTGTGTACTTGCGACCTTCTGGGTCTTCTTCTTCTTCACGACCCAGGATTTGTACAGACCCGAACGCTGGTCCTCGGCGTCCAGTGTGAGGATATCAGTTCAGCTTCCAGGAGTCTTCGTAAGTCCAGGGTAATAAAAGGATGTAAATAAGTACTCTCTGAGACACGGAGGTCCATGACTCGAGCGCGGAAGGGTTTCCAGGAGTTTTGGAGAGGGAAAAGGAACAGGACGGGGTTCAAGGAACTGGGAATAGGGATAGAAGCGAGAGCCCCGATCGAACTCCGGCTAAACACGTCCGACTACAGGTAGCGGTAGCGTTGAGACACGCTGAGCCATGGGGGCGTGTCTCTCTTGTACGATGAGCAGCATGGAACGTATAGACTGGCCAGGAGCGTTCTGTTCCGGGCGGCCATGTTGGAAGGATCACTGCATTCAATCCCCTGCCAGTCGGGGACCAGGAGGTCCAGAAGGGACGTAGAGGACGGTTCATGACAACATGCCTCCTCTGAAATCCAGCTCCTCTGGGTTTGCCCGGATGAATCAGATGAAATTATCGAACCAGTCTGGGAGGATTCATGTTTGACACGGGTTCCCAGGTACGCTCACTGGATGGGTAACCTTTCCACTCAACCAGATATTGTAGTTGACCACGTCGATATCTTGAGTCACAAATCCTGGAAACCTCGTACTCCATTTGATCATTTACGATAACAGGGGTGGATCTAGGAGCCGTTCGGGACGACTGAATGTATGGTTTTAACAGAGAAGTGTGAAATACTGGGTGGATTCTTTTCCAGGACTCGGGCAATCGAAGTCGAAAGACTACTGGGTTGATGATCTCCTGTATAGAAGAAGGACCATAATACCTGGGAGCCAGCTTATTAGGGCGCACATGTCGAGGAAGAAGCTTCGAAGATAACCAAACCTTATCTCCTACTGAATATGAAGGTCCAGGTCTTCTTTTGGAGTCAGCATAATGTTTGACATCTTTTCGGGCCCTTTCTAGATATTCCTTAACCTCCTTGTGTACTGTGATGAGGTTCCCGATCCAGGAGTCTACTGCAGGCACTGGGGTAGGGTGAGGGAGTACGGAAGGTAGCACTGATGGATGAAATCCATGACTACAGAGGAAGGGACTGGTCTTGATAGCTGAATGATCTGAATTGTTATAAGCGAATTCGGCCATAGGAATTAGGAGTGACCAATCGTCTTGAACTTTGGTGGCGAAGCAACGAAGGTATTGTTCGAGAGTCTGGTTCACACGCTCAGTGGCTCCATTGGTTTGTAGATGGTAGCCAGATGATAAGGCACGTTGGATTCCCAAAATACGACACACTTGCTTCCAAAACTGTGATATGTACTGGGGTCCTCGGTCTGAAATGATCTTGGAAGGCAGCCCATGAAGTCAGAATATAGAAGGAAGATTCTGGCAAGGTCAGATGAGGACGGCAGTTTGGATAAGGGTGTAAAATGAGCCATGTGAGTAAACAAATCAATGGTAACCATGATTGTCATGTAGCCTCCAGAGGGTGGTAATTCCACGATAAAATCAGTGGCGATGATTTCCCAGGGTCTTGGTGGTATTGCTGGTTGGAGTAGGATTCCGGCCTGCTTCCTATTATCGTGTTTTTTCTGATTGCAAACTGCTCATGTTTGGACATGGATCCTAATGTCATCCTTCATCTTCGGCCACCAAAACTGTCTTTGTACTAGATGGAGAGTGTTGGTAATTCCACGATGTCCCGAATGTAAGGTATCATGACAGAGACTTGTGATCCTTTTTCTCAGCCCAAGAGTTTGCACAACTAAGCGATTGTCCTTAAATAGATACCCATCCTTTGTTGTGAGATTCCATCTGTTATTTCCCTTGTGCTCCTTCCAGATGTCCGAATTTCGAGTTTGACCTTGGATGTTTTCCAGGAGGGTGAGAGCTTGGGCCACAAAGATTGTGGGGGGAAACATCCTTGGAAAGGTCCGATCCTCAGTTTTTTCGTAGTCAGGACGTCTGGATAGGGCATCAGCAATTATGTTATGTGTTCCAGGAACGTGATGGATTTGAAACTGATATTGAGCAAAAAAGAAGGCCCAACGGGCTTGATGACTGTTTCTGCATTCCAGGGATTGTAGGACTTGAAGATTTTGATGATCCGTTCGGACCTGCACTGGGTGTTTGGCTCCCAGGAGAAGATGGCGCCAATCAGTAAAGGCTTGACGAATGGCAAGCAATTCCTTTTCAGAATGGAGTAATGGGTTTCACTGGGTGTCAGAGTGCGAGAAAGATAGGCAATAGGGTGCTCCAAGTTGTCGTCCAATTCTTGTTTTAGGATGGCACCAATGGCGTAGTTGGAAGCATTAGTTTCAACAAGAAAGGGTCGCTCTATGTCAGGTTGGGCTAGGATGGGGGCTTGTGAAAACTCTGACTTCAGGCGGTGAAAGGCCGCCTCTTGGGCTGCGGTCCACAAGAAGGGGGGGTCTTTCTTCAATAAGGAGGCGATAGGGTGCACAATCTCAGAAAAGGTTGGTATGAATTTACGATAAAAATGTGCAAGTCCTAGGAAGGATTGTATCTGTTTCACGGTGGTAGGAGTAGGCCAGGACAAAATGGAGTCTACCTTTGAAGAATCATTCCAATCACTTTAGGGCTAAGGACAAAACCGAGATAGTGAACAGTTGAAACATGAAAGACACTTCTCAGGCTTGGCCAGGAGCTTATGTTCTCGTAGACGTTGCAAGACTGCCTTCACGTGTTCCTCATGTTTTTGATGGTCCTTTTGTATATACCAGCATATCGTCTAGATATACTATAACGAAGATGAGCAACATATCAGAGAACACTTGATCCATGAAACGTTGGAAGACTGCTGGGGCATTAGCAAGACCGAAGGGCATGACCAGGTACTCAAAATGGCCGAAGGGGGTTCTAAAGGCTGTTTTCCATTCGTCACTTTCCTTTATACGAATGAGGTGGTAGGCACCCCTTAGGTCTAATTTTGTAAAGATTACTGCACCTATGACTGCTTCTAGGATATCCGAGATGAGGGGCAAGGGGTAACGGTCCTTGAGAGTGCACTGATTTAGCCCACGGTAGTCCAAACATGGTCTGAGTTCCTTGGTGTCTTTCTTGGGCACAAAGAACAATGAAGCACCCGCTGGAGATTTGGATGGGTGTATGGTGCCATTTTCCAGGTTAGTATTCAGGTATTCACTGAGAGCCTTCTTTTCAGGTTCTGATAATATAAACATTCTGCCGAAAGGAATCGCTGCTGAGGGTTCTGTATCGATGGCACAATCCTCTGGCCTGTGAGGAGGGAGAGCTTGAACTATAGCGGTCGAAAAGACATCAGAAAAGGCTTGGTAGGCCTTGGGAATCTGGATGATGTTAGAAACGCTAACTGGACCTTGTTGGCTCTCTGGGAAGTCTTCAGAGGGCTTCGGTAAGGTATCCTGGGATAAGCGGCGAGCCATACAATATTCGGATCCTAGCAACAGGGAAACTGCTGCCCAATTGATCTAAGGATTATGTCTTTGTAGCCAGGGCATTCCAAGAGCCATCGGATAATGGGCTGATTTAATAAGGTCAAATCTGATCCTTTCTTGATGGTGATTAATAGAGAGTAGAATCTCTTTAGTCTGAAGGGTAATGGGTCCTGAAGAAAGAGGTCTCCCATCAATTGCCTCCACTGGTTGCATAGTTGCTCGGCTTTCGTGGGGAATGTTGTGGGCAGTGGCCCAATCTTGATCTAGAAAAACGCCCATAGCTCCGCAGTCAATTAAAGCCAGGATGGGGTACGATTCTGTCTTGGAAGGTGATAGAAGGGCCTGAAAAACCACAAGAGTATTCCGTCCAGGAGAGTTCAAGGATGGAATTGATGTGGAGCAAACATCTCTCTCCCGACACCGTGCTCCATCTAGGATCGGGAGCTGGTGTTTCCCGAACGCCGTGGAGGGGCAATAGGACATTCTCTCACTAGATGTTTATTGGAGGCGCAATACATGCACAGACCAGTATGGGTCCACCGCATCCTTTCTTGAGTGGTAATGGGACCACGGAAGGCTCCTAGTTGCATTGGTTCTGGGTCCGGGGTAGGAGGAACAGTAGGCTGTGCTCTAGGAGCAGGTTCCATAGTGGTCTTTTAAAAAGTCACCTTAGATTTCCTTTTCTCTGCTCTTCTTTCTTGGATTCAGAAGTCTATTTGCAATGAGAGGTCCATTAGAGCCTGGAAGGAGCTTGGGCGGGCAACCCTTGCTAGCTCATCTTTTATTTCTTCGTTTAATCCCCTTCAGAAGAGAGTAAAGCTGGCTTCTGGAGACCAATCTGCTTCTTTCTCGAGTTGTTTGAAACAAGTAACATAGGTGAGCATATCCTGGGACCCTTGTTGAAACTCGAGTAGTCTCTCTTGAGCACTATACACCTGTTCTGGGCGCTCAAACATTTCTTTAAGGGCTCTCACAAAGCCATCATAGTCATCCAAGAGGGCATCGCTTGAATTGACCAGGGTGGTTGCCCAAGTCAATGCATTTCCAGTGCGGTGGGAGATCATAAAGCCCACCTTTGCTTTAGGAGTGGAGAAATAGTAGTGCTTGAAGGTGAAGTGAACTAAACATGAACCAAGGAAGGCGCAGAGTGTCTTGGAAGAACCATCATACTTGTCCACTATTCCTCCCAAAATCACACTTTCTTGGGTTGCGGAATCGCGTGATAGAACTAGCTGTTTTGGTGCAGCGTTCTCTGCCTTGAGGTTCGGTACCTCTGTAGTTAATTCCTGCATACCTTGAATGAGGTCTTGAACTGCAACTTCCATCTCTGTGTCTGTTTCGTTTTTAAGGCATCTCAATCTGTCACAAGTCTCTCCCCTTCTCACCTGTCTTTGTTGTGTACTTGCGACCTTCTGGGTCGTCTTCTTCTTCACGACCCGGGATTTGTACAGACCCGAACGCTGGTCCTCGGCGTCCAGTGTGAGGATATCAGTTCAGCTTCCAGGAGTCTTCATAAGTCCAGGGTAATACCAGGATGTAAATAAGTACGCTCAGAGACACGGAGGTCCGTGCCTCGAGCGCGGAAGGGTTTCCAGGAGTTTTGGAGAGGAAAAAAGGAACAGGCCTGGATTCAAGGAACTGGGAATAGGGATAGAAGCGAGAGCCCAAATCGAACTCCGGCTAAACACGTCCGACTACAGATAGCGGAAGCGTTGAGACGCGCTGAGCCGCGGGGGCGTGTCTCTCTTGTATGATGAGCAGCGTGGAACGTATAGACTGGCCAGGAGCGTTCTGTTCCGGGCGGCCATGTTGGAAGGACCACTGCATTCAATCCCTTGCGAGTCAGAGACCAGGAGGTCCAGAAGGGACGTAGATGACGGTTCACGACACTCTGTATGTGACCAGGTGGAGGTGTTGTGCGAGGACAGAGCATGTGCAGAAATGAGTGGGTCATGGTAGGGTGGAGAGGGTTTGTGGTGTGCCAGGTGGCTCTTTTGGTCTGAGAAATGGAGGCAGTGTGGTGAGAGCATGAAGGAAGTAGGACACCAGAGTGTGGGATGTTTCTGGGGCTGGAGTTGGAGAGGCATTGTGGTTGTTATTTGAGAATGAAGGTGTTAGAAAGGCTGCGGTGTGGTGAGAGGGTGAAGGAAGTAGGGCGTCACTTTGAGGGGCGCTTCTAGGGCTGGGGGTAGAGCGGCATCGTGGTGAGTGGATGGAGTTTGAGAATGAAGGTGCTAGAAAGGCAGTAGTGGGTTGGGCACAGCGTTTATTTGCTTGCCTGTGTGCTTCTTTTGTTTGTTGGTTGGGGAGTATAAGGGAAGGCTATGTGCGGGATTGCTGTTCTGAGTGCCTGTGTAGTTGCTGGGTCAGTGTTGAGCATGCAGAGAGGAGGTGCTGGTAATCGCTCTGTTTTTGTCAGGTTGGAAATGGTGGTCGTAGTCGTGTGGGGGAGCATTGCGGCAGGTAGGATTTCTCTGGCCTGGGTGGGTCGCTGCAGGTAGTGAGCGCTGTGGGCTGGGTATTTTGGTGATGCGAGTCACTCAAGTCCAGTAAATGCAATAATCGCTAGATAACTCGATTTGTGACAGTGGCCTGTGCAGTGGTAACTAAATGTAAGACAGCTGAAAAGTTTTAGAAACACCTAAAATGGGGTACAATAGCAGATGTAACGCCACCTAGGATTGAGTTGACTAAGATGGGGGGCGCAGTAGCAAATGCAACAGTACCTAGGATTGAGATTCCTAAAATGGGGGCACAGTAGCTATTGCAGCAACGTCTATGATTGTGAAACCTGGATAGCGGGAGGAAACACCTAAAATGAGGGCTTAGTAGCAATGCAACAACACCTGCGAATTGAGATGCCTAAAAGGGGGCTCAGTAGCTAATGCAGCAGCACCTAGGTTTGAGATGCCTACAATGGGGGCACAGTAGCGGGAGAAAAGATGTAAAATGTAGGCACAGTATTAAATGCAGCAACAATTAGAATTGTGACATCTGGATAGCGGGAGAACCCCTTAAATGGGGGCACAGTTGCGAGAGAAAACACTTAAATGGGGGCACAGTATTAGATGCAGCAACACTTAGAATTGTAACCTGGGATAGTGGGAGAAAACACCTAAAATGGGGGCACAGTAGCGGGGTAAAACACTTAAATAGGGGCACAGTAGCAAATGCAGCAACACCTGGGTTTGAGATGCCTAAATTGGGGGCGCAGTAGTAAATGCAGCAACACTTGAAATTATGACACCTGGATGGCGGGAGAAAACACCTAAAATGGGGACACAGTAGCAACTGCAGTAACACCTGAGTTTGAGATGCCTAAAATGGGGGCACAGTAGTACATCTGACAACATCTAGATTTGACACAACTAGAAAGGGGGACACAGTGGAAATGTAGCAACACCTTGATTTGAGAAACCTAAAAAGGGGCACAGTGGAAATGTAGCAGCACTTAGAATTGTTACACCGCTGCTGGTGATCGTAATAACATAGGTATGTTGTGCTCAGTGTCGGATTTGTGAGGAAAGCATTCTTTAAATAATTGGCTAAAATAATACTGATCATTCTGATGTTTTTGTCATTATTTTCTCAGTGCTCTGTAAATCCTCCCTGATGAAATACATTTTTTTCGCGAATTAAATTGCTACTGTTTGGAATGTTGTGAGAGGACTGCATCTTGCCGTTTTTTGCAGTTTGCTGCCGATTGAATTTGTATCCACACAAGACTCTTTCAACTCCAAGATGGCCACCTTCTTCCTGGTTCAATGAGCCTTTGTTTGACTGCAGCCTGGCCATCACATGATGGGCTAACTTCAGCATCTTTAGCCAACCACGGGCGCTGGTAGGCCCGCATCGTAAGGACCTGTCGGTTCATGTCTGGTGCCTAGCCGGTTCTGGGGGTCCCCATCCAACCCCCCCAATAGCACATGGAGGCTGAGGAGAACTTGCACACCTTCCGCGCCCACTGAAAACATCGGGACGTTTACCACTTCCCTGAAGGTTAGTCCCCTCAACTAAAACACTCATCCTCTAGCTCCACACCTTGGACTGTCCCACTCTCCGTCTCACCTGGACTCCCACTAGCAATACCTCTAAAAAATTCGAACTTAGCTGTGTCCAGTGGCTGCATTGTGTGTTCATTCTGTTTGTGCTAAAATTGAACTTAGCTGTGCCCAGTGGCTGCACTGTTTTCATTCTGCTTTTCTAAAATCGAACTTAGCTGTGCCCAGTGGCTGCATTATGTCTTCATTCTGCTTTGCTAAAATTGAACTTACCTGTGTGCACCACCCTCTGTCTCGTGCCGCTTGTGCTCCCCCCCAACCCCTCATCCTCCTTGTGCCTCACTGTTATGACTATTATGCAACTCAGTTTGACTCAGTCAGTTCACAGGACCCTTACCTGTGTGGTGGCAGCTCTTGACGTAATGGGGAGCTTTCCTGACTCCACTCTCGTTTCTGGGGATGTGTAACAGAAACAAGGGTAAGGCCCGGGAAACCCTCCTGAGGAATAAAACCTGATGGAATAGGATGAGTAGGCTTTACACCAGTATTGTTGAATTAGTATGTAGATCTTAGCAGGATCGCCTTGGGACTAGTTTGCAAGAGAAAGTTTTCTCCAGTTGTAGAATAGTAGGAAACTGTGATTGCCACAATGAAGTGAAATGGCAAAAATGTTCAAATTTAGGACTAGGGCAGTGACCAGAGTGGAATGAAGGGTTATTAAGATTGGGTCACAGAAAACAGCAGAATAGAACTCTGTTAGAGGAATAATGGAGCATATGGAGTGGAGAGAAGAAATTGAAATGGGAGTAGGTAGCTATAGACACTAGCGTTCCGAATGAGGAACAAGTTGCGTAAACAATTCCAAGAGGCTATCAGTTGATGGAAGAGAAGAATGTCTATTCTGGCATGAATATGTGGGGAACATGTTGCGCTTTGGCTCTGGTAAATGACAGAAGCACAGCGAGGAAAGGCAAAGGAAGAAAGTCACAGTAAGACGGGAAGGGCGAAACATTGAAATAAGGACAGAAAAGGGGGAAACAAGGATATACTTAACCTTCGTATTGGGGAGCGTAGACAAAGAAATGCGCCAGATGCGAGGAAGAGCTGGAATTTAAAACCTACGAGAATGACTCGTCGGAAATACACATCGGCCATGTTGAAAAAACACTAGACTGGGCTGGCATGGATAGTATGGAGGACCAACCCGCTGCCATGTTAGAAAGGGTAGAAAATGGCTTTTAAGCCCTTCGCTTCCATTTTCTCCACAAAGACTAACGCTGCATTACACTCAGTACTTCTGACTGGTAAGTGTCCTCCTCACCACTGCAGCTAGCTATGTCTCTATCGATCTCTCCTATCTTCTCTAACTGCTTCTCTATCTCCTATCACTAAATCTGGCCAGAAGAAACTCAAGGACATACTGGGCTCCAACCCAGGCCCTCCTATTGTAGACGTCTTTGTCACAGCTTCCGCCAGATAGACTCTCACAGACACCCTCTTTTTCGTGAACTCACCTGACCTATGGACTTGTTCTATGGTCTGCTTTCTCTCTTCTATTGCATCTTCTCCCATTAATGGTGGCACTCGCTGGGAGGTTCTCCTTGACCTCTTCGCCATTTCCAGAGTCGTCATTAATGTCTATTTCAATGGAACCATCATGGTTCAGGGTCCTCAACCCAACCTTCTTCTCTTTGGCCGGCTCCTCCCTTGCCTCTCTAACCTTACCTCTTCCTCCTACTTCCTCCTCTGCACAGTCTAACTTGCCCATTGTTCCTTCCTCCTTTTCTGCAAAGGCTCCCTTGCCCACTGTGCCTTCCTCCTCCTGTGCACATGCTCCCATACCCACTGTGCCTTCCTCCTCCTCTGCACAGGCGCCCTGGCCTTGCCGCATTGTCCTGGCTCCCTTGTCGGCCTTGACTCTTTTGCCTTCCTCCACTATCCCTCTGGCCCTCTTGCCACACTCGGGGGGGGGGGACCCCCGTCCCCTGCGGAAGACCTTCAAAGATGGTAAGCTGCTCCACATTGCCACGCTCAACTCTCGCTCCGCTGTCAAACACTCGTTTGACATCTGCAACATCCTCGAACTCATGGATCTTAATGTGATCGCCATCACAGAGGCATGGTTTAAGGATAGCTCTGTCACAAGCTTTGACACACACCTGCCTGAAGGCTACAAGATCCTCTCTGCACCCAGGCCAAAGAAGACAGGTGGTGCCGATCTTCCCAGAATGGATGTGTCCATCATCCCTACTCAGGTCTACTCCTCCGTAGAGTGCCTAGTCTGCAGGCTCTCAATCTCGCCTAAATCTTCTTCTAGCCACCTACTATCAGCCACCAGGACAGTCCACTCTCTTCCTCTTTGAATGGGCTGACCGGATACACTGAGGACAGGCCACCCCAGTTGACAGTTGCATTGGGAGCAGGGATCTCTTCCCTTAGCTCTGCCCTGTTGACCCCTAAAAAATGCTCAGATGGTTTCTAGGGGAGTGCGCGCTGGGGGTCTTCACCTGTGGCCACATGGACATCTTGAAACTGGAGCCAGGGGTCATTGACACTCTTAATCAGTGTAGGTAGTGTGACGAATCCCAGGGTAGTGTCACTGCTTCCATGGAGGAAGCCCCTTTCCATGAGGCCAGGGAGGAGAGGTCACTACCCGTTAGTCCGCCTGAGGGTGGTACTCAGCGGGTGGATCTCATGGGGAGGGAATCCCTCCATGGGACCAGTGGCGATCACCTTGGGAGAATGCTGTATTCCCTCCTTCATTTCTGTCCCCTCGTTCCTTTCACCCCATTCGGAACCCTATGGTACCCCACACCTCCATCTATCTATGTAGAGATGATGAAACCAAGTCCCAAGAGACTACCGGGATGAAGACAAGTGATACTGTACTCCATAATGATCATCAGTTCAGTACTGTGATGAGGCGGAACGTTGGAGCAATGAGGAATACTAATAGCAACCAGAAAATGCAGTCTAGTTGCAGGAGACTGCCTGTTGGTTACCAGGCCTACAGATTAGAAGAAGGACTAAGCCATTCGTCGAGCCTGCCCAGAGGTACCAGGAGCGAAGTTTGAATGCCGCAGACAGAGAGACACAGGAAGAAGCTGCAGACCGGGATGATGGTGGAGTGGAGCCGCCGTCTCTAAAGGTGCTGCCAAGAACCGGCAGACCACAAGAAAGCAGAAAAGAAGTACGTGGAAGACTTGGGACACCTCCTGGAGGGAAGCTGTGCAGCCCGTCTTGATGGTGGAGAAGCAGAGAAGCGGAAGACGGCGGCAGCTGAGAGGAAGATATGAAGGCTGTCCAGAGAGTCGAAGGAGCCTGAGCAGGACGCCATGCAGCAGGAACCCCAAAACAAGATACGGGTGCTGCCTGGGTGCATGAGAGGGGCTGGGAAAAAGAGGAACCTAAGGAGGGTCAGGTACCCGAAATAAAATAAAGCTGATAGTACATGGGTCAAGGACCCTAAGAGAAATATAAGGACACAGTCATATGACGCATCAGTGGACACTTGGCAAGAGAGTAAACCAAATGTCCTTGAGGGCCACAACAAAGCGGTCCGGGACCCAAGTGTACCACAGAGGCAAACCCAAAGCAAACAGATCGAAGACCCGAAAGAAATGGACCCTTGCTCCTTGCACACTGTATGATTTCCAGATTAGCCTGTGAGAGACTGAGGTTCCGCAGCGTTACCTGCTCAGGAACCACCCTTGAGGGCTAGTTTCTGTGGTGTGGGGTGGATGACCTTGCCCCCCTGCTGAGCCAGAAGATGTGCTGGGCCCGTCGGGAGGTGAATCTGAGGCATCTCCGAGAGGCTGAGCAGCTCCAAAAACCATGGCCCTGCCGGCCACCATGGAGCTATTAGAATGATGTTGAGTTGGTGAGACTCCTTGATCTCGCAAATTAATCTGTGAATCAGTGGAGTGGGTGGGAAGGCGTAAGCCCTCATGCCATTCCACTGAAGCCAAAATGTGTCGCCCTGGGAGCCGGGTTCCCTGTCCCTGCCAGAAGGCGAACTGAGGGCACCTCTTGTTGTGCCTGGTGGCAAAGAGATCCACCTGGGGATGTCCCCACCTATTGAGGATCTCCTGAATAACGAGGTTGTTTAGCTGCCACTCGTAATTGTCCACTCCCAGCCTGCTCAGCCTGTTCACCTCCAGGTTGGATTCCCCCGGGAGGTGAACTGTCGTGAGGTAGCTGTCGTTTTCTAGGGCCCACTTCCACATGCTGATTGCCAGTCTGCACAGAGGAGGGGATCTGGAGCCTCCCTGCTTGTTGACCTAGTATATGCTGGTCGAGTTGTTTGTCTGGATGAGGACAACCTTGCCCCTAAGAAGGGGTAGGAATGCCCGAGCGCTAGCAGATGGCGTTCAGCTCTAGCCAATTGATGTGGTATTCCTGCTCCTGTCGAGTCAAGGTGCTGTGGACCGAGAGATCATCCAGGGTGGTTCCCCAGCCCTCGAGTGAGGAATCCGTGGTGACAGTGGCCTGCGGAGTGGGCGGCCGGAAGGGATTGCCCGTCCATAGGTAGCAGTCTCTGGACCACTACGTTAGGTCCGGGTGGAGAGATGGAGGAACGTTGATCATCTCGGATTGAGAGCCCCGCTCTTGGTTCCATGAGGCCGCGAAGTGCAGCTGAATCCTCCTCAGTCACGTGTGCGGGACGGCTAATAGGACCGCTGCCAAAAGACCCAGGAGATGTTGGTACCACCATGCTGAGGTCACTTCTCTGCTGAGGAAGTGGGTGATGGCCCTTTTGATGGCCGAGATTTTGTCCTCCGACGGAAATACCTTCTCGGAGCACGTATCCCAGATGAGGCCCAAGAAAGTCAGCAGCAACTAGGTGAGTTTGAGCGTGAAGCCCAGATCATGCAGTGTGTTCATAAGGGCATGGGAAGAGTGGTGAACCGCTTCCGGGGATGTAGTTCTGACGAGCCAGTCGTCGAGGTATGGGTAGATGTGGAGGCCCTGCGCTCTGAGGAGGGCCACCAACACATTAATTAGCCTGGTAAAGACCCTGGGGGCCGAGTTGAGGCCAAAAGGAAGGACCTTGTATTGCAAATGGTAGCCCATGATACTGAACCGTAGGAAAGAATGATGGGCTGCCAAATCGGGACGTATAGGTACGCGTCCTTCAGATCCAGGGAGCGCATCCAGTCTCCCTTGCCTAATGTTTATGCTATAAAAGCTGCCGTAACCATCTTGAATTTTTGCAGGGGTAAGGAGAGGTTGCGGGTGGAAAGGTCCAGCACAACTCTCAGGCCCGCCTAGTTCTTCTTCGGAATGGCGAGAAATCCTCGAGTAAAAGCCCAAGCCTCACTGGGAGGCTGGGACTTCCTCCACTGCCTGGCTCTCTACGAGCAACCGGATCTCCGCCAAAAGAGTTAATGTCCCAACCTGTGGGAGAGGAGTGGAGGGGAGTGGAGGGGAGGAGAGGCCGGGATAGGGAGGCGGTACCCCATGGATACTACGGCGAGGATCCAGGGTTCTGCGAAATTCTGGCACCAGAAATGTGCGTGGAGACCAAGCCTGCCCCCCACTAGGGACACGTGGATCCAAAGTGGCATGTCATGCCTTCTGTCCCTCTGAGACTGTCGCGGAGGGGGACTGGAAAAAGCCCTTACTCCCCTCTCCCCCTCTTTTTGTTACTTGCGCCGGTTCTGAGATGGTGAGCAGTTCGGCTGCCTGGATCTCTGTTCCTAGAAGCCGCCGAACCCTCCGTACGTATGACCCCTGTCGGAGCGCTGCTGAGATTGGGTGTACGATTTGGGCGTGGTATTTGTCAGGATGGATAAAGACTTGGCCGTTTGTGAGCTGTTTTTCTTCTTGTCCAGCTCTTCGTCCGTGGAGAAGTGGAAGAGGTCCCCCCTGGAACGGTAGATCTAACATGCGTTCCTGGACGTCCGGGTTGAATTATTTTGCCTGGAGCCAGGCTATTCTTCTCATGTTTATGGCGATACAGTTTGGCACGGCCAGGGATGTCAGTATGGGCCGCAGTGGATTCCAGGAGGTCATGCACCACCAGCTTGACCTCGGGTAGCCCCGCCTTAAAGCGTGATTGGCTCTGAGTGGGGAGTTCTGGGAGGAAGTCCGCAATTTCCAAACTCTTTGGTTGGCGGCAGCCAGCATGGCATTGGCGTTGGCCTGATGAAGATGCAAGGACGCGTTGGAAAAGAGCTTCTTCTCCTTGCCTAGCAGCACCGCAGAGGAGGAGGCTGAAGACGACTGGGGCTTGGAGTATAGTGATGCTGCAGCGATCAGTGAGGAGTGGGGCTGAGGATAGGCCGAGAGCAAGAGTGTATCCCCCCTCCATCTGCCTGTACTTGGTGTCCAGGCGTCGATTGACCGGCTGGGCCGAGTTGGGTTTGAGCCAGCCCTTCTTGGCCAGGGAGACTACATCGGTTTGCAGTGGAATCCCCGTTTTGGCAGAGGGGCGTTGCGTGAGCACTTCCGCCAGAACCCCCTCTGCCGGCTGCTCGACTTCTGCTAGGCCCAGATACTCTGCCAGCACAGCAAGACGTTCATGGAAGGCCCTGGCTGAGGATGGCTTGTCCAGATCCTCCTCCTCATCCGTAACCTGTGGAAGGAAGAGGAGGAGGAGGAGTAGTTGGCGCCGGAGGCTGGGGTACAGGGACGGCGGCCAGAGGCTGAGAAGGTGGCGGAGGCTGGTACGGAGCCGCCTGAGGAGTCGGCTGGGTAGCCGGAGAAGGCGGCTGCGCCTGGGCTGCCGGCGGAGGCGCATGTGGTGCCGCTAGTATTGTGGGAAGGACTTCCCTGATGGCACCTTTGAGGATAACCCCCATCCGAGGTGACTTCATGAGGCCGATGAACCTCTCGAAGAACCCCTCTTCACCGGCCGAGGAGGTGGCAGGCGATGCTGACGGGGTACCTGGGAGCTGCTGGAGCCGCTACATACCCTGCCTGTATGGATGCAGAGGAAAGGTGCCCTGCACAAAAGAGGCCACGTACCTGGTTGAGGCCAGTCCCACCTTGACACTCGTTCTTTGCCGAATTCCTGGAATAGACGTGTTGCTCGGCCCTCTGGGCGCATCCTCGTCTAAGACTCTAGCGTGTGGATCACAAGGCCCACCCTGCTCCTCAGGCCTAGGCTCGGTTGGTGGGACACCCTCGACCCGGGGGTCGGTAGAGCTGCATTTAGGCGCCCCCTCGGACGTATTGCCAGTACTTGGGCATAGCCCCTCGCCATAGTGCCGGTATAAGGGCAGAGCTCCTCTGGTGAAGACCCGGTAAAAGAACCTTCCAGTCCCTCAACACTGTAGCTGCAGCAGCCTCGGTGCACGTGCTGGCAGTAGGACCTGAACGGTCCCTCCCGTGCGGGAGAGTACCTGGGAAGGAGTCTCCTTTGCGGGGTGTGATGGAGAATATCGGCCCTACCTTGGGCTTGGTTTGATGTTTCACAAAGTTCTGGAGGCGAATTCTGGAAAAGCTCCCTCTACCTGGCTAGTCTGTTCTTCAGTGCTTTCGAGGACAGCGAGCCACACTCTGTACAAGCTTGCCAACCGTGGTCTGGGCCAAGGCAACGTAGGCAGAGGGCCTTGGGGGTCTGAGGTCGGGAAGAGCCCATTACAGGATGGACACCTGCTGAACCCTGTGGAAGCCTATATGCGCCGGGGAGGGGCATGCCGCCTGAGGACCGAGTACATGAATGATAAAAAGGCAAAGAGAAGAAGTATCCACATGTGGAATTACATGGCTGAAGCCAAACCCAGGAATGCTGGTGAATTCGGCCCGTTCTCGTCGATGCAGAAAAAGGGAACTGGGGTGTGGCGCCGGAGCGCGGAGTCAGGACAGCGCATGCTCCATGGGACGCACCCCCGCGTGCCTCTAAATTTAAAGAGGAAGATTTTTTCTGGTGAAAAAGGTTCCGTCTCCCGTCCCTTGAAAGGAGCGCCCATGCACCATGGAGGAAAGGGGATGGGACTTAAGAGTATATCCCATGTGAAACAGTGGCTGGCAGAGGGTAAATTGGGTCTGTTCAGTTGGACATCGAATGAGAGTGAAGTAAGGGTAGAGAACCTGCAAGAGGAACACACCAAAGTCTGGGGCTCATATGAGGTTGGGCAAGGTCCACAAGAGCAAGGCACATGGGTCAGGGAACCATACAAGAGGAATAGACATTTTTAAGGGGCTGATGCCCAGAACAATTCTGGGAGAGCCTGAAAGAATATAAAGGGACCTGGGACCCACACAGAAGATAAATGAAGAGTCGGGGAGAACCCGAGACAATCCAGAGGGATCTGGGACACATGGGAAAGAGTTCAAGAAGTTGAAACAAGGGGTTGAGGAGCCACTTCTAAAGGAAGACATTTGCTGGAATTCTGAATTCGATAAGTCTGTCAGGATAGTGTACCAGACTTGGCGCTACAGTTATGAATTGAAGATAAGAACAAGGGGAAGAGACTCCTCCATTTGATACTGAGAAACTATACTTAAAGAGTCACTCATTGTGTTTTCACACCACAAACAGAACTATGCAGGGGCTGTATCCAGAATGAGAGAAGCCTCCCTCTGGATCAAGAAGACTCCCAGTTTTCCTTAGTTAGTTTAGTGTAAGGGACAAATATAGGTTTAGAAACAGGATGGTGGTCATTTTATTTTACATGACTTAGTGTTTTTGTTGAGGTTGGGCAATCCCTCATAGAAATAGAACAAGATAGGTTTCTCCTTTTCTTTACTTTTATAGTAAAATTATTTGCCAACAAGCATGCCACTGTGTCAGACTCTTGCTTCTGCACCCTTAAAGTAGCCACCTGCCCCCTGGGACCTTCTCTATTTCTCTTTCTTTGTTCTGAGTGAAGACTTCCCCAGCGGAGTGTCAAAGTCCGTTCTTTCTGTTTGACTTGTATTCTGTATTCTTTGCATGGTTTTCTTTGCCTCGGTATAACACAGGTTTTCGTTCACAGGTACAATTAAAGTATTTGGACTACAATAACAAATTCTGATTTGTTCTTCAGGTCTTTCTTCAGGAGATGTCCTTAAAGGTGCGTTAGTGATATGTAGCTCAACGAGTTCCTCACAAGAACCAGAGTCCTTGTCCCCAGATGGAGAGTCTCCCCTGGTGAGGTCCTGCTTGCCTCTACCCCTAGGAAGGGTATTTCATAGGTGGTTATCACCCCTAACCTCAAAGGGAAAGGCTGCCCGTTGGGGAGACATAACGGAATCTCACAATTCATCACAACTGGGATGGAAAGCCTCCCTGCGTAAATGCAGCAACCTCTAGTGTGATTTCCATCTTTCTGGTGTGGACTCTTTACAGGTGTCTCATATTCAAGATGAGTATGGTCCATCAACAGTTTCAGAGCCTGTCACACCTCATATGCAGGATAAATACCCTAAGTGAACCACTCCAGTACAGGCAGAAAATATAGCTGTCTGGCACAAGCTAGCATAAATTGTTGATTTTCTCAGCGTCTCCCCAGCAAGTGTCAAATTAGGGTGTTTTACAGAGGCTGGGGCGATAGTGACAGACAAAATGGTATGTTTGCTGGCAGCAAGTGCACAGAGGGTGACTATTTTTTAAACTGAACCATGAAGGGGGATGGGTGGGGGTGTGGGCGCTTGAGAGCCTGATCTGACGAGCGATAATCTTAGAATAATTCCCATGTAGCAGTGGGAGAACACACATGAACATTGCAGAAGAGTGCGATGTGGGATTGAGTGCAGGCCCGATCAGAGGCTCCAATGTGCCGTGGAAGAAGGGGGGGGGCTGTCGTGTGTGGCGAGGAGAAGGTTAAGAGTTTGGTGCAGATACCCATATTATTCAGTTACTCTTCCTGCTCCCGCCGCATATCAGGCGCATCCCACAAAACACCCAGGGAGATCGACGGAGTGACACTGCAGCGACGGCTCTGGAGCGGGAGCCACTGTATGTGCCCACCGGCCCCCAAGACGCTCTGCACACGCTACCTAGCAGGCAATCAAGACGCTCGTGAAAACCCACTGCTTTCTGTGCCCAGGTGTGTCCTGTGTGTGTCTGTGACCATACTATGCACACCTGATATTCAGCCCCATGATTTCCACAGCACTAAATGGAGGCGCAGCAGATGGCATTACAGGGCTGGTCCGCTGCTGCAGTAGCGACCACCTATGGCCTCTGAGACTGTAATTAGTGTGCTTAACTGGTCTGCACCCAGAGGAGGTGCCCATTGGGTCCATGCACCATGTACTTTTGGCACATCACTCCAGCATAATCCTTTGAATCTGTATGGTATATCGCAATATCTGACGGCAGGTATATGGCACTTCCATCACCTCCTTAGCTGCACACCAACACCCTTACTTCACCATGCTCACAGCATGAATTAACTGGTTGCAGTGAAGGCAAGACGACGTATACGCCGAGAATGCTGTCTGGGGGCGGACCGGCCGTTTGCACCACAGATCTGGAGGGTCACGAACCAGAGCTCTACTCCACTACTGCCACTGTGGGCGCAGGGGCATGCATCACACACCAGGGGTCCCAGATTCTGATAGCAGAGAAGACCGCAACCCCATCAACACTCTGCTTCGTAGACCTGCCAAACGCCCCACAAAAATTGATGTTCAGATGCAATTGGAAGCGATCCTGGGGGAAATTAAGCTTATTGGCCAGCGGATGCAGGAGACCAATGCTACAATCCAAGATATCAAGAGGGAGATTCAGAACGTTAACACACGAATGAAGGCCCAGGATGACAGAATTGCAGACAATGAATAACACATTAGCATGCTTGAAGATAACCATGGAACAGCAAATACGGATCTGGATGAGCTTATCAGAGAGGTGCAACGTCTGGTGGATAAGATGGAGGATCAGGAGAACAGGTCCAGGCGCAACAACCTTGGTCTGGTCGGCCTGCAAGAAAATGCTGAGGGAAGTGACTTGGAGAGCTTTATCTATGGTCTTCTACAGGACAAATTACATCTGGAGAACCCCCAAACTTACATCGAGAGCGTTCACAGGGACCCCATCCCCAAGCCTCCACCAGGCAAGCAGCCACGTACCATCACAGTGAACCTGTTGATTTGCAGCATAAACTGGTCATACTCAAGGCCTACTGGGAGGCTGGGACCATTCGAGTGGAGAAAACCGCAATATGCATATTCAATGACTATTCCTTTGACGTGTCCAAATGCAGGAAGGCCTTCAACCCGCTATTTGAGGCATTGAAAGGATCCGAACATAAACACTATCTCAAATTCCCATCAGTATGGTCCATCCAATTGAACTGCCAATGGCACTGATTCGAAGACCCAGAGGAAGCATGGCGCTTCTTAAAACGGAGAGATGTGATCACCACTGAATATACCCCTGAGGTGGAGCAGCCGCCACAACCAGACTGGGCACATACACAGCCCCACACACAAAGGCAAACACAATCTTTGGAAGGCTGGAAGAAGGATGGCACGAAGCCCTGAGGATTGGGTCGATGGCAAGAGGATCCGGTGCAATAATGGTAGTGGGCTGCTACATAGCAGTACATGCTCCTTCAACGGGTCGCCTCGCTTGAACATGTCCTCCTGGGACTGCTGTACACATTGGCCCGGCAAATACACAAAGTCAGAGCAATACTACCCCTTGGCCACTCGTGATGGACAATGTCACACTGATCTGTAGGCTGAATCACTGAAATTCCTGGTTTCCTGGGAACGTCCGCTATCATGGGGCCTGTCACTCGAGGGTAACTTCTGTACCCTATTTGTTGAGGGGCTATGGCACTGCTCAGGCACCATGGCTGGCAGTCCTGAACTGGGAGTGCAAGCATGCAGGGATATGGGTGGCGACAATGAGGTTGCCCCTGTCTGCTACCTTGCATTAGCTCTATTTTGCTTTCAGAGTTGTATTGGAGTTATGTTCTTAGATTCCAGTGTTTTACTGTTTGGTTGGTTTTAGAGGGGATGTTTGGGTAATGGGAGGGAAACACTTGCCAAAATATGCCTATGCTACATGATATATGAGCTTGCACATGCCCTTGGGTAGGGATTACACATGTTGGAATGGCGTGTCCCCTACTGGGGTCTGGTATTTGGCCAAATTTGTAGGGGTTTTGGATGACCACACTTGCATGTATTACCCTCAATGTGCAGGGTCTAGGACACCCCATCAAGCAGTGACAACTGCTAAACCTGCTGCACGATCTGCATGGGGACATCATATTCCTGCAAGAAACCCACTTAGATGCGCATGAATCAGCAAAACTGTGCAGCGGTTGGGTGGGAGTGGCGGTCCATTCTCCCTTGCACGAGAAGAGGGGTGTATTGATCCTGGTGCACAAGAGGGTCCCTATTAAAAAACTCACTACAGCAACTGAGGAGGAGGGTGATTTGTTATTTTACACAGTCTACTCCGTAGGCCGCTTATCACTCTCGTAAACATTTACGGCCCCACAACGGACACACCAGGGTTTTTTGTCAATGTGCTGGCTACATGCACACCACTAATGAGCCGCCTGACACTGATGGTGGAGTGACTTGCCCATAGTGATACAGCCCGAGATTGACCAACCAAGCCCCTCACACTCGGGTAACGGACCTGTCCTGAAAAAAGAACAGACACTGATGTCGGACCTACAACTGGAGGACATGTGGAGACACCCACATGCACACACTAAGGACTACACATACTACTCTAACCACCACCAGAGCTACTCTGTGTCGGATAATTGGCTACTCCCCAGCACTATGCTACACATGGTAGAATCATGCTCAATCCTCCCCATGACACATTTTGATCATGCCCCGGTCCTTATGCGTTTTACTATCTTGGACGCCCCATTCATAGCCCCCACCTGGAGGCTGAACTAATGGCGCTGCATTAACCCTGAACTTGTAGAGTCACTGGCGCAAGACCTGGACAGGTTTTGGCAGGATAACCTAGTAGAAGGATTCAATAGTTTCTGATGTTAGGCCTCTTTTTATTTATTTTTTTGTTTCTTTTTTTTTTTAAGGCTTTCATTAGGGCATATAAAAAGAAATCTTGGGCCGCAAGGGAATCTCAACTGATGGCAGAACTCAAGGTGTCCGAACACACGCAAAAAGCCAATAGTAACACCCAGACATACAGCAAGATAGTAAAAACTCTGCTCGGAAATCACGCACATTACTACGGCTAGGGCCCAAAAGGCCTTCTCCATATGGGCGGTGGATCTGTACACGGCAGGGGACAGGCCCGTTTGCATGCTCGCTCTAGCCCTTAAGGGGAAACAGCGGAGTCAGCTTATTGCATCCATCAGGGGTTCCGACAGCAGGCTGCTCACTGGGGTTCGAGCCATTAACGAACGATTTGCTGAGTACTATAGAGATCTCTATGCTGCACCTCTGCACAGAGACACAGCACGAATCACAGCGTTCCTTAGCAACATTCATCTCCCAACACTCGCTCCTGCTGACCGTGATCTCTTAAATGCTCCATTGGAGGATGAGGTAGTCATAAGCGCCATACGGAGACTGACCTCGGGTAAAGTCACCGCACCGGACGGTAGAGTTTTTGATGGAATGTGCTACAGGTTGTTTGGGCAGAGGGTTGATGCACTGCTTGTTGAATTTGAAGATGCTCTGCTTTCATTGTTGCCCTTGGCTATGGTGTTTTGGTAGTAGTTGGCCTTGGCAGTGTTGATCATTCGCATGCATGTAACACAGAGTTCCTAAAGCAGGGCGAGGTTGGATGCGCTGCAGACTTTTTGCCAATTATTTTCTTGTTTTCTGATGATTTGTTTGTTGTGGTCGACTTCTTGAGTGTACCAGGGTGCTGAATGTTTAGGCTTGATGGTGCGCCATTTAACTCGGGCATGGTGGTTGATGTTGTTTGTGAGGGTCGTGTTCCGTTCTTGGAGCAGCGAGTTGCAGTCCTTGTTCGTCAGAGGTACACCAGCCCATGTGAGGTGGAGTTTGGTGAGGTCTTCTGTGGGAGCCTCCAATGGGAAGTTCTTGAGGAATCTGAAGGCTTATTTGCTTGGTTTCCAATGGGTTTGCTTGAGAGGTGTGGTGTGACTGATTTCAAAGGGGATTGACAAGTGGTATGACCAGTCGAGCGGAATAAGGGGGCTGTGAAGAAGGGTGGGCGGTGTGGTGATGATGTTGAGGATATTACCTTTCCTGTGAGTTGGTTCTTTCATATGCTGTCTCAGGTCCAGTGTGTTGGGTAGACAGTGGAGATCTTTCTTCATTGATTTTGTTGCTGAGTGGCCAGGGATGTTGAAGTCGATGAGGAAGATGTTGTTTGCATGTGTGAGACATGGTGGTGACCAAGTCTGTGAAGTCTTCGATGAAAGAGGTGTTGGGGTGGGTGGTCTGTAGATAAGATGAAAAGTGACTGTGTCCATTGGGGAGAGCGGAAAGTGGCAGCAAAGGTTTTCAAAAGAGCTAATGGTGGCGATGTCCAGTTGGGTCCATGGCCATTATGACGAGGCCTCTGCCGATCTTGTTTTGATGGTCTCATAGAGTTCTGTAGCCGCTGGGGGTGAGGAAATCTAGGATGTGGGTGGAGATGTATGTCATCCAGGTCTCAGTAATGAATATGGCATCCAAGTCATGTGTGGTGATGAGGTTGGCATAGTCAGCAGCATGGTTGATTGCTGAGTTAACATTGGCGAGCATCAATTTTCGTGTAATGGTGGATGATGGAGTGGTGATGGGGTGTATGGTGACATGGGTGAGGTTGCTGTGATGCAGTGGCCATGATGTTGGTGAGGGGAGTGCTTTGCGCCGAGTGGTGATGGTAGGAATGGGCTGTTGGGCGAGAGTAGTGAAACATATTGGTTTTAAATAGAACACCAGCAACTTAATCCAGGAAATTCCAGCAGGAAGGTTAAAGTTCCTTCATGCCAATTACTTTCCAGTGGTAGTGGTGGTAATTGCTGGTCCGGTGGCAATCACGGGTCTGGTGGTCATGTTGGAGGACATAAGTCAAGATGTCCTCATGCATGACTCTCCCAGATTTCATGTTTCACACATCTCCCCATGGCAGGCCTTCATAAATGATTCAAGCGGCATCTCTTGCGCTCTTTTATGACATCACTGTGCTAGAAGCATGCCAATATCATACATCTGAAACAGGGGTACTTGGGGCAACAACAGAAGTAATTCCACTACTTCCTATAGTGGAGTATTTGGGCGCATCGCTGTGGTTGCAAGCACCTACAATTTTGTACCATGCTTGTGCAAAGACACATGTAGTACATCCTCGTCAATATAAAGATAATGCTAAGGTTAACCAATGTCTATGGCTTATTTTGTCCTGTTCTGTAGTGGATCTAAAATTGACAAAGGTGAATCATACCAGATATAACGAATATCTAACAAATGACATACATTTTGGTCCAATTTTTGATTGGGGGTGGGGTATGGGTTAGACCCCCCTCTAATTGCTTATAACTCCTGTTCTGTAGCAGATCTAACGAAAATCTAACAAATGACATATGTTTTTGTACTATTTTTCATTGAGGGGAGGTGACTAGCTTACTACGGGTTAGCCCCCTCTCTAAATAGTTGCTTATAACTCCTGTTCGGTAGCGGATCTGACGTTGAAAATGGTTTATCTAACGAATATGTATTGAAATTAATTACTTGTTTTCCAAATTGTTGTTGTAACGCTTACCTGGACTCCTCAGGAGCGTAATACGCCTTCAGCCTGTAGACCGGATACCTTGAAGCCTTTAGGATTCTTTTTCCGTTAGAACAGACAGATAACAACAATAGATATGCTATAAAAACTATTAAATGAGATATCTACTAGATGAGGTGTGTAAAAACACCTACAAATGTACTCCACTCTAACTCTAGTGCTAAATTCCCTTCTCACTTGCGTTTTGTAATTATGGAGCTCTCCATCCTGTTTTCAACAGGGGCGCGTTGAGATGGTGAAACAATTGCAAAACTTGGAATACTGAAGAACTCGATAATTTTTTGAAGGAGAGTGTCTATCTTTTAAAGAATTAGTCTTTAGGTAGGTAAGCAGATGAACCTACTGTAGTCCTTAAGAGTTTTAAATGATTCCTAAATTGGAGAGATCTCTCATGCTAATTAATTTTGTCTTTTCCCCTTATTGCAGGTTCAAAGGATTTGGAGTGCTGACTACAACTGATGCACACTTTAAAAGATGAGATTTATTTATGAAGAAGGAACTATGGATGTGGGATGGCTGCAGAGTTACTCAGGATGAGAAAACGTTAAAACGTAAGTTCGCCAATTCAGAGTAACCGCAATCTTCAAAAGTGGAGCGCGGTAACAACTGTGAGGTGATAACTTGATGAAACTTCAGGTACGTAAGTGCATTAAAACACGTCTTCTCTTTTAGTCTCTAAAGATTGTTTTTATAATTAAATACCTTTTATGTTTTCTGCAGGGTTTTGCAACGCTGAAGGAAGACCTTCGGAAGATACTGCGAGTGAAAACTTCTGACTGAGGATGCTGCGGTTGCGGGTGAAAACTTCTCATTGAGGAGATGCTGCAAACAAATATTCTTCAACAAAAATGACAGCGTCGGAGTAAAACGTCTGTCAGGTAAGTCTTGTGTGGCCTGTTATGCTGTGTAATTTGTCGGAAGAATTAATATTTCTCTTATCTTTGGTTTCTTTCGATTCTGTGAGGAGAAACGCCGGTAGCGGTACACCGCTGTCAGCGGAGCAGACGCGTAGCACGCGTTCCAGCGGAGACGGGGCTTAAGTAGCTCCCTATGACAAATGAATAGTCCTGTGCTGCTGCTTGTAAATGGATCCTCTGGGTGGCCATCTTAAGAGTATGGAATTACTATTGAAACCCATGGAAGTCTATGGGATTGGATGCTGTGAATGGTGAAAATGCCAGATGTGCCAGGCTAACACCCACCTTTTGACCTGCTCTTTGATGCAATGTGTTCTGCCTAGCCTGAATGTCTGAGTGAAGACTATGTTTTCTGACTGGGATCATGACAGTTGTTTGGGGGTGGCGGGGAGGCAGCATATCCTCCTTTGCAGCTAAATAGTTCATCACCTGTGTGTGATCTAACAAAAGAAATGCCTGATCATACCAGATCTAACTTATTTCTAATCAATGACATCGATTTTTGTGCATTTTTTGGTTGAGGGGGCTAACAGCTCACTATGGGTTAGCTCCCCCTCTAATTAATTGCTTATAACTCCTGTAGCGGATCTAATGTCAAAAATGGTTGATCAAACCGGATCTATCAGAGATTTAACTAAACAAATAATTTTTTCTAAAAGATCATCAAAAGGGGGTGCTAATCAGGGTGAGGTGCATTATGTATTTATAATTACACCCTATATGTATTTTTTTATATCTGTATCGTGATCCATAGCATTATTCAAGTATGCCCATCCATCAAATGAATGAAGGAACCCCATAGTACATGGCTCAACAGCCTTTCCAGTCACATACTTCACCCATGTCAATCACCCTGGCCAGTATATATACCCACATGCTACTGTTGGCTACAAGCACATCCCACAATGTCGATCCCAAGATCTCGAAAGTGCCTAGACATATGGGTCCACAAGATCCCAGAACCTGGCAGTATAGGAGGAGAGTTTATAACAATGACACTCTAGGGAACATAGTCTGAAGAGAAGAGCCCTCAATGGATCCTTGTTAGGAGGGTTATCGGCTTTCTAATTAAGGACAATGTTCTACCCCCATTTTTATTTATTTTAGTTTTTTGAAGGCCTGTGGCTGCATGTAAGAATTGTTTTCACTCTCGATCACTATTAGTTGTAATATGTGCATTTGTGAAATTCAAATACCTTGCCTATAGAGACAAAATGTCGTTGAGCCAAGTACGATAGTTAATTTCACATCCTTACTGTTCATGGCTTGTAAGAATGTAATTGTATTTTCTCTTGTTCCCTCCCTTGCCTTGAAGCGCTTTGAAAAACATTGTGCATAGGCGCTATATAAACTATCATATCAAGATTACATGAAAACATGTCAATGTTTTACCGGTCTCATTGTCTCAATCGGGAGGTTGAGAGAGGGAAATCGGGGCGATTTAGACTGAGACCTGTAAAACATTTACATGTTGATGTAATCTTTGAGAGCGAGAAATGTCTTATATAATTAAACACAGACGGAATAACTCCGTCTTTTATATCAGTACTGCCACTGTATTAATAATTGCGATATGGTCATGTGATATAGAAACGGGGGGAGAGTGGCAGTGTTGGCCCACGTGACCTAGAGGAATAAAGAAGAGGAGAAAGCCTGCCAAAGGGTTCTTTCCTTGCACTCTAGAGTACGAGCTGTGTCTGTGTTTTGTTTGTCTGTGCCCGCCGCACAGCGGTGGCCCGGACATCACATTGGCGACAAGGCGGGATCCAAACCCTGCACCTCATGGCACGCATGGCCACCCCCACATCGCAGGGGTGCTGCATGGCCAACAGTGCGCCTCCTCTGCATGCCTGCTGCGATGTTGGCGAATCAGGCGGACTAGAGCAACTGCAGGCCCATATCAGCCAGGAAACACACGGCGGTGGCAACCCAGCAGAGACCGCAGGAAGGGAAGCAACACACTGGCACGGTGCTGGGTGCCAAAGGACATACAACAACTGTGAGTAGGTGCAGGAGCGCCACCTGTCACACCCCCAAGACACGGCACACACGCAGCAGCACCTGCTAGGCCACCAGAGACACGGCAATTCAGCAAAAGTGCTTAGAACTGGGGGAGAAACACGCAATAACGTGCAACACACAGCGCAGAAAGAAGAAAAAACATATAAAGGAGCACACCAGGAAGACTGGACCAGCAGATAGCCACACCAAAGCACCCCACCTGCCAAAGGCCAAGCACAGAGCAGCAACACAAGCAGAGGACGACACAAGCAGTAAACCAGCGAACAGCCATGGCATCTGAACCTGCCGTGTCACCGGCCAGGATACAAGACCAGGGACAAAAGCCTGATACCAGCACATGGTTGAACACGACGCAAGGCACATTTATTAAACCTTTTGAACCGCTTTGGCCGATAGCAGCACTCGGCTGGGAGCTGTGGGTCCAACAATTTGAACTCCGTATGAAGTCAAGAAAAGTCACAGACCCAGAGGAAAAGTGGACCCTGCTAATGCTAAATCTAGGCACAATGGCCCTGTGACTATTTGAGCATACTGCCCAATCGGGGCAGGGAGGACGATTATGACTCAGCAAAGGATGTACTGACAAAGAAATGCAAGCCTCAGCTGAGCCCATACTTTGAGAGGTTCAAAATGAGCCAGGCAAGATAGAGCCCCAATGAGAACATCAATGATTTTCACGTCCGGTTCCGAGAAATGGCCATGAGATGTGACTTCCTGGACGAGGAGTTTGCCGTCTGGCAACAGGTCATCCATGGCCTATCATCGGAAAAGCTCTGCAGGACAATACTATCCGAAACAAATTTGCCCCTTGATCAGAACCTCACCATGGGGTGCCAGAGAGAGGACCGACAAGCATGTGGCAGAGATGGAACAAATGATCAGCCGACTGCCACTTGACACAGAGAACCCGAGGAACAGCATGACCACCATCAATGCCCTGCAACACAGGAAGAGCCTTCAGACACCCACTCAAGGGAAACCCAAGGACTACCTATGGTCCTGAGGACCACCACACAAGCAGGAGCCGTACCCAGCCTTCGGCACCATGTGCCATAAATGTGGGAAGCTGAACCACTTTGCGGCCGTGTGCCTGAGCTCCCGAAGTCCGAAGGTGCCACGAACGCCAGAAAAGTCCAGAGGATGCAAAGGTGAAACACACCAGAAACGGCCCCAGTCACACTGACCCCCGACAACAAGAATCACAACCACATCGACAGCCGATGCAGACACAGTACACATCAGAGGGACGAGCACAGGCAGTAGAAGCCGAAGACGTTGAAAGCTACAGCAAAGAAGAAAACCAGTCAGGAATAGAGCCATTCCCAGATCCTCCACCTCGGCAGAGGAGATGGAGACGAGAGAGTACACATGATCTCAGTCGTTAATCCATTGAGAAGGAACAGTGCACAGGCCAAGAAGTCACACCGCTCGTGTGTAGTGATGGCAGGGGAGACGCCAGTGAAAATGATGATCGATACAGGGGCTATGATAAACGTCATGCCCACCCCCAGGTACAAGAAACTCCACTCTTGCCAGCATTACGCCACAAAGTACAACTTTTCACCTACGGGTGCAAGAAACCACACCAGTAAATAGCTACCCCAAAACGAAACTTACCTATGGGGAAAGAAACTGCAAAACACAGATATCTGTCGTAGATGCAGGGATCGAAACCCTACTCATCTGCCCAACAGCAAAAAAACGGGAACTCTTCTTTACATTTGCAATACACACAAGGGAAATCGACCCGCGGTTGGACAAGCATGCAAAACCTTTCCAAGGGACTGGCTTCAAGGACGAACAGTGAAGCTCCATATCGACCCCACAGTAGAACCGAGAGCTGTCAGTCACCGGAGAGTACCCTTCCACATGCGAGTGGCTGTGGACAACGAACCCAACAAATTGGAAGACCTCAGAATCATTGATAAAACCACAGGCCCCACCCCGTGGGTGTCTACCATGGTGGTGACTGCAAAGCCGAAGCAGCGTCAAGCAGTGCGCAACTGCATCGATATGCGCTTACAAAATGTAGCCATAGGTCGGGAGAGACACATCACCCAGCGATAGACAAACTGATCGTGGACCTCACCGGGGCCACAGTTTTCAGCAAATTAGACCGGAAGTCGGCATACCATCAGATCTGCGTGGTCAAGGAGTCCCAGTACATTATGACGTCATCTTCTCACCTAGGTTTACGAAGATACTGCAGACTCAACTTCGGGATATTCTCTGTGGCGGAAGTCTTCAACACGAAATCAGGAAAGTACTACAAGATCTCCCAGGGTTCACAAATGTGAGCGATGACATCCTGGTCTATGGGAAGTCAGGCGAAGAACATGACTCGTGCCCGACGGCTGCACTACAGCGGCTTGAAGACTCAGGGATTGCCCTCCATGCCGAGAAATGCGAATTTGGCAAGCCAACACCTTTTTCAGATATGTTTTCAACAAAAACAGAGTATCCCCAGACCCGAGCAAGGTGGCAGACATAAAAAAGCACCCAAGCACACACCAATGCCATGGAAGTTTGCAGTTTCCTGGGAATGGCGACCTACTGCGAGAGATTCATCCCTGACCTGGCCACCACAGCCACATTCCTACGAGAACTTAATCAATCAAAGTTGACGTGGGAATGGAACGAAACACATGAAGAGGCCTTCCAACAAATAAAGGACTCGCTGTCTGGCGATGCCACAATGGCTTTCCTTGACACGTCTGGGAAGACTGAGCTACTAGTAGACGCTAGCCTGGTCGGGTTAGGTGCAGTGCTGACCCAAATACACCAGGACAGAACAATACTCCCCATTGCATTTGCCAGTCGGGCCCTCATGCCAACAGAGAGGAACTACACACACATTGAGAAAGAAGCTCTAGCAATACTGTGGGGGTGTCGACACTTCCACGTCTACCTCGTGGGACACCAGGTCAAGGTTCTAACAGACCACAAACCCCTAGTACGCATATTCAAAAAGTCAGCGCTGCATCCCCAGCACGAATAGAATGCTGGATGCTCCAACTTCAACAGTTTGACTTAGAAGTGCAATACAGGGCTGGAGCCGACAACCTGTCTGACTTCCTGTCACGGCACCCGATTCCATCCACCACGACCGAGTGCGAGGCCACAAAAGAAACAGACGAACATGTCTGCCACATCATTGCTTTGCACAATGCCAAAGGCAATACAACTGAATGTAATAATTGCAGAGACTGACGTTGCCTTCAAATCATGAAAGAGGCCATCATACCAGGAGAATGGGTGAAACTACTTTTCAACAGTAGCTCATTGCACCCCACAAGCACAAAAACTCATGCAGAGCCTATTTGGAATCAGACACAAGATATCAGTCTCACCGGAGGGACTCCTATTAAAACGAGACTGCATCATCGTGCCATCCAGTTTGCAAGACAGCACACTCCAGCTGGCACATGAGAGCCACCAAGGAATAGTTAAAAAACAAGCATTCCTTAAATCAAGAGTGTGGATGCCACAAACTCAACAGAGGGTGATAACACTGGTAGAAACCTGCACATCATGCCAGGCTGCTCACCGAACAGGACCCCTAGAACCAATGGCCAGCCCGCCCAGGAGTGAACACTGATGGGATGCAGTCAGCATTGACTTTTGCACCATTGCAAATGAGGCATACCTCCTGGTGGCAGTGGACGAGTTCACGCGATAACCGGAAGTAGAACTGGTCAGATCCACTGATGCGGCCTCTGTAACGACAGCCCTGGAAAAGATGTTTGCAGTCCACGGGATACCTTCCTCAATTAAAAGTGACAATGGCCCACCATTCAGGAGCAGGGAATAGAAAAAGGTTCCTCAATGACATGGGAATACGACACCACCACATCACACCATACTGGCCCCAAGCAAATGGAGACACCGAAAGGTTTATGTACTCGATTAACATAGTAGTAAGGTTTGAAAGGTCAAAGTTTGACCTTGGCTGCAAGAGCTATACAGATTCCTCCTGTCATACCAACAAACCCTGCACTCTTCCACTGTAGTCAGTCTAGCAGCATTCACGTTTGGAGTTCCCTTGCAGGCAGGACTTCCCCTTCACCGTACCTCGAGCCTTCCACGAGTAGATAGGGACCGGACGGAGCAAAGGCGGCGAGAACACAACGAAAAAGAGAACAGGGCCAGGAGAGTGACGCCAAGCCAGCTACAGGTGGGTGACGGCAATCGTCAAAAACCGTGCCTCCCCCAGAAAGATGGCGCTCTCATAAGGGCCCCATTTCAGAAGGATACCAGCGACCGCCTGGTAAGAAGAGCTGGAGAGTCCACAGACAATGGACATACGCACCCCATAGGTCCGGACACCGCAAAGGGTAAGCCCAGAAGGACTGCCCAGAGAAACACCAGAGGTCCTTTCTGAACCAAGAGAAGAGCTGTCAAGCTCCAAGGTAGTCAATACCCCAAAGAGAGAAGGGAGAGACCGATACTCGCTCCACCAGCGTCCAGCCCAGTCCTCGCAACTACGTGGGTTCATCATGCATGGGATCTACCATTGATCCGAGAGAAGAAGAAACAGTAAGATAGAACTATGTTCATGTTAGGTGTACCCTCATACAGGCAGGGGGATGTTGTTGAACTGTTCACAACATGTTTTGTTTGTTATCCAAGTTGGGGAGGGATGTGATATGGTCATGTGATGTAGAGATGGGGGGAGCGTGGCCGTGTTGGCCCACGTGAGCTAGAGGAATAAAGAGGAGGAGAAAGCCTGCCAAAGGGGTCTTTCCTGTTTGTCCGTGCCCCGCCGCACATCGTTGGCCCGGACATCACAGTAATCACAGCACCTCATTGGCAGCAAACAGGTGTCAGGATAACCAGGGGCTGCATATTCTCAAGGGGGAGATACGGAATGGTTACACATTAGTGTTGTGTAAACTAAGCTTGATGATGAAAATGTACAAGTCCGCAGCCTGAGTAACGCACTGGACGGATTAATGACATTAAATTCCGATCCAACACTATAAGTAGCAAAGAGCAATAATTGCCGATTTCATTTATAACCGCTCGTATTGTAATTTTAAACGGTGCTAAATATTCAGATTATGTAACAGGATCATCTGTGTTCATCATTGGATATATTGTAGCCAGTAACTATGGAACGGCAAAATCTGTGATGACGATCCACAACGTAACACGTTTTGTACACGTCATCTAATATATATAAACACGGGGCCAAAATTGCGGCCACTGCGAAAGCACGCGGACCGCCTGTTCAGCAGAGACTCTACTAATCATGGAACCTTAGTAATAACTATCTGGGAAGCTACATAGGTAAGTTTAGAACTAACATACAGTGGGCTCACAGTTATAATAATTAGCCCATGCCACATAGGTGACTGCAATATTGGCAAAATCATGATATGCCCGGGTTGTACGCAAACATACATTTTGTATTTTTGTATTTTGTTTAACGATCCTGGCCCAAAGGCATCTGGGCGCATATCTTCAGTTACACTGACAAAATTACAGACAAAGTACAGAATATATAAACAATGTAGAATGTACAAAGCATGAAATACAATGAATGGATGTAGAGTATATATACAGTCAAGGTTACAAAATTACATACAAGTTATATACAGTGATGCAAAAACAGTGCATGCCGGGCAATGGCAGCATCGAGGTGCAAAGTAATTAAGTAGAACGATTGTCTTGAGCGGAGAGCCACAGTTTGGCTTTGCTCTTGAAGGATTGAAAGGAAGGTTCTGATCTAAGAGGGTTGGGCAAGGTATTCCATAGTTTGGTAGCCAGGACCGGAAAACTAACCCCACCAGCTTTCTGAAGCTTGAACCTGGGAAGGGAGAGGCCGTGGGCTTGGGCAGCTCTCTGAGGTCGGGAAGAGGTGTGGGGTGTGAATCGGCTGGCTAGGTAGGTGGGAGCCTGGTTGGCCAGACACTTGTGGGTGAGGGCAAGCATTTTCAGAGAGATTCTCTGCACTACCGAGAGCCAACAAAGATTACGTCTAGAGTCAGAGATGTGCTGATACCTCAGAATATTTAAGGCAGCCCTGAGAAGTTTATTTATGTTTTGTTGGCTTGTCCCTAGATAAAGGGCATTACAATAATCAATCTTTGACATAATGAGTGTTCTGGCAAGAATGGTGTAGTTAGCAGTAGACCGGAAGGGTCGACAAGCTGTTATGAGTTTGCACGTATAAGTAGAGGCTGAATTTATAGCATTGGTTTGTAGGGTAGAGTCAAGGTAGATCTCTAAAGTGTCATTGGATACCTTGATGGTATTGCCGTCAATGGTGAATGACATGAATGAGGGATCCAATTTATTAATACGTTGATGGGACCCCAGGATAAGGCGTTCCGTCTTATCATCGTTGAAGCAAAGCTTGTATTGTGCCATCCACGCCTGAACAACCAGATAGACACCATTCAAGTATTTAGTGTCTGCTGAATGGTCACCGGTAATAGGGATGAGCATCTGGGTGTCATTGGCATAATTGGTGTAGGTGTCACCCAGATAATCAAGAATATCGAAACGTGGTTTGGCGAATACGTTATAGAGCGACGGTGAGACACAAGATCCTTGAGGGACACCGCAGTGAATGGGTGAAGGCTCAGCTGAGGCTGAAGGGGAGAAGACCCGTATACATCTATTATCAAGGAAGGATCTAATCCAGGAGGTGGCAGAGTCAGAGAAGTGGGCAGATGATTTAAGATGCCGGCAGAGGATTTAGTGGTCAAAACACATGTTAAATGCATTCGGATGTAAATTGGTAGATAGATTTGTGGATAAACCAATGTATCAATCTGATAAGTGGCACAATAGTTCAATTGAACTACACACGTTTATGGTATTATATGGTTCAATCACTGATTTGAACTGTACACCGGTTTATGGCATTTTACAAGACATTTTTGGCACATTTGTGAAATTGAACTGTACTCTGGTTTTATGGTATTGTAGAATAATTTACTAGATCGGTTCAGTGTGCTATATGGATAATTAAATGCACAGTACATGTATCCTCTTTATTTGCTGCTTCATTGATTTACTCGAATGAGCATAACAATACACCTTCAAATATACTATGACTTGTGCAAGGTAGTAGGGTATAAATCAAAAATCCTCTTCTAGTTACAGACTGTGGGCCAATCTGTCTACACCCACTCAAGCAGCGGTCAGCCCATATATACTTGGGATCCTAGCACTGTGTAACTAGGTTTAACCCAATCTTGCTTATAACCTACATATTGGTGGATGTTAGCTGAGTGTTTGGAGATTGGAGGTTGGACCCTGCTTTGCTGCTGCTTGTGGATCTACCAGAGTCTGTCTTCAGCCCCAACTAGAACCTCAGCTTTAACAGCCCACCTAGGGGCGCGGAGCGTCGGCTGAGTGTTCGCTGAGTGGTCTAGAGTGGTCGTGCCACCCCCATGTATTCCGTGAAAGATGGAGATGGATGCTGAGGCCTGCTGGCCAACGTACATACAGTGAGGTACATCTAATTGAAATACAAGCTAAACATATGGTAAAGCACATACAAAAACCCACAAAGTCTATTGACTGCCGACCTTTATGTAGGGAAACAGTAACCCTGTGTATTTTCTTCTTATAGCCAAATGACAAATGACATTTGTAGTGCAATTAGCAATGAAAAAGAAAAAAATGCTATGAATTTACCCAGGATGCCCACCCATGAGACGTTAAACATTCAAAATTGCCCAAACACCCAAAGCGAAATCACACTCGCAAACCCCAACACCCCTTCCATTATGTGTGATCCTCCCCAAAGAGCAGCGCAAGAAATAGTGTGTTAAGGAGCGTGAGTCATCTTTACAGAGCATAGAGCTCATAAGAGAAAGTAGGAAATCTGCCCGCCCGCCTCCCTCACCTGCACAGCTGGGAACAACGCAGGGTTGCGAGGAACTGCCGAAAAGCATGGACTTGGGCGCTGGCAATGCCTTCTTTACACTGTGCGGGACGCGAGAAAACGAGGGGAAACATCTTGCTGTGCACAATGAAAGGAATGGTGAGGAAAGTGTTGGCAAAGCCTTGGTTTTCCCACTGCTGCAAGCTACCTAGCTAGGAGAACAAGTAGAAAAAGAAACCAGTAGATCGTTCGAGATGCAGAATGCTAAACACATGCAGACCGGAGTCAATCCTGAGCCAGGAACCACACACAAAACACGGGACGGAATAAGGCAACAAGAGAAATTGCAAGGGAATACAGCTACCAGAAAATGTCATTCCATTTCGGATTTTGGATCCCTAATGTGGCACTTCAAACTGAAAGAACAGTTTATTAGAGTTCCTGAGACCTGTATGGAAAGAAACTACAAAAACAGCTAATATGACTCCCGGAAGCGAAATTACAAACACAGCCCTGTACAGATTAAATGTTAATGAACCATCTAACGAAATAACAGATGATGACCTTCTGACTGGGTCAATATTGTCATCTGGAGAGCAACTAATCCCCAAAACTCATAACTCCCATTCAGCTGAAATACTGCCATTCATGCCAGAAAAAAACATTAGTGCACATGACAATGGGCGCGAAATAAAGAAAGACAGAAAACCATGACCCTGTTAATCAGAGTACCCAGCCCATCAAAGCAGCAATACCAACACATGAGCCACCTGCAAAGAATGCTGCAAGGAAGGAAGATCTCTGCTGCACTGACAATGCACGAAAACCATCAAAAAAAATCAGACGCAGAACATTAAATGGATTCATGGGGGGCAAAAAGACCTAAGCTCGATTCCTTGAAGGCAAGGGAAATGCCCACTCTAAATTCCACGGCTGATAATCAAGAGAGAAACCAGATTCAAGAAAACAACAGTATTACACATAATGAGAGAAACTATAATTCAGCATCAGCACCTATAAGAATAAATGAAGATTCACCAGAATCTGATGATAGTGAAAGTACTAGATGGGATTCAGACAAAAGGGGGCAGGCGAGACAATCATTTACTCACAGACGAATGTTCACTAGTCATCAGCATGGAATAGAGACTAGTAAACCAACATGGGCATACGAGTGTTGTGACTTGAGTGTCGTGTAGGCAGAAGAGGCCTCTGTCCCCAAATGCCGCACAGAGAGAACCTAAAGCCACTCTCTGTGCAGCCGTTGAGGCCACAGGCGAAGATGTTCAAGTCCGGGACCGCGAACCTCTGGGACCCCACGCTGCTGCAAGAAAATGCGGATTAAGTACCAAGCAATAAACAGTAACCACAGTGTTTAGGAAAAACGGAAAGGTCTTACCAATAAGGGTCAAGGAAGAGGTGGTGAACCTAGTGGAGCGGTCCGGGAGGCAATCCAATAACAGTCCGTGGTCGAGAGCCGAATATCACTATGCAAACAAATCCAAAGGGTAGATCCAAGAAGAGTCCAGTGGAGCAGGCCAGGCCGGTTCCGTGAGCAATCAGTGATCCAAAGGTACGTAACGCCAAACAGGATGCAGAGCACAGCTGTGAAGCAACGAGTACCTGGGTTTCCGTGTTTAAGTACTTGCGCTTCTGATCACGTGATGCGCGGCTGAGTCACGTGATCGGGCAAGAGCGTCACGTGACCTTATAGTCCCGCGACGCGGAAGCTCAATGCTAGTCCTTCGCGATCCTAGGCGCCAAGGTAACTGCCAGTGAAGAAACGGCCGTAGCCTGACAGCAGTCCTGTTACGGACCAGGCGCGGGCACGCGCAAGGCATGTGAGTATCCACGTGAGTCCCGGAGAGGGGAGGGAGAAAAGGATGAATGAGACGGGGGGCTGAGGAGCGCCTTGGCGACCACATGATGTATAGGTGTGTGCGTGGAAGGGATCGTGACAACGAGCTGCCAGAGACAATAACATCAGCTTTGTCGATTACGCTCGCTCCTTTTATCAAGCTATATTAATCCCGGTGTGATACATATAAAGGTCAGTCAACTCTCCTTGCACTAATGAACACCAAAATGATATATGTGGAATCGGTAATGGAAGCACTAAAAGAAAAAGGAGGACGAGAGTAAGAAATGGATGGAATTGTACTTAAATCACTAATTGACCTGTTGCAAGATTCAAATTCAGACAAACAAATCTTCTTAGAGGGGGTGAGAGAAATTGCATCACACTTTCAAAAACACATCTTAAAGGTTATGGCTCCAAAGGAAAAAGCAAATGAAACAAATGAACCATGTCCACAAAAGGCCCATCCTATAGACCTCACAGTAAACAGCGAGAGCAAGACCTGTATACAAAACAGTGAAGTTTTGGGTTCAAATAATGCCACACAATCAAATGCTGCTTCAACCAGCAGCGCTGACATAGCACGGATACCTGAACAGATGGCAGAGAAACCAACAAGCCTTGCAGCAGAGTTGATAGCTATCTCTGCAGAATCTAGTCACTCTAAAAAACGGAAAATAATGATAGAAAATGAAGTGAGCACCAACAATCCCTTTTCGATTTTTGAATAAAAAAAGGACTGACAAACCAATACAAACTTGTGGAGGCAAACATCTATGCAAAACCAAAAAACATAAAAATACAAGAGAGGTTGAAAAACAATGGGACCAAGAACTTCCTACAAAAAATCACCCTTCCCATTACCACAAACAGCTCTGGATTCAGCCAAACACAGCCACCAGCAAAAATAACCAAGCAAATAAAAAAAACAACAAAGGGATTATTTCTAAGAGATGCCTCGAGATCAGAAGACAAAGCAATGAATATGACAAAAGCACTCGAGACCTTTCACAGCTGTCAGTCTATGAGGACGAAGGCGAAAGCCCAGGACCAAAGCGGAAGAATCTTGGCTTCCTCACCATACTTGAAAAGGGAGACCATTCACGAAAAATATCTGTGAATGATACCAAAATACCTTTCATGACCTTAAGTGAAAAAGTGGAAAAATGCAAAAACAAAAACACTGCTCCAACTGACTTGTTTGATTGTAAAAACATATTAGGCTCACTCATAACACAGCCTAAAAATGCCACGACACAAAGGAAAGAGCATTTCATGAGCAATGGAAACTCAAGATGGAATAAAAACGGTGATGAAAACATAAAAAAAAAGAGTAACCTTTGATCCTGAAATAAAAGAAAGGATCACACATGTAAAGTATGGATGATATTAAATCGGTCCACTATAATGAAATTATTACAGTATATTCATCACTGCTTTCAATACGATCAAAAGATATACACATGGTAAGCTTTCCCCCCGAAAACAAAAACGACCAAGTGGTACTGACCCTGACCTAAATGGCAACTGCTAAATTAATGCTCGAAGCCAATGATGAATTCAAAGCTTTGGGATTCATTGTCGAGGGCTGTGGAGCGCCAGAGGTGAGTGAGATAATCAGACAATTTCAAGATAAAGAAAGACCCTGGGCCCCTCTATCTGGAACCTGACAATTGATAAAAATTCAAACACCATCAACCCAGCAATAAGTGCAAAAGAAATACATTTCATTGGTCAGGAAGATGAGGAAGCGATTACGGGGGTCCTGCGAGACCAAGCAACTTTGAATAAGATCAAAATTAGCTTCAAGGGCAGAAACTTGCCCGACGTACAAAATTACATCAACACAAACCAGCAAGAAGATCAGGAAGAATGGAACTGGGCAGCCAAATCATTGACGAAACAGATGAAAGCCTAGGATGCGATAAAGACTGTTCCGGCTACATGGAAAATCGGTAGCTGGAATACCAGGGGTTTTGGGCACCTATTCAATGAAAAACATGAGTGCCTAGATGATCTTGAAATAATATGCATCCAAGAATCGTGGCTTACTGAACCGCCACTGTTAGACGGATACATCGTGCTATTAAACCCGGCGAAAGGAGGTCCATGCAGAAGACCCTCTGCCGGCCTACTAACAATGTTGAGAAATGGGAAAAACATGTCTATACTAGAATCCATAAATCCAAGCACGTATATCCAAATAGCGATAATTGAGCTATCAAACCACACTGAAAAAAATAACTGCCTCCTGCTGATAAATGTGTATTGAAAGCTGACAGACAAGGAAGATGACATCTTCGTGGACCAAATAACCGAGTGGATCAATCAGCTCTATGAAAAATACCCAAATATACAAACCACAATTTGCAGAGATCTAAACGCAAACTCCTTTGACGAAGACTGGGCAGAAGAGAAGTCTAAATCGAAATATAAGACTAGAGAAATCCTCAGAGGGACCCTTTAGATGGGAGAAATTGACTACAGAGGAATCCACAGACTAAATGGCAATATAAGAGATGTTCCACCACTCCATACCTGGTCAAATGGGACGACGTCAGCAACACTTGACTACATCTTTGCATTTGGAAACATGCTAGATAAGATTTTAAGCTTGAAAGTTCAAAGTGCTGGTCATAGCGACCGTGACCCAATAGTAGCTACAATAGAAAGAAATGCAAATGAGAATGCCCAAAAAACCGTATGGAGGGAGAAGCTACAACTGGAATCAGGCCGAAATAGATTGAGAATAAAAGTTAAGATGTGCCAGAGACGACAAGGGATCTAAAAGGATGGCAAACTAAAGGAACAAACTCAGCAGATTACATCCAGATTATGACAGTGTACAAGGAAAGACACACTCAAACCTCAAGACCAAAATTCAAGGCCATTCATGTATATGACAGAGTAGCAGAACAAAAAAAACTATTAAGGAAAGACTTGCGGATGCTGAAAACGTCAGGGGTACGAGAAAAAAAGGAAGCCATACAAAAAAGGAATCAACGTTATAAAAATTGGCAAAAGTCACATAAAGCAATACTCTTGCAGAATGATGCGGAAAACATGTTAAGAGCAATTAGAAGCACAAATATCAGAAATCTCTGGCAGTTGCCAAATGGAGAAAAGGGGGAAAAAGATCTGTGTCTGATAAATCGAATCGCAGATGATGTGTGGATAAACCACTTCATAAACCTGTTAGATAGTAAAAAGAGCGAAGAACAACAACTAACTGAAGTCAAAAACATCACAGAAACTTGGAAGATAGTGTTTGAACAAAATGAAATCGAAAATCTGATCAAAAAAGCAAGTGCATCACGAGCACCGGGGCCAGGTGGCATTTCCAATGCGATCTTAAAAGACAATCCAGAGCTATGGGCAGAATTTTGCGAAACGCTCTTCGAAAGAATAGTAAAAATAGGAAAAGTGCCTGGAAGGGTGCTATTATTGTCCCCATTTCTAAAAAGTGGAATAGAACGCTACCAATGAACTACCGCCCAATCGCTCTGCTCGACTGCATTGGGAAAATATTTGCCAGTCTACTCCTAAAACGACTAAAAAAAATTGATCAAAGAGTAAAACGCCTATGATGTCAGACAGTCTGGATTTGTGGAACAAGTTGGATGTAGTCTTTATCTGCTTCTAATAAGCATACTAAAAAACAAGCAGTACAAAATAAGGGAAAGATCTACATGGCCAGTATAGACCTACAGCAGGCCTTTGATAGTATTGATCAAGATGAGTTGTGGAACAAGCTCGATGTAGATGGCTGCCCTAAGTATTTACTAAGAGCAATTAAAGAACTCTATTCGGACACGACTATGATGGTGAAATTAGATCAAAGTGGCAACCTGTCAAGAAAAATCGAAACAAAAAAAGGATTGAAGCAAGGCTGCCCTTTGGTGGCAACATTATTTAGTTACTATATCGAAGACATGAAAAACATCCCAGAAACAAAGACATCTCTGCGATTTATTTTCAGTGGAAACGAAGTGGACAGATTGATCTACACCGACGATGTAATACTCCTGGACCAAACAAAGATCGGCCTCCAAAGGTCTTTAAATTTGCTTGGAAAATATGTGGCAAACAAAGACCTGAAAATAAACCCAGCCAAATCAAAAATTATAGTCCTGTATAGAGTGAAAACAGAAAAATGCACAAAATGAAAGATGGACATTAGATGGCAAACTAAATCCAGTAAAAAAGCAAAAATACCTAGGAATACAATTAAGCACGAAAAAAGCGAAAAAGCCTGGATTGACGATCTGAGAATGAAGGCAAAGAGACTTGCAGACCAGGGTTCGATCCTCAACAGAAAATATGGCAATTTTTCGCTGCATCCCATTATTGCCTACTATAGACAAAAAGTGGCCCCTGCCCTGATTTATGGAGGAGAAACTTGCCTCGGAATAAAACCAGAGACGTCGAACCTAGTGGAGTGCCAGTTTTGGAAACAAGTATAAAGGCTCCCCAAATCGATTCCAATAGTGGTGATCCGCCACAAACTTGGATTAATATCGCTCCAGGCGCAGGTAGCTTGGAACAGGATGAGGCTTTACGAAAGGCAATAGTAATCGATTGCCCCCCACAATTTAAAATTCTAAAACTGCATGAGTCCGGAAACAAACAGCATATATTGGACGAATGTAAAACTGAATACGATGCAGCCTTGAAAAAGCTAGGAAACGCAACAAAAACACTGATCGACAATCCAATATTGATAAAAAGAAACCCGTGGGCCGGGGATTGGCAGAAAACTGAAGAAGCAAGAGCAAAATCTAAAACCCACACACTGATAAATTCGGACTGGAGACTTATGAATGTACTCCCGATCTACTTACAAATAATTCCCCATGCAAAGCAAAGAGATCTGCTGCTAAGATTTTGCTTAAATGTGCTACACAATAGAACGACTCTGAAAAGATATGGGAAACATCAAAATAGCACTGAATGCCGACTGTGCAAAGCTGATAGCGAAACATTGAAACACTTCTCTTTTTGCCCAAAATGAAAGCACCTGAAAACCACCTACTTCCACGATCAAATAAAGGAATTAAATGACTTAGAAGCGGCACACTGGTAGGAATGGATATACAGTTGCTGAAATTCCAAAACAAACTATGCCCCAGTGAAGTTCCTGGAAGCGGCTTTAGAAAAATTAAAGGACAAATGATGAAACATATAAAGGAGGTTGGACGGAACGTTAACAGAAAGTGAAAAGCCCGTCGAGATTGTTAGAAAGAAAGCAATCTGACAACATTTTATATTTATATTGATTTACTGTATTGTATCGAAGAGCTAATGGTGAAAAGTTTGTAATAAAATATTTTACACAAATAAAAAAAATTGAAATTGGTGGATGTTTGCAAGGAGGAGATCCTAGGTGCTCCATGTAGTGGTTGAAGATCAAGGGTGAGAGGAGGATCCTTGTGAGAACCTACAGGTGATATATGGGGGGTGATCTGGAGGTATTCATCTGGAAGAATTGATGGATGAACCACTGGAGGATAATCTTAGATTCACATGCTTTTGTGTACTATGTCTTGATGATGTACTGTGTTGAAGGCTGAGGAGAGATCGCAGAGTGCCACAAGGCAGGACAGAGATTGCCATCATGGACTGATGCAGAGAGCATCATCTACTACTTGGATGGTGGCAGTCTCTGTGCTGCAACTGAGTCTGAAGCCAAATTTGCTTTTCTACAGTAGGTTGTATCGGTGTGCTTGCAGTTGAGTGGTTACCACTCTCGAGGTTCCTAGTCATTACAGCCCCTAAAAACATTGTTGGACCCAACACTATTTGTTTTATCCTATTAGTACCCAGCGGGGCGTGGCATCTGCCTCTCAGCCAATGAGGAGGCTCAGAACAGGGGTTTTACCACATGGAAAAGCCCCTGCTCTAAGCCGCCTCCATAGCTGGAGGCCGCCAACTTCCTCCGCTGGCTAACGGGTAAGTGCTCCCTCTGCCCCCATGTCCCCACCCCCTTTTTTCACCTGTTTAGCACACCCCCCACATCCCCAAGGCCCACTTACCTGCTGTTGCCTTCTCTCTCTCCTGCGCTGGGAACAGTAGGGTTCCCGGTGTGACCCCGAAGCGCGACTAGCCACCATGGAATGGGAGAAGGGACTGCAGTTCCCTTCACCCCGATCCATGTCGGCAATCTTATTTTGTAGGGGTTTTTTAAGTTGAGAAACGGCGAACCTGTTATTTCTCAACTTTAAAAAAAAAACCAAACACTATACAGCGATTTTGCTTGTGCTATCAGTAAACTGGTTATTGTTCTAACTGGCCTAGGGCATTACCTGGCCCAGTAATGCCCCCCCCCCTTGTGAGTGTAATGTGGCTTAAGTAAATCATATATTCTAGGACTGGTAAGATTATCTAAACAAACTCCATTGCTAGAATATGTGGAGAAAGGGTTAGATGGTGGAAGAAATAAAACCTTGTTCCCCCAACACTGTTCTTTCCAGACAATATAATGACTGTATATCCTTTTGCTAAGGAAAAGAAGGTATGTGATGGGACAGCAGTTGCTGATGTCATAAGGGTCCAGTGTGTTTTTATTTTTTATGAGCACACCTGTGTGTCTGATTTTTAATGCATTGGCGATGGCAAGGAATGGATGGAGTCTTTGTTGGGTGGCATCAGATTGTAGGAGGGTAACTTTGATGGATACCAGGGTGTTAGTCGAGTCCTCAATGAAGAGAGTTTTGAAGGTGGTCCACTTTGCCTTGGTTGTGCATTGGCACTGGTGTGCTGGGTGTGTTTGTATGCCTAATAGGCTGCTCAGTGCTTCCTTCAATGTCTTGGTGCCTGTGCTTCCTGGGATGTTGTGGTCCTGAGCAAGATGTTGGGGCATGTGAGGGGGCTATTGACCAGGTTGGAAAGGCCATCAATGGAGTAGTTGTTGGGTTTTAGTGGCCTGTAGATGATGCTGAATGTGAATGCTTGAGTGAATGTAAGTGGGAAGTAATGGAGAGTGCATGTAAAGGGCTGATAGGGGCTACTTCTAGTGTGGTGCAGGGCCAGGAAGATCTTTGGTCAATGGCAAGTCCTCAGCCAGTCGTGTTCAGCCTGCCCCTGAGTTGTATAAGGAACAGACAGGGTGAGGAAATCTAGAATGTGGCTCGAGGAGAGGGTGAGCCTGGTTTCAGGGGTGAAGTGTGTCTGAATAATGGTTAGTAATGGTGTCTGCACCATGTGGGTGTTGTTGAGCATCAACCTCCGCTTGTGTGTGCTGGTAGGTGTCTACAAATTGGCTTGAGAGGAATATCAATGAGGTTGCTATGATGTGGCATCCGTGATGGTGACAAAGTTGTGCATCATTTGTGTTGTTTGAGTAGGAATGGGCTTTGAAGAAAGGGGAGTGAGACACATGGTGTGTTGCTTACCTGCAGTGTCTCCTGTAGGAGTCCTGGGTGCTCCAAGGCCAAACAGGAGTCACCTTTGTCTTTGTCTGCCCAGGTGAGATGCTCTAAGGAGGAAGGGCTATGAGCAGAAGGGAGAGAGGGGGCTCCACAGAGGGCTGGGGACAGGTGGGGGAAGAAAACAGAAAAAGCAAGGTAACAGTGGGCCAGTAGCAAAGTTCACGTGGCCTCTTGCCAATGGTTAACACAAAGTCAGAAACAACAGTTTATAGTTAATTCAATGCTCATGCAAAAGTATCAGATGATCTAGAGCTCCCTCACGCGTCAAGGTACCACAGATTGTTTTTTTCCACCTACCTAGTTGGTAGCACATAATGCGGAGCTCGTAAGAGTTTATATTGCTACTTGATTAGTCTATGGCGGTTTTCGCTTGCCTGCAACGACTTCGACAGCTTTTCGATGACTGGTCCGGTCTGCCGACTTTTCATCCTGGGCTCATTGCAACTCTTTTCCACGTGTTCTTGGCCCTCCGGCATGGCCTTTACGGCAGGGTGAGTGGGGCCCTGTTTCATTGTCTTCTCTTGAGAATGCCTTTCCTTTACCCCTTCTCCACCCTTTCTCTTGGTCTGGCTGCCGCTTCCCTCTGCCTTGGAGCGGACTCCTATTAAATTTTGCCCGTCTTGCAACGGCAAATTCCCTTCGAAGGACACCCATCACCGATGCAATAGGGTGTCTCCCTCGTGACCACGATGAATGCTTGTGGAAAGCCTGTAAGCTCATTCGCCCCAAGACCTTGAAAGACATGCGCACGAAAAAGTGGGCAGCCTACCTCCTGCACGCCGAGAGTCATTCCCCCACCGGCGCCTCAGACGAGGAATCTGTCAGCAGCCATGGCTGCGATTTGGAGGCCGTTGACCTTACGGCAGAGCCCTCAAACTCCCACATGTCTGTCCTTGGCCCCAACATGTATGCTGCCAGCAGTGCTATGGGGAAGTTGCATCTCGGCGTCAGGGACACTCACGCACCACATGCTTCTAAGCACAACCCCCAAACTCTCCCCGGTGGACCAGTCGAGGGAATAATTCCACGTCGGCAGGCTCATCGAAATCTTAGACCTGGTGTCACAAGTCTAGGCGGAGAGTACAGGGCAGAGGCTATCTCTCACTGTATGCAAGTAGATTAAGGGACATTCTGGAGACACTGCTAGAATATAACAGATTAAAGGTACATACCAAGCTGTTAGTTGAAACAGGTATTCACAGGAACTGTATGAGCAGGCTGTAAACAAAGAGACAGAGAAAAGGCAAAGAAAAGCAAGTACACTGGGCAACTTGGATTGATCAGAAATAAGGGTGTAATGGAATATGATAAGGGGTCTCCAGGGATTAAGGAAAGCCCTTGGGATAGGTACCAGAAGATTACTCTTAACAACAGTCATACAGAAATGTCATGACTTAGGCATGCTGAGGAAACTGTTGTACTCAGTGCAAGGGTAAACTGAAAGACCACATACTGAGGCAGGTACGACTTCCACGGACTAGGTGAAGGCAACAGAAGTCTTCCCTTATCTGATCTGAACGGAGACCATCCCAGGGTCACACTGTAAAACGGATTCAAGTGGAGACAGCACAGTGGACCAAGATGAATACAAGTAGAAAGCAGCGTTGAAAGAAATAACCAGGTACAGGACAGGAAGGGATATCAGAAGCTAGAACAGGCATGTTGCAAGGCAAGGAGCCCAGAGGAACAGCGCAGAAGGCGGAGGCGTGTGGCAAGGCTGCCAGGCAGGGAAGACCAGAGGAGAAGGGCAGAAGACAGCGGAGTGCAGCAAAGCCGTCAGGCGGGAGCCCAGAGGAGCAGGGCGGAAGGCAGCGGAGTGCGGCAGAGCCGTCAGGCTGGAGCCCAGAGGAGCAGGGCGGAAGGCAGCGGAGTGCGGCAGAGCCGCCAGGTGGGAGCCCAGAGGAGCAGGGCGGAAGCCAGCAGAGTGTGGCAGAGCCGCCAGGTGGGAGCCCAGAGGAGCAGGGTGGAAGGCAGCGGAGTGTGGCAGAGCCGCCAGGTGGGAGCCCAGAGAAGCAGGGCAGAAGGCAGCGGGGAGTGTGGCAGAGCCGCCAGGTGGGAGCCCAGAGGACCAGGGCAGAAGGCAGCGGAGTGTGGCAGAGCCGCCAGGTGGGAGCCCAGAGGAGATGGGCAGAAGGCAGCAGAGTGTGGCAGAGCCGCCAGGTGGGAGCCCAGAGAAGCAGGGCAGAAGGCTGCTGCAGACTGGAAAGGGAGCTGCAAGCATCAACAGCAACAGGAATCAAAAGGCCAAAAGAGGATTACCAGGAAAGATCAAAAACTGCTAACAGGAGCACCAGCACGAACTCCCAGTGGAAGCAGTTGACTGACCACTGCTTCTGTTCAAAGTGAGCTTATAAAGGTCCTCCCGGCCAGCAGAGTGGAGCTGATTGCAGACTCTGACAGCTGTGTTCAATTAAGCCCAGCCCTGGCTTCAATAGCCTGCAGCAGTGGATTCTAATCAAGAGCTCTCCATCTCTCTGCAGCCTAGCTCTTAGTAGCTTGCTGCAAGCAAATGTATTTAGTATGCCTCCTCCAACCCTCTGCATTTTGGACAGCATACATGTCCCAGAATGCATCTGCTGGTTTTACCCAAAAGCCGCAATGGAACATGCCATTAGATCAGTCCAAAACTGCAGTGGTAAAACAAGGAACTAAAGAAAGAGGCGCATGTAGTGGTGCTGGTGGCAGGCGAGCAGGATCGTGACACCGGGCTTTGTGAATTATTGCAGTTCGGCGCCCCCTGCACAACTGCCTCTGCGGCCTATGCATGGTACTAAATCTCCTTCTCTAGCGGGCACTCCCTCTAATCCTCCACCTTCCGTGTTGGTAGTGTCGAAAGACTTGCCGAAGCAGGTCCACTCGGCGAAAATATTCCCAAAGCTTCCAATTTGCTGTATCTTACGCCGGGAAGGCCCCATCTTCACCTGAGGACTATTCTCCGGCATCCCCTCCTCTTTCTAGGGCCCTACATCATGACCCAGCTCCTCTTGCACAGCCCTTTTCCCCCCTCCAGATCCTTCAGACTCCTCTGAATGGACCATGGACAAGTTTGAGGCGTGCATGAACAAGATGGCTGAGTTCAAAGGCCAATTAATTCGAGGACACTTTGAGGAGGCAATGGGGTGTGGACACCAAGTCCAGAGACCCCACTCTCCCGGTGACCAATTCTCTTCCTTGGAGGAATCCCATCAGGACCCCCAAATGGATGTCTTTGGGGATGACCCAGAGGATCCTGTCCTAGCCAGGATGTTTCCTATATCGAAGACCATGGCCAGGGCGGCCAGGATCCCCCTATCAGGACCCAGACTGGAACCCTGTGGATGACCAGGGCACGTGGCACAGCCTGCCACATGACACTGACCCTGACAAAACATTTCTGGTGCGCCTCCCAGTCTACAGACTAGTCGCCTGTAGCCGACCAGATGATGTTCAACAACCTTCTGAAGAAAGCTACGCTTCTGCTTTCAGATGACCACACACAAAGCTGTCCCTGACTCGGACTTCGTAAAAAAAACAAATATCTTTAAGGAAAAGACCCCGGTCGGCCAAGCCATTCCATTGCTGCTCTACATCAGGGGACACGCCATCCCTGACTCCCTGGCTATCCCCACTACTCTAAGACGTTGGGGGTAGCGCTGTCCTTGTCAGAATTGCCAACACCACGCTCCTTGCAAGTTATAGTGACGAACAATGGGGCCTTATTCAGGACGGCCCGCCTTTTGGCTGTGGTTGCAGAGGGCAGACAAGTCACCCAGAATATCCTCAAAAACACCTTGGACTCTGGAACTGCAGGGCATGTCCTTGCCCAGGGAACCCTGCTCAAACACTATCGCCTGGCTGAAGAATTTGGGGTTCAAGCCAGAGACTAGGGCTACTTTGATCAACAAGGCAGTAGAGGACACCAACCTTTTCGGGAAAGCAGTTTTGATGCTCTGGAAATGGCTAAGGAGCATGTGACCCTGAAATCGCTCAGCCAGATCTCGGTTTAACGCTTCATCCAGCATGGCAATTATAACACCCGCCGGTCCTTTCGAGGTCAGTCCTTCGCCCAATGCACAGGTGGATCCAAATGGGCCTCTGGACAGGGCTCCTCTGCTAATTTCCAATCTCAACAGAGAGGTTTTCGTCGGGGGGGTGGGATCAGGGGTAGAAAAACTGCTTCCAGAGGCTCCCCGTCCTCTGCCTCCAAGAGACTCTACAGTGCAGGTCCCCTCCGACACTTCCCCGGTTGGGTGATGTCTAACATAGTTTGCCCATGCATGTGAGGGGGATCACATCAGATGATCAGTGGGTACGCAAGACCGTCGCCCATGGGTACTGCATAGATGTTCCTCCGGCTACCCCGCTACCATCCACCCAGAAACAGACTGTCACCAGACCATCTGCGCATCCGTTTGGATGAGGTCCAGGTCCTGCTGGAAAAGGGTGCTATCGAAGACGTCCCTCATATCCAGTTAAACAAGGGTATTCAGTGTACTTCCTTGTACCCAAAATGGATCTAACCATGCGCCCTGTTTTAGATCTGCGTCCTGCAAACAAGTATGTCAAGCCATAAAAGTTCAGGATGACAACTATTCAGGAAGTAATCCCACTGCTGCAGCAGGGGGACTACAGGGCCACATTGGACATGAAAGTGCATACTTTCATATTTCAATGTTGCCAGCGTACAGAAAGTACCTCAGGTTCATGATGGAGGACAACCACTATCAGTTCAAAGTTCTCCCCTTCGGCATTGCCTCAGCTCCGAGGGTGTTTACAAAGATACTGGTGGTAGCAGCGGCTCACCTGCGCAGGCAGTCCACCCCTGTGTATCCCTACCTCGACGACTGGCTCATAACGACTTGCTGCGATTGGCATTTTGGGCCCTTGTGCATCCTCTAGTCCCTGACCTCCCGTACCCAATTGGCCCAGCTCCTGTCTATCTGCACTTGCAATTACACCCTCCGCCCTGGTGGCTTTCCCATACATCCCTCGCGGCTCCAGGCCATGTAGCACTAAACCTTCCTAGCACTTCATCTGTGGCTCACCCATGAGCTCAGACTCCACAGCACTGACCCCCTGCCTTCTTCCTTGCTGCACCTGCATGTTCTGAATATTCAGGCATAGTAGGTTCGTCCGTCCCCCCCCCCCCCAATTGCTCTTCTATTTTGTGTTTTTAATGTATTTTGCACTTCTGCTCCCTCCATTGCCATGTGGGCGCTTTGAAACAGTATTTTTTTTTATTGTATAAGCGCCTAACAAACAAACCATGAAATAAAAATAACAAAAATAAATAACAGGGGACTCGTACAGAACGTGCCTAGCGAATGCCCAGACAACAGTAGACCTCCTACGGTTCTATATCAATGAGAACAAATCAAGTCTGGTTCTCAGCCAAGTCAAACTGTTTCTGGGGGCCTTGATTCGGACAGAAGACAGGCTTGTCTTCCCCTCCAAGGAAAGGTTTCAAAACATGATGTTCCAGATCCCTTACTATGTAGCCAGTCACTGGGTAACCGTTTACAAGGCCATGCAGCTGCTGGGGATGATGGCTTCCTGCATCTTCCTAGTTCATCATGCTCGTCTACGCATGCATCCAATGCAGAAGTGGCTCTCGAGCCAATGGTGCAGGCCAGAGGGACGATCTAATGGTTGTCTCGACAGCCCTTGTTCAGTCTCTGTAGTGGTGGTCAAGGGAAAACCTTCTGCAGGGTAAAACCTTAACCAACCCCACAGTAGAGGCCCCTTGAGGGCACGAAATTAAGATTGGATGAGCTGGAGCTAAAAGCAGTTCCTGGGTATCCACATCAACCAGTGACCAGGAGCTGCCATTGGGGAACAAGGAGCTAGTACACCGCGTTCCACAAATCCAACTGCCACAAGAGGAAAAATATAATTTTGCAATTATTTAGAACTCCTTATGCTTTTTAAAAAAAATAAAAAGTTATTGATGATTCACGTCACATAACATACTAACCATACAATGTGGGATTGAGGTACATTAGCAATTCAAAAGGTATCAAACAACATTCCATGGGACATTGATAGGCTAATGCAGTCCTCTATGCACTCACTCATGTAGGGTGAGGGTACAGTGTCACTACTGCCAGTGGTCCCCACCATGCGACAGTAGCAAGATCGAGCCCCCGGCACCACACCAAGCCCATATCTCCTCTCGGTCCAACATCCCTACCCATCCGAGTTTCCATGTGTTAAAATCGTGAGGTCCCCAAGTTCCCTGGCCCTTCGAAGTACTGCATCCCGGTCTCTGTAATTTAAAACACGTGCTATGATCGGGCGAGGGCTCTGACCCGCTCTGGGAGCCGTCTGTGAGACCCGATGTACTCTTTCTATCAAGAAGTGAGTTTACAATGGTGGATCCTGTAGTACCTCCTTGATCAACTTCTCCATAAAGACCTCGATATTCTGTTGTGAGACCGATTCAGGCTCCCCCACTACTCGAATGTTATTTCTCTGTGATCGTGCCTCCAGGTTTTTGTTCTTTTTACTTAATCTGTCTGACTTCCCTTCGTAGCTTCTGGATTGCCTGCGTTACTTCACGTCTGTGTCTTCCAGCGTTCCCACGCTGTGCTCAACCTCAGATATCCGCCCGCTCTTTCTCAATACGCTCTTGCATCCTGTCAACCTTATAAGCCATCCCATCTAGCTTCGTATTGATGGATGCAAAGCCCGTCCTCATCTCTGCCAGCACCTGGCCAAGTTCCAATGCGCTGCCCCCCCACTTGAAACCCACGGGCAACTCTCCCCCCCCCGCATGAGGGAGGTCTTGTCGGCACTATCCCGAGGCGCCAGCAGCTTCTCGCTTCCTTTATTCTGCCCCTCCTTTTGACAAAGTCAGACGGTACTGCCTTTTGTTTCCTTTAGCCATGCACCTCCCTGCCCTTCACACTGCTGTGCTCCTTACGTTCTGCTACAGTACCCTGGAGGGCACTGGTTTCACTCCTCCCAGCAAGCCCCTCGGTAGGGTCCCCCCAACCGGGCCCTGGGTTCTCTCCAGTGCAGGCCATATATTATGGCGGTAACCACTTTGCACACTGAGACAGGGTCTTTCCCAAGTTATACAACGCTTGTATTGTCAGTAGACCAGGGGGGAAGGGTTTGCTGCACCAAGCCAGACCTACAGTGTTTTCCGTTGTCTCAATACCCCCTAGGCGTCCTTCCAGGCCAACTGCTGCAGGGCTCAGTGGCCTCGCTTTGTTCCCCCACTTATTCAGGGCTCTCCCTAGTCCCCTTCCAACAGGACACTACGGGAGCGCCGCACCAGTGAGGAGGAAGGATCTGTCCCCTCTCCGGCTTCAATGTCTACCAGCCGAGTGGAGAGGCACCCCCTCAGTCGGTGGCCATCCGGCCCTCCTGCTGCTCTGTGCTGCCCTGGGCCACCCCGCCCTGGGCTGTCGATTTCCAGCCCGCTCTTCCTCGAATCCCAATGGGCTTACTGTATCAGTTGTAGAGTTCACGCCCCCTGGGGCCGAGCCCGGTCTCCACGCCTATCAGGGCGGCTTTTTTTTGTCAAGTGCTGCTAAATAAGGATGTGCGGCCGACCCAACAGTGATGGTGCTGTCTGCCTTCCCCAGTGCTTGTCCTTCACAATGCCCGACCCAGCTACGCAATGGTGAGGGTCCCTCGCTGCGCCTCACTGTCTCTGCACTCTTGTGTGAACCGCCCAGGCGTCCCACCAACTCCAGCATTACCTCCTCTGCCCTGCTCGATCTCAGTTTCACCAGTCCACTGTGTATCCCAGCTGGGCTCTCTCTCCTCGGTCCAACGCTGCGCTGAGACAGCCGGCGTGGGGACGCTCCATCTTCCCGGGAGGGTGTGGGGGTGTTTCCGTCCCGCCGGCTCCACTGCAGCTTATTGCCAGCAGTTTCCCCAATTCTAATGCTGCAGGGCTCGCCAGGTCTCGTTGCGGGCCACCCACCTCCACCAATACACTGCTTCTGGGTCTGGGGTGAGCCTCCTGGTTGTCAACACCACCAGAGCTCCGTCAGCCACCAAACTTGGGCCACCGAATGGCGACACCTCCAGATGAATCTCCTGCAGTCGAGATGCAGATTTATGCCCGATGGGTATGTGCGCGATCTCCCCTCATATCGGGTCCACCACGGAGACTAGAGAAGTGTGCCCATCTTAGCTGTGGCCTCTAGCGCACCCAGAATTCCTTATGCTTTAAATGTTGTTAGGTGTGTCCGAAAATATATTTATAGATTGTTCCGAAGGTACAGAGTTAAATTCGCATAAGTGTTTGTCCATCATCAGTGGGCCTGGGGGAGCCAAACGTAGCTCCTGGTAGCGGTTGGTGTCAATCTAACCAGGCTCTTCTAGGCTCCAAGCAGGAGCAAAATAGCTCCCAGCTCCCCTCAATTTCGAACTCTGCACTCTCATCACAGATGCAACTCTGTCTGGGTGGGGAGGCTCCCCTCCTTTCAACAGCCATCACACGGTGTGTGGTCGCCATCAGTAGCGTCCAATCACATCAATCTGTTTGAACTGCTTGCAGTGTTCAAAGCCCTGAAAGCCTTCCAAGCACACCTTCAGGGGAAGACAGTTCTGGTCCTTATAGACAGTACCACGGCTATGTGCTTCCTGAACCAACAGGGGGGCACTCACTCTTCCAGGGCTACCCAGACTGTCCCAGAACATCTGAAAGTGGGCAGTAAACACGAAATGTTCCTCCTCTCACAACATGTTCCAGGGTGTCAGGGCCAAAGCCAAGACCAGACCAAGACAAGGGGTGCAGAAGGACGTGGTGGGGGCTGTGATGAGCGTACGAGTTGTGTCCAGAAAGTTGTATCCATTTAAGAGGTTGCTGTGCCCCTTCTGCAGAAAAGCAGCCTTCAAAGACTACAGCTCCCAGCAGAAGCAGTCTCCTGCCTACAACTCCCAGCATGCCCGGGGACGCCGCGGGCCAATCAGGAGTCCAGCAGGGTGTGGCCCGTCAACGCGCATGCGCAAGCCCCGAGGCACGGGGCTTGCGCTTGAGACTTCGGAAGGAGAGGACGTGCAGAGCCCAGCTCCTCCAGAATCATTCGCGAGGGGCCCCGCCCGGCCGGAGAAGCAGTTTGGCCCCTCGCTCCCGCAAGATAAGTCCTTAAACCCATCTTGGGGATCAGAGGGATCGGGGGAGAAGCGCAGGGGGCTTAGCCCCTGCGCCTACTGAAAAGATAAGTGGGCGTGTATCCTAGGCGCATCGCTAATCCGCGCTGGTATTTGTTCTGGGGAAGTGAAGCGTACGAAAGGCTTGTACGTGTGTTCCCGCCTCCTGGGACCAGGGAGAACAAGGCGCACGGGAGGCGAAAACACATGTGGCAAAGTTTCCGCGGCGGTCTGAAGGAAGACCCGTGTGGAAGTTAACACTGGCAGTTTCCACATCAGGAACAAGTGGAAAAGCCTCAGAAGAGTGGCGAACTTTGGCACACTCAAAAGCCCGTGATCTGAGCTCGGGTGGCAGCAAGGAATGTTGTGTGTTTGTATGTGTGTGAGGAATGAATGAGAAGGTTACGGGAATGCAGAGGCAAAACCCTAACTCGTGTTATTTCTTTTAGCTTCTTGGACCAGCACTGAACACTACGGACCTGCCACAAGACTTGACGGCTTCATCACGGACAGGACACTGAAAACCAGAGCTAAGTGTGCATGCTGAAAAAATGCTAATTAGTTGTGGACTGAACTAGGTGCATGGCTTAGACTTGTACGTTAGATTAATCAGTGAGGGGGCCTAAGTCTGACTATGTGGAAGTGGAGTGTAAATAGCTACTTGGTACCAAGTACAATTTAAAGTGTGCAACAATCAACCTTTTTCCCTAAAATTCCCCGTCCTATCCACAACCACTACCCAATCCTCAATCCGGTTTTCCTAAAACCCCCCAACCCATCCAATCAACGAGACCCTAACCCTCCTTCCCTGCTCTGGTCCGGGTAGCCTGCGTAAGCTTCGACTTGCAGGCTCCACGACCATAGTGGGGGTGGTTGGTACTGCGTCGCTCCTGCGCCTAGGACCAGAGTGTTGTGACACAGGGTAACACAACCTTTTGGCCGACGTGCTCAGCAGAGACTTCACCCTACTTGTAGAGCATGAGTGGTGGTTGCAAGAGCACATTCTACTCAATGTCTTTTCAAAATGGGGTTTCCCAGAGATCGACTTGTTCGCAACAACCAATGACCAGATTACCCCTCCAGGTACCCACAGAAACGCTCCAAAGGGAACTGTCTCTGGATAACATGGTCAGGGAGATGTGCTTACGCTAACCCCCTACCCCTTCCCGATTCCCCTTCTCAACAGGATAATGCACGAGGAACAAGTCAAGATGATCCCGGTGGCACCAATCTGGGCCCGACAACCTTTGTTCTCCCATCTCATGGAAATGTCAGTCTCCCCTCCCAGGAAGCTGCCATGCCCATACAACATGCTGTCGAAGGACCAGGAAGAGACACTGCATCCATGCCCCCAGACATTCAACTTTGCAGCTTGGCTTCTGAGGTAATAAGAATTTGGGCGCCTTCAACTCCCTCATAGATGCATGGATATAACTCAGGGAAGCACGGAAACCCAACACAAGACATTGCTACTCCAACAAGTGGAAGCACTTTATCTTGTACAATACTAAGAACGTCAATCCCATTGACTGCTCCCCTAAAGATATTGTCCTTTATCTAACACACCTATTACACTTGGGACTTGTTTGCAATTCCCTAAAGGTCTACCCGGCCACACTCTCTGTGTATACCACATCCTAGAGCAAGGTTTTATGGTGGAGAATTCCTGTCATTAAGGCCTTCATGGAAGGGGTAAAGAGACTTCATCCCCCTATTTCCAACCCAACTCCCGGATGGGACTTGAATGTTGTCCTTATCAGATTAATGGGGTCTCTCTTTGAACCCATGCACAAGGCTAGCCTTAAAGCCCTCACCTATAAGACTGCCTTTCTAGTGGCCATTACCTCAATAAGGAGGGTTAGTGAACTGCATGCCCTTTCAGTTCAGGATCCCTTTGTAACTATTCACAAAGACAAGGTGGTTTTGCACACACACCCATGTTTTGCACCTAAATTTATCTCAAAGTTCCATGTAAATAAATAAATCGAACTTTTCACTTTCTTCCGAAACCCCACTAACTTGACAGAAAGAAGCCTCCATGCACTGGATGTAAGGGAGCAGTATTCTACTACCTGGAGAAAACGAAGCACTGAGCAAGACGGACCAATTCTTTGTCTCTGTGGCAGCTGGTAGAGAAGGTGACCCTGACTCTAAATCTACTATTTCCAAATTTATTGTATATTGCATCACATTGTGTTACTCTCTTGCCAAGAGAGATCTAGAACTCACTCTACTCGGGACACAGGGGCCTCCATGGAATTCACTGCAAATGTTCCTCTAGATTTCATTTGCAAAGCAGCAACCTGGAGTTCTGTTTACGTTTTCACCCGACACTACTGCTTAGTCTGATTATCAGGTGGGACAAGCAGTGCTAAGACATCTCTTTTCTACTGTTCCTTCACACATCACACCACCATCTCTAGGTACTGCTCGCTAGTCTATGCACAGCACGTGATTCTAAGCAGATTCACAAGCATAAGAAGACCTACTCACCGCAATCATATTTCTGATGCTTGTATCTGCTTAGATTCGCATGTGCCCACCCTTCCACCCCTCTTGGAGTAGAAAGAATATAGACATCTTACATCTTCTCTCTTCTGTACTTACTCTGCAAGGCTTCCTCATGGCAGAAGAAAAACAACCAGTAGTACCTCGATGCATGAGGGATGTTGGGTACACTACACGTCACGTTGAGGATAGTGTTACAGTCACGCCCATCTCAACGCCACTTTTTGATCTTCGAAAAAAGATGTACTCCGCGATTACGACTAGGTGTTAGACTATGTGCACAGCATGTGAATCTAAGCAGATACAATCTTCTGAAATATGATTACGGTGAGTAATGTATGTCATATAGAGAGAATGCTAACGCTCCAATACAGTGCAAGAGATGAAGTGTAAAATAATGTACAGGTACAAATGCAATTACAATTCAATCTCACTGAATATGGAAATGTAGTGGCAAATGCAATTTTCATGTAAGAAAAAAAATGAATGCATGCCTATCAGCAAAATATATATATATAATCTCTATCATGACCCATGGTGGCAGCCATGTAGTTGTGGTTAAGTACTCATAGGAAGCCCACTTTTTTGGCAGCTTATTCCTTCGCTCGCCCTGCAGGAATCCTCACCAAACTTTGCAAAAAAAGTATATGGCCCGCTCTGAATTTTTTCGGCAAGTTTAGTGAGGTTTCGTGCAGGGGGGAAAGTTATTGGGGGGGTTCAAAATTATTTTTTTTTCCATATACTGAATGGGGAAAAACTGTGTGCACGGCTACAGACCGAACGGCTGGACCGATTTTCACCAAATTTGCAGCAGGAGCGGGGGGCTTGGGTCAGAAAGCGTGCTTTTGTGTGTTTGGTGGAAATCCGACCAGTACTTTTGTAGCAAAGAACTGAAATGTAAGTCTAAAGAAATGTGTGATATCTGGGTCCGCTCCACTGACCCATTTCCCTATTCACTTCGCGGACAGATGTGTCATTGGCTTGCAGTACGCCGTGATGTCGGCGAACATTGGACGCGGCTGGCGGGAAGAGTGCTGTGCATCAAAGTTTTTGGGAAACGCTGCCATGGTGTATCGGAGGACCGTGCAGCACTGAAAGGGACTGACAAACATAATGTACGACATGTGGTGGTGGGAAGAGGGGATGAAAAGGGTGGGGGAGAGAGAAGTGGTTCATCAGAGATATGTGATTATTAGGTGGACGAAGACAGTGGTATGCCTGCAGTATCCGTGCGTAGTGCGCCAATTTGCCGGTCCCTGCACAGGCGACTACCATGTGTGGTGAATGCAGGCAGCCTTTGTTACAGCATGATAGCTTGTGCCGGGACCTCTTACCGTGCTGACTGCTGGTAAATGAATAGCAGACGGGGAGTGCATTGCAAAACATATATTATGCCATTTGGTGGTGGGAAGAAGGGATGGACAGGGTGGGGGAGTGAGAAGTGAATCATCTGAGATATGTCAATAGGTGGACGAAGATGTCGATGTGCCTGCATTGTCCTTGCGTACAGTGCCAATTCGCGGGTCTCTGCTCAGCTGCCTCCCATGTGTGCTGCATGCAGGCAGGCTTTGTTACGGCACGATAGCTGGTGCGAAGACCTATTTCCGTGGTGACTGGTGGGAGCTCAATTGCAGAAGGGGAGTGCATTGCACATGACCTGCACATTGTAAGATAGCGTGTACTCCAGTGTGTTTCATGGATGGAGGCCTTGCAGCGACAACTATGTGCCGTGGTTGGAATTAGGTTTCACATTGTTCCCATCTGTGTGTGGTATGTCAGCATTGCATAGATGGTTGATTGCATGGGTGCAGTGCTTCGTAGCACATCCTACAGTGTTTAATCCATGGCTGCAGCTGCTGGACTGAACAGTTGTGCAGTGAGTCCACTGAGTGCAGTGTTGTAATACTGACAGTATCGAAGAGGGTAGGGTGGAAGTGCACCTTCTATGTGCATGGATAGTGCAGTGTGTGAAGTGGGTGCAAATCTTCAATAGTGTGTGCATAGAAGTGGAGATGGGCTAAACTGCATATCGCATAGGATTGCATAGTGTCCATTGCACATAGTGGTGACTTCTGTACTGCAGTATGACGTATTGCTTTTCTGTACTGAATAGAGAGCTGGGAGACGTACTATGTAAGTGAAAGTGGGCATGGGTGCCGGAGGCTGTGTTATGTTTCCATGAATAGCTGTATTATGGTGTGGACGTTGGGTAGTAGTGGCGTTGGCTGTGGTACGTGTGTGCAGTGTGGTACGTGGGCACATGATGCTATGCATGGCTGCATTATGTTGCGGTGGGTGTGGGCAAGGCCTGGACTATTGGGTGGATGGCCAAAGGCCTTAGGCCATGCACCCAATAGTCTAGGTCTTGCCCTCACCCACCTTAGCAATGCAGTTTAAACTGCATCTGTCACAGACTCACCTTTACAGAATGTTTGTGGAGCACATTGTAGACTTGATGGAGCACCAGAAGTCAGCTGACATGCAAATACTGTTGGTTGGTTGGGTTGGCAGTAAAACCATCGTATGTGAATGAAAGTGGGTAGAGGTTCCGGAGGCTGTGTTAAGTTTGTAGATTCTGGTAGAAGGTGAATCTTTCTATGCATAGCCATATAACGGTGCAGAGCTTGGGTAGGAGTTCCGGTGGCTGTGGTATGTGTGTGGATTGTGGTACTCCGTGACATGTTGCCATGCATGCATGGATGGGTGGGTTACGTTGCGGTGGGTATGGCCAAGGCCTAGACTAATGGGTGCGTGCCAAAGGCCGTAGGCCATACACCCACAAGCCAAGGCCTTCACCACACCCACTGCAGCAATGCAGTTTTGACTGCATCTCTCAGAAGGTGGTCACCTTCACAGAATGGTTGTGGCGCACATTTTACTCTTCATAGACCACCAGAAGTGCGCTGACATGCATACATTGTTGGTTTCATGGGTGCGGTCATTGTTGGAACATCCTACGGTTTTCGGTGTACGGATGGAGATTGTGCATTGAAAAGTCTTGCAGTGTGCCCACTGGATGCAGTGTTGGAACACTGTCAGTATAGAAGAGGATAGGGTTGAAGTGAATCTTCTATGTGCTTGGACATTCTGGTTTGTGTAGCTTCCTGGGAGTAGGCCCAATGTTGTGAAGATTGTGCAGTTTGGTTGCCAGTGACATAATACTTTGTGTATGGAAGTGGGTAGGGGTGGTGGAGGCAGTGGTATGTTTGTGGAATCTGCTAACTGTTACATGTTTCCATGCATCACTGTGGTATGGCGCTGGGGTTGGGTGGAATTGCCGCTGGCTGTTATTTTTGTGGATTGTGGTTTATGGCCACATGTTCTCATGCATGGCTCCATTACGTTGTGATGAGTGTCGGCAAGCAGTAGACTCTTTTGTGCATGGTCAAAGGCATGATGGGTGCAGCTCTGGACGTTTTTGGTGCTGACATTGTGTTTTTTTTCCACACCTTTGTATGGAAGGTGCTTTGGAAGCACACACAACGTGTACTCGGAGTGTTGAACAGTAAATATAGAGTGCTGTACAGAAATGATAGTGTTGAATGCAGACTTCTTGGCTGTGATTGGTGCATTCATGCATTAATATTTCACAATCCTCAATGAGGGAGTGCTGGAAGAAGAACCGTGGAGAGGGGAGAAGGACTGTCCCTGCTTTACTTGGGTGTAGCCCTCGCTGTAGCTTGGAAAGCGCACGCCCCACATTCTCAGCAGGGTGGGCATGCGACTGGAACTGTGGGAATTATGGAATCATGTGTCAAAGGTGTGGTTCACAGGAAGGGGTTGTGCTACTTTCTCCTGCTAGGAAAGATATCATAATTGTATGTAATTTTCCCTCCATGTGGCAACCCCCAAACTTTTTGCTGTTGTTTTACACCCTGATCTAGACTTTGCCAGAGAAGCACAGCCTTCCGCCGCACTCCTCTGGGCTTTCGCTCAATTCTTATGGGGGAAACTGACATGCCCTTAAAACAGTCAGTACTGGGAGACTTCGTTTCCCTTAGTCCTTTCCTCATGTTGCAGCTTTTATGCAACATGAAACAAGTTTACACCGTAACTTACATTACCACGCTCTTGGGTCTCTAGTCATTCCAAAGGCCCTAGAAACTCTCGCTGGCCTTATTATGAACTGTGCAAGTATGTCACGGACGGGACTGGTGGCAGCTATCGTTTCTCTTGTGTTTTGAACCCTTTTTCGCCATGTTATCCGCGCTTACTGCCTTTGGCACAAATGAGTGGCCTGGCTCCAAAATGGCCATGCCACGAGGTTCTTTGTCTTGTCCGCTGACCGTCTTGCCCCTTCACCATCCCCCAGGTCGAGCCGACCGGGGTAGTCCTTATTTGGTCATGCACTTTCCCGCGAAACACAACGTTTTCGCGGGCTTCTGCATGCCTTGTGTGTGCCTCCAGGATGTGGGCTGGGATGTCTGTTCCCAATACACATCCTGGGTGCCAGAGAGTCTAGAGTGTCCTGAATGCCTGGGACCACCGTGGTCCGTGATAGGTCCACGTATGGTGTGAGTGTTTGCGAGCAGATCTCCCATTGGGTTTTCTCCGTTTTAGCTCGAAGGGAACTTTGGATAAGAGGAGGCTGGAAACACCACTACCATGTCGATCTCCTGAGTTCACACCGAACAAGGGATAAGGAGCCAAGTATCCTGCAACAAGAAGCTGAGTCGAGGAACCGCTGGTGACCCGCTGAAGGTTTGGCACCCTGAGCCGCTGTCGTCCTGCGAGGCCCCCCTGCATCTGATCATCCTAGAAGGTCTGCGAAGGTGCTTCGACCCATTGGAATAGTGGGATCAACTATTCCCGGCACCTTCATCAAACCCTGCAAGTAAGCCTCTTCGGAAGTGTCCCTGGGCCAACCAGTGGGCTGACCAGCTTACGCAGGACGTTTTGCTCTGTCACCGCCGCTGTTTCGGGGAAGCCCTCGAAACATGGTTTACTGCTTGTTCTGCGTCCACGGCACCCTCACACCGAATTCATACACTTGGCATTCCCAGGTCTGAAGTGAGACGAGGGCGCCCGGACCAGAGTAAACGCAGTTACCGTGTTGCCCTGCTGTGGTAACAACCTGTGCACGTCCGCTGCATTTGGGACACCCTCGACCCTTCATCCTGCTACGCAGAATCTACATGGTGTCAAGACATCCTGATCATCGCAGCTGAACCTGCCAGCAATATGAACTGAACTGGAGAAGTCTGGGTCTGCCTGCGTCGGGGACCGGTGAGTAGTCCATACCCCAACCGGTGGCCCCTCGCGCAGGAGCCCGTTTCTTTTCTACCGCTGTTGCGAAATAGCGACTCTATCCTGCACTCTCACCCTGCCTCTGCCCACCAGTGGAGGCCTTGCTTGAGTAGTGGGGACTTGTTCTGCATCGCTTCATTCACCTTCCTGAACTGCCTGATATCCTTGAAGAGGCCCTCTTTTGTCCATTGGCACCAGCGCGTGCAGGTGCTTTTGAGCATAAGGCTCCTCTCTTCGTAGGGCTCGGCCTTCCTCCTAGTTAGGTGTATTTCAGATGTCGAACTGGGTCTAATGATTACTTGCACTGCCTGTTTTCCTCCTCATCTAGGTGGTCTACATATTATGTGCTCCTAACTTCTTAGACCCCTCGGTCTTGTATATATATTGTATTGATTTTGATGTGTTGGTTTACTTTAGTATTATTGCGATTCTTTGCTATGGTCGATGTTACAAAGGCCTTGTAATAAATGTGTCTATATTTTTAATATAACACCTGTCTGGAGTAATTTGTAAGTGTCCTTGCTTTGTGTGCTCATTGAGGTCTTTCCGTCACCCTCACCCAGCTTGAGACTTCGACCTCGGCGGTAACCCTTAAATCCGGCGGTAGCGCTATTACCGCCGGATTTAAGGGTCCGCCGAATCAGGGCTTCGGCTGATTTCGCCCCAACTCTTGGCTGGGGGGAAATCCGCCGAAAATTTGCGCTATTACCGCCGGCGGGAAATCCGCCGGCGGTAAGAGCGCGAATTTTCCCCATTGAGCCCAATGGGGAATGGGGCATTCCCGAATGGGCTCAATGGGAATGGGGACTTCCAAGTCCACCCAACTCGTGATCCCGCGCTATTAGCGCCGGGGGCTGTGGTGGTCGCGCTAATAGCCCCCACGCTAATAGCGTTAGCGTTACCGCCGAGGTCGTGATCAGGCCCTTAGTCTTGACCGCCGCCATCGCTACCCTGATTGGTCTGGCTTGTCCAGAGGTTACCCTGTTCCAAGAAACTAGGCTGGCCTTCTGAGCCTCTGCCCCTCCAGGTCAGAGTTCAGAAATCCATCTTAACATCTCCCAATACTCTCTGTGTAATGAGGTTTGTGGACATGGAGAGACACACAGTGCTGATCGTGGGTGATACATGTGTACAAGATCTGTACAGGTATGCCGTGCAAAGAGGCGTTTCTGCTCATTTCGGGTTGGAAGGAGTAGACACTTTGTGGGCCAGTCTCGATGCATGCAGTTGTGGTAGAATGGTTCGCCTTGCTGATATGTGGCCTGTATCGTTAATGGTGAAGTTGTTGTGGTGCATTATGGAGGTCTACATATGGGTTACATGTCATATGAACGTTTTCCCCGTCACCTGAAGAAGTTGATGAATGCAGTAATGCAGATTTTTCCCACAGCCAAGTTTGTTTTCTCACCCATTCCCCCCAGAGGAGTATGGGACCATGCCGGTATAATTTGGCCCCCAGCCACAGCTCGGAAGGTGTCTTATGAACAGAAACATGTCTGCATTTATGTGCACTGATGGCAAGTTGTCCACCCACTATGAGAGCATGAATTTCCAAAACATACACTGCTTTCATGCAAATGGCATTTCTTTGAACACCATTGCCAATACCATTTTCTTGTACGCTGTGCACAAAGCGTTGCCCATAATTCGGTAAAAAATGAAGGAGGAGAAGCAAACAGAAAGTCATACAAAGATAAAAAACAAAAAAGGTGGTTTGCAAGCACGTAAGAAAAAAACGTACAAAACAAAAACTAAGAAAAAAGAAAACCTTTTCTGAGGGACCACTAAAGACCCGATGGCCTACCCCTACCCTGTGCCCCCCTGATCCCCTCTTCCTAGCACAAAAACACTGCGGATTATGCTGTAGTTTAAGGATTACATGTGCCACATCCAACCATTTTCAGGATGGGAGCCATGGAAATGGAACTGTGGATCGAAGGGCACTCCTCAATAAGGTTTGTGGTTGTGGTGTGTACGCAAAAAGTGTGCCAGAAGGTCTCTTTGTACAAAGAAGTGCAGAAGGCTATGATGGAAGTGTGCAAGGTAATGGCCAGGCATCCTACTGTACTGAATGCATTCTGTGTATGATATCATATGATGTGTAATTGTGTGCTATGGCATGCGTAATGCGCCTATACACATATTTAGCAAAGCGCTGCGAGGCAAGGGATGGGGGAACAGAGGGGAGACAGAGACAATGATCCTACTAGGCCAGGTGTGACTTAAATCGCCCAGGTTCATGGGTGGGCGGAGAGGAAGGTGTAGTACATGGGTAGAAGAACAAATTACAATAAGTAAGAATAAGGGCCGATTGTGCTAAGTGCAAGGATAAGTGCACACATTAGGTGGTGCAGGAACCATTAGGGATACAGAAAACCGTCCCCAAGTGCGGGGTTTGCTAGAAAGGCAGTGCAGGGGCACGCCTGGCAGGGGGAGGTGGCATGGGCACGACATCAGGGTTGCCATGTAATCAGTGCAGAATCATTTTACGACAGGCAGTCAGCCGGGAAGAGGAGGAGAAAAAGCAAACGCAAAGAGAAAGTCTTTGAAGTGCTTCGGTAACCGGTGATAGTTCTTCTCAAGTTTCAGGGAGGCTGTTGCAGATGGAGGCCCCAGCCGGAAAAAAAAAACATCTACCACCAACTGGTTGCTTGCAGAAGCGATTGACCATGAGGGAGTTGGAGGCGGATGAGGGAAGAGCTCAAGCACAGAGATATATCGTAAGTGAGAGTTGAAGGTATTGAGGTCCCAGGGCCCAGAAGGCCTTGTGCACAGTGCAGAGGGTTTTAACCTTATTCCTCGCAGCCACTGGGAGCTATTGCAGACATTTCCGTGCAGAGGAGATACCATCCCAAGTCGCACAGGCTTCTTCTGGATGCGTTGCAGAGGGCGGAGAGTAGAACCGGGCAGATTTAAAAAGAGCCTGTTGCAATAGTGCAGCCTAGACAGAAGCACAGCTGTGTACAGTGACCTTTTGGAAACTTGCTTTAGGTTGGTGAGATACATGCAGTGCTGCTTTTGGTGGCTTATTTTTACGATTTATGTAGGAGATGGGTTAGTGGGGAAAACATTTAGTAGAATTGTCGGAAGGAAAGCCGAGAATTCCTGTTTCGATATTACAATGTATGATATGAGTAAATGAAAACGTTGCAAGCACATACCACTGAAGTGCCACTTGATTGTAGGGGATGGGGAAAAAAAGACGGTATGCTTTTAAAGAACGTAATGGACGCTCATTAGCAGATACCGTGCGCAGAGGCACTTATAACTCAGTGGTAAACATACTGCAGAAAAAGTATTCATACCTCCATTTTATGGTGATGGGTGCTCATGTGGATGCATGTGGATGCCCAGATCTTGCAATCTTTTACTGAACATTCTACTGCACGTGCTTTCGAATGACAGGACACATGCAGGCTGATTTTGTAACTGTATCTATGAAGTGTTGTGCAGAACTGACACTGTTAGATGCTAACGTCTTAGATGGCATTGGTGGAATCGTGTGTGCCTATTTACCCATACCCAATGAGGTACTGGTGGACAAAAGATGGTGGAAAGGGAGGAAGGACTGCTCCTGCTTTAATGGGGTGCGGCCCTCGCAGTACTTTGGGAAGCGCACACTCCACTATCTGCGCTTCTCACCATGCTTGCCAATGGACATGGGACTTTGGGGATTATCCAATCGGGTACTGTGGGTGTGGTTCAGAGGAAGGGGGGGGGGGTCATACTGTTGTACCTTACTCTGCCTAGTGAGGCTGGTTGACAATAGCAAAACTCATTGTAATGACTTTGGGTGATGCCTTTATGATAGATCTGCACAAGTATGCCCTGGAAAAGACACGTTGATGCCAATTTCGGTTTGGAAGGAGTGGACACCTTGTGGAACGCGGTCTACGAGTGCAGTTTCGCCAACATGCTTGCACTTTGCAAAGACCTGGCCACTTTTGCTACTGCCGATGTTATCGTCATCCACTACGGCGGCATGCATATGGATTACGTGTCTTGTTTAGGTTTGTTCTGTTGACTGAAGAGGTTGCTAAATGTAGTGAAGAGGCTTTTTCCCACTGCCAAGGTGCTTTTCTCATCCATAACACCACAAAGAGTGTAGGATAATGCTCCTGGATGTTGTTTCAAGCTAGAGGTAGGAAGGTGTCTCATCAACAGAAGCATGTATACTTTTGTGTCCGCTGGGGGGATGTTCTTCTGCACCAATGACCTAATTAGTTGTGGAAATTCAAAGTTTTTCCAAGCAAATGGCATTTTGTTGTCGTCCATTGGTAATGCTGTTTTGTTTTCCCGTCTACAAGATGCGGTGAAGAGTTTCCTGTAGCAATGTCAGCACAAGAAAACACAAAATCAAATAAAAACCAAAAAAAGGTGTTTCTCTAGAAGCATCTTAAAAAAGGGCTCTTTTCAGAGCTGCCCCTTACAACGAACTCCCCCTACCCTGGTTACAAGTTATTCCCCCACGCCCGCATGCAGCACGAAAGCCACATCCAGTGATTTTGAGGATGGTGGCCATGGAAATGGGACTGTGGAGGCAGAGGGATTGCGCAATAATGTTTCTGAGCGGGGTGTGTACCCAGAAGACTGTTGTACAGGACTGATACTGTTACATGAAGAGCTCTTCAATGTCATTGGTGGAAGCGTGTGGAACTTTTTAACAGTACGCAATGACGGCATGCTGGAAAGAAGAAAGTGGAAAGGGAAGAAGGAATGTTCCTGGTTTATTGGGGCACGGCCGTCGCCGTCCTTGGGGGAAACGCACGTGCGCACATACTCCAGTTTTCCGCATGCTACCCATGAGATTGGGACAATGGGGACTATCGCACCTACGGGTGTGGGTCACCGGAAGGGCAGTTCATAATTTTCTCCATTACTGTGCCTACTGAGCCAGACTGACATGGTTGCTATTACTTGAAAACGCAATTTATCAGAGTAGATTTGGACCACAATCACTTACAAGGCAAAGCAATGTGGCCTGCTACTCTGTTCTGAAAAGCTGCACAATGATTGCGGAGCATCTCTGGGGTGTGGCATTTTGTAGGGTTCCTGTGGAAAACTTGCACCTGGAAAACATGCCTACATTGTTCAAAAACATACATACATGTGCAATGGCACATTGTGATGTGCTTGTAAGCGTGTACTTTCTGAAAAACACTCCGTACATTCCTCAACACTGTAATTTGCCGCTGTCTGAGGGTCTGGATCGTGTCCCCCCAAATAAGGGCCCAATGCAGCGGTCCCATGGTGACGTCGCCACTGTTCTCCTTTGGGATTTCTGTTTGCAGTACGCGTTTATCTTGAAGGTGCTAGACAAGATCACCACCTCCCAACTACAAGCCTATGTGGCGACAACATATTACACCACCAACAATCCGGCTTCAGTGCTGCGTGTTAGGCAGAATCCTATGCAGGACCCTTAGGGAGCACTACAGAAGATTAGGACTACAGGTATGAGCAAGAAAAATCCCCTTTGGTATCAGATTGTACCACAAAGATTTAGTTGGTAGCTGTGGCTAAGCAGTCAGACTTATCTCAAGAGGGAGATGAGCAGTATTCAGGATTTACACAATAGGTATCACAGTACTATGGCACAAGGAAACACTGACCAAAGCCTTGTATCAAAAAAAGAGAATATATAGATTTATTTTATACACATCTAGTTCAACACATAAAACACAGTTGATAAAGCAAGTTAAGTTTAGTTAAGGAAAGTATATACAACTCCCTAGTCAATTGTAGACAAGTTTGCGGTAGAGTGAAAACTGAGCAAAACGGCACAGTGAAAACCAACTACAAATGGCACTCTAGCAATTTAGCGAAAGGGAGGGAAAGTACAAGTTAAACCGAAATATCTTCAGACACCCCCTAGCAACACTTCCCAAAAGTTTTGTGAACATGTAATGCACAGTAACACTTTAGCAGAAAGATAAGTAATTGAAAACTGAGCAAAATGGCACTTCACAAGTTAAAACAGTAGGAAGGAAGAGGTGTTTAGAAGATTCGGGTGCATCAACACATTTCTCATTGAGAATCAATCTAGTGAGAGCAGATCTAACAAATCAGCCAGAGTCAATAGGCCTGAGCCAGAGTCAGTGGTACAGGACCAAGAGCTTAGAAGCAAAAATGTTTTTCTAGCTGCAGTCAAGTCTTTGGCTAACGAATATTGAAAAGGTATATGCAAGGCGAAAGACAATGTTAGACGAAAGAACGGCCAACCCAACAAGTACATAAAGGATTTAAAACACCTTTAGGGCTACCGCGCAGAAAGGGAGGCCTGGCGGAACAAAGTACCTTTGAATGAAGAAGTAGCTCCTGCGGTGGCGGTTGTTCCTGGTAGTTCCTGCAGTTCGGGGGATCCAGCAGAGGAAGAGAGGCTCTCGTGGAGGAAGGTTTTAGTTACTGCACTTCCCAGGGATGAAACCAACCGCGGTGCTGCCCAACGAAAAAAAAGGTACACTCCTTTAAATCGCGGTCCGGGTGGATGGCTGCCTGGCTATCCGGCCTCCAAGTGCTTGGCACTGGCCATTCGACCATGGCAGGTCCGAGGAAGCGATTGGTGAACTGGTTGGTCCCACCAGCTCAAGGGAAGAAGGCTCTTGCAAAGAAGATCTCCTCTAGTCGTGTGGAACAAAAGTGGTGAGACGCTGCAGCAGGGCTTCACCGGTGGTGCAGGTGCTGAAGATGTCCGTGGCTTCTCTCCCCTTCGGTTCCGTAGTTCCAGTGGCGACGTCTTGCTCTTCCAGAACCCCATTTATACAGCCTAGCTGTCACTCACACAGTGGAGTGGTCATCTTGGCGGGAGACCCTCCAGCCTATCAGGATAGAGTGCGACATGGGTTGCGGAGGCAACCCTGTCCAGGGGGCCTACTCCTCCTCCCACAGAATGGATCCACCCCATGCGCCGAAAGGAGGGCTTCTTGGCAGAAGCCGGCCAAAAAGACGAACAAAGGCTCCCCGACCTGGGTTAGGAGTTTAGAGTAAGACACGAGAAAGAATTTATATTAAAGTTCTGGCAAATAAAACCTACCGGAGTAAAGTTAATAATAAAATAAACTGACGGTATGTTAGAGGCTGTCAGAAAAAGTGGTAGTCTCGAACAATGGGAAAATCCCATTGGAAAATATTTGCGGTCGAATATTTATGGTAGTAACCACTGCCACCAGCCAGAAACTTTAGAGAGAGGGACTTTACCGTACCCCCTCGAAAATGAACCTAAGGGAAAAACTATTCACCCTTTCCAGTACCTCCATAGTAAGATGGGTTGTACTGGTTAAGTTCATAAGATTTGACAAGTAAAGTCAATGGGGACTTTACATGCCCTGGGAGACAGTAGTCAGTCCCAGGGTATGGAGTCTGTGTTTGGAGGTCGCTACGACACCCCTGTGTCACTGCACTGAGGGTGCTGTGTAACATATGTGAATAAAGATGGTTCCTATGGGGGAGAGAAATTCCCATAGGCATTAAACACAAAAATAGCCTAGAACACCCATAGCAAACGTGCCTAAGAGTGGGAAAAAGAGTCTCACTCTTAGCAGGTAAAAAGAAACAAACCCTTAAAGTCCAGCAAAGCTGCTGGGGGACTCTATAGGTAAGGGAAGTTAGCCATAGAATGAGAATTCTCCATAACACTGCGCACAGTACTGAAACTGCAATGTTGGATCTCCAGACCCACATGCTAAATATCGTCGACAAAGGGAAGACTGAACTACTTCTACTACTTGATCTGAGCACCGCCTTTGACCTCCTTGATCAGACTTATCCAACGTGCGCTGGAAAAAGTTGCAAATTGCTCAGAGAATGCAATTGCATGGCTCATATCATTTCTCTCCAATAGGACATCTAAAGTTCATTGGGGTGACAAATTCTCTTACACAAATGACATTCTTTGCAGAGTCCCACAGGGAGCCAGCAATATTAACCCTTACTGTTCAACCTTTACCTAAGACTACCCTGTGAAGTCCTGGACCCCATCAAAGTATTTTTCGCCAATTACGCAGACAACACCCAGCTTGTACTGGAACCAAGTGGAAACTACTCAGAGGATAGGAACTCAGTTTCATCAGTATACAACCACATCGAATCATGGATGTATCAAAACTGGTATGGCTTAACAGTAAGAAAACCAAGCTAATGATCTTTGGCTCCCATCAAGCGTGAGCCAAACTAACCCCTCAATACAAATCTTTCCATATCAACGACTTCCCAATACATGTCGTAGGAAAGGTTAAGACACTGGGTATGATCATGGAGGCATCTATGAGTGCTGATGCTCAAGTCGCGCATGCCACAAAGAACTGCCTATATCATCTTAGACTATTAAGAGCGATAAAGCCCTACATAAGTGAAGAGAACTGTACGACAATAACCAGAGCAATTATGCTACCGCAGCTGGACTACGGAAACTCCCTAATGCTTAGTGCAAATAAACAGTGCACCACAAAACTCCAACACATACAAAACAATGCCATCAGGATTATCAAGCAGAAACCCAAGACCGAACACATTAGTAATGACAGAAGGGAAATTCATAGGCTCAAAGTGGAAGACAGGGTCTTGTTCAAGGCCATGAAGCTGGTCCATAAATGCCTTTATGGGAAAGCTCCAGCATACCTCAAATCAAAAATGTCCAGATATGTTCCAGGCCGCTCATTAAGATCCGAACACAGAGGCCAAATCAGAGGAGCCTCCCACAAAAGATCCAACTTAATGGGCAAGGCCTTTCCCATATCTGCAGCTGTCAAAATGAATAGTCTACCTGTAGATCTAAGACTAGAAACCAACCTTTTGTGCTTCAGGAAAAAGCAGAAAACCCTCCTCTTTAAATAACACCCAGAACTATGTCACAGTCTTTATATTGTCCCGTCTCCATGTTATTTCTCCTTGTTGTCTGATGTGTCTTCATGTGGTGCCCTGATGCCTGCGAGCGACCGGCGCAAATAAATAAATAGGTGTCCTATGCACACCGTTGCCACGTTTCTACTGAATAATAGTGCGCCACACGTACGCCAACCATTTTGGGAGACGGAGGCTGTTTATAGGGTATAGCAGGTGCAATGTTTATCTGTATAGCTACCTGTAGGACGTGGGTGGGCGCCTCAATCTAATTATGTTCCTTCGCATATGCTGCACAGTGGCGGTGTTACCAGCACACAGAGGAACAGATACACATGCGTGTACTTGCACAACTACCAAACGTCTGCTCCCACACGTAATCATAGGTGGTGGACAACATGTGGACATGCAGAGCGTGCTGTCGTCGTACGGATGCCTCCATTGTCATTGTGGATTGGCCGTGCAGCTGCGGTGTCCGTAGGACACCTACATTTTCCTTAATTGCGGTCATTCCAACGAGGACTGTGTGCCGCTGAGTCAGAACAGCATTTAAAAAAAAAAACAATATCACATATACACACAGCAACATTTTAAATATTAACATTTACTTGAACACATTCATACACACCATTAGGAAAGGAGAGGGGTAGTAGAAGTGGATACTTATTGTGGGGAATTGGGGATTTGCACAAGTTGGTTGTGAGGGGAGGAAGAGATTGCGGTATCACCGTAACGCCTCAACTCACACGGATTTTGAGGGGATGGCGGGCTCTGACATGGGGAAGGGGTACACGTTCAGGTCTGCCAGTGCTGTCATATTTTGTCCATAATATACCACTTGTAGGCAACCTTTAAGGTGGCACAATTGTTCACCAATTTTTCCACTTTGCCTTCCAGACTGTCCATTTTCCTATGCACAGAGTTTCTTTCCTTTCCTATGGCCGTATGCTGTTTTGGAAGGGGTGCCGCTTGTGCTGCCTTGCTATCCTTTCCAATACGGTCTCTTACAGAAAAGAAAATGTGTTTGGTGTACATGCAGCTATATATATATTACATAATTTACGCTTCACACTACTGTGAGTACCAATGGGGTTAGTATCGTAAGTCATTACGTCATGAGGGAAATTTTCTTCTAGCCACTCTAAGGTGCTTGCCATTGCTGCATAACAAAAGAAACGTTATGCTTCTCTACTATTGTATACTGCAGCACCTGTGCATTTATCAGACAAACTTTAATGTGCTTACTACATTGCAATGACGTTCTGGTCTTACTACTTTCCAGTCCTTACTCTGGCCGTTCGTTTTTTGTTTCAATGTACAGTCGCAGTGCGCTAACGTTGTTGAAGGCAGACGTCACTTCTGTTGGTGCATTCCGTTATGGTGTACTCCCTATGCCTTTGTCCTGTTTGCTTCATAAGTACACAATTTGCTCACCTACTCAATTTCCCCTTGCAATTCTTGTACATGGTGCTGTTAGGATATGTTCTTTGAGTTTGGTGATTGGTAATACTATGTAAGAGAGCACCTGCCTTCCTGAGTAGGTTGGGTGCCACCCGATGTCCGCAACCAAACGCATAGTCTGCGACTGCTGAATGCATTAACATGGTGCCAGCAGCTTCACTATGTTGCAAAGTACATCTTTACAAACTAAGGGTATCCTACTAAAAACCAATGAAATTCACTGAAAAAACTTTGTTAAAGGGACGTTGTGGTTAAGTTGCGCTACTACAAACCTATGCATTTCAGTGGAAAAACGTTGCTACAAGGACGTTATGGTTATAGGTAAAACCAAAAACCCCCAGTAATTTGCAAGTTATGGTAAGCTAAGCAACCATAACTCGCGCACCCACTGTGCACTGCAAGGACTAACACCCATGACATCAAAGATGACATCACAAATGCCATTGATGACATGACTGATGACATCACATGTGTATATAGTTTTCATAAACAGCCTCCACAAGGGATTGTCATTGTAATGTTGGCAGAAAACTATCAAATATCATTGGAAGAACTATCATGAGATAAATAGTTCATTTACGAATGCATTGCTATAAACACCATTGCATTACAGAGATCTTTCCAGTGCATAATCTAAACGTCATATGTAGAAAGTGCTTATCATCGCACCGTTTATGCTGAACTGGTCTTTTTTTAAAAATATTTTTTTTTTTTAGAAGAGTGTGTTTTTCTTTTCATCGATTTCTTTTGCAATAAACTCGATACATGTTAATTTCACTAATTAATTGAACACCAAATTTTATTAACCTCCGAATTCAATTCACATGAATATCATATTTGTATGCTTACTCTGATTATTTGCACTGTGTGTTTAGCAGCGACAATGGCCACCACTGCTAGCAACACTGTAAATAATCAGAGTAGGCGTACAAATATGATATTCATGTGAATTGAATTCGGAGGTTAATAAAATTTGGTGTTCAATTAATTAGTGAAATTAACATGTATCGCATTTTACTGTTGTCGCAAACCATAGTTGTTTATCTTTTCCAGTGGAGTATGAAAAGAAATCTGAGAAGGGACATCCCGGACGAAGCCGGGTACTTAGGCTAGTTTCATATAAAGATTCATGTCCACCCCACCCCCATTTTCAGACCTTTTGGGATACCTCCTGTTCAGTATGGGGACACTCTGGACCAGAATCTGGAAGAAAGTGCAGGTTACTGTGGTGATTGTTGCCCTAGATCATGGTCCTCCTTCCCTGTATGTCTATCCTTTTATACTGTGATGGTTCAAGGGAATTTGTTCCTTCTTCCCAAGTGGGGAGCCCCCTCCTTAGAGGCTATGAAGGTGAACTCGCTTTGCAAGACCCTCCCTAGGAGTCTGGGCACATAGGACCTTACTAGGAGAGTATCCCGCTTAGGGGACAAGGACTCCAGTGAGGAACTCCCTAATCCATTTCCCATAGTAGCATATATGAGGCTGTCAGACATGAAGAACACTATAGAAGCCATGGACTTGGCAGAAGACAAAACTAAAATATATATTCGAATGAATGGTGTCCTGCCACGAATTCCTCATCATTTGATATCTTTCCAGTTTCAGCCGCTTCAGAAAATGTTTCTCGATAGAGGTCACTGTGTGCTGTCTTGTTGAATTGATGTCCGTCGAGGGCCTCCTTTCGACCGTCGACATCATCAGTATAAGAAGCGCACTAAATGCACGTTGGGTTCAGTTACGTGTTTCCGAGCATTCGCTTCGAAGAATTACGGCACGCTTCGGTTCTTCATTGACCTTCATCACTAATTTTCGAATAGGAAAAGGTCTTCACCGTCGGCTCCATTAACGCCTAAGACGGGCTTCAAGAAATGGCAAGACTGTGGATCGAAAATGTCGATCACCCATCCCCCCACCGCATATCCCTGTGGTGTCTCGGAACTGAACATCGTACCTCTGAGTGTAACTCCTGTCAGGCGATGACCGGCGAGGCTCATTCGAAGATTTCCAAAAAGAAAGTCTGAAGAGTCGAGAGACTCTCCTCGACGGAAAAAGTCTAAAAGATCTCAATCGAGATGCCGATCGTGTCATTCTTCATCTTCCAAGAAGGCCAAGAAACGATGCTACAGGTCACCTTTCGACCTCTAGTGATTCCTCGGGCAGGTGATCAAATGTCCAACCAAGCCAGACTCCCCAGCAAAATGGGATGCATTTCGAAAGGAAATGTTAAAAATCTTTGAGAATGTGGCCCGACCCCCGCGAAAGAGGAGCAGAAAGACCATGGCCCTGTCGATCTGCAGAAAGACGGTAAAGGAAAGGCGAAGACTAAATCCTATGAATCTGCGAGTCTGAGGCATAAGCTGGAGTTACATCAAGAACTATCTAAATCTCGATCCAACGAGAAATCATCAAGTGCTTCGACAAGCCAAGAGTCCAATCCTTATAAGGTCCCTTCGAGGAAGCATAAGAAGTTGACAACTTCGACGGTCTCACCAACGCCATTGGCGTCGGAGCTGTCGACGCCAATGTCAAAGTCGACTCACACAAATTTTAAGTCTACGACACCAACTTTGAAGTCGCTATTGACGATTTCTTCGAAGTTGTTGAAGCCCCCAATAACACAAGAAAATATTTTCAAACCCTTACCAAAAAGGGATTTTTTTAAAATCATTAACTTAAATTTATGAAGACAACAAGCCCTCAGATGACAATACACCACCATTTGGCTTACAATTTGGCACCCCAGATGTACCAAATGAATTCATTTCTGAAGAGTCTAGAATAAAAGACTGGTATGAAAACTTGCAGACAGCCAGTGGTATAGATACCTCTCCAGAATTGGAATTTGGGTAGCCGGATCCTTCTTACCACACCGACTCTTCATACTGATGAGCAAGGTGTTTGAATTTTTGGGTTGGAGTAGGCCTGCACCATCATTTGAGCGGGATTAAGGTCCCCAGAGAGATCCAATTTGAGCTTTTCATATTGCCCTCTAAAACACCAGAAACTGCAGCTGCAGTAAATAGGCCATCCAGTAGTGACCCAGGATATTTGACAAAACGGCCGACACCAGAGAGTTTGTTGGTTCAGGCAGCCACGTCCACTAAACAATCTGCATAGCCTTCTATCCCTCCCGATAGGGATGACAAGCCAGTGGATACTTGGGCTCGAAAAATATTTACTGCTGGAAGTATGGCTTTGGAATCATTTAATACTACTTGTGCCTTGTCAAAATGTGCGTTTAGCCTGTGGGATTGTGTTGCTATGGCGGCTGACCACTTCCTGGATGGAGAAGAGACAGCTTCCTGGCTATCATCAAGCATGGTAAGGAGGCAATGTATGAATGCCTCCAGTCAGGTTTGGATACCCCAGATAGCATTAGCAAATCCATGGCAATTAGTAACTGTGCTGCGCAGGTTTGCGTGGTTGCCGAAGTCTGGATTTGCACCGGATGTACAAGCTAGGCTCCTCAATATGCGTTTTGATGGCTCAAGGCTGTTTGGCAGCAAGGCTGATGAAAGACTGGAAAAGTTGCAGAACTTGAAAGCGGCGGCTAAATCTCTTAGTGCAGCCATGAGACAGCCTCAACATTCCTACCCTAGTGCATATTCTTGGAGGGGTAAGTCCTTTCGATTCTACTCCTCAGTTGGAAGAGGGAGAGGACAGGCCAGTCATAGAGGTTGAAGAAGATTCCCTCGTGGTGGACGAGGGAGAGGTACTGAAGCAGCCCAAACAGCGGCAGCTTTGCCCTCAGCTGCTGCTTCAGCCGCCTCAAAACCACTTTGGCGGGGCATTACGGTAGCCCAGGGTTACTGCCTTCTTTTTCTAAAAAGGCCTCAGGATCATCCACCGGGAAACGGCTCTTTCAAAATTCCAGATCTGATCCTTGTGCAGGAAATAATGCTAGAGAAAGGTGCAATAGAACCGGTACCTGTTACGGAGAGGAACAGAGGTTGGTACTCCCCGTACATTCTGATTCCCAAAAAGGACAGAGGATTGACACCCATCTTGGACTTAAGAAACTTGTTCAAGTTCCTCAGGAAGGACAAGTTCAAGATGGTTATACTTTCTTAACTCCTTCAGGCCTTCCAACTCCAGGATTGGATGGTATCATTGGGCCTTCAGGATTATAATTGGTTATTTATAACGCGCTTAATCCCCACAGGTTTCTAAGCGTGGCCCCGGGAATCGAACCTGTGTGGCTCTGTCATCTTGCTTCCAAGACGAGCGCATTGCCTCTGAGCTATCCTCCTGAGACGTGCTTAATTTCATGTGCCTATCCATCACAAGCACAGAAGTTACCTGAGGTTTGCGGTTCTCATGATCAATTTTGAGTTCTGCCAATCGGGCTAACCTCCGCTCGAGGGTTTCACCAAATTAATGGCGGTTGTGGCAGCAAGTTTCGGGGCGGGTGGGGGGTTCACATCTACCCCTGCCTGGACGATTGGCTGATCAGGACACATTCAACCAAACAAGACCCGGAACAACCCAGCATAACCTGCCACTCTCTCCACAGACTGGGCTTCTCCCTCAATTACAAGATGTCCCACATGGTACCATCACAAAGACTCCAGTTTATCGGAGCAATACTTTTCAGGTTCCAAACAGAATAGCACAGGATCTCCCATGGTGGGGCCTGCAACGACAATATTCTGAAGGGAGAACCATTTTGGCAACCATGGCCGGAGATAACAGTAGTTCCGGACGCCTCACTCACAGGGTGTTGAGCCCACGACAGCGATCTGACAATCAGCGGTCGTTGGTCTCCATCAGAGTCCAAACTACACATCAACCTATTGGAGCTAAGGGCAATCGGACTAGCGCTGAAGGCCTTCCTGCCCTCTGTACAGGGAATTAATGTCCTGATAATGACAGACAACACAGTGGCTTTGTACTGCCTCAACAAGATAGGAGGTGTAGGATCACTACCACTGTGCAGAGAGGCAATGCAGCTCTGGGTCTGGGAAATTCAAGAAGGAGTCTCTCTATCAGCAGTTCAGCTAGCTGGAGAGAACACGACTGCGGACACTCTGAGCAGGCAGAGCACAGTCTCCCACGAGTGGGAATTAGCTCAGGAAGCCCTTCAAGTGATCTTCACCCTTTGGGTAACCCCTCCAGTGGATCTGTTTGTGACCAGTGTCAACCGGAAGTGCAAACTGTTTGACCCCTGGAAGTTTCCTCCAAGAGGAGCTCTAGGGGATGCGTTTGTAGTGGACTGGGAGTTTCCACTCCTATACGCATTCCCTCCAGTCCCCGTCATTCCGCACGTGATCAAGAGGTTGAGAAAGTTTAGGAAATCCATGATCGTAATTGCTGCAGATAGGGCCAGGAGTACCTGGTACCCCATGTTAGGGAGAATTCTCTGTTTAGGCTGAATGTCCTAACCTAGTGAGTCCCCCAGCAGCTTTGCTGGATTTTTGGGGTTATTGTTTTCTCCTGCCAAGAGTGAGACTCTTTTACCCTCACTCTTGGGCATGATTCGAGTGTGTTTCTTTGACTCTAGATGTGTTTAATGGGCTATGGGGTCTTTTACTCCATAGGGCTTCATGTGTTTTTGTGATGTGTGTTACACAGCACCCTCAGTTCAGTAACATAGGGGTGTCCTAGTGACCCCCCAGTATAGACTCCATACTCTGGGACTGACTACTGTCTCCCAGGGCATGTAAAGTCACCATTGACTTTACTAGTCTTGAATTCTGAACAGAACCAGTACAAACCATCATATTGTGGACGTACTGGCTGGGGCAATTCGATTGCCCCGGGGTCTGTTAGTCGAGGGGGCACGTCTCCGTCCCCCCTGATCGAGTTTTGGCTGGTGGCAGTGGATACTACTTTTTACATTCAACTGCCAATATTTCTCCATGGGATTTTCCCATTGTTCGAGGCTACTATCTTTATTTATTTAATTACAATAGCCTCGAACATACCGCCGGTTTATTTAATTATCATTAATTCTCCGGTTGGTATTTTTTGCCAAAACTCGGTTCTAAAATGGCGTTTGTGTTCTCTTCTGTGACTCCAACCCAAGTCGAGCCCTTTGTTCCACTTTTTGGCGGGCTTCTCCACAGAAGCCCTCCAAAGTGGTGCCACTCTGTCTGGGGTACTTAGGAGGGATGGAGGGGGATTTAGGCACCCTGGATTGAGTTACCTAGGCAACTCAAGTCGCACTCCGTCCTGATTGGGCCAAGTGGTGAGCCGGCCGGCTCACCACTTAGCATGTTTGAGTGACAGCTAGGCTGAGTGAATGGGGGTTTTCTGCATAAAAGCAGGGCTTTGGGGACTGGAACTTCAGAAGTCGCCACAGGACCTAAGAATCCGAAGAGGGAGAAGCTGAGCCGACCTGCCATGACGACACCACCGGTGGAGCCCTGCTGGACCGTCTCACCACTTTTCCCAATGACAGAGGAGATCTCCCGCCGGAGAGTCTTCTTCCTTTGATTGGTGGGGATAACCAGTTTCACTGTCTTTTCGCCTTCACGACGCATCTCGTGGCCGCCTTGCCTGTGCCAAGCACCCCGGCAACCGGAATACCACGTTTTACCACGACCGTGAAATAAAGGGTAATACCTTTAACCAGAAAACTCTGCGGCTGGTTTCTTCCCTGGCAGTGCAATGACCTTCATCTTTCCTCCAAGTCGAGATCTTCTCTTCCTCTGGACGACGAGACTTGCACCCGCTGCCAGGAACAACTGCCACCGCTGGAGGATTCTTCCCACTTAAGGTACAGTGTCCCGCCTGGCTTCCCTTGCCACCGACTGTACGGAGTAGATTTAGCCCCCGGCTTTCGAACCTGGGTTAGCCTGGGACACCCTGGCTAAACTTTTCTGAGCCTCTCTAAACTCTTTTCGAACTCTGTGCAAGACTTTTTAAGCCTAGTGTAACTGTGTGATCTTGGGCGCATTTGTGCTCTGCTCTCTCTAAGAGTGGGCCCAGCCTATGGACTTTGGCTCACAAGTGACTTTTACACTTCTGCCTTGCTAATAGTGTTCCTAAATCTTAGAGTGGTGTATCTGTCCATATTCTGTCTTTTTCCCTCGCTTCTTCAGGAACTTATTGGAGTGCCATCTATAGTTAAGCGCTCACCTCTGTATGGAAATAAGTGGTGTTAACTAAGACTTATCTGATAAGGAATAAGGGTTGTATATATTATATAGTAACTGTGTTTAGAGTGTTTTACAATAAGAGTGCTGGAGTGTTTCTGTTTTTAAATAAATAATTATATACTTTGATACCAAAGCTGGTCAGTGTTTGTTTGTATTATTGTGTCCGAGTGCCTATTGTGTATACTTTGCATACTGCCTAACTCTTCTTGAGGGAAGTCTGACTGCTCAGCCACAGCTACCAGGTAAATCTGGGTGGTACAGACTGCCACCAAGTGGGTTTACTGCTAACACCTGTAGTCCTAAATCTTTTGCAGTGTTCCCAAAGGGAACTGCACAGGTTTCTGCCTAACACTGGTGTACAGCGGTGGGATTTGTATTGAGTATACATTTTAGTGTGCTTTAGGATACCTTAGTGCAACTAACCACAAAGCTTAGCACTGAAAAAGTAATCTTTCTAACATGTTAACTATGGAAAGTTATAGTCAAGAGTCCCTTGCTACAAAAACTGCTGATTGTTTAAGAGTTCTCTGTAAGCATAAGAATCTCCTGACAAAAGGCAAGAAAATGGAACTAATAGAAAGGTTATTAGCTAACCAAAGCCTGGATGATGGTTCAGAGGAACCTACCACTCCAGCAACTATAGATAACAGTATTGAGATTGAAACTGAACCAAATGTTGATGAACTTGAGGAAGAATCAGAAGAGGAGGGTGAGGCTGCTGTGACTGTCCCCCCAGGCCTCTGTCTGCTCTACCTGCTGTAGCTACTGGACCTTTACCAACTCCCGCACTTAGTCCTCAATATCTTGAACTAGAGAAGATGAAACTTGAATTAGAGTTTAAAAAACGTAATACTCAGGCTGAACAAAGACACCAGGAACTGAATGAAGAACTAAGGCTAAGGGAAATGGAGCTCAAGCATGAGCTAGAAATGAAGAAATTGTCTGTTGAAAATACTTCTCTCTCTGGCTCCTCTAGAAGTTCCAGTCCTAAAAGACCCCGGATGCCTAAAGAATTGGTTGGTATGTATGAACCTAAGTTGGATGTGTTGGATTGGTTGTCTCTGTTTGAATATAATCATGGGCTCCAGAACATCACAGGAAATGACTTACTCGCCTGGTTGTTCTCTAGGCTTCCCCCTGTTGCAACTGATGTGGTAATGGAGTTGGGGGAGGAGGATAGGAAAGAGTATGAATGTGTGAAACTAGCTCTGATAGCTAGATTTGGGAAGACCCCTTTCCAGTATCTTAAGAGGTTTAGAACCCTCAAAAAGCATGATGGTACCCCTTGGGCTACCTAGGTGAGTGAAGGGTTGAAAAACTTAGAGGGATAGATTAAGGGTTACAAGGTGAACACTTATGAGGGAATGAGAAATCTTTTTATGTTGGAGTCAATTTATGATGCCTGCTCTCCTGAGCTCAGACAGCACTTGGCTGATTCAAAGGAATTAGATTCCAGAAAACTAGCTAAGGCTGCTGACTTGTGGGTTGCCAACAGGGCCACTCACAAGGATTCTGGGGTCACTCAGAAAAAGGATGAGGGAAAGCAGCCACCTAAAAGTGAATCCAGAGACTTCTAATACCTCCCATACCAAAGAGGGCCACAAACAACAAAATAACCAGGGTAAGCCCCAGGGTAAACCGAATCAGGCTAGTGTACCTTCTGGTCAACAACCAGAAGGAGGTCAGAACAAGCCACCCTTTTAGAGAGCATTTGGACAATGTTATATCTGTAAGGCTACTGACCATATCAAAGGGGATCCCAGATGCAAGGGTAAACCTGCAGGGATCAGCACAGTCTCCTTAGCCTTCACTCCTGAGGATGAAGTACAGATGGCTAGTGCCCACTTTGAACTCTTTGCTGAAGAACCCTTGGGTCTTCAAGCAACTGTAAACTTAGAGCCTATGGGTCTGGTTAGTCCCCAGAATAGGGTTGTGTATAACTCCCTACCTGTTAACTCTAAGGTGTATTATGTGGACAGTGTTCTTGTCAATGGCCAGGATACTCCTGCCAGGAGAGACACTGGGGCCAGCAGAACAGTAGTGGATGAAAGCTTCTTTCAACCTGAGGATGTGGCAAAAGCACCCAAAGGTCCCACTAAGATGTCTGGAGGCCCTGTCCAAATGGTTCCTATTCTACCAGCCCTCATCCAGTGTAACAACATGACAGTGAGGATCCCTGTTAGTGTACAGACTGAGGTGCCTGGGAAAGTCCTGTTGGGGAATGACCTGAGAATTCTAGGAGTAGTGTCACATACCCCCAGGCCTCACAGTATGGAGAACCAGAACCTAACCAAATGGGCTAGAGAGGCCACCTTAAGGGACCACTCTAAGCCTGTGGGAACCTCTACTGAGACCCCCACTACAAGCCCTGGTGTTAGTAAGTTGACCTCTAACCCCGGCACATTTCAGGCTAGTACATTAGGGAAATGGGAGCCCCAACCAAGCTCTATCATTGTTCCCCCAGTTTCAGAGTCTGTGACTCCCCCTGCTTCTGAGGAAGAGGTGGATAGACCTACTGGGCTCCTACCTAGGCCTGAGAGAACTGGTAATTCTCAATGCTGGTGGAAAACCAGGAAAGAAAGGTCTAAGGCCAAAAACCTTCAGACTGTTGGACCTTCTACTGAAGACCCCAATTCAAATCCTAGTATTAGGGGGGGAAACTCCTAAAGTAGGTAATGTTAGATCTAAGAGGAAGGGGAAGCAGGTACATTGCCTAACCCCAACCCCTCCAACCAAGAGGCCTAACACCCAACCTGCTCCCACAAAAGAGGTGGTGAGGAATCTTGGAGGCCCCTCTAGATCTAAGGGAATCCTTTATAAGGACCCCTTGAAAAAGCCTAACACAGGTTCAGAAGTTGTAACAACTTCTGAGGGACTGGACAACCAGATCCCCTATAACTTTAAAAAGACTGATGTTCCTCAAAGGGTTTGTAGGTCATATAGCTTACAAAGGAAAACCTTTGATTTGACCATAGGCCATAGATCAAGGTGTCACCACCAAAATGCTGATGGACTCTCTAGGATGTATGTTATCGACTAGAGGTATGGGGTTCATCCAGGAGTGGATTAAATCCTCCTGTCCCTTAGTCTGGGGCAGGGGGGGGGGCGAGTGTTAGGGAAAATTCTCTGTTTAGGCTGAATTTCCTAACCTAGTGAGTCCCCCAGCAGCTTTGCTGGATTTTTGGGATTATTTTCTTCTCCTGCCAAGAGTGAGACTCTTTTACCCTCACTCTTGGGCATGATTCGAGTGTGTTTCTTTGACTCTAGATGTGTTTAATGGGCTATGGGGTCTTTTACTCCATTGGGCTTCATGTGTTTTTGTGATGTGTGTTACACAGCACCCTCAGTGCAGTAACACAGGGGTGTCCTAGTGACCCCCCAGTATAGACTCCATACCCTGGGACTGACTACTGTCTCCCAGGGCATGTAAAGTCACCATTGACTTTACTAGTCTTGAATTCTGAACAGAACCAGTACAAACCATCATATTGTGGACGTACTGGCTGGGGCAATTCGATTGCCCCGGGGTCTGTTAGTCGAGGGGGCACGTCTCCATCCCCCCTGATCGAGTTTTGGCTGGTGGCAGTGGATACTACTTTTTACATTCAACCGCAAATATTTCTCTATGGGATTTTCCCATTGTTCGAGGCTACTATCTTTATTTATTTAATTACGATAGCCTCGAACATACGCCGGTTTATTTAATTATTATTAATTCTCCGGTTGGTATTTTTTGCCAAAACTCGGTTCTAAAATGGCGTTTGTGTTCTCTTCTGTGACTCCAACCCAAGTCGAGCCCTTTGTTCCACTTTTTGGCGGGCATCTCCACAGAAGCCCTCCAAAGTGGTGCCACTCTGTCTGGGGTACTTAGGAGGGATGGAGGGGGATTTAGGCACCCTGGACTTAGTTGCCTAGGCAACTCAAGTCGCACTCCGTCCTGATTGGCCCAAGTGGTGAGCCGGCCGGCTCACCACTTAGCATGTTTGAGTGACAGCTAGGCTGAGTGAATGGGGGTTTTCTGCATAAAAGCAGGGCTTTGGGGACTGGAACTTCAGAAGTCGCCACAGGACCTAAGAATCCGAAGACGGAGAAGCTGAGCCGACCTGCCACGACGACACCACCGGTGGAGCCCTGCAGGACTGTCTCACCACTTTTCCCAACGACAGAGGAGATCTCCCGCCGGAGAGTCTTCTTCCTTTGACTGTTGGGGATAACCAGTTTCACCGTCTTTTCGCCTTCCCGACGCATCTCGTGGCCGCCTTGCCTGTGCCAAGCACCCAGGCAACCACATTTTACCACGACCGCAAAATAAAGGGTAATACCTTTAACTGGAAAACTCTGCGTCTGGTTTCTTCCCTGGCAGTGCAACGACCTTCATCTTTCCTCCAAGTCGAGATCTTCTCTTCCCCTGGACGACGACAAGACTTGCACCCACTGCCAGGAACAACTGCCACCGCTGGAGGATCCTTCCCACTTAAGGTAAATAAATAATTATATACTTTGATACCAAAGCTGGTCAGTGTTTGTTTGTATTATTGTCTCAGAGTGCCTATTGTGTATACTTTGCATACTGCCTAAATCTTCTTGAGGGAAGTCTGACTGCTCAGCCACAGCTACCAGGTAAATCTGGGTGGTACAGACTGCTACCAAGTGGGTTTACTGCTAACACCTGTAGTCCTAAATCTTTTGCAGTGTTCCCAAAGGGAACTGCACAGGTTTCTGCCTAACACCCGGACCTTATGGACATGTCCGTCTGCCCTCCAATACGTCTTCCGAAAAGAGAGGACCTTCTGTTGCGAAAGGAGGGTCGGGTTCTCCATCCAGAAGTCAAGACACGCCACCTTCACGCATGGTTTCTGAGAGGTTGAGATTTAAGTATTGGGACCTCCCGGATGGCATAATGGAGATCTTGCTTTCGGGCAGAAGGCCAGCAACAACATCTTTGTACCGCTGCCGCTGGAGCAAGTTCAGCAGCTGTTGTAGGGATAAGAATGTGATTCCTTTTCTGTGATCTACACCTATGGTGCTATCGTTTTTTGTTAAATTTAGCTAATCTGGGGCTCCAGATTGGAACAATTAAAGGTCCTCTGGCAGTGCTTTCAATTTTTCAAGTGCTTTTCCTATGAGTCATATTTTAAAATCCCTCTGATTATTACATTTCTAAAAGGTCTTAATGTATTTCCACCAGTTCCATTCCAAGTCCCTATATGGGATCTCAATCTGGTGTTAAGATTTCTAACATGCATTCCCTTTGAACCAATACATTCATGGCCTTTAAGACTGTTAACTTTAAAAACTGTCTTGCTAATAGCCCGCAGCTTAATCGAGTTGCAGGCACTTTCCTGTAAACCCCCCCCATACACTGTTTTCTATAAAGACAAGGTTGTTCTCAAGGTGAAACCTTCTTTTCTACCAAAAGTAGTCAACGACTTCCATTTTTCACCAAACATATTTAGCCATCTTTCTGGCCACCTCATCCTGGAAAGGAGGAGGAAAGTTTACATAGGCTGCACCCAAAAAGGGCTCTCGGTTTTATATATCAAGAATGGCCAAAATTCATTCGTATTACCAATTATTTATTGGCTATACAGGTCCTAAATTGTGTTTGGCTGTGAACCTATCCAAGTGGATTATTCTGGTTATTGAGGAATGTTAAAGTTTAGTGGGTAAAGACCCGCCGGGAGGTTTGAGAGCACATTCCACAAGGGGCATGGCAACCTCTGCTGCTCTTCAGAGAGGTGTTCCAGTAAAAGACACATGTGCAGCGGCCACTTGGTCGTCTGTTCACACTTTTGTGAAACATTACTGCCTGGATTCGACTTCCAATCAAGGTCAATTTGGGAAGGCTGTCTGTCTTTCGGTCCATGATGCTATTTAAGGACAAAATAAAATTCATACTCCCACCACCAAGATTATGACTGCTTTGGGAGTCTTTTCAAAAGATGAGGAATACGTGGGAGGGCACAATCCATTCGAAGAACAAGTTACTTATATGTGGTAACGTTCTTTCGATTGGATGTTCCTCCCTCGTATTCCTCATCGCCGTTCCCACCCGACACCACTATAGAATTTACTTGTCTTTACACTTTACACTTTCTCAGAGCCTATGGTCTATGGTATGCCTTGTAATTGCTTTACGGGAGGGGGAATAACAGAACTGAAGCCGACGGGGTCCGTGCGCTACTTATACTGATGATGTCGTCGACAGTCAAACAGAGACCCTCGAGGGACATTGATTCAACAAGACAGCGTACAGCGCCCTCTGTCGAAGTTTTATGAAGCAGCTGAAGCTGGAAAGATATTATCAAAAGATGAGGAATACGTGGGAGGAGCATCCAATCGAAAGAACGTTACCACGGGTTAGTAACTTGTTCTTTGCTAACAAGAAAGATTATCTGTCTCTTTAATGACAGACCTCCATAGAACTGTGACAAGTAGACTGAAGAGTGATCAGCACACGCAGAGGAGAGGTGAAATCCAGAGCGGGAGAAGAGCGCGGGAGCAGCTGAAAGCATCCTGACTGTGCCACACCTGTGAGGTGGAGCCGAGGAGAGCCACAGATCCTGCGACCTTTCAGAACAGCCTGGGTGCGAGAACTAAAGGCTGGAGGCCCAGCGTTTACATGCAGTGAGGAGCCAGGAATCCAAATCCTGGTGGTGGCGTGACCACAACCCTTTCGTGTTGGGCAAAGCGCCCGTCCAACAATACCAAAACCACAGCATGGAGGAAACCGCAAGACACCCACTTGCCCGCATCCATACCTGATCCCAGAGAGAGAGAGAGAGCATCGAGAGCGGGATGCCTGCGGAGTTGAGAAGACGGGTAAGCGGAGCAAACAAAGAGAACCCTAGCCTGTAGAAGCCCTGGTGACATTCTCCTGCTGAATCAAAGGTAATGGGGGGAGAAAAGGAGAACCGGAAGGTTGTCAGCGAATTATGAAGCTGGGGAAACATTGAGTTTAAAGTCTATGAAATGGAACTGTAAATGTGGAAAGAGAGATCTCTAATACTGGGGTACAAATATCCTGGGAAACGGGGCAAATGGCCCATAGGTCAAGAAGCTAAGAGTGGAGAATATCAGAGATAGAATTTTGTGAATGGAAAGAAAGTGAACCACTTGAAGGAAGAACTGACCAGAGTAAACCAACCAATGCGAGGGGGAACCCTAAGAGCCAAGAAGGCATTTCACAGCTAAGAAGGTATATCGTACCAAACTAAAAAGGGTATAGCAATTTGAGACTGAGAATAATAAAGATGGCAAAAAGGGAGTATTGGCGAACTATCCCAAAAGGGGAAGAAAGACCCAAAGACACTGTGAACGAGTGGCAAGAATTGATATAGGAAGTGACAAGAGACTATTTAAGAATAGCCTACTAAAAACAAATCAATAAGAGAAGTTGCCATAATACAATCAGGAAAAGGGAGACATTCTCCTGATTATTTAAGTTGGTTAGAATAGTGGTAGGGTCAGTTAGAACTAGTTTTTGGACAGCCGACCAATTCATTTGAGACTTTCTGATGACTGACAAGCACCTTAGTTATTTATGTGGGCCTGGAACACCCACATAGCAATAGGAAAAGAAGGGCGTTATACTTATTGTTTAATAAACAAGCAATAGAAATGTCCTCACAGTGTCCGTGTCATTCTACTGAACCGCCACAATAATCACTCTTTGATTATTTATTATCCACTCTCAGAAGCTTAAACTGAGAAAGGGAACCCAGTGGCATTGGGTACGGTTCAAGGTTTCTCTCTCGGCATGTTAACTGCTCTTTTCAATCGCTGAAGCTCAATGAAATATCCTCTCGCCCCACGGACAGGACATGGCGATCTTATATATCATGGGGGAATGGGATTACTGACTACGAAAACAGTAGCTCCTACGCGGGGTACCTTTTACATTAGTCATTGGGGGTGCTCCTTCTCCTTTCTTGTGCAGTAAACCGCTGGGCAATCAGTATCTCTGCTGTTACAAAAGTGCTTTGAAAACAATACTGGCTAGGATTTCAGATTCCAAAGAAATCACCATCGCCTTTATCCAAATGCAGTGGGTGTAAAGTGGTGCTTTGGGAAAGCAGTAATTTTTATGTAAAAAGAAATACGCTGCCAAGAACGATCAGTAAGCTCACATCTGCATGTACTCGTGAAAAGCAGTTGGGTAAGGTTCTGCGTCTGTGTTTAGCAAATCCAATTTGATCACAAGAAAACACAATATTTGTATTAAATTACTTGTGTCCTCCGGTTCATAGTGTGAGCATAGATCTCGGAGGCACGTGCTGATGTTTCTCCCGTACCCAGGCTTTGTCATGGCACAGTGATAAGCAAAACAATTTAAAACCCAATATCCTGTACAGATATACAGATATTTGGATCTTGGATACTGTTCACTTCCAATATACCCTTATTCCGTCACAATGTTTTTTTTTATTTTTTATATTCCGTCACAATGTTCTTAACATTCCATTTGTTGTCAACACATCTTATCATTGTTACATAACCATGTTGAATGTTCATAACCCTTTGTTATTGTACATATAGTATTGCAAGGTGAGTTGACAGTGGGCTGCTGTCCATAGTTCAGAAATAACCTCTTATATCCCTTATGAGATGTTTACAATTGGTGGTTACTTGTTCCACGAAAATGGCTTCAGTCTAATTCTATATTTTAGATATCTTACATCAACGGTCATCCTTTCGAATGGATTGTGTCCTCCCACATAGTCCTCATCTTTGATATCTCCAATATCCAGCTTCAGCTGCTTCGTAAATTATTTTTCAGCAGAGGGTGCTGTGCGTCGATGCAGTCGACTCGATGTCCCTCGAGGGTCTCCGTCTCGAGGATGATGTCATCAAAGGCATACATAGCAAACGCAGCGCACGTTGTCTTCAGTTCTGTTTTTTCGTGTCATTCTCAAGTAGAACTACCTGCATCAACACTGGTTTGACCGTACTAGGCTCTGAAGGAGCGAAAGCTGTAATAGCATGGGAAGTTCTACTTCGGTGTATGTTGGGAGGGCGATGAGGAATACGTGGGAGGAACATCGAGTCGAAAGAACCTTACCAGGGGTAAGTATCGTGTTCTTCTTTATTTGTGTTGTAATTACCAATGTCCATGGATATTTGCCCTAAGTTGGCGGCGATTGTTTCTTTCAGGATGGCGGCGCTCTGTGCGTGTGCATGTACCACAAATATAATTTGTGTATCTCGTGATCGGAAAAAATGCCAAGAGCCTAATAGACAAATGCCGTGTTGCAGGGCATTTTGGGGGCATCCTTTAAGATTGGGTTTGTCAGGTCAGATTATTTTTACTCTTTCCGTTGTAATACAGAGAAAGTTACATCTTCACACCAATACAGATTCTGACTTCTGAAACCTGTGATTTTAAATTTTGTGTTTCATGTTGTGTGAAGGGACATTCTGTGTTTGGAGATACTCTTTCGCCTTCACCAATGGCATAGCTTCTAATGTGTTTTACAGATATGGTGAATTGCTCCAACTCAACAACAAAAAACTCCCCATCCTAATTAGTAGGGGGAATGAGGCACCATGTACTGGGCTGTTCCAGTTGCTACCAGATAGGCGCCTCAGAGTGTGGTTGAGGAGGGATTCCCCTGGCTTCCTGTTCCCCCAGAGATAAAATAAAACCTTCCTAGTGGAAACACTTCAGGCCACATCTCCTCAGGGGCACAGTTTACCACAGTGCATTGGTGCAAGGGAGATTTATCATTTGTATGCATCATCCCCTCTCCTAGTGACACCCCCAGGACATTTTGCTGGACTTCTGGAACTTTTTCTGAAATACTGTTTCCACTCATTCATTCTTATGGACTCTGCCTTTTGGAACTCTATTCTTTGTATTTTTACTTGTCCTATAGAGTCTATTTTACTCCATAACGCTTAAAGGCATCAGCATCACTATTTCAGCACACAGCACAGTGTTGCTGGGGACCTTTAGGGTCCTCTTTTGAGATAATGTTCTTTATTCTTGAGTAACTACAGTTCTTCAGGATATAGCGATACTTAGTATCTCTCCTACAACGTTATAGACTGAATGATTGGCACACAACATCTTATGTGGCGTGCCAAAGGGATACCTAGTATCCCCTTTTTGTCTGCTGCTGTGATCTTTTAGTCACATAGACAATCTCCTGGTTATGGCTGGTGGCAGTGGGCAAGTTCTACCTACTATTGTGTGGTTTTTCAACCAAAGGCTATGTCCATAGCCCCCGGTAGTGCACAATAGGGGCACCCAAGTACCAACTTGGGGCATCCCTTCTTTTTTGCCCATTACCAGCGTGGCTGTTCTTTGTTAGCTCTTCTTTTGACATTCTGAGAGTGGGAGGCCTGTGTGTGCGTTTTGCCTTTGGCAGGAATCCTTTGGTTTCCCCGCCTAGAATCCAGAGTGTCTGTGTTGGCAAGCAGTGGGGGAGGTGTTTTCCACCCCCCTGTTCTTTGTCTGCCAGAGTGCCTGAATGGGACCAGCTCCCACTGGGGGTCTGGCTGTCTTGATTGGACAGCCAAACGCTCCTTTCTATAAACTGATGAGGAAGATTGCAGAGGAGTAAGTACTGGAAATGTATAAACGGTGAGGCTCCTGGAGTGAAAAGCAAGTCGACCACTGAAGTAACTGAAGAAGATGACCAGAGACATCTGCAGACCCTTTGCAACACCGTGAAGCAACCACTGCTTTCCTGACCCAATTTTCTGTGCGACAGAGGAACTCCGAAGAGGACTCCTTCCCTTTGATTGGTGGGAACAACCAGTCTCAAGACTAACTTTGATTTGAGCCATCTCCTTATGTCCTGTGAGTTTCCAAAGCTGCAGAACCCCAATACCAGCAGACCTGCTGCCCATTTTGAGTGCATCTTCATAGAAAGGCTGAATCTGTCCAAGTCTTTGCTGAGCCCCCAAGGACACTCCAGAGACTCAATCCAACTCGACCAGACCCCATCAGAGTGTGGGACTGCAGGAACCGAAAAAGATTGACCTGGTTAATCGCATCCTTTGTTGAAAAAAAGACGCCAAAACTGCAGAGTGACCAGAGAAGTTTCTGAAAGCCGTGCCAGAGGTCTTCCCTCTAGACTGCTGCTGGGAGATCCCGTCCATTGTCCTGCCTTTCTTCATCAGACCAAGGAATCAAGTGTTCGGGTCCAGAGCTTTTTTCTTCAAACCTAAGGTACTGTGGGGGAAAAGGGTTTTGCTTACCTTATTCCAAAAAGTTGTTCCAGAGCGTTGAGTGCATGTAGAGGTGTCCAGGGCAACCCCCTCTTACCTCCGACTCAAGATGCTGATTGTGTCCCTTTAGCAAGTCCTTTAACAGGGTCTTCAACATTGGTTAAGCCTTCTTGGATCTTGCTTCCTAAAGACTAGAAAGTATCCACGTGAACTTTTGATTTCAACTGCTTTGCAAGACTCTAAGCCGCTATGAACTGTCTTTTAGCTAGGGTTCCGTTTTTGACTCTGAAAGACTTGCTGTGCCACAAAACTGCCTCTAGAACCTGAAGCTTTATTAGGTTAAGGCTAACCAACTGTTTTCCTTCCTAAAAATCACTAACATATATGTGTATGCTGACTAAATGCAATTATCGTATTACTTTGTGGGTGCACGTTATTACCGATAGTAGGGTAGACCTGTCAAACTCCTGTACAAATTGTGTCTGTTCAGCAACTACCAACTAAGAAGTGATCTCTTGAAAGTATTGTAAAGTATACCTTTGTGTGTTGGTTGATTGTGTCAAGTATTTAACAGTGACTCTTGTGTAAATATAATCTATATTTTAAAATGTATGTGTAAGTGTTTCTTTCATGTGCATTACTAACCAGGTTCAGCGTACTTACCTACAGCTTGCATCTTCCTCTTAAGATATGCCTGACTGGTCTGCCACTTTACCAAGGCCTCTGAGTAGTACAGACTGATACTAAGGGGGTCATTACAAGTCGGGCGGTAAGGGATACTGGCATAGGTAAGGAGACCGGTGCGGTAATCCCTTACCGCCCGATTCCGAGGTCCCTTGCAGGGAACCGTAAGGAACGTGTGGTCTGACCACATGTCCCCTACGGGTCCCGCTAAGGGACCAGGGTGCTAATAACAGTATTGCCATTTGTGAGCCCATTATTAGCACCCTCCCCATTCCCATTGAGCCCTATGGGGGCTCAAATGGGAATGGGGAATGGTTTGTTCAATGGGGACTTGCCGGTCCCGCCAAGGTCGGACTACACCGGTAAATTCCCATTGAACAAGACCGGGCACGGTATGGGAGGGAGCCATGGTGCTAATAGCACCATGGCTACCGCCCATCTCGTAATGAGGCCCTAAGAGTTGGGTATCTACAAATGTGAGAAACCAGAAGGTGTCTCACCCACTAGTCCCCAGGGATCTGTCTTCCAGGTGGCCAGGACACGGCCAACGCTTTTGGATCCAGTTCCTGGGGGTGGACCAGTGCGGGAGGATCACCTGGGTGAGGGGTCTTCGCGGACTGAGACATTGGATGGTGAGACACGGTATTCCCTTCCTTGTAACACCTTTACCCCATCCTATCAGATAAGATACGTAGGAACTCTATACCCCGACCCCTTTTCCTACACGAACACTTTCACATGGACTGCCCGCTCTGGGAGAAAACGGACTAACACCCGAGCAGTATACCTGACGTGTCCCAATACCAATGGTCAGGCGAGGTCAGGCCATTACTGACCATTACTCACACCTGACTTCCATTAAGCTTCCACAGATAAATTTGCGGAGCACGAAAGCACTCGTGGTAACAGCAGTTTTGAGATGGCAGCTGAATATGAAAAAAAGACGGCAAAACAAGAGACTGTTACTTTTACAAGCCCTTGAGATTAGAAAGTGTAAGACCAGGAAACCAGGCTGAGGAATCCTATATTGTGTCTCGCAGATACCCAGGGCCCTCCGGCATCACTAATCAAGGCGTGGAGAAGCAGCATCCGCCGTGATACAGTCCTTGGTTCCAAGAACAAAGCAGCATCAGTGAAATCCACACAGCCGGTGAGTTGGGGAGACCAATACAAGACCGGTCTCTGTTGAAGCCAAGGTTGCAAGCGGCAAGACTGTATGGCGAGCTCTGGAACGAACATTTATTTAAACGCGTGTGAGAAAAGATGCAAGTAAAAGTTGAACTGCTGATGGGTGTTTGAAATAAAGAGACTTTGATACAATACCTTTGACAGAGTGGTCTGGCACCGTGTGGGTGCTCAATCAAAGGTGTCTGTAAGGTATCCAGCTGAGAAGTGGCAGAAGTGAAAGTTAAAGGGTTATATTAAGAAGAGAACAAATAATTGTGAATTGAAGTGCTCCTGCGATGGGTCCAGCAAAAATCCCATGCACAGTCGAAAGTCTTCTATTTTGATATAGTAAAGAAAGTTTGCTAAATAAGTTAAATGTGGTCCGAGCCCAGCAGAGGGAGATCAATTGAAGGTTTTGTGCTAAAGTGGGTCTGAGCCCGGCAGAGGGAGTCCCAGGGTGAACAGTGAATCACCAGAGAAGTTATTTTTTTAAAATTTTATTTATTCGAATTTATAAAGCACACATCAGCCCTGGGGCATTGTGGCGCTGTTCTTACTTGGTTGTGCAGTAAATGTATCATTACAGGCTATTAGTTGTACAACAGTGGCATGCATAGTCATGGTTCCGTGGTTACATTGGAACAGGGTGAGCGCAGAAACATTGGTGCACATTAAGGGTCAGTAGAGGCTGGCCTGTAGGCGGCTAAATGAAGAGTTTGGTTTTCAGGACTTTCCGGAATATTTGGTATGAGGATTCGTTTCTGAGAGCTGGGAGGAGAGCGTTCCAGTTTTTTGGTACCAAGTGTTGGAAGCTCGCACACCCCGCTTTGGCTCATTTGTATGATGGAACGTAGATCTGGTTGGTGAGGTGTGATCTTGTGGGTCTGGAAGAAGTGACTGGGGTAATTATTTCAGATAAGTATGGGGGGCATTGTGTGAGAGGCACTTGTGTGATCGCAAGGGTTTTGAATAAGATTCGTTCTTTAACCGGCAACCAGTGAGCCTCTCTCTTAGCCTGAGAAATGTGCTCCCTTTTGAGATGCTGAGGGCTGCCCGGAGGGCGTTGTTCTGTGTAACTTGTAGTTTTTTAATGTTTTTGGCAGAGGTGCTGTCATGACCCTTGCCCCTGGCCTTCACTGGCAAGTCAGCCATCCAGTTAGGGCCAGGTGAAAGGCCTTAAACCTCATCCAAGACTCTCTTGGAGTCAGACCTGGCACTTTTGGCGCCAGGCTCATAACCATCATGAAGACCAACATTAGAATGGGACTATTTACTTGGGACTATTTAACTTGGGGGGGGGGGGGGCGGGGTTCAGCCAGCATGGAGGCACACACATAGCTCAGTTACAAGGAACTGAGCTATGCGGTCTAGTCTTTTGGGTGTGGCAGGACAAGGACTACTTCTACTTTGGGTGTGGCAGGCCTGGGACTATTTTACCTGGACTACTTTACCTGAGACTATTTAAACCGCACCCAAACAGCAGAACATGCTTTGCAGTATTCTGCTGTGGGCAGCGTAACGCTCACCGTGTCCAGTTCTTTGATGCCAGCTTACTTGAAACCAAGGACCTGCAGAGAGAGAAAGAACACTACGAAACTTACATGGAACAGTATCCTGTCTTCAATCCATCGCGACTTCAGTTCCACTCACCTGAAGGTACGAACTTCATCATCCGGCACCGCATGCATCCTGGAATACCATAACCTGGAAAGAGGAGAAAGAAAGACAGCATTAGTAAGCGTTTACTTACGTTTCCTTCTGAATGAAGAAAGCCACACAATTCTTACCTGGGTAGTCATCTCCTGGTCAGTATCATTGCTGGAACATTACGGAGCTTGGCGAGGAACATCGCAACCTGCAAGGAGAGAAAAGACACAGGTTAGCAATATAAAAGGCAAAACAGTGCCGCGCATCGCGCATTACTCACCGGACAGCATTGCGCACACCGCACTTTCGCCTACCGGCCTATGCTCAGCTTCAAACTGCGTGACAACACCAAAATACCTTTCCATACCTAAAAGGAAAGAGGCAAGACATTATTATTCGAACTAGGAGGAACATAATAACTGCATATAAAGACTGTAAAGCAGCAAACCTACGGAGTCGCAGCAGGCCTGGATTCCCAAGGGGGGCTTGCACCAGTGAAGTAACTTGGTCGCTGTTCGCCCCCCACATCTACGCGCCCCTGCCACGAGAAGCAGGACGGAGAATCCACCGTTTACAATATTAAGACCCATCTTTAACCAGAGGCCTTACCAAGGGACCGGGTTCGAGAGTGCAAATCATCCAACCAGGGCTGGGTGGCCTGCCCATGGATACCAGGTGAGCGTAACAGGTACCTAGGAAGAGGGCATTATAGTAGTCGAGTTGGGTGCCTACTGTGGCCCTGGCAAAGCTAAGGCAATTCTTGGTTGATGGAAAGGGTTTTACAGCGTTGATGATTTTAGTGGTGCATGCGGCCGAGGAGGCAATGGCACTGACCTGGCGTGTCATGGATAGCGAGGAGTCGTGGAATACTCCTAGCGTTTTGACATGGGGTTGCACTGTGATAGGTGTGTTGTCAATAATGAAGGTAGCGTATTTAGTGGAGAGCTGGCTCAGGGTCTCGTTGGTTCCTACCAGGAGGATCTCCGTTTTTTCTCCATTAAGACATAGCCCGTTTGCTGCCATCCAAGTGTGGATTGCTGTGTAGATGTTAGTAAGGGTTTCAGAGTCATGTTCATAGGATCCTGTGAGTGGGAGAAGGACTTGCATATCGTCAGCATAATTTGTGTAACCTATGCCGCGATGATCCAAGTCATTGAAGAGGTGTAGGGTGAAGATGTTGTATAGTGTTGGTGCTGTGCAAGTTATGCATATAAGAATCCTGAGGAGAAAGGAACTTTGAATGTTTATCACAACAGGCCCTCTGAAATAAAAGACTTTAAATGGCAGAGACTTTGGCACAGAAGGTCCTGATACTGAGATTTTGAACTGCATCCTTGGGCTATAAAAGCCAGAGTATGTGCTAACCTTGGGTGGGCCGCCTTGTTCCATTCTAAAAACGAGGGGAAGGGGAGCGAATGGCTGAACTATTCCGACATATTATTTCTTTAACACTTTTCTTTTCTATAACATTGTTTCCCACACCAATTGTATTTAGAAGTAAGGATTGGCAATAGGTTTATTAGTATAGGCCCTTTTATTTTGACGAGACTTTTAGGACTGTGTTATTATTATTTGATGGTCGTAGCTTGCTCCCATCTTTAAATCTAGGATTAGATGAGCGTTTTTCAAACCCAATTGAAGTTCAATAAACACCCTTGAACTGTGATCACTTGTCTGTCTTCGCTGTTTGATACCATGCCTTCCTTACCCAAGTGTGATGCTGGAAATGCATCGGAGGGACAGGGCCTCCGTATCCTTGTCCTTTACTGCTTTTTATCGGGTTCTGTCGTGTTTTCCGTGCAGGAGTTCATGTGGGACTCCTGGCGGTGCAGCTCCCTCTTTTGGTTTTGGTGAACAGACCCATGGGATACCCTTATGGCACCCATGGGTAGAGGTGCAACCCTGCACCCCTAGTGTATGTTTTTGGGCACCTGTAGGTGGCCCACAGAGAAGGGTACGGGCTGGTGGCAGCTCTGTGCTGAAATGACTGGTGCCCTTACCGTCCTCCATTTTGGGATGCCCAGGCCCTGTCATTGGAATTGGTAGATTCCAGATTGAGACAAAATGTCCCCCATGGCCTCTTGCCCTCCATCGCCTGTTACCTTGATCTTCCCGAAGTCCCGGGAAGCCCTGCCTCTGTCCCTTCCCCCTGACTGGCTGTTGGGTGGAAGTTCCATATATGGTAGTGTGGGGAAGTGCTGACCAGACTGGCTGGAGCCTTCCCAACGACCGTATGTTGTGGGTACGCCTGTGGGTGGGACCTGGGTGAATAGAGTGTGTGACAAATACGCATTCTATGTTGTGGGTGTCTAGTATCTGGTGGTTGACACAATGACTGAGACAGTCCTGCCCGAAACCAGTATGAATGCAGTATGAAGTGTTGAATGGCTCGGTACTTGTCCCAATACACATAACTTGTTGTGAGTGTCTGGAGAGAAGTGAATGGCCTGAGTGCACTGTGTGCCTGATTGGTTGCCTGCCTGCATGAATGCCCTTCGTAGTGATTGGATGCTTCAGTGTGACCCAGCGGAATGAATGGGAGATCAACAGTATATCTGGGGACCTCTCACTGCTAGGAATCGTGTTCAGAAGTGTTCAGAGCTGAAGTCCAAACTACGAAGAGTAACTGGAGTGGAACTGACGCTTGACCTTGAAGCCCTGCTGGAAGAGAAGAATTGCTGTTGCTCTCATTTGCACTCTGAAAACTGCTGTGTCTCCAAGGACTGACCCAGAGAGGACCTGGTAAGGCGCCCTCTTCCCGAGCTACCAGGGACCATCGTGCACCATCGTGTACCAGCTGACCTTTACCAAAGCTCCCTGGTAGACAGACCTTCGACAGGCTGCCGACCCAATACGGGGACTGCTGCGGAACTCCAAAGAGATGCACCCGGACTGTTGGCCGACACTGTCAACGACCGCTGTCGCCGACTGGAGCCGCCGTGCTCCCGTTTTGCCTAAGAACTTCATTGATCCCAGGACGCTCTTGTCCGCATCGTCGCCGCTGTATCCTGCTGGAGAAGGCCTGACCGTTGACACGCCGAGGAGCATCTGCCGGTGGGTGTCCCGCCACCCAAAGACCACAGAGACGCTGACGACTCGACGCACTTGCTGGGCCGCAGTTCTTCAAACTCTTTGCGGTCCAGAACTATCGACACCGAGGTGCCTCGCACGCCTCTTCCTTGCAGGACGTTTACGCTTCCCCGTCATCAACGAGCACCGCTAGGAACGACGCGGCCACTTCACTGTCGTAGCTCAACCTGTTCTCCGTCGGACTTTCGACGACCCGTGACTCCTGCCTGAAAGGGAGGACACTCAAGAAGGGCCGTCGATTCCCCGATGAGGAACGCTACAACACCAAGGTACTTTGGGGTTGCAGAACTATTGGAAAGTCTAGTGGGAACAATATATGGGCTAGGCGTGTGATACATCTTTGCTTTACAGGTTGCCCAGGTGGGGGGATCTCCACACAGAGCTGTGTTTAACGGTAGTGACCAGTAGTCTGCCAATTGTTCAACCATCTTGCTTTCCTTCCTCTCTCTACTGCTGGTTTCCTCTTCACTTTGATCTGTGTGTCATTCTGATTGTATGCACTTTAATGAGATCTGATAACGTTAGTGGTACCACTTTAGAACTGTATATATTTACCATTGTTGATTTTCGGAGTACAAAGTGAGTTATCGTGATAGTGTATGTGACCTTGAATATTAATTATATAAAGACTGTGTTTTAACCGATACAGTGTGCGGACATTCCTTTGTGGGTGCTTAGGGACTACACTGTACTTAAGAACCAGCCTGCATCACCTCCTGAGAAGCTAGGCCTTGATTGCTCGACCACGTACCAATAATAGAGAATCTTGGCTGGGGTCCTCTGTGCCTCTCCTCTACCATATAGAGAGCGGAAGTACAGACACCCCCCACTGGCGTCTTTACACCAAGCCACTGGGATAGCTTACTAAAGTCTTACCACCAAGTGGAACTTGAGGAAAACTCCCCTAACACTGGTGTTAGCTGGTGGGATTTGTGTAGGTTGGATTACACTGAGTTCTAGTTCGATTGTATTTCAAAGAATCCATCCTCAAGGCTACTATACTGTAAAGTAATAGACCATGTCCACTATGGAAAACTATAAGGCAGAAGGTCTTATATCTCTTACTGTTGAAAAACTGAAAGGAATATGTAAAGATAAATGTCTTAGCATAATAAAGCAGAGTTAATCCAAAACTTGTATGATTACCAAACTGAGTAGGCTTGTAACCCATACTCCCAGAATTGATCTTGAAAATAATGATGGTCAAAGTATAAACCTTAGCCCTCAACTTCCAGAAAGTGGGGCAGATGATGATATGGATGTTAATGTGATTCTTGATCCACCTTCCAAGCCACTGACCTCATCCATGTCTAACATATCAGCTGAGCTGGTTCTAGAGATGGGGAAAATGAAAATACAGCTTGAATTTAGAAAACTGGAGATTGTCTGAAATGAGAGACGAAGAAATGATGAAGGAACTGCAACTCGGGGGGGGGGGAGATGCAGCATGAGCTAGACATGAAAAGGTTGTTCACTACTGTTTCAGAGTCCTCTTTGCCAAACCACTTCAGGAGCAGGAAGCCTTGTATCTCCAAAGATTTGGTGAGTTTGTATGATGCAAACACTGATTCCTGATTGGCTGAGTACATTTGAATTTACATGTAAGGTGCAAGGTATTTCTGAAAGTCAGTTTGTCACAAGGGTAATCTCTAGGCTCCTCCAGAATGGCTATGATGGAGTTGAATGATGTTGATATACAAGATTAACAGTTGGTAAAAACTGCTCTCACAGCCGGGTTTGGCAAGACCCCTTCCCAATACCTAAAAAGGTTTAGGGACCACAAGAAGAGAGATGTTAACTTGTGGGCCACTTGGGTGTGTGAAAGCCTGAAAAACATATATGGGTGGATTAAGGGCTACAAGGCGAGCACTTATGGAGACATTAGGTGTCTCTTCATGCTGGAAAGTATTTTTGATGCCTGTTCCCGAGAGCTGAGACAGCACATTGCTGACTCTAAGGAACTGGACTCCAATAAGATAGCAGTAGCTGCTGATTTGTTGGTGCCAACAGGGCTACTCAAAAGGATTCTGTGGCCCCTCACAAGAAGGAGGAAGGGAAGAAGCATATGAAAGATGAGAAGGATCATTCAAAAAATCCCCCACCAAAAAAGGGCCACAAACATAACAAGGGCAAATATCCCCCTAAACAACCTTACAGGGCTATTAAAACCTCTGGACCCAAACCAGGGGGAGGTTATCAGAGTCCCCCATTCCAAAAGACATTTGGGAAATGTGTGGTTTGTGGGACTGGTGACCATGTGAAAGTAGATCCCAGATGTAAGGGTACACCTTCAGGGATCCCCTCTGTCAGCGTTCACGGATGATGTGGCTATCCCAATGACGGGGGCTAGCTTTCACCCTCAAGCTGAAGAACCCATTGGTTTTCAGGCTAGAGTTTCTTTAGTATCTCTGGGACTGTGGGAACAGAACATTGAGGTCTATAATTCCATTACTGATAATACTAAAGAGTATTATAAAGACAGTGTAATTGTAAATGGTCAGGACACCCCTGCCATTAGAGATACTGGGGCCAGTTTAACTGTGGTAAATGAACGTTTCTTTCAACCTGAGAAAGTTGCTAAGGCTCCCAAAAGGCTTACCAAGAGGTCCAGTCCAAATGTGTCCCATACTGCCAGCTATCATTAAATGTAATCACGTGACTGTTAGGATCACTGTGAGTGTCCACTCAGAAGTGCCAGGTAGGGTACTCTTGGTCAATGACTTGGCGGCCCTGGGTGTAGTTTCCAGCCCCTCAAAGCCCCCTTCTAAGAAGAGAAGAGAGCTAACCAGGAGAGCAAGGGAGGCAACCTGAAGAGACCTTCAAAATTAGACCAAAGGGAAACCCAGAGTCTCCAAAGGAAAGAAAGGCCCCAAGCCCAAAACGTACACAAGGAAAAAGGTTCCTGTAGAAAACCTAGAGGTCACACCTGTGAGCCCATCCACCAGCTGGGGCTGAGTTGGTGACAGAAGAATCCCCAGAAGAACCATCTTCTGATGTGTCAGAGGTGGAAGAGATTCAACCCTGTTTGGAAGATCTGGATCCAAGAGACCACCCTGCGCTGCATACTTGGCTTGCAGAAGGTGGACCCTCAATGACAGACTTTCACTAGGGGATAGCGAGAGGATCCCTCTCTAGAAGGTCTGCGTCAGCAGGCAGCTTCCCAGTGTGAATGGCAAGACCCTGGGAAGCATAGGCTATACTGGGAGGATGGACTCCGCTACAGTGAGCCTATGGAGTCTATTACAGGGGACCTCAGGAGACAGGTGGTACCCCAAGAATTGAGATCCAAATTCCTACATTTGGCACATGTGTATCACTTAAGTTTTAAGAGGAGCAAGCAGAGGATATTGTTGTTCTTTTACTGCCCCAAGATGGGTGCAGAAATTGAGAAACATTGTAGGAGTTGCCACATTTACCAGTTATCTGGGAAAAGTGGAGCCAAGAATGTGACACCGCAAGTGCCTCTCCCAGTTGTGGGAGTTTCTATTGAGAGGGTGGGGATTAATATTGTTGATCCCCTAGACCCCTCAACCTCTTCAGGCAACCGATTTAGGTTGGTTGTAGTGGACCATGCCACTAGCTACCCTGAAGCTATTCCAATGAGAACTGTTACTGCTCAGGCAGTGGCTAAGGTTCTACTTGGTATTTTTTCTAGAGTAAGATTTCCTAAGGAGGTTGTATCTGATGGGGCACATTTTATGTCCCGATGCATGCAAGCCATGTGGAAAACCTGTGGAGTCACCTACAAGTTCTCAACTGCCTCCTACCCTCAAACCAATGGGTTGGTAGAGAGGTTTAATAGAACAATGAAGAGCATAATTGGAGCTTTAGAAGAACCACTTAGAAAAAAGTAGGACCTTCTTCTGCCATGCTTTCTTTTTGCCTATAGAGAAGTTACTCAAGCTGGAGTGGGCTTTAGTCCCTTTGAGTTACTTAATGGTCATCCTATCATTGAGGGTCTGGAGAGCCATCCTTCCACAAGCCAGTAAGGATTACTGACGACATGCTAGGCCTCAGAAGATGGCACAGATGATGATCGGCATCTGAGAATTTGAAAATTGGTCAAGCATTGGCATGACCAGAATATTAACATGATGGAGTTTACTCCAGACCAACAAGTTCTCCTCATGGTTCCAGTAAGACAGAGGGTCTTACAGGACAAATGGACAGGACTCTTCAAAGTTGTGGGAAAACTTGGAGTGGTCAATTATTCGGTAGACTTGAGCAACCCCAAGGAGGCTCCTAGGATCATTCATAGCAACCGTCTGAAAGATTATTTTTCCAGACCAGAAATGGGAGTTTCGCTATTAGCTTCTGATCGAGAAGAAGAGGAGAGTGTACCTCTCCCAGATCTTCTAAGGGTTGGACACCTTTCAGATGGGTCAGTAGAATGGGTAAACCTCTACTAATCTGACAATGTGACAACAGCAGGTGTGCAAAGATTTGTTAACTCACTTTGCCCTTCTGTTCTCACTTACACCAGGTTTGACCCCTTGGGGCCAACATGACATAGACACTTGTGATAGTGTATCTGTTACAAGCAGGGGCTAAAGGATGTCAGATAATGTGAGGAATCACATAAAGGAAGAGGTCAACAAGATGCTTGACCTTGTGTGATTGAACATTCCACAAGTCCATGGGCTAGCCTAGTTGTGTTAGTACCAAAGGCAGGAACTAAGGAACTTAGATTCTGTGTGGACTATAGGGCATTAAATGCAGTTACAAAGATTGATGGCCATCCCTTGCCAAGGACAGATGAACTAGTGGATACGCTGGGTTCAGCAACGTTTCTCAGCACTTTTGACCTGACAAGTGGTTTTTGGCAGATTGCCATGACTGTCCAGTCCAAGGAGAAGACAACATTCTGAACCCCTGAAGGCTTGTACCATTTCAAGGTCATGCCCTTTGGCTTAAAGAATGCACCTGCCACATTCCAGAGAATGGTTACCATGTTCTGAATGGATTAGAGAACTTCTGTCTGGGATACTTGGATGTCATAGCAGTGTTCAGCCCTACCTGGGAAGAACATCTTGACCACCTGGGACATGTGTTGCAGGCCCTTCAACAGGCGACCATCAAATCAAGTAAATGCCAAGTTAGTCAGAGTAAAGTGATCTACCTTGGCCATGGGGTAGGATGAGGGGAGATTAAGCCCTTACCCAGCAAAGTACAGGCTGTACAAGACTGGGCCACTCCCAACTACTCAAACTCAAGTAAGAACCTTCTTAGGATTTACTGGTTACTACAGGAACGTCATTGAGAACTATGGGACCATAGCTTCTCCTCTGAATACGGTATCCTCTGCCAAGTACCCTAAAAAGGTCAAGTGGAATGAGGACTTTGAAAAAGCCTTTCAGGGGCTGTATGATGCCCTCTTTAAAGCTCCAGTGCTGAGAGCTTTAGATTATACTCGTGCCTTCTTAGTCCAGACTAATGCCCGGGAGGATAGCTCCGCGGCAACATGCTCGCCTTGGAAACAAGACGACACGAAGCATCACAGTTCGATCCCGGGTCCGCGCTTAAAATCCTCCGAGTGTTAAGCGTGTTATAAATACACAACTAAGTCATATTCCTGTAACAGGGCCTCGATGCCCCCAGGCTGTGTGAGCGCTTAAAAAATGCAACAAAAAAAAAATCCTTCCAACAAAGGGATAGGAGCAGTCTTGAGTTCATTTGATATCAAAGGCAGGGAGCACCCCATCTGCTTTATTAGTACAACATTAAAAGCTATGGAAACAAGGTGGGCAACAATTGAACGTGAATATTTTTCTATTGTGTGGGCGCTGAAGAAATTCAGACCATACCTCTATGGAACTTCTTTCAGGATTCAAACTGACCACCAACCCTTAAGGTGGCTGATGCAAGTGAAGGGAGAACCCCAAAATTGCTTAGGTGGTCCATAAGCCTATAAAGCTTTGACTTAACTATTTTTTTTAAAAACCTTTATTTTTTTTCTGACAGGCACGACACATAGTATGTTATTGAATTTAACAGTTACACAGTAAAGGCGACAACCTATTTTCCACAGCACACATGCAATTAGTTACATCAGTCTAATGAGTTTCGTGGGGAACCCTCTGAGCTACCCTCCCCATCATCTCTGAGGTAGGATCGAAGGGGAGCCCAAATGTCTTTTGGTCTATTGGTAGGTGTAACACTGTTGATGTATTGTTCTTCTGATTCCTGGACGTATATTAGGTTCTTCAGCCATTCTTTGTGGGTGGGGGCTTTCTTCGATTTCCATAGCTGCAGTATGTTTCTTTTGGCCACAGCACCTGCAATGGCCACCAGTCTGCGGATTTTAACTGATGCTTTCCCTATGTCCCCCAGAAGGTATTTGCGTGGGATGGCTGGGATGTCTAGACCAGTAATGTCACTTATGCTTTCTGCCACTTCCCCCCAAAAAGCTTTCTCAGGGGGACATTCCCAGTACATGTGTATCGAGTTTGCGTTGTGAGTATTGCATTTGGGGCATGTCGCCTGGAGGGTAGGGTTCAACTTGGAGATATGTTTTGGAGCCATGTGCAGATGGTTCAGCATTTTAAACTGGATTAGCCTAAAGTTGGAATTTATCGAGATGGTTTTGGTGTGTTGACAGCATTTGGCCCATTGGGCATCTTCTATGGCGCTACCTAGATCCCGTTCCCATTTTAGTTTTATATTATTCACGGATGGGGTATGTTTCTGAGCTGCACCATACAGTTTTGATGTAGATCCTGTGAAGCCCTCTTGTGACATGACTTCAGATATGAATTCATGAGTTGGGGGCATAGGGGAACGATGGCCATTTCTTCCTGCAAGCTGTTTTCATACGGTGGTACTGCAGCCTGGTGGTGAGGCCCGACCCCACTTTATCATGGACTATTGTAAGTGTTGCAAATTTACCATCTGGGTATGAATCCCTTATCTGCATTTCTTTGTCTGGGTCCCATTTGCGCTGTAAGGCCCTGTCAAACGTGGGTTCCAAATCTGGGTAATGCCACAAGGGGGTGAATGGCCAGTATGGGTCTTTGCAGCCTACCCTTGCGAATAATTCTGTCCAAGCACGCACCGATGAGTTCACCGGGTCCACCTCTGTGATGTTCACTTTATTTTTTACAAACGGCATCTCTTGGATATTAGCTGGGGCTACTGTAAATTTCTCCACCCGTACATGTGCGCGTTTTTCCGCGGTGTCCCCCCAGTATTTCGCAAAGTGTGCTTGTGCTGCATGGTAGTATATGTCATGGGGACAGGGCGATGGAAGTGTTGGACGCGATGGAAGCGCCATTAAGGCACCCTTCACGGCGCCCTGTGCAGCGGTCTAGCTGTTACGTCCTGGGCTCTTCATATTGAGGTTAGCCACGCCCCCTCCTTGCGTTGCAACTGTTTCCTGTTCTTCGCTACACTGGTGCCTTCGGTTCCCGTGCCCTCTGTGTAATAACCTCCCGTTTGGATTTCTCTCTTCCTTAGCGTCCTTGTTCTTTTTCAGCCTTTAGCGGTACTACTCTCGGAATCTTTTCTTTCTTTCTGTTTCCTTCCTCCGTTTCTCTACCTCCGCTCGACTTTGCACTTTCAGGTGACTCCGCCTCTTTTTCTCGGCATTTTCGGACTGCCTTTCCTCCGGCTCTGTTATTTTCAACTTGCCACGTTTACTGCTCCTTCGAGCCTCTGGCTTTTCCATTTACTTTCTCTCTCCGCAAACATTTGGTGAATTCATCCGTATTCTGCCTTTCCTTATTTTCGATACTTATGGTCTTTTTCTCCGGTGCTATTCATTAGCGTCTTGCTGTATCACGTCTGGTTTCACGGCTCTGTCTTGTAGTTTGTTTTGGCCTTCCTCCTGTGTTCCACTACGCCCTACCTGCTGTCGATCCTTATTGGGTGGATGAAGGAACTTGTCGGAGATCGAAGCTGGATCTGATACCTGGGACTTTCCGGATCCTCTGCTGCGGACCTTCTTGCCCTTGTTCTTTCGGGGCGCTTGCTCTAACGCACTTCAGTGACTGTTTCCTTCCCGGAACTGAAAGATCTTCCATCCAGCCCTGTACGCATTCAAACAATTCAGGGGTTTTTTCTGCCACTGGCTTTTTCCCCTCAACAGGCTGTGCAGGGAGTCCTCCGCATTGGTTGCTGTTTGTCTCCCTACACAACCACTGTGGCGAGTTCCCGGAACAGACCGTATCTCTTCTCTAAAAAAAAGACTCCGGACCGGACGACGCTATCTGCTGAGGCTGAAATATCTTCCTGCGAATCAGACACCGAATCACAGGTGAGCCCCACTATTGACAGATTGCAACGCCCAGTAATGGCCTCAGCAGAGCAGGTCCAGGAGCTGATAAATGCAGTACAGAGCCTCTCCCTGGAGATGCAGGGAGTGAAGACGGAAAATGCAATACTCCGACAAATGGTGACCACTAGAGACGCCCATCTGTCCGACCTACCGCCTTTTTCTCTTGCAGTTGGGAAATTTGATGGAGCACCCAAGAAGGTTAAAGAGTTTTTGGATGCCTGCCTGGTTTACTTTACTTTCCGGCCCACTACATATGCCTCAGACCGCACTCGAGTGGGATTTCTCATATCAAACATGATTGGGAATGCCCTAGCTTGGGCTACTCCGTTGGTCACGTCCAACAATCCGGTCCTACAAGATTATAACGCCTTCACTAACTTGTTACGACAGTCTTTTGAACGCCAGGAGATCGGCTTCTTGGCGGGTGAAGCAATGTTTGATATCAAGCAAGGATCTACGGACCTAATGTCCTATATCTCAGCATTTAAGAGACTGGCTGCTGAAGTGGGTTGGCCCGAGACCGTGCAACATACTGCATTCAGAAGAGGTCTACATGAAGATCTAAAAGACGAGTTGGCAAGGGTTCCTAGACCGGCTACGCTAACTGAATTATTCTCTCTGGTTCTTCAAATCGACTATCGTATCATGGAACGGAAGACAGAAAGAAGAAAGGGTCGACCTCAGATAACCCCAGTTCCTGGAAACCCATCCTCGACACCTCAACCATCCCACCGGGGAGGGGAAGAACCAATGCAAATCAGCACAGCCAGGGGTCCCCTTTCCTCCATGGAAAGAAACAGAAGAAAAGAAAGAGGCCTTTGCATGTATTGTGCATCTGACGCTCACTTCCTTAGGGACTGCCCAGAAGTACCCCCACGGCGTCGGGGAAACGACAGACCCCGGGTTTAGAAGGAGCCGCTTACCGGGGTGTAGTGGAAGGCTCACCTTGTGCTCAAACTTCAGGAGAAGATCCACATCTTATGGTTTTACAACTCACTCTGCAGTGGAAAGATCAGCCTGAGAAAACAGCCCTAGCCCTCATTGACAGCGGAGCAGCTGGCAATTTCCTCGACGTAAACTGGGCCACACAAGAAGGCATCTGCCTAGTGAATAAAGAGGAGAAACAAAAGGTGGAAGGAGTAGACGGACGCCCCTTGAGTTCGGGACCTATTGTGCAAGCAGCGACCAACATCCAAGTATGTATTTCTCATCACAAGGAAATCCTCGAATTCGATGTCATAAGAGCAGCACATTTTCCTGTAATTCTTGGGATCCCTTGGCTACGTCGACACAATCCAACGATAAACTGGTCCCTCAACACCATAAGATTTGATTCGGAGTTTTGTGTCCATCATTGTTGTCTCCATAATCAAACAGAAAGAGTTGCTGTCTCGTGTCCCTCGGTGATTTCTGACACTCTTCAGGTCCATCATATCCATTCAGTATTTCAGGAGTATGCTGATGTATTTGAAGATCGACTACCTAAGGATCTACCCCCACATCGTCCGGAAGACTGTGTTATTGACCTGATTCCGGAGACTTCGGTCCCTTTTGGGCGCATGTTCTCCTTGACCTTACCCGAAAAGCAAGCTTTAAGGATCTATTTAGATCAAAACCTACAAAACGGATTGATCCGGCCTTCTAAATCTCCAGCTGGAGCTTCTTTGTTTTTCATTGCCAAGAAGGATACTAGTGAGCTGCGCCCCTGCATCGATTATAGAGGACTAAACAAGATCACTGTGAGAGATCGCTACCCAATGCCTTTGATCAAGGACATACTGGAAGCAGTCGAAGGGGCACGCCTGTTTAGTAAACTTGACCTAAGAGGTGCCTATCACCTCTTAAGGGTAAAGAAAGGGGACGAATGGAAGACGGCTTTCCGTACACCTTTTGGACTGTTTGAATACAGAGTTATGCCGTTTGGTCTAGTCAATGCCCCGGCAGCCTTCCAGAGGTTTATGGACCATCTATTTGGTGACTTATTATTTGTTTCAGTTATTGTCTACTTGGACGACATTTTAGTTTTCTCTCGCCATCCTCATCAACATCAGGAACATCTTGCCGAGGTTCTGAGGAGACTGAGGCGCCATCAACTCTTTGCTAAACCCGAAAAATGTCTTATTGCTGTGCCTTCCGTACCCTACTTAGGATTTGTCCTATCTGAACAAGGCATCGAAATGGATCAGAAGAAGGTCACGGCTATTCTCGAATGGCCCTCTCCTTCCACTGTAAAAGAGGTACAAGCCTTCTTGGGTCTCTCCAACTTCTATAGAAGGTTCATTCTCAACTTCTCTGAACAAGTACTCCCCATCACTACTCTTCTAAAAAAGAACGTTCCCTTCAGTTGGAATCACACTGCGGAACAAGCGTTTCAAGGATTAAAGAAAGCCTTTTGTTCCGCCCCCATACTAAAACAACCTGATCAAAGAATACCCTTCATTGTTGAAACGGACGCTTCAGCGGGAGCCTGGGGGCAGTACTCAAACAAGAGTTCAACAGGGTTGAACACCCTATTGCCTACCTCTCGCGCACACTAAACCCCAGTGAGTACAATTACTCAGTAATTGAAAAGGAGCTGTTGGCCATTAAAAAGGCATGCTCGGAATGGAGACATCTACTTCAAGGGTCAAGACACCCATTTGAAATTCGTACAGACCATAGCAATCTTAAGGTGTTACAACAAATGGAGTGCAGGAACTCCAGACAAGCCCGATGGGCTTATTTCTTTGCTCAATATGATTTTTACATTACCTACCTTCCAGGTAGCAAGAACATATTGGCAGACTGCTTATCCAGGAGTCCTTCTTCTTTTGCCAGTCCACCTTTTAAGGGAGAAGATATGTTCCCAGAAGTCCGATTTGTTCATTCACTTTCCAAGTTTCTTCAGAAAGTAAAAGAAGCCTCGATAGAGGCTCTCAAGCCTCTTCCCAAATGTGTAAAGAACAAACTAACCAAGAAAGAAGAAATGTGGTTCCATCAAGGAAGACTCTTTGTACCTGTTGCCGGACTACAAGAACGAGTCCTTCATTGGGGTCACCATTCTCGGATCGCAGGGCACAAGGGCTTCGCTGCCACATCTGACCTTATCCGACGGATGTTTTGGTGGCCGTCCATGCTTTCCGACATCAAACAATTTGTTAGTTCTTGTCCTATCTGTGCCAGAAGTAAGACAATCCCTTCTAAACCGGCAGGGCTACTGTTACAACCCAGACTTCCAACTACTCCGTGGGCACATGTCTCCACGGATTTTGTGACTGATCTTCCGTTATCACAAGGATGCACTGCAATCATGGTTACGGTCGACAGTTTCAGCAAGATGGGTCATTTCACCCCTCTGAAAGGAATACCTTCGGCTCCGGAGATGGCACAGGTGTTTCTCAGAGACGTGATTAGACTCCATGGTATTCCAACTACCATCCTATCTGACCGAGGCTCACAATTCACTTCAACATTCTGGAAGACGTTATGTGGCCTGCTAGGGATTGAAAGAGCTCTCACCTCTGGATACCATCCCCAGTCAAATGGACAGACAGAGCGGCTCAATGCCACCATGGAGCAGTATCTCCGTTGCTTTGTCAATAATCAACAAGACGACTGGGTGTCACTCCTACCCTTAGCCGAATTCTCTTATAATAATACAGTACACTCAGCCATCAAGATGTCACCCTTCTTCTGCACATATGGGCAACACCCCCGATCCTTTCCGCTGGATAAGATCCAACCTTCAAACCTGCCAACAGTGGATTCCCTATTAGAAAACATACACAAGACCCAACAGATGGCTGTTAGTAATCTGCAAGAAAGTCGAGCCCGATATAAACATCAGGCAGACCTACACCGCACCCAAGATCCTAACTGGCAAGTCGGAGATAAGGTCTGGCTCTCTACCAAGTACCTACCCAGATGGACTCATCCATCAAAATTGGCCCCCAAATATCTAGGTCCATATTCAATCACTGCTCGGATTAATCCAGTGGCTTTTCGACTAAAACTTCCTCATCAACTCAGCCGAATCCACCCAGTGTTTCACTCTTCTTTGTTGAAGTCATTTATCCCTGATCTTCACCACCGGAAAAGAAGATTCCAGATAAAGAGCCGGGAACCTGACCCAGAAGTCTATGAAGTAGACAAGATCCTGGACTCCAGATATTACAGAGGCAGACTTCAGTACTTGATCCGGTGGAAAGGATATTCTCAGGCTGAAGATTCCTGGGAACCTGTGACAGGTATTTCAGCTCCCAGATGTGTAAGGCAGTTTCATGCCCTTCATCCCGGTAAACCCGGGGTAGGTACCCCTAGAAGGGGGCATACTGTCATGGGGACAGGGCGATGGAAGTGTTGGACGCGATGGAAGCGCCATTAAGGCACCCTTCACGGCGCCCTGTGCAGCGGTCTAGCTGTTACGTCCTGGGCTCTTCATATTGAGGTTAGCCACGCCCCCTCCTTGCGTTGCAACTGTTTCCTGTTCTTCGCTACACTGGTGCCTTCGGTTCCCGTGCCCTCTGTGTAATAACCTCCCGTTTGGATTTCTCTCTTCCTTAGCGTCCTTGTTCTTTTTCAGCCTTTAGCGGTACTACTCTCGGAATCTTTTCTTTCTTTCTGTTTCCTTCCTCCGTTTCTCTACCTCCGCTCGACTTTGCACTTTCAGGTGACTCCGCCTCTTTTTCTCGGCATTTTCGGACTGCCTTTCCTCCGGCTCTGTTATTTTCAACTTGCCACGTTTACTGCTCCTTCGAGCCTCTGGCTTTTCCATTTACTTTCTCTCTCCGCAAACATTTGGTGAATTCATCCGTATTCTGCCTTTCCTTATTTTCGATACTTATGGTCTTTTTCTCCGGTGCTATTCATTAGCGTCTTGCTGTATCACGTCTGGTTTCACGGCTCTGTCTTGTAGTTTGTTTTGGCCTTCCTCCTGTGTTCCACTACGCCCTACCTGCTGTCGATCCTTATTGGGTGGATGAAGGAACTTGTCGGAGATCGAAGCTGGATCTGATACCTGGGACTTTCCGGATCCTCTGCTGCGGACCTTCTTGCCCTTGTTCTTTCGGGGCGCTTGCTCTAACGCACTTCAGTGACTGTTTCCTTCCCGGAACTGAAAGATCTTCCATCCAGCCCTGTACGCATTCAAACAATTCAGGGGTTTTTTCTGCCACTGGCTTTTTCCCCTCAACAGGCTGTGCAGGGAGTCCTCCGCATTGGTTGCTGTTTGTCTCCCTACACAACCACTGTGGCGAGTTCCCGGAACAGACCGTATCTCTTCTCTAAAAAAAAGACTCCGGACCGGACGACGCTATCTGCTGAGGCTGAAATATCTTCCTGCGAATCAGACACCGAATCACAGGTGAGCCCCACTATTGACAGTATAGCACAAAATCAGGGGCTGCCAATCCGCCTGTTTCATATCTTTCACACATTTTGGGCCAACTTAGTCGAACCTGCTTTCCTCCCCATACAAAGTTTGTTGCTAGTCTTTGCAATCTCTGAAAGAAGTCTCTGCCGGGCCATATGGGTATACCACAAAACATATATAACAACTTGGGTACCACCACCATTTTAAGCAGCGCCACCCGCCCATACATGGATATTGGGAGTTTCCCCCATAGAGCTAGTTTGTGTTCTAGGAGTTGTAGATAGGGTTCGTAATTGTTTGTGTATAGTGTCTGCCTGTCGGTGGCCATTAATATTCCCAGGTATCGTGCACTTACGGGGGACCATTTGAAATCTGCGGTGGCACGTGATTGTACTGTGGCCATCGTCAGTGGGATTATTTCTGACTTGGATTAGTTAATTTTATATCCAGAGTACATGGAGAAGGTGTTAATTTCCTGCATTATCGGGGGTAAATGGGTTTCTGGGCTGCGTACATACAACATTCTGTCATCTGCTTATAGTGAAAGGAGCTGGGGAGGCCCCCTGATGCGAATGCCCCAACACAAGTGTTTGTGTCTAACCTTGGCAGCCATGCCCTCTATCGTGAGTGCGAAAATGAGAGGGGACAGGGGGCAACCTTGTCGGGTGCCTCATTCTAGCTGAAAGGGTGATGACAGAGTGTTGTTAGTCCTTACTATTGCTACCGGTTTCGTATATAGCAGATGGATATACCCAATAAATACAGGTCCAAACCCCAGCTTACGCAGCATTGCAAACATATAGTTCCATGAAACGGAGTCAAACGCTTTTTCAGCGTCAAGGGTGATTGCTGCCACCTTAGCGTTTGGGTCCATTTGTGATGTGATTGCGAAAAACCTTCTTAGGGTCAGTGCCGTTGACCTGGCAGGGATAAATCCCGTTTGGTCAGTATGAATTAGTTTATTCATGTGCGGGAGCAGCCGATTTGCCATTGCTTTGGCATAGATTTTGGCATCCGAGTTGATCAATGACAGTGGGCGGTAAAACGCAGGGTCCTGGGGAGGTTTGTGTGGTTTTAACAGGACTGTTATTATCGCTTCTCTCATGGTGCTCGGTAGCTCACCCCTATCGAGCGCCTCTTCCCAGACTTCCAGCAGTTTTGGAGCCGTCTCAGCTTTGTATGTTGTAGAAGTCTAGCGGGATACCGTCTGATCCGGGGGTTTTACCTGCATGTAGGTCTTTTATCGCTTGTTCGATTTCCTCGATTGACAATGGGAGTTCCAGCAGTGCCCTTTCGGTTTCCCCCAGTTGAGGCACAGGAAAGGACTCCATGTAGGTTTGTAGTTCCCTAAGGGTCACTGTGTCCGCGTTGGTGTAGAGTTTAACATTGAATAGCTTAAACGCTTCATTAATTGCCTTTCGAGTCGTTTGCACTGTCCCATCGGGGTCGTTGATGCTTGTGATGTATCTAGATCCTTGCTCTGCCCTAATTAAATTTGCCATTGCCTTACTCGCCTTGTTGCCCTCTCAGTATTTTCTCGCCCTCATTGGTTGGATTATATATCTTTTTCAGCCAGGGCCCGAAATATTTCCAATAGTACTTGTATCTTTTGCAGGTGTGTCTTCTCTTCGGCCTCGGGTTGTTGGGTCTCAAGGTCTCTAAGTTCCATTTCAGTTTGGCTTAAGTCCCTTCTGATGTCTCTCAGAGCCCCACATGCTGTCCCCATCAATTGGCCTCTCAGCCATATTTTGAAAGTTTCCCAGATTAAGTTCTGGGTCGGCACTGTTCCTGAATTTCGTTCAAAGAAATCATCTATTTCAGTCCTTAGTGATTCAAGTACTGCATCAGTAGGTCAGGAGGCATGTGCCATGTACGAGTAGTACGCTCCATATCTTTCAGGGTCCGCTTTAGGAGAACTGGGGAGTGATCCGACAGTGTAAGTGGGTGGATTGTGCACTCTTCTGTTTCCACAACCCATCCAGGGAACATAGCCAATAGTCTATGCGGGAGCTGGACCCATGCACCCGAGTAAAATGTGTATTCCCTGTTGCGTGAATGTAGGTAGGGTCAGCATAGCTTGCTTCAGCACCAGTGCTGCTCTAGTGTTTTGTTTGCAGCCTTCTGTTGAGCGGTCAAGCTCTGGGTCTAGTATTACGTTGAGGTCGCCCCCCCATATTACCATTGCTGTCCCCAGAGTTGATATGAGTTCAACCAGGCATAGGTAGAATTCTGGGCAGTCTACATTGGGGCCATATGTATTAACCAAAATTACTTCCCTATTGTATAGTTGCCCCTAGAGGATTACATAGCGACCATCCTCATCTGCCAGGGATTTGGACATCTGAAAATTGACCTGCTTGTGCACCACTGTGAGCACCCCCCTAGCCATAGAGGAATAGTTTGTAGCTATTTTTATGGGGCCCCAATTCCATGCAAATGTTCCGGTGACTTTCTTTGTGGTGTGCGTCTCTTGCAGTAATAGACTTCTATCTTGTGGCGACTAGCATATGCCAGTATTTTCCGAGCTTTTATCCGGTGTGCCAGACCCTGTATGTTTCAGGTAAGCAGTTTAATGTCGTGCATCTTAGTTATTTTGTCGCAGGTGTGCTGTGTCGCTTCGTCCATCACCTCTTCATTCATGTCGTTTCCGTCAGTGTTTTCTTGTATGTAGTTTACTTCTCCTCTCCCGGTAAGCATAGGTCTGGTTTCGGCTGGTCTATTATGATGCTTATTTCCATACAATGGCTCTTCCCTTTCAATTAGTGGGCAACTGGCCCAACACCCTCTCCACCCCCCACCCTCGCCATCCCCCCAACTGGACAGTGTAGAACCCCTGTGAACTTTCAACTGTTGAACATGTATGCAGCGCTGTGCGGTTATTCTGTCCTGTTTCACGTGCCAACTAGTCCGCCCGTTGGGCCGCCACATCCGTTAGCTTGTGTATCCAGAAGTTCTGGGTGATGTAGGTATTGACATGCTTTTGGCATGTCTTTATGTACTTGCTCCGGGTAGTGGGTTCTTGTCTTTCGATGGTTGCGGGATATTGCGTTCGATGTACCCCATAGCTTCTTCAGGAGATTCAAAGAATTGTGTTTTCCCAGCGTATTGCAGGCGTAATTTAGCGGGAAACAAAATTGCGTAGGAGATGGACCTTGCTCGGAGTGCTCTTTTGGCCTGGTCGAAGTTGCGCCGGGCCGTTTGTACTCCGTTTGAAAAGTCTGGGTATATGTGTACTCTGGTGGAGTCGTATGTAAGGGTACCTTTCTCACGTGACAATCGTGGGATCAGGTCTCTGTCCCGGTAGTTAAGGATACAGCGATAACTGTGCGTGGTGGGGCACCAGGTTTAGGTGGGGCTGCCAGTGCACGATGGGCCCTCTCAATTAAGAATTGTTGAGACAGCTGCGTTTCACGGAGTACTGTTTGGATTACTTCTTCTAGATATACTTCCATCGCCACATTGATTTGTTTTTCTGCCAGCCCAACCACCCTAATGTTGTTGCGCCGGGACCTAGTTTCCAAGTCCTCACACTTCATTTGGACCTGTTTCAGGTCTTTCTTGATGGTTTCCATGTTTTTGCCCTGGGTTGTGAGAGTGTCTTCAACAGTGCTTATCCTGTTTTCATTCTCCAGCACCCGGGCGTTCACCTTTTGGAGGTCTGCCTTAATGGATGATATGGTGCACACTGTCGTCTAGTTTGGTGTTTACTACAGCAAATCCTGCCTGTAACGCCACCATGTATGGGTCTGGCAGTGAGTCTGGCAAGGTTTTGGGTTCAGGTGTGCCGGATCGTGAAATCTCTTCATTTGTGTCATCCATTGCGGCGTTCGTAAATGCATTCATGGGCCCCTTTTTATTTGTCTTATTGCCTCTGGGCATATTGGTTGAGGGCAGATCGTAGCTGTGGGCAATCGCCTCTGGGCTGGGTTTATTTATGATATTGATATGTTTTGTGTAGAATGGCTCCACAGCTTATCCTCTGTCATAGTCCTGGGTTCCCCAGCCCCAAGTTAAGAGCCACTTATCATATGCTCCCCTCCAGCTGAGTTCCTTGCATTCAGGCAGGGCCTTTTAGTATACGTTGCGCCCAGACACAACGGGGTATTCACTTGCACTGTGGGGTATTCACTGCTATGGGCCGTGGGTCGGCACCAGGAGGGGGCACAGGTGTCTCTCCGCTCCGTGTCTCTCCTTGATCGCCCCGCACACGTGCGGTACCATTATTAAAATTGTGCAGGCGGCCCCCCTCTGCGGTAATGCGTGTGTTTATTTATGTTTGTTCTTTCCCCCTTGCCACCAGCACCCAACGTACAATCAATGGGCGGAGGGGGCGCACCCTCGACCCGGACGGCCCGCCACTAGCAACACAGCGCACACGGCGGCCTCGGGGGAGGGGGATGCCCACACTCCAACTTACTTGCGGCAGCTCCGGTGCTTGTGCCTGAGTGTCCTGCAGCGCTTGGCTTGCAGCGTGCTGGGGGGCTCACTCTTCGGCGCCGCGGTCCTGCTCCGCTCCGATGGTTTCACTGCTCTGGGCACAGCAACTTCCCGCGTATGCTGGAGGGCTGGGTGTTGCGACTGGGTGTGGGGAGGGGAAGCGGTCCACACCAACGTTTCTTCCCGCGCGGACCCGGTGTCTCTGTAGCTCGGTTTTTCTACGTCTTCACTGGTTGCTGGTTCTTTATGGGGGTACCTTCTGGTGCACACTCGCTTCCGCCTTATTTTTCTTCGCAGCACTTTAATATTAGCACTCTGGTTACTGAGGATTTGTAGCAGGATTTTTTATACACGGCGCAGCTACACAGCTAGGCGGCCATTTTCATTGGCGTCCTACAGCGCCCCCCCTTTGACTTCACTATTGAGCACGGGTCAGGTACCCAACATAAGAATGCTGATGGTCTCTCCTGAAAGTATGACCAACTGGATTAAGAGAGCTATCTAATAGTGGATTAGATCCTCCTGTCCCTAGTCTAGAGGGTGTGGGGGTGGGGGGGATTCAAACATTTGGGAGATTGTTTTTAATTATTGTTATGGTTGACAAAGAAAAATCAACCTTTCAATATACACAAGATTAGATTAAGATTATCAGTAAATATAAGTGACAATCAGTAATAATGATAAAAAAATAAAGGAAAAAAGGAATCTAAAAATAGAATTCATTTCAGTACATAAGAGTATATGAAATAAAAATACAGAATGAACATTTCATGATCAGTTGGAAAGCCTACTCTTTAAAAGGACATACATTGTCATCAAAGGGTTTAATAAAATGTGGGACATATTTGACAATAGAATTGGCTTAAAACCTATGTTCAAGTTCGGTCTCACCAGGTAGAAGAGTCAGAAGCCAATAAACATGTTCTGTACAAAATACAAAGTTTCCAAACATAAGATATGCTTAGTGAGAGCAAGCCCAATTCATGCCTCCCTATGCGCATGTGTTGACTCCCAGGCAGAGATAATACTTGTTCCAAAACAAACCCTCCAATCGCAACCCAAATAGTTCTGTCCTCCAGGCTCTGGTTTCAGCACCATAAATGATTATTGGTACTATCTTCTGATTATAAAACTTAAGTAATGGTTCAACTGAGTATTTACCATATTTCGAATGAATAATACGTGCATGAGCATCAGCTGTCTGCACTTTTCTCCTCAGCTCAAGAAAATAGGGTAGGTCAGAGATGTGGTTGTTGGTATTTATACCTAGATAGCGATATTCATTGCCCACTTCTAAACGCGTACCATGTAGGAGCATTTATTAATTAGGCGCTTGGGTGCACAAATTAGGATTTACATTTTTTTAGGTAATTGTAAATTGGATCAAGACGGCATAATTCCCCAATGCAGTAAGATTTTGCAAGCCCTTTGGGTTCTTAGATAGGACGAAATCATCTGCATACAGTAGTCAAGGCACAACTCGCTGACCAAGCGTTGGAGAATCAGAAGTGACTTTGGCAAAATGGTGTCTCATATAGGATATAAAAAAGTTGAACAAGGCGGAAGCAAAGATACAGCCTTGTTTAAAGCCTCTAGAGGTAGGAAAAGGGGCCAAAAGTCTACCGTCTAGAAGAATTTGGATTGTTGTATCCAAGTGTAGTTGCAAAACAAGAGCCTGGTTATGAGCTGGACAAGCTGCATTTGGACAGTTTGATTCTTAATAAATCTCTAGAAACAGAATCAAAAGTGGTCTTAAAATCGATGAAGGGCATATAAACAGGCTGCTTCACCTGTTGTTCATGCATTTTTATTGCATTGATGGTTAATAAGTTAACCGCTGTACCTAGTCCCGGAATAAAACCTGCCTGAAAGGTGTCATGTTAATGGTGGGAGGACATCCAATGATTAAGATCTCTTAAGATTAATCGCGAAAAAAAGTTTTCCTGGTGCATCTAATAATGTGATGGGGCGGTAGTTCTATGGTAATTGACAATCACCTTTTTTGAAGATCGGAGCAATGATTGATTTATTCCATGAGGTTGGGATTTGTTGTCTCACAATATGGGTGAAAATACTAAAGTGAATTGTTGCCCACGCGTCGAGATAAGATTTCAACATGGCATTAGAGAGCCTGTCTGGCGCGGCTGCTCTAGAAGAGCTTAGTTTTGAGATATACTAGGTAATGTCTTCTAAACTGAAGCCGATGGTAGTGTCATTTAAAGATGTTTTCACTAGTTTGTTGGCCATGTTGGCCATGGGCATACAAGACGCGGCTGGCACTGCATTGATTTGCATGGGAACTTGGGTGATATGATCCGCTTTATTTAATAGGCCCCAAATTAAGGCTACATTTTTGGAAGCTAATTTGTTCAGCATCCTTGCGCATGATCAAAGCTTTGTGATTTGATCCAATTTTTATAATTTTGTTTTTACTCCAGTTTGTATATTGTGTTTTTTACTTTTCTCAGTCTCACCCTTGAGAGTCTTATTACAAGGGGCAGGCTAGCAAGAGTTCTTATGCACAGGCGAATGCAATTTTTCTTTCGTGTAGCTCGTGATCATATACATGTTTGTCTATGAATCACTTTGGAGAAAGCAGACGGTTGTAAAATATTTGTAAGGCAGCTACATAAAGTCCATCAGAATGTATGGTTGTGGATTTACTGTACCTTGTTGGTCCAGTATAAGTGTGTTTAAGTGCCTCATTGAAACTGGGGACTATCTGAATCGGTTTCTGCCCCCCGAAAGTGTAAGGGCAGATCTGTAGAATTGCGATTGGTGAAGAGGAAGGGTCCAGGTCCAGGTTAGTGACAGACGTTCATGATCACTATGTTTTTGAGGTTTGATTTGAAAATGGTCAATAATTGAAATTGAAACATATCTTGATCTGTATAGATGTAGTGAGTGATTGCTGTCTGATCTCTTTTCCACATGTTCTGAGTGGGAATATCACCCTTTATCGCTCGATTGAGCATAATTAATTCTCTCCTCCATTAACGAGGACCAGTGCTGCACAAGAGATTCATTGTGAGGGGTGTTTTTAGTCAAACAGTGGATGCTGAGATCGCTAGCTAAGATTACATGTTTTATTGAACATTCATCAGTGATCAGATCTAATACATACTCCAAATCTTGTAGAAATATATCTGCATCTATGCTATAATGGTTCCAATATATGTTGATGAGGGCTAACAGTTCAGATGGGGTGTTGATTTTGACTAATTGAGTAAACCTATTCAGAGGTGCCCATGATTCTAGCTGAAGGTCTGAGGCAGTTTTCACTGCAACCAGTAGACCAGCCTTGGGTCTTCCTCTAGTTGACGCCTTGGCAGGCAATATCGTAGCTGCATAGTTGTCCGAAGCTTGGGGTCTCAGTTAGCCAGATTTCCTGAAGGGCAATGCTGTTGTAGGTAATCAACTGAATGGAAGTAGTGGATAAAAAGTGTTTGAAACCCCTGGTGTTCCAACTGGCAAATTTACAAATATGAGCTTTGCAAGTCTTGAGTTGCTAATTATAACTCAACTGACACAGTTTTAGGGAACAATTTGATTTGTTTGCAGTTTCTAACTGTTGAAGAGTCTCAAACGCTCCTTGAGCACAAGTTACTTTTAAAGGCAGAGAAAGTAAGTAATTATTATTCATGAGGACAGTATAACTTGGTAATCGGGGCATCCTGAGTTTAGTCAGGGATTGTTCCTGAATGAGATTAAAGCCTAGTTGAAATAATTGAGCGCCACCTTGCCATATAGTGTTGAGCACTATGCCCAATTGAATCCAGAGTCTTGCAAGTGCCAAATCATTGTCATGCAGGAGTTCTACTTGCGCTATATCTGATGAGCAGAGATCTTATAGTATTTGAACATCACTAAAGATGTTCAATATACTAGTTCTGTTTAAATCATAAATTGGGAAAGCGCAACCTCTGCACAGAAGAATTAAGTGATGATAGCATATGGTGGCGTGTTGGATTTCTTTATGATTAAGTGCCATTACCTGTTGAAGAGGACTGAGACCGCAATACAGAATTAGTAAACGGTATAAGAGCTCCTGGATGAGCTGGCAAGGCATGCTTCTGGTCAGATTTCTGCAAGCTGCAAGTGCTCAAGGCTGATTTAGGATGCCTAGTCCGTGTTTGCGGCAATGCTGCAAATAGGGCAACTGATTTGGCAATGTTTGTCGTGCTTTTGCTCCAACGTTAGAAAATTCTTATTCCGAGAGTTCATGGATCATGTCTAATGGGACAGATGTGAGGGCTGAACGTGAGCACAACAAGGACCTGGGAGCCTTTTTGTCAAGACATTCTACTTCTTGCAATAGATCAGCAAGAGGCTTCTATAGTAGGTTGTCAATCGTAGCTGGAGCATGCACAGGATTGACAAGGTTTATTTTGCGAGTTTCTTTTGGACCATGCTAACATTGCATATTTTTTGTTGATGGCGGTATTAGCTATTTGGGACTGCTTGCTCAGCAAAGTTAGGGAGTGAATAAAATGCAGCGAGCCTCATCAAGCTGTGGTCGAGGGAAGTTTCATGTTTTTAGTTTTTTTCATGGTCTCATGAGGTTTCACAACATTTTTGTTTGGCCAAAAATAGTGAATGTTTGCTTAGCCTGGAGCTGGGGAGCTATGGTCTTGGCATGGGGTAAAGTGTCAGGGACTACGATAGCTGTGTCAATTTAAATTGGCAAAGAGATAGAAGTTTCCTCAGATGACGTGGCCCCAGTTTCGACTCGCATCACATTAGAATTTTAGTTAGGGGACAAGTCCATTTCAGGCTGCCTCTGAGGAAGGATAGCAAGAGGTATATGTACATCACGACCCAGGAGCTGCAACATCAGTGAGGTCTGCCTATTGACTTTAGCATCTAAGCTTTCAAACAGCTTAGTTGGTGATAAAAGGGCTGTGTTCATGGCGCTAAGCGTCAATTCTATAAATGGTGCAGCCGAAGCTTGAGGGGAGATAGGTTGATGTGATGATGGGAAGACTGGCTTGCGAGGTGTGGGATTGGCTAAGGAAAGTGAAAGAACAGGCGATTTATCGGTAGAATTAGCAAACACAATGGAAGATTGGGACAAGTTAGTGGGACAAGGATTAGAAGGGGAAGAAAGAGGTGGCTGAACAGAAACAGCTGTATGTGGGGGAACTGTAAGGGAAGAGACATCATCAGTTAAATCAATATGAGTAGGGCGGGAAGTTGAGGTAAGTCTTGGTTAGCACTTGCTTGATTGCTTGCTTTAATTTCATATTCCACAGAAATGGATGGTTGTAGCGGGTAGTTATGCACTTGAACTAGTGTTAGTTTCAATACGTGCGTCATCGGCCATTACATTTGGATCGTGTGAGGGTTCTGATTGCATCGCTTGTTGGCAAGATGAGACGGAAGTCTGAGTCAGGTTCGCAGCAGACATGCTGAAACCCACGGCTATTCTGGAGTCTGGAGTCGTGGACAAATCAATTAATGGTGGATTAGCATGAGGGAGCTCAGTAGGAAATGGAGCTGCTTCTTTAAGAGTGGAAATGCCAGCCACAGGCTTGTTAGCTACTTTGACAGTATCAGTGGTGCAAAATCCTTGAATGTCAGCAGTAAGTGACTGCGATCGAAGTCAAGAAGAGGCGCCACTAGCTCGGGTGAAAGTTGGAATTTGCACAGCCCGTGTAGGGGTGCATTTTGGTTGATTCAGAAGTTTACTGATCTCTTTAGCAGGGGGCATCGCTGATTTTAAAGAATATATGCCAGACATGAGACATGAAAACACACTGAGTGTATAGATTAATAACATACAGAAGTGAGATCAGTAAACAAGAACTGGGATGTGCAGATGAAACATGAGTGTACACACACTCACCAGTCACCAGCCAAACAGCGAAACAGCACTCAGCAGAGCACTCCGCAATGTACGCGCTTCCTCGATTTATAGAAGAAGCTGAGGTAGGGGAGGATCTGAACACTGTTTAAAATGCTGTCAGCGTTTCTCTGGAAAATATGAAAACCCTGTCGAAATGCAATGGATATAATCCAACAGAAAATGTAGCCAATTCTCCAGCAAAACAGCACTCAGCAGAGCATTCCGCAAAGGGAGACTTATCATTTGTATGCTTTATTCCCTGTCCTTTGTCTGCCAGAGGGCCTAAATGGCACCAGCTCCCACTGGGGGTCTGGCTGTCCTGATTGGACATTCATCAATAAGCAACAACTGGTTACTCCTCCCTTAGCTTCACACCAATTAGCGGCGACACTCTTCAAATGCTATGTTGAATTTAGCATTATGTAGTCCAGAAACAATTATTACAAATGTTCCATTGGGATAATTGTTTCTGGACTATAGCATTTGAAGTGTCACGGCTAATGGGTGTGAAGCTAAGGGAGGGGTAATCAGTTCTCGCTTATTGATAAATATTATAGGTTCCTTCCCCCCATTGCAACTGGTCACCAGAAAACAAAGAATTGGGAAGTACCCATTATTAACACATGTCCCAATTGGACAGCCAAACACCCCATTCTATAAATTGCTGAGGAAGATTGCAGAGGAGCGAGTGCTGGAACTGTATAAAAGGCGAGGCTCCTGGAGTAAAAAGCAAGTCGACCACTGGAAGCTGAAGTAACCAAAGAAGATGACCAGAGATGCCTGCAAGACCCTATGCAACACAGTGAACCGACAACTGCTGTCCTGAACCCGTTTTCTGTGCGACAGGAACTCAGAAGAGGTCTCCTTCCGTTTGACTGGTGGAAACAACAAGTCCCAAGACAAACTTTTATTTGAGCCATCTCCCGAGGTCCTGTGAGTTTCCAAAGCTGCTGAACCCTACACCAGTAGACCTGCTGCCCATTTCGAGTGCAACCTCGTTGGAAGGCCGAATCTGAAGTCTTTGCTGAGCCCTCAAGGACACTCCAGAGACTCAATCTAACTCGTCCAGACCCCCTCATTAGAGTGTGGGACTATAGGAACCGAAGAAGATTGACTGGGTGAATCGCGTCCTTTGTTGGTACTGCAGAAAAGGCGACAAAACCGCAGAGCGTCTGTTAGGAAAGATTTCCCTTGGGTGCAATTTTCCCTCCATTTATGGACCGTCCAAACGTTTTGCTTGTGTTTGGCTAATATAACCTGACATTTTCCTGTGGAGCACAGCCTTCCGCTGTGCTCCTCTGGGCTTTTGCTTGTCTGTTATTGTGAAACTGACACGTCCTTCAGGCAGTCATTACTGGGAATCTATGTTTCCCTTAGTCTGGCTATGTTGCCATTTCTTGGTAACCTTTCATCTATGTGCCAAGTACCTTGCAGTCCTGCGCATATGAGTCTTATGTTTAATGGCCGTAGACACCCTCTAGGGATGTTTTGGTGATTTTACAAGTGTGCCTAGGATGAACTGGTGGCAGCAGTTTACTTTTATAGTATTTTTACTTCTTTTTAATGAATCATATCGCATTTACCACGTTTGGCTCAAGAATGTGGCCAGTGCCGAAAATGGCAGTGCCACAAAGTCTTTTCCTCTGTCCTTTGGCTATTTTGTCCCTTTGCCTTCCCCCAGGTCGAGCTGACCTGGGAATTCCTTATTTGGGCATGCCTTCTCCTGCGAAAACTGCAACTTTTACTGGCTCCTGCATGTCATGTGTGCTAGTGCCCAGGAAGAGGATTAGGACTGTCTGGTCCCAATCCACACTACTGGTGCCAGTATATTTGGTATGCTTCAATGACTAGGACCACTGTGGATCGTGATTGGTCCATGTCCGGCATGCATGCAAGAGAGCAGATCTTCGATCGGTTATCCCAGATTTGACTGCAAAATGATAAAAGAAGGTCGATTCCCTGAAGTTCATATTACAGAAGGAGCCAAGTATCCTGAAATGCTAAAGCACACCAGTGGAACCGTCGGAGATGTGCTGGAAGGTTTGGCACCCTGAGCCCGCTGTTGTCCCGTCAGACCCCATGTTTTTGCATCGACCATTGAAGGCCTGCAAGGGGGCTTCAACCCTTTGGATTAGTGGGAACAACTTTCGACACCTCCTGATTACCCTCCCAAAGAGCCTCATCAGAAGTGTTCCTGTGCCATCCAGTAAACTGACCAACTCGAACCCAGGGTATTGCTTAGGAGCGCCGCTGTACCTAGTTGACACTTGAGAATTATGGAATTGCCAGCTTGTGATCCTGGACCCTCTCCCACCAAATGTCGTAGTCCTAGCTTCACTGGGTCACGATTTAAGAGTGCTCCATGCCGCAAGCATTTGTTGTCCCTGTATCACCCTGCTGTGGTGATGGTCATTGTAGGAGCCTTTCCTGCCTGCCTCCCTACCCCCCTGTGCCCTGTGATGTGCTGCACTGGACTGTCCTCTTTTCTTCACTGAGAGCTGAGAAAAGACTACTGTCCCGCCGCAGACGATCGTCCAGTCCCATAGCCGCTGAGAGCCGGAGCGACATGCAACTTCAGGGGTTAAACCTACAAGTGATCCGGCCTAGACTGGCAAAGTTTGTCCCGGACTGTGTTGAGGGTCGGTGAGTACTTGCATCACTTATCGGTAGCCCCCTGGCACAGCCATTGTTCTTTACGCATGAGAATCCCTAAAAAGATACTCTCCTTAGCTGGGCTAGCCTGCGCTCCCTAGCTATTCCCGAAACCGGTAAGTTGCTCTACCTGCAAGTGTACATCCTCCTCGAATAGTAGGACACTGTTCTTCATCACCTCAAGCCCCTTACTGAACTGCTACAGCTCTTTGAAGAGGATCCGCTTTCTCTCATTACACATGACCGCGCGTGTTCTAAACACTACTGTACTTTTGAGCATAAGGCTCGCCTCTTCGTAGGGCTGCACTGCTTAAGTTAGAGATCCATTCTGAAGAATTGTCTAATGCTATATTTGTATTAACCTACTCTTCTGTTGCAGGTAGTGGATGTCATTTCCTCTTTACCGCATTAGGCAAAATGTAACTGTATATATGTTAAATAGTGAAAGGCGTCTGTGGTGACTGTTTTATATTACTGTGGTTTATTCGTGTTTAATTATTAATGTCTATAATAAATGTATATGTATTTTTTATATACACTTGTCTAAGCGTTTTCTGTGGAGTTCTATTGTATTTGCTCATTGTGAGCTTCCAATCACTCTCACCCCTCCTGAGACTTAGTCTTGACCGCCTGGCAAGATACCATGATTGGTGTGGCTTGTCCAGAAGTTTCCCCTGTTCCACTAAACTAGGGTGGCCTCCTAAACTTCTGCCCACCAGGTCAGTGTTTAGAAATCCATCTTAACAGTGAGCAGGGAAGTTGCTGAAAGCCGTGCCAGAGGTCTTCCCTCGAGACTGCTGCTGAGAGGTCCCATCCATTGTCCTGTCTTGCGCCATCAGACCAAGCAATCCGGTCCAGAGCTGCAACATTGCGGAGCACCCACCACAAACATTTTCTTCACTACTGAGGGGAAAGGGTATTGCTTTCCTTATTCCAGAAAGTCGCTCCAGAGCATTGGCAGTGCATGTAGAGGTGTCCAGGGCAACCCCCTCTTGCCTCCGACTCGAGCCGCTGCTTGTGTCCCTTTAGCGAGTCCTTTAACAAAGTCTCCAATGTTGGTTACGCCTTCTTGTATCTTTCTTCCTAAAGACTCGAAAGTATCCACAGGAACCTTTAATTTCAACTGCTTTGCAAGACTTTAAGCCACTACAAACTGCCTTTTAGGGTTGCGTTTTTGACTTTGAAAGACTTGCTGTGCCACGATACTGCCTCTAGGACCTGAAGCTCTACTAGGTTAACACTAACCAACTGTTTTCCTTCCCATAAATCACTATCTTATATGTGTATGCTGACTAAATGCAATTCCTTATTACTTTGTCGGTACGCGTTATTACCGATAGTACCGTAGACCTGTCAAACTTCTGTAACAATTGTGTGCATTCAGCAACTACCAACTAAGAAGTGGCCTTTTGAAAGTATTATAAAGTATACCTACGTTATTTGGCATATTGTGCTGTAACAATCTTGTGTGGAAATAAAGACGACACTCCGTAGATTATTTGTTTCTCATGTGAACTTTTATTCTTCAACTGCTCAGCAATTAATGTTTTGAGCTGCAAGAACAATTCTGCGGAGGGTTTCGACCTCTGGGGTACTTTTCTCCCCTGACCTCTGATGTCTCTTCTTCTTTCTCTGATCCACTGAATGCCTCTTCAGACCTGTCCTTCTCCCTCTTTGGGAGAAACGTGAGGTCCCTCTTTTCTAATAGTCCCCCCCACACCTCCCCCAGGCCTGGTCTTCACCAGGGTAGGATGGGAGGTAAGTGGTGCCTCTAAGCTGTTACCGTGCGCATTACTCTCTTTAAAAGAAGATTATAGCTTTGTTAGTATCTCCTTGTGTGGCCTCTTGTAGAAACTTATACATTTGTGTATATATATATTTTACAGCGTCTACTCCGTGCGTGACCAGGGCTGTCCTTTGGGGAATTCTTGTTTTTTATCTGATTCTTGTTTTTTATCTGGCTCCCTCGCGTATGGTCAATTTCTCTCTGTGCAGCACTATAACACTGACCCATGGAGAGAGAGAGAGAGAGAGTGTCGGTCAGCTGCTTCCCTCCGGCGCCGGCAGTAATTGACGCGATCACTTATTTCACTACAGCCGATACCAAGCTCTAAACACGACCCTCGTCAGTTACACCCCGGTCTCCTGTGGCAACGTTTATAAAAAAAATTCTTCAGCCGCATCCTTCCGACGGCAACAATTCTGGAAACGGTCGCTCCTCCCTCTTTAGCCCAACGTGGCTGGTTTATCGAAACTGTTTTTCATTCACAGATCTCTTCATGCGACGAGGGCCTCAGTATGCCCATTCATATTCGCCCTTTTCCTCCATTCGAGCTCCCTGTCAATGAACGAACACAACCATTAGAGGAAAGCCCATTAATCTTCCTTAGCCTCTCCGTATTTGCTGCTTCATCCACACGTCATTCCCAATTGTCCCTCCTTCTGTAGTCATACTCGCACCCTTTCACTGCCTGTTACGCTCACCTGGCTCCCACAGGGGCGTCGGTCGGACCCGGACTTCTGCGACCTCCACCCACGTGATGCGTAGTGCAGCGATGACTGACTGGATCTGCCCTCCTAATCTTGTCAGCTTGACCCGTAGAAATATTCTCCTACAAGTGGAGGGATGGATTTAGCCACTTGTGGATTCAAGTGATAGCACCCCCACTGTCCTCCCCACTAATCACCTCTGAAGCGCCCTCTCAGCAATCTCACCTTATATTCTTGAAGGATGAGCCCTCCATCCTGCAAAGCACACAGGGGCGCGTTGATGACCAGTTACTTCACTGGCCTGAAGATATTGGAAGAGTTGTAGACGAATCCTGACTCCAAAAGGTCCTGGCGAAGAGCCGTAAGTATATAGTTCGTAAGAGTTCAAAATGTCTGGAATTCACTCCTGTCCAATTCCTCTTTCATCTTGCAGCTTTGACCCAATAAGAAGATTGACAGCTGAAAGCGCTCTGGTAAATGTCTGTGTTACCCAACACTGTCCGGTAAATAATGCCAAGGGTTAAACTTGCTGCTTTCTCCTTATCTTACAGGTGCGGCAAAAGAAGATGTGGCGTGCTGATGAATTATACCTCCGGCGGTAAAATCAGGTAAGCATATGGCGGCTAAAGAAATTGTCTTTGTCTGTTCTCTCTGCTCACCTTGTTGTTTCTTGTCCCCCTTAGGTGCCGGGATCCGGCGATGTAAAGATGGAGACAGCGCCAGATCGAAGAGATGCTGCGTGGAACGGTGAGTATGGCGCGACGCTGGTGCTGGCAATGCAACGCGTTTAAAACAAAGTCTTTCCTCTGGTTTGAAGATGCGATGAATCCGGAATCAAGTAAGAAATCAGGTAATACTCTTGTTCTAACCTTTGCTTCTTTCCTTCTTTCTAGGTGCTCCAGGTTCGAGGCAGGCGTGGCAGAAGGCTGGAAGCTGCTGCTGGCACGGTGAACGTTACGCTGCTGGATGCAGAATAACGCAAAGCGTGTGCTGCTCTTCGGGCGTGGTTTAAATAGCCTCCAAAGTAGTCCCAGGTAGGTATTTCTCCCCGACCACACCCGAGTAACAAAATAGTCCCTAAGGTAAAGTAGTTTCTTCCAGGCCTCACATGGGCTTGGATCTTCTTGCAGCATGGTCTGCATCAGGTAAGTCTGCACCTGTGAGCCCGGTGCCTATGGAGCCAGGACTGATGTCCCATATGAGCCTGGCGCCTATGGCGCCAGGACTGAACCCAGACAGCCCCTAGTAGGGATTGCTGGGTTTTCTCAAGGCGACATGATGCCTGCTCCCGGGGCTGATGGACGTGGTCTGTATGCCCGGGGGTATGCATCATGACACTGCCTTGATGCTCTGTGTTGCCACGTTTCACCTCAGGTTTCAGCTTCTCCTTATTAACTCCTTCACAGACCCCCCTCTCTAGGCCCTTACGTTCAGGAAGGGCATGCGCAAGTGACAAAAAGTTGGCTTGAGCCATCATTCGTCCTGGATGGTGAATTATTTGAAAGGAAAAAGGTTGTATGGACAGGAACCACCTCGGTATTCTGGGGTTCGTATCTTTGTGTCTTGCTAACCAGACCTATGGTGCGTGGTCGGTCACCAGGGTGAAGTGTTGCTCCAGGAGGTAATATCGTAGCACCGCCACTGTCACTTGACCGCCAAACACTCTTTCTCGATGGTAGCATAATATCGCATCTTATGGGCAAGTAATATCCGACTGATGAAGAGGATTGGTCTCTCAGCTTCGGCATGATTTTGTTATAGGACTACTCCCAGTCCGGTTCCAGAGGTGTCGGTATGCAGGAAGAAGGGGGCCTCATAATTAGGGCATTGTATTATCGCTTGATCTGTGAGAGCGTTCTTTAGGGCAGTGAAGGCTGCCTCCGTAGCTTTGTTTCGCCAGGCCCGTTTGGTGGGAGCTGAGGTTCTTGGGAGGTCTGTCAGTGGTGCGGTTATAGTTGAAAAGTGGGGCATGAACCGGCGATAGTAGCCGACAAAACCGAGAAAGGCTTGGACTTGCCGGGTGTTAGTCAGGAACTGTAGTCCCTATATCACTTTGATCTTCTCCTTCTGCCGGTTTGATGGTACCCTGACCGACAAAGTATCCCAGGTACTTTGTGTGAAAGTTTGCCAGATTTGTTTTCTTTGGGTTAACATGTAGGCCAGCCTGTTGTAAAGTCTCCAAAATGGCCGCCAAATGATTCAGGTGTTCCTTCCAGGATTGGCTGTATATGATATTGTCGAGGTAGGCCCCCGCATATTGTTCATGACCCTTGAGTATCATAGCCTCTGGAAGGTGGCCGGAGCTCTGTGAAGGCCAAAGGGAAGTACAGTGAATTGGTAGAGCCCGGAATGAGCTGTGGAGGGGAATTTGCCAATAACCATTTGAGAGCTCGATGGTGGTTAAATATCTGGCTTTCCCTAACTTGTCTAGGAGATCTTCGATTCTGGGCATAGAATAAGCGTTGAACCTGGACGTGTAGTTGAGTTTACGGAAGTCCATACAGAACCTGGAACTACCATTGGGCTTGGGTACCAGAACCATCGGGGAACCCCACTGGCTGTGGGAGGGCTCTATCAGTCCCATCTGTAGCATAGATTGTACCTCTTGGTTTATTGTCTGGATTCTGGTTTCCGGGATCCGGTAAGGGTGTAACCTGACGGTGGTCCCTGGGGTAGTCACTTTGTGGTGATAGGCTTTAGCGGTTCGTCCTGGGGAGGAGGAAAAGACTTTAGAGAACCAGTCAATTAAATTAAGTAGTTCCATTGTTTCGTGAGGACTTAGATCTGGATTTATCTTCAAGGCCTCTTTTCCAACTTTCATCTCTGGGGGAGGTACTCAGTCGGGACTTCTTCTGTATTGATCAATGCTATAGTGGATGCAGGTTCTATCCATTTCTACAACAGGTTGATATGGTAGGTTTGTATGGGAGCCTTCCTATCTGCTTGGCGTACTTTATATGTGACCGGGCCGAGAACTTACCCTATGGTATAAGGACCTCTCCTTGCTGCCAACATCTTATTCTCTGTGGTTGGTAGTATGACCAACACCTGGTCTCCGACCTGAAAGGTTTGCACTCGGGTGCCTTGATTGTAGCTCTGTTCCTGTTTCCCGTGGGCTTGTTCTAGGTGTGACTGGGCAATTCCTTGATGTTTCTCTACTCTTTCCGTCAGCTGTGTTGCGTATTCAGTTAGGGTAATCACTTGAGGTGGCTGTGCTTCCCGCCGTTCCTTCAGTATGTTGCGCAAAGTTCGCACTGGTCTTCCAAACAAGAGTTTGAAGGGGGCAAACCCTGTCGAGGACTGTGGGGTGTTCTGTAAGGTCATCACCATCCAGGGTATCAGTCTGTCCCAATTTCTTTCTTCGGGTTTCACCGTTTTCCTCAACATCTGTTTAATAGTTTGATTATATCGTTTTACCAATCCATCTGTCTATGGATGGTAAACAGCTGTTCTCAATTACTCGATGTGGGGGGTCTCCCAAACTTGCTTAAGTACCGAAGGCATGAAATTGGTGCTGCGATCTGTCTCTATTTCTCATGGAGTGCCCACTCGGGCTATGAAGGGGACCAGCGCATCGCACATTTGCTTGGCATTGGTGCTTCTCAAGGGGAAAGCTTCCAGATAATGGGTAGCGTAGTCTATCACCAGCAAATACTTGTGACCCCGACTTGTGGGTTCGAGGGGTCCTACAATGTTCATTCCTGTTCAGTTGAAGGGTTCAAGAATCAGTGGCATGCATTGCAAAGGAGCCATTGGGATGTTTGCTCTGTTCTTCTTTTGGCATTCTGCACACTATTGGCAGAACCTGGACTCCTGTCCATACACTCCTGGCAAAAAGAATATTCCCAATATCTTCTTTGTTGTCTTTTCTGCTCCTTGGTGGCCTTCTCCCACTTGAAGGTGGGCCACTTCCAACACCGCTCTTTGGTACTTGCGTGGCACTAATAGCTGCCGGATGGTCTCTCCCCAGGTTTCTTTGTCACTCAGTAGTATAAGCCCTTGTCTTTCATAAAGTAGAGGCCCTCGCCTTCTTGCTCTTCTTCCGTGGTGGCTCGAGCATGACCGAACACGGAGTCCAGTTCTTGAGCCAATCCGAAAACTGTCTGCTTGTTCATCCAGTTTCAATCCACTGTTATTGGGAGCATGTGTTGTTCAAACCATTCCCTCTGAGTTTTCCTCCTTTCGGCTCTGCTCCTCGTCTCCTTGGTGAGGGGCGCTAGAATCTACTGATTATGAAATGGGGCGCTTTCTAGCCAACTTCTTTCAATGCTTTGTATAATGTGGTGGAGGTTTGGGACATCCAAGCCTACCACGAGGGCCTCGGGCAACACAGGCATCACTGCGGCCCTCACGTCTATCTGTTCCCCCGCCAACTTCACTCGAATCTCCTTTGTAGAATATCTTTGAACATCCCCATGTACACATCTGATAGGAATGCTTCTGCCAGTCTTATGGTTATCACCTACCAGGTCGGCGCTGACTGCTGTCTGTAGACATCTGGAGTTGATCATGTCTTGGGTCGGGCGTCCCTCCACTTCTGTGTCGCAGGTGTAAACATAGGGAGATTTCGTTGGCTGGTTTGACTTAGTGTAGGCTCCCTCCTTGGGTACATCGAAGGTTCCGATATCCATGGGTTCTGATTTATTCCTCTTTGTAGACATTCGGGCTAGATGGCCCCATTTCCTGCTTTCAAAGTATTGGTCCTATCCCTGGAGGTCGACTCACCATACTTCCCCTGCCGCCTGGTCGGACCCTTTCTCTTTCCCATTCCAGTCATTTGTTCATGGTGTTAGTCCACTTGAGTGTTGGGTGGTGTCGGGCCTTGATGGGGGTGAGCCCGCAGGTCATCTTGCCGGGTTCAGGATAGGTGACTAACCTCCCGAGTCCTGTCTTTTGGTAGGCAGAGGCTATGTTAACTGCCTCCATTAAACTGGGTTTATTATGTTGTCTCACCCGCTGTTGTATTGGTAGTGGAAGGGCCTCTACAAATTGTCCTAGTATGATCGTGTCTGCCATCTCCTGGGTTGTTGTAGTGACGGTTTGTAGCCATTTGTCCCCCAAGTCTTTTACTCTATAGAACAGCAGTCTGGGAGTTTCATCTTGCAGCAGTTTAGTCTCTCAGAACTTTATTCGGTAGGCTTCTTCGTCATGTCCTAGTCTCTCCAAAACAACCCTTTTCATATCCACATACGATCTATCTCCCATGGGGTTTGCAGCCTGATATGCACTCTGCATTTCCCCTGTCATCAGTGGAGCAATATAGTGACCCCATCTATCAGCTGGCCACTGTGCGTTCCTTTCCACTCTTTTAAGATTTACCACAAAAATTTGCAGGGTCTTCACCTGGTGTATACTTCTGCAGGACCGTCACCGGAACCTGCGTGTGCCTCCTTAAATTGGCCGCATCAATCATTTGTGCTTGTTAAACCTGTATTGCTTGTTGAAAAGCCTGTCTGTCGGCCAGTGCTTGCTGACTCTGTAGTTGCAGTGCCTGCTGTAGCTGGTGTTGTCCCTCACTCATTGTCTTGATCAATGCCTCCATGGTCTTCATCTCTATCCCACCAAATGTCACATTCTTGTGTGGAAATAAAGACAACATTCCTTAGATTATTTGTTTCTCACGTGAACGTTTCTTCAACTGCTCAGAATTTAACGTTTTGAGATGCAAGGACAATTCTGCCGAGGGTTTCGACCTCTGGGGTACTTTTCTCCCCTGACCTCTTACGTCTCTCTTCTCCCTCTGTTCAACTGAATGTCTCTTCAGACCTCTCCTTGTCCCCTCTTTGGGAGAAAACATGAGGTCCCTCTTTTCTAACAGTTCCCCCCCAGTAATGGGTTTCCCCAGGGTTGGAGGGGAGGTAAGTGGTGCCTCTAAGCTGTTAGTGCAGGAATTACTCTCTTTAAAAGAGAAGAAGATTATAGCCTTGTTAGTTTCTCCTTGTGCGGCCTCTTGTAGAAACCTGTATTTGTGTGTGTGTGTGTGTGTGTGTGTGTGTGTATATAGTCTGCTCCATGTTTGACCAGGGCTGTCCTTTGGGGAATTCTTGTTTCATCTGATTCACAATGCAACTGCCTATTTAATGCTTCACCCCAACGCCATTGTTCGGCACTGCTTATCTGCCTCCCTGCTCTGGAGCTACGGCTCTCTCGCGTATGGTCAATTTCTCTTGGTGTTCCACTGTAACACTGACTCTCGGAGAGAGAGAGAGAGAGAGAGAGAAAGAAAGAGAGAGAGAGAGAGAGAGAGAGAGACAGACAGACAGACAGAGAGAGAAAGAGAGGCAGTCAGCTGTTTCTCTCCGGCGCCGGCAGTAATTGACGCAATCACTTCTTTCACTACAGCTGATACCAGGCTCCTGTCATGACTAGTCTTCCAGCCAACGCAGGAGCTGCTGGACCCCGCAGACCCACCAAAGCGTAGCGTTCTCAACTAACTTTTAAACAGTTGAGCTCGTGACACCCTGCGGGGAAAGAGGAAATTGGAGAAAATAATGAACTCAGACACTGGAACTAGGATCTCCTTCAGGATCATCGTATCTGCATAGATGAGAGATTCAGATTTTAAACATAAATATTTAAATCAATAACACTTTCAAACCAACTTAATATCTTATCACACCTGGACTAAAGTTAACCTGAGAAATCCACTGCTTCTGCCTAGATGATATATTTCCTTGTAAACACAAATTGTATTCATTTAGATTTTAGTTTCTTACAAGGATTTGTTGTGCTAGTAGTTCAGTCTGTTCTTACTCAAATGAGAATTGAAGTGTGCACACTTTAATTCTTAATGACTACCTTTTCAAGATGCTGGCTTGTTATGAGACTCTACTGGCTCCAAGAGTTCATCAGTTAGCACATAAAACACAGTTCTCTTGATGAGGCTTGTTAAACTAGATGTGTAAATATTTTTTCTTCTTTGAAAACGGAATTGTCTGTCAAACACTAGTTCATTTTAAAGATGCCCAATGGAATCAGCAGAACAAACCAAATAATGTATTTAATTCCACTCAGGCTGATTCACATTTGTATCCACTAGTTTGTTCACCTGAGAGGGGTTTCACCTTAACTCCAATGAATGCGGTTGTAGAATGAGCAGCTCGAAAGATATTACACTTTAAATGATTGCATTGTTTCCAGCTGAATTCTTTTGTAAAGTCTTATTCCATTAAGGAGTTTCATAAGGTTGCTATGTCGCAAGTGAGTAAACTTGAAATGATTTCCTTGCGTATTGGCAATCCTAACAAGTGTCTTTACAGTGTAAACAGTCGCTGCGCTCACGCACCCCATGCAGTGAAAGAGATCACCATAAACAAACCTTTTGTTTTCATACGCGAAGACACAAGCTTCAAGGAAATTACTGGAAACTTGCGTACAACGGGAAAAAATACTTGCGCAGGTCTGCTTACCTTGTCTTCAAGAAGTTTACGGCCCGGAAGAAACTTTCACATTCTCACCTCCAAGACACGACAGATGAACCTCTGCGGTTTGCTCCGACTCTTGCTCAGGATCCGACGAACGCGCAGCAGGAACCGCCTCTTCTCCGGTACGGAAGCGTCGCCTTGGGATTTCCTACTGAGGTAAGCGTATTTGTGAGAGAAAGGACATACGACTCTCTCAGAAACCAATCGCTCACATACTCACGCGCGCGCAGTCAAAAAAATAAATGTTAAGCCTTAACCAACCGGATTGTCAGTCACAAGTCTTTTAGTCACTTCAAACAAAGATTATTATTTCCAAGCAAGCAAAGAAACTTTCAACTGCCCACACAGAAAAGTACATAGCTCAAGATCTTCTTTTCTGTGGAACTGAATTGAGTCTTTAATACTCAGAAACAAAGTCTTCCTTCTTCAGAGTGGTAACTAGAACTCAAACCAAATTTCTTCCGGGTACAGATTTCTTCTCAGGTGGCTCCTGGCCTAATATACTCAGGAGAACACAAAAACATGACCTGCTCTCAGGCAACAAACTAAATGAAAGGCAGTTTAGAATGTTCATCTCAACCCTTTGTTCTCCCATCACCCAATCATGACTCTTGTTTTTTTGCCACCATCTTGGCTTGGGCTCCCACCAGCATCCTGAGAACAAAAGGTAAGGCCCAACCAAATCAAGAAAAGAAGTAAAATAAAAAATAAATGTTAGAGAAAAATAAACCTCCAAAGAGAAAATTTGGCACAAACAGATAAGAGTAAGATTCTATTTTCCTAAGGTCCTTCCTAAGGACCTGCATCTACCCAGGGACCTGACAGCTCCAAATGCGGGCCTCGTCAGTTGCGCTCCGGTGTCCCGTGACAACGTTTATAAACAATCTCTTCAGCCGCGTCCCTCCGACGGTGGCATTCTGGAAACGGTTGCTTCTCCCTCTTCAGCCCAACATGGCTGGTTTATTGAAACTAACTGCTTTTCACCCACAGGTCTCTTCCTGCGACAAGGGCATCAGTATGCCCATTCATATTCGCCCTCTTCCTCCACTCGAGCTCCCTGTCAAAGAACGAACGCAACCATTAGAGGAAAGCCCATTAATCTTCCTTACCCTCTCCTGATTCGCTGCATCATCCCTCCTTTATTCCCCATTGTCCCTCCTTCTGTAGTCATTCTCGCACCCTTTCACTGCTGTGATGCTCTGTGTTGCCACGTTTCACCTCAGGGTTCAGCTTCTCCTTATTAACCCCTTCACATGTACTAAGCATTTAACAGTGACTCGTGTGCAGATATAATCTATATTTTAATTAAAATGTATGTGTTTCTTTGATGTGCATTACTAAGTAGGTCCAGTGTACTTGCCTACAGCTCACATGTGATAAGCCTGACTGCTCAGCCCCTTTACAAATGTCTCTGAGTAGTACAGACTGATACTATGAGTTGGGGTATCTACAAACCACTGGGATAGATAGCTTACTAAAGTCTTAGATCCAAGTTGGTCTTTAGGAAAACGCCCCTAACAGTTGGCAAGGGTCTTTTTAGCTCCTGGAACACAATGGTAAGTCTTTTACAGCACAAGGGACTCTACTCATGAACACAGAAAAGACAGCTCCTGGTTTACCTAAAGTTTCATACTCAGAGCAGAGGTCAGAAAACAAGCATTCATTTGCATATAATGTCAACCTGCTGCCCCTGGAAGGAAGAGGCAGTGGAACGCATCAGAGCCATTCCCAGCAATAGAATGTAAGCCAAGACGGTGCTGCATGCCACAGACCCTTTTCAAACCTTGCGGCTCCACATCCACCTATTTATTTATTTATTTATTTATTTACAACATTGATTATTATTTTAAGGCATTACAAACAAGCAATAAAGGCACATCTATATCACAATACATAAATTAATATAGATCTTCAGGTAATTAAACCATACCAGAAAAGGTCTAATAATGACATTAAAAATTAAATAAACCACCCCCATGGAATTAACCAATCAGCAAACAGAATTCAAATAATAAAGAGGAATAACCAACCGAATGGCGGCTTAAGGAAACCTCCCAAACCCAGCGTGTATTAAAAAAAATAAACCTGCTGTAGCAGAAACTATCACAGAGAGGTAACTGAGGCAAAGGTTGATAAGAGCACTGCCTGGGGAAACCTTAAGGAAACCACTGCCTGCAAGAAGGCAGTCCAAACCCTGAAGGTCTGGGGAAGGAAATTGAAAGTTGCAAATCACTGAAAGCCACAAAGAGACAGGCTTGCCACTGGGATCTTAGCACCTCCCAAAATCCTGGGCGGAATTTGTAAGCATTTCTCTAAGCCTTTTGTGACTGAATCGCTGGATTCAGTCACTTCTCCCAACCGGGGAGCCTTTCCTTGTGAAGCTAGGGAGGGGAGCCTGCTACATGGTACCCTCCCTAGGGGTAGAGTCAATTCATGTTTGTTACTGTGTGTCACAAGTCTCTCCCCTTTTCACCTGTTTTTGTTGTTTGCTTGAGACCTTCTTTGGTGACTTCTTTCGCACGGTCTGGGATTTGTATAAACCCGTGTGCTGGTCTTCGGATTCCAGCGTGAGGATAACAATCCAACTCCAGGATACGTTCAGATGTCCAGGACGGAGAACATGAAGGAACAATGTCTGAGCTCGTAGACACGGAACGCCGTGACCCGAGCGCGGGCGAAAATCCAGGAAGTTATAAGGTACGTTTCAGGAAAGAAGGAAGGAAGGGGGATTCAAGGAACCGGGAAACAGGATTCAGTAGAAAGCCCTGAGCGAACTCTGGCAACACACGTCCAACTACAGCAAGTGGTAGCATTGAGACGCGCAGAGCCGCGGGAGCGTGTCTGTTTAGTAGAACGGAGTGCGTGGAACGCAAAAACTGGGAAGCAGCGTTCCGTGTCAAGCAGCCATGTTGGAAGGATTACTGCATTCAATCCCCTATGGGACATGGACCACGAAGTCCAGAAAGGACGTAGGCGACGGTTCATGAAAGTATGCTTCCTCTGAAGCCCAGCTCCTCTGGGTTTGCCTGGATGGATAAGATGGTATCTTCGAATCAGCCTGGGGGCATTCATGTTTGACACGGTTTCCCAGGTGCGCTCACTGGGAGGATAACCTTTCCACTCGACCAAATATTGTAATTGACACGTCGGTATCTAGAGTCACAGATTCTGGAGACTTCATATTCGAGTTGGTCATTGACAATCACTGGGGTAGATCTTGGAGCAGTTCGGGAGGGCTGAACATATGGTTTTAACAGAGAGGTGTGGAAGACTGGATGGATCCTTTTCTATGACTCTGGTAGTCCGAGTCGAAAGGCCACTGGATTGACGATTTCTTTTATAGAAAAGGGCCCGTAATACCTGGGAGCCAATTTATTTGGTCGTAAGTGACGGGGAAGGAGTTTCAAGGCTAACCAGACTTTATCGCCTACTGCATAGGAAGGCCCAGGTCTTCTCTTGGAGTCAGCATAATGTTTAACGTCTCTTCGGGCCTTTTCTAGGTGTTCCTTTGCTTCCTTGTGCACATTAATTAGTGTTTTAATCCAGGAATCAACCGCAGGAACTGGGGTAGGGTGTGGAAGAATGGACAGTAGGACTGAAGGATGAAATCCTTGACTACAGAAGAAAGGGCTGGTTTTGATGGCTCAATGATCCGATTTGTTGTAAGCGAATTCGGCCACAGGTATTAAGAGTGACCAGTCATCCTGGACCTTGGTGGCAAAGCAACGAAGATACTGTTCCAGGGTTTGTTTTACTCGTTCAGTGGCTCCCTTGGTCTGTGGGTTATAACCCGAAGACAAGGCACGCTGGATTCCCAGTATACGACATAACTGTTTCCAGAACTGGGATATGTACTGGGGTCCTCGGTCAGAAATGATCTTGGATGGTAGCCCATGAAGCCGGAATATGTGTTCCAGGAAAATTCCAGCAAGTTCAGATGAAGATGGCAGTTTGTATAAAGGTGTAAAATGAGCCATATGAGTGAACAAATCAATGGTAACCATTATAGTTGTGTAGCCTCTGGAAGAAGGTAGTTTCACGATAAAATCTGTGGCAATGATTTCCCAGGGTCTTGTTGGTATTGCTGGTTCGAGCAGGAGACCTGCTGTTCTTTTGTTATCATGTTTGTTGTGATTGCAGACTGCACATGTCTGGATATGGTCACACAAAAAAAAATTCAAAAGCTGTATAAAAACTAATTTGATAGACTATAGTCCTAATTTGCATAGTATCAAAAAAGATATCCTAATTATTCTTCCTTGAAACAACTAGAGATAATCTGAGGGAAATCGAACACAGTATAAAGCCAATGTTAAAGAAACATTTTCAACGGTTTATTTCACAGAAACAAGAGAAGAGAGTTGTAGTCACAAACTGACATAATTTACAGTGAAAATAGGGTGTGTGTAAAAAAATTAGATGGAAGCACCAAAATAATTTTTAAAAACTATCGAAAGAAACATAAATGAAATGTTCAGTACATATACGCAAAAGTATACGTTAACAAATTTGCCAAAGTTAAACATTAAATGAAACACAAATCAAAAATGAAAAAACAATTCAATTAATTTATGCAAAAGTGTAAATTCACTTGGACAGGTCTGCCTACGTAAACTTTTCACAATTGTTCATCTTGAAAAGAATGGTCTCCAGGAAATGTTGTTGGAGAAAAAAAGAGTTAAGGTTCCAACAGAAAAAGACCAAAATTACATTTTGGCGGGACACCCGTAAGGCTGCTGGTGTCAGAAAAACGCCTGCCTCGGGGCAAAGAGTAATGATAATCCCTGCAGGGAAGCAGACAAAACAAGAAATCTAAGTATAAAGTAACATAAAGCTTACTGTGTGATTCTCAAATGAAAATCTTAAGTTGTCAAGTTACCTAAACAATTACTTCAAAAAAATTATTTGTAAAGACTACTAAATAGATCTGTCCAGAAAAGGAACCTTACCCAAATTAATGTGGAATTCTTCAAGACAGGGTTTCGAGACGTAAAAATCACATGGGTGCCGAACATGGGCACAAGTGTCTAGTGGGAGACCAAGGATCAGCACTCCTTTGTGAGACCTATAGATCCAAATGAATTTATAAGTTTTTAGACTCAAGGTTGCATCTGGTCTAAATGTATAAAAATGTAACAGGCATGTGCCTACCTTGGTAGAAATATTGCCTTGGTGTCTGTAAAAGGATGAAATCCTAAATCATAGGCTACATGATCAATCTTGAAAGAATAATGTAAACTGGTGAAAAGTCATGAAAGAAATATATGTTAGTGTTGTACATTGAAAGCATCAACAATGCAGAACATTAAGAAAGGGTGCTTACTTTTGTTAATCTTTTTAGATCTTTACTGGCAAAGTGGTGCCCAGTGTTACTGAGTCCCTTACAGGTTACAGGTTCCCAATGAGTAAACAGGGGCTTGTTCCATGTCTGGATATGGATCTTAATATCATCTTTCATCTTTGGCCACCAAAACTGTCTTTGTATTAGACGGAGAGTGTTGGTGATGCCACGGTGTCTTGAATGGAAAGTATCATGACATAGGCTTGTGATCTTTTGTCTCAGTCCAGGAGTGGGAATGACCAAGCGATTGTCCTTGAACAGGTATCTGTCCTTTGTTTTGAGATTCCATCAATTGTTTCTCTTAAACTCCTTCCAAGATTCAGAGGACTGGGTTTGAATTCGAATATCCTCCAGGAGGGTAAATGTTTGAGCAACAAATATTGTGTGGGGAAACATCTTAGGAAAGGTCCGATCTTCAAGGGGTTCATAATCAGGACGTTTGGATAAGGCATCGGCTATAATGTTATGTGTTCCAGGGACATGATGGATCTGAAATTGGTATTGGGCAAAAAAGAAGGCCCAAAGGGCTTGACGACTGTTTCTACATTCTAGGGATTGCAGGACTTGGAGATTCCGATGGTCCGTGCGGACTTGTACCGGGTATTTGGCTCCCAAAAGAAGATGACGCCAATCAGTGAAGGCTTGGCGGATGGCTAGCAATTCCTTTTCCAGGACGGAATAATGAGTTTCACTGGGGTTGAAGGTGCGAGAGAGATAGGCAATGGGGTGTTCTAACTTGTCGCCAAGTTCTTGTTTCAGGACTGCCCCAATGGCGTAGTTGGAGGCATCAGTCTCGACAAGAAAGGGTCGATCAATGTCGGGTTGAGCTAGGATGGGAGCTTGTGTGAACTCCAACTTCAACCGCTGGAATGCCGAATCTTGGTCTGAGGTCCACCGAAAGGGGGTATCCTTCTTTAATGATAGGATGCACAATCTCAGAAAATGCTGGTATAAATTTCCGGTAGAAGTTATCAAGCCCTAGGAAGGATTGAATTTGTTTTACAGTGGTTGTAAGACTGTCTTTACGTGCTCTTCATGTTTCAGGTGGTCCTTGGAGTAGATCAGTATGTCGTCCAGATATACAATGACGAACAGGAATAGCATATCACAAAACACTCGATCCATAAAACGTTGGAAGATTGCTGGGGCATTAGCAAGTCCAAAGGGCATAACCAAGTATTCAAAGTGGCCAAATGGTGTTCTAAAGACTGTTTTCCATTTGTCACCTTCCTTTATTCGAATAAGATGATAGGCACCCCTGAGATCTAATTTTGTGAAGACGACTGCACCTCTGACTGCTTCCAGGATGTCCGAGATGAGAGGCAATGGATAACGATTCTTGAGAGTGCACTGGGTAAGGCCACGATAATCCAAGCATGGCCTAAGCTCCTTGGAATCGTCTTAGGAACGAAGAAGAGGGAAGCGCCCGCTGGGGACTTGGAAGGTCGAATAGTTCCATTTTCCAAGTTGGTGTCCAGGTATTCCCGGAGGGCCCTTTTTTCAGGTTCGGATAGAATAAACATTCTTCCGAAGGGAATCACTGCTGAAGGCTCAGTGTCAATGGCACAATCCTCAGGTCTCTGGGGTGGTAGAGCTTGAACAATAGCTGTTGAGAACATATCTGAGTAAGCCTGATAGGCCCTGGGAATCTGGATGATGTTAGAGACAGTGACTGGAATTTGCTGAGTTTCTTGAGAGTCTTCAGAGGACCTTGGTAAGGTATCTAGGGACAAACAGTGGGACGCACAATGTTTATAACCAAGGAACAAGGAGCCTGCTCTCCAATGGATGTAGGGGTTATGCTTCTGTAACCAGGGCATGCCTAGAACCATGGGATAGTGGGCTGATCTTATAATGTCAAATGTAATCCTCTCTTGATGGTGGTTTATAGAAAGCAGGATCTCTTTAATTTGAAGGGTTACGGGTCCCAAAGACAGGGGTCTCCCATCAATAGCTTCTACAGGTTGCATTGGCTCTTGAATTTCATGTGGAAGGTTGTGAGTAGTGACCCAATCATGATCTATGAATATGCCCATGGCTCCGCAATCCACTAACGCCAGGATGGGGTAAGATTCTTTCTTGGAAGGCGATAGGAATGCCTGTAAAATCACAAGATTATGTTGTACATGAGAGTTCAAGGAAGGAATTGATGTGGAGCATACATCTCTCTCCCGAAACTGTGCCCCATCTAGGATCGGGAGCTGGCGTTTCCCGAACACCGAGGAGGAGCAATAGGGCACTCTCTCACGAGATATTTATCGGAGGCGCAATACATGCACAGACCAGTGTGAATCCGGCGCATTCTTTCTTGTGGGGTAATGGATCCACAGAAGGCCCCCAATTGCTGGGTTCTGGATCTGAGGTTGGAGAAGCTGTGGGCTCTGGTCTAGATAGGTGGTCTGTGACAGCCTTTTGGAAGGTTGACTTAGACTTCTTTTTCTCTGCCTTTCTTTCCTGGATTCGAAAGTCGATTTGCAAGGAAAGGTCCATGAGAGCCTGGAAGGAGTTTGGGCGAGCTACCCTGGCTAACTCGTCCTTTATTTCTTCATTCAGGCCTCTTCGGTAGAGGGTGAAGCTGGCTTCTTGAGACCAATCAGCTTCCTTCACAAGTTGTTTAAAGCGGGCCACATAGGTAAGCATATCCTGGGATCCTTGTTGAAATTCAAGCAAACGTTCTTGAGCACTGTAAACCTGCTCTGGGCGATCAAACATAGCCTTTAGGGCTTCCACGAACCCATCATAATTATCCAGGAGGGCGTTGCCCGAATTGACTATGGGGTTGCCCAGGTCAAGGCGTTACCGGTGAGGTGTGAGATCATGAACCCCACCTTTGCTCTAGGAGTGGAAAAGTAGTAGGGCTTGAAGGTGAAGTGTACCAAACATGAATCAAGGAAGGCACAGAGGGTCTTTGAAGAACCATCAAATTTGTCCATTACTCCTCCCAATAACATGCTTTCCTTAGTTGCAGAGTCACGTGACAAGACTAACTGCTTTAATGCAACATTCTCAGCTTTAAGGTTCTGGACTTCTGTGGTTAGTTCCTTTATGCCTCGCATGAGGTCTTGAACCGCGGCTTCCATCTCTGTGTCTGTATCGTTTTGTTGGCGTCTCAATCTGTCACAAGTCTCTTCACCTTCTCACCTGTTTTTGTTGTTTGCTTGAGACCTTCTTTAGTGACTTCTTTCGCCCGGCCTGAGATTTGTATAAACCTGTGTGCTGGTCTTTGGATTCCAGCGTGAGGATAACAATCCAACTCCAGGATACGTTCAGATGTCTAGGACGGAGACCAGGAAGGAACAATGTCCGAGCTCGTAGACACAGAATGCCGTGACCCGAGCACGGCCGAAAATCCAGGTAGCTATAAGGTAAGTTTGAGGAAAGAAGGAAGGAAGGGAGATTCAAGGAACCGGGAAACAGGATTCAGTATAAAGCCCCGAGAGAACTCCGGTAACACACGTCCAACTACAGCAAGGGTTAGCGTTGAGACGCGCAGGGCCGCGGCGGCATGTCTGTTTAGTAGAACGGAACAAGCAGCTCAGCGTGTCAAGCGGCCATCTTGGAAGGATTACGGCATTTAATCCCCTATGGGTCAGGGACCACGAAGTCCAGAAAGGACGTAGGCGATGGTTCATGACACTGTGGTACAGAAACACTAAATTCCTATCAGAAAGAAAATGAGTACAATGTTGTGAGGAAGATTGTCTGAGGCATGCAGAGTACTCGGGCAACAGAAAAAAAGGACTTGGACGCTCCGCCGGGGAAAGCTCAGCTAAGCATCATAAAAAGAGGAGGAGAAGCTGACCCGGACCGAGACACGCAACTTGGAAACCAGGAAACAAGCTAGCTGGCAAGTGAAGGCAAAGCAAGGAAAGCATACAGGCTGAAGAGCTGGGAGAAGGAAACCTCAGACTGCCTACTGAGTCCTAAGTGGTGGTGTGACAGAGAGGCGGTGGACTGTTTTGTCCAAGAACGACGCCGAAACCACAGACCTGTTCCTGACCCAGATCAGATGCACAGAACGGGAGAGAAAAGTCGAGAGGCAAGGGGCCAGCCTGGCGAACAGAAGGAAGCATCCTATGCTGATCGCAGGCCCAGTGACGCTAACCGGAATTCAGAGAGGTAACTGGGTGACGGGAGACCCGGGAGGGATAATGAACCTAACAAGCATAATAATCATGCTTGTCACAGTGAGGAATGCAACCCAATATTTGAATGGGAAGTTGTATGGGGACATTGATAAGAAAGAAAGGACAGTGGAGAACGAAGGGAATCTTTACTTGTATGGTCATACTTGTCTCAGTAATACGAAAGATTCGGAAAGAAGTGGAATCATTACTGGTACTCTTATACTCATCCCAGTAATCTAAAAGAAGTGGAAAGTAGCGAGTATCATTACTGTCACCCTTCTACTTGTCCCAGTAATAACAAAGAGGTGAAGAGAAGTGCGAATCATTACTGGCACCCTCATACTGATCCCAGTAAAACTAAAGAAGTAGAAACAGAAGAGAATCATTACTGGACATTCATACTCATCCCAGTAAAACCAATGAAGCGAATACAAGATCATCTTTTTGGATATGTGTATACTAGTTTCCATGACTGTCAAGAGAAAGCGAGAAACACGAGTTTATTTGAGAATCCTTATGGCTGGTCCCGCCTGGAGACACTATGGACATTTGTTTATAGACAAAGTACCAAGTGTACCAAATAAAAAGAGCAAGCAAAGAATAACCTCAGAAGGGCAAAGTAAGGTGCCAAGGACACCAGAGAAACTGAAGAGCCCTATTTCTGAACTGAATGAACTGTTCAAAATAGTTGCTAAGAACTATCTACAATTAAGTTACTAAAGTGACTGTTCTGAAAAGCAGACCACAGGAGAAGGGGGTCATTTTCCTATGCTTAAGTTGTTTTGATAGTGTTAGGGACGGTTTATAGTGACTATTTCGAATGTCACTCTTTCGAAAAAAATGTAGAATGCCTTTTTTTTTGTTTGTTTGTTTTAATGGGGGAGGGTTCCCCCCCAAACCCCCGTTTCTTTTATTTACACTTTTTTTTACAAGCTAAACATAAAATAAAAATAAAAAATTCAACATTTTTTAGGTACTTTTAGGTACTTTTTTTTCTACTAAATGGCATTCGAAAAAAAGTTTTAGACAATTTAACTGGATACTGTTAGGGACAGAATGGTTTAGCTTTGACAGAGGACAGATCTTTCTTTTGGATATGACAGACTAGCCCCCTAGTTAGTTTGTTAGGTGGGGAAGTTCCATAGTTTAGGGATAGTTCGGAGTTTGTCTTCTCTTTATTTTGAATAAAAGTCCAGTAATGGAAGAAACCTGTCTACCCTTCTGACCCGCCACGCTTTCCACTAGCAACCCCTGGCAAACAGTAAGCGAACCTTGTCCTGTGGGAGACAGGTGATAGAATATTGACTGTCTGAAAAGGAACCTGTATGCGAGGAGGAGAAATATCCATTGACCTTCTATGAATCCTGAAAAAACCCTTGTTCCTGGAGGGACCTGTTGTGACTCCTGAAGATACCCCAAAATTCGGGGGGAGCTTTTGTGAATCCCGAGAGAACCTAAGGTCTAGGAGGGACCGACTGTGAAACCTGAGCAACCCAGGTTCAAACCCAGACCTTCCAAGAACCCTAGAAACCTAAGAGCAAGGAGAAGCTCACTGGTGAATATAATCAAGCCTAGAAGAGAAAGCTGTAGAAGACCTGGGGGAAAGGTACTGGGAAAAGTGGTGAAAGCAGAGGTGCGAAGGAAGGGTCCAGGGCCATACTGTGAGTAAATCCTTTACGGATGGAACTATCCCAGGCGCCCAAGTTTGCTTTAGTTTTGATTAGCTTAGTAATGGACATTTGATATTAGGCTTTTTTTGTTGGCCAGACCTGGATGATACAGTAACCTGGCTATGACATCTCTCACCCCTTTTGATCGATACGGTTGATTTGGCGGATCTCGCTGTCTAGGCTAGTGTCCCCTTCCTCCTTCACTCCTACTTGTGTGTGTACCTCCCAAAGCAGTGCTCTCTGTCGCAGATGACAGCTCTTCCCCGTTACAAGATGTAGTCTCTGATCTGTCTCCAGGGTATACGAGTAGCTGCTCTCCCCTGCTAGAACCTCCAAATAAGTTTCGTTAGCCACACCTTACAAAATGTGTGTTTAATAGATTAAGGTACTCTAAAGAAATACTTGGGTGTCCCAGTAACTTGCCTAAAATAAGGAACCCTTTACATTACCAAAATTACAAAGTACATGTGGTTTTGGTAATGGAAATGGGTAGGCAGGAGGCTAAAAGACTTGTTAAAATTATGTTTGAGTTTCTTTTGCCGACATAATTTGGAACATTGTTTCTAGACTATGGGGTCCCAAAAGGGACAAGGACTCTTAAGAATAGGTTTAGACTTATTGACTTGGAAAGTGGGTTATTAAGGTAATCGACGCAGAGAAGCCCCTTCCTCCCCCCACTTTCGTTGACCAATACTTGACACGATTTTGCCTTCGAAAATCCTTATTTGTACTAGAGAAAACCCTTAGTCCATGTAGGTTTTCAATCCAACTTTTTCTCAAGAAAGTGAGAATGAAGTCCATTTCGTTCAAACACCATACACCTTGTGATGCATCATTATTCTGCTACAAAACAGCATTATTATTATGAGAGGCACAGGAAGTACTAAAATATTGATTCATGGGAGTAGGAGCAAACAGAGTGGGCCATTTGTGATACCTTTCATAAAAATGCTCAACATTTTACCGAAGTCATGGGTAAAGACTTGTTTTGTTTTTTCAAGAAAGTGCTGTAAGTTATCAAAGTTTGAATGGATGTCTTTTTTTTTTGTAGAAACATCCCAAATCGTTCAACGTTTGTTTGCCCATATTGTGGGGCTCGGAATCTTGACCAGCAGGAGCTAGTGAAGCACTGCATGGAGAACCATCGCAATGATCCTAACAAAGTGGTGAGTGCTAGTAGGCTTTCATTGCCCTTAGTAATAATCCTAGTGCCTAACCAGTAAACGCTTGCTCACCCAAAATGAAGCATGGAGTGCAATATAAGTCTGATTCCTTATTAAGTTAAACCTCGCGTATGCGTTGGAATTATACTGCGGGTAAGAATCTATACATGTTTGGTTTTAAGAGTTTTTATGCGTGGGGATTGAATGGAAAATAAGCCATGTGAATGTTAACCTATGCACGTTTTTAATGAGTTGCTGGTTAAAGAGCTTTGGTTTGAAATGCAGACATTTTACAAGGTGCCTAAGAGCCCAGTCAGCTGATTCAACCAATTCCGTAATTTAGATCTACATTTCATGATGCTGCATTTTTGATGCACGTGGGACTGTTTATACAGGAGGCCTAGTTAAATGAAGGTCTCGTCCAGAAAACTTTGGCAAGTGCTGGCAGAGGGTAAGAGCCCGTTTTTGTTTCATGCCCCATGGAATTTGAGTTGTTACTGCATCGTTATTGTGTTAGGATTATGCAAAGCATGCAACCCTATCTTGTCTTTGGTGCCTCAATCATCCAGAAAGGTTTTCCAAAAGGAAGCACAACAAATAACATGTTTTTATTGCTTGTTTTTCTTTAGCTAGCACTTACTACAACCGTTTTTTGACATACGCAACAAAGATATGATAGAAGTCATTTATAATGCGCCTATACAAAAGTGTTTCGAGGCGCAACAAGACAAGGCAGGGAAGACAGGGAGGACAAAACAAACGATCTCACTAGGCCTTGCCTCATTCACATCGTGCAAGTGCGATATGCAAAAATGCAGGTGGGGGAGAGGGGAAAAGCCAGGGGGAGATGATGGGGAAAGTGCAATCAGGGAGCATTGCTCTGAAAAAGGGCAGCGCGGCTCTGGGTAAGTGCAAGGAGGCAGGGGACTATAGGGTTCCAGATAAAGCCCCTAATTGCACAGTAGGCCCAGAGGCAGTGCAGGGGGCTACTCGTCATGGGGGAGCCTGGTACCAGTTAGCCTATGAGGGTAGCCAGGTGACCAGTCGGTGCAGCAGACAGGTTGTCAGCAGGGGAGAGAGAGAAAGCAGAAGCGAAAAGGTCTTGAACTGCTTACAGAACTTCAGGTGGTCCGGCTCAAGTTTGAGTGGGGCAGGGAGGCCATTCCAGAGGGTGGCACCTGCAGAGGAAAGAGATCTACCTCCACTCTGTGCCTGGAGATGTGTCTGACCCTCAGAGTTGGAGGTGGCTGAGCGAAGGGCTCGAAAAGGAAGGTGTTTTGGAAAAGAGAGTTGGATGTAGTGTGGGCTACGGCCCCAAAAAGCCTTGTGGACGTTGCAGATGGTCTTGAACTCGATCCTTGCAGCCACCGGGAGCCAGTGGAGAGATTTCAGTGCTGGAGATATACGGTCCCTGGGCTTGAGGCCAAGGACAAGTCTCGCAGTCCTGTTCTGTATTAGTTGCTGAGGGCGGGCAGTAGAGGGAGGCAGATTGAGAACGAGGCTGTTGCAGTAGTCCAGCCTAGAGAGAACCAGGGCTCTGGAAACAGTGAAACTCTGGGGAAGTGACAAAAAGAATACCACCTCTGAGGAAGTGCAGCTGGTAGAGGTCCTTCTTGGAAAGGTCTGTGATTTGAAGAGAGAAGGAGAGAGTGGAGTCGAAGATGACACCAAGGGGTTTAGCCTCACAGGAAGGCAAAGGAAGAGGGCCCAAGGAGGGCGACAACAGTGATGGAGGGAAAGTGGGAGCAGGAGTCCCAATGAGAAGGATCTCAGGCGTACTGGCATTAAGCAATATGAATAAGTAGTTATATTTAAATATTTTGTTGCCCATACTGGTGGGATTGGCATTTGTTGGTCTTGGAACATCATTTTGTCACATCGTAGTAGATTGATTTGCTAAATTCTGTTTTTAAAAAAAATGTTTATATCCTGTGATTGCACTCTCTTGACAACAACCCCTCCTCTTCCCATCTGCCTTGGCGTCTAACAAAAAGTAGCCATGAAGCTAAGTACGCAGTCTCTGCAATAGTTCTTTCCCCATCAAACGTGATGAGTAGCTATTAATCAGAAACGTTTGCCCAGGGTACCCTTGCTTGGGTAATTTTGAAAGTGGTTTTCCAATAGATGGCTGATACTGAGGCCAGGCACTAAAATGACTTGAATTTCAGTCCATAGCCTGGAAATGTAACCAAGGTTTATGCCTCCTAAAAGGGAATGTGGGCCCACATCAATGAACAGCTGTAAAAACCATGTCAGTTGTAAGGCTCGCCATCCCCAGAAAGCATGGTGACAAAAATCAGAAACACGAAGATTCATCACTTTTCCATGTGATGGGGGACTCCTTATTGATGCCCTTGGCCTTGTAATCAACTTATCTGTTGACTTATGGAACCCCGACATTATCAACAAGAGAAATTGACCCCAACCTGATCAAGGTGGCAGGTTAAAATATGAGTGTGTGTCTCTCTGTCTTACCTTCAACGTTGGCACTCTGCCACTGCGTTATTGCTGGGACTGCTAACACCACCCTAAATGGTTCCTGCATATTCTGATAATGCTGTGGCTCTCTGCCAGTGTGTCGATCAATTCAAGTCTAGCACAACCATGTGCTTCCAAAGTAATTTCCTGCAATTTATCTATTACGACTTGTGCAGCCTGTGCTGCTAAGTATTTTCCTGCAACCTACCCACAATGACCAACTCGGCCTTGTGCTGCAAATGTAATATCCTGCATTTTACCTATTATGACTAACTCAGCCTTGTGCTATGAATGTAATATCTTGCAACTCACTAAGACTCAGGCAGCCTGTGCTGCGAATGTAATTTCTTGCTTATGCCTATCCTGCACCATGAGGTTAGGCCGTGCCAATATGTATATGCTTACCTATTGTGATTCTTACCTTTAATGCACTTTCTGTAACTAACGCCTAGATGCCTCAGGGCTTTGTGTTCTGAAATGAATGCAAAAATAAATAAAATAAACATTTTTGTGGAGTGATCATTCCATGCACAAGGCTAATCTCAATAAAACACTTACAGGGTAATTCATAGAATCCAGCGCACAAGTAGCGCACGCGGCTGGCGCACAGCGAGCGCCTGCGATAGTCTGCGCCAGGCACGTGCGCTAAAACTGATTTCCGCGCACAGCGTATTCATGGATTTCATGCTCCCAAACCAGCCGTGGCGCAGAGAATCGCAGCGAGCCTGCAGCAGCGCCAGTAACGCCCCCAAGAACGCCCTCGCGCAAGGAAAAGCCATCAAAATCGCTAAATCATCGCTAAGGGCTGCGCTAACCCTGGACCACTTCACAGGGCAGGCAAACAAGGAAAGCAAAGCGGGCAATCTTCAAATCAGGAGTACGCGGGAAGTTCTACACGCGACTAGGCAGGGAACGTGAATTACAGGGGTACGCGGGAATTATCACACGCGAACAGCCAGGGAACGCGTATTACAGGGGTACGCGTGAAGTAGAACACGCGATAGGCCAGGGAACGTGAATTACAGGGGTACGCGGGAATTATCACACGCGAACAGCCAGGGTACGTGTATTACAGGGGTACGCGTGAAGTAGAACACGCGATAGGCCAGGGAACGTGTATTACACGGGTTACGCGGGAATTATCACACGCGAACAGCCAGGGTGCGTGTATTACAGGGGTAGCGGGAAGTTCAACACGCGAATGGCCAGGGAACGTGTATTACAGGGGTACGCGTGAAGTAGAACACGCGATAGGCCAGGGAACGTGTATCACAGTGGTACGCGGGAATTATCACACGCGAACAGCCAGGGTGCGTGTATTACAGGGGTAGCGGGAAGTTCAACACGCGATTGGCCAGGGTACGTGTATTACAGGGGTGCGTGGGAATTATCACACGCGAATAGGCTGGGTGGGCCCTCACAGGTGTACCCTGTACACCCTCCACGGCCCCTGCAGGCAGCCCACAAAACAGGGGACTACCCTGCACACCTGATCATGTCCCCCTGCACCCCCATCCACCAGGGGCACCCTCCACCAGGCCCCCACCCATGTCTCCCACCACCCCCACCCCCCAGCAGTGCAGGGGCACCTGCCATCAGGCCCCCACCCATGTCTCCCACCACCCCCACCCCCCATCCACCAGGGGCACCCTCCACCAGGCCCCCACCCATGTCTCCCACCACCCCCACCCACCAGCACTGTGGGGCACGTGGCCAGCAGGCAGTCAGGCAGCAGCAGATGGCAGGTGGGAGCGTGCTCAGGGCTCTGGGGGACTGTAATTTCGTCTCCTGGCCAGGAGCGTGGTCTTTCGTGTTTGAACGCGTGGACAGCCTGATAGGGAGTGATTTTGCACGTGAAAACCCCACACTCAGTGAATCGCGCGAAAACCCGTCACCAGCATATGTGCGTCTATAGTTACCTGCACGTGCAGTGTCAAAGCGTGTGATTGGTGAAAATGGATCTACACGCAGGAGTGACAAAGCGTGTGATTGGTGAAAATGGATCTACACGCAGGAGTGACAAAGCGTGTGATTGGTGAAAAGTGAGCTACACGCAGGAGTGTCAAAGCGTGTGATTGGTGAAAAAGGATCCACACGCAGAAGTGACAAAGCGTGTGATTGGTGAACATGGGCCAAGCACGTACACGCCGTAAGTGACGCTGTACGTGTGGGCCTGTATATAAGGTAGTGTAGAACACCATTTCCTTGTACGTGCTTTTCGTGGAGAGCGAGTGGGTGAATTCTGTACTTCTTGTCGTTTCACACGCGATTTACTTCACGGCGTTTCCAGTTCGTACTCCCTGTTACCTCTGACAGCTTTTTCTCTTTTTCCTCTTGTACTGGTTTACCTGGGCCTGTTCCCTCAAACAGTGTCCCCTTCTACTGTTGTCCTGTCTCCTCAGACAGCGTACACATCTTCTTTTGGCGGGGGTGTTGCCAACCAAACGCACTCATTTTTCACGCTCTTTTACCTGGCAGACGGTGAGTCATGCACGTATCTAACTTCTGTGCTTGCCCCGTGTGTAGCCTACCCCTTCAGAGGTCATTCTAGGCTGCGTGTGACACGCATACGTTCATTGTGTTACTGGATGCCACAGCGTAGTGCAGGGTTTTCCATCAGCACACGTGGTCTAGGAGGGGTATTGTGCACGTTCCTTAACTTTTCTGGGGTGCCTGTGCGTTGCGTGACCCGTCATCTTTCCCCAGGGGTGTCATATAGCCTTGCCACTGCACTAGGGTACGAATACCATCTGGTACCCAACCCCTTTGACACCCAATTGCCCAGGACAATTGTGCACACCGACTCCCATACGCACAATAACATCAGTGCCATGGTTGGGAGGCGTGCAAGCCGTAAGGGTGGCAAAGGTGGCCGAGCCACACGTGGTGGCCGTGGAGGATCCGCTAGGGGACGTGGTTGTGACTTGCAGGGTGCCCCTGTCCCCCCCAGTCTGGAGGACCAGTCAGGGACACCCATGCCCCCCCCCCCCCAGTTGAGGGTCATGTGGCTGATACCAACCCTGATCAGCCCTTGTCGGACCAGCCCATTGTGGCAGCAGACCTGTCCGAGGGTGATCCCATCGCTGACATCCAGGTCAGCAGGTCCACTGCACGTGCACCGGTGCACATTGGTGTCATCAGGGCACGCGCATCTATGCCAGATAGGTCATCTGCTGGCCCCCGTAGCCAGGGTGTGGCTCCATCCACCCCACCTCTCATACACCCTGCAAAGACTGTGTCGGTCCTAGTTCATGCACCTCAGATCAGGCCTGACCCCATCCCACTACCCCCAATGCCTGCACCTACTCCCATGCTGAGTGTGCAATCCCACACACCCAGTACTGAGTCCACCACGGCTCCTGCCCCTAGTGTCCACAGCGGCGTAGGACACTCTGGATCCCCACCCCCTTCCAAGCGCAAGAGGAAGAGTGCACGTCCGGCACAGGCTGATTCCCCAGGCACGGCTGCACAGTCCGGCCCATCAAGGAAGCCAAGCTTCACAGACGCCGAACTGAATGCACTTGTTCAGTATGTGTCAGATCATGATAGGGAAATGGTCATCGTTGCAGGGTCCAAGACCACACATGCCAGACACCAGGCACACTGGCAGACCATTGCTGACAGAATAAGTGCCCTTGGAGTAGTGAGGCGCACAGCTAGTGATTGCCAGAAGCGCTGGAATGACCTTAAGCGCAGGGCAAAGGATAAGCTGGCCTCAAGTCATGCCGCAACCTTGGTGACTGGAGGTGGGTCCCCAGCACAGGAAATAGAACTCACACCACACGAGTCCGTAGCTGGATCCTACGTCACCAAGGGACAACTCCAAGGTGTGGGAGATCTCCCTGATTACGAGGCATCATCCGGTGAGTGCACATGCATGTGTGTATTATCCATGTGCATGGTGTGTGTGTGAAGCATTCATGTTGGGTGCCTGTCAAGGGGGTGTGTGGCAGAGTTGATAGTGGCACCCATGTGCCTCATCCAGTATGTTCAGTGCAACACCATCTGCTCACAGCACTATCCCAACTGGCAACAGTGCACATATGGCCCTACACCATGGAAGTTGCCCTTGAATTGTCATTTTGTCACTACATTGTTGCTCATACTCCCCTGTCTATTCATCTGATGTCTTACATACCATTCCTATACTTTCCCCCAGCCAATCAAGTTTCATCTTCACATGCCTGACATGCAATGATACCACATGCTAATGCGTCCTCTGTATATAAATGCCAACCAACATGCTGTCATACTGTGGATGTTGCCTTGACATCCACCTCCTACCTGTGTTCTTTGGTACCGTCTGGTTTCGAGCCCCATTCCCTCACACTCCATGCTGCTCTTCATGGTCTATCTTCCCTGACTTCTACAGTTCAGACCATCGTGCCCTACTCACGACACCTGCTTGCTAACAGTCAAATGAGGGCACCCTGCCCTCCAATGCGACCCACCCTATTGCTGACAAGTGCATCTGAGCCTACTCAAAGCCAACTCTCACTGACATCTGCTCATACATGCCTTTGCCTGTCCCATAGACCCTTCACATGGTCCCTGTCCTCTCTCCTTGCTCCTCTTCCACCATCAATGGTGGGACCCGTTGGGGTGTACTCCTGGCCTCCTTCCAATCCTCAGAGGCCACAATTGATGTGCATGGTAATGGGAGCATCTCAGTCCAAGGCCCTTAGGCCAACCTCATTCTCCTTGAGAAATGCTACCCACATCTCATCAACTTCCTTTCCTCTCCTGCTGTCCCCCCTCCTCTCTCCTCATCAATCCTGCACTGCCTCCCTGCACCCTCCCATGATCCTTCTCCGCCTCCCACTCCAACTCCTACACATGCTGCACCTCTGATCTCTAGCACTCCCCGTAAGTCCTCCAAGGCTGTCAACCTCCTCCACAATTACACTCCTTTCACTGCGGCTGCATCAGGCATTCCTCCGATATCTGTCACTTACATGAGGTTATGCACCTTGACATCCTTGGTCTCATGGAAACATGTCTGACGGCCAGCTCTGTCTGCATCCTTCACACACTCCTACCTGATGTTCAGGAGACCCTCTCCTTGGCCCGCCACTACTGTGCAGGGGGGGTGTGCCCTTGGCTTCCCTGAGGGTATTCCTGCCACTGTCACTCCTACTTAGACCTACTCCACTCTGGAATGGCTTGTGTGACGTCTCTCTCTACCACACCTTGACATTCACAAACTGTGCGTACTGTGTCTGGGAAAACTGGTCAAATGTACTACTTCCTTTCTGAGTGTCCTCACCTCTCCTCCTCACTCATGTCCCCAGACACAGAAATCCTCTTCCTTGTTGCTGTACGCATCCACCTGCATGCTTGTTGACCCCCCCACGTGACCTTTCTGTGACCTCAGCAACTCCCTCTCACCCTCTAGACTCCCGTCTGTCCCTACTCATTCTGCAGGGCACACTCTTGATGCTCTGATCTCATCTGACTTTCCCCTCTCCGTCCATCTCTGCACTCCTCTCTCCTGGAGTGATCACATTCTCCTCTCCTCCCAGCTCACCCTCACCACCCCACAGGCAAAGCCACCCTCACCACTGTCACACACCTTCTTGGTATTCCAACCCATGAAGTGTGTGTCAGTCGAGGCTCATGCTGCCAAAATCTCCCCCCCATCCAGCTCCCCCTTAGGCTCACTCCCATCCTGACAGGGCCCACTCCATGCTCCACTCTATGTCAGGTACACTGGATGTCTTTGCCACGGTCATGACCACCTGTCTGAAGCCCCATGCCAATGCAGAGTCCTGGCATGACTCGGATCTTGTGAACCCAGACCACAGGTGCCGGGTGGCAGAGAGGGAATGTCCTGCATCATGCTCATCCTCTGGCAAACTGGCCTGCCACATGCTCCAAAGGCAATAGCGCCTCACCCTTTTCACCAAGATGAGATCCCCAATCCAAGGGCACATATCTGCGGCATGTGACAACTCTGCAGGACACATAGAAATCTGCAAGGACCTTGCCGAGCCAGATGCAGTGTGTACCTCCCCTGTCCCCTCCGAGCCCACAGCACTGCATGATTGTCTCTGTACCCCTATAGGCCACCCCCCCCCAGCACTTGTCTGCGCCTAACACCATCTGCCCTTGACGTTAAGTCCTACTTACCTTTTACAGCACTTCCAGCCGCCACTTCCCCTTGCACTTCATTGTGCCACCCACCCCTGCACTTGCGTGACATGAATGACACCAGCACCAGTAGGATTGTTGACTGGCATCCCCTACTGCCCCACCACCCCTCAGTGCTCCGCTGTACCTTCATACATTTCTGGACCGGTGCTTCACGAATGCTATATGATTCCTTTACAGGTGATGGGGAGGTGGAATCTCATTGTTTACTGCATTTTGTTGATGTAGACAAGGCACTGTGCATCGTGGCCAATTTGGACTAGCAGATCCATGTACAACATGTCAACTTATTGATGTGATGATGCAATGTCAGGACCAGAGTGGTAGAAATCCAAAAAAGTTGCCCTCCTCTCCCTCTTCACTTGGTGGCTATGTCACATGCCATGTGTGTGATGGCATGTGCCTTTGACATGGCAATCACCGGCCAATGTGTGATGGCAGTGCTAGGCAGCATGGTGAGCAGGCGTTGCTCTCCAATCTGTACATTGTATGCCCTGAGCCTCCCCTACAGACCCAGTGATGGTGAATGCATAGGAGGTCTCCCAGTCATGTGGGACATGTGTCGTAGAACTACTGCCTCTGTTGTTCATCAGCCCTTGTTGCATGCCATGGTGCTAATGCCTGTTTCCATTTTTCTCTTTCATGTCTTTGCAGGGGACGAAGCACTTGTTGATGCTGGGGATGTGGTGGTTGAGCCGTCCCAGGAGGGCAACCCGGGCCGACCTTCCACAAGTGAGGGACGTGGTGTGTTTGTGGGTGAAAACCCACAAGTGCTGCAGGTCGTGCTGTCGAGGGGTGTCTCTGGGGGTTCCTCCCCCGAGCAGTATTCAGGTGTAGACTCGGAGGATGACACCTATGTGCAGTCGCAGGTGAGTGTTCTTGGGAGAGAATCTCCTCTGTCCGACCCACCTGCAGCCGGGCCATTGCCCTCAATGGGGATGTCAGTGTCGGCAGCTCAGCCTCCGGTGGTTACGGATGCAGGGCCACACCACACAATCTCTGATCCTGTTCCTGGGGCTGCAGATCAGAGAGGGAATGCAGTCCTGCAGCCTGAGGCCTTGCCGGCACAGCAAGGCGCAGTCCGCCTTGCCCCAGGCAGGTGTGGTGCCCGTCAACGTGGTGGCCGTATGCCACCTGGCAATACCGCTTGGGAGCAATCCATCTACGGTATGGCCAACCAACAGGCAGCATCATCCGAGATGATTGCACAGGCCATGGATAGGGTGGCCACTTCCATTGTCCCCCCAGAAAGGCTGATGGAGCGACTGGAGCAGGCTACAGAGTCCATCTGCCAGGCACACAGGGAGGATATGTTGGCGTCCAACAAGGACAGGCGGGCGGCACTGGCGACTCTGCGGGAATCACTTTCCATGGAGTCCCAGCGCCACAGGGAAGGCCTGAGGGAAGAATTCCATCACCTCAGGTCGACCCTGTTAGAGCTTGAGGCTTCATCCCATAGAAGGACAGAGGAGCAGCTGGAGCGTCTGACACGGACGCTCTCGGCCGAGATGCAGGCAACTCGTGCGGAGGTCAGGTCATCCCGGGAGTTACTGCATGGGGACCTCCGCATGATTATAACCCAGAACCAGAACTACCAGACCCGCCTGCTTGCAGCCATGGAGGAGCAAACTCGTGCTTTGCGTGGGCTGCCTCCCATTGTCACACCATCTTCTGAGGCAGCTCCCCCACCTCCTGAGTCAGCTGCAGGGTCTGGCCAGAGCGATAGCGACTCATCTCCCACAACAGAGTAGCCGTGTGGGCCACGAGCCTATGGGGTGTTTTAGTTTCCCATGATCCACACAGGTGGATTGTGGCGTGCATCCTGTCCTCGGACCTCATAGGTGGCCCCCCCCCCCGCCGGCCCTTTCATGGCCATTTTTTCTCAATTTTCTTTTTTCTTTTCCAAGAGTGTTGCCTTGTGTGGGTACCTGGGCATACACTGTATTGTGGCTGGGCACATGCAGGCTTGTCCTGAGTTTGGTTTAGATGCTTGGGTAGCAGACATCCACACCCCTCCTGCTTCCCTTTCCATGGGCTTGCAAAGGGTGTGCCCAAGTGACAGCAAATTACACGGTGACATTGGACTCCCATGAGCTGTTGGCCAGTCCATAGTCAATACTGTGTAGACATTCATAGTGTACATTGTTGTTGCACCTAACTATGCATGATGGTTTGATATGTGCCTCTACTTACATATGTTGCTCATGTTTTGCAGGTATTTCACACAGTTCTTCACACGGGCATACTCTCTGGAGTCAGACTACATGTCGGTAGATGTGCACTGACACTTTTGCGTGGCGCCATCACTGTACATCTGGACGGTGAGGACATACCAGCAGAATCAGGTAATGAGACTACCATTGATTACATGCATTGTGTCTTGTTTGGGTGGGCTTCAGGGTGGGTTGGTGTGTAATTTGATTGAAATTACTCTTACACAGGTGTGTAGCAGTGGCTCCAGCGCGGTTAGCTGTTCAAGTGCGGCTATGTTCCATTTGGGGCACTGCTATTTGTGACACCGGTGTCATGTTGTGATGGCCAGTTTGTTTGCTCTCACATACCATGACATGGTGTCCTCAGTGGCGGGACTGTGAAGGGAATGGGTGACATGGCAATGTTGTCATGTAGTGAATCGCCTGTGGCAATGCATATTTGATTGATGGAGTTGTGTCTTCTCGTTGTGATGCATTGCTGGTGTATGTGTAGGTAGGGGTGCACACATAGTGACACTTCCATGTTAACAATCTCAGGCTGATGTGTATCTGACAGTTTATTGTCAAGTAATTTTGTGACATTGTCAGGTAGTGTCATCATTGATTGTCAGATGGTATGTGCCAGAGCAGTGTGCACTAGCCAGCACTGTGATTCCTAGGTGAAGAAGTTGGCCACCAGTTGCGTACGGGCTGCCACCCCCCGTGCCCTTTCCCCTCCCATGCGCAGCGGGCGTGCATGTGGTTGTGGATGTGGGGGCACCACCATGTCCACGGGCAGGCCCCGGCGTGTTGCAACGTTGTGCAGGACACATGCTGCCACTATGATCCTGCACACTATTCGGGGAGCATATAACAGCTGCCCGCCAGAACGGTCAAGGGAGCGAAAGCGTGACTTCAGCACTCCGAATGTGCGCTCCACTATGCCCCGTGTTGCAATGTGGGCTGTGTTGTACCTTACCTCGGGTGGCGTGGTGGGGTTCCGGATTGGGGTCATCATGTGGGGGCTGATAGGGTAGGCACTGTCCCCTGCGGAGGTGGTGATGGGTATCATTAGTGGTGTTGTGTCATGACCCAGTATCTGACATGCATGCATGTGCAGTGGCATTCATGCTCACCAAGCAGCCATGTATCTCCATGCTGGCCAGCCTCCAGGTCCCGGCATAGTGTAGACATTCTGTAGATGAAGCTGTCGTGGGTGGACCCGGGATAGTTGGCATATACTGATGTGATTATTCCCTTGGCATTGCATACAACTTGCACGTTGATGGAATGCCAGTGCTTGCGGTTTCTATAGATGTGCTCTGTTGCCCTGGGTGGACGTAGAGCCACATGTGTGCAGTCAATTGCACCAAGCACTTTGGGGAATTGAGCCACACCATAGAATTCCTGGATGCACGTCCGCCTTTCTGCATGAGTCCTGGGGAGATATATGTGCCTGCGGACTGATGGCCGTGCAGTGATGATGTTCAAGACCTGGTGTAGGCAGCGTGACTGCGTGGCCTGTGACACACCACCCACTATGGCACTTGTCCGCTGAAAGGATCCAGTGGCCAAGAAGTGCAGTACATTCAGGACCTTCTGCAGGGGGCTGAGTGCTTGGGAGCACAGGGTGGGTGATGTGAGGTCATCCTCCCACTCACTGACCAGGTCCAGTATGATGTGTGCTGGAAACCTGTACCTCCCATACACCTGGTCATCAGGCATCCCGAATAGGCTGGTTCTGGGTGTGAATATTCTGGCCCTGACTCTCCTCCTCCTCCTCCTTTGGTAGCCCACTGCCACTGCTGCTAGGAACGGTATGTTCATCCTGGCATCTGGCTTGTTTATTGATGAGTGCGCAAATTAATGCCTTGCGCGTGTTCTAGGCGAGCGTGTGACCCTCGCACCCCTGGAATCTAGTTCCCACTCCAATAGCGTGTGGGAATTCCCACGCAGCAGGCATACAGGTGCGCTGACGTACTTGCGTGTGTAAGTGCCCGCGCACCCCTGTAATACACGTACATAGGCCAATGGCGTGTACGCGCACTTTTGGCCAATTACACGCGATGTAATACACGTACATTGGCCAATCGCGTGTACGCGCACTTTTGGCCAATTACACGCGATGTAATACACGTACATTGGCCAATCGCGTGTACGCGCACTTTTGGCCAATTACACGCGATGACACTCTGACGTGCAGTATTTCCACGTGTGCTCCGTCATCACGTGCTGAGTGGGGAACGCCCGTGCGGATCACGTCAGACGCGCTTACGCGGTGAGGGACTCTGGTCCAATAGAATCGCGTATGCGTGCTGATGCACTTACGCGCTAAGGCCCTTTCCTCGGATTTCACGCTGACGTGCAGGAATTTCACGTGCCAAATCACTCCGTATCAAGCTGGCCACCCGAAAACACACGGAACACCACGCTCCTGCCCAGAAGGCCGAGTTACTGCCCCCCCAGTGCCTTGAGCAGCCTCCCACGTGCTATCTGCTGCTGCCTGCCTGCCTGCCTGCTGCCACCGTGCCCTGCCATTTGGTGCCTGCACATCAGCCATCTGCAGGGGTCCAGTTGCTGTGTCCACCCCTGCTGGAACTGAAGACTCCCAACTGGGATTACATCGCTCCACAGCCCAGCCCCAGGACCCAGTTGCCCACCCACACCTGCCTCTGGGGTTGCCATGTCGGGCACTTCGACATCTGGCACCAGTGGCAACCCCAGGCCAGAGGGGCAGAGGGGCACCAGCTTCACTGCCACCGAAGTTGGTGTCCTGGTGGAGCATGTCCTGGGGCAGTATGATGCCCTCTTTGGATCGTCCCGCGCCAGCAAGGAAGGACGGGAGAGGATCTGGGCCGACTGTGTGGTTGCCATCAACGCGGAGGGGGTGGCAACCCGCAACGTCCAGAAGATCAAGAAGCGCTGGGAGGACTTGAGGTCCAGGACCCTTGTGAAGGCCCGGCGCCTCGTGGAGTGGGGCCGGGCCCGCATGAGTTCCATCCAGAAGAGGGTCCTGGAACGCGTACGCCCAGCGCTCCACGCCCAGGTCCTTGAGAGGGAGGCCCGTCTGGAGTTGAGCGGTAAGTGTGCAAGCATTACTGTGTGAGACAGGGCATGTTGCGGTGTGCTGGTTCTATGATACTTGCCTGTATGTGTGCCATGGGCCATGTATGCATGTATGTGTGCAGGTACATCATGGTAATGCATGTGCGACCAGTGATGTGTGACCCACATGGTTGTTGCATGTGTTGAAATGTGGCATGGGGAGCCCTATGCAGATTTAGGACATGAGAGCATGCCAGTCTCTGTACCTGGACATGGATGGGGGTGAAGGATGGGTGCTGATGCCAGGTACATATATGGTAGCCATGTCTGTGTGCCTGACCTGCGTGTCTGTGACTTGTGCATGCCATGGATGCATGACACATGTGTGTGACAATGCACAGATTCTGTGACGCACCCAACTAACCCTTGTTTCGCCTGTGTTCGTTGTGTTTGGGGCCAGATGGATGTGACTGAGGTGAAGTGTGTGCATGTGATATGCATGAGCCATGATGCATGTGAGTCACATATCATTGAATGTTTCAAGAGTCAATTGGACATGCATGGAAATGTGCATGGCATGCACCATGCCTGTTACTGTGTGTGTTTTGCCTGGACTGACCCATGTGTTGTGGAGGGACATGATGGAAGTGTACTTTGACAGGGGTGCTCATCTGCTATTGCTTCCTGTCTAGGGGACCATTTTACAGTAGCCTGATGCTTGTGTCCTTTGTCTCCCTCTACGCAGCGGCTAGTGAAGAAGAGGGCGGAGACGGCGCTGTGGAGCAAGGCGGCGGGGATGCCCCCACGGCTGCAGCGGAAGGGGTGGGTGAGCCCCCACAGGGGCCTGCTACGGCGGGAGACGGTGAGGAGCAATCCAGGTTGGTGGTTTGCACAGAGGAGGAGGAGGCCGACACTGGTGCACACATGGGGCCTGGTGGGAGCATCCCTGCTGGTGCAAGTGGTGCAGTCCAGGGCCAGGGGCAGGAGGCAGCACAGGTCACCGTGGAGGTGCCTGTGCATGTCGCTGTCCCTGACCCTGTGAGTGCACCACCATGCACCAGCAGGGATGCCCCGTCCCAGGCCCGTCCGCAGGTAGTGGGGATGTCCATGTCAACTGACTCCCCTCCACCTGCGGCCGTGGGAACCCCTGGCCGCGTGGAGCAGGTCCTGAATGGGGTCGCGATGCGCACGGCTGTGATTCGTGATGACGTGCGTGCTTCCCGGGAGGAGCATGCACGTCATCACGAAGTGCACCGTGCCGACGTGGCCCAATTGGGATCGGCCATGTTCGGGGGGTTCCTGCATGTGTTGGCCAATCTGACGGCCCTCTCCTCCTCTGTGCAGGCTATCCACCGGTCGTTCTCCTTGCCGTCTTCCGGCCCAGATGCCACCATGGCCCCCTGTGGACCTGCCCCGACCAATGCAGCCAGCTCGGTGGGGATCCCATCCCTGCCACAGTTGGGAGTCGGAGGTCCAGCAGGGGTGGACGACACAGCAAGTGGACCCCAGCAGATGGAAGATGTGCCGGCATCATCGGGCAGGGCACGTGCACGACGGCGTCGGTGGTTACCATCAGCCTGGATGCCGTCGTGCTGGCAGAGGCAGTGGCGTCGGAGGCAGCAGCGGGCTCGACGTGGGAGGCATCATGGCTCAGGGCCATCAAGATCAGAGGGGCAGGCATCGGCCAGAGGGCAGGGCAACCCTGGCATGGCGGTGTGTTCCGTGTGGGAGGAGTTTGGCCAGCGGATAGGTGCGGAGCGGCAGCGGGCGGAAGAGGAGCGGCTCGCCATGGCCAGGGCGGAGATCTCCATGCATCGGGCATTGAGGCGGGCTGAGTGCCTCGAGGAGGCTCGCAGGGATTTTGGTGAGCACATGGGGTTGTCCCTGCGAGACCTCGGGGCCAGGACAGAGTCCCGCCTCCAGGACATTGACATGGAGTTCGAGGATGCCCTGGCCAGCATCACCAAGTGAGCCGCAGGACTAGCCCGCTGCCTTTGTATATAGTTTTTTAGTTAGTTAGTGCTAGGTTTCCTTTATTTATTTTTATTATTTTGGACCGCTCGGACAATGGCCACTTTTTTGTACATATTTATTTTATTAGTTAGTATTAGGTTTCATTTGTGCTGTTGGGCTCATGGACCCTGGAACATTCCTGTATATATTGTTATATTTTGTGAGATACATTTTTTAGATTTTTTATTGTTTACACCATGACGTAATGGTTTTTCTTTGATTTCCTACTACATGGTTTTGCTTTGGACAAATTATATTGATTTTTTAATCCTTTGTTTTTTGGTTTATCATTTTTGTTCTCGGACATGGACCTTTTATTTACTTTGCCACATAGTAGTATGTTTTATTGGTTTACTTGATTTGTGTTTTTAATACATTTTTATATTATCTTACACTTGTGTTATTTTCTCTTTGGTTTCTTACATGTCATGATATGGGTTTTGACATTCACTTGCACCCATTGTGTATGTGTGTGTGACGGACATGTGTTCTTTTGCATACTTGCCTTTGGGGTTGTGTCATGTGATTGCATTCACTATGTGGGTGCATGCAATCCTTGCCTGGGTGTTTGTGCTGGGTATGCTGGCCATTACTGCCATGATTGTGTATCGTCAGGACCTGGGGCCAGGGGGACATGGGTGGGGGCCTGCTGGCAGGTTCCCCACAGTGCTGGGGGTGGGGGTGGTGGGAGACATGGGTTGGACATGGGTGGGGGCCTGCTGGCAGGTTCCCCACAGTGCTGGGGGTGGGGGTGGTGGGAGACATGGGTTGGACATGGGTGGGGGCCTGCTGGCAGGTTCCCCACAGTGCTGGGGGTGGTGGGAGACATGGGTGGGGGCCTGGTGGAGGGTGTCCCTGGTGGATGGGGGGTGGGGGTGGTGGGAGACATGGGTTGGACATGGGTGGGGGCCTGCTGGCAGGTTCCCCACAGTGCTGGGGGTGGGGGTGGTGGGAGACATGGGTTGGACATGGGTGGGGGCCTGCTGGCAGGTTCCCCACAGTGCTGGGGGTGGGGGTGGTGGGAGACATGGGTTGGACATGGGTGGGGGCCTGCTGGCAGGTTCCCCACAGTGCTGGGGGTGGTGGGAGACATGGGTGGGGGCCTGGTGGAGGGTGTCCCTGGTGGATGGGGGGTGGGGGTGGTGGGAGACATGGGTTGGACATGGGTGGGGGCCTGCTGGCAGGTTCCCCACAGTGCTGGGGGTGGTGGGAGACATGGGTGGGGGCCTGGTGGAGGGTGTCCCTGGTGGATGGGGGGTGGGGGTGGTGGGAGACATGGGTGGGGGCCTGGTGGAGGGTGTCCCTGGTGGATGGGGGGTGGGGGTGGTGGGAGACATGAGCAGGTGTGCAGGGTAGTTCCCTGTGGTGTGTGCTGCCTGCAGGGGCCGTGGAGGGTGTACAGGTAATGCCTGGGAGCACACAGCCATATCGCGTGTGGAACTTCCCGCGCACCCCTGAAATCCACTTACCCGGCCATATCGCGTGTGGGACTTCCCGCGCACCCCTGTAATCCACGTACCCTGCCATATCGCGTGTGGAACTTCCCGCGCACCCCTGAAATCCACGTACCCTGACTAATCGCGTGTGGAACTTCCCGCGCACCCCTGCAATCCACGTACCCGGCCATATCGCGTGTGGGACTTCCCGCGCACCCCTGAAATCCACGTACCCTGCCATATCGCGTGTGGGACTTCCCGCGCACCCCTGAAATCCACGTACCCGGCCATATCGCGTGTGGGACTTCCCGCGCACCCCTGAAATCCACGTACCCTGCCATATCGCGTGTGGAACTTCCCGCGCACCCCTGAAATCCACGTACCCTGACTAATCGCGTGTGGAACTTCCCGCGCACCCCTGCAATCCACGTACCCGGCCATATCGCGTGTGGAACTTCCCGCGCACCCCTGCAATCCACGTACCCGGCCATATCGCGTGTGGGACTTCCCGCGCACCCCTGAAATCCACGTACACGGCCATATCGCGTGTGGGACTTCCCGCGCACCCCTGAAATCCACGTACCCTGACTAATCGCGTGTGGAACTTCCCGCGCACCCCTGCAATCCACGTACCCGGCCATATCGCGTGTGGAACTTCCCGCGCACCCCTGCAATCCACGTACCCGGCCATATCGCGTGTGGAACTTCCCGCGCACCCCTGCAATCCACGTACCCTGACTAATCGCGTGTGGAACTTCCCGCGCACCCCTGCAATCCACGTACCCGGCCATATCGCGTGTGGAACTTCCCGCGCACCCCTGCAATCCACGTGCCCGGCCATATCGCGTGTGGAACTTCCCGCGCACCCCTGCAATCCACGTACCCGGCCATATCGCGTGTGGGACTTCCCGCGCACCCCTGAAATCCACGTACACGGCCATTTCGCGTGTGGGACTTCCCGCGCACCCCTGAAATCCACGTACCCTGACTAATCGCGTGTGGAACTTCCCGCGCACCCCTGCAATCCACGTACCCGGCCATATCGCGTGTGGAACTTCCCGCGCACCCCTGCAATCCACGTACCCTGACTAATCGCGTGTGGAACTTCCCGCGCACCCCTGCAATCCACGTGCCCGGCCATATCGCGTGTGGAACTTCCCGCGCAACCCTGCAATCCACGTACCCGGCCATATCGCGTGTGGGACTTCCCGCGCACCCCTGAAATCCACGTACCCGGCCATATCGCGTGTGGGACTTCCCGCGCACCCCTGAAATCCACGTACCCTGACTAATCGCGTGTGGAACTTCCCGCGCACCCCTGCAATCCACGTACCCGGCCATATCGCGTGTGGAACTTCCCGCGCACCCCTGCAATCCACGTACCCGGCCATATCGCGTGTGGAACTTCCCGCGCACCCCTGCAATCCACGTACCCTGACTAATCGCGTGTGGAACTTTCCGCGCACCCCTGCAATCCACGTACCCGGCCATATCGCGTGTGGAACTTCCCGCGCACCCCTGCAATCCACGTGCCCGGCCATATCGCGTGTGGAACTTCCCGCGCACCCCTGCAATCCACGTACCCGGCCATATCCCGTGTGGGACTTCCCGCGCACCCCTGAAATCCACGTACACGGCCATTTCGCGTGTGGGACTTCCCGCGCACCCCTGAAATCCACGTACCCTGACTAATCGCGTGTGGAACTTCCCGCGCACCCCTGCAATCCACGTACCCGGCCATATCGCGTGTGGAACTTCCCGCGCACCCCTGCAATCCACGTACCCTGACTAATCGCGTGTGGAACTTCCCGCGCACCCCTGCAATCCAAGTGCCCGGCCATATCGCGTGTGGAACTTCCCGCGCACCCCTGCAATCCACGTACCCGGCCATATCGCGTGTGGGACTTCCCGCGCACCCCTGATATCCACGTACACGGCCATTTCGCGTGTGGGACTTCCCGCGCACCCCTGAAATCCACGTACCCTGACTAATCGCGTGTGGAAGTTCCCGCGCACCCCTGCAATCCACGTACCCGGCCATATCGCGTGTGGAACTTCCCGCGCACCCCTGAAATCCACGTACCCGGCCATATCGCGTGTGGAACTTCCCGCGCACCCCTGCAATCCACGTACCCTGACTAATCGCGTGTGGAACTTCCCGCGCACCCCTGTAATCCACGTACCCGGCCATATCGCGTGTGCAACTTCCCGCGCACCCCGGTATGCACGCACACGTTTATTTTTTCTCTCAGCGCGTGTCTGTGGGTACCCCTTTGTACGTCATTTGTCCTGGAGGGCCACAGTATTGGACATTGATCATGTCTGTATATAGGTGCTATTTGTTGGCGCACCTTTTAGCGCACATTTCTTGCAGGCGCAGAGACGCTACCGCCTGCTTTCTTGTGGCGGTCGTGTTTGTGCCTGTTTGTGCCTGTGCGCTGCTTTGAGCGTGCGCTTTTTTGCCCTATTCTATTCCATGAATACGTGTTGTATGCGAGCGTGTGGGCGTTCCGCGCACTTGCCTCCTATACTTTCCCCGTGCCGCCCACATTCTTCCCCATTCCGAGTGTTGTGCCCCATTTTATTCCCCATTCCGAGTGTTCCGCCCTGTGTTCCGCCTACTTTAGAGCTGTGCGCTGCGCTCGGAGTGATAGCGCAGTGGCCGTGGCGCACGACGTTGGTTGACCTGTGCGCCGGCCTGCGCCGCGCGCTTTTTCAGGGCACGTCCTCTGCTTTTCTTGCGCACGGACTTCCATGAATCGACGTGCGCTGGTTTCCCTGCGCTTTTCGCTAATTTTCAGCGCAGCGCACGTATTGGCCCCTCTGCGCCGGGATTTTCGGCGCACATTTATTCCATGAATCGGCCTGTTAACCTCTGCAACTTTACGTTGAAGACCACTTAAATTATGCAAATCACTGTATACTCTTCTTTCGGAGACCTATTTGTCAGTTGCCCACTCCCAATTGTTAGGTAGAATTTCCTTCTTGAGTGTAATTCATCCCACTTTTTTTTCTGGACTATTGAATTTTTGGACTTTTTCTCCAGAGTGGGAACCTTTTTCCACACTCACTCATTCTTTTAGTCTGTACTTGGGAACCCTTTTTATCTGTTTTTGATACTTTGTAATGGAGTTATGGTTTCCTCCATGTTTTCTGGCATCTACCTTATACTATTGCAGCACACATCACTTTCTGTGCAGTGCTGCCGGAAGCTCCTTGAGCTTTCCTTTTTTATTTTACCTGGGTTAGCTGCAGTTACGAGGGCATGGGGATACCCTTTTGTCCCTCCTGTATTTTATTTTGTGAGATCCGCACACCCCACCTTCCCCTGTAAAGCCTGCCAAGGTGCTTTCAGTGCCTGAAAGGACAGGAAGTGGGGGAAAGGGATTAAACGGAACTCTGCTGGTCTTTGTCCTGCAGTGTGCCTGCTTGGAACCAGTTTGAGCTGGGAGGCTGGCTGCCCCACTGGACAGCCGCCGCCTGGATTTGCATCAGAGGGTTGAATGGTGATTGGTGGGCTCAGCATAAAAGGCGACGGTCCTGGAGCTGAACCTCAGAATCGATCACTGGACTGAAGATCCAAAGAGGAATTCGAAGGAGGACGTCCCAGCAGGTACCAAGCGTCCGCCAGAGCTGTTCAGTGACCGCTGAAGATCCGACCCCGAATTCCAAGTGGAAGGGAAGATCTCTTGAAGACTACTTCCTATTCTGGACTGGTGGGCCTAACCAGTCTGAAGACCACCTGCATTTGTGCCATCCCACGAAGCGCCATGCCCCCCCCGGACTGCAGACTCCGAATACCCTGGGACCTGTGCTATTTTGCGCTGCGACGTCGTTTGAAGTGCGGATCCGGCTGAAACTCTGTGGGCATCCTTCTGGGCCTGCAGTGTCACTTTTCTACTCCTTGACGTCCCCTCAGCTGAGTCGAGAACTGAGAACCAAAGAAAAGTCTCCCAGACAGCCGTTGCTGAACTGAAGCCTGTGAAGGGCTCCCACGCACCAGTGCTGCGAAGATTCACTGCTCCAGTGCATCCGCCTGTTCCCTCCAAAGTTCCTTCTTCCGCCATCCAGGCCAAGAAACCAGAACCGGGGACAACTGGCGCCTCACATTGGGTGACCAACCTGTTGCGCCAAGTTCTTCATTGATAAGGTACTGTTGCAAGCCTAGGAACTTACCTTGGTCTTGTTGTGTTGCTCAGGTGTTCTTGGACTGCTGCAGTTAAGCTCTTACTGGCATCCCCCTCCAGGGCACCCTGAGTGCCATTGGGTTGAACAACCCCAGGCTCTAAATTGCCAAAACAAACTATTACTTACCTTCAGACCTGAAGACAGCCTCATAGACTTTGTTTGGTTTGCTGCTTAGCTACCTCTTTCCTCCTCTGCCGTTGGTCACTGGATCCCCAGTGCCCCCTTGACTCTTTGTGATTCATTTAGTATAGGGTTGAACTTTTGAAGAGTGGTTAAGAAAGAATTGCAAGAGTTAATCTAGGTTTGCTTATCAGTAGTTTTCACTGGCTTTGGTTTTGCTTTACAGTTGTAATTTAAAGTGTGCTACCCATTTTATTCTACCATGATTTTTACTGTGTGGATAGTACTTACATGACTTGTGTTCTAAAGCCTTGGTTTATATAAAATAACTATTTTTATATAACTGCTAGTATTTCAGTATTTCCTTGAACCAATCGTATGCTCCAAGTACTGTGTGCCTCACTATATATAGCCCTTCTCCCTCCTAGACTAGGCCTGGCTGCTCAGCCCCATGCTACCAACCCTTTGGGTAGTTCAGGCTAAACTTAAGGGGTTAAAACCCTGCCACCTAAGGTGGGATATTCCAAGTTCTGTCACAGACAGTAACTTGTGTAAAACTCCCTAACACTTATAAACCACTATACCACTTCAAGGCGTTCTGAAACAGATTCATGGCAGTAAGACCCCGACATGTTTAAGGACCCTCTCCGCTAGCGGACTTGATGATTTGTAGCAGCTTTATTTTAAAAGGTACTATAACCTGGCACTTCACTTATAAAGATGTGGACATAGAGAAGATTCGCAGTTGAAAAAAGCTGAAGTGTTTTCTGTACATACTAGGCAATGTCTTCACTGAGACAATGAGGGATTTATTTTAGTTTTTATCTGTTACTGTCCATCCTGTGGCACCAGTTCTCGTAATGCTTGACTGACACACCTTTGCTAATGCAGAAAGAGATGCATATTCACGTGGTCATTCAAACCTATTGCCACATGTATTACTTGCAATCACAAATAATGTGCACAACACCGTTATTAAACCCTTTCAGTTGCATTTGGCACATATTGAAATAAATTGGCGTCTGCTGCAAGTGACATGGGATGAACGCATCTTGCCAGAAAGCTGTTACATTTAAAGTACATTTTGTTCTATGCAAAATGCACAGAGCATGAACTGCATGGAAGTTCATTTCTATCTTGCATTGCTTATCCATTATCCTGTGGGATCATTGTTCGTGCTCAATGCCAAAATGATGGTGCACACAAAAAATTTTATCAGCTATGCTCTTTTTTTTTTTTTTAATGAAATAAGGAACCCAAGGATTCAAAACATACCGTGGCTATTTGTTAACACACAATGGGCCTCATTACGAGTCAGGCCGCCCGGACCTAACGCCACGGTGTAACCATATCGGCACCGTTTCCGTGACTGTCAAATCACGACCCACGATCCCAGAAATACCACCACCACAAACCGCTGCCACTGAGTTAAGGGACTCGTAAAATGCGTCGCCCGGAAACCCCCAGTTACCGGTAACACCTAACACCATGGGCATTACGAGTACCATGGACATGGAAACACCGCCATGAAAATGGCGGAAAAACCATGGCCACGGAGGCGGTATCGGTGCCACCGCAAACATGACGTTAAACAGTACCTGGTGAGCTGAATCAAGCCACAGGTGCAGCAAATGAGCCCAGCTGGACCCAGCAGGCCACTGGGAGCCTACAAAAGGGCCACGCCCACACCCAGGCCAACTCCAAACACAACTATGCAGGCAGCAGCTGCAGCAGCATTGGGACTAGGTCTATTGAACCTACAGGCAGGCCTGCACATGGGGCAAGTAATGGTGCAGAGGAGGATGAGGCGGGGGAGGCACAGGCGGCAGTTAGCAAACCTTGAACCGATGCCAAACCCAATTGTGCAGCCGGCACGACCCCGCAGGCAGCCTGCAATACCCCGCATCAGGGCCTCACCCTGCAACCTGACCCAAGGACAGATCCACACATTATGCCGACTGGACCGTCCAACAATCATGTACATCACCACCATGATTGAGGACACAAGCAGCCACATTGGCATTTCAACCGCAATCCTCCCCCTCCTGAAGGTGGTGTCGGTACTGCATTTTCTTGGCACCGGAACTTATCAGCACACAGTTGGTGAGCTGCACAGGCTCTCACAACCCTGTTTCTCTAAAATATTCGGACAGGTACTGGATGTCTTGCTGCGCCATGTGTCGGAACACATCGCCATACCTCGTACCCTTGCACAGGTCATTGCCACCAAGTTGGCCTTCCATGCGATTGCGGCCATGCCAGATTGCATAGCTGCACTAGACTGCACCCACATAGAGCTGGCAGTACCACGTGCAATGGAGATGGTGTACCGCAATAGGAAACAGTACCACTCACTGAATGTACAGATGGTATGTGACGCCGGACAAGTGATTACACATTGCTGCGCAAGTTTCCCGGGGTCAACACACGACTCAATGGTCCTGCGGAATTCGACATTGCCACGCTACATGGAACGCTACGCTGGACAAAGCACATGGCTATTGGGTGAGTACAACTGCCAATGCACAGGCCCTGTGGAAGGGGGGTGTGTGTCCAGGGCAATGACCTGTGTGAGTGGGCTGCTACAACTGCACATGCTTCACGCCCTGGCCCATGTAATGGACTGTCAGCATAACCCACACATCACAAAGCTACACATGACAGGTTGCCACAGTGTGCCCGTACACACCCTGCCAAATGAGACACACAACCAATACTACCACAAAGCCATACAACTTGAGCCACTCAATACAGCCACCCACACTATGCACCACTGCCCCCCCAATGCACATGAGACATTCTGCAACAACTACATGATCACAGTCTATTGATTGGCTCCTCCATGTGTGTACATCATTGCACAATGCCATACTTACCAACCACTATTGTCCGCAAGGGCAACTACATATGCACAGCAAGTCGTTGGGAAATGTCCAAATCCCAACGTCGACAACAATTACACATGAATGGTAAACACCCAACGGTCCGACCACTGCTTGGCCCATATAGATGAATGAATGATAACACAAGATTGCACTGCATCTGATCAAGAGATGATACTACAAACACTGACATGTCCCACACATTTCCATCCCATGTAGGTGATGCTGGATATGCACTCACGCCATGGCTGATGACGCCTGTACGGAGGCCAAGGAACAGGCATGAGGAGGCGTACAACAGGGCACACGTCCGCACACGTGGCATGATTGAGAGGACATTTGGCCTACTGAAGGCCAGGTTCCGCTGCTTCAGCAGATCTGGAGGATCACTGCTCTACAACCCAGTGAAGACGGGTAAAATTGTGCTTGTGTGTGCCATGCTGCACAATTTGTGCATGCGCACGAACATTCCTCTGCCCCCAGACACAGAGGATGATGATGGAGTTGAAGATGGGGATGGGGATGAGGATGAGGATGGGGATGGGGATGGGGTGGCTCGACACCCTCCCGGGGGTGCACAAGATGTGCAACGAGCACGGGACACACTCATTCGCATTTACTTTTGAGAGACTGCACATTGACAGCATTGCATGGATATGACGATACCGGTGAATAAATGGATTGTCTGCAAATTAAATGACGGATGTCCACTCATTATGGATTTTTTCAAAGGTGTTGTATTAGAAACAAAACAGGAAAGTAGGTGCATTGGGTAGGGAAGCTGTACACCCGTGCCCACCCACCACCCAAACGTACCCACCCCCAACCAGGCCCAAAACAACTAACCCCCTAATGGACCTCCCCCACCACCCAAACATACCCACCCCCATACACCCATTGTGTCCCCGAACTGGGGCGCGTATGCACAGGAGTGTCCTTGCTGGCGGGTCCAGTCAGCTGACTAGAGCGCCTCCATGGGCTGCCAGTGGCAGAGCTGGATGGGGTGGTGCTGGCTGAGGTGACCGCTGGTGTGACTATGGGCACACATCCTTGAATCGCCTGCTGGGCAACCAACATTGACTCCGCTATGCTGGATTGCACACTGTTCCCTTCCCTGACATGGCGTGCCAGGGTGACGATGGTGGTCGCAAATCGTCCAATTGCCCTGGAGAGCCGACGCACCAACCTCGCATTGCTCTCATGCTGCAGCCTGGCCTACTCCCGCTGATGCATGGCCTCTTCACGCTACAGAGAAAAAATACATAACAGACTGACTACCCCGCTCTAGTAGTCCTGTGAAAACACAGGTTTAGATACAGAGAGACTGCTTACTTGTACACCTTGTGGGGAAAAAAAAATATTTCAACTGAATGCAAAGTAGCAAAATCATAAATCACTTTAATGTTGATTCATAAAAACATCTTTAAAACACATTAATAGCTTCTACGTGAAGCAGTCATACCTTTCATTCCACACATACTTTTTACAAAAACGGGGTTCTACAATTTGAATTTTCTTCTAGCATATTCATTATTTATGATATGCATGACATAGGAAAACACATTTAGTTTCCCTTTTAGGTAGAGATATGTTTCGGCCCTTGATGGAGTACCACCGCTGTCTGCGGTGGTCAATAAAACAAATGTTGGGCCATCTTCAGGACATTCATTTTTTCTTGGAAGATTAATTTCGTTCCCCATTCACATAAAGTGCCAGATCTAAAACATAAATTATACATATATTACAATGTGAACAAGTTTTTCCCGGTTTGATTGTTTAAAGGTGATAGCCAGTTTATTTAGTTCTAGACAAATGCACTGTACCCACTGGGACTATTGAGAAGGGGTCAGATGCAGGTCAGCAAGGACCCACAGGTCCACCTCCCCAATTTTTTCAGGGACAGGGGAAATGCGGCCGGAACAAAAACCAAAGCCCCCCCTCGGCACAAGAGGAACTGTCAGAGCCCTCCCCCACAAACCTGGTAGTCCCTATTTGTTTTCCTATGTCATGCATATCATAAATAATTAATATGCTAGAAGAAAATTCAAATTGTAGAACCCCCTTTTTGTAAAAAGTATGAGTGGAATGAAAGTTATGACTGGTTCACGTAGAAGCTATTAATGTGTTTTAAAGATGTTTTTATGAATTAACATGAGTGATTTATGATTTTGCTACATTACATTCAGTTGAAATATTTTTTTTTCCCACAAGGTGTTCAGTCTGCATAATAAGTAAGCAGTCTCTCTGTATCTAAACCTGTGTTTTCACAGGACTACTAGAGAGGGGTAGTCAGTCGGTTATGTATTTTTTCTCTTCGTAGACTTTCCCTTCCATCAGACTTGACCCCCCGACAACAAAAATAAGGGAGTACCCACACATATAGCTCTTCACGCTGCATCCTGGCCTCCTCCAGCTGTCTTTCCATGAGCTGCGTCAGGGTGGCCTGGTGTTCCTCAATGCGCTGCAAGTGAGTACTGAGCTCAGCCATGGAGGGTGTTGGGGAGCGCATGGGGCTGTGCAGTGCTTGGGGGCTGAACTGTAGGCCATGGATGGATGACAGCTCATCCGTGTTGTCCCCCTCACCCTGTTGTACAACTTCGGCCTGCGTGGCCGGGGCACTGTCATCACTCGATGCAGCCTCCTCAGCAGTGCAGATGGGCTGCAAGATGGCATCCGGGCCCATGGTAGGTGCCTGCATGGGGATGGTGACGTCCGCTGGTGCTGGTGTTCCCAATGCAGCTGGTGCTGGTGTGCCCGATGCAGCTGGTGCTGGTGTGCCCGATGCAGCTGGTGCTTGTGTGCCAGAGCAGCTATCATCGTCCTCCTGAGCAGGAGTGCTGCATTGGGCGCGTGCAGGTGGCCGCTGCGTTGCCTTTTGGCCGTCGTCGCTGTCACTTGACACGGCTGTGGGGATACAGAGGGCATGCTGTTAGTTGTGTGATGTTACTTGATGTGTCCATCACATGCATCAAACTGAACGATCCATGAGCACTTGCATGTACACACTTGTGACTATTGATGCACTCAGGTGTGTGTGTCAGGGGACATGCAATGCATTGGGGATGTTACTTGTCATCTGGGTGGTCAGTGGGTCCATTGGGTCACTCCTGCCACGTCTGGGGGGGGGTGGTGTCAGTGGGTTCATTGGGTCACTCCTGCCCTGGCTGGGGGGGTGTCAGTGGGTCCATTGGGTCACTCCTGGGGTGCATTCACACTTATGGCTTTGTACTTTGTGCACTTACCGGCATCTGCGTCTCCGATGCCATGGATGCCCTCGAGGTGCAGGACACTGCTGCAGCACTCCTCCCACGATTGCAACTTGAGAGGGGATGCAGGGCCTCCACCGGTGCCAGTGCTGTGCTAGCGGTGTGCAGCGATGAGGTTGCGCACCCGGAGCCTGAGGTCATCCCACCTTTTATGGCAGTCCTTCACAGTGTGTGTGGTCACACCGACCGCTGTGCACTTGCGTGCTGCCTCCGCCCACACCTCCTTGCGGCGTTGCTGGGTAGCGCGCCGCTGGTCTGCGCTAAAGAGCATTTCTGCATGCTCGACAGTGTGTTCCACCAATACTGTGAGCTCAGCCTCACTGAAGCGCTGCTTTCGCTGTCTGCGTGCTGGGATCGTGGATGCCATGGTGTTGGATGTGGTCTCAGTCTCAGGGAGGTGTTCTGATCTGTGGTGTCTCAGAATGGCAGTGGAGTGTGCTTTATATAATGGCCGCCTCTCTGTTTCTGTTTTTTTTTGTCGCAGTCATGGTATTTCCGCTTCCAGTGATTCCGTGTCCGTGATGGCGGAGGCGGAAACGGCTTTTGCACCGTTTTTTGTGGCGGTATGTCCATGTGCGTGGGTGTTTACGTGACAGCGGTGACACCGTTTCCGCCTCAGTGTGTTGCGTGCGACCCACATGCCGTAATCGGCCGTTCATTCCGCAACCTTGCGGTCGTGGAAACGGTGTCACTGTCGTCACTGTCGTCACTGAATCACCGGATTCTGGGCCGACGGACTCGTAATGAGGCCCAATGTATTTTTTTAAGGGATTAATTGCACTCTGTAGGAGGACAGTGTTTACATACATTTTCTCGACACAACATAGTATTGAAAATTATAACAGTTAACTCATTCTCACTTTAAATATGATCTGTGCAAACTCATTCTCACTTTAAATATGATCTGTGCAAACGTGAATCTGGAAAAACTGCCATCTTGAACATTTAATGGCCAGAGACAGGAACTTCTTCCTGGAAGAGAGAAACTTCCCCCAGGGGCTCACGGAGGGATCCAGTGCTTCAAACCACAATCACTGCCAGGCCAAAGAAAATTACAGCAGGGTGTTACTTACAGACTCTGGTGTACCTGGTAGGCAGACAGGAGAAGGGGCGGAGTTGGTGTGTCAGGAAGAAAGCATCAGTCCACAGAAGGGTCCCAATATCTTATATTATCCCAGGGCTCCCAAACTGCCTGTACCCTGACCAATGTTCCCTCTAAAGTGCGCGCTTGTGCACTTACCCAGCTTCTTTCTGAATCCCGCTCAGAAGAGTTTTAGCAACACACACAGACAATTCCCAACTTCTCAAGAGCTAAAAAGGCACTAGCAATAGTTTTGTGTTGATTGTAACATGAATAAAGTTTAAGCACCAAAATGTCCATAGTCAGTGGTGCCTCGGCAAAAGCATCACCAACACTATGCAACCCAACGGTCAGCTCAAATATTGATTCTGACTGTAAGCGTGCTACCTAGTTTTCTAACCTCATACCCCATGTTCTTTGTACATATATCCCAGAGGTGCTTTGAAGGGGCAGGGGTACCCTTCCAAGTCACTGCATTACAAAATTCCAATATTAATTTGCCCTCTAAGAATTTTGAGCAGACAAATATTCAGTTTATTGGGGTTAGCAAAGAATCCATAAACAAAATCATAAAACACCATCATAAACACATTCATCCAGTATACCTGGGACATGTAAAAAAACAGCAAGAATACAGAACACATTAAAACCATGTTAGTTTAAAAGCACATTGAAAAATGTCATGTTACATAGAAATGAAAAGTCTCAGTTTCCATGCACTATGTATGTAGCATGCCAATTTAAAAGCAGTTGTGGCATTGGGAATAGAACGCAACAGCATGAAAGCAGGCTTCCAGTGTCTGAAGCCACTACCACTTTCGGAAGCCAAGAAGATAACCTCTCCGTATATCGTTGTAAAGAGGGCAAACAAGCACATATTGGCCCCTGGTTTCAGTGGCACCGCGGGAGCAGCAGACTTTATTTGGAGACTTTACACCAGACGATTTTCTGGTTGTAGCCTTTACCGGCAACACATTTAGCCTGCCACCTGTCAACAATACTCTGTGGTAGCAATTACAGACCCATTTTAATTACCCCACTGTCTCCATAGATGCGATGGGGGCACATATTGTTCTACAGGGGATTTAGAGCAGTTTAAATCCTCCCAATCACTCCCCCACAGGGTCATACGTTTCCGTTTCAGCACATTGACTGGAACTACAGCAATCTGTTTAGGGTTCTCAAAACACTCCAAACTGACTGATCAGAGGGATCTTTTTATATATGGGAACCATTCAATATTTTGATATCTGCCCAAGGAAATCTATCTCATCAGGAATTTAGTCAGATTCACACATTGCCCTGACACAAAGATCGCCAGAATAATATAGCTTTTAAAAAATGTATTATTTCACTGCTTCTGGAATCTAAGGAATCCTTTGCGCTATACAGAAAAGAAATTGCAAGAAAAAACATAACTTTCACCTTTCCCACAAAACCATCATCCTCATGTTACACACAAAAATGTAATCTTCATAATTACTTTTTCCCACAACAAAATTCACAGTAATTTACATTTCTTTAAAACTTTAAAACTTTAAAGAAATGAAATCATAACATCATCCAATATTTCCATTTCCATACAAGATCATTTCTACCAAGAACCAATATTGGGAAACCACCTGCGCCTTATAATTGTCTCTCCTACGTATTCAGTTTTAAGAGAACAAACTGCTATACATGTTATGTGGTTGCCTTAATAACCAGGGCTTCCGACAAATATCGCACTCCTGAATTGGTCAGTAGACCACCCTTCTGGACCAAATACAATTTTTCCATATTCCTTCCAATATTGTTCCTGCAGAACCTGGCATTCTTATAGAATATGTCGCTGGGATTCTGTCTCATTGCCACACAGATGGCACAATCTCACTTCACGCGCAGTCCTCTGCCAAGCACCTGTATACTCAGTGGTAGGCAGAATACCGAAGGGCAAATATGTGATCAAGCATCTTAAATGCACCGGGCAAGATTTTACCAAATAAGTACATGATTGGTCCGGCATGAAGCTTTGGGTAGAGAATTCCATCTATAACTTTTTTTGACTGAGTTTTTACCTTTAGTGATTGTATAAATGAAATGGAGCTTTCGTGTGGAGGAATCCCTAAACCAATTGTGTTTAGGTGGGTTTTCACTGATGATTCCAGATCGCAATAGACAACGTTCTAATGATTCTCAGACCCCCTTGAGCATGCAACTGAGTGCTTCTGGAGCCCTAGAGGAAAGCACTGCTGCCCAGAAGATGCACACCAGAGAAACAGGTACACAGGCAGGGCTGAAGGTGCAGAGGGTCCGGGATGTGTCTGGGAGCAATAGGAACGAGAGCGTGAGAGGGTTTGGGACCCCAGGAGAAGCCGAATGAGTGCAGAAGGGGACAAATGCTTGGCAGAATAGACCAAGCTATTGCACCCATTTAGTGCGTGTCTGGGACCCGCACCCATATGAAGATGAGCAAGTGAGAGGGCCTGGCACTCTGAGAGAAGACTGGAAAGTGCAGAAGGAGAATATGCTTGGCAAACCAAGCTATTGCAACAGCACACTGCAAGTCTGGGACCCGCACCCACCTAAGAATAAGAGCGAAAGGGGGTCTGGGACCCCGAATAAAGCAGATACGCTACAGAAAGGAGCACACGCTTGGCAGGAGAGTAAAGCTATTACAGAGCACAGTGTGAGACTATGGCTTGCACTCATATGAAAGCCAAAGAACAAGAGCGTCTCGGACCCAAAGAGATGTGATGAGAGTTCACAGGAGGACAAAAGCTTGGCAGGAGAGTAAACCAAACTGGACATATACTTGGCAGGAGAGTGAACCATACTATTATGTTGAACCTTAGAGTCTGGGACTCGAGCCCAAAAGAGAATTTGAGAAAAAGAGGGTTAGGCCTCTGAAGATAAGAGAGACTGTTTGGATGAAAATCCCATTCTTGGCAAAGAGATGCACCAAGCCGGTATTATAAAGAACTGTAGGTTTGGGACTCGCACCCTTATGAAGATCTAAAATACGGTGACATTTACTTGAGAGGATTCAGGGTCTTTAGGACCCCCGAAAAAGGAAAATAGAACCAGAAGGAGTCCAGATGAAAGTAGCAAACCGCTAGAAGCCTGGGACATTAACATGGTAGAACATTCCTTAAATCTTTTGGACCACCCAAGACATTGGGAATTGTTCTGTTGGCAAGAGTTATTATGGACACTTTATTCTGGAAGAAACTTTGTTTTATGTATCAAGTTGTTAAAATGTGCAGCGTTTTGGAGTAAAGCGCTATATAAACAAATAAATACAAATAGAAGAAACCAACCCTAAACAGTTGAGTCAGGTTATTAGCGTTGGGGAAAGTTGTAGGGTTTTTGGACACAATGTTAACAGACATTTTGTTTTGAAATCCTGGCATACTATTTAGTTTCCTATGAGGCAGGAAAGGAAATACCCTCATAGTATTTAGGGTTAGAGAGACATTTTTCCAACCTTTGTATTGGTCAATAAGTTCATAGCCAAAAATATGCCACTTTTGTGTCCGGTCCTTCCTTCTGCAGTCTTACATCATCTTCTGTAATCTTGACATTGCTGCACATTTTTTTCCCTGTGCACCCCTGTCTCCAAACCTAGAGTGCCATTTTAGTCCCAGGTCTACATTCAAATGTATTTTGTCCTCCCACGTATTCCTCATTTTGATATTCGATATCCAGCTTCAGCTGCTTCGGAATTTCTTTTTTTTTTTTAGCATAGGGCACTGTGCGTCGATGCAGTCGACTCGATGATGCTCGAGGGCCTCCATCTGGAGGATGATGTCATCAAAGGCATATATAGCACGTTGCAGGGCCAGTTGGCTTCAGTTCAGTTTTTCTGCATAAGCTATCGCTTTGAGAAACTACAGCGCTCTTCCTTTGTTCTTCGTCATAATGTCTTCTTCCTCGACACCTACTACCACAAAGAACTGGTTCAAGAAGTTTTGAGATTGTGATTCTAAGCTGTCAATAACCGACCCACACCGAGTTTGTCTCTGGTGTCTCGGGATGGAGCATAAGACCATGGCCTGCTCCAGTGCCAGTCAGTGACCAGAAAGGCTCTGAAGGATGATCAAAAGGGGAAATTGGCGGTAGGTAAAACCCCCCAAAAATTACCATCGACTACCCCATCCATGAAACCTTCGTCCGACAAGCTGAGAGGCGACTTTCCTCTAAGGAAAAAAGGTTAACAGATCAAGCTCGAGAAGTGGCTCTCAACACTCCTCATTGTCATAGAGGAAGTCAAAAAAGAGGCACCACAGGTTGCCTTCTTCGACTTCGTCATCAGACACCTCCCCTGAGAGGGTATCTTGTCCCACATAAAGCTTGACACCTGATGAATGGAAAGCATTTAGATCTGAAAAGCTAAAAATATTTCAAAAACAAAAACCCTCGGCAAGCCGTGCTCCTAACGCGCCTTCCAAAGAAGCCGGTAAGGAAAGGGCTTGAGCCAAATCCTGCATGCCCTTAAGCCCAGGACGAAGGCCACATCCTCATTGAGAGCCGTCGAGGCCCCGACGCAATGACAAGTCATGGAAGGATCCTTCGAGCCATAATTCCAAACATAGTTCTAGGTCGTCGACACCATCGATGCCAGCTAAGCCTCGACATCCGCGGCACCATTGACGCCAGCTGTACCGTCAACGCCAACTGCGCCATCTAAACCAATGGCACCATTGAAGCCGAAAAAGATTTGGACGACTCCTCGAGCGTCGAGTTCACAATTTATTAAGCTATGTTGGCTGGTTGGAGCTTAACGGAACTGTGGATCTCTGTGCTAGCGCACGCATGTTGCTTTATCCATAAATAGTAGATATTTGTCCGATTGTTGTTATATTTCCTGCAGTCTGTGTATGTGGTTCCAAAGAGAGAGAGCTCCTGCAGTCCCAGTTTTTAGAAATGTATGGTATTTTTGGGGGTCAATACGATCGCTGTGACAAGAAGCTGATCACACTTCCCCCCACCGGGTACAGAAGCTACTCAGCTACCACATACAGACCACACAACAGTTGAAGACCCACAGGGGACAAGATGTACTAATGTTCTGCCTTGAGAAAAACCCATGGTTGAAACACGTGTTAGCACTGAAAGCACAAGCAAGCAGCTTATGACAAGTCTGAAAAATTGTATGCTAAGATGCATGTCACACATGTGACAAATATTTCTGACTAACGTGCAACTGACCATCTGGCATAATAAATACATCTTATTTCAAAGCACAAAATGGTGTCGACTATCATTGAAGAATGAACCTTGAGCCCTCCAAATTGATACAGTTTAACACCTGATCCAGCGCCACTGTACAACAGGGTTCCAACCCCCAAAAATACTGCACAATTTATTAAGCCTTCGAAGCCTATCCCAGACAAGACCTATTTTTCTTTGCCAAGGAAAGAATATTTCAAATCTCTCACCTCAATTTATGAGGAAAACGAGCCATCAGACAATGATGCGCCGTTTGATCTTCAATTTGGCACACCAAATGTGCCTGAGAGATTTATTTCAGAAGAGTGGAGATTGAAAGAACTTTATGATAATCTACGAACGGCCACTGGGGTAGACACCTCACCAGAGCTGGATTTTGGTAGACCTGACGCTGCTGGTGTGCACGCAGGTGCTTCATATAGACAGCTAATGTCTAAAGTTGTAGACTATATGGGGTGTAGTTGGCCTACCCTCCCATTTGAGCAGGATGATCTGACGGACATCCCTGATAGGGGTCCGCAAATGGATCCTATTTTACCATTTCATATTGCTCTCCAAAAAAAGAGTGGCGGCAAATTGCGAGACGCCAAAGATTAATCGGGAAGTAAACAAGAATTTGACCAAAAAATACAGCTCTTCTAGTAGTGACCCTGACTACCTGTCTAAACACCCCACTCCGGAGAGTCTGGTGGTACGAATGGAAAGCACAGGCAGCTACAACCATTTATAAGCTTGCAGCTTACCCAACCATCCCTCCAGATAGGGATGACAAGAGAGTAGATGGATGGGCAAGAAAGTATTTTCTGCAGGGAGCATGGCTCTTAAATCAGTCAACACCACATGTGCCCTTGAAAAATTCTCATCTCATGGGACTGTATTTCCATGGCACTTACTTTAGGTCCATTTACCTGTAAAGGCTGAATTTCTTTGCATGCTAATTATGACAGTGGTTATATTAACTGACTGTCATAGGTTTTCTTAAAAGATGAGCAAGAAATAGACCCTTATGGAAATGCATCATAGCATACTTTTATTATTCTGCTAGTGCTAGTAGGTACACAACATATTTTATGCTTTTAAAGTTTTTACAAAAATAAGTGTAGAAAATGCTATTTCATAATATGCATCTTAAATCAGAATACATTCATTTTGTTTTACAAATGCATTGGAAAAAAGAAAGAGTGAGTGACAAACATGGTTGTGACAAACCTTCAACAAATGCACTAAAAGAGTGTAACAAATGTGATATACAAAATCACCATTAATATTGTTTGTTCGTGTCTTGAATAAAGCATATAATCAAGACTGTATGGTGTTTGTAAGCTCTAGAGAAGACAGGGACCTAGTCGTTGGTCAACGTCAGGAATCAAATCAGGTTATGAGACGGGACTGTGGGAATGTAGCCCACAAAATTATGTAGCCCTGTGACGTTTCGGCAATAAGCCTTCTTCTTGGGCCTTGACTTGGTCTCCCCTGTGTGTGGAGAAAAGGAGGGAAAAAATAAAGAAGATTCTAAGTAAAATTCAAGGGCAGACTTACTACAGAGTACATCTAAAAAGAAAGCTGAGTCTGTAGGTAGTTTGACCTGCATGCTTTAAAAATTAATCAGGACCAATATAGGTACAACAGTGGAGTTGTCCTAGTGCTTGCTGGACACTTAGGTACTAACCTGAAAAAAGTACAGGGTTCTAAAGGTGGCTTCACGGAGATGGAGGCGGGGAATACTGTTAGGCTCTCCAACATCAGGTATCTGGTAATTCGAGAGTTGTGCGTGGATTGTTCGGTTACTACAGATACTGGAAAGGAGACAGGGAGACAGAAAAAGTGTCTCTCAGTCATATGTTGAGATTTAACATACTCTGGGTGCTGTTAAAATAAGTGTACAGAGTGACCATGCAGTACCTGGGGTATCTCTTACTGTTGAGCCCGCAGAAACTGTTGTGCTGAATTCTACGGGAAGGCAGTCCTCTATACACAATGCCTTGGTATTAGATATCAGGATTTGGAAGGGCAGTCACATAGCCGGTAACAGGGTACTGTGGACAGCTGTGGGCCGTTCTATTGATTTATTCAGTAACCCTGTTAAAAACAATAAAGTAAAATAGGACGGCAACTGATTAGTGGGGGTGGCGTACAACATATGACTGAGAGACACTTTTTCTGTCTCCCTGTCTCCTTTCCAGTATCTGTAGTAACCGAACAATCCACGCACAACTCTCGAATTACCAGATACCTGATGTTGGAGAGCCTAACAGTATTCCCCGCCTCCATCTCCGTGAAGCCACCTTTAGAACCCTGTACTTTTTTCAGGTTAGTACCTAAGTGTCCAGCAAGCACTAGGACAACTCCACTGTTGTACCTATATTGGTCCTGATTAATTTTTAAAGCATGCAGGTCAAACTACCTACAGACTCAGCTTTCTTTTTAGATGTACTCTGTAGTAAGTCTGCCCTTGAATTCTACTTAGAATCTTCTTTATTTTTTCCCTCCTTTTCTCCACACACAGGGGAGACCAAGTCAAGGCCCAAGAAGAAGGCTTATTGCCGAAACGTCACGGGGCTACATAATTTTGTGGGCTACATTCCCACAGTCCCGTCTCATAACCTGATTTGATTCCTGACGTTGACCAACGACTAGGTCCCTGTCTTCTCTAGAGCTTACAAACACCATACAGTCTTGATTATATGCTTTATTCAAGACACGAACAAACAATATTAATGGTGATTTTGTATATCACATTTGTTACACTCTTTTAGTGCATTTGTTGAATGTTTGTCACAACCATGTTTGTCACTCACTCTTTCTTTTTTCCAATGCATTTGTAAAACAAAATGAATGTATTCTGATTTAAGATGCATATTATGAAATAGCATTTTCTACACTTATTTTTGTAAAAACTTTAAAAGCATAAAATATGTTGTGTACCTACTAGCACTAGCAGAATAATAAAAGTATGCTATGATGCATTTCCATAAGGGTCTATTTCTTGCTCATCTTTTAAGAAAACCTATGACAGTCAGTTAAATAATATAACCACTGTCATAATTAGCATGCAAAGAAATTCAGCCTTTACCATACAGGTAAATGGACCTAAAGTAAGTGGCAGGACGCCTCCCCACTTGTTTCAAATATTATTAGCTCCCAAGTCCTTCCACTTGTTCATGAGCTTACCCTCCAGTTATAATATGTATTTCCATGGCGGCAGAGGAAAGAGACAGGTTCTTGGCTATTGTTAGAGACGGCAAGGAAGCTATCTGTGAGTCTCTTCAATCGTGTCTGGATTCTGCTGACAGCATCAGCAGAGCCATGACAACTAGCACCGTAATATGCAGATTTGCATAGTTGAGGAAGTTGGGTTTTGCGCCGGATGTGCAATCCAGGCTTCTCAACATGCCTTTTGACGGGTCTCACCTTTTTTGGCAACAAGGCGGACAAAAGCCTTCAGAAGATGCAGACCTCAAAGGCGGCAGCCAAATCCTTAGGTGCTGCTATTAGGCAGCCTCAGCCTTTTTCGCACCAGTGGACAGCCTTGGAGGGGTAGATCTTTTTGCTACTACACCTCAGCTGGAACACAGAAAGGAATGGCTGGTCAAAGAGTCCAAAGAAGATTCCATCATGGCGGACGAGAAAGAGGTGGTAAGTCTGCTCAAGCAGGGGCATCCTTACCAACAGCCACAGCATCAGCCGCACCAAAACCTCTGAGGTCTTGTGTCACAAAATACCAGTGGGAGGCTGACTGTCTCAGCATCTGAAAGAATGACGAGACATTACTTCAGATGCTTGTGCATTGTAAACCATATCCCACGGTTACTGCCTTCCTTTCATTCAAAGACCTCAGAACCATCCACCTGGGAGCCACTCTTTGAGGATTCCAGATCTGCACTTTGTGCAGAACATTTTGACCCTGCTGGAGGCCTCTAGGGGCCTCTCTCTGGAACAGCCTTCCTGCCTCTCTGAAACTTGAGAACCATCTCCGATTCCGGAAGCACCACAAAACCTTCCTCTTTGCTTCTGCTTTCTCTCCCCCTCTCCCCTGCTGAATTCCTGACCGAAACTGCACTGGTTACCTGGCCACCCTTTCTGAACCCTGGCCCAGGCCCCGTCAGTTGCCCACCTGCACTGCCTCCCTGGCAACCCATCCACCTGGGGACCGCTGTTCTGTATCCCTACAGTCCCCTAACAGCACTTATGTCTGCACCACCTTGCACTTGCCACCAGCTGGCCGTTTTATCTATCTTATTTATTCCACTTCCCATGTACTGCACTTTCCCCTCTCTCTTCCCCCCGCACTTTTCACTTTTCCTCCCCCCCCTTCCCATGCACTTGCGTGATCTGAATGACACCTGGCCTAGTAGGATCGTTGTCTGTTTTCCCTTTGTCCCACCCTTGCCTCATCGCGCCTTGAAACACTTGTGAATAGGCGCGTTATAAATGCCATATCATATCATATCAAAGGCACTATAGAACCGCTGCCTGTAGCAGAGAGGAACAAGGGATGGTACTCTCCATATTTCCTTATACCCAAGAAGGACAGAGGATTGAGACCCATCTTGGACTTGAGATACTTGAACAAGTTCCTGAAGAAAGACAAGTTCAAGATGGTTACACTTTCTCAGATCCTTCAGGTCCTCCAACTCCAGGATTGGGTGGTGTCATTGGACCTTCAGGATGCTTATTTTCATGTGCCAATCGATCTCGAGCACAGAAAATACATGAGGTTCACAGTTGGTGGTACTCATTATCATGTTGCGAAATTGGGTTGGATAATGGTGACTTGCGCACTTTCTTCCTATGGATTCTTAAATGTTCTCAGGAGTGAACTGCATTAAGATATTCCAAGTAGATGATCTCAAAATTTCAATTTATTTCTGATATGGTCAGCCGATGTGTGTTTCGACCCAGAGGTCGTTCTCAAGGCCCTTCTCCTATAGATAAATGGCTGCCGTCACTTGATTGATGGTCAGTAACTAGATTGTGTCGTGAGAGTCCTGTACAGTAAAGATGCCCCTGGTATCTGGCACATCTTAGTAGAATGCGTTAAGTTGCATCTGCATAGTAGAAAAGTAGTATGGGGTGGATCCCTTGATCCGATCAAGGGTTGATGATATCTCTGCCTCAAATGGCAAAATGACAGTCATATTGTAGAAGCTCGAGGCAGGATATTATAAAGGTTGAATTGGCACAAATGTATGATCTCTAATGGATTGTGTCCTTCCACGGATTCCTCATCTTTGATATACCGATATCCTGTTTGCAGCTTCAGAAACTTCGACAGCAGAGGGCGCCGTGCATCGTCAACTCGAGGTCCCTCAGTGGCTTCATTCCCGCTCTCGGCTGTGATGTTAATATTGGGATATATGGCACGCACTGTTGCCTTAGTTCCTGAGTTGCAGAGAAAATGTAGAATGGGTGCGGGGGGTTAAATACTGAATATGTATATGCAGTAAAGCAAAGTATTGCCTCTTACGTATTAGTGCTCCTAGTCTTGCTTTCTCTGTATGACTGAGAGCCTGCAACATAAGCAGGGAAGAGATGGCAGAAAGCGTCAGAGGATGTAACTGCCACGGGAATGTAATTTACTTTAGAAAAAAGTATTGTGGTGCTTTTGGGCTTGCAACCTGAACATGTCAGTCAATAACTTTATTCGGCCGTCAGAGGCCATCAAAGTGCATCCTAACATAATCATTTTCTAAACATACAAAATCAAAACACATCAAAGCATAACTTAAATACAGAAAACAAAGAAAAATAACTGGCAACAGTGGAAGGAAGACCAATGGAGAGAGGCTAACCCTATTCACAAATGCCCCCAATCAGACAGTTTAACTACAGTAAACCCCAGTTTTCATTATCCCAGAGGGGATAAGTATGCAGCTGTTAGGGGGGAATTAACTGCGGTGTGCCCCAGACAGCCATTAGCTACTTGCTGGGGATAGAGGCTGGATGAGATCCTGCCCTGTGACACCCCGCCAACCCACCCAGTTCTTTTCAAGATCCCTTTGGCCACTCTGTCATCCAAAAGGACCAACTTCACAGTGTCTGGGGAGTTCAAACCCTTTCCTCGAATTCCGAAGCATCCCACCATGGAGTCTCTCAAAACAAACGTGCAGCCTCTCACGGTCCGCAACCAATGCAGGCACTTATTCTGTAAAGCATCTCTTGGTTCGAACTTGGGCTCTAACAGTTTTGGCACCCCATGTAGGTAGATTGTGGTGGGTCTGGGCCCACCCTTTGCATATAGCCCAGATATATTCCCTCTGTGGTGTCGGATGTGTGGACCAAAGACATTTGGACTTTGGCCTGCTACAAGTCATGGGGCTTGCCTCGCAGCCAAGGGAGACAATGCCTTATCGAAAAGGTGCAGTAATACAGTTCTGGGGCTTAGTTATCGGTTCCAAAGTGACGGGGGTGGAGGACAGTCGCTTGTGGGCCCTACGTTGGGGTGCAGCAAGATCTTCATTAGAAACTAGGTTCATAAAAACCTGGGCCTTAGTGCACTCCGGGAGTGGGTTAGTCGGGCCCTTGAGCACTTGGAGGGTAATAACAGAATCCTCCTGTACCCTATTGCCTCCATTCCCCTGATCTTTTGCTAAGACCAGGAGTAGTTTTCTAATGGCTATCAGCTCAGCGAACACCTCAGTAAGCACCAAGTTGCACTTACAGCTACCAATGGAGCATGCAGGGCCAGGGTCTTAAGGGGGGCAGGGTCGTAATGGTGTCCGTCAACAGATGATGTGAAAGGCGGGGGAAATCCAACGGTACCTTTTGTCCTTATCAGCATACAGCCCAGTAGATGTGTTTATAATAGTCTCTTTTAACCTCCTTTAAGAGCCCAGCCTGACAGTGTTGCCTCTTCACAGTCAACACCTTGCGTTTGGATTTTGGAACGGGATGGGACTGTGCATCCTGGAGAGCAGTGCAAAAAAGGAGTGCAGGGAGAGGAGAGGCTAGGGGGGACTCCATAAAGCTCCTTAGATAGGGACGGAATAAGTTCCAAAGTTCCAAAGAATTCCAAAGGTGGTCCAGGGGGAACGAGGATACAAGAAGCACAGATGAACTTCAAAACAGGCTTTACAGGATTACCTCTGTGCGTACATGCATAATTCTCACCTCTCCCCTCAGGTGGGTTTCCATTCCATTCAAGAGACCAGAAGTCGTCCAATGTGCCCTCACCCCTGTGCCGAACACCTGCAGCGCCAAACACTGTGACCTTACCCCGCTGCAGGCTTCACCTCTGTGGGGTCAGGGATGGTGTTTTGAATACCAGGGTGCATTGCCACAAGTCACTGGCAGTGTAGAAAGACCCAGGGGGGTCTAATTTGCAGCAAACACTGCACCCTTTCCCTGCTGCGGGCTTCTCTGCTGCAGGGTCGGGGTGGTGCTTTGAATACCAGGGTGCGTGGCCACAAGTCACTGGCAGTGTAGAAAGACCCAGGAGGGGTCTAATTTGCGGCAAACGCAGCACCCTTGCCCCGCCGCAGGCTTCACCGCTGCGGGGTTGGGGACGGTCCTTTGAATCCCAGGGGGCGTGGCCACAAGTCACTGGCAGTGTAGAAAGACCCAGGAGGGGTCTAATTTGCGGCAAAAACCGTGCCCTTTCCCCGCTGCAGGCTTCACTGCTGCAGGGTCGGGAATGGTCCTTTTAATCCCAGGAAGCGTGGCCACAAGTCATGTACAATGCTAGATTCTCATCTGCTGACACCATATGTAACACGAAGCACATGTGATTTACAGCTAGGCTGTCCTGTCAAACCAGGAAAACGGACAACGCTGACCTCTCCCAAATAGCTCCAGTGGTATATAACAATAAAATCCAAGACCACAGATACAGGTTTTATAACTTCCTCTCCATGCACCATCGGACCAGAATAAAGGCTCCTCCTTTATTCAACCCACATGCGCGATCCACAACCAGGCGTCGCCTATGCGCACAACATACTTAACTTCGTAACAGCCCTCCTTTTTCATAACAAACATACATGAGCATAACTAGAACCTAGAACAACATGTCAACGTGACACACCAGTGAAAACACACTATGTCATATAAAGTGGAGCCCAACGTGGGCTGTTAACTTCGCCTCTGGCCCTCAGGAACTGGGGTGCAGAATGTAGTCCTGGAACCGGGTCGGGCATCTTTGTCCTTCACGTCCATCCTCTCTGCTCTCCACTCGAGGTTGTTCCTCTGGTGTAGGGTCCCCGGTGTCCCCTTCGAGCCCCGATGCTGCACTGGTGGGAGTCTGTGACACGCCTTCCCGGGGTACATCAGGGATCTCCCAGGTGTCAACCTTTTCAAACAAACAAGAGTTCCTTGTGATTGTTCCTCTTCTGTCAGACGCCGTCGCCCTCGATCCTTTGACATGAGTCACGCCCATGGGGGTGGGCTCATAGTTGAGGGACAATATCCCTTCAGGGTGCCGTTTGCGAACAATTACAGTGTCGCCCACTGCGATGCTGGCCGGTTTCAGATTCCTCCGTATGTTCTCACGCTCATTGCGTGTTCTCCTTTCTTCCAGGACCCTTTGGTCCTCGATGACCCCAGGAGGTCATCCCTCCGTCTCTGGTATCAAATCCCTCGGTCACCTGTTGAACATGGCTTCCGCAGGGGCCACCCCTATTGACTAATGAGGTGTGGATCGATACTTGCGGAGAATGTGATAGAGGTTTCTCTTCAATTCCCCCCCTTGGCCCTGAGTGATCCGGAAAACACCTTATTCAGAGTTTGCATAAAGCGCTCCACCTCCCCATTGGCTCTCGCCCACCCTGGAATCACTTTCCTGTGCATGACCCCATATCCGTCCATAAAGGTGGCAAACTGGCACCCTGAAACGGGGGCCCATTGTCCGAACGCAACACGTTTGGAAACCCATGGGGTGCAAAGATCTTGTCCATGGCTTGGATGGTCTGGTCAGTGGACGTGGACTCCACCAGCCCCACCTCCGGGTAGCGGGACCATTGGTCAATGAGCACTAGAAAATACATGCCCTATCCAGTGCAACCAATATCGGCATGTACCGTGCCCCAGGGCTTGTCGCTCCTTTCCATGGACTCGATGCATGGTTCTTTGATCACTGGTGCAGCAGCTTGACACCAGAGGCAGCTGTGCACAAACTTGTCAACCCTCTTTTCGAGGTCCGGGATCCAGACTTTGGCTCTCAACCGCGCCTTCATTTTGGCCATGCCCTGATGGCCACAGTGGGCATGCTCTAGCACCCTCTCCACCAGTGCTCCCGGGATCACGATCTGCCTTCTCCACAGAAGCAGTCCTTCATCCGATACTGATAACTCGCGATGGGCATGCCACAGTGCCTGTAGGTTACTTTGAACATCTTTTTCTCTCCTGGATATATCCACCAGGGCCGATTTCCAGTACCCACTGCCCATGGCACCTTGGATCTGCTGAAAACACCCATCGGCCTTTGAGGCTTCGGCCACCTCTTCCAACTTTAGAGCTATCGGCATGGCTGCCTCCACCACATGTCTGATGACCTCGGCACAGACATCTCCAGGCTGTCCTAACTGCGAGCCACCGCCCCTGGGATGGCGGGACAGGTAGTCTGCTGGGTTGTGCATGCCGGGCCTGTACTGCAACTTCACCACGTAATCCATGAGGGTGTGCATCCACCTTTCGATCCTCAGCGGCGGTTTGGGGGATGCCCCAGTTATGATGGGGATCAGAGACTTGTGATCCGTAATGACGGTGACTGGCTTTCCCAGAATGTAGATCTGAAAGTGCTTGCAGCCCCACAGTATGGTCAGTGCCTCCCTTTCAATTTGGGAGTACCGTTGCTCGGTCTCCGTTAAAGCCTTACTGGTGTATGTGATGGGCCACACCTGTCCTTGGAGGTCTGGCTGCATGAGCACCGCACCAAGTCCCACGGGGCTATTGTCTACAACCAGTTCAGACTGCTTCTTGGGGTCGAAAAAAGCCATGGCTTCCTCCCCCGTGAGAGCAGCCTTGATGGTATCAAAAGCATTCTGCTCCTCCGCCGACAATGTCTAAACAGCGTCCTTCTTCGTAAGGGCTCTAAGCGGTTCCGAGATGGAAGCAAGGTTTTCAATAAACCTTCCGCAGTAATTCACCATCCCCAGGATGCTGCGCACCTCAGAGAGAGTGTCTGGGGGCCATGCGTCCCTAATGACTTTCACCTTCAGAGGGTCCAGTGATATCCCTCCGGAGTGGAACACGAAGCTGAAAAACTCGATGGACTCCTTGAGAAACTCGCATTTCTTCCGATGCAGGGTCAGCCCCAAATCGCGGATCCTCTTTCACGCCTTCTCCAGCCTGATCATGTGCTCGGTTTCAGAGTTGGCATACACCAGGATGTCGTTGCTTACTTTGATTACCCCTTTCAGTGCAGCGAGAGCACCCCTGATCACGTTCTGGAACACCTCTGCAGCTGAGGAAATTCCAAAACGTAGCCGTTTGTTCTGATACAGGCCATTTTGAGTGGTGAAGGTGGTGATATAACAGGAGTTTGGATGCAGCTCAAGCTGGTGGTAACCCGAGCGCAGGTCTAACTTCGAGAATACCTTGGCACCCTGCAACTTCCCACCACATCATCGAGCGTCAGCGTCAGGTTGGGCAGCCTCATGTCCATGTAAATGCGTACTGCCCCCAGCTGCTTGGGTCGCCACGACTATGGGAGATACCCACAGAGTGGGCCCCTCCACCCTCTCGATAATGTCCAGATCCACAAGTTTTGAAGTTCCTGCTCCACCCCGGCCCGTAGGTGAAATGGAATGCAGCGGTACTTCAACGCTGTCGGTCTTACTGACTCATCAATATATAGGCGGATGGGTTCCCCTTTTAGCTTGCCCACTCCTTCGAATAGGTCTGCGAACATTTAGGTGATACTGTGGATGCCAGCTCGGTACACCGAGAGCACAAAGTGCACTATGTCCAACGCCTCCGATGCTGCGCAACTCAAAAGAGAATGTGGGCTGACAACCATTCACAGAAAACTTCGCCTTAATCGAGTGGTTGGCGTGCGGGATGGATGTTGTAAACACCCCTTGTAGAGGAATGGGATGGTCACCCCCGAACAAGTATATTCTAGCTTTGGTGTCGGCCAATGCTGGTGGCCCGGGTAGTGGCTCGTAGTGTCGTGTGGCCATTACACACACCGATGCACCAGTGATCAACACCGGGGTGGGGGTCTCACAGATTTCAACCACACATGTGAGCTGCCTGCGCTTCTTGGAGATGTTGTAAATATTTGATATGAAAAATATTTCCTCCTCTTCCTCTTCCTCCACGATGTCCAGCTCCTGGAGCTCCTGTTCCACGGCCGCCACACTCATGTGTTTGCACGGGCCATTGCTGTCGGATCTGCTCGAGCCTCGTGATATTGTTACTGGGTTCGCCGCCCTGCACATCCTGGCAAAATGACCAGCAGTCCCACAGCGCCCACATATTGTTGCATTTGCGGGACAATTGTTGGAGTGTGGGAGGTCCTACCCACATTTCTGACATAGCTGTGGCGAGGCAGTTCTCTGTGACAATTCGCTCTTCCTTTGGGTCCACCTCGGCTGTTTGTGAGCATTGTTCGCTGTCCGCCCAATGGCGTAGGCCTCCTTACTCTTCCCTTTTTTTCGCTGCTGCATCCATACTGGCGGCACGGCTGTCAGCCAGTTCATAAGATCTGCCCATATCGAGTATCTGTGATAGCGTCAGTCCTGGTTCGCGGAGTACCTGATGCCGGAGCTTATCCATCTCCTCCTCATTCTCCCACTGGCACGTGCTTGCCAATTGGCGCAGTCTCCCACAGAAGTGATCAAGGGAGTCGGCCTCGTGTTGCTTCTCACTGCACATGATGACGCGATCAAAGTCCAGGTTGGCCAGGGGAAGGAAATGTTCTTTTAGGGTGTCCTTCACAGCCTGGTATGTGATGGCAGGCGGGTTCAACGACTCGAAGATCTGATGGACTTCGGAACCGGCCACATACAGCAGCGTCGCCCCCTTCGCCTCGTCATCCGTCTCCCCCGTGGTCCGGAAGTACATCTCCAGCTTCTTGACCCACAAGAGCACCTTCTGGCCTAGTTTGGAAGGAGGGTCTGACATATTAAATTCAGGCATGGGAGCGAGGGTGCCTTGTTGCCTCGGGATGGGCCTGACAGGAGGCTGTGCACCTTGCAGAGGCGGGGCCTCAACCCCTTGATCGGTGTTAGCGTTGCCCACCGTGGCTGCGGACCGCACAGGCACCTCTCAGGTCCTCAGAGACCGCAAGTCTGCATTAGCGAAGATGACCAGAAGCAGCGGCGAGTCCTGGCGTAGTTGTCTGTAGAAGGGCCAACCTGCTGAGGCAGGCAGTGAGCATATGTTAACAGAATCAGGCAGTTCTTGGTGTCCTGGTGACCTCATACCCCATGGACTGGTCCACCACAGCAAATTGTCCTTGAGCTGCCATCCAGGTAGCACAAACACACCTCTAATGATTGGAAATGATCCAAAATGCAAACACCGCCACACAGTGTCTCCACACAGGTGCAGAATATCAGATTGTCCATAAACAGCCTTGAAGGCTCCAAAAATTGTCCTCGACGGCGCACGAGCACCCCGTGAGGGGCCGCAATCATCAGGATTAAAGAATGGCGGCTCCACGTGCACCGCATGGGTGACGCACCTAGTGGGCACCTGGAGAATGCTCAAGAAATGATTTGTTTGATTCCAAGCGTCTCTCTCCCCGCTACGGCGTACTCGTCGCCAATGTTATAAGGCAGTGTACAGCCCCGTGCCCTCTCCGCTTCATGGCCCCCCACCCATGTACCTTAAGGAATACGAGGAGACAGGTCTGCATGACACGGGATCCCAGCGGCACCTGCCAAACCTCGGCTCCTCCTTAATTCAACCCGCATGCATACAACGTACTTCACTTCTTAACAGTGACCAATAGACCATTGAGATTAGTGAGAGCATGCAATGAGACTCCCCACCAATGTGATGAATTTGACTGCTATGAGTAGGAGAAGGTGCAGCAGTGGGTTGAGAAGCTGTGGGTATGTGGAAGAGGCAACACCAAGGAGGTAGCTGCTCAGCCTGAGGGAGAGCGCTTCCAGAGGTGTGCTCAGAATTAAACACCCTCTGAAATGGGGACAAGTGGGAGCAATGCGCTCGGCTCAGGTGGAAAACCTTACCAGAGAGCACTAGTTGTTGGAGGGAGGCCACAGTGAGATATTGGCAGAGAATCCAGCAAACGATCACCTGAAAAGTAACTCTGCAAGATCTGTTCATGGCCTGAGAAAGGTAGAGATTTGTAAATGATATTCAAAGAGGAAAATGGTGTGCTGTGTAGCAGAACAGCCAGTAACATTAAAAGTCTGTGTGCAAACCAGAGATTGAATGCAACAAACTAAGACTAAGCCAACTTTGGGAGAGTCGCTGGAGGTAAGCGCGCATGAGTTGGCGTTGTAGCTGGATGTTTGGAAACGTAGCCAGAGTACCAAAGCGTCCCATAATTGACAAGAAATCTCGGACACTGAATTCTGGGAATTGCAGTCAAAGTAACAGTATTCATAAGTCATAAGTGTCCTGACACTGCTTTCTGGGACATGTAGTCAAAGTACCAAAGCATCCAGCAGACTTTGGGTGAGAAACTGAGGCCTGTTATTGCCTTCTTGGAAATGGAGTGGATTTCCCAAAGAAGCATTAAGGTACTTTTTATGCCGAGAAATGGCATTCTGACAAAAATCTTTGGTGCGCTTCTTTCGGCTATACGCCTCTAACCACGTCTGTAAAAAAAACAAAAAAATATATATATCTCTTGTCACACATCAGTCTGTCTCCCAGTGCTGACTGATATTTTTGACCCTGGAGGGGAGCACACGTTTGCCAGTAATGACCGCAAGGTAACTGAGCATAGCAATGGATGTCCACCTAACAGGGGTTTGGCCGGTAGTATTCTCCCCTGACAACATTTATAGGCACCAAGAGCAAAGCTGTTGAGCCTGATATTGTGATCTCCTCTTTTGCTCATGTGAATGATGTGGAGAGCCTCCAAAAACATATGAGTTCCCATTGAATCCTATATATGGAGTGATCCAATTTGTTAGGAGGCAGTGGCCCTCATTCTGAGTTTGGAGGTAAGTACCGTCCCTTACCGACATGGCGGAAATAGCGTGTCCAAGCTGGCTGCAACCCGCTAAAAGCAGACTATTCCGACTTTGCGGGCATGAGCTTTGCGCCATGCTGGTAATGGACCTAGCACCATGCTGCAAAAGGGCCCCATAAAGCCCTCCTGGCATGAATCGCACCGTAGACAACACTACCGCCATAGTCCAACACAGCATTAGCGGTGACCGTAAATAGCAGTCACCTTAATTTACGGTCACCGCTATTTATGGTCACTGTTAAATAGCGGAACCGGAAATAGCGTCATCGAACAGGAACGGGAAGGAGCACGGTGGCCATCTTTAAAAACACAATCCATTGCCATCCTCACCACGCAGGACCCCTGGCACACTGGTGATCGACCAGAAAGTTCCTACAACCACCGCCCAGATGAGCTACAAATGCTCGTAGACACCCTACACGAGCATGCTGGGACTGTGTTTAGCTGCAACATGAGGAGGGAGGCGGTGTTGAAAAAAACAAATCTGGGCACTAGTATGCCAGAAGGTGAGCGCAGTGGGCAACACCCCTCGCACGGTAAAGGATTGCCGCAAAAGGTGGGATGACCTGCGGCTGAGGGTGCGGAGCATCCTTTCTGCAAACTGAACCCAGCCCTTGGAGACCGGAGGAGGACCAAGTTCTCCAATAAAGCTCATGACGTGGGAGGAGACATGTGCGAACATGAGAGGGGCAGAATCCATTGAAGGGGTCGGATAAATGGAGTGTGGCGCCACGTCATCCGCTGATGGAGGTGAGTGTCCAAAGTAAATACTGCTAAGGCAAATGTGATGAAAGTCACTTCTAACGTCTGGCCAAAGAGTGACGCCATGGTCGGCCACACACACACCCCCTGTAAATTATGCTGAAGCAAGTGAGACCCAAGCCAGTGCCTGGTGCAAGGCCGTAACCTACATGGCACATACCACACAAAGTTGCAAATTCCATGAGGCACACAGGGTCGTTGATGTAAACAGTGTGCGTGTTAGACAGCACAGTACCTGGCCAACATGAGTGACACTGATATATGCCTGCATTTACCACCCATGTATGGAATGATGTGCCGTTCCCTACACAAATGCCGATTACCCTCAATTGTGTGGATGTGCAATCGTACCAATCGTATGTATGCTGGCTATCCAAACATCACTCATGCCGTCCCTCTCTTTCATCCCCACAGGCAGTGAGCATGACAGTGAGGACCAGGACAGCAACCGTCCCTCCACTTCCAGGGGCCAAGGCAGGGGCCGCTGTGTCCCAGTGAGGAAGCCACCACTGGTACATACACCACCAGCACCAGCAAGGCCCGTGGCGGGCGCACCAACCCCACCCCTCCCTGCACTGCCTGCAGACACCTGCCCAACGCCACGGTCGGAGGAGTCCAGTGTGGCTGGGGAGGTGTCAGCCACGGCCCCCCTCACTGTTGAGGACAGCCCCAACAACATCTGGAGCACCATTGAGGACGACTCTGTGGAAGTTGTCCACACCCCTGCAGATTTGTCAACCCCCCAGGTAACCATCAGTGACAGAGCAGTCTGTGCAAGAACAGACACAGGGACATGGCAGTCCCGTATACAGTCCCGTTGAGGATGTGCCGGCAGGACAGGGCAGCCCGATCCCCAGCAGGGCCACTGGTTCAGCCGCCGGAGACCAGCGGGCTGACCAGCTCTTTGCCCTGATATCTGATGTGTGCAGGACAATCGGCAGGCCAGGGAGGAGTGGCGTGCCGATTTGAGGGCACTGGGCCAGTCGATCACAGACAACACAAACCGCCTCTGCGAGGTGCTCGGCCGCATAGCCGATGCTTTGGAGGCTGCTCTTCCTGGCCAATAGCCTCAGCATGAGGACACACCATCCACTAGCAACTCCACTCATACCAGTCCTCTCCGTCAGTCACTCCGTGCGCACCGCCGACGGGACATTCCTCCCCCTGGCTCCGGGAGAGCAGAGTGACTATACTGGCAGCCTCATGTGGGCTACGTGGACCCTATGGGACTAGTGTGGGGTTGTTGTGGTGGGAGGGGGGAGGTGAGGGTGAGAGGGGGAGGGGAATGAGGGTGTGTGGGGGAGTTGTGGGGGGGTGGGGAAGGGGGGAGGGTGGTGGAGGGTTTGTTTTTCACGTTCATATTTTCACTTTCAATACACTGGTTGTGTTACAAAAAAATAACCAGAGTGGACATTCATCATTGCGCATGTGTCATTTAATCTTGCACAGTGCATAGTGTACATGTATCCCCACACCCAGTGCCCTATGTCCTAACATTATGTCACCCTCTGCTGACTTGTGTGTCAGAAATATTGTACGATCACTGACTGCCGCACAGCAGGTTACTCCTGTGCATCGGCACCGTGATGATGTCCTGCCACATCTTCCTCCTCCCCTTCATCATCATCAGGTGGTAGCAGTTCCATGTCAGGGGGCAGGGGCAGGTGCCAACGGATGTACATATTGTGCAGCATTACACATGCCATGGTGATCTTGGCCACCTTCTCGTGGCTGTAGAGGAGTGTCCCACCCGACCGGCTGAAGCAGCGAAATCATGGCTTCAACAGGCCAAAGGTCTGCTCAATCACCACACGTGTACGGGTATGGGAACGATTGTAGACCTCCTCGTGCATGTTCTGTGGGTTTCGGACAGGGGTCATGAGCCACGGCTTCAAAGGATAGCCACCATCACCTGCATGAGAGGGGAATGAAAGTAAATGTTCGCACATTCCTGTTGGACAACTGTACTAGTCTCACATGGCTGCAGGTAATGTGTGCCCACATGCACATGTCCCTGGATGCATTGACCGCATTTCTGGTCCCGCCATGTGTCCTGTGCAATGGACTAATGGTGTGGGTTGCATCTTCAAGATGGGTCATGATGTGCACTGACATCTTGTTGCACGTGCATCGTATATGCATACAGCAGTGTTGGTGTAAAATCAGTGATGAGTTGTGTTTTGTGGGATTTGGTAGTAGGGAGCGTTGGCTGTAGTCAGTACTATATTAGGCATTCTGCACTGATCAATTCCATGGTGACATGCAGCACTCCTATGGGTGTGCCGAACCAGTGACACACTGTTGTATCCCTGGTTGACTCAGTTCAATGCAATCCCAGGGATGACTGTCCTGTGTGGTGTTATGCTGGAGACAGCAACATAGTGCATATGCAGTGCATAGTGCAGAATGACCTTACGGTGTGTGAGGGCCGCTGATGAGTGGTGCATGTGTTGTGGGATGTGGGCTGGTTACCTGTTAGTCATGTAGTGATAGGTGTCGGCCTTACTTCATCACTATGGGATTTGGTTGTCATGTACCGTTTCAGTTGCTTTGGGGCACAGTGTTCGGTGATGTGCACATCGTGCACTGACGTCAACATTCCCAGCCAGGTGGAGTATGCACCCCCCCCCCATTCCCAGCCAGGTGGAGTAGACATCGCCCCCCCCATTCCCAGCCAGGTGGAGTATGCACCCCCCCTTCCCAGCCAAGTAGAGTATGCATCCTCCCCCTTCCCAGCCAGGTGTAGTACGCAGCCACCCACCTCACAACCCTGATGCACTGCCATTGCCCAGTCAGGCAACTCGCCAAGCAGCAAGGCACGCCGTCCAGCATGTCGCTCCATGTAGCGTGGTAGCGTGGAGTTCCGCAGTACCAAAGAGTCATGAGTTGATCCGGGATATCGGGCACAGCAATTTGTGATGATCTTGCTGGCGTTGCATACCATCTGCACATTGATGGAGTGGTATTGCTTGCGGTTGCGATACACCACCTCCATGGCATGCGGGACCACCAACTCCACGTTGGTGCAGTCGAGGGCACCTACACAATTTGGCATGCCAGCCAGTGCATGGAAGGCACTTTTTGTATCGAGTATCTCCTGGGGAGTCTGTGGTAGGGATATGTAGTCCCTTGTGTGCTTGAGGAGGGCATCCAGCACTCCATGCCGGATTTGGGACGGTTTCGGAGGCAACCATGGAGCTAATTATTCCATGGTTAGCTCCAAACCCAGAATGAGGCCCAATGTGTTATCTGATATCCTTCATTGCCTCAGTGGGATCATTATCTATTAACAGGTTGGTGTTAGCCTGTAGCTGCTATTAGCCAATCTGGTGGCTGGAACGACAAGTGAGAGTGTACATCCTCCGCCCACTGTTCTAGCCACCGAGGCCCTTGCCGAGGTGGCGCCATCTTCTTTTTTTTGTTCTTTTTCCTTAATATGGCGAGGCAACAGAGCCTCTACCTGTTGCCTCCCCACCCCCAATAACAAACATAACCTCTTCCCCTCCCTCCCCAATTACATGCTGGACCAGAGCTTTATGCTCTGGTCCCCCCATCTCCTGCTCCCAGCTGCCACCATAAAAATGGAAAAGGGACTTTTCCCTATGGCAGCGCCCGACATTTTTTTTTCTTTTCCTTGGGAGATCGGCTGCGGAAGCGCAGCCAATCTCTTGAGGGGAAAGAAAACAGTTTGCACCCTGGACAAACCCTGGGGTGAAATGCCTTTCACCCTCGCTGTGGGGGTGAAAGCTATAGTGTCCTTTTTGACAATGGAGTCACTTTTATCTGCATGCTTGGTTGTAATTTACTGATTCTGAAATAAGATTCCTAATCATATGTCTTTCATTCCAGTTCCGTTGTTGTAACAAGTGTCCTTGTAATTGAAGGTTTTAATAACCTTCACAATTTATGATTCAAACATTTATAGCTCGATTTTGAGATATTCTGACAAAATGTGCTATTGTGTCTAAATTCTTTATAGTCATAAGGGACATTATAATATACCGGAGTTAGTTCATATGAATCATAGAAAACGTTATGTTTTCAAGTAAATTTAAATAAGTCAATCTTGTCCTTAAAGATTGAAGAATTGTAACTTGAGAGAAAAAGTCCCTATCGCCCCTGCACTGGTAGCCTGAATGGCTCACCAGCACTCCCTAAAATAAGTGAGCTTAACAGATAAGTGAAGCTAAACATGCCTTACTTGCCTCAAAGCTTAGGCCAGTATTCAAGGGCTCGACAAAACCGCTTAGTGATTCATTGAAAACCATGGTGGGAAAATACAAAAAGAAAATTCTTCCCTAATGCACCTCATGGCTGGTTTCTGGAAAAACTACTTGGCGTATCATTAATTTACATTTTGCCCACTTTGCCAGTTTGTTCAGTGAGCACATCATTGCCTGTCTTTGACATAATCTTGCAGCAGATTGTGCATTCTGCTGCCGCTGCCTGAAAGAGGGTCAGACCAATACTTTGTTTAGAATCTCGAGAAGCGTCAAAGCTGCATCATGTGGTTAGCACTGAACAAAAGCCTGTCACCCCCACTTCCATTCTACTATTGACTTTGAGTCTGGCCCATGGAGGACTCTGACAGCAGTTCCCTATGCAAACCACTTTTTCTTTCCTAGAGCTATGCCAATGGCCAGATTTGTTCTGGTTGTAGTACCAGGTTAATGACAATACTTGGCTGGTCTTTGCACTAGCACAATGTTGGTATTCTACTACATAAATGCTGCTGGTTGCACTGTTGCTAATAGCAGAGTAAATCTTGCCATCACGATGGCTGCAGCATCCACTAATTCATGTCCTCGCATTGGTGCTTGGTACACATTTAGCCATTGCACATGCATTGCTAGTTAAAACCCAAGCCCAATGATCAAATGAGGCTGATCTTAATGCAGGTGCATTGAAGAAGTTTGCAATGGAACTCGTGAAAGTACAATTGTGATCTTTTGCACTAGCCACAACATGGAGATCTTTCTTGGTATTGCACTAGCGCTAAAAATAGCATAAATCTAGCCATTGACTGGTTCTACAACTTGAAAGGTGTGCCTTTTCTAAAAGCAGTCCAAGAAGCAAACTTCCAGCAATCCCAGTTTGTTCAACCCAATTAGATTTCCTATTTCATAAGCAAATATGCTTCTACTTCCACAACCTTTATAATGTTGGACAATTCTAGTAAACTGATGTATGGCTACACAATTCCTGTATTACATTTCCAGTTCGCTCATTGCATGCATTTTGAATCTCAAAAATCGCATGACTTTTTTTCTGTTGACAGTCCCAGTAGTATAAGCAGCTTGACACGCTCACCACATGCTTAGTTTGTAATATCACAGTATATTCCCAGTTTAAAATTCCTGTTTTTTTATGTTATTGCATGAAGTACCCTGACTGACCTTGTGGATATCCAGAAGGGGGAACATGGTGTATGAGTTCCTGTTAGGCAGAAACCTGTGCAGTTCCCTTGGGGAACACTGCAAAAGATTTAAGACTACAGGTATAGCAGTAAACCCACTTGGTAGCAGTCTGCACCACCCAGATTTACCTGGTAGCTGTGGCTGAGCAGTCAGACTTCCCTCAAGAAGAGTTAGGCAGTATGCAAAGTATACACAATATGTACTCAGACACAATAGCACAAGCAAACACTGACCAGAGTTTGGTTTCAAAAGTATATAGTTATTTATTTTTAAGAACACATAAGTTGAAAACACTCTAGCAAAGTATAGTAAAAACACTTAAAACACAGTTATAATGAAAGCAGTTTCAACCCTTATTCCTATCTAGACAACTCTAAGTTAACACCACATAATTAAAACAGAGGTGAGCGCTTAACGTTAGATGACACTCTAGTAGGTTTAAGGAAGGGATAGAAAAGAAACAGAAACGGGTTAAACACACCACTCTAAGGTCCAGAACACTTGCAATAGGCTCAAAGAAGTACAAAGTCACAGGTGAGCAAAAGTCACTAGGCAGGGCCCACTCTTAGAGTAGCCGGAGCAAAAATGTGCCCAAGATCACACTGTTAGTAGGGATTCAGAGTCTTGCAAAGAGTTAGAAAGAGTTTAGAGTGGCTTAGAAAGTTTAGCCAGGGTGTCCCAGGCACTCCCAGGTTCGAAAGCCGGGGGCTAAATCTACCCCGTACAGTCGGTGGCAAGGGAAGCCAGGCGGAACACGGTACCTTAAGCGGAAAGGATCCTCCAGCGGTGGCAGTTGTTCCAGGCAGTGGCAGCAAGGCTCGACGTCGGTCAGGGGAGAAGAAGTTCTCGCAGAAGAGCAGAAGAAGAAGGTCGTTGCACTGCCCGGGAAGAAACCAGCCGCGGAGTCCTCCGGTCAAAGGGTTGTACCGACTTTCGTGGTTGGGGTAAAAGTGGTGGGGTTCCGGTTGCCGGGGTGCTTGGCACTGGCAAGGCGGCCACGAGATACCTCGAGAAGCGAAAAGAAGGCGAAAACTGGTTGTCCCCACCAGTCAAGGGAAGGAGCCACTCCGTTAAGAGTTCTCCTCGGTCGTCGGGAAAAGTGGTGAGACGGTTCAGCAGGGCTCCACCGGGTGGTGTCGTCGAAGCAGGTCGGCTCAGCTCTTCCCTCGTCGGATTCTTGGTCCTGTGGCGACTTCTGAAGTTCCAGTCCCCAAAGCCCTGCTTTTATGCAGCAAACCCCCATTCACCCAGCCTAGCTGTCACTCAAACATGCTAAGTGGTGAGCCGGCCGGCTCACCACTTGGGCCAATCAGGACGGAGTGCTACTTGAGTTACCAAGGTAACTCAGTCCAGGGTGCCTAAACCCCCCTCCACCCCTCCTAAGTACCCCAGACAGAGTGGCACCACTTTGGAGGGCTTCTGTGGAGAAGCCCGCCAAAAGTGGAACAAAGGGCTCCACTTTGGGTCAGAGTTACAGAGGCGAACGCCAACGCCATTTTAGAATCAAGTTTTGGCAAAAAGTCCCAACCGGAGTTATAATAATAAATATATAAACCGGCGGTATGTTTAAGGCTACCGTAAATAAATAATTAAATGTGTTAGCCTAAAACAATGGGAAATCCCATAGGAAAATATTCGCGGTTGAATATAAAACGTAGTTTCCACTGCCACCAGCCAAAACTCAATCAGGGGGGACGGAGACGTGCCCCCTCGACTAACAGACCCTGGGGCAATCGAATTGCCCCAGCCAGTACGTCCACAATATGATGGTTTGTACTGGTTCTGTTCAGGATTCAAGACTAGCAAAGTCTTTGGTGACTTTACATGCCCTGGGAGACAGTAGTCAGTCCCAGGGTATGGAGTCTATGTTGGGGAGTCCCTAGGACACCCCTGGGTCACGGCACAGAGGGTGCTGTGTAACCCACATCACAAAAATACATGAGGCCCTATGGAGTAAAAGACCCCATAGCCCATTCAACACAAGGTTTTACCAAGAAAACACACTTCAACATGTCCAAGAGTGAGGGTAAAAGAGTCTCACTCTTGGCAGGAGAAAAAAAGAAACCCCAGAAATCCAGCAAAGCTGCTGGGGGACTCACTAGGTAGGGAAATTCAGCCTAAACAGAGAATTCTCCCTAACACTCGCCCCCCCCCCCAGACTAAGGGACAGGAGGATTTAATCCACTCCTGGATGAACCTCATACCTCTAGTCGATGATATACATCCTAGAGAGTCCATCAGCATTTTGACCTGTGCTCAATGGTGAAATCAAACCCTTGCAGGCAGATTGACCATCTCAATAGTTTTGGATTTTCCCCTTTCATTTGCATTAACCATCTCAAGGGTTGGTGGTCAGTCTGAATAACAAAAGTAGAACCATACAAGTATGGCCTAAACTTCTTCAGTGCCCACACAATAGCAAAGCATTCTCTTTCGATAGTTGCCCACCTTGTCTCAGGATCCTTCAGTTTTCTACTGATGAAGCAAATGGGGTGCTCCCTACCCTTCTCATCCAGTTGGCTTAGAACTGCACCAATACCTACATTGGAAGCATCAGTTTGTACAATGAAAGGTTGGTGGTAGTCAGGAGCTCTCAAGACTGGAGCTTGGCAAAGAGCTCTCTTTAGTTTTTCAAAGGCCTGATTGCACTCCTCATTCCATTTTACCTTTTTAGGGAATTTGGGAGAGGAGATTACATTCAGTGGAGAAGCTATGGTCCCATAGTTCTCAATGAAATTCCTGTAATATCCAGTGAGGCCTAGAAAAGCTCTCACTTGGGTTTGAGTAGTTGGTGTTGTCCAATTTTGCACAGCTTCAATCTTGCTGGGCAAAGGCCTTATTTCTCCACCTCCTACCTCATGTCCAAGGTAGACCACTTTACTTTGACCAATCCGGCACTTACTGGCTTTGATTGTCAAATGGGCCTGTTCCAGAGCCTGCAACACATGTCCTAGGTGGGTCACATGTTCTTCCCAGGAGTGGCTGAAGACTGCAATGTCATCCAAGTATGCCATGCAGAAGTCTTCCATCCCAGCCAGAACTTGGTTCACCATCCTTTGGAATGTGGCAGGTGCATTTTTTAGTCCAAAAGGCATGACCTTAAACTGGTACAAGCCAACTGGGGTTGAAAATGCAGTTTTCTCCTTGGCATGGTCTGTCAGGGCTGTTTGCCAATAGCCTGACGTCAGGTCAAATGTGCTGAGGTACTTGGCTGCACCAAGTTTATCCACCAACTCATCTGTCCTGGGCAAAGGGTGGGCATCAGTCTTGGTGACTGCATTTAGAGCTCTATAGTCCACACAGAATCTCAAGTCTTTGGATCCTGCCTTTGGTACTAACACAACTGGGCTAGACCATGGACTAGTAGAGGGCTCTATTACCCCAAGATCAAGCATCTTCTTGACCTCTCCTTTGATGTCGGTTCTGACATGTTCTGACATTCTGTATCCTCTGCTTTTGACTGGCAGACAGTCACCAGTGAGTATCTCATGCTGACCCCAAGGGGTCAAGCCTGGTGACAGTGAGAACAGGGAGGCAAACTGATTTAACATAGATTTGCACTCCTCTTGTTGCTCAGGTGTCAGGTCTGAAGAGAGATTGACTCCTTCAACTTTTTCATCTAAAGGCACACTTCTGAGGAGATCAGGGAGAGAGTCACTCTCTTCTTCCTCTGCAGCTGAAGCTAGAAGCAAGGCTCCTACATCAGGTCTGGAGATGTATGCTTTTAGTCGGTTGGTGTGGAAGACTCTAGGAGCTTCCCTGGGTCTGCCCAGATCCACCAGATAGTTGACCTCTCCAAGTTTTCCCACAATCTTGAAGGGTCCCATCCATTTGTCTTGCAAGGCCCTCTGCCTTGTTGGGAGCATAACTAGAACTAGCTGGTCTTGAGTAAACTCAACCATGTTAGCCTTCTGGTCGTGCCAATGTTTGACCAGAGCTTGACCAGCTTTCAAGTTGTCACTTGCTTCTGCCATCATGTGTGACATTCTCCTCCGGAGACCTATCACATAGTCAGTCTCTCTGGCTGGATTGAGGGGAGGAGCACCTTCCAATCCCTCCTTAATCAGGGCCAATGGACCTCTGACTGGATGGCCATAGAGAAGCTCAAAGGGAGAATAACCTACTCCCTCCTGAGGGACTTCTCTATAAGCAAAGAGAAGGCATGGCAGTAGAAGGTCCCACTTTTTCTTAAGGGGTTCTTCTAAAGCACCTATCATGCTCTTCATGGTTCTGTTAAACCTTTCAACCAACCCGTTTGTCTGAGGGTGGTATGCGGTTGAGAACTTGTAGGTAACTCCACAGGTTTTCCACATGGCTTTCATGTAGTGGGACATAAAGTTTGACCCCCTGTCAGAGATTACCTCCTTAGGAAACCCAACCCTGGTAAAAATACCAAGGAGGGCCTTAGCCACAGCCGGAGCTGTAACAGTCCTCATAGGAATTGCCTCAGGGTACCTAGTAGCATGGTCTACTACAACAAGGATAAACCTGTTGCCTGAGGAGGTTGGGGGATCAAGGGGACCAACAATGTCAATCCCTACCCTCTCAAATGGGACTCCCACAACTGGGAGGGGCACTAAAGGTGCCACATTCTTGGAACCAACCTTACCAGAAGTCTGGCAGGTGTGGCAGCTCTTACAATACCTGTCTACTTCAGCCCCCATCTTTGGCCAATAAAAGTAGAGAGAGAGCCTTTCCTTGGTCTTCTTGAAACTCAAGTGACCAGCCAAAGGTATCTCATGGGCTAGTTGTAAGAACTGTTGTCTGTTCTCTTGTGGGACTACAAGGCGTTTGTAGTCTCCAGGTTCAGACTCAGTGGGTTCACTGTAGAAGAGGCCATCTTCCCAGTGTAACCTATACTTCCCAGGCTCTTGCCCATCAGCTTGAGAAGCTGCCTGGTGGCGGAGACCCTCCAGAGTTGGACATTCTCTTTGCCCCTTACGAAAAGCTGCCCTGCTAGGCCCACCTTCTGCCAGTAAAGACTGCAGCTCAGGATGGTCCTCCGGGTCCAAATCTCCAATAAGGTTGGGGCCTCCTTCTAGCTCTTCCTCAGAGTCTCGCTCAACCACACAGGGTTGTACCTCCCTCTCAGCCTCAGCTGGAGGTGGAGTTACAGGTGTAACTTTGGACAACCTAGGGGAAGTCCTTGTTGGAAGCACTGGGGTGCTTGCTGCTGGCTTTTTCCTAGGAGTCTTGGGTTGCCCCTTTGCTCCTGATCTGGTAGTTACTGCAGTAAGTTGCTCCAGTGGCAGAGGAGTGATTTCTGTCATCATCTCCTGAGATAACCCTCTCAGGGTTTTCTCTCTTGCAGGTTTAGTGAGTTCCTGGAACCTTTTGCTAGGAGGTCTGGGGGTATGAGATACAACTCCAAGAGCTTTGAGGTCATTACCCAACAGAACCCTACCTGGCACTTCACATTGTACACTGACAGGTATTTTTACAGCCATATCATTACATTGGATCAGAACTGGTAACTGGGGACACATCTGCACAGGCCCACCAGCTAACTTGGTGAGGCATTTGGGTGCCTTAGCAACATCCTCTGCCTTGAAAAATGATTCATCCACCACAGTTATGCTGGCTCCAGTGTCCCTAATGGCAGGAGTCTCCTGACCATTCACCTGGACACTGTCCTTATAATACTCTTTAGTATTATCTGGGATAGAGTTATAGACATCTAAATTCTGTTGTTCCCACAACCCCAGAGAGACTAAAGAAACACTAGCTGAGACTCCAGTGGGTTCATCAGCTAGTAAGAGAAAGTTTCCACTTGCCATATGTACTTCCTCCTCTGGAGCGAAGGCTAAGGAGGCAAGCTGGACCCCTGAAGGTTTACCCTTACATCTGGGATCTCCTTTCACATGGTCAGTAGCCTTACAAACAAAGCATGAGCCAAAGGCTCGCTGGAATGGAGGCTTGTTCTGACCTCCTTCTGGTCTGGGACCAGGAGGTACACTAGCCTGATTTGGTTTCCCTTGTGGCTTACCCTTATAGTTTTGTTTGGGGCCCTCTTTGGAATTTGTAGTATTAGAATTCTCTTTAGAGTCCTTTTTAGACTGTTTCTCCCCATCCTTCTTCTGAGTTACCCCAGAATCCTTGTGAGTGGCCCTGTTGGCAACCCACAAGTCAGCAGCCTTAGCTAGTTTCCGGGAATCTAATTCCCTGGAATCAGCCAAGTGTTGTCTGAGCTCAGGAGAGCAGGCATCATAAATAGTCTCCAACATAAACAAATTCTTCATACCTTCATAAGTGTTCACCTTGTAACCCTTAATCCATCCCTCTAAGTTTTTCAAACATTCATTCACCCAGGTAGCCCAAGGGGTACCATCATGCTTTTTGAGGCTCCTAAACCTCTTAGGATACTGGGAAGGGGTCTTCCCAAACCTAGCTATCAAAGCGAGTTTCACACATTCATAGTCCTTCCTATCCTCCTCCCCCATCTCCATTACCACATCAGTTGCAACAGGGGGAAGCCTAGAGAACAACCAGGTGAGTAAGTCATTTCCTGTGATGTTCTGGAGCCCATGATTATATTCAAACAGAGACAACCAATCCAACACATCCAACTTAGGCTCATACATACCAACCAATTCTTTAGGCATCCGGGGTCTTTTAGGACTGGAACTTCTAGAGGAGACAGAGAGAGAAGCATTCTCAACAGATAATTTCTTCATTTCTAAGTCATACTTGAGCTCCATTTCCCTTAGCCTTAGTTCTTTGTCAGTTTGAGCATTAAGTTTCTTATACTCCAATTCTAGTTTCATTTTCTCCAGTTCAAAGTACTGAGGGCTAAATGTGGGACCTGGTAAAGGTCCAGTAGGTACAGCAGGTAGAGCAGGCAGAGGCCTAGGGGGGACAGTCACAACAGCCTCACCCTCCTCTTCTGACTCTTCCTCAGAATCATCAACATTTTGCTCCATGTTAATTTCAATACTGTCATCTACAGTTACTGGAGTGGTAGGTTCCTCTGAACCATCACCCAGACTTTGGTTAGCTAACAATCTTTCAATCAGCTCCATTTTCTTGCCCTTAGTCAGGAGATCCTTATGTTTACAGAGCACTCTTAAACAATCAGCAGTTTTGGCTGCAAGGGACTCTTGACTATAGCTTTCTATAACTGACATGTTAGAGGATTACTTTTACAGTGCTAAGCTTTGTGGTTAGTTGCACTAAGGTATCTAAAGCACAATAAAATGTATACTCAATACAAATCCCACCGCTGTACACCAGTGTTAGGCAGAAACCTGTGCAGTTCCCTTGGGGAACACTGCAAAAGATTTAAGACTACAGGTATAGCAGTAAACCCACTTGGTAGCAGTCTGCACCACCCAGATTTACCTGGTAGCTGTGGCTGAGCAGTCAGACTTCCCTCAAGAAGAGTTAGGCAGTATGCAAAGTATACACAATATGTACTCAGACACAATAGCACAAGCAAACACTGACCAGAGTTTGGTTTCAAAAGTATATAGTTATTTATTTTTAAGAACACATAAGTTGAAAACACTCTAGCAAAGTATAGTAAAAACACTTAAAACACAGTTATAATGAAAGCAGTTTCAACCCTTACTCCTATCTAGACAACTCTAAGTTAACACCACATAATTAAAACAGAGGTGAGCGCTTAACGTTAGATGACACTCTAGTAGGTTTAAGGAAGGGATAGAAAAGAAACAGAAACGGGTTAAACACACCACTCTAAGGTCCAGAACACTTGCAATAGGCTCAAAGAAGTACAAAGTCACAGGTGAGCAAAAGTCACTAGGCAGGGCCCACTCTTAGAGTAGCCGGAGCAAAAATGTGCCCAAGATCACACTGTTAGTAGGGATTCAGAGTCTTGCAAAGAGTTAGAAAGAGTTTAGAGCGGCTTAGAAAGTTTAGCCAGGGTGTCCCAGGCACTCCCAGGTTCGAAAGCCGGGGGCTAAATCTACCCCGTACAGTCGGTGGCAAGGGAAGCCAGGCGGAACACGGTACCTTAAGCGGAAAGGATCCTCCAGCGGTGGCAGTTGTTCCAGGCAGTGGCAGCAAGGCTCGACGTCGGTCAGGGGAGAAGAAGTTCTCGCAGAAGAGCAGAAGAAGAAGGTCGTTGCACTGCCCGGGAAGAAACCAGCCGCGGAGTCCTCCGGTCAAAGGGTTGTACCGACTTTCGTGGTTGGGGTAAAAGTGGTGGGGTTCCGGTTGCCGGGGTGCTTGGCACTGGCAAGGCGGCCACGAGATACCTCGAGAAGCGAAAAGAAGGCGAAAACTGGTTGTCCCCACCAGTCAAGGGAAGGAGCCACTCCGTTAAGAGTTCTCCTCGGTCGTCGGGAAAAGTGGTGAGACGGTTCAGCAGGGCTCCACCGGGTGGTGTCGTCGAAGCAGGTCGGCTCAGCTCTTCCCTCGTCGGATTCTTGGTCCTGTGGCGACTTCTGAAGTTCCAGTCCCCAAAGCCCTGCTTTTATGCAGCAAACCCCCATTCACCCAGCCTAGCTGTCACTCAAACATGCTAAGTGGTGAGCCGGCCGGCTCACCACTTGGGCCAATCAGGACGGAGTGCGACTTGAGTTACCAAGGTAACTCAGTCCAGGGTGCCTAAACCCCCCTCCACCCCTCCTAAGTACCCCAGACAGAGTGGCACCACTTTGGAGGGCTTCTGTGGAGAAGCCCGCCAAAAGTGGAACAAAGGGCTCCACTTTGGGTCAGAGTTACAGAGGCGAACGCCAACGCCATTTTAGAATCAAGTTTTGGCAAAAAGTCCCAACCGGAGTTATAATAATAAATATATAAACCGGCGGTATGTTTAAGGCTACCGTAAATAAATAATGAAATGTGTTAGCCTAAAACAATGGGAAATCCCATAGGAAAATATTCGCGGTTGAATATAAAACGTAGTTTCCACTGCCACCAGCCAAAACTCAATCAGGGGGGACGGAGACGTGCCCCCTCGACTAACAGACCCTGGGGCAATCGAATTGCCCCAGCCAGTACGTCCACAATATGATGGTTTGTACTGGTTCTGTTCAGGATTCAAGACTAGCAAAGTCTTTGGTGACTTTACATGCCCTGGGAGACAGTAGTCAGTCCCAGGGTATGGAGTCTATGTTGGGGAGTCCCTAGGACACCCCTGGGTCACGGCACAGAGGGTGCTGTGTAACCCACATCACAAAAATACATGAGGCCCTATGGAGTAAAAGACCCCATAGCCCATTCAACACAAGGTTTTACCAAGAAAACACACTTCAACATGTCCAAGAGTGAGGGTAAAAGAGTCTCACTCTTGGCAGGAGAAAAAAAGAAACCCCAGAAATCCAGCAAAGCTGCTGGGGGACTCACTAGGTAGGGAAATTCAGCCTAAACAGAGAATTCTCCCTAACAGTTCCTCCCCAATGCACTGTATTGTGGATCTGAGGGAGAAGGATCCCCTGATGGCCTTCACAGAATTTGCGTGACATACTAGTGCACTCCCAATTCACTAAACACACGCCCCGCATTGGCCTCTGGAATTTACCAACAGTCATGGGTCATTTTCCATGTGGCAATTGTGTTGCATGCCAATTCACACAAAAGATGTGTTCCTTTAACATAGGAGACCGCACATGGACACTTTCCAACCTGACTAACTGCAAGACAAAATAAGTTGTCTATTGCATTGAATGTCCATCTGGACTTAGATATGTGTGCCAAACTATGAGATCCATCCATACCACGATCTCAGGACACAGGTCTAAAATTCGGTGTCGAAACATCTCAGCATCTTTAGTGAACCATTTAATTGAGTATCAACACTCTCCCAATGACATACTTTGGTGGGTGCTTGACACAGAAAAGATACATTAAATCCCACGAGGAGTCTTTTAGTCAAAGAAGCTCGCTGGATCCATCAATTAGACACTCACGAACACGGCCTCAATGAAAAATGTCATCCACTGCCATGATTCCACCAGCTATCTACTTCAGTATATTAGCAGCAGAGTGACTACATAATAGTCTGGTGAAGCCCAGCCACCTTATGCCACGCACGCAAATACTGTTTACTAGATGAGCCCAAGAGCATTTATTGAATCTCTGCTAATGACACACGGCACATCTTTTACACATTTGTTCAATTTACCGTGAATTTCTCTAGGACTCAGCCTCCTACACCACGCCATGTTCGACGGTTACCTCCTACTAAGCTGAATCAGCTGTGGAATTTCAATTGAGTAGCTTGTTTCATAAAATGTACAGGATAACTTCATCGTCCCTCCACATTTGGGCGCTGGTCTGTATATTCAGACTCATTAAACCCTGTGAGAGATATACATGCAATAAACTTATCATTCTCCTGATCCAGGGACCTTGCGTCTGCCGAGGTTTCCAGGACAGCATGTACACTCACTTTAGGATCTCACATTGCTACTCTACGGCAACACGTTAGCTGAATATACATGCCATATCAACAATGTTAATGAGATTGTTATAATGACGCCTCACCCCCAATCTTGTAGTTTCTCTACGAGACACAGCCTGTGACGACCGGAGCCGGACTGCACCACACTTTCTAATCAGGTCAGCTTATACGCACTCACCCGCCAGTCCGTATAACAAAATACTGCCAGTGACATTGACATTTCCTCCCTGTCCCTCCCACCCCTGCTCTTTCATTAACTGCTACATTGAATGGGAAGCTATCTGCCCCACCAGACAAGGTCACGCAGTACTTGATATGCCGCAAACACAGCAACTCTGTGACGGATACATTGAAACAAAAGATATTTCTGTTTTTTCAATAAAATGGCACATTTTCTTCCACATGCGGAACTTGGATGCTGTGGAACCATACAGATTGTCCTGTCACTTAAAATACAGTATCTTACCTCATTAGGAGAAAATCCCGATTGGACCCTTTCCCTATTTTTACTCTCTTTCAGAATTTTCAGTAAATAAAAGGGGATGGATAGGCTCGGGATGTGCCGTCCACACTAATTGCAGATGTAATATATTGATCTCTCCACCATGCCCAGTTAAGGGTGAGTATGCCCCGGGAATGTTCAGGAATAGGCAGCAGAAACTCCATAGGGTGCACAACCTAGGCAGTCACTCACATTAGGTAACTGTCTTCATTGTCTGCTTCCCCCTAAGGTATCTTTATCTGCCTGAGAAAGGCGTTTCACTGACTACTCGTCGCACGCCGAAACGTGAGGCAGGATCCCACCTAATGTCAGGTTTCCTATGTTTTGTATTGTATTTTGTAATTAATTCCAAAGTAATCCACCTAAGTACCCTTTTAATCCTTAACTTTCATTATAACCGAGGGAGAGTATCCCAGTTCAACATGGTGGTAAGGAAGCAGGGGTTTGATTGGTCATTAGTAAATAGTAAGATGGTTGGAGAACAATGAGACAACGGAGCATCATCATGATTCTAAACTGCCTTTCATTGTCACACCTGAAGCAGGAATGTCCTGTTTCTTATTTAGTCTACGTTTTGGCCCAGTATAAGTTTCCAGAAGATACAATATCTTGGATATGAGTCAGCTTTCGAGTTTAACCTTCGTGGGACAAGACAAGCAGTCATTTTGGTGGGAGCGCTGCGCTCTAGAACTTTAGGAAAAAAGACTATTTGCAACTCATATGTTTTCAAGTAGTTTCAAGAAGAAGTTGAACAAGAAGGTTAATGAACAAGTTCTAAAATATAGTTTAGGTATTTAGCTAGGTTTAGGAATCAAATTCTTCAGAGGCTGTTATGTAGAGATTCTGCAGATTGGAAGTTAATGTGGTTTCTTTACAATTTTCTGAAGCGCTTTACATTTGCTTGCCATTTTGTTCTGTTTAATATTGCAGTTTGGATATAATACGCTATCTGCTTTAGGAATCAAATTCTTCAGAGACTGTTCTTATGTAAAGATTCTGCAGATTGGAAGTTAATGTGGTTTCTTTACAATTTTCTGAAGCGCTTTACATTTGCTTGCCATTTTGTTCTGTTTAATTTTGCAGTTTGGATATAATGCGCTATGTGCTTACTTGACTAGGTGTCTTGATCAAACACTTCTTTCATTATGGGCGTAGGAGAGCCACTGTTCTTTATTTCCTTGTGCGTGTTAACTGCAAGGAAGAAGTGTTAAATATATTCATGTCTAATTTAGCAATGTAATTCAGGAACATGATGTTCTTTAGATATGAACAACACTATGAGCATAGTATTTTGAATTCTATGTAATATTGAAACTATTCTTTGAAAGAAAGGACATTTAAACATTTTCACTAAAGAAAAGAAAAGGTTCATTTGAAAAGAAGATTTCATCTAAAGATGTATCTATCAATTCAAACCAGCAATTTTAGAACTCTTATGAAAAAGAGACTTTATTAATGGTTCTCACAGGAATACAGTCACAGTTTACTTTTCTCAAAGGAAGATAAGGACATAAGTCATTTTGGAAGTGAACTATTAGGTGTCTGACAGTTTGAACTTGCAATCTGCTTTCCTAGCTTGCATGATTTAAGGTGAATATACATGTGGAACTATTTATTCTGGAAGAATTCAACTCATAAAGCATCTTCTACCAGTTAAATTAATTTAAAGAATTTGCAATAATTATTGTTTATGAGTTAAAGAAGTTTTTCTTTCATCGGTTCTAAAAGTTTAAGAACTATCAAGGAAACTTATTAAATACAAGCCTTTAAAATCTCACGAAGGCTAAATAGGTGCTCAGCTGTTTCGAGAGAGATAGAGAGAGCGCGACTTGTGTTCTGTTTTTGTTTTCTCCCACTTCCCCTTTTCCCTCTGGGGTGTGGAGACTTCGGCTGTGACCTTCAGTAGTTGACTGCACATCTTTGGGGGACCTGTGGGCCCAGCAGCTTCCGTGGAGAAAAGAATCAGGACCTGACAGAATGAAAGGCCATTGTTGTTTCCACCTGAGCTGCTGAACCCATTAGGTGATCATGGCAGAATTAGAGAATTTGATTAAGGAACTTAGAGATGAGTTACGTATTTCTCATCAAGAGAATGCTAACCTCAGTAGGAGAGTAGAAGAATTGGGGGAAGTTGTATCTCAGATTCAGGGATCTCTCGGACAACGGGGTTTGGAGGCAGGGGATCCTAGAGAACAGCAACCTCCGATTTTGATTAGAGAAGATGCAAGAAGTAGTCAAGGTGCTATAGGAGGAATGGAGATTTTGGGGGTTCCCTCTCCTTTGGCTCCGCCAGAGCGTTTTGGAAGAGATCAAAAGAGATTTCAAACCTTTGTTACACAAAGTGAACTTCATTTTCTTTGCAGACCAGGAAGTTTCCCTACAGCTGAGTCTAGAGTAGCGTTTGTTATCCTACCTTACTGGGGAGGCTGCAGCATGGTCTGCTTTGCTTGTTAGTCAGAAAAGTCCAGTTTTAAAATATTTTGATCAGTTTCAGAGAGAATTCAAAAAGATATTTGGAAAAAGACAACTCTCGAAAGAGGTAGAAGGGGAGTTGTTAAAGTTAAGACAGGATAGTAGAGAATTAACTAGTTACATCACACAATTTAAGTCTTTGGTTATGGAATGTAGTTGGCCTGAGGATAAAAGGGCAACACTTTTTTATCGAGGTCTTCGAGAAGATTTAAAAGATGCTCTGGCTAATATAGTTGATAGACCCTCAACTTGTGAAGCTCTAATAGATTTACTCATGCAAGTAGATTTTAGGCTTAATGAAAGACGTTGTGAGAGGAGGAAAGGTTTGGGTGAGGTCAGGTTTGTTCAGCGGGGTGAAAAGTCTAAAGAACCAACGAGTAAAGAGGAAAGGAACAAGGTTGTAGAATCTGGAGGAAGAAAGAGAGGTCTGTTGACTAAAGAAGAGAAGGAGAGGCGTAGGTCGACTAATTTATGTCTATATTGTGGAAGGAGTGGACATTTTCTGAGTAATTGCCCTCATACCCCAAAAAGACTCCAGACATTTGGAGCCAGAACACAGGTTGCTGCTAACACTCTTCAGGTTGCTGTACCACATATTACCATCAATATATCCTTGAATTATGAAGGGATTTTGAAGGGGACAGGTCCAGCCATGATTGACTCTGGGGCAACTGGAAATTTTATTGATAAGAAACTAGCAGAGTCTTTACAAATCCCTTTGATGCGAAAAGTTGTTTGTGAACAAGTCAGGGCGTGGATAGTTCTTATTTGACATCTGGTCCAATTACACATGGAACTGTTCCTTTACATTTGATAATAGGGAATGATCATGAGGAACACATTTCCTTTGAATTAATAGATGCCCCTCAGTTAAAGATAATTCTAGGGATGCCCTGGTTGACTTCACACAATCCTGTAATTGATTGGGGAAGAAGAGTAGTGAAGTTTAGTTCAGAGTTTTGTAAAGAGCATTGTTTTAATCTTAAAGATTCAGTAATAGTTGAAGGAGAGAACAGATTAGGCACACAATGTTTGGCCTGTAGTAGTGGAATAAGTCATTCTATTGGAGCAGCTATGGGAACTTTGCCTGTTATTCAGATTTTGGAGGTGTTTTTGATGAGATTGAGGCTGGGGAGTTGCCTCCACATAGATCCTACGATTGTAGGATAGATTTGGAGAATGGTGAATTGTTGCCTAATAGTCGAGTCTATTCACTAACTGAGAAGGAGAATGAATATTTAAAGGAATATTTGGAGGAAAATCTAGCTAAGGGTTTTATTAGACACTCTCAATCTCCAGCCGCTTCTCCCTTATTTTTTGTCCGTAAAAAAGATGGTAAATTACGAACTTGTATTGATTATCGCTCCTTAAATAAGGTAACTATTAAGAACAAGTATCCTTTACCTTTAATTTCTGAAATGTTAGATCGCATTCAAGGAACTGAGATGTTTTCTAAATTAGATCTCAGAGGGGCCTATCATCTAGTCAGTCAGTCAAGGAGATGAATGGAAAACAGCTTTCAAGACATGTTTTGGGTTGTATGAGTATCAGGTAATGCCCTTTGGATTATGTAATGCTCCAGCAGCTTTTCAGTTTTTTATTGATGACATTCTTAGAGAGTTCTTGGATGTCTTTGTAGTTGTGAGTATAGATGATATTTTGATTTTTTCCTCTGATGAGGAACAGCATCAGAAGCATGTTAGATTGGTTTTAAATACGTTGAGAGAAAATCATCTTTTTTGGAAAACTAGAGAAAAGTCAATTTCATACAAAGATAGTTGAATTTCTCGGGTTTGTAGTCTCTCCTTCAGGTTTGGAAATGGATGACAAAAAAGTACAAGCAGTGAAAGATTGGCCAACTCCAACTCGTGTAAATGAAGTACAAAGTTTTCTTGGATTCGCCAATTTTTACAGGAGATTTATTGAGGGTTTCTCTTAGATAATTCCACCAATTACCAAGTTGTTGAAGAAGGGGGTTAAATTCAGTTGGAGTAAGGAAGCTGAAGAAGCTTTTCAGGTTTTGAAAAACAAATTTATCTCTGGTCCAATTCTGATGCATCCGGATCCATCAAAAGCATTCTTCGTAGAAGCTGATGCTTCAAATCAAGCCATGGGAGCTATTCTTTCACAGCGACATGAGCACACGGGACAATTGCATCCGGTGGCCTATTTCTCCCAAAGAAATTCTGAAGCAGAATGTAATTATACCATTATGGATCGGGATTTGCTGGCCATAAAGGCGGCTTTTGTGGAATGGAGACATTATCTGATGGGAGCAAGACATACTGTCACCGTTCTAACGGATCATCGAAATCTTTTATTTTTGAAGTCAGCAAGAACTTTAACTCCCAGACAGTTGCACTGGTCATTGTTTTTTGCAGATTTTGATTTTATTGTAACCTTTAGACCAGGGAAATTGAACGGAAAAGCAGATGCCTTGTCGAGACAATTTCCAGGTAGTGAACAAGAAATGGGAATTGTTCCAAGGTCTTAAATTCCTGAAGATCATTTTGTTTCGGCAGGTTTTTCTACCAGTAGAGAATTAAAACAAGAAATTCAAGACGTCCTAAATGAGCAAGATATGGAGAATTGGGCACGTCAAGATTCGACTAGATCAATCCATGAAGGCTTACCTTATGTAGGAGACAGGTTATATTTACCCAATGAAGAATTGCGAGAAAGAATCTTGCACGAATGTCATGATCAAGAACTGGCAGGAAATCCAGGTTTTCGTAAGACACTAGATCTTGTACAAAGACATTTTCGGTGGAAGACCATGAGGGTCGATACATTAAATTTTGTTAAAACTTGTGAGGTTTGTGCAAAGGCAAAATCTTCCTGCAGTAAGCCGGCCGGATTATTGAATCCACTGAATATTCCTCCTCATCCATGACATACTGTATTAGTGGACTTTATTGTTGATTTACCAATCGATCATGGTTGTTCTGTAATTTTGGTTGTAGTTGATTGTTTGACTAAAGAAGCTCGTTTTATTCCTGTCAAGGGTCAGGCTGCTGCTTCGGTTTTGGCTCAGAAATTTCTTCAAGAAATAGTTTGATTGCATGGATTGCCTAGTCAAGTGATTTCTGATCGAGGACCACAATTAGTGTCTACATTTTGGAATGCTTTCTGTAAACAATTAGGCATGGAAATTCATTTAACTTCAGGGTACCATCCCGAATCCAATGGTCAAGTTGAACGAATCAATCAGGAATTGGAGAAGTATTTAAGATGTTTCTGGAATGAAAATGAAAGTTGGATAGATCTTCTTTGGATGGCAGAATTTGCTTATAATAACTCCAGTAAAGATTTGACGTCGATGTCTCCTTTGTTTTGCAGTAGGGGTTTTCATCCACGTTTCTTGCGTGATTTGGTGAAGAAAGAGTCATTAAGTCCGGCTGTGGAGGAGAGATTACAAACTATGCGAGAGGGGTTGGAAAAGGTAACTAGATCTTTACAGTTAAGTCAGAAAAATTATAAGAAATTTGCGGATAAAAAGAGAAATCCTTGCCCCAAGTATAAAATTGGAGATCTGGTCTGGTTCTCTACTAAATATCTGAGATTAAAGGGAAGAAGTAAATTTAGTCCTCGATTTGTTGATCCCTTTAAGGTTGAACAAATCATTAATCCAGTGTAAGTTAGATTGAATTTACCTGCAGGACTGAAGGTACATCCCACGTTTCATGTTAGTTTACTGAAACCAGTGATAAAAGGGACAAGATTAAATCCTGTCACTCAAATGATTGTGACAGAAGATGATTCTGAAGAATTCGAAAATAAGGCCATTTTGGATTCAAGAATGAGTAGAAGGAGATTACAATATCTGATTGATTGGAAAGGATTTGGCCCAGAAGAAAGATCTTTGGAGGTAGCAGAGCATGTTCATGCCCCTGATTTTGTCATGAAATTCCATCGCAAGTTTCCAAATAAGCCTAGCCCTGTGGACAGGGCTTGAGAAGGGGGCACTGTCAGGTTTCCTATGTTTTGTATTGTATTGTGTAATTAATTCCAAAGTAATCCTCCTAAGTACCCTTTTAATCCTTAACTTTCATTATAACAGAGGGAGAGTATCCCAGTTCAACATGGTGGTAAGGAAGCAGGGGTTTGATTGGTCATTAGTAAACAGTAAGATGAGACAAGGGAGCATCAGCAGGATTCTAAACTGCCTTTCATTGTCACACCTGAAGCAGGAACGTCCTGTTTCTTATGTAGTCTATGTTTTGGCCCAGTATAAGTTTCCAGAAGATAAAATATCTTGGATATGAGTCAGCTTTCGAGTTTACCCTTCGTGGGACAAGACAAGCAGTCATTTTGGTGGGAGCACTGCGCTCTAGAACTTTAGGGAAAAAAACTATTTGCAACTCATATGTTTTCAAGTAGTTTCAAGAAGAAGTTGAACCAGAAGGTTAATGAACAAGTTCTAAAATATAGTTTAGGTATTTAGCTAGGTTTAGGAATCAAATTCTTTAGAGACTGTTATGTAGAGATTCTGCAAATTGGAAGTTAATGTGGTGTCTTTACAATTTGGGGTCCTCGAATCAGGTTGTGATTAGCTCTCCCACGTAGGCAGACCCAAGAATTGATAGAGGGAAACTTCAGAATGGATTTATGGCACCAACCCACGTAGGGATGATACATACTCTCTGGCTATTCGAACAAGTAATGAACGATAGACAACTGTCCTTAAAGAAATAACGTATAGCATCAGAGGACAATAGCACAGTAACTCTGTTACAGGAAATGGATTACTATTATTTCTGTTGTGAATGACTTGGGTTTAATTCATTGATTGTTGTTCTTTCAATACATTAACTATTTTTTAATTCAGTAATGTTTGTATTCTTTATTTAAGTTCATATGTATGTTTAGTTACAACTGTCTGTATGCACGCAGGTTTTGATATTTCTTCTTGTGAAATTGCATGTGAACTCTTTCTTCCTTTTTTTACTTTTTTCTCTCACTATACCGGCTGTTATGCACTGTCTTTTTGAACTTTTTTCCACAAATTGTATAAACTAACTTTCATGTCCAGACTGTGGGCCTCATCACGAGTTGGGCTGTAGCCCTTAAATGCGGTGGTAACGGTATTACAGCCGCATTTAAGGGCTGGCCCTATCACGAGTTTGGCGCTAAATGGGCTGTTTTACCTCCAGCCTTTCTCTGGAGGTGAAACCCCCTGTTTTCGGCTGTATTACCGCCGGCTGTATTAGCCCGCATAATTAGCGCTGAAAATAGCCCATTGAATCCAATGGACCCAATGGGGAATGGGGGTTTACCGTTAACACCCAACTTGTGATCCGGCGGTAATACAGCCAGACTGGTCAGTGCTAGGGCTATTACAGTCAGCGGTATTACAGCCGGGAATACAGCCCAACTCGTGATGAGGCCCATTGTATTTGTTCCCAACCTCACAGCAGTGAGTGAATAAACCTCTGGCTAAAATTATGAACATTAATTGACAATTTTTCTATATTTGTGTTCAACCACATATTGTTTCCTTTCTTGTGATTCAATGTTCAGTGTCTTCTTGTTTTGGTGTTACCCAGTGAGAAATCCTCACGGATACACACAACTATTAAAATAATTTTCTCCTTTCAGTTATGAATAATCAAAAACAGTGGGGACTTTTTGTAGATACATTGTTATAGTTCACCCAACTGCTAACAGGGGTAGTCCCGATACGTTTTTTTCATATGAGTGGCAGTCATACTGTCACTTTAAGTGTGAGTGTTCTCGTACATGGGAAGCCAAAGCATCACAGAAACATTAATATGAAGTCATTTTGTTTCTTCTGGAATTAAGTCAATTGTATACAATGTCCTTTTTAAGAAACACCAACAAGGGAATAGGGCAATTGTCCTTCACCTCTAACATAAGCATTCCCACCATTCAGCCTGCTAGCAAATGTGGTACATTTAAGGGAGGTAAGGAAGGCATGGTATCAACAGTAAGACAGACACAAGTGACCACAGTTCAAGCGTGTTAATTTGAACTTCAAAAAGGTTTGGATAAACGCCTATCTAATCCTAAATCTACAGATAATTACACAGTCCTAGTGGTGTCTTGTCAAAATAAAAGGGCTATTGTAATAAACCTATTGCCAATACCCACCTCTAAATACAAATGTGGTAAATAGTATTAATGAAAAAGAAAGACGTGTTCAAAAAATGAAATGTCAGGATTTTGAGGACGTTGGCCTCCCTTCCCCATGTTTTCAGCACGGGACGAGGTGGTTCACTCAAGCGCGTAGCACTGTTTCTGGCTTCTTTTGCACGAGGGTATATTTCAGTCACTAGCATCAGGGCCTTCTGTGTTCAGGTCTCTTTGCTTCTCAAAGTCTCTTTATTCAGAGGGCCTGATGCAACCAAATAAACTATAAGTTCTTTTTCTCTTTCAGATTTTCACATATATTCAATTTAGATGATTCACTATTCACCCCGGGTGCCCCTCAGCCAGGCTCATATCCCTTTAGCACAATGCTCGTAGGATATTCCTTTTCGGGTGACTCACGGTTCATCAGGGATCCCCCTCGGATTCGCCCTCAGATACCTTTTTAACACAATTAGTCTCTCTTGTCCGTGCTCAGACCAATTTCCATTAACATCAAGTATCGAAGACTTTCAAATGTGCACAGGGCTTGGCTTGACCCGTTGCAGGACCACTAAGATTTCACAATTCCTTTCCTTTTAACATTTATCACCTTTCAGTTCGATACCCAACAGAGACTTTTGAATGAGCACCCACGTGGTGCCGGACCACTCTGTCTACGGTATCGTATCTTAGCTTCGAAGTTCAGTTACTCATCTCCTTTTTTAATTATATTCGCGTCGCTTGCCACATACGCTTCATACACTGTTCATTTTTGTTTTCTCTATACAATGTTGCTGCTTGCAAACATTGCTTCCGCACATACCGGTCTGGTATCAGTCTTCCCATCTCACCGGCTATGCTGACTTCACTGGTGTTGCTTTGTTGTAGGAGCCAAGGACTACTCTCGCCTTGACTATTGACACGGGAGAGCCCCGGGTACCTCTGGCACACAATGCAGGGTTCTTCAACTTTGATTCCAGGTCTTATGTTTCCAATTCTCGAAGGCTCATGAAGGTTACGGTCTTTCAGTGAAAAGGACAATGGCACTTCCCTCCTTGCAATCCTCTTCGGTCCTGCAGTCTTTCATCTTGTATTAAACTGCCATCTTGGAACTGCTGCTTCCTTGTGTACTTTGCCTTGCTCAGCATGTGCCTTCGTGCTACGCCTTTTATCTGTGTGGGGAAGTGTAATGGAAGTCAGGTGTGTGTAATGATCAGTAATTCCCTGACACTGCCTGACCATTGTATTGGGACATGTCAGGTATACGGCTCGGGTGTTAGTCTGTTTTCTCTCACAATGAGCCGTCCGTGGGAAGGTGTTTGTGTTAGAAAGGGGGGGGGGAGGTTGAGTTCCTAAGTATCCTACTTAGTAGGATGGGGAAAAGGTGTTACAGGGAAGAGGATACCATGTCTCGCCATTTACCGTTCCACTTCCACTCCCCGAAGACCCCTCATCCAGGTGATCCTCCCGCACTGGTCCGCCCCCAGGAACTGGATCCAAAAGCGATGGTTGTGTCCTGGCCACCTGGATCACAGATCCCCGGGGACTTGCGGGTGAGACACCTTCAGATTTATCACATGGGGCAGCACTGAAAATCAAGATATGTAGTGTATAGGGCTGTTCTTGCCAAAATGGGTAAAATAAAGCCTGACTCAGACATCCAGGGCCCATGATACTATTCTACACAACTCACTGGGTGAGCAAAAATAGATTTCAGAGGGACTTTTAACACTTTCCGCATGAGTCCCCGAGCAAGTCAGGACAGATAGCTAGATGACTCACTTTTCTGCGGCTCCAGCTGTGTGTGTGCAATGAACACAGAGGTGACCGAATAAAAATTTCTTCCGTTTTCACCCTCACCAATATCTACTACAAACAGTGAAAACCTGTTTCATGGCATGTACAAGCAGCACCGGGATGATGGTTGGAGGAGTAAAATCGAAGATGTAAGACCAGTTGTTTCAAGGTTTGCTTTGCCCTCGGAGACCTTCCCCAAGTCATGATGTACCCATTAACATCAGCCAATAACAGCCATTCCCCACCATCTTATCTTCTCAGGTGCAACCCTTGCAGAAAGACCACCACAGGAGCAGGGGTTGCAGGGCTATATGAGCCCAAAAGCCCAGTTGAGCGATGTGCCTGTTTGCTGTAATTGCTGCTGTCAAGAGTCTGTAGGAGGTTAGAGACCAAGCAAAGAGTTTGGAGAGAAAAAAGGCGTTTTGAGGATGCTTGAGGGAGAGTGATGTGTGTAGTACGACGTTGGAGAGTAGAGGGGGAGATAAGTCAGGAGGTTGGTTGGGAATGTATGGTGGAGGTTGGTGCCAGAGAGCATTTGGTTGGAAACATCGGGAGGAGGTGAGTGCATGAAAGAAGGTTGGTTGAGAACTCAAGAGAGGAATGTCAGAAGGTGGAAGTAGAAGAACACCACACGCTGGAAAGGACCATGAACCAGAAGGTGGTAGAAGGCAAGCAGCTGGAGGGGCAGAAAACCAGAAGAAAGGGGTAGCAGAACTACAGGTGAGCAAGACCCTAGCTAGTCATAGTAGGAGATTGGAGAGGCCCACTTGGCCCAAGGATGGGTTTGGCGGCGAGACCCTCCATTTGAAGGTGTTCTTCCCTGGCAGGAGGACGAACTAGCATGTGGCATAACGTCAGGGAGAAAGACAAGAAAAAAAGTAGAGGTGGCGAAGAGGGCATGGGTCATGAACTTGAGGCAATGAACTTGCAGTGACCTTCCTAACAACCATCCTTGTGTGATCTACAGAGAGGCAATATCCTGATGTCTCATTTGAAAGAAGATCCCCTACCCTCCCCCATCGCCTTCAAAGGCACCAAGTTGAGGAATTCCTGATGAGACCAAATAATTAGGAACCTCTTTAAGCCCACCACTGAGACCTAAAGTGAAGAGGCTGGGCATGATGAGAGCCGTAGGGTTGTCAGAGAGATTTGTACACAACCCTCTGACAAGAGCTGTGCAATCACCTAACCTAATCGCGAAACAACAATCCATCCAAAGGGGAAGCCAAACCTCCCTAAAGGTAGTAATGGCAGAGCAGTCAGGCTTAACTTCTGGAGGGATGGCGGCATGGTGGGTCAGTGGAGTCTGTCCGCACAGTTAAGAACAAAGAAAACACACAACACTGGTATACAGAAATAATATAGACTTAAAGTCACATACAACTCATGTTAAATTAAGTACTTTATGTACACATAACAAATGATCGAACCAGTGTATGGCCCTCATTACGATACTGGCGCTAAAACATGGCGCTATTAGCACCATGGTTGGTGCCGGTATCGTAACGAGTCCGCCAATGTTCAATGGGGAATTACCACCCATTCCAAGGTTGGCGGGGCGGTAATTCCCCATTGAACATTGGCCCTTCCCCATTCCCATTTTTGCCCGTAGGGCTCAATGGGTCTGGGGAAGGCGCGAAGTACGGTACCGCAAATTGCACCATTGTCTCTACTTTAACAGCTGGTCTAGACCAGCCGTTCAGGTCAGGTCCCGCAAAGGGACCTCGTAGTAAGGCGCTAAGTGTTTAACGGCGCCGCAGCCTTTTACGGCGCCGTTAAACACTTAGCGCCAGGGTCCTAATGAGGGCCTATGTATAAAAAACTGCAGTGTTCAGTTAAGACCAGTCCACCCCTTCCACTAACATGTAAGTTAAGTCTGCTGTGTAGCTATAGCCAATGCATAAATAGTCTAAGGAAGTGGGGGTATGGTGTAAGGGAACCCTAGACACAGTACAACATTACATTCACATAATCATTATCTAGACCCAAGGTGCCACACAGTATTCCTAACCCTCTAGCACATAATACCGCAGTTGATCCAAATGCACACTATGCATTAAATACACATAGACCTAGAGGGAGAAAAGCAGAAGCAACCATTCCAAGAGGTCACTAAAAGGGAGGCATAGCTTAGACTTGCAGGACTAGTAAAAAGTGCTTATTACACTCCTAGAAAAGAGAGTGAACACTAGTAGCAACAAGTTAAACATTATAACATGGCAGTTCCAGAAGCAGGAGCATAATGCAGCACGTTTAATAGAGATAAAATCAGGAGATCAGCTTAAAAGCCACTTGTTTGAGCCAAAATGCTAGGGATCCAAGAGCACCCAGGAACCATGTCAGCTTGCCATTAAAAGTCTCTTTAGGAAGAGTTTAAGGTAAATGTTGTTCAAAGTTGCATAGGAAATACAGGACAAAGACAGTAGGCAGATCTGCAGCTGTGGTGAAAAGCCAGGTAAGTCCCATTTGTACACCACCGGTGCAGAAATGGCAGGAACCAACCCCAGGGGACACCGCAGAAAACTCGCCCTTGAAGAGATGAAAGCCCAGGTCAAGACACAGCAGCCCCCAATAAGTGATAAAACCAAGCACAATTCAGCCCCAATGCAAACAAATGGGAAAATGCAGTTGAAAGTCAGCTGCAGACATCTTTGACAACGGACTGGGTTCCTGGAGGATAAATGGCTAGTATAACCGAAGAAGCTAGGGCCCAGAGGTAGCTACCTTGTGGTAGTAGTCCCAGAAAGGATGGTTCAAGGAAGGTGAAAAAACCCAGGGATTTGAACACCAGATAAACAGCTACACGGATGGTCCAAAAGAATAATCATTGCCTTTTCTTGGCGTCTGACCCACCAGTCAAAAATGTAAACAACTAAGGTGACTTCACGAGGATGAACCCATTCAAGCAGGTTCTGGTTGCTCAAAGGGCAGAAAAAGGCAGTCCATCAGCAGAAGATTGTCCTGTGAGAAGTACTATTGTGGAGGCGGCCCAGATGGATAGATGAGGTGCAGTATCCTTCCAACTGATGGATGCTTCCATCAGCAAGACAGGAGAATCCAGGTGGTAAAGTTGAGGAAGCAGTAGTAAACAGCCCAGAAAACAAACCAAGCAAGGGGGGCTGACCCAGATGGCTCATTGTGCCAAAGGGGAGGATCAGGTGAGCCCAGGAAGGACGTAAAGCACCAGGAAATCTGAAATGGAGCTTAGCCCAGGCAAGTATGACAGATCCGGTCCAGGAATTTCAGCACTAGGTTCGTTATTTAGAAAATGCTCTAGCGGGTAAGTAAACCTGCTGCACTTTCGAGAATCTGAATGATTGAGTGTTGAAACTCACTCCCCTAGATATCCGATGCACACAGGATGGCCTAAGCCAGCCCACCAGTCACAGAAAGGGTTTCAAAGGTTTTGGCGGACAGACAATCATATTGGCCTAAAAAATGACAAAACACATACGACCTCACAAGTCCCTCCCCACCCCCCACTGCCACTGACCAATATGGCAATGCCTGAGGCCAGTGGCTGGTCTAACGCAGCCCAAGCTACACTAGAAGGCATGCAGGGCTGTGCCATTTTGCTCCTGACTTGTGGATTCTCCAGACAAAGGAATGGCCAAGAAACAAAATGGCAGAGAGCAGGACTTAAAATGTATATTGGTACCCCAAGGACTACCTAAAATGTACATTGGGCTTCTAATGCAGTACATTGGCTTGCATCCCAGTTGAAGCAAAGCTCAATTACAGCTGGTTACTGCCCAAAACCAATTTAGGGTGTTATAATTCCCATAGGCCAATAATTGGGTGTTTAAAAAGCACCACAGTCCCAGGAGCCATATAGGTGGGCTACTGTTGGGAAGGAACCAGGGTCCTCCCGCACGCCCAAGCGCTTTACAACTAGGCAAGACTTCTTTTAGGTGCTATAATGGGGGAGGAGGGGCACTGGGAAGGTTCTCTTATGCAAATATAATCATATACACAGAGATGGGCAAGCACTGAAAAAAGGTAGTTATTGTTTAAAAAATAAAGCACAATTAACTATTAGCTGTATAGATTTGTAATGTCAAATCCTATGCATTTCTAAAATCTTAGCACAGTAGATGCAAGCTCTCGCCCGGAAAGAATGCAGCCTGTGCTAAAAATAAGACTACAGGCTTCCACAGTGTTCGTGCTAGCACTAGCAGCACAAATTCACTCACCAGCTGTCTGCTGTCTGTCAAGAGCCCATGCAGGCTAAAAGGGGACTTACATGCTTGACGTACAAAATGCAGAATTATGTAAATAAGGTTTAACAGGAGATTATAGGACCAGATAAAAACATGAGTAAAATTAGTGAAATATGGAGCGAATGACTGGAAAATGTTTGTGTACATAAAATATTCATAGATGGCAAAATGAAGGAAAGCATGAGCTACTGTGTATTTTTGCGTAGGCTAGCAAAATGTAGAGCAGCATGATCTGACAGAAAACACTGACCATGAAGAAAGGAAGTCTTTGGAGCATCCCTTGTATGGAAGAAGGATGCATTGGGAATGAGCCTCAGCCTGTATCGAGTGACTCCGCTACAGGGAGACCAGACTATATAAACTGCTGCCTGGCACCAGTTTGACAGGAGAAAGGAACCAATGAGGGACAGGAGAACACTGTTCAAGCAGCAGAGTTCTTTGCTACCATCTTCATTTTTGTAAGATTAAACTTGTTATGCTTGCAAGATAGACTCTTGGCCTTACTTTCCTAGAAGGGTGTATTTATTCCGGTGTGAGCGTAATTAGGGACACCCTTATAATTAGGGATAACTGTCAGGCTGAGTATCCAAAGTTGATGTCCGTGGAAGCTGCTGAACCCCAAATAGTCCCCCTAAAGTGTAACACCCAGAACTAGTTTCACATACAGTTCTGCATGCTTCACCCCCGAGGGAAAGGACGAAGTGGATAAAATAACAAAACACCAGATTGCACCGGTTGATTTCACTGAACCTACATATAGAGCAAAGAAATAACATTCCACCTTTAGAAAGTACTCAAGAATTACCTGCAACTCTTCTAAACATCCAAAACATAATAGCTCAAATTACCATACCTGGTACTCCTCTACTGATAACCCAGAGGAGATTGATTACTTGCCAGATGCCCAGACTACAGGTTGCAGCCTTCATTTCTATGCTTTCTGTTGCTGCCTTTGTAGTACGCTTGCTGAACTGAACTGCTCTTAAAGGTGCCCTTAAAGCAAACTGTCTCTTGCTGTGGAAACTTAGTGGTCAACAGACCTGTTCTTTTCCTTGTAAAGATTGCTTGCTGGAATCATCACCTTGTGTCTCTGCAGTTCCTACCGCACTGTTTTAATATTATTAAATGTTTTCAATTTTTTTTTAAATGTGTTTATTTGAAACCAATGCAAGGTGACAACAAACAAACATATCAGTAGGTAGCAGAGATTGTACAAATAACTTCCCCCGATTACCCCCCTCCCCACCTCCTTTCTGCCTAGAGCCTCCCTCGAGTTCAGGCCTCCAGTCCCGACACAGGCTCCATTCTTCCCCGTGGCTCCTTGTCTACGCCGAGGACTCTCTGGGCATGTCAGGGTTTAAATGTTAATGCCGGATATGCTTCATCATATTCCAAGAAAGGGGCCCATATGTCCGAAAATCGGTGGAGGAGTCTCTCTCCTGCCGCCGTCACCTTCTCTGCAATTCATATGTCCCACATCTTTCCCCACCACCAGGGTACCCTCTGCTGTTTTCCAGGTTCGTGCCACCTCAATTCTCCCTGCAAGGAGGCACTGGGTTGTCAATTTGGCTTTTCGGGCCGGATCGGGGGTATATCCCCGGGCTTGGGGCGCCCAGGAGGATCAGCTCGGGCTCCAATGGAAGTGCCACGTGGTAGAGGGTAATGTTTCCTATGGTGGTTAGACACTGTGTCCAGAAAAGTCTCACCTTGGGGCAGAGCCACCACATATGGTAGAAGGAGCCCAGTTGGCCACAGCGTCTCCAGCAAGTAGGGTCTAGTGCCCGGTTCATATGGTGAAGCCGCAGGGCAGGGTAGTACCAGCGCATCAGGATTTTGTATGCACATTCCCTGTTCGTGATGCAGGGGGAGGAGGTTTGATTCTCGTCCATATATCCACCCATTCTTGGTTTTCTATATTCCTGCCCAAGTCGGCTTCCCATTGTGCCATATAGGATGTTTTTGCGGCGAGAAAATCCACCTGCAGGCGTCTATATAGGGTGGATGTTCTAACCCGCATCGGGGATTCTAGCAGGGTAAGTTCGAGAGCTGATGTAGTGCGTGTTGCAGCCTGATGAGTGTGGGGCTGGGTGCACCAGTGTCAGAGCTGAATGTAGGAGAATCTGTCGGTCTCCAGGAGGTGGAAGGCTTCCTTGCATTGTTCAAAAGTATGGGGCTTGCCCACCACAAAGAGCTGGCTCAGAGTTGTCAGGCCTCCCGCAGTCCAGTTTTTAAAATTTCGGGGGTGAGTACCTGGGAAGAATGCTGGGTTGTAGAAAACCGGGGCGGAAGGGGCCAGACCTCTCAGGACCCCCTTACGCCTCAAGGCCCAGTCCCACAGACAAAGGGTTTGGGTGGTAGAAGCTAGTAACTTGTCCCATCAACGGCGATGTGGGGGTTCGATGTGTGGTAGAAATCGCAGCATCAGGGGGAGTCATGACTGTTCCACTTCTACCCATCTAGGAGGGTTGTCGGTCAGCATGCAGGTGTGAGATTGGGCTGGTTGCGCTGCCGCTAGGTAGTTTCTTAAGTTGGGAACTCCAAGCCTGCCTAATTTGGGATCCCCCACCACTGCGAGATCCTAGCTTTTCTGGCCCTCCAAATGAACCGAAGCATTTTCCTTTGTAGTTTGTGTATTGCCGGGAGAGGGATTGCGACGGGTAGAGAAGCACTCGCATAGAGAAGTCTGAGGAGGAGGTTCATTTTACAGGTTGTAATGCGTCCCATCAGGGAGATTTCCTGTGCTGACCAGCGTTCCAGTTCCCTTTCAAGCTCTTTGAAGAGAGGAGGGAAGTTTACTTTATATGTGTCCTTCGGGTTTGCGGGGATCTGCACTCGAAGGTACGGGATCGCTTTCTTTTCCCATTGGATGGGGCTGGGGGAGCTGAGAGTTTGATTTCCACTGGCGACAGGCCAATTGCCAGGGCGACGGATTTGTTAAAGTTGATGGTGAATCCTGTGACCCCCCCAAATGTGTCGATTTATGAGAGGGCCTGACCCATTGAAGAATGTGCGTCATTGATGGTCAGGAGCACATCATCTGCATAAAGGGCTTTTTTTGTGTTGGGATGTGCCCATCTGTAGGCCCTTAATATTGGAGTGAGATATTTTTTTTCAGTAAAAAGATGTGCAGTTTAGTTTACAAAAAATAAACTTTTTACACATTACATTAAAATTCAGTTACAATCCTATCACAAGACAGTTTCAATCATATTAAAAACAATTATACAATGTATAATTCATACAATTTACAACAAATCTTACAGTAATTATAAAACAAATATATTTCCAGAGCAAATAGACTTCTTAACACAAAGTTCATCATTTTAAGAATCTAAGACCAATAAACACCGTAACTGGCATTGAATTAGCGAGATAAATCCACAGAATTTAATCAATAAGGAATTATTAGGGTTAATAATACACTTTTTCCACAAGGATTCCCTAGCCATGGAGGTAAGCCCAACATTAGCGGCTCCTAAATGTGTGATCCTCAAATTTTCATAAAAGTGGCAGTATATTACCAAATCCTTTAAAGTTTCAAGCTGTAGCTCATTTAAGCAAAATCTACAGGAAACAAAGATTTTTTGTCCAATATTGAATTTGTTCAAAAGTATGAAAGTGGTTCATTCTAAACCTCATGTACAGGTCTCGAAGCTTATCACAAGGAAAACAAACAATGCATCTTAATCTAGGGATTCGTTTTTGAACGTGTCCAGCATATTCTACATAAAGTTGATGGGTCGCAATATCGTCCATAGATGTACAACAATCATACTCATTCAATTTCTTTTTAGAAAATGGTGGACGTTTCTAAAGATCTTCCCTAGTTGTGCACATTTTTACCAGGATCGCTTCCATCCTTTCTAAAAATGTAATCAACGATATAGGATTAGATTCATTGATCATTTGAGCTAATTCCTGATATAAGGAATTCAATGGAGGATTCAGCATTTTCGAATAAGAATTAAGTTGTCTCCATTGAAAACGGGCAGATAAACTAGATAGGCCCAATTCAATCCGAATACATGAGTTAAGAATGGAATTAGCGAGCCCCAATAACTGTTTGCACATTGTACCTTGTAGAGAGTTCAGATACGATGTAATATCACAGAGACATAGATCTAGGCCATACAATAAAACTGCTTCGACCTTATACAAATAAAACTGTAGCAATGGAACAAGAGAAAACGTACAAAATTTTCTGCGAATGATCTTCAATTGAGATATCAAAGGCCGAGCCTTAGTTCTAATAGAGGTTTGCCAATTAACACTAGACAAGCGATCCGAAATGTTGTAACCCAAATATTGGATACACGTTCAATTTTGGCACCATTTAAGTTCAATGTATAATGGACAAGTTTCCTTTTCCCAGTAAAAACCAGAATCTTTGACTTCATAACATTTGCACAGAGATTATTAGTAGCAGCATAAGACTCAAATGCTTGAAGCTTGTTTTGGAGGCCAAACAGCGTTTTTGTCAAAAAGCAGAATATCGTCTGCGTAAGCAAGCCAGTTAACCTTCAAATGACCAATTTTTATAGGAAAAGTAATAATATGAGACCAGATATTTTCTATATCAGTGAGATACAAATTAAAAAGGGTAGCACCAAGGTTACCGCCCTGTTTTACTCCGGTATAGGTGGAAATTCCAGGAGTAAGTGCCCCTTACACACGATAACTGGTGTCAGAATGTAACAGAGCAATAATTTGGACAATAAAGTCGGGAAACCCTAAGTTCGCCATTTTGGCCTAGAGAATATTGCGAATTATAGGTCAAAGGCAGAACTGAGATCCAGAAATGCCATAAAAACTGGGCCTTGAGAGGTTTTTTTTACCTTTGCCAATACATATGCTAAAACCGTAGCATTCAGGGCAGTGCCCATATATGTTCTAAAGCCAGTTTGATAAATGGATAGAACATTATTTTCCCGTACGTATTGTTCAACCATGTTTAGTATGAGAATAGTGAAAACTTTGTATGCTGAGTCCATTAGCGCAATCGGGCGGTAATTGCTCGGCTCTGCGGTATTACCCTTTTTAAATATAGGAATAATCAAGGAGGTTAGCCAAGATCTAGGAATATAGCCTGAAATAAAAATATTTTCAAACTTTAGTTGGAGTATACCAGCCCAAAATAATGGATCAGACTTAAGGACCCAGGCAGGAATCCCATCAGGGCCTGGTGCCGTCGTGTATTTCAGATGGTTAATTGCAGAAACTATCTCATCTATTGGCCAAATGGTATGTGGAAAGAAAATCAATTCAATTGTTTTAAACCCATAAGAACCAAATTTAAGGGGAGCTCATATGTTGTAGAAATAAATTGCCACAATTTCTCCGAAGAAATAGAAATAATCATACCATTGCCCATAGACGACAAAGTCTCATTAAACATGCACCAAATATTTCTAGTATCATACCTACAGATACGCATGATCATTGCTTGATTCATAGCTAGATGATTCTTGTGACAGACTATTTTAGTTGCATTCCTATAGCGCATTAAGGGTCTTTTTTTATAAAAAAATAAATTCTTGGACTGAAGTAGCCTGCTTTTTTAGGAGTTTTAGATCTTGATTCTTAGCCCGCTTTAATTTAGAGTTTTGTTCTGAGTAGGCATGAGGATGTGCAATGTGAGAATTAACTTTATAAGAAGTAAGTATGGCCAACTCCTCACGAAAAACAAAGTTGTTATAAGCTTCGATCCAGACAATGCCTGCTTTAGAGCATCTTCTATTAGATTTATATCGAATAGAAGTACATAAGGCATTGTTCAGACGAACACACAGACTTCTATTCCAACTGATAGAATGAGCTGGATGCCGTATTTCCAACAGAGCAAGTTGCGAATTAACCTCAAAGAAGCTGAAAGAAATGAGGGAACAGGGGGTAATAGAAATAACACAATGATCGCTGAACCCTATATCAATGATTTCACAAGTTAAACCCGAGTCCAAAATATTAGGAGTTACAAAAAAAGAAATCTGTCGAAAAGATGTTCATCCTATGCCATATATACTCAAGAGCGCCCATTTTATAATGCACTAACCCCAGGCCCCATGAGGCAAAATATTTGACCCATCTTTGACCTCTCGGATCGCAGCATTGGGTATTTCCAGGTTGATAATCTTTCAGACAACACACATTAAAATCGCCTCCTACAATCATAGTGCAATTAGGGTTAGATATACAAGTAGTTTCAAAAATCTCATCAAAGATATCCATAATCGCATCCACAATTTTGGAATGCTATCTAGTATAAATACATGCCACCAACAAGGATTCTTTGGGAGAGTTGGATACGAACATTTCCAGTGCAAGAACTGAAGAGGAGCAGCGGATTAGGGTAGCAGAGAAATTCAAGGTGTTATTTACCAAGATAGCCAAGCCACCACTAGGCCAACCTGCTCCCGGAGTAGCCAAGGCACAATACATCGTGTATCCATGTACAGAAGTTTGGTGGACATAGGAGTAGAAGGAATAGTCCTTCTCGGTGGGGTGAAGCACGCGCCATGCGTCCACCACATCCAGGGTCCTGAAAAGGTGAAGGAGGCTGAGGGCCTGTTTGAAGTCCCTGGAAGAGGGTGGATGTGGCCTGTCCCTGGAGGGGTCTTGAACTCCATTAAAGTCCCCGCCTATTGGTGTTCAGTCTAATACTTTGAGCAAAAGGTTCCATAACCATGGCAAATAATAGGGGGGACAGCGGGCATCCTTGTCTAGTCCCACAGGTCAGCACAATTGGGTCAGAGAGTGTGCCGTTGACCCTGGGCTGGGTTCTCGGGCATCTGTAATTGGCCATGACCATGTCTCGGAAGGCTACGCCATAACGGAACACCTCCAACGTAAGCTGCATACATTTACAATCAACTTTGTCGAAAGCCTTGGTGGCGTCTAGGGCCAAGAGGGCCATTTTCTGTGAATCCTGGACTGCCGCGTCAATCAAGTTCAGGGCTCTGCATATGTTGTCCCCCGTAGATCTGTACAAGATGAAGCCTGATTGGTCGGGCTTGATTATATTGAGCAAGATCTGTGAAAGGCGATTTGCAAGAACTTTGGAGTAAATGCTGGCATCAATATTTAGAAGGGCAATCAGTCTATAAGAGGCTATTTCTTTGGGTTCTTGCTTAGGGAGGAGAATGGTAATCGATTCCTGCATAGAGGGGGATACTGCACCTGAGTCCCGAAAGGAATTGAAGAGTTGGACTAAGGAGGGGATCAGCTGGAGGCAAAGAATCTTGTAGAACTTGATGGGGTAACAATCAGGGCCTGGGTCCTAGGGTTTAAGAGCCTTGATGACTGCCTCGATCTCCTCCCCTGTGATAGGAGCATCCAGGGCTTCCCGGGCCGAATCATTCAGTTGTGGGAGGGCGGCCTTCTGTAAGAATTCTCGCTGTTCGTTAGGGTCACGTGGGGGCGCGTTCATCACCTGTTTTGTGTGGTCTACTGCGAGCTGTAATTTCTCCTGATCTGAGTATCACACTTCCCCCTGATGCTCCCGAAGTCCGATGATAGTGTTCCTCCTGCGTATCTTGGCTAGTTTTGCCACCATTCATTTGTTTGCTTTGTTGCTTCTGGAATAATAGAATTGTTTAGTCTTTGCCAGCTGGTGCACCGAATGTTCTGCGTAGTGTGCTTGTAGCTTATTTCGGGTGGTGCGGACGGCGCGTTGGGTTTTTGGGGTCCAGCCCTTCTGTTTGTGGATCCCTTCTGCTGTTCGGAGTTCCTCCTCAAGCACCGAGCATGCCTGGTGTCAGTGTTTATGGTAAGCCGCTCCGTGAGCTATCAGTTCCCCTCGCATGACTGCTTTCATGGTATCCCAAGTATTTGCCGGGGAGGTGTCTTCATAAGGGTTTTCCCTGAAGAAGTTCTGGATGGATCTGGCGATGGAGTCTCTCAATGCCATGTCATTGAGCATGGGATCGTATAATGACCAGCTGCGTCGGGGGATTGCAACGGCATCATGCGCTCTGAGTGTCATGGAGACTGGGGCGTGGTCGGACAGCGCCCCAAAGCCCATGGCAACCTCATCGCCGTAGGACAGGACTTGCGGCGATGTCAGGAGGAGATCAATCTGTGAAAATGTTCGGTGGACATAGGAGTAGAAGGAACAGTCCTTCTCGGTGGGGTGAAGCACGCGCCATGCGTCCACCACATCCAGGGTCGTGAAAAGGTGAAAGAGGCTGAGGGCCTGTTTGAAGTCCCTGGAAGAGGGTGGATGTGACTGGATGGATCCGCAACTCCATTAACCTCCCCGCCAATTATAACCTGACCACAAAAGCGGCCAACTCTTCGGTCAGGGTCTCATAGAAATCGGCCTGCCCTTTGTTCGGCGCATACACCAAACTAATAAATAAATATAGCTGACCCATTAAAAGGCAATTAAGTGCCAAATAACGGCCCTCTGGCCATAGCCTCTTTTCCAAGATTTGGGGGTGCAGAGCTTTCGCAAGGAGGATTGCGGTTCCCCCTTTTTTGGTGCCGTTGGATGTTAAGAATTGGTGTGGTAAGTGTTTGTTGCGCAGCCGCCCAAAGTCTGCCAGTAGGAGATGGGTCTCCTGTAAGAATGCCACATCGGTATCATTGTCCAATAGCCATTGTAGTATAGATTTGCACTTGACGGGGGAGTTCAGCCCATTGGTGTTGTGAGAGGAGAGCTTCAGGGTCCGCAGGGTTACAGTGGGATCCGAGGTCCCAAAGGAGCGTGGGGGGGGGGGGTGGTTGAGTTGCGAGTAGATCAAACATCTGTTCGGAGGGAAAGCTAGCTGAAAGGTACCTTGCGTATGGAAGTTTTTTTACTTCGGCCACCAACAGGCGACCAAAACTGTAACTGTTCGGGGAGCCGACATTTTGGTGTCAGCAAACCCCCTAGCCAACAGGGCCAAACGTCCACCCACCGCCAACGGGGCCAGGGTGGCTGTATATCTTTCCAAGGACTTCATGATGGAGGGTACCCTGGAAGTGGGCATGGGCCGTAGGAGGTCTGATGCAGGCTTTATGTTTCATGTGTCTGCTTCACTGCGGTCTTGATTGCCATGGTGTAGGTTTACTGGATGTGACTCTATGGATCATCTCCCCCTCTTATTCTTATGTACCTTAGCCCAAGAGGCCCGTCTTGGCTTTGGTAGTATGGGAACCTGTTCTCCCTCCGCGCCCCTGGGAGTCAGACTCGGGGAGTGTTTAGGGGAGCCCGGGCGCAAGATCTTTTCTGCGTCTTCAAGGCGGCTAATTCTCCGGGTAGTGCCTTTATAAGAAAATTGCAATGCCGTGGGAAAGAGCCATCTGTAGCAGATCTGGTGGTCCTGCAAGAAGAGGGTCAGTGGCCGGAGGGCTCTTCTCCTCTGCAAGGCGAGGAAGGAAAGATCCTGAAATATTTGGAGGGGGAGCCCTGGAAAGTGAGCTCGTCCCGAGACCATCCAATTGCAGAGATAGCTTCCTTCGAGGTAAAGAAGTGGACGCGTGTTATAACATCCGGGGTGGCATCCTAGTCTACACCCTTACGGGGGCGTAGTCTTGAGTGCATTTTAGCAGGAGTTGGTGTTTATCTAACTGTGGCAACAGGGACTGGAAAAATTGCCCCACATATTCTTCCAAGTCTTTGTCCAGCACTGTAGACGGAATGCCCCGGATCCTAAGATTGTTACGCCGAGCCCTGTTTTTGAGGTCCTCTTGCTTGTATTCGAGGATCTCGCACCTGTCCTGAAGGGTCTGGATTGAGTGCTGGACCTCCCCTAGGGTAGTAGAGTGATCCTGAGAGTGATCCGCCACCTCCCCGAGCCTCTGCTCCGCCTCCGTGAGCCTGTGATCGGTTTGCTCTAGCTTCGTCGTGAGTTCGGTCATGCAGGATCTAAATTCAGCCTTAATGTCTGACATTAATGCTTGTATGTCTTCTGTGGTGGCCAGGGCTCCTGTGTCGTTCCCGGCTTTTGAAGGCGTGAGTTTCACCGGCTCCAGTTTCTTCCCTTTATCCGATGAAAGTAGCATGGCAGCTATGTCCGGGTTTTTGGTGATTTTAGATTGTCTAGACATTGTGGCTTGAGGTGACGAGCTGGCAGTGGCGATAGATTAACCCAGATAGGGGAGGTGCAGCCGCGAAAGCCAGCAAGGCCCTACCTGTAAGAGCTCCCTATACCGGGGGAGAAGAGAGAGGCCACTGGCCCTTATGGACCTGCCTTGTGTGGACCGTTGAATGCTGCTAGTAGTTATGTGTGGGGCAGGCAATAGGGCCCTAGGAGGCTCAAAGCTGTAAGAGACCCAGAAGCCCGTCTGGAGGGGGTGAGAGGTAAGGGACCAGCAGGTTGTGTGAGCCGGGACCGCCGGTACTGCCTCCATTTGGCACCCACCCGGGTCCTGAACCAGGTGTATGCTGCCAGGGGGAGTTGTAGTAGGCCGGGGCGCCGCAGGTATGATGCGGTTCTGCTCTCCGAAGAGGGGAATAGGGAGGCCCTTTGTAGAAAAGTTGCAGTAGCTGGAGATCCGGCTAACTCCCCATCAGGTGTGAGGGTGGTAACGAGGGGGGGAGTCCATGGGGTGGGAAGAAGTATGAAGAGTGGGCAGGGGCGCCTCTGGATCCTGTGTGAGCTGTGGTTTGGCCTCCTGGCCCGGCACTGCAGGAGAGGAGCCACCCGTATGCTAGGCCCCTTGGTGGTTCCAAATTAGGAGCAGTGGTATGGCCCTTCAGGCCCTGGAGCGAAGCAAAGATGATTGGTGGGGTGGAGGAGGGCCGTCCGCCCCGCACACCACCGCGATGTGGCTGTATCCGGGCTGCCGCCTGGGGGTTAGCTTCCCCTCCCTCACGAGACAGAGAGCAGCAGCGCAGCCCGGGGAGGCCGAGCGGGACATCCGCCCCCCCACCGGGCTGCCCAAGGACGCTCGCAGACCTCCCGGTGCCCACCTCCAAGCCCCCAGCAGCGGGCGGGGGGGCGTGAGGGAGCCCCGCTCCACAGCCACGGCGCAAGGCGCCCTCCAAGGACGAGGGCCGCGGCAGCAGAACGTCCGCCCTACGGCACTCATTCACCGCGGGCAGAGGCAGAGCACAAGTCAGGCCAGGCAAAGTCCAGATGGTGGCACGGCCAGGCCTCACAGGGGACAGGGAGGCACCGGACAGGTGAGTCACTGCGAGTTGGGGCTTCAGAGAGAGGGGGCGGCTCCATCTGCCATTTTGGAAAGGCACTGCAAAGGGCCTGCAGCATCCATCGGGCTCAAATCTCTGGGTCCCGGGTCCACCGGGAGCTGAGCCTTCGTCCACTGGGGCACAAGACCTTCTCCCACCAGGTCAGTCATAAAATGCAGCGCTGAACCGCCGACCTTTCTTTGGCAGCGTTGCAGCATCGGGTTCTCCACGGAGGCCACTAAAAGAGCGACCGCATCGCCAGCGCTCTTGGCCACGCCACCCAAATGTTTTCAATTTGTTAAATAAAACTAGATCTCTTAAAACTGTTCTTCTTTTAAATGTGTGTCTCTTTCAAGAAACTTTGTGTACTTAAGTTGCTTGCGTAGATTTGGATTGCCGAAGAAATCCTTCTTAATCCGTGCACGTGCGCAGTGTCTTCAAATAGTTGGCCGCTCCTGCGCACTCACGCCTTTTCCGAAGATACTACAATCTAGTTGAACCGGCCACGCGCGTAACCCTTTTCGAATTCCGACGCCGAAAATCAAAAACACGAACGGAGCAACAAAAAAACCACATTACTCGGGTAAGCTCTATTTATTTGACACTCGCCATACGCTCAACAGCGAATCGCTAGCTTATGACTATACTAACGATCAAAAATGAAAGCGCTGCTCTCCGTACACAGTCGCTAGTTTAGCTGCCAAAAATAAAACAGACACTAACACTAGCGCTAAAATATACAAAGTAGTTTGCTGCAGGCGCGAACCACGCGGGTAGTGAGCGCGAGCTTTTAACAGCTGAGGATGAGAGCTGGCACGTACAACCACATATCCCAGCAACAGTCACTGCTCAAAGCGAAAAGCCAAGTCTCAATTCAACGCAAGTATTGTATTTACACCAGCGCTGCCTCCTAACAACTTGGCAGGATATTTACAGTTAATTGACTTTAAAGTTCAACTCTGAATAAAGGTCATTGAACAGATGTACAGTTATTTAGCTTCTGGTTTCCTGTAAGAACTCCAGCTCACTCTGCCTGTCTCCTGAACTGCTCTTGTGTCTCCTGAATCTGTTTCTGTGGTAAAGGCCCATAAAGACCGTCTAGGCCTTAAATACTGGAGCTAACAGAAAACATGTCCTCTCAGCTGGGCTGTAGACAATGAAAGGCAGTTTAGAATGCCCATTGTCCGCCCTTCTGTCGCATCCAGCAAATCAGGGTGCTAGCTGAGAACCTCCATCTTGGCTAGGGAAGTTCTCCACTCTCTGTATAAGGAAAGTTAAGGCCAACCAACCACATAAGAAACAACCAGCACTCTCAAGCACACATTCCTAAACTAAAGAAGCCAAACCTGACAATACCCTTATAATTAGGGCCACCCTTACACTACTACAAAAGGGGTTGCAGTGGCCGATGGAATTCCATCGGACCACAAACACGTTCAGAGATCCTTAAGGAAAACAAGGGGACAAGCAAAACGTTTAGGCATCCCTTAAATGAGGCAATGATTCTCCAAAAATGAAATGTTACACTTACAAAAGGTCTGGGCCCCCTTTAAGCGAGGGGTGAAGGAAGCCTGAGAAATACAGAGGGGAAAGGAGTACTGAAAGACCTTCAGCCCAACCAGAAACTAGCAAAATACCCTTTTGGCAGAAGGAGACTGAAGAGCATGGGAATCCCTCTCAACCTCCTCAATTTACCTTCTAGTATCCATCTTATTGTTTTGGTCATGTAGTGAAATATTCACAAAGTAAAGAAACTGTGTGCAAGCTATATTCTCGCCTTAGCCTGGTACAGTTCACACTCTGGTGAGCCCAGTGTGTGTTCCTAGGCTGGCACTCGGAGAATGCTATTATTTGATAACCCCAGTGTATTGCAAGTGTGCACAATCCTAATGGATGCACAGTCATAATATTCCAGCTTTCTCCCATTTTGACAGCCTGAGCCGTCTCTCTTTTTGACAGCCACTGCTTGCTCCCAGAGTCCTAGGATGGGCCTAGTTTGAAAACTTAATATAAGCCTGTTTGCCTCAATCTTAGAATGCCTAGTTTACAAAATCTTAGTTCGACAACGCAGTATAATCCCACTACCTACGTATGCTATTTGTTTGCACAATTCCAATGTACTCCTAGTTTGCAGATTAACCATACCACTATATATTCAATTTGTCCAACCCATGTATGCTTAGTTTGGGATTCCAAGTTTACACCATACCAGTGTATTCTCAGTAAGCCAGTTCACACACAATACCTTAATGCTATAAACCTAATTAAATTTTAAAAAACTTTAGCACCAAATAATGATGAAAGCAGCTATTTTTTGGAATGTAACGAACAAACACATTCACGATTAGGCAAAATGTGTATCAATAACCTAAAATTTAGTTCTTTCTCACCATACTGCATTTTTTTTTAGCCATTTTATCCATAAGATGCAGTCCCTTCAAATGTTGCATTCGGTTAAACAAAGGGGGGTCTGGGGGTCGCTCTACCAGCACGTACACAGCCCAATGACCTGTTCTTGGGTGAATAACCCCTGGGAGAGGCTCTACCAAGTCCCTTTCACAGAATAGAAATGTCCCCGCATATCAGTCTTTGTCCTGCCCAGGAGCAGTCCAGCACCGAAATGCTAGGCAATTCTCCTCTGAACAAGAGTACCAACAGCAACCCCATACACGTGTGTCAGCTTTGTTGGGCATCATCAGTGAGGTGAAGCTGTGCCTCTCTAAGAACAGTGAGCAAGGGGTCCACGTCTGGATCGCCCTGGTAACTTAGGGTGAGACCCAAAGTTAATGTATACAAAACAAACGGGGGACCAGCACGAACACAAGTTACCAGAGCGATCCAGACTTGGACCCCTTGCTCACTGTTCTTGGGGTTGCTCTTGGTACTCTTGTTCAGAGGAGAATTGCCTAGCATTTCAGTGCTGGACTGCCCCTGAACAGGACAAAGACTAATATGCGGGATAATTTCTTCTCTGTGAAAGGGACAGTGAGCTAAAGACTTGGTAGAGTCTCTCCCAGGGGTTATTCACCCAAGAACAGGTCATTGGGCTGTGTTCGTGCTGGTAGAGAGATTCCCAGTCCCCCCTTTGTTTAACCGAAGCTGAAACTGCTTCAAAAGCTAACCCAGGAGAATTGCCTGCTGTACAAAATTGCTTTAATAAAAACTTTATACTCCGACACGAGTATCCAAATAAGATTAAATCAAGAGGGTCTTTTAACACCCGCCATTCAAACGTATAGAGGACTCTGGCAGGGATGTATTCTTGCCTCTGCCCTGTTTAGTTTTTTTATAGCAGACTTACGTAGGATTTTTGTTACCATAGCTGCAGACGCGCCAAAACTAGCAAACAAGAACATTCCGGCCTTGTTATACGCCGATGATTTGATACTCTTGTCAAAAACACCTGTTGGATTACAAAAGCTGTTGGACGCATTATCTACCTTTGTAACAGAAAACCTACTAGTGGTCAATTTAGAAAAAAACAAGGTCATGGTTTACAAACCCTCATCGCAAAAAAAACAGAAATTACACATGGACAATACAAAAACAAAAACTGGAAAGAGTCCAACAATATACTTATCTGGGGATGATAATTGCAGTAGCTACCCATGAAGCACAAATGTCTAAATGGTTTAATAAACTTGACATGTTGACCTCGCAGGCTAAAATAATTCAAACAAAATATGGGAAGTTTTCCATCTTGCCAATTTTGACCTATTTTAGACAAAAGGTAACACCTATACTACTGTATGGGGCTGAAACCCTACCAATCCTGCACAAAACTGTATGGTCTAGATTTGAATCAAAATTCTGGAAAAGTGTCTTAAATTTACCAAACTGTACTCCAATAGCACTAATCAGAAACGAAATGGGTTTGACATCTATGTATGCTCGTTACTTGTGGTATTTAATATCCCTAAGTAGAAAGTGTATTTTAGCAATAAAATCGAACATGCTCATAAGGGTCCTAGCTCAGCACATACTTTGTTCAAATGACACCTTTGCGCTAGGTTGGCGCAAGGAGGCCATAAACGCGATGGCTTATGCCGATGTCACACTGAAGTTACTAATTGAAAATCCAAATACAGTGAAAACCAAATTATTTCAGTAGGACTGGTATAGAAATATAGTTATGTGTTTACGATACAAAGATTTTGATGGAACAGTGTTCATACATAAGAAATACACGTTGGCTGAACCATATTTAATAGAAAGTCCATATCCGCAAAACAGAAAAGAGTTTGAGATTAAGATTTAATCTGTGGCCAACTCAAGAGGTATTATTGAAGAGGAAAAAGATATCACTGACAGAAAATTGTTGCAGGTTCTGTAAAATCACATCACAAACAGAAACTTTATGCCACTTATTGGTAGACTGCACTGAACTCTGTAATGAAAGGATACAATTCCTGAAACCAGCGGTAAAAGATTATATAAATCTGACACATGACATCTTCTGGAAAATTATCGTTGGTGGATTATCTATTCGGCTAAGAATGGGAGCTTTACAATTTTTAAATACTTTGGAAGTGCTAAGAACATAAGATAAAAGACAAGGAACTAATGAAGGACATACAAACTCAAAATGAAAAGGTAGTCTAGTAATCCACAAAATGAGAACGCATTATCCTGACATGCCTCTGCCTAGCTTGATTTAATCTCTTTTTAAACTTTTTATTTAGAATTCTATTTCAATTGTTTCTTTCTACTAAATTTTGTTCTTCTGGTTATGTATGTGAATGAAATAATGAATTCAGATGAAACTTGAATATTATCTGAGGCTTGACATTGAAAAAAGCTAATTTTTATGTAAAGTTTTTATGCAAAGTAGATCTTATGTTAGCATGATCAAAAACGTCATACTTGTTCTTGTTATCGTGAACTTGCTCCCATTTATTGCTTTGATCCATTTTATATTGTTATATTCAGTTTTTTTGCTTTTGTTTTGATAAATAATTGTAAAGTTGATTTATTTCAACTAAAACAATAAAAAAAATTAAAAAAAGAAAGCTCTCTCTCGCTCTATTGCTTCAAGGCAACGAGATTGAGTACATTTTGGGTTCCTGGACAGTTTGTACATTTCCATTAATTGGTGGCTAGAAACTCCAAATATTGTTTTTCATGTGTGTTCTTCGATTCATTCTTGAATGCAGAGTCAAATGTAGGGATCCTTAGATTGTTTGCTAGTATCTTTGAAAAAGGTTCCACAAACCTCTGATATTGCCCATATCTAACCACAAATCATTCATTTTTTAAATCTGCATTTATCCTTGTTGGTCAGTCATTCTAGCATGGAAATTTAAATAAGCACGCATTGCATAATATTCTGTAGAGTAGAGTTCTAATTCTTCACAGTTTGGATTGCTATGGATTTCACTAGACTTGATCATACGTTCGGGAGGATAGCTCAAGGGCAACGCACCCTTCTTGGAAGCAAGACAACGCACAACAACACAGGTTCGATCCCCGGGTCCGCGTTTAGAAACCTCTGGGTATTAAGCATGTCATAAATAACCCATTACAATTACAATACCACAAAATCTTTGCCTCAAAAAGATGTATAGTTATTGGGAATAGTGTCCAGCAAAATTCCATTGCACGCCCTAAAAAATCAGCGCTGGGTTTGGCTTTGCCATGATGAGCCTTAATCATCAGAAACATTAAATTTCTCCTGCACTTCTCGTTAAAGGCACGCTAAAAGGATATCTGGTATCCATCATACCTAGTCTTCAATCCCAGTTCTTTCCAATCTCACTGCCCGATCTAATGCCGCTTCTGGAGAATGGCTAAATTCAGAGCAATGCAGACATTAAGATTTCTTTTAAGGCTTCAACTCCTGAATCATGATCATGCTCCACTCTGACAATTGACTTGGAACTAGGCTTGCAGGGCCCGGCGAATATTCTGTGCACCTGCTGGGTGGACCATCACTTTTGTGCTTATTGTTTGTCTCACTATGTGAGAGAGGGTATGCCCAGACGTGGGTCCCTTGCTCGCTGCGCCATAGGGAACCAAGCTGCACCTCACTGAGGAGGCCCAACAAGGCTGAAACATGTCTGGGGTTGCTTGTGTTTCCCTGCAGAGGGGACCTGGCCTAGCAGTTCGGGCTGGGCTGCTACCATTGGTGGCAGTACCTGACTGATTTGCATATGGCTGGACCCCTTTTGCAATGGCGCAAACGGGCTAAAAAACGGTGGTGTGGAAGGTGGCCCAGAGCAATGCCAGTGGTTCAGATTCATTCAGAACCTTCCACCCATCACTTTTGTGCTTATTGGATCAGAGTGGAGCCAGTTCCCCTGGGGTGTTGAACCTTTATAAAGCTCTCTCTCGCTTTATTGCTACAAGAGAAAGAGATTGAATACATTTGGGGTTCTGGACAGTTTGTAAATCTCGATTGAAGTTACCTAGTGGCTAGAAACTCCAAATATTGTTTTTCATCTTCTTTCTTTGATTCATTCTTGACCGCCGAATAAGAGTCAAATATAGGGATCTTCAGATTCATTTTTGATACTATCTTTTCAAAAGGATCCACAATCCTCTGATACTGTCATGGTTGAAGGCCTTTTTGCAGCAGAGCATATATAGCAAGCTGACACCTAACTTAAAAGTTAATCATCCAGAGAAGGAGTGCAAACGTCCTAGGATGCAGAGGCCTCTCATCCTCAGTTCGGCATCTGGGTTGGGCGAAAAAAAGGGTACATACTGAGAAGACATTTTGGGGTTGTCTGGTGATTACAGACATTTGCAAGAAACCAGGGCAGAAGCAAACTGTGATACTTGGGTCCAAATGGCAGACTGCAGACCTTGGCACTCAGCAAGAGAAGCAGTATCCAGTAAGGAACTGCAAGGAGCCCAGAGGCAATGAGAGATTCCAACTTGGGGTCTGCTGACCATCCGAAGCCAGTGCGGGAGTGGGCTTTGTGCACTCAGACAAACAAGAGAGGAACAAGGCTGGGTTCATGTGCCCTTGATGCTTTGAATTTCTGAAATCAAAGGGGTGCTGGGCATGCACCCAATCCTCAAGTTGGTGAAGGAGGCAGACCCTGTGCTTTACGCCACTCACAGTAATGACGAATGACAGGGAACTGTAGAATGATGGGGACTTTGGTCAGAAAAACACTGTATCCAGGGTGAATGTGGTGACTGCCAGTGGCAGCTGTGCAGAGAGATTGGAAGGTATCCTCTTTTGAATCCTACTAGAAATAAGTATAGGAAGACCGGGCACCTGTTGATTCATTGAGCACGCTTTTGGACCTACTAATGGGATAGCTGCTATAAAGAGAAAAGCTGCATCCACAAAGGAAAGATGGAGAAAAGATCAGACAAGTTTGCTATATTGCTTAACCCGAATATGGAGATTGATTCAGAGCAAAACCAAACATCCAACATCCAGCAACCCTAAAACACTGGAGGTAAAAATTGCAGGGATATTGAATCCTGTCTGGGAACCTGGTACCTCTGGAAGCAGTGTTTGCAGGAGTGTACATATAGGTAAACCTTGCACTGACAGATTTGAGAAGTAATGTATCACCTGATGGAGGCTTTATCGTGCATAGCTGACCTGAAAACCGATGTCCAGGCTATGCAGAAACAAGTGACGGATCTTGTTAAAGACAGAAAAATACTGGAGGAATTGGTAGAGGACAGAGAAACTTGCTGCCAGTGATGGATGCAAAGTCTGTAGGACTACCAAAGAGGACAGATGAATCATACATTGACTCTTCATTAGTCTGATGAAAGCTTCCAACTGGTTTTCAATTCAAAGAGCATACCGGGTCCTATCAACTATGGCTCCCATGGGGTGCCTCCTATGACAGTAGTAGTGAAACCATTCAACTACAGGAACTTTAATTTTATACTGCAAACTGTGAGACTGGGAGGCCCCATCACGGAAAGAAATTCATTGGTAATCATTTTCCTAGACTACATCCAAAAGGTATAGACATCGTTCGAAAAAATTGAAATGCCAGCTTAGAGAGAAGAGTCTTGAGTATATGCTAACGTTTCCATCAAAGTTAAAACAATAACCTATGAGGGAAGGTCCAGATTCTTCCAGCTCAGATCCCTTAGGAGGTATTGGATTGGTTGGAAAAAGGTAACCTTTCCAGCCCATACACGTAAAGAAGGGGCAAATTCAGCATTCAGTAGCAGGCACACAGACAACCTAAGGAAGCAACTTGGTGGCTGCAATGGCAAAGATCCCTAACGGGAAATCTGTACTGGAAGGTACAATCCTGATTCCGAACTGTGTAAAGGAGCAGTGGTCATAGTTCAGGCTCTCTGGTGATGGGGAGTTCTCTTGCAAGCTGATTCGCATGGCCCAGCCTTGAGGATGCTGTCTTGGCGATAATAAGATGCACACTTTGACTGTAGGGTATAGCCACTGGTTTTGCTCTAGTATCAAAGGGGTCAGAAGCTGAGTGCAAATAGAAATGTTTTGCAGTCCTTTCCGGATAAACATGGTGTTGGCACAGTGGGTAATGTACATGGGCACGGAGATGCGCTGTGGGGTGTTTATCATCTGGCAACCTCACTAATCCCACAGCTTTCTGGTAAGGCTTCTGTCATAACTCTGGCTCTCCTCTTACCTCTCCCACTGCTCTTTCGCTGTCTCTTGCGGTGGAAGACCTCTACTACCTTCCCTCTCGAAAACGGCGACCCCCAAAGCTCTGTTCTTGGACCCTTCTTATTCTCTCTTTACACCTCACTCCTTGCCCCCATCATCTCCTTCGGGTTTTCTCACCATTTCTACGCTGATGACACCCAGCTGTTCCTCTCCTTTTCTTCCTTCACCTCAGACTTGCATCTCAACCTCTCTTCCTGTCTTACTGTCATTAAAGACTGGATGTCATCTCACTATCTCTCTCTTAACACTGACAAGACTGAAGTCTTGTTCTTCCTTTCTAACACCCTACCCTCTCCATCCCCCCTCCTTCTATCAATTTTCCCCCTTCTAATCTTCCTATTTCCAACCATGCTCGTAATCTAGGCATTTACTTTGACTCTTCCCTTTCCTTTTCTCATCATATCTCCCTCACTTCTCGGGCATGTCGCTATCATCTCTTTAACATCCGTAAAGTCTGTCCCTCTCTCACCTTCCATGCTACTAAACTTTTAATCTCCTCCTTCATCTTTTCTCGCCTTTTCTATTGTTCTTCTCTCTTCTTCGGTCTCCAAGCTTCCGATCTTGCCCCCTTCAAATCCCTCTACCACTCTGCCATCGGCACCCTCTGTCTACTCTCTCCCCATGACTCCATCTCCGACTCTCTTACCTAGGCTGGCTTCCTTTCGACTCCCAACTTAAATTTCATTTCCTTTGTCTTGTCTTTAAATCTCTTAACAACCTTGCCCCTCCTTACCTCTCCTCTCATTCTATACCCCCTCTTGCTCCCATCATTCTGCTGATCTCTTCTCACATTCTGTTCCCCCACCACCTTGTGCTTCTTATCGTTTCCACTCCTTTCAGCTCCTTGCCCCCTTACACTGGAACTCCCTCGCTCTTTCTATCTGCACCTCCTCCACCTATTCCTCCTTCCTTCCTCATTGAAATCACTTCTTCACTCCCCTCCTTGACACTTTCCCCCCTCTCTCCTTTTCACCCTCCTAGTACCCTTCTCCCTGTTCTTTCTCTTTATTTTTTCCCGTCTCTCCTAAGCTCTCCTCTCTCTATAGCTCACTTCACTCATTACTCTTTCCTTCTCCTTCCTTCCCCACCCCCTACTCTCCTCTCCCTCACATGCAAATTGTTGTACATACCGATTTTATGGCTTGATTCATGTTTACTGTTGCTGCTTCTACTGTTCTATGTTTGATGTGTTTTGTTGTTAACTGTAAAGCGCCTTGGATTAAGGCGCTATATATACAATAATAAATACAAATAAATACAAATAACTGGGAATCATTAGGTATAAACCTGGGGAAGGTCTGTCTGAGGGTCAGAGTAAGGGCAGACTAGGGGGGTTTAGTAACCAAAGCCTTCTCTGAGCCACTCTGCACCTCCCGGTGGGGTTAAATGGGGAGAAATGGTGGTAGGATAAAACATGAAACATATAGGTAAGATGGCCGACAATACTAATGTGGGATTGGAAGTGTGGGGGAGGTGTTGAGGGGGCTTGAGTTTGTAATAGTTGGGGGAAGGTATGAAGATGGGCTCCTTGATGCTTGCTGCAGGAGACAAAGGATACCACCCTTCAGAGGGTTCGATGGCTGAAGACATGAAAAATTGCTGACATTATTTTCCTGGAACTTTAATGACCTCTGACAGTTCAAGAAAGGGTCAGTTCTTGCATAAACCCAACCAGGCCACAGTTCAACAAAGTCAAAAATGCTGGATTTGTGAGGGTGGGGGGAGGTTAAGATTAGTTTCAACATCTCCAACACGAGGCATGGATATCATGCCTGCAAATCCAATACCAGGGCTTGCTATTTAGTATCATGAGAGGACATGATCCTCATTGCCTTAGTGCGCATGGCGCAAAAGGCTTAATGACTCATTTTTCCTTTGCATTATTGGAATTCAATAAATACTTATTGTGACACATCAACTTCCGGGGCACCAGTGCTCCAGGGATGAATATCGTTTTCTAAACAATCAAACAGCCCCACACCTCTAGTACACCAGAAAAGATCCGAACAGATTGGAAACACAAGTCAATTATAAACCTCCTTGTCCAATTTTGGGAACGTGGACAGAACGACAGTCTTATCTCTGAAAGGATGTGGATCATTGTGTCATGATCTCTGCTTCCAAAAGATCAGGACTTGCCCGACTCCCTTGGAAGCAGACCCATAACCCCGGTTCCGAGTGCCAGCCAGTCTCCATTGGGACCTTTTGGACCCTGTCCTGGCGCCAGTGGCACCAGGCTCATAAAGATGCCCAGTCCCAGCGCTGGAAGCGCCGGGCTCATAATGCTTGGGTGGACTTACCTGCAGCAGACCATGCTGCTTACTTACCTGCCAGTTGAACCCCTGATCCTCTTCTGTTTGGGACTACTTTTCCTGTTGGGTGGGGCAGGAGCCACTCCCTAGGTTCAGAACACTGGAACTCTTCTGGAAAGCAGGAACTCTTTTCTTACCTAGGCGTGGCTGTGGAAGGAGACACCCAAGCACTACAGGAGGCTATTTAAACCACACCCGATGGATGAATCTTGCTTTGCGTTATTCTGCATTCTCTGCAGCAGAATGCTCATCGTGTCTTCTGCTCCTGGGCCTAAGGAAACAAAGGCTTACCATCCTGGAATCCAGTCTTCAGCAGCACCTGTAAGGACAAAGAAAGAACAGGTTAGCACTACGGTCTTCAGTGGCAGCGCATCTCTTACCTGGTCCATCGGCTGTCACCAACGCCTCGCGCTGCATTCCGGCATCTGAAAGACAAAGGCTTACCTACTCTTCGCATGTTCCGGAGGTCTTCGCACTGCATTCCGGCATCTGAAAGACAAAAGCTTACCAGCTCTTCGCACGCTCCGGAGGCCTTCGGCGCTGCATCCCGCATCTGAAAGACAAAAGAAGGTGTGTTTAAAGACATTGGGCAACTTTATTACTCACGTGCCATTACTCCTTCCCACGCCGAATCCAGTGGGTATTCCAGCACCCTTCAGCTTCTCTAAAGCTCCGAACTTGTACCTGCAAGATAAAAGGGACAGTTAGTGCGCATCGTGAAGCAGGCTACAAGCGCTTACCTACGTGCTTCCAGGCGCTTCTATTCCTCACGCGGGTTCGATCCTCAACTCTCATCAGCCCGCCATCCGCCATCGCCGGAACTCTGCAAAACAAGAGATATCATTACAAAAGACTTTTAAGACATTTGAAGCGCCCAGAACTTACCGTTCGTGCAGTTAACGACGGACAGCAGTCCTCTGAGGTCAAGAGGCCTGCACCCTTATCCAGTGAAGGAACTGGTTACGGCACCCTGCCCCGAGGCAGATGGAGAGCTCGGCGTTCACTTACCTAAGACATCTTACTCTTCGAGTCAGACATACAGTGCACAGAGGTCCAGCCCAAAGAGCCAACCGTGTGTTACACATCACCTTTGAAGATACGGCATTCACCCAGTCAAGACCGGCGCCTCTGCGGGAATCAGGTGAGCGTTACAGAACGCAAAGCCTACCGCAAAACTCCCACCCAGGCGCTATGGAAACCTTGGATACCGACCAACTAGCCCAGTTACTTGGGGAACTAAGAGCAGAAGTGCATGCAGCCCGTCAGGAAACGAATGCTCTAAGAAGGGAACTGATTATTTCCAAGGAGCGAACAGACGATCTCGCTAGACAATTGCTACAGTCACAAGCCGGACAAACTCCGTTACCCGCATCAGGGGCAAATCTTCCTTCAACATCCTCTACGAACCCAGTGCAGATCAACCTACCTGGGAATGTACCTCTGGCTCCACCCGAACGATTTTCTGGTGACCCAAAGAGGTTTGCAGTATTCATTAATCAGTGCCGGTTGCACTTCTTATGCCGGCCAGCAGCCTTTCCAACTGATCAAGCTAAGGTAGCTTTCGTGCTTTTGTACCTTAGTGGCAATGCGGCAGACTGGTCGATCCCTCTAGTTAATCAAGATGATCCGGTTCTCCATGATTTTCAAGCTTTTCAGCTCAGTATGGAAAAACTGTTTGCAAGACATTCACAGGGGCAGGCCTTGGACAATGAGCTCCTTTCATTGCGACAGGGTAATCAAGACCTTTTGGTTTATATTGCGTCTTTCAACAGACTGATAGTGGAAACTCGATGGGCTGAGGACAAAAGGATTACGCTGTTTTATAGAGGTCTACGTGGAGAGCTCAAAGATGTGTTAGCCCAAGTAGTGAATCTCCCGCAAGACTGTTCGGACTATATTGACTTAGTCCTTCAAATTGACCACAGACTGCAGAACAGGAAGGCCGATCGACCCAAGTTTGATGCTCGAGTATTTTCCAAACCACCAACTCCTACCAAAGGAGTAGACTCCGGGGAACCCATGCAAATAAGGGGCCTGAAAGGACCACTAACACAAAAGGAGCGGGAAAGGAGAAAACAGCTGCAATTATGCCTCTATTGCGGAAACTCGGGGCACTTTCTTCGAGACTGTCCGGTGAAACCAGCCAAGAAGGCAGTAGGAGCTGCAGTTACCAGGGTCACAAACTCTGAGCAGGGAAACGACCTCACCCGACAAGAATAGAGGTCCTCTTGCCGAGCGTTAAAACCAGTTCCGTGACCTCGCATTTCGTGATACCTATGGTCCTCATTAGCCCTGAACATCCGGATCGATTACATGCGATTGAAGCTTACGTCAACAGCGGTGCCATTGGCAATTATGTGGATCATGAAATGGTTTTGAGGATGAATCTGACTCTTTGTCCAAAGGCTGTAAAGGACGTCATTACTACGGTGGATGGTACGGAGATAGCCTCCGGACCAGTAACGCATACCACCCAAGAAGTGACGCTAGTAAGTCAAGATGGACACCATGAGAAGATCGTGTTCGATGTGATCAAGGCCCCTCAGTTCCAGATTATTCTAGGAATTCCTTGGTTAGAGAAGCACAATCCTCAGATCGATTGGCGAGCAAGAACGGTTCAGTTTCCAGAATGTGTCTCTACTTGTCACCCTCGACCTGGTGTTGCACTGGCAGCAATTTCCTCGGAGGCTCCCCAGTTACCTCCTGAATACCTAGAATTCCAAGATGTTTTCCGGAAGGATCAGGCTAACTCTCTACCTCCTCATAGGTCTTATGACTGCCAGATAGACCTGATACCTGGATCTACTCCTCCTTGTAGTAGAATTTATGCCCTCACCGAGCCTGAGAATCTTCACCTCCGACAATACCTGGATCAATACCTAGCGAATGGGTTTATTCGTCCTTCCAAGTCCCCTGCTTCCTCAGCTTTGTTCTTCGTTCCAAAAAAAGAAGGGGACCTTAGAACTTGTATAGATTATCGCGCCCTGAACCAGATCACCGTTAAGAATAGATATCCGTTACCTTTGATCCGTGAACTCCTGGACCAAGTCAGAAAAGCATGCATATATACAAAGCTGGATCTTAGAGGAGCCTACCACTTGGTACGAGTAAAAGAGGGCGATGAATGGAAGACGGCCTTCCGCACCAAGTATGGGCTATTTGAATATCAGGTCATGCCCTTCGGACTTTGCAATGCCCCGGCCGCCTTTCAATATTTTATGAACGATGTCCTCAGAGAGCTCATAGATGTGTGTGTTGTTGTTTACATTGACAACATCCTCGTTTATTCTTCATCGGAAACTGAACATCGGAAACACGTGAAAATGGTCCTCGAGAGATTGCGTCAACACAAACGTTTCGCTAAGTTGGAAAAATGTGTTTTCAACGTGACTGAAGTTGAATTCTTGGGATTCATATTATCACCTAGCGGAGTGCGTATGGATTCAAAGAAGGTCGATGCAATTCTGAAATGGCCATCGCCATCCTCCGTAAAAGGTGTTCAAAGCATGTTAGGCTTCGCTAACTTTTACCGCAGGTTTATCCCCGAATTCTCTCGTATAGTCCAGCCCATCACCGCCTTGTTAAAGAAAAACAAACGTTTTGAATGGTCTACCGAGGCGGAACAAGCTTTCCAGAATTTGAAGACTAGATTTATCTCTGCACCGATCTTAAAACATCCTCGCCCAGAACTCCCCTACATCGTTGAAACTGATGCTTCGAGCCTTGCCATGGGGGCAGTTCTATCACAAAAGGACCCAGTAACCAATCAGTTGCATCCCGTGGCATTTTGGTCCCGCAAATTCTCGCCTCCTGAAATCAATTACACTATTACTGATAAGGAACTTCTAGCTATCAAGTCCGCCTTTAAGGCTTGGCGGCATTATCTTCTCGGGGCCCGACACACCGTTACTGTGATTACAGATCACCGAAACCTGCAATATTTGAAAACCGCAAAAGCTCAATCCTCTAAGCAACTCCGTTGGGCACTATTCTTTGCCGAGTTTGACTTCATAATTACCTATCGACCTGGTACAAAAAACGGTAAAGCTGATGCCCTTTCTCGGATGGGAGTGGAAGAACATTTGATCAATCCTAAACCTGTACCTATCATTCCCGAACAAAGAATTCTAGGTGTAATCGCCACACAATCCATAGAGGAAGTTAAGGATAAAGCCAGGCTACTGGTAACTCCAGCAGACATACAGAATTGGCATCTGCAGGGAAAGGACTTTACGGTGAAGGACAACCTATTATATTTCCAAGAACGGTTATACCTGCCCAGCACAGATTTACAGAAAAAGGTAATCTCTTGTTATCACAATTCTTTAATGGAAGGACATCCCGGTATGACCAAGACCTCGGAAAAGATCAAGCGCTACTTCTGGTGGCCGTCTTGGAAAAAAGATATCAGAGACTTTATAATGTCCTGTGGAGTATGCGCCCAAAACAAGAGTCAAAAGGAAAAACCAGCCGGCCTCTTACGCCCTATTGACATCCCGCCTCGCCCTTGGCATACGCTTTCTATGGACTTCATCACCGATCTACCTCCATGCTCCGGATACAATACGATCCTAGTAATCGTGGACCTATTCTCCAAGATGGCGCATTTCATTCCACTCAAAGGCTTACCAACAGCAGCAACTCTGGCCCGAGAATTTCTCGAAAACATCGTCCGACTGCACGGTTTTCCTTCAGTTCTAATTTCGGATCGAGGTAGTCAATTTATTTCTCATTTTTGGCGAAGTTGCTGTCGGTCGGCTCAAATTGATGTGAGACTTTCGACCAGCTACCACCCTCAAACCGACGGACAAACCGAGAGGACCAATCAAACTCTGGAACAGTATTTGCGCTGCATGCTACAACAAACTGAAAAAACTTGGAAAGATATCCTTTGGATAGCCGAATATGCCTACAATAACTCTGTCCACTCGGGAACTGGGAAGACCCCGTTGTTTCTTTTATACGGTAGTCACCCTCGAACCTCGGAGTTGGATCCACTCCAAGATCTTGGAACACCAGCAGTAGACCACCTGCATTCTACAATCACCCAAGCCTTTAAGGAAGCCGTTTCTCACCTTCAAAGGGCTAAAGAACAATACAAGAAAGGAGCAGACCAACATCGGAAGGAAGCCCCCCAATATCAAGTAGGAGATCAAGTCTGGTTATCCACCAAATATCTACCTCTAAAAGGACCACGCACATTCAACCCAAGATACCTTGGTCCCTATTCCATCACTACCATAGTAAATCCAGTAGCGGTCAAGTTGGACTTGCCCCCTCACATGAAGATACATCCGGTCTTCCACGTCTCTCTATTAAAACCCGTGCAACCTCAAACCCGACTAACTACATCTCCAAAACCTATTCTAGTTGATGGAGAACTCGAGTTTGAAGTCAAAAGCATCCTGGATTCCAAGATCTCCAAATCTAAACTATTTTACCTGATTGACTGGAAAGGCTACGGTCCCCAAGAAAGATCCTGGGAACCTGCAGAATATGTCCACGCGCCTCGTCTAATCAAAAGATTTCATCGAACATTTCCTAACAAGCCCAAACCCCCGGAGAAGCCCGGTTTGGGAGGGGCCTTGAGGGGGGTGATGTCATGATCTCTGCTTCCAAAAGATCAGGACTTGCCCGACTCCCTTGGAAGCAGACCCATAACCCCGGTTCCGAGTGCCAGCCAGTCCCAATTGGGACCTTTTGGACCCTGTCCTGGCGCCAGTGGCACCAGGCTCATAAAGATGCCCAGTCCCAGCGCTGGAAGCGCCGAGCTCATAATGCTTGGGTGGACTTACCTGCAGCAGACCATGCTGCTTACTTACCTGCCAGTTGAACCCCTGATCCTCTTCTGTTTGGGACTACTTTTCCTGTTGGGTGGGGCAGGAGCCACTCCCTAGGTTCAGAACACTGGAACTCTTCTGGAAAGCAGGAACTCTTTTCTTACCTAGGCGTGGCTGTGGAAGGAGACACCCAAGCACTACAGGAGGCTATTTAAACCACACCCGATGGATGAATCTTGCTTTGCGTTATTCTGCATTCTCTGCAGCAGAATGCTCATCGTGTCTTCTGCTCCTGGGCCTAAGGAAACAAAGGCTTACCATCCTGGAATCCAGTCTTCAGCAGCACCTGTAAGGACAAAGAAAGAACAGGTTAGCACTACGGTCTTCAGTGGCAGCGCATCTCTTACCTGGTCCATCGGCTGTCACCAACGCCTCGCGCTGCATTCCGGCATCTGAAAGACAAAGGCTTACCTACTCTTCGCATGTTCCGGAGGTCTTCGCACTGCATTCCGGCATCTGAAAGACAAAAGCTTACCAGCTCTTTGCACGCTCCGGAGGCCTTCGGCGCTGCATCCCGCATCTGAAAGACAAAAGAAGGTGTGTTTAAAGACATTGGGCAACTTTATTACTCACGTGCCATTACTCCTTCCCACGCCGAATCCAGTGGGTATTCCAGCACCCTTCAGCTTCTCTAAAGCTCCGAACTTGTACCTGCAAGATAAAAGGGACAGTTAGTGCGCATCGTGAAGCAGGCTACAAGCGCTTACCTACGTGCTTCCAGGCGCTTCTATTCCTCACGCGGGTTCGATCCTCAACTCTCATCAGCCCGCCATCCGCCATCGCCGGAACTCTGCAAAACAAGAGATATCATTACAAAAGACTTTTAAGACATTTGAAGCGCCCAGAACTTACCGTTCGTGCAGTTAACGACGGACAGCAGTCCTCTGAGGTCAAGAGGCCTGCACCCTTATCCAGTGAAGGAACTGGTTACGGCACCCTGCCCCGAGGCAGATGGAGAGCTCGGCGTTCACTTACCTAAGACATCTTACTCTTCGAGTCAGACATACAGTGCACAGAGGTCCAGCCCAAAGAGCCAACCGTGTGTTACACATCACCTTTGAAGATACGGCATTCACCCAGTCAAGACCGGCGCCTCTGCGGGAATCAGGTGAGCGTTACAGAACGCAAAGCCTACCGCAAAACTCCCACCCAGGCGCTATGGAAACCTTGGATACCGACCAACTAGCCCAGTTACTTGGGGAACTAAGAGCAGAAGTGCATGCAGCCCGTCAGGAAACGAATGCTCTAAGAAGGGAACTGATTATTTCCAAGGAGCGAACAGACGATCTCGCTAGACAATTGCTACAGTCACAAGCCGGACAAACTCCGTTACCCGCATCAGGGGCAAATCTTCCTTCAACATCCTCTACGAACCCAGTGCAGATCAACCTACCTGGGAATGTACCTCTGGCTCCGCCCGAACGATTTTCTGGTGACCCAAAGAGGTTTGCAGTATTCATTAATCAGTGCCGGTTGCACTTCTTATGCTGGCCAGCAGCCTTTCCAACTGATCAAGCTAAGGTAGCTTTCGTGCTTTTGTACCTTAGTGGCAATGCGGCAGACTGGTCGATCCCTCTAGTTAATCAAGATGATCCGGTTCTCCATGATTTTCAAGCTTTTCAGCTCAGTATGGAAAAACTGTTTGCAAGACATTCACAGGGGCAGGCCTTGGACAATGAGCTCCTTTCATTGCGACAGGGTAATCAAGACCTTTTGGTTTATATTGCGTCTTTCAACGCACTGATAGTGGAAACTCGATGGCCTGAGGACAAAAGGATTACGCTGTTTTATAGAGGTCTACGTGGAGAGCTCAAAGATGTGTTAGCCCAAGTAGTGAATCTCCCGCAAGACTGTTCGGACTATATTGACTTAGTCGTTCAAATTGACCACAGACTGCAGAACAGGAAGGCCGATCGTCCCAAGTTTGATGCTCGAGTATTTTCCAAACCACCAACTCCTACCAAAGGAGTAGACTCCGGGGAACCCATGCAAATAAGGGGCCTGAAAGGACCACTAACACAAAAGGAGCGGGAAAGGAGAAAACAGCTGCAATTATGCCTCTATTGCGGAAACTCGGGGCACTTTCTTCGAGACTGTCCGGTGAAACCAGCCAAGAAGGCAGTAGGAGCTGCAGTTCCTATTCCTCACGCGGGTTCGATCCTCAACTCTCATCAGCCCGCCATCCGCCATCGCCGGAACTCTGCAAAACAAGAGATATCATTACAAAAGACTTTTAAGACATTTGAAGCGCCCAGAACTTACTGTTCGTGCAGTTAACGACGGACAGCAGTCCTCTGAGGTCAAGAGGCCTGCACCCTTATCCAGTGAAGGAACTGGTTACGGCACCCTGCCCCTAGGCAGATGGAGAGCTCGGCGTTCACTTACCTAAGACATCTTACTCTTCGAGTCAGACATACAGTGCACAGAGGTCCAGCCCAAAGAGCCAACCGTGTGTTACACATCACCTTTGAAGATACGGCATTCACCCAGTCAAGACCGGCGCCTCTGCGGGAATCAGGTGAGCGTTACACATTGGTAATTGCAACACTGCGAAAATACAATTACCCAATGATAAAAGGGACTGTCCAGTCAAGGTCATATAAATATATCTACTTTATCATTATCACAACAGACAGTTCTAGCACACTACCAAATACAACCCACCCTCTACTGGAATGCAGAGGACAGACGGTTTCAAGGAAGGAAAAAGGATGTACTCTGGATACTGACAGGAGGGTAGTTGATATAGGAAATAATCGCAATAGTTCAAGGATACTTGGTTTCAGCACAAAGAGAGCAATGGGTTGGAAAATGTCACTAGGGGCCTTTGGAGAAGGACCAGGTGGTCAGAACGACAATGTACCTTGTGCTTTTAGGTGTTCTTGGTGCTTGACACGGTCGAGTCGGTTTCAGGGTGCTTTGAAGCAACAGGTGACAGCTGCGGGTATCAGGCGGCAATGATGGCTGCAGGCTGGCCTGAATGGCGGCTCAGGTCAGGAATCCTCTCTGTGCTGGTTGGTGGTTCGGAAGCACTGGTGGAGGCGTCTCGGACTGCTTTAGCGACTGTGGCGTAACAGTCGGCGATGCAGTCGGTTGTAGCTCGAGGGGCTCGACTGGCTCGAAATGTCCCTTAAGGCAGAACTCGGTAGATGCTTGTCGATGCACTCCTCCTAGCTTTTTCACTGGGCTTGTGTCATCCTTTAAGGCGGACGGACCAAAGCTGAGGAGAGTGTTGCAGGCAGTGTTGCAGGCAGCTGCGTAGTTCTTGGTTTGTTTCCCACCTAGGAAGTTTGCTGCAGAGTTTAGCAGGGCACGCTGTGTGCTGGCTTGTTACTGTTTCTGTAGCTTCTGGAGGGTCTTCTTGGTTCTTTATCTCCCTCTGTTCTCTGGTCGATATTCTAGTATTGGCTATTGTAAACACGCAGTACGAGACATGACATTTCACTGTCAATCGATCGTGAGGGCGGGAGCTGGCTTCATGTTGTCACAGTGCATATGATGATTAGTATGTGAATGCTGCCACTAGCTACAGGGCTCAACAAAAGGACAGGGTGGAGCCATGGAGCCTTTATTAGTTAGGCTGGCCATGGCAGGGGAAAGGTTTGGCCCTCCCCCTTCTGCGGATGCATCTTGTACTCCGCCTGTCAGATCCCAACTAAATATGATAGGGGGGGGCTGCGCCTGTAGGCTATGTCAACCCAGAGTACACAGGTCTATGCGCATGTCATGTGGTGAGCATAGGAAAATGGGTGCGGATTAGCCCCACACTTTCTGGAGGTTGATCTACCATCATTCAATTTCATATAAAATGTCAAAAAAGCAGAGGCGAGCACACACCCACTGCGCGGATGGTCGAATTCCTCACACTTATTAAGTGCATGACTGGAGAAATTCATCATTTCTGGTATACTTTTAAAGCGTAGAGACAGAAAATGGAAAAATATACTTCATAATTTTGTGTAAAAGGTCTCTGAATAGTCCACAAGGCTTTCTGGGGCTTGGCCCCTACTATCTACAAGGCTCTCTTCCTAAATACTCTCCTTCCAGTGCCCTCCTCACTGCCTCCTCCAACTCTCTGCGGGTGAGCCGTTTTTCCAAACAGAGATTTGGGGGTAGATCCTTATACTCTGCAGGTGCCTCCCTCTGGACTAGCCTACCTGCCTCTCTGTCTTGAGCCGGACCTCCTTAAGTTCCGTAAACTCCTCAAGACATTCCTCTTCTCTTCCTCTTTCTCTCTCCCTTGCTAACCTCCTCCCTCCTCTTTCCTTCTTCCCTCCTTCGTTCTCATCCCCAACCTGTTCATCAGCTGACTGGTCCCCTGGTGCACCTCCAGAGCCTCACAGGTCCCAGGCTCCGCCGCCAGTGCACTTGAATACGTTCCATGAGAGTGGCACCCGCTCTGCATTTAATCCTGGCTCCTGTGGACTGGCTCACATGTCCCTGTCCACTTCCTCGCACTTCTGTCTACGCACTTGCACAACCTTGTATGCACTAGGCTTAGCATGTTTGTCATGTCCTCTATCTCCCCTCCCTAAATGGCTTCGCCTGCATGCATTGGTGCATTGTTGACTAATACCTTTTTGTCTTGCATGCTCCCCCCCCCATGGTAGCTATTGCTGTCAAGAATGACGACGATATCCTATTTTTCCCTTCCCGCTTTGAAGCACTTCACTTGTGTATAAGTGCTTTCCAAATAAACAATTAGTTTCCCATCCCCATTGTAATTAACAGGTTGAATACAGTGTGCATACACTGCAAATGTTTCCAACGAGAGAGTGAATGGTATATGAGTATTGCCCTATATGGTCAGAACAGTTTGACGAGAGAGTGAGAGACAGATAACCCCCACCCACAACCCTCCCACCCCGTAGTAATTGGGTGGCCGCCAAATGTTTGAATGGATAGAGCCCATCATGCACCAAATCCTGCAGTTCTCTTGTCGAGCATCGGTGCTTAATAATTCACTCCACAGCAGCCTAAATTACTTGAAAATCCTCTTTTCACCATCTGATTAGTCCCTGCGCCAAGGACACTTCTGAACACCCATCTTTGACGTACAACTTTGCAGTGACACAAAAAGCATTGACAACTACCGGCTGGAAACTATCATGGACAACAATGTCTACCCCTGTGCTGTCCGTGCCTTTCCGAAGAGCACCAGAGTGTTTATGAAGTCGGGACCTATCTTCAAGATTGGGGTGTTTACTTAATGTTTGGAGGACCACAACATCAGGACCAGGATCCAGTGTTCCTCTCGGCTAGTCGGGAGCAGGTATTTTTTCCACACCCTCATTGAGTGCTATGAGAGCTGGTCCGACCACACGTCCCTTGCGGTTCCCGCTAAGGGACCTCGGAATTGGGCAGTAAGGGATTACCGTCACCGGTCTCCTTATCGGTGCCCGGTATTCCTTACCGCCCACCTCGGAATGAAGCCCCAAGTCAAAAGATAGTCTGTATGGAAGCAGTCACATATAGTAAAAAGTCCACACTATACTCTTTCAAAGCACATTGATGAACCGAATAGACTATGTGCATATCATAACTAGGACTTTGCAGGTAGTCCAGAGATGGATATTAATGAAAATGAGAGAGTACAGTTTTCAGAATACATTATTATTTCTTTTAATACCACAACCGTTTGTTCAACCACCTAGAAGGTGGGATATGCCATGCAAAATGGTAATACTTAAACAAGATGACCGGTAAAGGGCAATCGTCAGGTATTATTGTTGTATGTTTGAGGGACAGAAGGTTGCTAGGACAGAGGAAGACTATATAGAAGACGGCCTAAACCAGTGATCTTTCCAATACAAATGAAAATCTAGATTATCTGCACTTTGTATATTTGTCACACACTTTATTTTTAGAAACGGGGAAGAATTTTTTCTATATTCCATTTAGTGTGGTGCCATACTTACGGAGGATCGTTCTGCTCTGTTGGCTTACAGTGAATGCATGTATGGCTGTAGAAATGTTTCCCTAATGTAGCTAATGTCTTAAAATACAGCACATGAGTTTTTCACAACGACATGTACTTTCCAATGATTTCACCAAAGATATCATAATTGATGACTTTATTGTGCTCAAGGGCTGCGCAGCGGGGCTGTGAGTTAAGGTGGTGTTGCTTCCAGTGCCTGCTGAATTTCGGTAGTTGGCTGCAGTAAATTGCCATCTTAATGTCACTTCAACTTCATTTTTTTCACTTAATTGCAAGAGCGTTGTTATTCTTGATCTCATCCACTTCTAGTTCTACAGCATTCACTTTTGATTTCTTCATCGATGACCTCTCGGATAGCATCACTATAGTCTTATGCTATGAAACATGTGGTGTTTAAAGGTAAACATATTGACCTTACTTGAGGTATTCAATTGCTGGGATTTTCTGATATCCAGAGGAAAATGCAAGAGAAATAACTAAAGAGACTTTAATTTTAATGAGCCTCACAGAGGGTGCAGAGAAGAGGCGTCCCCACCACCAAGTTCTCAGATGGGCAGATTGGGTAAAGGTACTTTTTACGTAACTATAGCAACAATGGTCGAGTAAGAAAAACAGTTTAAGGTGAAGTAAACTATGCTGATTTTAAACAGTCCTAACACATTACCACATCTTAGGGATACCCATGTAGCCACCAACTTAACTTAATGATTTCTTGGAATTATCCCCCACTTGCCTTCATGATGAGATTGAAGTGTTTTTGTACCTCTGTAGCCACCTTTTTATTCTTTGTGCCCCCACAGTACATGCAGAGTAACAGGAAAATAAAATACAACCTCCTAGTTTGGAGTACTTATCCCCCACCCTGCTCCCTCCCATAGTCATGTTGGCTCTGTTCATGATGCTTCTCACCCCCATATACCACTCTAATGTTCTTGCTCTTCATGCTTCTCACCTCATTTTGCTGGCAAGACTTCAAAACACATGCCCATACTTCCTTTAATCAAATAGTTAGGTATGCCACTGTACAGGACATTTCCATGTTTTCTATGTCCACAATATAGGCCAGCTTTGCCACTATCGATATCTTTGCTGGTGCTTGTGGCACACATTTTTCACATTTGCTACTTAAACATATTTTCATGACACTGACTCTGGTGCATCCAGTAAATTTCAGCACCAGTGTTCTCCAGTTTATCCTTCCGCCACATCCCACTGTCAAGTACAATGTTCAGGATGCCCCTGTCATCAGTATGAACCAGAATAGCCCTGTAGGGCACTTGCCCATACTGGCTCTCCTTAAATATGTGAGCATGGCCATAGAGAACACTTGCTCATACTGGCTATGCCCCATTTTATGCCACCATATCACTTTAAAGTATATGTTCATGATGCCTGGGTCCTTTGCATATTCCAGCATTGCCCATCATTTTCTCATTCTTGCTATGCCCAAATAGCAGCATGGCCTTCAAAACAATTGCTAACACTTATGATGCTTGAATATATGCCAGCATATCATATACTGTACAGTGACTTCTCTTTCTACTACATAGGTCATCATTGCCACAATCAATGCTTTGCATGTAGCGGCTCCAGTGAGAGTCTATAATCCCACAGAAGTAGGCTGCTTGGAAGAGGTCCTAGATCTGTGAGAAACCAAAGCGTGTCTCACCTGCTAGTCCACGGGGATCTCTCTCAGGTCGCCAGGGCACAGCCATCACCTTTGGATCCAGACCGTGGGGGTGGACCAGTGTGGGAGGATCACCTGGGTGAGGGGTCTCCGGGGAGTGGGGGTGAGACGCAGTATTCCCTCCTTTCCCGTAATCATGCCCCATCCTATTTTATAGGAGTTTCCAATGTCCCAACTCTCCCCGCCTCCTTTTCTGCACAAACACTGGGCTAAGGAAGAGGGTGACGAGAGTAAAGAGGATATCCCTTACATACCTCATTGGACACGTCCCGCTAATCCGGTTAGGCAAAGTCAGGCACTTGACTTTAATCAGATACATCTGATGCCCATTAGCTCTCCCCAATTGGATAAAAGGCGGAACATAGAGACACACTCTGAGCAAGGTGGACCATGAGAAGGAGCAGATCTTCCAGAGCGAAGGCGAACCCACTGGCGCAGAATGACTGATCGAGGGACGAGAGAAAAGGCTAGGGAAACCCAGGAGATCCCTGCAGGAGGTCGTTGCCTCCAAAGAGCCGTGAAAGATACACAGAGAAGGCCAAATCCCAGACATGAAGTCTGCATTGTGTTTCAAGGACGCCAGCAACCCTCCTGGGTGAACGACAGAGTTGAGGAGGCGAGGCCAAGCCTGTGGTATTAACCTTGACTTGTGAATTAAAGGAATGCACGCAGCAGGCGAGTTAGCGAACGACATGAAATGCCGGTGTGTGTTAAGGAAAGATTGAAGTTGCAACTGCGTATCTCACAATTGAAGGCTGTGCGCGTGCTGATGAGACGCGAAGGAAGGCAGACCTGTGGTGAACTTTAAATTGCCAATAACCGTGAAGCCATTGATACAGAGTAGCGGAGTGGTCTGGCGACAGGAAATAGCCCACTCGAAAGTCTCCACAAAATATGTGATAACTTGTTGTAAAGCAGCAAAGTGAATTAACTACTTTTAAGAGAACAAACTGTCTATTAAAATGTGTGCTTATGATAGTGAACTACCAAGACCAAGAGACACTGGGTCAAATAACACAAGATTGTGAGCTGAAGAGAAAGTCGAAGTGGTCCTGAGGAGGTCTATAGTAAAAGCCTTGCACATTTGAAGTCTTTGACATTCGTGAAAGGTCTGAGTCTGACTGAGGGAGACTGAGAGTGTGATAAGTTAGGGGAAGGGAAAAACCTAACGAATGTGAATAAAGCTTGCGGAAGGGAACACCTGCAAGTGCTGTGATTGCGAGGTCCATGCCCGGCTGAGGGAGATCTACTTTGAATCAGGTACTTTTTGATTGAAAGGTCAGAGCCTGTCCGAGGAGACCTGTTCGAAAGTTTTTTGAGCTCTGAAAGAACTTTTGAAAGCTGGAATTGATGACTTTAAAGTGGAAGGCTAAGCGGACCTCGATCCACGTTTTGAGCTGCTTTTGTTTTGAGAACCTGAGCCAGAGTGTCATCCTGTTTACAGAGGCTGCCTTACTCTGTGCTCTCCAACGTGGGAAGAAGAGCTGACACAGCCACATTGATTCTTTGTTATAACACCGACTTTCCTTTGCATACATATTCCCCTTTACACACTTTTTGTGTAAGAGATAGGGCAGGCATCAGGTTTTGTTGTTATAGGCCATTTTGATTTGACATAGACTGACTAGGACTGTATTGTCTTTAATATTTGATGGTAGAGACTACTCCCATTTTAGCTATAGGGCAGAGTAGGAGTTTCTTCAAACCCCAAAAAGATAACGGTTTTGAAACTTGTAACTCTTGTGTCAATGTCATACTTGTGATACCATGCCTCCCTTACAGATCACAGGCACTTAGCTCTCCCTTATAAAAAATAAATAACAATACAATTGTGTTGATATGGTGCATGCTGTGATCCATCCGCTTCTAAGCGCTGTGAGGTGTAACGCAGCCTTGTCACGTGTCTCAAGCACCCTACAGTCTCGTGCCCCAAATACATCTAAGCGTGCTGCAATTTGGCTTTCCCACTGGCCCCGATTCCCACACACCTGAGCACTAACACAATCAGCACACACACATGCAGACACCCGCATCGCCCCTTCTCATACACAAAGACACCACATGCTTTTAAGCTCACTCCCACTCATTCCAACTCTCACACATGAAACCGAGTCAGCCCAACAACTCTTAAGGAGTGGTCCAGTCCAGTGGGGCTGGCTCACTATAGAAATCATTCTTTAGTCCATAACACAATCCTGTGGCAAGTAAACGCTCCTGAACTGGGAAAGTGGCTCTTTGTATTAAAGAGAAGTTTGTGACCCACTGCTTGCAGGTTAAACGGTACATGTGACGCCAACCAAGCATGTTAGGCACTCTGCAGAGGTCAATATTTTTGCCCCAAAAAGGATCTAGTATTATTTATATGCTACTTCCTACTTGCCTAAATCTAGTAATCAATCATCTCTAATGGATTGTGTCTTCCTCCAGACTCCCCATCTTTGTTATACTGATATCCTGCTTGCAGCTTCTGAAACTTATTCGACAGCAGAGGGTGCCATGCGTCGTTGAGTCAAGGTCCCTCAGCGTTTTCCATCCCCGCACTTGGACTTGATGTTGGTATAAATAGCATGCACCGTGCCTGTTGTCTCAGTTCCATTTTTCTGCATGCACAGAACGCTTTAAATGGTTTGATCAACCTCAATGATTCATTTTTTTCTATTGCGTAGAGTATGTTTTTGGAGTATGTCTACTCTAAAACGTGTTTTAAGAAGTGTGTGGACTTTGATTCCAAAATGTTGTTCACAGATCCCCACAGGATATGCCTCTGGTGACTTGGGGTGGAACACAAGGTCGAAAATTGCAGGTCGTGTCAATCCATGGGCAGCAAGGCCCTGAAGGAGAGGAAGGCAAACCTCACCGTAGGTCGGTCGGCGTCTAAATCTCCTTCGTCCACTCCCTCGAAGAGGAGATGTTTGCGAGAAAGTTGTCAGACATAAGAAACCCTCGAAGCACTCAAAGCGCTCCAGGCCTAGGAGCGATTCATGGCACTCTTCGTCTTCCTGAAAAAAATCGAAGAGGCGTCATTGCTCGTCAGACTGCTGACCCGAAAGGAGAAAGATAAGCTTCCTAAGTAAGTCTGCCTCTAAAGCAGATTGGGAGGAAACCAGTCTTCAAATGATTAAAGTGTTCTTGAAGGCCCCAGACGGTCCCTTGAAAGAACCAAGGGACGCTTTCGACCCCATCGTACCTCACAAGGCTGACAGGGGGTTGTCTAAGACTAGGAGCCCGGGTAGTTTGTCAGAGAAGCCTCCTCGAGTGACATCGACAGTTTCGTCGACTCAAGACAAATCGAAGCCACTGCCTCTTCCTTTTACTATGTCGAAGGACTCGACCTTGAGGCCTTCGACATCATACTCTGACCCATGGAAGGCTTTTAAGCCATTGTCTAAAAAAGACTTTAGGTCTATGGGGTGAATCTTTGAGGAGGAAGAGGAACAAGACGATAATGATGATCCTCCTTTTGGTTTGAGATATGGCACCCCTAATGTACCAGAGGAACTATTTTCTGAGAACTCCTGGTTACAGGATTTGGTTGTGTGTTTGAAAGATGCTAGTGGCCTTGATACTTCACCAGAAGTAGAATTTGCCACTTCAGATCCAGCTGGCCATTCTAGTAAAGCTTACAGGTATGTCATGAACAAAGTGACAGAATGCTTGGGTTTGGGTCATCCTGCCAAGGACATAGAACAGGATGATCTGACACAGGGACCATCCCCGCAAGGAGCCAGTTTTGCCATTCTACTCGGCTTTGAAGAACAAAAACCTAGAAAACTGTCAGAAACCAGACACCACGCCAGCTGTCAATAGAGATCTGGTTAAAAAATATAGACCATGGGATTCCAAGATGTCCGCCGGTGTGTGAGGACTTGCTGTCCTTCTCTCTCTGCAGATGCCGACAAAGCAGGTTCTTGGGCCGTCAACTTGCAAATACATGCCCCGGTGCGGATGCCAGTAATAACCAAGCACTTTTGAGAAACTGAGAACTGAAGAGGAGCGTAGAGCCGGCAGCTTAGTAGGAAGTACCTGCCACCCATCCACGGCAAGCTCTAAGCCGGTCGCGGCCTCTGCTCTCCCTCCCGCCCGTGTCTCCATAGCCCGGATTGGCGAGGGGACGCGGGTGCCCGATCTGAGGTGAGCGGACAGAGGGCTGTGAAAACCGGGAACGGGGCTTCTGGAGTGGCAGAGAGAGCCAGGAGGGACCCTCCCCGCAGAGGAGGTCACAAACCCGTGGAGGTACTCCTAACACCAACGGCCGCCACTAAGACAACAAAGTGTCTCCCCAAAGTGGAGAGAAGCGCACAATCCGGGGAGAGCCGACACCAGAGGATACGGCTTGCCAGGAGGGGTGGAGGAGGACGCGACGGTCTGCTGCACAGAGGAGCAGGAGTGGGGCCCAGAACTGCAAGGAATGAGAGCAGCGATCGTGAAAGTAACTGGAAGGCTTGAAATAACTTGGAAGGGCTCTGGCCAGGCTCCTCTTCCCTCACCCAACGCAGCAGTAGTAAGTCGGAGGCCACGTAGGACTCCGCAGCACTTGGCTCAGGAAGCCGAAAAAGACAGCAGTGAAAGCGGGCACTCCCCTGGGTGGACATAGAAGACCTGAGGTCAGAGGGGGTGGAACTCTATGGGGTGCAGAATGGCCAGAACACCTTCTAGGACCCGGGGAGCCCGGACAGCATGGCAAAAGGAGGACAGGGCGGTCATTGTGCTCCCTGTGTGACACAAAGGGCCCCAGAGATGAACTGGAGGACCCACCGCTCAACAGTGCTACGAGAACCAGGATGCAGGCGGGACACAGGGCAGACAAGGGTGACCAAAGCACCCTCTGGATGGCCATTGGGCACAACTTCCCAGCCACCCAGTGTGTCATCACAGACTAAGGGGAGCTAGCACCTCTAAGAAAACAAACACCACCATTGGCCTGGCAGTGGGGACAGGGACAGAGGGGGCTGAAACATCACGCAGCTGACAACGAGAAAGCTCTAGTGAACAATAAAGGAAGGCGGAGGCCCTCCAAATGCCAGGTGAGGAGGGAACGATCCCCCCCATCCAAGAACAAGCTGCGTGCTACCGCACAGGAGGGGCAACTGGAATGCTGCTGGCGACAACGCCCCAAATCAGCTCATTCAGCAGACTTGGAAGGACACCCGCAGATCACAAATAAAGATGGGAAAGCTCAAGCTATGGCCTGAATAAAGAGGATCTCCTGGAATGCCTCAAAGAAATGGAAGACAGGATGAGAAACACCTTTCAAGATCAACTCACAAGAATGAAGGACGATCAGAGTTCCCCGAAAGAGGTGAGAGAGGAGATTAATGACCTAGGTGCTAGGGTAGATATGACGCAGCGGGGTCTAAAAAGACAGAATGGTAAACTACTGGAGTGGGTTGCCAGAGCCACCCACAACTTAGAACTACAAGTGGAGGACCTGGAGAACCGTTGTCGTGAAAGGGCACAGCAAAGTCGTCAGATGCAGAATTGTGGAGCATAATACAGCAATGCTTTGGCAATCTGCTGCCGGATACACAACCGGAGGAGGTGGAAATCGACTGCATACATTGGGTGGGACCCAAGAGAGAGGGCCCCGGGGTTCAACTGAAGGATGTTCTGATGGCACTGTCCTCTTATACAATGAAAAAAGAAATCCTACAATCCGCGAGGGCTCAAAAATCTATCGCAATCAATGGGGCCCAAATCCAACTATACCAAGAGCTGGCACTATCCACGCTACAGAAAAGGAGGGCGATGATGCCGGCAACGAAGGAACTGATAGCTAAACGCATCTCCTATAAATGGACTTTCCTGTTCGGGATACTCTTTACATGGGAAGGTAAACAGAGAAGAGCAGAGACTTGTGAAGAGGCCTTAGCAATTATGAACGTGGAAGAAGGCGATGCTCAGTCCACGCCACAGGTCTCTGGTCCTGCCCTCGCTGGAGGGTTGAAACTGTGGTAATGGTCAAGAAGTGGGGGATGGAGGGGAGCCAGAGAACAGAGAATGAGAGCCCCCGCCCCAGGAAAAGGAAAAGGGGTTGGTGTTCCACGAAGGGAAGGGCAGTCAGAAGTGGCCTGCCTCCATGGCATGCCGGACTATCATGATGGGAGGATCTGCGGTATAAAATGAAGGTGACTCAATACAATATGGAAATGGGGCAAGGTGGCCTTGAAGGAGGACAGGGAGAAAAATGGGGGCATGGAATCCGTAAGGGGTGTAGTGCGCCGGTACCCAGGGTTACACTAGGGCACAGTTTGGGCAAAGGGGGAGGTGGGCTTTCAGCCAGGGTTGGCTTTTGAAGGTGGTTTAAAACTTGAGGTCTGGAGGGGAAAGGGGGGGGGAGTTCCTCTGAGTTACACTTGTGGGGAAGAACTAGCTCACAATGGGCTATGGGGAAAGGTCCATCTAGCAAGGAGGCACCAAAGGAAGAATTGTGACGCTAGTGATACTGTCACATTATTTAAGGGGACTAAACACCCCTCTCAAATGTAAAAAAATTGGAGGGACAAATAGGCCCCTTCTCAGTGGATATACTAATGTTCCAAGAAACGCACTCAAAGAAATCCGACAGATTTAAATTCTGGCTTCGCCGTTTCTCGCAGATATACCAAGCAACTGCACAAGGGAGGATGGGGGGTGATGGGCCTTAGGGACTCCCTCCAAGCGCAGTTAATACATACACAGGCAGATCGCCAGAGGAGGTACCTTTATGTCCTAATACAGGTGGGACGTAGGAAACTGACCCTGGGCGCAGGACACCTTTCTATGGGAAGCACTCTTGAAACTTGAGAAATTTGGGGAAAGACAAATAATCCTATCTGGGGATTTTCAATCTGGCGTGGCACCCCATTAGAGATAGGAATGGGGCAAGCCGATGTGATGGGACACCTACTAACGTCCTGAAGGAATATGTAGGCAACCTAACTCTTACAGATGTCTGGTGCACTGTGAAATGTGAGGAGGCAGGTTACACTTGCTTTTTCCATGTATACCAGACCCTGTCGAGAATTGATTATATATGGGTGTCGGCAACAGTTATGGGAGAGATAGAAGACATACACTTTGGAGCGATAACACTGTCTGATCACGTCCCCCCTGGTGATGAAACTAAAGAGGTGGGGCCCGCGGAGGGGGCTGTGGGCTTTGTCCTTTCCCCAGGAAATAATAGCGGAGAAGGCACTAGCAGAACAACTGGGAGAGACTGCTTCTCACACAATGACAACCCAAACAGCACACAAGAGGGAATTTGAGAAACATTTAAAGTAGTAATAAGGGTGGAGATTATTGCTATGCAAGACTAGAAGAGGAAGCAGAGGCTACTAGTGGAGCTCACCTTGAAGCCCAGATAAGGGAAATCACTATGGAACTTGCTAAGAAAAAAAACAGGGCTGTGTATAATCGACTGAAAGACACAAAGGGCCAACTCGGCCTGTTGCGTATATGGAAGGTCGAAATGGCCCTTCTACATATTTGGCAAAGGTGCTATATAAGCGCAAACAAGGTGGATAGGCTCCTAGCCAGGCAAGTGAGGAAGGAGGAAGCCAAACACAGGTTGGTGCCCATTGCGCAACCAGACGTCTGAATAGCCACATACACAGAGACAATAGTGCAATCATTTAAGCACTTCTACGAAGCTCTATTCTCGTCGGACTACCAAGGGTGCAGTACAGAACTACTTTTGGGATATAACCATGAAGAGGCTTACACCCCCCGACAGTACTAAGTTGGATGATCTTACCGGGGAAGAGGTAGCGGCGGTAGTGCAACATTTTCTGTGCAATAAAACCCCAGGGCCGGATGGGTTTTCTGCATGTTTTTATCAAACATATAACAAACAAATGAGCCCCAGACTGGTGCGCCTCTTTAACGCAATAGGACGGAATGGAAAGGTGGTAGTGTTTGGAAAACCAAAAAGGATCCAAAGCAGTGCGGATCCTAACACCTTATTGCAATTTTTAACCTAAACGCCAAGATGTACTGGCAGCGGGACTGACGCCCCTTTTACCGAAACTGATAGGTATGCACCAGTCGGGGATTATAAAGGGAAGGCAGACATGTGACAATATAAGGAAGGTGGCGCACTTGATAGAGAAAGCCGACATCCGATAGATACCAGCGGTATTGATTTCTCTCAACGCCAAAAAGGCCTTTGATGGGGTGGAATGGTAATTTCTATTTGAAACCATGGGACGTATGGGGATGGGCACTGCATAAATCCATTGCTGCGCCTTTTGATTAATTGCCAATTATCAGACAATGTGAAAATCACAAGGAGGACGAGGCAAGCTTGCCCCCTACCCCCGCTCCTGTATGCGATTTACCTAGAACTCCGGTTAGAATCCATACGGGGTAACTTGGCACTACATTTGGTGAGGAAGAACCCAAAAGAACAGCATTTGCCGATGATATGTTAATGACGCTAACAGAGCCAGTATCCTCTATCCCTGCACTAGTAAAAGAACTGGACTGTATGGAGAAGGTGGCGGGCTTGAAGGTTAACATGTCTAAGTCGAAATTGCTCAGGTTGGGCCTTCCAAATACACAGAGGGTAGAACTATCAGAGATTTCACGGTTTAAAGAGGCAGCAGGCTCTATCACATACCTGGGTGTAAAATTAGCATCCTCAATCTCAGGCATGTACAGGGCAAACTATCCAGCACTCCTATGTGTTCAGAACTGACCCAATGGACACACCTACGCATCTCATGGCTGGGTAGGATAGCCACAGTAAAAATGACCATACTTCCCAAACTACTGTACTACTTTCATGCCCTCCCCTTTAGAGTCTTGCACTCATTCTTCAGAACAGCCAACAAACTAATAGCACCGTTTATCTAGCAGAACAAACAATCAAGGGTGGCCTGGAGACCCTGATGGCTCCTAGACAGGAAGGATGGTTAGGACTACCAAACCTATCCAAATATTACGAGGCGGTCTAGCTGCGCGTGCTTGGCAGTCGAATGACGTGGCTAAACCCATGGCCAGAATGGACCATGTATTGGCAGGCACCACACTGAGAGGTTCCTTATGGTTGGAAAAACGGGATAGGCCCTGTAACCTCACCTTCAGTCAAGTTATGTCGGTCACATACGAAATATGGTGCCGCCAAATCTCCCAAGGGCCTTTTACACCTGGCACACTTTACCCTGCAGTTCTACCCAGGGACGATACAGGGTTCTTTTCAACACTGGTGAGAAGCGGGGTGTGATGATGGCAGGGGAGGTTATGGCCTTCGAAGATTGCAAGAAGCCGATTGGCCTCACAGAAAAATATAGATTGGGCTATTATCAGTTGAGCCACTGGCTAAAGTAACCCACAATGAAGCAGTCGTCCTCTAGGGAACTTACTCCCTTTGAGAAATTCATTACCACACACACACGCACACAGGAGATAAACAATTAGTCTTGAAACTGGTGGGGGATACCAAGGAGCACACAAGGACCTACATGCACAGGTTGGAAAAGATGCTAGGCGAGGCAATCCTGATGGCACACTGGAAAAAACTCTGGAGGAACATACGGAAACTCACAAGATCAATTGAAGTCAGAAAGGCCTGGTATAAAATCATGGTCCATGGCACTATACCCTGGAAAGACTTCCCAGAATGTATCCGGGACTGGCACAGGAATGCTGGAGAGGGTGCTCAGGCAGAGGAGACTGGAGGCATGTATGGTGAGACGGTCAAGCCTTGAGTCGGTTCTGGGGGAAGGTCACAGGTCAAATACAGCATGTGGTGGGGGGGCCCTTCTTACTCCCACAGGGAATGGATGTGTTGACTCTTTGACCCGGATGCCCAATTACCTTTGAAATCCCAGCAGAAAGCCTTTATGATTCTAGTAATAACAGCATGGTTGGTTCTAGCAAAGAATTGGAAGCAGAAAACACCACCGTCAAATATAGAATGGCTTCCCAAAATATGGGGTATGATAGCAATGGAGTGGGCGACTTATGGGATACAAGGAGAAAGAGACGGATTCCATCGACACTGGGATATGGCAATGGACTATCTGCAGAGTGACTATATGCTGCAATGATGCCTACAGAACTTGAAGATACTGGATATAATGTAGAGAACGGGACGTCCCTCAGGGAGCTGACTAAAGATCACACAACAGGAATCAACCTAAAAAAGTTGGGGAAGCGGGGAAGGGAGGGGAAGAAGGGGATGGGGATGAGTTACATTTTGTTGTTACACTGTACTTACTGGAAATGCCAATAAAATAAGTTTGGAAAAGAAATATAGAGCATCGTCTATTGATCCAGAGTTCCTCTCTAGGCACCCTATCCTGGAAGGTTTGGTACTGCAACCAGCTACATTTACTTCAAAGGCGGCTACCTACCCTACAATCCCTCCTGACTGGGATGACAAAAGGTTTGATGTTTTGAGGAAGAGTATTGTCAGCTGGGATTATGGCACTGAAGGCCATACATGCCTCTTGTGCATTGGCAAAATACACCTACAACTTGTGGGGTGTTTATAGCTCAAGCAGCTGCAAATATCCCCAAAGTTGAAATGAGAGAGGCTTTCCTGAATATCATCCAGGATGGCAAAGAAGCAGCGTGTCAATCCTTGCAGTCGTGTTGTGACGCATCTGATTGTGTGGGTCTGTCCATGGCTGCTAGCACAGTCGCAAGAAGTTGTGTGTGGCTGCATAAGTTGGGAATCGCCCCAGATTTGCAACGCAGCCTGTTAGACATGCCATTTGACGGGTCTCACCTTTTTGGCACCAAGGCTGACGAGAGTCTTGAAAAACTCAAGTTTCCAATGTGGCTGCTAAATCTTTAGGGGCAGCAATCTGCCAGCCTCAGCAGAGCCAGACAACTTCTGAAAGTTGCAGAGGTCACTACTTTCCCTTTTATTCCTCGGTCGGAAAGACCAGAGGCCAGATTGCTCAGAGAGGCCAAAGAAGACTTCCTCGTGTAGCACAAGGTCATGTAGGTAGAGCTACCCAGGCAGTCTCTGCCTCTTTAACCTTTGCTGCAGCCACTACATCAAAACTGCTTTGAGTTCTTTACTCACAAGTCTGCAATGGGAGGCAGATTAACTCAGCATCTCGAAGAATGGCGAAGCATTACTTTGGATGCTTAGGCGCTACAGACAGCCCAGTGGTACTGCCTTCATTCTTGAAAAGTCCTCCAGATTGTCCCCAGAGCAAACAATCTTTTTGGGAAACAGAGCGCTCATTCTGCAGGAGATTCTCTCCCTGCTGTAGAAGGGTGCTGTGGAGAGGGTGAGAGGCGGTGAGTGTGCACAGCACTTTGTTCAGAATACATTTTAATCTTGTATCAAGTTCATATTTCTGCGTGGGGTGCAAACCCAGTGAAAAGGTGCCTCCGTGTTAAAGCATGCAGCAAAAATGAAAGAAAGACCTTGGCTGTTAAACCAGCGGTGTGGGCTGCACTCCCAATCGGCCAAAAATTGGCTTTTCTTAATTGTAAAAAATTGTAACGATATTTGTTAAGAATTTCCAACACTGTTTAATGTTGCTCCACTTCAATTAGATAATTTATTTTTCAATGAAATTAGTATGCAACAATATTGCAGATGCATTCACAAGGGCCAATGCATTTCGGACACCACCGTCCTTCATCAGGGCCTGTGAGGTCATTATCATCAATACCAAATCAATATAGTCATAGTTATTAGACAATAAAGCAAAAAAAATCAAATCGTAAGCAATTTAGAAACCATTGGAATTGTGTGTCAGAGTGTTCCACACGTCATTGTACCATTCATAATTACAATGAATTTCATAATTATGTTACAAAAGCAATTTTGAACCAGCATATTGTGATGGTTAGTCATTGTAAATACCCCAGTTCATGTCCGTAGTTTATGTAACAGTATGAATCAATATTACACGTGAGGATAATACATAGGTGTGGTTGGAGCCGTCATGAAGGATGCACAATAAACAATCAAAATAAATGGAAGAAAGTACTATTAGGTGCCGAGCATGTCAATATGATGGTGGTATGGTGTTATCTGGGGCCTGGCCCACATTTCAATTAACTCAACTGACCTGTTTAACCGTGGTGAATGTTGAGCTAGGTTCTGTGTAAATATCTCCACCGTCCACAGAGAATCAATGTGTGGTTGTCATTCTTCTCTGTTCCTGCACAGTAAAAATTATACTTCTATAATGTTTGTCTATTAAGGACATCTCGTGTCCAATAAAAACAAAAATACTTCTTACCAAAAGAATGGAAGTTGTAGTCAACCGAGTTGACAGCCACAAAGAATTCTTCTTAATATCTGTGCCGCATGTCGCAGGAGTCAGTGGCAGCTTCTGCGTGCATATAAACGCGTTTTACTACGATTGCCTTAACGGTGCATTTTAAAGTTACTACATGTGGTCAATCACCATAAATCTATGTAAGATTCACAAAGGAATGATTTGCAAAAAGAATAATTATTTAACTCTCTGCCTCGTGTCACATCAGTCAATGGCAGCTTCTGCATACATATACGTTGTATCTGCCTCATAACATCCTGCATTTTCCTGGTGACTGAGGATGGGGTCGCTCCAGTGGGCCCTCCGATCCCAATGATCAGAGTTCTCAGTCTCCCAGCAAGGTTGCACAGGATCTGCTGTGGTGGGCCTGCAAGGAGAATGTGATTATAGGGGAACCTTTTTGGCAACCCTGGCCAGAGATGATAGTAGTCAGACTCCTGGCTCACGGGATGGGGAGCTCACATGAATGATCTGAAAATCAGCGGTCATTGGTCTTCATCGGAATCCAAACTACACATAAACCTTTTAGAGCTGAGGGCAACCAGACTAGCGCTAACAACCTTTTTGCCTTCTGTAAGCGGGAGGAATGTCCTGATAATGACGGACAACACTGTGGCTATGCATTGCCTCAAGAAGAGATGAGGCGTAGGATTACTACCACTGTGTAGAGAGGCAATGCAGCTCTGGTCTTGGGCTTTTCAAGAAGGAGTCTGTCGGCCGTTCAACCAGCTGGAGAAGAGAACACAATGGTGGATGCTCTGAGCAGGCAGAGTACAGTCTTCTACAAGTATGAGTTAGCTCAGGAAGTCCTACTAGCAATCTTTGCCTTTTGGGGAACCCCTCAAGTGGATCTGTTCGCGTCCCGTATCAACAATAAATGCAACCTATTCTGCTCTAGGGAATTTCCTCAGAGAGGAGCTCTGTGGGACGTGTGTGTAGTGCATTGGGAATTTCCACTCCTATGCGTGTTCCCTCCAGTCCCTGTCATTCTTCATGTCATCAGGAGGTTGAGGACGTTTGGGAAGGTCATGATTCTGGTTCCTGTGGATTGGGCCAGAAGGAAGTGGTACCCAGAACTTCTGGACATGTCCATCTGCCCTGCAATTAGTCTTCCTCAGAGAGCAGACCTGCTTTCGCAAGAGGGAGGCCATCTTCTCCACCCAGAAATCAAAACTCTGAATCTTCACGCCTTGTTTGAGAGGTTAAGATGCAAAAATTGCTATCTATCAGAAAACTTTGTGGAGGTGTTGCTTTCAGCTAGAAGACCAGCAACAAAAGCACTATACCGCTGCTGTTGGAACAGATTTTGCAGCATTTGTAGAGCTAAATATATTGATCCTTTCACTTTTGATACTCCTACTGTATTGTCTTTCCGGTTACACCTGGCGCACCAGGGGCTAGAAGTTACCTGGCAGCGCTTATTATTTAAGCGCATGCCAGAACGAGGTTCTTACTTTAAGGCTCCCATTGTTATGCAGTTCTTCAAGGGATTAACAAATATCTTTCCCATGGTCCCTTTCATAGTTGCGGCTTGAGGTCTGAATTTGGTCTTACATTTCCTAATGGGAGCTCAATTTGACCTATTAATTCCTGTCGAGTTTGGTTATTACCTTTAAAAACTGTTTTTCTGGAGATCCAAGATGGCCGCCGGAGTGAGAACGCTGTGATAACATTCCTCCCCACAACCCCACCATCAAAAAGAAGAAAACAAAGCTAAGACCCACTCCCTGGGCATAATATTAGCAGAAAAATAAGTGAGGGAGAAGAGTGGTCCTCGTGGACACCCCCAAAATGTGCTGGGGAAGTAAGCAGCAGCGTGCTTCACCTGGGATCTGAGGCGGCGCCGGCCAGGAAAGCAGCCGTGCGGGGGACGACCTCTTAAGCCTTGAGGAGCGTGGCATACCGCTGGAGAGGTGCGTGACACCCACACTTTGCAAGGACCCCCTAGCTGGGGAGAAATAACGCATAGTTGAAGGCTGAGCGGGACGGACAGAGGAGTGCACGACCCCTTGTGAAATCAAAAAAGAAGATATCGAGGCTGAGTACTCCAAAAGGAAATACACCAAACGCGGGTTACAAAGAAAGATACAAAGATCTTTATTCTATACTGAACAGTTTCAAAGGACAAAGCAACAGATAGCTATCGGCCTTCAGTACAACACAGCAAACTCCAGCTATGTTCGGTGTGCTCAGTGAGTGGGACTGTACATTAGAATAGTCGTGCCTTTTATACAGTCCAAAACATGATGTTCAGCCCACGTACAAGTTAATACAAGTTAATACATCACGGATCTAGGGCTCATGCCGAGTTCATACATCTATGCATTTAGGGTTTACCATTAATACATTCACTAACTAGTTACAATGGCAACAGTATGTCTTTGGATTTCTCGTAGAGCCTTCTCAAACCTCTTTATACAATGCAGTCAAACCAGTGTTCACATTTCAGTATTTGAATACATTGTGTTTAACTTATGCCCGCGGATTAGCTTTGTTGGCGCAGGTTATCCTCTACACACAGGTCAACGAAGGACAGGGTCTCAGTTCATGACCCTAACAAGTGGCCTGCAGGCAAGTTACACATTAGTTTGTACACAGTGGTCAAGACGGCCATGTTACATTCTGAATGACACTGTCCACCATCTTAGAACACAGGGTGACTTTAGAGAGAAAATCTAAAATGGCGGATAGACCTAAAATGGCGGCTTACACTGATCTAAGGTCAAGACCTTGTAACACGGATTTTCTTCGTAAGTGGCTTGGCGTAGGCCAATATACATATATTCATACAGTATAGGAGGCACGATATGATTTCCCGTTCGACAAACCCTCCTTTTGGCCTATGCCAAGCACTAAAACTACTTCTGGTCACTTTACGAACAACTCCACGTCTCAACGTCCATACACCCTGAATCACTGTCGGAGATATCTATTGCCATTAGATTGGTTATCAGGATTTCTTTCAACACATATTCTTTGGAGTTCTTATGTGGGGCGTATACTTTGTGTCCTAATGTACCTATCGCCTGTGGGCAACATCCCCCTAGCATCGAACATATATTAGGTAGACACTGTACACAGCAACAAAGGAACAACAGAATTCCCAAAATGATCCGTAAGACTGAAAGCACCTTTCATCCCCAAGATCGCAAGAAGTCCCAGAACCAAGCGCTAAGATCCCAGTTTCCCTCGGGAACATGCACTTTTGAACTAAGGACGTGCAGATTCTGTATCGCCTTGAAGATAGTTGGGGAGGAATCTGGCACGAATACACAGCAAGCGGACCCCACTAATTTACACACTCCACCACTTTCAGCCAGAATGATATCTAATGCCATCCAGTTCTGAAGTGCTACTAATCTTATTGCTTTCTGTTCTAATGTCATATTATAGAGTATGTCCGTGGTCCAGTTGATGGTTCTCTCCAGTACTCTCGCTAGTCTCCTGATGTCTTCAGAGTTCGCTATTTGTCCCCAAAATAGCACAAAGGATTTTGCTACGTCTCCCAGAACCTGTGCTGGAGTGTCACCATTCTCGTTGCGCCGTGTACGAGCTTTTGAAACCTCTACAGTACTGGCTATGAATACCCCAGGTAACAGGATCCCTAAATAACAAGTTCCCTGCCAATCCCTGGGTAACCATGGAAATGCTACATTACCGCAAACAAAGTAGACAGGTTTCCAAGTCAAATTCGCAACGTTGGCGCAACCTCTAAAATTTCCATTGATTAAGTGAAGATGCAAGATCCGGAACAGCAGCTTCCGGAAGCAAAACTTTTGGAGAGTGTGGAGACAAAATGGCTGTTTCCCCAGTCCTCACAGGCTCAGGGAGAATCTCCGATGCACTCTCGATGCCGTTTACTGCTTTAGGATCGTTGGTTGCAGTATTGGTGAGGGGTTCTGTTTCTTCTGTATTATATGGCACTGGTGTGGAATCCTCTTGACGTGGGTCGCGTGGATCCAGTTTTTCCTGCCTGCGACCCGCACCGCAGTCTGTGTGACCAGCAGGACCTGGAAAGGGCCCCGCCACCGAGGTGCAAGGCAAGAAGATCGCTCAAATGCCTTTATCAACACCCAGTCACCGGGCCGAATGCTATGCGCCTGGGCCCTCGTATCGTACAGGTAAAGCCTCTTACACCTGGTGATAAATGAAATACAAGTTTTTAGTCAACTGGCTACAATAGTCTGAAAGAAGTACATTTTCGACATTTCTCAAAGAACATTTTGGAAGGTTCCAGATATTAGCAGGTATCCCCATTACTACCTCAAATGGAGAGAGCCCAGTCTTATTTTGAGGGGTTGTACGCATAGCTATCAACACGATCAGTAAGGCGTCCAGCCATTTTAGTTTGGTGCCGGCACACGTCTTAGCGAGCTTGTTCTTGATGATGCCGTTATGTCTTTCTACTAGTCCGGCACTCTGAGTGTGTCTGCCCGAATTGAACAGTTTGTCGATCTGTAGTGCCGCACATATCTGCAGAATTACAGCAGCGACAAAAACTAACACATATTTCAAGTTATTACACCGTTCCATTTCGATAAAATCAAAGTGTATGACTTCAAAGGCGGCAGAAGGTGGACCAAAACTTCCCCTGGGAGTTGATGTTCCCTTTCCCACATTGTGCTGTAAACAGATCATGCAGTCCTGAACATATCGCTCAGCTATTTTAGAGATTTTGTCATTTGCCTAAACTTTCTCCAACATTTTTGTAAGTTTCCGAGCACATATATGTGTAGGGTCATGAGCCATGATGACCATCATCATTATGTATGCGTCAGGAAGTAGCCATTTCCCTTCAACTATGTCCACCCAACACCCATCATCATCGAGTTTCCCCAAGCCTTCAGCCCATTTCTTGGACTCCTCTAGTGTGGTATCGGCTTGGATGTCCCTTACAGACTCAACACCCTCATCCATTGCAAAGGCATTTATGGTCTCCCTTGAAATTTACACGTCCATAGAGAGATCGGTGGCAGTTTGTTTAGCTATCTGATCAGCGAAAGCGTTCCCTTTCCCTATATCATCTACAATCTTTTGATGTGCTGCACATTTTACAACAGCTTACTGAGTGGGAAGTGCAAGCGCTGAGAGTAGTTGTACTATTAGGGAGCCATGCTGGATCTTTGTACCATGCGAAGTTAAGAACCTTCTTTCTGACCAAAGTCTACCAAAGTTGTGAACTACCCCAAAGGCATACTGAGTATCAGCGTATATGTTCACTGTAAGCCTTTCAGACAGTTCACAAGCTCGGGTCAATGCTATAATCTCTGCGGCCTGCGCGGAGTTATGCATGATTCTCTTGGTTTCCACGACCGTGCTCAATGTGGTGATTGTATAAGCAGCTGTGGATGTACCATCCGGAAGTTTGAAGCAGGAGCGATCGCAAAACAGCTCCCCTTGTGGATTGTTCGGTAGTGTACAGACAATCATGTGACTCTTTGTCACTGCAAGCAGTACCTTGCGGGAAAGGTAAGAGTTCAGCCGGATTAAGGACACAACACCTCTTAATTTGTATGTGTGGAGCAAACAAGATCAATTCATATCTCGTCAACCGTGCTGAAGTGAGGTGTTGCGTTTGAGTTCTGTTCAGCATAACATCTACAGAGTGAGGCACCATCAGGGTTAGAGGATGGCCTAGGACCATTCCCTCACTCTGTTTTACAGATGCAGCAGCAGCGACAGATCGCAAACATCTTGTCAAAGCGCATGCTACAGGATCAAGGGCGGAAGAAAAGTAACCGCATGGCCTATTCTTCCCTCCATGTTCCTGCGTTAATACAGCCAAAGCACATCCATCACATTAATGCACAAACAGCACAAAGGCCTTTTCATAGTTTGGTGTGCCCAAAACCGGTGCCGAGCACAATGCAGTCTTGAGCAAATCAAATGCACGCTGGTGCTCCATCTTCCACAGCAATGGCGAAGAAATGCCCTTCTTCGTCAGAGCCAACATCGGCTTAATTGTTAACAAAAAGTTGGGGAGATACTGCCTACAGTAAGAAGCCATTCCTATCAAGGCTCTAACTTCCTTCTGTGTATTTGGGACAGACATGCTAGAAATTAGTTTCATCCGTTCAGGCGTCAATCTTCTTCCCTCCTTTGACAGGAGATAGCCTAAATAGGCGACCTCCTGACAACAATATTGACATTTTTTTAAGCAAAGCTTTGTGTCCATGTTTAGCCAAGTGTATAAGTAGTAACACAGTGCCCTCCTTACAAGCGCTTTCTGAGTCGGCAGCTAAAAGCAGGTCATCAACATATTGAAGTAGCATACAAGTAGAGGGCAATTCAAGGATATCAAGCTGTTCTTTCAAAGCCCTGCTATAGATGCTAGGACTTTCCGTGTAACCTTGCAGCGCACGGGTAAAGGTAAACGAGCGTCCCCCTAAGGTGAACGCGAACAGGTATCTACTGTCCTTGTGTATAGGAATACTAAAGAAAGCGTTCTTTAGATCCACAACACTTAAGTAAGTAGCCGAAGCCAGGATCATAGTTAATATCGTTGTCACATCAGGCACAATTGGAAATTGTGGAGCAATGATCTTATTGATGGCACGTAGATCAATTATGAAACGAAATGGAATTGCATTATCACCTTTTTTGTACACGGGCAAAATTGGACTATTGCACAAACTACCTGCAATTTCCTCAATCACCCCTCGTTGCACAAAATCGGAGACGATGCATTTCAAAGCTTGCTCACCCTCGACTGAAATCTTATATTGTGGAATACGTGGCAGCTTTACTCCACGTTTCAAGCCTATTTTAGGCTCGATCTGCAAAACCCCGACATCATTGTTGTCAAATGCCCATAAACACTCTGGTACATCACTGAATTCTGGCGGCAAAGGTCTAGTCAAGAATTGAGAGACAGAAAGTTGTTGTGGTGAAATCGTCAAACGCACTCCATCAGAAGAACAATGAATTACTGCATTTAATTCTGTCAGACTTCCTTCTTCTCAACGCAGAGGCAGCACAAACGTGGCTAGAACACCTCCCTCCCCGTCGGGTCTTGGTACCTGGGAGCAATTAACACAGGCCACCTTGACCCTAGGGGGAAAGAGGGTTAGGGTCCGATGATTGGATGGGTAGAGGTTGTTTAGGAACACCGGGAAGAGGGAAAGGGAGAGGTTATGGATGGGGATGGGGAAGAACAGGGTAACATGCTCCTCAGCTCCGGCTCCTGTATCTGGAGTTCTCCGCCCTGGCGCTTTCTTGCATTCACTTGCAATCTTACTTATGCCAGATGAAATGGGCCTTTGTACTGGAGCCCCAGACCAGTTACTGTGTTCAGTTTAAATTCAACTATGCACACTTATGCCAGAGAAGTTAGGCCTTTGTACTGGAGCCCTCAACCAGTTACTGTACTTGTTATTCAATCACTATCCTCACATTACTTCATGGAGGAAAGTACTGTCTGCATTAACATCATACAGAATGAAAGCACTGTCTGCATTAACATCATACAGAATGAAAGCACTGTCTGCATTAACATCATACAGAATGGAAAACACTATACCCAGTTTCTAAACGTGCCCTAAAATAAACAATGTAGGTTGCACTTAGCTTCGGCACTGCTGTGTAGTCTTCTGGTCTCTTCGTGCTGCTAGACCCCTATGGCGTTCTGTACCTCACATTCGGTGCAAGAGGCAAGAATAAAGTCAGAATGGAAGCGTACACATAAGCGGAGTCGCTGTTTTAGGGTTAATAGTTCTGAGTTAGCAATTCTGCTCTACAGTCTTTTCAAGTCTAAACACATGTAGGAAGCATGCTTCGTCTAAGAGCGCAATCGCGTGTTAATGGTGTGTCATGCTGGGTTATTGGACGGAGCGCCATGCATTCCTAAACCGCTTCGGGCGCGGTTCCAGTTCGGAAATCCAAACGCGACTTCCTCTAACAAAACCGTCATAAGAATGCTGCCGGAACGTGCGCGCTTGGTTCAGCACTTATCTTTTCTGTCACGCGGGGCCTGGGGTGGACTAACAGGTGGCGGGGTGCCCCGCGTAGACTTGCCGTCAGGAGCTCTGCCTCTGCACGTCCTTCCTCTCTGCTGGCCGGAATCGCAAGCGTGGGGCTTTGGGCGCGGTTCGCGCATGCGCACTTGCGTGGGTGCGGCTGACTCCATAACAGCAAGCCTGTGCCACGCACGGCCTGCTGGGAAACGTAGTTCTTGGGCTGTCCTTCGTCCCGGAGGATGTTTCCTGAAAAAGGGATGAAGGACACACCTGGGGAATAATGTAGGACGAATCCTACGCACCATTAGGGCACCCACCACACTGCCAGAGTCCCCACCAGCCACAATCCTGACAAATTCCTTCAACAGATTCAACCCCAGCAAATTCTCTCCACAATTCGAAGTCAAAAGGAATGGACAGTGGTCCGTAAAGGGACCCAAAGAAATAGGTACCGGCGAAGAAACCGGACAAACAACTGGTGTGCCAGAAAACCCTACAGAAACATTGGTTTGCCCTGACAGTGGAATGTTTGGAACCCGAGAATGATCAATGGAACACTTCTGTGCCCCTGTATCTATCAAGAATAGATGTTTCCTATTTCCCACTATCATCTCAATGTAGGGACCTTTCTGATTAACGGGAATAGGCGTCGGTTCCAAACCCTGCTTTAAGCAATCCTAACGAAACAGAATATCATCAAAAGGAAGTTCTTCAGAGAGGTAAGCAGCAGATGGATGATCGAATATGTTTCTAGTATCCACACTTGGTGTCTGATTGTCCTGTGAAAAAGGTTGCTGTGGATCCTGTGCAAACTGACCTCTACCAGGGCCTCCTACACCCGGGCGACCTCTGGATCGTCTACCCATATTTCCAAATGTGTTATTTGACCTTTGTCGAAGGACCGGGCATTGTGCACGCCAATGACCCTCTTGCTTACAATAGTCACACTGGTTAATGTTTAGAGGGCCCAAGGGCACATTTCCTTGTGGAACATACTGACCTCTAATTTGCGAATTACCCCCTCTAGAGCCTCTAACAATTTGCTGTAATAATACTTTTGTCTTCAAATCACCTTTTCTCTTTTCGACTCTTTCCTTTTCATCATTGACACGATTCTCATAGTACTGAGCCATGTGCAGTACTTCCGATTGAGACTTCGCTTGCCAAGTGCTCTCAGAAGGCATAATTTGCGACTGGATGTCAGGCAACAACCCACGCACAAATTTGTCTACGAATAACCTTTTCCCAGACTCTGTGCCTAAGTCTTGTCCACTGAAATCCGAGAATACCTGTTCAAACCGATTAAAGAATTCAGTAGCACCCTCAGACTTCCCTTGGACACAGGCCGTAAGCTTGTCCCAAATAATTCTTTTTTCGGGAATTATAGTTTTCAATTTCGCAATGATTCTGTCAGGTAGAGTTAGTATCACCTGAGGCGGTCTCTCGCCAGCTGGTCTTTCTCCATCGAGTCTGATTATGTTAGCCCATGTATCTCCTAACCCTGCTACATCATCTATAGTCCTAACCTGTTTCCACAAATCTGCGTGCAGGAGTACAGGAAATAACAGATCAATATCACTTAAGGTGTATACTGAGGATCGCAAGACAGACTCTATGGGCCTCATTACAACTCAGGCGGTAAGGGGTTTACGGCGCCGTAAACAGCGCCGACCCTTACCGCCTGAGTACGAGGTCCCTTAGCGCCATGGCGTATTTAACACCTGCTTTTAGCAGGTGTTAAAAACCATGGCGCTAAGGGACCATGGAGTTAATTACGCCACCGTAATTTACGGTGGCGTAATTAACGCCTTCCCCACTCCCATTATGCCCTATGGGGCAAAAATGGGAATGGGGAAGGGTAAATGGGGATTGGGGACTTACCGCCCCGCCGACCTCGGAATGGGGCGGTAAGTCCGCCTACCACCATGGCGTAAACGTAGTTTACGCCATGGTGGTAAAGTCACGGCCCAGGCGGTAACTTACCGCCTGGGTCGTAATGAGGCCCTATTTCTTTATAGAACCCTGTCGGATTTTTCCTAATGTCAGGAATAGATTGTCTAATAGTGTTCACTTCCTGTCTTGAGAATGAGACGTGAACGAACTGTGACACATAATGCGCAGGAATATCCTGAGCTGGTGTACCTGCTGCGCCATTAGCGGGGATCTCAACTTTTGGGAAGTATATCGGAGGATTCTCTCTCATAGGCAACTGAGAAATAGGAAACTCCAAACGCTTACTAAGCAACAGAGCCAAATCGAGCGCTAAAGCAGCCGAGGAAGTGTCAAGTGGAAAAGCTCTCTTATAAATACTCAATAACTCTGTGGGACTAAACATCTTTCCTTTTACACACTCATCCTGTAGGTACTCTACCATTACCTGTATCACTTTCCTCTGCATTTCTGGTGTATACTGACTATACGTGTCATATACTTCAACTGGAGTTATTGACATATCTGAGATCCATCTAATCGTGTCTTTCACACAAATTCGTGTCTCTTCAGATATCGATTTACGACAAGGAAGGAACCGCTTCTGTACATACATACTATCCTCATATTCATCCACATTCTGTAACCTTTCCAACTCCTTCCTATACTCAAATACCCTCTCAACATGCTGTTGTACTTTCTCCACAGTGTCTCTAGAAAGCGCTAAAGTGTTCAGATCCCTCAACCCTTGTGGGAGATCTGTATTGTTTAATTTGTCCCACATTATGCATAACTGAATCCCTAATCCCTCAATAAAAACATTTTTCTCAAGAAAATTGTCCATATTAGAAAGTGTGGCAAAAACTTTAGCTCGATCATCCCTCGCTATACAATGCTTAGCCCATGCAACCAAGTTACATTTCGTCTCTGGAGGTACAGTATTGCGAGTGACAACCATCGATCCCGCTCCCTGATCAACTGCAAGCGGTGCAGGACCACTTGGAAGAGGAAGAGCAGGCAAGTTCAGCAGAGGTACTATTACTGGTGCAATAGGAAGAGGTGGAGGAGCAGGTGGAGGAGCAGCAACAAAAGGAGGAACGACGACTGGAGGAAGAGCAACAGTAGGAGGAGCAGGAACAACAGGAGGAGCAGGAATAACAGCAGGAAGAGGCAAAGCAGCAGGAAGAGGAACATACGGAGGTGGCGCAGTGGTACCAGGCCTTCGTTCATTTAGCAATTTATCAATAAATTCATTAGAAACACGAAAGTCTTTAAAAGGATAGATTTTCTGAATGCCAAGTGAGAAAGCCCTATCCATATTCCTAGCCTACTCAGACTGTTTATCTTGGCCATATAACAACACTTTTTCGGCGTTCGTCTTATGACGCTGCGCATGTTTTTCCCTACTCTTTATCTGCAGCAAAGCTTCTTTTTTCCAATTCTGTAAAACATCGAATGCTGCAGGTCTAGCCTTTTTCTTTAATAAAATGGATTCTAAGTACTCAATACGAGGGATTTCAAAACTAGCATTGATTGGCCACTGAAGTTCGGAAGCATGTCTAGTTTGTCTGTGTCAAATATCATTAAACACTATTATACTACCAATGCCATGCTTACAGTACATAGTACAAGCCGGCGACCCCTCCTGTGGTGCCGGACGCTAAATTCCAAAGATTGTCTATCGCTGCGGAATAACGCCCTGAAGCAGGTAGACAATTTCCCAGGCATATCAAAATACTGGTGTTACCTGGTCAATTATTTTATTTGCAGATACAATGCGCCAAAACAAATTATCAGGGTACTTAAGAATCGGGTCACGACTCACCTGATCAATCCTAAGGAGGTCCGATTGGATTACAAAGTTCTTTTGTAACGAATTTTACCTCTTGTTTTGTGATTTCGGCAAATCTGCCCGCCTCGATAAGCGGACCCTCATCAAGATGCCGACTCGGACCGCAAGCTCACCGTCCAGGGATCGGGCTGTGCAGCGCTGTTGAGGTGTCGCATCTCTTTCAGAAAGGGGCCCCTTTTTGTTACACCGTCCGATCCCGGTCCGATAGCTTGTGCCAACCTTCAACGAGCTGGCATCAATCTTGAGGGTCCCTATTTGGGCGCCATCTGTGAAATCAAAAAAGAAGATATCGAGGTTGAGTAGCCCAAAAGGAAATACAACAAACGTGGGTTACAAAGAAAGATACAAAGATCTTTATTCTATACTGAACTGTTTCAAAGGACAAAGCAACAGATAGCTATCGGCCCTCAGTACAACACAGCGAACTCCAGCTATGTTTGGTGTGCTCAGTGAGTGGGACTGTACATTAGAATAGTCGTGCCTTTTATACAGTCCAAAACATGATGTTCAGCCCACCTACAAGTTAATACATCACGGATCTAGGGTTCATGCCGAGTTCATACATCTATGCATTTAGGGTTTACCATTAATACATTCATTAACAAGTTACAATGGCAACAGTATGTCTTTGGATTTCTCGTAGAGCCTTCTCAAACCTCTTTATACAATGCAGTCAAACCAGTGTTCACATTTCAGTATTTGAATACATTGTGTTTAACATATGCTCGCAGATTAGCTTTGTTGGCGCAGGTAATCCTCTACACACAGGTCAACGAAGGACAGGGTCTCAGTTCATGACCCTAACAAGTGGCCTGCAGGCAAGTTACACATTAGTTTTTACACAGAGGTCAAGACGGCCATGTTACATTCGGAATGACACTGTCTACCATCTTAGAACACTGGGTGACTTTAGAGAGAAAATCTAAAATGGCGGATCGACCTAAAATGGCGGCTTACACTGATCTAAGTCAAGACCTTGTAACGCGGATTTTCTTCGTAAGTGGCTTGGCGTAGGCCAATATACATATATTCATACAGTATAGGAGGCACAATATGATTTCCCATTAGACACCCTGGGAAGGAAAGGAGAGACCGTCGGGGTGGCCCAACCCAGAGCAGCAGTCAGAGGAGGAGCTGCTGCCGGATCAGGAGCCGGCGGAGGAAGGTGTGGAATCAGCCCAAACTGAACAGAGAATGGGAGCCGGTGCCACCCACTGCGGGCCCAGTGAAGGGCGACAAGAAGGCTCGCTCACAGAAACTCCAGGAACCATGAGGAGGGATCATCTTCGGAGGTGAGGCGTGGATGAAAGAGCCACCGGTCCCGAAGTGAAGCAGAAGCTATCTCTATATCGGGAGAGGCAGGCAGCGTGGTGGAGGAGCTGACCGAGCCGGCTCCAAAGGAGGAAGACCAGCTGAGCAGCACTATCTCGCGGCTGGGAGAGCGAAAGGGTGAGGAGCATCGGGGAGGAGGCCTTAGATGGGAACCAGCACTGGGACGGAGTACCAGGGATCCACACGGTGCATACTGGGCGCAAAGCAGGATATGTGAGGGGGCAGATGTGAAGATCCAGCACTTGCAGGATAAACGTATGAGCTGGAGCCCGGGTCTCCCCCGGCTACCCCAAGTTCCACACAGAGCAGGCTAAACAACCACCAGAAAGAGGCCAGAGGAGGGCCCGGAAGGGGCACACTGCCCACATCATCCCACCAAAGGGTACCACAATCCACAAAAGGACACCCCTGGACCCACTTGCAGGGTAAGTGTATGAACTGAAGCCCGGCTCTCCCCCTAGCTATCCAAAGTTCCACACAGAGTAAGCAAAACAACCACCAGAGAGAGGCCAGAAGAGGGCCCGGAAGGGGAACACAGCCCACACCACCCACCTCACCAAAGGGTATCAAGATCCACAAAAGAACACCCCTGGACTCCCACAAGGGGGCCCCATCGGGAAATACTCAGACCCCTGAGGGTGGGTGCAGTGAAGGAACAACTCAAGGGTACGGCAAGGCCCAGATGAGCCCCCTGAATCGGCCGGGGAACGGAAGTCAGAGGGGGAGGCGTGACAGGAGGAAGCCAGCCATCCGGAGACAGGGGAGAAGAGGAGGGCTGCGAGCACCAGGACACCCACGAGGGGCAAGATCACCCGATATAGGCGTGCCCCCCCTGAAGATCAAACCAGGGGCGACACAAGGTCAAACCAGTAACTTAAGGAACCAGAAAGCATTCGTAATGCACAAAGTGCGGAAAGAGCGCAGGCTCACAGGCCGGTGTAGCCGGGGAAAGGTAAGAATGTCAAAGAACAGGACGAAGGTTCCACCTGCCAATGCGAAGGGAGAAAAGAACAACCCGGAAGGGGTGCTGAAAAAGATGTGGTGGAGGGACCCCAGCCAGACAAGGAGGCAGGGGCATTCAGGAGGGAGGAGGAGAACCCTCAAGGGGAAGAACAAGAGGAAAGAGGAGTCACAAAGCAATTAATGGAACAATGCTTTCAGAAGTTTGGGGGTAGAATGGCGAGTGTGATGCAAACCTAACTGGATAAAATGAAGGAGGAACTGACAGGGGCGCTAAAAGAAGTCAAAAGCGATCTCCACTGGAAGCGAGAGTGGACACCAATGAATCCGCATTACAGGAATTGGCGGACGATGCTCATAAGGCAGAGGAGCTGATGGAACACCTGGACAGGGCTACACACAATCTGGCGAACCAGACTGAAGACCTGGAAAATATGTCGAGAAGGGCAAACATAAGGATCAATGTAATTCCAAAGTTGGTGGGAGACCGAGAGCTGCGTCAGACGGTAAAACAAATATTTGCAACCATCAGCGAAATCTCAAACCCGAGGAGATACTGGTGGATAGGGTTCACAGAGTGGGAACGAGCCGGGATCTAGGCCAAGAGACGTATTAGTGGCAATGCATGAATATACGCAGTAGGAGAAGGTTTTGTGGGCGGCAAGAAGATCGGACAACCTTAGCTATAATGGGGCCACAATCCAGCTTTATCAAGACCTGTCACAAATCACCCTCACCAAGAGAAGACAAATGCGGCCAGTGGTGCAGGAGCTATCAGAACGAGGCATCAGGTATAAATGGACCTTCCCATTTGGCCTCTTGTTCGAGGTCGACAAACTGCAGAGAAGGATCACCAATGCAGAGGAGGGAGTGGAAATACTGGGAATAGATGCCGACCAAATGCGTCAAGAGCCACAGGACACAGGAAGAGAACTTCCAAAGAGGAAAGCCTGGGAGGGGTCGACTCCCACTGAAAGATCTGTAAGTGGAATCAGAGCATCAACCTGGAAGCCCACCATGACAAACGACATTGATGTGAAGACACAGTAAGAGAGCCCAGTGAGGGGATATTAGGGAAAAGTACATGAGCGGCCTGGAAGGAGAATGATGCACAACATCTGCGAAGGAGGGGAGGGAGGGGAGGGACTACAGGCCGGTGGAACCAACCCGGTGCAGGGGTGGGGTGGGGAGTTTGGGAGTGGATCCAGGTCAGGGAGGAGGAGAGGCACCGCAAGCGAAGGAGGTCATATGAAACACACGCAATCAATGGCAAAAGATAGGCTCATAAAAATAATATCCCTAAATGTCAAAGGGCTCAATTCACAGATAAAAAGGAAAAAAACTGGAGATGTTTTTAGCAAGGGAGAATCTGGATATCATAGCTATACAGGAGACACACATACAAGAGAAGGACATGCAGAGAACCAGAATAAAAGGGTACAGCCGTATACAACAGACCAACAATCCTGGAAAGAAGGGGGTCACCCTGTTAGCCCTAAAAAACAACCTAGACCTGGAAATGACGGGCACTGATAAAGACACAAAATGCAGATTCATAGCAACAATTCTCCATGGAGGAGGGGAAACAATAACACTAGTGTCAATAAACACAGCCAACACCAGACAAGATCACTTCATACAAACAGCAATGCATAAACTAGAGGGGTTCGCCAGGGGGAATATAATTCTTGCAGGCAACTTCAACTTAGCGTGGGACCCGGCAAGGGACAGAAGTGCTAGGGTAGTGACCTCACACATTAGACCATCGAAGGAGCTGCGGGGCAAGATGGAAGCCTTGTCATTAGGGGACACATGGAGGGAAAAGAAAGGGGACTTTAGAGGATACACTTCCTATTCCCAGGTTCATAGATCAGCGTCAAGAATAGATTATGTATGGATATCACGCCCCCTGTGGGGAAGGGTGAAGGAAGTAGACGTGGGTGCCATCACCTTCTCAGACCACGCCCCAATTACACTAGCGCTTACGCAACCGAACCAAATAGCGGGGCTGTTGTGGTACCCAGCACACATATTCAAAGATTAGGTCTTGAAGAGGGAGCTGCGGGATGCAATAGAACAATACTTTCAGGAGAACGAATCCCAGGAGCTGGACCCGTCTATAGTATGGCACGCCTTTAAAGCCACCATTAGAGGGAAAATAATAGCGATAAAGGCAAAAAGGGACAGAGAGGTTAGGAAGGTAGAGGAATAATAATCATGTGGGAAATGGCAGTAAAACCCTCGGGTGAGGTTAGGAAAGAATATAGGGTGGTGAAGGGCCAACTGGAAATGCTGCAATACACGATAACTGAGAGGGCCCTATTACACCTTAAGCAGAAGTATTACATCAAAGCCAATAGAGCCGATAGACTCCTGGCTAGAATGCTTAGGAAGGAGGAAAAAGAACATACCATCCTGAAAATTAAGACAGCAAGGGGGGAGAAAGATCGGACCTCCAAACAATTAAGAGGAATTTGAGAAGTATTATGGGGGAGTGTACCAGACAGGCGGCCAAGACGAGAAAGCCCAGGCAGAGTACCTAGACAAATGCGATCTATAGGAATATCGGCCCTAGAGAGGGACGAATTAGAGAAAGACCTATCCCGAGAGGAGGTGAACAGGGCAATAGCGGCTCTCCCATTGAACAAAGCCCCGGGTCCTGATGGCTTTACGTCCAATTTTTATAAATCATAGAGAGACATCTTGGCCCCGCGGTTGGCAGCTCTGTTCAATAAGTTTGGAGGCAGGGGAGGGATAACACGATCGACGGAGGAGGCAACAGTAGTGCTACTACCCAAAGCAGGGAAGGACCTCACAGCATGCGGCTCGTACAAACCAATCGCTTTAATTAACCTAGACGCGAAAATGTACACCAAGATCTTAGCGACTAGAATAGAACCTCTACTCCCGGGGATAGTAGACACTGATCAATCCGGATTCATACAGGGAAGGCAAACTCACGATAACACCAGGAGAATAGCCTACATCATAGAAAAAATTAACAAGACACACACTGCGGCCCTAGTGGTTGTGCTGAATGCGGAAAAAGCATTCAACAGGGTAGAGTGGAGGTTCCTCTTCCGTACGATGTGTAAAATGGGGTTCGGAGAGGCGTTTATGTACAAAACAGAAGCAAACTACAAAAACCCGTTTCTATGCTTACTAATTAACGGGGAACTCTTGGACCCAGTGGCAGTGTCAAGAGGCACGAAACAAGGTTGCCCCCCTTCACCGTTAGTATATGCCCTTCACTTGGAACCGCTCAGCACAATTAGGTCTACAGAAGATATCAAAGGGGTACCATTTGGCGGGAAGATCCACAAAATAGCAGCATTCGCAGACGACATGCTGCTCGCCCTTAAAAACCCTCATGGATCCCTAGAAGCGGAAGATAGAACCATGGCAGAGTTTGGGTATGTGGCAGGCCAGAAAATAAATAAGAACAAATCAGAGGTGCTGAGTCTACAAATATCACCGGAACAGGAGGGGGAGTGGAAAGCCAGCTCTGTATACTCGTGGGCCCCAAATAAGATACAATACCTAGGGATAAATATAACGAAATCCAACGATAAGTTATTCGGAGCTAACTAGCCACATTTGCTGGAGAATATCCAAAAGAGGCTCCAGGACTGGGGCCCCATAAACATATCCTGTATGGGTAGGATAAACGTCTTAAAGATGGCTTTCTTACCGAAACTATTGTATGCTTTCATGGCAATCCCTGTTAAGGTTCCAACCTCCTTTTTCCGAAAATTACGCAGACACACACTGGCCTACATTTGGGAATGGAAGAAACCAAGGTTATCAGGCAAACTGATGCAGCAACTTAGGGGTAAGGGTGGAAGGAGGGAACCCAACCTGCTAAGATACTACTTAGCAGCGCAGATAAGGGTGTTCAGAGACTGGGTGAAAGATGATAGGGAGAGAAAATGGAGGGAAATGGATAGAACTGTGGTGGGTATAGAGCTGGAGAAGGTATTGTGGCTGCCACAGGTGGATAGGCTGCGTAACATGTACCGCATCGACATCTTGGCTTTGGTAGGGCACTCTTGGGACAAAGCTATAAAGGGTTCTAAGATTACTACTTTTCCCTCGCCTTTTACCCTGATCTTTAATAACCCACAGTTCAGGCCAGGGTGTGATGCGCCGGAATTCGACAAGCGGCAAGAAGGGTGATGTTGGGTGTTAAGGGATCTATATGAAGGGGAGGAGGTGAAAACTTCCTCCAATGCAAGGACGACTTTGGAATAGGGGAAGGGGAGAGGTACTGGTATGCCCAATTGCACTGGGCCCAGCACCCATACATAAATAAGGCAACAACGGGGCAGCTGACCCCATTTGAAAGGGATCTTTCAACCAACGCAGTGGACAGACACCTAGTGGGGGAGCTCTACAAACTTCTCAAGGAAGGGAGTGTCCAGAGGATTGGAAGTTCATGGGCAACTGGGAAAGGGAGGTTGAACAGGAATCAAGCAGAGACCAATGACAAGGGCTGTGGGTACATATACCCAAACTGAAGAACTCCCTGCAAATTGAAGAGATGTGGGCTAAGCTAATGTGCCAATGGCACCTCATCCAATGTAAATTAGCAAAAATGTTCCAAGAAGCGTCCAGGGCTTGTTGGAGGGGCTGCAGAGGGGAAGGGACCTGGGGGCATATTTGGTGGCAATGTCCAATAATGGAACCTTTCTGGGGAATGATCCAAAAGGCGATCACTGACATTTTGGGAATGGAAAGGGCGACAAACACAGGAATGTTTATACTGGGGCTGGACGGCATGTTGGAGAACCTGGCGACGAAGGCCCAACTGAATATTTATGTAATCCTAGTGATGACAGGGGCACTGCTGGTAGCCCACAAATGGAAAACTAAAACGGCGCCCACGGAAAATGAATGGAGAGGGAAAATATGGACCCTGGCAGCTATGGATAAAATATCATACTCAATAAGGGGGGAAAAATCAGAGGTTTCTCTTGGACTGGGACTTGGTTTTGCAATTTTTAAAGGAGGGCCCTGAGAGCGCGTGGTGCCCAAGGAATATGAGGCTTCTGTGGCTGGCATAGGGACGGACTATGAAACTTTGAAGTGGGCGAAGAGTAAAAGAAACGAAAAAGAAGCTAGTGCGTCAACACGGGAAAAGGAGGAATAATCAAGGAGTACAGTCCATAGGGCCATCTGGCATAGAAGGAGAGTAGAGGGGGAGACAAGAAGGGGAGAGGCGGTGAAAAAGATTGAGAAAAAGACAGGAAAAGGAACGGACCCTGACCTGGGAAGGGGGAGAAGGTGGGGGGGGGCAGTTGGGGGGACACGATGTCTTTTGTTAATGTATTATGTTTAAGAAATGCCAATAAAAACTTATTTGAAAAGAAAAAAAGTTTTGCTGGTGGCTGTCACTTCAGGCATTATCATGCAAACCTCCCTTCACCATACTGTCCAAGGAGAAGGTTGTTTTGAGGGTTCGCCCCTCCTTCCTTCCGAAGGTGGTGTCGAAGTTTCGGCACCTTTTCTATTTTTATTTTTTTATTTTGTAATCGGTATCTAAATATATGTCCACTATACCCATGGACCTAACAACAAGCTATGGTCTCTCTTTAGAGTGTGCACAGCGCACCCTGCTCTGGGATACTCACCAACAGATAGAAGAGTCCTCTACCTGAGAGATATCACTGCCCACGGTGCCTTGACTCCTTTGTAGTCACCACGCCCATATAGGTGAGCATATGCCATGAAATTATATCTAGTCTCCAAAAAGTTCTATTCGATATATGAATGAACCACCTAGCTGTCTATATGCCCTGAGAGAATACCCCTAGGGGGTTGTTTGATTGTGACACCAAAAGCATAAGTCGTATATACTTTTCTATTGATTTAGCCCTAGGAAGAACGCCACAAGCATCTCCCTACTTGTTAAAACGCACAAGGTCGCTCTCTAAGAACTCTGATACAGGTAATTATGCATACCTTGATGTGGAGATAAACTCACTCCATGAGTTAAACTGAAATAGTGAGAACTAGTAACTCAATTCAATTTTCTGTATTTTGTTTTTGTTTATCCAGGAGAAGAACTCCAATCCCTACGCCAATACACTAGCGCAGGCTAGACACTTGTACAAATACCAGGGTCTAACTCCTGATGAAAGTTCTGGATTCATGCCACTAAGAACTGAAAGATGTTGAGATTTTTCACTGTTTTATTGATAATACAGTTATTGAACTCATGCATTCAATGCAACCAACCAGATGCTAACTATGTTTCATAACTAATGTGTGTGAACACACCCAAGCCACAACAGTGGTAAATTGTATTTGCAAGTGTATATGATTACCACATTATCTGTACTGATGACGTGGACTCTTAATTATGAATAGTTTTAGGATGTTTTGTAGTGGTGTTTATAATAAAAATGGTTTTTAACTACTGAACGCTACTCAACTTTCAGTTTCTCCCCCAGACAAAAACTGGCCTCTATCTTTCTCATTTTGCACAGTGAATCCCCTACCCGGAACTAGATAGAGGCAGCACTCACACATTTGTTAATTGAGTGCACATCCGGGGTTCCTCTATTATACTAGGACAGAAAATAGTTTTACCAGCTTTTTGCCGGTTAGCAGAAAATACCAAAGCCCAAAATGCTGAATTTTTAATTCTGCATTTTGACGCATATATATGTGGTTGGGTGGGTTAGGGTGGTGATAAATGTTGGTGGGGAGGGGCTGCAGGGGTCTCCCCCGCATATATATGCAGTGAAATGGGTTTAAAGAAAAAAGAAACCGCCATTTCGGGCTTTGTTATTTTTTGTTTTTGTTTTAATTGATCACATAGATTCCTTTTTACCCACCTCCTGACCCTTCCAAGTATGAAGAGGTGTTACATCGATTTGATCCTAAAAGAGCTCTAAGCTTCTACATAAGCAGGCTAGCTAACATTAGACAAGACAACCAACTTTGTGTTGGTTATACTGGGCATAAAATTGGTTAAGCGGAGACCAAGCAGACTCGGTCATGATGGATCATTCTCTGCATTTCAGAATGCTATTCCTTAGCATGGGTATTGCAACTACTTCAGCCCTACAAAGAGGAGTACCGGTACAGGATACATATAATGCTGCAACCTGCTCTTCGTTACACACCTTCTCAAAACATTACTGCCTAGATTCCTTGTCAGGACAGGACGCTAGATTTGGGAAAACTGTTCTTCACAGCATAAATCAGTAACTAAATTCTTTAGTCCCACCTCCATTTACAAACTGCTATTGGAGTCTATCAAAGATGAGGAATCTGTGTGAGGACATAATCCAATAGAAGCACAAATTACTTCACTTTGGTAATGTTCTTTCTTCTGGATGTTCATTCCACAGAGTCTGCATCGCCCTCCCAACCTACCCCTCTGACTATGGGTGATTATTGTTAATTTAGACCTTGCTTTATTTCAACGCCCATCAGATTCTTTGAATATTCATGTTGGCTATGCCAGAGGGGAAAAACCTGAACTGAGGCAACAGGCGCTGTGCATGCTATTTATACCAACATCGACTTCCCATCCAAGTGTGGGGATGGAAACCACATGGGGCCTCAACTCGATGACACACGGCACCTTCTAATGTCGAAGGTTTCTAAAGCGGCAAACAGGATATCAGTATTTCGAAGATGAGGAATCCTTGGGAGGAACATCCAGTAGAAAGAACATTACCAGTGGTAAGTCATTTGTTCTTCTGCATCATGTTGAGCCACCGTACAGTCTTGACATCACTAGTACATACAATATCTATTGCCAGGAGTCCATAAACCTGATCTGAATGCAGAAGTCCACTTCAAAATGTAAAGGTATCAGTCGGGCATGATGACCGCCAACCGTTTACCGATGCCTTTGCCCACTATATGTGCCAGTATAAGAAGGCATGTTTATGCTTGTTGTGCCTAATAAGGGCAGTATTGCCGCTGGAAGTAAACATTTCAGTGCTGACTGCACAGTATCCAGTATTCCCACACATGAACACACTCCTGTTTACTTTGGTCATAATCCCCTGTAAGAAAACATGTCCATGCTGGCTAGGTCAGTGTGTGAATGGATATTCTCGTATATCTCCCTCCTGTTACCCATAATGCAAGAATGAAACTGTAAGGAAACAGGTCTATTCTGCTCCACCAATATCCCCATGTGGATGACCCGTTGAAGGCTAAAAAGAAATGGGATTAAATGGATTGGATCCATACTATTGGAAAAATCAGGTCTGGTGCTAATCCAAACCCCCTTTAGGTAATAGATCGAAAATTGGGCTTCCTAAATAGGTATTTGATAAAGTTTCCTGACTGGAGAATTAGGAATACATTTTTAAGATGTAGGTTGAATGTTATTCATACGGGGGAAGTCTTGACAAAAAGAGGAATGGGTGATCAAGCATTAAAGCTGTGTCACATTTGTAAAAATCCAGAACTTCAATCTACTAAACATTTGTTGTTGACATGTGAAGGCACAGCTCTTGCTAGGCAACTTTTCTTTGGTAAATCTGTACATCTAATAATACACCACACGCAAGATTCTCTGTGGGAAAGATTGATTTGTGGGCAATCACAAGAAATGACAATCACAGTGATACAAATGTTAGAGAGTAGCAAGATTGAGCTCTAGGTTTATACCTAGGGATGAGTACATCCAACTAAGCATCCCTGTCGTATTGTATCCCAGTGTCAATCTTGCTTCACACCCACAAGGAGAAGTGCTAAAGGATTAGCCAAATGAGTAATGTTATGCTTCTGACACATGTTATAGAGGATCTGTGGTGGTGGGACCTCGACTTCACTGGTATTAGTTGGAAAAGTTATGTTATGTAAAATTGGTTCTAATTTCGATTTATTTTCAAATTCAATTGACAAATGTCTTGTTTTATCCATGTGAAGTATGAAAGTGAACTGTTTGTAAAAGGTTAATTTTAAGCAAAAACAATAATATAAAAAAAAATATACCTATGTAAGAACACTCCTGGTTGCTTTGTGTGAGGACCCTGAGAGCGTCCTCTTCTTTTTCCCCTGGATCCTCCTCTCAGGTGGCCAGGGAAAGGCCATTGCTTTTGGATCCTGACCCTGGGTGTGGATATGTGAGGAAGGATCACCTGGGTGAAGGTATCTTGGGGAGTAGGGAGAGGACAGCCTTAGGTGAGACATGGTATCCCCCTTTCACTTTTCAAAATGAACCCTCTATCCCTCAAGCCTCTGTAGGCTACTCTCAGATTTTCCCTTTTTTCCCCCCAAAATGTTCCCCATAACTATCAGCATAATACTGGGACAAGGAAGGGACCAGCTAGGATAACACATCCTCATTTGGGTAAAACCAATATAAATCAGTCTTATATTGCTAATACAGATACTCATCAGTCAAGTACTAAGATGAGGAGGAGACAACACAGAGTTATACACACTTTCTTTAATTCACACATCCCCAAACACCACTCTTGTACTGAGACGATAAGTAGGATTATGGAGGATTTCAGTTGGAATAGTCGGGCATGTCACACTAAAAGGTTTCACAATGGTCAGGCAATTGAACTCAAGGACTCGCACTTGCTGTCATTTAACAATCTCAAGGTGGGTAAAAGTGCTCGCCGCTCTGCACAAAGAGATAGACGGCCTGGAGAGAAAGAAGCAGATTGTAGAGCTGGAGCAGGCAGGAGAGGAACGGGCTGGAGAGGAGCCGTGCAGAGCAGGAGAGAGAGACACCGAGGCCAAGGCTGGCCGTGAGAGGGTCTGGAAACCCTGCTGCCCTCCCTGTCAGGTGCCCGCAGCAGGAGCTGTGGGGCGATGAAACCTGCTGGTCGCCGCAGGACTGCAGAAGAGCGAGCGGTTCTCACCATGGCTGCCGTGAGAGAGGAGCAGAGCTATTAGAAGCGAAAAGCAGAGCGGAGAGTGCACAGAGACCCAAGGGAGCTGCCGTATACAACCGGTGAGTGAAAACAGGGAAACACTCATACCGGGGCGCACCAGGGACTGGAAACGAGAACTTTTGAATCCAGAACAAGCCAAAAGTTGTTATAAGCATTTATGAATGCTGAAACAATCAATTTTGAAAAATCAAACAAACTGAAAGACATTGTAAGCACTTTTAATGCTGCACAGAATAAAAGCAAGTTATGAGCATTTATGAATGATGTGAAAGTAAGGTGGTGCAAATAGCAGATACCAAAGAATGAATTATGTGAGATACAAGTGTTGGCAAAGCCAAGAGAACACCAAGAAGAGTATGAGATGAGAAACTAAGTATTGGCCAAAGATGCAGGAGTTCAAGGAACTGCAGGTTAAGAGTAAACCTGTACTGGGAAGAGCTAGAAGAATACAGAAAGTGTAACAAAGTGCATAGGGGCATCAGTCGCTCCTAGAAACACTTGTGTACAGGCGCGTTATAAATGCCACTTCATATCACATCATACCTATAATGGGTGGACCATTTAGTCTGACAACTGCGCGTAGACCAAGTGCCCCCTTTATGGAAAGAGCCAATGAAAGTAAGCATAAAGAAGGTTGTGTTTTGCAACAACTGCTTGTGTGATATTGAAATCAAGAAACAGACTGATCTTTGTGAACCAGTGAAAAGTATTGATGACAAAAGATGTGGAAGTGTCCCAATGAACTGTGTTGTTTTGAAAACCTGCAAGATTTGAACTCTTGGGGAAGGGAACCCTGAGACTTTGAACTGTTTTGAACTTGGGGAAAGGGGAAGCTGATTACAAGCCAAGAGCTGCACAAAGCTAGTTGTGAGGGCAAGTATCGGTGTTGGACACCGATTTTGGATTCAGACTTCCTGACAGTCTATCCTTTTGCAAAAATTGTATTGAGTATTTGTTAGGCTTCTATACAACAAAATGGTGTTTCAAGGTGCCACAAATTAAGGTGGGGAGGGAGCAGACGGGGTAAATCACAATGGCAAATACAGTAAATATACAATTGTTGTCCTGTCCTTGTGACATTCGGACGTGCAAGTGCAGAGAAGTGCTGGAGATTGGGAAGGGAGGGGAGGGGGAAGGTGCAAGGTATGGGCAAGTGCTGGTGGGAACCCGGGTGGGCAGTGGGAGAGGGGGGAGCAAGCTGGTGGGAGCCTGGGAGGGAAGTGACGAGGGGTGCCAGGGGAGGAGGCCACTGGCTAAGTGCTTGGGCGGAGGAATCCCAGGGTGGGGCTCACAGCTGCCAGGCAGGGAACCGCAAGGCCAGTACTTAGAGGGTTGGAGGGGGCTGTTGTCAACTAGGTAGAGGGCCTGGTAACCTGTGAGATTCAGAAAGGACCAGGCCGCCAGTCTCTGTGGAAGTGGGGTGATTAGCAGGGAAGGGAGAGAGGGGAAAAATAGGTAGATAAAGGTGAGTTTGGGGGAGTTTGCAGAACTTAAGGAGGTCCTGCTCAAGTCTGAGAGGGGCAGGGAGGCTATTTCAAACAGACACCAGCCGAAGATAGAGACCTGCCCCCACGCTCTGTTTGGAGAAGCGTTTGACACGCAGAGAGTTAGGAGCGGAGGGCTTTAGCAGGACAGTACTTGGGGATAGAAATTTGTATATAGCATGGTCCCAGGCCCCAGACAGCCTTGTGGATGATGTAGAGGGCCTTGAATTTGATCCTCGTGGCCACTGGGAGCCAGTGGAGAGATTTTAGGGCTGGAGAGATACGTTCCCTGGGCTTGAGGATGAGTCTTGCAACCCTGTTCTGGATTAGCTGAAGGGGGTGCAGGGAGGAAAGGGGGAGATTGAGGAGAAGGCTGTTGCAGTAGACCAGACTAGAGAGGACCAGGGTTCTGGAGACTTTGAGATTCTGGGGAAAGGTGAGGAAAGAGAGAATGCCTTTAAGGAGGTGAAGCTGGAAGTGGGCGTTCTCGGCAAGGTCCAAGATGTGAGGGGTGAAGGAGAGAGAGGAGTCTAAGATAACCCCAATATTTTTAGCCTCACAGGATGAGGGTAGAGGGTCTAAGGAGGGCAGCCAGAAGGTAAGAGGGAAAGTGGGCGCGGGTGTCCCAATAAGAAGGATCTCCGTCTTACTTGCATGAAGACAAAGATTGTTAGCCACACACCATGCCTGGATGGCGGTAGACAGTCGGAGATGAGAGAGGATGGCGCCCTGGGGAATGCCGCTGGTAGAGAGTGAGGTGGCGTAGGAGAAAGAACCCAGTTGCAACTGGGAAGGGTGGTTAGTGAGGAACGAGGTCAGCCAGTCCAGTGCCTGGTCCATGATGCCGAGGGTATCATGGAGCCGTTTTATGAGGATAGACTGGTTGACCGTATCGAAGGCAGAGGAGAGATCAAGGAGAATGAAAACAGATGGCGAGTTATCAAGATTTGCAAACACGTCTTCACAGGTGTTCAGGAGAGCAGTTTCTGTGCCTCTGGATGCCCGGAATCCAGATTGATGGTCATGGGGGCAACCAGCAAGTTCAATATGAAGGATCAGTTGAGGGAAGAAATACTTCTCCAAGGCTTTACACACGAAGGGGACGGGGTGGAAATAGGGCGAGTTAGCAAGGCAGGAGGGTCAGCAGACTGCATTATTAGGAGAGGGTGCGCAAGGAGTGCTTGAGGGATAGGGGGAAGAGCCAGTGGCAAAGGAGTGGTTTTAGAGGTCGGCAAGTGCACGGGCGAGAAAGATGTTGTCCTTAATGGTACTAGAAGAGCAGGGGAGCACCTGTTTGGATGAGGCCTTCATAGAGTGGACAACTTTAGAGACCACATCAGGTGCTATGGGAAGGATGAAGGAGGGTGGCGGGGGTGGTGGCAGGGGGGCAGGAGAGGGAGTGAAGATGGGGGTGGTGTAGAGTGAGGACAGAATGTCGTGAGTTTTGATGTGAAATGGGAAAAGACAGTGCAGAGAGCCTGGGAAGTAAGGAGAGAGGTGGAGATTACAGTTGGATTGGCGAGTTCCTTGCAGATTTTGAAAAGTTCAGCCATGTGGTTAGTGGCTCCAGAGATGCGGGCTTGGATGTGGGCCCTCTTCTTGGAGCGGATAGAAAAACGGTATTGCCTTTGGAGCAGGCAACAGGCCATTTTGTTAGAGGATGAACCCAAGATCTGCCACTTCCATTCATACCAGTTGTTGCACTTTGAGGCAGGCTTCAGGCAGATCTTCATTACATGGGCAAGGATGTCAAGGGTGCTGAAGATGGAAAGGTGAAGGTTAGCGAGGACAGAGTCGAGGGAAGGGGTGTGTGGTGAACGTGGAGGCAAAGCAGCAACTGAAACTCGCCTCATCGGTTGAATGACGGCGAAGGAGGCTGGCAGCGTGAAGGTGGCTCAGACAGAGGGCCTCCAAGTCAGAGAAGAGGAGAGAGTGGTCGGACCAGGAGAGGGGGGTAGTGATCGGTTTACAGGTAGAGATGTCATCATGAATGAAGGCGTCCAGTGTGTGTCTGGCTGAGTGGGTCAGAACGGAAGGAGGAATAGTAAGAGAGAGGGAGTCACAGAGGTCACAGAACTATGAAGTGGCAGATTCAGGAGAGTCGAGGTGGATATTGAAGTCCCTGCAGAGGAGGAGTCTGGAAGTAGAGGTCAGGAGGGAGGTGGTGAGGTTGGCCCATTCAGAGAAGAAGAAAGATGGGTTCAGGGGTCCTGTAGATGGTAGCGAAGTTGAGAGAGAGTAGGAGACCCCGAGCCTATAGACGAGGCATTCAAAAGAGGAGTAGGATTGAGTAGGTATGATAGAAGCAGGTACCCACTCAGGGACAATCAGGACCACTCCACCTACGGGCCGGTTGGGCCTGGGTTTGGTGAGTGGTTTGTAGCCCTCAGGAAGGAGCGTGTCGAGCAGTGACAGAGCTGGCATTGAACCACGTCTCGGTAAGGGGAGGTCATTGAGGCCAAAGTCTTCAAGAAGGAGACTGATGTCAGAGGAGTTTTTGACAGCAGAACAAGCATTCAAATTAGCTAAGTGAAACTGATTACCACCTTTGAAATTTTTCTGAGAGGGGGACAGGGGCGTGGTACTGCCGGTGGTGGTGGTGGTGGAGAGCTTAGAGAGGAAGAAGGAGGAGTAGCAGGAGAAGGGAGGAAGTTAATGAGAGAGGGCAGGCGCCGGTCAAGGAGAAGAATGGGTTGAGAGTATTGGGCCATGATAGTGCCATTGTGATAGACATTAATTATGCACCTAGAGGATGAGAAGTATGCCAAGAGTATTTCTAATCTCGTGCCACCATTAATGGGTGAAGCAGAGAAAGGTGAGAGAGTAGAGACCATGTGGGGAGTCTATAGATCCAGGGAGGGTACCGTAAATAGGATTTCGGTAATAGTCTGCCTGGAAGTAGCATTGACGTAGGTGGCAGCAATAGGTAGGCCTGATTTTGAGGCCAGGAGAGCTCTTTTAAGCTTTTTTCTTCCAGACTTCGTGAGAGAGATTGGATAGGCGATAGAGTAGCAGTTAGAATAGATAGGAGAGATACAGAGCACCATGTGAGTGGTGGGGGGGAGAGGGACAGACATGGGGGCTGCACAGTGCACAATAACACACCAGGCAGCCTAGCAGCCAAGCAGGTCAGATGAAGGAGGTGCTTTGATAGGAGTGCACAAGGTAGCATATATTTAAGCACTGAACTGGGTGAGCTTTAAAATGCAGCTGAAAACAATCAATGCCTGGGTTTAAGACACATCTAAATTCCACCATCCAACAATGCACTACGATGCAGCAGAAAACAATCAGTACGCAGGTATAAAAAGCAGGAATCAAGCTTCAGGCGGTGCATGGGTCAAAGCAACAGTCGGAGCAAACAGGGCAATGCATTTTGGCATTTAAGACAAAGGAGTAGACAGACAGATTTGAAATTCAAACTGTGCAAACATTCAGTAATGTAGGAAGGCCAGTTAGACATCATGATACGCAGATTCGAAATTCAAACAACTGTGCTGAAATGCAATAATGTAGGAAGGCTAGTAAGTAGTAAACAGCTAGAAGCGAGAAACTGCATGCATGTCGGCAAAAGCCGAAAAGCAGGAGTTGTGCAAGATAACCAACAACGAGTAAACCGGGAGAAATGATAAATCAGCAGTTGTAATATAGTCACGATATCAGAGTCGCAATCCCACAATCAGGGGTTATGGGACACCACAAGGTAACGTTCAAGAATGGCGAGGATGGCCTCTGTTGCAAGCAGCAGCTAATGTTCATGAAGGGTCCAAAAGTGCCCAGAGGTGATTGCATCTGTACACGTAAAAAATGTGGCATCCCTGGGTACACCAAGAACACGGATGGAAGGAGATCGGGAGATGACTCGGAGGCGGGCTAAAATGAATGGAAGGAAAGTTAGTGGGAGTGATTCAGTCAGGGTTAAGTGATGACATGCAGAAAAGGTCAGCAAGTGATGCAGGGGTCGGGGGTGAACAGTATGTCGGACGAAACTATTAACACTGAACTCTTAACAATTCAAGGCGGCAGAAGAACAGGCTCTTCTCTCCAACTCTCACTGTGCTTCTATGCGGGGTGCAGACTGCACTTGCCGCACTGACAGAGCATGTAGCTGAAGATAAGGAGGCACTGACGGCAAACTGGGACCACGGGCCTACCAGCGCTTACCGCCACTTAGGCCCTTTCTCTGCCTTTCCGCTCCAGTGGCCAACACAGGCCACGGGTGCCAAGACTGATTCTTGCCACCACCGGTACCCACACCGATTTGGGCCGCTCCACTGCGACATTGCTCTGACAAAGCTCATGCGTTTCTCTTTCAACCTTAGAGGAAATTGCCTAGCACCCGCAGCATCAAGCCGCACTGATAACACTGCACACCCAGCCACTTCTGATTCTTCAAGGAAGAATTAAGTGAAAAACAAAATAATGAAGAATCAAAGGGTCATGTCGGTAAATAGCTGGATTAATAAAGTGAGATTTGTCATATAGACAACTGTATGATGTGAAAGGGTTTCCTTTGTGCAAATTACACTTTCAAAAGGAAACCTGCATGAGAAACTGATACTCCGTTTCTGCATGTGGCCATTTTCGTCTGTCCATACTTTTATGTTAGATAGTGTGCTGCATAACAGCTGCTGCCCTGTGTGATGAATCGGGTGGAGTCATCACTGATCTCCTGGCAGTTATCTTGTAGAAATTACAAAACCACCTTCTCCAGGTCCAAGTTTCAATCATCCAACAATACGTTATCATTTAAAACTATTGCAAATGATTATTCAAGCTCTAGAAATCAGTTACCAACAATGGACTTCTTGTTCCATACTTCAAGTACTGGGCCGAAGAAGAGGGAAAGAGAAACCAGAAGCCCACTGAGCGTTGTAGTCTTCCCCCGCAAATGCCTGTGCCGGGGAAATGTAAAGGCCGGCACCAAGATGCAAGAGGCTACTGTTGGCGAGAAGACGTTTCACCTGTCTGCGAGGCTCAGAGAACGGAAAAGCAGAAGCAGGCATGGTGGAGACGGGCAGCTCACCAGCAGAGAAGAGGGGAGATGCTGAAAGAGAGGATAATGCTCCCGAGATGCCAGGAGCCAGAGTAAGACTCCTAGGCATACGCTGACCACCGCAAGCAAACCCTTGCTTACCAAAGCCAGAGGAAATGTGGCCTTATGAAGGAAATGCCACAAGAGACGAGAATCTGTGCAGGAAACGGTAACAAAGGTATATCAAGCGGCATACCTTCACTGAAAGAAGGCAAACGAGAATGCCAGCAAGAGCCGGTGAGTCAGCCCAAAGGCAGTGGGGACCTCGGGGCATATTGGCAACCGCGCCAGATACCGATAACAGAAACAAGAACCACAGAAAGAGAAAATAAAAATACTAACTGTCAAAAGGGGAAGAGAAGTAAAACCCTTATCAGTGTGTAAATGTATGGAATGTAAATACATGGCAGCACCAAAACGAAATGTATATCAAGAGGATGCAATATCCAACCAAGTCAATATACAGTTGGGGAAGTGGTTAGAAACCCTATCTAATTTCAAGAAGCCCTGGTTAAAGGAAAAACTGGACAATTACCAGTTTGTAAATACGAGAAACCCCTGGCAGGAGAGTATACCAGGCAAGTGTGTAACAGCAGTAGTCCTGACAGGGGACTATACAAGGCCAAATGTGGTAAGAACTTTAAGTATAGAAATATCACAACTGTGTTAAGCATATAAAGAAAAGCTTAGTCCTGACAAAAGCTTTGTATGCAACAGTTCAAGCGGGCCAGATAAGACACAAGAAACTGTTGTGTTTAAGGAACGGAAACCCAGGGGAAGGGAACTTTGTGGAATAAGAACTCTCCCAATATAATTAACTTTTTGTGTTGAAACTTTAAGCAAGAGAAACCCATGAGAAGGGATCCCCATTATGGAATAAGAGATCTCTCAATATAAATAACTTTTTGTGTTGGAAATACTTGTTCTTCATTCACAAACACTTTTTCAAGAACTTCAAAAGGTTAAAGACATTCCCTTTTCACCTTTATAATTTAGTTTTAGTGTGAGGGTCAGAATAGAACATTTGGACACAAGGACAGTTTGACTTTGACATCCTGACACAGACTGTTCCTTAGTTTCGATTTAGCTAGGGAAATTCCTCTTAGAATAGGGTCAGAGAGGCCTTTTCCCAACCCTTTTATTTTCAATGTCTTTAACCAAAAACATGGCTAACTTGTGTCCCAGTTTCATTCCTGACTCCTCATACCAGAATCAGGTAATAATGTCCCTATTTATATGGTCTTGTATTTAATGTTCCTGGTAAAGGTTAGTGGCAACATTATATAGGTGACCATATATATTGGGACAGGGGGAGCTTGGGTGTCCCATGTAATAATGTGTCTGCAAAAAAAGTCCACTTTACGGCAAATTATTTTTTTGCATGACGACATTTTTGCTGGGGCATTTTTACATGGAACCCTCACACCTGCCAATTACTGATGCCCAGAAGAAAATATACATGCATTGCCTTATATAGGGATGTTAAGTTTAATTATGCATCCAATGGCTAACGAGATTTCAAACCCCAGGGCACTGTCTGAAAGTGAGACTGCTTAGCAGAGCTAGCTTTCATGGGAGAATTAATTTACTAGAATTCCTCACATTTTAAAACAATCTGGGAGATTCCCACTAGCAAATGGAAATCCATGACAGTTGAGGTGGCCAAAGCGGACCCCTCCCAAGGGTCGCCTCGCCATAAGTCCACAGGAATAAGGAGGCAGGACACCAAGCTGGGTATAATAAGCTGCTTGTGTGAAAATTAGAAGTAAATACTAACGAAACAAGAATGAAAACATACACTAACACAGAGAGATCACAAGACAAAGAATTCATAATAAGCAGAATGCACGTTTATTTTATGCATTATAAAATGACACTAAACTCTAACAAGCAGCACTCTAGCAATGAGTGCTCTTAGTAATCCCAACCCTCCCGGCTTCTCTCCAGCAATGCTCTACTAAACACCACCATAGCACTGAGAGCTCCCTCCCAGCATCCCAAACCTTAGCTCCAACTTGCACACACACACACACAGCTTTAGCTAATAGCATAGCAACTGACTGAATCTAGTGCTCAGAACACCACGGTTATACAGAAGCATTGTGGCTATGACGCACATTACATATATGCGTAGAAAGCATTTAATGGAAAACAGCATGTGTCTACCTACGTGCATACATTGTTATGGCATGAACTATACTAGTTCACAGAGACATGTCTGTACATTATAAGGACAGAACAAGCATATTGTGTCTTTTTCGCATTGAGGCAGCAGTCTCATTTGCAAAACTACACAATGAATGGATGAATGAATTAATTAATGAGTGGATGGATTAATCTCCTGATAAACCATCATAGGAAAATGCAGTTTCACACTTGTATTAGATAGATAAATAAAAAACATACATTGAATTAAGTGTCAGGCAGTTTATAAACAGAGCTCTGAGGGGGTAGCCACAGAGCCCATCTTCTATAGCATGTCAAGCATATCACTAATATGTTATATCAATTTCACAATGGTAGGTGGTACTTTCCATGGTGTTGCAGACATTTTGCAATAACTGAAAGCGGCTGGTTCTAAAGAAACCTTGCGGTTACATGAACAGAGTACATTGTGTTGTAATATCAATAAGCAGCATTGGCAGAACTGGTATATACCATATATGGTGATACGGTAGCACTTGCTGAGAGCAAAGGGAGGAAAGAGTCTGACGTGTCCCTTGTAGCTGTTACTGTGCCTTGTTGCATTTTGCCCAAGGCGGGATGTGGGCATGTCAGAGGAGGTGGCTGCAGGAGGAGGTGGTAGGCCAAGGCGAGATGGAGGATCTGAGGCACAGTGTAGCATAATAATCCTGTCACATCAGTTAATCACAAGCCACAAGCAGAGCCAGCTTACTCTTATATCTTAAGGAATGTACATTTCAAACCACCTGTGGAACGCATGGTCACACACGATTGTCCACTGAAGACCGGCAACTGTGGAAGCTTGAACATGCACACAGGGGATGTCAAGATGATCTCTGTATCACTGGGCATACTTAAAGCCAAAAAAGCAGCAAGTGAGAATAATAGCAGATAAACTCATACGATTTTTGAGGAGGATAACAGTAATTGTATGAAGAGCAGACTAGGCAAACAATGGTGAAGGTACCAATCGGAGGACCTGAGACCAGTTGCCCAAGGCAAAGACTAATCCAAGCTTGCTTACAAAACACCCACTGCCCTGGGTGTATAAAAAAGGCTTGAGGAAGCCACTAATGGGAGCAGAGCAGTAGGAAGCAGACAAGCTATTTGCTGTTCTCTGGTGAAACTGGGAGACTGCTACCTGGACCGAGTTAACCTATCTACTTTCAGTCATACAACAGAAGCTCTGGCAGGTACAGGGTAGAGGCCATGCCATGATAACCAGTAGTGTGCAGCAGGGGGAGCCCATGGTTGGGTTGGGTTCTACTGCAGAAGCCAGTCTGTAGGAAGCTGGAAGGCTTCAGGACCGGGATCTACAGAAAGAATCCTGAGAAGGAGAGACTCCTGGCCGGACGGTACTAATATTGAATGCCTGACAAAGACCCCGATAGAGGGGGGGCAGGGGAGTAGAATACTCTTTACATCTAAAGTAGACTAATGTGTGCTTGATGAAGGTAAGAAAATGACCACCCAAAACCCTAAAGGCCAGGGGAAAGGAGCAAGTACATTGGCCTGTGAGAAAATTGAGTGTGAAGAGGAAGTGGAGAGGTCTGGAAAAGTGGAAGAATGTGGAGAGGTCTAGAGAAGAAACAAAACTCTTTGGAATAGTCTGAAGAAAGTAAGAAGAAACCAAGAGACCATGGGAAGGTCTGATTGTTGTAAGCAAGAGCCAGGAGTCAACAGAGATCGGAATTGTACCTCCCATAGATTTCCCAAGGAGCCATCTTTTGTGTTTATTTTCATAGTGGGTTTGGACATTGAAAGATTAGGTTTGTGGATGCTATTTTGGCCAGGATTTTTGAATATTTCTTTTTAGCATACGGTTAGCCAGGAGGCTAAATTAAGTGTAGGATGGACATGTCTTTTGGCCATTGCGTTTTGACTTGAGTTGCTAGAATAGGGTGTTCTCGGAGGGAGAGAGCTTTGTCAAGATTAGTATGGGGGTCGAATTTCATTTATAGGGGTTCTGCTGAACCCTTTTGGTGTCCCCTACATTTTTTGCTTTTTCCATTCTTTTTTTGGGGGATCTCCGGCCTATGTTTGTGGTCAGATTGACCTAGACTGAAGTCCCCTTGCCACTGCAGCCTTTTCATCATATAGTCCTTAGTAACCCATAAGGCTTTTAGGCCAGGAGTCTAATCACCCTACATTGCTTTTAAGGAGTGGGCTGGTAACCGCTGTAGTCAGCTGTGATTTACTTTTGTTTCACTAGGGGTACAAGCAGGTCTACTGCATTGGTAGCCAAATGTACCGTTATCGTAGCCATCTGGGTACAAATGGATTTTATTAGGACCTACCCTTGGCTGTTTTGTTTCTTGGCCATCCTTTGCTCAGGGAAACCACTAGGGAGGCTTTAAGTGTTGGTTGTGTACACCTGAGCTCACTTTGAGGCCAGCTATGTGGCCCCTATATTGTGGTTCGCATTGTCTGGACAAGCGCCTGATCTTGAGTTGGCCATCAAACTTCCTGTCCGAGTTTAGCCATTCTTGGGGCCAACGTGATTTTCTGGACACCATATCCTTTGTTTTAAATCCCTATGTGAGATATCTACGGGGGGAGACCTTGTTCTTGCACTAGAAGTGAAGCAGGTTTACTTACCTGCTCTTGGACTTTTCATTGTTTGGGCCTTTACTACATTTTTATAATCTGATCCGGCCATACTGGCTCGACCCTGCCCTGGGCCTGGCTCAGATTTGGAACTTCAGCTGCTGGATATCCTTCCTCGTATTGTCTTTGGTGGTCCTCATCGGCTGGGGCAGCTCCACATGCTTTGGATGTTTTCTGGCCCATTTTACTGCTGCTCCCGTTTTTACGTTTGTGTGTGTCTGTGTGTGTGTGTGTGTGTTTGTGTCCGTGTAGGTGTGTGTGTGTGTGTCCCACCTAGAAGGGTATTGGGACCCCACTACCCTGGCCCATTTGTTCATATGTGCCGCCCCCACCATAATGGTCTTTGTGGGACTGTCTTGTGTTGGTTGGCTACCTTCCTTTGTATGTCAAGCCACTGGAACTTGCTTTGCCAGGTTCTCCTGTCCACCTGGAGCCATCTAAACCATTTCCTTCACCTTTGGCTGGTGTGTGCCACGCGAAGGAAGGGCAAATGTTATTCTTTTTGTCCATCAGGGGTCATTGTTGGTCCAGGGTTCAAGTCTCTGGGTGACCTGATCCCTTAAATCCCCCTGCAAACGAAAAGCTTTACTTACCAGGTTGTTTCCCCTTTATTGGAACTGTCTTTTCAGAGGGCAAAAATCTTTGGTACTTTTCTCTGGTCCCTATATTGGTGGGTTATTCTCTTTCCATTCCGAGGTCCCCAATGGCAAAGATTTCTGCAGTAGTGCTTCAACCGCATTTCCACATTGATCTGCATTGGGGCCTGAATCCTACTTGGCTACATTCCCTAGTGGGGCTTCTGGGCCTCGAACCTGGCCCTGGACCTCTTCAAGGAGTTCCTCACTGGTGTCTCCTGGGATGGGTTGCCAGCATCTGTGCACCTGTGGGGTATGTAATAGATGGCACAAGAAATACTGAGTCTCCAAGGAGGTACAAAGGTTTTTATTCAAATGTTCTGGGCCTTAGGACGATCCCCATTTCTCTCTTGTCTCAAAGCACCTGCTCCCTGACTCAGGTGGTTTTATCCCCCAGTTCATAGTTTATTATTATAATTATAACTATAATTGTTTTTTTTATAACGCGCTTAATACTGAAGAGGTTTCTGGGTGCGGACCCAGGATTCGGACCTGTGTTGCTCTGGATTATTTTGCCACTGAGCTATACTACCAATACCAATTGTTTCACCCTTGGTATTGTAAGGAAGGCATGGTATCAACAGTAAAACAGACACAAGTGACCACAGTTCCAGGGTGTTTATTGAACTTCAACAAGGGTGTGATAAACGCCTATCTAAACCTAAATCTACCAAAGGGAGAAAGTTACGACCATCAAATAATAATACAGTCCTAGTGGAGTCCCATCAAAATAAAAGTGCCTAAACTGTTGCCAATCCTTACCTCTAAATACAAATAGTGTGGGGTAGTGTTTATGAAAATGATGTGTTGGGATGTTCAGGCCGTTTGCCTCCTTTTCCCACGTTTTCAGCACGGGACAAGGCAGTTCACTCGAGCATAGCACACTCTCTGGCTTTTTCGGCACAAGGTTAAAGTTCCATAACCAGCATCAGGACCTTCTGTGCCCAAGTCTCTTTCTTTATCAAAGTCTCTTGATTCAGCAGGCCTGATGTACGACAACAAACACAAAGTTCCTTTTCTCTTACAAGTATTTAATTCAGGTGATTCACTCTTCACCCTGGATCTCCTTCTTCCGGGCTCAGATCCCCTCCAATGTTCAAAGAGTATCCTTTCTCTGTTGACTGAACAGTTCACCCCGGTTCCCCCTCAGCTGGGCTCAGATCCTTCCTCTTACACAATTAGTCTTCCTCAGCCGCGCTCAGATAAATTTCAGTTCACATTAACTATCGAAGACTTTCGAATGTGCACAGGGTTTAGCCTGAACCGCTGCAGGACCACTTCGATTTCACAATTCCTTTTTACATTTGACACCTCTCAGTTGGACACCTAGCAGAGACTTTCGAATGAGCACCCACGTGGCGCTGGACCATTCTGTATACAGTATCTATCTTGGCATCAAAAGTTCAGTCACTCCTTTAAAGTTCAAATATATTCGTGTTGCTCGTCACATACGCTGCACACACTGTTCTCTTCAGATTTCTTCATACAATGTTGCCGCTTGCAACCTTGGTTCTAACACAGACCGGTCTGCTATCAGTCTCCCTGACTCACTGGCTGTGCTGACTTTACTGGCGCTGCTTCGTTGTAGGAGCCAAGGACAGTACCACAGCGGCAAACGCTCCTCCCCGCCTTGGCTATCGACGCGGGAGAGCCCCGAGTACCTCTGACACATAATGCAGGTTTCTTCAGTATCCAGTCACTTTATTGCAAACATTACAAAGTGGTACATAACAGAGCAGACAATAACACTGAAAACCACTAAAAAGATTAAATAAATATATAAAGGGAAGTGGGGATAAGGGGTGAAAATGGGTCAGCGTGGCATTATAAGGGTAGAAAAACAGGAGGCTTGGGGGGGCGTAACCCCCAAATAAAAAAATCAAAGATTTGGGCCCTCATTACAAGTCAGGCGTTAAGGGTTTAACGGCGCCATCGGCGCCGTTAACCCTTAACGCCTGATTCATACTTTAACGGCTGCTTTTTGCAGGCGTTAAAGTCCAAGGCGCTAAGCGACCTTGGTGCTAATTACGACACCGTAATTTACGGTGCCGTAATTAGCGCCTTCCCCATCCCCATTATGCCCTATGGGGCAAAAATAGGAATGGGGAAGGGCAAATGGTGAATGGGGAATTACCGCCCCACTCACCTTGGAATGGGGCGGTAATTCCGCCATCCACCATGGCGGAATCCGACATGGTCCATGGTGCTAATAGCACCATGGTCCACCGCCTGACTTGTAATGAGGGCCTTGGTGTTTTTCTGTTTTTTGCCCGCAATGAAATGTACCACTCTGTAATTGTGGTCAGTAAAATCACTTATAACTGCCTCTTCAGCTTTAATTCCTGGTCTTATGTTTCGTATTCTCTAAGCCTCGTGAAAGTAACGGTTTTTCTGAAAAGTTCAAGGGCACTTCCCTCCTTGCAACCCTCTCTGGTCTTGCCGTCTTTCCCCTCATATTAAACTGCCATCTTGGAACTGCTACTTCCTCGTGTGCTTTGCCTTGCTCAAAGTGCGCTTTTGTGCTCCGCCTTTTATCCGTGTGGGGAAGTGTGATGGAAGTCAGGCATGTTTAATGATCAGTAATTGCCCGACTGCCTGACCATTGTGTTGGGACATGTCAGGTATATGGCTCAGGTGTTCGTCTTTTTTCTCTCTGTGAGCTGTCCATGAGATGTCTGTGAGAAAGTGTTTGTGTCAGGAAAGGAAGGGGTGGGTGGGGGGGGGGTGTTGAGTTCCTAAGTATCCTGATAGGATAGGGAAAAGGTGGGAGAGGGATACCGGGTCCCATACGGTGTCCCACTCCCAGAAGACCCCTCATACAGGTGATCCTCCCGCACTGGTCCACCCCTTGGAACTGGATCCAACAGTGATGGCCATATCCTGGCCACCTGGATGACAGATCCCTGGGGATTAGCAGGTGAGACACCTTCAGGTTTTTCACAGTGTGCTTAAAAAGCTAAATAAACTGCAATGTTAACTTAAAGGTGTACAGGCTTATCCATCTATACCCCCCCCCAGGAACTTCCAGCTCTCCTTACTCCATCAATGGGTTAGTTTTCTAAAGGAAAGTGGGGGATTGTGCCTTCTGGACACTCAGGCCGTCTTTTTTCTCTCAAGTGCATGTCTTCCTCTCCCTCTCACTATCTGATGTTCTTCTCCCACTGTTCCTCCTTCCAACTCAGTCCCCCTTACTCTGCCTTCTACTACCTTCTCCTTATTCCCTCCAATCCCACATCCTCGCCTTAACCCTTCGATATTACACATTACTGCTCCCTCATCTGCACTACTGCTCCCTCCTCTGTACTTTTCCTCCCTCCTCCATACCACTACTTCCTCCTCCGTACCACTATTCCCTCCTCCACACCACTATTCCCTCCTCCACACTAATACATCCTCCTCCATGTTACTCAATCCCCATCCTTCAAGTCTCTCCAACCACTTCACTGCCACTCCTTACACTATCTCCCCTAACCACACCTGTTACTCTTCCACACACACCCCGCAGTACTGCTTGCGCTCAACAACCAACACCTCCCCTGCTCCAGGAATCACCTTCACTGTCCACTCCTCTGCCCTTCCTCCTTTTGGTCTGCCAGCTCCACCTCCCTCCACCTTCTCTGACCTCACTTGAGCAACCCACAGCGTCCTGTTTCCTGGGGCTTTTTTATCCTCCTCCCCGCCTTCTGATTGATGGTCTGTCCCTAATCAATTAAGCCCTGTCTTTCCCACTTAGGTTTTCCAAATGGTATAGGCTTTAAATGATGGGTTAAGATCTGCCCCTTTTCTCCGCGTGGGACCGCTTTGTAATACCCAACGGTGTACGCAGTCCCAGTTTATATTAGAGAACAATATCAGGGCTTCCTCCAAGGTGAGTAAAGTTACTTTTGGGGTTTCTACCCCCTTTTGAACTATGGTAAGCTAGGTGCCCTGCAGAGGACTCCTCTATGGGTGTCCCGGGGTTGCAGTATGTTGCATAGCTAAATGCAGATGGACTCCGTCTTTGTTCTCTGCTCTCCCGGCACTAATGACAGCCAGGTTTGCGCATACGCTGGTGTGAGCAAGGAACGCACCTCGCTCTCTTACAGTTGCTCTCGTAGGCCAGGATGTATCCAAGTCTGTGTATCACACACTGCAGTGTCGCCTCTCCTCATTGTTCTTGGTATTCCTGACATTAGAAGAGAATCTTCTGCCACCATGTTGGTTCACAGGTATTAGGTGATGCATTTCATTATTGCATAGAAACATATTGGCACTTGGTGGAGGGGGCAGGAATTGAGGTCCTCTTCGCTGCCGAAGTCCATCTTTAGGGTATGATGGTGATGGACACAGGGTTTCTCCCTAAAGGGTGTCTTCCATCCGGGGGGGGGAGGAGGGGTCCGTACCCTCTCTTGACAAGATCAGGAGACTGATTTTATCATAGTTAGAACTGACATTTACATTGCTTTTCATTAGAATCGTAGAACTGTGTACTGACTTTGTCCTGTATTCCTTGAGGAACTTTTAAACCTTATCTGAAACTCTTCTGTAAGTGACATTTGCAGGTGGTAACCTGGACGTCAACATTTTTCCCAGTTTCTCTTTGGATCCCTGGATGCTTATGATATGATATGATAGGGTATTTATAACACGCTTAATACCCAGAGGTTTCTAAGCGCAGACCCAGGTATCGAACCTGTGTTGCTCCGTGTCGTCTTGCTTCCAAAGCCAGCACGTTGGCTCTGAGCTATCCTTCGGTCCAAAGACAAAAATTGTAGCTGTTGATCCTGATTTTTATCTGCTTTTTTGAAGTTCTGCATTACATTCTTAATTATGAAATGTGTTCTTCTGTGTTGCCTAATGAGTCCTTGTGACTAGTCCTCTAATTTATTCTGTCCTTGTGTGGGGCTCATAATATTATCTGCATGGTTAAAGTCCTGCCTTACACACCTGCTTTTGAAATGGCTTGTTACCTGGTGACACTTTCTGCTATTTATATTACTGTCTTTTCCAAGAGTGTAATGAGTCCTTGTTGCTAATGCTGTAAGTCTGATCGCATCTTGTCTTTTGGATTTTGTATTTTAAAGTGTAAACCCTTTTTCTTCTTTTTACATTGATTGTTTACCCTCTGTCTGTATATTTAAAGTGTAGTCGGCATTTGGAACAGTCCCGCTTTTATGTGCTGGAGTGTGAAGAATACTGTATTAATTGTTTGTGTCATCTTAATACTGATAATGACTGAGTAAATGTGATGTTGTATTATGTCCATGTTCCCCATTCTTCCGCCTCTCCCCTTAACCTATATGTGTAGAATATATCACCAGATGTAGGTCACACATGTTAGTGGTAGGGGTGGATTGTGGTTTTACTGACATATTTGTGCTGATTCATCAAAAGGATCAAACGTTTATTAGCCATACAAATATTGGAAGTCAATGGATCATGAGTTCCCCTAAAATAAAGGGTGATGGTTGTTACCCTATAAAAAATGCATACTTTTTTACCAGAGAAATAATGCTGTTTTCTTATAATTTCTCTATGACTCGAGTGCTTTAAGCACAGAACACATTTCATCCAACACTTGGGACCAAATAAAATCAACACATTGAAAACCCTCAGTCTGGTTTTGAAATAATGAATACCATTGCATTCTTTTTTTAGAGTATTAAAAGTTTATTTGGGGAACGCAGAAGCTGCCCATAAGAACAACAACAATGTACTACAGAATTGCAATTCAACATACACAAGAAGGAAGATTCCAACATCATAAAACTGATAACCCATTTTGAGAATCCAAGGGGGAAAAAAAGAAGAAAAATAACTGAAGACAGATTTCAATAAAAGTGTCATGACAGCGCACTCTTCATAAATGATAATAAAGCCCAGTGTACACATAATGACTCAGCCCATAACAGATAACACAGAGCAGGTACATACTGCAGGAATCCCTGATCCCGCAAGAGTGGTTTAAGTGTACAATCTTTAATAGGTGAGAAAGCTGGGTAAAACAATAAAAAGAAATGGGTCAGGTCTTTCTTAGGTACGTCACAAAAAATACACGCATGATTCTCATTACTGTTAGACCAGGCCGCCACCACTGCTCTCAAAGGAATACAGTTAAAATGTGCCTCTTGTAATAAAAAGGCGCTGAGAAACATGTCCATGGCTCTGCCCTCCCCCCCCCTTGATGGTCTGCTTAAATCTTAGTCTGCTTGTTAACATGGGTTTTATCACTAAAACTGAAGGAATATTGGACCCCCAGATAATCAAAGCTATACACGCTGGGGATCTGCACACCCTTGCCAAACATTGTCTGGAATTTGGATGGCCATTTCCCCCTACTACAGACCATAACGGATGGTTTCTGGTCCAGTGAATCCATGAAAAAAGAATAATAGTCGATAAGACGCTGCAGGGCTCGGGGAGTACGGCCCAGCAAGACTGTATCGTCTGCATAAGCCAGGAGTGGCAGAAGCCTATTTCCCAGCTTGTAGACATGCCAAGGAGATTTTAGGAAGTGGTCATATAGACCATTGATATACAGGCAAAAGAGCAGGGATGCCAGCACACAGCCTTGTCTCATTCTCTGCCCCACTTAATAAAGGGCAGTGCACCGTTCATGTACCCCACTCCTCACAAAGGCCACCGTTGAGAGATGCAGTCTCTCAAGAAGATCTACCAATGTGCCTGGGCAATTCATGAGTCTGAGCACACACCATGTTTAGTATGATTGACCATGTCAAAGGCGGTGCCTAGGTTCATGAAGACAAGAAAAAATATCTCCTCCTTGATTTACGAGTGGGCCACAGCCAAGTAAAGGTTCAAAGACTGCTCAGCAGTTCCAAGAACTGGTCTAAATTCCAACTGAATGGGGGAAAGAATATGACTACACTTGGCTGTGAACTCCCATCTCCGCAGAAGTGCGCTTCCCATGATTTTAAACTTGAAGTCCAAAAGGCAAATTGGTCTATATGATGCTGGTAGTACCCTCAGCCCCTTTTTGTAAATTGGCTGGATCAGTGCATGTGACCAAGAGACCGGGTACACACTGTATAGAAGACATGGGGCCTCATTACGAGTTGGCTGGAAAATCCGGCTCAATTACCGGCATGGCGGGAAGTGCGTGTCCGTGCACTCAAGAATGCGCTAACAGCGGCCGATCACGAGTGCGCGAGCACGCGCATCCCCCCATGCCGGTAGTGGAAAAACCGCCATCCCGGTAAGGGCACACCAACCCCCCTATACCGGCATTGTGGCTTGCGTCCACTCCGTAACCTCCTTCAATGAACCACTAAAAACCGGCACGGTAACTCCGGCACGGAATCACTGTGTTTGCAAAACCGGACCTGGAAATTACGTCATCGCGCAGGAACGGGAAATGGGCCGGCGGCCATCTTTAAAAACACAATCCATTGCAATCCTCCACAACCACCACTCCTCCCGTGTCGTCGTGTGTCAGAATAGCATCATCATGTCCAAGGCCAGCAGGAAATCCACCCAGAGGAAGAGGAAGCAGCGTTTCTCGGACGCTGAGCTCACCATGCTCGCCAACACGCTGGAAGAGCATGCTGACATAACCCGCAGCACAGACCTAAAGCATGCGGCCCAAACCCGCAAAAAAGAGGTCTGGCTTGAGGTCGCTCAGAGGGTGTCAGCAGTGGGGAGCGCCCCAAGGAGTGTGCGTGACTGCCGGAAGCGCTGGGACGACCTCTGCCTCCATGTCCGGAGGATCCTGTTGGAGAACCGGAATGCCGTAATGGCGACAGGCGGTGGCCCACACTCCCCAGTCAAATTGATGCCATGGGAGGAGACGGCAAGTGGTTTCATCGACCCTGAATCCATTGAAGGGATCGGAGATCAGGAGGCCGGCGCAGCAATCACCACAGAGGAAGGTGAGTGTACCATCACAACCACGTATTACGACACATGATGTGGCCCAACTGATGGGGAAGTTAGAGTGGGCAAGGTGACGCATCAACATATCCATAGAATAATCATTGTCACTCCCTGCACCACATGGACGCTGAGTGACGACCCCAATCCCAACAGAGGTGCCACATGACTCAACCATGCCCATGCACCCACCACACAGAGACCAAACTAATGCTACCCCATCAGCCATGCATTGATTCCCCACATACTGTTACGCTCACCTGACTCCCACAGAGGCGCTGGCCTGGTTTGCGCTGCTGTGACCTCTTCTAAGGTGATGCGCAGGGTTCGGAAGACGGACTGCACCGGGCCCCCAAATCTGGCTTGTCTGGCTCGCAGAAGTATCCTTCTGTAGGCGAAAATAGGGGATTAACTGTCTGCGGGGTAATGCAATCGGCCTCCCACTTTCCCCTCTCACCCTCCTTGAAACCCTCCTGTGATTTCTCGTAGCGTCTCACCTTAGGGTCTGGAAAGACGAGCTCTCCATCCTGCTTCTGATGCAGGGGCGCGTTGGTATCCAGTTACTTCACTGGATTTTCGGATTGGTGAGAACCAAACTTGCTTGGCTTCCAGGTAAATTTTTTGATAAGAGGTTCCCCTTGTGTCCATGCATTAATGTACTAATGCTAGTGTCTTTTTCCCCATAGGGGCCGGGGTACGGAATGCCGGGGAACAGGCACCGACCCGAGATGAGAGGTGAAATCCTTGTAGAAATCAGGTAAGTCTTTAATGAGCGTTTTTTGGTAATGTCTTTTCATTCGCTCATTAACGCTGATGTCTCTTTTTCCCCTTAGGGGCCGGGGTCCGGAAATGCCAGGATGCTGCGAGGACCCGAAATGAAGAGGGAATGAATCAACAGGTAAGTCTTAACATGGAGATTTAGCTTTCCTTATTCCCTTCTCTCTCTCACCTTTTGTTCTGGTCTTTTTCTCCCTAGGCGCTGGGGCGTGACTGCGAATCCGGATGATCGCTGCTGAACATGGAGGCGCCCTGTAAAGGTGAGTGGAATGCAGCGCTGCAGCGATCGACGCAATGAGCTTTTAAATTAAAGTCTTCCTTTTCAGGATTGTCGGCGAGATGTCTCCGGGATGCGGATTTAGCAGGTAAGGACTTTTCCTTCTTCTGTTCTCTTCTTCTCTTCCTTTGCAGGTGATCCAGGATGCTGGCAGGCGTGGCAGAAGTCAGGATGCAGGAGCAGACACGGTGAGCGTCCAGCTGCTAGATGCAGAACAACGCGAAGCACGTGTGGCTGTTCGGGTGGGGTTTAAATAGCCTTGGAAGAAGTTCCAGGTATGTATCCTTCCTCCAATCAGGTATGTATCATTCCCCGACCACGCCCGGATGGTAAATTAGTCCCACAGGTAAAGTAGTTCCTTTCAGGCCTCAAGAAGGCCGGGATCCTGCAGCATGGTCTGCATCAGGTAAGTGCACCCAAGCATTCCCATAATGAGCCTGGCGCCTATGGCGCCAGGACTGATGTCTTTTATGAGCCTGGCGCCATAGGCGTCAGGACACTGTCCAAAGGGCCCCTATATGGGGTTGCTGGGTCCTTCCTTGGGGACTGGATGTCCGCTTTCGGGGACGCAGGGCTTGAACCGGCTCTCCGGGAGCGGGCATCATGACACATACCCCCTCAGTACACCTAAAGCAACAACCCAGAAATGAAATGATGGCTGAATGCATGAACATATCCCACTGCAATTCATCATAGCTGCCATTTGACAACATCACTGATGACCTGCATCTCTTCTATCCCCCAGGTACCGATGATGAAGGTGGACCAGTGGACAGGGGTGCAAGCACGTCCAGTGCACGCAAGGGGACCAGGGCCACCGCAACCCACCAGGCCAAGGAAATGACATCTGCCAAAGCCAGTGTGCCACGCAAGACACCAACCCTGCAGGGGACACCTGCACCCACTGTACAACAACAGAGAACCACAACAGTGGGAGCCGTGCCGCCAGCCACCAGGGACGTGTCCATAGAGGTGGAAGATGATGCAGATTTGATGTCTGGCACACCCACCACAAGCCACATTGCCAGCCCCCAACCTCTTGCGGAGTCTGAGTGCCTCAGTGATCCCTGTCTACATGACTCTGACCTCTGGGAATCAGACTATGCGCTGTTTGAGGACAGTGCCCCGGACGAGGGCTCCGCGCAGGCGTCTTCGACCACCCTGCCAGCCACCACCTTGCCAGCCACCACCTTGCCAGCCACCACTCTGCAAGCCACCACTCTGCCTTCCTCCACCCTGCCAGCCACCACCCTGCCAGCCACCACTCTGCAAGCCACCACTCTGCATTCCTCCACCCGGCAAGCAACCAGCACACCTTGTTGGAGTCCCGCCTGACAAGGGTAGAGGGCCGGCAGGAGTCCATGCTCCAAATCATGCACCAGCAGGTAGAAGCAGGGAAAGAGGCCATGAGTGCCATTGTAACGGCTATTGCAGCCAATACTGCTGCAGTGGAGGCACATACGCGTGCCTTCAGGGAGTGTATGGGGTCACTGACAGAGGCCCTCCTTGCAGGTAACGCTCAGATGCAGCGGCCACACCTTGCCACAGACAGTGGATTGACAATAGATACCTCCGCAACAACTACCCCTACCACCTCGTCGCAATCCAGTCCAGTGCGTCTGATGAGGAGGAGCGCACGACGGTCGGCCATGGCACCCCCCGAACCAAAACTTCCTAAGAAGTGAATGCACGGACAATGACATTGTGTAGAACCACATTGGGGAAGGGAGCACTGTTCGTTGCACATATGAGGACACTTTGCATCTGTGGGGTGGGAGAGGGAGTACACAGGGGTGTTTTGAGGGTTTGTGGGGTGGGAGAGGGAGTTCACAGGGGTGTTTTGAGGGTTTGTGGGGTGGGAGTTCACAGGGGTGTTTTGAGGGTATTATGTCCGCCACATCACGTTTGATTGAAATACACCGTAGTGTGCAAGCATATCATTGTTTGGACTTCATTCTTTTCAGACATGTGCATTCATTTTGTTTGGTGTACAGTGGGCCAATTGGGAACATCAAGGTGTGCATGTCCTGATTGAGTGTGTCGTAGACACATTATTCACATCGTCCATGTGTTTCTATGGATTGTATATATTTTGCATTGGCGTACACCATGTCTATCCCGTGCAGCACGTACTGGCAGGGGGACTCCTTCGCCTCTGTCTCCATCCCCTTCATCCTCACCCAGGGCATGCCTGTGAATGTGAGGTGGCAGTGTTACATTCCTTCAGACGCACATGTTGTGCACCATGACACAGGCCATGGTGATCTGTGCCACGTTCTCTGGCCTACATGGGAGTGCCCCACCAGGCCTGGTTATGCTGCGGAAACGCACCTTCAGCAGGCCAAAGGCCGGCTCAATGTCTACACGGGTACGAGTGTGCACACAACTGTACTCCTCTTCATGGCAGTTCTGCGGGTTACGCACAGGGGTAAGTATCCAAGGCCTCAAGGGATGTCCTCCATCACCTGCAGGTGGAGACGAATCGGTATGTGTTGCTCAGAACTACCACCTTCAGGGAGCACAGTCATGTCAGCAGCTACTTGATGTGGGCATGCACATGTCCCAGTACGTGTAGGAAATGGTCACCTAGATGCAATGTATACTGTAATGGGATGTGGTACACTGGATGGGATTGAATGGAAGATACAGGGTCTATTCCTGCATGCTGAGGGTCATGTGCTGCGGTATTGCGACAATGTGTAGTCTGGAGATTCATGAGGGATATTGTTTGCTATGCATGGTCAGACTAGCCGCATTGCCGTTGTTGCCATCCCATTCAGTCATGCATTGCTTGCCAACACCTGTGCCCTGGTTGAGCCTCTTACATATTTTCATCCGTATGCATCATTTGGGATGTGTGGAACAGTGATGTGTCCTGTTCCGTTCGGCTGGTTCAGGCGAGGAGTGTTTGCCTCTGCATGCCTTCCCAAGTCAGTGGCTATTGGCGCACTGGTGTGCTTTTGCACGCACACCTTTCCCACCCTGGTGCAGTGGGCCAACCCCCCTACTGCATCCGCACACATCAGGGATTCATGGCTGCCTGTGTGCTTCATGAGGGCATCGTGCACTTGGTTCAGCATACGTGTAGATGGTGGTTGTGAACTGCCATGCAGCTGGCCCGTAGGTGCCTGCGGACAGGTAGTGTAGCACAGACAGAACCCTTGGTGGTGGGGGGATGGCAGTGCGTATTTATACGTGGATGAAAATGTATCATGTACACTATGGTGGTGATGGTGTCACAGTCCAACCGGTATAGGGTGTGGATGTGCCAGGGGTTTGGTTGGATGGGCTGGGTCTGGTGCATGGGATTGGTGGCTGCCTACAATGCACTGGTGTCTGCGCTGGTGGTAATTGCTGGCCCTGTCTCACCCTCCTTCTCCTCCTGCGTCTCCTCTGTGCTGCCTATTGTTGCTGCTGTGTCAGTTGTTGCTGTAGTTGCTGTTGTTGGAGCAGTATAGGCATGTCCAACAGTGCCATGGTTGCAACTGATACTTGGGGCATTTTGGTGTGGGAAGGGTTGTTGTGTGTAGGTGTGCTCAGTCTATACTGGCTCAGCCTACATTGACTGATTCTGTGCTCCTGTGGCAGCTGCCTTGTATCCTGATTACTGTTTGCGGGTGGTCTGAGATGCCTGTGTGGCCGGCATCGTGCAGCACGTGATTACCAGGTTCACGATGCCGGTATTTCCATGTATGCGTAGGTTGTGATTCCCCCCCTTATACCGGCATGCCGGTATTTACTCAATGGAGGGGCGCGTGTACGCGCCTTAGCCGCAGTTAACGGAACCGTGGTTTAGGGTGCTGTTCATTCCGGGTTTGGGGGTCGGAATGCAACTGAACGGATGACGATGCCGATATTAGCATACCGACATCGTTTTTCACTTACCGGCATACCTCGTAATGAGGCCCATGGTATCAAACAGTGAAGACAGACACAAGTGATCACAGTTCAAGGGCGTTGATTGAACTTCAGTGGGTTGGTTGAATGCCTATCTAAACCTAAATCTAAGGATGGGAGCAAGCTACGACCATCAAATAATAATAACGCAGTCCTAGTCGATCTCTGTCAAAATAAAAGGGCCTATACTAATACACCTATTGCCAATCCTTACTTCTAAATGCAAAATGGTCTGGAACAATAGTGTTTGCAAAAAGAAAATTGGTCGAAAAATAATATGTCAGGATAGCTGAGCAGTTGGCCTCCCTTCCCCACGTTTTAAGCGCGGGACGAGGCGGCACGTTCGAGCTTCGCACACACTCTGGCTTCACTGCCACAATAATAAAGTTCAAATCACAGGTATCGGGGCCTTCTGTCAAAAGCCTCCTTCAAATAAGTCTCTTACTAAAGAGGGCCTGTAGGAGCACCAAAAGTTTCTTTCTTATCAAGATTTTAACATGCACAATTTCTCGTTTCCAGTGTTCATCATGGGTCTCCCTCCTTCAGGCTTGCACCCCTTTTTACCACAATGTTTACACTTGGTCTCCATCGTTTGGGCTCGGACCATGGATCTCCCTCGTTCGGGCTCAGATCCCTTTAGCACAATATTCACATTCGATCTCCCTCGCCACTCTTTGGCGGGATACCTTACAGAGACCTTCGATTGAGCACCCAAGTTTTTCCAGACGACTCTGTCACTGGTATTGTATCTTTCTCCATAAATGTTCAAACATCCATCAGCAATGAAGCTTTCCTTGAGTCTTTCATCACACGCATTACCAATCTTTGTTCTAGCGCTCTTTATACAAGGTTGCCACTTGCAACCTTGACTTCAACACCGACCGGTCTCCCCAACTCACTGGCTGTGTTGATCTCTCTGGCGCTGCTTTGATCTTGGAGCCAAGGACGATACCATGGCGGCTGCTGTTCCTCCCTGACTTGGTCAGCCACACAGCAGGGCCCAGAGTATCTCCGACACACAATACAGGATTCTTCAATCTGGTTTACTGGCCTTATGCTTTTTAATATGAAGGGTTCTGGAAAGCAACGGTTTCTCGCTGGAAAGGTCAAGGGTATTTCCCTCCTTGCGCACCTTTCTTGGTTTGCCGTCTTTCTTCCCTCGTTCAGCTTCCGTCTGGAAACCACTGTTCCTTCATGTGCTTTGCCTCGCTCAGAGTGTGCTGTCGTGCTCTGCCTTTTATGCGTGTGGGGAAGTTTATTGGAAGTCAGGTGTGAGTGATTACCAGTAATTGCCTGACCATAGTAATGGGACATGTTACGTACAATGCTCGGGTGTGAGTCTGTTTTCTCCCAGAGCAGGCTGTCCGTGTGAAAGTGTTCATGAAGGGAAAGGGGGAGGGTAGAGTTCCTAAATATCCTACCGGGCAGGATGGGGTAAAGCTGTTACAGGGAGAGGGGTACCACATCTCACCATCAGGTGTCCCACTCCCTGAATACCCCTCACCCAGGTGATCCTGCCGTACTGGTCATCCCCTAGGGTCTGGATCCAAAGGCGATGGCCGTGCCCTGGCCACCTGAGAGAGAGAGAGGGAGAGAGAGAGAGAGAGAGAGAGAGAGAGAGAGAGAGAGACCCCCGGGGACTAGCTGGTGAGACACCTTATGGTATCTCACAACAGCCCCTGCACACATGGCATTAAACCCCAAGGTCAGAACGGGTACCGCGAGGACCGGTTCCGACATAAACAGATCAGCTGAAACATTATCCGGATCTGGACCCCTATTGCTAGCTTGACATTTTATAGCTGACATAATTTGCCCTACCAAGAACAACTTATTTTCTTCTGATGAGGATGACTGCTGGCATCCAGAGCTAGCGGCCATTCCATAACCACAACAGAGGGGTCGGCACTAAATAAGGAGGAAAAATGGGCCACCCATGCCTGATCGGTAACCATGTCATCCATACCACCTGACTTGAATCTATAAAAAGGCCCATTGTTCACTATGTCCCAAGCATTTTTCGCATCCTTAGTAGCAGAGGAATTAACCCAGTCCTCCCATGACGCTGCTTCGATTTCATTTTTCCTGACGGAAATGGCCTTCATGTAAACAACCCGGACACTAGCTAGATCTCTGTTCAAACACGGTGTTATTCAAAGTTTCAATCAGAATAGACTTAGATTTCGTGCAGTCTGAGTTAAACCAGCCTGGCTGTGGCTTCACCTTTCTTTTACTAGCCTTCAAGGGAAATTAGGTCAATAAATTGGACAGAAGTGATAAAAAGTTAGACAAGATGGAACTCTGATCTAAACAACCTGAAAAAAAGTTATCAAACTCCCGCCAGTTATTTATGACAATGGGCCTCATTCATTGTGTGGCGGTCCGGAAACAAGGGTTCTGGTACTGTCACTCTTGTTTCCGGACCGACACACTACGAGTCTGCCTGCAGGGGCCGTATCGCTTTGGCCCCGGTAGGCAGAGTCGTCACAGAAGCACCGTTAGCAACAGTGCTGGTGCTTCCGTCTCCCCACTCCCATGGATTCCTATGGGACTCCAGGGGAGTTACCAAACCCTCCACCTTGTGATGTCCCGGTGGCACCGGGAAGTCAGGCGGCGGATTTAGTGTTTCTGGGTCAGCGGCAACCTGCCTGTGGAACCAGCAGGTTGCCGCCAACCTCGGAATGAGGCCCAATGTCCCTCTGCAAGGTCTCTCTGTCAGCTAACTGCCATTTTAATCTATGCTTTTGGCTATCAAGAAAGACACCCGGCTGATGAGACAGTCCTGACAGTACATGCTTAACCCGTTATTTAACCTCAAACCTGATTGCATATTTTTTCATTGTGGCTTTTCCTTTTAACCTAAGGCAATCAACTACCAATGGTATGCTGCAACTCCAGATCTCACCTACTAATACTTCAGTGGTTTGAATAATTGCAGCGTACAAACTTACTTTCGCAACCCTTCTAAAACACAAGACCCAAAGGTACCAGTGGTGTACAAACTGTCGAATTTTGTACTGTGTACTGTGACGAATCCCGAGATGTCATCCCTTCTTCCCGAGGGGGAGCCCCTTCCCATGAGGCCATGGTGGTGAGGCCGCTACCCGATAGTCCACCTGGGGCTGGTACTCAGGGGACAAAGGAGAACATCTCTGGAGAACGCAGGAAGACAATCCTCTACCCACACCTTGCTATCCCATTTTACCCAACGCCTTATCCCATACTTCCATGTATGTCTGAAAACTTACAAATTCCAGAGATGAGGAAAAGCAGGGACTACATAAGTGAGACCTATTTAACAAGTACTGGGATGAGGAGGAGTTGCGGAATAAGGAAGAATAATGCTGAGAACTGGAATGAACAGTCTAGTCCTTTATGTCCATTTATGATAAAAATGAAAGAAGGACCTATATGTAATCAAGTCGACGGGCAAGCCAGCCCCTGAGCACCAGATGTGGCAGCTGTGAGGTGCAGGAGCAGATGACAGTGGAGACCGGAGAGCAGAAGACTCCAGTGAGTTGGAGATGGTGGCTCTCCAGGACCTGACGTTGATCAGTCCTTTGACCGTGAGACCGGGCTCTCTGTGAGGTGCACCGCGGGGTCCAAGAGCCATACTTGTATTGCCAGCTGCCATGGGTCACAGAAGCAGATGCCAGAAGATGACCGCAGAGGAGGAACGGACAGCCAACTCCAGTCTCGAGAAGAGGCACCGCTGTGTGCAGGAATCCCTAAAGGTAACAGGAGTGACGGTCAGACTGGCTGCGATGTAGGGAGGATTGTGAGGCCTAATAAATATGCCACAAGAGTCGTAAGGCCTAAGAAGAGGCCAAAGAGGGTCTTGGACCCCACGAGAAGTTGTGAAAATTAAACATACAAACCCGGAGAGGGGACAAACAGAGTCTGGGACCCTGAAGAGAATTGTGAAGATTGGAGGGAATCTCCCTCTGGCTGGTGGTCTAGTAAAGCCACTGACCACCAAGCAAGGGTAGTGTACCCAGGAACATAAAAACAACAAGAGTAATCTTTCTTGTGGCAGTACTTAGGAGGGAAGGGCTCCATGTACCAAATAAAAAGAAGAGAAATACAGGTCTGGGACCTGCACCCACAAAGGATCCCTCCAAGTCCTCTTCTTCGTGGCAGTACCTTACAGGGGAGTGAACCAGGTCTGCCGAATCCAAACGGTAAAGAAATATGGCTCTGGGACCTGCACCCACAAGAAAAGAGGACCCTCAAAATGAAAGACTGAAAGTGTTGTACTCTGAAAGCAAAGTGAAAGAGACCAGGGGAAGGGAGTCATTCCAACAGGTTGTAGTGAACACTGAAGTTAAGGTACCAGGAGAAGGGAGTCATTCTCCCTGTAACCAAGACCAGGGGAAGTGAGTCATTCCCCCTGGTTGAGTTGAACTGTAAAATCAAGATACCATGAGAAGGGAGTCATTCTCTTGGTAACCAAAGCTGAAAAGACTTACTGATACAAAGAGTTAAAGGATAAGCAGTGTGACTGACCGAGAAGTGCTGGAACTTTGTCTTTTGACTTGCAGGACAATTTTGACCCAGGAAAGGGAGTCCTTCCCCTAAGAAGAAACCAAACCTGAAAGTGAACGTTTATCCCCAGCCCAAAAGAAGGGAGACGGTCTTGTGGACTAAGAAGGTCTACTTTATCTCTAGTTTAGTTTTAAGTGTAAGGGACAGAAGTAGGGTTTTTGACACAGGACGGCGGACTATTGATTTAAACAGACATTCTGACAGAACTCTCAGTGTTTTAGTTGAGGCAGGGAAATCCTTCGTAGGGATGGGAAAAGTTGGGTTTCCTCTTTATTTTCTTGACTTATAAGTCTATAGCAATCAGTCTCCTCCTTATGCACCCTTACAGTACCCAAAGGATTGCTTAACTTTTGCGATCTCGAGTAAACCTAACCAACAGGGTCACAACACAAGAATGTTACTAGAAACCATTTGAGCACTTTATACTGGCATTTACCAGGCACACAAATTGTGACTTTTTAGAAAAGGTAAGTATATTTGTGTGGACATTGCTTTCTTTCAAAGTAATATTGTGTTATCCACCTCGCTCCCCTTTCCAAGGGTTGATTTGGACTGCTTGACTGTTACTACCAGTAAGTGAGCAAGGTGGGACTGAAAGGAACCGGTTTGTCTGGGATTCAAGCAGTACCTTGACTCCCTGAACACACGACTCAGCGGATTCTTCTTAACGCACATAAACGCATCAAACTCTTTGCTCTTCCTTAGCATTGTAACATTTCTAGTCTCTCTAAAGCATAAGTGTGTAAGACCATAAGTCTACAACAGATTTATGATGTGAAAAGAAAAGTTACTTAACTGCAACAATGGTTTTCCAGCTTGATGTTTGATCTAGATTTATGTGCGCCTCTGTCAGCATCACTTGGGGTAAAAGTTGCAAACGTTAAACTGATCATACGTTGTGGTTTGACATAATGATGTGATGATATTGTCAAGTCAAAAAGTGTTTGCTTCAATTTGACGTCACCAGGGATCCGGTATACATACCAATCTAGGTTTTTGCAAAACATTCACCCCCTGATTCATGTCATTATTTGCGCGTAAAACGGACATTTGCGCGCCATTCTGCCCGAAAATCCCCATACCTCAAACAGGGATTTTTCTTTTCACATCATAAATCTGTTGTAGACGTATGGTCTTACACACTTGGGAATCTAAAAAACAGGCATTTAGCTTCAACGCCACCCCTAGAGTGACACTTAACTATTGTTGGATGTCTATTGCTGTAAAGATTATATTAAACTTAAATGCAACTAAAGTTCACCGCACTGTGAATAAGTGGAACAGATCACTCTTGAGTTTTCTGAATCTTCAAGTGCTTTCTTACCATGATAGTGTTTCCGTCTCTGTCCCAGGTCTGTCCCATCTGTTCTGCAATGCCATGGGGAGACCCAAGCTACAAGAGTGCCAACTTCCTGCAGCACCTCCTACACAGGCACAAGTTCTCCTATGACACATTTGTGGTGGGTATTGTGCATATTTGTAAAAATAAACAGCCTTGTTATTGAGTGTATGCAAAAAGACACTTTACTTCTTATTGCACTATTACAATAGTGAATCTTCAGGGGGAGACTCTAGATTCAGTTTGTCTGGTGAATTTGTTTTTTCAATGTTTATCTTGTTGGTCTTTCTCTTTAACTCCTTGAATTGAGACTGATTTTGTTTGCGCTTTTGCTAATAGCAATAAGGATTGTTTACATTTTGCTATTCAGCACCTTTGATTTCTGTGCAAAAATAGAATTAAAGTTAGTACTGTGCCATGTTTAGAACAAAATATAAGGGAAATTGTACATATATATTTTGGAGGCTTGTGAATCTACTTAGATTCATATTATTTGCATAGGCCGTCATCTAGTGATTGGCGTGGAGTATTAACTTTCGTTTTTCAAACTCGAAAACAGGGTGTCAACAGGGGAATGCCCTGTCAGACTATCCCTATCCTGCATGTATAGCAACCTATGATCCTTTGCGTTTTGATATCCTCTGATAGTTTTTCTAACACAATCGGTTTGTCATGACTTTGGGAAGCGGATAATAGCGTTGCACGATTTGGCGATGCTAGATCTTCATAACGCATTTTTTGGACAATCGATCCCTAACAAAGGTTAGATTATGCTGTTGAATGTTCAATAATCTTCAAATGTCAGGCTCACAGTAGGGAGAGCAAAGGGGTAGGGGAGGGGAATTGGTACACATTTTCAAAAGCCATAGAGAATGCCTCTCTTCCCATTTAATATGCTTGGTTATGCTGTGCTGCTAACCCTCTAAATGTGAGAACACCCCCTTTAAATTTTGTCCAGGGTTTAACTTAATTTCCCTGGACGGACAAGCACAAAGTGTACAACAGTTGTCATGCTCTGGATCATGTCATGGACTGCTACTGGGCCCTGTCAAAGGTTTAAGACCAAGACCTTAAGGCAAGGCCAGCACCACAGTGCAAGATGTCGAGGAATCAACTGACAGAGATGTACTCAACCCCGGACAACCACATGTCGAGGTGCCAACATGCAAGGCCTTGTAGCCACTCTAACTGTGCACTCTAGCTCTGAAGACCTGTCTTCACAGCTAGCCATGGAGAAAACACCTGGTGACTAAGAGGCTGCATGCTCATATCACCCTAAACATAAACAACATCTCAAGGAAAGCAGCTGCTCCAAGGCATTGAGACTTCCCTCCAAAAGCAAGCAAAACACAAACCCTTGTGCGGTTAGCTCCGATACCAGGATGAAACGCTCCATGTTCACCACACAAGTCTACTCAGACAGAAAAAAGGTACTTCAACTGAGAACTCGCAACACCAGTAGAAACATGACCACCCTTTCTCTACACATATGTAACTCCTGTTAAATGTCTGCTCGACCAATGGGGGGAGGGGGGTGGTTGAGGGTAATGTTTTAGTTAACTGTTACATTTGGAATATGAAGACGCGTTTGACAATGTTAGAAAGTATAACACTGCTGCTAGCATTTCGCTCATAATGTAACCATGAGCTATAATATATGTATTATATAATGGGAAGTTTTTCCCTTTTTTTTTCTCTTTCTGTTTCTGTTTTTTTGGTTGTCTGATAAAATCAATAAAGTCAAATTAAAAAAAAAAAGAAAAAGGTACTTCTAAAAAGACAACACCCAGCCATCAGCCTCTACAGCTTGTTTCAGGAACATACATCGAGGTAACACTGTTATTCTCTGCTATGCAGCAGAAGGGATTAGTTTAGTTTTCAGTCTGCAGAGTACGGGGGGAAAGGAGATGGAGAAAGATGGCCATCCTACCAAGGTCAACACCCCACATTGAACCAAAACACCAACCCCAATTTCCAAATCTTCAGAGCAGATTCAGTGACCCTCTGTACCCATCACCACCTGAGGATCATTATCAGTATACATACGTCCTCAGAAGAGCTGCTGATAGATGAAATATAGTTGCTTCTGTATACTTCAGTAGGTTCTTCACCACAAGCTTTATTGTAGGTTACATTAAGCTGTTACATAGGGAAACCACTGGGTCCCATGACCCAGGCTGACTTGTTCCAACTGCCTCTGGGTGGAACCTTGGGCTGACATACACAACTAAACATTCCACTAACTCACATCAACATTCTTTCAACCAATACATTCCAGACAAGCACTTAACAACAACAACAACCGTCCCTAGCAGATTACTACATATCTCCCTTTCTTGTGGAAACACTACATACATATGCTCACAACAACACTGCACCTTTGGAGAGGGTGTGTTACTCTGTAAAACATGTTGGGTTGCCCCCCCTTTAATCACTTGGGAAAATGCTATTCCCACTTCTCATAAATGGTGGCAGGCATGACCTTCCCATTACCATTTGCAGGAGGCAGAACCATCCCTGCGGGAGGCATGACCATCCCTATGCTTCTATGGGATCCACCACTTTTCATTCACCTATGTGGGAAAATACTATTCCCACTGCTCATCAATGGTGGGAGACACTCATGCCTCTATAGGAAAATACTAATTCCACAGGAAAATACTATTCACTCTTCTCATGAACGGAGACAGGTATGACCTCCCCATTGCCCACGGGAAAAACTGTTCCCACTTCTCATAAATGGCAGCAGGCATGACTTCCCCATTACCACTAGCAGGAGGCGTGACCACCCCTATATCATTCTATGGGATTCCCATTTGTCACTATGGGAATTGACAAACCCATAATCTCATCTTTAGGAAAGGCCTATCCTTCCTCTACCACTGGCAAAAGGCATGACCTTACTTCAACATACCAGGGTCTACTTACATTTTCATCACATTTCTCTTACTGTAACTTCAAACAGTATTTAACATCAGCAACTTAATCCTGCAAATTCTCAAATCTTTGTTATGCTTAACATTTCATAACATATGACACTCTTTCTACTCAACACAGAATAAATACTATAAATTATTATACTGCTATAATTTCAGAAGAAAAACTCTAAATAATTACACTGCTATAATTCCTTGTTTCTTCTTGCAATTTAACCCTGCAAGTCCTCAAAATGTTATCTCTAGCCACTCCGACAGGCTCTCCCTTCTCACCTCTCCAGGCACACTTCGTGCACATCCCTTTTCATAAACCAAAACTTAATGTCCAAAATGGATAGTCCACAATGCATTTCACTACTAACCTGCAATTCCTCAAAGTGTTAAATTAAATACATGTAGGCACACATATAAATCTCATTCTGCTGACACTGCGCATCCCATATACCACACACAAAACCACAACCAATACGCGAAACTTCTCTACCTATAATACGCTTATAAATGTTATATGCTCAACTAAAATTGTATTGATAGTACATTTCAAAACTAATGAGCATTTTGTTTAACCTATCACATCCGCATATTCTCATTTTCACTGTCACAGTAAAAGGATACTCATATGAGGCTCTGCTTCACGTCCATATCTTCACTAGCCGTTCTCTTTTTCGCAGTCATAGTAAGGATTTTGTCCCTCTTTGGTTGTGAAATGCTCACTACACACACACAGTCGCATGCACCACGCGTAGTGCAACAAGCGCAGGTAGTCTCCTCAACGACACTCCAAGGATCTGTCCTGTGTTGGCTCCTTCACTTTACACTTAATAGTCTCTCAATAGACATTCCCTGCATCCATAACGTAGATACTGCAGGTCCGATATGCTTTTATTTACTTTTCATCGTTCATGTACACGTCTGAAGTTCTGATATATTTTACTTGAGAAAAGGACCGCAATGACACTGACACTTCCTCGTTCCTACGACATCTGGGTAACAATGATGCCACGCCGTCAGGTCCTTTTCTCAGACCTGATTATGGCATCCTCAGGCAACATTTCTGCCAGTTTTCGGGCGCTTCACCAACACCGCCTCTCTACACTGCTACGTCATCATACTATCTCTGAACAACCATGGGCTAGCAGCTCCGGCGGCCCTCCTGGGCAACGGCTTCCCACACACTGATTCAGCGAAGCCACACACAACTGACAGACCTGGGAAATCTTCTTATCCGCCTGGGCACTTAACGGCTCACACTGCCGGTACATTTTCATTTAATGAGTGCTGCTCTCTCTGCCATTTCATATAGTGTAAACCCGGGCAGCTCTTTCTGAAACTTTAACTGTTACATATTTCCTCAGCACAACAACCTTTGCTGCGTGAGACAGGTCCCCCACTATTCCTTGCAGGACTGTTACCACGGTATTCCCCTTTCACTTTAGCTTGGACCCAAAACAACAATTCATGAAAATTCTTAGCAAGTGCATCTTCATAACTCTTCCCCTATGGGCTGCTAGGCTTCACAAACTCTTCCTTTCTCCTGCTTTACCCCCTGGATACTGCACTGGGGCTTATCTTCTTCACTTGTCCCCTGGGGCCTGTGCCGGGGCTTTCTTAACTTCTCAACCCCCTGGATGCTGCACTGGGCTACCCCTTCCTTTCCCATGTGGGTGCTGCTTCCACCCCTATTTCCCTGGGTTTGCGCTGGGATTTCTCTTAACACTAGGAGTTCTTGGCCTTCCCCTTCTTATTACCCTGGGTGCTGCCTCCATCCCTTTCCCTGTGTGATGGGACTTACTACTTTCTCCTTGGGGGGCAGTGGTTCCTCTTCTTTTCTGCTGCTCCCCCCTCAGCAGACTGTTTCCTCTTCTTTTTCTTTGCATGCAGGTTCTTAGTCCTTGTCGCCAATGAAATATAGTTGCTTCTATATAGTTCAGTAGGTTCTTCACCACAAGATTTATTGTAAGTTACATTAATCTGTTACAAAGGGAAACCACTGAGTCCCATCACCCAGGCTGACTCCTTCCAACTGCCTCTGGGTGGAACCTTGGGCTGACATACACAACTAAACATTCAACTAGCTCACATCAACATTCTCTCAACCCATACATTCCAGACAAGCATTTTACAACAATAGGTTTGGCATAAAGGCCCTGAAGTCAGATGAGGTTACCGACTAGAGGAGAAAAAACACATTTCTCACTGCATTCCACTGCTACAATCCGTGAAGAAACGGATTACATCTTCTCTTTTGAAACCAGTCACAATTCAACCAGTGAACCAAAATATTGAAAATAAATAGCGACCTGCCTCCATGAATCCAATGTACATTAGGGGCCATGAAGCACCAGACACACTAGTCGCTACTACAGCTAGTAAGAGGGCTAATGCTCCCCTGTCAGTTACAGAGTATAATGACAAGGAGAGTAGGAGATGTGCATATAGAAAATGTCACTGCTTCTATGGCCCGAAACAACATGGAAGCCTTGGGGACAGATCTACAGACATACATTCTAAAGATCTTTTAAGGGGGGTAACAGACAGCTAATGCCTTTGTCAAAATTATCTGAATAAAGCGGAGACATCAGGTCACCAGATAGCGGTAGCAGTCGTAAATCAACATGAATGGCTAAGGGGAACTGGATTTGGACTAGAGACTCAAGCCACCCTCCTGAACAAGCCCTTTTAGGAATTCATCCTCTTTGGGAAGGTGGTTGATGAGGCACTTAAAGGGCAAAAAAGAACACAAAACCCTTAAGACCCTAGGCCAAATTGCAGGACCAAACATTATTTGCCTGCCTCAGCACAGTCCACCCAGACATCAGGTAGTGGGGGTTCACTTCGCCCCAACCAAAAATCTCTGCATTCAGATGCGTACTATGTGAACACTGCTGAGGAATATCGAGGAAGAGGACAGACCCCAAGAGGGGTGTCTTCTTTAAGTGACAGCAAAATCCAAGTACCCTCCCACGGCTCCCCAGTGGGGGTGAGATTAATTTCATTCACCCATGCATGGGAGGCGATAATATCTGATAAGTGCGTGCTGGACACAGTGATTCAAGGGTGTTGCGTTGAAATTCTAAACAAGCCTGGCCATCTGCTATAACCCGAAAGGAGAATATTGTGTGAAGATCGTCAGCTCCTACAAGAGGTCGATACACATCCAACGAAGAATGCCATAGAACCAGTTCCCTATCATCAGGTAAACAAGAAAAAGATGAAACAAAACCACAGAAATTCCGAAATGACCACACTTTAGAAGATAATTCCACGTCTGAAAAAGGGCAATTGCATAGCGGTATTGCACATGAAAGATACATACTTCAATTTTTCAATATTCTCAGGAAATTTCTAAAATTCAAAGTGGACTCACACCATTTCCAATTCAAAGTGCTTCCTTTGGTTTGGAATTGCATCAGCACAATGTATATCTGCCAAAGTGTTGTGGTGGCGGCCCATCTTTGTCGTCAAATCATTCAGGTATACCCTTATCGAGATGACTGGTTTATGGCGGGGAAAATAAGCACTTCACTTGCACAAAGCTCAAAAGACAGTGGATTTACTCCACCAACCAGGATCTTCAGTCAGCGAGACCCAAGTCAAGTCTCACACTCTCTCAAACCAAACATTCCTAGGAGCAATTCTAGACACACAAGCAATAACCTAACCCTCTCAAGAAAGAATTCAAGACTTGGTAGCCCAGATATCCTGTTGTCAAGCCGAAGCTCTGACAACAATCTGGAAGTTCATGAAGCTGTTGGAGATGATGGCTTTATGCATTTGCATTGTGCCTCTAGCACACACAAACATGAACACTCTACAGCAATGGTTCACAGACCAAGTGTCTGGTGGCTGTGATGATCTAGTGGTAGTGTCACAAAAGGTGGTAAACTGGCTACAATGATGGTCAGAGAGGCACATGATAAACATCCCACCAATATAGGAAACAACCACCACAGTCAACTTTCAGATTGCATGTGAAGCCCATTTTCACACACTCACTGTGCAGGGCACATGATCAAAGAAGCAGGCAAAGCAATGCATACATGTTTTAGAGCTTTTCGCTATAGAGATGGCACAAGGCTCATTCTAGGACCACATTCAGGACAAGAGCGTGCTCGTCAATGCAGACAATACTACCACTATGTTTTATATAAATAAGCAAGGGAGCATGTGTAAGCAAAGTGCCCATTCAGGATCACTAGTGGAAAATCAACAGACAGATTTTTGCATTAGAGGGCAATCCATTAATGAATCTGTTTGCAACAGCCCAGAGTGCCAAATGCAGAACATTTGCATCCAGGTTCTTTCAGAAAGCGTCACTCCCCCCAACTCCACATGGTAGTACAGAAACAAATACATTGACATTGATTTTTGATTTTTATTGCACCAATGTGGGCAAGTGCAACGTGGTACCTCACCTCCTGGAGATGGTGGTGCAAATACTGGTGGAACTCGGGCCAATTCACAACTTACTAACCCAACAACAGCATCGAATATCATATCCAGACCCACACAAATTGAACTTGTTAGCATGTGTTTGGCCGTTTACAATTGCATCAGAGATGCATGGATATCTTAAAGGAGGCTAGAAAGTTTAACACCAGACACCATTACTACAATAAATGGAAGCGGTTTGTCATCTGGTCTTCAAACCAGGGTTCAAAATTGAGGGGTGCTGGGAGCTAATTAGCTCCTGCTTATAGCCTAAAAGGGGCTGGTTAGCTTGACACCAATATCTACTGAGAGCTAATTGTGTCTCCCCAGGCCAACTAATGCTGAACAAGCACACATATGTGAATTTAATTATGTGTTTGGGACAATCTATAAATAAACATTGCAACACATCTATGACATTTAAAGCGTAAGGGGTCTCAAGTAATGGACAAAATGATATGGTTGAATCTTTTGTGGAAGTTAGATTGGTGGACCTCTATGTGCTAGCTCCTTGCTTCTCAGTGGTAGCTCCTGGTTACTGGTAAATCTGCATTCACAGGAGCTGTTTTTAGCTCCTGCTTATCCAATCTTAATTTCAATCCCTAACAACCTGATTGGCTGCACTCCAGCACATCTAGGCATATATCTGCTGTACTTAACAAGACTGAGGATTGCTTTACAATTCCTTTAAAATCCACCGTGCAACACCGGCAGCATACACTACTTCACAAAAGTTTTTGGCGTGGAAGGTTCCTGTTAAGGCAATTATGGAACGGGTCAAACACATACACAAACCACTCTCTTGTTCCTCCCCCCCTAACTGGTATCTTATACAGTGCTTCAAGGGCTCATGGGGTGTCCTTTTGAACCAATGCATAGAGCATCACTTAAATATGTCACTTATAAGGTTGTGTTTAGTCGTAACGTCGATCACAGGAATACACGACCTACATGCCTTGTCAGTCACAGAACCGTTTATCAGTATTCATGAACCAAAAGTGGTTTAAGAACACACCCACGGTTCTCCACGAAGTACATTTCAATTCTTTGTCTTTTTCCTGCAGGTTGGGGAGGAGATCCAGTCACCAAGACAATCATCTCAGCTGGATTAAGTGCGTTAAATTTTGTTAAATATTGGCACATAAAACTTCCATTCACTGTAGGAGCTCACTTATCGCTAATGTAATCGCTAATGTACCCTTAGAAGACATTTGTAAAATAGCAACATGGAGTTCTATTCACAAATTGATGCACCATTTTGTCGATACACTGCCAAGGGCTGATTGTCAAGTGGGATAAGCTGTGCTTAAATGTCTATTTGCTACTGTCCCATCGGGTCACCCGCCATCTTCTTCTGGTACTGCTTACTAGCCTATGCAAAGCTTGTGAATCTAAGAAGATTCATAAGCCTCAGAAGGCAAGCATTGCTTACTCAGTAATGCTCAGTAATGGTCTTTCTGTGGCTTGTATCTGCTTAGTCACTCAGAAGCAACAAATAATCAAAAGGTTCTCTCCTTTTCAAACATAGGTATTATCAGAAAAAGAAACCATCTGAAGATGCTGGCGCATGAAGGATAATGGGTCCCTGTACATGTCGAATAGGGATGGTGCGACAGGAACACCCCTGTTGATGCCCTGTTTTCGATTTTCAAAAAACATGATGTTAATACTCTGAGCCAACCACTAGATGGCAGCCTAGGCAAAGCATATGACACTATGCAGATATACGCCACAGCAAAAAGATTACCGAGTAAGTAATGTTAATCAAATATATTGTCTCTCAGCTGTGACATATGGTTGTTGAAGTTGGTTCAATGAGACCCCCGTATACCCACCACCTCCATCCCTGTTTAGTCTTTGATCAGGCTAAACTTCCCTACCACGCCACTCCAGGGGCATCCACCTTTGATTTATATAGTGCAATGGATGTTATTTCCCTGCAGGGGCTCGAACTCTGCTCTCCACCACCTTAAAGGTGAACCTCCCAGATGAACCTTTGGCCACATCACCTCCAGGTTTAGACTTCGAGCTAATCATGGCATTGGGTAGGAGCTGGACTTGTAGGCAAAGACAATATAGGGGCGATGATGGTGCTATTTAGTAATCATTCCACGACTCGTTTCCCTGTTCAGGTAGGGTATTGCAGAACCCAGCTTTTGTGATGCATGCCCCTAGCACACGCTACTGTTGTTTCTTTTGTTCTTGTCTGACAGTTTCCACATTTTATGTTGTATGTGTGGCTCCTGGGATTTCATCCAATGTATGTTGGGGTGCCAGACGTAGACCCCCTTGCCTATAGCGTTTGCTGCACCTCACTGACACCGAACAGCAGAATCGTGGGATGGCTGGAGGTACTCTTGTTCAGAGAAGATTGCTTAGCATTTTGCTGCTGCGTTGCCCTTTTGGGTGGGACCTGATTGTTATGCAAATAGATATTCTCCTCGGTGAAAGGTATTGAGAGCTAAAACATGATTTAGACTATCACAAGAGGGCTTCAGCCCTTGCAAGAGGCTACTATAGCTTTTGTTTGCTCTCAGGCCCAGAGGGGCATGGAAGGTTTTGGCCCCACCCACCCAACAACCCCTTTATTCATCTGATGTAAACCTCACACTTACCATGGACTTTGCTGCACCGCAAATGAATGACACCACCTTTCAGATTTCCTTTGATAAAGAGATCCCATTGGAGGAAGTGACTGGAAAGTGGGTGTGCCTTTTTGTAGAGACTAAAGAGCTGGACATTCAGGACAGCAAAGACTTAAGAACATGTCATCAAAGTTTTTTCCAACAGTTAAAAAAGATTTTTGATTGTTTCCAGATAAGTCGGACGACTTCTAGGGTAGGTTTGGGTCGTGTACCTCTCCTTCTCCAGCTGGTTATTGAAGCTGGGATTGGAAGTCATGAGTCAGTTGGCACTGTCCAAAGCAGGGAGTAGATATATACTTGTAGTTGAACACGCTCGATCAGATGTTCACAGGCCTTTCCAATTTAAAACGCAAAACAAAAAATATTTAAACACCTTGTTCCCATCTTTTTGAGTTAAATATCGGAAAGAGATCCTAACCGATTGTGGATCCTATGTTTTTTCTGCCTTAGCTGGTAAGATAAGATGGCTCATTGGGTTGAGCGCTTCCTGCTGCAATCTCTGTGATTTGCAGGTTGCAGGTTTGTACCCCGGCATGACCAACTCGGCTTTTCATCCTTTGGAGGTCGATAAATGAGAACCAACTTCAGTTGGGTGATATTGTATGCAAATATGTTCAATGTAAAACGTTTTGGTGAAAGCGCTATATAAATAACACATCATTATGGGGGGATGTGGGAAGTCAAGGCATTACTGCTTATTCAAACTCTGCACTTCTATTGCCCTCAGACGAATGACGTAGTTAAACGCTTCAATCAAACTTTGAAGTGCCTACTGTTCGAGCTAGTGTTCAAAGATGGGAGGAATTGGGATGATCTGAGCTCATTGGCCTTGCTTGCAGTCTCTAAGATCCCACAAGCCTCTGTCATATTTGACCTAGTCTATGGGAAGGAGGCCCAGGATATCCTAGATATTTTCAAGGAGAACTCTGAAACTCAAGAAGAACCGGCTTTGAATTTGGTCCAGTTTGTCCAAAGAACATGAGAAAGGATACTTGCCTGCGAATCAACACATGCTTCAAGCTCAGGATGAAGAGAAGCATCTGTACGCTCGACATGCACAATTGGACAGATTAATGAGTTACAAGGTCCTAACTCTACTTCCGAATTTTAAATTGGAGTCCAGCATCCTGATTTGGCCAAACCCTTCTCACGTTTACCACATGAACTGATAGTCCTAACAAACTGTACATGCCCAGAGAATCCAATGTGCTCTCAGCTCATGGGGATGATTCCAGAGGGTCTGCAGCCCCGTCGAATCTTAGACCAGCTGGACTTCCATAATAATTTCCGGGAGGCTTTCAGAAAAGCCAGCATGAGTGAAATATCAGCACAAGCACGCTCCACTTTGGAAGGCAGTACTGCTCTGCCTACCGTCTCCCTGTGGCGCTTTGATAAATGATGAAGAAATGCAGATGTACGTGGTGCCGGACCACTCTGTCTACGGTATTGCATCTTGGCTTCAAAGTTCAATCACTCATCCACTGATTAATTGCATTTGTGTTGCTTGCCACATACACTTCATACACTGCTCTCTTCAGTTTTCATTGTACATTGTTGCTGCTTGCAACCTTGGTTTCAACGCAGACCGGTCTGGTATCAGTCCCCCTAACTCACCAGTTGTCCTGACTTCATTGGTGTTGCTTTGTTGTAGGAGTCAAGGACAGGACCATGGTGGCAAACGATTCTCCCAGCCTTAACTATCGACGCGGGAGAGCCCCGGGTACCTCCGACACACAATGCAGCGTTCTTCAGCCTTGATTCCTGGTCTTACTTTTCCTATTCTCGAAGGTTCATGAAAGTAACGGTCTTCCGTTGAAAAGGTCAATGGCACTTCCCTCCTTGCAATCATCTTCGATTTTGCCGTCTTTTGCCTTGTGTTAAACAGCCATCTTGGAACTGCTGCTTCCTGGTGTGCTTTGCCTTGCTTAGTGTGTGCTTTTGTGCTCTGCCTTTTATCCAAGTGGGGAAGTGTGATGGAAGTCTGGTGTGTGTAATGGTCAGTGATTGCCTGACCCTTGTATTGGGACATGTCAGGTATACAGCTCAGGTGTTAGTCTGTTTTTCCTCACAGTGAGCTGTCCGTGAGAAAATGTTCATGTTTGGAAAGGGGAGGTGGGGGGTTGAGTTCCTAAGTATCCTACCTAGGATGGGGTAAAGGTGTTACAGGGCCTTCCGCATCTCGCCAGCCGGTTCCCACTTCCACTCCCCGAGGACCCGTCACCCAAGTAATCTGCCTGCACTGGTCCATCCCCAGGAAGTGGATCCAAAAGCGATGGGCGTGTCCTAGCCACCTGGATGGAAGATCCCCGGGGAATAGCGGGTGAGACATCTTCATGTTTCTCACAAAGGTCAAATCAAAAAAACAAATAAATTTGCCAGTTATGGTAAGCTATGCAACTATAACTTGCACCGCCACCATGCACTGCTAAGACTAACACCCAGGACATCAAAGATGACATCACAAATGGCATAATTGATGACATCACATTCAGGGACAGTGAGAATGCTAAGCAGATGACTTATTATGGTCATACTGCATTGAAATCCTGATACACATACTCTAAAAGTGCTGTATATGTTGACCATAACCTTGTGCTACGTTCTTTCCTGAGCTCATGGTGCACATAAATGGGACAATAAGGAGAGCCGCAAACAGACAATTCATTTTCTATGCATGAGGATGACCTCTCACCTTAATGTCATTTTCTAGTCATGGTGTTTCTTTCCTCCTAACTAGAGTTTACCTGTATGTGCCTCAGATTTGTATGCATTGATGCTCTCCATATGTATTTTTTGTACAAACGTGTGTAGTAATTATTGTATTGTTAGCTGTTAACGCTAAGTTAAGTTTAACATTAGTCAAGATTCTGATAGGCTTGGATTTATGATTCTACTGGTCAATATTACCAGATTAGAAATACTCTACTTCATTTGTCCATTCTACAGCCATTGCCTATGTGTATCTATTCTTAGATTACTGTATTAACAACAACACTTCAATAGAAGGTTTCTGTTTCAAAAAGTACGTTTTGCGATACGTGGAGTAGCTCATGAGCGGTCTCCCAATTACTCTTCATGTGTTGCTACCAACATTCTAAAGAGAGCCCCTTGTAGGGACTTCATCAGAATTTATGTCATCTGTGATGTCATTTTTGATGTCCTGGGTAGTCTTAGTAGTGCATGGTGGTGGCAAGAGTTATGGTTGCATAATTTACCATAACTGTTGAATTTCTTTCTTTTTTCGATTTTAACTTGCAACCATAACATCCCTTGAACAGTGTTTTTCCAGCGGATTTCATAGGTTTTTATTAGTGAAAATGTTTCATGATGTTACAGCACTGTATGTACGCTATTAATAATTCCAATGTTAACATATATGAAAGAACTATAAACCTGCTTTAACAACCCTGTTTTTTGCAGCGCATGCTGATATTTTTCATTTTCAGCAGCGCATGCTGGGAATGCAAATTATGGTTGAATTGTCTAGGGCATTAGGCTCGACCATGACCCCAACCCCACCAAACCACCCCCTTTATCCACTGCACCTAGCCTGCATCTTAGGTGAGTGTCTACTATACCCCCATGATGTAACCAATGGCCAGTGCTCATGGCTTGTAGCCATGGCCTGTTTTCACAATACATGGGGCATGGGCGTTGGCCACAATAAGCAAATCGGAGTAGACATTAGTCCTTGCCAGGGGCCAGGTCCATTGCCCAGGCACCAAAGTTATATCCATCCCTGTTTTATTTTATGAAAAGTGTCAAAATGTAAATACAAAAAATGGTGATATGACTTAGCCCCCCCCCGCTTGACCAAATCAATTCAAACGTTGCACAAGCATTCAAAGTTGGGTCTATATTCTTTTTGCAAACATTTGTCAGTTTCGTCAAATAGCACCAAATTTATAAGCCATCAAAAAATGTTGGGACCCCACTCTAATTATGCACCGTTTTGACAAAATATCACCAATCTTTGAAGAAACATTCAGAGTTGTGTCTAAAATTATTTTACAAACTTGTGCGCAGATTCGTCAAATGGCACTACCTTTATAAACCATTCAAACATTTTGGGATCTCCCTCTTGGTGAAATAGCGCCAAACTTTGCATACGCATTCGAAGCTGGGTCTAGAATTATATTGCAAAATTTCATGCAGTTTCATTGAATGGCGTTAAAGTTATAAGCCATCCAAAAACTACTCTTCACAGACCCAATAATACAGAAATATGAATGTATGTCCTCGAACATTTGTCAAGTTGTCAAACATCTCAGAAATGTCCTTGAACATCTGAGATTTTCGCGGACTTCGTAGAAGGGAAAAACACCAGATTTTTGGCTTTTTCCATAGATATCCCTTCCCATCCTCATCACCCTTTACCTCCCCAGAGATTGTTTCATTAGTTTGGGAAGCGTAAAGTGTTTTTTTATGTTTTTACTGTGATGTCCACGGACTCCGGGGGCAGTTTGTAAATCCAACATGGTGTCTGTTTCAAAAGTTTTGAAGCACCTCACGTTTTGAATTGACCAATCAGCGGGCGCATACGATGTCCGCGAACATTATTCGACTTCCTGATTGACACTGATCTAGGAAGTGTGTACGCGCACCGAACGGCAAGAGAACACATTTTTTTTAACTTACATTTTGGGACTTAAAAAAAATCTCCTGGATCGATTATCACCAAATTTGCAAAAGCAAGCTTTTGGGATCAGACAGCCGCTCCTCATGGAAGTTTGGAGCAAAACAGTACAGCTGTTTGGGCTGTAGCTGCAAGCAAACTTTTTTGCATTCCTGTGTGTCCAGATTTGAAATGTTTTGGGACCTCCCTATAACTTTGCCTCCCCCTAATGAAACCGCACGAAACTTCAAATGTGGCCATATATTTATTTTGCAAAGTTTCGTGCAAATATGTCGAACAGCGCCAAAACAGCTTTCCTTTAGGTTGAGCAACGTAACCATAACAGGACTGCTAGCGGAGGCCTTATAAAATATATATATTCTGTACACACACACACCGTTCTGAATATCCTTAAGACCTGTGATAGGAATTACCACATTAAGTAAATTCTAGATGTTTAATGTTTACTCCATTACAACGCTTCTCTAGGCAGTTTAACCACACTGCTGAGAAATCCCTGCATGGTGTAGAGTCTGAAGATTCTTGAAGCTTGTTTACTTAGTTGCACCTTTTTTTTTGTATTTTCTGTTTAATCTGAATCTCTACTGCATTCTGTTCCTTTTTGGCAGGACTACAGTATTGATGAGGAAGCTGCACTCCAGGCTGCTCTTGCCTTGTCGCTCTCTGAGAACTGAAAAACGACTTGAGAAGTGGTTGGGAACCAAACCAGGCCCATGCGTCTACTAACAGCCCAGCTTGATGCTCAAAGGGTTGTGTGACTCAATCGTTCCTCTGCTTTCTTGCAATTAGGTCACCAGCCACCTTTTTATTTATTCAACCTGTTTTTACTAAGATGGAACATTGATGACTTGCCCTAAGGACCGAGAAAGTGACTTTTCCTGAACCGGAGCAAGTAGACGACTTAGTGGCGTGTGGAAGAAGAGTTTGAATATGTCAATAGTTTTTAATTAATGCTTTAAGATAGGTTTATATTTATTATTCTGAGGCTTTAAGGAAGACCTACTCCTTGAATTGCTGAAGCGGACCAAATGGTACAACAAATAAGTTTTTAAATTGTGATATTTATTTAAAGGTGCAAGGAAAGTTGTGAAGTTCATAGTTGTCAATCCGAAATATTGTTTCTTTTCCCCAAAAAATATAAAAAGATTGCATCTTGCACTCATTTTCTGCCAGCTCCGAACTCGGCATGGCAGTCCTTTTGCAGCAGTGCTGCCAAGTCCCTTGATTTTGAGCATCCTCCTGCTAGGCTTGAAGGCCTTCATTTTTTCTATGTTAATCCTTCTTCTGGCAAAGAGGGTTGTCTGAAAAGTTGTCTACTCCCCATGTTACATGTTTGACTCCCTACCATACAACAAATTCAATGGAGAGTTTTGAGGTGTGGCCTTTTAAGTTCAAAAGAAAAGTAGTTCAATTTAGCAGATGACATTGATTAGTCTTGCCCATCTTTACATCTTTGTTACTCTTATAGCGATCCTCCCACTCGCTCCTAAAACAGATTAAATGTATCTGTGATTGTAGAGGCTCTCAGCGATACTGGTCTGTGATAAAGGCCCATTCAAGTCGACAGTGGGACAATATTCGGAGCTTTTGCTTTGGAATATAAATACGATGGCAAAGGGCGGGGGCAGAGAAGAACGCAGATGATCATAGGAAAGCATTATTTTCTTCTGTAACCTTATAGACAGAAATAAGGCACAAAATTCAAATTTCAATACGAGGTTTTGCATTAGGAACATGAACTTACAAGCCAAATTCTGCATTTCAGTGGAAGTTTCTGAGTGTATTTGGTGGTAAACGTGGTGGTGATAATTAGAGTCAGTGTCTCCCTGATAGGTCTGCTGATGTTATGGTCTAATAGATGTGAAACTGCTGCCATACCCCTCCACCGTGTTTGCTTTATGCAAGGTCTAACCTAGGCACCATACCTCCCGGGTAAATGTTCTTTGGGGTGGGGTGGGGCGAGTACCAATTTGTCTTCACGTTGCATCGGCATATGAAAACATCAAAGAAAGCTACATTTTAATAGGGTAACCTACTTGTTTAAATTATTTGGAAGGGTGTGGCAAGTTCCGTGCTTGCTGCCATACAGACACTGACCACTATTGCAGGGATATAACCTCTTTTATTTCAGCTCTGAGCGTTTATAGTACTTAAAACCTTTCCCTGCGTCTCCTAACCCTCTTTGCCGTGTGCTGTCCTTTTCACTCTGGCTATAAATCTGCTTGACTTCCCACTTCTTCCTTTATGGACTTAGGGTACAAACCTGTGCACAATATGCTTCCCAAGTTCCCACCCTGAGAGAGCAATATGATGGTAACTGGTACAGTATACACGCTTATACATTACAACACTACACTGCCAAGGACTGAAACCTCGAATGGCATATAAATCCCTAAAATGTTTCTAGCAAAGAACGATAGTATATAACATAACTAGGCTTTGATACCGAGAGAAAAGCAATCTGATACATGAGGACAGGCGCCCCATGAGTTGTATTCACGTCCAGCAACATTTAGGTGAGGTTTAGTATGTGTAAGGTGGAAAGGGTAAAATGGTAGAAGATCTACTATGTGGTGGGATTAGTCCCCATAAACAACAAATCCTGCCCTACTCCATGTCACAAAGCTGCTGGTTCATTAGTGCGTTGATTAGTCCTACCTACCAAATCTTTTGAGTAGGGAACTCTAGGCTGTATCCATTCTGCAGCAGCTGCCTGACTATAGTTCAGTCGATCATTACGTGGCTAAGTGAGGTCTGGGATGGTAATGAGCAGCACTAAAATGTAGCTGCTAAAAATCATTGCAATGATTTGGAAAGCATTTTTATGGACTTGCTTTACATCTCTTTAGCTGAGCGTTCCAATGGAATCTTCTTTTGCATGGTGTAATCCTTTTTCTTTCACAGAAGGCTTCTAGGGATTATGAAACTCGAATAGAAAAACAACATAGTCGACATATTCTCCACTGGCTAACAATTGCCTCTTAGAATATCTAAATAGAAAGTTATTAGTATTATTTCCAAGAGTTTTGGTTATGTTTTCTGAATCAATGATTTTTTCTACAAACTGGTAGAAGAAATATCTATTTGAGACTATGCAACTCTAGTCTTGTCATAATGACAAATGGTCTAAACAATAACCCCGTAGATGGAGAATAAAACCGATCTGGGGCACCTTTTAGAAATCTGCATTATGACAAAATGTTTCATTAAAAATCTGGGTCCACTTTTCCCAGAAAATTGAAGCTGGTAGCAGAGCCATAAGACTGGCAAAAATAGTATGGTTATTATTGGTTGTAGAGTGATGTACAAATCCAGTATTTTGTGACCTCAGTGGTCTTCCTTTCTAAGGCACAGTAAATCCTAAGTGGTGAGAATTGCGCTTAGCAAAGGGTGGTACCCAAGATTACTTGTGATGTTGTTAGTGGAATTGTTCAAAATTGTGCCACAGAGAAACCACTGGAGAGTTTAGACCATCACTCTTTTCTATGCAACCATTATGTGGTTGCACATTGCTAGCATTACAACTAAGGCATATGTTCTGCTCCACCCAAATCTAAAATGTAAACTTTGCATCTTGTAAAAGCTTTCAGAATCCTTTTAATATGTCATCCTCAAATTGAACGTATAGTGAAATTCAAACAGTCCAAGAGGTGGCTCTTTGCAAAAGATTAATCTCAGAATTTAAGGGCACGCTTGTGACCTACCATGAAAAATGTGTGTGGTTTTGGTCGGAATGCTTTGGTTCCATACTTTCTTTAAAAACTATAGGACAGCAAATGTTCTTGGCAGTTCATTTGGCCTGATCAGCATAAATTAACTGGGCAGAATAGTCATACCACTTACTCATGAAGGGGTTTGCCTGGCATCATTTATACTGGTATTTATGATAACTCAGTTCTTGGTTTTTTTTGTTCAATAACGCTTTTCATATTTTATAGCAGAAAAAAGCAATTCTTCACAATGCAATATGTTCAATTAGACACTATAGTATTTTTATGGAAAATTTAAAAAAGTATACATTTTTTGACATGTGGTTTGGGAATAGGTTGTAAACAATATAATGAAATGGAATGGTCATCGCATTGCTAGTTTGCGGAGTTCCAAGTTGGATACAGTGCTTCCATTGATTGGTATTCTTTCTTCTCATGGATTTGTTTCAGTATTAGCTTTAATTTTTTCTGTATGAATGGCCTTTCAGTAACAGTGAGGACACTCATGTTTACTATGAAATGATTCCAAACCTGAGCTGACCATTACTCCCTAGTGGATCAATTTGACAACCCCTTTGTGTGATGACTTTTTCCAGTTTAATGCTTTACGACCACAGGATTCCATTCTGAAGGGGCGGGTGCCAAAACCCTGCAGTGTATCTCCTAAGAGAGCAAGGATTGCAGTTAGAGATGTAAAAATGGGGTGGGGCACTGGGAAAATGGATACAATCAAAACCGCAGTCGCCACAAAAACACAAGACTACTGGTAAAACAGGACACATTGTACATAAGCCTCAGTATACTATGATGCCTGACAAAATACTCGTTTTGTAGTTTTTGCTTCTTCCAAAAATTAGGAACCCCTGGACCAGCAAGTAGCCCTGCGGCTTGAGTGCTAAAATAGTTTAAAAGGGACAAATGCCATCTCTTGTTACAGGGCCAAATTCCAATAAATCAATCTGTTCTGGAGGCGTTGGACAGGAGAGCTATCGCTGTCCCCGTATGTCAACTGTTTAAGCGGGGGAGAAAGCAGAGGCGTAGACAGACTGGGGCGTGAGCGGGAGGGTCTGTAAATTTACCCTCAGCAGCGCTGTGTGAGCATGTACAGATGTTAATGTCACTGCAGTGGGCCCAACAACATTAGCTTCTGGCCCCACTTGTTAGTCAATACTGGCTACGCCTCGGAGTAAGGCAAATGATGTCCAACATCTGCTAATAGATTCAATAGCAGATATTTTTTTTAAGTGGAACATGACTTTGCGTTGTCCTGCAACTGTCCTAAATATGGCCAAGTAGGCATGGGGTGTAATGTCTGCACAATCACTGATGTAGAGGACAAGCCCTCTGAATTGTTTTTTTCTTTGTGGTGTTTTAGTTAGTGGTGGGTCACTTGTCCAGAGAATAATTATTTATGCCTTCAATATTTGATTCAACCCACAGCAAAACTGAGGGCCAAGTACGATGAACGCATTTAGCCGGTAAGGGCAGGTTAAATAGGCCAGGTGGTCCGTAACAGTCAATGCATTCCACATTTTCATCTTCTCTGTAGTTTTGCACAAGCCAAATATTCAACCAATTGAGTTGTCAAAATTATACTGCTGTTGACATAAATTGTGCTGCACATTTAGTCATACCTAATACATAGGAACATGATTCAAATCTGTGTGCATCACTAACTCTGGTTATTTTACTCATAGAATAGTTCTCCTTTGTTGGCAAAATACCCCCCTTTCAGACGTCTGTATTTTGGAATCAAAAGTGACAATAACATCCCATTTCACCATGGGATTATCTTTGCTCTCTTGTAAGGTCGTTTATTAATCAAATGGTTTTGTAAATTAATGCCACATGACCAAATAGAGGAAGGCCTGATTTTTAATAATCCCTTCTGGATAATGAATAGATAACCCACATACACACGCACTGGTTACTACAGATGCCGAAAAACGATGTCCGCTACTGTTCCCCAAAATGATCCTGTTTGGTCACAAACTGCATGGATGGCTAACTACATCCTAATTTAGTGATGCAATTCGTTGAGAAGGGCAGGAGTAGACATTTGGCACCAGAAGAGGGGGTATTGGGTATAAGAGGTTAAGAATGAGCAGAAGGAGATTCTAATCAAGCTGTAGATTCGAGATTCAGGGAATGTATGCCCTTCTCATAAATATTCTTGGCATGCAGACTTTGGCAATAACCTCGGCATGTATTTTACGGTATGGACGTTGCTGTGTATACGCTGTGATAAGGATGTATGTTAGAGGTCTTACTGTTGCTTTTAATGTAATGGAACAAGAAACACAAGGTTTAATATAATGTGATCCTGCCACTGCAGCAAGATGTCAACATAGTGGTAACATGCATTGACACCTTGCTTGTTTTACTGACGTCATGGGATTATGCCAATCTGTTGATGCCTACCAAAGGCATAGGTAATATTCTGCCTTCTTCGTTTCTATAAAAGACATTAAAATGCAGAACTTGTATACCTAAAGAATAAAAGAAGTGCTTTAATAAAGCTATTGTACCTTTGCATTGAGCTCCTGGGCATTTAATGTATGTGACAGTGTGGTGGATTGCAAGGCAGACATTTGTATTTTTTTTAAAAACATATTTTTGTTATTTTCATGGTAGAGACAAAAAGCAATTTAACCAAATAACCCCCCTTGAACACCCCCCTCCCCTTTCCACCCCACTCCGGAAGAGCAGCTCATTGTTCCAAACGTTCTCCGGGCTGACTATGAGGCGAATATAACTGTGATTCTGATGTTATGCGGACACCATTGTTCCATATAGTCCGATTGCAAATATTCCAGACCCCCCATTCCTTCATGAAGGATTCTTTCAATCCCTGCAAGTAGTGCGTGATTTTCTCCATGGCCATTTGTGACCAGACCTTTTGCAGCCAGGTGTATATTAGTGGAGGGTCATGCTTCTTCCAGTTCTGTGTGATCATAGCCCAAGCCGCTATGACCAGGCCCAAGAAGCCTCTCCATTGCGCCTTACTGTATCTCTTGGCCTGCAGCTCTTTCATACCACAGAGCCACACTTTCTCCCCCATCTGATCCGCCTCTGGGAACATCTTTTTCATTTCCCCTATCATTCCCTTCCAGAACCCTTTGACCCCTTGACAATCCCACCAGATGTACCTCCAAGTGCCTACCTCTGGGCAGCCCCTCCAGCAGCAGTCAGGCGTATTTGGGTACATGTTGTGGAGACTCTCAAGCGTGTAGTGCCATTGGGTGACTATTTTTATACACGTTTCCCTGGTCTGCACTGCTCGTGTTAGTTTAGGGATGTCCGCCCACAGCACCTGCCACTGCTGTTGTGTAATTTCTGCCCCTAATGTTTTTTCCCATCTTTTCCTGTATGCCCATTTTATTCCCTCCTCCTGTGTGTTGATGAAATTATAGAGTGAAGAGACTAGCTTCTTGTCACCTGAGTTGGTTAGGAGGTATTTTTCCAGTTCCCTGGAGGCCGCATGAGCAATATCTGTGGTTATTAACCAATGTCTGAGCTGTTCATATTTTAATCTGTCCGTAGTCTTGAGGTTAAAGGTGAGTTTGCATTCCGCAAATGTTTTCACTTCTTTGTCATTGAACATTTCCCCTATCTTTCTGCATCCAGCCTCCTCCCATTTCTTAAAGGCCCCAATTTCTTTTCCCAGTGGTAATTGGGGGTTTCTACATATGGGCGTGAATGGGGCGGCCACGTGGTCATGATGCCCTTCCGTGTTTGTTCGTCCCAGGCGTTCAAAGTGGCTCTCATGATCTTGCTAATGCGGAGATTCGGGTGTCTATGCTGTTTGGGTTTCCATAAGACGTCTTCTAATGGGGTTCTAGCGACCGCCCTGTCCTGGGTTACCCAGATGGCCATTCTTTCAACACCCAACACCCAGAGTTGCGCCGCATGATAGTAGTTTTTAAAATGTGGGAGTGACAGTCCCCCCTCTCTGACATGTGTTGTGAGAACAGCTTTTGCAACCCTTGGAGGCCTCCTGCTCCATATGAATGCAGAGACGGTTTTAGACAGTGCCTTAAAGAAAGATTTAGGAATGGAAGTATTACAGCAGCTTGGGAAGAGTGTTCATTTTCACCGATTGGATTCTCCCCCACCATGAAATCCTTAGCGGATTCCATTGTTCCATGTCTTTTTTGACTCTGACAGGTAGTGAGGGGTAGTTCTCTTTATACAACATGTCCAGCCTATGAGTGAGAGTTATACCCAGGTATTTGATACCCTCTCTTGCAATTTTTAGGCCTGTTATTCCCGCTTCCCTTTCCAATACCTCTTTGTCCCCCGCAAAATGTATTTCTGATTTATTCCTATTTATTTTTAGGCCCGATATCTCCCCAAATGCCTCTAGCTCTTGTAGTGTATACGGTAGTGACTTCCCCGGGTCCGCTAGCGCCAGGAGCATATTGTCTGCATAGGCTATTACCTTGTGTTGTTTGCCTGCCATCTCTATCCCCTTAATGTGGGTTGCTTCCCTTATTTTGATTAGTAACGGTTCCAAAAAGATAGCATAGAGAAGGGGGGAAAGCGGACATCCCTGTTTCGTTCCCCTGGTGATCCATACCCTGTCTGAGACTTCCCCATTAACCGCTATTCTTATTGAAGGGGAGGTGTAGTTGGTTTTGACCATGTTTATGTAATGGTTCCCGAATCCCATATGCTCCAAGGTTTTAAATAGTATGGACCATTCCACCCGGTCAAAAGCCTTTTCGGCATCTAGTGAGAGTAGTATTGCTGGCGTATGTGTAATGCCCACTTTTTCTATTAGGTGGATTAGCCTTCTTAGATTATCGTGTGTTTGCCTGCCCGGGAGAAAGCCAGATTGGTCGGGATGTATTATGGTGGGCAGGAGCGGAGAAAGCCTAGCAGCGAGAATTCTCGTGAAGATCTTAGAATCCAAGTTAATCAATGCTATGGGTCTATATGAGCCTGGTAGAGAGGGATCCTTACCTTGTTTGTGGAAAACCAAGACCTTTGCTTCATTCATGGATCGGGTTACGTTTCCATTGTCCTTGAAGGTATTTAAGAGTCTTGTCAGGATTGGGGTGAGGGTATCCGCATACTTTTTATACAAGGGGGCTGTGAAGCCATCTGGACCGGGTGCCTTATTATATGGGAGATCCGCTATTGCCTGCTTAACTTCCATTTCCGTAATCTGGGCGTCCAGCGCTAATTTGGCCTCTTCGGAAATTTTTGGGATGGGGAGAGACTGCAGGAAACTTTGGTCCTTTTCATCGGGGTGATCCGTCGCATATAAATTTTGATAGAAACCCTTAAATACGTCCCCAATATCTTTGGTGCGTGTTAGTGTCTCTACCTGTGTATTTTTGATGTTTAGGATGGTTATAGATTTTGTTTTGCTGAAAGTTGCCTTGGAAGATATCTGTCTGCCTTATTGGCCTTGATAAAGTGTCTTTTTATGAGGTAGAGGCAGGATTTCTCTGCCTTTTTGTTCTGAAGGAGGTCCAGTTGCCCCTGTAAATGTCTCATCGCCTTCTTTAGGGTTCTAGTCGGGTGAGCCAACAGCTCCTCGCGAATCTCTGTTAGTTTCTTTTCCTGCTCTCGTTCCCAACCATGCCTCTGTTTGTCTCTGGTAGCTTTCAAAGAAATCATATGCCCCCGGATTACAGCCTTGAACGCCTCCCATACTGTTCCCAGAGGGCCCTCCCCCGTGTTGTGCTCAAAGAATTCTGTTATTTTGTCTTTGATTGCCTCTGCCATCACCGGGTCCGAGATTAAGTCCTGCGGAAGCCTCCACCGCCATAGCCCTCCTCCTTTCCTAGTGGTCGAAACATCTAGCCAGAGTGGTGCATGGTCCGACAGTGCAATGGGACTTAGAACCATTCCTTGTACATCGCTACTGACACCCAAAAATAGTCTATTCTCGACATAGTATTGTGTATGTGCGAGTAATATGTGAATCCCTTGTTTTGACCCTGCGCTTAATCGCAGACAGAGAGACCGATCACCCAAAAGAGCAGGGAGAACACACCGCCACGGACCCAGCTGAAAGAAAAAGACAAATGGTAAATACTTGGTGAGAACAAAGACCACCACAAGAAAAACCTCACAAAAGCAGGAAGTACCTGGGTCACCCACTCCCCTTGTAATTGAAAGGAACAAGAATGGAATTTCCCCTGTAAGTATAGAAAAGATATTAGATTCTATTTTGATGGTTTCAGATAGGATATAATAAAGAAGAGTTAAGGAGGTCTTACCAGAACAGGAAATGAAATAACCTAATCAATCCAGGCTAGAAAACAACAGAAGTACAAAACAAAAAACAGGAAGGTTAGTAGGGATGCTATACCCGGGCGGCACGAGGAGCGCACTAGATACGGGTAGGTGCACTTCTCAGCAAGGCGTCCCTGTGTGCACTTTCAGAAATGAGTCCTTGTCTACAATCATCAAAGCGTCCTTGCGTACACTTGAGGAAATGGAGTCGGAATCCACAAAAAGACACTTGAATTGAAGAAGGGTCCAGTTCACAGTATACCTAAGGTGAAGTATTGCAGGAGGCTACACAAATAAGGTAGCCATGTTTCAGTAGCTCAAATGTTCCAAATAGAAATTGTAACAGGAAGAACTCACCCTCAATTTTGAGAGGTTGAAGCTGAGAACTTGGAGTCAGCTGGGAAGGTGAGGAAAACCAGGTGAAGGCGGTGGTTGGGTAATTCAGGACAGAAGTTTCTGTACGGGAAGAACAGTGAAAGGCAATCCAGTGGACAGGCAGCGAGGTCTGGTACACAGGCGGGCTAAAGACAGTACAGAATCAGGATGCAAGCAAACCGTAGGGCAGGCAAAGGTCCGGTGCACGGGTATGCAGAATAATTGAGAAATCTCAAGGCAGTCCGTAAATGGAAAACAGGAACTGGTACACGGGAAGGCAATGATTAGGAAAGGCACAGAAGACGAAACTTCAGATGCCGGTTGCAACGTTAATCAGAAGCAGCGTCCTTCCCGCTGCAGTGCCTAATATTACCCAGGAGGCGGAGCGCCGTAAGCCTGTCAGAACTCACGTTCCGCATAGTCGGAACTACACGCAAAAGGTAGGTTTCCTGGGAGTTGTAGGCAAAGGCTGGGTTGTTGATACTTTTGATGTTGTTGACCCCAATCTCCAGGGTAACCGCCACCGAGAGAAGTAAGGGTCTGAGAAACATCGGATACTATGGCGAAGCGTCACGACTTTGGTAGGTGCCTTGAAAGTGGTCTGTTTCGCCTGGCGTGATGAGGAGGCGAGCGGGTCATTCAGACCCCGATGTGTGACAGCATCCACCCCCAAAGGCAGTGCCAACCCCTTGCGGGCAAGAAAGCGGCGCAGAAGCACAGGAGATCGGATATTCCCCAACGGTTCCCAGGATCTATCCTCCGGGCCGTAACCCTTCCAATCAACAAGGTAGAACGGACGACCCCTGCGCAGCTGGAAACCTAGGATATCCGCCACTTCGTATTCGACATCGCCCCCCACCCTGATCGGAGGAGGACGAGTAGGCAAACGAGTAGAAGGCGGGCAAGGCTTTACCAGGGAAACATGAAAAACCGGATGCACTTTCCAAGATGAAGGCAGACCGCACAGCAACCGAACTAATCACCTCAGTGATGGCATACGGACCCACGAACTTGGGAAGGAGCAAGCGCTTTCCAGGGATCTTCAGGTTGCGAGTAGACAACCAAACTTTTGCACCCACTTTATAATTGGGAGCAGGAATCCTATGCTGATCCGCATATTTTTTTATTTTAACGTGAGCTCAGAGGAGATGTACCAGAACAGATTTGCGAACAGATTTGAGATCCCGAATACAAGCTCGTGCAGCCGGGTTGTCAATGGGAAGCGTAGGATCCAGGGGCAAAGACAGAGGATAGTAGCCATACAAAGCGAAGAAAGGAGAAACACCAGAAGCCGAATGTCGCAAGTTGTTATAGGCGAATTTGGCGGGTGGCAACATCGCCAACCAAGATGACTTGAAATGAAGACAGAGACAACGCAGGTATTGTTCAAGAGTTGCATTGACCCTCTCGGTTTGCCCATCCGTCTGCGGATGATAAGCAGAACTGAACCTGTCATCAACACCAAGAGACAATGTCAACGCCCTCCAGAAGCGGGACGTAAACTGAGGGCCGCGGTCCGAAACCACAATGGAAGGGAGCCCAAAGAATCGGAAAACATGCTTTAGAAACATGGAGGCCAATATAGGTGCAGAAGGCAGCCAGGAACACGGGATGAACAGTGCCATTTTAGTGAAATAATCGATGACAACCCTAATAGTATCAAAGCCATCCACAGAGGGCAGATCGACTATAAAATCCATAGAGACCATATACCATGGTTTATGTGGTACCGGAAGAGACTGCAACAAACCTACATGTTTAGATCTAGAGATTTTAGACTCAGAGCATACAGAACAGGAGGCCAAATAATCAATGACGTCGCTGGACATAGAAGGCCACCAAGCCCAACGGCGCAAAGAGTCAGGGGTTTTTTGTTGTCCCGGGTGAGCCGCCATCAGTGAATCATGAGACCAACCAAGTGCGCATAAACGCGCATCAACAGGAGGTAGAAACAATCTCCCCTGGATGTAGGGCAAACCCTGCACTGTATCGAGGTTGAGAGCCTCACAATCCCTTGCATGCGAGGAAACCCAATCAGATATCAGGGAGCGTAGTGGAGGATGAGCGGTGCACCCACAGACCACTCTACAGGGTAGCAGGAGAGAGTGGTCGTTAGTTTTACCACCGGGATTGGAAGACAAACGTGACAAGGCGTCAGCACAAGTATTGAACCGGGCTGGCCGATAAGTAATAGTGAAATTAAATTGTGAAAAGAAGAGATGCCAGCGAGCCTGTTTAGCGGTAAGACATTTCCTGGATTTGAACGCAAGGAGACTCCGATGATCTGAAAAGACTGTGACAGGATGACACGCACCCAGCAAATGATGTCTCCATTCAGAAAAGGCGTCCTTGATGGCCAACAACTCTTTTTCCGTGATGGGGTAGTTCTGTTCATACTGAGTCAACTTCCATGAATGAAAAGCAACCGGATGGGTCTCTCCCGAATCGGGACAACGCTGGGATAGTACTGCCCCTATGGCGGAGCCTGAGGCATCGGCCTCCACTAGGTATGGTAAGAGCGGATTAGGATGTTGCAGTACTGGAGCAGTCGAGAAGGCGGCTTTCAGAGCTTCAAAGGACTGTTGCGCCTCCGGACTCCATTGAAATGCCCTTTTAGAGCTGGTCAATGCTGTCAGAGGAGCTGAAATGGATGAAAACGAGTGAATGAAGCTTCTGTAAAAGTTTGAAAAACCCAAAAAGGATTGTAAAGCCTTGGTAGTAGTAGGCACAGGCCAGTCAAGAACAGCTCTAACTTTAGAACGGCTCATTCTAATTCCGTGATTAGTAAGGTCGTACCCCAAGAACTCCACTCCAGTAGAATTGAACACATATTTTTCTGCTTTAACAAATAAATGATTGTCTCGTAGTCTCTGAAGCACGAAGCGAACATGGTCAATGTGTTCCTCTATGGAAGAGGAGTATATCAAAATGTCGTCTAAGTAGACAATGACAAATTGATCCAGACAGTCATGACAAATATCATTCATGAATGCCTGGAACGTAGCAGGCGCATTACACAGCCCAAAGGGCATCACCAGGTACTCAAACAGTCCATACCGGGTCTTAAAGGCTGTCTTCCACTCATCCCCCCTCTCGTATTCAAACAAGATTATATGCACCTCGAAGATCCAGTTTAGTGAAAACTACCGAAGAACCAAGCTGATCCAAAAGAACAGATATCAGCGGAAGAGGGTATTGATTCTTTACAGTTATAGCGTTTAAGGCCCTGTAATCAATGCAAGGGAGAAGATCGCCTTCTTTCTTAGGAACGAAAAAGAGGAGAGATGCCGCAGGAGATCTGGATGGTCTGATGAACCCAGTGGTCAAGGCCTTGTCGATGTATTCCTTAAGTACCTTGTCTTCGGGCAGAGTAAGCGAGTAGACCCTTCCTGCTGGTATCTTAGCTCCTGGCACTAAATCGATAGGGCAGTTATAGGGTCTATGAGGGGGCAGAACATCTGCACCCCCTTTGTCAAAGACATCCCAGAAGGCACTGTATTCTGAGGGAACATGGACTTCCTTGACAGTAGTAATGGCACCGATAAGTGCATTGGAGGCTGCCAATGCCTGACAAGAAGCACCAGACACACGTTCGAGTCCTGAAAACATTTCTCATTGCAGACCGGGGAAGGAAATTGGACAGTTTTTGCAGCCCAATCAATGGCCGGGTTGTGATAGCGTAACCATGGAACTCCCAGGATGTCCCGAAACTGGGGTGCTTTGATCAAATCGAAGGAGATTGTCTCCACATATCCGTCTTCTGTTTGCATGCGGACGAGAGACGTGTTTTGGGTTACCAACCCAGAGACCAGAGAAGTGCCGTCCACAGCGTGGACTGCCTCTGTTTGGGCCTTATCTAATACAGGAACCTTGTTACTGATGGCGTAATCATAGTCCATATAATTCCCCGTTGCCCCAGAGTCGATGATAGCCAGAGAAGAAAAAGAAGTGTCAGTAGTTGCAGTAAATACTACTGGCAAAGTGACAGGGGCGGAGGCTGTACCATGAGAGTACAGTGATAAGATTCCCGGTGTAGGCACTCTGTCTATCGCTGGGAATTGGCGTTTCCCGCCTTCTTGTTGGGTTTCTTTGGACAGTCTTTCAACGGGTGTTCGGCTGAGCCGCAGTACATGCATAGATTGTGAGATCGTCGATACGTTGCGCAGGGGTTAGAGGGCCCCGCACCGCCCCCACTTGCATTGGCTCTGGAGCAGAAGAGTGCGTGGGAACAGGGTCAAAGGTGGGAGTTATGTTAGCTTGTGGCTTACGTTCCCCCTTCCTTTCGGACCTTCTGGCGTCTATCTGCAAGACTAAATCCAAAAGTTCCCCAAAAACAGTAGGAACCATGGGGACAGTAGCTAGGGTGTCTTTTAATTCCTCAGACAACCCTTTATAGAATACTGCCGATTTCTTCTCCTCAGGCCAGTCTGTTTCAGCTGCCAATTGGTTGAAACGAGTGAGGTAGGTAAAAAGAGAGGAAGTGCCCTGGCGCAGGTTAAAAAATTCCAGGTCTGTGGCCTGTGACTTGTAGCGGGTATCAAAGACCCTGTTCATGGCTGTGATAAGAGCATCACAGTCGTATAAAACGTAACTGTTAGATTCAAGTAAAGGGTTAGCCCAAGCAGCTGCCGTCCCCCCCAGATGAGAAAGAATGAAAGCCGCCTTTGTCGTGGAATTTGGGAAAGCAGTTGGGCGGCAAAGAAAGTGTAGTTTACACTGATTAATGAACGTACGGTATTGTTTTGGATCACCTGTGAAACGCTCCGGGGGGGCCAACGGAAACTGTGTAGCCATGAGCACAGGGTTTGCAGAAAACCCGGAGGCGGTAGCCGTAGGGGCGCCAGAACCATTAGCCGTAGAACCAGAGGAATCTATGCCCAGAGTCTGAGAAGCTGGAAACCTCTGCAGGCTGTCAATCCTGTGATGCAATGCATCATGCGCTGCCGTCATATCTGTACAGAGTTCGGACACCAAGCAAACCAAAGCGTTCAGAGGGTCCGTCTCTTCCATGGCTTCTGATTTTGTTACTCACCGGCCAGCGAGTAGAATGGGCAAGCGACCAGGATGGTTGTACTGGATGTTGCTTGAAGAGCTCAAGATGGAGCCTCCACCTGAGCCTCCTCTCTGTTGAGGGAATAAGCTCTTTTTGATGATATGACTCTCTGCTGCGCTTAATCGCAGACAGAGAGACCGATCACCCAAAAGAGCGGGGAGAGCACACCGCCACAGACCCAGCTGAAAGAAAAAGACAAATGGTAAATACTTGGTGAGAGCAAACACCACCACAAGAAAAACCTCACAAAAGCAGTAAGTACCTGGGTCACCCACTCCCCTTGTAATTGAAAGGAACAAAATTGGAATTTCGCCTGTAAGTATAGAAAATATATTAGATTCTGTTTTGATGGTTTCAGATAGGATATAATAAAGAAGAGTTAAGGAGGTCTTACCAGAACAGGAAATGAAATAACCTAATCAATCCAGGTTAGAAAACAAAGGAAGTACAAAACAATAAACAGAAAGGTTAGTGGGGATGCTATACCCGGGCGGCACGAGGAGCGCACTAGATACGGGTAGGTGCACTTCTCAGCAAGGCGTCCCTGTGTGCACTTTCAGAAATTAGTCTTTGTGTACAAACAGCAAAGCGTCCTTGCGTACACTTGAGGAAATGGAGTCGGAATCCACAAAAAGACACTTGAATTGAAGAAGGGTACAGTTCACAGTATACCTAAGGTGAAGTATTGCAGGAGGCTACACAAATAAGGTAGCTATGTTTCAGTAGCTCAAATGTTCCAAATAGAAATTGTAACAGGAAGAAATCACCCTCGATTTTGAGAGGTTGAAGCTGAGAACTTGGTGTCAGCTGAGAAGGTGAGGAAAACCAGGTGAAGGCGGTGGTTGGGTAATTCAGAACAGAAGTTTCTGTACGGTAAGAACAGCGAAAGGCAATCCAGTGGACAGGCAGCAAGGTCTGGTACACAGGCGGGCTAAAGACAGTACAGAATCAGGATGCAAGCAAACCGTAGGGCAGGCAAAGGTCCGGTGCACGGGTAGGCAGAATAATTGAGAAATCTCAAGGCAGTCCGTAAATGCATAACAGGAACTGGTACACGGAAAGGCAATGATTAGGAAAGGCACAGAAGACGAAACTTCAGATGCCGGTTGCAACGTTAATCAGAAGCAGCGTCCTTCCCGCTGCAGTACCTAATATCACCCAGGAGGCAGAGTACCGTAAGCCCGTCAGAACTCACGTTCCGCATAGTCGGAACTACACGCAAAAGGTAGGTTTCCTGGGAGTTGTAGGCAAAGGCTGGGTTGTTGATACTTATGATGTTGTTGACCCCAATCTCCAGGGTAACCGCCACCAAGAGAAGTAAGGGGCTGAGAAACGTCGGATACTGTGGCGAAGCGTCACGACTTTGGTAGGTGCCTTGAAAGTGGTCTGTTTCGCCTGGCGTGATGAGGAGGCGAGCGGGTCATTCAGACCCCGATGTGTGACAGCTTGTTTGAGGGATTTAGATGGGGGACTTTGGCCCGGGGGCCCCTCCGCACTCCTGTCCAACTGCGGGTGCCAGGCCATATTCAGATCGCCCCCTATTATTATCTCTCCATTCGCAAACCCCTCTAACCTCCCCAATGCGTCCCGCAGGAAGCTGTCTTGGCCCGAGTTCGTGCATACACTGATGCCAGAGTGAATTTAGTATTGTCTAGCTTGATGTTGGCGAATGCATATCTCGCCTCTCTGTCTGTCTGTTTGTCTATGAGTACTGCATCCGCTCCCTCTTTACTGCTATCATTACCCCCGCTCTTTTTCCCACTGCATTTGATTGTACAAGTACACTATACCCTCTAAGTAAGATATTCCCCCCTGTCCTGGGCGCTAATGTGTGTTTCCTGGAGCAGCAATATGTCCGCTTTCTCCATTCTGAGCATACTCTCTACTATTTTCCTCTTGACCAGGGAGTTTAGGCCCCTTACATTCCATGTTAGTAGTCTGAGCTTCGCCATGTCAACCGGCCCAGATTGGATTCTTTTTAAGCCCGATTGCTGAGAACCCATCTCTCCTCCGGAGTACAATTACCCCCCCCCCCCCCGAACTCCCAACTTTCCCCCAACCATTAACAGTGTACCAACTTTAATCCCGAGGAGGGCCGGGGTACCTATGTTAGCTATGGCGTTACGCCTATCGCTCCCAGCCCTCAGTAGACTCAAGTCCAACTTTGCGGAGATCCTAAACCCTGCATCTTCCTCAGACCTTACTGTGTCTTCATTCCCAATCCCCAACCGGGCCGCAGTGCGAATATTCCCGAATCCCTTCTATATGTACCTCTCCATGTTCATTGGGTTTCGGTAGGTCCCTACCTTCATTTTACTTGAATGTTTCCGCTATTCCACGGTTGCCGGTTTGGATTTCCCCCTCCTGTTCCGTTTCCTTTTCTGCCGGACCGCTTCCCACCCACTCAGCCTTTTTTGTAGGTCCCCCTTTGCTAACTTGCCCCCGCCTACGCTTCCTCTGGATGTATGCCCATTATGTGGAGCCCTTCTTCACATGTTGTCACCCTCCTTTGCTTTCCTTCCCACTCGAAGAGCAGGCCGAATGGGAATGTCCATTTGTACCTGATTTCTTTCGTGACCAGCTCCCTGGTCAGTGGGGCCATCTCTCTTCTCTTTAGAAGTGTCACTGCTGCCAGATCTTGGTAAAGCTGAATGGCCACTCCGTTCATCCGTATCTGGTCTAACTGCCTGGCTCTCCTTAATATTTGTTCTTACTGCGGGTACGAGGAGAGAGCTACCAACACGTCTCTTGGTCTTTCCCCGGGTTCGCCAATTTGTTTTGGGCCCACTCTGTGTACCAGGTCAATCCCCATTGACTCCACTTCTTGTGCATCAATTATGTCTCTGAACACTTCCTGCACCGCGTTTTTTAGGTCCTTATCCAAAATGGTCTCCGCCATATTTTTAATGCGAATGTTAGATCTGCGGGACCTATTTTCTAGATCTTCACATTGTATTTCAAGGTTGTGGGTTAATCGCACTAAGTGTTCTTGAGTTTCGCTAATCTTCAGTGCTTCGTCTTCCGCATTTTGCACAATTTTTTCAAGGGTGTCCGTCCTTTCTTCCAAGTTGGCTACATCCTGTGCCTGCTTCATGTCGTTCCTCAATGTGGCGGATTGATCCTGTACTGTCAACATGAATTTGTCCTGCAGCTCCACGAACCAGGCGCGCATATCGTCCTTTGACGGGGGTTGGTTACCAGAGTTGGTGGTACTGGTGTCTGTTGTGAGGTCCTCCTGCATCCTTCCCCTATTAGTCACCGGAGTATCCGCCGCTCATATTTACAGAATGCTCGAATCCTGTTTGGCTGCTTGCAGGTTTGGTGGGGGGGCGCACCCCTTTTCCCCCTCGCCTTGGACATTGCCCCCTTATTGTAAGTGGTTTACAAAATTTCTACCAATCCCTTATGGGATGAGTGGGTTATGCCTACTTGATGGTGCCTCCGCGGGCCTCTTCTTGTTTAGTTGGGGTGAGCATGCTTAGTAGTAAGCCTTTTTATGTTCAAAGCGTTGTGACCAGTGGCAGGCTGTGGCCATCCCGCCACGCCGGAGGCCCCTGTATAATAATCCCACTGCTGGAGATATGTTCGTGGGCAGATGACAGTCAGGTTCCACCCCTCCTATCCCCTCCGCGGAGTGCTTCTGTGTGCAGTGCAAGGGGGGGGTCTTTCACCCTTTGGTTCTAGGCCCGTTGGTTCTAAGCCTACCGGCCTTCAGAGCTTGCGTAGCTGTTCTTTCCGGGTAGGGGGGTGCAGCAGACATTCCCTCACCTGTGGCTTTATTCCGCTTATTGTTGTCACCAGATGAGTCCTCTGGCTGCCTCCACGTGCGCCTCCCCGCTGCGTTTCAAACCCCCACCGCGCCCTCGGAGCGGGAGTCGAATCACCCCCGCCCGCTCATGCAGCCAAGTGCTCCTTGCTGCGTTGGGGACACCGCGGCACAGGGAGTCCCCGCCTCGTGTTCCCGGCGGCGCCTTCCGCTGCTCCTCTCCTCGGAATGATCCGCCGGTCTCGTATTGGGGGCGGAGCGGATCTTCCGACACGTATACGATGCAGGTCGGGACCTCCAGCGGGCCCCTTCACAGCCGCTCCCCTCTGTCCTGTTGGGGTGCCTGCAGCACCGGTATCCCACAGGGCCGAATCCTGCGCCGATGGGATCCCAGCCGCGGCCTCTCTCCTCACCCAGGCCGCGTGGGACGCGTTGTTTCTCCGAGGGGGAGGGGTGACTCACGGATGGCTCACTCCCAGAGCGTTGCCTTTGTTTGTTCCTTTGGGTCGGTGCTCATTATGGTGCTTCTGGACAGCCCGGCGGGAGCGAAGTTCACACACGTCTCTCTACGCCGGCGGCCATCTTAGCAGACATTTGTATTTTACTGTGTGATGGAATGGATGGTTGAGGAGTGCTTGCGTGTCAGCAGAGTTTAGATTTCACTCTAGCGTTGTGAAGCAGGTAGATTTTAGTTACATTTTAGAAATTAGTATATTTGATGGTGTGCATTGTGTCTGTAACGTGAATCTTATTGTGAATAGTGTGCTTTTACCCTGTATTGTGTATAAAGTAGGACAGTGTGTGTGCACCACACCGTTAGTTTGTGATGTGGTATTTTGACAATACATAGGATAGGATGGCATCTGTGAGGGCAGAATAGCTGGAGCTTTTTTGATTTTTAATAAAATGATTCAAGTAAATAGCTCTCTGAAAGTGGGAGTCTGCTAATCGGTGTCCCACCCCAACCCCTTTCATAATGCCCCATGCTAAAAAGAATAGTGTACATATCTAACTGTACTGAGCAGGTCTACTGACACCTTTCAGCAGGGCCATATTAAGTACCTTTGGGGCCCGGGGCACATACCTCATTGGGCCCCCATTCACTTAACCTAATAAATGAAGGGTTCCAGAATATCTGAACACGCCCCACTAGTTGCAATCACAACTCACAGCTTGGTATGCAGCCTCAAAGCGATCAAAATAAGCCTGGGTACTCTCTTTCAGTCCTCTCACCTTTCTATAGCAGTCCCCTTACCTTTTTATAGCAATCACTATCTAGTACAGGTACGTTTCTGATAATGGCACCTGTTGTGCTACAAAACAAAGTACATATAAATGCAGGTTTAACAACTTCAGACACAGGGAATCCTGAGTTGGCCTTGCTGAAATTTGCTATTGTAATCTTGCATATGAACACAGATCGCTGCAATCAGTGTATAACACATTGAGCTATCTTCTGAACCATTGCAGCACTTATATATATCAATACGCACTTTGGTTATTGCACATGATCAATATAATCCCCACAGAAAGGTGAGAATGTTACAAGAGTTGTGCATAAGAAACACACAAACTCTGTTTACCACAGTGAACACATGAACTGATCACAGCAGAATGTGCTCGTCAACAACACCTGCAATAAGCTTACAGCCTCAGCAGCATCCTGACATGTGCTAGTTCAGTTTGGTGAACAATGTGAACTGCCTTCTTTAGCTCAAGCAGCTCCTGTGGGGCCCCCCTCCCATTAAGATGTATCTTCCTCTAAGCCATTACCTTGTGTTTTGACAACATGGCAGTCACAAAGTTGTATGTGCATTCCTGGAGACAGTGGTTGGGACCAAATGACCAGCAGTCAGGATCTGCCCTTCACTGTGGGCAATCCTGATCCTAAATTACTGTACTTGATACTTGATTCGTTGAAAGGATGGGAGGTTATCAAGTCCCGCGCTTAAACCCTATAAGTTACAAAGTCCAAAGGAAAAGGCAATGTTGCCAAAATCATTCAAGAGAAAAAAATCCAAAAGTTCGAGAAATTCTTTTTAATATGCTGTACAGCCGACACGTGTTTCGACCCCTGGTCGTTTTCAAGGCAGCCAATTGTTGAAATGGTCAAAAGTCTTGTTGTCGAAAGATTGAATCATTGGTCCCAATATGAGATAAGTAAATAACTGTTGATCATCAATTCTTTAAGTCTTTTTGTTCTTAAGGTATAGATTATATACATCCAAAATGTTGTGAATGTTCAGGAACAAGTCCGTTCTTCTCTTTGGAGCCAAATGTTCTGTGGCTTAGAAATGCCCAAAACGAAAGTCACTGCTTCCAATAGCTTGACACCTTAGGTACGTCACTGAAATGGCAGGGTTTGCACGGGATCAACCCCGCCATTTCGTTTTGGGCATTTCTAAGCCACAGAACATTTGGCTCCAAAGAGAAGAACGGACTTGTTCCTGAACATTCACAACACTTCTATCCGTTGGCCATCTCATGGTGCTTTTTGAGATACTATAAACATCCAAAGAGGCCCTTGACACTCTGCTTTTCTATCTGCTGTTGAGGTTTCAAGCAACTGACTGAACACATTGCGTGCCTGTGCGCCTGCGTTTGAGTCGAATGCCACTGAAGAGCCGCGTCACATTTTTGGACTACTTTGAGCAGACTTTACAGTCTTGATGTCTGCTATCCATTGGAAAAGATCTATTTAAAATGTCGTGCTGCCACCTTGACCCATTTAAAGGGCCTAGGAGCCTGGCTCAGCATTTGTGAGCTCAACAAACAGGCATTGAATTTATTTGACATGGTTCCATCCCCCCTGTGGACTCTAGTGACTAGCATGACAGCATATTCTACCTTTTAAAAGGCATCTTAAGTAAACTTCATATTGCTGCTGGAATATTGCCTTAGACCTAGAATTCCCCCTTCATTTTAAAGTCTGCATTTTCTGTGCCTTCTCTTACAGGGGTGGGCTATATTGTTTTTGGTTCATGTGTTTGTATTATTATTTTTAATTAAAGTATCCTGTTTTTATAGAACCTTGGTTAGACATTGAATTATTTTGGTACAACAGTACCATTGTTGTTTGGTCTGCTTCGGTGCTAGCTCACATCCCACCTGAAGACTATAGCCTGTCCTCGGCCCAGGTTTCCCTTTAAAGAGGCGAAGAAGCAATACTTGTTGAGCTTCACTTTTTATTAGGGCTTCACTTTTATTAGGATCACTGCTGGATTAGATGTAGTGTGGGGCTAAGTATTAGTTTGATCCATTACTCATCCCTGTACTCCTTCAGATGAATAGTTATTTCATCAGAATCCAATCCACACTCTCCCTGTATATTGTATGCCTCACAAACTCAATTGCTTCACTATGATGAAATGATGAATGTGAAGTTGACCTTCCATAAAGCAGCAAGGGCATATGCTCATACAAACTACATGACCGATACTCTGCGAGGAATGCAATTTGAAGCCCAAGAATAGAAAATGGAGAGGTTTGCTGTAAAGCAGTGAATGGACAATGATACATAATCCTAGCATCTAAGTGGACAAGGACAATAACATCTTCTTCCTAATACTTTGCTTTTGAAGCACACGACCATTCATGTTGCCACTAATGAGTGAGTATGGGCTCATCAGTTCACAACTTTATCATCAACCTGTTGTGAAAATGATTCTAAAACGGGAGGCCTGGAAGAGAAAGTATTAGACAACTTGAAGTTAGGAAAAGTGCAGTGCTTCCTAGAAGTTGCACATTGCATCACTACATTTCACAGAAGTGGTTTTTGTTTTAATTGGGGCGGGGGGCAGTCCCCCATGCCCATTATTTTCACATCCACAACATCCAAACACTATTTTACCCCCACTGCCTCATGCCCACCCCAAAAGTATCACTGTAAAATGTGGTGCGATGCCCCACTGCAAAATGCCATGTGGTGGATGTGGCCAGGTTGGCAGGTGCCTAGATAGAAGAAGATAGTCTTAACTGACTCAACATTTGATTTAAACCTAGAACAAGCAACTCCATATTATAAAGGGAAGTTCCAGACTTTGCTCTTCTCTCGTTCTGCAATGAGAGTAACTTGATGGGTGGATCATAAACATTCAGTTGAGGCTTTTCACTAAAAAAACAACCATCCCTACAGAACTCATGGCATGAGATTTTACTAACAACTCACTACTAATAGGATTTGGACATATGCATAGAATATTGGGGTCAAAGGTCGCAGATCAATGGACACTGAATGATGGAAACACTTACTTTTAGTTGGAATTTACACATTTTGCTCTCCCCACCTGCAAATGTTTGGATTAGCCAGGTAAATAGCTAGGTCCTCCAGCATTGAGGCTGTCATAGATTAACATGCTCTTGAATATTCCCAGTTAACACACTGATAATAACGTTATGGCCACTTTCACTGAAAACATTTCTCAGATAGGCCGCCTTTGCGGAATGGTGGCTTGTTGGGGGACAGTGCATGCACTTACTGTGCATACAGAGAAGCGGACCATGAGGTGGTGGTAGATGATGACCGAGGTATGGAGGGGAACCAGGCTTGGGTGTGTTTGTGTGTGTGTGTGAGAGGGAATGTGGGATGGGGAAACGGAAAGGGGAGAGGGTGGTCCGGGATACAGGGAGTTGTGGTGGTGTCCCTCTGCAGAATTAAGCTCAGGGTTTGGAAGGAAGAAGACAGCAGAGTAAAAGGCAGTTGCAGGTTTAAACCTCCTATTGGGGGAGGGCAGGGAATGGGGTGCTCAAGAGGTTTCCCTGCAGCGCCAAAACTGGGCTCTGAGAACCGGGCTTCAGTGAAAACAGCCTACGAGGTAACATCATAGATCCAATACATTAACGTAGCAGTTTTAACATTTAACTTACAAACAACTGTATTCACTTGAGTGATACAGCCACCTTATTTTGGGACTCTTGCCCTCTGGCCAATGAGGTGTGGGTAGTGTAAAAAACCCACAGTATTTTCACTGTACTGAACCTCTGGGACCAGGGTAGGGGTACCCGATGGTGAAACATGTTATCCCCTTTCCTTTCAAACCTCTTCCCCTTGCTATTATGTAAGATTTACTGACATTCCATCTCCCCCCTACCCTCTAAATACTGAGATGAAGAAGAGAGAAACTGGAAGGATGAAGATTATCAATAGGGAACACACTCAGAAACAGACTATTCCCTTCCTACAGCCGACTGCCCCAATAATCAGAGAATTTACATAAGGGTACACTGTGTACTGTCGCACTGGGGCAATGGATATGAAGCATGCCTGCTGCGTGGCGAGTAGTATGTGGTAAACCCTTATGCCACTTAACAAAATAATATTAAAGAATCTGCTCCCAGCTACGCACACGGCCCATACTTTAGTGCAATGTACTTTAAAGAATAGTCCGTGAAAATATTGTCCTAAAATCTTATAACGTTGCTTGTGAGGTTTATTTTCTGGTAATTAAGTTGTGCAAGAAATAGCCAACACGTGTTTCGACAAGGTGTCTTTCTCAAGGCTGTGCATCCATGTTAAGCAAACAGATTTTTCAAAACTGTATACAGTAATAATGTTTGCTTCACATTCAAAAAATTTACACAAATCAATGCAACATGAAAGTAAACAAATGATAATAACATAACACACAGTATAAAGCATAACATCAAATTAAAGTTCAATTAGTTAATACATACCCCAAGGGGAAGGGTTCCGGAAAGAGGAAAGGATATGCAGAGCAAAGGTTATTCATCATACAGTATTCATACCATGTAAGGCATTTTTAAATTACTATTAGTACAATACGAGCTACAGTTAGCCTGATCCCTTATAGATTCCATGTGTTGTGGGTCATCCGGAGTAGTGTTTCACCAAAATTATGTATGTTTGTTTAGCATGTCAAGTATTGCCACTGATGTGCCCTTCTTAAGTTGTGCCTCCATCAATTCTATTGTGATTTTAGGTTGTGCAAGTGCCACTATACTAATAGATGTTGAAAGTGAAATAGCAAATCTAATCTAGTTTAGGGCTCACCCAATAGTTTCCTTTTTGAATGTCCTTTAAAACACATTGATAGAAAAACATATCTCAGCATCATAGCTTCATAGCTTAAAAATGCATTGCTGCCAGCTGGTTGCAATTGACCAGGTTGCATGTGCAGGGCAGTATGTAAGACGGATGTGAGCAGTATTGTTCCTACCTGAGTAGGTTGTCCTAATTAGCTTGTAATATTGTTAAGTGTTAATACTTCTACCTGTCTCCCTCGTTGTAATCTGTAGAAAGTGATTTACATGAGTTTTTATTCATTCTTAAAATGGAGTAGAAAAAACATTCTAGTTTGTGGTAAACACCCTCTCAATACTTACTTAGATAGCAGCAGAGGGGTCCTGTATGGAATCTTCTCCGATGTGCTCAGCATGTCAACCTTGTGCTGGAGCCATCCGTATTATTATTGCGGTTTCAATTGTTCCGCATGGGCGTGATGAAGTCATCACGACTCAGCCTGCACGGTTTCATGGGATATATGGTCCCAAATAGAAACACTCTTTAGAATAGAATTGTCCTCCAAAAATGCAAGGCGTGTGCTTTATTGCTATATAACATTACTTGTTGATCACCCTGGTATACAAATCATATGGTGTGTTACTATTACTGTGTTCTTATTTAGCGCATGGAAGCGTGATGACTTCATCACGTCTTAACGCGCGCGATTCCATGGGAAATGTGGTCCTGACTGACGGCCACTTCTTTGAGTACAATTATCCAGCAATGATCCAAGGCAGGTGAATTTTTACTATGCAAGACTTATTATACATCACCCTGGTATTCAGATCTTGAGTGGTGTATGTATGTATGTTTTGGCACAACTTGTAACAGGTGGGCATTGGTTTAGCAAATGTTATCTTGGAATCGGTGAGGTAACCCAATATAAGTGCCAACAACCACAATATCAAGCCATGCTTGAGACTATGTGGCTTGGTACCAATACTATTCTTAGTATTGTTGCATGTTTATTGTTCAAAGGTTAAGTTCTATGAAACTAGTATGTTTATCAAATGAAAAAGGGCATGTTGTAAGGTACAAATGAGTCTGAACACATGATGTATCAATCTCAACCTTGTCGGATGGGAGTGGAGTGATATGCCACTAAATGAGTAGCTATTGCACTGTACTGGTAAAAAGATGCTACGTGATATGTGTGCATTATATGTTATCATGTAACATGTGTATATAAAGCCTGTGTCATATATCATTGCATAATCAATCAATTTACCCATTCATGATACGTTTAATAACTTACAGAAAAACAAACATTTCATGCTCCTTGTTGAGCCCCTCTGTTGTACATCTGAGGCTACATATATACTTAGCCTCCATCTGACGTCATTTCAAAGTGAGGTCGCCTCCCCGTTTATTACATTTGGCTCTCATCAACCCAATGAATCTGATGTCCTGTTTGTTATCCATTTGATGCTTATCTTGCCAATGTAGTGCCAATGGCAGCTTCGGGTCCTGGCTGCAAGGTTAGCCAAGTGCTCTCGAATATGTGTACGTAGTTGCCTAATGGTACTACCTATGTATATCTTGTCACATACACAAATAATTGCGTACACTACATGGGTTGTCTTACAATTAATGAATTTCTCGATGTGAATTTCCGTACCAACTCGGTATTTGAAGGTGTAACAATCTGCATGCACAAATTTACACTTACCGCAGGTGCCACATTTGTGGAACCCTTTGATTTGTGTCAACTATTCTGTGCCAGGCGCTGTGTGGTGTGTGTCTAGAAAAGAAGGCCACAGTTTGTTCCTAAGTGTTGGCGCTCGTGTGTATACAAATTGTGGTCCCTTGTCGATGTATGGTGAGATATCTTTGTCCATGAGCAGTAAATGCCAATGTTTTCACATAATTCTATGTAGTGTCTTGCAATCCTGAGAGTATTGCATAATAATGGTGATTGCGACTACTGTAGCCTTGAGTTTTATCACCACAGGCCTTCAGTACACATGTTATCATCTTAGATCGGTCAATCCCTCTAATTTTGGAGAATACCCTCCTCAAAAATCTCTTGGTCAGGTGCTCACACTCTTTATCATACTCATCATCACTGCTGCAGTTCCTGTGTGTTCTGAAGAATTCCCCCTTACGGATGTTAGCAATTGTAGATGCCCTATGGCAGCTACCGGAGTATAGTGTAGAGTTCACTTCTGTACTTTTCCGGAAAGTGGTTGTTGCTATTTGGTTCCCTCTAATGTAAATGTGCAGATCTAGAAAGTTAATGGATTCGGGATCACAATGACCAGTGAACCTCAATCCAAATAAATTCCTTTTTAGGAAGTCAGTGTATTCATGAAAACGGTCTTTAGTGCCTTTACACACAATAATAACATCATTAATGCATCTCTTCCATGTAACAATGTCTTTCACACATTGGTTAGCATTCAACGCATGTCGGTCTTCAAAATGTGCCCTAAACACATTGGCTAATGATGGTGCAAATGTGACCCCCATGGCTATGCCCTTGGTCTGTAGATGATACATTCCATTAAACAGAAAGACATTATTGCTGTGTGCAAATCTGTGAAATTCCTTGATCATTACCATATGTTCCATGTATGAAGCTGAGTGATTGCTGAATGTATAATCAATCGCCTAAACGGCTAGTTCATGGACTATGGATGTATAGTGTTATCACATCAAGTGTGGCTAGTAGGTACTAATTTTTCCACTTAACATCTTGAACAATGGCTAGTACATGGGCACTGTCTCTATGCATGATTCCATTATCGGTGTACTCAGAAAGGTCTTCTGTAGCCCCACCATTTCCACTCATGATGGGAGGAACTTCTCGGTAGGCCATCAAAACTTTTGTGTATCTGGGGAAAAAAATAAATTGTGGCCATTACTGGGTTTTTAATGCTTAAAGCTTTTTCCACATCCTCGTTGGTGCCACTCGTGTACATTGTATGCAATTTTTGTGTGATGCTTTGCATCGGGTCTGAAGAGAGTTGTAGCATACAGGTGTTTCTAAATGTGCAGTCCCCATTTTAATGTAGTCAGTACGATAAGGATGACTACATTGCCCCCCCTTGTCTGACTTTATGACCACTATATTCTGATCATTGGTTAATGTCAATAGGGCCAAATGCTCATCTGGGCTGAGGTTTTGAAAGTTGTAACTGTACCTTGGCGCTTTCATGTCCAAAAAATGATGTACGTCTCTTGTAACTGCTCTGTGGTATGTATCAATAATATTCTTCATTGCTAGTTGTGGGGTGCATTTCAATTTGGGTTTGAGTTCTATGATGTCAAGGTTCCTGGACTGAATTCCCAGTTCTCTGCAAATTGTCTTATGTTCTAGGTGTTGCTCCTGTTCCAAAGACATGAAAAGATGTGTGTTCTCAATATCCGTGCTCGTGAGATCACTGATTGGTGATTGCGTTACTTTTGATACATAGGTCTTGCATTGCGTGGCAAAAAATGTTTACGTTTCAATTTTATAATAAATTTGACCACATCAATATGGAAATTGATTAAATCAGTCTTAGTAGTAGGTGAGAATGATAGGCCTCTGTTAAGTACTGAAACCTCTGTTTCAGTTAGAGTACGATTAAACAGGTTAGTTTCTAAATTGAGACCGGGAAGCTAGAGAAAGACCAAGCTAGCTGCAGAGGCCCTGGGAGACCTGCAGGAGGATACAACCACCCAAAACACTGGCCCTGTGAGCTCAGAGGAGACTGCAGAGTGTAGAGGGAACTGTACCTCCAGAAGGCAAGACCAGTACCCACAGCAGAACTCCTCCCCTGGGCCAGGCAGGTGAACCCAGGTCTCTGAGCGGCAGGAGATGAGACCCTGACCTCATTTAAACATCCCCCTTTTGGCACCTGCAGCTCCCAAAATCATGGAATGCCGTTTTGGGGAGCTATGAAGTGGGAGCAAAATTATTACAGTGCATTCTGGGACTGGGCGTCCAAAAACATACTGTTGAAACTGTGAATTTTGAGAGGAGGCCCGAGCCCGGTGGAGGGAGGTTTTCGCTGTGAACTATAAATCTAGAGTACAGGGGTCCGAACGCGCCAGAGGGAGACCGTAAAAGGCAAGATAAGCCAGGGGAATGCAGAAGGTCATGGCAGCACTTCCCTCGCATACAATGATGGAGGTAGAAAGGAGGTGAGCCGTGCCTAACCAAAAACCTTGACGAACAAAGAGTATTCGATATCAGAATATCAGATGCTGCTGCTGAGTGAGAGGAGAAGCCGGCTTGCATGAATGTATGATGCGGTAAGCATTTAAAGTACTGGCTGAGTTTCGTGGAACCGTGAGTGAGAGACATTGAAAACCAGAGGAGTGACTGTACTTTTGGAAGCCAAAAAAGATACCGCAGACAGAGTGGTCCGGCGCCATGTGGGTGCTCATTCAAATGTCTCTGTTAGGTATCCAACGTGTTGGCAACTGTAAAAAGGGAAATTGGATCTCAAAGTGGTCCTGCAATGGCTCAAGCTAAACCCTGTGTACATTCGAAGGTCTTCGAGAGTTTAATGCAAACTGATATTGGCCCTCATTACGACCCTGGCGGAAAGGGGAAAACGATGGCGGAAATGCAATACCGCCATCGAAAAGCGCTCGGTGCGACTATGACCCGTCACCGCAAAGTACGAAGCCATTAGCGACACCGTAGTGAACGCCAACGCTAACTGCACTAAGCACGCGCGCGCGCACCATGCCAAACCGCAAACACCACCATGGTGCAACGGTACGCCAATTCCGACCCTAGCGGACATGTACCTAACGCCATCAGGCATGGCGGAATGGACCATTCCGCCATGGCGAGAAATACGGCATCGTGAACCAACCGTAAATGGCCCACTGAGTGCCTGTACTCCACTCCCTGGCCACATTGCACAACTCCTGGCAGGCGCAATGTACTCACACCATGCAACCAGTGAAATCTACAATTCACCCATGCATGCCAACGTAGAAATGCATGCAGGTGTTCGAAGCGCCCCGTGAGTGGGCATCCATGTACGGCATTTCACCATAGCCGTACTGATGCAGCACAGGCATGTGAAGGTACAAGACATCAAAATGGAAATCAAGAACACATGACACAAAACAACAGTAGTCCCCCATCGCTTGCCACCAGCGCAAGGCAACATCCAAAACAGCATCCTGAGGGGGATTGCACCAGACCTGTACTCTTGCCAGTAAACAAACCAACCATCAGCAGAAGCATGTACCACACAAGTTGGCAGAGTGACTGAGCAGCCAGGCACATCCCAAGAGGGGCCGATGGGAGCTGCAGGGCACAGATGGCATGAATACAGAAGCTATTCCAATGGACATGACCCCAGTCCCCCTCCAACAAACGCACGCAAACACAGGCACCTGTGACCAGCCACATTCTGAACATCCCATCATACCATCAATCGACCTGGCTGACAGGCACCAGTCGGCCAAAAGCCAATCCCCCGCCCCTGAACAGCACATCATGTAAACAGTCACAATGGCAGCCCCTATCCGTGACCACACTGTGCTACGTAGGCAAAAGCGGCCAGTACTGTACCACACAACTCAACTCAGAAGGCGGAACACAATGCAGATCATCTCGCAATACATACCGCCACAAATCGAAAATCGCCACATCACCTGCAAAGAATAACGCAACACGCCAAATATCGGAATACAATTTAAATGCACATCCAAATGACAAAGGCCTCACAGCAATTTGTAAAATAACACCAAAACATCCATCATCACCGAGGGCTGCATCTGCAATAATTGACCAGCTTCCACTTGTGTGACGCCCTGTACCATCATGGCACACAGGGCCAACATCAACGTTCCAAAAGGCAACATGGAAGCGGCAAGAACCGCAGGTCCGTCCCATGAGGCAGGCACTAGTCCAGCTGAAAGGCCGAAATGTTGCACCTAGCCACCAGAACAGCGTAAGGGCATGTGGCCCATTGGCGATCGTCCCATAAGATCGTAATGCTGCTCCACTGATTCACCCGAAGCTGCAGGTGTCGAGAGTAAAAACCATCTGGAGGAGTGGCGTACAGATGGCATCTGCAATAGGGCAGGAGATACCTGTCACCAAAATGAAACACAAATTAACCGATTGCACTACATGACACATGATGCATCACTATCTTCATTCAACACACCAAATCCACACCCATATGCATGCTAGCCCACTCCAAAGGAATATACACACCCCTAAATCAGTATCGATACATAACGAAACCAATCGAGGTTAATACACCATTGGCAACGTCGGTTACTGTGCATGCGTCCGTCAAGATAGAACCCATGACATGGGATTAGTAACGTGCCTAGACACAAGTGTATGAAGGCGCGTCGAGACAGGGAGGATCCGACAAGGGCAGATAGACGTAAGTCCCACTATGGCAGCCTTGCATCACATAGCGCAGGGGAAGGGGATTGAATCAAAAAACACATGTACATGGCAGACCCTAAATGGAATCATCTGTCCATGCATCCATTCATCATTCCCTCATCCCGCAATGAAAACGCATGAACATTCACTCACATAATATGTGAAACTTCCATCGCGTCTGTGCGTAATGCAGTCTGCAAAAACCACTGTGCTCCTGGCCGGATCTGTAGTGTCGTGAAGCTAGATGGACTTGGGAACGTCCTGCCTTATCGTCCACTACGCTATTGCGCATCCCATTCAATTCATGTCATTCATTGCTTGCTCGTTATGGGCCCTGTCCCAAGGACATTCAACAATAGAACGTTACATTTCCAGGCAGACCTGTGGGCGTCTCCTCACCGCTACTTCGCAACCAAAAATCCTGGCCTTCGAATTCCTCACTTGCAACATTACGTCGAAAAGGCTTCTGTGAACGCTTGCATTCACAATTACATCAATGTAGTGCGGCTGTGTGTCATAATGCTAACTGGCTGCAATCACAAATGGGACGCCACGCCCGTCGGTGAAGTACGATACTGTGCTGCATGAGGGTCGGCCATCGATCGAGCCCTACATACCACTGACTCTTCACAGGTATGTAAGCGGCTGCAATCATAGCATGTGTAACAATGGGAGCATAGCATGAAAATCAGTCAAAGTACATCACACTGCCATCGGGATTTGATACATGATTCCAATCCCAAGATGCCATGCGGCCAAATGCAGCCTTACGTGCGGGACGTGCTCGGCCAGAAGGGATTGCATCTGCCACAGATTCATTCAATCAGCACAGGTGGAGGCCATACAGGCCGACAGCACATATATAGCAGACCCAAACCCCTCCCACAACCACTCCCACTCCAAAATGCTACCGGCAGGACTAGCGATGTTGGGCCTGGGGCACCAGATAGCACTGCAAGTGCTACAACTACAAGAAGACGACGAACAACAACAGGTACAACAACCGGGCGCACAGGGGAGACGGAGGAGAAGGAGGAGGAGGAGGGCAAGGCAGGGTCAGCAAGGCCCACAAGCACTGCCACTACCACCACGCAGGCGGCCCGCAATCCCACGCCTCCGAGCTGATCCGTTCAACCTCACTGCTGAGCAGATCCACACCCTCTACCGTTTGGACCGGGACACCATAATCGCCATTGTGGACATGACACATGCTGACCTCGTGAGCATGATAGATAGCCCAACCGCCATCCCACCCCTACTGAAGGTGGTGTCTGTACTCCACTTCCTGGCCACAGGCACCTACCAGCACACAGTGGGACAGTTGCATGGCATTTCACAGCCACTGTTCTCACGGACACTCTCCCAAGTGCACGATGCCCTCCTGAAGCACGCCGACGACCACATCACACTACCACGCACGTACCAGGAGATTACCAACGCAAAGGTGGGATTCCATGCACTTGGCGGCATCCCGGGTTGCATTGGTGCCATCGACTGCACCCATGTTGAATTGGTTGTCCCACATGCCATGGAGGTCCAGTACCGCAACCGGAAACAATTTCATTCAATCAATGTGCAAATGGTGTGTGACTCCAACAAGATCTTTACGCATTGTTGTGCCAGATTTCCAGGATCTACCCATGATTCTATGGTCCTGAGGAACACAAGAATACCACGCTACATGGAGCGACACGCAGGGCACAGATCCTGGCTACTCGGTGAGTCTCATTCCATGCATGACATCGTGGCCCATTTGATGCGTCAATGACCTTGCAGGAGGGGGGGGGGGCTACTTAGCACTATCATTCCACTGACACCCTTTATTCGTCCCATACAGGTGATGCCGGGTATCCACTGAAGAGATGGCTCCTTACACCAATCCGGAACCCACAGAACCAGCATGAGGAGGACTACAACCATGCCCACTCACGTAGCCGTGTGGTCATTGAACAGGCATTCGGCCTACTGAAGGCTCGTTTCCGCAGCCTCAGCAGGTCTGGCGGGGCACTCATGTACAGCCATGAGAGGGTTTCTAAGATGGTCATGGCATGTGTCATGCTGCACAACATGTGCATACGTAGGAATGTGCCCATGCCCCCTGACGCTGTACTGCATGCACCTGAAGATGATGATGATGAGGGTGGGGATGTGGAGGCACCCCAGGGAGTCCATGAGGCACAGGATGCACGTGCAATCCGACAGAGCATCATAGATGCATGCTTCTAGCAACCACGCATGGTGCCTATTACACGGAAAGGGGACCTGTGGCACTGTGTGTGTGTAGTACAGGCACATAGTGGACTGTACGCCTATGAAGGCCTCGTACGCAAATATCAATGTCCACACATGTCATTGGATGATAATGAAGTGCTGTATTGTTAATGTGATTTGATTCATACACCCTATGGACCCGCCACCCAGTGAAGCCCAACACACCCCCTCCACCCTACTTCCTCCCCCCCCAACACCAGTGTCCAGATATGCATGCTGCCCGTGGGTAGACGCTATTGCAAGCCCCCTCTACGGGTATCAGGGGCACCCCTGCCCGTGGAGCGCAGGTTCCTGCCAGATCTGCGTTGGGGGCTGCCCTGGACGGAACTTGCCACGGATGACGTCTCTGCCTGCTCGCGTCCATGCATGTCTCTGAGGGTTTGTGAGAGCTCCGAGAGCACACGGCGCACAGCAGCAAGTTCAGCACAAACGTCTTTGGACGTCGCATGCAGTTCCCCCCTCAGGCTCTCGGTGCTTTTCTCCATTTGTGCTCTCAGGCTCTCGGTGCTTCTCTCCATTTGTGCTCTCAGGCTCTCGGTGCTTCTCTCCATTTCTCCCCTGAGGCTCTCACTACTTTTCTCTATTTGTGCCCTGAGTGTCTCGGTGGATGTTTCCATGGCTGCCCTGGAACCCCCGCATTCATTTGCATGGTCCTTGAGTAGCGTGGACGCTTCCTGCTGTTGCTCGATCAGCAGGTCGAGGGACTGTTGCCTCTGCTGGGCCATGGACATTTGCGGTGGTGTGACAGGGGGGCTGCTCAACACATGTTGCCTTGGCACAGGACTTGTGGGGGTTGGCCAGTCGTCGTCTTCAGGGTGCCCCTGCGTGGTTTCGTCATGGTGTAGGGGATGGAACATGCAGGGGGATTGGGAAAGGTCATGGATGGTACCTACGTCGCCAGCACTGTTTTCCGTGTCGGAGCATGCTGGCATGACAGCTGTGTCACCTATGGTGCTGCTACCACCAGAGGCAGTGCCATCAGATACGTTCTTTGGGGGGACCTGTGGTGCTGGGGTTGTGGACTTGCTGGCTGCTGGGGTGCCTGTTGCAGTCCCCTCCAGTGTGCTGGCACTTGATTCCTGCTGCTGCCGTGTCTTGATCCTTGCACCTGAGGTGGAGGCTCTTGGGACGTTGGTCCTGGCCCTCTTTGCAGGCGTGCTGGTAGGGGTGTCCTGCAGCTCGTCGTTGGTATCGGACCCTGTGGTGGAGTAAAGAGGGGCGAGCGTTAGTTATGGGTCTGTCGGATTTGGAATGGCAACGTATCAAATGCATTGGGGTGGTACATGAGGCTGATATGGGACTGGGCCTTGGAGGTGGTCTCATTTTCGTGTGGATTGAGGATGCATTCATTTGGCTGCCTGCAGTTAGGGGGTGCATGCTGCACATGTAGGGGTTGTTTATGGCATCTTGATTAATTTGTTTATTCATTCTGACTTTTAGAGGGCGCTGTCAGGGCAAAGTATGTATTGCACTATGGGGTCACATGGTACTGCACATGTTCGTGGTTTGTGGATTTCGCATTGTTTCTCTTGGCAAACCTACCTGATTCTCCGGATGTCGGCACTCCTTTCTCCATCCCTCCGACTCCCTCTATGCTCTCCATTCCTATGGTGGAGGCGCAGATCTCCTCCCAGGGGGTCAACTTGATGGGCGACTCTGATCCCCCCCCGGTAGCTGTGGCGATGTTCCTGTTCGCAGAAAGTATGCTGCGTACGCGGATCCGCAGGTCGTCCCACCGCTTGCGACATTGCTGTGGCGTGCGGGGTGTTGTCCCCACCGCACTTACGCGCTGTGCCACAAGGGCCCATATGGCCTTCTTGTTGGCAAGGGCCGTCCTGGTCATTTGACTGGAGAAGACGACGGCGGCATTTTCCTGCAGGGTCTCGGTCAGCACGGTCAGTTCCTCTCGGGAGAAGTGGACCTGCCGCTTGCGATCACACGCTTTCTTGGCTACCTTTCCCATATTTATTTTTTTAACTGGGGTTGCTAACGGGTTGGGATGTGTGTCAGGGTCGGATTTTTAATGGTTGTGTTGGGATTCGGATTTTATAGTTGTGCGGCGTGCTGTTTCCCGTTCCGGCCACATGCTTTTACTTCCGTTTCCGTATATTTACGGTGCCCGTAATTTGCGGTGCCCGCTCATTACGGTGCCCGCTCATTACGGTGACCGCTAAGATGGGTGGCGGTATTGCACCTGGTGCAGCGTACGGCGGCGGTAAGGGCCGTTTTGGGGTCATTTCCGCCATCGCAGCCTTTCGGATTCCGCCATGGCGTAATGCTCGTGCCCGATGGGTCGTAATTAGCCGCACTTTGCTCCTTCGTGCAATGGCGGAAACGCTATTTACGCTGTTGCGGTCCGGTCAGTCAATTTCCGCAAGGGTCGTAATGAGGGCCATTGTTCTGAGCCGAGTTGAGGGAGACTAATTGTGTAAGAGGAAGGATCTGAGCCCGAATGAGGGGAATCCGGGGGTGAACTGTGAGTCACCAGCTGTCATGGCCCTAGGGCAAGAGCCACAAGCTCCATTACATAAAGGGTCCAGTTGGACCCAGACCTGGCACCTTTGGTGCCAGGCTCAGGAGAAAGTGTGCTCTGCACACTTTTATTCTGGTGCATGTGATATTTCCTCCCCTGCATGGCCTCCACGTGCCTCCAGGTCGGGCGTGGCCATAGGAGTGCATTGGTCTGCACATGCAGCATCTTCCGGGAGTGGCAGGGTGGAGCCACAAGTCAGAACAAGTGGGCGTGGCTGGGACCAGGCTATTTAAGCCTGCCCCGCCTGCAGGCAAGCGATTCGCGTTAGTCTGCTTATAGCAATGTAAAACGCTCACTGCCGCCTGAAGCGCATCTTACCTGATTCCAGCAATAACCATCGCCTGAAGCGCATCCTTACCTGATTCCAGCAGCAACCTCAGTCGGAGTGCATCCTTACCCGATTCCAGCAGCAACCACAGTCGGAGCGCATCCTTACCTGACTCTAGCAGCAACCGCAGTCGAAGTCTATCTTCGGCCAGCATACTCGCGGATCCAGGCATCCTGCACCCGCCGGCAGATCTTTGGATAACAGCATTCCAGTCTGACTTTGCCAGGCCGTCCCTGCAAGAGAAAAGGACAAACACGGTTAGAAAAACTATAAAGACATTACGCTAAGGTCATGCGCAATCCAAACCTCGCACTGACCTAAGAACCAAACTTACCACCTATTGGGACATCGTGAACTCCCTTGTCCTCCATTGCGGCTCACTTCTTGCACCGCAATTCCGCTGGGCCTCACATCATCTATTGGGGAAAAGGAAAGACATTATAAGAGGTACGGACAATAATCAAGGAGAAAGACATTACCAAAAGAATACGGACAATAATCATTATCGAAGGATACTTACCTTTGAAGTGGTTCAGCCACAGCCGGTCTGGACGACCATGCACTTGGACCAATGAAGAAACTAGGTCTATCTAAAGGGCCCTGCACTGAGAAGCAGGACGGAGAGCTCGCCATCATATTAAAACAGGTGAGACTATATGGGTAGGCGCATGCTCACCACATTCTGGGAAGAAGGGTTAGAGTGAGATCACAGCCATATTGTCACACTCAGCCCCTTTTCTCACCTGTTTGTCCTTTGTTGTTTTCTTCTTTGGAGATCTTTCTTTGTTCCTGGATGTCCGAGACTTGTACAGGTAAAGGCGGGTATCCAGTGTGAGGACTGCGACCAGCCTCGGGGAGATGGCATGAGTTCAGAATTCCAGGAAGGTATGAGACGGGACAGGCAATGTCCGGGATGAAACTTGGAACCAGGAAGGGATTCACAATACTCGCAGAGTGCAGGGGCCTGACCGCGAGCACGGAAGGACTGAACAAGGGTCCGGGAAGGAAGAGGAACGAACGGCCCTCAGGCGGAAGCGTAAGGGCTGGAATTAGGACACCAGGAAGGGATTGGAAGCCGAAAAGTATTGGAAAAGGAGCACTGAAAGGGGGGAGGTAGTAACAAGCACAATTGCCGAGAACTCGGAAGGGTAGCGATGAGACGCGCAGAGCCGCGGAGGCGTGCCTGTTTTCTAGAAGGCGGTGGGTCTTGCGTAAACACTAGACTGCAGCGTTTCGGAGGCGTCGGCCATGTTGGGAGGATATCAGATCCAACGTTGTGGGGCGTGATGGACCATGAAGTCCAAAAGGGGTGGAAACGGCGAATCATGACACATCACCGCATTCACACGGCCTCTCATATTCTCGCAGGGGCAGTACCAACAACCAGCGCAGTCCACAACACAGGAGCAGGGGAAGAAGCCTGACCCAGGGGAGCCAGTTCCAAGGAGGGCTGCAACCGTGCCCCAACGTCCCGATCTGAGCCTGACGGCGGGGGGTTCTGGGTGAATCACAAGAATTTAATACGTATAAGAGGAAAGGAACTTTGTGTTTTGTTTTGGTACATCAGGCCCTCTGAATCAAGAGACTTTGAAGTAAACAGACTTGGGTACAGAAGGCCCTGATGCTAGTAACGGAACTGTATCCTCGTGGCGAAGAAGCCAGAGTGTGTGCGTTGCTCGAGTGAACCACCTTGTCCTGTGCTGAAAACATGGGGAAGGGATGTCAACACCCTGACTTATCATTTTGTGAACACTTTTCTTTTTCATGAACACTGCCCCTCACTATTTGTATTTAGCGATAAGGATTGGCAATAGTTTTTTTAGTATAGGACTTTTTACTTTAACGAGACTCCACTAGGACTGCATTATTCTTATTTGATGGTCGTAGCTTGCTCCCATCTGTAGATTTAGGGTTAGATAGGCGTTTATCACACCATTGTTGAAGTTCAATAAACATCCTTGAACTGTGGTCACTTGTGTCTGTCTTACTGTTGATACCATGCCTTCCTTACAGTATCCTCAAATTCTTTACTACATGTCAGGAAGAGTGTGTGCCCTTGTGGTACTGGCTCAATCCTTTGACCTTTTGGAGAATAATGTACAATATGGCAACTTTATTCTCTTGGGGTATAGCCCCTGGCATGCCGCCTGCCCCAAACAGTCTTGGTGTTATAGCACACAGCATGGTGCTTTTATTCACATCTCAAGGTTATAGTGGCCAGCTTGCTTCTGGACTTTACATACCAGCAAGTACTTCTGCCCCTTTCTTTAGGGTGTGTGTCGGGCAGATATTCCCACCCTCTAGCCACAGATAGCCCCTCCTGGACTAATATCTATTGCACTCCAGCAAGTATTTTTTCCACTTGATAAGTGTTATAGGATCAGCATTTCTCTCTCCTCTTAGGGTTTCAATCAGATTGTGTTTATGTAACCCACAAATTGCTGGTCATGCTTCTGGGCAAAGGTCTCCTCTAATCTCTCATGGCGTCAGGCCTCATCCCAGCAATTAGCATATAACCCTCAACAGGCGCTCTTGGATATAACCCTAATCGGGCGCACTTGCATTTCTTTTTTGCCTGCTTTTGCCCCTGACAATATGGCCCACAATAGGCTGTTGTCTTTTTCGCCTTCCCTCTTGTCCTTTCTATGTTAGGCTATGAACTATAACTTTCAACAGTTCTTGGGTTTCTCTCCTTTTGTTGATAGTCTTTGCTATACTATGTACGATAGTCCTCAGAAGATTCCTGGATGTATTCCCTTAGGAATTGTACGATTGGATCGAAAGAAAAAGGTCAGACTGTACATAAAGTCCAGAAATGCATATCACCAAAGGTCTGAACACCAAAAGTTCAAAGATTAGGTGGCATGCATTGTAGCTAAGTAAAAAAAACGATTAAAAAAAACAGGGGCTGCGGGGGTGTCCCCCGCAACACCCCGCTGACAATACTATGTCGTATAGTGAGCGAGGTGTTACGGGGAATAGCCCTGCAGCACACCCGAAAAAAATAATAATAATTAAAACAGGGGCTGCAGGGATGTCCCCCTCAACACCCCGCTCACTATACTTTACAGCAGGGGTGCACAACTGATTTTGACAGAGGGCCGAAAGTACCTTACATGAGGGCTATAATGGGCCGAAAAGTAAAAGTGGGCGGGGCGGTAGGCGGGACATGTCAGGAGGCTTTTTCAACCCCCAATTTGTATTAAACACATGGAAAAAGAATGTTTTTGAGGGGTAACCATTTTGATTGCATTTCAAACTTACATTGTGTACTACACATTTTCCATTGTTATCATTTATTTCGATTTAGTTATTGTATATTGTATGTTTAATTAAATTATATATATTTTATTGACCCTTGACTGGACATTCCGTTATTTTGGACTGCTATAGTTTGCTGTTTGGGTTGCCCAAGAGGAGTATGGCCTTCGTTGAGTCAGGTTTCCTCAAAAAAGCAAAGGATGTACATCTCCTAACTGTGCCTGTTTTAGCTTTATTATTGAGTTCATTCTTGGAGTGCAACACTATGCCCCATGGCTCCCACCCCCAACCAAACACTATGCCCCATGGCCCCCTCACTCCCAACCAAACACTATGCCCCATGGCCCCCTCACCCCCAACCAAACACTATGCCCCATGGCTCCCACCCCCAACCAAACACTATGCCCCCTGTTCCTCACCACCCAAGCAAACACTATGCCCCCTGTCCCTCACCCCCAACCAAACACTATGGCCCTCTCACCCCCAACCAAACACTATGCCCCATGGCCCCCACGCCTCAAGCAAACACTATGCCCCATGGCCCCCACGCCTCAAGCAAACACTATGCCCTCTGTTCCTCACCCCCAACCAAACACTATGCCCCATGGCTCTCACCCCCAACCAAACACTATGCCCCATGCCCCGTCACACCCAACCAAACACTATGCCCCATGGCTCCCACCCCAACCAAACACTATGCCCCCTGTCCTTCACCCCCCAAGCAAACACTATGCCCCCTGTCCCTCACCCCCAACCAAACACTATGCCCCATGGCCCCCTCATCCCCAACCAAACACTATGCCTCATGGCTCCCACCCCCAACCAAACACTATGCCCCCTGTCCCTAACCCCCAACCAAACACTATGCCCCATGGCCCCCTCACCCCCAACCAAACACTATGCCCCATGGCCTCCTAACCCCCAACCAAACACTATACCCCATGGCTCCCACCCCCAACCAAACACTATGCTCCCTGTCCCTCACCCCCAACCAAACACTATACCCCAACCAAACACTATGCCCCATGACCCCCTTACCCCAACAAAATACTATGCCCCATGGCTCCCACCCCCAACCAAACACTATGCCCCATGGCCCCCACGCCTCAAGCAAACACTATGCCCCATGGCTCCCACCCCCAAACAAGCACTATGCCCCCTGTCCCTCACCCGCCAAGCAAACACTATGCCCCCTGTCCCTCACCCCCAACCAAACACTATGCCCCATGGCTCCCACCCCCAATCAAGCACTATGCCCCATGGCCCCCTCACCCCCAACCAAACACTATGCCTCATGGCTCCCACCCCCAACCAAACACTATGCCCCCTGTCCCTAACCCCCAAGCAAACACTATGCCCCCTGTCCCTCACCCCCAACCAAACACTATGCCCCATGGCCCCTTCACCCCCAACCAAACACTATGCCCCATGGCTCCCACCCCCAACCAAACACTATGCCCCCTGTCCCTCACCCCCAAGCAAACACTATGCCCCCTGTTCCTCACCCCCAACCAAACACTATGCCCCATGGCTCCCACCCCCAACCAAACACTATGCCCCCTGTCCCTCACCCCCCAAGCAAACACTATGCCCCCTGTCCCTCACCCCCAACCAAACACTATGCCCCATGGCTCCCACCCCCAACCAAACACTATGCCCCCTGTCCCTCACCCCAACCAAACACTATGCCCCATGGCCCCCTCACTCCCAACCAAACACTATGCCCCATGGCACCCTCACCCCCAACCAAACACTATGCCCCATGGCTCCCACTCCCAACCAAACACAATGCCCCCTGTCCCTCACCCCCAACCAAACACTATGCCCCATGGACCCCTCACCCCCAACCAAACACTATGCCCCATGGCCCCCTCACCCCCAACCAAACACTATGCCCCAAACACACTCAAGCATGCACCCATACAGACCCGAACCCCCAAAATCAGCAACTCTCAAACATGCACCCATACAGACCTGAACCCCCCACCCCCAAACTCTGCACACACACTCTCAAACATGCACCCATACAGACCCAAATCCCCCAACTCAGCACACACACTCTCAAACATGCACCCATACATGCATCTCAACATACACAACACAAACATACAAAAACAAACATTCATGCACACCCGACCCCCCCACACCCCCATCTCAGCACACACACTCTCAAGCATACACCATGCACCCATACAGACCCGAACCCCCAAATCAGCACACTCTCAAACATACACCCATACAGACCCGAACCCCCCACCTCCCAAATCAGCACACACACTCTCAAACATGCACCCATACAGACACGAACCCCCCACTCCCCAAATCAGCAAACTCTCAAACATGCACCCATACAGACCCGCACCCCCACGCCCCAACTCAGCACACACAATCCCAAACATGCACACATACAGACACGAACCCCCACCCCCATCTCAACATACACAACACAAACACTCAAAAACAAACATTCATACACATCCGACACGCCCATCCCACCCCCCATCTCAACATACACAACACAAACACTCAAAAACAAACATTCATACACATCCAACACGCCGCCCACCCCCCCATCTCAACATACACAACACAAACACTCAAAAACATTCATACACATCCGACACACCCCCCACCCCCATCTCAACATACACAACACAAAAACTCAAAAACAAACATTCATACACATCCGACACGCCCCCACCCCCCATCTCAACATACACAACACAAACACTCAAAAACAAACATTCATACACATCTGACAAGCACCCTCAGCCCCCCATCTCAACATGCACAACACAAACATACAGCAGAACAGACCCGACACACAAACACAAACACACAGACCACTTACCAGAGGCGTGCTGGAAGGCAGGTAAACTGGAACGCTGGCGATGTAAGTGGAATCGTACTACAGCTGGCGTGGCAAGCAAGGCTGAAATGCCTTCCGGCATCAAGCCTTACTGGCCACGCCAGCCGTAGTGCTGGCCCTCCATTGGTGCAGCACACACGCACTACGTGGCTCGTAGGAGCAACGTGGTGCATGTGTGCTGAGCCAATGACGGCCAGCGTTTTGTCCGGCCCGGAAGACAACAAAGACTTTCCTAATGGAGGGCGGCCGATGTTGCTTGCGGGCCGCCCTCCATTAGGAAAGTCTTTGTGCCTCGCGGGCCGGACAAAACAGCATAGCGGGCCACAACTGGCCCGCGGGCCGTATTTTGTGCACCCATGCTTTACAGTATAGTGAGTAGGGTTTGCGAGGGAAACCCGTGTAGCTTCCCAAAAAACAAAAGAGAAAAAAAGAACCCTGCGGCGCCGGTTCTCGATCACGGAAGTGAAAGGGAACTTGCGCTGCAGGGACACAGCGTGAAGAAAGGGTAAGTAGGGTTTGTTTATGTTGGGGGTGTGGGTGGGGGTGTGTTGAGGGTGTGGGTGGGGGGTGTCGTGGGTGTGTTGGGGGTGTGGCTATGTCGTGATTAGCAGTGTTTGTTCGCATGGGAAATGTATGAACCTTTGGTGGTGTATATATTTCCAATGCAAACTTTTCCTTTACAGACTTTTCCGTGATGGAAAAATCACGCAGACCCTTCCCTTAGTGTCTGGTCTCTTCCAGTGTCTGAGATATGTAGCCCTAAGTAGACTCTTCGCTCTCTTCTTTCCTTCGACTGACTCTCTCCTTGGTACTCCTCTTTTCTCTCTTCTCAAGATGGTAGCCCCAGTCCATGACAGCGTTGATTATCTAATCTGCCCTTAGATAGGTTGTTCTTTTTTTCTCTCGGTCATGGATTAGTTACTCCCCCCTTTCTATATATATATCCATATTGACATGTATTTTTAGTTTTAAGCCATGTTTAGGGCATGTTATTTTCCAAACCATGAACGCTTTAATGTGAGTACACAGCCAGGTATCTTAAGCGTGCGCACTGTTTTGAAATGCATTTGAGTTAGGTGAGGCAATACGAAAAAAATTCACAGCGAAAAACAGTGAATGAATTACATTTAATTTGGTTTTCTGGGATGTACACCAATTTTATCTTTGTTATGGCACACTGTGAACAAAGTGTAAACAAAAAATACTGAGACCCTCTCTAGACAGTCTTTGAAGCATTCCAAGTGCCTCAATGAATTATTGTAAACAAAAACTATATGTTCTAATTAAAAATAACAATATTTTAAAGAACTACAATGTTTCACGGCATAGCCAATATGGAGGAGAATGAAAATGTGAATGGTATGAGGATGACCTCAGCAGAAGTTTGCCCCTGATGCTAATTGTCAGAGAGTAACAGTGACTTCTGCAGCATTTTGCCCCTGCTGCTAATTGGTAGAAAGTGACCTCGGAAAGCAATTTGCTGCTTACTCTAATTGGTAGGAAGTAAACTGTTAGGGAGAATTCTCTGTTTAGGCTGAATTTCCTAACCTAGTGAGTCCCCCAGCAGCTTTGCTGGATTTTTGGGGTTTATTTTTTTCTCCTGCCAAGAGTGAGACTCTTTTACCCTCACTCTTGGGCATGATTTGAGTGTGTTTCTTTGACTCTAGATGTGTTTAATGGGCTATGGGGTCTTTTACTCCATAGGGCTTCATGTGTTTTTGTGATGTGTGTTACACAGCACCCTTAGTGTAGTAACACAGGGGTGTCATAGTGACCCCCCAGTATAGACCCCATACCCTGGGACTGACTACTGTCTCCCAGGGCATGTAAAGTCACCATTGACTTTACTAGTCTTGAATTCTGAACAGAACCAGTACAAACCATCATATTGTGGACGTACTGGCTGGGGCAATTCGATTGCCCCGGGGTCTGTTAGTCGAGGGGGCACATCTCCGTCCCCCCTGATCGCGTTTTGGCTGGTGGCAGTGAATACTACTTTTTATATTCAACCGCGAATATTTCTCTATGGGATTTTCCCATTGTTCGAGGCTACTATCTTTATTTATTTAATTACGATAGCCTCGAACATACCGCAGGTTTATTTATTTAATATTAATTCTCCGGTTGGTATTTTTTGCCAAAACTCGGTTCTAAAATGGCGTTTGTGTTCTCTTCTGTGACTCCAACCCAAGTCGAGCCCTTTGTTCCACTTTTTGGCGGGCTTCTCCACAGAAGCCCTCCAAAGTGGTGCCACTCTGCCTGGGGTACTTAGGAGGGGTGTAGGGGGATTTAGGCACCCTGGACTGAGTTGCCTAGGCAACTCAAGTCGCACTCCGTCCTGATTGGCCCAAGTGGTGAGCCGGCCGGCTCACCACTTAGCATGGTTGAGTGACAGCTAGGCTGAGTGAATGGGGGTTTCTGCATAAAAGCAGGGCTTTGGGGACTGGAACTTCAGAAGTCGCCACAGGATCTAAGAATCCGACGAGGGAGAAGTTGAGCCGACCTGCCACAATGACACCACCGGTGGAGCCCTGCTGGACCGTCTCACCACTTTTTCCAACGACAGAGGAGATCTCCCGCCGGAGAGTCTTCTTCCTTTGACTGGTGGGGATAACCAGTTTCACCGTCTTTTCGCCTTCCCGACGCATCTTGTGGCCGCCTTGCCTGTGCCAAGCACCCCGGCAACCGGAATACCACGTTTTACCACGACCGCGAAATAAAGGCTAATACCTTTAACCGGAAGACTCCGCGGCTGGGTTCTTCCCTGGCAGTGCAACGACCTTCATCTTTCCTCCAAGTCGAGATCTTCTCTTCCCCTGGACGACGACGAGACTTGCACCCGCTGCCAGGAACAACTGCCACCGCTGGAGGATCCTTCCCACTTAAGGTACCGTGTCCCGCCTGGCTTCCCTTGCCACCGACTGTATGGGGTAGATTTAGTCCCCGGCTTTCGAAACTGGGTTAGCCTGGGACACCCTGGCTAAACTTTTCTGAGCCTCTCTAAACTGTTTTCGAACTCTCTGCAAGACTTTCTAAGCCTAGTGTAACTGTGTGATCTTGGGTGCATTTGTGCTCTGCTCTCTCTAAGAGTGGGTCCAGCCTATGGACTTTGGCTCACCAGTGACTTTTGCTCTTCTGCCTTGCTAATAGTGTTCCTAAAGCTTAGAGTGGTGTACCTTTCCATATTCTATCTTTTTCCCTCCCTTCTTCATAAACTTATTGGAGTGCCATCTATAGTTAAGTGCTCACCTCTGTATGGAAATAAGTGGCGTTAACTAAGACTTATCTGATAAGGAATAAGGGTTGTATATATTATAATAGTAACTGTGTTTAGAGTGTTTTACAATAAGAGTGCTGGAGTGTTTCAAACAGTGTGTTTTTAAATAAATAATTATATACTTTGATACCAAAGCTCTGGTCAGAGTTTGCTTGTGTTATTGTGTCTGAGTGCCTATTTTTTATACTTTGCATACTGCCTAACTCTTCTTTGGGAAGTCTGACTGCTCAGCCACAGCTACCAGGTAAATGTGGGTGGTACAGACTGCTACCAAGTGGGTTTACTGCTAACACATGTAGTCCTAAATCTTTTGCAGTGTTCCCAAAGGGAACTGCACAGGTTTCTGCCTAACACTGGTGTACAGCGGTGGGATTTGTATTGAGTATACATTTTAGAGTGCTTTAGGATACCTTAGTGCAACTAACCACAAAGCTTAGCACTGAAAAAGTAATCTTTCTAACATGTCAACTATGGAGCATTATAGTCAAGAGTCCCTTGCTATAAAAACTGCTGATTGTTTAAGAGTTCTCTGTAAGCATAAGAATCTCCTTACTAAAGGCAAGAAAATGGAATTGATAGAAAGGTTGTTAGCTAACCAAAGTCTGGATGATGGTTCAGAGGAACCTACCATGCCAGAAATTGTAGATAACAGTATAGAGATTGATGTTGAACAAAATGTTGATAATCTTGAGGAAGAGTCAGAAGAGGAAGGTGAGGCTGCTGTGACTGTCCCCCCAAGGCCTCTGTCTGCTCTGCCAGCTGTACCTACTGGACCTTTGCCAGGTCCCACACTTAGTCCTCAATATCTTGAGCTAGAAAAAATGAAACTTGAACTAGAGTTCAAGAGACTGAATACTCAGGCTGAACAAAGACACCAGGAACTGAATCAAGAACTAAGGCTAAGGGAAATGGAGCTCAAGCATGAGCTAGAAATGAAGAAATTGTCTGTTGAAAATGCTTCTCTTTCTGGCTCCTCTAGAGGTTCCAGTCCTAAAAGACCCCGGATGCCTAAAGAATTGGTTCGTATGTATGAGCCTAAGTTGGATGTATTGGATTGGTTGTCTCTTTTTGAATATAATCATGGGCTCCAGAACATCACAGGAAATGACTTACTCACCTGGTTGTTCGCTAGGCTTCCCCCTGTTGCAACTGATGTGGTAATGGAGTTGGGGGAGGAGGATAGGAAAGAGTATGAATGTGTGAAACTAGCTCTGATAGCTAGATTTGGGAAGACCCCTTCCCAGTATCTTAAGAGGTTTAGAACCCTCAAAAAGCATGATGGTACCCCTTGGGCTACCTGGGTGAGTGAAGGGTTGAAAAACTTAGAGGGATGGATTTAGGGTTACAAAGTGAACACTTATGAAGGTATGAAGAATCATTTTATGTTGGAGTCAATTTATGATGCCTGCTCTCCTGAGCTCAGACAGCACTTGGCTGATTCAAAGGAATTAGATTCCCGAAAGCTAGCTAAGGCTGCTGACTTGTGGGTTGCCAACAAGGCCACTCACAAGGATTCTGGGGTAACTCAGAAAAAGGATGAGGGGAAACAGCCTAAAAAGGACTCCAAAGAGAATTCTAATACTGCAAATTCCAAAGAGGGCCCCAAACAAAACCATGAGGGTAAGCCACAAGGGAAACCACAGCAGAATAGTGTACCCTCTGGTGCCAAACCAGAGGGAGGCCAGAACAAGCCACCATTCCAGAAGGCATTCGTTAAATGCTTTGTTTGTGGCTCTACTGACCATGTGAAAGGAGATCCCAGATGCAAGGGTAAACCTTCAGGGATCCAACTTGCCTCCTTAGCCTTCGCTCCAGAAGAGGAAGTCCTAATGGCAAGTGGAAACTTTCTACTGCTGGCTGATGAACCCATTGGTGTCTCAGCCAGTGTTTCTTTAGTCTCTCTGGGGTTGTGGGAACAACAGAATTTAGATGTGTATAATTCTATCCCAGATAATACTAAAGAGTATTATAAAGACAGTGTCCAGGTGAATGGTCAGGAGACTCCTGCCATTAGAGACACTGGGGCCAGCATAACTGTGGTGGATAAATCATTTTTCAAGGCAGAGGATGTTGCTAAGGCACCCAAATGCCTCACCAAGTTAGCTGGAGGGCCTGTGCAGATGTGTCCCCAGTTACCAGTTCTCATCCAGTGTAATGATATGGCTGTAAAGATACCTGTCAGTATACAATGTGAAGTACCAGGTAGGGTTCTGTTGGGTAATTACCTGAAAGCTCTTGGAGTTGTGTCACATACCCCCAGACCTCCTAGTAAAAGGTTACAGGAGCTCACACAACCTGCAAAATAGAAAACCCTGTGAGGGCTATCTCAGGAGATGATGACAGAGATCACTCCTTTACCACTGGAGCAACTCACTGCAGTAACTACCAGATCAGGAGCAAAGGGGCAACCCAAGACTCCTAGGAAAAAGGCAGCAGCAAGCACTCCAGTGCTTCCAACAAGGACTTCCCCTCGGTTGTCCACAGTTACACCTGTAACTCCACCTCGAGCTGAGGCTGAGAGGGAGGTACCACCCTGTGTGGTTGAACTAGACTCTGAAGAAGAGCTAGTGGGAGGCCAAGAACTTATTGGAGATCTGGACCCTGAGGACCATCCTGAGCTGCAGTCTTTACTGGCAGAAAGTGGGCCCAGCAGGGCAGCTTTTCGTAAGGGACAAAGAGAATGTCCAACTCTGGAGGGTCTCCGCCACCAGGCAGCTGCTCAGGCTGATGGGCAAGAGCCTGGGAAGTATAGGTTGCACTGGGAAGATGGCCTCTTCTACAGTGAACCAGCTGAGTCTGAACCTGGAGACTACAAACGCCTTGTAGTACCTCAAGAAAACAGACAACAGTTCTTGCACTTAGCCCACGAGATTCCTTTGGCTGGTCACTTGAGTTTCAAGAAGACCAAGGAAAGGCTCTCACTCTACTTCTATTGGCCAAAAATGGGGGCGGAAGTAGATAAGTTTTGCAAGAGCTGCCATACCTGCCAAACTTCTGGTCAGGTTGGCTCCAAGAATGTGGCACCTTTAGTGCCTCTTCCAGTTGTGGGAGTCTCATTTGAGAGGGTAGGGATTGACATTGTTGGTCCCCTTGATCCCCCAACCTCCTCAGGCAACAGGTTTATCCTTGTTGTAGTTGACCATGCTACTAGGTACCCTGAGGCAATTCCTATGAGGACTGTTACAGCTCCGGCTGTAGCTAAGGCCCTCCTTGGTATTTTTACCAGGGTTGGGTTTCCTAAGGAAGTAATATCCGACAGGGGGTCAAACCTTATGTCCCACTACATGAAAGCCATGTGGAAAACCTTTGGAGTTACTTACAAGTTCTCAACCGCATACCACTCCCAGACAAATGGGTTGGTAGAAAGGTTTAACAGAACCATGAAGAGCATGGTAGGTGCTTTAGAGGAACCCCTGAAAAGAAAGTGGGACCTTCTACTGCCATGCCTTCTCTTTGCTTATAGAGAAGTCCCTCAGGAGGGAGTAGGTTATTCTCCCTTTGAACTTCTCTATGGCCATCCAGTCAGAGGTCTGTTGGCCCTGATTAAGGAGGGATTGGAAGGTGCTCCTCCCCTCAAGCCAGTCAAAGTGACTGACTATATGATAGGTCTCCGGAGGAGAATGTCACACATGATGGCAGAAGCTAGTGATAACCTGAAAGCTGGACAAGCTTTGGTCAAGCATTGGCATGATCAAAAGGCTAACATGGTTGAGTTCACTCAAGAGCAGCTAGTTCTCGTTATGCTCCTAACAAGGCAGAGGGCCTTGCAAGACAAATGGATGGGACCCTTCAAAGTTGTGGGAACACTTGGGGAGGTCAACTATCTGGTGGATCTGGGCAGACCCAGGGAAGCTCCTAGAGTCTTCCACACCAACCGACTTAAAGCGTATGTCTCCAGACCTGAAGTAGGAGCCTTGCTTCTAGCTTCAGTAGCAGACGAAGAAGAGAGTGAATCTCTCCCTGATCTCCTCAGAGGTGTACCTTTAGATGCGAAAATTGAAGGAGTCAATCTCTCTTCAGATCTGACACCTGAGCAACAAGAGGAGTGCAAATCTATGTTAAATCAGTTTGCCTCCCTGTTCTCACTCTCACCAGGCTTGACCCCTTGGGGACAGCATGAGATACTCACTGGTGACTGTCTGCCAGTCAAAAGCAGAGGATACAGAATGTCAGAAAATGTGAGAACCCATATCAAAGGGGAGGTCAAGAAGATGCTTGATCTCGGGGTAATAGAGCCCTCTACTAGTCCATGGTCTAGCCCAGTTGTGTTAGTACCAAAGGCAGGATCCAAGGACTTGAGATTCTGTGTGGACTATAGAGCTCTTAATGCAGTCACTAAGACTGCTGCCCACCCTTTGCCAAGGACAGATGAGTTGGTGGATAAACTTGGTGCAGCCAAGTACCTCAGCACATTTGACCTTACGTCAGGCTATTGGCAAATAGCCTTGACAGACCATGCCAAGGAGAAAACTGCATTTTCCACCCCAGTTGGCTTGTACCAGTTTAAGGTCATGCCTTTTGGATTACAAAAAATGCACCTGCTACATTCCAAAGGATGGTAAATCAAGTTCTAGCTGGGATGGAGGACTTCTGCATGGCATACTTGGATGACATTGCAGTCTTCAGCCACTCCTGGGAGGAACATGTGAACCACCTAGGACATGTTTTGCAGGCTCTTGAGCAGGCCAATTTGACTATCAAGGCAAGTAAATGCCAGATAGGTCAAAGTAAAGTGGTCTACCTTGGGCATGAGGTAGGAGGTGGAGAAATAAGGCCTTTGCTCAGCGAAATTGAAGCTGTGCAAAATTGGACAGCACCTACTACTCAAACCCAGGTGAGAGCCTTCCTAAGCCTCACTGGGTATTACAGGAATTTCATTGAGAACTACGGGACCATAGCTTCTCCACTGAATGTAATCTCCTCTCCAAAATTCCCTAAAAAGGTCAAATGGAATGAGGAGTGCAATCAGGCCTTTGAAAAACTGAAGAAAGCTCTTTGCCAAGCTCCAGTACTGAGAGCTCCTGACTACCACCAAACTTTAATTGTACAAACAGATGCTTCCAATGTAGGTATAGGTGCAGTTCTAAGCCAGCTGGATGAGAAGGGTAGGGAGCACCCCATTTGCTTCATCAGCCTTAAACTGAAGGATCCTGAGACAAGGTGGGCAACAATCGAAAGAGAATGCTTTGCTATTGTGTGGGCACTGAAGAAGTTTAGGCCATACTTGTATGGTTCTACTTTTGTCATTCAGACTGACCACCAACCCTTGAGATGGTTAATGCAAATGAAGGGAGAAAATCCAAAACTATTGAGATGGTCAATCTGCCTGCAAGGGTTTGATTTCACCATTGAGCACAGGTCAGGGTGTCACCATCAAAATGCTGACGGACTCTCTAGGATGTATGTCATCGACTAGAGGTATGAGGTTCATCCAGGAGTGGATTAAATCCTCCTGTCCCTTCGTCTGGGGGGAGAGGCGAGTGTTAGGGAGAATTCTCTGTTTAGGCTGAATTTCCTAACCTAGTGAGTCCCCCAGCAGCTTTGCTGGATTTTTGGGGTTTATTTTTTTCTCCTGCCAAGAGTGAGACTCTTTTACCCTCACTCTTGGGCATGATTTGAGTGTGTTTCTTTGACTCTAGATGTGTTTAATGGGCTATGGGGTCTTTTACTCCATAGGGCTTCATGTGTTTTTGTGATGTGTGTTAAACAGCACCCTTAGTGCAGTAACACAGGGGTGTCATAGTGACCCCCCAGTATAGACCCCATACCCTGGGACTGACTACTGTCTCCCAGGGCATGTAAAGTCACCATTGACTTTACTAGTCTTGAATTCTGAACAGAACCAGTACAAACCATCATATTGTGGACGTACTGGCTGGGGCAATTCGATCGCCCCGGGGACTGTTAGTCGAGGGGGCACGTCTCCGTCCCCCCTGATCGAGTTTTGGCTGGTGGCAGTGGATACTACTTTTTATATTCAACCGCAAATATTTCTCTATGGGATTTTCCCATTGTTCGAGGCTACTATCTTTATTTATTTAATTACGATAGCCTCGAACATACCGCCGGTTTATTTATTTAATATTAATTCTCCGGTTGGTATTTTTTGCCAAAACTCGGTTCTAAAATGGCGTTTGTGTTCTCTTCTGTGACTCCAACCCAAGTCGAGCCCTTTGTTCCACTTTTTGGCGGGCTTCTCCACAGAAGCCCTCCAAAGTGGTGCCACTCTGTCTGGGGTACTTAGGAGGGGTGGAGGGGGATTTAGGCACCCTGGACTGAGTTGCCTAGGCAACTCAAGTCGCACTCCGTCCTGATTGGCCCAAGTGGTGAGCCGGCCGGCTCACCACTTAGCATGGTTGAGTGACAGCTAGGCTGAGTGAATGGGGGTTTTCTGCATAAAAGCAGGGCTTTGGGGACTGGAACTTCAGAAGTCGCCACAGGACCTAAGAATCCGACGAGGGAGAAGTTGAGCCGACCTGCCACGACGACACCACAGGTGGAGCCCTGCTGGACCGTCTCACCACTTTTCCCAACGACAGAGGAGAGCTCCCGCCGGAGAGTCTTCTTCCTTTGACTGGTGGGGCTAACCAGTTTCACCGTCTTTTTGCCTTCCCGACGCATCTCGTGGCCGCCTTGCCTGTGCCAAGCACCCCGGCAACTGGAATACCACGTTTTACCACGACTGCGAAATAAAGGCTAATACCTTTAACCGGAAGACTTTGCGGCTGGTTTCTTCCCTGGCAGTGCAACGACCTTCATCTTTCCTCCAAGTCGAGATCTTCTCTTCTCCTGGACGACGACGAGACTTGCACCCGCTGCCAGGAACAACTGCCACCGCTGGAGGATCCTTCCTACTTAAGGTACAGTGTCCCGCCTGGCTTCCCTTGCCACCGACTGTACGGGGTAGATTTAGCCCCTGGCTTTCGAACCTGGGTTAGCCTGGGACAACCTGGCTAAACTTTTCTGCTCTGCTCTCTCTAAGAGTGGGCCCAGCCTATGGACTTTGGCTCAACAGTAACTTTTGCTCTTCTGCCTTGCTAATAGTGTTCCTAAAGCTTAGAGTGGTGTACCTTTCCATATTCTGTCTTTTTCCCTCCCTTCTTCATAAACTTATTGGAGTGCCATCTATAGTTCAGCGCTCACCTCTTTATGGAAATAAGTGGTGTTAACTAAGACTTATCTGATAAGGAATAAGGGTTGTATATATTATAATAGTAACTGTGTTTAGAGTGTTTTACAATAAGAGTGCTGGAGTGTTTCAAACAGTGTTTTTTTAAATAAATAATTATATACTTTGATACCAAAGCTCTGGTCAGTGTTTGCTTGTATTATTGTTTCTGAGTGCCTATTGTGTATACTTTGCATACTGCCTAACTCTTCTTGAGGGAAGTCTGACTGCTCAGCCACAGCTACCAGGTAAATCTGGGTGGTACAGACTGCTACCAAGTGGGTTTACTGCTAACACCTGTAGTCCTAAATCATTTGCAGTGTTCCCAAAGGGAACTGCACAGGTTTCTGCCTAACATAAACTAAGCAGTGGGCTGTGACTATAAAATGAGCTGGCTCTGGAAGAGAGGCAGCTGTTCAGACCTGAGACTGGAAGACACCCAGGAGCAGAGTGAAAGCTCTGTTCATGCCAACTAATGCAGAGGGGAGAGGGGGAACCTTCTTCCCTTTTCTGGTTGGATTTTGAAGCCCCTGAAATTGCATTATTATTGGGCTTTTGAGTCTCAGACTTGACTAGTTGCTTCTTTAAGCAGACCTACTCTTTTTTGAAGAACTATTTCTGACTGAGCCATATGGGGGAATATTCCTACCCCTGACAAACAGCTCACCATCTATTCACAATGTTTGAAGAATACAGGCTTCCGGCCATCCCACCTATACAGCTTAGCTCATCTCCCCACCTTCTAAATATAGTAGTGAGTGCGAGCAACTGTTCTACCCATACTTAATATCACATTGGTAAAGAGGAGAGGTATTGAGAGGGCAGATCGTTCTGTGAGGTTGCCTAGTAAGATCTGAGGAGGTAAACAATGACTTTTGAAGTGGCTATAATGCTTCTGAAATTGATTGATCTTCAGGCTGTGACAATGAGGACTGCTTACTCAATAACTTTTTGCATATTGAGTGTGTTATGTTTAGTGATGATAGTAGCAATGCCTGTATATTATTTATTTCTTATCATTTATTTTTTATTTTTATTTTATTGAGCATTTGTTAGGTGCTTGTACAACTGAATAGTGTTTCAAAGTGCCACAAGGCTAAATGGGAAGGGAACAGAGGACAACAACAAGCAAAGCACAATAAAATACAGTCATGGTCCTACTAGGCCTTGTGCCATTTGGGCATGCAAGTGGAGTGAGAAGTGCAGGATATAGGGAGGGAGGTGGGGGGCAGAGTAGTGGGCAAGTGCTGGTGGAGTGCCCAGGTGGGAAGTGCTAAGAGCTAAGGAGGAGAACCTTGGGCTAAGTGCTAGTGCAGGCGGTGCAGCGCCGTCAAGCTTCCGGAACTTGAGAAGATCTGGCTCAAGCCTGAGAGGAGCAGGGAGGCTGTTCCAAATGGAGGTGTCAGCCAAAGAGAGAGACCTGCTCCCCACCCTCTGCTTGGAAAAGCGTTTGAGAGTCAAAAAGTTGGATTTAGAGGAGCGTAGGGCTCTAGCAGGGGAGTATTTAGGGGGGGGAAGTTGGTGATACCATGTTCCCAGGACCCAGAGGGCCTTGTGCATGATACAAAGGCTCTTGAATTTGATCCTTGCAGCCACCGGCACCCAGTGGAGAGATTTTAGGGCTGGAGAGATATGGTCACTGGGTTTGAGGCAAAGGATAAATCTTGTAGCCCTATTCTGGATTAGCTGGAGGGGGCATAAAGAAGAAAGAGGGAGATTGAGAAAGAGGCTGTTGCAGAAGTCCTGCCTGGAGAGGACCAGAGCTCTGGAGAGATTGAGCTTTTGGGGGAAGGTGAAGAAAGGAAGAATGCCTCTGAGGAGGTAGTGGTGTAAGTGGGACTTCTTAGTAAGATCCATGATGTGAGGGATGAAAGAGAGAGCGGAATCGGAGATTACCCTGAGGTTTTTGGCTGCACAGGATGGTGGGGGGGCACGTAGGGGGTAGAGATCCCCAAGAGGATGGCCAGAGGGAAGGAGGAAGGGGGCACAGGTGTCCCAAAGGATCTGTGTCTTACTGCCATTAAGGCAGAGATAGTTAGCTGCACACCATGCCTGAATGGCAGACAGACAGTCCGGGATCAGAGAGGAGGTGGAAGAAGACGTAGTAGAGGGAAGTTTGAAGGAAAGCTGTGTGTCATCAGCATAACATTGGAAATGAGGCGAGAAGGAGTAAATCGGGTGAGCAAAAGGGGCAATATAGATATTGAAGAGCCATGGCAGTAGGATAGAGCCCTTGTGGATGCCACAGGTAGAGAGTGAGGTGGTGGAAGAGAAAGGGGCCATTATTACTAAAAAGTTTTTATTGATTGATTTTGTTTTTGATGCTTACGCATCTTTACAAAATTATATCGTATAACGACATACAATCCTTACATCATTTTAGAAAAGGTTTGTTAAAAAATTCATATATTTCACAAATCCAGATATATCCATGCAACATATATACAAGTTAAAAACATAAAACAATCGTCACAAATCAATTCCATCACAAAGATAACTAAAAAGGTTAACAATAAAGCAAATAATAACAACACAACTCTGAAACAGAGGGCCAGTAATGGGAGCTCAAATTATATAGAAAGAGCTGTCTCAATGATTCTCACTAAGCGAACAGTTGCAATAATTATGGAGTTGCATGAACCCCACATACATCTAAACCAGATTAGTTCTCGCCCATATACAGTGTGTTTCAAATTAAAAGAGGTGATGGCTTTTAGTCTATCTGCTTCAAAAATAGGACAAAAAAGAAACAGATGTTTTTAAGTTTCTATACACTCAGCATTGTTGCAGAATCTACAAACGGTATCGGTTGCCTCTGCCGAATTACTAAACCAGTGCTTGGTTCTTGCTTTGGTGTGAAAAAGATCTAACCGAAAGCGCAAGTATAAATTTCGAATTTCGTCGCTAGGGCAGAGCGTGATATATTTTAAACGAGGCGATTGGCTATGTCTGTATAGTGCATATTCAGTAAATGAGGAGTAGCAAGCAATTTGTGAAGATGTGGACGACCAATCATTCCAAAAAAGACGTTTGTGTGCTAAGCGCAATTTAAATTGAAGATCCTCTGGAAGAATATTAATACCAGAGAGTAAAGTCAATATACGCTTATTAAAGTTTGCAATGGATTGTGGATGGGAATCTCTTAACATCAAGTGAAAATCTTCATATAAAGAATTTGCTATTGGAAAGCGCATTTTTGCGTAAGTGTTTAAAATGCGCCAGTTATAACGGGAGGCCAAGGAATTAAGGCCAAATTCGTGGCGTAAAATGGCATTAGGTAGATATGCAGGAAGAACAAGAGTGGTTTTCCGTATCTTAGCTTGTAGTTTATTAAGAAAAATAGAAAGGTCAGGAAGACATAGATCTAATCCATATAGGAGAATAGCTGCGACCTTTTTAGAGGAGAACTTACAATATTTCCGAAAGATGATTTTCATTTGGTTTTGAAGCGGTAAGACTTTTTCATTTAATGCCTTTTGCCAAAAAGATGCAGACGAGTTATTTGACAAGTTATAACCTAAATAAATAGAGTGTGTGACAATCTGAATGAGGTGTGAATTAATGTGCCATTGACATTTACGTATCTTGTTCCGTGCCGAGAGTACCAAAATAGATGATTTTGAAGAATTGATAGCTAGGTTATTTTCTAAGCAAAAGTGATGAAAAGATTCTAGTTTGTTCTGAAGTCCAAAATGAGTGCTATCAAAAAGAAGCACATCATCGGCATAGGCCAGCCATGAGAGATGTAACTTGCCGAGGCGGACCAAGTTGGATTTGGAAGGGTCCCATATACCTTCGATATCGGCTAGATAAAGATTGAAAAGAACTGCAGCCAGGTTGCAGCCTTGTTTTACACCAATTGCTGTCGGAATAGGTTCCGTTAGGAGTCCATTGTTTGCAATACGCACTCTGAATGAGGTATTATGATGCATTAGTGCGATAAGTGCTACCAGTGATGAGGGAAAGTTAAACTTTAACATTTTGATCCAGAGGCTACTGCGAATTACGCAGTCGAATGCAGAAGACAGGTCCAATGAGGCTATGAAAATGGGGCCATGAGCAGGAATATGTGCAGCAGCTATGAGATGAGCAAGAATAGAAGCATTAAGTTGGGTCCCCATATGTTTCCTGAAGCCTGTCTGCACTTTATAGAGAATAAGATTTTCCGCTATATGAGTTTCGACTTCCTTTAAAAGTAACAGGGCAAATATTTTGGCCGCAACATCAATAAGGGCAATAGGACTAAAATTTAAGGGATTATTCAGAGGTCCTTTTTTGTGGAGCGGAATGATGATTGAGGTGACCCAAGACGGAGGGAGACATTTATTGATAAAAATTGATTGAAAAATCCTCAAGAAGATCGTGGCCCAAAAAAGCGGGTCGTCTTTGATGACACAAGGTGGCAAGCCATCGGGTCCTGCGCTGTAACGCTCACCTGTCAATCTGCGGGAACGCCAGAAGAACTCCCCGGAACTTCAGTAAATCACAATCCCTGTAGAAAGGATGACAAGACAACAACCCTCCTTAATAATGTTCCTACCCTATTCTGAGAAAACTCTCCAGTACTGAAAATAGAATGATAACCAACATCAGGAAAACTCACCTAAGGTTTTTTTTTAGTGAGCCCTCCATCCTGCATTCATACAGGGGCGCATGTCCTGAAGAAAACGGTGTAGTCTAGATGCCAATAGCATTCTTATATAAAAGAATAAAGGAGACTAGTGACAAGGGGAAAATAATGCCTATTTAGTCATATATGGGTGTAGCTGTGAGAAGGCCTAGTACAATCAAACTGGAGGGCAATAGTGGAAATATAGATGACACTCTATTCCGTATGAGAGGTGTAGCGCTGTCCTATAGGGAACTGACTAAACAACTACCAGCAGAGTGTAATGCGGAATGAGATGGAACCCCTTCTTGCAAAATGAATGTAGAACTAGCTACAACAGCTACACAAACTTGGCAAATTTTCGGGCAGTGTGACAACAACCTGGCACAGCAAATGAGTTTCAAACATTGGCACACGGAACAACTGCGTATAGTATAAACCAAAAATGCGAAAATGCACAGTGACTAATCCGTTGCTAAAAACACTCGCAACAAAGAACAACTAAACACTGGTAACCCACGGGAAACCTTGAAATTGGTACTTGCGTGTGTGTAAGATGTATTCCTCGCGAAACTCTGACAGGAAAACTTCGGACTGGAACTGAGGACACGGTAACTAAGGGACAACAAATAATAAAGAAAACTACTGACTGAGAGCAGTGAAGGAGACTATGGGACAGGACGAAGGAATTCTGACTGAAAATTTGAAGGGCGGGGAAACTCTGACTGGAATTCTACGGAGACCGCGGTGAGCGTCCGTACTGCAAGGCAGTCAGCAACGCGAAGCGCGAGTCTCCTCAGAAATTGAGTACTTGTAACAGAGGTCGCAAAAGACTAGACCTACAGATTAGTTCCTAGTTACACCACTAGGCGGCCATATTGGAATCCCAATTCTCCATGACTTACTATATGGATCTGAATGGGAACAATACCTTCTCTCAAATGACAGAGCAATAATAACCTACGGAAACATGGGTTTAATCAGGGAACTCGTTGGGAAATCATGACATGCGCACTTTGAGGTTTTTAGTTTTGCAATTGCGACAAGGATGTTCTCTATAGACCATGGACAGGACGATGGAATATGCGTAATTAAGTCCAAGATTTCAGTTTGTGCGAATCTCGGCGGAAGTAAATATTTTTGTTCGAAAAATTTAAACCAAGATTTGCCATCAATCGCTGAGTCGAATTGGGACGGGGATGATTAGTAACCGTCCGCAAGATTTTCCAAATATCGCGAATGTTATGTTTGCAAATAAGTTTAACCATATTTTGATTCCCTATTAAATGAAATGCCGCACGGGCCGCTTTTATACTGTTCTTGTGTTTGCGTTGTAGAATCTTTTTAGCTGCATGATAGATTGTAATGTCGGTATAGTGGAGCTTATTCCTCAATTCCCTGAATTCATGGTTTCTTTTTGTTTTGAACTTAGTGAGAGTGTTCGAAAGTAGCAGTGATGAATAAGAGCAATTGTGCTGCTTACAATTAGATTTTGCAATAGACTCTAGATGAAAGCGGATCATATGTAAGTTCCATGAGAGAATAGACTGAGAGGGAATATCATCGTTAGGATCAGGCCACCAGTCTCGATTAACTAGAAAAGTTAGTTGGCGACAAGTTGCAGTGTTCCAACGAATGGAGAGGAGATGTCTATCTGACTGAATGATAGAGAGCGCATGCATTTTAACAAAAGAAGTTGTTTCAACAGTCATAGTGCAAGAAAGAATGGCGTGATCACCATAAGCAGGAAAATAGGGGACAATTGGAGAAAGTATGCCTGAAAGATGTTTAGAGGCAATTATGTAGTCGATAGCAGAACAAGCATTTCCCCTTTTCCATGTAGTGAAAGACTTTCAACAGGATGATTTAATTACATGAAGATCCCAATACAAGAAGAAGTTAACCCATCTTGCTCCATTTGCATAGGCAGTCTTAAAGTGTTTAGTAGATGTGCAAGGGGGGGGGCATATTAACGGATGCAAATAGGTAACCATTAAAGTCGCCGCAAATTAATAGCTCTGCTTCAGGTTGTTTGCAGGTTATGTCCATGATGGTATCATTTAGGACGTTGAGTGCTGCATCAATTGAGAGGGTCGAAGGATTCCAGTAAATTGAAATCAGCACTAAATTTTTAAATCCACAAATATTGATATTAACGTCTATTAAGAGAAACAATTGGGTAGATAGAGTGCGGTTTAGGTCAAAGCAGAGGGCATTATTAAGAAGTATGGAAATGCCACCGCTCGGCCGCCCATGCGATGGTTGAGAAGCAACATTATGAAAGGCTGAAAATCCATCAAAGTGAAATTCATTGCAATGCATGGTTTCTTGAAGGAAAAGAATGGAAGGTAACCTTTCCATGTTCCTGTGGACAAACCAGGTTGAGAGATTGTTGAAACCACATCAGTTCCATGATTGCAGGATCAGCTCTTTACATTATAAGTTTGGAGTGGGAACCGAATTAACAGGTGTTTGTTGTGAAGGATGTTTTGAAGAGGGGAGAATTCCCAAAAGACCATTCAATGCAGAGGTCAGGGAAGCTAATTGAGAAAGAATTTTTGAGTTTTCAGAATGATCAGAGAGACCACCAGGGAGACTATTAAGATCCTTTGACAACATAGTAGGTTTGAATTCGAGAAAATTCATCGCCTTTTCAAAAGATGAGACGGCCTGCATTTCCAACCCTAGGAAGAATAAATCAGATTTATGCTCCCAGATTGATTTCGCTATGATCGGAGACAACACTTTGCAGAGCATACGATTGTTGTTGATTAAGGGTAGCTTTATCCATTCCACGTCCAGTGAAATCAGATTACGCAAAGAGGGAATTTTATAAAGAGTGTTCATCAAAAATGTGCGATTAATGGGAGCTACACCATTGGTTTGGGAGTTGCTGGACCATCCAATGATCGTTTTCATTTCTGTCGAGATGTCATCGAAGGCAACCAACTTCTGGTTGTTTATTACCAGAAGGGAAGAAGATAAACTCGTTGGATCGGACTTCACTTGAGCACCAGTTGGAACGTCTTGAGGTAAAGGGGCATCTATATTCCCAGAAGCAGGTATGCAAATATCGTGTGGGGGTTGTGCAAGTTGTCTGACTACCTCTGCCGTTGATGACTGCAACAAATGTGAACATGCACATGTTAACAAAGTGTGAGGTGAGGTGTGCATAATGGGGACAGTTGTCGGAAGGGATTTAAGCATTGAGGAATCTGAGCAAGGTTGGTGAATCATTGCCTGAACTGCCACAGGGGCAGGTGCACTAGCTGCGGTCATACCATTTGAAGAATTATTTTTGGTGCTCAAAACCGAAGTTGTTTTGTTCTCTGTAGAAGGGAAAAAAGACTTCAGATTTGCTTGTGTCTGAGAACAGGAAGAGGCGAGTTCTTCGGCACTGGAAGAGCAAGCAAAAATACTTTTCTCCTCTAGTGGGTTTTCGGCAATTGGTTTCAGGAGGGAACTGGCTGCACTTTTCTTCCCTCCTTTGAGTGCTTTTGTTGAAGATTTTACTTGAAGTGCGAGTTGACTTTATTCGTTTAATTGACTAAAATTCAAAGGAAGATCTTCATTCCTAGAGGAGTTTGCACAAATTTTCTCCTGAGACCATTTTTTATTTATGTTAGATTTGTGTCTGCGTTTTACTGCTCGCTGATGAGCTTTTTTCAATTTGCGAGATGGATGGTAAAGTTTTTTGGAAAGATCCATAGATTCAGACATCGCAGTGGATTCACCCATGTCTAATATGTTTATAAGCAGAAGGGCTGTCTGGAGAAGTACCAACCATCTCCGTGGCTTGCAATGCAGTGTCATGATCATTCTGGAGCTGGTCGGCCGAGGACAGATTCGATTTAAACATAATTTGTTAGTTTTGTAAGGTTATTTCATGTTGTAATTTTGCAATTTCTATAGAGTCAATTTTAGAGAGCGATGGAATAATAGGCTTCACTATGTTGGGTTTGGCAACTGCCATAGCAAAGGATGTAGGAGTGCCCTTTAACAACAGAGATGTTACATCAGTAGTTTGAGTACTTTGAGAGACCAGCTCATGCAAGGGCAGGAGGGGGGGCAAACTCCTTCTTACAAGCTCGGCTGTACGCTCAGGACATGATATATGAAAGTTGTGGCATGCTTCTTGCGCTAACATAAATCCTTCAATTTTGGAAAGTTTGGAAGAATTAGTTATTATGCAATCTTTCATGTCTTTTAAGAGTAAGTGAGTGAGTATGTGGCCTTTGTCCAGAAGGTTTAGAATCCGTGTGAGGACTGGAAAAGAATGTAGTTCACGTTCTAAAACATGTGAAGGATCGAGGACATCTGAGAATGAGGGGAGATTGGCACAGAAGCAGCTTCACGAGGGAGCTGTTTTATGGCATACTCATGTAATAAGGGATTATCAAGTTGTAGTTCCCCATGCGCAGGGTGCTCGTTAGATGGGGAACTTCCCATTTTGCTGGGTGCAAAAAAGGCATTAACCGAATCACTGGGGGTAGTTGGGTTTATGAGAAGAGGTAAGGAGGGAAAAGGAGTGGGATGAAAGTGCACATGTTCCCGAAGCCCACAAGAATCAGTGACAGGGGTAGATGGGCCCAAGGAAAGACTTATTCGCCTCTCTAAGGCCGCAATAATACCAGGTGCTAACATTGAGGTGTCGGACAAGGGAATAAAGGGCTTAGCCAATTCCTCTGAGGGATTGTCTACGTAGAAGTCAAGTTCATTTGCAGTTTTTAGTGTAAAAGAGGAGTTTGCATCTGTAGAAACATGTGCCTCCGACAGGGCTGTATCTATTGGCATTGTGCAAGGCAAATGAGCCCGCAAGGGGATTTCAGAACTGGGGCTTGACGTTGCGTGTGAGGATACAGAGAGGAACGACTTCTGATCAGAGGGAATGGCGTGCATGGTCTCTGGTCCAGATTTGGGCAGTTTTTTAATTAAAGAGGATTTTACCGAGTCTCTCAGGCGCTTACCATTCCTTAAAGTGGTAATAGTGCAATCCATAGGATCAGAGGCGTGTGTTGACACTGATGTATAGGCGTAAAAATTGCAGTGGACACTCCAGAGTATTAAATGTCCAGGTATTAAGGAAATTCTGCCAGGGAACGAGGAAATGCAGGGACAGTGCCCAACCAAACAATCGATGGGTGCTGCGCACCCGAACACCGAGCACCGCGAACAGCACACAGTACTTTGCTTGTGCTTCGCGGTGCGTGGCGCGGGTGCGCCTGGGTAATGCTATATGAAGGAAAGCAGAGGGCGTCTTCTGAGAGGAGGGGGCGGAGCTGACGTGGCTGGGAAACACCTACGGGACAAAAAAAAGAAGATGGAGAGAGTGAGTGAGTTAAACACACTGCGTGACCGAGCTGTGTGAACCAACCACACAACACACAACCTTAAGTGCACAACCACAGTGGCCTACAATACTAACAACACTCTAGGTACACAATCACCTCTACAAGGTCAGGCAGATCAGTGTCCCGGTCAAAGACGTCCTCCTTGAGAGGAGGCAGCTTCAGGGCTCCTTCGGCGAAGCGAGGCGGCAGAGCGGAGACAGGAGACAGCAAACAGTACTTTGCTTGTGCTTCGCGGTGCGCGGCGCGGGTGCGCCTGGGTAATGCTATATGAAGGAAAGCAGAGGGCGTCCTCTGAGAGGAGGGGGCGGAGCTGACGTGGCTGGGAAACACCTCTACAAGGTCAGGCAGATCAGTGTCCCGGTCAAAGACGTCCTCCTTGAGAGGAGGCAGCTTCAGGGCTCCTTCGGCGAAGCGAGGCGGCAGAGCGGAGACAGGAGACAGCAAACAGTACTTTGCTTGTGCTTCGCAGTGCGCGGCGCAGGTGCGCCTGGGTAATGCTATATGAAGGAAAGCAGAGGGTGTCCTCTGAGAGGAGGGGGCGGAGCTGACGTGGCTGGGAAACACCTCTACAAGGTCAGGCAGATCAGTGTCCCGGTCAAAGACGTCCTCCTTGAGAGGAGGCAGCTTCAGGGCTCCTTCGGTGAAGCGAGGCGGCAGAGCGGAGACAGGAGACTGCAAACAGTACTTTGCTTGTGGGCCCATTTTCAACTGGGAAGGGCAGTTAATGAGAAAAGGTAATCCAATCCAGTGCCCGGTCAGTGTCGCCAAAGGTGTCGGAGTCATTTTATGAGGATGGAATGGTTGACCGTGTAAAAGGCAGAGGAGAGATCAAGGAGAATTAGAACATCGGGAGGGTTGAAGTCAAGATTTGCAAGCATGGTTTCACAGATGTTCAGGAGAGATGTTTCCGTGCCTCTCGATGCCCGGAATCCAGATTGATGGTCATCAAGGCAACCAACAAGATCAGTGTGGAGGGTCATTTGGGACAAGGACCAGCTTCTCCAAGAGTTTACCCAGGAAGGGGTTAGTGGAAATAGGGTGCTAGTTAGCCAGGCATAAGGGGTCAGCAGATGGCTTTTTGAAGAGAGGGTGCACAAAGGAGTGCTTGAGGGATAGAGGGAAAGAGCCAGTGGTGAAGGAGTGCTTACAGAAGTCAGCAAGAGCCAGGGCGAGAGGGGAGATTGTGTCCTTGATGGTTCTGGAGGAACAGGGGAACACCTGTTTGGAGGAGATCTTCATTGAGCAGACCACTTCAGAGACCTTATCCGGTGCTATTGACAGGAGGGAGGAGAGAGGGGGATGGAAGGAGAGGAGCCCGGGGGGCTGGCGCGGGTGTAGTGAGGTGAGTGGAGAAGAGTGAGGGTTTTTGATGTGAAATGGGAGGCCAAAGTGGTGGAGAGAGCCTGGGAAGGCAGGAGTGAGGTGGAGACTGCAGCTGGATTGGCGAGTTCCTTGCAGATTTTGAAAAGTTTGGCCGTGTTAGTAGCTCCAGAGATGCAGGTTTGGATGTGAGCCCACTTCTTGGAGCGAATAGAGAAGCAATATTGCCTTTGGAGCCGGCGGCAGGCCAGTTTGTCAGAGGATTAACTCAAGGTCTGCCACTTCCGTTCAGCGTCTCTGCACTTGCGTTTCAGAGAGGCTAGATCAGAGTCGTACCAGCTGTTGTTCTTGGTGGCAAGTTTTAGGCGGATCCTCATGACGGGGGCAAGGATGTCAAGGGTGTTCGAGATGGAGAGGTGCATGTTGGCAAGGACAGAGACTCAGGGAGAGTCAGAGGTGGGGGTTTGACGGGGATGAAGGTGGAGGCGAAAGCAGCGACTGACACTCGCTTCATAGGATGACGGCTGTTAGGCAGAATTACATGCAGGACCCTTTGGGAACACTACACACAATTAAGACTACAGATGTAAGCACAATCTCACCTTTGGTACAAGCCTGCACTACACAGCTATGTGGTAGCAGTCACTCAGCAGCCAGACTTCTCTCAAGAGGGATGTGAGCAGTACAAGATGTTACACAAAGGACTTGCAATCACAGTAGTTCAGACAAACACTCAAGGTTTTGTGGTAAAATAATATACATTTATTTACATATTTCGTTAGAAAATATTCCACTAGCAAGAATCAGCTCAATATCACACTACAATACACTACAGTACTCAACCAATACGTTTCTGAATAAGCTAGGCTTCCCTGAAGTGGGAGCAAAATGGCACTTCAGTAACTTTCAAAAGAGGTAGAAAGACAAAGGTTATAAGAATTAAAACACAATTACTTTCAGAGGCACGGCAAATAGTTTCAGTTCACTACAAGAGGCAGTTCAATTCAATAGGCCTGGGCCAAAGTCAATGCTTCAGTGTCTTGGATAGGATAGCACAGTTCTCGTAGTCTTTTCAAATGTTCTTAGAAGTAGTTTGTCAGAAAAAGAGTTATATGTCGGATTAGGAGCGAACAAGACTCCAAAGTTGGGAATGTTTACTATTACCGCGGCAGAAAGGATTTCCAAACTGCATTTGCACAGTACCTTATGGATGAAGAAAAGCTGTAGCTGAGGCAGTTGTTCCTGGCAGTTCCTGCAGATCTCGCAGTTCCTGAGCTTCAGTCGGGGGTCAAGGAGGACATCAGGAGGTTCCTGCACTGCCCAGGGAAGAAGCCACAAGCTTGGGTAAATGTCGGTTTTAAGGTGTGAGTGCCTTAAAGTCCACAAATTGGTATTCTTCTCACTGGCTGTCCGGTTTTCAACGGTATTGTATGATAGGACCGAAAAAAAAAAGGTCCGACCGTACAATACGATTGAAAAATGCTAACACCAAAGGTTCGAACACCAAAAGTTTGAACCTTTGGTGGTAGTATTGCAGGTAAGTTAAAAAAAAAAATAAAAAAAGAGACTGCACAGTATAGTGAGAGGGGGTTGCGGGAGAAACCGATGCATCCCCCGTGGGATGTAAGTGTGTTCGCATGAGAAAGGTGCAAACTTTTGGTAGTTCGCACCTTTCTCATGCGAACTTTCTGGCCGCGGCAAAATCATTTGTGGTCAGATAACTTAGAATCATTTTCAACAGCACTCTGAAGAAAATTCGACCAGTATGGAGACGGTTTCCAGGTGGCTTGCGAGTTGGTTGTTCCCACCAAGGGAAGAAGTCATCCTTGAAGGGGCTTCTCTGTTGCGGGAGTTTCAGGCAATTCAGACCTGCAGCAGGGCTTCACCGGGGCAAACCAACGGTCCAGCAGTTGCAGCAGTCGTCTTCCTTCAGCTCGTCTTCGGTTCTTTCGTTGCCTTCGAAGTCCCAGAGACCTGCTTTTAAACAGTTTTCTCCCATTCATTCCAGCCTAGCTGTCACTCACCCAGCAGGGTTGCTGCCCTTGCCGGACAGTCAGCCAGCCAATCACACCAGAGTGCATTCAGGTCTCTTAGGAGACTAAGCACAGGGAGTTTCGGGCACCTCCCTCACATCTTGTCCACCCCAGACACTCAGGCGCCAGAGGAGGGCTTCAGCACTGAAGCCCGCCAAAGGCCAACGAACAAAGGGACCAAAGCTGGTTTGGCGTGCAGAGACAAACACTAGAAGGACATTTTGTTAGGCAGAATCATATGCAGTACCCTTAGGGAACACTACATACAATTAAGACTACAAGTGATAGTACAATTTCACCTTTGGTACAAGCTTGTACTACACAGTAAAGTGGTAGCGATGGCTGAGCAGCCAGACTTATCTGAAGAGCAAATGAGCAGCAATAGAGATTACACAAAGGACTACAATTACTGTGACTCAAACACACACTGACTCAAGGTTTCTGGTTAAAAAATACAGGTACATTTATTTTTAAACCATCTGTTCACAAAACACTTCACTTCTATTAAATAAAACCACACTTTAAATATACTACACGCAATCAATTCCTCTTGTTCAGGTCAATTCAATGTAAGTACATTACAATTTGACAGACTGGTGTTTCGAAACAAAGACGTTACCGTGGGTTAATACGCGATCACTTTTTGACAGTAATGACAGTTCGGTCTTACGAAAATAAGGCGTACCCGCGAGAAGAAATTCACCCGAAGTCAAACACACTTAGCACATAGAATTAAAACAAGGGAATAGTAGATAAAAATCATAGGCAATACTTTTGTCAAGGCAATAGAATCAGAGGACGTTTTCTAAGAGGCAGATAAAAGTCAATAGGCCTGCGCCAGTGTCAAATGGAGCAGGGGCTCTGATGTCGAGGATCACACGGTTAGAATAGTTTACGATTAAAGTTTGCCAGGAGTACTGGGTATTGTCAATGGGAAGCAAAAGTTATAAGACGGAAGGAAGAAAGGACAAGCCTTCGGAAAGGAAAAGGGTTCACCCCGATTCCTCAAGGTCGGACGGAGAGAACAACCAAATGGATACAGTCCCTTATTCGGATGAAGAAAGCTGGTGCTACGGCAGTTGTTCCTGGTAGTTCCTGCAGACTCATGGTTCCTGAAGCTTCAGTCGTGGGGACAAGAAGGACGACATCTGGAGTGATCTGCACTACTCAGGGATGAAGCCAGCAGCAGCAAAGCAACGATGAATAAAAGGTGCGCTCCTTAAAAACAGGAGAGGGCTCTTCTGATGGCTATCCGGGCCACTACAGCTCAGTGCAGCGATTTCGACCCAGAAGAGGATTCTCTGGCTGTAGAAGGTGAGCTGGTTGATCCCACCAGGCTCAAGGGAAGAAGACTCCGGACTGGATCTTCTCTGTCGTTGAAGGGTAGATAGCTCAGGACTGCAGCAGGGCTTCACCAATATCCAGGAGTTGCAGCAGCCATCTTCTTCTCCACTTCTCTTCGGTTCTTGTAGTTCCAGTGGCGACTCTGACTTCCAGCCCGAGAGTCCTGCCTTTTATGCCAAAATCCCCCATTCACACAGCATGGCTGTCAATCACACAGCAGGGGGGTTGTCCAGCCCGGACAACCACCTCAGTCAATCGACACAAAGTGCGACTTGGGTCTCCAAGAAGACTCTGTGCAGGGGGTTACTAAACCCCTCCCTCACATTCAGCCCACCTAGACACCCAGACGCCAAAGGAAGGCTTCTTTGCAGAAGCCTGCCAAAGGACAGCGAACAGAGAAACCAAACCTGGTTTGGTGCGAAAAGCAAACAACAAGAAAGACCTTTCCAACACGAAATGGCGAAAAACCACGCTAGGACCCACGATAAAAACGATATGGGGTAGCGGGTTTTATGTTCACGTCTGTCACCACTGCCAGAACATTAACACGGGAATCCGTGTAAAAAGGATAGTTACCACTGCCACCAGCCATGTCAAGTCGGGAAGGGGGACACAAAGTGCCCCTTGAGTTAGTTATTCCCCTCCAGTACTCCATTGTAAGATGGTTTGTACTGGATCTGTATTTTTAAAAGGACTAGTAAAGCCAATGGTGACTTTACATGGTGACTTTACATGTTTCTGGGGGACAGTATTCATCACCAGAAACGGAGTTCACAAGGGAAGTCTAAAAGACATGCCTGTGTCACTGCACTTTAGGTGCAGTGTAACACACAAGTAAAAAGATGATGCCTAGGGAGTTGGTGACACTTCGTAGCCCATGAGCACAAAAAGTACAACACAAAAATACACTGTAAGAGTGGGAAAAAGGCTCACACTCTTACCAGGTGGAACAAATAAACCCCAGAAATCCAGCAAAGCTGCTGAGGGACTCACTAGGTAAGGGAAATTTGCCCTAACTGAGAATTCTCCCTAACACCTTTCCTAAAAGAAACAGCAAAAAAAGATGACCAGAGTCTGTCTTTACAGAGGGGTCTTGGGCGCCATATTGAAAAACATAGCTGACCTGATTTTTAGCTACCGGGTTTCGCGGTCGGGAAAAATCATGGTAGTTCGTTCTAAAACCACTGCCACCAGCCATTTCAAGAGGAGGGGGTAACATTTGACTGTTACATGAGTGTTTAGACATCGGAATGCTAGGCAACCCCTCCAGCACTCTATAGGAAGATAGATTGTGCTGGGCTATGAATTTAAAAAGACTAGCAAAGTCAATTTAACTTTACATGCACTGGGAGACAGTAGTCATTCAAAGAGAAGGTATTTAAACATTGGGAAGTCTGAAAGACATCCCTGTGCCACTGCACTGAAGGTGCTTTGTGACACACAAGAAAAAGATGATGCCTATGGAGTTTGTCTAAAACTCCATATCCAAAGAAACAAATGCAGAAAACACATTGAAAATGAAAAGTTAAAAGTCTCAAAATACAGCAAAAGAGCTGGAGGGCTCTAAGGTAGAGGGAATTAGTACTTGGGTGAGTATTCTCCCAACAACAGCAAAGGTGGCTGGCAGTGCTGGAAGTGGCTCGGATAGAGGGCCAAGGGGACCCAGTTGAGAGGAGAGAGTGGTCAGACCAAGAGAGGGGGGTGAGGAGCGGATTAGAGATGGGGATGTCGGCAGTAATGAGGGTATCCAGGGTGTGACTGACAGAGTGGATTGGGCCAGAAGGGAAAATAGACAGAGAGTCACAGAAGACACGGAACTGGGAAGTGGATGATTCAAGAGAGGTGAGGTGGATGTTGCAGTCACCAAGAACGAGGACTTTGGAAGAAGATATGATATGATAGGCTAGGTTGTTTATAACACACTTAATACCCAGAGGTTTCGAAGCGCAGACCCCTGGATGGAACATGTGTTCCTCTATGTCGTCTTGCTTCCAAGGCGAGCACGTTGCTGCTGAGCTATCCTCCAGAGACGAAGAGGGACGAGAAGAGGTTGAGACGCAGAAGGCAAGGTCGTCCCGATCAGAGAGAAAGAGAGAGCTAGGGCCAGGAGACCTGTAGATAGTGGCGAGGGTGCGAGAGTAGGTGGGACCCCAAACTTGCAGACAAGGCATTCAAAAGAGGAGTAGGATTGAGTAGGTATTATGGACGCAGGGAGCCACTCAGGGAAGATCAGGGCCACTCCACCTCCAGGCCTGTTGGGTCTAGGTTTGGAGAGGATTTTTTAGCCCTCAAGATGGAGTGTGTCAAGAGCAGTGACAGGGCTGGCATTGAACCATGTCTCGGTAAGAGCAAGGACGTCTAGGTCAAAGTCTTCGAGAAGGAGACAGATGTCAGAAGAGTGTTTGACAGCAGAGCGAGCATTCAGAGTAGCTAAGAGAAGCTGGTTACCACCTTTGAAGGTTTTCCGTGGGGGGGATTCAGGGGCATAGTACTCCCATTGGTGGTGGAGGAGAGTTGAGAGGAGAAGCAGACCAAGGTGTGGCTGGAGAAGGGAGGAAGTTTGAGAGAGGGCAGGTGCCGGTCGAGAAGGAGCAGAGTAGGTTGAGAACCTTGGTCTATGATAGTGCCATAGTGATTAACATTAATGATATACCTAAAGGATGAGAAGTTTGCCAGGAGTACTTCCCACCTAGTGCCACCATTAATGGGTGAGGAGGAGAAAGGGAAAAGAGCAGAGACCAAATGGGGAGTCCATAGGTCAGGAGGAGGGACAAAGAAGAGGATGTCTGTAATAGTCAGCCTGGAACTGGCACTGGCGTGGGTGTCGGATATAGGTTGGCCTGGATTAGAGTCCAGGAAAGTGTTTTCAGCTTTTTTCTACCGGACTCTGTGAGAGAGGTACGTTAGGTGATAGAATAGCAGTTACAATAGATAGGAGAGATAGTGCCATGGGAGTAGTGGAGAAGAGAGAGCGATAAACGGGAGCTGCACAGTGCATGGGAACTCGGCAAGTGGCCTAGCAGCCAGGCAGGCACAAAAGGAGAAGGTGTGCAATGGCAGACAATCAGTGCAAAGATTTGAAAGCACACCTAAATTTGAATTTGATATTCAAGGGGGGTCTGACCCCAGAAGAGGGGGGCATAGGGGTGAAAAGTCATCACCCAACGTACATTTGGAAAATAACTTTTTGTTTGTTATTTTGAACACATCAGGTTCTCGGAGGCAAGAGACTTTTTGTAGAAAAGAGACTTAACCACCGAAGATCCTGATAGCTGAAAACAGAACTGTTGTCTCATGCTGGGAAAGCTCAGGAGTGTGCTGTGCCCGCCTTGTCCCGTGCTCAAAACATGGGGAAGGGATACTCCCGGCTACCACATCCTGACTTATCATTTGTGAACACTTCTTTCTTTCTTGGGAATCTTATCCCACGCTCTTTTATATTTAGTTGTAAGGATTGCCAATAGTTATTCTTAGTGTAGGCCCTTTTATTTCACAAGACGCCACTAGGACTGCCTTTTTATTATTTGATGGTCGTAACATGGTCCCATCTTAGATTTAGGTTAAGATTAGGCGTTTTTCCAACCTGCAAATACAGTTTGATAAACACCCTTGAACTGTGATCCCGGTCTATTGTCTAATATGTATTTATTAATAAATTCACACATTGGTTTTGACACAAAAGGGATGCATCTCAATTATGAGAGATGATATCAGATTCATCAGGGGCCCCAACACTAGGTCAGACCATATACAGGTGTTTTTGCTTTCTTGAGATTTAGTTCAATGGATTCTGGATATTGACTACAGGACTTAAACTCCAGGGAATTTAAAGATTGTACTTCAATCTCCTCCTTTTGACCCAAATTAGAGCACTTTGAGCAATCATATCTAGGCGTTAGCAGAAAAGTGGAATGGAGGAGAAATGAGCTGGGTCACAGTGTCGCAAGAAATAGACAGGAGGGTGCCACAGAACCTAACGATCTTGAAGGTGTAGACTGAGTGGGCCAGGGAAAGCGCTGCATGGCTAGAGACCCAGGCTACAAGCTCTTGTCCTGGAATATAGTGGGACTGGTAAGATTAATGGGTGAGCCAGAATAGTATTCTTACATTAGAGACTTTCAAGTAATCCTTTTACAGGAGACATGGTTGTCTGATCCGGTCGCACTTCAAGGATACAAAACTTTTTACATCCCAGTCGTAAAAGGGCCTGAAGGTAGACCAAGTGGGGGCCTTTTAATATAGGTAGATGGCACACTAGGATGGAAGATGTTTGATTGCCCGACAAACTCTCTAGACCTCGAACTCCTGTCTGTAATAACTTGAGGGTTAAGAACTACGGCTGTTTAATATTACAACAGGACCTCAAGGAATGGCAACGATAGACTGACTCCAGGAACCTGTACATTTAAGGGCCTCTCAAACAGTTTGTAAATATTACACCCTTGTGGCAGGGGATGTAAAAGTACAGATAAAACTGAAGTGAGAACTAGATGGGGTAATGGAGGACCAGGATATGGCCTGGGTTGTACCCACTCTGATGGCTCCCCCACCAGCCCCCAAAAAGAACCCACCATTTAGCTATTGATAAAGCCTGCAGATTTTATAGTTTAAATCTTAGGGAATTTAACGTCCGCTTCCCTAAAGATCTGCCGGCTAACATCACTTTCAAAGGATGAAACAGGCCTTCCCCACATTGATTATGTTTTCATAACTGGGAATTAATGGGCAAGTTTGAGCGACTTTGAGAGATTTGAAAGAGACCACAACCCTGAAAGATGCCATATGTAGGTAATGATTTTGGTCCAAAATGTAATCAATCAATTGATAGTTACAGTGGGCCATGCCTGCAAATCTGTCAAATGGGCCATTATCATTGAGCAAGCAGAGAAGCCAGCCATATGTAGCTTGATTATGGATGTCATTTGTGGAGATGATAATACAGACCTTGACATAATGAGTGAGTTTGGAAAACAATGTAAATTTGATCCCATATATCTCTTTGCCCGCCGCCACACTAAAGTAGAAAGCATTGACCAAAGGTAGCTGGTATGATGATGCTTGCAGGGATGCTAAAAGAAATAGTGGCTTGTGTTAGATCTGACTATGGACTGGACAAAGCTAACCTGCGTCTCCTAAGATCTGACTATAAAAGTTTAATCGCATCCAAAAAAAGAGACTTTGCCCAGGACCAGTGCAGTGCTCTCCAAAACGCCCTTGAGAGTGGTGATTATATTTTGCTCAGGAAGTTTATTGCAAACAAAGTTAAAAGGGATCAAACTTTTCAGTGCTGCATCACTGCTGATGTCTGTTGGTCCTGTGTGTTTAGCTTGTATAACAGTTTTGAACATGATGCACTCCCTGAACATAATCGTGACATAGCTATAATGCCCGTAAGTGAAAACCTTGTTATAACGGTTCAAGAGGTGGATAGGGCACTTTGGTCCCAAAAAGTGGAAGGGTTGCCGGCCCGGACCTAATACCCATTGACCCATTGACCTGTACAAAGAAGAAGTGGAGGTATGTGCCTTTAATTTATGTAAAATCTTTAATGCTATTATTGGTTTGGGGATAGTACCCATTTCCTGACAAAAATCTTTGTATAAAAAGGGTGGTAGGGACTCTCCAGCTAACTACTGCCTGATTTCCCCATTGGACTGCGGCAGGAAAATCTTTGGGAAGGTCACCCTTAACCACTTACAAAAATGGGTGGACGCAAATAACATCAGTGACCTCCAGGCTGGATTTGGAAAAAATAGGGGGATAGTGGACCAATACTGTTCCTGTTGATCCAGAAATGCACTGTGCTGCAGGAAATGAAGCTGTACGCTATGTTTCTGGATCTCAGAATGGCTTTTGATTCGATCTCCAGGAACACCTTATGGCATATTTTGCTAACTCGAAATGCCCCCATCCCCCAACAGCTTGTTTCGATCATACATCTGCTATATTGTGAGAGCCAAGGAACAGTATGCTGTTGCCTTGGAGGTGAGCAAACGCACCCTTTTGATGTGAGCCAGGGGTGCATATTGGCACCAGTGCGTTTCAACATATACATCCAGAAGATCATAGTTGTATGGCGCCAGGACTGTTTAGAAAAGAAAAGTTCATTATTTGGGAACTCGCGTCCCCTGCACACTATCATTGGCTCGATAAGAAAGCCCAACTTTATAGAAAATGCTCATTTATAGTTTAGAATACTTAATAGGTAGTTTGGAGAGTTATCGATCATCAAATGTTATGTAATGTTCAGTCTGTGGTAATTTCCCAAAAAATTCCCTTCCAAGTTGTTTGTCTTCAGTTAGTCTTTTTATTGGCCAACGCATTTCGAGATAATAAATCTCTTTTCAGGGGCTATTCTTTCTACAAGTGATATATTTAAAAACATTGTAATTAGTCATTTTTCAAAAATGTCTAGAAATTTGTATAATACATCAGTGTATTTTGGATTGTTTGACATTACAGAAAAAAGAGGAGAGAGGCCCTGTGTTTAGTGGTAAAACAAATGCTTTCAGAGAATATAAAACCAGACACTGTATAAAGTTACCTTGAACTTGTTTGTGATATAGTTCTTGCTGACCAATGTGATACTTGTTCAAAAGAAAGCTTTTTTTTTATCAGAGTGTGCTCATTCAAGATAATGTCCCATAGTTGAGAATCCAAATTAATTGAAAAAACTCAAAATATCGTGATCATTATGTTTATGATCTCATCTTGATAAAATTTAATTCAATTTGCATAGATCCCAGTTGTCTTCAAAGTAACTTAAGACATGTTGGCTGTGTCTGCTCTAGTGGGCAATGGTGTTCATCATATTGTAATCCCATACCTTGTAAGAGAACACCTTACGTGCTTATAAATTATTAATACAAGCGATAAAATCCTTCCATTTAAAGTTTCATGGAGTACTGACCTGTTTCTTTTATACATTGTTACGCTCACCTGGTCTCTGCGGGAGTGTTGGGGCACGGTTGTAGCCCTCCCCTGCCTTCTTCCTCTGCAAATATGTTGTGGGCTGCAGTGGATTGTAGCACTTCTCCTGCGTAGATATGAAAGGATGTGAGTTTACCAGCCAGTGACTGATTCCCCTCTCAAACCCTTGTTCCCATAGCGTGGTCGTGGGCATACATCGCCCCATTAAGGCTCACCGGCTGATTATTAATGGCGAGCTCTCCGCCCTGCTACTTCTGGCAGGGGCGCCTTTCTGATGAGGACCGAGTTCCTTCACTGGCCCTTTGAACGTGGTTATCCAGTCCAGCTGCGACTATTCCACGCCACTCAGGTAAGTGTCTTTCAGTTTTCTATTTGTCTTCCCTTTCGTTGTATCCTGAAGTATTTGTATTGTTCATTCCATTACCCGTTGTCCGCTCGTTAGTAATGTCTATCTTGCTTTCTCCCAAATAGGTGTGATTGAGACCCAGCAGAGCACGAGACGGCACCGGAGGAGATGAGAATGCTCCCGTGGTGGTCTGGCAAAAGGTAAGTTGATGTTTAAGGATGAGCTCGAAGAATTGTGAAGCGCCACCTTAAACTGAATGTTCGTTCTGTCTAAGCGTCTTTCGTCTTCTTTACAGGGTCTGCTTCCAGAAATGAAGAATATGTTGCGCTGCGTTGTCGAAAGCAGGATTCCAGCTTTCCGAAGGATGAAGGTGATGGAAGCACAGACGTCTGACTCGGTGCGAGAAGATTGCAAGTGAATGCTGGTTCCAGGATGCAAGCGTAGATCAGAGACTGGATTCCCATGGTAAAATGTTATCCCAGGCGGCACTGAGCGTTACACTGCATGCAAATGCAGAATAACGCCAAGCGCTGGCCTTTGAGTGGGAGCAGCTTATATAGCCGAGTTTGTGAGGCCACGCCCATCAGGCCTGGCTTGCCTGCCACACCTTGCCACTCCCTGACTTAGCACATGCACAGTAACTCAGGGAGGCCACACCCGAACAATGTGCATGTAGAGCTGTTCCAGCAAGATGAAGCTCCGGTGTAAAAGCATTCCCATACAAAACAAGGTGTTCCTGTTTACTGACTTTCATGAGCCTGGCGCCAAAGGCACCAGGACTGTGTCCACCCGGACCCCCAATGATTGTGACTTTCTGTCCTCTTCCCCTGATGGCAGGATGTCCATGTCCTTGGGCCCATTGGACCAGAGACCATGACATACATAAAATCGAAGAGGATAGAATCCTATCTTATCATTTGAAGCTGAGATTGTGTGTTATTTATGATTCTTCCTTATTTTCTTGAAAGCCTCATAAATCACCTAGACAAATGATTAAGAAATATTGTATTCTAGTATTAACCAAATGCAATACTCTATAAATAGGACATATTTTCTCATACATTCACCACTTACTGATGAAGTTGAAGGCTTGGGAGACCTTAATGGAGGTTTTTAGTAATGTAATTATGGTCCTTGGTGAGAAATTCCGTTCCCAGTGTGGTATATTTTTTTCTCATCTTAATGCATGTTGGACCATCTATGTCTGTTGATGACACAATTTTAACTAATCAGGTATTATCGGTAAAAATGGCGATTAATAATTCTACAGCGTTTATGAAAAAAGTGCGCTTCAAAAAGGTGTGTAAAGCAATTACCCCAGTTCGATGAGTCATATGGGACCCATATGCCAGGGCTGTAGTTTTTCCTCTGCACCTTAAAAATCTACAACACTCCTTTAATTTACCAATGAATGAAGATCTAACAAATTCAATATAAGTTGAATCAAAACAAGTGTACACGGTACATCTGGAACACTGTGCCAGGACTGTCCCAGGATGACCACAGAGAAATATCCAGCTTTATTTAATGCTGACGATGCAGTCATCCTGGCAACTACCCCCTATCTTCCTCACCCCCCACCCCCGAAGGCCTGAAAAAGACATTGCAAGCTTTTTTGTCCAAATGCCAAGAATTGCAGCTTTATTTAAACAGAGATACAAACATGGTTCTGGTCTTTTAGCTGTAATTTGCAAAATACAGGTCCATGTCACTTAAAGTAAATTATACTACATTGTAACAGGTTTAATATTTTGATTACTTGAGTCTGGAGTATGGAGAACCGAGATAGACAAATCAAGTACCACATGGAAAGGTACAGTGGGGCCATTAAATCCTTTTTCAGTAGGCACGCTAGTGGTGCAGATTTGCCTGCACTAGACTTGTATAAAAAAAAAAGAAACAGGCACTGCCCATGACTACCTATGGCTCAGAAATATGAAGCTGTGGTGATACAGGGACACTAGATATCCATGAACATACGTTTTTGAAAAATCTCCAAAAGTGCTCCTATAGCACTGATCAACCTGGAGCTTGGCGTTCTCCCTGTGGGTGACCAGGTTGCCCTTAAACCAGCTCTGTGTTGGACAAGATTATGGCAAATAGGGCTTGGAGAAATAGCGGGATACCTTGATCATCCTAATGTCCCTGGATGGTGGTAAAAGCTGTAGCTGGGTCGCCCATGTGAAGAACACTCTCCTTGCTCTGGACGAGAGAATTGTGGGAAAACCCCCAGGCACAAGTATGATCGGCTGCCAAGAAGCTGAATTCACAAAATCATGGAAAGATATGGGGACTGGGGTGTGCCTGATGTGCTATGTAGAGAGTGAAACTGTGACGCAATTCCTGTTGATCTGTACCGCAACCTTAAACTTAAGACGCACCCATTTAAGACTGGTTTTAAGGGTGCCAGGTATTTGCCTTTCAGGTGAAGCTGCGAATTTCCTTAGACAGTCAGTGAAGCCCCACATTGTTTTTACATCAGTGCGCTATATACATCAGGCCTGGTTGCAAAGAACAAGGGTCCTAAAACAGGCGAACCCAGTGATTGTGATAATTGAAGGTGCCTCTACTTAGACTGCTCGCCTCTGTCTTTACACAAAGTTGATGAATCTCGGCCAGTTATGCGGGGCTTCAAGCATGCTCTCCTCGCTTTTAGGATTTTTAACTCGTTACAATGTGGTGATGATAAGGGAGTAGGCAGGTGTGTCTGCCATAGTGTGTTTTATTCCCTTTTATTGATTAACTGGATAATGAGTTTAACAATTTGATTCATTCAATATTAGATCTACTATTATTATAAAACTTCTTTAAAATAATCGGCAATGGACCGTTTTATATTTTGTATGCTTTATGGAAATAGTTACATATGTATGTTTGTACTTGAAGTTTTTTTTAAATTATTGTTATGGTTGAATGATACAACCTTTCAATTAAATGTGTTCGTTAACATGATTCTTTTGTGATACAGAAAGCAAAATAAGAAAGAACAGATTAACACATTAGAATATATTAAAAAGAAGAAAGGGGAGAAAAGGACGTTAAAAAAGAAATTGATTTTAAATTTAAGAGTTCTTGACACTTTAAAAATAGCATGACATATCCAATTTTCCAATTGTTAAGCAAATATTTCCATTAAGAACATCAGAACTTGTTGATTATTCAAGATTTTAAAAAACAATGAATTTCACAATTGCAACTTGTACCATAGTTTAGTAAGAAAGAGTTTTTGCCACAGGTCTTCTGCGGTTAAAGTTTGAAATTCTTTAAAATAAGGTCTAAGAAATCTATTTAGTTTATGCAGTAGCACAGGACATTCAGTTAGAAAGTGTTGTAAAGTTTCACGTTGATGCAAGCTGCAGCTGAATCTACAGATGTTCTCGCCTTTTGCAATTTCATGGCGTCTGACTTGAATTTCTTAACGTGTGTCGATACTTAGGACTAGGACATTTGAGCAAGTATGATATATGATATGATAAGGCATTTTTAACGCGCCTATACACAAGTGTTTCAAGACGAGGAAAGGCAGGGGGAACAGAGGGAAGACAAAGATATTACTAGGCCAGGTGACATTGAGATCGGGCAAGTGCAGGGGAGGTGGGAAAGTGCTGAGTGAAGGGGGATAGGGCAGTGCAATACATAGGATCAACAGTAAAGAATAAATAAAATAAATAAAAACAACAGGTAAATGTGCCGGCCAGCTAGTGGCAAGTGCCAGGGTAAGTACAGACATCAAGTGTCAAGAGCTGGGGGGGCTGTAGGGATACAGGAACAGCCCCCAAGTGCAGGGGTTGCCTGGGAGGCAGTGCAGGTGTGCAGCTGGCGGGGGAGGGGACCTGGGTCCGAGATCAGAGTCCAGGTGACCAGTACAGTTTGAGTCTGGAGTTCAGCAGGGGAGAGGAGGAGAGAAAGCAGAAGCAAAGAGGAAGGTCTTGAGGTGCTTCCAGAACCAGAGATGGTTCTTCTCAAATCTCAGGAAGGCTGTTCCAGCGGGTGGCCCCAGCCGAAGAAAGAGATCTACCACCAACTCGTTGCTTGGAGAAGCGACTCACCCTGAGGGAGTTGGAGGTGGATGAGCGAAGAGATCGAGAAGGAAGATATTTAGGAAGAGAGAGTTGGAGGTATTGAGGCCCCAGAAGGCCTTGTGGACAATGCAGAGGGTTTTGAACTTAATCCTCGCAGCCACTTGGAGCCAGTGCAGAGATTTCAGTCCTGGAGAGATACAATCCCTGGGCTTGTGGCCAAGGACATGTCTCGCGGTCCTGTTCTGGATTAGTTGCAGAGGGCGGAGAATAGAAGCAGGCAGATTTAGAAAGAGGCTGTTGCAGTAGTCCAGCCTAGAGAAAACCAGAGCTCTTGAGACAGTGAGCTTCTGGGGGAAGGAGAGGGAAGGAAGAATACCTCTGAGGAGGTGAAGCTGGTAGTGCGACTTCTTAGAGACGTCAAGGATGTGAGGAAGGAGAGATTGGAGTCGAAGATGACCCCAAGGTTTTTAGCCTCGCAGGTGGGAGAAGGAAAAGGGCCAAGAGATCACGGCCAGAGAGCGACCGGAAAGGAGGGAGCAGGTGTGCCGATGAGGAGAATCTCAGTCTTAAATGCATTAAGGCAGTGATTGTTGGCGGCACACCACCCCTGGATAGCAGACAGACGGTCAGAGATGAGAGACGGAGAAGAGGCGGTGGATGAGAGCATAAAAATGAATTGAGTGTTGTCCGCATAGCACTGAAAGTTGGGGCAGAGAGTGGGAATGAGGTGGGCAAGAAGGGCCAGGTATTGGCTGAATAGCCAGGGAGAGAGGTAAGACCCATGGGGAACACCACAGGTAGAGATAGAGGAGAGGAAGGACCAAGTTGCACCTGGAGGGTCGATTGGAGAGGAAAGAGGTCAGCCAAGCCAGGGCCTGATCGGTGATACCCAGGTTATCACGCAGACAGTTGAGCAGGATTGCATGGTTGACCGTGTCAAAGGCAGAAGAGAGATCAAGTAAGATGAGGACACAAGGGGTAATGGAGTCAAGGTTGGAGAGCAGGTCTTCATGGATGTTCAGGAGAGCAGTTTCCGTGCTTCTGGCAGCTCTGAAGCCAGACTGATGGTCATGGAGACAACCAACCAATTCAGTGTGAAAATTAAGCTGGGAGGTGGCCAGCTTTTCCAGGAGTTTGGTTCAGTGAATCAAAATTTATTTTCCACAAATAGATTATCTTTAAAAGATCTATAGTTCCTACACATTTCTATAGTACATATCCAGTCGTGGTGCCATAACTTGTGTTTGGCTCGAGTAGGATTAGAAGTTAGCACGTCTTTTGAGATATCAGCTGCAGACATTACAGAAATAACATGAGCTCTCCATTCCCAAGGAAAGTGATGATCAGAGTTGACCACATAGTTCGATAATTTAGTCAAGAGCAGATTTTACTCTATTGCTATAAGAAATGTCCTATATAGTGAAAGCGTTTTCTAAGTGTACATGACGAATAATGATGGAAGGCATAATTCAAATCTTAATATACACATGGGCTGGCATTTCGGAAATGCTATGACACATTTTCAATAGGAACCTTCCATTTTTGTCCAGAACTGTTGCTTTCTGCCCCATATAGGATAATATCAGCCACTTTCTGCATATAAAACGTTATTATGGATGAGCAAGAACATTTACCAAATCTGGCTTGTATTATTTGTGCTTGCGATGAAGCCGTTCGAATTTTGGTTTGCACTTCCATGAGATATGGCTGATCTGATGTATGGTTGTTGATATTTATGCCCAAATATTTGTATTGATATATGATCTAAAGCTTGGTGTCATTTAGCAGCCTTTGTCTTGGCTACATTGTTTTGTAGAATATTTTAATTAGCGTATTCTCCTAAAGCAGATAGTAGATTTTACAGACCTCTTGGTGTCTTAGACAGTAAAACGAGTTCATATGCATAGAGTAGCCATGCTACAGATGCTGTACCTAGTCACGGAGGGTCAGAAGCTATTGAGGCAAAGATGTTACCCATATCAGCAATAAAGAAATTAAAAAGGGTGGGGGCCAGTACACATCCTTGCTTTAAACCACAATAGGTAAGTATCAGGGCAGATAGTTTTCCCTCTAATGTTAATCTGACGCGGACAGATGTATCTGAGTGTAATTGAGACATTAGAAATAAAAGGGAAGGTGGACACACTGCTTTTGCTAGTTTTGCCATCAGCATAGGCCTAGACACAGTCAAATGCAGATTTTAAATCTACATATGCCACATAGATGGGCTGTTTGGAGTGTTTGATTTGTATTTTGATCGCAGTAATTGCAGTTAAGTCGGTAGCCATCCCAAGGCCAGGCATAAAACCAGTTTGATGCAGATCATATAAATTGTTTTTGATGATCCATTGGTTGAGATCTCTTAGAATTAATCTAGAGAATAATTTGCCCGGCATATCTAGCAATGTAATGGGACGGTAACTGCTGGGAGATTGCTGATTGCCCTTTTTAAATATATGTACTATTGTTGACTTACACCACGATGGACGAATGGATTGGGAGTGAATAACATCACAAGAAATCTGGTATAAGATGTGTGCCCATAATTCATGGTTGGTCTTAAGTGTGTAGTTAGTTACGCCATCAGGAGCTGGTGCTCTTGAAATACTTAGTTTAGAGATGTAAAATATTAGATCCTCAATATTGAAATCCATCAATATTCTGGTTGCACGGAGAGTAATATACTGGACAGGGTCTTGATCATGACTAGCATAATAACTGGAAAAATGTTCTATCCAGGTCTGTTCAGAGACAGCGTTTATCTGCCGCGAGGATTGAGAGTTATGAGAGGCATGATTGAGTAATTGCCATATGGCCCCTGACTTTTTGGAAGCAATTGTTCGAAGCATTGTCTCACCATCTTGTTGGTACATGAGGGCATTCGTTGTTTTGATACAGTTTTTGTATTTCACTTTTTGTTGTTTTATTTGGAACTATTGATCTGCTATGGGTAAATTTTTGGTTAATCTGATTGCTCTTCGGATGACTGCTTTTTCTTGTCTAACCGCTAGATCAAATGAGTGTTTGTTTGAATGTAGGTTTGTTTATTTTTGTCTGACTCTCTCGAAAGAGTTGAAGAGCAGCAACATAAAGCCTATCTTGGCAGGCTACAGCTGATGATTCAAGAGCTTTTGATCTTAGGAAATTATGAAACTCGACCAATTGATCTGAAGACCACCGCAACTGATTGCGTCCGCCTGTCACAACTAATCTGTTAAGTTTCATATCCGCTTGGGCAGTAAGAGGAACATTCCAGTGCCATGATAGAACTGGTCATGATCGCTAATATGCTCTCTCTGGACAGTAAAGTTATCTATAAGTGAAAACATGGTTCGATCAGTATAAATATAATCTATTATGGCATGTTGATTTTGCCTGCACCAAGTAAGATTTGGAGGTAAAGCGTCCTAAATGTGTCCACTGAGCATCAGAAGTTGTCTATTTGCCATTAGAGCTGTCCATCTGCGAGATACAATTATGTTGCTTTTGCTCTATCAGATATACAATGTATGTTTAGATCGCCTACAAGAAAAAATGCTGTTACTGACAAGTCAGTGGCAATTAAATCAAGCAGCAATTATATGTCTCTGAAAAAGTCATTGGTTGTAATGCTACAGTGATTCCAATAAATTTTCACTACAGCGATCACTTTGGAGTTGGAGATTCTAAATAACTGGATGTATTTATTGGGTTCGGGCCATCTGCTCAATTTAAGTCCAGTAGAGATTTTTGTGGCTACGAGTAGCCCAGGCAGCAGTCTTCCCTTTCCTTGGAGTGTAGCTGGTATGGTTAGAATAGTAAAGTCATTCCAAACCGGAATCTCTACTAACCAAGTTTCTTCTAATGCAATTATATCGACTGACCGAGGACATGTGTATCAGGGTTTATTGGATGGCTGTGATCTTGGGTGTTCCAACTAATTAATTTGAATCTCTGAGATTGTTGAGATTCAAGCTGCTTGAAGGTTTGTATGCCGAATAAAAGTTTATTTGACTTGACAAAGAATAATATACACTCTAGTGAAGAGCATGGTGTCGAATACAATAAAGATCCTAAACACACTACAGTGAAGAGCAAGGTGTATAATAAATAGCTTAATGCACACTTTAGTGAAGAGCAGGGTGTCTTTTCAATCAGGTACTCTTAATGCCTATCTAGCTAAGAGATACTAGAATGGCTCACCCACATGTTGATGTTCCTATTCCTGTAGATTGTCTCTGAGCAGTAGCCAGGTGGTAACAGGAAAGAGGTGTTGGAGATGTCAACACCAACTTTACAGTGGCTGTCCCTGGAGGATTGCCAGGGAAACCCCGTTTACATATATGAAGACACCTGCCATCAAGCTAGGGGATAGGTTTTAAACTTTACACATCAGATGGTATCCAGACCAAATACAGTACACTCCATATAGGTATCCTGAGTTAGCCTTGCAGCACGTAAACCATCAGAACTGGTTTCAAGGGTGTTTGAAATACCCGTCCACAAGGGCTAGACATGGCCCATTTGCAATGGAAGGGTTAACTTTAGAACGTATTCTTGGGTTTCACACAAATAGGGAGGCAAATGACCCATATACCAGGGAAGACTATAAACTCCTGAGGAGACATTTTGACTTTGTCTGCCCCAATGCTGTAGAATATAGCACCTTTAGAGGCTGTACCAGCAGTATCCAGACATGTAATAGCAGCGGAGGAAGGAACACTTCCCTTCCAGACCTTCAAATCTTTATTGGGCACCTGCCTCACAAGGCCGAAGGAGACGCCCAGATGGTATTCTTCAAAGTTGAGTCAGCTAGAGGCAGCCTGCCCTCAACTCACTCCCCAACAGAGGGCCTTAGCAGTCATAATGCCAACAGGTTGTAATCCACATATGGAACACTGTGACTGCTGGGTTTCAGTGTGTAGTTGGTTATACCTGCCTTTAATAGGGACATCTTCAATTACAGCATTGACCTCCAATCTGGGAGAGGTACTGAACTCCCAGGGAGCACAAGCGGCAATGAGTTTAAGATGGACACCGCTGGGGGTGGAGGAAAGGCTCTGGAGGTAGGGGTGATAAGGATCATGTCACTATCAGTTTTCACAATCATCAATTTCATAAAGCAACTCTAACCTAAAGTCATTGTGCCCTCCCCCAGATCAGCTACAATCCTTATGGAAGTCTATAATCTAGTAAAACCCCCTCAATGCTATCTCCCCAATAATACCTTTAATAAAAAAACAGATTCATAGTCTAGAGTCTGTGTGAACCTAATAAAGTTTGTGTCAGCCACATCGTCCAGGAAATGTTTCCTGGTGAGACTCCAAATAAAGAGCATATGTGATTAGTTCCATTGAGTGCCTGCCCCAAATGTTTACAATACACATTATGCACTGAGGGGCAATTCTCTTCTATGAAGCTGCTGTCGTTGGTTTAGCTGTTAATAATTAATTCCCAACCAGCTCCCTATCTGGTTTCGCCATTGTATTCAAGTTCCAATTAGTCATATACAGAACTACAAAGTTATGGTCATTCAGGACTGACTAGAGTAGCCCAGGACCAGCTTTATTGACCCAAATTGTATTTCCATAATATGATACATTTTGGACAATGCCACCATATGTGCAGGTCTTCTCCTTCACATGTATTTCAGCACTTCCTGAACACTTTGGTTAATGTAGCGCAACTGCCATGCGATACCAACTATACATTATCTTAAATAGGGTTTCTTCAAACTAAATCTACTGCTTGTCCCCTATGTTGAACTACCGTGTCTCCCGTTCCGTAGCACCTACCTCATTCACCAGAAAGGCTGCACACCTTTTTTTTTTATCAAGCCCCCTGTTTACTGCAGATCAAGTCCCTGAATGGTGGAGAAGTGGGAGGTCAAATTGGTACATTTTAAATTATTTAGTGGTGAATCCAAGTGTTTCAACTGTAGGTAGAGCACTGTGATGAATCGAGGGAATGTGTCCCTTTTTCCAATGGGGGAGCCCCCCTGTGAGGCTAGAGAGGTGAGTCTTCTCTGCAACACCCTCCCTAGGGGTTGAGGCAAGTGGGACCTCATTGGGAGAGACACCCCCTTTGGGGGGCAAGGACTCCCGTTCCCGTGAGGAACTCCCTTAGTCATACTCCATTGTGGCATACATCGGAATATCTGATGCACAGGACAGTAAACAATCCAGAGACTTGGGTTGAGAGAAAACTAAAATATACTGTTACCAACAAGAAAGATGATCTATCCCTTTAAATAGAAATCTCCATTTAACTGGGAAGAAGAGACTAGAAGACAACGACCTTGGTGGTGGAGGCCCCGCAAACACACACTGAAACCACATTGCTGCAAAAGCAGTAAAACCATCTGGATACCCACAGCGTTACCAGCTTGCACAGAGAGCGAGCACATAGAGCGGGACACTGGAGAATGAGATGTTGAGAAAGCAAGGAACCGAAGGGGCCCACGAGCGAAGAGAGGCCCCACAGATTCCAAGGTAACAGGCAGAACCGGGAGGCCACCGGGAATCATTATTGAATATCAGGAACCCATCTCAGTAGAATTGACGAGACAGTTGCATTGAAGTTGAGGAAGTGGAATTAAAGATAAATGGTGGAAGAGATATCAGTAAGACTGGGAAATACCCTAGGAAGAAGGGAGCATACTATATACGTTAAAAGGTAGAGACTGTAAACCAGAAGGAGATTCCTACGAAGGTAGGGCAAGAGAGGACCACAAGAGTATAACCATAAGCCAAACAAATCACCCCAGGTGGGTGGGGGAACTTAACTATCAAGAAAGCATATCAAAGTTAAGGAAGTATATGCTACCAAAGCATTGTAGAGGAAAGATAAGAGAGAAAGACAAAAAGTATTCCTGGAAAACAATCCCTAAAGAGGAGTGAAACCCCAAAGAGCTTTTAAAAGATTTACAAAAACTTCTACAGAGGGTGACAAGAGACTATTTGAAATTAACCTATTCCTAAACTTGAAGCCAAGGAGAAACTCTTGAGAGAAAAGACACTCTGGGGAAGAAAGACATTCTCCTGGCCTTCTTTTTTGTTAGAATAGTGGTAGGGTCTGTTGGAATTTATTTTCAGACAGCAGACCTATTTTGTATTTTATGGCTTCCTGCCAAAGGACGGGCACCTTAGTTATTTAGTTAGGCATTTTCTTATCTTTTGATGAACATACAAATAGAAATGTCAACACCATTTCCTTCTTCTGACCCACCACAGCACATTGTCATTTTCTTCTAGCTAGATGCCTAGTTTACACATGAGAGAATTACTTGATTCCTGAACCCAGACCCACATCTCTCTGTGACATACATTTGCCCCTCCAGCCTACATTAATTGGACCGCTAGTTTCAGGAATTGGTATTTATTGTATCGGTGTAAGCAGAGATGGGTAGTTGGTCAGGCCTTTCTTTACTGCTATTGTATCCCATGTGTCTACACTTGCCTTGGTTGAAGTGCATACACAACTGTTTTAGTGTGTTCCCGCCGTTCCAGCGAGCAGTTATCCCACAGGGCTCTCCTCACTATTACCTTCACATGGAAGTAGTGTTTGTCTAACTCCTTTAATTTTTAATTAGCTTGTGTGACTAAGTGCCATGTTTAAGGTTACAAGATGAGACTGGGGAAACAAAGGAGGTTGGGTGCCACCACCTGCTTATTGATGTGGGGCCATGGTGAACTGCCTATTGAACACATACAGGTATCAAACAATTTCTTGCAAAGTGTAGCGGGACCTGCCTGGGAGCATGAGAATTTTGGGTCCCGTAGGTAAAATGCTAACCATACAACAATGATTAAATTACGCTAAGTGTCAAAGATCAATTACCCACTTCCTGCAAGCTTGTAAAGGGAGTACTCACTGGCATGGAGGAGATGCCAAGCAGTGGACTGTTGGTTGATGAGCGGATGGATGGTGGTGGTGTCGGCAATGAAAGTTTGGCAAGAGGGTAGACTGCCCTTATAAGGGTTGATGCAGTTCGGCACATGGTTAAACCAGGAGCAGCTATGTGAGACAGTTTTTTTATTTGAAGAGCCAGGTTGCTATGCTGCGCAGCTAAGCACAGTTCTATGTTCACGGATGCGGTTCAGTGTTTGCGGGGGAAGGTCTACACTGGTACAAAACACTCAGCGTTCAACAGTGAGTGGGGTAATCACAGAAGGAAGGAGGTGGGGATTCATAGTGGCAAGTAAGGGAAAGCAGCGGGAGGGAGCAACGAGGAGTGGAGGCTCCGGAGCACGGAGAGAAGTAGGAGGAGTAAGAGCGTGGGGTGGAGAAGGGGAAAGACCTAGGCAGAGAAACATGGAGAGGAAAGGAGAGAAAGAAAGAAGGCTAAGTTAGAGCTCAGGAGGAGGGAAAAAGGACAAGATCTTGGAAGGGTGAGATGCAAGGAGGAGGTTGGGGGAAATTATTAAAAACAGAAGATGAAAGGGAAGAAAGAGCCAAGGATGACAAGAGACACCAGTAAGAGGAGGAGTTTGGGAAATAATTGTGGCAGAGGAAGAGAAGGGAATATGGTGGCTGGAAGCCAGTCATTGGTCCAGAAAGAACTGGAGGGAAGTCTTGAGTTATCTGTTAATTCCTCGCATATGGCATACACCAACCTAGTGTAAAGTCAGGGAAACCTATACCTCCCTCACTTGGATGTTTAGCTTTCTCCCTGTGATTTAATGTCCTTGCCAAATGCATCTACAGTGCCTTGTTTAGGCCTATGGAGTGGTCCTTAGGCAGGGGTAGTGCTTGGAACTTATACAAGCAGTCTGGCAAACCATTGATGTCTATGGCTGCTACCTTCCTGAACCAAAAAATCTCATATTATGCCATTTGATTAAATCTACAGTGATGTCTGATGATAATTTTGAAGAGTTAATATCCACAATTTCACATGGGTAGTTGGGTAGTTCTCTAAATAAAAAATACTCTTCAGTTTCCTATTTCATTGTTGCTTTAACTTGCAGGTGGTGTACCTTGTATGTGTCTAAGAAGAAGAACCTTGGATTTGGTCATGTTCATTTTGATTCCTGTATTCCTTAGGTTCCCTCAACATATTGTCAGTAACCAGTCTGGGATATCCAAGGGTGACAAGGATGTCAACTGTAAAAAAATGTTCATATGCCTCCCCTGTCCCTCAAATTGTATTTCTCGCATGTGAAGCCTAATCTTCTCTACCAGAGGTTCCTTAGTAACTGCAAGAGTAATGGGGACAGGTCACAAATCTGCTTTGCTCCCCTTTGTTATGTAGTCTTTCATCTATTGGTAGGCATTGAGGCTAACCTTTTCTATGGGAAACTGATAATTAGCTATACATTGTTTCACATACCACCATTCCAGTGGACATTTGGATAGCACCTTTGAGCACTGGCCTAGTGGAACCCATTTTGATCTTTAACAGCTATCCAGACATTTCTGTTTAGGTTAGTCTTTTAAATTGGATGCATTGACTTTCTGTTCCCCGAGGTGAGGGGCAGCTCGTTTGCTGGTCCTCGAGATCACGAGGTGAGGGCTTTGTATTATCATTCTGGGCCTTCCAACATGGCCACTTGGTGTCCTGGATGACCACGTTGGCCTCACATGCTCCTGAAAAGAGCACTGATTGGGCGAATCTGTACTGAAGCAGGCGATTGGCCTGGTAGCCGGCAGGCGAGTGCCAGCCCCCATCAAAGGGCCCCCACTTAAGGGCAGGTCCCACCCTGTGATGGGTGCAAAGGCCCTCTGCCGCCTATGCAAGATTAATCTACCTATGGCAATTGTCTTGCATCATCTGGTAAGCCCCCCCCCGCCCTTGGTCCTGTACTGCAGGAGCTTCCCTCTGCTCCCTACCCCCTTTTTTCGTACACCTTACCCTCACGTACTGTGGTCAGGACTCAGTCTGGCTTTCCTACTCCACGCAAACCTTTCAACTTCCTCACGATCGCCAGAACCCCACTCATTGCACTGCAGACCTCCTCACCCTGCCAACCATGCTACAATCTTCTCACTACGCCGTACATTTGGTCCTCTTCCCAGCTATGAGTGTAAACAACTACTCACCTTCAGTCCAATTGCCCCTCCCATTTATTCACTTAAAATACTGATGCTCCGCATCCTGACTTTTTCCTGTTGAGTGCTCATTTCTCTGCCTCCTCGCTGTTATACCATCCTGGGCATTTGTAACCTCCCTGCCCTGAAATCTGTTGCCTTCCATGTGTGCTGATAATCCTGCCATCTAGCTACAATGTTGGTCTGCATTACATTCTAGTGGCTTGCAGAAAAGTTGAATTTAGGTGTGCTTTTAATAGTTGTGCCTTCTAGTGCTGTAGAGAAAAGTTGAACTTAGGTGTGCTTTTAATACCTGTGCACTGATTGTCTTCCATCGCACACCTCTACTTTCTGTGCCTGCTTGTCTGCTAGACCACTTGTGAGCTCCTGTGCACTGTGCAGCCCCCTTGCTTACCTCTCTCTCTCCTCCACTACTCCCATGGCACTCTCTATCTCTCTGATCTATTCTAACTGCTACTCTATCACCCATCCTACCTCTCTCACAAAGACTGAAAGAGAAAAGCTGAAAAATGCTCTCTTGGATTGTCATCCAGACCTACCTATCGCTGACTCTTACGTCAATGCCGCTTCCAGGCAGACTGTCACAGACATCCTCTTCTCTGTCCACTCTCCTGGCCTACGGACCCCCCACCTGGTCTCCACTCTTTCCCCTGTCTCCTTCTCATCCATTAATGGTGGCACTAGGTGGGAAGTACTCCTAGCATACTTCTCATCGTCTAGGTGCATGTCACAACCCGTGACCCAGAACCCCACTGGCATGGTCACATGCCAGGTAGGGTTAGGGCTCGGGGTTCATTTGGGGCCCCAAGGGCCTTGCATTTTCACCGGGGACTCTCTTGGAGTCAGTCCTTGCGCCTTTGGCGCCAGGCTCATATTTGGACTGGGACTTGAAGGGACTACTTTTTATGTGGAGGCCTGCAGCCAACATGGAGGCACCCACACAGTCTAGTCCATAAGAACCAGACTGTGCGGTGCAGTGTTTTAGGGTGTGGTAGCCCGGACTACTTTACCTGGACTACTTTACAGGGTAGTCTATATAAACACCCAAGCTAAAGAACGTGCTTCGCGTTATTCTGCAGACAGCAGCGTAACGCTCACTGTGTTCAGAGACCAGCACCCGGCGTTCCTGGAATCGCGGACCTGCAGAGAAGACAAAAGAACATCATTAGCAGTTCCAGCTTACCTGCAGTCTTCCATCCTTCGATACCAGCTGCTCACAGTCTTCCATCCCGTTGGCAGCATCTTCAGGACATTGCGCTTGCACCGGAACAAAGCACTTGGGGAGGAGAGAAAAAGGGACAACGTCATACAGGTTACTCACGGCAATCACAGCAGCAACCAAAATCTCCTCACCTGGCTGGGCATATCTTGTCCGGTTCCGCTCCGGAAATCACTGCATGCCCAGAAAGACCATCGTAACCTGAAAAGGAATAAAGAATACAGGTTAGCCCAAAAAGACATTAGCCCGCCGCACTTTGCGCTGAACCTACCTTTCCTCCCGCGTCCATAAATCCCGGCAGGAGCCGAACCCAAGCAGCGCACCCAGCGAACCTCTGCATACCTAAGGGGGAAACAATCAGGGAAAGACATTAATAGCCCTAAAGAAAGCAAACGCCCTCAGAGACTACTATAATCGAACTTACCTCTTTAAAGACACTTGAATGGGTTGGCATCAGTGAAGTTAACTCGGTCGCTTCAACCCGCAGAAACTATGCGCCTCTGTGCAGAAATCAGGACGGAGAGCACGCCAGACATCATAACAAGGTGAGGAGGGGGGCCTTCAGGTCGAGTCCAAGGGGCTGGTGGGAGGAAACTAAATCTGTGCCTAAGCCCAGTCCTCCTGTGTTTTCAGGCCCACCTGCCATAGAAGACATCATCCCGAATTGGGTACATCTGGGGGGAATCTGGCAACCAGGGCATACAGGCGTCCCCGTGGATATCAGGTGAGCGTAACAGTGCATCATTAATGTCTATCACAATGGCACTATCATGGCACAAGGTTCTCATCCTACTCTTCTCCTTTTCGACCAGCACCCGCCCTCTTTCATAAACATCCTCCCGTCTCCTGCCACTCCTTCCTCCTCTCCACCACTATCAATGGGAGTACCCCGCTCCTGTAGCCATCCCTTGGAAAACCTTCAAAGTTGGTAACCAGCTTCACTTAGCCACCCTGAATTCTCGCTCTGCTGTCAAACACTCCTTCTTGAAGACTTTGACCTAGACATCTTTGCTCTTAGCGAGACGTGGTTCAATGCCAGGTCTATCACTGCTCTTGACACTATCCTTCCTGAAGGCTAAAAAATCCTTTCCAAACCCAGACCTAACAGGCCTGGAGGTGGAGTGGCTCTGATCTTCCCTAAGTGGGTCCCTGCCTCTATCATACCTTCTCAATCCTACTCCTCTTTTGAATGCCTTGTCTGCCAACTTGGGGTCTCACCTACTCTCGCTCTCTCACCCGTGCCACTATCTAGAGCCCCATCTGTCTCTTCCTCTCTGAATGGATCGACCTCTGCTCCTGCATCTCAACCCCTCCTTTCAAACTCCTCCTTGTTTCCCATGAATCATCCACCTCTTAGTTCTGTATCCTCTGTGATTCCCTCTTTCTCTATTCTCCCCTCTGGCTGGTCCCACTCTACCCTTCACACCCTGGACACCCTCATTTCTGGTAACTTCCCCATCGGCAATCCTGTCAGCACCCACGTCTCTTGGTCTGACCACTCTCTCATCCCACCTTGGTCCCCTTGGCCTGCTATCTGAGCCACCCCTAGCACTGCCAGCCTCCTTCACCGTCATCCGACCTATAAATCGAGTGTCACTCGCTGCTTTCGTCTCCACTTTCATGCCCCTCCCACTACCACCTCTGACTCTCCCTCATACTCAATTTGCTAACCTCTACCTCTCCATCTCTAACACCCTTGACATCCTTGCCCCTGTCATGAGGATCCGCCTAAAATCTGTCTCCAAGAACAACAGCTGGTACGACTCTGATCTAGCATCTCTGAAAAGCAAGTGCAGAGTTTCTGAACGGAAGTGGCAGACTTTGTGTTTACCCTCCAATAAACTGGCCTGCCGCCTGCTCTGAAGGCAATATCGCTTCTCTGTCTGCTCCAAGAAGCAGGCCCACATCTCTGGAGCCTCTAACAACATGGCTGAACTTTAAAAAATTAGCAAATCCCATTTCACATACAAAACCCAGGACATCTTTTCCTCACTCTCCTCCACTCCCACCCTTGCCCCCCTGCCTCCCTTGGCTCCTATCCCCTCCTGCCCATAGCACCAGATGAGGTCTCTAAATTGGTCCACTCAATGAAGGTCTCTTCCAAACAGGTGCTCCCCTGCTCTTCCAGAACCTTTAAGGACAATATCTCCTCTCTCGCCCCGGCTCTTGCTGACTTCTATAACCACCCCTTCGCAACTGGTTCTTTCCCTCTATCCCTCAAACACTCCATTGTGCAGCTTCTCTTTAAAAAGCTGTCCGCTAACTCCTCCTGCCCGGCGAACTATCACCCTGTATCCACTACCCCCTTCCTGGGTAAACTCTTGGAGAGGTTGGCCCTCCCCCAGCTGACCCTCCACACTGATCTTGTTGGTTACCTCCATGACCATCAATCAGGATTTCGGGCTTCCAGAGGCACGGAAACTGCTCTCCTGAACACTTGTGAAACCATGCTTGCAAATCTTGACTCCAACTCCCCAGCTCTTCTCATTCTCTTTGATCTCTCCTCTGCCTTTGATACGGACAACCATTCCATCCCCATAAAACAACTCAGTGACACCCTCGGCATCACTAACTAGGCTCTGGATTGGCTGACTTCTTTTCTTACCGAACGCCCTTCCCAGTTGCAATTGGGTTCTTTCTCTTTCACCATCTCCCTCTCTACTTGTGGCGTCCCCCAGGGCTCTATCCTATCACCATGGCTCTTCAATAACTATCTTGCCCCTCTTGGACACCTGATTTCCTCCTTCTCTCCTCATTTACAGTGTTATGCTGACGACACAAGCTTTCCTTCAAACTTCCCTCGACTACCTCCTCTCTGATCTCAGACTGTCTGTCCGCCATTCAGGCATGGTGTGCAGCCATGATCTCTGCCTTAATGCCAGTTAGACAGAGAGCCTTCGGATTGGGTCATCTGCACCCTCCTTTCCCCTTACCCTCTGGCCACCCTCTTTGGGCCCTCTACCCCCACCATCCTGTGAGGCCAAAAGCCTCAGGGCCGTCTTTGACTCCAATCTCTCATTCATCACCCACATCGTGGATTTTGCTAAGAAGTCCCACTTCCAGCTCCACCTCCTCAGTTATTCTTCCTTTCCTTACCTCCCCAAGAAGCTCAATGTCTGCAGAGCTCTGGTCTTCTCCAGGTTGGACTACACAACAGCCTCTTTCTCAATCTCCCTCTTTCCTCCCTATGCCCCCTCCAGCTAATCCAGAATAGGGCTGCAAGACTTATCATTGGCCTCAAGCCCAGGGACTGCATCTTTTCAGCCCTAAAATCTCTCCATTGGCTCCCTGTGGCTGCAAAGATCAAATTCAAGACACTCTACATCATCCACAAGGCCGTCTGGGGTCTGGGACCACGCTATCTCCAACTTTCCCTCCATATCTACTCACCTGCTAGAGCTCTACACTCCTCGAACTCCAACTATTTGACTGTCAAACACTTCTCCAAGCAGAGATTGTCAGGTCTCTCTCCTCAGCTGGCGCCTCCCTTTGGAGCAGCCTCCCTGCCCCTCTTGGACTTGAGCCGGACCGCCTTAAGTTCTGGAAACTGCTGTTTTCTACCTCCTTCCCTGCTAATCACCACACAGCCGCTGTGACTGGTGATCTGCTCCTCGTGATTCTCACAGGACTCCAGGCCTTTCTTCCAGTTGATACCAGCACCCCCGACCCCACTGCCCTACCCTTGCTGCCCCCTGCTTGGCGTCTCTGCATCCCACTCTTGGGAGCTGCCTGCACTAGCACTTACCCTGAGGATCTCCTCTTGGCTTCCCTTAGCACGCCCCTCCCGTGCCTTCCGCCAGCGCTTGCCATTCCTTTGCCCCCCTCCCTCCCTATAACCTGCACTTCTCCTCACCACACTTTCACACCCAAATGCCACAAGGCCTAGTAGGACCACGACTGTATTTTTCTGTTTACTAATATTGGCTGATGCACCCCTGTTTCAACCCAAAAGGGTACTATTCCACCTTAGTGTTTTGCCCTTTCTAATGGATTGTGTCCTCCCACGGATTGCTTATTTTAGATATATTCATATCCTGCTTTGAAGTCTCAAACATTTTCATCAGCAGGGGGGTGTTGTACTGCATAGTCACTGATGTCCCTTGACAGTTACCATTCCCATATTGACGTTGATGATGGTATAAATAGCATGCACCGTGCCCTTTGCCTCAGTTCAATTCTTCTGCATGCACAGTACGCCATTGGAACGGTTCGACTTGCCCCCCGCGATTCTCTTCGACTAACGTAATTCTTTTTGTGATTTTTCACAATGTATATGCCGAAAACAGGCTTTAAGAGATTTGTGGACTGTGGCTCGAAGATATCGAACACTGATCCGCACAGGATTTGTCTCTGGTACCTCTGCAAAGAACATGAAGTCATTGAATGTGGCTCTGCCAATCGATAATCAGTAAAGCCATGAAGGAGAGAAGGTCAAAGATCACACTAGGTCAGTCGGTTTCCCAGTCGCTGTCTTCCGCACCTTTGAAGAGAAAATCTTCTGATGGTAGACGTTCCACCATAGACACTTCTCCACAAAGGCCCAAAAAGTGTGCTAAGCATTCAAAACTATCAATATACAGGAGCAATTACCATCACTCCTCTTCGATGGATTCCATTCTCCCGCAGATTCCTCATCAGATAGGTATCCATTCCAGCGTCAGCTGCTCAGAAACTTTTTTGACAGGGGCGTAGTAAGAGTTGACTTGACAGTCAATCCCTCTTGACTCAACCGTGCTACTCGACGCCGGACCTGTTGTCGGCGGGCATATATACTTCATCTCTATGCCCCCCCACCTCATTTCCATTTTTCCGCAAGCTCAGCACGCTGCTTTTCAGAACAACTCTCATGCGTGAAATGTAACATTTGACAGAATTGTCATATTTGATTGAGTTTTGTCAATAGGTCTGCTCCTAAGGCGTCTGGGTTCAAGCGTTGCCAAGACTGCAACTTCAAGATGTTGATCACTGACCTGCATGGCATCTGTGTCTGCTACCTCAGTAAAAATCATGACGTCGAGGATTGTGGATCTTATCAGCAAATGAATCCCAAGTCATCGAGGGAGGGATCGTTCGACTGCAAATTCGATGCGTCAAGATACTGAGGGTCCAACGTCCGAAAAAGAGGGCAGGTGTCGCAAAAAGGCAAATAAATGTTCACATTTCCATAGCCTTCATCGTCCTCATCTTCCCATAAGAAGAAGCAACGCCACTGACGCAGCCATGACTCTGAAGAGCGTTTTAAGACCTGCCCAAACCCGGGTGTGTTGAAAGCAGAGTGGGAAGCTTTCATGGAGCAAATGCTCTTAATGTACGGCCGCAGCTGGAACAACTCCGGTCTCGATGCTGCAGGCTCTCACAGCAACAGTTGCGCCCAGAGGTTCCGGCGCCAAGGTTGCCAAGTTGTGCAGGACGCCCTCATGCTTGACCACATCTACCAGGAAACCAGCTGTAGTGCCTAAGGCTTTAGAGTTACGGGCGCTGTTAGGCCTGGTGGGAACGACACCATCGATGTTAATGCCAACAGTGGATCGTTCCTTTGCTCCCGATTCTCACTCAATGTTTTTTGACACAATGCGGTTGATTTTAGATGACAGGGACCATGTACCTTTCAGTTTTGCGCCTATGACTGAAAGAGCTAGTGGAGATGATTATTTTGCCAACCAGGCAAATTTGTTTAACTTTGCTGAAGGATTCCATGACGCAAGTGGTTTGGACACATCTCCTGACCTTGATATTCTACAAGCCGCTTCATAAGGGCACCCTAATGTTCGATACTAACGAACAGTTGAGAGGATGGTTGAGGTCTTGGGTTTGGGTGCTCATGTGAAGCCCCTGTCAGCCTATGACCCATTGGACATGCTTGACAAAGGCCCATAAGTGGAGAGGGCATTATCTTTTAATGCTGCCATTGCAGATCCCATTTCTACTCTGTGGTTGAAACCTTGCTTCACTCCAGCTTACCAAAAAATATAAGCCGGCAAGTGGGGGACCTACCATTTCTTTCTTCCCATCCAACGCTAGACGGCCTAGTGTTGCGAGCTGTCCCAGTGAACTCCAGACCTGCCACATCTACCTCTAATTTGCTGACAATGGGGAATTTAAGAAAACCGATGCCCTAACTAAGAAAATGTTTGCCTCTGGCAGTATATCCCTGAAGGCAGTGAATGCATCCTGTGTGTTCGCAAGGTACTCTTGCGGCCTGTGGAGACTTATTGCAGAGGCAGCAGAACACATGCCTGCTGGTGAGATGAGGGTTGGATTCCTGCGAGTATTTGATGACTTCAAAGAGGTGGTGCCAAGCACTGAAGTGCAGACTGGACACTGCAGATTGTGTGTGCAGGGCAATGGGGTCATCCACTGTGCTTAGTCTACCTGTACAGTTGAGGTTTCTCACCAAATGTTCAAGCTAAGCTTTTGTATATAGCTTTCGACTGCGAGAACCTGTTCGGCCCAAAGTTTGCTGAATCCTTGGAGAAATTCGAAATTAGCTGCCAAATCGCTGGGCTTAGCTGTGCAGCAACTTGCTAAAAAAATCTTTCGGCTTCTCCTCTAGGGGAAGACCCTACAGACACGTTTGGAAAGATGGCACAGCTTCCGTAAGCCAGACAAGGGCAGAGGTGTGTCTCGCATCCCAAATGGGTCAGAGGGGCCGGCAGCAGGGGCGACGGCGCCCACTAAGCCGCTTAGTTAGTTGATTCTTTAATTCGAATTTAAGAAATTCATAAAAGGTATATCAAATTAACATACAAAATCACAATATAAAAGATTGACCAATCATTAAAAAAGCAGGGGGTGGTAATACATATACGAATAATTTCATAAGGAATTAAAGGAATGGTTCACCCAAAACATTTTATTTCAAAAATAGATAGGCAACATAAAAAAAAACGATTGGCGTTTTTTTTTCTTCGAAGTCCCTATGTAAAATTTGGAGCAATTCAAGCTAAAAAATTGAAAAAGCAAGCACATGGGCGCATCCATTTTGTGAAATGGCTGCCCGCCTGTGCTGGCTTTTTGCGGCACTAATGAAGGAAAAGCCAGCCAGCTGTAGTAAACAAAAGCTACCACTGGGTGGCTTTTCCTTCATTGGTGCCGGGACTCGGAGGACGCGGACCGGAGACTACAGGCAGAAAAGCTGCAGCTGCATCTCGGTAAGTGCTATTTATTTATTTTTTTAAATAAGCACTAGCTGCGGTTTTTTTCTAAGTTTTCCGGGCTGGAGGAGCCCGGAAAACTTAGAAATGAAACCGCAGCTTTAAAAACGTTGTATTTATGTTTGCGGTCGCTTTTGAAGCGACCGCAAACATAAATACAACGTTATTGTGTTTGAAAACGCTGCGGTTTTTCTTTCTGAGTTTCTCAGGCTCCTCCGAGCCTGAGAAACTTAGAAAGAAAAACCGCAGCGTTTTCAAACACAACCGCGTTGTGTTACTGCTTAAATCTGCTTTCCCATTTGGGGCTTTAGGGCTCCCCACGGGGAGCCCTAGAGCCCCAAATGGGAAAGCAGATTTAGGCAGAAACACAGCGGCATGTAAACACAACCGTGTTGTGTTTCTGCCTGCCTTTGCTTTCACTTTGGATCTCCGGTGCTCTCCTGGGGGAGCACCGGAGACCCAAAGTGATAGCCACGGCAGGCAGAAACACAATGCGGTTGTGTTTGAAAACGCTGCGGTTTTTCTTTCTGAGTTTCTCAGGCTCCTCTGAGCCAGAGGAGCCTGAGAAACTTAGAAAGAAAAACCGCAGCGTTTTCAAACACAATAACGTTGGCACGGGGAGCCCTAGAGCCCCAAATGGGAAATCAGATTCAGGCAGAAACACAGCGGCATGTAAACACAACCGCTTTGTGTTTCTGCCTGCCTTGGCTTTCACTTTGGGTCTCCGGTGCTCCCATGGGGGAGCAGCGGAGACCCAAAGTGATAGCCACGGCAGGCAGAAACACAACGCGGTTGTGTTTGAAAACGCTGTGGTTTTTCTTTCTGAGTTTCTCAGGCTCCTCCGAGCCGGAGGAGCCTGAGAAACTTAGAAAGAAAAACTGCAGCGTTTTCAAACACAATAACGTTGTATTTATGTTTGCGGTCGCTTCAAAAGCTACCGCAAACATAAATACAACGTTTTTAAAGCTGCGGTTTTATTTCTAAGTTTTCCGGGCTCCTCTAGCCCGGAAAACTTCGAGAAAAAAAACGCAGCTAGTGTTTATTTTTATTAAAAAAATAGCACTTACCGAGATGCAGCTGCAGCTTTTCTGCCTGTAGTCTCCGGTCCCCGTCCTCCGCGTACAGCACCAATGAAGGAAAAGCCACCCACTGGTAGCTTTTGTTTACTACAGCTGGCTGGCTTTTCCTTCATTAGTGCCGCAAAAGCCAAAGCGAGCACAGCGGCGGGCATCCATTTCACAAAATGGATGCCCCCATGTGCTATCTTTGAGCTTGAATTGCTCAAAATTTTACATAGGGACTTCGAAAAAAAAATGTCAATCGTTTTTTTTTTATATTGCCTATCTATTTTTGAAATAAAAAATTTTGGGCGAACCATTCCTTTAATCAATTTTGAAAATACTAATATTGTAAAATACATTTAACGAGCTCTGCACATGGAAATCAAAATTCCCCACTCTCGAGTAATTTCCAAACCAGAAAGTGAATAATAATTACAAAATCATCATGTAAGGAGATTATCATAGTTTATATAAACACTTATCTTAACACTCATACAGTCAAAATTAATTAATTTTGGAGTTACAGAAAAGAAAGCATTAAATTCATATATCCATCCCACTAATGCCTCTCCATACATTTTCCCTTTTCACATAATCTCCAAGCTTTTCTAATTAATAAGGATACATTCCAGGCAATGCATTCACCAAATAATACAGGGCAGAGTAATACTTTTTGAAGCCTCTATCCAGAAACAGAGGTACTAAATACTTCTTCCTCAAGATGCAATATGCAGAACAAAAAAAAAAAATGTGCTATGTCCTCAAATCCAGCCTACCACTTGGGACATTCTGAATACAAATTCCTACCCGATTTCAAGCATAAGACACCACCAATGCAATGCATCCAAAATTATCTCTTGTAATTGATGCTGTTTGATACTTGTGATTAGACCAAACAAGATAATCCCTAATTGAATATGTTGAGGTATTCATCAATTGCCTATTCATAGGTTTCAACAATTCCAGCGTCTCTCTCGTATCAGTTATCCACTCTATAGTTTTATCCTTTAGAAGGCAATGCCATCCGGTGCAATACAGCTAATCATGGGGTACCGGTAGGCGAGAGCCGGCCCCCGAGAAAGGCAAACAAAAAAGGGTCTGCCTGACTGAGCCGGTATTATCATAACCACCACCTGAGAGGTTGGAGCAGGAGCTCCCTCTCCCCGTGGCTGCAGGAGCAGTCCACCCACCCCTTAGGCACTGCTGTGACCAAGGTAAGCCTGGAGGCATTACCCCTTGATCGTCTGGCCACCGTGTCTGCAGCCGTAATTTCATCATTTGATCCCTGCTACTGTGGTTGCTACATGCAACGCAAGCCTTGCCTTAGTTAACTGCTGGCATGCTTATTTCGGCCTGATGATATCTGCCACGACATCCATTAACCACGAGGATTCGCCGTTCAAAGATGGCCACCGCCGCATCTTCTACTAGTTTCCTCACTCCAGAGGACCAGCCATAACCTGATTGGCCATCCGGTGCAATACAGCCAATCACGGGGTACCGGTAGGCGAGAGCCGGCCCCCGAGAAAGGCAAACGAAAAAGGCTCTGCCTGACTGAGCCTGACCGAGCGTGGCACGTGCACACCGCTCGAGTACTCCATCACTTCTCATCTGCCTTTGTCCCTTATTCTGAAAATACCTAACCCTGCAGTTACTTGCACGGTCGCAGCCTTACCCGCAGGCGCCGTGGATATACCACTCCGGTGAGTCACCCAAGTTAAATCTGCCACCTAAATAGTAAAAGCCATTACTTGATCTAATTTTAGAGTGAGCACCGTACCCTGCTTGAACTTTTACTGCCCTGCATACTATTGCAGCTATGCCTACGGCACTTGAATTGACCTACTACTAACATTCAACCATTGCACATTGCATACGAACACCTGCAACGCTGCCTCATCTTTAAGTCTTTCAACTACAATCTTCGCTTGCTAACGCAATGTTTATGTAGATGTTAGCGTTGGCTCATCGGTACGTTGCCCGCAGCTAACTGTACGACCTACCCACTAGCAACCTGAGCACGCTAGTCCTATGATCGATTACACTGCATTCTCATCCCGGTTTTAATCGGCCGGAACTGCAATGTCTGTTAATTGTTGTCTATTCATGCCATAGTGCCCATTTCACTTGCCCGTTTAACCTGTTTGGCCACTACTGTATACCTAGTCAGCCCTCCCATACCTGCTTAAGATTGCCTCTCTCTTATTCCCACTCGCCCACTTCCGCCTACATAACTTGTCCTATAGTAACATTGATAGCACTGCGGCTTACTCATGTCCTGACTGATTGCCCACTTCGCCTGCCTACTATCCATCACCCAGGACCAGTATATCTGTTGTGAGCCGTCCAGCCTTTGTATTGCCTGCTCCTTACATTAATTGACTCCGCAATTTGCTAGCTACATGCATTGGCCTGCGGCTCATTGCTCTTTTACCCTTTGTGTTTATCCTGTTTCGGGATGTTGCTTACTTCATTTTAGCCATTTTAGCCTATTGTGTTTATCCTGATTCTAGATGTTGCTTACTTCATTTTAGCCATTTTAGCCTATTATAGCTATTTGGATTCTGATTTTGTTCACTCGTCATAGCCTATCGCCTGACGCCAATTTGATGCTGTTCATGACGTTGCCCTATTTTGCCCCTGAGTTCCTCCTCTGCATTTAGCCATCTGCTTCTAGCTTGACCACAGGTGCTGCCCATGGGCACCTTTAATCAACCTGCCTTATCCTGAAACTGATTATATTAGCTTTTGCCATTACAGCATTGTTAATACGTAAACAGGACCCCTATGTCTGCCTGCCCCTCTACTACTGTGCATGCATGAGGCCCACGACACTAGGGTATTGAGTCTGAACCCCTACTCCTATACCTAGCTGAATAAGGCTAGTGCCTCCCTTTGCCTTGCATTTCGCCTTCCTTCCGTCCGCCACCGCCTGGTCCTAATCTGCTTGCCTTATAACTGCCTGATGCTACACGGCCAGCACCACTCATTTCCTTGTGGCCAGAGCCTTCTGTGCTTCACCCTACCTTCAAGGATTTACCATGACCTATTTTGCATAGGGGGAGCCCAATCCTGCATCGCCCTAGACCCGAGCACCTTCTAACTATTTAGTATGTTTCCCTTGGTCACTAGTCAGCTCGACTGCCTCCTGCTCCTCATAAATAACACAGCATTATCTAGCATGTCACCACACGCACCTATTAATGTGTACTCGACTTTACCGAACACTAAGTCATCTAGTAATATACCTCTAGCTATAATAAATGACTCACCTGCAACTTTTCCTACTAGCTTCCCCTGCCCTACCATTGACAGGAATTTAAGACTCAGAGCTAGATTAGCTAAAATTTATGAGCCTCTCACCCACTCTTTGCCTACTATACAAAGACTAAGAACCTCAACAGGTCGGCCTTGTTCAACGACCCCACAACCTAACTCAGTTCAGAAGTCCGACCGCAAACCACACAGTCCATCCTACCAGAGCAAACGTGAAACTATACAAGACCACCCCCCTACTACAACTACTACAGCCACCGCAAGTCCACAAATCAAAGGAGCCTTGATCAACGCCAGATCATTAGTAGCTCATGCAACAACGAAATTACAGACTTGACCCTCAAAGAAGACCTTGACCTCCTTGCTATCACGGAGACATGGCTACACCCGGCAGCAGGCCCCATGCTCATGCTCGCAGTCCCAGATAATTACTCCATCTTGAGACAAGACAGACCCAACTCCAGAGGAGGGGGTGTCTCTATCATCTACAAATGCACTCTCACCATGAGACTAGCAACCCCTATTAATATCCTCTCATGCGAACTTCTCTCAGTTAAAGTTCCACTTACCAATGCCCAAACCCTCGACATCCGCTTCATTTACTGCCCCCAGGCGCAATAGGCACATTTGACAAGGACATTAACACCATCCTATCTAGTAACCTTAAAAGCTCCACTCAAGTACTCACCCTTGGGGACTTTAACATGGGTTTCAATGACCTGGAAGACCAGCCTGCCAGTACTATGCTTAATACCCTCTCCAAACTAGGATTTACCCAAAGAAGAACGGAACCTACACATGCCAAAGGCAGAATACTCGACTGGGTGCTGACTACCATTGTCTAGCTAACATTACCGACATTTCTCTTGTAGGTTGGACTGACCACCATCTGGTATCGTTCATGCTCAATGAGTATCACTGTGGAGAGACTGATCCCGAACCTACTCCCACACTTAACTCACTCCCCGACAACTTGTATCCTGAGACTCTGCTTGAAGAATACAATAAAGTAATGTCCACCTCGCTGGACCTAATCGCCCCCCTCAAACTCAGACCTAGCCTAAAACGCACCTGAACAAATGGTACATACCTTTCCTCAAAAATGTAAGGCAGCAAAAAAGAAACTGCGAGGCCACCTGGAAAAAACTCCCTTCAGCAGCCAATAAACTTAAACTGACCAAATTCGCTGCCTTGTACAAAAAATAAATTTGCCTAGCAAAACAAACTTCATTCGATTCCCGCATAGCCCATGCCAAATCAAACAAGAAGGGATTATTCTCCATCCTCAAAGAAGTAGTAACCCCTATAGCACCACCAAATACTTGTACCAAAGATAAAAATTGGTGTTCAGGAATCCAAAATGCCTTAGCCAACAAGATTGCTACACTTCAAAACAAAATCTCCTGTAAAAAAGCCTCCTTGAATGACCCTTCCACACCATCTGCCAAGCCTACCTTAAGGGAATCCACCCGCTTTAACTTCTCTAAAGTCACCACACTTGAAGTAGAGAAAATCATTCTATCACTGAAACCCTCCAATTGTCAGGGAGATCTGTGCCCCGCTCAGCTCATTAAGGATGCTGCCCGTGACCTGTCCCCTTTCATCACAAAATTAATCAACGCTTCCTTCTCCACCGGCTCTATCCCTACCAACCTAAAACAATCCTGGGTACTTCCACTACTAAAAAAACCTACACTTGACTCAGCCACACCTACAAACTATAGACCCATAACGACCGTACCATTCCTTCTAAAAATCTTGGATAAGGTCGCCTACGTACAAATACAGAGTATTTGGAAGAACATCACCTGCTAGGAGCTAGACAATCAGGCTTCCGTCCCCAACATGGGACTGAAACAGCTCTTATTGACCTTAAAACACAGATCAATAAGCTCAGAGACAATGGTCAAGCCGCATTACTCCTCCTCCTAGACCTCTCTGCAGCTTTCGACCTGGTCGACCACTCTGTACTGTGCACTCACCTCCACATCAGCCCACTTCTCCGTGGAGGCCATCACATGGAATAGATCATTCCTTAATGGCAGAACCATGAGGGTCTTTTCACCTACAGCAGCAGCAGACCCCATACCTGTCACCTGTGGTGGGCCTCCTGTGTCTCGCCCACACTGTACAATATATTTACCAAGCCCCTTTTCGATGATCTGGATCATCTCGGTATCACTTACACCAACTATGCTGATGATACCTAGATCCTCCTTCCGCTTTCTGGGGATTATGGAAAGGATTTGGCCTTGGTGAATAGAGTGTACATCATAATCCAGGCATGGATGGCCACAAATGGACTAGGCCAGTATGATGATAAAACTGAACTTACCACCTCCAGTTTAAAGAAATTAGGCCCTCTCTATTGTTCTTTCATAATTGATTGCAATAGCATCAAAGTAGGACAAGAGGTCAAAAGGCTAGGCTTTTACTTGGATTCTAACTTCTCTCTCAACAGACAGGTGAACGCCCTGGCTTCTTCCACAGCTTACACGTGTAAACTGATCTGTGCAGCCAAACCCTTTCTGTCCGACACTAGCTGTTTGACCCTCGCAAGAGCCCTCATCTTGTCCCGCCTGGACTACTGCAATGCTCTTTATCTTGGGTCCTCTAAAGCCACCACTAGCAAACTACAAACTCTTCAGAACAACGCTCTTAGAGCGGCACTGGGCATCTCCAGAAGAGATCATATCACAGCATATAGCCAACAGAATAATTGGCTTTCCATCAAAGACAAAATTCTCCTAAAAACTGTGTCACAAATCTCTTAATAACGCTGCTCCAGTTTATTTGATTGACAGATTTCACAGACAGACTTCCTTGAGACCCACAAGAACTCTATACAAAGACTGCCTTTCTGTCCCCAACTTCAAACGCTCCACCATAGGGGGCAACAGCTTCCCAGTGAAAGCAGCTAAACTATGGAACTCCCTACCGCCAACTCTTAGAATGGATTTGCCTTATCAAAACCTCTGCTCTAAAGTTTTTTCATGGTTGAAAACTTAGGCCTCTAACACTTTGAGTTGTTAAAGGATAGTTCCGGGACTTTTTTTTTATTGTCCCTACGGTTCGGCCATGTGTTTTTAAGCATAAATCGGTAGATCGTAGAAAACTTTCCTATGGACCATACCCGACTTTTCGTCCATTAACGCACTCGAAATCAGCCGCCATTTTCTGATAATCCTATCACTTGCCGCATCGCCCTGGCTCACCTGCTTTTGCGGCACTAAATGAAATCCCCCACCCCTGAAACAGACTTTATCAAAACATTCATATTCCCCGCCTCTATCCGTGACGTGACTGAGCTGCGTAGGCAAACGCGCCCAGGCGTCTTCTACGCGACTCCACACAGAACCCGGAAATCAACACAGATGAGCTCACACAACACAGCGCGCCACAATCGGGAATATGAAACTGTACTTTTAAATTAAACTTCAAGATTGTAAATTTGGTAAAGTACATTTATTTGACATCAAATGTTTTGAGAATATTCAGCGATTTTCATTTTTATTTGCTCACGTTCCAAAAAGTTCGTTTTGAGGCACGCGATGTTCCTTTGCTGTACACAGGGTCTTAGATCATCTCACAATACAGCGCCACAATTCGGAATATGAAACTGTGGTTTAAAAGCAAACGGCAAGATTGTACATTTGGCAAAGTACATTTATTCGACATCAAATGTTTAGAGAATATTCTGCGATTTGCATTTTTCTTTGCTCTCGATCCAAAATAGTTCGTCTTGAGGCAAGCGATGTTCGTGTGCAGTACACAGGGTGTTGGTTTACGATAAAATAAGCTCTTCGGTCGCACTGATAATCGCATGCCTGTTCCAACAACGAGGCACTAGGCCACCACAACGGTCTGTATGTTGCATCTAGCCGTTAGTACCGCGTAAGGGCATACTTGTACTTGGCGATCGTCCCATAAAATGGTCAGGGTGGTAACGTTGTTCACGCGGAGAAGCAACTGGCGGTTAAAAAAAACCATCCGCCGGTGTCTGGTACTCGTGACACATGCAGTAATGGATGATGTACCTGTTTGAAAAACATAAAAGATGAAATTAGTCTCACCATCAGATCTTTATTAAAATCATTCATTTTATATATTAGGTCGGGAAATTATTTCATAGCTAGGACAGTGCAACTGGGTAATATAAGTCAAGGGGGGGCTGTAGGATACTGAGACAGTCCCCCAGTGCAGGCGTTGACAGGGAGGCAGTGCAGGTGGAGAGTGGAAGGGCCCAGGACCGAGGTCGCAGACAGTGGACAAGTTGTAGCAGGGGAGAGGGAGAGAGAAAGCAGAAGCAAAGAGGAATGTTTTGAGGTGCTTCCGTAAAAGGAGATGGTTCTCCTCAAGATAGTGGCGGTACAAAACAATATGCCACATAGAACGAACAAGTACAACTTAACCCGTCTTTAAAGCTACTGTATAGTAATTAAATTGCGGTATAAACTCATCTAAAGAGTTACTTACATTATATTTGCATTTTCCATTGTGTCTGTGCGTAGGGCAGCTCCGAAATACCACTCCTTCTATGCCGACGTTATTTCTTCTAATGAACCAACATGAAATGGCTTCATTATCGCTTCTTACGTTATTGCCCCACACCCCCAAAAAGAAGTCTTTCGGGATGGTCCCGGCCTGTCAAGGTCAAATAACAATAGAACCTTATACTGAGTCGTGGGCCATTCCGGCACCCGAGCAAAAAATCAAAGCAGCTGACCTTCACTTTGAACGAGCGCACATTCCTAGTTAGCTACATTCAGTGTAAGGCCATCTCACAGGACTTGAAATTTACACTCCATCTTTGCATTTTGTCTGCGTGCTTTGCAGCCCCAGAGAACCATAAATACGGAGACATTCTATATTTTTTGAAAAATGATTTATAATACTGTTTGGTTTAATTTAATGCGCAGATGAACAAGGTTGGATAGACACATTGCATGTACACTGAGCAATCACTTTTATTTACACATTACATAGATACACATATTCAATGGGCCTGCGACATGAGGAGACTCGAGAGAACAGACAATCAAATTACAATCATTTAAACCGTGATGTGTATTTCTCAATGAGCTCTTCTTTAGGTGGACATGGAACAGAGGCAATGTTGGGTGGCAATGCAGTTGTCCCCTGCACAGGTTCGTTCACAACTCCATTTATGTGCCTATCTAGGACGTCAACAATAAGTCTCTCAATAAACTCATATTGCATATCCTCAAACACTGGTTTGATCACCCATTGTTTACTTCTTTTAGTGAAGGCCTTATTGTAGCGAAGCGTCCCTAAAGTTCCGGTCGTCCTACTTTGTTGACGGCCAACATTATGGTTATGTGCCAAGACCGCTAGAAGAGTCCGATTTATCATGCCCTCCATGCCAAAATGCAATCGTTTTGGCCTGTATTTTAGGCACATATTGTGGAACACCTCCAAATCTCCTGTGTGGCAGAATTTCGTGAGTCCCCTCAAATCTCTTGTTATAGTTTTATCAAATACAATCTTTTCAATGGCTTTGTGAGTGGGTGATGAAGGAATCAACCACGTCTTCTTCCGTGCCTCCTCTGTGGACAAATGGCCATGTTCACAATTGTGGAAATGTTGGTTTGTGTTCCAGTGGTGGACGTTGCTACAGTGTAGGATTACTGACCGCCATTTTTCCAGTAGAACTTCCAACGACCCTCCACATGTTTTTGAGCTCCACCAAAGATGGTTGCTGATTGACTTGGACCACTGTGAAATACCTTGCATATCTTTTTTTTTAGCTGCAGCCAACATTTTTTTATTGATTTTTTTTGCAAGATGCCAAACGTCAAATTGGTGATTTATATTTTTGTACTCTTCTCTCATTGTCTTGGCAATTGAAACGTGTCTGTCCGTGGCTATCAGGTCGATCACCATTCCCCGCGATTGTAGTTCTTGCAATGATGCTACAAAGCCAACTTTCTCCATGGCCACTGAGGATGTACTTTGTGACACCTGCACGACCACCGAACTCACAATTTTCTTACTTTCCATGTCCTGAAAGTGGTAGGTGCAGTACTTGGCTGAAAATCCTGGGCTGTCGCACTGTCCATCACCGGCTAGCCTGAACCGTTTGCCCGCGAATGTACTATCAATAGACATTTTTTCCATTCTCCAAGCTTCGCTAATGGCTGGAAATAGATAATCGGTTTGGTATTTGTAGAACTGAGTTTTCGCAATGAAATGGATTCCAACAAACTGAAAGAAAGACTCTAACTTTTTAAAACTTGAACCACTAAAAAGTGCAGCCGCTGCACAAAGTAGATTGCCTGCTGGCAGTTGCCCCAGCATGGGTTGTGCAGACCATGAGAAAGGATGATATTTTGTACAGGTGGCATGTATTTTAAGGTTAGTGCCTCGAATTGCACGAGTCACATTAATTAATGGCTCCCCACATACTTCCCCACCAACCGAATGCCCACATTTCATCCGAATAATAATATCAATCAAACAACTATCGAATACAATGAATTTGGCCTCTTTCCTTATACTGTCACTCTGCATCCCAGCTGGTTCGGCCTGTAACGTTGAGGACATGTCACTCACATGAAAGGTAGAATCTCTGATATCGTCTTCCGCTATGTTCAGTGATATTGATGGTGTTTCATTGTCGTCCACTTCATTCTCTTCCATTGCAACATCTGTTCCTTCTCCGGCGATGGGTGAATAAAACAATTTCTTCAACTTTCTCACGGTCTTAGTTTTTGCGGGTGTGGATTCTGTGAATTGATCTCCGACTGCATCCGAACTACCAGGAGGACATTCACTTTCAATGGCTGGATGTGGTATAGCTCCGTTGTCAATCACTTCATATTCTTCCCATTGGCACGATGCATCTCCAGTCTCAAGTCCCTGCCAAAAGGTTTGACAAGCAACATCTCTCGTTCGATTCACTGTCTGTGTAGATCTAGTTCGTACACCCACTCGCAACTAGAGGACAGATTGGAAAAGGGATGTTCAGTTTAAACACAACTTACAGTATTGAACTATTAACAGTGAAAAACAACATAATATAGTGACCAGGACACTAACCTTCTTTTGCTTTCTTTTCTTTGAAACTTTCTTGCCTCGAACTTCAACATCAGGACGCTGTTGCTCCGACTCGTGTGTGCATGTCTCCACTTCCTCTTGCGCTGCAACGACTATATTTTCATGATAAGCACATCCATCACGCACCAACGCTCCATCGACTCCCTGAAACATAGAACTTTCATTAGTATGTATAATAATATCGAAAACACAAAATGTACTTGGGGACCAATACCCACGTACATCTCAATAGCAAAACACGAATGAACGCTTTGTGTAGAACATTCAAACGACAATTATTCACGCATTGTTGATCTAGTTAGATGGAACTGTCAAGATCCATACCTCGGGCTCCTCATAGACTTCCATTGATGATATTATTGAAGATGATGCTTCAGTAACTCCCTGAAACACAGTAATTGCATTAGTATGGTTTTCTATTTTGTTAAAAAGAACATAAACTTTGTGCAGGCGTCAACGGCTCATCTAAATAGACCTGCACAAATGATCAGTTGTCTAAAATAAATAATGGATATGTAAATATGATTCGATTTGCTCGATCGTTGGAAGTGTCACCACCCAGAGATCTGCATCAACTACTAGGGGTGATGTTCTTGTAGAAGAAGCTCCGTCATCTCCCTGAAACATAGTACTTGCGTTAATAAAGAAGGAAGTATAGCGGATGTAATCACGTCATATGATTTCGCTTGATCGAACTGTCAGTATCCATACCTCGAAATGCATAAGAACATCAAGGGACGATGTAACTGCGGTGCACACTTCTGCAAGCTGTTGCGCCGACCCGTAACTGCATGCTCCCCCTTCTTCTTGGACTAATGCTCCATCGACTCCCTGAAACATAGGACTTTCATTAGAAATGAACACAATATTGAAAAAAGAAGACACATAGGAGGGCGACGACAGAAGGACATATCAATGGCTAAAAACGAAAGAAACATTGTGTGTAACAATCACGCTACAAGAATGCAAGATCTGATGATCTTCATCGATGGAACTGTCCGGAAACGTACCTCGAGCATCTGAGTGACATCAACGGTTGTCGTCAATACGTTGGACTCCTCAGCATCTCCCTGAAAGACAGTACTTGCATTATTTTGGATAACAATAATTATAACTGAAAACAAAGACTAGAGTACGAGTACAAGGGTGTACCATTAGGTAAAATAATTACACGATAAATTAAAACTATTGATTTACATGCCTAAAACAAGTCAGTGGCAGAATAGCCAAGTAAGATTACCCGATAGGCGCTTGAAGTGGCTGATGACTGCAATAACGACACGGATGGAGAATCTTCCGCCTTCATATTGAGTGGATACATAAATGGGGAAATTATTGTTAGCTAATGCTACACACTACCGCAAGGCTGAGAGATAAATACGTAAACTTGACTCACCAGTGGAGGGATGTGGACGAATAGAGTGGGAATAGCGGTTGAGAGCAATTTTCGCCTCGCTCGCGGTGCGTTCTTCTTTATTAGCAATGATGTGGAGTACATGTCTGAGCTAAAGTGCCTGCTGCAGATGCGGTATCGATCACCCCTCTTGTCCGCAAAGACTTCTAGGACTCTACTTTCAAGCTCAGACGGTGGATATCCGCAATATCGGACCCATTCTCTTATCTGATCTATTGTCTTAGGGAAAATATGCATTATAGTACCTTCAGATTTATTATGGGTCTTCGAAGGGCAACCGCCAATGGAACAGGCAGGCATTGTGGAAAGTTCTGAAAAGTAAAGATCAACAATTCTCTATGAATACCAATGTAAACTCAGAACATGTGACTAGTTCCTTGCATGTACTGTCTTGAACGAAAAGAAATTGGACGCAAAATGATTATGGTACATGGCCTTACCTTGACGAACAAACAGTTAGATGCAGGGATCAGAGTACTTTCTTGTCGTACAACAGGGAGCAGTTCACAGGTTGCAAACTGAGGAGTTTCCTCGGAGTGGTCACGGAAGTTCACAGAGACGAAGAGCAGATAACCAGCACCTTCACGGGTTGACTAGCAAAGCGCAAAGAAGTGCTCATTAGAAATATGAAGTGGGTTATAAAGAATTCGAAACAGGGGTGTGTTTGTGAATGAATGACGTCTATATGTCGTGGCATTATGCGGTTTGCAGGGGGCCGTCCAGCGTGAGGGGGGATGCTTGGCAGGAGACACGGGGTCTGGAGGTAGACATGGGAACAACAACCCATGCTCTATAGACCACTTTGAAGTGTACATGGTCTTTGGCACCTCTTGGCCTTTATCGCTCCCCGACAGCTCCACTTGCCAGCACAAGTACCCCGGTGCGAACTGCCTTTGATAGGGCGGGGGGTGGATTGGGGCGGTGGTCGTGCAGACAAGACACAGGAAGACTCGTGAATGGAGACACACTTATGTCGATTGCAGGGGGCCGTCCAGCGTGAGGGGGGATGCTTGGCAGGAGACACGGGGTCTGGAGGTAGACATGGGAACAACAACCCATGCTCTATAGACCACTTTGAAGTGTACATGGTCTTTGGCACCTCTTGGCCTTTATCGCTCCCCGACAGCTCCACTTGCCAGCACAAGTACCCCGGTGCGAACTGCCTTTGATATGGCGGGGTGTGGATTAGGGCGCTGGTCGTGCAGACAAGACTCGTTTGCTGCAGGTCCTCACCAAGGAGAGGCCATCTAACTGCATGTAAGAGGCAGGCTGAAGGATCTAGTACATGGAAGGCAGGGGGGTGAGTTTATAAATACCTCAGCCTCCCAGGAGAATATATGGGTGCAGTTCACCCTGGAGACCCAGGATGCCTAGGCAGTTAGTCAGCAGCAGGCTGGCCTGTGGTGGCAAGGCGGCACGGGCCAGAGGGGGTCATCTCTGTACCCGGTGCCCAAAAGGATGATTTATTATGATCAACCATGTTGATTATTTACCTATAACCATGTTTTGTATCAATAAAATCCAACGTCCTTTTATTGCCAACGCTTGAACAAAGTGGTGTGGTAAGTATTTTTGGGGGAGGAGGCAAGGCCGGGAGGCTTGATGCCAACCCGCAAAATAACATATGTATGTCTGCTGCATATGGGTTCAAAGGTTATGTGGATTGAAGGTGGGCGGCCAGCGTGAGGGAGGATGCTGGCCGGAGACATGTGGTGTGACAAGACAAGGCACAGGAAGACTATTCAATGGAGACACACTAGATTCATTTAAAAAATGAAAACAACCATTGTTAAAATATATGTTGGGTTTTATTTTAGATCTTAATTTCAATTGAACATAAATAATAAACATTACACATTGTAAAGTTCCGGTTGCAGCACATCCAGGGAAAATCTGCGGTATTGTCCACTGTCGCTTGGGAAATGTTGTCTAATGGCAAGTACTGCACAGGCAGGTATTACTCTCCGAACGCGGTGTCCGAGCCTCCCGTGAAGCCACCAAGTGTAGCAACGATAGGCCACCAGCCTGTACCACCTGTGAAAATGAAAGATGCAAACTGTATTAAAATGACAAAACTTTCTTATCATTCTGCTTTGAAAAAAATTCTATCTAGAAAATGCACAATATGGACCCAATTTACATGCATTCGAATGATATGTAGATGTAATTTTATATGTGGGAGATGACCATGACATAGTAGTGGCATCACTGACATCAAAACCAGAGTATACTTACTCGTTACTTGGATTACGCGGACGAACAGTGCCGCGAAGTTCGTGCATAAGCACCATCATCATCCTCAACACGGTCCGTGAGAGGCAGGCTTCCCTGAACTCTGGCAGCTCGGTGATGCATTGCGGACTTGGCTCGCCTTCCGAAATGTAGGCCAAGCACCCGGAATTTTCACTTCAGCAGCAGTTCTCCTCCTCAGTTGGCATTAGCTCGCACCGATTGCACGTGCACCAGGTGGAGACGCCGTCCATGCGACATGGTCCAGACTCTTCATCCGTTGACTGGTCCTCCCAACTGCCGTCCGAATCCCCATCGTTTTCGCGTGCTTGCCTTTCCAGTAGTTCCTCCTCGGTGTACTCGGGCTCGTACATATACGGCATTATTTTAGCCATTGTGTGGTAAAGAAAGTAAAATAATTTACAGAGATGGTACAGGTGTTCACAAGGCCTAGAAGCGGCGAAGGTAGCTGACCAGAGCACAGAAACGAGTCACAGAATACTCAAAGTAACACAGAGAGAGGAATGGAATCGAAAATCGGCTGCTGTGTGTTGTGAAACGGTGTGTTTATACTTATTGAGGAAAGAGGCGTCCTGCTTTCCCATTACATTTTTCATTAAAACGGACGCCCAAATAATTGAATTGGGTCCCTCTGGGAATTTCCAGTCCATCACACCAAATATTTGGGCATTTATAGGGTTGCTTTTTTCCCATAGCACACCATTACTGCTGATTTATTTGTGTTTACCTGCAGGTCCAGGTCTCCCATATAAGCAGAACATTTTATAACCAGGGCCTCCAGTGCCCTTGGAGTCCGTGCAATGAGGACTGTGTTGTCAGTGTAAATTAGGGCTGGGATTAACATATCTCTCAGCCTAGGAACATCTGCATTACACTCTATCAGCGTTTCCAATAAATTGTTCATATTGTAAGGGAGGCATGGTATCAACTGTAAGACAGATATAAGTGACCACAGTTCAAGGGTGTTTATTGAACTTCAACAATGGTGTGATTAAGGCATATCTAACCCTAAATCTAAAAATGGGAGTAAGCTACGACCATGAAATAATGCAGTCCTAGTGGAGTCTTGTCAAAGTAAAAGGGCCTATACTAAAAAAACAATTGCCAATCCTTACCGCTAAATAAAAAATAGTGTAGGGTAGTGTTCATGAAAAAGAAAGAAGTGTTCACAAAATGATATATCAGGATGTTTAGGCCATTGGCCCCCCTTCACCACGTTTTCAGCACGGGACAAGGCGGTTTAGTCGAGCATGAGGATACCGTTCCATTACCAGCATCAGGGCTTTCTGTACCCAAGTCCCTTTACGTCAAAGTCTCTTTATTAAGAGGGTCTGATGTACCAAAACAAAACACAAAGTTCCTTTTCTCTTATACGTACTCAATTCATGTGATTCACCCTGGATCCCATTAAGTCGGGCTCAGATCCGTTTTATATCACCATTGTTACTGTGGACCCCTTCTGGGCTCAGATCCCCCTTTTCACAATGTTCAGAGAACATTCTTTCTCGTGTGACTCACGGTTCACCCCGGATCTCCCTCAGCTGGGCTAAAATCCTTCCTCTTACACAATTAGTCTCCCTCAGCTGAGCTCGGACCAATTTCAGTTCGCATTAAACTATCAAAGGCTTTCGAATGTCTACACGGTTTAGATTGACCCGTTGCAGGCCACTTTGATCGCCAATTTCACTCTTCACAGTGGCCAACCCGTTGGATACCTAACAGTGACCTTCAAATGAGCACCCACTTGGCGCGGGACCACTCTGTCTACGGTATCTTTTTTGGCTTCCAAAGGTTCAGTCATTCCTTTGGTTTTCAATTATATTCGTGTCGCTCATTGCATACTTTTCACACACAGTTCTCTTTCGATTTCTTCATACAATGTTGCCGCTTGCAACCTTGGTCCTAACACAGGCTGGTCTGGTATCAGTCTCTTCGACTCACCGGTTGTGCTTTCTTTACGAGCATTGCTTTGTTGTAGGAACCAAGGACAGTACGACAGTGCCAACCGTTCCTTTCCTCTCCGCATTGGTTATCGATACGGGAGAGCCCTGGGTACCTCTGACACACAATGCAGGTTTCTTCTGCTTTAGTCCCCGGTCTTAAGTTTCTTATTTTCCAAGGTTCACAAAAATAACAAGCTGAAAAGGTCAAGGGCACTTTCCTCCTTGCAACCCTCTCTGGCCTCACCGTCTTTCTCCTTGTATTAAACTGCCATCTTGCAACTGCTGCTTCCTTGTGTGTTTTGCCTTGCTCAGAATGTGCTTTCGTGCTGCGCCTTTTATCTGTGTGGGGAAGTGTGATGGAAGTCAGGTGTGCGTAATGACCAGTAATTGCCTGACCATTGTATTGGGACTTGTCAGGTAGACGGGTCTGGTGTTAGTCCGTTTTTGCTCACAGTGAGCTGTCCATGAGGAAGAGTTTGAGTCAGGACAGGGGTAGGGGGCGGGGTTTGTCCCTAAGTATCCTTCCTGGTAGGATAGGGAAAAGGTGTTACAGGGAAGGGGATACCGAATCTTGCCCTCTGGTGTCCCACTTGCACTCCCCGAAGACCCCTCATCCAGGTGATCCTCCCGCACTGGTCCACCCCAGGAACTGGATCCAAAAGCAATGGCTGTGTCCTGGCCCCCTGGATGACAGATCTCCGGGGACTAGCGGGTGAGACCCCTTCAGGTTTCTCACAATATATAGAGAGAAGAGCAGGGGTGCCAATACACACATCTGTCTAACCCCTGAATTTATCGGAAACCATGTTGTTCATCGCCCTTCACTACCAGATCGAATACAGGCCTCATCTCTGTGCAAGATATCCAAAATAACAGCTGAGCAATTATATGACCTGAGCACGTGCCATAACTTATTCCGATTGCTTTTATCAAAGGCCGTGCTCCGGTCCATAAATGCAAGGAAGATGGGTTCATGTTTCATATTCAAGGAATTGACGATTATCATACATAGATTTAAACATTGCTCAATTTTTTTCCCAAAACTTTATATATAATGCACTTGGTACACAGGTTACATCACCTCACTGTATAACATTTCCAGGACATCAACATACAGCAAAAACACAGATCCACAGACAATAATTTGGGGAAGAAAAAAGACAAAAAAAGAAAAGAAAGGTGTGTACAGTCCCAATCAATAGTGCTAGCGAGAAATGGTCAAAAATCTTGCTAGATGTCTTTGGGTTTGCTTGTGTCCAATGCTGATTGCACATAAAGTTATTCATTCGTATTAGCCCAAATTACATCTTGTAACCAATCTGACATTGTAGGAGGGCCATACTGCGTCCACCGCCTCAGAATAACCCTTTTAGTCAACAGCAAGCATAGGTTTAAGAATTTGCGATGAACATTACATTTTCCCTGCATACCCCAATACACAATCTACAGATGTCAATTACAACTGCTTCGCCTGTATTATATCCAGCGTCTGACATACCTCTTTCGAATACCCCAACAGACTAGGGGCTTCACCTGAGCAGCAGCAGTGCAGAACCATGATATCATAGCTGGCCTACAGTACTGTCTATTTATAACCTTAAAATGAATGAGCCGGTACTTCGAGTTAACTGATGCCCCTTTTGTCAACAGACAGATTTGTTTCCATTTTGATTCCGTAATCGCTGTGCCCAGATCCCGCTCCCACGTATCCCTGCTAACTGGACCTTTAACAGCATCTAGCGATTGTGCCATCTTATAGAGTGCTGAAATAGATTTATGCTTTGGAGGCGAGAGGATATATGTTAAACAAGGATGTAGCATAGGCTCTAATGGGAACCCTGTCCAGCGCTTCACAATCGCAGCTCTCATGCTCCTTATTAAGAAGCAAACGTGAATATTTGCCAGAGTCCACTACTACTTCAAGCGTCCGTGCTAAGTAAATCTCGGGGTCTCTTATATATAACAAAATATCATCCGTGCATAGTGAGATCACTTCAGACTTCCCGCCAATGGTATTCCGGCTCCACATAATTTATCCTGGATCAAGTCAGCCAAGGGTTCAATAACCAGCATGAACAATAATGGAGAGAGGGGGCACACCGTTCTAGTGCCACTGGCCAGTTCGATGAATGGTGATACCCGTAATTGGCCATGCCTCAGAATAAAAATGGCCAGGAGACTGGTAAGGAAGGCAGACTGTGATGAAAGCCTTCTGCATATCCAGAGAGACTGTGACAGCTCGACAATCACGTGGGACGTGAGCCAGGACGTTGTAGAGCTGTCTAATGTTGGATGCAGTCGATCAGCCCTGTATGCACCATGTGCAGCATCAAAGGGGCAGGCGCATCTCTATGACTTAAGCATATATCTTGGTATCAGTGTTTATAAGTGATATGGGTCTATATTACCCACACTCACTTGCCCTTTTGTCTGTTTTAAGTAAAAGGATAATGATTGCCTCACATAGCGTCTCCTGAAGAACTCCCTCCATCAATGCCTCCGTCCATACACGTAATATGTAGGGTGCCAACTCATTGGAGAATTCCTTATAAAATTCTGCACAAAACCATCCCATCCCAGGTCCTTCCCATTTGGAAGTGCCTTTATATAGTTTTATTTTGTCAATTGTAAATGGGACTTCTAGAGCTGCGCTGGCCTACCCTGACAGCAGAGTCGTCGGTATCCTGCCCAGGTATTGGTGTATCTCTAGAGAAGTTACAGTTCTCTTAGATGCGTATAGAGTTGGATAAAAGTGGTGAAATATTGTATTAATATCCTCATCTGTATGCAACTTTCTTCTGTCTGATCACACAGTGGGCCTCATTACACGGACGGCGGTGGACCAAGGTGCTATTAGCTATTAGCACCTTGGTCCATGCCGGTAAAATACCGGCACCGCCTTGGTGGGAAGGGGAATTACCGCCCTATTCCAAGGTTGGTGGGGCGGTAATTCCCCCTTCCCCCATTGCCCTTCCCCATTCCCATTTTTGCCCCATAGGGCATAATGGGAATGGGGAAGGTGCTAATTACGGCACCACAAATTGCGGTACCGTAATTAGCTCCCTGGTCCCTTTGCGGGTTGGTTTTTAACGCCTGCAAAAAGCAGGCGTTAAATTCTCCAACCCGCAAAGGGACCTTGTAGTAAGGCGGTAAGGGTTTACCGGTACCGGTAAAATACCGGTACCGGTAAACCCTTACCGCTTACCGTGTAATGAGGCCCAATGTACGGTACGTGTCTGTTCCCTAGCTCGCTCCTAATGGGCGGAGCGGAGCAAACAATATTCTGGGCATATCGGCCTCTCCATAACGCCTCGCCATAACCGGTCTATCCAGATAACATATTCCTCTATCAGCAGTTTCCCGAAATGCTCAGAGTATATTGTAACTGCAACGCCGATAGCTCTGCCTCGTGGTGTTTCATCTCATTTCTAATACCCTTTAAAAACCTAAATTCGGTTGAGATCGTCACACCCCGCATTTGCTCCTTAAACGCCTGCCACAAAGTGGGTACAGAGTTAACCGAGCCATTATTCACTTCAAAGTAGGTGCAACATGTTCTCGCATATGTGTGATGAACACTGGCCCTCGCAGCGCTGCAGGTTTGAACTGCCAGGGTGGTCGCGCTCTATCCCCCCAGCCAAGAGCGTAGACAGCCAAATAGGATAATGGTCCGAGAATGTGCAGTGAAATATTGAGCACCCCCTTACCATCATTAGTGTGCTAGAAACTAACCACACATCTATTCTCGAATGCATATCATGTACCGTCGAGTAACACGTATATACCTTTCTGCCTTATTCAATGCTCGACACATGAATAGGATGTAAAATATCTATTCTTCCCCCAGCCTGGATCAAATAGCTCAGCCTGAGTGGCCAACATATGTGTCTCCTGCAAGAACGTATTAGCCCCCTTCCTGTTCGCATAAGCTACTATCATACGTGCTTTTATAGGGTTTCCCAATCCTCAGACATTCCAGCTAAGCAAATTAACTGTTGGATTCAACCCACATGCCTGTGCCATACATGACATTTTGAAGCAATGTCAGTCTCTAGTCCATATTCTCGCTCCATCAGTCTCATGCAAACTGTAACCAAGTACCTTTTTCCATTACCAACCCAACAAGCAAACATACATACCCCCTTCCCTCCCTCATAGTCCCCCAAACATCAGCCATGCACTTTCCCAAACCTCCCCCAACAACAAACCAACCATTTGCACTTGTGCAGCGGCCAACTGTTCCAGCACGTAGTGGGCCAATGATGTGCCCAAAAGGGCTTTAGGATTAACCTGTAAGCCCACTGGCTCACAGCAGCATGTAATACCATCTACACATAAGCAGTAGGATCTCTGACCGTTTGATATATACATCTGTAGTCATTTAGGAGAGCCAACAGACCTGGACAGTGGTGGCAGGATGTGCACCTCAATAAATTACACTGCTGTGTTCGAAACTGTGAAATAGAAGGATTTGTTATTATGTTGAATCTTGAGACGAGCAGGGATAACATAGCCTATGGCGTGTTTATTTCTCTAAGGAGCTTCTTCACACCCAGAGAAGTACGTCCCTCCTGTTGCACTGCCACTGTGAAATGTGGGTAAATGTGAACAGTATTGGAACCTAACCTAAGCTCCCGCTTATCCCTCACAGCACGTAGTATCAAATCTCAGCCCCAGTAGTTCATAATACGTGCTATAATTGGTTGAGGGTAATCACCTGGGTTTGGGTTTATAAGCTAACGCCCTGTGCGCTCGCTCAACTGTAAAGTGTGGGGACCATCCTGGGTTGTCAAACAGCTCCCATAGCAGGTTCTCCACTGCCGTTTCTATATTGCCCCAGATTGCATCTTCCGGTACGCCGACAATACAGATATTGTTCCTGCGGGATGAGGACTCTTAATCCTCGCATTTCACTTTGACCTGTTTCATGTCTCTGGTGAGCGTGGATACCGTAGCCTGTAATCCCGCTACATTATCCTCAGTGGTGCTGATCCGACTCTCTGCTTTTGTAATTTGTTGTTTCTCCTTTTCTAGCTGCGTACACATAGATGACACATTCTCTGTAATGCCTTCCAACTTAACATTCACAGGTGCAAAACCCTGCTGCATTGTGTCCAGCATACATTGTAGGTCAACATGGCTGCCTGCACCTAGATTCTCAGTGGATTCAGTGGACTGTGTGTTGCTGCTGGCTGCAATGGATACTTTCGAGGTAGGCTTAGCAAATGGATCAATGGCTCCACACTTCTTAACGCCGGATCCCTTGGTCATCTTGGCCTGTCAGTACAACGCACCCTCCAATAATAATGCAGCCGGTACAATCCAAAGATAGATCCATGAATATCATTTGGGTACTGACTTCAGCCCCTCATGTAAAGGCTGTGATAGTAGTCAGTAACACAGTCCACACATATGCACATCCACGATCAACTACCACATGTTGGGGACAGTTCGTAGTTACAGCCGCCTATGATCGTTCTCACCTCTTCCCCAGCTATGCTGCACAATATTCAGGCACAGTCCATGTTCCGCTGCCTCCCAGTAGTGTTATCGTACAAGGAGATGTTGGAATCTCAATACCCTGTCGTACCTATGAGCAGCTCGTTTTGCCCCTAGCGACATCCCAGCCATACAGGGCCATATGGCGCATTGCAGACCGGACTTTTGCATCAGGCGTGCTGGGCCTCACCTCCCAGTGACACCCAGACGCTGCAGCCCCAGATCTCTCAGCCAGTGCAGAACATCAGAGGTGCCGATGCTTATTCTACAGCTCCGCCCTGTGTTCCAATCTGCCCTCAGTGATCTCCTTGCTGCCACCCACTTCCCTGTCTATACGGTGCACCTTCACATGAGCAATAGAGCCACTTTCAATCCTTGAAGTCACTTCATGTTGCTGAGTCGCAGCAGCTGACCTCTCCTGCGTATCCAAATTGCCGCAGTGAAATTGTCACACCGCAGGTGGGATACCAAAGTGAGCTTTTCGGTCGGCGTATCAGACCATTCTCAGTTCTGGTGGCTCTCATTCCGACATTCACTCTAAGGATCACTGATGAGCCTTTATAAACGGCTGCACGTCGGGGGGGAAATGAATTACTTTCACTCATTCCACAAGGAGCTCAGAGCTAGTCCACCATCTTGGCTCATTGCTCAACAGCACCCCAACATTTCTCCATTGTGCCCAATTTGGGCCTAAAGCCCAGTTGAATGGGGGACAGAATCTCCTGATCGGTAACCCACTCTTACAATTTACCAAGTAAGCATTTCCCAAACATCCTACATCCTTTTTTGAAAATGGGAACAATAATCGCTCTTAACCATTCCCTTGGTACAATTTTTGAGCTCATTATGTCATTAAACAGGACCGTTAGGATGGGGCCCCACAAATCACTATTATCCTGATAGTATTCAAACGATAATCAATCACTACAAGGTGCTCGATGGGGTTTTGCACTTTTAATGGCTTTCAATACTTCTTCAAATGAGAAAAAACCCTAGCCATGTATATTATCTTCGTGCATTCTTTCTGGGTGCACGGCCAACTCACATTGTTCTCATCTAGGTTAGCCTGGTATACCTTGCTAAATTGGTCACCCCATTTTTAATCTGGGATACTTGACTCGAGCCCTGTTCGTTGCCCATTATATATCGGGCCACTATTAACTTATCTTCCAGAAATGTTTTGAGTCACTGTTGTTGCTAGCCAACTCCAACCTATCCCATGCTTGGTGGTCCAAGGTTTTCTTCCTTTTCCTAATATGGTCTTTGTAAGTAGCCCTAGCCCGGATAATCTCACTCTTACGGGTCTCTGTGTTTTTAAGTAAACATATTAGATTAGCCTTAGCCTGTCGGCAATCCTTATTAAAGCATCCCATCCTGGGGCATTTTTTTCTTTTATGCAGTCGCCCCTCCATAAATCCATCTTGAATGTTTCCCATTAATTGCGTAAAGGTTTGGACTATTATCTCTGGATTATTTGTGCAGGATTTAATAATGCTAGGAATTGGGCCATATTTTCCATTAGAATTCTTTACCCAGAACGACTTTCATGGACTCATTCCATCCCGGTCTTTTGGTAGTGCTATCATTACAGGAAATCTCAATGATGTGGTCAAAATAATTTCCATTTAATTTTACACAAAGCAATTTTTGGGCTAGATCGAGAGCATAATGGTCGCTAAATGGCAAGTCTCTAACTCAGAAGTTCTCAACCATACACCACGCTTAGAATTCTTCCCTTACATTTCCCCGGTTGCATGGACAATTCCAGAACACCTGCTTGAGTGGAAGAAGATAACCTCTGACACCTGGACATTGCAGCTCATTGAATGGGGATGATGTCTACAATTTTTAAGCAAACCGCCAGACAGAGGCTCCCCCTCAAAAACCGGAACAGGAGCCCTGTTTTTGAAGGGTGCCATAGAAGAGGTACCACCCGAGCAGAGAGGATCAGGCTGGAATTCCTGTTATTTTCTGGTACCAAAGAAAGGAGAAGGTCTTTGTCCCATTTGGGACCTCAGGGCCCTAAACATGTTCCTGGGCAAAGACAAGTTCAAGCTGGTGAAGCTAAAAGAAATTCTCCAGGCTCTGCAAGTTCAGAACTGGTTGGTGTCGATGGATTGTCAGGACACACATTTTCATTTGCCATGCATCAGAAGCACAGGCATTTCTGGCGATTCATCAGGGACACTCATTACCAATTTAAGGTGCTCCTGTTTCACTTAACCTTCATGCCCAGGGTTTTCACTAAACTGATCATAGTGCTGGCGGTGGCACACCTCAGGAGATACAGTGTTCACGTATTCCCATACCTGGCCGACTGGCTGATCCGAGGGAAGTCGCTGAGGAAGGTATCGACACAGCCCGAGGACACCTGCTCAGTGCTTCACAGGTTGGTCAACTTCCAGAAGTCCCAAGTCACCCCAACGCAGAAGCTCCAATTCATCGGAGCAGTCCTGGACACACAGGTCTGGAAGGCTTCCCCCCACCACCCCCCAAAGAAGGAGTCACCAGTGTTGAGCAAATGTTTGAGCTCACTCAGAGCCAAGACAGCATACCAACAGCTTCCTTCCTCTGACTCTTAGGGCTCATGGCTTCCTGCGTTTTTCTAGTGCCAGAGGCCAGAGTATGCATGCAGTCTCTATAGTGGCGGTTGAGGGATCAGTGGCCCCAGTACTTCGATGCCATGAAGGACATTCTCAGAGTCTCGAAGTTGGTGGCCACTGACCTAGCTTGGTAGTGTTGGCGTGGTCGGGAAAGTTGCCATTGAGAAAGAGGGGTTCCTGTTGAGCGTGCCATGTTTGTGACTGGGAGAGCAGCGAAGTTGATGCAATGTTGCAATTTTTTAATATGCATCAAGCGTAGTTAATGAGAATGGGATATGTGTTACTTTGTGTTTAAGTTTATACATTTAGGATTTGCAAGCAGCAAGATAAAAGGTCAAAATACAATCTGGGTAGTGTGTGCCACGAAGCAGCTAGAAGCTGGACAACAAGGCACTTTATAATGTGCATGCGAGGAAGAGGATTTGTCAGGAATGTGTGTCTATTTGACAAGGGTGCAACAGTGATGCAACATGGATGCATGTGACACTGATATGTGGAAAACTGATTTGCAGATGTGACATGGATGCCGATCTCAACACTGCGACAGTTGGCGGAGGTGTACACATGCATGTAAGTGTGGTGGTGTGTGTGTATGTGTAGTGCACTCCCTGTGTTTCATGTGATGTCTGGCTCACCTTTGGCCGCTCATGCTGTTGTATGTGTATGGATGGTGCTGGCTGTTGCAATATGGCTGTGGAATAGCTCATGTGTGTGAGTCAAAATGACATGTGTGTTGGGGATTGTGATGCCATGTCTGAAGTTTGACAATGCCACTCATGTGGAACTATCATGTGTGTATCAGTCCATTGTACAGTGCCCTGATGCCTGTGTTTTATTTCTCCCTGTCTGCAGCGTCAACTGATGAAGAGGGCGGAGAAGGTGCTGTGGAGCACAGCGGCAGGGATCGCACCGCCAGCCGGAGACGCAAGGCCCGGCTCCCCTCCCAGGTTGTCATCTCGTCGGGGAGTGAGGAGTCCGGTGCCGGGTCCCAGACCGCAGCTGCCGAGGGGAGGTCCAAGAGGCGGAGGTCAGAGTTGGACTCCTCGGCAGCAGAAGGGGCAGCTGAGACCCCACAGGGCCCAACGGAGGAAGATGGCATGGAGTCATCCAGGTTGGCGGGGGGTTTGGTGGAGGAGGAGGCCGTGCAAGGGACAGAGACGGGGTCTGGTGGTGGGGATTCCACTGGTGCTAGTGGTGCAGTGCAGGACCAGGGATAGGAGGCAGCATAGGCCGCCGCGGAGGTGCCTGTGTGCAATCCTGTCCCTGATCCTGTCACTGCATCATCTTGCACCAGCACGGATGCCTACGTCCAGACCCGTTCTCAGGGAGGGGATTGGTTTACACCAACTGGCCTTCCTCTCCCTGAGGATGTGGCTATCCGACACCAGGTTGAGCCTGTCCTGGGTGGGCTGGCGTTGCGTCAACATGCCATGCGAGGTGACCTGCAGTCTTTTCATGAGGAGACTGCACGTCTTCTCGCATCGCTCGTTGACCGCAGTGACCCACTGGGACAGCTCACCAGGGCCGGATTCCTCCGTTTCCAGGACCTTGTTCCGATCCCCTCCTCAACTGAACCCCCTATGCCCCAGTCGTCCTCCATGCCATCTTCCCACCCATGTATCACCTGGGTGCCCTGTGGAGCTGCCTCTGACCATGCGGCCAGGCTGGTGGACAACAGATTCTTGCCACAGTCGGGAGTCGGACTTCCAGCAAGGGTGGCCACCTCCACAACTGCACCCTAGCTGGAGGAGGATGTGCAGGCAGCAGCAGCCAGGGCACAGGCAGCAGCACAGCAGCAACAAGGTGGGAGCCATGATGGCTCGGTGCCTTCATCATCAGAGGGGCAGGCATCGCCAGAGGGCAGGAGGACCCTGGACGGGAAGTGTCTTCCGTGTGGCAGCGGTTGGGCCATGCGATAGATGCGGAGCGGCAGCGGGCGGAAGAGGCACGGCTCACGATGGTCAGGACGGAGAACTCCATGCGTAGGGCCCTGATGCGGGCCGAGTGCCTCGGGGCCATTTGCAGGGACCTGGAGTTCCAGATGTCATCGTCCCTGCGAACCCTCGGGCCATGGAAGAGGACCGCCTCCGGGACATCGAGCAGGAGTTTGATGATGCCCTGGCCCGGGACATCAACATGTGAGCCGTTGGACTTGCCCGCTGCCCTTGTAAATAGTTGGATAGTATTAGGTTTCCTTTGGTTTTTTTCTTTATTTTGGACCTTTAGGACAATGGACCACATTTTTGTATATAGTTTTTTTTATTAGGTAGGAGTTTTTGATAGGTTTCATTTCTTCAGTTGGGATCATGGACCCTGGATTGTTCATCTGTATATAGTTCACTGTTGCATTCTACTTTTTTCTTTGGATTTCCCCATGGAGCAATGGTTTTCACTTTTGTTTTGCCCTTGGATTTCATTTTTGGAACTGTGACTTTGGACACCTTTCCTTTGGTTATGATTTGTTGTTTTTCATTATTTTACAGACATGCAGCTTTTCTTTTTTAATTTCCATTGTCGTTTGTTTGATTTTAATTCCATTCATGTTGCTTTTAATGCATTTTTTTCATCCAACTTTGATGTGTGGTATCATCTCATTGGTGTAACGCTCACCTGATTCCCGCAGAGGCGCCGGTCTTGACTGGGTGAATGCCGTATCTTCAAAGGTGATGTGTAACACACGGTTGGCTCTTTGGGCTGGACCTCTGTGCACTGTATGTCTGACTCGAAGAGTAAGATGTCTGCAGATAGAAAATATGGGATTAATGAACTGGGGTTATTGGGTGCCTCTCTCCTCTTCCCTTTCTCTTCTCCTGTAGAACCCCAAAGGTTAACGCCCTCACCTTAGGTAAGTGAACGCCGAGCTCTCCATCTGCCTCGGGGCAGGGTGCCGTAACCAGTTTCTTCACTGGATAAGGGTGCAGGCCTCTTGACCTCAGAGGACTGCTGTCCGTTGTTAACTGCACGAACGGTAAGTTCTGGGCACTTCAAATGTCTTAAAAGTCTTTTGTAATGATATCTCTTGTTTTGCAGGGTTCCGGCGATGGCGGATGGCGGGCTGATGAGAGTTGAGGATCGAACCCGCGAGAGGAATAGAAGCGCCTGGAAGCATGTAAGTAAGCGCTTGTAGCCTGCTTCACGATGCACACTAACTGTCCCTTTTATCTTGCAGGTACAAGTTCGGAGCTTTAGAGAAGCTGAAGGATGCTGGAATACCCACTGGATTCGGCGTGGGAAGGAGTAATGGCACGTGAGTAATAAAGTTCCCCAATGTCTTTAAACGCACCTTCTTTTGTCTTTCAGATGCGGGATGCAGCGCCGAAGGCCTCCGGAGCGTGCGAAGAGCTGGTAAGCTTTTGTCTTTCAGATGCCGGAATGCAGTGCGAAGACCTCCGGAGCATGCGAAGAGTAGGTAAGCCTTTGTCTTTCAGATGCCGGAATGCAGCGCGAGGCGTTGGTGACAGCCGATGGACCAGGTAAGAGATGCGCTGCCACTGAAGACCGTAGTGCTAACCTGTTCTTTCTTTGTCTTTACAGGTGCTGCTGAAGACTGGATTCCAGGATGGTAAGCCTTTGTTCCCTTAGGCCCAGGATCAGAAGCAGAAGACACGATGAGCGTTCTGCTGCAGAGAATGCAGAATAACACAAAGCAAGATTCATCCATCGGGTGTGGTTTAAATAGCCTCCTGTAGTGCTTAGGTGTCTCCTTCCACAGTCACGCCTAGGTAAGAAAAGAGTTCCTGCTTTCCAGAAGATTTCCAGTGTTCTGAACCTAGGGAGTGGCTCCTGCCCCACCCAACAGGAAAAGTAGTCCCAAACAGAAGAGGATCAGGGGTTCAACTGGCAGGTAAGTAAGCAGCATGGTCTGCTGCAGGTAAGTCCACCCAAGCATAATGAGCCCGGCGCTTCCAGCGCTGGGACTGGGCATCTTTATGAGCCTGGTGCCACTGGCGCCAGGACAGGGTCCAAAAGGTCCCAATTGGGACTGGCTGGCATTCGGAACCGGGGTTATGGGTCTGCTTCCAAGGGAGTCGGGCAAGTCCTGATCTTTTGGAAGCAGAGATCATGACAGCACCCCCCCTCAAGGCCCCTCCCAAACCGGGCTTCTCCGGGGGTTTGGGCTTGTTAGGAAATGTCCGATGAAATCTTTTGATTAGACGAGGCGCTTGGACATATTCTGCAGGTTCCCAGGATCTTTCTTGGGGACCGTAGCCTTTCCAGTCAATCAGGTAAAATAGTTTAGATTTGGAAATCTTGGAATCCAGGATGCTTTTGACTTCAAACTCGAGTTCTCCATCAACTAGAATAGGTTTTGGAGATGTAGTTAGTCGGGTTTGAGGTTGCACGGGTTTTAATAGGGAGACGTGGAAGACCGGATGTATCTTCATGTGAGGGGGCAAGTCCAACTTGACCGCTACTGGATTTACTATGGTAGTGATGGAATAGGGACCAAGGTATCTTGGGTTGAATGTGCGTGGTCCTTTTAGAGGTAGATATTTGGTGGATAACCAGACTTGATCTCCTACTTGATATTGGGGGGCTTCCTTCCGATGTTGGTCTGCTCCTTTCTTGTATTGTTCTTTCGCCCTTTGAAGGTGAGAAACGGCTTCCTTAAAGGCTTGGGTGATTGTAGAATGCAGGTGGTCTACTGCTGGTGTTCCAAGATCTTGGAGTGGATCCAACTCCGAGGTTCGAGGGTGACTACGTATAAAAGAAAAAACGGGGTCTTCCCAGTTCCCGAGTGGACAGAGTTATTGTAGGCATATTCGGCTATCCAAAGGATATCTTTCCAAGTTTTTTCAGTTTGTTGTAGCATGCAGCGCAAATACTGTTCCAGAGTTTGATTGGTCCTCTCGGTTTGTCCGTCGGTTTGAGGGTGGTGGCTGGTCGAAAGTCTCACATCAATTTGAGCCGACCGACAGCAACTTCGCCGAAAATGAGAAATAAATTGACTACCTCGATCCGAAATTAGAACTGAAGGAAAACCGTGCAGTCGGACGATGTTTTCGAGAAATTCTCGGGCCAGAGTTGCTGCTGTTGGTAAGCCTTTGAGTGGAATGAAATGCGCCATCTTGGAGAATAGGTCCACGATTAATAGGATCGTATTGTATCCGGAGCATGGAGGTAGATCGGTGATGAAGTCCATAGAAAGCGTATGCCAAGGGCGAGGCGGGATGTCAATAGGGCGTAAGAGGCCGGCTGGTTTTTCCTTTTGACTCTTGTTTTGGGCGCATACTCCACAGGACATTATAAAGTCTCTGATATCTTTTTTCCAAGACGGCCACCAGAAGTAGCGCTTGATCTTTTCCGAGGTCTTGGTCATACCGGGATGTCCTTCCATTAAAGAATCGTGATAACAAGAGATTACCTTTTTCTGTAAATCTGTGCTGGGCAGGTATAACCGTTCTTGGAAATATAATAGGTTGTCCTTCACCGTAAAGTCCTTTCCCTGCAGATGCCAATTCTGTATGTCTGCTGGAGTTACCAGTAGCCTGGCTTTATCCTTAACTTCCTCTATGGATTGTGTGGCGATTACACCTAGAATTCTTTGTTCGGGAATGATAGGTACAGGTTTAGGATTGATCAAATGTTCTTCCACTCCCATCCGAGAAAGGGCATCAGCTTTACCGTTTTTTGTACCAGGTCGATGGGTAATTATGAAGTCAAACTCGGCAAAGAATAGTGCCCAACGGAGTTGCCTAGAGGATTGAGCTTTTGCGGTTTTCAAATATTGCAGGTTTCGGTGATCTGTAATCACAGTAACGGTGTGTCGGGCCCCCAGAAGATAATGCCGCCAAGCCTTAAAGGCGGACTTGATAGCTAGAAGTTCCTTATCAGTAATAGTGTAATTGATTTCAGGAGGCGAGAATTTGCGGGACCAAAATGCCACGGGATGCAACTGATTGGTTACTGGGTCCTTTTGTGATAGAACTGCCCCCATGGCAAGGCTCGAAGCATCAGTTTCAACGATGTAGGGGAGTTCTGGGCGAGGATGTTTTAAGATCGGTGCAGAGATAAATCTAGTCTTCAAATTCTGGAAAGCTTGTTCCGCCTCGGTAGACCATTCAAAACGTTTGTTTTTCTTTAACAAGGCGGTGATGGGCTGGACTATTCGAGAGAATTCGTGGATAAACCTGCGGTAAAAGTTAGTGAAGCCTAACATGCTTTGAACACCTTTTACGGAGGATGGCGATGGCCATTTGAGAATTGCATCGACCTTCTTTGAATCCATACGCACTCCGCTAGGTGATAATATGAATCCCAAGAATTCAACTTCAGTCACGTTGAAAACACATTTTTCCAACTTAGCGAAAAGTTTGTGTTGACGCAATCTCTCGAGGACCATTTTCACGTGTTTCCGATGTTCAGTTTCCGATGAAGAATAAACGAGGATGTCGTCAATATAAACAACAACACACACATCTATGAGCTCTCTGAGGACATCGTTCATAAAATATTGAAAGGCGGCCGGGGCATTGCAAAGTCCGAAGGGCATGACCTGATATTCAAATAGCCCATACTTGGTGCGGAAGGCGGGCTTCCATTCATCGCCCTCTATTACTCGTACCAAGTGGTAGGCTCCTCTAAGATCCAGCTTTGTATATATGCATGTTTTTCTGACTTGGTCCAGGAGTTCAGGGATCAAAGGTAACGGATATCTATTCTTAACGGTGTTCCGGTTCAGGGCGCGATAATCTATACAAGTTCTAAGGTCCCCTTCTTTTTTTGGAACGAAGAACAAAGCTGAGGAAGCAGGGGACTTGGAAGGACGAATAAACCCATTCGCTAGGTATTGATCCAGGTATTGTCGGAGGTGAAGATTCTCAGGCTCGGTGAGGGCATAAATTCTACTACAAGGAGGAGTAGATCCAGGTATCAGGTCTATCTGGCAGTCATAAGACCTATGAGGAGGTAGAGAGTTAGCCTGATCCTTCCGGAAAACATCTTGGAATTCTAGGTATTCAGGAGGTAACTGGGGAGCCTCCGAGGAAATTGCTGCCAGTGCAACACCAGGTCGAGGGTGACAAGTAGAGACACATTCTGGAAACTGAACCGTTCTTGCTCGCCAATCGATCTGAGGATTGTGCTTCTCTAACCAAGGAATTCCTAGAATAATCTGGAACTGAGGGGCCTTGATCACATCGAACACGATCTTCTCATGGTGTCCATCTTGACTTACTAGCGTCACTTCTTGGGTGGTATGCGTTACTGGTCCGGAGGCTATCTCCGTACCATCCACCGTAGTAATGACATCCTTTACAGCCTTTGGACAAAGAGTCAGATTCATCCTCAAAACCATTTCATGATCCACATAACTGCCAATGGCACCGCTGTCGACGTAAGCTTCAATCGCATGTAATCGATCCGGATGTTCAGGGCTAATGAGGACCATAGGTATCACGAAATGCGAGGTCACTGAACTGGTTTTAACGCTCGGCAAGAGGACCTCTATTCTTGTCGGGCGAGGTTGTTTCCCTGCTCAGAGTTTGTGACCCTGGTAACTGCAGCTCCTACTGCCTTCTTGGCTGGTTTCACCGGACAGTCTCGAAGAAAGTGCCCCGAGTTTCCGCAATAGAGGCATAATTGCAGCTGTTTTCTCCTTTCCCGCTTCTTTTGTGTTAGTGGTCCTTTCAGGCCCCCTATTTGCATGGGTTCCCCGGAGTCTACTCCTTTGGTAGGAGTTGGTGGTTTGGAAAATACTCGAGCATCAAACTTGGAACGATCGGCCTTCCTGTTCTGCAGTCTGTGGTGAATTTGAACGACTAAGTCAATATAGTCCGAACAGTCTTGCGGGGGATTCACTACTTGGGCTAACACATCTTTGAGCTCTCCACGTAGACCTCTATAAAACAGCGTAATCCTTTTGTCCTCAGGCCATCGAGTTTCCACTATCAGTCTGTTGAAAGACGCAATATAAGCCAAAAGGTCTTGATTACCCTGTCGCAATGAAAGGAGCTCATTGTCCAAGGCCTGCCCCTGTGAATGTCTTGCAAACAGTTTTTCCATACTGAGCTGAAAAGCTTGAAAATCATGGAGAACCGGATCATCTTGATTAACTAGAGGGATCGACCAGTCTGCCGCATTGCCACTAAGGTACGAAAGCACGAAAGCTACCTTAGCTTGATCAGTTGGAAAGGCTGCTGGCCGGCATAAGAAGTGCAACCGGCACTGATTAATAAATACTGCAAACCTCTTTGGGTCACCAGAAAATCGTTCGGGCGGAGCCAGAGGTACATTCCCAGGTAGGTTGATCTGCACTGGGTTCGTAGAGGATGTTGAAGGAAGATTTGCCCCTGATGCGGGTAACGGAGTTTGTCCGGCTTGTGACTGTAGCAATTGTCTAGCGAGATCGTCTGTTCGCTCCTTGGAAATAATCAGTTCCCTTCTTAGAGCATTCGTTTCCTGACGGGCTGCATGCACTTCTGCTCTTAGTTCCCCAAGTAACTGGGCTAGCTGGTCGGTATCCGAGGTTTCCATAGCGCCTGGGTGGGAGTTTTGCGGTAGGCTTTGTGTTCTGTAACGCTCACTTGATTCCCGCAGAGGCGCCGGTCTTGACTGGGTGAATGCCGTATCTTCAAAGGTGATGTGTAACACACGGTTGGCTCTTTGGGCTGGACCTCTGTGCACTGTATGTCTGACTCGAAGAGTAAGATGTCTGCAGATAGAAAATATGGGATTAATGAACTGGGGTTATTGGGTGCCTCTCTCCTCTTCCCTTTCTCTTCTCCTGTAGAACCCCAAAGGTTAACGCCCTCACCTTAGGTAAGTGAACGCCGAGCTCTCCATCTGCCTCGGGGCAGTTTGCCGTAACCAGTTTCTTCACTGGATAAGGGTGCAGGCCTCTTGACCTCAGAGGACGGCTGTCCGTCGTTAACTGCACGAACGGTAAGTTCTGGGCACTTCAAATGTCTTAAAAGTCTTTTGTAATGATATCTCTTTTTTGCAGGGTTCCGGCGATGGCGGATGGCGGGCTGATGAGAGTTGAGGATCGAACCCGCGTGAGGAATAGAAGCGCCTGGAAGCACGTAAGTAAGCGCTTGTAGCCTGCTTCACGATGCGCACTAACTGTCCCTTTTATCTTGCAGGTACAAGTTCGGAGCTTTAGAGAAGCTGAAGGGTGCTGGAATACCCACTGGATTCGGCGTGGGAAGGAGTAATGGCACGTGAGTAATAAAGTTCCCCAATGTCTTTAAACGCACCTTCTTTTGTCTTTCAGATGCGGGATGCAGCGCCGAAGGCCTCCGGAGCGTGCGAAGAGCTGGTAAGCTTTTGTCTTTCAGATGCCGGAATGCAGTGCGAAGACCTCCGGAGCATGCGAAGAGTAGGTAAGCCTTTGTCTTTCAGATGCCGGAATGCAGCGCGAGGCGTTGGTGACAGCCGATGGACCAGGTAAGAGATGCGCTGCCACTGAAGACCGTAGTGCTAACCTGTTCTTTCTTTGTCTTTACAGGTGCTGCTGAAGACTGGATTCCAGGATGGTAAGCCTTTGTTCCCTTAGGCCCAGGATCAGAAGCAGAAGACACGATGAGCGTTCTGCTGCAGAGAATGCAGAATAACACAAAGCAAGATTCATCCATCGGGTGTGGTTTAAATAGCCTCCTGTAGTGCTTAGGTGTCTCCTTCCACAGTCACGCCTAGGTAAGAAAAGAGTTCCTGCTTTCCAGAAGATTTCCAGTGTTCTGAACCTAGGGAGTGGCTCCTGCCCCACCCAACAGGAAAAGTAGTCCCAAACAGAAGAGGATCAGGGGTTCAACTGGCAGGTAAGTAAGCAGCATGGTCTGCTGCAGGTAAGTCCACCCAAGCATTATGAGCCCGGCGCTTCCAGCGCTGGGACTGGGCATCTTTATGAGCCTGGTGCCACTGGCGCCAGGACAGGGTCCAAAAGGTCCCAATTGGGACTGGCTGGCACTCGGAACCGGGGTTATGGGTCTGCTTCCAAGGGAGTCGGGCAAGTCCTGATCTTATGGAAGCAGAGATCATGACAATTGGTTTCATGCATGTCATGATATGGGTTTTGCCATTCACTTGCACCCATTGTGTGTATGCGACGGACATGTGTTCATTTATATACTTGCCATTGGGGTTGTATCATGTAATTGCCATTTCTAAGTGGGTGGATGCAATAATTGGGTGGGTGTTTGGCATGTGGAGGCTGCCCATAAGGGCCAGGGATCTAAATTGTGATGATGTGTTGGCTGGGGGACATGTGTCGGGGCCTGCTGGCAGGTGCCCCGCCCTGCTGGGGGGTGGGTGTGCAAGGGGAAATGAGTGGGGGCCTGCTGGCAGGTGCCCTGCACTGCTGGGGGATGGGTGTGCAAGGGGACATGAGTGGGGGCCTGCTGGCAGGTGCCCTGCGCTGCTGGGGGGTGGGTGTGCAAGGGGACATGAGTGGGGGCCTGCTGGCAGGTGCCCCGCACTGCTGGGGGGTGGGTGTGCAGGGGGACATGAGGTGGACATGAGTGGGGGCCTTCTGGCAGGTGGGGGTGCAAGGGGACATGAGTGGGACATGAGTGGGGGCCTGCTGGCAGGTGCCCCGCACTGCTGGGGGGTGGGTGTGCAAGGGGACATGAGTGGCGGCCTGCTGGCAGGTGCCCCGCCCTGCTGGGGGGTGGGTGTGCAAGGGGACATGAGTGGGGGCCTGTTGGCAGGTGCCCCGCCCTTCTGGGGGGTGGGTGTGCAAGGGGACATGAGTGGGGGCCTGTTGGCAGATGCCCCGCACTGCTGGGGGGTGGGGGTGCAGGGGGACATGAGTGGGACATGAGTGGGGGCCTGCTGGCAGGTGCCCCGCACTGCTGGGGGGTGGGTGTGCAGGGGAAATGAGTGGGGGCCTGTTGGCAGGTTCCCTGCCCTGCTGGCGGGTGGGTGTGCAAGGGGACATGAGTGGGGGCCTGTTGGCAGGTTCCCTGCCCTGCTGGGGGGTGGGTGTGCAAGGGGACATGATTGGGGGCCTGTTGGCAGGTGCCCTGCACTGCTCGGGGTGGGAGTGCAGGGGGACATGAGTGGGGGCCTGCTGGCAGGTGCCCCGCACTGCTGGGGGGTGGGTGTGCAAGTGGACATGAGTGGGACATTAGTGGGGGCCTGCTGGCAGGTGCCCAACACTGCTGGGGGGTGGGTGTGCAAGGGGACATGAGTGGGGGCCTGTTGGCAGGTGCCCTGCACTGCTTGGGGGTGCAAGGGGACATGAGTTGGTGATCAGTGGTGCAAGCGGACAGGTGGCTTGTCTGTGGTGCATGGCCATGGTGGATGGGCTGCCTGCGGGACATGACCAGGGGTGCGGGGTAGTCCCCTGTGGTGTGGTCTGCCTGCAGGGGCCGTGGAGGGTGTAGAGGGAACAGCTGGGAGGACCCACACTGCCAATTCACGTGTAGCATTCCCTGCACACCCCCGAAATTCACATACCCCGCTCTGACAGCTAAATCGCGTGTGAAACTTCCTGCAAACCCCTTAAATACACATACCCCTCTCGCACAGGGCCTATCGCGGGTGAAACTTCACGCGAACCCCAGGAATGTTGGCCCTGTGCTAGCGAGTGGGGTACGTGTAGTTCTGGGGTACAGCGTGAAGTTTTACACGTGAAAGGGCCCTGTTGAGCGGAGTACGTGTATTCCTGGGGTTCGCGTCCAGTTTCACCCGCGTTTTTAGCAGGGTACGTGTATTACAGGGTTCGGGTACAGTTTCACCCGCGTTTTCAGCAGGGTACGTGTATTCCTGGGGTTCGCGTCCAGTTTCACCCGCGTTTTCAGCAGGGTACGTGTATTCCTGGGGTTCGCGTGCGGTTTCACCCGTGTTTTCAGCAGGGTACGTGTATTACGGGGTTCGCGGGAAGTTTCACACGTGAAAGTGCCCTGGTCGAGGGAGTACGTGAATTTCAGGGGTGCGCGGCAAGTTTTACACGCGAAAGGGCAACGCCCGTGCACAATAAGTCACAGACGCACTTACGCGCTAAGGGCCTTTGGTCCAATGATATTGCGTACGTGTGCTGACGCGCTTACGCGCTGAGGGCCTTAGGTCCAATGATATTGCATACATGTGGTGACGTGCTTACGCGCTAAGGGCCTTTCCTCGAATTACATGCTGACGTGCAAGATTTTCACGTGCCAAATCACTCCGTATCAAACTGGCCACGCGTACACACGGAAGACCACGCTCCTGCCCAGAAGGCCATTTTCCTGCCCCCCAGACCCCCGAACACGCTCCCACCAGCCATCTGCTGCTGCCTGTCTGCCTGCTGCCCACGTTCCCTGCTATTTGGTGCCTGCATGTCAGCCATCTGCAGGGGTCCAGTTGCTGTGTCCACCCCTGCTGGAACAGAAGACTCCTGACTGGGATACCATCGCTCCACAGCCCAGCCCGAGGACCCAGTTGCCCACCCACTTCTGCCTCTGGGGTTTCCATGTCGGGCACTACACCATCTGGAACCACTGGCAACCCCCAGCCAGAGAGGCAGAGGGCCAACAGCTTCACTGCCACCGAAGTTGGTGTCCTGGTGGAGCATGTCCTGGGGTATTATGATGCCCTCTTCGGAACATCACGCGCCAACAAGGAAGGACGGTAGAGGATCTGGGACGACGTAGTGGTTGCCATCAACGCGGAGGGGGTGGCAACCCGCGACATCAAGCACGTTAAGAAGTGCTGGGAGGACTTTAGGTCCAGGACCCTCCACAAGGCCCGGTTCCTCGCGGAGGGGGGCCGGGCACGCCTGAGTGCCATCCAGATGAGGGTCCTGGAATGCGTAAGCCCAGCGCTCCACGCCCAGATCCTTGGGAAGCAGACCCGTCTGGAGTTGAGCGGTGAGTGGCCAAGCATTGCTGTGTGAGACAGGGCATGTTGCAGTGTGCTGGTAGTCTGATGCTTGCCTGTATGTGTGACATAGGCCATGTATGGATGTGTGTGTGTGCAGGGACATCATGGTCGTGCATGTGAGACCAGTTATGTGTGAGCCACATGGTTGGTGCATGTGTCTTAAAGCAACATGGGGAGCTCTATGTGGAATTCATACATGAATGCATGGCTGTCTCTGTTCCTGGACATGGAGGGGGGGTGAGGAATGGGTACTGATGTCATGTACATGTATGGTGCACATGTGTGTGCCCGAGAAGTGTGTGTGTTACTTTGAAACGCCATGGATGCATGTGACTTTGAAGGCAACATCTTGGTTTCCAGGGGCCCTTCTACATGGATGTTGATGTTGATTGCAGGCACCCGGACTGTTTCTGCATGTGTGTTGTGTGCATTCACCCATGTGTTGTGGAATGACAGGATGGAAGTGACATTTGACAGTGCCACTCATGTGTTATTGCTTCCTGTCTAGGGTATTTTGTACTGTGCCCTGATGCTTGTGTTCTATGTCTCCCTCTATGCAGCGTCAAGTGAAGAAGAGGGCGGACACGGCGCTGTGGAGCCAAGCGGTGGGGATGCCTCCACTGGGCGGCGACGCAAGGCCCAGCCACCCTCCCAGGAATTACCATCATCCAGGAGCGAGGGGGCTGGTGCTGCGTCTGCCTCAACGGCTGTGGCGGAAGGGCCGGGTGAGACCCCACAGCGGCTTCCAATGGCGGAAGACGGTGTGGAGACATCCAGGTTGGTGGTCTCCACAAAGGAGGAGGAGCCCGCCACTGAGCCGCACATGGGGCCTGGTGGGGATAGTACCACTGGTGCAAGTGGTGCAATCCAGGGCCAGGGTCAGGAGGCAGCACAGGTCACCGCGGAGGGGCCTATGCATGTCGCTGTCCTTGACCCTGTGACTGCACCATCATGCACCAGCAGGAAGGCACCGTCCCAGGCCCGTCCGCAGGTAGGGGAGAGTGCCATGTCACCTGCCTCTCCACTACCTGTGGACGAGAGGTCCTGCGACCGTATGGGATCCGTCCTGGTGGGTGTCGCGTTGCGCACGCGTGTCATTCGTGATGACGTGCGTTCTTCCTGGGCAGAGAACGCACGGCATCACGAAGAGCAGCATCGTGACGTGGCACTGCTGGGAGGGGCCCTGGTCGGAGGGTTCCTACATGTGACGCGCACTCTGGCGGACCTCTCCTCCTCTGTGGGGGCTATGCGCCAGTCGTTCTCCACATCGTCTTCCGGCCCAGATTCCACCAGGGCCCCCTGTGGACCTGGCCTGACCAACACAGCCAGCTTGGTTGAGATCCCATCCCTGCCACAGTCGGGAGTTGGCGGTCCAGCAGGGGTGGACACCACAACTGGAGACCAGCAGATGGAGGATGTGCAGGCACCTTCGGACAGGGCACATGGACAGCAGCAGCAGGAGCAGGCTGTAGGTGGCAGCAATGATGGCTTGGGGCCATCAACATCAGAGGGGCAGGCATCGGCCGGAGGGCAGGAGGACCCTGGATGGGAAGTGTCTTCCGTGTGGCAGCGGTTGGGCCATGCGATAGATGCGGAGCGGCAGCGGGTGGAAGAGGCACGGCTCATGATGGTCAGGGCGGAGAACTCCATGCGTAGGGCCCTGAGGCGGGCCGAGTGCCTCAAGGCCATTCGCAGGGACCTGGAGTTCCAGTTGTCATCGTCCCTGCGAACCCTCGGGGCCATGGAAGTGGACCGCCTCCGGGACATTGAGCAGGAGTTTGATGATGCCCTGACCCGGGACATCCAAAAGTGAGCCGTCGGACTAGCCCGCTGCCCTTGTAAATAGTTAGATAGTGTTAGGTTTCCTTTGGTTTTTTCTTTATTTTTGTTGCGCTTGGACAATGCACCACGTTTCTGTATATAGTTTTTCATTAGGTAGTATTTTTGATAGGTTTCATTTCTTCAGTTGGGATCATGGACCCTGGATTGTTCATCTGTATATAGTTCACTATTGGATTCATCTCTTTTTTTTGGATTTCCCCATGGAGCAATGGTTTGTTGGACTGTGACTTTGGACACCTTTCCTTTGGATTATGATTTCTTGATTTTCATTATTTTACGGACATGCAGCTTTTCTTTTTTTATTCCCATTGTTGTTTGTTTGATTTTAATTCCATTCATGTTGCTTTTAATACATTTTTTTCTTCATACTTCGATGTGTGGTATTATCTCATTGGTTTCATGCATGTCATGATATGGGTTTTCACATTCACTTGCAACCATTGTGTGTGTGTGACGGACATGTGTTCATTCACATACTTGCCATTGGGGTTGTATCATGTAATTGCCTTTTCTATTTGGGTGGATGCAATACTTGGTTGGGTCTTTGGGCTGGGGAGGCTGGCCATAAGGGCCATGATTGAGGATCGTCATGACCTGGAGGCAGGGGGACAGGGGGACATGAGTGGGACATGAGTGGGGGCCTGCTGGCAGGTGCCCCGTACTGCTGGAGGGTGGGGGTACAAGGGGACATGAGTGGGACATGAGTGGGACATGAGTGGGGGCCTGCTGGCAGGTGCCCCACACTGCTGGGGGTGCAAGGGGACATGAGTGGGGGCCTGCTGGCAGGTGCCCCACACTGCTGGGGGGTGGGGGTGCAAGGGGACATGAGTGGGGGCCTGCTGGCTGGTGCCCCGCACTGCTGGGGGGTGGGGGTGCAAGGGGACATGAGTGTGACATGAGTGGGGGCCTGCTGGCAGGTGCCCCACACTGCTGGGGTGCAAGGGGACATGAGTGGGGGCCTGCTGGCAGGTGCCCCGCTCTGCTGGGGGGTGGGGGTGCAAGGGGACATGAGTGGGACATGAGTGGGGGCCTGTTGGCAGGTGCCCCGCACTGCTGGGAGGGTGGGGGTGCAAGGGGACATGAGTGGGGGCCTGCTGGCAGGTGCCCCACACTGCTGGGGGGTGGGGGTGCAAGAGGACATGAGTGGGGGCCTGCTGGAAGGTGCCCCGCACTGCTGGGGGGTGGGGGTGCAAGGGGACATGAGTGGGACATGAGTCGGGGCCTGCTGGCAGGTGCCCTGCACTGCTGGGGGGTGGGGGTGCAGGGGGACATGAGTGGGACATGGTGGGGGCCTGCTGGCAGGTGCCCCACACTGCTGGGGGGTGGGGGTGCAAGGGGACATGAGTGGGGGCCTGCTGGCAGGTTCCCCACACTGCTGGGGGGTGGGGGTGCAAGAGGACATGAGTGGGGGCCTGCTGGCAGGTGCCCCGCACTGCTGGGGCGTGGGGGTGCAAGGGGACATGAGTGGGACATGAGTGGGGGCCTGCTGGCAGGTGCCCTGCACTGCTGGGGGGTGGGGGTGCAAGGGGACATGAATGGGACATGAGTGGGGGCCTGCTGGCAGGTGCCCCACACTGCTGGGGGCTGGGGGTGCAAGGGGACATGAGTGGGGGCCTGCTGGCAGGTGCCCCACACTGCTGGGGGCTGGGGTGCAAGGGGACATGAGTGGGGGCCTGCTGGCAGGTGCCCCACACTGCTGGGGGGTGGGGGTGCAAGGGGACATGAGTGCGGGCCTGCTGGCAGGTGCCCCGCAATGCTGGGGGGTGGGGGTGCAAGGGGACATGAGTGGGACATGAGTGGGGGCCTGCTGGCAGGTGCCCTGCACTGCTGGGGGGTGGGGGTGGAAGGGGACATGAGTGGGGGCCTGCTGGCAGGTGCCCCACACTGCTGGTGGGTGGGGGTGCAAGGGGACATGAGTGGGGGCCTGCTGGCAGGTGCCCTGCACTGCTGGGCGTTGGGGGTGCAAGGGGACATGAGTTGGTGATCAGTAGTGCAAGGAGACATGTGGCTTTGCTGGGGGGCATGCCCATGTTGGGTATGCTGCCTGCGGGAAATGACCAGAGGTGCATGGTAGTCCCCTGCGATGTGGGCTGCCTGCAGGGGCCGTGGAGGGTGTACAGGGAACACCTGGGAGGACCCACACTGCCAAATCATGTGTAGGACTCCCCGGCACCCCCGAAATACACGTACCCTGCTGAAATCGCGTGTGAAACTTCCCACGCACCCCTGAAATACACGTACCCTGCTGGAATCGCGTGTGAAACTTCCAGCGCACCCCAGAAATACACGTACCCTGCTGAAATCGCATGTGAAACTTCCCGCGCACCCCTGAAATACAGTACCCCGCTCGCACAGGGCCAATCGCGTGTGAAACTTCCCACGCACCCCTGTAATACACGTACCCTGCTGAAATCGCATGTGAAACTTCCCGCGCACCCCTGAAATACACGTACCCTGCTGAAATTGCGTGTGAAACTTCCCGTGCACCCCTGAAATACACGTACCCTGCTGAAATCGCGTGTGAAACTTCCCACGCACCCCTGTAATACACGTGCTGAAATCGCGTGTGAAACTTCCCGCGCACCCCTGAAATACAGTACCCCGCTCGCACAGGGCCAATCGCGTGTGAAACTTCCCGCGAACCCCAGTAATACACGTACCCCGCTTGCCGTGCTGGTACAGGGTTAGCGCAGCCCTTTGCGCTGGATTGGGGATTTTGATGGCTTTTCCCTGCGCGAGGGGCGTTCTTGGGGGCGTAACTGGCGCTGCTGCAGGGTCGCTGCGCCACTGTGCACCACGGCTGGTCTTGGTAGCTGAAATCCATGAATACGCTGTGCGCGGAAATGGATTTTAGCGCACGCGGCTGGCGCAGGGATTCGCACGCGCACACTGTGCGCCAGCCGCGTGCGCCACTTGTGCGCTAAATTCTATGAATTACCCCCTAAATGTATTGCTGCCCAGTTTAATTCCATTGTTGAAGCAGGAATCTCTACTAGTGTGATATCTTTAGTAGATAATATTTCCAATTCTAAGACTTGGTGTGACAGTTCCAATGCATTGTTCCCATTTAAAAATGGGCTATGAGTTGTAGCATACCTATAATGATTTTAATTTTTGTAGTATTAACCTCTGTAGGTCGTAAGATATCATTGATACCTATCACTTTTGCTGACATTTTCTATACAATCCAGTGGATTAGCAACCCTTTTGTTCATCACAATGTATTAATTCTCCTATTCAAATGATAAATTATCGATATCATATATCTCGTCCTCATCCTGCTGAGGTAGAATTCTCTCTGAACCTCTATATCTTCGGTTTTTCTAAGTGTCCCTTGTGTATTGTCTTTACTGTCATTTTTTCTCCGATCAGCAGCTGCTTTTTTCCTGTTGTTTTGTTGCTTCAATGATAGTTAAGTGATTGTCTGTCTCAGCACAGGAGACTCTCTCTGTAGATGTTTCTGCTAATGCATATGTCCTTCTCGATTTGCCCCTTTTCTTACACATATTCATCCTCTGCTTTTTTCCCCTGAGTAGGCTTTTTGCCTTTTATCAGATAGTTCTTATTAGGATTAGTTGCAGATGATACATCTACCACAACTGCATCCATATGTGAAGCCTCATGCAAAGTATGTTTAGCGTCTCCCAGGTTTGGAATAACTTCAGGTTCCAGTGAATGAGCCCCTCTATTGTATCACTTTTAACCCCTTCTACTACAACAGCAGTGTTTTCAGTCGTTATTTTTAAAATTACGTCTAGGAATTTCACAATACCCTCTTTCAATGATTGTTGTTCCCTATATAGAATTACAGAGTGTGAAAAAAGCTTTTAGCATTTTTACATACTCCGGTTCCTACGTATCTTCCTCATCTGAAGAATCAGAGGAAGAAAGAGTCATCCACAATAGAAGACTCATATACATTTGCTGCTATTTTACCTAAATCGGGCAATCTTTCCAAGTTGGTTTGTGGCAATTTAGTCCATTGGCTGTTCATTCGTCCCATTCTCAATGCCAACATTGGCTACACTTTTTTAAGCTAAGGCACAGGTTAAGTAGAGCATTATTATCAATGGTTTCGAGTTCTGATATTTCTGTTATTTCACATTTCTCATCATGCTGAGACCCCTCAATAACTATATCTTGAGATGACATTGATGACTGAGCACTCAATGGTTTTAAATAGGTTGTGATTTTATCTTGTGCCAGATGAGTTTCTCCTGTCTTTTTTTATAATTGACTTCTTACCTTCCCCATTGCTCTAGAGCGCTTACATACCATTTTTATTGAGCTGCACAATTGATAACTTTTATTAGCAGCCGGCACTTCTACTTTTACTGTCACTCAAACACGGGACGAAGGACTATAGCTTTTAAATATTTTCAATGTGAATTGTTCAGTTCAATCCGCCAATACTAGCTACTAATGTCACAGTAGTAAACCCAAAATTACTAACCAATCCAATTTTCCTTAGCTCTTTGGTGCCAGAGGAAAAGCCTGTCACTTAACCTTTGTGACCACTATAAATGTATGTAATGAAATGTTATGCACCTATGACTGCCAAATAACCTAACAGCACTCAGTAGTGCACTCCTTCGGTGCGCATGCCTGGCTGTTATTAAACGGTCTTAGCGGGAAGGAGGTGTGGTCACTCAAAGTGCGGCGTAAAATATAGATAAAATGCTCCGGGAAAGCAATATATCTGAAAATAAAATAACAATAGTATAAATTATTGGTCCATCAATATTAATGTCCTCAAATCCATGCGGAATTGAACAAAATGTCCAGATGATAGTCCCACAGCCTAACAGTACTCAGTGGTGCACTCCGTTGGTGCACGTGCCCGGCTGTTTTTAAACTGTCTTGACAGGAAAGGGGGAGGGGGGTGGTCACACAAAATACTGCCTAAAATACAGATAAAATGCTCCGGGAAAGCAGCATATCTCTCAGAATTGAAAAAAATGTCCAGATGATGGTCCCGCAGCCTAAAAGCACTCAGTGGTGCACTCTGTTGGTGTGTGCTATGGAGGTCTAAGAGGAGGAATCTGTGGGAGGACCTAATCCAATAGTAGAACAAATTACTTAACTTTGGTAATGTTCTTTCTGAGGGATGTTCCTCCCACGGATTCCTCATCAGCCTGCCCCTCTGACTGTAGGTGAATGTTTTACTATTTATCTCTTTCAATGCCAATGTGGGTCATGTATTCCTCAAGACGGCTGAGTAGAAAGAGGGAAAAACTAGGAACTGAGGCAACAGGCGCGCTATGTGCTATTATACTGCCATCATTGTCATGACCGGATGTGGGAATAGTAACTGTCGAGGAAAATCCACGATAATGCTGCACAGCGCACCCTGCAGTTGAATTTATTTCTGGGACTGCTAAGCAGGATACAAATATCTAAGATGAGGAATCCGAGGGAGGAACATCCATCAGAAAGAAAATTACCAGGCAGACCCGGCTGAAGATGTGTGGGGGCCCATTTCAACATGATGGTTGGGGGGTGCCCTTGGTTAGAGCGAAAACAGTCTTGGATGCATACATTACAATTGTGACAGATAAGGGCAATAGCTGCCGATTATCATGTGACGGCCAGCCAGCAGCGTACTTAAACACCAAGGGCCTCATTAGGAGTTCAGCGTGTGGCCAAAAACGGTAGTCTTGCCAGTGGTAAAAGAGTTACCACTGCATTACCATATAGCCAAACTATGGGGTTGGAGGTAAGGTGCAGGAAAAACCGCCAGCAAAATGCTGTAGGTGATTCTGCCAAAAAAACTGCCATTTTGGCAGAATTACTACCGGCGAAATTACCGCTGGTGGTAATTCTGTGGAAATCCCCATGGAGTCCATAAATGGGGCTTGACACAGCCATACCGCTACTTGTAATCTGGTCGTACTTCTGACCGACCAAGTGGTGGTACCAGTAAATCTGTTTCAGGGTATTTTGACTGATTTACTGCAGAGATACCACCAAACTCATAATGAGGCCCTAAATGTCACTGAAAAGCTATAATTCTTTGTCAGCAAGGGCCTGATGTGGAGGAACCGGTGTAAAAAGGCAACAAGGTGATAACATTTCTGTATAACTTCAGGGAATTGACAGCCGGAAGGGCTATAACAGAAGCTGCCTGTAAAGAGAGTGCTATAAAGCACCCATATAAAGCCCCAGAACTAAATATATAAAGGAATATATTGCAGTGTTATGGGACTGCTTACTTGCAACATGGGGGCAGTGCTTGGGGCCTCCCTGAGCCTCGAAGACCCTTTCATATGAAAAGGTTGAAAGGTCCTGATGGCAGCCGTTACCAGGGGAAAGTAATTTGTTTTTCTCAATAATCCAGCTCATCAGCTTTTCCATGTAATCAAACGCCTCTGCTTTTATCACCAATTCTCATTTAGTGGGAGGAGTACATGGTTTCCAGCATTGCCCCAAACATGCTCTAGCAGACACAAACCCTTTAACACGTAACACCGACCCCTAAATACATTTTTGATAGTCATGTTGGCAGCAGGGGCCACGTATGGAGGAGCTTGATCCCATGGAGCTTGAACTGGCTAGAAATAGAGGGTGTCCACATCCCTCTTCAGATCTGCACCATTTTGTATCAGTAATGTGTACTTCTAGATCTGTCTGCCATTGCAACGACGTGCTTGATGATGCTTCAGTTCTAGTCTGTAGAATACTTTGTACATTACTGTTCTCAGCCTTCTATTACCAGGAAAACTATGCAATATCTGCTTAAAAGCGGTCATTGGTCCCGGTATCGCCGTCTTCCATTTCTGTTGCGAAGGTACCCCTTTTAATTTCAGATAGTGAAAGACTGTTAATCGTCCGATCCTAAGGGCCTTCTCAAGATCAGAGATGGGGATAAACCGTCTCTGCTTCCAAGTTTTTACCCCCCCCGGCCCCCTCCAAGCCTGCTTCAAACCATTTTTGAAACAGTGAGGCCTAAGGGATATACCCCAGAAATGGCAGAGCCCACAAGAAGCTGAGTGGGGACTGCCTGTATGTTAATCGTTTCACCCCTCATCTGTTGTTCCGTGGCTCCCGCAAGGGTCCTATGGTACAGTGCTTGCACACGCTTACTAGGATGGATGATCTAGGGACCGATAGCCATTCTGCTACTGTCACTGGAGGGAGCACTACATTTTCCAATGCTACCCATTGTTTGAGATCCCTGGATTAGTAATTTACCCCCTGTAGCTGCGCCTCTAGACAGTATGCTTCCAAGCAGGAAAACCTATCCATTCCTTGTCTTGTCTTAGAGAGGTGGGATAGGGGGTGGAAATCAGGTAGTCCTAGGGAATTCTTTTTCTTTTTGCTGTTCCATAAGAAACGTATAAAAGCTATTTTACTCTCTCCTACTAACTGCTTTGTGACTATTATCGCAGCATGAAACAAGAATAGGAGTCTCGGCAGTACATCCTTTTTAATTAGGCTAATTATTAATCCCTGATAGTTTTAATTGCGTCCATCTGTCTATGTCTTGGAGAATCTTGTTGTGGTAGATTGTTATTAAACAACGGAGCCAGGTCTTTTCTCACCTAGAGCCCCAGGTATTTCCATTTTCCTTCACCCATTTTATATGGCAGACCTCATCATGGATCTTCAGTTTATTCCAGGGCATCCCCCATTGGAAGAGCCACTGATTTCTCCACATTAATCTTACACCACAAATGTTTGTTTGTTTGTTTGTTTGTTTTATTATTTGTAATGCGCGCCAGAGGTAACAGGGCGCCAAGAGGGTTGTTCAGCTTAGGTTACATTATGGCACAGAGTAAAATACAGCTATGGTTCAATGCTGTACACATCATCAACATTAAACAAGCAGCACACGAAATATACAAAAGTATGTGTACACTAAATATGGGTGAACACTATATACAAAGAATAGTTGGTGAGAGGTCAGTTCTGTATATATGTGTACTATATACTAGTAACAAGCAGTAAAGTTATGCAGTATGGAATAAGTAGACAACATAAAAGCAGAGTATATACAATAAGTCATACTATAACGGTATGTATATAATGGAAGCCTGGGAGATCACTTGTAGTATAAAGTTAGTTGTCATGTTCCTTAATCCAGTGGATAAGATTGGATCTGAATTGTAGGTAATGAAGGTCTTCCCTTAAGGAGGGAGGGAGGGAATTCCAATGTTCCAAATAAGTTCCAAATAAGGCCATAGGTGTCCAGCACCTTCAGTAATATCTTGCTGGAATCCTGGTGCTACTCACCTACAACAGGATGTAATCTATGAAGAGACCCAATTTATGTTCTTGCCCTTGGACAATTTAGCCCCTAAATCCCAGGGTTTTCCTAATAATCGCCTCTCTGGGCTCAATCATAAAACCAAAATGTAAAAGGGACTCCTAGTACCTCTTTTTAGCTGAATTCAATGCAAAGTAACCCCATTCATTATGATATCCGCCTAGAGTGCTGCAAATGATCTGTCAACCCACAACCACCAATTTGGACCAAATCCAAGGTTTTCCAGCATGCAAATGGAAATCTCCAATTTACTTGTTCAAATGATTTTTCTGCATCAAGTGAGAGGATTGCCCAATCAGGCTATTTCTTTACTTTGTGTATAAGGTTGTTATCTGAGCCTTGTATTTCACTTGCAACCAACCTGATCGCTAGGTACCTTCATCTAACCTTGTTGCCAATACAGTTTAGAAGATTTTCTTGTCTATATTTTACAAGGTTATATGCTGATAGGATAGGCATCGCAATTTGCTCTTGCCGTCTTTTCAGATGAGTAAAAGTATAGGTTCCAGAAATGTCTGTTGTATGTCCTTCCCGTCTAATGCTTCATTAAAGAGGCTTGTCCATTTTGGGAATGCAGTTTCTTTAAATCTCTTAACAAAAATTAGCAGTAAAGCCATCCTTGCCAGGTTATTTGCCTGTTTTTAGCCTAAATTGTGCCCCCACCGGACCAACTTCCTCTTCCATGATCTCTGTCCAGCCTTTCCCTTTGTTCTTGGGAAAGCATTGGTCGCCTAATTCACCCAAATATGTGGTAAACTCTTCACTATGGATGTAAAGGACAAATTATTCCTCTATGACTTCTGGCTCATAGCTTATATCCACCTTCTTGCCTTGTATTTGATCTATTTGTTTATTAGTCGTTTTCTTCTGTAGTTTCCTGGCCAGCATTGTGTGCTCCTTATGTTGCTTCTCATAATATGATTGCTTCATAAATCTCATCTTCGTGAATAATGCAGCACATTTTGGGGTTTGAAATGCTTTTCTCATCTTTAATAATTCCTCAGTATAATCCTTATTTACCTGTTTATTTTTGCTAAGTTATTTCCAAAACCTGCCAGTTGGCTCGCAGCCTCTGTACCTGTGAAGCATGTTCCCCTTTTCCTTATAGCCCCCTATTTAAGGATTAATCCTCCTTAGTGTCCCTTTCATTGCACCCCAAATTGTTCCAGGTGTTGTTCCCTTTTCCTCATCTATAAAGTAGTTGTTTAGGTGCTTTTTCATTTTTGTAGGTCTTCTCTAAAGATTATGCCAGCGCTGGTAGGTCAAGTTGAACTACCACTTAGTCATGATCAGTATATGTAACAGAAATAATCTCTGGGGCTCTAATTGGTCCTAATTGTGCCTAACTTCCATTAGTACATAACCTAATCTTGAGTCTGATTCATGCACACATGAGAAAAAGGTGTACGCTCTTTTCTGGGAGTTAGAAACTGTCCAGACGTCAACCAATTTATAATTTGTTACTTCTCCCATGCATTAAGAACGTATTCTGCTTGGCCCTTTGTTTTGGGGGTGCCCCTGGTAATCCATCTCATGTATCATTCCATACTAAATCAGACCTCTTGCGTCTCCATGGTGGGTGAAAACTGACTTTAGTTTTCTGCGGATGAAAGCCCATTGTACTGTATGGAAAGTTAGTGGGCTTGGCGGGTGATCGGTAGGATTCCATGGTAGGTGACACCTGCCAAAAGCATGTGACTTGTGATGCTAAATTCAATTGTTCCCCTATTACCAACAATACTTTTGCCCTAACTATAATTTTCACTAGTGCTTGTTTGAGGAAGTGTCCTTGCCCTTGATTAGGAATATAACAACCTCATAATGCCAGTTCTCTCTCACCTTTATCTTACCCTGAACCATTAATAATGTCCCCCTAATAGTACTCTTATCTTAGGTTGTATGCTCTCAAAGGATTTAGACAATTGTATTCCAATTCCTGCCTATTTCTTTGGCCCTGATGCCCAAAACGTCCGACCTACCGGACTACCGGTGATTTTTCTACCCTCTACTTTCTTGTAGTGTGTTTCCTAAACAAATAGCACATCTACGTGGTTCTTTTAAACTCCTTAAGAAGGAGTCACAGTTTTGTGGGTGATTTCAGTCCTTCAACATTCAGGGTGGCTACTCTCCACACACCCGAGTTGTACAAGGACCGTCATAATGTTGGATAAGCTGTGACTTGTTACACACCTCTCTTCCCTGATGATATGCAGTAGACCTAATGTTCTGGGCCCTCCTCTCCATATATCATGCAAAATAAGCTCTTATTACCCCTAGCACCACCCCCAGCCCTCTTCCATTTGGTGCTCCTTCACTCTTTTAATCCTAACTAGTGCTAATTTGGTTTTTGATTCACCAATCCTTAATGGCAAACACAATGTAAACCTAACAAAACAACCAAGATAATTGTAAAAGCGGTAATATATGGGTGACTGGAGCACCCCCAACCCCCACTTTTTCCAACATGTCAAACAAGTCAGGACAGATACTAATGATCTCCAATGTCTGAGTGACTATGAAAACTCGGGTCCGTAGGATACTGCAAGAAGGTCGCTCCCCATACCCTTTCATCTTTTATTAATTGAAATGTTCCTTTCCCCGACTTTTGCTAAACTCTGTTTGTTTCCTGCCCTTTTACACATTAAACTCCAGTTCCCCCCTTTGTAAATCCCCCCAAACCAACCAGTAGTCAGAGGGAGCTATATCGATACAACCCTATTGATCCTTTCCTACTTCACATTCATCTAGACCTCCTATTTGCCCATAATTCGTCTTCCTGCAGGGTCTAATTCCCCTCCCAGTCCAAACCCTCACTGACCCTTTAGTCCCCGGTGGAGCCCAGTTTCCTTTTCAGATCTTCACCTTAGCTAGGTCGTGCCCAACTTCTTAAATGCTCAGTACCCTGTCACCTTCAGTTTGCTGCTGTTCGACTGGCTGTTTGAGTACTGTGCTAAATTTACACGAGGAAAATTCTGAGCCATGTTGAAAGTCTCTTACACTAACGCCTGTGTAACCTGCTTAATTTCCTCTAATTCTCTTAGGTGGTATGACACTCCTTTCACCTCAAAAATTAATGCAAATGGATAGGCCTATTTCAATTCTTGTTGCACTTCTGATCTCATTGTCTGTATCTCTGCCAGTATGCATTTTATGTCTTGTTTAGGTGCCGGGTCTAAAGAGCTTCCCATCACCCTGTGTCAACCATTATATGTGTAGTTTGATTGTTTAAATCCATTGGTGGAGGCTGGCATGCATACGCTTTCAATTACAGTTGCCATGGAACTGACACACAGAGCCTCATTACAAGTATGCTGGTCTGGAAATAGCGATGCCGGTCGCTCTGTACTGGCACCTTTTTCTAGTTCGACATAACCTGAGGTGCGATGCCGCTAACACCATCACCGCAAGTGACCCACTGTATCCGGCAACACCGTGCCCGCAATCTGCAGAGAGACCCGTCTGCTGTATCTGAGACACCGGCATGGCGTTAGTAAGTGCACATTTCGAGCTCCTTGCACAAGGAAACACCGGCATGGACATGCCGGTAGCACCGTGAACACTGCGCCGGAAACACGGTGTGTAGAAACATGCCACAGGTGTCCAGAATCAGCCCAGGTGGCCCCAATGAGCACTGTAAAATCACAGAAGGACCACTCCTACACCCCTTGCAACACTACCATGCTAGCAGTAGCAGTACTGGAGCTGGAGGCCTACTACTTGAGGAGGCAGGGAGGCAGAGGATGCGGCAGAGGCGCTTGAGGAGAAGGATGGCCATCATGGCCCAGCAAAACAACAATGGCCAGCAGGTTGCAGCCCGGAGGCAGCCACCAATATCATGCATAAGGACCACAGCCTTCAACCTGACCCAGAGCCAGATCCACATGCTGTACTGGCTAGACAGGGACACCATCACTGATCAATGCTGACCTGGTCAGCCTGATACAGATCCGTACAGCCACCGGCTTGCCGGCACTCCCAAAGTTATAGGTGCATTGGACTGCACACATGTGTTGCTGGTGGCCAGGCATGCCGTTGAGGCAGTGTACCGAAACAGAAAACTCTACCACTCACTGAATGTGCAAATGGTGTGTGATGCCCGCCACCTCATCACCCACTGCTGTGCCAGATTTCCCGGTTCAACCCACGACTCCATGGAGCAGCGCAACTCCAAGCTGCCAGGGTACATGGCACGTTACAGTGGAGAACGTACCTGGCTGCTGGGTGAGTGTAACTACCAGGGCATGTGCACTGTGTAAGAAGATTCAATTCAACACTACAGCTAAGCCAATGCCTAGTCTGGGATACTGAATGGAAACCCTTATTGATATATCTTTATGTCCAGTTCATGAGTTCTGGATGACTACCCCTATATAACACCCCTCTCTTAGAATCCCCCTGAACCCACTGAGCCAATAAGTAGTTCTGTTTTGCAAGTTTAAAAGGTTTATTGGAGAAATAAAACAAAATATAGATACCACGCTTTTATAATAAATGAATGATCGATATCGCCCTTAGAAATATAATGTTAATCAACAATGGGTAATCTGAGACTAACACACTTCTTTATAATCAATGAGGAGTTAGTATAGGATGGATCAAGTAGCAAAAATACTTTTATGATTTCAAGGGAAAAGCAATGAGGAATAAAATGCAGTACAGAAATACTTGAGATGATTTTAGCAAAAGATGAGATAATCACTTTTTCTCTGGCAATTCACCCCCCTCCCCTATGCAATGTAAGAAATGGAAGTAGATGGAAAGAGGAGCACACAGTTCTCAGGAATGCAATCAAATACAATACGAAATTCAGTTCCCCCCCAGCAAGCTTAGAGAAAACCGGTATGAGTTTTAAAACACAGGCCCAAGTGCTTTGAATGTGGTGGCAATGAATTGAGAAATATGCTGAAAATGCTTTTAATTCCCCTTAGGAGGTTCAGGGTGAGTGAGAGATACTTGGGATGAGCTCAGGCTCACTTTAGCAATGATTCAGGGATGGTTATTAAGAGGCAAACAAATTTTTAGCAGAGGAAAGCAAAAAGCTGCTATCTTTTTACAGGTAAAGAAATCAGGCCAAATCGCAAATCGCGGCAAAATTTGCGAGTGCGTGAATCCTGATTACGGCAAAATTATAACGAGTAAGTAGGTTCTAGGTTCGTTGGAAAGCTGAGATCCTAAGCTTTCAGAGGAAAGTTAAACCAAGTTCCTAGGACAAACGGTTCCAGAGATATGAACGATTTTGTAAGGGTCGTTTTTCGGATTTAAAGTAACTCAAATTGACAAGTGACAGCTATGCAGCTGCAGAATTGACAAGTGACAGTGGTGCAGCTTTACAAAATGACAAATGACACGATTTCTAGGAGGCTGTTCTACTTAGGTTAAAATAGTTTGGATTAGATTATTTTAACTAAGAGATTGGTTCTGCACAGTTCTGCTAGGTACTCACAATATAAATTTGAAATAGGCCTCGCCACGGATCTGGTCAGGTTTTGGACTGGACTCCGGTTCTGGTCTCGGCACTTCACAGTGATCTGGGTCAGCTCTCTGGTTCTGCTCACAGCGGTCTGGGTCACTCTGGATCACTGGTCTGGTCTGTCCGGATACAGCGGTCTCTGCACGGCTCCTGGATCTCTGCACTGGTCCTGGCAAAAGTTCTTGGCAAGGGATTCAAGCAGCTCGCCCGGCTGTGAGTAGCTTGCAATGATTTGAGGCCTGCTGCAGAGAACTCAGCTTGTGGTTTTAGGCCTCTGATTTAGGTACTAAAGTATAATTTCTAGGTTCTGGAGTATGTAGCTGGAGTCAGTCTGGAACTGGTATCTTCTGGATGTTGTGTGGTCCGGCAACACGCTCCGCAGCAACTGGATTTGAATGTCCTCTCTAGCTTCCAGTGGCTCTTTTTATGTCTTTTGAAAGTGGGTGTGTGCGCAGCATCACTAAGCCAGCCCCTCTCTCAACTGATCATTGGTCAAGCTTTTCTCTCTTCCTTGATAGGGGAAAGGAAATGTGAGTCATGGTGATGCTGTTTTATGGCCTGCAGAAAGGACACTCCCCTGTCAAATTGCACACAAATCTATATTTGACCCAAATACATATTCCACAGATACACAGTTGTTTGTCATTGCATACACACATCATGCATTACTGATGGGAGGCACTGTTCCGACCCTGGCGTTTCTAGGAGCTTGGGTAAAGAAATGGCAACTTTTTGCGCTTTTTAGTAGCTTTCCCCATATCAGATTTTTCTCCAAATGTATACACTTGTGTGCAAGGCATGTGGGCATTTAGATAAGGAAGTGTCAGATTTTTAACATGCATACATTTAGAGTAACAGCCTCTTTTCCTCTGGTAAACCCCCAGATCATACCACCGGGTCCTAAAACCTCTTAAAATGTGGGCAGAAAAATCACAAGAATTATGGTATCATTTAGATAATTTTGACAAGTCCGCACCATGAGTTATACATCTTTCTTAAAATCATATTCTGGCCAACAGGGGTGTGTCTTCCCAGGTCACATGGTGGAGAAACCAGTCTATCCACTTTCTTTAAGCTCAGCCTGTCCCCGTTTCTGCTAAGAGGAAGCCACTTTACGACCCCCCCAATAAACCATCTGCCTGAGTCAAGGAAGGGCTTTGTTCAAAAGGAAGCCATTTACGACCCCCCATTAAACCATCTGCCTGGGCCCTTTCTTTAGTTTCCTGCAGTCCCCAGGTAATTCAATCAGAGAGTGTGTGACCTCCTTTTGGCAGGGGCAACAGAATGCAGCCAGGCCTGGGAACCTGCTGATCAAGTTTCAACTCCTGTGGGGGGTAGATGTCAGGCAGAATTGGAATCTTTTTAAGCCAGTTTTTAGCTACATGTCATTTTGGGTTCCCAGTTTAAATCAAACTTACAATTTTTACACATGCAGCTAGAATGCTGATTCTAAGTTCAAAACTATGACATTTCAACAGTGACAAACTATGTGACACTCAAAAGTAGGTCACTCATTTATTCTAAACATTTCGATTTTAGTGTCTTTCAGTTCAGTTTAGCACTCAGCCAGTCTTGTTATCAACATTATTTTGGGCTCTTCATCTTCCCAGATTTTGTAGGCACACAAAACTTCATTCTGCCAGATGTCTGCTGGTGTTCAGTGAGATTTTTGGATGTGTTGCAATGTTTGAAAATAGGCATTTTGAGCTGGCATTCAGAGAAACCAAAGGTAATTTTAAAGCGTTTTTTTTTTAACAGGTGCTGCTGTTTTACCTTTGGCACCCATTCCACTCATGGCACCCTGGCCCATCATGCTCGCACTGGTAGGTGGCAAGTTAGGCAACCATTTTGGTGTGCGCACAAACTGCGTGGTTCTCCTGAATTCTGGCGCACATGTGGGCTTTTTGACCATCTTGGATTTTCTAAGCCCACAGCACCAAATGTTGCAGCATGATAGCTCAAACGTGGGTCAGGACACCCAACAAGGCCCCCCCACGCGACTGCACTTTGAATTTGAGTCGATGGGGAGTCGGGTGCACAGAAGGTTTTGACCCACGCACTGGTATGTCCGCATAATCTTCTTCCAATTCTGCAAATGGCACAGTTCAGCATCTTTTCCTCCCTCCAGTCGATCAATCAGTTCTCCTTGCTGGTCCTGATGGGAGGATTGGGCGGTACCCCGGGCCCCTTGGGTCTCTGCTCCCGGTCTCCGGATTGTCCTCCTTGGCCAGTCTCCAGGTTTTCTTTCTCCTAGGACGACAAAGGAAAACCGGCAATACCTATTCGTAGACATTTTTCCATCACTACTAATGGTGTGGCAGACATATACATTTTATACTTTAACATACCTAACATTTTACTTTTGAGATACAAGTTATCATTCAAAGACAGTGGCTTACAAGAGTATAATATTTTAGAGACTATATGTGGGATATTTTAGGGTTGGAACTGAATTAATCTGGAGCGGTCCCCTCTGGTATTGCAGAGGACTCCTCCAGTTGCTGCAAAGTGTGCCTGGGATGGCAACACTTTAGCTGGTTAATATGGACCCACTTGTCTTCTCTTTCCGCCAGACTGCCTTTGGGGATGCAGATCTTATAGCCAACAGGGGAGATCTTGTCTATAATTTCAAACGGTCCCTTCCATGTAGGCAAGAATTTTCGCTGTTTGGCCTGGTTCCTTTGTAAATTGTATAGATAGACCCGATCACCCACCTTATATTCCTTTCGGGTAGTTTTTAAATCATAGTGGGTCTTCATGCTCTCGGCTGATCTTTCTAGATTCCGCTGAGCATAGGCAAAAGCATGCTGAAGGTGTTTCCTTAAATTCTCCACATACTCATGAGTTGTGGAGGCATTTATCAACGTTTGCTCTTGGGTTCTGTAGAGCAAATGCTGGGGAAGCACCATCTTGCGTCCAGTCATCAACTTAAATGGTGACATTTTGGTTGCAGATGAAGGGGCAGATCTGATGGCCATTAGGACCAGAGGTAATTGGATATCCCAACTTGGCCCAGAATCTGCCACAAACTTTTTTAAGATGCTCACAATGGTTCGGTTATATCTCTCCACTGCTCCAGAAGAAGCTGGCCTGTAAGCAATGTGTAGCTTCCTTTTAACCCCCAGTATCTCCCACATCTTTGTCATTACTTCACTGGTGAAGTGGCTACCCCTGTCTGACTCAATCCTTTGAGGTAGACCAAAACGGGAAAAGATGTGGTTAATCATCAGGGCAGCTGCTGTTTCTGCCTTGCAGTTTGGGGCTGGGAGACATTCCACCCACTTGGTAAACAAGCATGTAACGGTCAACATGTACTTGTTTCCTCTAGACGAGCGGATTACAGGGCCTACAAAGTCGATTTGCAAATCTGACCATGGCAGTATCATCCCCCTCTTTTGGAGAGGCGCACGGTGTGTGAGGGATGATGGCTGAAATTGTGGACACACAAGACACCCCTTCAAGTATTGGTCGAGGTCCTGCCCCATGTGTGGCCAGTATGCAACCTCTCTTAAGATTTCCAGTGTTGTGTGAAACCCCCTATGACCGGCGGTGGCCGCATCATGGGCGTGACTTAACATCAGGCTCCGGAATGAGGTAGGAACCACCCACTGATCATGGCCAGCTTGGGATTTCCTTACCAACAAACCGTCTTGGATTCGGAACATTTTTGGACATTTCATCAACACTCTTAGGTCCTCTTTCCCAATGTAATCGGTATCCGTCAGGGGAAAGTTCTCAGGGTCCTCAAGGTGTTGGTAAAACTTACCAATAATTGGATCCCCCTTCTGAGCTGTAATCAAATCAGCATCAGGGGTCTCCTTGCTCCATTGGGAAGTTGAAAGATCATTGTGAGCATTTGTCTGGGACCTATTGATAGCAGTGACCTGGATTTCCCCCAACAGGGACTCTATTTCGATTAGATCCCCTTGGATCGCCCCGGTTTTGGCCAGCTGATCAGCTAAGTCATTTCCAGTTTTGTCTGGTCCCTCTACTTTGGAATGACCCTTGATCTTTTTCCAGTAGATGGTCATCCCATTCGATGTGACCAGATCATCAATGTTTTGGATTAACTTCCCATGTTTCAAGGGTTTGTTATTAGCACATAACATGCCTCTGGTTTTCCAATTAACCAGGTGCTCCACGAACCCGTTCCGTACATAATCCAAATCGGTGATTATGACCAGTTTGTGGAGTTGATGTTGGACAGCAGTGAGGATGGCCTGATGCACAGCCATCAACTCTGCCACCTGAATACTTCGGGGACCAATTTTGTATCCAGCGGAGGGTTCTGGAAACTCCTTCACCCATGCATTCCCTACGCCGGCCACGAGTTCTTTCTCCCCGTTGTTGTCAACATGGTACGAGCATCCATCCACTAGACAGTGGGCATTCCCTCACACTTGTCTTCTTCAAAGACTTTGTGTGGGGAATTAAGGTATGCCTCCGTGTTGTCCTTGATTTTTAGACTTTCGTCCTCGAGACAGTTTTCTCTGGCACAATCATGCAAGTCAGCCAGACCTTGCGCGAGGGGACTCTTTTTGTTTTGGCCATATCTGACCTCCACAGGAAAGCCTTGCATTGACAGAATCCAGGAAGTAATTCGGGAATTACTCACATTTCCGGCCCGGATTCTGTCACTTTGGAGATATTGCACAGGCTGGTGTGGAGTCTCCACTATGATGTGTTCCCCATGGATAAACGGGCGGTAATTCTTCAATGCCCACACCGTTGCCAGGAGTGCCTTCTCACAATCGTTGAATTTTTCCTCCACAGAGGATAAAGTTTTGCTCGCATAGGAGATTACTTTATTGACCTTGTCATGCTTTTGGTATAATAATGCCGTCAAGCACGTATTAGAGAACCCTGTCTCCAGGAAGAACTCCTTGTTTCTGTCAGGGTAAGCTAGGCAGGGCGCTTGTGAGAGGCTTCTTTTGAGTTGTCTTACTGCCTCGGCTTGTTCTGGACCCCATTCCCACTTGACCCCCCCTTCAGGAGATGAATCAGGGGTCTAGTGATCTCTGCGTAGCCTTTAATGAACTTTCTGCTGTAATTAGTCAGTCCAAGGAGGCTCCTTAGTTCCCGCAGAGTTTTGGGGTCTTTCAGTTTCTGAAGTGCTTCCACTTTCTTTTCCTGGGGACAGAGACCCTGAGGAGTAATCTCATGCCCCAAGAAATTAACACGGGTTCTACACCACTGTGCTTTCTGAAAGGAAAGTTTTGCTCCGGCGGCCCTGAACTATGTCAGAACATAACGGATCTCCGCTATGTGTTCCTCCACAGATGAACTTTTGATGAGGACATCATCTACATAAGCCAGGTTACCCCTGGCACCCAGGTCGGGCATGGCCTTATGTAGGAAAATGTTGAATTCATTGCCGGAGTTGAGGTATCCGAAGGGAGTCCGGGTCCAGGTGTACTGCTGGCCCCCAAAGGTAAAAGCCAGTTTGTATTGGTCCTCCCTACTCACAGACACGGTCCAGTATCCATTGGTCAGGTCTATTGCTGTGAATACCTGTGACCCCTGAATCTGGGCCAGCCCTTGGTCAATGTAGGGCAGAGGCCATCGGGAAGTATGGACCCGTTTGTTGAGCTCCCTAAGGTCGGCGCAGAGTCTCCACTGGCCGTTTGGCTTCAATATTCCCAGCACCGGATTATTGAAAGTGCTGTGGACTGGACGGATTATTCCCCAGGACTCTAGGTTCTTAATTATTTCAGTAAGGGACTCCATGGATGCGAGAGGCAAGCGATATTGCTTCACAAACACTGGAGTCATTCCAGGGTCCGTGGGAATTGTTGTGGTGTGGATGTCGGTGCGACCACAGTCATATGAGTCTACCGCAAAGAGATCTTGGAAATCCAAGAAAACTTGTTTCAACTTTTGCTTCTGTTCCAGAGTCACACAGGCATCAGCTAGGTTGACTCTCTCTTCCACCATCTGCCTGAAGCCTGGAAAGAATTCTGGTTTGGCTATCTCAGTGGCCTCCTCCAGCTGGGTGGAGAAGTCCCTGGTCAGAGTGCTGATTTGGACTGGAGGCTTCAGGTGGGAAAGGCAGCCCTCATGGACCTGGAAAATCACCTCATCCCTCCTGAAGTCACAAGTCACATCTTCCTTACCGTAAGGGCAAGAAGTGTACACCAGGAAGTTCCCCCCATGCCGGGTGAAGATCCTGTCTGGTGTTGTTTTGTCATCACTGTCACTGTCAAAACAGTCCTTGGGGATTGGTCCTAACAGTTCATTTCCTAGATCAATGGAGAAATGTCGGTCATCAACCGCCATTCCAATAATGGTGCCTGCGGCTAGAGTAATACTCTTTAAGTCACTGTTATCCACCTCTATTGGAATGGTGTCATGTTCTATGTTGACTAATGGAGTTGGGTTTACCCCCAACCCTTGCTGTTGGAGAGAAGCATTTAGATGTATATAAGCATCAGGGTTTTGCAATTTTTGTCCTCGTTTAACTTTCACTTCCAGGAAGAATTGTCTGGTCCTTTCTGGGATGGTGACTTCCTCTTTGATCTGAATTTCAACTGCATAAGGTAGCAATTGAGCTGACCTAAATGCTTTTTCTGGATCATCAAAGCCCATGGGATTATCCGCTAATCGGGACCAAGCTTTGAAGTTTATTAGGTCCAAACTAATGGCAAAGCGATTGAGAATGTCACTGCCTAAGTAAAAGGCGGCAGTGACGTCTCGCACGACCCAACAATTATGGACTATGCTCCTTTTGCAAATGGAGATTTTGAGCATACACCTGCTTGGCAGGAGATGTTTGGAATGAGGTGCTTCCAGGTCCATTTCCCATTTGTATATCAGTTTGAATGTGGGAATGGCTGGATCTTTTGGGAGTTGGCGGAACATGGCTTCGCTGATGAAGCTCTTACCGTTGTTCACACACCCTCAAGCGAGAACAGATTCCTTCCCATCATTTAACTGGACAGGGATGAACAACTGCTCTCCAATTTGCTGAATATCAGCCAGGCTCTGAGCTGATTTCACATCTTTCTGGACTATGGGAGTGGGAGTTTCTGATTGTGGATTAGTAAAGAATTTCAGGGTGTTTCCTTCCAGTGTTGAATACCACCTTAAACTGGAAAGAAGGTTGATTTTCAGAAATAGAGAGGACCCCCCATCACCAGTCTGTTGTCCTACTGCTATTACTGTCACGTCTGGAATTTGGTTGTTCTGGAAGTGAAATTCTACTTGGTCAGATTTTTGTTCAACCATGTGGCAGGGGCCATTTAAACTAACATGGTTGACACTCTGTTTTAATTTTATTGGTCGGCTAGTCTGGGTCCAGAGGACCTTGTTTACGCAATCTATTAGGGGTGACAACCTTCTCAGGAGGTCATTCCCTAGTAAACAAGGGGTGCCCTCTGGAGTCACTACTATGACCGGGTGTTTCACCTTGTGTCGCCCAATTTTAATGTCCAAGTCTGCAGTCCCCTCAACGGGAATTTCCCTCCCGTCAAAGTTCTGCAGTTGTCCAGGAAGAGAGGTGAGAGGAATTCGGTAATTCTCCCCCCTTCCTGCATTTAGTTCCTCAAAGGCCCTTTTGGACAGAAGGGTAGCTTGGGATCCAGTGTCCACCAGTGCCAAAATTGTACCCTGCCCCTGTACTTGTACCGGGGCATAGTATCTTCCCTCCTTCTCCTCAAGGGGGCACAGATAATGCACATTTTTGGACAACTGGTGGGCTAACTTTCTGGTTTTGGACATTGCTAGCGAAGAGATTTGGGCAGAATTCTGTGGAGAGCCTTGGGAATCTGAAAGAAAAGGTTGGCAACTGGAGATCAGAGCCATTGTGGGTTCCCCTGGTTCCGGTTCTGGGCCGCCCCCCCTTTTTGGAGGCAGTCACCAGGATGGGTTTGAACCAGGGGATTTCGGTATTGTCGGTTCTGGGATGAGATGATGGGCGGCGGTAGCTCAGTCTCCACATCTCCCCAGTCTGAATTGACCTGTACCTCCTCCACAAAGTGGGTCTGTTTGGGTCCTTTGTTTCTCCTACCTCCTCTCTGCTCCTTGGGTGGCAGGCTTTCAGGGGTAGGAGATTTTGTTTCCGGTTCCTGGTTTTCCAGGGGCTGTTTACAAGTTGGGAAGGAAGCTTCCTCCAAGGCTTTACACCCCCCTTCCCCTTGTGCCTCCTCCCTGGGAACCGGTGGGTTATCGGGGTGCTGCCCCGTCATTGTTCTGGAGCACCAGGTCCAGAGTTTGGGGCATTCTGCGGTGGCATGCTCATCTGAGGGTTCTGTTGAGCCCTCAGTATGTGACCCAGATCTCGTGCCATATTTTGGACCTGGCGCTCAAGTTGTGAAACCCGCTCAGGCTGATACGGGGCTCTATTTTCTCCCCTGGGCTGATCCCGGGAAGGGTAGCTATCCCTTCTCTGGTAGTACCCCTGGTTGGGAAGATTTTGGTACTCCTCACCCTTGGCCTCCCCTCTCCCGGATTAGGTTGTCTGGGCTCAGGGAATTGGGGAAAGAAGGATGGATGATTTTGGGGCTGGAAATTGGGTGGATACCTGGGGAAAAAGTTCTGCCCAGGATTTGGAGAATTTCTGCCCTCCTGAGGGAAGTTAGGAGGGAAGTTCCCCGGGTTAGGCGCTTGGCTGGATCCCCCCCCTTGGGCTGGAGGAGTCCACACATAACCCAGGATGGGTCGGTTTCCCTTGTAGCGGGGGACTTACATAGTCAGGGGAGCGGGGGACCCCATTTGTGGGACTACCTCCTCAACTCCCTGTCTGTGACTGGCCCGAGGGCCTTCTGGGCTGTGAATTATTTGGTGCAGGCAGGTTTTTAGGCCCCCCCATCTCCAAATCTAAAACGGGGGCAACCTTTACCCCTGCCCCCTTGGCAGCAGCAGGGGTGCTGTTGGTTTTGGGGTTTTTCGGCGCATTATTTTTATTTTCGATGGGCTTCTGCACCTCATAGATCCGGGTAGCCTGTTCAATGACCCAGTCTAAAGATCTTTTCTCATGAAAATCTCTCACGAGCTGGGTCATTATGTATTTGGGTAAGGCATGGAAAAACGTATTGATAAATTCTCTGCTATCCGTGCGCACCCTTCTGGTGGTCTGCGCAAAAGCACGCTTTAATTCTTGCACAAACTCTTGTGGGGCCTGATCCTCCCCACATTGCAAATTGTAGGCTGCCTTGCGAGCCTCTTGGGGATTTCTGTGCACAGAAAAATGTTTCAAGATGGCCGCCCTGTATGTGGACCACCTTGAATGATTTTGGTCCACAAGCCCCGCAAAGAAACTGGAGTACTCTGGTGAGAAGGTCCACTTTACATATTGAATACAGCTTTGGCTGTCCTTCAAATGAAAAGTCTCCATCATTTGCTCAAACAGCTCTAAGTGCTCCCAAACAGAATACTTGGCGTGATAACACTCCTTATTGCCTTAATTTGCTTCAATGGGTCCTTAAGCAAGGCCCTTTTTGCCTTATTGGCCTTTTTGGTTCGGGTAACCCTGGTCCATTCATCCTCTGACTCAGAGGCACTGCTCCCAGAGGTTCCTGTCTGATCTTCCAGGTTTTCCCGGATTCTGCGAGCCTGGGAATGGCTGGCAGAATGTGGGGACCTGGTCTCCTGTGTCCTGCGCCGTTCAGAGGAGTGTTCAGATTCCTCCTTGCTGCCAGGATTTGATGGGTACCCCCCCCCCACTGACCTAACTGGGCAGAAGTTTTCAGGATGCCCTTAATGGGCCTACTCTCCTGGGGTTCCCCACTAAATCGCACTGTGCTTGGGTGCCCATACCCGGATGCCCGCCCCTCCATTCCTGGGAGGTACTGGCCTATGGGACCCATACTTCTGGTTGGATAGTAATCTGCCATCCCTGTGGCCCGGTGCTCATGTGTGCCAGGGGACATGGGGGTTGCAGAGTCCAGGGACTGAGAGATATGAAGGCCTCTGGTACTAGGGCTCCTGAGGTTATGCTCAGGAGTCTCCCTCTCCCAGCGAACCTGGTCTCTATCCGCCCCTGCTCCCTGTTGCAATGCAAGAGCCTGCGCTTTCAGTTCCTCAGTTAAGGCCTTACTAGACTCTATCAGTCTCTCCTGCATCACTACCTGTTGCTGCAGCCTATCATTGTGCTGACAGAGAGCCTCATTTTCTCTCTGTGCCTCCTGATTGGTCCTGGAGTACTGGGCCAGTCTCTGCTGCAGGAGGGTTACCTCCTGAGCTGTGTCCCTATTGGCCTGCACCTTTCTTGCCAGAGCATCCTCCACCCTCCTGGTGTGCTCTAACAAGTTCTGGTGTTCTTTTTGGAGGTCACCCAGTCCCTGGAGGGTCAGGTGATTTTCTTCCATTTTCCTTTTTAAGTGGCAGACTTCCTGGCCTAAGGTATCCCTTTCCTGACTAAGAGTCTGCATCTGTGCCGCCAGGTCGTCCCTTTGCCTTTGGAAGGCACCAGCTTTCTGGTGTTCTTCATCAAACTCTGCCTGGGTATCCAGGTCTTTCAAAATCAATTTATTGCTTTCCTCTTTCTCTCTGTCTAGTTGGATTTGCAGGGTGGCTACCTGCTGTGTGCATGCCCTGTTGAAATTGATCTGTTGCTCCAGCTTTTTCTGGCTCTCAAGGAGTCCAGACTGTATTGGTGCTCCTTCTGCAAAGCCAGAATTCTGGTATCCTGGTCCGTCTTTTCCTGTTGCAGTCTATCCATGTCCTCTTTTATTTTAATGATATACTGCCTACTATCATTTTCTGACTCCTGGCTCCTCTGCAGCCTCTGCTCAGAAGAGACCAGGTCAGGTTGGGCCTTTTCTAATGGCATCTGTTGCCTACTTGCCAGATCTTGGCCTTCAGCACATTTATCCGGCATGGCTCCCATATATAGATACAAATATGCCGCTATCCTAACCATCTTGTCGTGTTCATCTTTAACTTTAGGAGCCATGTATAATTCACTCAGGGCCACATGTAATGGACCCTGATCTCTCCATATATCTGACTCTGTTTCAGTGACCTGTTGCGCAATTGTCTGCAGCCAGACCGTTTGGTCCTGATGAGTCCACTCACCTCTCACAAATAGCTTATGTAAGAAGTGCTCTCTGGCTATTTTCATATCTACCAAGGTCGTCATTCTGGAATTTGAGTTCCTTCCTGACTTACAGAAGTTTGTATTTTATTTTTGCAAAACAGACCTTTCCCTTAGAGCGTCCTTTTGAGGAGTGCTTTACAGCGTAACACAGCATGGTGATCCGACCGGATGTATGTATCTTGTCAGTTAGCACACTGTATTAATTTGCACAAGTGATAGACCTAATCCGGAATCCCCGGCTACGAGCCCCCAATTTGTAAGAAGATTCAATTCAACACTACAGCTAAGTCAATGCCTAGTCTGGGATACTGAATGGAAACCCTTATTGATATATCTTTATGTCCAGTTCATGAGTTCTGGATGACTACCCCTATATAACACCCCTCTCTAAGAATCCCCCTGACCCCACTGAGCCAAGAAGTAGTTCTGTTTTGCAAGTTTAAAAGGTTTATTGGAGAAATAAAACAAAATATAGATACCACGCTTTTATAATAAATTAATGATCGATATCGCCCTTATAAATATAATGTTAATCAACAATGGGTAATCTGACACTAGCACACTTCATTATAATCAATGAGGAGTTAGTATAGGATGGATCAAGTAGCAAAAATACTTTTATGATTTCAAGGGAAAAGCAATGAGGAATAAAATGCAGTACAGAAATCACTTTTTCTCTGGCAATTCACCCCCCTCCCCTATGCAATGTAAGAAATGGAAGTAGATGGAAAGAGGAGCACACAGTTCTCAGGAATGCAATCAAATACAATACGAAATTCAGTTCCCCCCAGCAAGCTTAGAGAAAACCGGTATGAGTTTTAAAACACAGGCCCAAGTGCTTTGAATGTGGTGGCAATGAAGTGAGAAATATGCTGAAAATGCTTTTAATTCCCTTTAGGAGGTTCAGGGTGAGTGAGAGATACTTGTGATGAGCGCAGGCTCACTTTAGCAATGATTCAGGGATGGTTATTAAGAGGCAAACACATTTTTAGCAGAGGAAAGCAAAAAGCTGCTATCTTTTTAGAGGTAAAGAAATCAGGCCAAATCGCAAATCGCGGCAAAATTCGCGAGTGCGTGAATCGTGATTACGGCAAAAGTATAAGGAGTAGCAAGTCCAGAGATATGAACGATTTTGTAAGGGTCGTTTTTCGGATTTAAAGTAACTCAAATTGACAAGTGACAGCTATGCAGCTGCAGAATTGACAAGTGACAGTGGTGCAGCTTTACAAAATGACAAATGACACGATTTCTAGGAGGCTGTTCTACTTAGGTTAAAATAGTTTGGATTAGATTATTTTAACTAAGAGATTGGTTCTGCACAGTTCTGCTAGGTACTCACAATATAAATTTGAAATAGGCCTCGCCACGGATCTGGTCAGGTTTTGGACTGGACTCCGGTTCTGGTCTCGGCTCTTCACAGTGATCTGGGTCAGCTCTCTGGTTCTGCTCACAGCGGTCTGGGTCACTCTGGATCTCTGGTCTGGTCTGTCCGGATACAGCGGTCTCTGCACGGCTCCTGGATCTCTGCACTGGTCCTGGCAAAAGTTCTTGGCAAGGGATTCAAGCAGCTCACCCGGCTGTGAGTAGCTTGCAGTGATTTGAGGCCTGCTGCAGAGAACTCAGCTTGTGGTTTTAGGCCTCTGATTTAGGTTCTAAAGTATAAGTTCTAGGTTCTGGAGTATGTAGCTGGAGTCAGTCTGGAACTGGTATCTTCTGGATGTTGTGTGGTCCGGCAACACGCTCCGCAGCAACTGGATTTGAATGTCCTCTCTAGCTCCCAGTGGCTCTTTTTATGTCTTTTGAAAGTGGGTGTGTGCGCAGCATCACTAAGCCAACCCCTCTCTCAACTGATCATTGGTCAAGCTTTTCTCTCTTCCTTGATAGGGGAAAGGAAATGTGAGTCATGGTGATGCTGTTTTATGGCTTGCAGAAAGGACACTCCCCTGTCAAATTGCACACAAATCTATATTTGACCCAAATACATATTCCACAGATACACAGTTGTTTGTCATTGCATACACACATCATGCATTAATGATGGGAGGCACTGTTCCAACCCTGGCGTTTCTAGGAGCTTGGGTAAAGAAATGGAAACTTTTTGCGCTTTTTAGTAGCTTTCCCCATATCGGATTTTTCTCCAAATTTATACAATTGTGTGCAAGGCATGTGGGCATTTAGATAAGGAAGTGTCAGATTTTTAACATGCATACATTTAGAGTAACAGCCTCTTTTCCGCTCGTAAACCCCCAGATCATACCACCGGGTCCTAAAACCTCTTAAAATGTGGGCAGAAAAATCACAAGAATTATGGTATCATTTAGATAATTTTGACAAGTCCGCACCATGAGTTATACATCTTTCTTAAAATCATATTCTGGCCAACAGGGGTGTGTCTTCCCAGGTCACATGGTGGAGAAACCAGTCTATCCACTTTCTTTAAGCTCAGCCTGTCCTCAATGGGGGCTGCCCCTCCCCGTTTCTGCCAAGAGTAAACCACTTTACGACCCCCCCAATAAACCATCTGCCTGAGTCAAGGAAGGGCTTTGTTCAAAAGGAAGCCATTTACGACCCCCCCCCCAATAAACCATCTGCCTGGGCCCTTTGTTTAGTTTCCTGCAGTCCCCAGGTAATTCAATCAGAGAGTGTGTGACCTCCTTTTGGCAGGGGCAACAGAATGCAGCCAGGCCTGGGAACCTGCTGATCAAGTTTCAACTCCTGTGGGGGTAGATGTCAGGCAGAATTGGAATCTCTTTAAGCCAGTTTTTAGCTACATGTCATTTTGGGTTCCCAGTTTAAATCAAACTTACAATTTTTACACATACAGCTAGAATGCTGATTCTAAGTTCAAAACTATGACATTTCAACAGTGACAAACTATGTGACACTCAAAAGTAGGTCACTCATTTATTCTAAACATTTCGATTTTAGTGTCTTTCAGTTCAGTTTAGCACTCAGCCAGTCTTGTTATCAACATTATTTTGGGCTCTTCATCTTCCCAGATTTTGTAGGCACACAAAACTTCATTCTGCCAGATGTCTGCTGGTGTTCAGTGAGATTTTTGGATGTGTTGCAATGTTTGAAAATAGGCATTTTGAGCTGGCATTCAGAGAAACCAAAGGTAATTTTAAAGCGTTTTTTTTTTAACAGGCGCTGCTGTTTTACCTTTGGCACCCATTCCACTCATGGCACCCTGGCCCATCATGCTTGCACTGGTGGGTGGCAAGTTAGGCAACCATTTTGGTGTGCGCACAAACTGCGTGGTTCTCCTGAATTCTGGCGCACATGTGGGCTTTTTGGCCATCTTGGATTTTCTAAGCCCACAGCACCAAATGTTGCAGCATGATAGCTCAAACGTGGGTCAGGACACCCAACAACTGCTAAATTGGAGGGGGGACAGAAAACCCCATAGAATACCTGGCTGTTCGGTGAGTGTAACTACCATGCCATGTGCACTGTTGAATTGGGGGATGGGGGGGCAGAAAACACTATAGCGTACCTGGCTGTTGGGTGAGTGTAACTACCAGCGCATGTGCACTGTTGAATGGGGAGTTAGGGGGAGGGCAGAAAACCCCATAGCTTACCTGGCTTTTGGGTGAGTGTAACTACCATGGCATGTGCATTGTTGAATTGGGGGGTGGCGCGAAAACACCATAGTGTACCTGGCTGTTGGGTGAGTGTAACTACCAGCACATGTTCACTGTTGAATTGGGGGGGGGCGGCAGAAAACACCATGGCGCACCTGGCTGTTGGGTGAGTGTAACTACCAGGGCATGTGCACTGTTGAATTGGGGTTGGGGGCGAGAATACCCCATAGCGTACCTGGCTGTTGAGTGAGTGTAACTACCAGGGCATGTGCATTATTGAATTGGGCATATGTACAACACCTATCAGCAGTGGATGTGTACAATTTCTTTATTGGTCACTTATTAGGCGCTTATACAATTGGCAAAACTGTTTCAAAGCGCCCACAGGGCAGACAGGGTAGGGAAAGGGGAAGGTAGACAATGAATTACAGCAAGGATACATAATTGCATTAATAGTACAAGTAATGAGAATAAAGGGAAGGGGAGACAAACCTACTATGCCCTGTGAGTGTTCTGAACGTGCATGTGCAGAGGGGGAATGCAATGTGCAACACAGTAATAGCATGCCTGAGTGCAAGGCCTTGACAGGGGTATCTTAAATGACCAAAATGATCATGTGCATGTATAACATCAAATCCATACTGCATGTACCAGAATGCATCACACCAAAGTGACATTATCAAGCACAAACACAATAACAACGCACACGACCTGATGCACAGACTGATAATACTTATGATTCCGAACACCCCACCTACATACCACTAGTGTCCCACACACCAATTAGCCAGGTCCCCTGCCTGTTTGAAGTGCACATACACATATGATATGAAGTTGAAATGATTAGCCACAGATATCTATGATTCAGACACATGGCCATAATATGATTATTGTATTTGAACACAATAATAACACACACATCAGTCTCATTTGTGTGTGTTGTAGTGAAAGGGTCAGAGGTCATGGTGGCTGTGAATGGGCCATGTCAAAGCTGCTGCACACCACATACCCACCAGGCATATTGACAATGCGTATTTGCTTCATGTCAATCATCAGGCTATCATCGCTTTCTCCATCCATCAAGTTCCTTGTATGGTACCTCTCAGGGAACATGCAAACATCCATCATTTTGCTATAATCAGTGAAGCTGTTCAACCACTCACATGCAGCACGTCATGTACCTTCAGGCATGTACAGAAGTCACGAATTTAGAAGCACATTTTCAATGCAGATGAACGTCCTTACCCGTGTCAACCATGCCTACTAGGTCTGCGGCACCCAGCAGGGTATGCCATGTCGGGCACACCGGCTGTGTCAGGCCGAAGACTATTTTCCTGGCCGTTAAACAATGCCACCTGCTGATGGCACTAACACACTGACACCTGGACAAGCCACAATTGCATTTAGCACTTGACATTACATTTACATTGATGACTGTAGACATATATCCCTGACATCACCCTGATCCTACTCAAAATGGCACATACAATGCATGGCATCCCATCACACTCAGAATGCACATTTCTACTATCCAAAATAGGACATATGCTATGTAACCAGCGTTTTACATGTGCAATTTTGCATTGTTTAGTGAACACTATACAAACTGTGACAACATGATATGGGCACAAGTATGACATTCTACACTTTCTGTTGCTCCCGTTGCTGGTTGTCCCCTGAAGCCAAGGCTGATGACCCCTGTGAGGCAACAACACAACCAGCACGAGCAGGGATATAACCATGCCCATATCTGTACTTGTACAATTGAACAGACATTTGGTCTGTTAAAGGCGAGGTTCCGCTGCCTGAGTAAATCGGGGGCCGCACTTATGTACAGCCCTGTGAAGAGGGAAAGATAGTCCTTGCCTGTGCCATGTTGCACAACATGTGTATCAGGCGCAACGTCCCACTGCCCCCCCCGACATGGACATGCATCCCCCAGAGGCAGAGGAGGATGTGAGTGATGAAGAACTGCCAATTGCACATCGCTGTGATGGCATGGATGGCAGTGTTGGACGAGAGGAACTTATTCAACACTATTTCTGATCACTTGACACATACAGATGGCACAGGCCAGCTAGCGAACGGTGGCGCTGCCCCGTGATGTAACACCCACGCGGCGGCGTGATGTTGCACGCCGCCGCGTGCTGCATAAATAAACGGGGCGTTCCCGGCCGCATCAAAGCGACTGGGAAGCCCGAACTGCAAAGACGTGTGTGTGTGTGTGTCTGTGCAGTGCGGGGGCTTACGGGACCGCATGGGGGCCCCGACCGACCCCCAACAGCAGGCTCCTCAGGCTCTGGTGCTTGCAGTTCTACAGCCAGTGGCCGCTCCACAGCTACCCCCTCAACCCCAAGAAGGCGGTCAAGCTCCTGTGCCTCAGGGGCCACCGGTGGTGCAGCCAGTTGCCCAGTTAGGACCTCCTATCATGGCCCAAGCGCGAGCCCATGCAGCCCTGCAGACCATCCCAGATTTGATGCATCGGGCCCGCCGTCCAGCATGGGGCCTAGGTGGAGGAGGTGGGTTGGTCGCCTCGACATGTACTTCCGGGCCGCCCATGTGACAGATGACGACAGCAGGGTGGCTACGATGCTGTACTCCGCTGGGCCGTCGGTCCAGGACATTTTTTAATCGCTTCCTGCGGGGGATGGCATTTATGATCAGCCAAGGCGGCACTCCTGGCCCACTTCCTGCGCCTTGCCAACGTGGACTATGAGAGGTTTGTCATGCTGTCGGCCGGGAAACCACCAGGAAGAAGATGCGGACAGAGCCACACAAGTCCCGCAGTGGCGAGAAGTGGCATGGACCCCACATGAAGAACTGGTGACGCACGCCTGCAAGATAGAAGGTAACGGGCATAGCAGGAGACCCGGGAGATGCTCAGCATATAACTGCATCAAGATTGCATAGCCTCATCAGAGCGGTGATCACTTTGAAGCTCAAGTGAAGTACAGTAGTAATCTCCTGCGTCACAGCGGGGAACCCTTTGAAACTCAAGAGAAGTACGGGAGTAATCTCTCTTGTCACAGTGATAACACTAAGAGAAGTCAGAGAGGGAAAACCCGGGAGTAGTCGCACTTAACACAGTGGTGACACTAAGAGAAGCCTCAGAGTAGGAAGTAAACTATTGGAATTGTGGAACAAGTCTGTAAAACTAAAAACACTTTTGAGAACTATTGGGTGGGTCAGGAGAAGGGAGTCTGTCTCCTGCCCCAGAACCCTTTGTTGAATCAGAAACAGGAGCAAAAGATTGGAAAAGACTGAACCAGTTTACCAAGAGACAGGAGCCATTCTCCTGGTATTTTGTGTTCTATAAATGCTGAACTTTTTTGTAACTTAATGGTAGGATTAGAGTAGGTTTTGGACAGAAGACAGAGACTCTTTCTTGTGAGCTTCACCCTGATGACGAGTACCAGAGTTACCGTAGAGTGGGTAGCGGTAATCCTGTAGAGATAGGGAAAGATAGCTTCTTTTTGCTGATTAGTTAATAAACCAGATTTCAAAATGCCACCTCTTTGTCCGACTCCTCACTCCACCTCGCCACAGTCTGCAGCATGTGTTCTAGCTATATCTGTAGCTTCTTATCAACTTTGAGATGGAGCCAACTGAGTTTGTCCTCCCCCGTTTCTACAGGTGATATCAAGAGGGCATTAGAACCTCCCGGTTTAGAGTCCTGATTTCTCCCCTCTCAACAGCCTCTTTACTCCTACTCCATTCCTGCTCCTCCTTGACACCAGGCACTTGTTCCTCCTTGTGTGGGCTCATCCCTGTCCTCTGCCTTGGGCCAGAAGTGCACTCTTCAACCAGCCTGCTCTGGCTATCACCTGCACCACATCCTGATGTTCCACTCCAGCCTATTCCTGATGGTCTCCAACCACCTCCTGCTGATTCCCCACTCCAACAGACTGAGGTTCCTTGTCCCCCTCTCACCCCAAGCTTCCTGCCCTCAAAGCTGCCTTCACAATTTTTTTTCTGCATGGCCAACTAGTTCTAAAATCCTGCCACACCATCAGTCTCCAACACCCACACTACTCTGGGTTGCGCTGGCCATTTTATATGCTGTGGGCCCTAGTTGTGTGAGTGTTTGCACCAGTGTATGATTGCTTAGCCATGATTGGTTCCTGAACCAATTGTGTAGGGTTGAGATTTATTTATACAGCAAGGCAGGTGAACCATGGCTTGGATTTGCTATTCCCATCTGTGCATCCATGTCAACAGCTGCATCAGAGCTGTGTCTCTGTGAATTAGCAGTGAAGGTAACCAGTGTATATGTAATGCTAATGCAACATTTCGTTGTTTGGGGGCTCTTTCTAGGCCTGCCTGTGGGAAAGTATAGGAGGCTGTGAGGCTGATTGGGTTGCCCTTAAAAGGCTAGCGATTGTGTGTACATGTGGCGGTCCCCTGCCTGATGACGTGGATTGAGGGTGACCAGGAAATGTGACCGATGCCTCTCCCTGAGTCCATCATCCGCCAACTCTGGGAGACCCTCTCCACCCCCCTTGGTCACCCTGCTAGATATTCCCAGAGTTAGGCAGAGGACTTAGTCAAGTATTTCCCGCTCTTCACTCCTAAAACTCCTATCGGGTACGTACTTAGGTAGGCCACAATACCCTCTGAGCCAGGCTTGCTTTCTTATGTAATACTGGAAAGGAATAGCACTGTAAAGCTAAGGACCACTTTGTCTCTGGGTGGTATCCTTCTGTCACGCTGCGCGCTCGCGGGCATCACTTACCTTTCCTGGGGTCCCTGGTCCATGGCCGCAGCGGTCTCCTCCTTCATGGAGGCTGTACCCGCGGTGGCGTCTCTCCTCACGCCGACCCGCGGTCCGGATGGGCTCCGTGGACGCCGCCATCTTGCGAGGATCTGCGCATGCGCGGATCGCCAGTATTCGACGTCCCGCGCATGCGCAGTGTCGGAACATGCGTTCCAAGCCTCGCTTTGACCCCGGGCCTTAAAAGGGCACTGCATACGCAGGGACAACGCGTCTCAACGCGGTTGTTACTGTGTATGCGCTGCTGGAGTCCTGGCGCTCGTGCCCCAGCCCTCCAGTTCCCTGCTCTGCCTTATTCTGCCTAGCCCTGCCTCATTTCCTTATCCCCTTCTTGCTCCTTGGTCCTCCTAACCCTTGCTTCCCTGTTTTGCTGGTCCCTGGCCTGCCTCCTGGTTTAGGGTGTTTTGCTGGGTCCTTGCCTGCCTCCTGGTTTAGGGTAGGGGAGGTCCTGTCTGGGTTCCTAGAATCTTCTTATCTGCTAGGAAGTGGGGATTCCCCAGTCTGTATTGCTTTTCCTTGCAGTCTGTTCTCCTTTGCCTGTCTTGTGCCCTGCCGGTACCTGTGCCTTACTGCCTTCTTGGAAGTTCCTGTGTTCAGCTCCGCTATCATCGGTGTCTTCATCAAGCCTTCTCAGCCAGTGGAAACACTGTCCCGACGTCACGCAAATTCTGAGAAGTGCCACCCGTGGCGTTGGGAGTTGGTTCAGTGCCGTCCTGTCTTATATCGTCAGGAGGGGATTGGGCTAATTTCTTGCGCTACCCATTCATCGGCTATAGATACACCGACATACTGGCAACCTCAACTCCACGGTCTACAGGAAGAAAAGGTAACCAACGATCTCGTGAAGACTCGTTTAACAGATTGAGACGCCTCTCCCCAAGTCTCGACATGGACGACATGCAGGAACTACGTGAAGAAATGCATGCCATGCGTCTTGAAATGACCACCCTCCACCAGGAGAACAACACCCTCAGACAAGCGTTGGACCGGTGTTTGGCTAATCCCGCACAACCAGCTACACCGCCTGAGAACTCCATGGCTTACACTACTCCGATGAAGTATGATGGTGACCCGCGTCGAGCGGCAGAGTTCTGTACACACTGTCGGATCCATTTCCAGTTCAGGTCAACTCATTTTGGTCAAGACAAGGCCAAGATCGGGTATATCCTTGGAAACCTAACCGGCAATGCACTTGCTTGGGCCACACCTTTGGTCTCTACCAACAGTCCTCTATTGGGTGATTTCGCTGCCTTCGAGAAAGCCTTTTTGGACGTCTTTAAACCGCCCAATTTGGCAGCCATGGCCCAGAATCAATTAATGGAGATCAAACAAGGGTCAGGTGACATCATCCACTACATCAGTCGGTTTCGACAATTAGCAACCGATTCACAATGGCCCGAAATCACTCAAAAAACCTTGTTTCGTCGGGGACTACGAGAAGAGTACAAAGACGAATTGCTGCACATTCCGGAGCCAGAAACGTTGCCTGCATTGGTGGAACAAGTCTTACGCATTGACCACAGGTTAACCGAACGACGGAGTGAACGTCGCAGATTTGACAGGTATCAACCGGTCCTTCCAGTACAGAACCCCGGACCGGCTGTTCCTACCGATGTGGGTCCAGAACCCATGCAGTTGGGTGCCATCCGAGGCCCGTTGTCCGAGACCGAAAAGAAAAGAAGACGACAGAAAAGCTTGTGCTTGTATTGCGGTGGTTCTGGCCATTTTCTAGGCACCTGTCCGCTACGCCCTCTGAAGAAACAGGAAAACTAACAGGCCCGTTGTTTGAGGCGAAGGCAGCAGCGGGCCGCCTTTCTGAATCTGACCTTCCTCCCATGAACCCGGTACCCTTGTTGATCCTGAAAGTCGGTGTTGCCTGGCTAGGGAAGTGTATGAAAACCTGGGCCCTTCTGGATTGTGGAGCATCCGGCAACTACATCGATGCCTCATTCGCGATTGCCAATGGGATCCGTTTACATTACAAGGAACGACCAACAGTGGTCGAGGTGATCGATGGTTCTACTTTGTCTTCTGGTCCGGTTTGCCAACAGTTCGATCCCTTGTGGCTCTCTGTGGAAGGGCATCTCGAACGAATCTCATTGGACGTCATCAAGTCTCCCTCATTTCCGGTGGTGCTGGGTTTACCATGGCTGTTATATCACAATCCTCAGGTCGACTGGACCGCTCGTTCCCTGGTGTTCTCTTCGACACGTTGTCCTCGGGACTGTGTACTTCACGAAACCTTTCCTGCAATTTTGGAGTCCCTCAATCCTGCTGACGTATCTGCCCGTTTATGTGCCACTCAATCGGTACCTCAAGAATATGCTGGATACCACAAGGCGTTCTCCAAGCCTGAGGACATACCATTACCACCCCATCGGCACTTTGATTGTTCCATTGACGTCCTGCCTGGTGCGGTCATTCCCCACGGCAAGATCTATTCGTTGACTCAACTCGAGAAAGGCGTCCTACAGGAGTACATTACGGATTGCCTCAACAAGGGCTACATAGTGCCGTCCAAGTCCCCCGCAGGATTCACGTTATTCTTCGTCAAAAAGAAAGAGGGCACTTTGCGCCCTTGTATCGACTACCGTCAACTAAATGAGATCACGAGGAAAGACAGGTACCCATTACCACTCATCCGGGACATCATCGAATCCCTGAAATCCGCACAAATCTTCACCAAGCTGGATCTAAGAGGGGCCTATCACCTGGTGCGGATTAAGAAGGGAGATGAGTGGAAGACGGCCTTCAAAACACCTATTGGTCACTTCGAGTACAGGGTGATGCCGTTTGGACTCTGCAACGCCCCGGCCGTCTTCCAGCGGTTCATGGACGATGTCTTTTCGGACCTTATTGGAATATCTGTATGGGTATACCTTGATGACATTCTGGTTTTTTCTGACACTCGTACTGCACACGTTGCGCATGTTCAGGAAGTTCTCCGTAGACTAACAGACAACGGCCTGTATGCCAAAATAGAAAAATGCCAATTTCATAGGGAAAGCATGGAATTTCTGGGCTATGTGATCAGCAACACAGGAGTGCAGATGGATCCCGCAAAACTACAAGCTATACGAGAATGGAAACCGCCACATGGCGTGAAGTCGCTTCAAAGGTTCTTGGGCTTCGCCAACTTTTATCGACGCTTCATTCCACGCTTTTCTCAACTGGCCAACAGCCTAACCCGCCTGACCAGTACCAAGGTGCCGTTTCTCTGGGACACGCAGGCCGAGGAGGCATTTCTGGGATTGAAAAGATCTTTCATGTCGGCTCCTGTTCTTAGACATCCAGATGAGGAAAAGCCATTTGTGGTTGAAACAGACGCTTCGAACTACGCAATTGGTGCGGTCTTACTACAGCAAGATGCAATCACGGGAACAGAGCACCCGGTGGCTTACTACTCAAGGAAATTGTCAGTGAGTGAGAGAAACTATGCGGTGATAGAAAAGGAATTACTAGCGATAAAGGCTGCTTTCGAGGAGTGGCGACATCACTTGCTGGGTGGGAGGTACCCGGTGGTGGTTCGTACAGATCACCGTAATCTACAGTTCCTGCGCTCTTTGCAATGCAGAACCTCCCGTCATGCTCGTTGGGCCTTTTTCTTTTCGCAGTTTGATTTCACCGTCACGTACATTCCTTGTTCCCAGAACACTAAGGCTGATGCCCTGTCTCGGTCTCTGGAAAACAACGTTGAAGGTGCCAAGGAACCGGAGCCTCTGATAGCGTCAAAACATTTTCTATCGATGGTGACTCCCCAGCTCCAACAGTTGATAGAGGCCACACGTACGGATCCCTTAAAATCACAGATACTACAACGCGCTGACATCAGAGAACGTGACGGCTTGTTGTTCTTCAAGGACCGTCTGTACCTTCCCACCTTGGAACTCCAGAAAATCGTTCTACAGAATTGCCATGATTCCGTTGTTTGTGGTCACTGTGGAGTCTGCACAACACAAGAACTGGTTGCACGGCAGTACTGGTGGCCTGGATGGGCCACTCTGGTAAAGCACTACGTGGACTCCTGCCCTGTATGTGCCCAGACCAAGATTCCTCGCAAAAGGCCCATTGGTCTCCTGAAACCCACGCCTACGCCTCCGTACCCTTGGCATACCATCGCCACGGATTTCATCGTTGACCTGCCCCTGTCTGGTGGTTTCACGTGTATAATGGTGGTGGTGGACTGTTTCACCAAGACTGCTCATTTCTTGCCCTTTCCTAAACTGCCCACTGCCTCCCAGATGGCACGACGTTTTCTACACAAGGTGTATCGTCTTCATGGTCTTCCGGAGAAGATTCTATCAGACCGGGGGTCTCAATACATCTCTTCCTTTTGGGACAAACTGTGTCGGCATTTGGACATTCAGCGAGCCCTGAGTTCCGGCTACCATCCGCAGACTAATGGGCAGACGGAACGCACCAAACAGACCCTTGAGCAATACCTACGTTGTTATGCCAATGCTACCCAAGACAACTGGTCGGAATGGTTGGACACCGCGGAAGCAGCTTACAACAACGCTGTTCATTCCGCTACCGGACTCAGCCCCTTTTTCTGCTCCACTGGTCTTCATCCCAGATTGCTGCCAGTTCATCCTACATTTTCCAGTGCCGTACCATCTGCAGATGCCCTGGTGTCCCTGATCCGCGATCAACATCGTCTGGCGGCCGGTACCTTGGCAGTGGCACAAGCACATATGAAGGAGCGGGCTGACAAGAGACGGAGCCCTGAGCCTGTTCTTCATGTTGGGGACAGGGTATGGCTGTCCTCCAAGAATCTACCGGTACGCAACTTACCTGTGAAACTAGCCCCCCGCTTTTTTGGTCCCTTTCGCATCATTGGGCGTATTTCGTCTGTTGCCTTTCGTTTGTCTCTGCCTCGTTCTTGGAGGGTCCATCCTGTCTTTCACGTCTCCCTCTTGAAGCCCTATGTGCCCGATGTTATGGGTCGTACCTGTTCCCGTCCTGCCCCGGTTTTGGTTCGGGGGGTTCCTGAATTTGAGGTGCAGGAGATATGTGATTCACGGATTTGGCGGGGTGCTCTGCAGCTCCTGGTCAGCTGGAAGGGTTATCCTGCTTGTGACCGCACTTGGGAACCACGCTCCTTCGTGCATGCACCGCGCCTGGTTCGGGACTTCTATCTCCGCTATCCTTGGAAACCCGGTGCTCCGGGGTTGTCCGGGAGGGGGTATGGTGTCACGCCGCGCGCTCGCTCGCGAGCGTCACTTACCTTTCCTGGGGTCCCTGGTCCACGGCCGCTGCGGTCTCCTCCTTCATGGAGGCTGTACCCGCGGTGGCGTCTCTCCTCACGCCGACCCGCGGCCCGGATGGGCTCCGTGGACGCCGCCATCTTGCGAGGATCTGCGCATGCGCGGATCGTCAGTATTCGACGTCCCGCGCATGCGCAGTGTCGGAACATGCGTTCCAAGCCTCGCTTTGACCCCGGGCCTTAAAAGGGCACCGCATACGCAGGGACAACGCGTCTCAACGCGGTTGTTACTGTGTATGCGCTGCTGGAGTCCTGGCGCTCGTGCCCCAGCCCTCCAGTTCCCTGCTCTGCCTTATTCTGCCTAGCCCTGCCTCATTTCCTTATCCCCTTCTTGCTCCTTGGTCCTCCTAACCCTCGCTTCCCTGTTTTGCTGGTCCCTGGCCTGCCTCCTGGTTTAGGGTGTTTTGCTGGGTCCTTGCCTGCCTCCTGGTTTAGGGTAGGGGAGGTCCTGTCTGGGTTCCTAGAATCTTCTTATCTGCTAGGAAGTGGGGATTCCCCAGTCTGTATTGCTTTTCCTTGCAGTCTGTTCTCCTTTGCCTGTCTTGTGCCCTGCCGGTACCTGTGCCTTACTGCCTTCTTGGAAGTTCCTGTGTTCAGCTGCGCTATCATCGGTGTCTTCATCAAGCCTTCTCAGCCAGTGGAAACACTGTCCCGACGTCACGCAAATTCTGAGAAGTGCCACCCGTGGCGTTGGGAGTTGGTTCAGTGCCGTCCTGTCTTATATCGTCAGGAGGGGATTGGGCTAATTTCTCGCGCTACCCATTCATCGGCTATAGATACACCGACATACTGGCAACCTCAACTCCACGGTCTACAGGAAGAAAAGGTAACCAACGATCACGTGAAGACTCGTTTAACACCTTCACCAGATTAACGGGGGGCATGGTCCGTGGCCAACATACATTTTCAGACAGTCCAGTTGAATTTGACGGTCTCGCTGACCCACCTAAAGGCCAGGCACTCAAGTTTAATGGTTGTATAATTATTCTATGGGGTTTAAGCTTCCAACTGCCAGATAATTGGCTGCTCTACGCTGTTCGGCTTGAGAAAGCACTGCCCCCAAACCTACTCGAGGACCCTTTCTGCAAGTTAAACAGATCATTAAAATTGGGCATTATCTGGAAGGAGCATTGAGAAAGGGACTGTTTCATTGTCATAAAATCCTTTTTGGTACTCTCAGTTCATTGAATGAGATCAAATTTGAATGCTTTCAGCTACTCAGTCAGATGTCCTGCACTGTTTGTAAAGTTTGGAATAAAATGCTAGTGAAGCGTATTTGTGCTAGATGGAATTACAATAATAGGTCTTAGACCAAATAATCGGACAGACTCAAAACTATTATGGAAAAATACTACTTTAGTCTCTGTTTAATAAAGCAGGGAGACCTAACAAACATGGGACTGATGCTTGCACACTCATAAAGCAGCTTGATTACATAGAGGTCTTATATCTTAAAATGTGTCGTCTAGATGTCATTCTATGTGGCAAAATACAAAACCTATTGAGGGAAGGGAACAATGAGTCTGATGGCACTAATATGCCTTGCTTCATTAATGCGGAGATGGTCTCAAATATACCTTCATCCGCCTCTCTGGACATAGGGTATTGCTTTGCTCGTGGTAAAAGTGATCCTGCTTTAATAAAATTTTAACTGCCCCAATCCCTTTTAATTAATCCACATCATATGGGCTCTTGGTCCACAAAAGCTCTGGCACTTTTTCTAAGTCTTCCTGGAAAAATTACGGCCTTTTGTTTACCAATGCCATTCTCTGCGGTATTTCTATATTCTTCACTTTATTCCAATAAGTGATACTTCGCTAAACAGTTCTTAGTCTGTCAAATCTGTCCAGCTGTATCCTTCACTGAGGGCTATCACTATTCTCCATACTCTTTCCTCATTGTCTGTCCCATGAAGAATCACCCTTTCTTCTCTGACCACTGCTGCTTCTAATCCTAAGGGAATGATCTTCCCTTCCTCGTCGTCCATAGGAATTTCTGGCCTGAACAAAAATGTATCCGGTATTGTCAATAATTTACCTGCCAAGCTGGGTAACCATGACAGTAAAATAGTTACTCCATACAAAAATACTTCTGGAGCTAAAGGCACCCTTTCGTAATGCGTTCTGGCCTGTAAAGGCTAGTATTAACACCCCCACATTCATTGAGTGTATCCCTGGAGTAGAGCATACTATTCCTTCGTCAGTAAAGGATATCGCCATGTTAAGTTTTGGCATAAAGTCATATCCCAAATAATTAACTACCATCTGCCTAGAGTATAATTATGGCATTGACATGTCATGTTCTCCTATAGAAATTGGTAATTTGTCTGTGAAAGGAAATAAATTAATCGCACCAGAGAGTCAAGCATTGATTGCAGTTCCTGATATTTTCCCTCACAGACACAGGAACAAGTGGCTCCAGTGTCTACTAAAAATGAAAATGTCTTGCCTCCTATCGTCACCTTGACTCTTGGTTCCTCTTGGTGGTCTGGTGTCACTGATAGTACTGAACACATCAAGTCACTCTGTGGTCTGTCCTATTGTGGATATAAATTAATCTGCGTAGCTGTGAAAGGATTTCCTCCTATCTTAGTTACACCCCTTTTTGGGTGAGGGTGCCTGCTGTGTTCCTGAAGTTCTGTTCTATTGTGGTAACATAGCCTGCTGTATTGGTGTTTGGTGCGTCTGAGCCTGTTGTGTTTGCTTGGGTGCCTGCTGTGGCTGCCCTTGCAGCAATTGGATTTGCAGTGGTGTTAGCTGCATTTGTTGGGTGCATGTGTCTGAGCATACGTATGATCTTGGGCATAATATTCCTGTGGTTCTCCATTATATTGTGGAGCATAACCCATCCCCCTCTTGGAGCTTGCCAATTCTGTTGCATGCCTCCTCTGCTTCTGAATGTCCTAGCTATACGTCCCATTCTTCCACAATTCCAACATTGTTGTGGCTTCCCACCATTAAATCTTCCTCTTCGCTGAGAGTTTTGAAATCCACCTCGTCCTGTTCCTCTAAACCTATTTCTTCCACGCCAGAAATTCTATCTGCTCTGATCTGTGGGATTTCCAGTGTTATTTTGCTGCCCTTACTGCGTCTCCTGTGTCACCCCTCCTTCATTACTTGTCAATACCGCTCCCTCAATGTCTATCTTGGACAATTTCTTCTGAACTAACTTTGCTACGTCCTGCTTTCTGTTCTCCGCTTTCTTCTTCTTTTTCTCCTGCATTAATTGGAAGTGATGCACGATAGTCAATTGTATTTCTGGCCATGGCTTCGCTTCCATTCCCACTTGTTTTCTCAATTGCCATTGCACTGGCTCAGGCAGCCCCTGACACAAAATGTGGTAAAATAATGCTACTGTTTTATCCAATGATTCACATGTTTCCTGCCACCATCTGTCCTGTATATCTTGAATAAAGGCAACAGTATCTTCATCCTCTCCCATTTTCCTGATTATAATCGCACCCATATCCAATGTATTTGGATATTGTACCCTGAGCACTCGCCATACGTCTGCTCTGCAATTATTAAATGGTGCTCCATCATGTCGTGTTTTGCATAGTGACACCTGCGTATCCTGCTTGCTTCCAAATGTCGTCAGCTCGCTCCCCTACAATAGCCGCAAGCAGTCATTTTATATCACCTATAGCTAACGCCATTCCTGATGTCATCCTTTATAATTCCTAAATCCATTTTCCCACACCAGAAGTTCAACTCAGCAATTTACACCTTAAATTATCTTTATCCATCTGTGGCCATGGTATGTATTGTGTTTGTCCTACCCCCTTCTCTACTAATGGGAACTGTGAAAACCTAGATTCAAAATCATATTTACCTACACTCCTTGTCTTTACAGCAGAGCTAACCTCACCCTTTTGATTCCTTCCTGGTAATGATCTTAACCTACTTGCATATGGTGGGGATATGTACTGTGTCTGGCGTGATGGTACTGGCGGTAGCTCAATGTAGGGTGTTGATCCTGGTGTCCTACTTTGAGGGTCCTCTAAATCTGACCTTTTTATGCACTGGATTCTTTTAAAAACCTGCATGCGCCCTTTCGTTATCCTCCCTTTTTTCCTCTGACATCATTATACCCCAGCTTGTGTGACTTTTGTCTCCTTCCACGTCGTTGAGGTCTAATCTATTTAAAGACAATGTTCTGCCATAGAGTTTTTGGGCAAGTGACTCTGTTTTTGGACACGGAGAAGGAGAAGGATCGTGCTGCACTACAGTCCTCTTTTGTTGTCTACCGCATTTAAAGTGTTTTATACCACGGAGCGGCCGCAGGGTCTGCCGTAGAGTGTTTGGGCAAGTGACTCTGGTTTTGGATACAGAGAAGGAGAAGGAGTGCGCTGCACTACAGTCCTCTTTTGTTGTCTACAGCATTTAAACTGTTTTACACCAGGGAGCGGCCGCAGAGTCTGCCGAAGAGTCTTTGAGTCTTCGGGCTCTTCGGCTTCAGCGGCTTCGCCGGCTGCACACCAGCTCCCCCAGTCTGTCCAAGGTGTTATAAGGCAGTAAGATTGGGGCCCGGGGGTCAGGCGGAGCGTGAGTGACTGTTCGATATCCTAGTTCCAAGGAACAATATCCCCCTGGGCTCTTGCAGCCTTTCCACTAAATCTGGCTACTGTGGAACACACCAGCCCGTATCCCCAGCCTGACTGGGCTAGGAACACTTGATTACTCAGAAAATTCCAAAACCTATCTGATATTCAAACTGTTTGCAGAGTGCCCACTCTTCTTCTCTGGAACTTTGGTTCATTTGCTTTATTAGAAAAATATTTGAAAAACGCAATATTGCAACTCTGCAAGAATCGACTACAGCGCCCAAAAACCTTCTACCATAACCCGGGCCTGAGGGAGCGGCACTCACTCATTTTTCACATTTTTCACATCAGACCCGATGGCCCTCTCGTTTACGGGGGGGGGGTCCTTGTAAAAAAGTGTTATATTGCGAGAGGACTACCTGTGGTGGGCTGTCTCTGTGTTACAGCTTTAACAGCTACACTCAATGAAGCTGCGCAGCAAAATCCACACAGATGATATTAGAACCCCTGAGTGGGATGGTTCCTTCATGGATTCAATGGCTGCACCGGGCGAACAGACCCTGATAAGGGACATAATGATCCCTTCACCCAACTCAATTCTTCAGACTAGAGCATAAGTGCATGCGCAGCAACGCCAGCATACGCCTCGGGCGGGGCAAATAACAAAGAGGGCTCCTCAAAAATAATACACTTGTGGAAACACGGACTAGAATACCCAGTGACTACAAAAAAGATACAAAGAAAAATTGAACACCACTTTGGCAGAAAAAGGATCAGGAGTATGAATGACCTAGAGGGAGAGCTAGGCCAAGTCATCTCCCTGGTTCCCACACCCCCCAGGGGGTTCTGGTACAAGACCCCTTGGTGAGTGGTGCAGTCAAGAGTACATGTATCTTGGAAACAGAGTGGCCACAAGATAGTGTCCCACGAAAGGAGAGATCTACTGCTGATGAAGAGTTTAGATCAGAACAAGAGAGGAGACGGATGAACACAAGTCAGCTAATGAGCCCATTGGCCGCCATGGAACTGCCGGCCAATTCTCATGCAAAAGAAGCAACACTATCAGCACTGAATTTTGTTCTGAATTCACTAGTTTCAGTATTTGAACTTCTTAAAACAGAGGTTCAATCCCAAGCGGGGGTACTTCTTGAACTTATCAAAGAAACTGCAAATTGTGAATCTTCTCTGGTGGGGATCAACAATGTAATAAATTCAACACTGATCCCCACCCTGAAAGACTCAAGCCTGGAGATAGCTAAACAGGGGCTGGATCTCTCAGCAATGCAAGTTATCTTCAGCGCGAAGAACAAAGAAGAAGAGGAACATAACCGCCTGCTAAAAGAACTTTTGAATCAGATGAAATCCTCAATACCACAAGTGGAAAGAGTAGGAGAGGTGGGGCGGGACGAAGAGTTATTAAATCCGTTTGACGACACCTCTCTCTCCGAATCGATCTTAGAGGTATTCAGAAGACTAGCGAATGTGGCTTAGGGATTGGTAGAAGGGGGCGTCATCTCTGCCCCAAATTGGACAGAAGTGAGGTCACAGCATTCTCGAGGTAGAAGGAAAGTCAAGAAAAGAGAAGCAAGAAAGAGGAGCTCAAATGCATTCCTGATACATCTCAGAAAAGACCTTAAAAAAAACAAAAATCAGAAACAAATTCCTTCCTCAAGTCCATCTCGAAACCACTCTGAGAGGGCGTCCCAATCGGTAAAGACAAAGTTAGCTCAATAGAAAGGATCAGGAGGGACCTAAGAGAGGTTTCTCCACCAGGAAGCTCACAGGGAAAACCAGGAAAAAAGCAAAAGACTGTGAAGATCGCTCTCTCGGGAGACATGTAGCAAACGATTGAAATCCTAACAGGCCCACAAGAAAAACATCCTGAGGATGCAGACTTGCCAGCAAACATAGACAACAAGGAGTCTAGCACACTAAATAGAGGTCCCACAAACAAGCGGGCTTCATGGTACATTCACTTCCTTTGGACACAAGGCGGCCATGGGCTCTAAAATTTCTTTTTAAAAATCGCCCTTCAATAACGCTTCACTTCTGCAGTAGAAACGACAAGTGTGAAACAAGCCCCAATAGTCTTAAAACACCTGGGCATGGGGCAAGCAAAAAATGCCAGTGTGGAGGAAGTCAGGACCGGGCAGGGCAAGCTCTCTGTTTTCCTTGAAAATGCCAATGGCGCTGGAAAATCGACATCGCTTGTGGCATCTGAACAGAGGGCAAGCCTGGCTCAATATGACTCGCGGAAATATATTGTGCCTCCCCCAGAATACTGATGAAGGAGCATCTGCCTTTGCGGTCATGAGAGTATGGCTCAAATTAGTAGGAAAGAATATACAACACAAATCCCTCAGTACAAATGTGATTTATCATACTTCAAAAGGGTGCCAAATCTTTACCTATTTGACTCAAAGGATATATCATTTGTGGGGTTTCCTCCCCATACTTGGTGGAAGTCAGTTTAACATCAAAAAAAGCACAGGCTGCTATTCTGATTATGACAAGTGAACTGGAGGGACAAAGTTTCATCGTTCTTTCCTCAGCACCAGCAGAAGTAAATAATGGAAGACAACTTGACCTGTGTCATCTGAATAAGACATTGGGCCTCATGACGAGATTCGCAGTAAAAATCAGTCATTTACCTCGACGCTGCAAACAGCAGCTGATTACGAAAGCGCATGCATGCGCGTGCCTCCATGCCGGTAATGGTTGAATCGCCATGCCGTTAAAGACCCCCAAACCCCCGATAGCGGCATCACGAAACCCGCTGATACCGCCTCCGCCCATGAGCACTCCCTAAATAACAGTCCCGGTAATACCTTCATGGTAATATCGGGTGCGTAAATACCAGACCAGGAAGTAACGTCATCGCACTGGAACGGGAAAAGCGCCGGCGGCCATCTTTAAAAACACAATCCATCGCAATCCTCCAAACAAAGTACTTGTACCGACTAGAGAGCACCCCAAATCACCTCATAAGGGCAAAAGCTACCAGGAAAGGCGCCCCCCAGCTGCGCAAGAAGAGATTTTACGATGACGAGCTAAACATGTTAGCCGACACATTGGTTGGGCACGCTGACAAAGTGTTTGCTGCAGACTTAAAGCGTCCAGCCCAACTCCGCAAGAAAGAAATTTGGGAGGAAGTGGCCAGGAAGGTCACTGCGGTCGGCAGCACCACCCACACTGTCAAAGACTTTAAGAAGCAGTGGTACAATCTACGTCTCCGCGTCAGAAATATTATGTCGGCCAACCGCAGGCATGGTCTGGCAACGGGCGGCGGGGACCACTCTCCAACAAAACTCACAAGGTGAGAGGAAACATGCAGCACCACCATAAGCATGGAGGGAATCGAGGGATTCAGAGACATGGAGTTGGGAGTACCGTCATCGGCAGATGGAGGTGAGTGTCCCCACAAACCACAGATAACCAAAGCATGATGTAGTCCAACTAATGTGATAGTGAAGTAAGGCAATGCTTGCCCATTATACACAAATTTACATATACAGGTCCAGATGGTGGGCCAAATACTGTCACATTGATATGCATGCTGCATGCCAATTCCATAACCAATAGACACCCAACACACAGTAAAACAGCATGTGTCACACATCACGCAAACCGCAATACAACGGTAGACCCCACAGCAGACAGCAGTGCTAAAAATGTGAGTACCCGACGTATGCCAATATGGCTCCCCCCTATTGCAAGCACCCTGTCTGCCACAACTACAAGAATGCAATGCAAAAAATGTGAACAACTGCACTAACACAAATGTATGCATCATGCACGTGCCACCATCCCTGATGCCCTGCCTCGCTTGGTCCCCCACAGGCACGGATGCTGACAGTGATGGACATGTTGCTGCCGCACAGGACTGTACACACGTCAAGGAATCCAGGCCCAGGGATGATGCAACCAGAGCATCAACATCTAGGGCAATATCGGTGCCCAAACTGCCACACAGAGCAGCACCACCAACACAGGGCAGGCCACAGGACAGCCAAACACCAGCAGAGACACCAGCTGATGAAACTGCTACACAGGACTTGTCCACTGTGGTGGAAGTAGAGGAAGACAGGACACAGTCTGCTGCCACCAGCTCCATCAGGGAGGCAGCTGCCTCAGCCCCCCATAATGATGCCGAGGGAGAGTGCCAAGGTGATGACCACTCAGACGGGGACGCCAACCTCTATGGGGATGGCGCATATACGCCAAGCCCCCAGCCCACCCCCCAGCACACCACACAGGGCACCCCGGACCGCACCCCTCAGCACCAGTCCGGAGGAAAGGGGAGTGCAGATCTTTGGTCCCCATCAGAGGACAGCCCTGCATTGGGCACCCCTGCAAGTGCCCCGTCCACCTCCACAGCCATCTGTGACATGGAGGGCCGCATGACAAGAATGGACGGCCGCCAGGAGCAGATGACCGAGCTGGTCAAGCAGTACGTCACAGAGGGAGAATTGACCCGCTGCGAACTGCGTGAAACCAATGCTGCACTCATTGTGGCCATGAACAACAACACACAGCTAATACATGAGGGTTTAGCAGCAGTAACCGAGCTCCTGGGCAGGATTGCAGATCACTTACAGCAGCAGTGTCCTGAACCAACAGACGCACAAGCAGGCACGTCGACATCATTCGGCACACCTGACAGCTCAACACAAACCAGCCCTGTGAGGTTGACCAAGCGCAGCACACAGCTCTCTGATATGCAGCCCCCGGAACCCAAGAGAAGTTTCCACTAGCAAGGCCACCCTGCATGTGCTGACTGCAGTTTAATGCCAAAACATTTATTGCACATCATGTGTGGGATGTTTTTGGGGGAGGAGGTATGGGGTAGGTGGTATGGGGTGTTGGGGGTGTTGGGGGAAGGGGGCATGAGGTGTTGAGGGAAGAGGGTATGGGGTTCTGGAGGTGTTGGGGGGAGGGTGTGAGTGTAAGGTTGAGAGTTCATTCACAATGATGTAGACTGTTCAATACACCCGTTGTGTCCAAAATAATATCATGATTGGACATTGTTTATTTGGCGTGTGTTTATTCAATTCATGACAGTGCACAGTGCCCAACTCCCCACACACCCTGTGTTCATATGCACACGATCCCAGTGCCCAGTGTACAACTAACACATAACCCTCAGCATCCCAGTGTCTCAGAAGAAATCGCCAATCACTGATTGGCGCACAGCATGTGCATCATGTGCATCGCGACCTGGCAGAGGTGCTACTTCTCCTCCCTCATCATCATCATCCTCACCCGGTGCATGCTGGTCAATGTCAGGTGGCAGTGGTACGTTTCTCCGGATGCACATTTTGTGCAGCATGGCACAGACCATGGCGATCTTTCCCACCTTCACAGGCCCGTAAAGGAGTGCGCCACCAGACCTGCTGAGGCAGCGGAACGGTGCCTTCAAAAGGCCAAAGGTATGCTCGATCACAACACGGGTACGGGTATGAGCCCGATTGTAGTCCTCTTCGTGCCTGTTCTGCGGGTTCCGAACAGGGGTGAGGAGCCACGGCTTCAAGACATAGCCAGCATCAACTGCATGGGAGCACAATGAGGTATGTGAGAGTCAATATCTACCATGACACCTGTAGTTATCACTCTCATGCTTGCAGCTATTTGGTGTTGACATGCATATATCCCTGGAAGTCTGCACACAAGTTTATTTGCCACAATGTGTACTGGTCTATGGTCTGCAGTTGTGGGTTGCATTATCCAGCCGATGCAGGGTGTCCACTTGCATGCTGGTGCACATGTACTGTGGATGCCTACCACTGTATTTGCACTTATATAGGTGATGTTGAGTACTTCGTATGTATTTTTACTAGCAGCATTGGCACAGGTTTTATCATGATTTGTCATTCATCGTTATTATTCCCAAGGTGACATGCAGCGCTACTGTGTTGGAGGGCCAGTGACAGTCAGTGTATTCCCTTGGTGGGATTTATTTGTGCGCACTCATGGATGATGCATGTCCTGTGTTGTGCTTTGCTGCGGTCATGTACATTACGCATACTCACTGCATATTGCTGAATTGTGTTACAGAGGGTACGGTCTGATGATGTGCGGTGGATGTGTTGAGGGATGTGGGCTGCTTGCAAGTCTGGCATATTGGCATTGGTTTGCAGCATTGATTATTTGTATGACATTTATGTGTCATGTTCAGGTTGGGATGTTTTTGGGCACAGTGTTTTGCTGTATGGGCATTGCCCAGTCACCACCCCAAATCGCCCAGGTGGAGTATGCATCTCCCCCCCAATCTCACCCAGGTGGAGTATGCATCTCCCCCCCGAGCAGCCAGGCACATCATCCAGCAGGTCGCTCCATGTAGCGGGGTAGCGAGGAGTTCTGCAGCACCATTGCATCATGAGTTGATCCGGGAAATCGGGCACAACATTGTGTTATCATCTTGCTGGAGTCACATACCATCTGCACATTGAGTGGTATATCTTACAATTGCAGTACACCACCACCATGGCATGAGGGACCACCAATTCCACATGGGTGCAGTCGAGGGCACCGATACAATTGGGTATGCCTGCCAGTGCATGGAAGCCAACTTTAGTGTCATAAAGCTCCTGGGCAGTCTGTGGTAGGGATATGTAGTCGCTTGCATGCTTCAGGAGGGCATACAGCACTTGGTTCAGCATGCGTGAAAAGAAAGGTTGTCATATGCCATGCAGCTGCCCCACTGTGTGCTGGTAGGTGCCTGTGCCAGGAAGTGGAGTACAGACACTACCTTCAGTAGAGGGGGGATGGCAGTGCAGATTTCAATCTTGCTGACAATGTCATTGTGTATCATGTCCACAATGGTGGTGATGGCGTCCCGGTCCAGGCTGTACAGGGTGTGGATCTGCACAGGGGTTAGGTTGAAAGCACTGGCTCTGATGCAAGGGATTGGTGGCTGCCTACGTGGTACCACTGGCTGCACTGGTGGGACTTGCTGGGCCTGTCTCACCCTCCTTCTCCTCCTGCGTCTCCTTTGTAGTGCCTGTTGCTGTTGTTGCTCATGGAGTAGCAATGCAGGCATGTCCTCCAACGCCAAAATCGCAACAGCAAGTGGGATCATTTTGGTGTGGGAAGGGGTATGTGGGTGTGGTCCTTTTGTGCTGTGCCAGACTCCGTTGCCACCACCTGTGCTGATTGTGCACCTGTGGCAGTTGGGAACACAGCAGATTGCTATTTACGGGTGATCCGCGATGCCGGTATTACCGGCATCGTGGTGACCCTATTTACCACCTTCAGGATGCTGGTAGGTGCATGCCCGCGTAACTTGTGATGTCCTCCTGTTAGCGGCATCCCGGTATTGCCGCCACGAAGGGCGTGTGTACGCGCGCATGCCGGTACGCAGGGGCACGGTCCAAGTGGTGGCGGTAATGCTGGGATGTTGACTCGTAATAGGTTGGACTGGTAGACAATGCCGGTAATCTTTGACTTACCACGATTCTCGTAATGAGGCCGATTGTCTGGCCCCAAGACAAACTTGAGGGCATCAGACAACTCGGAGCAAAAAAGGACCCCCGACAAGATACTCCAAAAAATGCGCTAACCCCCCTTCAAGAAATCTTGACTCAAGTGTTGCAGAATTTGGGTTTGGGGTCGCAGTCTCTGTAGGCAGAATGAATTTAGCATGATAAACTGGAACACGCGTGGTCCAAACACCTTTACATCAAAAACAATGAAAGATAATTTATTCGGTAACACCGATATTAGAATCCTCCAGGAAACCTGGCTTGTTAATCCATTAGCTATTGAATGCTATTTAGTAGATAGCTACCTGCTCACCAAAAAGCCAAAGACAGGCTATCAGGGGGACTACTGATGGCGTTAAAAATTGTCAAGCAGGGTAATAACTCCCATCTTCAACAACATTAAGGGTATTCAAACTTGCAAATTTACGTTAAGATCTCAAAAGCCAGAGTTCCAGGTGGTAGTTATTAATATCTATTGGAACCCTGCCTGGATCGACCTTCAGTCCTTCTTAGTTATTCTGTCATCACTGTTTGAAATGATTAAACTTTATCACGGGGGCGCTCACATAATTATAGCTGGGGATTTGAATACCCAGTGTATCCAGGCCTCAAAGGAGAAGGAAGCAATGAGCCGCTCGAGAAGTTCGACCAAAGGAAAAAATTGCCTGAAATTCATGGATGGATGGGGTTTGAAAATGATAAATGGGTCGATTCCGGGGGACATACCCCCGGCAGCTACCTGGTCTCGAGGACAGTCCTCCTCTATGTTAGATTACATCTTTATATCAGCAGGTCTATCTGATGGAGGCAGCGGCCATTCATGGTTAGAGCTGTCATTTTCAGACATTTCTATCACCCTGTTAGATAAACAACCACAGGACTTAATAACTCGGAAGGGAAGAGCTCGCCTTTCCAAGTATAAACTGGAAAGCAGAGTTCTTAATAACAACTTATCGTGAGCCCACGATAACGTCCAGCATGAAAACTGCCAGCCGGTCAAATTTTTAAAGTTCATCTGGTCTATCTGTCTGCCAAGTCTGGTCGGTACAGGGAGGTGGCATTTTCACTGCCACATATTTGATGAAGAAACCTGGCTTTACAAAAAGTCACTAAAACAGAGGCTGGGAATGCTGAAGAGACTGAATCTCGGTCCAGAAGCACTTAAGAAAGAGTCTAAGAAACTATCTCTTGAGTATAAGCACTGGTTAGTGGGCAGAAGGATGTTAACGCCTTCAAAAAGACGGAGAAATGATGTTGAGCACAATCTGTAAAAACAATTCTAGAAACTTCTGGTCGATCATCAACCAGTCAGCGAAAAATCCTAATAATATCGAGTGTAATCTAGTGCCTGAGGCCAAGTGGATAGAATATCTCACACAAAACTTTGAAAATTCAAACAAGGGCCTACATGAACCCGGCAAAGATGTCAACTGGCACCTCTATAATGAACAAGACCTAGCAGATTTAATTGCCAAATCATCCTCCTCTAAGGCAGCGTGTCCGAATAGGTGGACCTACCAGGTCCTAAAGAATAACATAGCTGTTTTGTCCAAAATTCTGCATTGGCTTTGAGGTTCTCAAGAGGCAAACTATCGCCTGATCGCACTCCTGGACATTGAAAGCAAACTGTTCATGAAAATCCTGTTGAAAGAGCCGGAAAAATGGGCCAAGAGCGTGCAAGTTCTGTCCACGTTTCAGACAGGATTCAGAAGAGGTTTGTCCACAGCCCTAAACGAACTGGTCCTTAATTTGATTAGTGAGAACACCAGGCACAAGGGAGAAATACAACTGTATGGGGCCTGGGTGGACTTTTCAAAGGCATTCGATCAGGTTATTAGGCAACACCTCTGGAATAAGCTTAGAAACTGAGAAAGCCCAGAAGGCTTGTTGTCAATGTTAGTTGAGCTACACAGGGACACTACCCTGAGAGTCCGTTTGGACGATGAAGGACATCTGTCCAATTCTATTAGGGTGGAGAAGGCAGTTAGACAGGGTTGCCTGGGGGCACAATTCTTTTTCAACCTATATCTGGCAGACATGGGCCCCTATCTGAAATCGTCGGCTTTGGCCAGTCCCGGGGTCAATGCCTCCAAGATCCACTGGCTGGCCTACGCCGACGACATTGTTCTTTTGGACAACACAGCTGCGGGGCTGCAGCGGCTCTTAAACAAGCTGAGTGATTACGCCAGGCATATTCGTAAAAAGGTTGATTTCTCCCAATGGGTGTTGGATGGTCAGGCCCTCTCGAGAGTGGAGGAAGTAGTGCACTTGGGATACATGATTTACGCGTCTCTGTTGTTGTTTTAAGGTGGAACTGGATGTGCAGAACAAAATTAAGCATCTTATACCACAAATGAAAAAGGTTCTCTTTTAAATTTTGCAAATTTGCGCTCATCCCGCCAAATAAAATTTTACACAGCAAAAGTCATTCCAGTGATTCTATATGGGCTGGAGGTAAAAACCCAGTTGTGGAGTATAAACTGGCAAACATTGGAGGGCTCAGTTTGGAAGAGAGTCCTTGGACTCCCAATGAGCCTTTCAATGGCCAGCCTAAGATTTGAGCTGGGTCTGAAATCTTTGACAACTCTGGCAGAATGGAGACTGGTCTCCCTTTTCCGTGTAATCATTACAGCCCGGGAATGCACGTTATACGCAGACATTAAGGCCCAACTGGAGCATTCTAAATAAAAAACACTGGGCCTCATTACAAGTACATCGGTCCGGAGTTAACGCTGCCGGTAAAACCATACCGGCACCGTTACCGCGTCTGCCCAATCATGACCTGCGGCACCGGAAATAGCACCATCCCCAACCGCCACCGTGGAGTTAAGGGTCCCGTAAAGTCCGCCTGCACAGAAACCCCTCCGTTTCTGGCTATACAAAACACCACAAGCATCACAACTAGCGCGGACATGGAAACCGCCTGAAAAATGGCGTTAAAACCATAATCACAGTGGCGGTACCGCCGCCACCGCGAACATGACGTTAAACTTTGCCTGCTGAACTGAATCAGGGCACAGGTGCACCAAATCAGCCCAGCTGGACCCAGCAGCCCACTGGGAGCCTACAAAAGGGCCACACCCAGCCCAACACAACACAGAACCATGCAGGCAGCAGCTCTAATAGCACTGGGACTGGGCCTACTCAACCAACAGGCAGCACTGCACATGATGGCAGTAATGGTGCAGAGGAGGAGGCGGAGGAGGCGCAGGCGGCAACCAGCCAACCCTGCACCTATGGCAAACCCCATTGGCCAGCCGGCACAACCCCGCAGGCAGCCTGCAATACCATGCATCAGGGCCTCATCCTGGAACCTTACCCCAGGACAGATCCACACACTATACCGGCTTACTGTCCGACAATCCTGTACATCACCACCATGATTGAGGACAACATCAGCAGCCACATAGACACCCCCACCGCCACCCCCCCTCCTGAAGGTAGTGTCTGTACTGCATTTCCTTGGCACTGACACCTATCAACACACGGTTGGTGAGCTGCACGGCATATCACAACCCTGTTTCTCAAAAATCCTGGTACAGGTATTGGATGCCCTGTTGCGCCATGTGTCGGAACAGATAGCCCTACCCCGTACCCTCCCCGAGGTCATTGCCACCAAATTGGCCTTCCATGCCATAGCAGGCATGCCAAATTGCATAGGTGCAGTTGACTGCACCCACATTGAGCTGACAGTACCACGTGCAATTGAGATGGTGTTCCGCAATAGGAAACAGTATCACTCGCTGAATGTACAGATGGTATGTGATGCCACGCAACTGATAACACACTGCTGTGCACATTTCCCAGGCTCAACCCACGACTCAATGGTACTGCAGAATTCCACATTGCCACGGTACATGGAACGCTATGCCAGACAAATCACATGGCTATTGGGTGAGTACAGCTGCCAATACACTGACCCTGTTGAAGTGGTGTATGTGTGTGTCCAGGCCAATGAGCAATGTGAGTGTGCTGCTGTGACTGCCCATGCATCACCTCTCCTGCCATCAACAGAATAGACAGCGGATCCTAAACATCACAAAGCAACACATGACAGGTCACCACAGTATGACATGTCACCACAGTGTGCCCGTACACACCCTGCCACATGACACACATAGCGGGTACTATCACTGTCCCATACACCTTGTGCCACTGCAATCACCCACCCACAAATGGAACACTGCTCTCCCAATGCACATGATGCCTGTACATGATACGTCCTGCATCGACTACTTCATCACAGTGGAGTGACTCTGCCATGTGTGCACATCACTGCACAATGCCATACTCGCAATCAAATTTCACCCGCAGGGCAGAGTACACATGCACGTCAATGCGTAGGTCAATGTCCAGTTGGCAACGTCCTCTGTGATGGCCAAAAAACACTACCAACCACTGCATGGCACATATGCATGAATGAACAATGACGCAAGATAGCACAGCATCAGATGAAGACATGATACCACTAACACTGACATGTCCCCCCATCTACATCCCATGTAGGTGATGCTGGATATGCACTCACGCTATGGATGGTGACACCTGTACGGAGTCCAAGGAACAGGCATGAAGAGGTGTACAACAGGGCACATGTCCTCACACTTGGCATGATTGAGAGGACATTTGAAAAGCTGAAGGCGCGGTTCCGCTGTTTGAGCAGATCGGGCGGATCCCTGCTGTACAGCCCAGTGAAGACGGGTAAAATCACGCTCGTATGTGCCATGCTGCACAATCTCTGCCTGCGCAGGAACATCCCAATGCCCCCAGACGCAGATGAAGAAGATGGGGATGGAGATGGGGATGGGAATGGGAATGGGATGGCACCACCTCCGCCTGGGGGTCAACTAGATGGCCAAAGAGCACGGGATGAACTGATTCGCATTTACTTTTGAGACACAGCACATTCACAGCAATGCATGGATATGGTGATGCCAATAAATGAATTGTTGTACTCCAAATGAAATGATAGATGTCCACTCATGTATGTTTTGTTTTTAAATGATGATATATTGATGAATTAACAATAGAGAAGGAGGTGCAATGGTTAGGGAAGCTGTACACCTGTGCCCACCCACCACCCAAACGTACCCACCCCCAACCAGGCCCCAATGTTCTAACCCCCCAAAAAACCTGCCCCACCACCCAAACGTACCCACCCCCAACCAGGCCCAATGTTCTAACCCCCCAAACAACCTCCCCCACCACCCAAACGTACCCACCCCTCACACCCTTCAAGTCCACATGTGTCCTGCAGTGCCCCACACACATGCCATCACTTCCGTGTGCGCTTCTGTGCCTGTGCATCCTTGCCCGAGAGCCCTGTTAGCCGACTCGAGCGCCTCCTTGGACTGGCAGTAGTGGAGCTGGATGGGGTGGTGGTATTGGAGGGCACAGAATCAGGAATAGATGGCATATGTGCAATATTTGCCTGTTAGCCAATCAACATGGACTCTATGTAACGCTCACCTGATTCCCACGGAGGCGCTGGTCTAGGCAGGAAGGAGTCTGTGACTCGAAAAGTGATGTGCAGGACTCGATTGGCTTCTGGGGCTGAGCCTCTTCGCACTGTGTGTCGAACTCGAAGGGTGAGATTTCTGCAGATGAAAGAATATATGGGGTTAAAGATCTGGGCAATTGAGTGTCCTTCTCTCTCTCTCTCTCTCTCTCTCTCTCTCTCTCTCTCTTTCGTCTAAGCTTCTCCGTAGAGCCCCCAGGTAAACGTGCTCACCTTAGATAGGTGAATGCTGGGCTCTCCATCTGCGTCTGGTGCAGGGTGCCGTTGCCAGTTCCTTCACTGGGTGAAACGTAGGCCTCTTAACATCAGAGGATCGCAACCGCCGTTAACAGCACGAGCGGTGAGTTTCCGGACACCTTTTAGTCCATATAGTCTTTAGGTGCGTGGACACTGAACAGGGCTCGGAATAATGCTTTGTTCTATTTGTTTTGCAGGGCTCTAGCGTTAGAAGATGGTAAGAAGAGAGCCAAAGCTGGAGCCAGAGCCTTGGAAAGAAGCGCTTGGAAATGCGTGAGTATATGCAAGCGCTTTAACTGTCTCTTTCCTTCACAGCTGTGAATTCGTGCTGAAGAGGTGATGGAAAACGCCGGAGTGGTTGCAGGCGCTCTATTGTGGAGAGCGTGATGGGCGTAAGTAAATACCTGTCTAATGTCTCTTCTTTTGTCTTTCAGATGCTGGGTTGCAGTGTTGAAAACATCCGGAATTCGCGGATTGCCGGTAAGTAATAACTATGCTTTTGTCTCCACAGGCGGAGGTGCAGCGTGAAGAAATGGTCGCTGCCGATGGACCAGGTAAGGAATGCGTTGCATGTGAAGTCGTCGTGCTAACCTGTTGTTTCTTGTCTTTTACAGGCGCTGCTGAAGACTGGATACTGGAATGGTAAGTATTGTTCTTGCAGGTACAGGATCGGAAGAAGAAAAGCTGGAACAGACTCGGTGAGCGTTCTGCTGCAGATGCAGAATAACGCGAAGCACGCTTCATCAATAGGGTGTGGTTTAAATAGCCTAGGAGTGATGAGGCGTCTTCCTCCACGGCCCCGTCTAGGTAAGAAAAGAGTTCCTGTTCCAGAAGAGTTCCAGTGTTGCATCCAGGGCGTGGAGCTTGCCCCACCCAGGTAAGAAAATAGTTCCGGCTTACAGAGGATTCCTATGTAGCTGGTAAGTAAGCAGCATGGTCTGCTGCAGGTAAGTCCACCCAAGCATCTTCACACATATTATGATCCCGGCGCTTCCAGTGCCGGGACCGATGGCTTTGATGAGCCTGTTGCCACCGGCGCCAGGACAAGGTCCAAAAGGTCCCAGTAGGGACCGGCTGGTGCCTAGGCTTAGGATTAGGGGCCTGCTTCCAAGGACGTTGGGTTGGTCCTGGCTCCTTGGAAGCAGTGATCATGACAGCACCCCCCCTCAAGGCCCCTCCTAAGCGTGTCTTCTCCGGGGGTTTTGGCTTGTCGGGGTGATTCAGATGGAATTTCTTGACCAGACGAGGTGCGTGGACATATTCTGAGGGTTCCCAAGATCTTTCCTGGGGGCCGTATCCTTTCCAATCAATCAGGTAATATAATTTAGATTTGGTGATTTTGGAGTCTAGGATGTTCTTTACTTCGAATTCAAGTTCTCCTTCTACCAAAACAGGTTCTGGGAATTTAGTCAATCGGGTTCCTGGTTGTACTGGTTTTAATAAGGAGACATGAAAGACTGGATGTAATTTCATATGCGCAGGTAATTCCAGTTTGACAGCCACCGGATAAACTATGGCAGAGATGAGATAGGGTCCAAGGTATCTTGGGATGAAGGTGCGGGGTCCTTTTAGGGGCAGGTGCTTAGTGGATAACCAGACCTGGTCTCCTACTGCGTAGTAAGGGGCCTCTTTACGGTGTCGATCTGCTCCTTTTTTGAATTGAGCTTTAGCTCTTTGCAGATGGGCAGTGGCTTCCTTAAAAGCTCGAGTGATCTCCGAGTGCAAGTAATCCACAGCAGGTGTTTCGAATTCTTGGGGAGGATCCAGGTTAGAGGTTCTAGGATGGTGCCGTATAATAGGAAGAAGGGAGTCTTCCCGGTTCCAGAATGAGTCGAATTGTTGTAAGCGTATTCAGCGATCCAAAGAATATCCTTCCAAGGGTTTTCAGTTTGTTGGAGCATGCAACGTAGATATTTCTCTAAAGTCTGATTTGTCCTCTCGGTGTAACGCTCACCTGATTCCCGTAGAGGCGCCGGTCTTGACTGGGCGTATACCGTATCTTCAAAGGTGATGTGTCACACACGGCTGGCTCTTTGGGCTGGACCTCTGTGCACTGTATGTCTGACTCGAAGGGTACGATGTCTGCAGATAGAAAATATGGGATTAAGGAACTGGGTTATTGAATGTCTCTCTCTTCTTCCCTTTCTCTTCTCCTGTAGAACCCCAAAGGTTAACGCTCTCACCTTAGGTAAGTGAACGCTGTGCTCTCCATCTGCCTCGGGGCAGGGTGCTGTAACCAGTTTCTTCACTGGATAAGGGGAGCAGGCCTCTTGACTTCAGAGGACTGCTGTCCGTCGTTTACTGCACGAACGGTAAGTTTCGAGTAATTCTAATGTCTTTAAAGTCTTTAGTAATGATGTCTCTTGTTTTGCAGGGTTCCGGCGATGGCGGATGACGGGCTGAAATGAGTTGAAGATGGAGCCCGTGTGATGAATAGAAGCGCCTGGAAGCACGTAAGTAAGCGCTTGTTGCCTGCTTCACGATGCGCTCTAACTGTCTTTTTATTTTGCAGGTACAAGTTCGGAGCGGCTGCAGGGTGCCGGAATACCCACTGGGTTAGATGTGGAAAGGAGTAATGGCACGTGAGTATTAAAGTTCCCCAATGTCTCAATGCCTTGTTTTGTCTTTCAGATGCGGGATGCAGCGCCGAAGGCCTCCGGAGAGTGCGAAGAGTTGGTAAGCTTTTGTCTTTCAGATGCCGGAATGCAGTGTGAAGACCTCCGGAGCGCACGAAGAGTAGGTAAGCCTTTGCCTTTCAGATGCCGGAATGCAGCGCGAGGCGTTGGTGACAGCCGATGGACCAGGTAAGTGAAGAGCTGTCACTGAAGACCGTAATGCTAACCTGTTCTTTCTTGTCTTTATAGGTGTTGCTGAAGACTGGATTCAGGATGGTAAGCCTTTTTCCTTAGGCCCAGGATCAGATGCAGAAGACACGATGAGCGTTCTGCTGCAGAGGATGCAGAATAACGCAAAGCAAGATTCATCCATCGGGTGTGGTTTAAATAGCCTCCTGTAGTGCTTAGGTGTCTCCTTCCACAGCCACGCCTAGGTAAGAAAAGAGTTCCTGCTTTCCAGAAGAGTTCCAGTGTTCTGAATCTAGGGAGTGGCTCCTGCCCCACCCAACAGGAAAAGTAGTTCCAAACAGAAGAGGATCAGAGGCTCAACTGGCAGGCAAGTAAGCAGCATGGTCTGCTGCAGGTAAGTCCACCCAAGCATTATGAGCCCGGCGCTTCCAGCGCTGGGACTGGGCATATTTATGAGCCGGGTGCCACTGGCGCCAGGACTGGGTCCAAAAGGTCCCAATTGGGACTGGTTGGCACTCGGAACCTGGGTTATGGATCTGCTTCCAAGGGAGTTGGGAAAACCCTGACCCTTTGGAAGCAGAGATCATGACAGTACCCCCCCCTCAAGGCCCCTCCCAAACCGGGCTTCTCCGGGGGTTTTGGCTTGTCAGGAAATGTTCGGTGAAATCTTTTGATTAGGCGAGGAGCGTGGACATATTCAGCAGGTTCCCAGGATCTCTCTTGGGGGCCGTAGCCTTTCCAGTCAATTAGTGTCATGATCTCTGCTTCCAAAAGGTCAGGGTTTTCCCAACTCCCTTGGAAGCAGATCCATAACCCAGGTTCCGAGTGCCAACCAGTCCCAATTGGGACCTTTTGGACCCAGTCCTGGCGCCAGTGGCACCAGGCTCATAAATATGCCCAGTCCCAGCGCTGGAAGCGCCGGGCTCATAATGCTTGGGTGGACTTACCTTCAGCAGACCATGCTGCTTACTTGCCTGCCAGTTGAGCCTCTGATCCTCTTCTGTTTGGAACTACTTTTCCTGTTGGGTGGGGCTGGAGCCACTCCCTAGATTCAGAACACTGGAACTCTTCTGGAAGGCAGGAACTCTTTTCTTACCAGGAACTCTTTTCTTACTTAGGCGTGGCTGTGGAAGGAGAACCTAAGCACTACAGGAGGCTATTTAAACCACACCCGGTGGATGAATCTTGCTTTGCGTTATTCTGCAACCTCTGCAGCAGAACGCTCATCGTGTCTTCTGCATCCGGTCCTGGGCCTAAGGAAAAAGGCTTACCATCCTGAATCCAGTCTTCAGCAACACCTATAAAGACAAGAAAGAACAGGTTAGCATTCCGGCATCTGAAAGGCAAAGGCTTACCATCCTGAATCCAGTCTTCAGCAACACCTATAAAGACAAGAAAGAACAGGTTAGCATTCCGGCATCTGAAAGGCAAAGGCTTACCTACTCTTCGTGCGCTCCGGAGGTCTTCACACTGCATTCCGGCATCTGAAAGACAAAAGTTTACCAACTCTTCGCACGCTCCGAAGGCCTTCGGCGCTGCATCCCGCATCTGAAAGACAAAACAAGGTGCGTTTAAAGACATTGGGGAACTTTAATACTCATGTGCCATTACTCCTTTCCACATCTAATCCAGTGGGTATTCCGGCACCCTGCAGCCGCTCCGAACTCGTACCTGCAAAATAAAAAGACAGTTAGAGCGCATAGTGAAGCAGGCAACAAGCGCTTACTTACGTGCTTCCAGGCGCTTCTATTCATCACACGGGCTCCATCTTCAACTCACTTCAGCCCGTCATCCGCCATCGCCGGAACCCTGCAAAACAAGAGACATCATTACTAAAGACTTTAAAGACATTTGAATGACTCGAAACTTACCGTTCGTGCAGTAAACGACGGACAGCAGTCCCCTGAAGTCAAGAGGCCTGCGCTACCTATCCAGTGAAGAAACTGGTTACAGCACCCTGCCCCGAGGCAGATGGAGAGCTCGGCATTCACTTACCTAAGGTGAGAGCGTTAACCTTTGGGGGTCTACAGGAGAGGAGAAGAGGAAAGAGATAGGGACACCCCAATAACCCCAGTTCATTAACCCCATATTTTCTATCTGCAGACATCTTACTCTACACGTCAGGCATACAGTGCACAGAGGTCCAGCCCAAAGAGCCAACCGGGTGCTACACATCACCTTTGAAGATACGGTAGTCGCCCAGTCAAGACCGGCGCCTCTGCGAGAATCAGGTGAGCGTTACAGAACGCAAAGCCTACCGCAAAACTCTCGCCCAGGCGCTATGGAAACCTCAGATACTGACCCCCTAGCCCGGTTACTTGGGGAACTAAGGGCAGAAGTGCATGCAGCTCGTCAGGAAACGAATGCTCTAAGAAGGGAACTAATTATTTCCAAGGAGAGAACAGACAATCTTGCTAGACAAGTGCTACAGTCACAAGCCGGACAGACCCCGTTACCCGCATCAGGGGCAAATCTTCCTTCAACATCCTCTATGAATCCAGTGCAGATCAACCTGCCTGGGAATGTACCTCTGGCTCCGCCCGAACGATTTTCTGGTGAGCCAAAGAGGTTTGCAGTATTTATCAATCAGTGCCGGTTGCACTTCTTATGCCGGCCAGCAGCCTTTCCAACTGATCAAGCAAAAGTAGCTTTTGTACTTTCGTACCTTAGTGGCAATGCGGCAGACTGGTCGATCCCTCTAGTTAATCAAGATGATCCGGTTCTCCATGATTTTCAAGCCTTTCAGCTTAGTATGGAAAAACTGTTCGCAAGACATTCACAGGGGCAGGCCTTGGACAATGAGCTTCTTTCGTTGCGACAGGGTAATCAAGACCTTTTGGCTTATATTGCATCTTTCAATAGACTAATAGTGGAAACTCAATGGCCTGAGGACAAAAGGATTACGCTGTTTTATAGAGGTCTACGTGGAGAGCTCAAAGACGTTTTAGCCCAAGTAGTGAATCCCCCACAAGACTGTTTGGATTATATAGACTTGGTCGTTCAAATAGATCACAGGCTGCAGAACAGGAAGGCTGATCGTTCCAAGTTTGATGCTCGAGTATTTTCCAAACCGCCAACTCCTTCCAAAGGAGTAGACTCCGGGGAACCCATGCAAATAGGGGGTCTGAAAGGTCCTCTAACACAAAGGGAGCGGGAAAGGAGGAAACAGTTGCAATTATGCCTATATTGCGGAAACTCAGGGCACTTTCTTCGAGACTGTCCGGTGAAACCTGCCAAGAAGGCAGTAGGAGCTGCAGTTACCAAAGTTACAAACTCTGAGCAGGGAAACGACCTCGCCCGACAAGAATAGAGGTCCTCTTGCCGAGCGTGAAAACCAGTTCCGTGACCTCGCATTTCGTTATACCTATGGTCCTCATTAGCCCTGATAATCCGGATCGATTACATGCAATTGAAGCTTACGTCGACAGCGGTGCCATCGGCAATTATGTGGATCATGAAATGGTTTTGAGGATGAATCTAACTCTTTGTCCCAAGGCTGTAAAGGACGTCATTACTACGGTGGATGGTACGGAGATAGCCTCCGGGCCAGTAACGCATACCACTCAAGAGGTGACGCTAGTAAGTCAAGATGGACACCATGAGAAGATCGTGTTCGATGTGATCAAGGCCCCTCAGTTTCAGATTATTCTAGGAATACCTTGGTTAGAGAAACACAATCCTCTGATCGATTGGCGAGCAAGAACGGTCCAGTTTCCAGAATGTGTCTCTACTTGTCACCCTCCACCTGGTGTTGCACTGGCCGCAATTTCTTCAGAGACTCCCCAGTTACCTCCCGAATACCTAGAATACCAAGATGTTTTCCGGAAGGATCAGGCTAACTCTCTACCTCCTCATAGGTCTTATGACTGCCAGATAGACCTGATACCTGGATCTACTCCTCCTTGTAGTAGAATTTACGCCCTCACCGAGCCTGAGAACCTTCACCTTCGACAATACCTGGATCAATACCTGGCAAATGGGTTTATTCGTCCTTCCAAGTCCCCTGCTTCTTCAGCTTTGTTCTTCGTTCCAAAAAAGGAAGGAGACCTTAGAACTTGTATCGATTATCGCTCCCTGAACCAGATCACCGTTAAGAATAGATATCCGTTACCTTTGATCCCTGAACTCCTGGACCAAGTCAGAAAAGCATGCATATATACAAAGCTGGATCTTAGAGGAGCTTACCACTTGGTACGAGTAAAAGAGGGCGATGAATGGAAGACGGCCTTCCGCACCAAGTATGGGCTATTTGAATATCAGGTCATGCCCTTCGGACTTTGCAATGCCCCGGCCGCCTTTCAATATTTTATGAACGATGTCCTCAGAGAGCTCATAGATGTATGTGTTGTTGTTTACATTGACGACATCCTCGTTTATTCTTCATCGGAATCTGAACATCGGAAACACGTGAAAATGGTCCTCGAAAGATTGCGTCAACACAAACTTTTCGCTAAGTTGGAAAAATGTGTTTTCAACGTGACTGAAGTTGAATTCTTGGGATTCATATTATCACCTGGCGGAGTGCGTATGGATTCAAAGAAGGTCGATGCAGTTCTCAAATGGCCATCACCATCCTCCGTAAAAGGTGTGCATAGCATGTTAGGCTTCGCTAACTTTTACCGCAGGTTTATCCCCGAATCCTCTCAAATAGTCCAGCCCATCACTGCCTTGTTAAGGAAAAACAAACGTTTTGAATGGTCTACCGAGGCGGAACAAGCTTTCCAGGATTTGAAGACTAAATTTATCTCTGCACCAATCTTAAAACACCCTCGCCCCGAACTCCCCTACATCGTGGAAACTGATGCTTCAAGCCTTGCCATGGGGGCAGTTCTATCACAAAAGGACCCGGTAACCAATCAGTTGCATCCCGTGGCATTTTGGTCCCGCAAATTCTCGCCTCCTGAAATCAATTACACGATTACTGACAAGGAACTTCTGGCTATCAAGTCTGCCTTTAAGGCTTGGCGGCATTATCTGCTGGGGGCCCGACACACCGTTACTGTGATTACGGATCACCGAAACCTGCAATATTTGAAGACCGCAAAAGCCCAATCCTCTAGACAACTCTGTTGGGCATTATTCTTTGCCGAGTTTGACTTCATAATTACCTATCGACCTGGTACAAAGAACGGTAAAGCCGATGCCCTTTCTCGGATGGGAGTGGAAGAACACTTGGTCAACCCTAAACCTGTACCAATCATTCCCGAACAAAGAATTCTGGGTGTAATCGCCACAGAATCCATAGAGGAAGTTAAGGATCAAGCCAGGCAACTTGTAACTCCAGCAGACATACAGAATTGGCATCTGCAGGGAAAGGACTTTGCAGTAAAGGACAACTTATTGTATTTCCAACAACGATTATACCTACCCAGCACAGATTTACAGAAAAAAGTAATCTCTTGTTATCACGACTCTTTAATGGAAGGTCATCCCGGTATAGCCAAGACCTCAGAAAAGATCAAGCGCTACTTCTGGTGGCCGTCTTGGAAAAAAGATATCAGAGACTTTATAATGTCCTGTGGAGTATGCGCCCAAAACAAGAGTCAAAAGGAAAGACCAGCAGGCCTCTTACGCCCTATTGACATCCCACCTCGCCCTTGGCATACGCTTTCTATGGACTTCATCACCGATCTACCTCCATGCTCCGGATACAATACGATTCTAGTAATCGTGGACTTATTCTCCAAGATGGCGCATTTCATTCCGCTCAAAGGCTTGCCAACAGCAGCAACTCTGGCCCGAGAATTTCTCGAAAACATCGTCCGACTGCACGGTTTTCCTTCGGTTCTAATTTCGGATCGAGGTAGTCAATTTATTTCTCATTTTTGGCGAAGTTGCTGTCGGTCGGCTCAAATTGATGTGAGACTATCGACCAGTCACCACCCTCAGACCGACGGACAAACCGAGAGGACCAATCAAACTCTGGAACAGTATTTACGCTGCATGCTGCAACAAACTGAAAAAACTTGGAAAGATATCCTTTGGATAGCCGAGTATGCCTACAATAACTCTGTCCATTCGGGAACTGGGAAAACCCCGTTTTTTCTTTTGTACGGCAGTCACCCTCGAACCTCGGAGTTGGATCCCCTCCAAGATCTTGAAACACCAGCAGTAGACTACCTGCATTCTACAATCACCCAAGCCTTTAAGGAAGCTGTTTCTCACCTTCAAAGGGCTAAAGAACAATACAAGAAAGGAGCAGATCAACATCGGAAGGAAGCCCCTCACTATCAAGTAGGGGATCAAGTCTGGTTATCCACCAAATATCTATCTCTAAAAGGGCCATGCACATTCAACCCAAGATACCTTGGTCCCTATTCCATCACTACCATAGTAAACCCAGTAGCGGTCAAGTTGGACTTGCCCCCGCACATGAAGATACATCCGGTCTTCCACGTCTCGCTATTAAAACCCGTGCAACCTCAAGCCCGACTAACCAAATCTCCAAAACCTATCCTAGTGGATGGAGAACTCGAGTTTGAAGTCAAAAGCATTCTGGACTCCAAGATCTCCAAATCTAAACTATTCTACCTAATTGACTGGAAAGGCTACGGCCCCCAAGAGAGATCCTGGGAACCTGCTGAATATGTCCACGCTCCTCGCCTAATCAAAAGATTTCACCGAACATTTCCTGACAAGCCAAAACCCCCGGAGAAGCCCGGTTTGGGAGGGGCCTTGAGGCGGGGTACTGTCATGATCTCTGCTTCCAAAAGGTCAGGGTTTTCCCAACTCCCTTGGAAGCAGATCCATAACCCAGGTTCCGAGTGCCAACCAGTCCCAATTGGGACCTTTTGGACCCAGTCCTGGCGCCAGTGGCACCAGGCTCATAAATATGCCCAGTCCCAGCGCTGGAAGCGCCAGGCTCATAATGCTTGGGTGGACTTACCTTCAGCAGACCATGCTGCTTACTTGCCTGCCAGTTGAGCCTCTGATCCTCTTCTGTTTGGAACTACTTTTCCTGTTGGGTGGGGCTGGAGCCACTCCCTAGATTCAGAACACTGGAACTCTTCTGGAAGGCAGGAACTCTTTTCTTACCAGGAACTCTTTTCTTACTTAGGCGTGGCTGTGGAAGGAGAACCTAAGCACTACAGGAGGCTATTTAAACCACACCCGGTGGATGAATCTTGCTTTGCGTTATTCTGCAACCTCTGCAGCAGAACGCTCATCGTGTCTTCTGCATCCGGTCCTGGGCCTAAGGAAAAAGGCTTACCATCCTGAATCCAGTCTTCAGCAACACCTATAAAGACAAGAAAGAACAGGTTAGCATTCCGGCATCTGAAAGGCAAAGGCTTACCATCCTGAATCCAGTCTTCAGCAACACCTATAAAGACAAGGAAGAACAGGTTAGCATTCCGGCATCTGAAAGGCAAAGGCTTACCTACTCTTCGTGCGCTCCGGAGGTCTTCACACTGCATTCCGGCATCTGAAAGACAAAAGTTTACCAACTCTTTGCACGCTCCGGAGGCCTTCGGCGCTGCATCCCGCATCTGAAAGACAAAACAAGGTGCGTTTAAAGACATTGGGGAACTTTAATACTCATGTGCCATTACTCCTTTCCACATCTAATCCAGTGGGTATTCCGGCACCCTGCAGCCGCTCCGAACTCGTACCTGCAAAATAAAAAGACAGTTAGAGCGCATAGTGAAGCAGGCAACAAGCGCTTACTTACGTGCTTCCAGGCGCTTCTATTCATCACACGGGCTCCATCTTCAACTCACTTCAGCCCGTCATCCGCCATCGCCGGAACCCTGCAAAACAAGAGACATCATTACTAAAGACTTTAAAGACATTTGAATGACTCGAAACTTACCGTTCGTGCAGTAAACGACGGACAGCAGTCCCCTGAAGTCAAGAGGCCTGCGCTACCTATCCAGTGAAGAAACTGGTTACAGCACCCTGCCCCGAGGCAGATGGAGAGCTCGGCATTCACTTACCTAAGGTGAGAGCGTTAACCTTTGGGGGTCTACAGGAGAGGAGAAGAGGAAAGAGATAGGGACACCCCAATAACCCCAGTTCATTAACCCCATATTTTCTATCTGCAGACATCTTACTCTACACGTCAGGCATACAGTGCACAGAGGTCCAGCCCAAAGAGCCAACCGGGTGCTACACATCACCTTTGAAGATACGGTAGTCGCCCAGTCAAGACCGGCGCCTCTGCGAGAATCAGGTGAGCGTTACAATTAGGTAAAATAGTTTAGATTTGGAGATCTTGGAGTCCAGAATGCTTTTGACTTCAAACTCGAGTTCTCCATCAACTAGGATAGGTTTTGGAGATTTAGTTAGTCGGGTTTGAGGTTGCACGGGTTTTAATAGAGAGACGTGGAAGACCGGATGTATCTTCATGTGCGGGGGCAAGTCCAACTTGACCGCTACTGGGTTTACTATGGTAGTGATGGAATAGGGACCAAGGTATCTTGGGTTGAATGTGCGTGGCCCTTTTAGAGGTAGATATTTGGTGGATAACCAGACTTGATCCCCTACTTGATATTGAGGGGCTTCCTTCCGATGTTGATCTGCTCCTTTCTTGTATTGTTCTTTAGCCCTTTGAAGGTGAGAAACAGCTTCCTTAAAGGCTTGGGTGATTGTAGAATGCAGGTAGTCTACTGCTGGTGTTTCAAGATCTTGGAGGGGATCCAACTCCGAGGTTCGAGGGTGACTGCCGTACAAAAGAAAAAACGGGGTTTTCCCAGTTCCCGAATGGACAGAGTTATTGTAGGCATATTCGGCTATCCAAAGGATGTCTTTCCAAGTTTTTTCAGTTTGTTGCAGCATGCAGCGTAAATACTGTTCCAGAGTTTGATTGGTCCTCTCGGTTTGTCCGTCGGTCTGAGGGTGGTGACTGGTCGATAGTCTCACATCAATTTGAGCCGACCGACAGCAACTTCGCCAAAAATGAGAAATAAATTGACTACCTCGATCCGAAATTAGAACCGAAGGAAAACCGTGCAGTCGGACGATGTTTTCGAGAAATTCTCGGGCCAGAGTTGCTGCTGTTGGCAAGCCTTTGAGCGGAATGAAATGCGCCATCTTGGAGAATAAGTCCACGATTACTAGAATCGTATTGTATCCGGAGCATGGAGGTAGATCGGTGATGAAGTCCGTAGAAAGCGTATGCCAAGGGCGAGGTGGGATGTCAATAGGGCGTAAGAGGCCTGCTGGTCTTTCCTTTTGACTCTTGTTTTGGGCGCATACTCCACAGGACATTATAAAGTCTCTGATATCTTTTTTCCAAGACGGCCACCAGAAGTAGCGCTTGATCTTTTCTGAGGTCCTGGCCATACCGGGATGTCCTTCCATTAAAGAATCGTGATAACAAGAGATTACTTTTTTCTGTAAATCTGTGCTGGGTAGGTATAATCGTTCTTGGAAATACAATAAGTTGTCCTTTACTGCAAAGTCCTTTCCCTGCAGATGCCAATTCTGTATGTCTGCTGGAGTTACAAGTTGCCTGGCTTTATCCTTAACTTCCTCTATGGATTCTGTGGCGATTACACCCAGAATTCTTTGTTCGGGAATGATTGGTACAGGTTTAGGGTTGATCAAGTGTTCTTCCACTCCCATCCGAGAAAGGGCATCAGCTTTACCGTTCTTTGTACCAGGTTGAAAGGTAATTATGAAGTCAAACTCGGCAAAGAATAATGCCCAACGGAGTTGTCTAGAGGATTGGGCTTTTGCGGTTTTCAAATATTGCAGGTTTCGGTGATCCGTAATCACAGTAACGGTGTGTCGGGCCCCCAGCAGATAATGCCGCCAAGCCTTAAAGGCAGACTTGATAGCCAGAAGTTCCTTGTCAGTAATCGTGTAATTGATTTCAGGAGGCGAGAATTTGCGGGACCAAAATGCCACGGGATGCAACTGATTGGTTACCGGGTCCTTTTGTGATAGAACTGCCCCCATGGTAAGGCTTGAAGCATCAGTTTCCACGATGTAGGGGAGTTCGGGGCGAGGGTGTTTTAAGATTGGTGCAGAGATAAATTTAGTCTTCAAATCCTGGAAAGCTTGTTCCGCCTCGGTAGACCATTCAAAACGTTTGTTTTTCTTTAACAAGGCAGTGATGGGCTGGACTATTCGAGAGAATTCGGGGATAAACCTGCAGTAAAAGTTAGCGAAGCCTAACATGCTTTGCACACCTTTTACGGAGGATGGTGATGGCCATTTGAGAACTGCATCGACCTTCTTTTAATCCATACGCACTCCGCCAGGTGATAATATGAATCCCAAGAATTCAACTTCAGTCACGTTGAAAACACATTTTTCCAACTTAGCGAAAAGTTTGTGTTGACGCAATCTTTCGAGGACCATTTTCACGTGTTTCCGATGTTCAGATTCCGATGAAGAATAAACGAGGATGTCGTCAATGTAAACAACAACACACACATCTATGAGCTCTCTGAGGACATCGTTCATAAAATATTGAAAGGCGGCCGGGGCATTGCAAAGTCCGAAGGGCATGACCTGATATTCAAATAGCCCATACTTGGTGCGGAAGGCCGTCTTCCATTCATCGCCCTCTTTTACTCGTACCAAGTGGTAAGCTCCTCTAAGATCCAGCTTTGTATATATGCATGCTTTTCTGACTTGGTCCAGGAGTTCAGGGATCAAAGGTAACGGATATCTATTCTTAACGGTGATCTGGTTCAGGGAGCGATAATCTATACAAGTTCTAAGGTCTCCTTCCTTTTTTGGAACGAAGAACAAAGCTGAAGAAGCAGGGGACTTGGAAGGACGAATAAACCCATTTGCCAGGTATTGATCCAGGTATTGTCGAAGGTGAAGGTTCTCAGGCTCGGTGAGGGCATAAATTCTACTACAAGGAGGAGTAGATCCAGGTATCAGGTCTATCTGGCAGTCATAAGACCTATGAGGAGGTAGAGAGTTAGCCTGATCCTTCCGGAAAACATCTTGGTATTCTAGGTATTCGGGAGGTAACTGGGGAGTCTCTGAAGAAATTGCTGCCAGTGCAACACCAGGTGGAGGGTGACAAGTAGAGACACATTCTGGAAACTGGACCGTTCTTGCTCGCCAATCGATCAGAGGATTGTGTTTCTCTAACCAAGGTATTCCTAGAATAATCTGAAACTGAGGGGCCTTGATCACATCGAACACGATCTTCTCATGGTGTCCATCTTGGCGTCACCTCTTGAGTGGTATGCGTTACTGCCCGGAGGCTATCTCCGTACCATCCACCGTAGTAATGACGTCCTTTACAGCCTTGGGACAAAGAGTTAGATTCATCCTCAAAACCATTTCATGATCCACATAATTGCCGATGGCACCGCTGTCGACGTAAGCTTCAATTGCATGTAATCGATCCGGATTATCAGGGCTAATGAGGACCATAGGTATCACGAAATGCGAGGTCACGGAACTGGTTTTCACGCTCGGCAAGAGGACCTCTATTCTTGTCGGGCGAGGTCGTTTCCCTGCTCAGAGTTTGTAACTTTGGTAACTGCAGCTCCTACTGCCTTCTTGGCAGGTTTCACCGGACAGTCTCGAAGAAAGTGCCCTGAATTTCAGCAATAGAGGCATAATTGCAACTGTTTTCTCCTTTCCCGCTCCTTTTGTGTTAGAGGACCTTTCAGACCCCCTATTTGCATGGGTTCCCCGGAGTCTACTCCTTTGGAAGGAGTTGGCGGTTTGGAAAATACTCGAGCATCAACTTGGAACGATCGGCCTTCCTGTTCTGCAGTCTGTGATCTATTTGAACGACTAAGTCTATATAGTCCGAACAATCTTGTGGGGGATTCACTACTTGGGCTAACACATCTTTGAGCTCTCCACGTAGACCTCTATAAAACAGCGTAATCCTTTTGTCCTCAGGCCATCGAGTTTCCACTATCAGTCTGTTGAAAGACGCAATATAAGCCAAAAGGTCTTGATTACCTTGTCGCAACGAAAGAAGCTCATTGTCCAAAGCCTGCCCCTGTGAATGTCTTGCGAACAGTTTTTCCATACTGAGCTGAAAAGCTTGAAAATCATGGAGGACCGGATGATCTTGATTTACTAGAGGGATCGACCAGTCTGCCGCATTGCCACTAAGGTACGAAAGCACGAAAGCTACTTTAGCTTGATCAGTTGGAAAGGCTGCTGGCCGGCATAAGAAATGCAACCAGCACTGATTGATAAATACTGCAAACCTCTTTGGGTCACCAGAAAATCGTTCGGGCGGAGCCAGAGGTACATTCCCAGGTAGGTTGATCTGCACTGGATTCATAGAGGATGTAGAAGGAAGATTTCCCCCAGATGCGGGTAACGGGGTCTGTCCGGCTTGTGACTGTAGCAATTGTCTAGCGAGATCATCTGTTCGCTCCTTGGAAATAATCAGTTCCCTTCTTAGAGCGTTCGTTTCCTGACGGGCTGCATGCACTTCTGCCCTTAGTTCCCCAAGTAACTGGGCTAGCTGGTCGGTATCCGAGGTTTCCATAGCGCCTGGACGGGAGTTTTGTGGTAGGCTTTGTGTTCTGTAATGCTCACCTGATTCCCGTAGAGGCGCCGGTCTTGACTGGGCGTATACCGTATCTTCAAAGGTGATGTGTAACACACGGCTGGCTCTTTGGGCTGGACCTCTGTGCACTGTATGTCTGACTCGAAGGGTACGATGTCTGCAGATAGAAAATATGGGATTAAGGAACTGGGTTATTGAATGTCTCTCTCTTCTTCCCTTTCTCTTCTCCTGTAGAACCCCAAAGGTTAACGCTCTCACCTTAGGTAAGTGAACGCTGTGCTCTCCATCTGCCTCGGGGCAGGGTGCTGTAACCAGTTTCTTCACTGGATAAGGGGAGCAGGCCTCTTGACTTCAGAGGACTGCTGTCCGTCGTTTACTGCACGAACGGTAAGTTTCGAGTAATTCTAATGTCTTTAAAGTCTTTAGTAATGATGTCTCTTGTTTTGCAGGGTTCCGGCGATGGCGGATGATGGGCTGAAGTGAGTTGAAGATGGAGCCCGTGTGATGAATAGAAGCGCCTGGAAGCACGTAAGTAAGCGCTTGTTGCCTGCTTCACGATGCGCTCTAACTGTCTTTTTATTTTGCAGGTACAAGTTCGGAGCGGCTGCAGGGTGCCGGAATACCCACTGGGTTAGATGTGGAAAGGAGTAATGGCACGTGAGTATTAAAGTTCCCCAATGTCTTTAAACGCACCTTGTTTTGTCTTTCAGATGCGGGATGCAGCGCCGAAGGCCTCCGGAGCGTGCGAAGAGTTGGTAAGCTTTTGTCTTTCAGATGCCGGAATGCAGTGTGAAGACCTCCGGAGCGCACGAACAGTAGGTAAGCCTTTGTCTTTCAGATGCCGGAATGCAGCGCGAGGCGTTGGTGACAGCCGATGGACCAGGTAAGTGAAGAGCTGTCACTGAAGACCGTAATGCTAACCTGTTCTTTCTTGTCTTTATAGGTGTTGCTGAAGACTGGATTCAGGATGGTAAGCCTTTTTCCTTAGGCCCAGGATCAGATGCAGAAGACACGATGAGCGTTCTGCTGCAGAGGATGCAGAATAACGCAAAGCAAGATTCATCCATCGGGTGTGGTTTAAATAGCCTCCTGTAGTGCTTAGGTGTCTCCTTCCACAGCCACGCCTAGGTAAGAAAAGAGTTCCTGCTTTCCAGAAGAGTTCCAGTGTTCTGAATCTAGGGAGTGGCTCCTGCCCCACCCAACAGGAAAAGTAGTTCCAAACAGAAGAGGATCAGAGGCTCACCTGGCAGGCAAGTAAGCAGCATGGTCTGCTGCAGGTAAGTCCACCCAAGCATTATGAGCCCGGCGCTTCCAGCGCTGGGACTGGGCATATTTATGAGCCTGGTGCCACTGGCGCCAGGACTGGGTCCAAAAGGTCCCAATTGGGACTGGTTGGCACTCGGAACCTGGGTTATGGATCTGCTTCCAAGGGAGTTGGGAAAACCCTGACCCTTTGGAAGCAGAGATCATGACACTCGGTTTGTCCGTCAGTTTGGGGATGGTGACTGGTTGAAAGTCTTACATCAATTGGGCTAGACAACAGCAACTTCGCCAAAAGTGGGAGATGAATTGACTTCCCCTATCGGAGACCAAAACCGAGGGAAAACCGTGTAACCGAACGATGTTTTCTAAGAATTCTCGGGCCAATACTGAAGCTGAAGGTAGGCCCTTCAGGGGAATGAAGTGAGCCATCTTGGAGAAAAGATCCACGACTACTAAAATGGTATTATACCCTGAGCATGGAGGTAAGTCCGTGATGAAATCCATGGACAGGGTATGCCATGGACAGGGAGGGATGTCTAATGGGTGTAATAGGCCGGCTGGTTTCTCCTTCTGACTTTTATTCTGGGCACACACACCACAGGAGATTACAAAGTCTCTAATATCCTTCTTCCATGATGGCCACCAGAAATGTCTTTTGATCTTTTCCATGGTTTTGGTAATGCCAGGGTGACCCTCCATTAGAGAGTCATGATAACAGGAGATTACTTGTTTTTGTATTTTCTCACAGGGCAAGTACAATCGTCCTCGGAAATATGGTAGGTCTTGATCCACTGAGAATTCTTTTCCCTTTAATTGCCAGTCCTGCAAATCGGCCGGATTTAGGAGTGATTTGACTGTAGTCTTGATGTCTTCAAAGGATTGAGCGCTGACCAAACCCAAAATCCTTTGTTCTGGGATTATGGGTATTGGTTCTGGATTGGTCAAATGTTCATCTACTCCCATCCGGGAGAGAGCATCTGCTTTTCCGTTTTTACTGCCTGGTCGATAAGTAATTATAAAGTCAAACTCAGCCAGAAACAGAGCCCAGCGAAGCTGTCTGGAAGACTGAGCTTTGGCTATCTTCAGATATTGTAAATTGCGGTGATCAGTCATTACGGTGACTGTGTGTCTGGCTCCCAAAAGATAATGCCGCCAGGCTTTAAAGGCCGATCTGATGGCTAAAAGTTCCTTGTCTGTAATTGAATAGTTGATCTCGGGAGCCGAGAATTTGCGGGACCAAAAGGCTACAGGATGTAATTGGTGTGTGACCGGATCTCTTTGTGATAAAACTGCCCCCATAGCAAGACTAGAAGCATCCGTTTCCACGATGTAGGGGAGTTCTGGGCGAGGATGTTTTAGAACAGGTGCAGAAATGAATTTAGCTTTTAAGTCCTGAAAAGCTTGTTCTGCTTCAGTAGACCACTCAAAACGTTTGTTCTTCTTTAACAGAGCGGTGATGGGCTGGACTATCCGAGAGAATTCAGGAATGAATCTGCGGTAAAAGTTAGCAAAGCCTAACATGCTTTGAACTCCTTTTACAGAGGTTGGTGATGGCCACTTAATGATTGCATCGACTTTCTTTGAATCCATATGGACTCCGTCAGGTGACAATATGAATCCCAGGAACTCAACTTCAGTTACGTTGAAAACGCATTTTTCAAGCTTAGCAAAAAGGTTATGTTGACGCAATCTCTCGAGAACCTCTTTGACGTGTCTCTGGTGTTCCTCTTCAGATGATGAATAGACGAGGATGTCATCAATGTAGACAACAACACACACATCTATGAGTTCTCTAAGGACATCGTTCATAAAATACTGAAAAGCGGCAGGAGCGTTACAAAGTCCAAAGGGCATCACTTGATATTCGAACAGCCCATACTTGGTGCAGAATGCCGTCTTCCATTCATCGCCCTCATTTATTCGTACCAAGTGGTAGGCTCCTCTGAGATCCAACTTTGTATAAATACATGCGGCTTTGACTTGGTCCAGGAGTTCAGGGATCAAAGGTAACGGGTATCTGTTTTTAACGGTGATTTGATTCAGGGCGCGGTAATCTATGCAAGTCCTAAGGTCTCCTTCCTTTTTCGGAACGAAGAACAAAGCCGAGGAAGCTGGAGATTTTGAAGGACGGATAAACCCGTTAGCTAGGTATTGGTCCAGATATTGTCTGAGGTGAAGATTCTCTGGCTCGGTGAGGGCATAAATCCTACTACAAGGAGGAGTTGTTCCGGGTATCAGGTCTATTTGACAGTCGTAGGACCTATGAGGAGGCAGGGTGTTAGCTTGGTCCTTCCGAAAGACGTCTTGGAATTCCTGGTATTCGGGAGGTAATGTGGGAACCTCGGAAGAGATCGCTGCCAGTGAAACATTAGGCCGAGGATAACAAGTGGTAAAACATTCTGGAAACTGAACCGTCTTTGCTCGCCAATCGATCTGAGGATTGTGCTTCTCTAACCAAGGAATTCCCAGAATGATCTGGAACTGAGGGGCCTTGATCACATCGAACACGATTTTCTCCCGGTGTCCATCTTGGCTCACTAACGTCACTTCTTGGGTGGCATGCGTTACTGGTCCGGAGGCTATCTCCGTGCCATCTACTGTAATAATGGCGTCTTTTACTGCCTTAGGGACAAGAGGTAGATTCATCCTTCATACCATTTCACGGTCCACATAATTACCGATTGCTCCGCTGTCGATGTAAGCTTCAATTGCATGCAAACGATCCGGACGTTCTGGGCTAATGAGGACCATAGGCACCACGAAATGCGAGGTCACGGGACAGATTTTAACGCTCGGCAAGAGGACCTCTACACTTGTCGGGCTAGGTCGTTTCCCTGCTCAGAATTTTGGGTACAGGTATCTGCGGCTCCTACAGCCTTCTTAGCTGGTTTCACTGGGCAGTCTCGAAGAAAGTGCCCCGAGTTTCCGCAATAGAGGCATAATTGCAGCTGTCTTCTTCTTTCCCGCTCCTTTTGAGTTAAAGGTCCTTTCATGCCCCCTAGTTGCATGGGTTCCACGGTGTCGGCTCCCCTAGTAGAGGTCTGTGGTTTAGAAAATACTCGGGTATCAAATTTGGAACGATCAGCCTTCCTGTTCTGTAATCGGTGGTCTAATTGGACAACTAAGTCAATATAGTCTGAGCATTCTTGTGGAGGATTCACAATTTGAGCTAACACATCCTTGAGCTCTCCACGCAGGCCTCTGTAGAAAAGCGTTACTCTTTTATCCTCCGGCCATTGAGTTTCCACTATAAGTCTATTGAATGAGGCAATATAAGTCAAGAGGTCTTGATTACCCTGTCGTAACGAAAGGAGTTCATTGTCCAAGGCCTGCCCCTGGGCATGTCTTGCGAACAGTTTCTCCATGCTGGACTGGAAGGCCTGAAAATCGTGAAGGACCGGATCATCCTGAGTGACCAAAGGGATCGACCAATCTGCGGCACTGCCACTGAGATAAGAAAGCACAAAAGCCACCTTGGTCTGGTCTGTTGGAAAGGCAGCTGGGCGACATAAGAAGTGTAGGCGGCACTGGTTGATAAACACTGCAAATTTCTTTGGGTCACCAGAAAAGCGTTCGGGTGGAGCCAAAGGCACATTACCGGGTAGATTGATTTGCACTGGATTTGAGGATGCTGAAGGGTAACTTACTCCTGGACGGGCAAAGGAGTCTTTCCTTCCTGCGTTTGTAGTAATTGCCTAGCGAGGTCCTCCGTTCGCTCCTTGGATATTATCAGCTCTCTTCTCAAAGAGTTTGTTTCCTGACGAGCTGCATGTACCTCTGCTCTTAGTTCCCCAAGCAATCGGGCCAGTTGGTCTGTGTCCGAGGTTTCCATTGCGCCTGGGTAGGAGTTTTGTGGTGGGCTTCGCGTTCTGTAACGCTCACCTGATTCCCACGGAGGCGCTGGTCTAGGCAGGAAGGAGTCTGTGACTCGAAAAGTGATGTGCAGGACTCGATTGGCTTCTGGGGCTGAGCCTCTTCGCACTGTGTGTCGAACTCGAAGGGTGAGATTTCTGCAGATGAAAGAATATATGGGGTTAAAGATCTGGGCAATTGAGTGTCCTTCTCTCTCTCTCTCTCTCTCTCTCTCTTTCGTCTAAGCTTCTCCGTAGAGCCCCCAGGTAAACGTGCTCACCTTAGATAGGTGAATGCTGGGCTCTCCATCTGCGTCTGGTGCAGGGTGCCGTTGCCAGTTCCTTCACTGGGTGAAACGTAGGCCTCTTAACATCAGAGGATCGCAACCGCCGTTAACAGCACGAGCGGTGAGTTTCCGGACACCTTTTAGTCCATATAGTCTTTAGTTGCGTGGACACTGAACAGGGCTCGGAATAATGCTTTGTTCTATTTGTTTTGCAGGGCTCTAGCGTTAGAAGATGGTAAGAAGAGAGCCAAAGCTGGAGCCAGAGCCTTGGAAAGAAGCGCTTGGAAATGCGTGAGTATATGCAAGCGCTTTAACTGTCTCTTTCCTTCACAGCTGTGAGTTCGTGCTGAAGAGGTGATGGAAAACGCCGGAGTGGTTGCAGGCGCTCTATTGTGAAGAGCGCGATGGGCGTAAGTAAATACCTGTCTAATGTCTCTTCTTTTGTCTTTCAGATGCTGGGTTGCAGTGTTGAAAACATCCGGAATTTGCGGATTGCCGGTAAGTAATAACTATGCTTTTGTCTCCACAGGCGGAGGTGCAGCGTGAAGAAATGGTCGCTGCCGATTGACCAGGTAAGGAATGCGTTGCATGTGAAGTCGTCGTGCTAACCTGTTGTTTCTTGTCTTTTACAGGCGCTGCTGAAGACTGGATACTGGAATGGTAAGTATTGTTCTTGCAGGTACAGGATCGGAAGAAGAAAAGCTGGAACAGACTCGGTGAGCGTTCTGCTGCAGATGCAGAATAACGCGAAGCACGCTTCATCAATCGGGTGTGGTTTAAATAGCCTAGGAGTGATGAGGCGTCTTCCTCCACGGCCCCGCCTAGGTAAGAAAAGAGTTCCTGTTCCAGAAGAGTTCCAGTGTTGTATCCAGGGCGTGGAGCTTGCCCCACCCAGGTAAGAAAATAGTTCCGGCTTACAGAGGATTCCTATGTAGCTGGTAAGTAAGCAGCATGGTCTGCTGCAGGTAAGTCCACCCAAGCATCTTCACACATATTATGAGCCCGGCGCTTCCAGTGCCGGGACCAATGGCTTTGATGAGCCTGGTGCCACCAGCGCCAGGACAAGGTCCAAAAGGTCCCAGTAGGGACCGGCTGGTGCCTAGGCTTAGGATTAGGGGCCTGCTTCCAAGGACGTTGGGTTGGTCCTGGCTCCTTGGAAGCAGTGATCATGACACTCTATGAGCCTGGAGGTGTTGTCATTGCCCTCCCGCACATGGCGTGCCAGGGTGACTATAGTGCTGGCAAAGCGTCCAATGGACCTTGAGAGGCGACGTACTGACGTGCTGTAGCACTCCCTCTGCAGCCTAGATTCCTCAAGCTGCCTCTCCACCAGCTGGGTTAAGGTAGCCTGCTGCTCCTCCATCTGCTGCATGCAGTAATTTAGCTCTGCCATTGATGGGGTGGGTGACCTCATGGGACTTCGGAGTGATGTGGGGCTGAACTCCAGCTGATGGAAGGATTCCAGGTCATCCAATGTGGGCATCTCCCCCTGTGGGCCAGTATCAGACTGCTCTGCCGGGGCACTGTTGTCACTACAGGCCGCCTCCTCTGCAGTGCAGCTGCCTTCTGTGGTGGTTTGGGTGGGCATGATGGGTGCCCGTGGCACCTGTGTTGCATCAGGCAGCGTGGAGACGGTGGGGATGTCGGTGATGGTGGCCGACACATGTGTTGCAGTTGCTACTGGGGGCAGGGATGCCGAACTGCTGGCAGCATCCTCCTGTGCAGGGGCGGTGGCTTGGACATGTGCCGGTGCTGATTGCCCGGGCTGTTGTCCAGTATCACTGTCACTTGATACGGCTGTGGGGACACAGAGGACATGTAATTAGTTATGTGGTGGTGCCTGATGGGTGCAACACATGCATCATACAGGTTGATCATTTAATAGTGGCAGTTACATGCATCTGCTTGTTGGGGGTATGCATTGTAGTGATATTGGTTGCCATATGGATCATGATGGGTCCTTTGGCCCAGTCATGCACTGCCTGGGGTGCGGGGGGTTGTTAATGGGTCCTTTGGCCCAGTCATGCACTGCCTGGGGAGGGGGGGGTTGTTAATGGGTCCTTTGGCCCAGTCATGCCATCCACATATACTCATATGGCATTCATGTTTTTCCACTTACCAGCATCTGCAGGTGGGCTCACTCCTGCCTCAGCCTCCCCGATCCCATGGATGCCCTCAAGGTGGAGGACACTGCTGCAACGCTCCTCTCATGCTTGCAGCCTCAGTGGGGAAGGGGGTCCTCCACCTGTCCCACTGCTGCGTTGGCGGTGTTTGGAGATCAGGTTCCGAACCCTCAGCCTGAGGTCGTCCCACCGCTTGTGGCAGTCCTTTACGCTCCTCACAGTCACGCCCACAGCGGTGCACTTGCGTGCTGCTTCTGCCCACACTTCCTTCCTCCGCTGCTGTGTGGCACGTCGTTGATCGGCACAGAACAGCATCTCTGCATGCTCCACTATGTGCTCCACCAGAACAGTTAGCTCGCCTCACTAAAGCGCTGTTTGCGCTACCTCTGGGCTGGAATCCTGGCAGACATTCTGGTGGTCCCTTTTGCCTTCTCACAGTGTGGATTCTGCTTGTGCTGACTCTGGATGGCAATGGATTGTGCTTTATATGATGGCCGCCTCTCTGTTTCCTGTTTTGGCGATCACAGTATTTCCGATTCCGTGACCGTGGCGACGATGGCGGACACGGGTTTTGCGCTACTTGTTGCAGCGCTATGTCCATTTCCGTGGCTTTTTCTGTGATGGTGGTAACAACGTTTCCGCGTCCGTGTGGTGCGCGCGACCGACAGCACGTAATCGGACTGTCTTTCCGCAACCTTGCGGACGCGGAAACTTTGTTACCGCCATCACGGAATCATCGCGGTCCAGACCTTACAGGTTGTAATGAGGCCCACTGTCTCAGTTAGCACTAAAAGCAAAGGAGATCCCCGCCAGGGCCGACATTGATCTTGAACCTTTAATTACCAATCCTGTGAAAGCAAAAAAAGCCCTTGAATTGATGGATTTGATCTAAACAACTGGCAATATGCAGACTGTAGTCCCTCTAAATAGGTTCTTGGTTGTTGACAAGAAATTAGGGACCCTGATAAGATACCTGGTGAAGTTTCCGGATTGGAAAATTAGGAAACATTTTCTCAAAACTCGCTAAAACCTAGTTCAAACTGGAGAGGTTCTTGCTAAAAGGGGGCAAGGGGACGCAACTATTGAACTATGTGGTATATGTATAAATCCAGGAAATCAATCTTTGAAACATCTATTGTTGGAATGTGAAGGTACTTGGCAATTAAGATTGGCTATTTTTGCCAGATTTACGGTTGGAGAAGGTATAGTCACTGAAATGCTCTGGGACAGACTGATCTCGGGCTATGATACAGCATTAACAGCACTGGTTTAGGCTTTGGAAAGAAGTAACATAATAATATGAAAACATCTCTAGACTGCAATTACTGTTTGTTTTAGGTTGTATATGTCTTCTTTTGCCTGAAGGAATTTGAGCTCCATGTTTGCTTTTGTTTAACGAATGATTGGAAAATAGCTCTCTCTGTCTCCTTTGTTATCTTTAGGAATTCAAATTGCTTTATGGTTCTTAAATTTTCTTCTGTTTTGAATTTTGTATTTTCTTTTTGATCATTTGTTATTCGAAATATCAACTGTCTTTTTCACTTTGTAAAAGGTTTTTTCTAACCAAATACAAATAAAAAGAAATTTAAAAAAACAATGTTCCATACTCATCTGTTATGAAGTCACTTGATCTACCTCTGGTTCCCTTTAATAGGGATCCTTCTATATTCTCTTGGGTTTCGTACCTTCCTCTGTCCCTCATTTGTCTATATAGCTTCCCAAGCCTTTGCTCTATGTCCTCTGTATCCTGCCCACCAGCCCATGCTGATTGCTGCATTCCTAGCAGCTCCCTACGGGGCTGTTGTGACCCTCCCTCCTCCTCCAATCGTTCTTGTGCATTAAACAACACTATGCTCCTATGATATAAATATTATACTTCATTGTCTTTTAATCCCCTACAATTATTAATTTCTTCTTCGCATCTCCTCATCTCCCTCAATTCATCTTCCTCTCACCTTCGTTGCAACCTATGTACTTTCAATCTTTCGGCTTCTATCTCTTCTCGTTTCTTCTCTTGTAGGCTCTCCTTCTCTTTTCTTACCTCATATCTTGTTCGTTCTTCCCTTTGCTTGCACTCTTTGTCCCTCTCTTCCTTGTATGGTCTTAATTCTTCCTTCTCTTTACTTTCCGGCTCTTCTCTCTCCTTTATGATATGATATGATATGATAGTTTATTTATATAGTGCCTATACACAATGTGTTTCAAAGCGCTTCAAGGCAAGGGAGGGAACAAGGGAAAATACAATGACATTCTTACAGGCCATGAACAGTAAGGATGTGAAATAACTATCGTACTCGGCCTGACGACATTTCAGATAGTGCAAGAGCTATGACATAGATAAGGAAGGGAGGGGGAGAGTGGGAAGGAAATGGAAACAGACAGGAGACTACGTACTAGGCCTGACAACATTTCTGGTAGAGCCGGAGAAAACAAAAGGGGAGGAAGAGGGGGCAGAAAGGGAGGGGAGGAACAAAACAAGCGACTATCATACTACGCCTGACGACATTTCAGATAGTGCTGGAGGGGGGGGGGTGGGGAGGAAAAAAACAGTAATGGGAGGGTGGAGGAAACAGACGAGGTTGCTATCATATTAGGTCCAGGGCCAATTCTGATAGTGTAAGTGCATAGAAGAAAGTAAGGGGAGGAGATAGGGAAAGGGAGAAAGGGAGAGGAGGAGAGAACAACAGAGAGTAAGCAGTCCAAAAGGAAGCAAGAGGGGAGAGCAAATACAATTGCAGAAGTCAGTAGTAACACAATGTTGCAAGCCAGGATACAAGATGAAGATGGGAGTAGAAGATCCAAAGGAAGTCCAGCATGAGAGTTGAGAAAGGGTGACGCACCGTGAATGAATCAAGTCCATAAAAGTCAAATCCAGCATTGGCCACAAGACGGTGATGGTGAAACCAGAATGTATCAGGACAGACTCCTGCAGAAGTAGGCTGGAGGAGGTAGAGGGGGATCAGGGTAGAAGAATCAAGCGAAACAGGTAACACCCGTGTGTGAGAAGGGAGGGGGTTCCAAGACAACTGCAATGTTCAGCCAGTGGGTCTGCATCACTGTTCTCATCTGAGGCTGCTCCTGGTATGGGCACTGTGGAAGAAGTGCCCGCCTTTTTATCCCTTGAATGCTCCTCAAGGCACCAAACCATTAAGTAGCTCCTCCCACTTTCTTTCTCGAACCCCATCAATGCTGTTATCGTCTGGCTTAAGCAATATTTGTCCTCCCATCCATTCATTCTGTAATATTGTTATTTCCTTCACTTAATCTTTTAGATCACTTTGCTTCCCTGCTTCTTCGTCTATCTTGTCTGTCCGTCCTCTCATCATGCTGTTTACTTTCATCACGTGATGATATATCTTTGCATTCTCTGTTCTTGCTCTCTTCCGCATTATCCTTGCTGCTATAAGCAGGGGGCAAATACGTTGGATTAACATACCACGCCGCTGCTTTTAATACCATCAAAGGGTAAAATCCCTTCTCCTCTGTATCTGCACTCTTCTCTTCAGGAGGGGAAAGAGGTGCCAAAGGCGTTTTATCCTCCCCTTTACGCTGATTGAGCATGCCCTCCCTATAGGCTGGATGTTCCTTCTCCCTCTGATACATTTTCCAAAGCTCTAAAATGTCTAATCTTTTCAGCAACTTTGTTCCCTTATATGTGGCATGCAAGTATGTCATCATATGCCGTAATACATCTTTTGACAGCGAACCCTTCTGAGGCCACAACATAACTGTCTTATTGGTCGTGCCTCTGACCCATTCCAAATTATATTTCCTTATTTTTGCTGCGGATCTCGGTAATGTCCTACATACATTTAAAAGAGGGGTGTCCCCCATGATGACATATCAGTTTTGATCGTCTATACTTACCTGTTGTTTTATTAGATTCTTTATTTTATTAAATATACCACGCTGATCAATTGGTGCAGACACAATTATTCACTGTTTAAAATCCCAGTCAGGATATATTTTAACTGCTCACTTTATTTTAAAAATCTTATGCAATGATATTTTGTTTCCTCCTTCGTTTACACTTTCTATAATTTTTATTATATCGTTCTTATATTATTAGTATATTAAGAATCTCTGCTTTACTTATATATTACTTTCCTTTAAGTGTTCTCTTCCTGATTAATGTCAAATCTCTTGCTCAAAATGTACACCAATCTCTTTAATTTTTTTACTATAGTTTTATATTCATCAGTCTAGGTACAACAAAATATTTATTTTAACAGTTTTACAACCCCACATAGGTGCACTTTAAAAAAATGTGTTTATTGTGTATGCCTTCCTTTACTATCTTAGTAAATGGATCCCGTCTCTGTTTCACTCCGTTCCGGAGTCTGATACACACTCTTCTACGGGCGTTGCCTCAGGAATCTTAAATAACTTAGTGCGTACGCTTCTGCCCTCTTGGGATCTGGAATCAAGGTCTTTTTTTCCTTAATAGTCTCCCCCAAAATATTGCATTACTTTTTACATGTATTTATTTACAACACAATCCCTCCCCCTTATTTTGCCACTTTCTTAGTTCTAATTACACCAGTGACTCAGTTTGAGTCCTCAGACATCGACTCTCTCTCAACCGACCAGTTTGTCTTTCATCCACGGGACGCCTGTGGGATCCGACCAGGAATTTCATCAAAGTGGGACCTGTCAACCAAATCGTCTTCACACGTGGCTCTGTGCGCCGCTCTCCACAGGAAACTCTCGATCATCTGGCTAGTGGCGGGAATAGCTGAGCGTCCGGGTGTCTGGATCTGGCCTAGGTCGACTAGACTGTAACCATCTGCACTGCAACCAAATATCCTCTAGCACCTTGAAGTGTGTTTTGTGCTAGATGAAATTACAATAATAGATCTTAGACCAAATAATCGGAGAGACTCAGAGTATGGAAAAATACTACTTTATACTCAGTTTAATGAAGCAGGGAGACCTGACAAACATCGGACTGATGCTTGCACACTCACATAGCAGCTTGATTTCATAGAGGACTAATACCTCAATATGCCTCATCTATAATGTCATTCTATGTGGCAAAATACAAAACCTACCGAGGGATGAGATTTGTTAATAGAACATATCTACTTATAGAATATATAAGGTTCAGTGCTTCATTGGCTACCCCTTGTTTTTAGGGCATGCCTTGAACTACCTCTAAACACATATAGTACAGATTATACCGAACAAAACATCAGTGGATTGGCTCCTGCAACTTGGTATGTTAGGTTTTCCCCCAGCTGGTCCGATAGCACAGCAAGGAGAGAGCTCGCTTTGACATCTGTGCAGAGCCTGCTGACGCATGTTTGAATCCCGGCAGGCCAAACTCAGCCTTTCATCCTTCCGAGGTTGATAAATGAGCACCACACACCGTGGGTAATAATAAGCAGCGCTCAGATACCTGAGGGTTTGTAGCGCTATACAAATGCTAAATGAAATTAAATGAAACCCCACTGATTGGTTGGAATTCTATCCCAACCTTGGACTTTTAGCTCCTTAGCAGCACATGCTTGAAACGAAAACCTAGGTGTTTGAATCCCATCAGACTGCTCCCCATTTTCCCAATTAGTCCATCATCTGTCATCGGTAGGCCATCAGCCAAAGTCTTCCATTTGTAGTTGATCTTGTTGCTTCTTATTGTTCTGCAACATTGGAGGGAATGTGAGCACACCACTATCTTAACTTAAGGCTCTAATGAATAGTCTTTGGTCTAGACTTCTGTGTCACGTGGGAAAAGACCACATATTTGTCCATTTCAGCCTTCCATTTACTGCTATTTGATTTATTTATGCAAGCTGCTGTTGCTCCTCTTGGTCTCTAGAGACTTGCTCACTCTATCTCATATGAACTTTATACACTTTTAATTGACCAGCAGTTTGGCTCTCCCAGATGTTTTCTTCTTCTTCCATCTATGAAGAATGTTCCACATTCAGAGCTTATCCATGTACTCCCTTTGTGCTTTGCGCTTATCCCTCAAAATAGCATCTTCTTTCTGGGCCAACCTTGACTTAACATTGGGTCTGCTCACAGGGCTGTCTTTCTGTGTCTCCCGATTCTTACAAACTTGGCCTGTTTCTGAGGTAGCTTGGTTAAATTCGATGTGAGCTGTTGTCAATTTTCCTAATATAGCCGTCCTTGCCACATTATATATTCCTCTTTAGCAAGCTTCTATATGTTGTCTTTCTACCTTGCATATTTTCAGTAAGTTACTTCATTTTCTTTAGATTCATGATTCCTTTAGCTTTAGGTTCCTGTTACTCTTAATGCTTCAGTTACATTGTTACTTAATATTTTCATATTGTTTCAACATAGGTTCATATATCTTCTTTGTTACATCACTTCGTCCTTGTCAGATTTTATTTACCATCCATCCACGATATTCACTGGTGCATTCTGATATCTTGGCAGGCGACATCCTTCCATGTAGCTTTCTTCCATGCAATATCCTTCCACACTTTCAGTGTGAGGGTACATTCTGTATGGCTGTCTGAGTGCATATTGTCTCTCATACACTCAATGCGGTATAGGAACGATACAGGGGGTCTAATCTATAGCTCTTCTCCGACTGTGCCAATATGACCGTGGTGAGGGTGCGGGGACTGCTAGGATAGCGCCTACCTGCTCCTCTACAATATCCAACAAGACCAAGGAAGACTTGCAACTGGTTTTTTTCTTGGGAGTCAGAAAGTTCTGGATAATCCAGACGTTGGTTTATTGTAGTTTAACCATCCCTTTCCTGACCTGGAACCCTAGCTACTTCACTGAAGAAAGGGAAAGGTGGTGTTTTACTGGGTTTGCCTTTGGGCCAGCCTTCCTAAAACTTTGTTCAAGTAGGTATAGTTGTCTGATGTAGTCTGCCTAGTTTTGCCTGTATACTGTAATGTAGTCAACATAAGGTCCCGGAAAAGCTTTGAGAGACTGTGGTATGGTATCCATCACCCGTTAAAAGCTAGGTGCAGCCCTGTGTAGTCTGGGAGATGGGACAGTGAAGTGGACGAGACCCATGGGTGTGACTGTGGCAGTTTTCCCCTGAGCTTCCTGTGACAAGGGAATTTGACACTAAGCCTCTAAGCCAAGTGTGGAAATGTATATTTCCAGTCAAATCCTTTTAATCATTTCATCAGCTCTCTACATTTTTGTTTTTGGTAATTTCTTTTTATTCATTTGAAATGTAGAAAAAATATAAACACAGAATGTGAGAGATCCCCCCCACTTCATGCACACACAAACATCTTCCAGCATTAGGTAAAGTTTGAGACCTCTCCGAGAGTCCTCCCAATCGTTGGGGTAGAACATATAACTATAACAGGACTGAACAATGTGGCTCACAATGGATCCCCACAACAAAGGAGGTAGCATACTACAAGAGAACATTCCGGCCCCCAAATCGAGCTACAGAATTGACCACTCCTAACTCTAAGATGAACATGGAAAGCTCACGCAATCTTACTTTCATCTAGTCAACACATATCATTAAGTGTTCTAGGAGCTTACCGTAAAGCTGTTACCACCTACTCACTTTCCTGACATTGAACTTTGGTTTGAAATATCCTGAATTGATCCAGGGGAAGGGGATTCAGCCCTGCTCACAACGATTCCTGTTTATAATGTTTATGTTTGAATTTATATTTTATTTTATGAAGTTTGAACAGCCAAATAATTCCTGTATGATTTTGTTTTGTGTATGAGTGTGAGAAACAAATACGTTTGGACATTAGGTCATTTTCCTTTAGCCTTAGTTTGATAGGCAGGGAAATCCATGTTAGGTTAGGGAAAGATTTGTCTCACCGCTTATTATGTGATTAAATGTGCCTTGTGAGAAAATTCTACCTGCTTATCCGTCTCACAAATCCGACCCATCACAATTTGCACTGAAAAGGGAAAGAGTAAGGCATGCAGGCAAATACACCCGCATTTACAACTTTGTTATGCAAAGTTGCCTTCAGGGGACCTGTTAACATAACAGTTCCACTCCATACAATTTACAGTTTTAAATAAAAGGACCCACTGTATTCCTTAACGTACTGAAAGCAGTGCTGTGGAATAGGAGATTTTGTAGAATATAATTATTTTGCATTCTCTGACTTGTAAATTTCCTTTCAGGGTGGGGAAAATAAAATGTACAATGATATTATTTTGACTTTAAATGTTTCTCCACGTTTTTACACATTGTCAAGTTGTTTTACTATGAGATGTGCGTATTTTTCAAGTAAACGTATAAGACATTATTATTGAAGTTCTTGAAAGCCAAAACTTACATATCTGTACGCTAAGTAATGTAAGGAAGGCATGGTATCAACAGTAAAACAGATACAAGTGACCACAGTTCAAGGGTGTTTATTGAACTTAAAAAGGGTTTGAAAAATGCATATCTAATCCTGAATGTACCGATGGGAGCAAGCTGCAACCATCAAATAATAATAACGCAGTCCTAGCAGTGTCTTGTCAAAATAAAAGGGCCTATACTAATAAACCTATTGCCAATCCTTACTTCTAAATACAAATAGCGTGGGAAATAATGTTACAAAAAAAAGAAAAGTGTTCACAAAATGATGTGTCAGGATGTTCAGGCTGCTGGCCTCCCTTCCCTACGTTTTTAACACTGGACAAGGCGGTACACGCAAGCCTAGCACAGTCTTTGGCTTCTCCAGCAGTTCAATCATTAGCATCAGGGCCTTCCTGACCCAAGTCTCTTTGCCTTTCAAAGTCTCTTCATTCAGAGGGCCTGATGCAACAAACAAACAGATCTTTTCCTCTTTCAGATTTTCACAAGTACTCAATTTCTTAGGTGATTCACTATTCACCTCGGATCCCCCTTAGCCACGCTCAGAACCTCTCAACACAATGTTTGTAAATTGTTTATGCCTCCAATTTCTCGTAGGATATTCTTTCTCGGGTGACTCAGCCAGGCTCAGATCTCAGATCCCCTCAGTTGGGCTCAGATCGCTTGTAGCACAATGTTCAATTAGTCTCCCTCTGCCAGGCTCGGACTAATTCCAATGTCCAATAAAACTTCATACAAACTTGCTTTAACCAAAAGCTTGTAGCTGATCTCCCTCTGCCGGGCTCGGACCAACTTTCTATACTTCTTTTATCAACTATTGAAGACTTTTGAATGTGCGCAGGGTTTTGGCTTGACCTATTGCAGGACCACTTTGATTTCTCAATTCCTTATCACTCTTCACATTTGCTACATTTCAGCTGGATACCTAACATAGACTTTGGAATGAGCACCCATGTGGTGCCTGACCACTCTGTCTACGGTATCGTAGCTTGGCTTCAAAGTTCAATCACTGATCTGCTGTTTAATTGTGTTTGCGTTTCTTGCCACATATGCGTCATACACTGTTCTCTTCAGTTTTCACTATACAATGTTGCCGCCTGCAACATTGGCTTCAACACAGAAGGGTCTGGTATTAGTCTCCCCAACTCACTGGCTGTGCTGACTTCACTGGTGCTGCTCTTTTGTAGGAGCAACGGACAGAACCACATCGCAAACGATTCTCCCTGCATTGACTATCGATGCAGGAGAGACTATCGTACTTCTGACACACAATGCAGGATTCTTCAGCCCTGATTCCTTGCCTTACGTTTCGTTTCCTATTCTAGAAGGTTCATGAAAATAGTGGTCTTTCGTTGAAAAGGTCAAGGGCACTTCCCTCCATGCAATCCTCTTCGGTTTTGCAGTATTTTGCCTTGTATTGTACTGCCATCTTGGAACAGCTGCTTCTTGTGTGCCTTGCCTTGCTCAGAGTGTGCTTTCGTGCACCGCCTTTTATCCTTGTGGTGAAGTGTAATGGAAGTCAGGTGTGTGGATAATGGTCAGCAGTAATTGCCTGACTAGTGTATTGGGACAGGTCAGGTATATGGCTTGGGTGTTAGTCCGTTTTCTCTTGTAGTGATCTGTCCATGAGGAAATGTTCGTGTTGGGAAAGGGGGCGGGAAGTAGAGTTCCTAAGCATCCTACTTGGTAGGATGGGGTAAAGATGTTACAGTGAAGGGGATACCGCATCTCACCATCCGGTGTCCCACGTCCACTCCCCAAAGACCCCTCACCCAGGTGATCCTCCCACACTGGTCCGCCCCATCCAGGGAACTGGATCCAAAAGCGATGGCCGTGTCCTTGCCACCTGGATGTCAGATCCACGGGGACTAGCGGGTGAGACACCTTCAGGTTCCTCACAGTACATGCTCCCTGGAAACCTAGTTACACACTCACCTGCCCCAAGGAGACATCTGTAACACAATCCCATGATCTTATTTTTATTTATTTATTTTTGCTTGTTAAGTGCTTATATAGTAAGAAAAATACTGTTTCAAAGTGCCCACAGGCGAGGGGAGGGAACAAGGGAGTGAAATACAATACAAAACATCATATTTAATAAGAACAGTGGGAGAAACTGATGAAAGGACGGACCTACTATGCCTTGTGAGTATTCAGAACGTGCAAGTGCAGCAAGGAAGAGAGTAGAGGGGATAAGTGCTGGGGGGTCCGAGCTCATGGGTGAGCCACAGATGAAGTGCTAGGGTTGTTGAGTGTATACGGCCAGGAGCCATGTTAGAAGTACGTGCAAACCTCCAGGGCGGAGGGAGTGCCAAGGCAAGTGCTTATCACTCTTCACATTTGCTACATTTCAGCTGGATACCTAACATAGACTTTGGAATGAGCACCCATGTGGTGCCTGACCACTCTGTCTACGGTATCTGTCAGGGGCCCCACGGATGCATAAGGGCCCTAGATACCAATCACAGCAACTGTGGGATTAGCAGAGGAGAGAAGAAGGGAAGGAGAAGGTAAAGAAGAAAGTCTTGAGGATCTTGCGGAATTTGAGAAAGTCCTGCTGAAGGCGCAGAGTCAGGGGGAGGTTGTTCCATAGGTGGGAGCCAGCTGAGGAAAGCGATCGAGGGTAGGTACCCTCTGTTTAGCAAAATGCTTTACACACAAAGAGTTGGTTCCAGAGGAACGTAGTGGTTTAGAAGGAGAGTATTTAGTAAGATAAAGTTGAAGATAAAGTGGTCCCCTGGCCCAGACAGCCTCGTGGATGATGCAGAGGGATTTAAATTTAATCCGTGCAGCAACCGGGAGCCAGTGAAGACTTTTTAGAGCAGCAGAGATGCGGTACATGGGCTTAAGGCCAATGATAAGTCTTGCTGCCCTATTCTAGCAGGAGGGGTCGCAGAGTGGAAGAAGGTAGATTCAGGAGGAGGCTATTGCAATAGTCAAGCCTTGAGAGAACCAGGGCTTGGGTAACATTGAGCCTCTGGGGGAAAGTGTAATGTCCCGGTCCTGGAAGGTATGGCATTGATGGGCTTCTGCTTATCGTAGGTTCTGATGCCATTCAGAAGCGTCAGGCGCAGTCTAGCCTTCCCCCAAGATGGCCACCACCTAACAGCATTTCCATAACAACGCACAGAAGCTTGCGTCCTGTGCGTTGTATCGCTCCTTGGAACCTGTTGGCATTCTGTTTCTCCTTACCGTTTGCCGCCCTTCCATTAGCAAGTGTTTTCGCCTTCCTTCCTCGCGGCTACCATCGGTAGCAGCTCCTCTCTTTTCTCCTCGTCCACCCCTCTGAGAGCTGTCGTCTCTTGTTTTTCCCGGAACCTCTCTCAGCTGCTCTCTTACACTCTCTGGTAAACCGGCTCTCGGTTCAACTCCTCCTGCTGAATCTCTCTCCTTTCTCACGGCACACTTCCGGCTTTACCGTGAGCCTCCTCCTGTACCTGTGCTCCTGCACGCTCTGCAGCCTTCCTGGCATTCCTACTTTAGTACACTCTTACGCACTCATTCATTCTTTCTTCTCCTTCTTTTCTACTTACCTTTTTCATACTTACGGGTGTATTCATCTGGGCCATCTAACAACCTCAAGGTTTGCCGTGGCACACCTCCGCCTGCCTCTTGAAACACCTACCTCTGCAAAGTGGAGTCGACCTCCGGAGCTGTCAGAGTCTATCAGAGTTTTTTGGTGCCGAAGAAGCTTTTCCCCTGAATCTGAGGCGGGCTTTCTGGGGGTCCCTTTTGGTTAGGAACTCGTTTCCTGCAAAGGTGGCCTCCAGCGGAGCCCTTCCTTACCTGTACGATAAGAGGGTAAAGGTAAAGAAGAAGACCAAGACGGCATCTTCCTGAAGGAGAGAGACTTCACAGACAAGGAACACTTCATCGGAGGAGTCAGGTGAGGAGGGGTCACGGGAGAGTTCCATAGACATTTCTAGCCACGACAGTATACAATGCCCGCAATCCCCTATGGCTTCCCTGGAACAATACCAGGAACTGGTGGCCGCCATTCAAGGATTAACGGTACAGATGCAGAATATGCAGGCAGAGAACACTACTCTGAGACAGCAGGTGGCTGCGCGCAGTGAGGATAGAGGTGATGTACCTCCCATGCCATTGTCTTTTGGCAAGTATGACGGAAATCCCAAAGCTTGGAAGGAATTTATGGATGCCTGCAGGGTATATTTCACTTTCAGACCGAAGGCCTTTGAGACTGATAAGGCTAAGGTGGGATTCTAAATTTCCAACATGGTAGGAAATGCGTTGTCCTGGGCTACTCCGTTGGTAACTAATAATGACCCAGCATTACTAAATTTCGACCAGTTCTCACAGCAGTTCCAATCAAGATTTGACTGACATGAGGTGGTTTTTGCATCATACAAAGCCATGCTCGATGTCAGACAAGGGGGCTCTGATGTGCAAACCTATGTCTCAAAATTTCAGAAGTTGGCTACCAATTCTGGTTGGCCAGATTCGGCACAACAGACCATATTTAGAAGGGGACTTCAATAAGATCTAAAGGGTGAGCTGGCACGAGTACCCCGACCTGGTTCATTTCAGGAACTAGTAACCCTCACCTTACAAATTGAATTTCGGCTAAACGAGAGACTTATGGAGAAGAAACAACAAAGAGGATACTCTCCCTTGCATGACCCTCCTCTTTCATCTAAGGAAATACTCAAGACAGAACAACCCTCCAAAGAACTAATGCAGATTGGTTCGGCTTGAGGCCCCCTCACTCCAGAGGAAAGAAGAAGAAGACGAGAATTAGGCCTATGTATGTACTGTGGTTCCTCTAATCGCCTGCTTCGCAACTGTCGTGATGTGCCTCCCAGGAAGAAGGGTTCCCCCCCAAGTCTGTGCAGGGGCCACATTGGGGGAGGTCACCGAAAAACCTGTAACCACACTCAAGGAAGAGGATTAACTGACAATTCTTGATTGATGGTATTCCTTGTCCATCTACAGTTGACATCCAAGAAGTTTGTGGAAGTTCTGGCCATGCTGGATAGTGGAGCTGCAGGAAATTTTGTTGACGTCACCTGGGCAAGGGAACAGGGAGTACCTGTTCAGAACAAACATTGAGCCATTCCAGTGGAGGGAGTAGACGGCTCTCCTCTCACGTTTGGTCCCGTTGTGTTAGAGAAGGAACCGATACCGGTGCTGATGGGGAAGCACCAGGAGTTGGTTAGATTTGAAGTCATCAGAACTGCACACTTCCCCATCATTCTGGGAATAACCTGGCTAAGGAGACACAATCCTTGCATTGACTGGTCCCTCAACACCTTAAGTTTTGATTCTGGGTATTGCCAGGAAAATTGCTTCAGACAATCGTCACAAGAAGAACAGGTGGGACAGGACACCTCGCTTCCTTCTACGGTGGTGTCGAGTATTCCACTAGCCTATCAATCCTTTGCGGGAGTGTTTGAGGACAAGGTTCCTCACCTGTTACCACCTCACAGACCTGAAGATTGCTCAATTGAGTTGCAGGAGGGAGCAGTAGTACCCCTTGGAAGAATGTTTCCTCTCTCTCTTCCGGAAAGGAAGGCTCTAAAGGAGTAACTTGAGGAAAACCTTGAAGATGGCCTCATTTGTGAATCCCAATCATCCGGGGGAGCCTCACTATTCTTCATCCCCAAGAGAGGTACCTCGGAACTGAGACCTTGCATAGACTATCAAGGTCTCAATAGGATTACCCTTCGGGATAGGCACCCCATGCCGTTGATCAGGGACATCCTAGAGGCAGTACAAGGTTCTACCATCTTCACTAAGTTAGACCTTCGCGGGGCTTACCACCTTCTTAGGATTAAGGAAGGTGATGAATGTAAGACCGCCTTTAGGACCCCCGTAGGTCTCTTCGAATACCGGGTGATGCCATTTGGTCTGGTCAATGCACCAGCTATCTTCCAGAGGTATATGGACAAGATATTCTCTGACCTTCTATTTTTGTCTGTTGTTGTGTACCTCAATGACATCCTTATTTTCTCTGCGGATCTTACTGAACATACCCAGGTGGTGAAGGAAGTATTGAGACGCCTCCAAGAGAACCAACTTTTTGTGAAGCCTGAAAAGTGTCAATTTCATGCCGAATCAGTTTCATATTTGGGATTTATTTTGTCCAGTGAAGGTATTCGGATGGACGCAAAAAAGGTTGAAGCGATTTTACGATGGTCCGAACCAAAGAGTGTCAAGGAGGTCCAGAGGTTTCTGGGTCTGGCAAATTTTTCTCGCCGAATTATTCATCAGTTCTCCAAGATTGTTCTCCCGATCACCTCCTTATTCAAGAAGGGGGTCAAGTTTCATATGGACTCTTCTGTCATACAAGCCTTCCAACATCTCAAGGAATTGTTTACGTCAGTTCCGATTCTGGTCCAGCTGGATCAGACATGTCCTTTTATATTGGAGACTGATGCCTCGGATGGTGCCATTGGGGCCGCTCTTCTCCAAAATACAGAAGACGGTTTGGAACACCCAATCGCCTACTATTCTAGGTCACTGACACCCAGTGAAAAGAACTATTGGGTGTTGGAAAAGGAATTGTTGGCCATTAAGAAATCTTGTGAGGAATGGAGACATTACAACAAGGATCCATTGAGCCCTTTATCATCAGAACTGACCATCAAAACCTTCGGGTACTCTGTGAACGCACGCCATGCCAGGTGGGCGTACTACTTCTTACAGTTTGATTTTCATTTCACGTACATACCAGGCTCACAAAATACATTGGCTGATGCTCTTTGCAGAAGCCGGGAGGTAACCCAAGAGATCCACCGTGGTAGTGAGCTGCTCTTGGCAAACAAGAAGTTTATCTCGCTGGTCTCCAGGTTTTTTCAAGCTGTCCAACAAGGAATACAAAAGGAAGACAGGATAAATCCCAATTTGATTCAGAAGGATGGGTTATTGTACCATAATACGGCTCTATTCATTCCAACTTGTGATTTGCGGACACAAGTGCCATCTTGGTGCCATGAGAGTCCTCTGGCAGGTCATAAGGGCCTAAGAAACACAGTGGAATTGGTGAAGAGACTCTTCTGGTGGCCGACTGTGTCTCAAGATGTACTACGATACGTTTCCTCCTATCCGGTTTGCTACCAGCAAGTCTCAGTCAGGCAAACCATTGGGACAGTTGCAACAGCCTTCATTACCATCATAGCCTTGAGAGCACGTATCTACAGACTTTATTGTGTATCTCCCCCTATCGGAGGGTCACCGATATCATGGTTACAGTGGACTCCTTTAGTAAAATGGCTCATTTCACGGCTCTCCCAGGTCTTCCCACTGCTCCAGAAATGGTGACTGTCTTACTCAGAGAGATAGTTCGACTCCACGGGCTACCCAGAACTGTACTCTCGGATAGAAGGTCACAATTTACCTCCCGTCCCGATTCGGGCTACCTTGTGCAACCAGCTGGGTATACAGAGGGTGCTTTCCTCTGGGTTTCATCCCCAAAGCAATGGCCAGACAGAAAGGTTAAATGCCACGCTAGAACAATACCTTCGATGCTTCTGTAACTGGGAGCAAGACAACTGGTCCTCTCTGTTACCTTTGGCAGAATTTTCTTATAATAACACCTACCATTCTGCCATCAAGATGAGTCCCTTCTTGTGCACTTATGGTTTCCACCCTTCACATGTACCTGGAATGAAGAAGGACTATTCAGATTCCCCGCCAGTGGACAGCCTCCTGGAAGCTATACGGTCTACTCAGAAGGAAGCTGTGAGAGCCCTGGAAGAAAGTCGAAGGAAGAAGAAGGAAGGAGCAGATCGTGGCAGACGGGCCAATCCTGGTTGGTCTCCCGGTACCTTGGTCTGGCTCTCAACCAAATTCCTCCCTCGTTGGTTGCACCTAGGCAAGTTTGCTCCTCGATACTTGGGTCCCTACCCTATAGTGGAACAGATTAACCCGGTGGTTTACAGATTACGAATTCCACCGAAGATGAAGAGAGTGCATCCGGTGTTCCATACCTCTCTGTTGAAACTATTTGTTCCAGATCCATATCACAGGGCCAGAGTTCGACAAAAGATTCCGTCACCATCGGAACCTGCGGAATATGAGGTATCCCACATTGTGGACTCCAGATACCACCGAGGTACTTTACAATATCTAGTGCATTGGAAGGGATACTCTGTGTCCAAACGGACTTGGGAACCCAGACACCATATTCATGCACCTCGACTTCTGCAGATCTTCCATAGAAGACATCCCGGCAAACCTGATGAGGAAGGGTCATACTGTCATGTCCCAGCCCTGGAAAGTATGGCATCAATGGGCTTCTGCTTATCGTAGGTTCTGATGCCATTCAGAAGTATCAGACGCGGTCTAGCCTTCCCCCAAGATGGCCGCCGCCTCACAGCGTTTCTATAACAATGCACAGAAGCTTGCGTCCTGTGCATTGTATCGCTCCTTGGAACCTGTTGGCGTTCTGTTTCTCTTTACCGTTTGCCGCCCTTCCAGTAGCAAGTGTTTTTGCCTTCCTTCCTCGCGGCTACCATCGGTCGCAGCTCCTCTCTTTTCTCCTCGTCCACCGCTCTGAGAGCTGTCGTCTCTTGTTTTTCCCGGGACCTCTCTCAGCTGCTCTCTTACGCTCTCTGGTTAACTGGCTCTCGGTTCAACTCCTCCTGCTGAATCTCTCTCCTTTCTCATGGCACACTTCCTGGTTTACTGTGAGCCTCCTCCTATACCTGTGCTCCTGCACGCTCTGCAGCCTTCCTGGCATTCCTACTTTAGCAAACTCTTACTCACTCATTCATTCTTTCTTCTCCTTCTTTTCCACTTACCTTTTTCATACTTACGGTTGTATTCATCTGGGCCATCTAACAACCTCAAGGTTTGCCGTGGCACACCTCCGCCTGCCTCTTGAAACACCTTCCTCTGCAAAGTGGAGTCGACCTGCGGAGCTGTCAGAGTCTATCGGAGTTTTTTGGTGCCGAAGAAGCTTTTCCCCTGAATCTGAGGCAGCCTTTCTGGGGATCCCTTTTGGTTAGGAACTCGTTTCCTGCAAAGGTGGCCTCCACCGGAGCCCATCCTTACCTGCACGATAAGAGGGTAAAGGTAAAGAAGAAGACCAAGAAGGCATCTTCCCGAAGGAGAGAGACTTCACAGACAAGGAACACTTCATCGGAGGAGTGAGGTGAGGAGGGGTCACGGCAGAGTTGCATAGACATTTCTAGCCACGACTGAAAGTGAGAAAGGGGAGAATTCCTTTGAGAAGCAAGAGCTGAAAGTGGTACTTCTTGGCAATGTCCAGAGTGTGAGGGAGGAAGGAGAGACAGGAGTCAAAGATGAATCCAAGGTTTATGGCTTCAGAAGAAGGAGCAGGGGGAGAGCCCAAGGAGGATTGCCAGAGTGAGGGGAAGAAGGAGGGAGCAGGGGTCCTGATGGGAAGGATCTCAGTTTTACAGGCGTTGTGGCAGAGATCGTTGGAGGTGCACCAAGACTGGATGGTAGAAAGGCAGTCAGGATGATGGAGGGTGCAAGAGGATCAGCAGGAAGTTTGAAAAAGAGCTGTGTGTCATCCATCTGCATAACACTAGAAGTTGGAGGAGAAGGAGGAGATGAGGCATGCAATCAGAGCTAGGTAGGTGTTAAACAGACAAGGGGAGAGGATGGAGCCCTGGGGGACACCACAGGTGGAGAAGGAAGTAGGAGAGGAGAAGGTGCCCAGGATGATTTGGGAAGAGCTGTCAGTTAGGAAGGATGTGAGCCAGTCCAGTGCTCGTTCCGAGATACTAAGGGTATTGCAGAGCATTTGTATGAGGAAGGAATGGTTGACTGTATCAAAGGCTGAGGAGAGATCTAGAAGGATGAGGACAGCTGTGGAGATGCAGTCCAAAGATGCAAGCAGTTCTTCACGGGTGTTCAGAGGAGCAGTTGCTGTGCCTCTGGATGCCCGGAATCCAGATTGATGGTTGCGAAGACTACCTACAAGTTCAGTGTGTGAGTTGAGTTGGGGCAAGGTCAGCTTCTCCAGTGATGGAACTAGGGCGGTAGTGGTTGAAGGCTTTTTTAGGAGTGGGCGCACAAGGAAGTGCTTAAGGGAGGAGTGGAAAGATCCAGTGAGAAAAGAGTGATTGCAGAAATCACTGAGTGCAGGGGCAAGAGAGCCAATGTTATCCTTGATGGTCCTGGATGAGCAAGGGGAAACCTGTTTAGAAGAGACCTTCATTGAGCGGACAACTCTGGTAACATTTCAGGTGTGACAGGGGATAAGGAAGAAGGTGAAGGGCCAAGGGAGGCATGAGGGTGTGGGGTGGGTTTGGAGGGTGGGTAACAAGGGTGGTCAGGATGTCCTGGGGTTTGGTGGCAAAGTGTGTGGTCAGTGCATTGCAGAGGGCCTGCGAAGGAGAAAGGGAGCATGAGATTGCCGAAGGGTTGGCTAGTTCCCTGCAGATCTTGAAGAGTTCAGCTGTGTTGTTGGATGCAGAGGAAACCCGAGCCTGTGTGTGGGCTCTTTTCCTCGCACGGATGGAGACTCTGTAATGCCTTTGGAGCAGGTGGCAGGCCAGTTTGTCAGAGGATGAGCCTGATGTATGCCACTTCCACTCCGCTGCCCTGCACTTTTGTTTCAGGGCCTCAAACTCTGATTCGTACCAGGTGTTATGCTTAGAGGCAGGTTTCAGGTGGATCCTTATGACTGCGTCAAGAATGTCAAGAGTATTGGTGATGGACAGGTGGAGGTTGCTCAGAGCAGAGTCAGAGGTAGAGTCATAGGAAGGGTCATAGGAAGGGGGATGAAGGTGGAAGCGAAGACAGCAGCTGACACTTGTTTCATCGAGTGGAAGGGAACGAGGTTGGTGGGGCTTTTGGGGGTAGTCAGAGGGCTAAGGGACCCAGGTGGGAGAAGAGGAGAGAATGGTCTGACCAGGAGAGAGGGGTGACTGGGGGGGGGGGCGAGAGAGAGGTTATTATGTTATTATGAGGGCATCCAGAGTGTGTCCAGCTGAGTGGGTTGGCCCAGAAGGGAGAATGGAGAGGGAAAGAGAGGTGCAGAGGTCAGTGAAGAGAGTGGATACAAAGCCAGGGGAGTCTAGTTGGATGTAGAAATCACCCAGGAGGAGGTTGGAGGCGGATGAAATAAGGAAGAACAGAAATCAGCCCATTCAGAGAGGAACAGGGTGGTAGTGACAGCAGGTGGGTAAATGGTAGCAATGGTCAGGGTGGAGATGGGAGAGATGACCAACTTGCAAACCAGGCTTTCAAAGGAAGAGTAGAGCTTGCTCAGTAAGATGGAGGTAGGAACCTACTCAGGGAAGATTAAGGTAACCCCCCGCCAGTGCAGTGAGGTTGAGGCTTGGAGATGATTTTTAAGCCGTCAGGGAGGAGGGAGTCAAAAGCAGTGACTGAACTGGCATTGAACCATGTCGCAGTTAGAGCAAGAATGTCGATGTCAGTGTCTTCAAGAAGTAGGCAGATGTCAGTGGAATGTTTGTTGGCTGAGCGGCATTAAGATTCGCCAGATGGAGGAGGTATCCGCCTTTAAAAGGATTCTGAGGGGTACAGTGGCATGGTACACCAGTCTGCGGAGGGAGGGAGAAAGAGAGTAGTAGGCGGAGATGCAGGAGAAGGAAGGAAGTTAATGAGAGAAGACTGGATCCGGTCAAAGAGAAGGAGGTTGGGTAGTGGACCCTGAACCAGGATAGTGCCTGTGTGATAGACATGAACGAAGCAATGTAAATATGAGAAGCCGCCCAAGAGGATTTCCCACTTGGTGCCACTAGTAATGGTAGCCTTATGGGGGCTCGAATGGGAATGGGGATGGGTTCCCTGAATGGGAAATACCGGATCCTCCAAGGTTGGAATGGCCCTGCAATTCCCCATTCAAGGAAACCGGAACCGGTTTGCGGTAAGGGGGTAGCCATGCAACTAATTCCACCATGGCTACCTCCAACCTCGGAATGAGGCCAGATATCAGTGAAAACCTCTCTAGGGGAAGAGCTGAAATAGGTGTCCGTGATGGGAAGTCCAGGGTTTGTATTAAAGGTGTCTTTTTTTGGTGCTTTTTCCTACCAGACTTTGTGAGAGAGGGGGGAGGCTATATGATAATGTAGCAGTTAGAGAAGATAGGTGAGATGGAGAGAGCCATAGGGGCGGCAGAGATTAGTCGAGGAATGAAAGAAGAGTGGCTGCACAGCACAGATCTAGCTAGACTCACCAGGTGGCCTAGTAGAAGTAGTCACAAGGCATAAATGCAGTCCAGAAAGGAATAGAGTTTCAAAAGACAAGAGGTGCACAGATGTACAAGTACACTCAACCAACAACAATTTTTCTTTTTTAAATGGAGGCACAGTTGCAAATCAAGAGGGGTGCACAGATGTAAGTACACCCAACACAAACGGTTTTTAAAAATGGAATCACAGATGCAAAGCAGAAGGGGTGCGCAGATGTAGATGTACACCCAACTTTTAAAAATGGAGGCATAGCTGTAAAGCAAGAGGGGTGCACAGATGTTCAAGTACACCCAACCCAAAACGATTTTTAAAAAGCAGAGGCACAGCTGCAAAGCAAGAGGGGTGCACAGATGTAGAAGTACACTCAAACAAAAACGATTTTAAAAAATGAAGGCACAGATGAAAAGCAAGTGGGGTGCAGTGATAAAGAAGTCCACTGAATCAAAAACGATTTTTTAAAAATGGAGGCACAGATGCAAAGCAAGAGGGGTGCACAGATGAACAAGTACACACAAAACGATTTTTCAAAAACGATTTTTTAAAATGGAGGCACAGATGCAAAGCAAGAGGGGTGCACGGATGTAGAAATATACTCAAACCAAAATAATTTTTAAAAATGGAGGCACAGATGCAAAGCAAGATGGGTGCACAGATGTAGAAGTACACCCAATCCAAAACGATTTTTTTTTAAATGGTGGCACAGATGCAATGCATGAGAAGTGCACAGATGTACAAGTACACCCAACCAAAAGCGATTTTTAAAATGGAGGCACAGATGCAAAGCAAGAGGTGTGTTCAGATGTAGAAGAAATCACATCCAACAACGATTAAAAAAAAATGGAGGCACAGATGGAAAACAAGAGGGGTGCACAGATGTAGAAGTACACCCAACCCAAAAATGATTTTTTTTAAAGGAGGCACAGATGCAAAGCATGAGGAGTGCACAGATGTACAAGTACACATAACCAAAAACGATTTTTAAAAATTGAGGCACAGGTGCAAGGCAAGAGGGGTGCACAGATGTAGAAGTCTGCTAGTCTAAGTTGTACATTTTCCTATCCTGGAGTGGTGGGTTTCCATTTTCACACACTCCTGTTTTAGAAGCCTAAATTGCACATCTTCACCCGCAGGGGATCTAACTTATCAATTTTCCATGGGGTGCCGCTGGTCAGATTTTAAGGCAGTGGCATTGAAAGAGTATTTTTTTTTATTTTCTCTTATTTGTATTTAGTTTATTGGAAATCTTTACAAAACACACAAGTGAAAAAAACATTTAAAACATAAGCAAATAAAATGTCTACCAATTTCACAGCTTGGAATGACATAAAACATTTAACCCATTGATAATATTACATTGACAACAATTTTTTTTTTTAGTATTCCCTTTACTCTATGCAGTACCAGGTTTAAGTATCAGTTCACTTACATCCTCTAAGTCAAACAAGCTGTCATGATCTCTGCTTCCAAAAGATCAGGACTTGCCCGACTCCCTTGGAAGCAGACCCATAACCCCGGTTCCGAGTGCCAGCCAGTCCCAATTGGGACCTTTTGGACCATGTACTGGCGCCAGTGGCACCAGGCTCATAAAGATGCCCAGTCCCAGCGCTGGAAGCGCCGGGCTCATAATGCTTGGGTGGACTTACCTGCAGCAGACCATGCTGCTTACTTACCTGCCAGTTGAACCCCTGATCCTCTTCTGTTTGGGACTACTTTTCCTGTTGGGTGGGGCAGGAGCCACTCCCTAGGTTCAGAACACTGGAACTCTTCTGGAAAGCAGGAACTCTTTTCTTACCTAGGCGTGGCTGTGGAAGGAGACACCTAAGCACTACAGGAGGCTATTTAAACCACACCCGATGGATGAATCTTGCTTTGTGTTATTCTGCATTCTCTGCAGCAGAACGCTCATCGTGTCTTCTGCTCCTGGGCCTAAGGGAACAAAGGCTTAACATCCTGGAATCCAGTCTTCAGCAGCACCTGTAAAGACAAAGAAAGAACAGGTTAGCACTACGGTCTTCAGTGGCAGCGCATCTCTTACCTGGTCCATCGGCTGTCACCAACGCCTCGCGCTGCATTCCGGCATCTGAAAGACAAAGGCTTACCTACTCTTCGCATGCTCCGGAGGTCTTCGCACTGCATTCCGGCATCTGAAAGACAAAAGCTTACCAGCTCTTCGCACGCTCCGGAGGCCTTCGGCGCTGCATCCCGCATCTGAAAGACAAAAGAAGGTGCGTTTAAAGACATTGGGGAACTTTTTTACTCACGTGCCATTACTCCTTCCCACGCCGAATCCAGTGGGTATTCCAGCACCCTTCAGCTTCTCTAAAGCTCCGAACTTGTACCTGCAAGATAAAAGGGACAGTTAGTGCGCATCGTGAAGCAGGCTACAAGCGCTTACTTACGTGCTTCCAGGCGCTTCTATTCCTCACGCGGGTTCGATCCTCAACTCTCATCAGCACGCCATCCGCCATCGCCGGAACCCTGCAAAACAAGAGATATCATTACAAAAGACTTTTAAGACATTTGAAGTGCCCAGAACTTACCGTTCGTGCAGTTAACGACGGACAGCAGTCCTCTGAGGTCAAGAGGCCTGCACCCTTATCCAGTGAAGAAACTGGTTACGGCACCCTGCCCCGAGGCAGATGGAGAGCTCGGCGTTCACTTACCTAAGGTGAGGGCGTTAACCTTTGGGGTTCTACAGGAGAAGAGAAAGGGAAGAGGAGAGAGGCACCCAATAACCTCAGTTCATTAATCCCATATTTTCTATCTGCAGACATCTTACTCTTCGAGTCAGACATACAGTGCACAGAGGTCCAGCCCAAAGAGCCAACCGTGTGTTACACATCACCTTTGAAGATACGGCATTCACCCAGTCAAGACCGGCGCCTCTGCGGGAATCAGGTGAGCGTTACAGAACACAAAGCCTACCGCAAAACTCCCACCCAGGCGCTATGGAAACCTCGGATACCGACCAGCTAGCCCAGTTACTTGGGGAACTAAGAGCAGAAGTGCATGCAGCCCGTCAGGAAACGAATGCTCTAAGAAGGGAACTGATTATTTCCAAGGAGCGAACAGACGATCTCGCTAGACAATTGCTACAGTCACAAGCCGGACAAACTCTGTTACCCGCATCAGGGGCAAATCTTCCTTCAACATCCTCTACGAACCCAGTGCAGATCAACCTACCTGGGAATGTACCTCTGGCTTCGCCCGAACGATTTTCTGGTGACCCAAAGAGGTTTGCAGTATTTATTAACCAGTGCCGGTTGCACTTCTTATGCCGGCCAGCAGCCTTTCCAACTGATCAAGCTAAGGTAGCTTTCGTGCTTTCGTACCTTAGTGGCAATGCGGCAGACTGGTCGATCCCTCTAGTTAATCAAGACGATCCGGTTCTCCATGATTTTCAAGCTTTTCAGCTCAGTATGGAAAGACTGTTTGCAAGACATTCACAGGGGCAGGCCTTGGACAATGAGCTCCTTTCATTGCGACAGGGTAATCAAGACCTTTTGGCTTATATTGCGTCTTTCAACAGACTGATAGTGGAAACTCGATGGCCTGAGGACAAAAGGATTACGCTGTTTTATAGAGGTCTACGTGGAGAGCTCAAAGATGTGTTAGCCCAAGTAGTGAATCCCGCGCAAGACTGTTCGGACTATATTGACTTAGTCGTTCAAATTGACCACAGACTGCAGAACAGGAAGGCCGATCGTTCCAAGTTTGATGCTCGAGTATTTTCCAAACCACCAACTCCTACCAAAGGAGTAGACTCCGGGGAACCCATGCAAATAGGGGGCCTGAAAGGACCACTAACACAAAAGGAGCGGGAAAGGAGAAAACAACTGCAATTATGCCTCTATTGCAGAAACTCGGGGCACTTTCTTCGAGACTGTCCGGTGAAACCAGCCAAGAAGGCAGTAGGAGCTGCAGTTACCAGGGTCACAAACTCTGAGCAGGGAAACGACCTCGCCCGACAAGAATGGAGGTCCTCTTGCCGAGCGTTAAAACCAGTTCTGTGACCTCGCATTTCGTGATACCTATGGTCCTCATTAGCCCTGAACATCCAGATCGATTGCATGCGATTGAAGCTTACGTCGACAGCGGTGCCATCGGCAATTATGTGGATCATGAAATGGTTTTGAGGATGAATCTGACTCTTTGTCCAAAGGCTGTAAAGGACGTCATTACTACGGTGGATGGTACGGAGATAGCCTCCGGACCAGTAACGCATACCACCCAAGAAGTGACGCTAGTAAGTCAAGATGGACACCATGAGAAGTTCGTGTTCGATGTGATCAAGGCCCCTCAGTTCCAGATTATTCTAGGAATTCCTTGGTTAGAGAAGCACAATCCTCAGATCGATTGGCGAGCAAGAACGGTTCAGTTTCCAGAATGTGTCTCTACTTGTCACCCTCGACCTGGTGTTGCACTGGCAGCAATTTCCTCGGAGGCTCCCCAGTTACCTCCTGAATACCTAGAATTCCAAGATGTTTTCCGGAAGGATCAGGCTAACTCTCTACCTCCTCATAGGTCTTATGACTGCCAGATAGACCTGATACCTGGATCTACTCCTCCTTGTAGTAGAATTTATGCCCTCACCGAGCCTGAGAATCTTCACCTCCGACAATACCTGGATCAATACCTAGCGAATGGGTTTATTCGTCCTTCCAAGTCCCCTGCTTCCTCAGCTTTGTTCTTCGTTCCAAAAAAAGAAGGGGACCTTAGAACTTGTATAGATTATCGCGCCCTGAACCAGATCACCGTTAAGAATAGATATCCGTTACCTTTGATCTCTGAACTCCTGGACCAAGTCAGAAAAGCATGCATATATACAAAGCTGGATCTTAGAGGAGCCTACCACTTGGTACGAGTAAAAGAGGGCGATGAATGGAAGACGGCCTTCCGCACCAAGTATGGGCTATTTGAATATCAGGTCATGCCCTTCGGACTTTGCAATGCCCCGGCCGCCTTTCAATATTTTATGAACGATGTCCTCAGAGAGCTCATAGATGTGTGTGTTGTTGTTTACATTGACGACATCCTCGTTTATTCTTCATCGGAAACTGAACATCGGAAACACGTGAAAATGGTCCTCGAGAGATTGCGTCAACACAAACTTTTCGCTAAGTTGGAAATATGTGTTTTCAACGTGACTGAAGTTGAATTCTTGGGATTCATATTATCACCTAGCGGAGTGCGTATGGATTCAAAGAAGGTCGATGCAATTCTCAAATGGCCATCGCCATCCTCCGTAAAAGGTGTTCAAAGCATGTTAGGCTTCGCTAACTTTTACCGCAGGTTTATCCCCGAATTCTCTCGAATAGTCCAGCCCATCACCACCTTGTTAAAGAAAAACAAACGTTTTGAATGGTCTACCGAGGCGGAACAAGCTTTCCAGAATTTGAAGACTAGATTTATCTCTGCACCGATCTTAAAACATCCTCGCCCAGAACTCCCCTACATCGTTGAAACTGATGCTTCGAGCCTTGCCATGGGGGCAGTTCTATCACAAAAGGACCCAGTAACCAATCAGTTGCATCCCGTGGCATTTTGGTCCCGCAAATTCTCGCCTCCTGAAATCAATTACACTATTACTGATAAGGAACTTCTAGCTATCAAGTCCGCCTTTAAGGCTTGGCGGCATTATCTTCTGGGGGCCCGACACACCGTTACTGTGATTACAGATCACCGAAACCTGCAATATTTGAAAATCGCAAAAGCTCAATCCTCTAGGCAACTCCGTTGGGCACAATTCTTTGCCGAGTTTGACTTCATAATTACCTATCGACCTGGTACAAAAAACGGTAAAGCTGATGCCCTTTCTTGGATGGGAGTGGAAGAACATTTGATCAATCCTAAACCTGTACCTATCATTCCCGAACAAAGAATTCTAGGTGTAATCGCCACACAATCCATAGAGGAAGTTAAGGATAAAGCCAGGCTACTGGTAACTCCAGCAGACATACAGAATTGGCATCTGCAGGGAAAGGACTTTACGGTGAAGGACAACCTATTATATTTCCAAGAACGGTTATACCTGCCCAGCACAGATTTACAGAAAAAGGTAATCTCTTGTTATCACGATTCTTTAATGGAAGGACATCCCGGTATGACCAAGACCTCGGAAAAGATCAAGCGCTACTTCTGGTGGCCGTCTTGGAAAAAAGATATCAGAGACTTTATAATGTCCTGTGGAGTATGCGCCCAAAACAAGAGTCAAAAGGAAAAACCAGCCGGCCTCTTACGCCCTATTGACATCCCGCCTCGCCCTTGGCATACGCTTTCTATGGACTTCATCACCGATCTACCTCCGTGCTCCGGATACAATACGATCCTAGTAATCGTGGACCTATTCTCCAAGATGGCGCATTTCATTCCACTCAAAGGCTTACCAACAGCAGCAACTCTGGCCCGAGAATTTCTCGAAAACATCGTCCGACTGCACGGTTTTCCTTCAGTTCTAATTTCGGATCGAGGTAGTCAATTTATTTCTCATTTTTGGCGAAGTTGCTGTCGGTCGGCTCAAATTGATGTGAGACTTTCGACCAGCCACCACCCTCAAACCGACGGACAAACCGAGAGGACCAATCAAACTCTGGAACAGTATTTGCGCTGCATGCTACAACAAACTGAAAAAACTTGGAAAGATATTCTTTGGATAGCCGAATATGCCTACAATAACTCTGTCCACTCGGGAACTGGGAAGACCCCGTTTTTTCTTTTATACGGTAGTCACCCTCGAACCTCGGAGTTGGATCCACTCCAAGATCTTGGAACACCAGCAGTAGACCACCTGCATTCTACAATTCCCCAAGCCTTTAAGGAAGCCGTTTCTCACCTTCAAAGGGCTAAAGAACAATACAAGAAAGGAGCAGACCAACATCGGAAGGAAGCCCCCCAATATCAAGTAGGAGATCAAGTCTGGTTATCCACCAAATATCTACCTCTAAAAGGACCACGCACATTCAACCCAAGATACCTTGGTCCCTATTCCATCACTACCATAGTAAATCCAGTAGCGGTCAAGTTGGACTTGCCCCCTCACAAGAAGATACATCCGGTCTTCCACGTCTCTCTATTAAAACCCGTGCAACCTCAAACCCGACTAACTACATCTCCAAAACCTATTCTAGTTGATGGAGAACTCGAGTTTGAAGTCAAAAGCATCCTGGATTCCAAGATCTCCAAATCTAAACTATTTTACCTGATTGACTGGAAAGGCTACGGCCCCCAAGAAAGATCCTGGGAACCTGCAGAATATGTCCACGCGCCTCGTCTAATCAAAAGATTTCATCGAACATTTCCTAACAAGCCTAAACCCCCGGAGAAGCCCGGTTTGGGAGGGGCCTTGAGGGGGGGTGCTGGCATGATCTCTGCTTCCAAAAGATCAGGACTTGCCCGACTCCCTTGGAAGCAGACCCATAACCCCGGTTCCGAGTGCCAGCCAGTCCCAATTGGGACCTTTTGGACCATGTCCTGGGGCCAGTGGCACCAGGCTCATAAATATGCCCAGTCCCAGCGCTGGAAGCGCCGGGCTCATAATGCTTGGGTGGACTTACCTGCAGCAGACCATGCTGCTTACTTACCTGCCAGTTGAACCCCTGATCCTCTTCTGTTTGGGACTACTTTTCCTGTTGGGTGGGGCAGGAGCCACTCCCTAGGTTCAGAACACTGGAACTCTTCTGGAAAGCAGGAACTCTTTTCTTACCTAGGCGTGGCTGTGGAAGGAGACACCTAAGCACTACAGGAGGCTATTTAAACCACACCCGATGGATGAATCTTGCTTTGTGTTATTCTGCATTCTCTGCAGCAGAACGCTCATCGTGTCTTCTGCTCCTGGGCCTAAGGGAACAAAGGCTTACCATCCTGGAATCCAGTCTTCAGCAGCACCTTTAAAGACAAAGAAAGAACAGGTTAGCACTACGGTCTTCAGTGGCAGCGCATCTCTTACCTGGTCCATCGGCTGTCACCAACGCCTCGCGCTGCATTCCGGCATCTGAAAGACAAAGGCTTACCTACTCTTCGCATGCTCCGGAGGTCTTCGCACTGCATTCCGGCATCTGAAAGACAAAAGCTTACCAGCTCTTTGCACGCTCCGGAGGCCTTCGGCGCTGCATCCCGCATCTGAAAGACAAAAGAAGGTGCGTTTAAAGACATTGGGCAACTTTATTACTCACGTGCCATTACTCCTTCCCACGCCGAATCCAGTGGGTATTCCAGCACCCTTCAGCTTCTCTAAAGCTCCGAACTTGTACCTGCAAGATAAAAGGGACAGTTAGTGCGCATCGTGAAGCAGGCTACAAGCGCTTACTTACGTGCTTCCAGGCGCTTCTATTCCTCACGCGGGTTCGATCCTCAACTCTCATCAGCCCGCCATCCGCCATCGCCGGAACCCTGCAAAACAAGAGATATCATTACAAAAGACTTTTAAGACATTTGAAGTGCCCAGAACTTACCGTTCGTGCAGTTAACGACGGACAGCAGTCCTCTGAGGTCAAGAGGCCTGCACCCTTATCCAGTGAAGAAACTGGTTACGGCACCCTGCCCCGAGGCAGATGGAGGGCTCGGCGTTCACTTACCTAAGGTGAGGGCGTTAACCTTTGGGGTTCTACAGGAGAAGAGAAAGGGAAGAGGAGAGAGGCACCCAATAACCTCAGTTCATTAATCCCATATTTTCTATCTGCAGACATCTTACTCTTCGAGTCAGACATACAGTGCACAGAGGTCCAGCCCAAAGAGCCAACCGTGTGTTACACATCACCTTTGAAGATACGGCATTCACCCAGTGAAGACCGGCGCCTCTGCGGGAATCAGGTGAGCGTTACACAAGCTCCATGATTTTATGAATGCTGCAACAGCAACTGCTTTTGAGGTTCTCACTGCATTAAGCAGTTTTTTACACAACTCTTTCACGGCATGGACACCACTCAACTCCATTTTATTCCTAAAGTATATATTTCTTTTTCGGTTTAAGGCCTCACATTTCATAAACAAGTGCTCTATTGATTCTATTAACCCGTTCCCTTTGCATAGCCGACAGCATGTTTCAGTTGTAGCTATTCCACACTTTCTCAAAATCTCCCTCGTCGGGAATACATTCCAGCAAAGTCTCATAATAAGTGATCGATATTGCCGGTTTGGGAATTGCTTTAAATAAGGTGCTATCTCGCCTCTAGGTTTGTGTTCATGGGACAGATGACTTAGCGAAGGGTAACCATGGAATGAGTTGATGGTATTTGTCCAATCCCATTTATACAGTCCCTTCTTCACCTTTTCCGGATTGTCCCTCAACACTCCACAATCGAGAGCTATGTCGCTTAGCATGGATTTGCATTTGGATCTTAACTTTCCCAGGAAAGTGCCCACGTTATGCATATCTTCCTTTCTTTGTTTCAGGGCGAGATTAATGACCATATACAAGTTATCAGTATTTGCTGATATACATTTTTGGTAAAGAGACAGCAATTGCCAATTCACGCGTACCTTTAGTGAGAGGAGGCTCAGCCCAAATCGGCTCCCGGAACACAATTTGGGACCCTTAGCACTCGTCTCCACAGCATCCCCTCAATTGTGTCCAGCTGTGTGTTTAATTTACCATTCCATAGCTCTAGGCCGTATGTAAGCTTTGGGACCACCTTCCCTTCATAGAATTGTATTGCTGCTTTTATCGAGAATTTTTCAAATCACTTATTGGTTGGTCGGTGTCTTCGCTTTGATACAAAGAAGGTCTTGTATTTCCTTCATCTGTGGTTTTGAGGTGAAGTAGCAGCCCCAAAAGGTTAGGCTTGTTAGTCCTCCGATAGGGTTGGTCGTCAAGTTGCCGTTTGGTCAAGGTACGCTTCCCGCCCCGCGAGAGTTCTAGAATGTTAGTTTTTGAGGGGTTTATTCTGAGACCTTTTTTTTGCGTATTTAGAAAAAGCACACAACCACCTCCTCATTCCAACTCGAGAACAATCGAAGAGGAGGAAGCCATTGGCATACAATAGCCATGCGGTTTTCATGGCCCATAGCTTAGGGGCGATCAGACCTGCTGAGTCTAGATCGTCCCCAATGTCTGAGACATATAGGTTATAGAGGCAGGGAGCCAACATGCAACCTTGCCTCAAACCCATATTGATGGTGATTCTCCGGGAGAGATTCCCTTTTTGGTCAAGGCATATGAAGATGCCGGAGTTGTCATGCAAAGCAATTATCAAACTTAGTAGATCCTGGGGGAGGACCCATTTTTCAGCTTCACCCAAAGCTTTGAACGGTCTAACCGGTCAAAGGCGGCTGATAAATCTACTCAGGCTATAAATACGCTGAATTTCTGTGTCCCCTTTGTTCCATCTTGAAATTCCCTGACCACCGCCCCACTGATATTAGTTGAATGGCCCCACCGGGAACCCGTTTGGAATCTGTCCAATCTCCCTGTGGACGCTGCCCAGTCCTCGAGGTGACGTAGTACGAGAGCAGCAAAAAATTGCTCTATACCTCCAAGAGTGAGGTGGATCTATAATTTTTCGGGTCCCATTTTTTGCCTTTCTTAAATATGGGTACTACATAAGAGGACTGCCAGGATTCAGGGACCACACCTCTATCCGATATGCTTGCGAACAAAAAAGAGAGGACCACTGACCAAGTGTTTGTGTCACTCTTTAAAAGATCATTCCTAACTCCACTTGGCCCCGGTGCCCCTGAGGTCTTTAATTTCTTTATCGTTTTCCTAATTGACTTTGGACCCACTTCAAGCTTGTATACAAAGGGTGTGCCTTGTATCTGGTCATTCTTCACACTCCCTAATTGAACTGCGTTTGACGAGTACAGTGACTCAAAGTGATTGACCCACACACTCTCTGACACAGCGTTCAGCTGAATAATGGACTGGGTTTGTTCTAATGCATTGAAAGAGTATTAACATTGTTAGAGATTGATTTTCCCAGTGTGCTTTGGCTCCCAAGCACCCACGTACTGTTGTGCAGGAAACATTAGTTATGCACTAAATGCTGATTTATCTCAATGCAAATATTTATGTGTATGTATTTTGGCACTTTTTAAAGCTACGTGAGGTTGAACCACTTCAGCATGCTTGTTTGCGATGGGGTTGGCTTAAGGTGGGACTTTGAACCACTTGTTGAATAGCCATTATTATTGACTGATTGCCCATCTGGAGGTTGAGGACAACTACCAGCCAAGTGTCCTCCAACGGTGGGGCCCGCCTGCTTAGCAGTTCAGTATACCTTTCTTGTTTTATCTATACTTGGTTCTACTACTGCAAAACTGAAGAATGGTGGATGGAAAGTTTCAAACTAATCACAACCACTTGCATTACTCTGGGCAGCCCCAAACCATCGTTTATCAGCCTGCTGTGCTAGTACAGAAGAGGGAAAACCATGTGCAAATCTGGCTATGTGCCACCCTGAAAGGGACAGTCCAACCAAAACTGCTAGGTCATGCCCCTTCTGCACAAGACCCCAAGAAATCCCAGACATGTTTCACCTCAATGGGCATCATAAGTAAGGTGAACCTTGGGCCTCTAGGCACAGCAAGCCCATGATATAAGTGTGGATAAACTCGACCAGCATAGGGTGACTATTGCAAAACTGAAGTGTAATGGAGGGAACATTTTGGATAAATCATAAACACTGGTAGTCCACATGACACTCCCATCCACCCCGTGAGTCCCCAGTACCCACATATTCTAGGGTAAGAACCTAACCCTTCGCTTTCTTTCTGGTGATGCATGTGCATTCAGGACTATAACCCGTTCTCCCACATGCACCCTGGGAAGGGCTTGGGTTGCAGGAAGAGCTGCAGGCTTGAGGGATTGGTGAGTGGAACTTGTGAGATGCTCTTCTCTTATGTGGCGACCAATGTACAGGTAAACAGTCAGAGGTGAAATCTTTGAAATGCCGAGTCTCTCCACCTGTGTTCCTGCCAATTAACATACACTTATCTCAGGGAAAGGCCCAGAAGGGTTCCTATCAATCAGTTTCGCACTGGCCCAGCGTGTTGTGGGCGTTCTGAGGGCAACAGACAAGCTGTGAGTACACCCAAATTAGTGTGACAAGTGTTCTGGTGCCGTGATTGCTTCTTTCTGTCCTGTATACAATCCCTGTGTGCGTTCTACAGGAGCTCCACAGACTCTCACAAGATCATCAGAAGAATACGCCTTGTGTGAGGGATGTCCTAGCAGATACACATGTTTGCAAGTTGACCTGTCCACCGCATGTGTTCAGACTCAGGAGGCAGTGATTCTTTCTCCAGTTATTCCCGTGCTGGGGTGCTGGTCATTTTCTGCCAGGAGGTGAATGGTGTTACTATATACCTAATTTAATGGTTTGTGGAAGAAAAGCTTTGTGATGTCTTGACCTGAGTAAACAATATTAGTAGGGAACCCCAAAATCGGTTTAAAATCTTCTGTATGGATTGCACAATATCCAAAGTGCAACTCAGTTAAAGTGTAAGCAGGTTTGTAAAAGTTGCAGAACCGTTGTTTATTCAAATAAACAAAATATATAGGATTGTGGAGGCCAGAAGGTTGCAGCGAGGTGTCAGGGGCAACGTCGTTGGTGCTTCCTCTTGCTACCACCACCAGAATGCTCAGCATCATCTAATTCCTGCACTATCCTGGGTGGACACCAGAATAACATTCCCCTACCTCCCTTTTGCATGTCACCCCTCCTGGGAGCATGGTAGCTCCCAGGACTTGTGCCTTGGCCACATGGTGGTAACAATGTGACTGACCTAATAAAAAGGACGAGCCAGTTCCGGCTTGTCAGTCAATTCAGAGCTGACCCCTGCGTCTTTGTTTGTTGTCCCCATGCTGGTGCCGCCCAGCATGCTGAAGGCCTACCCGTGTGGCCCGGCATCCGGACAGTGCACCTGCTGGGCAAACTCGTCACAAAGAAAATGTCTTGCCATGTGATCCTGGGCCTTGTGGCAGCCTCGGCCTGGATGCCCCCACAGCCGAGGCTGCTGTTCCCTGGCTGCCCCCAGCCAAGGTGTAGGTCTCTGGTGATCTGGTTGCCTCAGGGTGCCCCCTGTGGTCTGCCATCTGTGTTTTCGCATAGCGGGGCTAACCCCTACTCCTTGGCCCCTTACATCATATTGGTAAAATCATAACATCTCCCGCTTGCTTGCCCCAATGATAGAGTCAGAGACATTCTGAAAGTTCGAAACATATATAACATTTTATTTGGAAAAACATATGGTCGCATAATTTGGAGTCATCTTATGAGGGCGGCCCCCCCATCCCTGCTCAGGTCTTATGACTGCCTGGCACCAACCATGGTCCTTAGCCGGGTGGCTCCGCCAATCCCGCCTTACAAAAGTCCCATGTCCAAAAGCCTGTGAGCCATCTCACACCAATCTGTTCTTGCGAGAACAGCCCGCCCTGGATTCCACTGCCAGTTCAGTCATTCCTCCAGAGAGTATGGAGCGAATAAGGCCACTGCATCGGTTGTTGAGGAGTCCCAACGGTCCCTAGTGGAATCAGCGCCCGTGTCACCCCATCCTGCCTGAAGCAGCCAGTGGTTGTAGCTCACGGATCAGACCGCAGCGTGCCTCCTTCTCTAGGACCGCCCTCGTAACTCCGCCTGCGACAGAAACCTTAGTTAGTACAGTAAATTGCCACCACCATCCCTGAAAAACAATTTAAAAAACAAAACCTTCCTTCAGTGCCACTCTCACCTTATTCCCACACTATAATTAAAAGACAAATCATTCCTCCCCCAAAGCACTCTAAGCCCTGTTACCTTCCCAATGGACCAACCCTTGATCCTCTGTTTACCCGTCCAGTACTCAGCAGCTTGGGTGGGAGGGTGGATGTCGCTGCTGCCAGGGCTGGATGAGAGGACTTGCTCTCTCAGCCCTGGCTATTTAAGCCCCCGGGGGTGCAGGCCGTTTCCGGCCGGACCCCCGAGGGCACCCTGACTGCGTCCCCCATAGAGGAGGCGAGTCCACGCAGGGGGCGGCCAGAGGGGCGGCCCGCTATGTGAGCTGCGCCTCTAGCGCCCCCTGCCTGGGCTGGCACATCTGCTTAGCGTGGCTAACCCCTACTCCTTGGCCCCTTACATCATATTGGTAAAATCATAACATCTCCCGCTTGCTTGCCCCAATGATAGAGTCAGAGACATTCTGAAAGTTGGAAACATATATAACATTTTATTTGGAAAAACATATGGTCGCATAATTTGGAGCCATCTTATGAGGGCGGCCCCCCCATCCCTGCTCAGGTCTTATGACTGCCTGGCACCAACCATGGTCCTTAGCCGGGTGGCTCCGCCAATCCCGCCTTACAAAAGTCCCATGTCCAAAAGCCTGTGAGCCATCTCACACCAATCCGTTCTTGCGAGAACGGCCCGCCCTGGATTCCACTGCCAGTTCAGTCATTCCTCCAGAGAGTATGGAGTGAATAAGGCCACTGCATCGGTTGTTGAGGAGTCCCAACCGTCCCTAGTGGAATCAGCGCCCGTGTCACCCCATCCTGCCTGAAGCAGCCAGTGGTTGTAGCTCACGGACCAGACCGCAGCGTGCCTCCTTCTCTAGGACCGCCCTCGTAACTTCGCCACGCTTTGGGGTGGCCCCCCCGCGACCCCAAATGCCCCAAATTTGATTGAGGCGCCCTTCCCAGCCTGATCGGTCTTTGATCTCCTGACCTTCACCATGAGGCCATCCTCTGTGAATGTGACATCCCCTGGAGCCAGTGCCCGCCCAGAGTCATCAGCCTTCCCTGTTGCCACCAATTCACTCACCCGGAGGGCCCCAAAAAATGCCAATGCAAATGCCGCCCTGAAGAGCCCGAGCTCAAAACCGTCTATGCATACCCCTTCCAGTTCCCTAAGTAACTTCCCCAGCACTTCAAAGTTAATGGGCTTATGTACATCCTTCCTGCAGCCTTCCAGTTTCCCCCAACCTTTGACTGCTGCCCTTACTGAGAATTCCTTAGTTGGGTCCCCCTCTCCTTTCAGTTTGGAATGGAACGCTACAGCGGCTAAATGGCTTGTGACCCAGCTCCTGCTCTGCCCCTGGTTGTGTGCCCACAGCACAAACCGCTCTACCTGTGCTGTAAGACCCAAGTTTGTATGCCCCGCTTCCTGCATCACCCCTACAAACTTACTGTAGCCTTTCTGATACCTGGACCGCACTCCTGGTGAGAGCGACTGCTCCCCAAGTTTCCAGAGCGTCGGGTCCACGACATCAGGTGCCACCACTCCTGCATGAACTCTGTGCCCCTCTGCTGTGCCCTTGGGTGGGCCTTCCGGAATCTCTCCACTGAAAACGAGAAAGAGCGTCAGCAGCCACATTTACAATTCCTGGTACATGTCTCACCCTAAATTCAATATTCTGGTACAAGCACACTTCCACAAGTTTCCTTAGCAGCCCCAGAACCACCGGGCATGAAGCAGACTGTAAGTTGATGGCCTGGACCACTGCTTTGTTGTCCGACCAAAAACGGACCCTCCTGTTGCACAACTCACCTGGCCACAGCAGGAGGGCTATCACGATTGGGAACAGCTCTAGTGCCATAATGTTCCCCAACCTCCCTTTCTTTCTACATTGTGTTGGCCACCTCTGCGCACACCACTGTGTGCCCAGGATCACACCAAACCCTTCCTTTCCAGAGGCGTCTGAGTACATTTGCAACTCACTGCTGGTAACCCATGCGTCCCGCCAAAGGCTTACCCCGTTGAAACCCTTCAGAAACCCCCACCACATGACTAGGTCCTCCTTGAGTGCGGCGCTCAGCCTGATGTGGTGGTGTTTGTTAGTCACCCCCGCTGTGGCTCTTGCTAACCTCCTGGCAAACAACCTTCCCGCTGGAATCACCCTGGCTGCAAAGTTGAGTTTCCCAAGCAGCTGTTGCACTTGACCCAAAGTTGTCTTTTCTTTTGCTAGAACACTGGAAATCAACTCCATTAGCCCCTCCACCTTTTCTGTTGGTAACCTGCATGTGCCTTTGGACATGGACTGGGGTTTGTGTTTTCTCTTTGGCTAGGGGTATCCCCAATTCTATCATTAGAACCTGAAAGGATGCTAATGCCGATCCGCAGTCCTCAGTACCCTCCCTACCAATAAACAAAAAATCGTCCAGGTAATGCATGATTGCCCCCCTTGGTTCCTTTTCTTTTGCTGCCCATTCCAAAAAGGAGCTGAATTGTTCATAGAAGGCACATGAAACAGCACATCCCATTGGCATGCACCTGTCAAAGAAAAATTGGCCTTCCCATTTGAATCCCAACAAATGAAGGCTATCAGGATGGACTGGTAGGAGCCTGAAAGCAGACTCAATGTCGACCTTTGCCAACCATGCCCTTCTTCCCATCTGGTCCAGTAGCTCCATTGCTTTGTCAAAGGAAGCATATGTAACGGAGCAATAATCAGGGTCCAGCAAATCATTAACCGAATCCCCTTCCGGGTAAGATAGGTGATGAATCAACCTGTACTTTCCTTCCTCTTTTTTAGGGACAATCCCCAATGGGGACACAATGAAGTTAGGGAGGGGAGCCACCCTAAATGGACCCGCTATTCTCCCCAATGCTTTTTCTTTGGCCAGTTTTTCGCTCACAATCCCTGGTAGCTTGTCTGCTGAAGGTAGGTTCCTAGCCCCTCGTGAAGTCAGGGGTCCTTCGTAAGGGATCCTAAACCCTTCCTTGAAACCCTGGGAGATCAACCTTCCTTCGCCAATTTTTGGGTATTCCGTTAGCCATTGTTATAATGTTGTCATTTTTATGGGTGAAGGTCCCTTCCCCCAGCTCCCCTCATTGGGTGTTCTTACCTCGTCCCCTGCCCCGCGGTCCCCTGGAACCTTGATAGCATGTAGAGGCGGGGTGGGACCCTTTGCATTTTTCACAGGCATGGGTAAATATACATTCACGGCCGAAGCGGCAGTACCCTGAATTAAAACCCCTGCACGTGCCCTTGGCTGTGTCACCCCCCAAGGTGCCCCTGCCGCTCCCCCGTGCCCTCGGTCTGTTCCCGCCGTCTCTCCCCCTGCCCCTCTGCCTGTTCCGTAAGGGTTGCCAAGCTTCCCTCTTGTCCTCGTTGTACCTACCCGACCCGGACTTGGTAGTATCTCTGATTGGCTCGCTGGACCTCTCCTGGCCACCCATGAATGCGAACCAACCCTCTGTGTCCTTCTGGGCCCAAGACATTGAGGGCAAATCCTCCATCTTATGCCTGAAACCCCTATCATAATCTATCCAACCCGTCGTCCCATATGTCTTATGTTCTGCCACTATGGTATCCCTGTAATTCCATAGGTCAGTCCCTTGTTCTGGGAACTTTTCCATTATCACTGTAGCATACAGAGAGAAGGCCTTTGACCAGTTGTCAATGGTTTCCTCCAGCCTGTACCGCTTTTGCCTCTTTTTCTCTTCCTCTTTTGATACATTAACATCTGGGCCCTCATTTTCAGATGTCAGCATAGAAAATATGTCAAAGTAATCCTTCGCCCATATCCGTTCCTTTACCTGTTTATGAATGTACCAAGACAACGTACTTCTCCTTGTCAGTACTGGGGCTATTGTTACCAATGGCACCCCACCGCTTACCATGGATGTCCCAGCACCCAAGGAAGTCACTGGTAGTCCCTCTGGTGGTACCACCCTATTGGACCCCAGGGAACACACGGGCAGCCCCTCTGGTGGTATTACCACTGCTGCTTGGGGTACCCCATTGGCTGGTGCCCCTATCCCGCTGACCTGCCCTGGGAGTCCTACCTGTGCCCCTGCGACTGCAGCCGGCCTTGTTGGTTGACCCCAGACGGCGAGTGGGCCCACCCCGTTCCCCACTTGAGGTGCCACCGGTACCTGTCCTAACCGGAGCATCATCTGGTCCATGAATCTAGTCATTTCCAATTTCGCACACTCCATGGTCTGCCCACTTACCTCGGGCTGTGCAACATTCTGGGGGATGTCCCCGTGTTTGCTACCGGCCCCACCGGACCAGTGTTTACCAATGCTACTGGCTGAATCCCCTGGCTTGCCCCATGTGCCTGGTCAGTACCTGTGCTTGGGGAAATTTCTGTTGTGGGCACCGGAATAGAGACATTTGGAGACACATTCACTACAGTGTTATGCTCCTTACCCTTTTGCTTCCTGGGCGCGCGCTTTCTCTTGGTGGGAGTGGGTGTCACTACCTCTGGTCCCGTTGGAGGTACCCCTGTGGCCGGTGATCCGGTTGGTGCTGGTCCATCCAGAGACTGCTCCACCATTCTTTTCGCCCATTCCGCACCTTTATTTCGGACCCTTTCTTGGAACCATGCCACCATCTGGGCCTCCTCCTGGCTCTCATAGGACCTTCCACTGTCAGAAGTGCCCTCCCCAGTGTCGAACAAACTTGGTGATCCCAGGCTGGACATGTTGCCCCTGCGTAAGAAAGCAAACAAAATAGTGCAACAAGAGTTTGTTGATTAATATAATGTCGACCTCAGTTGTGTATCTTTCAAGCCCAGTTCACCTTACCTGGGGCAGCCACTTTGCTGCCCATCTCATTTGCTAGCCACTACCAGCCAACCAAAGATCTTTTTCTTTCTTCCTTCTAACAAACCACCTCTGCCGACTTTTACCTCGAGATATCCGCTGTGATCTGTAAAGTACACATGAATTGTTAAAATATCCTTCAAACTAGGCCATTGTCTAGGCCCATATTCTTTCCGCCCTACCAAACATTGCAAATGTAATGAAGGCCAGGCCTCTGCCTGTGGCCCTCTTTTATACCTTTCCATTGTGGGTAACCGTGATGCACCCTTCAAACTTCCTGTATTGCATTAATCTAATGCAGCTGTGCTAATAGATTGCTCCCCTGCTGCAACCTCTGCCCTTTGCCCCTCTCTCTGTACACATTGCACCCCTTGTGTGTGTGCCCGTCCTGAATTTCCTCCTCTTCAGCCAGATAATGTTACAATAAACCGTTCCATCCCCATGAACTATTAAAACAACATTTCTGTTCCCCATAAACCTTGCATCTGCCCCCACTCATTATGTCTTCCTGTGCAAGTGCGGTCTATGTGCTTTCTTAGATTCTCTAAAAGCCATTGAGGCGTGCACTGTTCTTTCGAGATAAGCCATGCCTCCGTAATACTTGTGTGTAGGCGCGTTATAAATCCTTTCCTTCCCCAAGCGAAACTGACGCCGCATCTTTAACTAGCTCGCCGCATGTCTCATAAACCCATCAAGCCCTCCTCGGCATGAAAAGCCCTAGTCCTTTGACCCCTTTGTTTGTTATCTGCTTCCCGCACTCGCTGGCCATACAACAGAAAATGTACCGCCCTTTCATGTGCACAACTCCTTAAACCATCCGTCCCTGAGCGTCGCACCTTTCTTTCCCTATTCCCGAAAACAAATGGTGCCCTTCCACCCCTAATGATTGATGCGATGGCCCACACCCCCGCAGCAGTTGGTCACCATTGCGTGTCTGCGCGCCAGAAATCCCTACCTCCTACGGCCTCACTGTAGAATTTTAGCTAATGCAGACCGTGCCCTGGGCCCTCGACCTTCCACTTTGCTTGCACCATGGAGGAAAACTCGCTGCATCGCCCCTTTGTTTTTAAAATTCAGCTTGCATAGTGGCGGAAAAATTTCCCCGCATCGCCCCCTCCCAAAAAGGACCGAAAAAGTGCATTGCTTCCTCATAAAGCACAACTACAGCGCTATAAGAACTCTCTTCGTTTGACATCAAACCCTCGGCATGCGGTATGCAGTGAAAAAACGCGTGTGACCAGTAGGCGCTCACGGCCAGTTCATCCCCACCTGAGCTTCCGTGGCCAACAAAGGAAACCCTCTGCCAAAAAACCGGGCCACAAGCGCCAACCGACAGCAGCAATTTCCCCAAAGCGCCATCTGCCGCTGACCGCAGCACTTTTCCTCGCCTGCTTTTCAAAACGCATACTCTTTCCACACGGTTCAAACCTCGCACACGTGTGTGTTCTGGCGACCATGCGCTTTCCGGCCGTGTTTCAAACATTTTCACTCGCCCCGGGAATGCCTCCCCTTCCCCCGCGCTTTCCTGCCCCCCCCCGGCCTTTAAGAAAGCATTCACCACCTGGCAGCCGCGAATTCGGAGGCACCCTTTACGGCACCCAGGCCGCGAACAAACATAAGGCCAGACTTAAAGAAACCTTCTTTAAACCATCCGAATCCTTGCGTGCAGTAAAAAACCCCAAATGCCCTTCTTAATACCAAAATAACCATTGCAGCTCTTATAACGTTCCCTACACCCGCCGCTCGGTCGCGGCTTTCCATCTAACCCCGACATTCCATTGTGCTCCTGCGGCACCGTGTGGAATGTAGTGGGCCCTGGCCCCCCAGGCAAGCGCCAGTTACACAGCGCCTTCCATCTACCCCCGACATCACTTTGCAAGACGTTGTGGAGGAAATGCCATGGGCTCCAGACCCACGGCAAGGACCAGCGCCACTGCTCCGATGTCGCTGCTGCCAGGGCTGGATGAGAGGACTTGCTCTCTCAGCCCTGGCTATTTAAGCCCCCGGGGGTGCAGGCCGTTTCCGGCCGGACCCCCGAGGGCTCCCTGACTGCGTCCCCCATAGAGGAGGCGAGTCCACGCAGGGGGCGGCCAGAGGGGCGGCCCGCTATGTGAGCTGCGCCTCTAGCGCCCCATGCGTGGGCTGGCGCATCTGCTGATTCATTGTCTGCCGGGTGATCCTGGCCCTTGATGCGGCCTGCCCAGAAGACAAAGGGCAGGCCACCACATTGGCAACGAGGGGTGGTCTGGACCCACGCACACCGTGTGGGCTGCCAGAAACCTCGGTGCTGCCTATGGTGGAGAAAGGGCGGCATCTGCCACACAAAGGAGAGGGGCGGCATCGGCTGCAGGAGGCGCGTGACGATGGGCGTGGCCGAAGGCGAATGCCGGGCTTACAGCAGTGCTGGTGTGGAGTGATGCAGCCCAGATGCAAAAGGCGCTGCATGTCATCGCTCGCCCGCAAGTGGAGAAAACTGCAATTGCCCTCTCAACATCTAAGGCTGCATCAGATCGGAGCACACAAAAAAAAGAAGGAAAGGGGTGTTGAGGCCTGCTGTAGCCCCGAAAAGAAGGGGCATGGCCTGTGAATGCCGGGCTGTGGCGGTGAGGCATTGCACACACGCTCCAACCCTGAGGCTGGTGAGGCTGCGTGTGGGCGGCAGCCTAAAGGGAGGGAGCGTGTGTGAAGAGCAGGAGCTGCAGGTCCTCACGTGCGCCCGCAGCATCAACAAGGGGCAGCGTGAGGGCACATTTACCCAGAGGTGCGTGCTCCAAGCCCCGTGAGGTGGGGATTCCCCAAGCTCTGCTCTTTAAGCAGAAAGCACTTCAACAAAGGACACCACTCTGAACTGTCCTGAACAGATGCCAAGGGAAGTGGGACTGGTATCCTGCGGACCTGCAGGTGCTTAAAGTGGGCTCAGTAGTCATACACATGAAGGCTGGGAGCCCGCAAATCCTGGACATGCTTATAGTGACCAAGCCAAAAGGTGGTGTGAAGCTGCGCTCCTGCGTTTCTGGGTTTTGTTGTGAGGTTTACCAGGTGCGAGTGAGGGTGGTGTATCAGTGGTGCCAGGTCCACTCACCCAGGTTAATAAAGGGTGTGCTTGCATGTGGAGTTTCCAACGTGTCAACAGGAACCTACCAAACCCTGACTGTCACCCCCATGGGTACCAAGGCTTAGTGGGTGGGGTAACGCGGGCTCCTAAGTGTGTGAAAGGTAGGTGCACTGATATTCCTAGTATTACTGTTTGTATTGTGGTGTGATGTCCTGTTTTAAAAAAATATATTTTTATTGCTTTTTACAACATGTATCTGGACCATTCCCCAATTCCCCTCCCTACCCCCACTCTTCTATCCCCCCCTACCCACCTCCGGGTCGAGTCGATCTTAGTTCGTGAGGCTGAGGGCATGCATCTTTTGTTTCATTTAAATAGGTCCAATATCCTTATCTTATGCGGACACCACTGTTCCATATAGTCACTTTGCAGGTATTCAAGGGCTGTGTCCCAGTCCTGTCTGAGTTTCTGGTGGTTCCCCTGAATATTGTATGTTAAGAGTTCCATTGTTATATGGGACCAGACATTCCTTATCCAGTCTATCCCCAGAAGAGGGTCTCTTTGTTTCCATTTATGGGCTATTTCCAGCCAGGTTCCTATCAAGAAACCCATAAAGTTGCGTTTTTGTATTTTAGTGATATGTTTATTTCCCAGGTTCCACAACCCGCACATCCATACCTCTTCTCCTTGGTTCCCCAAATCCGGGAGAATTGAGTGGATCTGGGACTTCACTTCTGTCCAGAACTTCTGAAGTTTCGGGCATTCCCACCATATATGTCTCCAGGACCCTTACCCACCGCAGTCCCTCCAGCATTTGTTTGAGGAGTTTCGATACATTATATGGAGCTTCTCTGGGGTGTAGTGCCACTGTATAAATATTTTCATCCACATTTCTTTAGGTTGTATAGCATTGGTGAGTTTAGGTATTAACCCACATACGTATTCCCACCGGTCTCTAGGGATTGAAGTGTGTATGTTTTCTCCCATCTCTTCATGTACACCCATTTTATGTCCTCTTCTGAGGTATTAATGAACTTGTATATGTTTGATACAAATTTTGTGGTCCCCGTGTTTGTCATGATGTATGTTTCGAATGGGGTAAGATACCTTAGTGCAGCTTCTTTCATTCGGGGGGTGCTTAACTAATGATGTAATTGTTTGTATCTATATCTGTCGGTATTGTTGAGGTTTAACAGGGATGAACAGTCCTCGGATGTTCTTATTTGTTGTGCATGATACATGTCCCCCACCATCCGGCAGGCAGCCTCCCTCCTCCCATTTCCAATATGCCCCCTTCTGTGTTCCTGGTGGGAATTCTGTGTTTTTAAATAGTGGTGTAAATGGGGCTGGGTCGGTAGTTAATGTTCCTTTCTGTACGGTTCTATCCCAGACTTCTAAAGTGGAGTTCATTATTCCACTTGTTCGTAGATTGGGGTGTCTATGTTTCTTTCCTAGCCAGAGAAGATGTCTCGTGGGTACTGTCGCAAACGCCCTGTCTTGTGCAGCCCATAACTTTTGTGAATTGTCTGGTATCCATTCTCTCAATACCCATAATTGCGCGGCCTCATAATATTTCCTAAAGTGCGGGCGGGCACATCCCCCATCCTGCCTTGATCTGGTTAGGACTGTGCTAGTTACTCTCGGTGTCTTCCCTTGCCAAATGAATGCAGATCTCAATTCCGCTAGGGATTTGAAAAATGTTGGCAGGACTTTAATTGGGATTGCTTGAAATAGATATAGAAGTTTCGGCAAGATGGTCATTTTAATTGCCATTATCTGACCCCACCACGAGACGGAGAGAGGGCTCCATCTCGTTAGGTCGCATTTAATTTGGTCGATCATTTGGGGGTAATTTTGGAGTATAGGTCCTGTATTCTGCTTGTTAATATGATACCCAAGTATATGACCCCCTTATCCTCCACTTTCAGCTGCTGGTCTAATGCTACCAAGTGAATTTGAGTGGTATTGCCACCCAGAATCAAGATCTCAGATTTCTGTCTATTGATTTTTAGTCCCGAGAGGGAGCCATACTCGTCTATCTCGTGCATTAGAGTTGGAAGCGATTCCTCCGGGTCTCCCAGGGTCACTAGCATATCATCTGCATACGCTGCTATTTTGTGTATATGCCCCGCCATCTCTATCCCTTTTATCTCCCGTTGTCTCTAATACGAGCCAGTAAAGGCTCCAGAAAGATAGCGTATAACAGGGGAGACAGGGGACGCCCTTGTTTTGTCCCTCTCTCGATCTTAACCTTTCTAGAAAGGTCACTGTTCACTGCTATACGCATGGTCGGGGAGTTGTAGTTTGCCCGGACCATATCAATGAAGGTGTCTCCTAACCCCATTCTCCTCAATATCTGGAAAAGTAGCCACCACTATACGCGGTCAAATGCTTTTTCCACGTCCAAGGCCAAAATTATTGCTGAAGAACGTTTTATACATATTTTCTCCACCAGGTGCAGGACCCTTCTTATATTAGAAAAAGAAGAAAAGGACCCCACAAGCTACCTAAGAAAGTGGGCACTGGGGTTTTTTTGGGACTCGTTCAAACAACCGAATCAAAAGTGAACAAACATCTTATTTAGCAAATATAAAAAGATGATATGGTCAAATTAGCAAAAAATGTATTATAATTTATTTTTAGCATATAAATGAGTTACGTTGATCCAATGGTCATACTTTAACATAAAAACAACATAAAACATGAATGATAAACACAATTTCTTCAAAACAACAAAAAGCTGATTGTTTGACAACAGTTGCCTTAGAGTTTTAACGGTGTGTCATAAGACACACTCTAGCTAATAGTGAAGTTAGTAGCTAATAGGTGACTTCAATTTGTTGCAATAAATAACACAAATCAAAAAAGTCCCCGTATTTGTTGTGTCGACAGTGGTAAGTCTGTTTGCAGCCTTATAGTTGACTCCATACATTGATCAAATTTTCAATGATGTATGATATTTATCGTTCAAAAAGGCTTTCTTCAGGACACATTAGGCAAAGATTTTTTGAGTTTACAATATCGTATTTTCAAACACTATTGTATTCAAATCACAGCATCTCTGTAATAAAAACATACATTTTAGCTGACAAATTATTCAAAATTCATACTTGTTATTTACATTTTGACACTTGGGCAGAACGTGCCATCTGCCTCAAACAACTTTTCAGTGCACACCCTAATTATATATTATATTTGCCTTATCCAAGCAAAAGCACTTTTATTTCTTTTTTCTACAACTAATTGCAATCTTTAGTTATAAAGTTGAAATTTTGCTAAATTGTAGTTCATATGCTATGCAGAATCCCACTTGATTATTCTTTTAATCATATTGTAATTCTAGACAGAACAGAAACTGCTGCATCTTTTTGTATTTTTCCACCTAGATTTCTGTAACATCAAGTAGACTATAATTGCATACCTTTCTGTTTTTCATACAGAGACAATGCGTATTTGTCATGTCTGGCAAGCCTACAAAATCGTACTATATCCGCTGTTCCTAAAGCTGTAATTAAATTGAAACCACGTGTCATATATATTATTTTGTTTATCCACATTAAGCGATACTAGTTGAATACAATTTGGCACTCTACGAGCACCTACCTTGTAATTTTCAGTAGGCGACATACAATTGAAATGTTTCTTTTTTCGCTAGTGGACGATTGCTCGAATTCAACGTGCTGAATTGCTTAGTCGAGCTATCTACACCTGATGGAATACAGAAAACAAGCAAACGAACACGTTACTTGAAGCTCAGATATATAGCGATACTAATTGCATACAATTTGACATGCACATTTTTTGCTAATTTGAGCATGTCATCTTTTTATATTTGCTAAAAAATATGTTTGTTCACTTTTGACTTGGTTGTTTAAACCAGCCCCAAAAAGCCTCCAGTGCCCACTTTGTTAGGTAGCTTGTGGGATCTTTTTCTTCTTTTTCTACTGTGACTAAGTCCTCTCCTCACAAGCTCCTACACCAAAAAAAGAGGACATTCTCTTAATTGGCTCATTATTTGCCCCCCCCTTCTGATATTATCATGTGTTTGTCTACCGGGGACAAACCCGGATTGATCCTAGTGGATCAGTTTTGGTAAAACCTGCGTGAGTCTGGTGGCCAGTATCTTGGTTTATAACTTCGATTCCAAGTTTATCAATGCTATCGGGCGATATGAGGATGGCTGTTGTGGGTCTTTCCCAGCTTTATGAATTACTAGCATCTTTGCCTCGTTCATTGTTTGGGTGACGCTCCCCTTATCTTTGAAGGTATTAAACAGTTCTGTAAGGACTGGGGTCAAAATGTCTCTATATACCTTATAAAAGTATGCAGAGTAACCGTCAGGACCCGGGGCTTTATTGCTAGGGAGGTCCCCAATTGCTCTTGTGACTTCTTCCTCCGTTATGTCCGCATCTAGCATCTGCTTTTCCTCTTCCGAAATAGTCGGGAGATGTGCCTCGTCTAGATAGGTTGCTTGTGCCGTCTCGTCGGGATGGCTCGACGAGTAGAGTCAGCAATAAAACTGTTTGAATTTGTGCCCAATCTCGGACGTTTGTGTTTTCCTTTGCCCTGTGTTGTCCACCAGGGCCTCCACAGTCTGATCTTGCCTTTTACCCTTGAGTTGCCTAGCCAGTAGCTTGTCAGCTTTATTCGATTTAACACAGTACCAATGTTTCAGCCTGAGTAAGTGCGTTTCTGCCCTTTTTGTGCGAAGTGAGTCCAGCTGACCTTGGACGTGTCTCAGACTTTTCTTTAATTTTGACGTGGGGTTTTGCAGGATTTCAGCTTGGATTTTCCTCTGAGTTTTTAACGCTATGAGGTGTCCTCTTGTAACCGCTTTCAGCGCTTCCCACTGTGTTTATTTGGAGATCTCCGGGAGGTTATTGCTTGTGAGGTATTCAGTTATGCGGTCTCTAAGAGTGTTCCCCAGTATTGGGTCACAAAGTATTTCCTCAGGGAGGCGCCATTTCCACAGCTCCGGAGCGGTAGGGGTCCAATGGACATCGATCCACAGCGGGGCATGATCTGAGAGTGATATGGAGCCCATCTCTGTGTTCCGAATTTTCCCCAGGATGCCTGTCGTCGCCCCGAGGTAATCGATCCTTGACATAGAATTATGTACATGTGAGAAGTATGTGAAACCTTTTTGTTTGGGATGTAAATGCCTCCATGCATCTCCCAAGGGCAAATTTACCATTCTCTGTCTTAATGCTCTCGATGGGGTTCCCTGGGTTCTCTGTCTGGGATCTGATCTGTCTAGAGTGGGATCCCATGCTATATTTAAGTCTCCTCCGAGTAGTATCTCCCCTTCGGCAAACTGCTCTAGTCTATCCAACGTGTCTTTAAGAAATACTGCCCTGTATTTGGGGCATACACTGTTGCTAGTGTGAGGGGGATTCCCTCTAATTTTGTGTTCATAAAGACATATCCGCCCTGTTTGTCTGCTTCCGTGTGAAATATCTGTAAGTGTAGGGTGCCTCGGAATGCTATAAGAACTCCTGCTTTTTTGTCCTGTGCATTTGCCTGTATGATTCGGTTGTACCCTTTCAGGCGCACCTTATTCTTATCCTGCCCCTTAATATGAGTCTCCTGGAGCAGTATTATGTCGTATGAGCCCTGTTTCAGGAAATTTCCCACTTTCTTTCTTTTCACTGGGGAGTTTAGCCCTCTGATGTTATAAGTGAGTATCTTCACCCCCATTTTTTAGCAAAGGAAAATGGTCCTGTAAGTGTCCCCCATGGCCTATATAGGTGATTATGTTCTTTCCCGGACCCCCTCAATCCCCCCAAACAGTGCATCCCCCAACTTGCCTGTTTCTCTCCCTCCCTCGCCCCATAACTGTCCTGAGGCGGGCTGTGGTTCCTATGACCGCTCAGGCGTATCGCCTTCCGCGTCATGCCCATTTTCCCTCAGGAGTAACTTGTAGGATGTACTAAAACCCTCTAGATTCCAAGTCTCAACCCGAGCAAGTCCCCCATCCCCCCTCTGCACCTGAATTGTTGGGTGACTCGCATCTCCGTTAGCAGTGGCGATTCGGGATCCACCAGACCTTGGATACATTTCTGCTGTTGTGTCCGATCAGTTCCTCTAACCCCTACTTCTTCTTTTTTCCCTTTTTCCCTAATCTTTTATTTGTTAAGCGCGTCCCCTTGACCTTCCTTCCATTTCTCTTCAATTCCCAGGTTGACTTCTTCTGGGTGGGCTTCTCTCTGTTAATGTCCTGGTTGTCCTCCTCGTGGTCCTTTATTCCCAGAATATGCTGGCCTTCTTCGCACGTTGTGACCCTCCGCTGTTTCCCGTCCCACGTGAACAGGAGTCTAAATGGAAATGTCCATTTGTATCTGATTTGTTTTGCTGCTAGAATCCTTACCACTGGGCCCATGTTGCATCGTTTCTGCAGCGTAGACTGTGCCAAGTCTTGATATAGCTGGATGTCTTGTCCGTTCATACGAATATGGTCCATCGTCCAGGCTTTGCATAAAATCAACTCTTTTTGGGGGTATGATGAAAGCGCCACTAAAACATCCCTGGGGCAGGATTCCGGTTCTCCCATTCTTTTCGGGCCCACTCTGTGTACTCTGTCTATTGTGACATCCACTTCGTCGGTTGCATCGATGTTGTCCCTGAAGACTTGTTGTACCGCCTCCTTCAAATCTTTATCTTCAACTGTTTCTGCCATATTTTTTATTCATATATTCGATCTCCTTGAGCAATTCTCTAAGTCTTCACATTGGAGTTCAAGGTTGTGGGTCCTTTCCAGTAGATGTTCCTGGGTCTCCGCCTGTTGTTGTGTCTCCTCTTGAAGGTCTTGTGTTATTTTTTCCAGGGTGTCCGTCCTCTCCCCTAGATCTATGATCTCTGTTTTTAGCTCTTGAACTGCTGCTTTCAATTTGCCCTTAATCAAATCGAATTGGGACTGCATCGTGGCTATAAATTGGGCTTGAAATTCCCAGAACCATGTTTTCATGTCTTCCCTCGAGGCCATGTCGGTATGCTGTTCCTCTGCCGTAGGTTGAGTTGTTTGACTGTATTGTCTTTTCCTTCTCAAGCAGGCTATGGGTGTAGTAGGGTCCGCCCCCCAATATTGTGTCAGGGTCTGATCGCAGTGCGGTTTGGGTTGGTCTCCCCCTAGTTTTGGACAAAAGTGCTGGTGATTGTCCTATAGCCTTCATTCGAGCCTTGATGTCTTTAAGTGGGGGGAGTTCTTGCTCTCTGGATTCCCCCCGTTGCCTCCTGGGTGTGGGGAGATATATAACCCTTTGCTTATTTTCTCGGGTTTCCATATTCTTTTCCTGGGGTGCCCTCTTCGACCGTGTATGTACCTGCCACTGTTGTGGGATACCTCGTTGCTCCTGATATCTCCTGTCACTTGTTCTGCGCCAGTTGGGTCTCGGGTTGTTTGGTATGTCTATCGATGCATTCGGGGTGTCCTCCAGTTGTCTCTGACCCCTCACCTGTGGGTGCTTCCTTAGTGGGGATATTCCACTGGGCCGTATTTTTGGGCCTGTCCATATCTTGGTGGGTCCGGTGTGTCCTTCTTTGGCCTTAGTATCTCTCTACTGGCCTTGCTGGATCCTGATGGGGGGAGGGCTCCCCCTGCAATCTGGGGCTGTGTAGCGTCTGGCTGGGTCTGTCAGGGGCCCCCGCTCCGGTATCAGGTGGGAGGCGATATGTTTTTTAGGGGGGGTGCCTCTGCCCCTTCGAGTCCCGGGCGCAGGCCTCCCTCTAGTTGATTCCTCCCCGCCTGGGCGCTCCGCTAGGGTGGAAGAAATGCAGGGGGCTGCTACGCGGAGCCCTGTGCGCGTGTCTCGGTGTCCGTGGCTCGGCACCTGATGCCGGGGATCTTCTATTACCGTTACGGCCCCCACGCTGCCTGCCAATGGGAGCGGGCTGCCCACCTCAACCGCTCTGCGGCTTGTTTATGGAGCTCCGGGGCCTCTCCAAGTCTGCTGCCTGTTCGTTTCAGTCTCTTCCTGGGGCAGGCCGTTGCCCCGCCCTCCGTCGTCTCTGATCAGTTCTCGGCCCTGCTCATCTGTGAAAGCCGGAGCACCGTCCGCTTCTCCCACGGCCCCCCCGCATCGCAAGGCACCACCGATTTTCTGCGCCTTTCGCTTCGGTACACCCGCCCGCAGCGGATGGCGGCTTGACTTGGTGCGGTGTTCCGGCAAGGGAGGCTGAGTAAGTGTCCCGCGCCCCGGGCAACAATTCAGACTGCTTTGCAGCTTTGCCGCCTGTATCGGTGAAGCACCAGCGTTTAGCCGTCAATCCTCGTTTTGTTCAAGCGTGTTTGCGCGAGTCATCAGAGCTCAGGGACGTCCACTCCCCTCCGCCACCATCTTGGAATCCCGTGTGGAAAAGGAGGAGTGTTGCATGTCACCCCTCCTGGAAGCATGGTAGCTCTCAGGACTTGTGCCTTGGTCACATGGTGTTAACCATGTGACTGATCTAATAAAAAGGACGAGCCAGTTCCAGCTCGTCAGTCGATTCAGAGCTGACTCCTGCGTCTTTGTTTGTTGGCACCATGCTGGTGCCGCGCAGCATGCTGACGGCTTACCCGCGTGGCCTGCAATCCGAATGGTGCCCCTGCTGGGCAACCCCATCCCAAAGGAATTGTCTTGCCATGTGATCTTGGCCATTGCCGCAACTTCGGGTTGCCCCCACAGCCGAGGATGCTGTTCGCTGGTTGCCCCCAGCCAAAGTGTATGTCTCTGGTGATCCAGATGCCGCAGGGTGCCCCCTGTGGTCCGCCATCTGCGTGTTCGCAGATTCATTCTCTACCGGGTGATCCCGACCCTTGATGCGGCCTAGGGCAGGCCACCACACTCCCCACCTCCCCGTCAAAGTTGTATATTAACCAGAAAGGGACAACACATCTGCGCCGGCACAAGAGAAAAAGCATCCCAAATGTGCATACTGCAATTTGCGATTTATCAATACATTCAATTCCAGCATTAGTGGTCAGAATTGTGGCAAATGTCATTTTACTATGCTTTTATACTGCGCCAAATCACCATGGTAGTAATCTTAGAGGACCTAGGCTGGTCCATGGTGTGGTGTACTGTGTCGCTGCTAGGAGTATCCAGACCCAAGTCCGCTGGAAGAAAGAAAATGAGCAAGGGGAAGAAAAGGAGGATGGGAAAGCAGGAAATAAATGCTACAAACACAGGGATGGTAGGAGGGATGTAGCAGAAGAAGATTGGTGGATTTTAAAACACATTGGGCCTTATTATAAGTACAGCAGTGCTGTAAAAAATGGCTGTAAAACAGAGGTAACTCTGTTAATGCCGCATTACTGCACCGCCCTACTGTAGATTTGGCGGTGAGGTGGAGGAAAAACCTCCAGCAAAATCCTGGAGGTAAATACGCTGCCTTACGGCAACAAAAAAGAAAAAAATCCCTATGGACTTCATAAATGGGGACTAAAAACCATCATACCACCACTTGTAATCCAGCTGTAATTCCGCTGGATCAAGTGGCGGTAACAGTAAATCTTTTTGGTGGTATTTCAGCAGATTTACCACCGGAATACCAACCGACCTTTAATGAGTTACTTATAATGAGCATGGCCACCAAACTAAACTGCATCTGAGCGCAGATGTTGAATTGAAACTAGAATCATTTCAACGAGAACCAAAGAGCCAGTAGAACAACCTATCTATGTGGATTATTTAAACAGATTTGTCTTTAGTGCTTTCCGGAACTGGGTAATGTCTTCTAAGTTCCTACTCTTCCAGGGAGGAGTATTCCATAGCCTTGGTCCATACATTGAGAAACAGCTGTCTCACCTGGAAGCACACCCTGATGGCGGGATAACCAGTAGCAACTTATCGGTTGAACGTAGAGGTCAATTAGGTTGATACCAAGTCAACTTGTTCGCTACATAGGAAGAAGCAAGATCAGGTAGACACTTAAAAACCATGCACAGAATCTAAAAATCAATTATGCCTTTAACTGAAAGCCAGTGCAAGAAGCGGTGCAAGGTAAAAATAGAAAAATGTATCTAATTCCTGCATTACGCATTTCAAGGGGTTCAGCATTCCACATATCACAGGACATACAGGGTCAATCCGACAAATCAACTTGCAAGTTATCATAGACAAGTGTAAAGGGGGCTCCAGACTCTCAAGGGGTCTATCATCAGAATGACAGAATATTGCTTGCAAGAGAGCCGTTTCTGCCGTGGACCACTTCAACAAATCCTTTCAACATACAGTATGACTAGGGCCTGCACATACACTATATTATGTTATTTGGCATTTATATAGCGCTCTAAATATCATTGGTATGACCTCAAAGTACTGGTAGGTTAAATGCCCTCGGGACTGTAGGCCAGATCAGTTGAGAGAGTAGGGTGTCGTATGGTGCTTGGGTGCACCAGTTATGTGTGCAGCTGATGTAATTGCCTGATGGTAGCTGCATCCTAGCATTAGGTGAGTTGGTATTGATATCGGTGGAATGCGTGCAGTCTGGTGGGTGTACAGCAAGACTGGGTTATGGCTGCGTTAGGCCTGTAGGACGCTTATGTGTGCAGCCAGGCTGGTTTGTCATGGGGTATAGCTGCATTTTATTAGAATGATGAGGTGTTCATGGGGTAATGTTCATATGTGAGCAGCTAGGCCGAACTGATCGAGGGGTGTAGCTGCACTCTAATTGTGTGATGGTGTAGAGTAGAGAGTAAGCATAGTGATATCGGAGGAGAATGTTTGCGTGGAGTTATGATGTAAGGAGATCGATATTCTGCATTTCAGACATGCGGTTGCTTAATAGCGAATTAATACGCGTATTCAGTGATGACATTGTTTGGGATCTCATTGAATATTAGTCATCGAGTTGCTAGGGTTCAATCGCTTCAGAAAGTCATGGTTGGTATTACGGAAAGAGCCACGTTTTAGAGCTTTGCGGAACGTCATATAGTCTTGGGTGTGTTGAATATGAGGGGAAAGCGAGTTCCACAGAGTTGGGGCCAAGGTTGAGAAGGCGGATCCTCCAATCCTGACAGAGTTAGAGGTTGGAATCACTAGAAGGAGGGCAGTGCTTGATTTTAGGGTGCGGGATGGGTGGTATGGTTTTATCTTTTCTTGTAAGTATAATGGGCCTGTTTTGTGCACTGCTCGGTGAGTGATGCATAGGGTCTTGAAAGTACCCTTCGTCCGACTGGAGGCCAGTTGAGGGTTTGGAGAGCTGGTGAAATGTTGTCTCTTTGACCCAGGGCAAGGAGCAGTTTTGCAGCAGCGCTTTGGGCTCTTTGGAGTTTGTTGAGTTGTTATGCCTGGTCTCCTAGGTATAGGGAGTTGGCATAGTCCAGTCTTGACATCACAATAGACATAACTGCTGCAAATCTGTTCTGGTAGGAGAGGTAGGGAAAAATGCGTCTGAGAAGTTTGAGGTGGTAGTGACAGCATTTTGACATGTTGTTGATCTGACAGGAGAAGGTCAGGCCAGAGTCCATAGTGCAGTCTAGGTTTTTCACTGTATCAGAGGGGGGCCGGGGGGCAAGGGATGGGGGCCATGGGAGCGGATGTGGTAGAAGGGCAGTATTGCCGTACACCATGATTTCAGTTTTATCAGGGTTCAAAAGGAGGTGGTTTAATATCATCCATCGATCAATATTGCAGAGACAGGCTTCGAGGTCGGGAAGGGTGTTGGTGCCTGACTTGGGACTTCTTAGGATAATTTGGGTATCATCAGCGTAGTTGTAACAGGAGATGTTGTGCATGCAGATGATTCCTGGTGGAGTGGTAATATAGAGGTTGAACAGGAGAGCAGACAGGCATGTGCCTTGGGGTACTCCAGTGTTCACAGAGCGAGCAGTTGAGACATAAGGGGAGAGGAGGGTTATTTGTTTCCTGTTGCTGAGGAAGGAGGAGTTCCATTTGAGAGCAGTGCCACGGACTCCTAAGGAGTGAAGGCGGTCAAGGAGGAGTGAGTGGTTAACCGCATCAAAGGCTGCGGAGAGATCGAAGAGAATCAATGCTGCGCAGCCTTCAGAGTCTGCAGTGACCTTGATATCATCCCAGATCAATATAAGAGTAGTTTCAGTTCCATGTCGCAGTCTGAAGCCTGATTGTGCAGAGGGCGAGGAGGCAGTTGGATTCTACAAAGGAGTTGAACTGGGAGTATGCAGTCCGGTCAATGAGTTTTGTGAGAAATCTGGTGTTGGAGATCGGTCTGTAATTCTTGGGGTTAAGCGGGTCAAGGGATGCCTTTTTTAGAAGTGGCTTGACATGCGCTGTTTTGAAGGCATCAGGGAAGATGCCAGAGGTGAGGGATTCATTTAGAATGGCTCTTGTATGTACTCCTACCCTCAAAGATATGGCAATTCTCAGTTTGGCTAGTAAACAGGCCAGGTTCATAATCTTAACTATATGTCTAGCTTTATCTGGGCGGGTATATATGCCAAGTAGGCATTCCATAGGGGTCCACTTGTATCTACCCACACCGGTCGCCTCCAGTGCCTATTGGATTTGGAGCCAAAAGGAGCGTACTCTCTGGCACAGCCAAAACATATGTAGGAAGTCTGCATGCTCACCGCCACACCATGGGCATCCCGGGGACACATGTTTATTAAAGGGTGCAACCTTATGTGGGGTCATGAACGTCCTATAAAAGATGTTCAACTGCAGCAGAAGAAGGCGTGCATCCCTAGAAACCTTTTTGGCAAACAGTAGTGCTACATCCCATTGCCTATCATCTAATTCACATTCTAAGTCTGGCTCCCATGCATCTTTGATTCATGAAACTCGAACACTTGCACTCACAATCAGACTCTGATATAGGTGTGTCACGGGTTTCCACCCATCTTCCAAGATGTAAAGTGTGGACAGTATGTTCTGGCTGTCATGGCCACTGCAACTTAGCAAAGCTAGTAAGCCTCACATGTCCCAGGAAGTGTCCCTTGTTTATCCCATACTCGTCAGCCACCTCTGAGAAATCCATGAACACTCAGTCCTTGAAGATATCCCCCCAAGTAGCAAGGCCCATCCCTTCCCATCTCCTGAATAGGGACAAATCACACTTCTCTCGACACATGCTCGCTGATAGGGGTATGTTTGGGGAGTATGCGTATCTTAGACCGAGGACCCTTCTTATCCTATTCCAAATCTTCCTCCCTAGGTCTAGCATGAACGGTTTATTCGGAAGACAGCTATCAGCGATCCACAAGGCCTCCTTAAGAACCGGTTTCATGGCACCATGCATCAATGAGGTATCGAGCATCACATCATCTGACCGCCATTTACCCAGGTACTGTGCCTGAGCGACCAGGTAGTATAATTCAATGCATGGCTATTGCACCCCACCGTCTTCGTATCTAAGCTTTAGTGTAAATAGTGCACTTCTGTGCATCTTCCCACCCAAGATAAATCAATTTATGAGGGAATCCAAAGATTTAAAGCATGAACACAGGATAAGGAACAAGACGTTTGTAAAGAAATACAATAGATTGGGCAATATCACCATTTTCACTAATGCGACTCTCCCCATCTATGAGAGCGTCAACCGGCTCCAAATCTTTATAGACGCAGAAATCCCCCTTATAGCACCCACAGTATTATCCTCATGCATATGGTCGGGCTCGTGCCATTTATTAACAGCCAGATATAGAAATGTCTGTGTTTCCCAACTGATATCCGATTTTGGGTGGTCTTCTAAGCTACAGGTACCCAATCCAGCTGGCAGGAAAATACAGGACTTATCTTTGCTAAAGGAGATACCATTGAGTTTTGCAAAATTATCTAATACCTCTAGCATCATGGGGTAGTTGTGTGCAGGGTCATGCATGTACAAGAGACAGTCATCCTCATACAGCGAAACCAAGTGGCGCATCCTGTCGATCAAAATCCCTGCATCTTCAAACTCAGACCACAGATATACCGCTAGGGGCTCCAACGCCAGTAAGTATAGCATTGGGGAGAGAGAGAGAGCACAACCCTGTCTGGTGCCCCTACGTATCCAGGTACTGGATATATATTTACTTGTACAACAGGCTCAGAATAAATCAGTTTAACCCAACGAGAGAACCGGTCACCAATTCCGAAGCTATCCAAGACAAGGTACATCCATTGCCAGTAAACAGAATCAAAAGCCCTGATGCCATCTAATGAAACAACCGTGTAGGGGGCGTTGTGGTTCCGGGACCTGCCGATGATATACTGGATCCTGCGCAAGTTCAATTATGTGTTTCTATTTGTGATGAAACCAGACTGGTTGCACTGTATCAAGGAACGTGCTTCAGTCAACCGGCCCAATAATACCATCAGTATCTTGACGTCTTGATTTAGCATCGACAGAGGCCTATATGAGTTGCACAGTCAGTGTGGTTTCCCTGGTTTAAGAACTGGGGCTATTGTGGATTTGCGCATATTATCAGGTAGGCAACCTGTCTAATATGCTTCCCCAAATACTCGAAGGAGCACCAGCACCAACATGTCACTATAAGTTTTATAAAACTGCAACGTTAGCCCGTCCTCGCATGGGGTCCTACCAGATTGTAGCAATACTCTGCAGCTCATCCTCAGTTATGGGCACCGCCAGGACAGCAGCCTGTTCTGCCACCATTATGTATGATTTTAATTACTGGGCTGATGACAAGGCAAATTCCTTTTTTCACTGCACTAGGCACCATTAAATATACCCAATGGATCAATAACCCTACACATAGGGATGGCCACACCATTGATTGGGTTCTTACCCACCATCTTAAGGTTACTGACCCAGCCTGCCTACTATGTCCTTGGTCAGATCATTGCATAGTCAACTTCAATGTCTGTCTTCTGGATGCTCCTGCGCACCGGGACAAACAGCCTAGAATTGTAAATAAACAACGTAATTTCAGCAATGTTACTCCCTCCAAGTTTGTTTCACTTCTTCAATCAAAATTGCTGCCACCCGACTCGCTTGATAACGTGACATCCTTAGTTTCCAATATGTGTTCCGCTATAGCCGCTGTAATTGAGGTGCTAGCCTCAGAAGAAATCGGGGTCATCAAGCCTGAGACTGCAAAAAACTCCTGATTCAATGACAATGTCCTTAGATCTAGACTATTGAAACGCAAACTTGAGAGAAAAAATGGCGGAGGAAACCATCATCTGTAATCTTGCTAACTACTGAAATTCAGTAAATAACTACAAACTTGTTATTGTGGAAGAAAAATCTAAACATTTCAATACAAAACTATGCAATGCCAAATTAAGAGCGAGTGAGTTGTTTAAAGTACTAAAGGGGGTAGAGGGCAAAAATACTAACACCCTTGATTGGATTGGATTATATTTGTACCATTTGTAAACACGCACACAAAAAACTAAATCGAATCCTGACGCAGATGAAAAATTGGATGTAGAAATCAGTCACATAACATGGGAAAGAAGGCAATCACAGCAAGAAAAACAGAGTTTATTTGAAGAGATAAGTCTTTAGAACTCCTCGTAATGCTAGCACAGAGTTAGCTTTCCTTAGGTTTAATGGCAGACTGTTCCACAGTCTGGGCCCAGCGACTGAAAATCTACAATCTCCCCTTAAGACACATTTTGCCCAAGGGATAGTAAGTAGAAATTTGTCCTCCGACCTTAAGGCCCGGGCAGGATGAAACAAGGGCAATTTGTCTCTCAAATAACTTGGTTCCAAGTCATTAATGCATTTGAACACCAGGCAGCCAATCTTAAATTGGATACGATTCTCCACCGCTAACCAGTGGAGGAAGCGTTGGAGGCCTGAGGTTAAGGTGTTTTTAGGAACGCCGAACACTAGTCTGATTCCTGATTTTGAGCCTTTTGTAGGCGATGGATCTGTTTAGCCGAGACTCCAACTAGGAGTCCATTGCAGTAGTCTAATTTCGTGCTAACCAGGGCTCCCACGACCAAAGCACGATCAGTCTCAGGCACATAGGGGAGCGCTTGCCCCAACAACCAAATATTATAAAAGACTGATTGCTCTTTAGCAGAGACTTGGCCATCACAGCCCAGGTCACTCTGCCATATGCATCCCAGGTGTTTTACCGTGGAGGCATATTTAAGTCTTGAGCCCACAAAAAGAGGTGATGGCAAGCTATTATTGCCCATGCAACCAAAAACCTAGTTAAATCACCAGGTAATGTCTGATGCTCTCAAAGTGCTCAAAAGACTGAGCCTACTATCTATTGTGTGAAATTCCAAGTATTTTCCTGTTTTTCTCCATCTGTTTTCAAACCAATATGTATAAATTACTTCTTGTACAACTCAATCTGTACTATATTATATATTCATGCCAGAGTATTTTATAAAAAGTAGTAGGAAGTATTTATTCCAAATTGTTCAGCCACCAAGGGCTGTGGTTTTATGGCAGACAAAGACTTCCAGGTTTTATAATTCGCAATTTAGCCAATGCATTTCAGTGTAAACACCATCTTCAGGGCTATGCGTTTTTTGTATTAACATTTCAAACAAAATGCATTTTGTACATTTCATATGTAATACATACCATAATGGTCCAATCGTTTCATACATGTAACGGAAGACAAAAGCAGAAAGATTGCCCAAGTCACCTTCCCCCTTGCTTCCCTCTTTGGAAATCCCGGCCTTACCGTCACTGGTGGAAGCTGTAAGACAGACTGTACCTTCAGCCAGGGTCCAAATGAGTTCTTCTTGTTACTTCTTGCAAAGCCTTCAGATGATCTGCCCAAAAGAGGAACTCAGCCCTCTTTTAAAGCCAAATGGGCCCCAGTGATTGGTTTAGGCTAAGCCTACCTTAATTAATGAACCAATCCTGGGTCCCCACCAATAATCTCCTGTATGCCTGAGGTCATAACGAAAGTGCTTTGCAACAGAAAAGGTAAAGGGGTGAAAACATGTAATACTAAATCCCACCCACCTTCCTATCTGTTGTGGATCAAAGGGTCTCTCTGGTTTATTGAGCTCTCTGTGATTCCTGATTAAAGCGGCAGGTCTCCTTTGAAGTTGCAGCGAGAACAGACTTTCTGTCTCCTGCAAACCACATTCTCGTACCTTCTGAATGGGGTCCTCCTGCAGGGGTTTCCTACTGTAAACTCATAGTCCCAGACATGACAGGTCACTGCCCTTGATACTGAGAGGCGGGAGCTGGCTTCAGGTTACCACAGTGCATATCAAAGGTTGTTGGGGTTTCCTGTCTCCTTTGTTAAGACTCTGCAGCCAGGTCCCATGTGGGCCTGTTTGAAGTTTACTCTATTAGTATGTTAATTATGTTAATTGTTGCCACCATCTACACAGGGCAAACAAACGGCCAGGGTGGATGCATGGAGCTGTATAGAAACAGATAAAGTGCTGCACTAGGATTCAAGACAATACACAAGGTTTATATATCCAAAATATTTTTTGAATGTATTACAAGTTCCTTTGGGTACAATAGGTACTGTAGACCAGACCTAATGTTACGCTCACCTGATCTCTGCGGGGGAATCTGCTGCTGCTGGACCCTTGCTTCTGAGTGTTGGACCACCTCCCTCTGGTTCCCCAACTTGGATAGTCCAGAACAACCTCCATGGCCTGTTCCTATGTAGACAGGAAAGGGGGTTGAGTTTTGACAGTTCTAGGGCGATCTTAAACCCCCTCCCATTACCTTCAGTTCATTCCCCTTGTGGATGGGCAAACTGAGTGGCTCACCTGTTGTTGTGCAATGATGGGCTCTCCGTCCTGCTGTTCTCGCAGGGGCGCTAATCTTCCGTGAACCAGTTACTTCACTGGTTCCTGGTGAGGACTGGCCCAGGTTAGCTGCGGTGTAGTCCTTAATGGTGACTTTTTCCCCTTTTGTAGCAGTCCGATAAGTATTTGTGCTCCGGAGAGTATTTTGTGCTTTGTTAATGTCCTTAGTATCTGTTTTCAGGGTTGTTTGTTGATGGAGATGTTTGTCCCTGTGCTCACTTTGTCTCTTTCCTCCTTTTAGGTGCTGATGCGGTTCCAAAGCTGCAACGCGATGTGCAGAGTCGACTACAATGAGTGGAAATGGGTCGCTGTATGCAGATGTCAATGCAGCGGTATGCAGAGAACACGAGCAACAGGTAAGTGAAGCGTCCGATGTGAGCGTGAGCGAACTAGGGATTGTGTGTGCCTTCAAAGGTGCCAAGCTAACCTTTCTCATCTTTTCTTTCTCAGCGTAGTGTTCGCGATGAGGTGATGGATTCGCAGGTGAGTAATTGCAGGCTTGCAGGTTTCCGGGTTTCTCCCCTCTTTTCTGCGAGGATAACTGAGCGTCTCAAGGTATGTGATTGCAGGCTTCTTGACTTCTATGGTAGATGGGATGATGTCTGCAGGAAGGATCGCGGTGAGCATCACGTTGCAAGGCAAAGTAACGCGAAGCACGGACTAGAGCAGAGGCGGGGCTTAAATACCCTGGCATGTAGCCACACCCACAGGCAGTCTGGCTGGGCACGCCCTGCCCTTCCTAACACAAGATGCTGCTGGGCACACCCTGCCACACCCTATGCACGATGCACGTGCATAATGGGCCTGGTAGGCTGATAGACTCAGCATTCTGCATGGTTTGGCTTTTCTCATGAGGATTGGTGCCCCAGCGGCGCCAGGACAAGGCCCACTTGGTTCCAGAACATCTCCCATAGGGGATTTTGGATACCCGCAATGGACTTCCTACCTGAGGTTGGATGGGCAGGCGCTCCTTAGACTGGGTGGCCATGACACCTAAGTGGTGTTTAGGCCTAGTTAGTTAGAAGGTGCAGAGAATGAGGAGTTCTGTTTTGTCATCATTCAGGCATAGACCGTGTTTGGCCATCCATGCCTGAATGATGAGGTACACTCTATTTACAAAGGCCAAATCCTTGTCGCAGTCCCCCGTCAGCGGGATGAGGATCTGGGTATCATCTGCATAATTAGTGTAGGTGATACCCAGACCATCTAGATCGTCGAAAAGGGGCTTTGTAAAGATGTTGTACAAGGTGGGGGAGACGCAGGAGCCTTGGGGTATGCCACAGGTAATAGGTGTAGGGTCGGCAGCTGCTAAAGGGGAGAATACTCTCATAGTGCGGTTTTTGAGAAAGGATTGGATCCAGTCGGTTGCCTCTCGAGAGAAGTGGGCTGCTGATTGTAGGTGATTACAGAGAATCTCGTGGTCAACTAAGTCAAAGGCGGCTGAGAGATCAAGAAGTAGCAGTAATGCAGTCTTTCCCTTGTCTCTCAGCTCGTCTATCTGGGTCTTGAGATCCAGGAGGGCGGTTTCGGTGCCGTGCCGTGGCCTGAAGCCGGACTGTCGGACTCCTAGAAGGTGAAAGTGTTCGAGGTAATACTGAATTTATTGATATGCTATTTTGTCAAGGATTTTGAGTAAGAATGGCACTGTAGTAATAGGTCGGTAGTTCGTAGGAGTCGCGGGATCTAGGCTAGGTTTTTTAAGGAGGGGGAGGACCCACACTTGTTTCAGGTTATTGGGGATAGTATTGGTGGTGAAGGAGGCATTTATTCATTTGGTGATGAAAGGTGCAAGTTCACGCGCCGCATCCTTTATCAATTGTGCAGGACACAAGTCTCCCTTGCAGTTTGAAGGTTTGAGTGTGAGGATAACCTTTTCGACCTCTTTGGTAGTGACTTTGTGGAAGTTGTTGTGGACAGGAGAAGCCTGGTGCATTCATTACAGATGTTTTATCATCAATTAGTACTTGGCAAACAGTTGCTTTTACAACCTTGTCATAGTGAACTGTTGCTTAACATTTTGTTTTTGGTTTTCTGCTTATTGTCGGATATGGGGCCTAACTATAAGAATCGCAGTAAAATCGCAGTCATTACCGGCATGGTGGTATTAGCGCGTCCGTGCACCCTCGACGCCGCTAATAGCGGCTGATTACGTGAGCGCGAGCACGCGCGAACCCCCATGCTGGTAATGGCTGCACCGCCATGCCGCTAAAGACCCCCCAACCCTCCGATAGCGCCATCACGGGACCCACCGATACAGCCTCCGCCCAGGAGCAACCCCTTAATAACGGACCTGGCAATACCATCATTCAAATACCGGGCTCTTAATACCGGACCCGGAAGTATCCGCAGAGGTCCTTGGCAGGATATTGCGTCAGTCGGGAAATGCGCCGGCGGCCATCTTAAAAAACACAATCCATTGCAATCCTCTCAACACAGCAGTGCTACAGAGTGGAGAGCAGGCCCAATCATCCCATCATGTCAAAGGCAATCCGGAAGTCCACCCCCCCCGCTTGCGCAAGAAGCGCTTCTCTGACGAGGAGCTCAACATGCTTGCGGATACGCTGGCAGCCCATGCGGATGAGGTGTTTGCGCAAAACTTGAAGCGTGAAGAACGACTAAAAAAAAACAAATATGGGAGGAGGTGGCACGGAAGGTGACACCAGTTGGCACCACCCCCAGCACGGTGAAAGACTGCAAAAAGAGGTGGGACGATCTATGTCTCCGGGTGCAGACATACTTGCATCAAACCGAATGAGGCCATGGCTAAAGGCGGCGGGGACCACTCACCCAACCAAATTGATGCGATGGGAGGAGACCTGCAGCACCATGGTAAATATGGAGTCCATAGAGGGCTTTGGTGAAATGGAGACGGGTGCAGCAACATCGGGAGATGGAGGTGAGTGGCCCTGTAAACCCCATTAAACTAAAGCATGATGCAGCACAACTGATGTGTGAAGTGAACCAAGCCAATGCATGGGCCATCATACACACATATACACATCCATGGCCAGATGTTGGCCCAACACTGGCACAATGAAATGCATGCTGCGTGCCAATACCATTACCAACAGACACCCAACACACAGGGATCAATCACATGACACACATGACGCAAACTGCAATACAACGGTATGCCACCTAGAACACAACAGTCCAGAAATGAGAGTGCACGGCGTATGCCAAATGGCCCCCGCACATTGCAAGTACCCTGAGCGTCACACCTACAAGAAAGCAATGCATGAAATGTGAAATACTGAACAGCAACAAATCATGCATCTTGCACGTACCACCATCACTGATGCCCTGCATCTCTTGTAGCCCCACAGGCACAGAAGCATAAAGTGATGGCCAGGAGTCTGCCCCAAAGGCCACAACATCCAATAAGGGTACCAGGGCCACACAAGAAGCCAGTGGACCTTCCATCTCCAGGCCAACAACAACTCCCAGAGTCTAACAAAGGCCAGCAGTACAGGCCAGGGCGTCTGAGGAGGAGACAACACCAGGCAATGATACAGCCACAATGGAGTCGACTACTCCTGCAGAGGCAGCGGGTGATGGAACCCAGTCAGCTACAACAAGTTCCATCGGGGAGGTAGCAGCCATTGCCCCCCTCAGCGACGGGGAGAGCCACGCAGAGGAATTTTCTGACATGGAGAACAATATACATGTTGTATGTCCACATACACCCAGTCCCCAGCCCACCCCCCTGCACTCCACACAGGGCACACCTGTATGCCCCATGCTTGAACATGCCACATTACTGGCCAGTCCACATCTGTCCACAACATCTGAGGGCAGTCCAGCATTGGGCCACCCTGCCACAGCACCTTCCACCTCCACAGCCCCCACAGACATGTTGAGGGTTGAGGCCCGGCAGGACTGTTTGATTGAGCTGGTCCGCCAGTATCCGCCAGTATGTGGCGGAGGGAGAACAGACCCACCGCGAGATTCGGGAGGCAAATGCGGCTTCCATCACTGCCATGAGTGCCAACACCATAGTGATCAGGGACAGTTTAGCTGCGGCCACAGAGGTCCTTGGCAGGATGTTGGAGAATATGCAGCAGCAACAAATAGCGCCGGCAGTGGCACACCCATCCGCCTCCACCCTATTCACCACACCTGCCAGCTCGACTCCCTCTAGTCCTGTGCGCATGGTCAGATGCAGCGCACGCCAAACAGACATGGCGCCCCCAGACCTGAAGAGGGGCCGGAAGTAGCAGGACCACCCTGCATGTGCCAAGTGCCACCTTGCAAAACTCTTGAATAGAACATTGTGTGTGTGATGACAATGTGTGAGGGGGGGAGGTGGTGTTGGGGGGTATGGGTTTTTGGGGGGGTATGGGTTGTTGGGGGGGTATGGGTTGTTCAGGGTGTTGGGGGGGAGGATGTGTGTGAGGTGGAGGGTTCTAGCACTACATTGTTAATATTCAATACACCCGTTGTGTTAAAAATCATTTAATGACTGAACATTGTTCATTTTGTGTGTGTTTATTCAATTCTTGACTGCGCACAGTGCCCAACTCCCCACAAACCCAGTGTCCATATGCACACGATCCCAGTGTAGTACTAACACAGACCCATCAGCATCCCTGTGGTTCAGAAGAAATCGTCAATCAGTGATTGGCGCACAGAACGGCCATCCTGTGCATCGCGAACTGGCAGGGGTGCTGCTCCAGCTCCATCATCATCATCATCATCCTCCTCCTCACCAGGTGCATGCTGGTCAGTGTCAGGTGGTACGTTTCTCCGGATGCACATGTTGTGCAGCATGGCACAGACCATGGTGATCTTTGTAAAGGAGTGCTCCACCAGACCTGCTGAGACAGCGGAACCGTGCCTTCAACAGGCCAAAGGTCTGCTCGATCCCAACACGGGTACGGGTATGAACCAGATTGTAGTCCTCTTCGTGCCTGTTCTGCGGGTTCCATACAGGGGTAAGCAGCCACGGCTTCAAGGGATAGCCACCATCACCTGCATGGGGGCACAATGAGGTATGTGTTAGTCGATAATAGACCTGCAGGCACGCAGGTTTATTTCATACAATGTGTACGGTAAAATGTTCTGCTGGTGTGCATTGCGTTGTCCAGCTGGATGCAGGGCGTTCACTTGCATGCTGATGCAGATGTACTGTGGATGCAGGACAATGTTTGAACACCCATGTTGGTGATGTGTGATACTCTGTATGTATTCCCAATGGCGGCATTGCCACAGGTGTGATCATGTTCTGTCATCCATCGCTTGACATTCCCATGGTGGCCTGCTTATACGTCTGGCATATTGTCATTGTTGTGCTGCATTGGTCTTATGTGTGGCATTGATGTGTCATGGTCAGGTTGGGATGTTCAGGGCTACAATGTTTCGCTGTATGTGCATTGTCCACTCACCACCCAATCTCACCCAGGTGGAGTATGCTTCCCCACCCAATCTCACCCAGGTGGAGTTTGCTCCCCCCCCAATGTCACCCAGGTGGAGTCTGTGTCCCCCCCAATGTCACCCAGGTGAAGTATGCGTCCCCCCCAATCTCCCCCCGGTGAAGTATGCGCCCCCCCAATCTCACCCAGGTGGAGTATGCGTCCCCCCAATCTCACCCAGGTGGAGTATGCGTCCCCTCCCCAATCTCATTCAGGTGGAGTATGCACCCCCACCCAATCTCATCCAGGTGGAGTATGCGTCTCCCCCATCTCACCTCCGCACTGCACTGCCATGGGCCTGTCAGACAACTTACCAAGCAGCCAGGCACGTCGTCCAGCATGTCGCTCCATGTAGCGGGGTAGCGTGCAGTTCCGCAACACCATGGCATCATGTGTGGATCTGGGATATCGGGCACAACACGTGTGATGATCTTGCTGGAGTCACATACCATCTGTACTTTAATGGAGTGGAATTGCTTGTGATTGCGGTAAACCGCCTCTATGTCGTGAGGGACCACCAATTCTACATGGGTGCAGTCAAGGGCACCAACTCAATTGGGCATGCCTGCCAGTGCGTGGAAGCCTACTTTAGTGTCAGCAAGCTCCTGGGCAGTCTGTGGTAGGGATATGTGGGTGCCTGCGTGCTTCAGGAGGGCATCCAGCACTTGGGTCAGCATGCGTGAAAAGAGAGGTTGTGATATGCCATGCAGCTGGCCCACTGTGTGCTGATAGGTGTTTGTGGCCAGGAAGTGGAGCAAAGTCACTACATTCAGTAGAGGGGGGATGGCAGTGTGGATTTCTATTAGGCTGGCGATGTCATCATGTATCATGTCCACTATGTTGGTGATGGTGTCCCAGTCCAACCGGTACAGGGTGTGGATCTGCTCAGTGGTTAGATTGAATGGACTGGCTCTGATGCGAGGGATTGGTGGCTGCCTATGTGGTACCACTGGTTGCACTGGTGGGACTTGCTGGGCCTATCTCACCCTCCTTCTCCTCCTGCGTCTCATCTGTGCTGCCTGTTGTTGTTGTTGTTGTTGTAGTTGTTGTTGTTGTTGCTGTTGTAGCAGTAGAGGCATGTCCTCCAGCCCCAGGATTGTAACAGCTAGTGGGATCATTTTGGTGTGGGAAGGGGTGTGGTGTGTGGGTGTGCTCCTTTTGTGCTGGGACAGGCTCCATTGACTCCATCTGTGGTGATTGTGTGCACCTGTGGCAGTTGGCTACACTGCGGGTTGCTATTTACGGGTGGTCCGCGATGCCTGTATTGCCGGCTTCGTGCAGGCCCTATTTCCCCCTTCGGGATGCCGGTAAGTGCATGCGGGTGTTACTTGTGATGTCCTCCTGTTAGCGGCATCCCGGTATTTCCTGCGCAAACGCGCGTACGCACACATGCCGGTATGAAGGGGCACGGTACGGGCGGTGGCGGTATTGCCGGGTTGTCGGCTCGTAATGGCCCTGACCCATTATCGATGCCGGTAATACCATTCCGCCTTCCTTTTTTCATTACCTCCATGCACATAATGAGGCCCATTGTGTTAGTACAGTCGTTACATCAGTTTTGTAATGTTACAGTTTCTGGTTTGGTACATATCATTACAATCAAAGCATGCATTCATGTAATCATTTAACATTTTGGCATTTGCCTAGGATACAATGTCATCCATGGGTTCCTGGTCGGTGGGTTCTAAGTTCAGCACACCTGTGCGGCAACGTATTTCTAACAGTATTCAATGTGGTTCTTGTGTGAAACAAGCTGGTTATCCTCATCGTTGCAGTGTGCTCGGAATCAAGCAGGTTAAATTCATTCATAACCATTTTGGGTTGAGTGAAAAACTCTCTCTCTCTCTCTCTCTCTCTCTCTCTCTCTCTCTCTCTCTCTCGAGGATGACGGTTCTCCACGTTTATCCTGATGCATGGAGCCTTTGATAGTTAATTAAGCTGGCCATGGCAGGAGGAAGGTTTCGGCCCTCCCCCTTTTGAGATTAAGATGCATCATGTGCTCCACCTGTCAGATCCCAACTTAGTATGACAGGGAGGACTGCGCCTGTAGGCTGTGTCCACCCAGAGTACAAAGGTCTATGTGCATGTCGTGCTGTGAGCATAGGAAAATGTGTGCAGGTTAGCCCCACACATTTTCCAGAAGTTGATCTACCATCGTTCAATTTCATATAAAATTTCTAAAAAGCCCAGCTGAGCGCACAACCACCGTGCAGATGGTCAAACTCCTCATACACTGCTCAAGCCCTCCTGGCCCCCAAGAACATATATGCTCCAGAGGCCTGCGGGCATCGGGACCCACCATAGTGGTTTCCCCCAGTGGCACATCCGCCTGGGGTCATGAGCTGCTTGTTCCATATCAGGGTGTACCAAGTTCTGTCCAAGAGGTTTCATGCCCAGCTCCCGAGACATCTTTAACCTTCATTAATATAGTAGCATATGCTCATGGATTCAGCCAAAGTTCTATAACTGGGCGAACCTTGCGCCCACCAGCTAAGTATAGCAGGATTTCGATCAGCCATTCCCAGGATCTTCTGCACTCTTCTCAGGTACGGTGCCAGACCACACTCATCCAGCCATTAGTTGGCCTCACTAGGATGCTCGAAGAATAGCAATTCGCCTTTATGGAGCACATGCTATTATACCCTTAGCTGGACATATACTTAAGTCCCAGATTGCGGACTTAAGAGTACATATTCCTCTTATTTTGTACTAGAGATCTATAGTCTGGACAAATAGCCAACAGTGACGATCTACGTTTGATTATACCTCCATCTCTAGAGAACTTAAGTATCGTCTCTCTGTCCCGAAAGTTAAGCATCTGTGCAATAACAGGGTGTGAAGGTGCACATGGAGGAGGGTGGCGGGCCAGCAATCTGTGCACCCTTTCAACAGTGAATCTCCTGCAGGAGCAAGTTCTCAACATAGGACGTTGTGTTAGTTCCCTACTCACCTTCCCCATGTCCCTTTTTAAAATGTTATTTATTTTTATTTATGTATTTATATAGCGCCAAAAGCCTGCAGACATCGGGGCGCTGGGCGATGGGGGTTGGGGTGGGTGACATCAACACAATATGACGAACAAAAAGATAGGACAGGTCAGCAGGAGTTCACCAAAAAAGGAGGTGGAAGTTACTCAAATAGGTATCTTTTCAGTTTGTTTCAAGTCTCAAGGTCAAAGGCAGTGAGTTCCAAAGTCGGGCTGAGTTAACTGGGAAGGATTTACCAAAGCCGTTGTCTCGCTTGAAGATTGGTTGATGAACTAAGGCCTGATTAAAAGAGCTCTTACTGGGAGGTGCGGTAGCACCGTATTTTTAAGGTATACAGGGGCGTGTCCATGGAGGCATCTATGAACAAGCATAGCTGCATTGAATTGTACACGTGCTGAGATTGGCAGCCAATGAAGGGATTTTCAACTACTAGAGATGTGATCTTTCCTGGACTTTCCTTTAACAATTTGCACAGCGTCATTCTGGGTGATTTGCAATTTTGCCAAGCTTTTCTTACTAGCACCAAGTAATAATGCATTGCAATAATCCAGCCATGAGAGAATAGTGGCATGTGCAATAGAGGCACAGTTGTCCTCTGAAAGAAAAGGACGGATATTCCTAAGTAGTTAAGATGGTATGAGCAGGATCTGGAGGTCTGGCTAACACAGATATCTACACTAAGAGAGGAGTCCAGATAGGAACCTAAAGTCTTAATTCTTTCTACAACTAGGATGTTACAGTTGTGAATCACAAAAGACTGGTAGTCCGGTTGCAGCTTGCCTCTTGCATGGGGGAGCCCAAAAATCAAGAGCTTGGTCTTGTTGCCATTTAGGCATATCCAGTGAGGGTTCATCCAAAACTCAATCTGGGTGTAGATGTGTCTGAGGCATGTAGAGTCTAGCTCATAGTTCCCAGCAGGCTCCAGAACGAGCTGGGTGTCATTAGCGTAGTTCGTAAAGATCATCTAATTTTTTTCCAGAACGTTACAGCAGGGCCTGAAGTGGACACATACAGGTCCCCTGGGGAACACCGCAAGTAATAGGCGACAGGGAGGAAGTAGCTTCAACCCAACAGATTCTAGAGACATGTTGGGATAAGAACGATTGAAACCAAGTGATTGAATCTTCACCGCAACGACCAACGTTTCTCTGGGTGGAAAGAAGATGTTCGTGATCCAAGAGATCAAAGGCGGCCGACGGGTCCAATAGGACCAGGAGGCCTGCATTTCCATTGTGATATGATATGATATGATATGGCATTTATAATGCGCCTATACACAAGTGTTTCAAGGCGTGACGAGGCAAGGGAGGGGAACAGAGGGAAGACAGAGACAACGATCTTACTAGGCCAGGTGAAATTGAGATTGCACAAGTGCAGGGGGGAAGGGGCAAGTGTGAGGGTTAGGGGGAGGGGAAGTGCAGTACATAGGATAACAGTAAATAAATGGAAACAATAAATAGGAACAATAAATAAGAAGTGCGGACAGCTGGTGGCAGGTGCAAGGTTAAGTGCAGACATCAGGTGTCAAGTGCTGGTAGGGGGCTGTAGGGATGCAGAAACAGCCACAGAGTGCAAGGGTTGCCAAGGGGGCACTGCAGGTGTGCAACTGGCGGGTAGGGGACCTGAGCCCAAGAATAGAGGGTAGCCAGGTGACCAGTGCAGTTTCAGTTTCAGCCAGGAGTTCAGCAGGGGAGAGGAGGAGAAAAAGCATAAGCTAAGAGGCAGGTCTTGAGTTCACCTCAATTTTCAGAGAGGCAGGGAGGCCGTTCCAGAGGGAGGCCCCAACCGAATAAAGAGATCTACCACCAACTTGGTGCTTGGAGAAGCGACTGACCCTGAGGGAGTTGGAGGCGGATGAGTGAACAGCTCGAGAAGGGAGATATTTAGGAAGAGAGAGTTGAAAGTATTTAGGCTTTGTCTGTAATGTCAAGCATATGGAATTGTAGGTCGATGAGGGTCGTTTCAGTACTGTGAAAAGGTCTAAATCCTGATTGTCTAAGGTGCAGAATCCCAGTTTTTTTTCGATAAATGCTTGGTATTGAATAGTCACAATCTTGTTCAGAATTTAGCAGTTATTGATTGGTCTTAGGTTGTTGGAGTCATTGGGGTATAGAACGTGTTTTTTTCACAAAGGGAGTGACAGTAACCATCTTGGTAGATGTGGGCACCAGTTTTCATTGAAATGAGTTGACGAACAAGAAAGGGAGCAAATATTTCCTTGTTCGCAAGCACTCATTTTGGAGAAATAGCATTTCCTAAGCAGTAAGAATGCTGGTTTTTTTTTATTGTTGCCTTTACAGTTTACAAAAAACCATACACAACAAAATAAGAAGGCTGTATGTTGGCTAATATGTTAACCATCTCAAGGGTGGTGACTGGGGAAAATGAAAATCTGTAGTGCTCTTCCATAACGGGTTGAGACATGGAAGGTAAGTCAGAGGGCTTTTTACACCTTTGTTTCAAAGGCCAGTTGGGCCCTTGTACAGTATTGATTAGAGGGGTGAAGCCAGATAATAAAGCTTCTGGCTTTTCCAGAGATTTAAGAATTTCAAATATTTTTTTAGGATTGCTATTTGCCTCAGAGATCTGCCGGTTGAAATAATTCTTTTTAGCTTCAAGAATTGAAGATTTGTAGGTTTTTTCCAAGTTTTTCGATTTGTTTTTGTTTAATTCGGACGGTTGCTTGAGCCATATGGACTCAGCTTTCCTTTTCTTTTTTTTTCAGCAGGTTAAGGACCGCAGTAAACCATTGATGGTGGCTTATATTATCCTTAATGGTTTTGGTCCTCATAGGCGTAAGTCTATTTATCAGGCAACTAAGTGTGGCGCTGAAGTCGTTAACTAAAGTTTCTGGGGAATCAGTATTCTGAGTGGAGGACATGATGTTATCCATACATTCCTTTAGATCAGAGGACTGCAGTTTTCTATAGTTGGGGTTGGAAACCTTCCTAAAGGGGGGTTTGGCCTTAAAAGGAGGAACATGAGGCTCAGTGAGAAAGTCAATTAGATAGTGGTCTGGCCAGATACAGGGAGTAGTGTTAGTTATCTGTACTGTTAAGTTTCTGGCCACGACCCAGTCTACAGTATTTCCTTTCACTGAGTTTGAGTCACTGTTAACAACAGTGTAGTGAAGATTATTTAAGCCAGGTACTAGGGTTGCAGCTTCTTTGTCATGGTTGTTGTAGAGCCACCGTTTAAAATCGCCAACCAGGAGAGTAGAACAGTTAGGGCCGCTTAAACCTCTGAGGAGATGTAAGATTTCCTTGTTGAAATCCGGCATGTCAACAGGGGGGCGGTAGATGGCAATAATGTTGACACAACTATGTGAGGTGGGGGTCGTTTTTAGGTATAGGATTTCACAGCTCTGACAGTGACTGGAGGATTTGAAGAAGTTCAATTGTTTTTTGCGATAACCACAACCCCTCCCCCGTGGCCTTGGGAACGATTTTGACAGGTAATAGAGTATCTTTCTGGAACAGCTACAGAGATCATTGGCCCACTTGCCTCAGTTATCCAAGTCTCAGTGAGAAAAAAGATATCTAGGTCTCATTCAAGAACATAGTCGTGGATAGCCACAGCATGCTTGTTTAATGAACAAGTGTTCAGTAGCGCACACTTAAAGGACTTAGGACAGGGTAGGTCTATGCTGTTGGGTTGAAAAGCACCCAAAAGGGTGATGTTAAAAGAGTATCTTCAGCTGTAACATAAGTGGGTTCTACCAAGGTGGCAATACTCGAAGAGTCAGAACAAGCCCTTGTGACTTTGAGACAGGGGGTATTCGCAGAGTCTGTGTCGACCGGAAGCCCCATAGAGTCCAGTGTATTTAGTGAGTGTGGGGATCGTCGGTCAGAGCCAAAGGTGTCAACAGTACCCCTGTCATTCACTACACAGTACCAGAGATGTCATTCACTGACACTGATGGAACGTTTGAGAAGTCGGTTAAAGAGGGCATAGCACATTGACTATGTTCCGGCAGTGCGCCAGATTTCTCATGTAGATATTTCTCAATGATTCTTAGGCGCCTGGCTTTCTGGGCAGCCAGAACTAGGCTCAGTGCGTAGGAAAAGCTCATGTCAAAGGAGTTTAACTAAATAAAACAGATCAAAGGAAACTGCACTGTGAGTTGCTCTTACCCAAAAAGCTAAAGTTTGATCAGCTCACGAAAACCGAGTCGCTGCATCACGCTCCGGCGCGGACCGGCGAAGACCAGCTTGAAACAGAAGCGCTGGCGCTGAAGCACATGACGTTTCTTGATGAGCGTCCCAGGGAAGCTGGTAACTGTAGTTCTAACACCGAAGCAAAGCTCATGGTGTAATGAGAATGCTTGCTCTCGGCAACAAAAACAAAAGTATTGGGGTAAACAAGGGATGTTCTTGCAGTGGTACTTTCACATGCACACAAGAACATGTATAGAGGTCAGACACAGTAACACGCGCACATGCAGAGTCAACTGTAACAAGACATTATTGTGGCGGGACCTGCCATCGGCATCTTCCGCGCGTTGCTCCAGAAGCTGCATACCAACTCTTCCTCCATCGCTTTCAGCATCTCAGTGTCAGCCTTTGCGGTCAAGATCAGCTCTTCACTGTCTGCAACCCAAGAGGATAGCAATCGCACAGCCTGTCGTTGGAGGTTTGTGTCAATCTTAATTTCATCTATTTTGTACTCAATGGAGGTGCGTAGCGACGCAATCGCTGCTGGTGCCTTATCTTCCTGTTCATGCAGATAAGGTCTATTTGCCTGCAGATCACGATCAGGCCCCGGGGAGCAGGCATCCTTCTGGGCTCCTCTGGGTCATAATTGTCTTCTTCTGGTTCCCCTTCATCTTGGTCTCTGGCATGTCGGGTATGAGGTAATTCTTGTGGGTCACTGACAGCGTAGAGCCAGCCCGGGTTAGTTTTCTCCAATCAATAGGATCTGTAATCACAGTTCCACTGCAGTCACCAGCAGATAAATGTAACATCAGGGATTTCCGGTATAGAATTTTCAATGGTAGAAATGGGCACAGTATGTTGGGTCGCAACCGTGAAGTCAAAAGGTGGTCTCTGCTGCTCATGGAGGCTTATGCATGTATTGTGTTACAATGGTTGGCCTGTTCTTTGCTGTTGTGTCGGCACAATGTTTTTTATGGAGAGAAGGTGGCCATCAGTTTGTGGCACTTAATGCAGTGTTTGCATCCGTTAGGGTTGCACCTTCCCCTCCATGATAGAGGCGAAGGAGACTGTGGCACCCAGGCAATCCGACTGGGCCATCCCAGCATAATCACTCCTGACAGTTGTAACAGGCCTCATGCCCTAATCACCGCAGTCTGTTTCGTTGGCTTCAGATGGCAGAGCCCAGCATTCACAGTCCGCTGCCGCTGTGCAGCTAAACCTGTAACTGGCAAGCACTTCCTGCTTGGCACCATCAAGGTCAGGGCCCAAAGCAGCCTTCTCTTTCCTCCCGGCAGCATATGCTTATTATGTTCCCTCGTCGTATAATCATTAACCCTGCGGGGGTGTCCGCCATCCATGTATGCGGCTCATCGCCGCAGTGGCAGCTGTACGTTGCTTGCGCTGCAGCAAGCAGTGATGTTCTGTGCGCTTTCAAATATTCGATCGATGTGTCCACTATGAGTACTCTGAGGGTGTCCTATCTTCTTTTCTCCTAGATATCCCCCTCCCAGGTGGCCAGGGAAAGGCTGTCGCTATCAGATCCTGACCCTGGCGGTGGATATGCAAGGGAGAACTACATGGGTGGAGGAGACTTGGGGAGTGGAGGCGAGGCACCCTTGGGTGTGACACAGTATCCCCCATTTCCCTTTCATAATGAGTCCGACATCCCCAGGCTTTTCTAGGCCACTGCCAGTCCCTTCCCTATTGTTTCAATAAATCATCCACTAGTAAACACCAGTCAGGTATGGGACGAGGAAGAAACGAACCAGAGTCATACATCCTCTCTTTACTGACTTTCACACCCACACCATTTAGGTGCAGGGACGAGAGTAGGAGGTAAAAAAGAGCAATGCAGAACTCCCAAACCAGAAATGAGTGAGGTTTAAAAGCAGGAAGAACGATAAACATAGAGTCAGCTGTGGAGCAGGTCTACGAACTGCTGGGTGAGAGCAGACCTCTCCTGGAAGGCGGCATAGCAGACGGAGTGCTCAGAGACCCCAGAAAGATGTGGAGTGTATGCAGCAGGTAGGAAGGCTAAAGAAATCTGGAGGCCTGTGGCAGAATACGGAACCGGCGTGACCAGGTGAAGCTGTGGAGCGAGGCCCGAGCTGCGCAAGACTAATTGGAGATCTGAGCGAAGCCACGGAGAGCCGCTGAGGAGGCGGAGAGAGGCGCTTCACAAAAGAGAGCGAGAGAGCTTGTGGCAGCCGTAGCCTTGATGGGACACTCTAAGCACTGACTGGTGAGTCAACCTAGGAAGGGGGACACTGAGATGGCAGGTGAGCATCTAAGACTTATAAGAAAGTTAATGAAAGCAAAAGCAAGCATATTGAATACCAATCTGAATGAAAGTCAGTATTTTGAATACCGATCTGAATGAAAGCAAGTACGGTTGAATACTGTTATGAATGAAAGGAGTTTTGTGAAATCACACAATATAAAGGAGATGTGCAGCTTGAGAAACAAACATTGGCAAGGGTCATAAAGGAACTGTGTAACTTGAACAAGCATTGGCAAGAGCCAGGGGAGTATGTGAAAATGCAACAAGTGAATGGTGGCAGTGGCAACGCGCATATGAAGAAGGAGCGAGTAAGGTGTGTCGGTTGCGTGACCTGTTATGGGTGGACATTGTGATCCAACAACTGCGCCTAGACTGAGTAAACCCATCTATGGAAAAGCCACTTAAAGCACTCAGAAAGAAACTTGTGATTGACTATAAGGAAATCTTGTGTGTTCTAAAATTAAGGAACGGAACTCCTATGAAATTGGTAAAAGGTAACCACATCAGAAGAACTGGGAATCCCAAGGAATTGTGTTGTTTTGGAATTGTTGAAAGACTTGAAAGCTTGAGGAAGAGAGCCCCTTTTTGTACTGTTAACTATTTGAACCTTGGGGAAGGGAAACCCTTTAAAACCCAAGAGCTGGAGGAAGCTCTGAACTTTTATTTGAACACTTATCATGTTCATGCTGACATCCCTACCCATTGTATACAAATAGATGTGAGGGCAAGTTTAGGTTGTGGACACACAGAGACATTTGCTTTGGACTTCCTGACACAGAGTATGCTTAGTTTATTTAGGTAGGGAAATCCCACCTCAGCATAGGGCAAGTTATGCCTTTTCCAACCTCTTTTCTGTTTAAATAAAAGTTTGTATCCGAAAACTTTAATTCAGTTGTCTGTGTCTACTTCATGATGCCTTCACACCGCCCACTGGCTGTCTTAGCCAGGTGTCGCTGCTCATCCCCACAGCTCCTCTCCTTCCTGCTGCGCAACACACACGATCAGCAGTGCTGTTATGTGGAGCACCTCACCAGTAACCCCAGAGACCCAATCGATCTTCAGGTATGGACATCAGATGGGCATAATTACATCAACGCACCGGCATAGGGCTTCCAGAGTGTCACCCGCCGCTTGATCATTCTCAGGCCACCTGTAGGCCATTGGCGGTCAGCATCTTGGATTCAGTTTCAGTTGCAAACTTCAGCGAATATCCGCCAATCAGGGTTACTGATCTTCACAGGAATCGGCCGGGTTGTGCCCCAGACCCGCCGACACCTCACCAGCGAAAATCAGCTGCTAGGCACAGGCACAAAGCATTGAAAGCATGATCTGTTTCGGGATCTCGGGTTTCAGTGTCTCCTCACGGCATCACAGCAAGCCTTCGGCCATTACCCTATATGGCATTTGGAGGCTGAATAGGGATAGAAGCACACCAAAAACAAAGTCATGGAAATGTGACTCCAGCGGGGAACCGGTGGGCAGATGCATGGTGCAAAACACATTTGCAGGGGTGGTGGTCATGGCTAGTTAACATCCAAGTGGGCCAAATGGGCAAAAGAAGGAGGCCTATTTGTGTTTTTCATTTTTTATTGACAGTGAGCCATTTGGAATTGTTATGCATTGCCTTTGCGAAATCAATCGCCTTTACTCGCTGGCTGATCTTAAGTCTGATGGAACCTATGCCTTACACTTCCTGTACAGATGCTACTTCAACATTTATTCAAAAACCTGAATCCTAACACTGAAAGTCTTTATCTCCTCTGATCTGAAAAACAGCCCTCCATAGACCAAATGTCCCATCCTGCGATATGCTATCTTTAAAGTATATATAAGTAAGGGTTCATATCCTTAAGACGTGTGCTATGACCACTATCATGATGTGTGATGGCAAGCTGTGTCACCTGTTCCCCAAGGCCCACCCACAAAGGCCTTGATTTAATAGTGATACAAGAAGTGGTTGCAATTGAGGTGTATCGCGCTCTGCCTCTTAAAGTTAGCTAAGCTGGTGTTTCACATAGAAATGAGTTCAATGTATCTTCAGACAAAATCTTCCAATCAATGGTTTATTATCAAAGGAGGTCAGCCAACATGTGTTTCGACCTCAGTCGTCCTCAATGCTGACAAAGTGTTATACCTAAACTCAATATTTTTTCAAAGAGCAGGTACATCAACGTGAATCACCCACCTGAGTATGTGGATAGACTGTCTTTATCGGGCTGGAAGTCCTTGAGCAGGACCGATGTGGAATTCACCTGGTTTTCCCTCGGCTTCCCTGCACAAGGCTTGGAAACAGAGAGACCCCCAGGGAAACCCCGAAGGGAGAAAACCCTGTGCAGGGCTGCTAGGGTGCGTTGGTCTGTGATCAGGTTCCCGTTCAACTGGAGGTCTTAATTCGTGAACTGGCGGACTGGAAGATGTTTGCGGAGTTTACTACAGTAAACAAGAGATTCAGTGATTAGATTGGATTCTGGTAACAACCACTTTCCTGGTATTTCGTAAAGATTAGTTCCTCCTCCCTCTCCCTCCTTACCCCTGCAAGGATAGAATGAGGAGTTTACAGATTAGGCTGCTGATCCGCAGAAACGCGAATGGTTAAAGGGTTTGAATGGAATGGAATCTTTGGGTAGATACAGAAGAGAAAGGATTAGAATCTGTCCCCCGCTGTTACTAAGGTCTACTGCAAGATAGACAATGATATGGTCTTACCGCGAGAGATGTGAGACATCCCTCTTCCCTCTGTAATGTTTGGTCAGAAAAAGAAGACTGATGATTTGATAACATAGGCTGAATCTAAAGGAAAGGTAGGCGGAAAAATATCGTACATAGAACGGAAAAGGAAAGTTGGTTTAAAGACACGAGATTAGAGGAAAGGACCTACGATAAGCAGGGGAGGATCTGGCAACCCAGAAGACGAGTTGCTCTGAATGCTGAATGGTACCTCTGTCCGCGAGGGAACAGATTGAGATCTGAAGGAAAGCAAAATGGAGAATTAGAACCCGGAAGGTAGAATTAAGTGGTTAGTAAGCTTGGAAAGGTTTCTCTAGCTGACGAACTCACAGAGCGTCGCGGAGCTCCTTGGAGAGTAGCAACGCCAATTGCTACGGATCCCATCCCTGGGTATACACCTCCGGAAGTGGGCTTTCTTCCTGACTGTATCCGCTAGTCTGCACCTTTGGACAAGCCACGGCGCCATCTTGGAAGAATCCCTTCTCTGGTATGCCTTTACGTTCATCTTGTGAATGTGGTAAATACTGTTCATCACACAAAGCCAACATAATACCATATATAATCACATAAAGACATTTTTTTCATGATTATGGTAACATAATAGAACATTTATATGCATGAATGATACATAAAATATCTAATTGCAAGGAATAAGATTTGTGAATTGTTGAGATAAATATTGGAAAATTGGGTCAAATTGTTACATACCCATGAATAATTCATCCACAGGGGTTAGTGCAGAAGCGGAAAAACAAAACAAAGGTACATTTTTATAAAGATGATTCAATTGTAGTATTTTAATTATAGCACTGATTAGCTAAGCCTAAAATGAGTGATGCACCTCACCCACATCAAAGTCACTTGGTGCTTTAGCTATCAGCTATTTGTTGTTTATGTAAGAGTGCTCAGAAGTTTATCTTAGTGTTCACTCAGTGGCGTGCTGGTGCTCAATAGTCTAAGTGTCTTGTACCCAATTGGTACATTGCATATAAGTCCCATCAACTATCGCAATTCAACCTTGTCGTGGACAATATTTCACCCTATGCTAACCCTCATTCAGTGATGTTATGAGTAAAGTCTATTAGTGACTCACCCACTCTTTGTCCGAAATCAATATATAGACCTAGTGGTACAAAATGTATAAGTAATTAGAGTATGTCCTTTTGCCAAAATTATTCTTAGTGTTACCTCCAAGTAGTCATGACAATTGAAACCTACCATAGTTGGCTCTTGGGTGCCGTTGCATCTCTAATATGTCACTTTTCATGTAGGTTGCTTGGAATTGCATTATGCAGAAACATTTGTCTTTCTGTGATAAACATTGAGATAATTTCTTAATTTAGATATGCTTTGTCTATTAATGGTAAAGTTATCTTATATATGTCACTTTTTAACAGGATCATAAATAAATCTCTCACTGTATGCCAATGTATTATGGTTACTATAATGTGCGTGTTCTAGTTGCAGATAGGTAAAATTCCCTGAATTGTCTTGTCAATATGTGTCCATGGCCTGTGACAATGAAACAAATGTATGCCTCATAATCATTGCTCATGTAAATATCCATAGTGATTAAGCATAGTAACTACAGCATTAGTGTGATGTGGGATCGTATATAAATTATGCGCTGGTGACCACTCTTGTAATAACTCAACGGTATAATGTAATCTTCAAAATAAGTAACACAGAGAGAGTGGGTGGCAGCAGAAAAACCTCCCTCAGAGCTTCCCACAGAGTTCTGTATTAGATACTTGCTTCAATGAAGAAATGGGAGGGTTATCAAGTCCTGCGCTCAGACCCTATAAATTACAAAGTCCAAAGAATGATAAGGATACATTGATTCCAAAAGATGAAAAACAAGCACCGAACAAGAACGGGTGTACTTAGTAACCCTTTAATCACACATAGAGGTGATGGTAATAGATAATATTATATCACACTAGTATGTGATTGAGTGGATTCACATTCTCTGGTACATTTTGAATCACTGGGAGATCAAATTATGATATAAGTAGGTATAAATGAATACTATTAAAGGGTACATTACAAGCACGATTACTTAATATAGATTTACACATTTTTTCTTCCCTCCCACCCCGAACCTACCTGATGCAACTTGTCTCGATGGTGTGAATCAAATATGTTATGTTTTTTAAACCTTTTATTTATGTTCACTTAACCTTGGGATTCATATTTGACACAGGTATTTATGAATAATCTACACATGTTTTTCATCTTTTGGAATCAATGTATCCTTATCATTTATATGCCTTTTCCGTTGTATATTTGCATTTCTCTGTAAATCTTCACAAATGAATCACTATGGAATACAGCCTTGAGAACGACCAGGGGTCGAAACACGTGTCGGCTGTCCATCACATTAAAAAGAACTTCTGCTACTCTTGGATTTCCTCAATGATTTGGCAATAATTGCCTTTTCTTTGGACTTTGTAATTTATAGGGTCTGAGCGCAGGACTTGATAACCCTCCCATTTCTTCATTGAACCAAGTAACTACAGCATTAGCTGGAATGGTATGGCTTACCAATGTCCCGCTGTAGTCCTAAGTCTATCTACCTTTGGCGTTGCGCACGAGTGCCCGGATTAACACCATTGTTATTAAAATGTTGATCTTGAGCATGTGACGTCATGTGCACCGTGATGTTAGTGCGTGCAGCGTAACCTGCATGACGTCAAATGTTTACAATTGAACTTGCGCATGCTTTCTACTAGCATCGCTGCAGTTCTTGGCTTGGATTACTCAGTATTATGCTAAAAGTAAAAAATGAGATACAAGCACTGTGTATTACAAATGTAAGCTTAAATACTATTGTATATAGAGCACCTGAATGTGTATAATTAGATTTGGAACCAGATGCACTACATTGGCAGATGCTGAACCCATATCTGATGGACCCCAACGATATGAAACGTGTTCTGTGTCACATAATGACATGGTGCGCGTTTAATATATATTGCATGCGAAGTAGTCCTGATCACTACTGAAAGTCTGTTTAATGTCTAGGAGAACATATTTGGCTCTAGATAGGTCATCATGCATTATCCTGTGCATACTATTCCTGTCAGAATTTTTAAAAAAATCATTCTATACAGATTATTTAGTGCATTGTCATGGTCTGGATGATAGCTGCAAATATATATAATTGCATAAAACAAATAATACACAGGGCCTCATTATGAGGTTCCTGCTACAAACTGAGTCATTACCGGCATGGAGGTAATAGCGCGTCCGTGCACGCTTGACGCTGCTGATAGCGGCTGATTGCGAGTGCGCAAGCACGCATGAACCCCCATGCCGGTAAAGGCTGCACTGCCATGCCTCTAAAGGCCCTCAACTGCACAGTCCGTATCTCACATGCACCCCAGAGGCCAGCCCTGCAATGGCCGCCCACCCAGCCGCAGCACGCTCTACCTCCACAGCCCCCACTGACATGGAAGTGCGCCTGTCAAGGGTAGAGGCACGGCAGGACTCGATGATCGAGCTAGTGCACCAGTATGTGGCCGAGGGCGAGGAAACACGCCGTGAGATCCGGGAGGCCAATGCTGGGACCATTGCGGCCATCAATTCAAGTGCCATTATGATCTGTGACAGTTTGGGGGCCGTCACACAGTTCCTAAATAGCATACTCGAACACATGCAGCGGCAACAACCTGCACCGGCGGTGCAAATCCCATCTGCATCCACCCCATCGTCCACACCTGCAAGCTCCACTCCCTCAAGCCCTGTGTGGATGACGAGGCACAGTGCAAGTCGGACAGAAATGCTACCCCCGGGCACAAAAGAAGTCCAGAAATAGTGTGGGATGACAATGGGTGAGGGGGGAGGTGGTGTTGGTGGTGTTGAGGGGAATAAGGGGGTGTTAATTGGGGGGTATGGGGTGTTTGGGGTGGTATGGGGTGTTTGGGGGTATGGAGTGTTTGGGTTTCTTGGTGGGCGGGGGGAGGGCATGTGAGTGGTGGACGGAGGAAGCACTATGTTGTAATTTTTCTTAATACACCCGTTGTGTTCAAAATCATTTAATGCCTGGACATTGTTCATTTCATGTGTGTTCATTCTATTCATGACAGCGCACAGTGCCCAACTCCCCACACACCATGTGTCCATGTCCACATGGTCCCAGTGCTCAGTGTAGCACTGACACATAACCATCAATGTCCCTGTGGTTCAGAAGTAATCGTCAATCAGTGATTGTCGTACAGCACGGCCATCTTGTGCATCACGTACTGGCAGGGGTGCTGCTTCTCCTCCATCATCATCTTCATCATCCTCACCCGGTGCATGCACGTCAATGTCAGGTGGCAGCGGTACATTTCTGCGGATGCACATGTTGTGCTGCATGACAGAGACCATGGTGATCTTTGCCACCTTCTCAGGGCCATAAAGGAGTGCTCTACCAGACCTGCTTAGGCAGCGGAACCGTGCCTTCAACAGGCCAAAGGTCTGCTCAATCACAACACGGGTACGGGTATGAACCCAATTGTACTCCTCTTTGTGCCGTTTACGTGGGTTCCGCACAGGGGTAAGTAGCCACGGCTTCAAGGGATAGCCTCCATCACCTGCATGGGAGCACAACGAGGTATGTGTGAGTCAATCTGAGCTAACACCTTTAGGATTCACGGCCATGGCTGCAGCTATTCGGTGTGGACATGCACATGTCCCTGTATGTATGCACACAGGTTCATTTGATGCATTGTGTACTGCACTATGGTCTGCTAGTGTGGAGGATTGCATTGTACAGATAATGCAGGGTGTTCACTTGCATGCTGATGCGGGTGTACTGTGGATGCGGAACAATGTCTTGCCACCCATATTTGCAGTGTATGCTACTCTGTCCTTAATAACACTAGCGGCATTGGCACAGTTGTAATCATGTTTAGTCATGCATCGCTTGACATACCCATGGTGGCCTGCTTGTGCGTCTTGCATGTTGTCATTGATGTACAGCATTGGTCTTATGTATGGCATTGAAGTGTCATGTTCAGGTTGGGATGTTCAGGACAACAGTGTTTAGCTCGCAGTGCATTGTCCACTCACCGCCCAATGCCATCCAGGAGGAGTATGGATCCCCCCCATCCCACCCTGGTGGAGTATGCATCCCCCCCAAACCCACCCAGGTGGAGTATGCATCCCCCCGACCCCACAACCCTGATGCACTGCCATGGCCCAGTCAGGCAATTTACCGAGCAGCCAGGCACGTCGTCCAGCATGTCGCTCCATGTAGCGGGGTAGCGTGCAGTTACACAGCACCATGGCATCATGTGTAGATCCGGGATATCGGGCGCAACGATGTGTGCTGATCTTGCTGGAGTCACAAACCATCTGCACATTGATGGAGTGGTATTGCTTGCGATTGCGGTACACCACCTCATTGGCATGAGGGGCCACCAATTCTACATGGGTGCAGTCGAGGGTACCAACGCAATTGGGCATGCCTGCCAGTGCATGGAAGCCTACTTTGGTGTCAGCAAGCTCCTGGCCCGTCCGTGGTGGGGAAATGTGGATACTTGCATGCTTCAGGAGGGCATCAAGCACTTGGGTCAGCATGCGGGACAAGAGTGGTTGTGATATGCCATGCAGCTGCCCCACTGTGTGCTGGTAGGTGCCTGTGGCCAGGAAGGGGAGCACCGACACCACCTTTAGTAGAGGGGGGATGGCAGTGCGGATTTCAATCAGGCTGAGGATGTCGTTGTGTATCATGTCCACTATGGTGGTGATGGTGTCCCGGTCCATCCGGTACAGGGTGTGGATATGCTCAGGGGCTAGATTGAATGGACTGGGTCTGATGCGAGGCATAGGTGGCTGCCTACGTGGTACCACTGGCTGCATTGGTGGAACTTGCTGGGCCTGTCTCACCCTCCTTCTCCTCCTGCGTCTCCTCTGTGCTGCCTGTTGTTGTAGCTGTAGTTGTTGTTGATGTTGCTGTTGTTGCTGTTGTTGTAGCAGTACATGCATGTCCTCCAGCCCCATGATTGCAACAGCTAGTTGGATCATTTTGGTGTAGGAAGGGGTGTGGTGTGTGGGTGTACTCCTTTTGTACTGGGACAGGCTCCATTGACTCCACCTGTGTTGATTGTGTGCACCTGTGGCAGTTGTCTGCACCGCAGGTTGCTATTTGCGGGTGGTCCGCGATGCCTGTATTGCCGCCGTCGTGCAGGCCCTAATTACCGCCTTCGGGATGCTGGTAAGCGCATGACCGCCTAACTTGTGATGTCCTCCTGTTAGCGGCATCCGGTATTGGCGCTGTGAAGGGGCGCGTGTACGCGCACATGCCGCTAAGAAGGGGCACGGTATGGGCAGTGGCGGTATTGGCGGGTTGTCGGCTCGTAATGGCCTGGACCCGTTAACGATGCCGGTAATGCCATTCCGCCTTCCTTTGTTCATTACCTCCATACTCGTAATGAGGCCCACAGATTTAGGTGTGTTACTTTTTAGTGTGTGTTGAGGTCCATCTCTCACTCAAAAAGTACAATTGCTCACTGAGCTGAAATACATCACAAAGAACAAAAGTTAGATATCATTCACATGTCAGTAGGCCAGTGTAACATAAACATATTCTAATTTAAAAAAAAGAAATTGCATTGTCATAAGAAAACATTCATCTCATGGTCTGTATTAAGACCCACTTGAGTACAACGCAAAAGACAAATGCATTTACTCTCCACGTGTCTACATTTCAATTTAGTATCACCTCCCCATTTACCTCTCTTGGCTCTCAAAAGACCAATGAATTGGAGATCTGATTTGTCTGAAAACTGATGAATCTGTTGCCAGTGAAAAGCAAGTGGCACCTGCTGGACCTGACTGTTCAGGCTGGCCAGATGTTCTGTTGCCCTAATGCGAAGTTGTCTGATTGTGCTTCCTACATAGATTTGACCACATATGCAGATAATTGCATAGACCACGTAGGTGGTCCTACAATTAATAAAGTCTCTGATCTTGATTGTAGTACCAGTTGGATCAGTCAATTCTACACAGTCTCGATATGCATGTTTACACATTGTACACGTCCCACATTTATGAAAGCCCTGTGCAGGTTTAAGCCAATTACCTCCCTGTCCTGTGGTTTGCTTGCTCATATCCAATAAAGAAGGGCTGAGTTTGTTTCTAATGGTTTGGGCTCTGGTATAAACAAACTTAGGTTTGTCTGCCAGAAACGGGCACAAATCATTGTCTACGCGTAAAATGTGCCAATGCTTTGATACAAGTCTACAAAGAGCTGGTGCATCCTGTGAGTATTTGATAATGATGCTCAGATCCTTTACCGATTTGGCTCGTTTAGGTCCTGCATTGAGCATGCTTGATTGATCAATGGACTTCTATTTTTGTGAAGCTTTATTGGTGCTTTCATGTTTGTAACCCCTTTGCAGATATCTCTGGCTCAAATCAACACATTCACGTTCAAAATCAGTGTCTTTGATACAGTTGCGTCTTGCCCTATAGAATTCCCCACCAGGAATATTATCAATGGTGGATTGTAGATGGCAGCTTTGGGAATGAAGTATGGAATTGGTCTCATTCAACTTGCTAAAAGGTATTAGTCTCGATCTTACCATCCTTGATGGCAATATGAAGATCAGGAAAGTCAATATTATTTGGATTGCAGTGACCTGTGAGTGTAATGCTAAACCTATTGTTATTTGTATATGATACAAAGTTGCCAAAGCTTTCTTCAGTACCATTCCAAATAATCAGAATATCGTTAATATACAGTTTCCAAGAAATTATGTTGTTAAAGAAAATGCTATTATTAAGAACATGTGTTTCCTCGAATTGTGCCATAAACAGATTTGCAAGGGATGTTGCATATTTGGCCCCCATCACCACCCTTTTGGTTTGTACATAATATACACCATTCAACAAGCATGCGTTATTAATTAGAGTGAACCTTGGAAACATTTTAAGCATTTCAATGTGCATGCAATAAGATGCTGAAGAACTCAGGTAAGCATATTCTACTGTTTTGATTGCTAGTTCGTAATCAATACTGGTCTACAGTGCAGTAACATCCAAAGTCGCGAGAAGGAATCCTTTCTGCCAATGTATAGTAGATAAACATTCAAACAGTTGTGCACTATTTCAAATATAAGAAGGCATTTTCACCAGATGTTATTTAAGTGCGTTGTTCAGATACTGTGTGATACCTTCTGTGGCCCTGCCTATACCACTCATGATTGGCCTTACATCCGGGAGAGTTGTAAAGGATTTGTGTATCTTGGGTAGAAAATATAGAGTGGGCATCGTAGGTTCAGTAATACACAAAAAGGTATTTTCTTCATTAGTGAGGTATCCTAGATTATACCATTCTTCAAGTAGAGCCCCTAAGTCTTGCACAACTCTCTTGATTGGATTGCAGGCAAGACTTCGGTAGCAACCTGGCATGGCTAGGTGTTTTTCGCCCATAGCTAAATAGTCCTGTATGTTCAGTACAACGACATTGCGCCCTTTGTCTGCCTCCTTTATTACAGTGGTGGAATCTCTTAATAGTACGTCTAGTGCTTTGTATTCTTCGTTACTGAGGTTCTTTCTTGTTCTGTTCTGTTCTGTTTTAGTGAGAGTTTGTCTAAATGTGCATGAATATCTTGTGTCAGCGCTCTATGAAATGTTTCAATGATGTTATTCCCCAGAAAAGGAGTGAATTTGAATCTGGGTTTAATTTCTTCTAGGTTCAGATGTTTGGCTTGTACTCCTAATTGTGAACATTTCGTACTCTGATCTTGGTGTATGTCCTCATATAGAGACTTTAAGAGACTGGTACCTTCTATGTCCCCTATGATGAGAGTACTCAAGGGGTTGAGTATAGGTCTCGGCACAAATGTATGTACTTGATTTGCAAAAAATGTCTTTAATTTCAATTTACGCACAAATTTGAATATGTCAGTTTGAAAATCGACAAAATCAGTATTGGAACTAGGTGCCAAGGATAATCCTTTGTTCAGAACTTTGTGCTCTGTTTCAGTTAGCGTTCTGCTTGAAATGTTAAGTTGCTTGAGGGCCGTGGGTGACTGGATGGACCACAATTGGCTCAAGCTTAACGGAGATAAGACTGAGGTGCTGGTGGTTGGGTGCCCTCCTGACCCTTCACTGTGGGTCACTGCCTTTGGGCCTTCCACCCTTGGTCCCCTCCCTTGCCCAGTTGGCAAGGTGACAAATCTTGGGGTCATCCTTTCTTCCTCTCTATCTATGGCAAATCAAGTTGCGGCTGTGTGTCAAGTGGGCCACTACCAACTTAAGGTCTTGAAGAAGGTCCTTCCTATAATTCCTGAACTGCTTCGTCCTCCGGTGGTCACGGCATTGGTTTTATCTCACCTAGACTATTGTAACTCGTTGCATTTGGCTCAGCCGACTGGCCTCATACAGCGGTTGCAACGTATACAGAACCTGGCTGCTAGGTTGGCTACAGGCACCCCATATGGAGCTCATATTACCATGGTGCTGCGCTCTCTCCACTGGTTGCCGGTTAGCCAATATATCAGATTTAAGGCTATGTGTATAGTTCATCAGGCCATTCACTTTCTAGGGGCAGAGTTCCTTCAAGCTAAATGTCTTCGCTATCAGCCTGAACGGTGTCTTCGCTCTTCCACTGCTGATCTTCTTGTTGTCCCGAGGTTTTGCCGTACCAGCATAGGTGGCCGCGCCGTTTCCATAGTTGCTGCCAACCTATGGAGCGGCTTACCACCTTCAATGAGAAAAAATCCTAACCATCTGGCCTTTAGAAGAGTGCTTAAGACCACGCTCTTCTAGGTTTCTCTCTGTGGCTCAATACCTGGCTAACATGATCTCCCTCTCCAGCGCCATGATACCTTCGGGTGACTGTGCATTTTAGAAGTGAATATAACATAACATAACTACTAGAGCAGCATCCATCATTTGCCTAACTGGGTCCTCGTGTTGGATCGGGTTAAAATGCCAGTTGGTCCTGAATCTTCGTCCGAACTTCCGCTTCTCCCCACCTGCCCCTGGTTCCTGCCCCTGGTATGATGTTTTGAGTTGAAGTATTGGATACTAGTGGAGTCTGAAATCTGACTTGTTTTGTGTTTCTTTGGGTTCCCTTCTTGTACCAGCGGATTTGATCTTAAAAAACTGCTGCCACTGTGGTATTTTCACTAGCCCCTGTTGTATTAGTGATCTCCCCCTCGGATTCAGGATCAGAGCTACCTGGAGTGGTGTTCGTTGTACTTCCTCTTGATTTGGATCCTATATCGTCGAATGCAGTCTGAAAAGTGTATACTCTGGCCTCACAGTAATCCTGTCATCCCAGAAATATTTTCTGAACTTTACGAGTTTGATTTCGTCTTGGTATTGCCTAAGAATGTCATGCATCTTATCATAATTCTTTTGTTTAGTGGTTTCAGCATTGTTCATTTCTTTAAACTCTTATTTCAATTGGTCAATTTGTGTTGCCACTCTAGTATGTTCCCTTTCGGCATGTACTACAAGTAGCTCTAGCATCACCCGCAAAACTTTAGTTGGGGTTTGCCTCCCATTTATCAGGCAGGTCTTTGTCCTCATGGTCATCAAAATTTTGAAAAATTAATATGCGTAGGCCCCTAGTGATTTTGCCATTGTATAAATAGTTTGTAAGTGAGGCCTCGTCCCAATACTTATTTATTTCTTTTTTTGATAATCTTTCGAGTTTAATAAATTTCTGTATTAGCGTGTCAATGTTTTGTAATTACTTTTGAATGCATTGCTGGCGCTACCCCTTGGAGCAAAAAGAGTAGCCTTGTCCTCATCCCGACTGAGTAAGTATGAAATGTGTTCTGTGCCACATAATGACATGGTGCGCGTGCAATATATATTGTATGCAAAGTAGTCCTGATCACTACTGAAAGTCTGTTTGATGTCTAGGAGAAAATATTTGGCTCTAGATATGTGTTACACTCACCTGGTATCCACGGGGGCACCACACGATACTAGATGGAGGTCTAAGTGCTATCCCGGACCCCTCTATGCTTGATTATGTGCCAGATGTTGGGTAGCACCTATAACAGGAGAATGGAGGGTTAAGATACTGGTTCTGTGATGGGTGGACTCCCACCTCCCTCTGGTCCAAATCCCCTCCCTTTGGGTTTATTGCTCACCTTAGGTTTTTGTGCGTTGAACTCTCAGTCCTGCGTCTCTGTGTAGGGGCGCGTGGTTGGTGCGGGCATTCCGTGGACCTAGCTGCTTCACTGGTCCGTGTGCCCTTATGTCGGGTCCAGACCGGCTGCGACTCCGACTCTGCTTGCTGTCTTCCAGGTGAGTTATAATGTCTTTTCCGTCTTTATTCTGTCTCTTTCTTTCCCTCCGTTTTCTCGGTCTTCTCTGCGTCTTGCTCCACTACGCTGTTCCCTAACAATGTCTCTTTTAGTTTTCACAGGGATGGTTGCGATCTCTGAGATGCCGCACCGATGGCGAAGACCACGGTGAGTTATTGATGCGCGGAGCGCTGCGCTGTTTATTGGTGTTAATTGCTAACCTGTGTTTTCTTCTCTCTTGTTGCAGTGATATTCCGGAGCTTGCCCAGGTAAGTGCTTTGTTAATGCTGACCTTGTTCCTTCTCCCTTGCAGGTTGCAGTGAAACCCGGAGATGGGCGAGGTAAGAGAAGTGCAGGGTGCTGCCAGGACTCGCTGCTTGCCCAGGTAAGAATTGTAATTAATGCTGTCCTTGTTTCTTTACCTTTGCAGGTTGCGGTGAACTCCGGAGATGGGAGAGGTAAGCGAAGCGCAGGATGGATTCAAGGCTGGTTACTTCACAGGTAAGTGTTCTTGCTCGCTAATGCTGTTCTTGTTCTTTCAGGTTATTAATGGAATCCAGATCTAGGGCTTTAGGATTGGGCCGTCGGAGAAGCAGATGAGCAGGAGCTGGACACAGTGAGCGTTACGCTGCAGGAGTGCAGAATAACGCGAAACGTGTTCTGCTGTTTGGGTGTGTTTAAATAGCCCAGACAAAGTAGTTCCAGGCCCAGCCACACCCAAAACACTAGACCGCATGGCTTGGTTCTAAAGAACTGAGCTGTGTAATAGGCCTCCATGTTGGATTAAAGTCCAAAACTGGTATTGCTTTATTCCTGATAATGAGCCTGGCGCCAAAGGTGCCAGGACTGACTCCATGTATGTATCTGGTGGTGTTTTAAGGCCCTTGGGGCCAGTGTGAAGGGCTTTAGCCCCACTGCTGCCAGTGGGCTGTTATACCTGAGGGGGTCAGGGGTATGAATAGTGACAATGTGTCATCATGCATTATCCTGTGTATACTCTTCCTGTCTGAATTTACATTTTTTTCATTATATACTGAATGTATAGTGCATTGTCAGGGTCTGAATGATAGCTGCAAATAGATATAATTGCATAAAACAAGTAAAACACAGATTTGGGTGTGTTACTTTTTAGTGTGTGTTGAGGTGCATCTCTCACTCAAAAGGTACAACTGCTCACTGAGCTGAAATACATCACAAAGAACAAAAGTTAGATATCATTCACGTGTCAGTAGGCCAGTGTAACATAAACATATTCTCATTTTTTTTTAAAATCCAAAATTGCATTGTCATAAGAAAATATTCATCTCATGTCTGTATTAAGACCCACTTGAGTACAACGCAAAAGACAAATGCATTTACTCTCCATTTGTCTCAATTTCAATTTAGTATCACCTCCCTGCTTTCCTTTTTTGGCTCTCATTAGACCAATGAATTGGAGATCTAATTTGTCCGAAAGCTGATGATTCTGTTGCGAGTGAATAGCAAGTGGCACCTGCTGGTCCCGACTGTTCATGCTGGCTAGATGTTCTTTTGCCCTGAAGCGAAGTTGTCTGATTTTGCTGCCTACATAGATTTTACCACATACGCAGATAATTGCATAGACCACATAGGTGGTCCTTCAAGTAATAAAGTCTCTGATCTTGATTGTAGTACCAGTTGCATCAGTACATTCCACACAGTCTCGATAGGCATGTTTACACATTGTACACGTCCCATATTTATGAAAGCCCTGTGCAGGTTTAAGCCAATTGCTCCCCTGCCCTGTGGTTTGATTGCTTGTACCCAAAAAATAAGGGGCGAGTTTGTTTCTAATGGTTTGGGCTCGGGTATAAACAAACTTAGGTTTGTCTGACAATTCACAAATCTTATTCTTTGCAATTATATATTTTATGTATCATTCATGCATATAAATGTTCTATTATGTTTATTATGTTACCATAATCATGAACATGAAAAAAATGTCTTTATGTGATTACATATGGTATTATGTTGGCTTTGTCAGCCTTGAGGACAACTAAGGTCGAAACACATGTCGGCTGACCTCCTTTGATAATAAACCGTCTATTGGAAGATTTTCTCTGAAGATTCACTGAGCTCACGTATATGTCAAACACCAGCTTACCTAACATTAAGAGGCAGTTTGTGGTGCACCTCAATTCTAACCACTTCTTGTATCACTATCTTTAAAGTAGGTCAGAGCAACCCCATGGATATAATATGAAGAGTCATTTATAACGCGCCTGTACACAAGTGCAGGTGCTTGCAGGTAGAGGAGGAGCCTGGTGCCCGTTAGTTTCTGAGGGTAGCCAGTAGACCAGTCAGCACAGCAGACAAGTGTGTCAGCAGGGGAGAGAAAGAAAGAAAGCAGAAGCAAAAAGGAAGGTCTTGAGCTACATCGGAACCTGAGGTGTACCTGCTTGAGTTTGAGAGGGTCAGGGAGGCCATTCCAGAGAGAGACCCCTGCAGAGGAGACAGATCTACCTCCCACTCTCTTCTTGGAGAAGCGTCTGACCATCAGTGAATTGGAGATAGATGAGCGTGGACTTGAGAAGGACGATGGTTAAGAAGAGAGAGTTGGATATAGTGCAGGCCCTGGCCTCAGAGAGCCTTGTGGATAATAGAGAGGGTCTTGAACTTGATCCTTACAGCCACTGGGGGGCAGTGGAGGGATTTCAGGGCTGAAGAGATGCATTCCCTGAGCTTGAGGCCAAGGACAAATTTCACAGTCCTATTCTGGATTAGTTGCAGAGGGCGGAAGTAGGACGGTTGAGAAAGAGGCTGTTCCAGTAGTTCATCCTAGAGAGAACCAAGGCTCTGGATACGTTGAGCTTCTGGGGGAAGTGAGAAAGGGCAGAATACCTTTCAGGAGGTGCGGGTAGTGTGACTTCTTAGAGAGGAGAGAAGGAGAGAGTGGAGTCCAAGAAAACCCAAAGGTTTTTTGCCTCACAGGACGGCGCAGGGAGTGAGCCCAAGGAGGGTGGCCAGAGTGAAAGAGGGGAAGCGGGAGCAGGGGTCCTAATAAGGACGATCTCTGTCTTGCTGGCATTGAGGCAGAGATCGTTGAAGGCGTACCATTCCTTAATCGCAGATAGACCATCAGGAATGAGTGAGAGAGGAGAGGAGACTGTGCAGAGCCTGGAAGAGAGTGGAGTTTCATCTGCAGAACGCTGAAAGTTATAGGAGAAGGTAGAGATGAGGTGGGCCAAAGGAGCCACGTAGAAGCTGCAAAATCAAGGAGAGAGGTTGGAGCCCCGGGAAACGCCACATGTAGAGAGAGGGGTGGAGGAGAGAAAGGACCCCAGATGGACCTAGGAGGGATGGACCAGGAGGAAGGAGGTAACCCATGCAAGGGCCTGATCAGTGATGCCGAGGTTCTCACAGAGACGATTGAGCAGGATGTCATGATTGACTGTGTCAAAAGCAGAGGAAAGATCGAGGAGGATGAGGACAGAAGGAAGGCTAGAGTCGAGATTAGAGAGCAGGTCTTCATGGGTGTTCCGGGGAGCAGTTTCTGTGCCTATGGCTGTTCTAAAGCCAGACTGATGATTGTGGACACAACCAAAAGATTCAGTGTGGAGGATGAGCTTGGAGATGGCCAGCATTTCCAAGAGTTTGCTCAGGAAAGGGGTGATTGAGATCAGGCGGAAGTTTGCTGGACTGGAGGGATCGGCTGAAGGTTTCTTCAAGAGGGGGTACACTAGAGAGTGCTTAAGGGGGAGGGGAAAGTGCTCAGGAAAGGGGTGATAGAGATCAGGCAGTACGGATGCATTTGAAGATGAAGCAGATTATTTTAAGCTGAATTTTCAACTCTTTATACTCTATGAATTTTTGGCTAGAACTCTCAGGAGGTTCCTGCAAGAAGCTTGGACATGATCACTTTTGCCACATTCAGAAACCAATAACATTTAAGCCACCTGGACCCTACTAAACATTTTAATTGCAGTACCCCTGAGTAGTGCATTGCAATAGCGCAAGCGACTAGTCATGGAGGCTTCTACTACAACTGCACACGTGTGCAGTGGAACAAAGGAACTAATAATCTCACATAGCCAATTGATATTAAAATAGCATCCCTGGTGAATGGCCTGTACTTTTAACAACTATAACGTCCAAGCATTTAACCTGAGATGACAACTTGACACATTTTCTAAAAGTCGGGGGAAAATGGCGTGTGAGGGATTTCTTCTGTATTTAGCAGGCATCCTCCATCTGTCCCTGCTAAGATGAAGCCAGCTAGACTCCATCCAGGCTGAGATGTCACACAGGCTACAGTTTAGCTGTAAATGCTATGGGGTGGAATAATTAAGAGGTATGCTTTAACTTAAAAAAATAACTGCTCCAGAATGGTGTAAATAGTTTTAAATAGTAGTGAAACTGTGAACAGGAAAAAATAAAAGTAGTAGTGGAACTCAGTACACGCTCACTTAGACCTCTGTGTCAAACTTCCATCGCACTCCTATTGTAATCACCCGTATGCTGTGAGCAACAGTGACAGATGCTGCAGCCTCCCACCCTCAACTCACTTGTTCTGGGGCACACACACCTACACCCATATTCTGCCCTGAGCCCCAGTGACTGCCCAATCCTGGGAACCTTAAGTACACACTCACCTGTACCAGTCCCAGAAAAAACACTCACCTTCTCTGTCCTACTTAGCTGTTCCGCTGCGGTAGCCGCAAACCCTTTTCTCTTGTCTAGCTTGGCTGAGTCCACTTTCATGAGCCCATGCTTGTGGACACGTACTTGATACCATGGCTTGCCCACCTGGAGGGGGATTCCTGTCCCTCCATCTCCACCGCTGCCTTTAGGGAGTGATCATAATCCTCATATGAATCCTTGAAGTACAGGCTCTTCTCCGCCCGGTAGACCTGCAAGATGTCATTCTCAGCGTAGTCAGGCGTGGCGGGCTGCAGAGACCTCCTGCTCCTCAGACACAAGTAGTGCTTCAGCCACCACACCATGTGCTCCAGACTTGCACCTCAACAGTTCAGGTTTAACGTAAGGATGGCACAGGTGAGGGCGGTACCTATTCTTGACAACTCAAAATGCCCTACAGTATACCCATTATGGCTCTCTGTTCTGTGTACGTTTTAGAAATGTTGTGGTGTGTCCAGAGCAGTGGTGTGCTCCAGGCTGCTCATGTGAGTTGCTTGTGTGCGTGACTGTTATGTCTGTCACAGTTGTGTTTGTTTAAGGAGCATAGAGAATTGTGTTGGCATATCTGTAGTGGGTTAGTGTGGTGTTTAGAGAAATTTAGTGTAGGCATTTGTCATCAGGTGGTGCACATTCCATTGTGTAATATGCGTTGTTTGCTGCTGGAATTGTGTGTCCAACTTGTGTTGTAAGGCTTGGGTGGGCTATGTCAGTTGACACTGCCATGGCACAAATGTGGGGCCCACAGTCAGTTTCCTGGGACTTGCCATGTGATTGACCACTGACCCCCTTGAAGACACTGCAACTTTAGCGCCACTGAATGCAGCTAGATATATGCCATTATTAACTACCAACTGACAAAGTCAACAACACGCCACATCACAAGTTTCACAACTAGCGCAAACCATGATGCTAGGTATCCTCAAAATGTGCATTCTGTATTTAAAATTGACTATGTTTTTGACAGTGTGACTGTCTCAATATCAATTAAATTACACAAATTAGCAGCTAAATTAGCAGCTAATTTGACAATAATTCCCCAAAGCATTCCTTTGGGACGAATAGAATGGGGCACCATGCGGGTAAATTTGCCCCACCCACACAAAGTCCCTGAAGATAGCCACTCCCCTACCATTTGAATGTTTAGCCCGCCACCCTTTCAAAGTGTTGGTCTAATTGCACCCTTGCTTTGTGTTAGGGTTTCTGTTTAGGTGGCGCTCACATCTTTGGATTTAGTTCAGTGCTTACTCCCGCATTGTTGGGCTGAAAGACGGTTTCCTCTTGTTGCGGGGCGAGCCTTCAAAGTCCGCTAGACACACCGTTAGTTGGCGCGCTTGGTATGAAGTTCATTCACTAAAGCTGTGTCCGGCGCCGCCTGCACCTGCTCTCTTGGAGGAGGCGGGGAAGTTGGCAAAACGGCCAGATCTTTGCCCCGCCCCTTACACTTGTTCCTTTCTCGCTGGTTGGCCCGCTAGTGACTTAATACAAATGAGACTTATTTGCACCTGGCTCTTGGAGAAATTCCGGTCGCAGTACTAGCGCGAGCCTGGGTAGCGCGTGACACGCGCCAGACTCAGGCTGCGAGCAGGGCCAGGAGTTTCCGCAAACCAGGGGGGTACTACAGAAGCACCCCGTGGATCAAAGGAAGCGCCACACGGGCCGTGGAGGACAATAACAGCATCGTACGGATTAAGGTGACCTGCGGAATCCTATCACCCAAGGCCGGGGCCTCTGCAGAAACCCAGCCACCACAGCAATGTGTATCAGTAGCCGGTGGGCTTGGAGGAAGCTACGCATACCGAGGGTCTCTCAAGGGGAGTACACAAGCTCTTGCGGAATTTTGGGAAGTGCATTTACTGGGGCTCTAGGAACTCTGCGACCTGCGCAACAAACCAGGGGTCCCGTGTCGGAGATGTAGCACACAGGGCCGTCTACTTACTAAGAAAAGCGCAGCGCTGATGTACCAGCCCCCTTCCCACTCCCCCTGGGAGCCCTGCTGCCGGTGAGAGCGCGGTGCCCATTTTGCCTCCCACGCGCCCAGCATGCAGCTGCACCCAATGGACCTTTCGGTCGGTAAAAGAGCAACACCTTAGGGATGGCTGTCACCTGGGATAAAGCAGCACGCCAGCACCGCTAGAAATAGTATAATCTGAGACATTATCCCACCTGCGACCCGTCTCCCGCAAGGTCACAGTCCACAAGTAAAATACATCAAGGGGGTTAGAAGGGGCAACACCCCCACCCCCCTTATGTAAGCCTAACCTCATACACCAGGCAAGGTGATAGACACACCCAAAAAGATCGCTCAAGAACACAGCAAATGGTATCGGTTCATCAGGAAAACCATTAGACCACAGGGGAGCAAATACGTAATAACCTAGCAGCACAGCGAAGACGATTCTTTCCCTGTCATCCAAAAAACACAGCAGCGCCAGAGGTGACGCTGCGCCACGAACACTCGCACCTAGACGAGGACGCGCACAGAAAGCACTTAAGAGAAGGGCATCACCCGAAGACACGAGGTGGTGGTACTATACCCCAGCTCCCAAGAAGAACCAACGCTGCCGGGCAGGAGCACCGTGGGGAACCCACCCCACCCAACTCAATCTCGCCATTGATGTGCACGGAAGCAACCCATGGCTGCACAGTAGGAGAGCTTCAGCACTCCAGCGGACACTCGCACACAAGGGGAAGCAGACCCCTGGAAACGGTGACACTTTAGTGTTGCCTTTCACCTCAAAGACTGAAGCGCTCGCTGGGGCCCAGGCAACCTAAGAACTGAAAGGGGCCGCAGCATCACTAATACAGACAACTTTGGCACCCTGTGGGGCGCCAGGATCTTAAAAACAGTAGCGGTTAAAATGTTTCTTTTGTAGCCTGACTCCTTATGGTACATCAAGCAGAAGCGACAAAGGGATTGCATTGCTATTATGATCGCTTCAGGGTATTCCAATCCTTTGGTCCTGACATAAGAAATCGTAACTGGATACAGAGCATTTGTGGGGGAATACCTCGCCCGCCCCGTTAGCTATAAATGTAGAGAGCCCCTCGTAAGCCAGAATGCGAGTGGACCCAAAAGCCTTTTGAATAGCAGGACTCGCGAGAATCCAATTACCCGAGGAGCCAGAACTGAAGGACACCCAACAACGGTGCAGCGGGGGCGCCAGCCAGGCCCCACCATGCCCCGCTCCTTCCTAGTCAAGAAGACCTTCCGCCACAAGATCCCCAACTATGGGCAGCTGGACACCCAGAAAGGTAATGGGAGTGAAAGTGAGGATCACGTGTCTGGGTTCCTACTGGGCGTCGCTGGAAGGGTTTTCTGCTTGGAGGCACCTTATGCCATGGACCCCCTCAGGCCGAAGGGATCCCACTTTGCTCATTCATAAGGCATGTCCGTGCAGGCTGCAGGGAAGCATACTCTCTTAAATGCTCATATTGGCCAAGAGAACCCATGTCATGTGAGTCTTTGAGACATTCCTGGTGTTGAACATTGTATGCTGTGATTTGTGGTTTCACTTTTCTATGAAATGTATGCAATTACAAGTCCCAGCATCCAAAGTGGGAATCATGGACTGGCAAGCACTTCTTATGCATGCTGTAAGCTATCAGTAAGGTTACCTTCACTCTCCACGTCACCACGTCACCATTGACACCCCTTTCCACTCCCCAGCTTTAGTTTTATTTTAGTTCACTTTATTCAATTGAGGCCAATACTACAACTCCCAGAAGGTCATTGTTGGAGAAATTAAAGCCTAGGGCTGGGGCATCGCCCCCTTTCCACGTGGAGTCATCTGGTAACCCTAATTATCAGAAATTGGAAGGTTTCTGAATGCAAGTGTCCATGCTGGGTCTGGGCTGAAGGGACTCTGACTCGGCACTTTCTTTGAGCACATAAGTATTTGGTGGAATATGCACAATAGAGTTCCACCCAGCTCCCCACACATGCAAGACGTCTTGTAACTCAGCAGGGACCTGTGCCATGTTGCACACTTTCAGGTTAACACAACGATTCGGTGATCTGTTGCGTGTTGGTAGCTCATCCAATTCTGGCTATTGGCTCTGCGTTCTGTTACTTGTAGACAGACATGCGTTTATAATGGAAAGGCAAGGGATAGTACAGTGCTGCAGTGGCTGGCGCCATTACAGGGACCTAATCATCACAACTTCTAATCGTGGCAGGGCTGGCTCCCCATTTTTTTTAGACCCTTGAGCCAATGAGCGCCATTGAGATCGATGGAGTAATTGAACCCGTTATTTGAGCGCCTGGCGACATATTATCCAAAAAGTTAATGCATTGTATCATTGCTGTACACGATATAAAATCTTGTAGTATGGTGAATGCTATATAACCCCAGCTGCTGCCCCAAAAACTTTGAAGTGTTGAGCATGCTGCACTCCCCAAATCACCATAAATGAACCCAATGCGCTCCAGTAAATCAGGAGTACCTGCCCCAGACTTCGAGTAGCGTGAACGTTAGTATGACTGTGGCGCCTGTCTAGAGTTGCCTTTTCAGCGCAAGTGATAACGTGCACCCGCACAGCACTAGGCGCTGGCCTTTCGCTGGTGCTGTATCCTGCAGGTCAGCAAGGCGATATGAAGCAAGGTAGGATTGGGAAAGGTGTTCTCCTTTACATGCATCGTTGTAGTGAGAGTTGATGAGAGGAGGTGGGCTTTTCCCTTCAAGCATCGGCATGTGTTGTCTAAGGGGTGTCTCTGGATGTGCTAGTGGTTCCCCATAGAGTATCTTGACTCTGAATCCCTAGTAGACTTTTTCTGCAATTGATTCTGGGTTTTGAAGCTCTAAACATGATGCATCCTGGGAGATGCAGTCTTGAATATGCTGTTTTTTTTTAGTCTGGTAATTATTAACTAGTTGTTCTCTGGTGGGGGAGAGGAGGTGCCGGGGGTTGTTCAGGAATGGTCTGCCTAACATCCTGAGTCTGATTTAGAGATGCTCTCTGGTAGCGTCTTTGGGGACAATCATGTCGGTTTATTGTGCAAGCTTCCTCCCCTCTTGTGTATTTAGGATGCCTAACTGCTCGGGTTGGGGTTTGTGTCAGGGTCAAGTAGGCCTTATTTGCAGGCAGACTACAGTGGGCAGGATACAAGGTGGGCCTCTTACTAAAACCTAGTCCTACACTGATCCGATGACATGGGCCTTTAAGTGGGCTGGGGCAGAACCCTGAGTGTTTTTCCAAAAAACTGCTCCTGAGCCGGAGCTCCCTCTGTCACTCGCTAATAAGCGCCCAATATGATTTCTCCTTTGCGCGCGTCTGGGAGCGTACTTCCGGAGACTGTCACTCACAGTAATTGAGAATAGCTGGGGGCAATGGATTTACAATGTATGAAATGAATGCTTTGAGGAACATTAGATATTGTCCTCTGCTCAAGCAGAACAACTGAAGCCTGATCAACATAAACTGAGGTGGTCCATCTGTGGCTTGCAAACCTTTTCCAAATATGGTGTTTTTTGTGACAAATGCAATCAGCACTAAGCCCAGAGTGCATTACATCACTATCGCAGACCTATTGGTCGACTATAAATTCTTGTTCCCAAAATGCTATTGGATTTTTTTTTTTGCAGTCAGTAAGACATATTGGTGCCATCTGCCCCTCATCCGCTATCTCATAGGCAGTTTATTTACAAAATCTGGGTGATTTATATACTGTGACGAATCCTGGGAATTCATCCCTTCTCCCCAAGGGGATCCCCATCCCCCGCCCCCCACCGTTCAGATAGGGATGTGATTCCCACCCTGCAACACCTGCCCTAGGGATCGGTAAGTGGGACCTCACTGGGAGAGAGACTCCCTTTGGGGACAAGGACTCCCGTTCCTATAAGGAACGCCCTAAGAGACCGCCTAGTGATACATCCTCATGCACTTCTAGGAGAGAAAAGTAGGAAGAAACCACCAATATGTGTGGTTTTGTCTACTCCTTTTTAAAAGAGGAACCCCATTTTATTTCTTTTTTTTTAAAAAAAATAAAAAATTTTATTTTTTTACTGAGGCGAAGTAGATCCATGGAGGAATAGGGAATGTGAAACGGAGGGACCATGATATTCCATCTGGAGAATCCCATGACTGTCATAAAGAGGAGGGGTAGAAACTGGACTGCGAAAGAGTAAGCCAGTGAGATACAAAGTTGCGGACTTGCTTGTAAGCAGAGGAGAGAGGACGTGCAGCATCTCATGATCGAGAAAGAGGAAACTACAGAATTGAATACCCGATGTGGGGGAACCTGAGCTGAGAAGAGACAGAAGCAAGTGTCGATGCAAGCATTTGTATCCCGAAGAGGAAACGAGTGGTGGCATGACTACAAAGTGTGGTGCACCAGGGGTTACCACCAATAGTGCTAATACCGCTCTACCTAACTTGAAGCTCATGTTACCGGCGAGCGAGAAGCTGGAGAGTTCACGTAGACCGCGACAGAAAAGAAAGTATTCAAGAAATTGTGAGAAGCCATTCTAACAGACCAGAGGGAAGGCACCAGCCAAACCACAAACCAAGCGACGTTATCCCAGACTACGGACGGGTAATGTGGAATGGGAAACCCGGGAGGTGGGCAACCTACCATTATTGGAATGTTCATACTCGTCATAGTCGAGATAAAGTATTGATATGGAATGAAGTGGAAAAGCATAATTATTTGAACGTTCATGCTTGGCGTAACAAAGGTAAAACCTCAATGTTAAATGTAGTGAAAGAGTACCAGTATTGGAACATTTGGACTAGTTATAATTGAGACAGCATTAATCCTGAACAAAGTGATTGAGACTCCTTATTGGGACACTCGCATGTCCTAGTCAAGAAAGCAGAGGGAATGAGTCCCAAACTCAGAATGTACAGCATAAAGTAAAATTAAAATAAGACGGTCTAACTATAAAGAAGATACGAAAGGAAACCTTGAATTGGAGGGGGTATGGTCAAACCCAAAAGGGAACAAGAAATTGTGAACTGTATGAAAACGGCCAGATATTCACAGGGGAGTGATAAAATTACCTTTGAAGAATAGACGGATATCTCATGTAAAGCACTTTGGATTCTCATGGAAAGCACTTTGGATTCTCATGTAAAGCACTTTGGATTAAAGGGCTATATAAATTCAATAAAATACAAATATAAATGAGACAAGCCAAGGGAATAACAAAAGCGAAAAGGAGAATCGCTATATGAGAGAGAAAAGTTGAACCAAACTATAAAAGAACTGTATGAACTGATAAGTTACCTGGAACTACTTAAGAATCCACTACTGAAGTAAACTGTCTGGAAACTCCAGTGTTCTGGAGAAGGGAGACATTCTTCTGGTTTTAGTTGCTCTAATAGTGGTAGTTAGTACAGGTTAGTTTGGACGTTGGACAGATTATATTTTTGCACCCTTCACTGACGACTGATGAGAACCATATTTAGTTTTGTTAGGTAGGTGATCCCATAGCATAGGGAAAGATGGGCATGTCTTCTTTAATTTAATAAAATCAGCGAGATAGAGAATACGAGTCAGTCTTCAGACCCGCCAGAATAATTGATTTTGCTTGAATGTTGATTGGAAGGTTGCTACTGTACAATCAAGTGTATGTTTGCTCTGACATTCTCAAAGCCGACATGAATGCATTGTTACTTTATGCCCGATTAAGTTTTCCTGAAATGCCAATGATCCAGTTGTGCCACTATTTTAAGTGGGAGTGGTGCTCCGAATTTTAATCCAGAAGCTTTAAACTATTAATTGTAAACCCCTTAGTATCATTCCAATTGCTATTTCTATTCTTCCGCCCCCTATTCTTTCCCACTCACCTTTTCTACAGACAAAGGTCTGACTAACCCAGGCGAGGGTGCACTTCAGGCTGGTGGTTGCATGCGCATTATAAAAGCTTCATAAGATGACCTATCCATCGAGTGCTGTTCAGATGGAAAGGTGGCCAACTGTCCCGCATTTTGCAGGACTTGCACGTATTGATGGTTTCTGTCCCAAGCTGCGCAGACACCCTGTCCGGGATGCCAAAAGTCCTGACTTTGCATCGGGCTCCAGCCCGGTGAAAGCCTTTCCAGCTCTCTTCACACTTTTGTGTGAAAGTTGGAACCCAGCATAACAGCAGAGCAGCTCTCTCGGGGTCTGTGAGGCTCCTACACTTTGCTGTGTCAACAGAGCATTACAACGGTAACAATTGGGCATTGACGTGGAGGAAATGTTGGGCCACCTTCGATGGAAGGATTCACTCATTTTGGGCTGCGATGAACGATTAACATAAGGGAAGGGGGGGAAGAGTTGATGCTGTTACCAAAACAGACTGGGTGGCTCACTGCCACGCATTCTATTGGGAGTCAGGGCTTCACTCTTATGCGAGTATGCACAATAGAGTTAAGAAAATGTTGGGTTAATGTGGTACATCACGTACGAAATAGATCGTGCTAGAGGTGATTATGGGAGCCAGTGAATCGAGAGCACCAGGCCCAACTAAGACTTCAAGCAGGTTGTTTAGGGGTGCACCGAGATAACTGTTGAACCCATATGCAGCAGACTTACATTAGTTGTTGTGGGGTGTATGCGTCATGTCTTACGGCCCTTGCCCTCCCCATGAAATATTACACCACAACAATATGGTCAAGTGTTGGCAATAAAAGGCCGTAGGATTTTATTTTTACAGATATGGTTATGGGAACATAAACGATAATTGAATATCATAACAATATCATACTTTTGGGCACCTGGTCCAGAGGTTACCCCCTCTGGCCCGTGCCGCCACAACCTGGATGGGTTACCGGCTGTCCAGGTCTCCCCCAAAAGTGGTTTGTTGTTCTTTCCTAGCTGCATAGTCTGTTCCCCTTAGTTTAGCTATTCCCTTGATCGTGCCCGGCATTAGCCCCTGTCGGGGTTTGGTTTGTAGTTATGTGTGAGCCGGCACCTTGTGCTGGCCATAGATTTGCCCACTGCTTTCTGGCCCGGCCTTTGTGGCGTTGTCCTGATTATCTATCCTTGTTTCTGTTTGTCTGTGCTGTGTTTAACTCACCTGGAGTGAATTTGTGAACAGGGGTGGGGTAGCCTCATGTATAGTTGCTCAAATCGGACCCTGGAAAATGAATCCAATGACCCGGGCACCTATCTTATATGGGTGGGTAGCTCCCCACTGTACCCCGAGAATCGGTAACCCTTGTGGATTGTACCGGATCTTTTAAGGGACGGTCCACCCCTGTTAGCTCCTGTTTGTTAACCAATTATTGTATTGTACCTGCCTTTTTGGTTCCGAGCTATGTTTTAGCTCCCTGGCCCTGGCCCTCGGCCGTTTGTTGGCCTGTTGCATTGTGCTGTGTGGAGCTTTTCCCCAACCTGCTTACCAATTTTGTTGAACCAGTTTCCCGTTCCGTGCTACTTGTAGCACTCTGGCCCCCTGCTCTCGGGCGTTGACCTGTTGTGCTGTGTGGTGTTTATCTGTACTGCTTTTTACTTATGTTGGAACCGTTTTTCCGGTTCGGTGCTTATTTAAAGCACCCCGGCCTTCTGCGTTGGCCTGTTGTGCTGTGTTTTGTACCGCACTCCTTTTTACCTATGTTGGAACCATTTTTTAGGTTTGGTGCTTATGTAAAGCATCCTGGCCCCGGCCTTCTGGCGTCGGCCTGTTGTGCTGTGTGGTGTTCGTTCCCCACTGCAGCTCATTTCGTTGCACCCGTTTTCATGTTCCATGCTATTTGCAGCACTCTGGCCTCCGCTCTCGGACCTCGCCCTGTTGTGCTGTGTTTTGTTCACTGCTTCTTATTTTTGTAGAACCCGTTTTTGGATTCAGTGCTACTTGTAGTTTTCAGGCCCCAGCCTTCGGTTGTCGGCTTTGTGTCTTCTATTTTTCGCTGGTATTTTCCTCTGTGTATTTTGCTGCCTTGTGGGCTGTGTCGCCCTGACTCTGGCATCCTGGTGTACTGGGTGCCTGACTTGCGATGCTACCCGTGTGTTAATGGTCTTTCCTTGGGTCTTAAAACATCTGCCTTATTCTCTTGTATCTTCCGCTACCCCTTTTGTTGTCTGTCTCTATTCCATTCTGTAAACGCATGCCTCGCATGTTCTGCTTTTGCTATTTATATGGCGCTACGGACCCTCTGGCATCTGCTTGCGGCTTACTACCCACATTGTGTGGTGTTCATTTATCGATCTTGGAGGAAAATGAAAGACTGAGTTTGGCCCTGCCAGGGTTTGAAACTGCATCAGCCGGCTCTGCCCTGATGTCACAATGAGCGCTCTATTTGCTTCGCTATCTGACTAGCTATACCGTTTTGGAGCGTGTTGATTAAGTTTTGGAACTATATCATCTGTTACCTTAGCTGGCCTGCGGTAAGCCTGGGCTTTTATTCAGCCCCTGGTTGTGTTTGTTTGCCCTGTTATCTGTGTGATGGTATTTCTTCTCCCGCCTCGGCCATCTAGAACCGCTGGAAGCTGGTCAAACGCTCGAATACTACCTGTATGTTGCGGGTGGTCCTGATGGTCTGGAACACTTCTCGTTTGTTGGCTTTTAGTTTCTGGGTATGTTGTAAACCTTCGGCTCACACTTTGGCTATGTGTATTTATATTGCCCCTGAACTGTGGCACTGGGTTTATTGCCTTTGTGAGAGGTGGCGGCCGAGATATCATCCGGCCAAGTTTTTAAACTGTGTGGCCGGATGGGGTTAGTTGTGCTAACGGCCCGCTTTGTCTTTCTGTGAGGGTTTGCCATGCGGGGGGGTTGCGACCTTGGACTTATGGAGGCAGTTGAGCTGTGTTGGTATGGCCTAGACTGGGCTCTGAAACCACCCTCCAGTGCGGATTGTAAGCCGAAAAAAAACATTCCGCTTGCTGTGTTACCTGACTGCTTGATTGTTTGTCCTGTCTTAACTGTTTGCTCCAGCCCTCTGAGCCGTTTGTGGGGCTGGCTCGCTGTTCGCTCTCTTACTTACCTTGCTGTGGTGAATTTGGTGTCATCGCCCCTTCTTACCTGGCTCCTTGCAGCTAGCCCCAAATGTCCTGCATGCTTCACTACCTCCGTAGTGCAGTTGCAACTGGGTCCCCTGAGTACAGGTTTTCCGTAGTTGCTCATTGTTTTGAACCCCGTTCAGGGTTCTGTGTTTATTCTGCGTACACAGAATTGTTTGGCAAGCTCCATTTTGGACAGCTGCCTGTAGTTGGAGATCTCTTCAACGAGTTGCCCTTTTCATGGCCTTTGTTTCTGGCTGATGCAGCTACGCATTGGCTTGTATGTTGGCTCTGCCCGGCTTCAAACTGCAATAGTCGGCTCTGTCCGGGTGTGCAAAAAAGGTTTACGCCGGCTTTTGTACAGGTGGTTTCCCATCACATTGGAAATTCGAAAGGCTGCCATGTTTGTGATACCTTTAGCTTGTTGCGTGCTGTCCATGATCTACCCCCCTGTTTGTGAGTGGCATGTTCAAACTTGCTGTGCCCCGTGTCGGGGTACTGAGTCGCAGATATAAACCTGTCATATGGCTTGTTACACCATTTGTAGTGTATGCGCAAGAACCTGCTCCGTATGTGCTTATTCTTGTTCGAAATCAGATTTGTACTGTCCTTTTTGCTTTCATTTGTCTTGAGGTGGCTTGCCGCCCACATGCTGCTACTGATCGCAACCTGTTATAATTGTTGCTTTATTGGACAACCCCCTGGTTGGGTTGCCGCTATTGGTCATGCTTCTCGCTTTCTTTTAGGGGGACGCACTGTACCCGGTGTTGCCCCCCCCTCTAGTGAGGTTTTGTGCGCTACTCCATATATGGGCCATGATCTACCCCTTGTTTGTGGTTGGCATGTTCAAACCTTGCTGTGCCCTGAGCTCTGCTAGTCGGGGTACTGGGTTCATGGCTGGTCACCCCTTTGTAGTGTATGCGCAAGCAATTTGATCTGATGTGATTGTTCTTGTTCGAATATCAGATATGTACTGTCCTCAATTGCTTTCAATTGTCTTGAGGTGTCTTGCCGGCTGAATGTTGTTACTGATTGACCTCCGCTTCAACAGTTGCGTTACTGGACAAACCCTTAGCGATTTATTTTTACATTTTTTTTAATTTCTTTTTTTTTTTTTGTTTTTTTTTATTGAAGGTTGGGTTACTGCTATTGGTCATGCTTCCAGTTTTCTCGATGGGGGTGCCCTGTACCCGGTGTTGTCCCCCCTTCTAGTGAGGTTATTGCGCTACTCCGTAACTGGGGACTGTTGCAACAATTTTACCCCGCATATAAAACGGGGAAGATTTTCCCTCATGTCTGGTTGCCCCTTATCAGCCTGATAACCAGTGTGCCGCACCACGTATCCTGGTGTAACTCAGAGCTTTTGCTGTATTAATTTCTGAGAGGCTTGTTAGATGTTTCTTAATCTGTGACCGATGCGCCCGTGGTAAGCTTGTTTGGCTGCTTGTATTTTGAAACAGTTGCACGAGCTAATTGTTTCCTCCCCTCATCATGTGGTGTTAGCTTATCTTGGTGTCATGCGGGCAGTAAGCCGATGCTTCTGAGTTCCATTGATTTTCGTTTGGGAGCCATTTGTCTTGTTTGTAGTATAGAAACAAAACTTTAAATTGTTCAATATTTTAGGCAAACCTGATATTGGTGGCTGCCTTATGCAGTGCAACTCTATGCTGAGATTTTGTTTGTCTGGCGCTGTGCCCCGTATAATGTAACAGTTTGCCTTGAAGGCTGTCGTAAAATTATTTGTGGCGACTGAGCGTTTGTATTATTATACTTATTAGCTACAACCTTTGTCTGCCCCTGTCATGCAAGTTACCAATATCCTCACTGGTGTGAGACTTGTAGGTTGCCAGCATTTGTCTTTAATTAATTCAAAATTGTATCGTATCACGCACGATACATTGTATAATTATCAGTTTGCCTTGCAAGGTTGTTTAGAGAATCTGCGGTATAAGAGTTTGGATTTCAGCCACCTGCAATAGGCGTCCGTGCACTTTCTGCAGTTTGTACCATATTAAACCATTATTTGCCCTTGTCATGCATATGCCTAACGTCCCCAGTGATGTGTGACTCTTGGATCTGCCAATATTTGTCATTTGCATTCGACATTGCATTCCACTATGCACGATATGACATTGTGTCATAAAAGGACAAACATGTTTTACAACGGTTTGTTAGCACAATGGTGTGTTTCAACAGAAAAAAAACCTGTGTTCGTTAAACCTGCTAAATACGTGCTTTTAACAATTGTTTTTGTTCATTTACAAAAAGGGGGGCATTCTAACTCTGCCTGATGTGCCAGAATTGGGCTAAACATATTTCTAAATGCAGTTTGTTTAAGGATGAAAAGCTTGGTTTGGACCTGCTGGGATTCAAAACTGGATTGGCAGTCTCCGCACATCTGTCAAACGCAAGTACTCTACTTGCTGTGCTACCAGTCCTGCCATGCCATGGCGTGTCAACTTTTATTTGGCCAACATGCCCGCAACGTGAATATCAAATCCCGAGTTTTCTCTTGACAAGGGATCCGAACCTGCGTCGGCAGGCTCTGCACAGATGTCAAAAATGCGTGGCTCTAGCCACAGTGCTTTCTATGCAGCCTTACAACCTGAGGGGATATATGTTTGCTTTCCAGGTTCTTTTATAAAGTTCGCTTACAATGACTTTAAGGGGATGAGTCTGCATGCTTCCCACTTGTTCTGAGCCTTGAGCTCGCATGCCTGGCACTGTGTAAACGCTTATTATGTAAAACGGCAGTTCCCGAGCAGAGACTGCTTTTAAAACTAATTATTTGCGAATTACTTTGAAATATTTATTTTTGCGAATCACTTTCAGAATGTTGCAACTGGAGGATTTGGCACAAACCCCCAACCTTTGAAGCTCAAGTCTGAACGCTTGCTGACTGGGCCACAGAGACTGGCCTCAGTATCTGTTGTTCACTGAAGTGTGAGCATTCGCCCTGCTTCATTAACTTGTTTATCTAACAAACGCGGTCACTTCCCACTTGGTCTGAGCCTTGAGCTCGCATGCCCAGCGCGGCTGAAACTTACTTGGAATTGTAGCAAAGTAACTTCACTCCCCCGGTTCGATGTGCACTTCACACCTTCCCAGACCTGCCAAAATGTTCGCCTTCCCTCAAGCAGCACCGTGTCTCCTCAGGCAAAGCGGGAGGGGTAAATTGTCAAGTCAATTCTTTATTCACCTGCCGAGCGAATGTCTGGGGGGGAGGGGAGTCCGGTTCTTCAATTAAAGTTGTTAGCCATGACGCTGCTTATACAGCGAACACACCTTGCAGAATATCACAGATGCTGAGTGCACAGCAAATAAAGAAAAAGAGCAGGAAGACGCTGAGTAGCACAGCAAACTTCCCTATCCTGTTTGGGTCCCTGTGCAGGGTCCACAAACAGTTTGTGCTTTTGGAGCTGCAAGCAGCTCATTCTGTAAGACTCAGGGCACCCCTTGGGCCTTTGTAGTATGTGTGTGTGTGTGTGTGGGGGGGTGTGCACCAACCCCCCAGGCCAGCCATGCAGCTGACTAATGGGGCTCCCTCTGCCCCCAGGGGCGGGGGGAAGCATCCCTTTGTAGTTCCCTGCCTGGTTCTCATGTGTGCAAGGCACACATATATTCTCATGGAAGGGTGAGGTATTTTTATTACCTCACCCTTCCTGCGCTTTGATGCGCCAGACACTACTGTCTCCCTTATCTGTGGGGAGGAGAGGGGCCCTGACCCTGTAGGAGGGCTGCTGCTCCTCTCCTAACCCTGCTGCCATGTAACAACAGTTACCTGGCCTTGCCTTGGGCAGCCCGGTGGCATTGCCCAGAATGGAAAGGGATTCTAAAACTCCTCCGACATTCTGAAGACAGCCACTTATCTGCCCACAAGGCAGACAGCTTATTTTGTACCAATTTTATAAAGTCGGCGGTAGAACCGAACCTAAAAACTACTGAGCAACTTCTATTTTTGATTCAGATTTTGTGAGATTTTGCTACCCTGATTTTGAACCATCTGGAAGCTTGGGCATATGGCAAAAATTTCATTTCAAGGAACCAAACAGGATTTCGTAAATTTCATGGTACTAACCTGAGTGGGGTTATTTTGGGCTGCCATCAGGATTTAGTCATCGGGGGTGGGTGGAGTATAAGGTCATTCATTTAGCAGCAGTGGACCTGTCCAATGCTTTTGACACAGTATCAAGGTCAAAACTATGTCAGAAATTATTGAACTGGAGAATACAGGTTGGATTATTAAAAGTGATCATGAAACAGTGAGATTTCACTTTCCCAAAAGATACCCAAAATTAATGGACTGAGGCAGGGGCGCATTTTGCCCCCCTGCGTCTTCAATTTATATGTGGCCGATATGGGAAAATTGTTGGAAGTTGCATCCTTTGTGTCCCTCCCCCCACCCCTAACCCCCCAAATTGGGAATTTGTCTATGTTGGTTGGCATACGCCGACAATTTTGTTTCGGTTGATTGCACAGGAATAGGGTTACGACGACTCGTTGCTTTTGGGGATGCTGGTGGTCTCGTGCAGAAGGGATGTGACCAAGCATTTGAGGCTGGACTAGCCCTTTTGGGATGCGACCAAGCCTGATTTTCATATGGTCTTTTCCCTTTTGTAATGGCTTGGCAGGCGAAGAAGATGGTCTGGAGGGTTGCCCAGAGCAATGCCCGAGGTTAAGATTAATTTGAAACCTTCCAGCCATCAACTCTTTTTGTTTGCTTTTGAAGGTTTTGCGAGGGGAAAACTGTTTAAAGATGAAACCTAAAAAAACTCCGATTTTGTCCCAGCTAAAAAGGAAAATAAAGATCAAGTTATGATGATCTTTGAACAGCGCTATTCTGAACAGGGTCAAATCTATCGGGGATTTCCGTTTACTGGTTCATCAGATTAAGCACACCACATTACTTATTTGAGAGGAAAGGTAGACCTTTTAATTCCACAGATGAGTATTAAGTACCGTAATTGCTAATTTTCATTTGTCCCCCAATTAAATAATTTTGAGGTGAAGGAACGCCCAAAGCTATTCTATGGCATCGAGTTATTTAAAGATTGGTTATTGAATTATTTGACTTTGTTGGAAGGGTGGATTTTGACGAAGGGTATTCAGTGTCCCCAATTCTGTTCCAATTTCAGCTATAGAACTGGGCTTAAACCAGAGGTCGAAGTGGGCGGGAGCGGTCGAGAGCGGCGCTCCTAAACTTAAGTTTCACTGTTCCTATACTTTTATTTTAAAAAGGACCAGTTCTGGAATGGTTTAGTTTTAAAATAAAAGTGTAGGAAGAAGTTGAAGCTTGCACTTCAATGCACTGCACTGAACATTCCCTTAAGTAGCAGGTGTGTTTGTTTGGGGGTGTGGATTGTGTGTGGGAGGGGCACCGCAATGGGGTTTGTGGAGAGTGGGGGTAGGCCTCCAGGGAACATAGTTCCACTACTTCTTTTTGTACACTTAGACCACTGGCTTAAACTCTATGAAAGTTAAATGTCACTCTATGGGAATTTCCCACAAGCTCCAGAAAATACTTTGTATAGTGCTTTAGTTGAAGTCATGGAAAACTCCAGGTTCCAACGCTGGAGGAATATATAGAGCGTTGTAAGTCACTGCTGAAGGAGTAGTCTCTCGAATGATGACCTGGTTAATGAAGCCACCAGGGTAAAAAAAAAAAAAATGTGCTGCTATACAAGACTGGTGTCAAAATGTACAACCTTTTCATGGTTACATTAGCCTGAACCACTTACAGTTGGAACACAAGCCTAGAGGTACCATAGGCCATTATTTAGAAATATTCCCAAGTGCAAATATCAGAATGGACTTTCTACGCTTGCGCTGGAATTTATATCTAACAGGAGAAGTATTAATAAGACGAAAATTGATTCATGAGAATGGGGTGTATTGTCGATTCTGTAAGCAAGCGAAAAAAGTTTACTCTGAGACATTCATTGGTGGAATGCTCTATTCTTGGATGGTTGAGATACCTGTGTTTCTGAAAGTTTTTTGATACATGTACTTATATGGATCAAGACTCTCTTTGGGTAAAAGGTGCTTCTGGACGTCAAACATAGATTGTAGTATCTGTGCTAAATCTTTTGAACAGTTTGAAGTTAAACGAATTTTCCCCTTAGGGACCTTCATGGGGAAGGATATGTAAAATATTTGTATATGGAAAACATTTTTTAGGATTACATTTTATTATTTATAATAATCATTTGTTATATAGCGCTGTTTTTTATTGCCCACGGTGTGTGGTGGTCATTTGTCGACCTTGGAAGGATGAAAGGCTGAGTTTGGCCCGGCCGGGATTTGAACCTGCGTCAGCAGGCTCTGCACGGATGTCAAAGCGAGTGCTCTACTTTTATATGTCATTTTTTATTTATTTATTTTTTATATTTATTTTATTTTTTATGTCATTTATAACCCGCCTGTACACAAGTGTTTCTAGGCACGATAAGGCAAGGGGGGGGGGTGTTAGACTGACGGGTGACGAGACACACAATCTTACTGGGCATTGTCATTCAGATCATGCAAGTGTGATGAGTAAAGTGCAGGGGGAATGGGGAGTGCGGCTCTGGGTAAATGCACGGAGGCAGGGGACTGTGGGCAACAGTTACCGCCCCTATGTGTGCGGTAGGCCTGGAGGCAGCGCAGGGGAGACTGATCATGGAGGAACCTGGTACCCAGTACACTGAGGGTAGCCAGCCAACCAGTCGGTGCAGAAGACTGGTAGGTCCGCAGTGGAGAGGGAGAAAGTGGCGGAGAAAAGGAAGGTCTTGAGCTGCTTCAGGTGGTCCAGCTCAAGTTTGAGAGGGGCTGGGAAGCCTTTCCATGTATGTATTTGTTTTATGAATGCTTTCTTTTTTATATTGAGTTTTGTTAAGGTTGAATACATTTTAACAAAGAATACAAAAAATAAAAGAAATTGGGCATTGATGGGAGGGAGGGCGAATATTAGCAAGGACGTTTGGCCCTTGAAATGTGAATGTGGGTGATGAGAAATGGGGAGTGTACATAATGCAGCACACTGTGTGAAACGAGACTGTGGTTTTAAAACCCAAGTGAGATTATTGTGGCTCACATTACTTTGTCTGGTGCTTTGTCTGGCCCTTCTATGCAGGGTTGAGAAAATCTAGGTGAAGGCATGCTCTTTTCTTCGACATGTTTCTATGATGATTTATATAGTGTAAGTTTAGTTTATTATGACATGCTAGTTTATTATGTGGCATTTATTTTAAGCAAGGCCGTAATATCACCCCCCTGTCGCACAATCGCCCAAACCTTGCCGCCTACAATCCCACATAGCGCTCACAATCTTACCAAAGCACATGTACTGCTCCTGCTCAACCCCCTCTGCTCACGGATCCCAACCTCCTAGCAGACCTATACTCTGAAACCATGTTGCAAATGGTTAACACCATTTCCCCCCCCCTTAAAAAAAAAACATATCAGTGAGATTATGGACACTGGGAAACCTGCCCTTCTCCTACTACTAGACTTCTCTGGAGCGTTCAACCCGGTCGATAATAGGATACTTGGCAAACGCCTCTCGAGAGCAGCCAACTTTTCAACTGAAGCATCCATCCTTTCTGGAAAGAAAAATCAGTCTTTGCAGACAATGCCAGTGCCCACCGGTGCCGATATCCTGTGGGTTCCCCGAAGGGTCCTGCCCCCAACATTGTACAATATCTTCACTAAAACTCTGTTCAACCTCCTCGATTCAATGCTCCTCTCCTATACCATCTATGCTGATGACACCCAAATAATCCCCCCCGCCCACTCTGCCAACTATGACATTGACTCGGCTGCCTTCCAGGCCTGGATGGCCCTGCTCAGTGTTCGAACGTGGAAAAGACTGAAATCCTTGGAGTAGACCTTAACTCTTTCACTTACTTTCACTTGCCAGATCAATGCCATCGCCTCCTGTGACGAGTCCACTTCTGAAGAGGCTGGTGGTCTGTCTGAATCGTAAAGTGCGACCCAAAGATGTAGGGTTTCAGCTTCTTGACAGCCCACACAAGTACTTGAGCCTCTTTTTCAACGATGGCTCAGTTTCTTTCCCTTTTTGTCAATCGCCTGCTAATGTAGGTGACGTCACAGCTGAACTCTGACTGGGTAGATCAACCTGACTGGGTAGATCAACCGAACATTGCTCCAATACCGGAATCGCAGGCGTCTGTCTGAATAATGAACTCTTGACGATTAAGAACTGGGACTCTGCACAATCCATCCTTAAAATCCTGAAGGGGGGTTTGACGGGAAGGATTCCAAGTTACCTTCTTCGGCATTTTCTTGGAACTTGCATCGTTCAGGGGCATGGCAATGGCCCATACCCCTTGATGAATGACCAGTATTACCCACTGAGACCGACCTAGAAAGGCACTTGCCTGCATCTGTGTGGTGGGGATGTCCCAATCCTTCACAGCCTGTACCTTTGCTTCGAGTGGTTGTTTCTTACCTCCACCAACCAGGTGGCCTAGGTAAGTCACTGTACCCTGCATAATCTGGCACTTCCTGGTCTTGATAATCAGTCCTTCATTCTGCAGCGCCTGAAGCACTTGTTTCAGGCGGGATAAGTGATCTCCCAGGTGTGGCTGAATACAGCAATGCCATCTAAATAGGCGGCACTGAGGTTTTCCAGATCAGACAAAACCTGGTTAACCATCCACTGAAAAGTAGCAGGGGCATTCTTCAATCCGAAGGGCATCAGTGAACTTGTGTCCTTCTGGGGTTGAGAATGCTGACCTCCCACTTGCTCCATCTGTCAAGCCGACCTGCCAATACCCTGCTGTGAGGTCAAGGTACTCTGTACTTGGCAGCGCAGAGTTTGTCAATGAGCTCATCTGCCCAAGCTATGGGGTGAGCATCTGTCTTCATGACAGAATTGAGCCCCCTGTAGTCCACACAAAAGCAAACTTCAGTCTTCCCACCAATGGTCTTATTGGGGACAAGTACCACTGGCTAGTCCAGGGGCTGTGGGATGGCTCTATCACTCCTAGGGACAACGTCTTGGAAACTTCCTACTTGATGGTGTCTGACCTTATCGGACATCTGGTGAATCCTAGGGTTTACCAGCTTACTGTCTCCAGTATCCACATCATGGGTGCACCAATCTGCGTGACCTAGAGAAAACAGACTGGCAAACTGCCCGATAACCAGCAACAGTCTGACAGGTCTGTTGCAAGGTTGACACAACTGACCCATCTGTGGCTTCCGTGTGCAGAAGATCTGTGAGGGAACGTTCTCCTCAGTCTCTCCATCCATCACTAATGCCATGACCAAGTCATCCCGGCTATAATGGGGTTTTAGCTGGTTGACTAGGGACCCTGCACATCTGTTTAGGTCCTTTCACCTCACTGCTCTTTTCCAGCACACAATGAGGCCCAGTCCACTTGTCCTGAAGGGCACTGGGTTTGACAGGCTCCATAATCCACACCCACTGGCCTGGAGAATAGATTGTCACTGTGGCATTCTGGTCATGCCAGTGCTTCATCAGCTCCTGACTGGCCTTCAGGTTTCTCTTTGGCTGTTCCATGTACTTCGCCATTCTAGACCGAAGGCCAAGTACATATTCTACCACATCTCGCATAGGGGATGAGGGTTTGCACTCCCATCCCCCTTTCACTAGATTGAGGAGACCTTGTACAGGATGTTCAAACAAAGGGGCTGAACCTTGCTCTGTTCCGTGGCACCTCCCTGTTGGCGTACAGAAGTCATGGCAGGAGAATATCCAATTGTCTCCTCGGGTGCCTTTCATGTCTTTCAGGGTCTTGCTGAACTGCTCAAGAAGCCCATTGGTTTGTGGATGGAAAGATGTAGAGAACCAGGTGGTGACTCGCACTCTTCCCACATAGCCTTCATATACACGGATAGGAAGTTTTATCCCCCGTCAGAAACTACTTCCTAGGCGAATCCAACACAGGAGAATATCCCAATCTGAGCCTTCGCAACCAGAGGGGCTTTGATGCTCCTCAGAGGGACAGCCTCAGGGTAACTTGTGGCGTGGTCTACTACCACCAAGATGTATCTGTTCTCTGAGCTGGTTTGAGGATCCAAAGGACCCACATTGTCAATGCCTATTTTCTCAAAAGGCCGCCCAACCACGGGTATTGAAATTAAGGGGGCCTTTGTGGCACCACCTGACTTGCCAGAAGCTTGACAAGTTGGGCAGGACCAGACAAATTCCTCAACCTTTGCGACGAACTGCGGCCAGTAAAAGTGTGCAGACAACCGGTCCAATGCCTTGGTCACTCCCAAGTGACCCGCTAAAGGAATTTGGTGAGTCAAATCCAAATGGAACTTTCTGTGGCACCGGGGAATCGCCAACCTTCTGGTGCCCTTGCCCTCCGAGCCATTTGGTGCACTGTACAGGAGTCCATCCTCCCAGTACACTTTGAACAGCCGAGAGACGTCTCCCTTGACTTGCTCCTCCACACAGTCAGACACTCTTTCTGGGCGGAGCTGGACCCTCATCTGATGCAAACTCATCCGGCTTGGGCAGGCCCTTCATATCTGCACTCACCTGGTCCTCCACCTTAGGTTCTTGTGCTGCGTCAGGCAACTCTGAATTCACTGAGTCCCTTTATACCAAAATGGGGTCCTCAGTGGCTACTGGCCCCTCTCACGCATTAGTAGGCGACTCAGCAGTATGTGGAACTGGACTACGGCTACCAGCCATGCTGGTCCTTCCAACAAGCCCTCTAGAAGTGAGGGTTCATAATCTGGCTATCTCTTTGGCCCTCGATCGGGTAACCAATCCAACTATCTCGGGATCAGGAAGATCATTACCCAACAGACATGGGGCAGGGATGGAGTCTTTCACTGCTACACAGTGCAGGGTCATTTCACCTCGCCAGCTGAACTCTAGTATTGCCAAGGGGCGCTTACTCTTTCCATTGAACCCACTGACGCTATAATCGGGCCAATCAATGAGACTAGCCGTGGCATCTAGGACCACAGGAGGTTTGTGTCCATTGATATACACGTGTTCTAAATAGAGTTGCGTATTGGGAACTGGGATCTCTTCTGGAGGCCCAGTACCGTTCCCACTCGGTGTAACCAATCCACATTCGGCCACTCCCTGTCCTAGAGGGAAGTCCTCCTCTAAGAGAGCCACTAATGATGGCCTCTTCATGAGTCCAACATTCACTATGGCTTGCCTGGGTAAGCCTTTGCAAGCAGGATCCCCTTTCCTATGGCCCTGCTCCATACACACAAAACAACCTTTGGGTGGTGAGAACGCAGGAGTCCTAGTGTTAGGGGTGCCTGGGATCTTCTTTTCAGTGTGTACAGCGGATTTTCCTTCATTCTTTTGGGGACCTGATTCGAAGAGGCGCGGGTTGGACCTTTTGTCTTTCCCATCCTTGTTTACTTTTTTGTCCCAAGAATTATCTTCCGTTTTGGGTGTGCTCGCCTGAGAACTTTTTTGGACTATAGTACTCACAAACCTGTCGGCAGCCTTTGCACGCACCCTAGGGTCTGTGATAGTCTTGTCCACAAGATGCTGGTGTAGGTCAACCTCACAATTATTCAATAGATGCTCACATGCAATCAAATTGTACATCCCTTTTAAATGTGTCAACTTTGACGCCAGCCACCCACCCACCAATATATTTCAACGACAAGTGTGTGAACGCTTCAAATGACTGCCCATGTTTTTAATTCTGAGCTCTCTGAAGCTCTTGAGATACTGTTCTGGGTTTTTACAGATCTTCCTCAAAAGGGCTGCCTTCATGCTTTCATTAATGGGCCTTTCCTCAGGAGTTAACAGAAAAATTGCATCAGTCCATGTCGGTAAGCGACTCATCAGGGCTGCACTCCACAGTACCTCATCCACCTCCTGTACCTGAAAAGCCAGCTTCAGTGCTTCAAACCAGTCAAAATATTCTTCCCCACTTTGTAAACCTGCACAAAGTCTTTGGGGATGTGCCGCTGGGGTTTATCCTGGGCAGTCCGTTTTGAGCCACTACTGCTGCTTTCGCTAGAGGTGTTGGATCTGTTGGCCTCCTCCTTCTCTTCAAGCGCCAGATTGTGCAGCTCTATGGTGGCCTTGTACCGCTGTTTGTTCCTCTAGCGCTAGTCTACTCTCCTCAAACAGGAACTTTATAGCTGCTACCTCGTTAACACCCAGAACTATTACTGGGCCAGTTGGAGATAGTGCTCTGGCCTGGGACCTGCGGAATGCAGCACTAGCCCCCGATCTCACAGACACTCTAGAGTGTTGAGAAACCATTCTAGCCCCCCGGTGGCATGGTTGGCGAGAAACGCTGCTCATGCTGTCTTCCTTACCCCCCCCACACCCCCCCCTGCAAGGTCTTTTCTGTTTGGGTGCACAGGGCCTACCCCATCCCCTGGGGTCTTCTCCCCAACCCCCTCACTTCTACCCAAGCTCGGAGGCTGGTCAGCAACTCTGGTTTATTGTCCTTAGTGCTGTGGGGAAGTCCCCTCTCTTGACCTAGGACACGCAGGACATCCTTGGTCATGCCTTTTACAGTCTCCATGTCAAGATCCATGATTTATTACAAATACCTAGCAGCGTCTAAATGTTGCCTGCAACAGTACTTTATTGTTGGGTGACTAAACTTGCGCAAGGTTCCAACTGATCCGACCGCCTGGCACCAAGTGACAAATCAACTTCCTGGGCACCAGTGGTCCAGGAATGAATATCTGTTTCTAAACCATCAATCCGCCCCACACCTCTAGTATACCAGAAGTGATCCGAACAGATTGGAAAAACAAGCAAATTATAAACCTTTTTGTCTAATTTTGGTAACGTAGATGTAACATAACGTGGAAGGAATGGCAGGCTTATTTCTACAAGGCTGTGGATCGTTGGTTAGTTACAACACAGCGAAAATACAATTCTTACCCAATGATAAAAGGGACTGTCCAGTCAAGGTTGTATACAAATATCTACTTCGTTATTATTCAACGGACAGTTCTAGCACCCTACAAAATACAGCCCACCCTACAAAATACAACACACCCTGTAAAGGAATGCAGAGGACAGACGGCTTCAAGAAGGAAAAGGAATGCACTCTGGATACTGGCAGGAGGGTAGTCGGTAAAGTAATTAATCGCAATAGTTCAAGGATACTTGGTTTCAGCACAAAGGGGGCAATGGGTCATAAAATGTCACTTGGGGTCTTCGGAGAAGGACCCGGGGGATGGAACCGCAATGTACCTTGTGATTGTAGAAGTTCTTGGTGCTGAGGGTCAAGTCTGTTTCAAGCCGCTTTGCAGTTTCTGCGACAATGGGAGCCAGCTGCGGGTATCGGGCGGCAGGCAGTTCGGCGGCTGCAGGCTGGCCTACACAGCAGCTCCTGGTAAGGAATGGTTCTCAGTGCTGGTTGGCGGGTCTATAGCACTGGTCGAGGTGTCTCGGGTGGCGTGAGCGACTGCGGCATGACAACAGTCAGGGGTGCAGTCGGTTGCTCCTCGAGGGGCTCGACTGTTTCAAATGTACTTTCAGGCGGACTCTGGTTGATGCTTGTCAGTGCATTCCTCCTAGCTTCTTCGCTGGTCTTGTTGTCGTTTGTCAGATGGCCCAAATCTGAGGAGGGTGTTGCAGGCAACAGCCTTGTTCTTCTTTCAGTTTGGAGACCCTCTGGCACTTCGCAATTAGGAAGGTTGCTTGCGAAGTTAGCAGGACATGCTGTGTGCTGGCTGGGTACCAGTTATGGAGCTGCTAGAGGGTCCCCTGGATTCAGTATCTCCCTCTGTTCCCTGGGAGATGTTTAGGGGAGGGATCTTGCTTCCCTCTTGGAAATCCTGTCCTTTCTTCACTGGTGGAAGCTGTAAGGCATATTGTAACTTCAGAAAGGGTCCAAATGAGTCTGTCATGTTACTCCTTGTGAAGTCTTCAGATCTGCCAAAAGAGGGGCTCAACCCTCTTTTTAAAGCCAAATGGGCCCCAGTGATTGGTGCAGGCTAATCCTACCTTAATGAACCAATCTTGGGTCCCTTCCAACAATCTTCTGTTATGTGTGAGGTCATAACCAGAGTGCTTTGCAAAAGGAAAGGGAAAGGGGTGAAAAAATGTACTACTAAGTCCCACCCACTTCCTGTCTGTTGTGGATCAAAGGGGCTCTGTGGTTCCTGATCAAAGTGCAGGTTTCTCTTGAAGTTGTGACGAGAAAAGACTCTGTCTCCATCAAATCACATACTCCTACCCTCGGAATAGTGTCTCCCTGCTGGGGTTGCCTACTATACACACATATACCAGACATGACGGCTCACTGTCATTGATCCTTTAGGGCGGGAGCTGGCTTCAGGTTGACACAGATGCATCACCAAGGAGTGTTGGTGTTCAAGTCCTTTGTTAGATCTGTGACCAGGTCTCTTGCAGTCCTGCTTCAATTAACTCTCCGTATGCCCAGCCACCAACAGAACTGACAATGAACAGGGCGTATCCATGGAGCCTTTTGATATTTAATTAGGCTGGCAATGGCCGGAGGATGGTTTGGCCCTCGCCCTCCTCCTGTGGTGCTTTCTTGTACTCCTGGCTGTCACATTCCAACAAAATGGGGTGGAGGGCTAGGGGGTGACGCTTGTAGGCTGTGCCCACCCAGTGTATACAGATCTATATTTTAGTCATGTGGTGAGCATAGGAAATTGTGTGCGGATTAGCCCCACACATTTTCTGAGGTTGTTCTACCATCCTTCAATTTTCTTTTAAAAGCTCAGGCCAGTGCAAACCCGCCGTACGGATGGTCAAATTCCTCAGACCTCCTCCGCAGCCTACACCTATTAACTCAACTTGTCTCACTATTGCACAAGAACTCATTGGCTCCAGGTTGGATTATTGTAATGCCCTCTTTGCATGCATGTCAACACGCAACATACAGAAATTGCAAGTAATCCAAAACAATGCACTAAGAGCAGCCCCAACATCCCGAATAAAGAACACCTCTCCAAAGCAAGGAAAAACACACACTGGCTCCCCATCAGACACTGGCAGGGCCGGTCTTTGTGTCAAGCAGCTCAGGCGGCTGCCTGACGTCAGTCAGCCTCTAGGGGGCGCTGTGGTGCTGATTTTGGCATCCGTGGTGGATCCGGCAGTGTTATCTGTAGGAGCAGTGACAGCACTCTGCAGCTTTTGCCCTCCTCAGGTCAGCAGCAATAAAGCACAATAAAGCAATTGGCAACATTTGTTTGCTGCTTTTTGATGCCCTGGGCCCCGCTGGCGCTGGCGCCAGCCAGGCCCATGGGCGCACGTGCAGCGTTCCCTCAGGCTTTGTCCGCGCGCGCATTGAGGGCTGGCTGCCGGGCATTGTCAGCTCCGGGCCCCATTCCGGCGAAAACAGGACAGGAGCGAGTGTGGATGCATGCTGCATCACTATACTATTATCAGGTTGGGTAAGTGTGTGTGTGTGTGTGTACGTGTACAGACAGTACACTGTACTGTGTTTGGGGGCTTGGGGCAACAGACTAATGCAACATTTTTTAGATGCAGGCAGGCTGCCTCCAGCACAAAAGGCGTCGGCGCCACCACGCATCCCCCCCCCCGTCCCCCATCCCATCCCGATCCTGCGATTCGTGACCCCAGGGCACAGCTTCAATTGTGAGCACTGAGTAGTGGCAGTGAGTGGCAGGCAGCACCAATCCACAAGACACGGCCCAGGTGGTGGGTGCTGTGTGGTCCGGAACAACATGCTGCATGCCTGAGTCTGACTTGGCCGCAAACGCATATCACAAGTGATAAGCGTGATTGCGGGCGGCCTTCACTCTCAGGCATGCTGTTCCATTAATGCAGCACCCGGGCCGTGTCTAGTGGCTTGGCCCGGGTGCTGCATAATGCCTGCATTAGCTGAACAACAGAGTCTGACGGCTGCAATCACGCATATCACTTCAAGTGCGTACACTTGAAGTGATACTGATGTGTGATTGCGGCCATCAGACTCTCAGGACAGGCAGACTCGGTCTCATGCCTGAGAGTCTGACGGCGGCGGCCCGCAATCACGCATATCACTTCAAGTGTGTACTGTGAGTGTACACACTTGAAGTGATATGCGTGATTGCGGCCGTCTCCCTCAGGCATGTTCCATTAATGCAGCACCCGGGCCGTGTCTCGTGGCTTGGCCCGGGTGTTGCATTAACGGAACTACAGAGTCTGACGGGCGCAATCATATACACTTGAAGTGATACTGATATGCGTGATTGCGGCCGTCAGACTCTCAGGGCAGGCAGACTCCGTCTCATGCCTGAGAGTCTGACGGCTGCAATCACGCATATCACTTCAAGTGTGTACACAGTGTACACACTTGAAGTGATATGCGTGATTGCGCCCGTCAGACTATTGAATCTAACATTTGAACATCTTTCCATATTGTGCTGTTTGATGGGTTGTGTATTTTAGAATGTTTCAATGGTGCCAACATTGTATGTTTTGTATTTTCCTGTGATGTCATTGTTATGGGAATTATTATTTTTGAAATTTCAAAAATCCTACATCTTTGTTGGCACCATTGAAACATTAAAATACACAACCCATCAAAGAGCACAATATGGAAAGATGTTCAAATGTTAAAAATGTATAATTCTGAATGGTAACTTAACACCAAATTCAATTACCTAAGTTCACAGAAGGTAATCGCACAGAGCTGGTGGGCAACGTTTGCCACTGCTCTGTAGCTGGCGTCCAGGCAGTACATATTTATTGCAAGTTGAACACTGAATGGCATGGAGACTGATACCCCCCGCAGTCTGATAGGCAGATGCTGTGTGATGGTGTTACACTCAGCCACTTGCCTTCACTAGTGGTTCATCTAGGGGTTGTCCCGGCAAGACTGCAGGACAGAGTCACGTAGCTGTCAGGACAATGGATTGGTTTGAGTCCAATCAAAGTAATCACCTACCAGTCCACTGCACAGACTAATTAATGTGTTGCATGCTTAGTCAAGGAGCCTGCCTTAGAGTCACATAAATGACCTGCCACTGTAAAAAGCAGTAGGATCTGTAACTGAAATCTGTAGGCAGTAGGACTGCTTAAAAAGCAGTAGCCTACTGCCTAAATCTGTAGGGTTGGCAAGGATGCATTAAAGCAGCACCCGGACCATGTCTCGTGACTCGGCCGGGGTGCTGCATAATGCATTAATGGAACAACATGAGAGTCTGACGGCTGCAATCACGCATATCACTTCAAGTGTAACACCTTTGACTAGCACTGTGTTGGGTTATGAACACCTGTTTACAATGCTCCTAAACAGCACATTTAGAATCTCGGGCTATGTAAAAAACTGTGGTGCTGATTTAATAGAGGACAATAGAGTGACGGGGCAGAGAGGGGAGTCTGTTAAGGCGTTCGTTATTGGCCCTTAAGCCTGCAACGTGAGTGGGGCACACATATGCAGTGGGACTCAGCCAGGGTAGTCAAGTATTGTCCATGAAGTCGGCCAACTAAAAGCCAACTAAAAGCCACTCTTAAAGCTTGTTACTGAATGGAGCAGATTGTCAAGGTGCAGAGAGCTCTGGCTGCAAAGAGCAAGGCTTTTTAATGTTTTCCATGAATCAGAGAGCCCTATAAACCCAAATTTAGCAGCTGGATTCCCAGTTTGCCCAGTTTGTGTGTGTGTGTGTGTGTGTATATAATGGGCAGTCGCATAAGCAAGGGCCTACAACACATCAAGGGCAGAATTTCGCACTGCGGATCCAGAATGAGCCAATACTCCGGCAGGTTAACCAACTTAAAGCGCGCCTTAGAATTAAGGAAAGAAAACATTCACTGAAAACAATGGGCAGAGGGGTTACTCAGATTGGCAAGAAGAGGCATCTGAGAGACAGAATGCCTTCAACATTAGGGAACTAAATTATTCGAATACCAAATTAAGGGGGCAAATCAGATAGGTAACGGGGGCGATTAGGGGAACGGATGGGGCAGTCGCACATTCTACTGTCATCAATTAGTAAAAGATACGCAGAATGGCTATTGATATTTTATTTATATTGCCCTCGTGCACAAGTGTTTCAGAGCACGACAAGGCAAGGGAGGGGAACAGGGGAGAACAAAAACAACCATTTTACTAGGCCCAGTGACATTCAGAACGTGCAAGTGCATGGGCGACAACACTTGTAACACATTTTTTGGTTGTCCTTTTTGTTGGTCGGGGGTGGGGGCGGCGCCATCGATGCTTCCCACCTTGGATGCAATCTGTAAGACCGGCCCTGGACACCGTTTCCTTCCAAGGCACTGGCTTTCGCCCACAAGTGCCTCTCGAACTCAGCACCACCTTACCTTTCACGTAAGATTGTCAAAGTCCACTCCAAAATGGCCTACATGTCTCCTAAATTCATGCTGGCTAGGGCCGAAGGTACGAACTTCCATCTCTGCTAAACTTTGGAATGCTCTCCCCTAGACATTGAGGGCCAAACCATTGTACTGGGGCTTTCTGCAAATAACTGAATCTGGTTCTTTCATGAACACTGTACTTGGCCTCATTACAACAATACCTTCGGCCAACACACTTGACCCATGTAGTACGCAATCCTATGTAATCATGTGTAACCTGTGCAACACGTAATTTGGTGTAACCAGCTCATTCAACAGCACCTTGATGCATCCGGGCTTAGCGCACTCTCCAAATGTAAAAATAAATAAATGAACTTGGGAGGATATCCAGTACATTGCTTTAATGGCCCTCTTATCGTTTTTACCCCTAACCAAAGTGTGTGACCCTGGGTAAATCATTTTATCTCAATGTCTTATCTGGTGTCCCTGTAAGTAATTTAGTTCATAGCTTATTTTGTTATGTTATACGCAATTATTAAAAAAAAAAAGCCTCGCTCATGGTATAACGATTATAGTTGCTCGATATAACGGTGTCATTGTTTCACACCAGTTATTTGACACTCAACTTCCTCGTGGCAACCTATTCTGAAGTCACTTCCCATGGTGCCTGTAAGTACCTGTGAAGTCCCTTATGTTGGTGTCATCACATTCGCAAACAGGCTGTTTGCAGTTTGCATATATTGTGCCTCACAGGGACTGCGCAGGGACTGCCAGAGCTCTAACGGATGAGAGTCCAGCATGTTCAATGGTCCTATAGCTTTTTTAATGCTGTGTATTTGTTGAAATGCCAGCTGCCACTAATTTACCAAGAAAGTGTATTTTGGGGCATGAATGACACTATATTAAACCCCATGCAATACAAGCTGCTTCTGGTGCGCTACCATGTCTAAAGTGTCCTGTCAAACCATTTTGTAAGGTTGGCCACCATATCTGATGGAGGCGATGGGCCTGATGGTTCCATTCCATTTCCAAAGTTTATCCGGATTCCTCCATTAAAACAATACCATAAGTAATCACACTGCACAAGAAAAACGCCGTACAAATATAAAAATATATCCTGATCCTGACAGCAACCTAATCAGTAAATGAGATTTAAAACCCAACCTCCCTTATGGCCCCATATTCGTTTTGTTTTAGTAAACCTTCACTTTACGGACTGGGCTAGGTAGTCAATCGGGTCATAAAGAAACTTTGGTAGAGTACAGTTAAAAATTAGCACCATCGCCTCCTTGTTAGTCCTGATGTTTTGTGCCAAGAAAATGTGGTTTTAGCCATCTGGCTCCCTCTCTGTGAGGAGAACAAAATAATGGGTACCAAATCTTCGTCCACACCCAAATAACTTTTGTTTAGGCCATTAGCCAGGTGGTTCTTTTTGCCAACGGCAGTACTTTTAAACCCCACCGTTATTGTTGCTACAATAAAAGCAATTGTATGTGGATGTTGAAGGCATTGGCCCTGGATCTAATGGCTCAGCGACATAATGTACCCATCTGCCACAGAGCTGTAATGAAACCGGCAGTCCCAGTTTGAATCTCAGCAGGACAATTTGGTCCTTCAACTTTGCAGATCGATAAATTGAGGACTATTTGGTTAATACCACCTATTATTACAACACTGAAAAGCTAGAGTTGCCTGACGGGAAGCACTTTCTAAAATGTGTTGCACAACACTGAAAAGCTAGAGTTGCCTGACGGGAAGCACTTTCTAAAATGTGTTGCTATTAACCTGTTGTGTAGAAAACCTATCATGCATGTCTACATTACTGACTCTTTTATGGATAATTGGGACGCTTTTCTCATTATTGGAGTCTCCAACGTTTATTTAGGAGAGGCGTTCTTGCATCTGGCGAGTTATGGAGTGGCTATCTCCCCTGCACTAAACTCGCTGGGTGACGGGCGTTCCATGAGGGGGACTTAGTGGAGCTAGCACTACCCAGGCCACCTTCTGAAGATGTAGATGCAAAATAATTCAGACAAGACCTGTATGGAGTAATAGGTTTGCAGGTTCAATTTTACAAAGGACCATCCAATCACTGTCTTACCCCTTTTTGTACAATTGTTAAACAATTGATATGATTCCAGGGGTATTTCTGGCGACCCCTACCTCACTCCAAGGCCCTCCCGGTCAAGCAGTGCTAAAAGAGGGATACAAAATCAGAGGTGGGAGAAGGGGGAGGGCTCTAACAAGGTTGACTGGCCAATCTGCTGGGTGTGGACTGAAGGGAGAGGCGGGTGGCTTGGGCAAGGGCTGCCTGCCCTGAACAATACATCCTGAGATCCTGCAAACATGTTTTTTTAGGTCACTCTGCATTGTCTTAGATACCTTGTTTGCATACTGTTAAGCTCCCTGGCTCAGTTCCTAAATGAATCGCTGTCTGTAAATAATTCCCTTTCTCACTCAGTATATAAACCATTCAATCAGTGAGAATCACACTCATTTTGTAAATAAATCACCCAGGCCCTGCATCATGGCAGCCTAATAGGCAACTATCCATCTAGAATAAGAACTGAAGAGTAGGGAGTAACGTGTGTGTGTGCTAGTCCCCCAAAAAATCAATCCCTCATGGTCCAATGATGCAACTACAACACGCCTGGCTCCCCTTAAGCCAGGTCCTGAAAATATGAATCAATATGAGTTGTGCTGCAGAACTGCTTAAGGACCCTGAAATTAATCTTTCCAAAGTTATAAAAATGAGTCCAATCAGATCATGATATCCTTGCTTTCATCAAGTCCAAGTCCAATTTATTCTATCAGCCGACACGTGTTTCGACCACCGGTCAACTTTCTATCAATGCTGCTCCCCGTGTAATTTAGAATGTAACATCAAACTTTAACTCCTGGTAAACTCAAGCACCTTGTGTGTGCAGAGCTAAAAGAAAGGCTCTTCTGATGGTTACTCTCCAAAAACAGAAATCAAGGATATCATGATCTGATAGATTCAATTGGACTCATTTTTCTAACTTTGGACAGATTAATTTCAGGGTCCTTGCCGCAGTTGATTCAAACTATCCATCTAGAGTTTCAGCTCCCTCGAGGGTTGCTGCTCATTATACTGCCATGCGGAGGCCAACACATCTGCCTCATGATGATCTGCAGACTCTCCCCCCCCTCCCTCCATTGCTATATCTAGAATTTTGCCACAGAACAAAGCCCCAAGGTGGGGCTGATTGTATGATTGTATTGTGCGCACATCATTCGGCAGCTGTTCCCATCATGTGCCTGGATGCAATTTTTTTTTTCCGCTATATTTGCATCCTAAACTGGGGCGCTATCGTGGCAGATTTTGCCTTTAAATGCTCCTGCACTCAGACCATTTGGCAGATCTTTTAACAATTTGTCTAAGTATTTCTCTGGTCTTCCTTTTTATAGTGCTTTCCCACTACTCTATGTAACTTAACCTTAAGGTAGCTGTCAACTGCCTCCCATTTTCCCAGCCGCCTCACCCTTGCGCTTTCTTTCACACCACTTTTCCATTCTTCTCCACGAGCATTTGGAAGGCCTCTGAGCGCTGTTCAAGGAATGGTGTGGTCAGAAATATTATTGTCCCTGTGGTTCGGCCATGTGTTTTTAACCATAAGTCGATCAATCATACAAACATTTCCTATGCACCTTATCAGAGTTTTTGTCTTTTGAACACAAGCAAAATCGGGCATCAGGGTGCGGCCATCCGCATCACCCTGGGTGACCTGCCTTTGCGGCACTAAATCATATCACCCGCCACTGAGCATGACATCGCCAAATCATTGATATTCTCCACCTCTCTACGTGACGTTACTGGGCAGCGTAGCCAAACGCGCCCAGTCGTCACCTACACGACTTGACGCAGAACCCGGAAAACACACATCGTCTCGCAACACAGCGCGTCACAATTCGGAATATGAAACTGTACTTTAAAAGGAAACAGCAAGACTGTACAATTGGTAAAGTATATTTATTTCACATTAAATGTTTCGAGAACATTCGGCGATTGACATTCAATCAAAATGGAACTTTTTTTCTTTGCTCTCGATCCGCAAAAGTTTATCGTGAGGTCACGTGCTGTTCCTTTTTGGTACACAGGGTGTTCGTTTGGGTAAATGAAGCACTTTGGTCGCAGGGTGAATTGCAAGGCTGGTGCATCAACTTGGCACTAGACCACCGTAAAGGTTATGTTGCTCCTAATCGCTGGTACAGCGTAAGGGCATATTGGCCCTTGTCGATTGCCCCAAAAAATAAATAAATCCAGTGATTGACATGTAGCTGCAGCTGGTGGTTGAAGAAACCGTCGGTTGGGGTCTGGTATAGATGACAATCGCAAATGGCAGGATGTACCTGTTTGCAGAACATAAAAATAGAAGTGTCTCAGTAGCCGATCTTTATTACAATTAATCATTTTATTTATTAGCGCAGAGGTGACAAAATGTGAACTGAGAGAACACAACGTGGAATATCAAAGTACTCCGCTATTTGCTTCCGAGGGTAGTGCAATGGAGTATGTTCAGCTCTAAACGTAATGCGTATACTGAGGCAACAATTCGAGGTGCACACACAATGTAATGATTTATTAGCGTTGAACCAGGGGGAAACCAGTGGTGGTCTACATGCGTGTTGATGCTGGACTGCCCATGTGCCCGGTACAAAGACCAGCAGACAAAGGTTGTACTTGCACTTCATTGCAATATGCCACACAGAACGAACAAGTACAATTTAACCCAGCAATAACTGTCAGCTATTCGTATTTGGACTAGTTCTGGTATAAAATCGTCTAAAGAGAAACTTAGATTATATTCGGCATTTCCATTCTCTTGGCGTAATGCAGACTCAGTTCGTGTCAGCGATTTTTTTCTTAAACTGAACTTACATGTAACTAGGTCCAGTTTCGGAATGGACAACCTTATCATATCTTACATTATTACACCCCTCCTTCAATTCAATCCCTTTTGGAATGGTTCCTGTCTCTCAAGGTAAAAAAAAACCATAGAACCTTATACTTTGTGTGCGACGCGTGGGCCTACCCAGCTCCCAAGCAAAAATTCATAGCTGGTGACCTTCACTCACAATGAACATACATTCTTAGTTTGCAACATCCCGTGTCAACGCATCCATGAGAACTTGAATTTTGAAGCACGGGCCCTGGAGGAAAAAATTGGGGACTGTCACTGCTCGCTGTTCGTGGCGCTGCTGAGGGGTAGGGGAAACTTGCCAATGAAAGAATGCGCCATACTCCAAAATTGTTGATGAGTAATAGGCCCACATCTGCTTATCTCACGGCCTCCTACCACATAGCATGTTTTCAGTCAGTACTTCTTGCGTGCCTAGTATCTTATGTAGCCTAGGTCTCATCCCTTTTGTGTGACGAGCAGATATTCAGCTGTTTGGGGAACTGTATGGCAAGGCAACTGCCAAAACCTAAAGATTCTTATACACAGTTATCCATCGGGCACTAACGCGATAAGGTCCCACAGTAGCTCGACTTAACTGTGAAAGCAGTGTTAGAATATGTCAATTGTAATAATTCTACTTTTATTTTTTTTTTATTCCTTTAAAAAAAAAGGATAGATTTCAAAAGAAAAATTGCATGCTTTATTTGGACACTTAAACATTTTTGGCAAAAATAAAAACAGATGGTAATCATTTCAACTGTTCAACAAGCCCTGCTTTGGGTGGACATGGCACGTTGGGAATGTTTTGTGGCAATGTATGTGTGCTCTGAACAGATTTGCGTGCAAGTCCATGAGTATGCATCTCTAAGACATTAATAAGATATTTAACAAAATCGAATTCCATTTCCTCATACTGGCTTGACCACCCATTTTTTGGCCATAGTGTAGCAAAGCATCCCTAAATTTCCTGCAGTCCTAGATTGTTCACGGCCTACGTTTTCGTTATGCACTAATACCGCTAGTAATGTCCTATATTTCATGCCCCGAAATGCAATCTCTTTGGCCTGTACTTTAGGCACATATTGTGGCACCTCCAAATCTCCTGTGTGACAGAATTCTGTGAGTCCCTTCAGATCTATCTTCTCAAGGGCTTTGAGTGGAGGTGAAGATGGTATCAACCTCTTCTTCGGTGCCTGCTCTGGGGACAAAGGGCCATGTTCACATTGGTGGAAATGTTGGTTTTCTGTCCAGTGGAGAACATTGGAACAGTGGTGTATTGGTGACCCCCATTTTTCCAGTAGAATTTCCACAGACCCATCACATGTTTTGGAGCTCCAACAAAGATGGTTGCTGAAAGACTGGGACCACTGTGAAATACTTTCAAACCTTTTTTTTTCTCCCTGCAGCTGAGATTCTTTTGATTGATTTGGCAACATGACATACATCAAATTGATGTTTAATATTTGGAAACTGCTCTCTCATTGTCCTGGCTATTGAAACGTGTCTGTCCGTGGCTATGAGGTCGATTTGCATTCCCCTTGATTGTAGATATTCCAGTGATTTTATAAAAACAAGTTTTGCCATGGCCACTGAGGATTTACATTCTGACACCTGCACGACCACCAAACTCACAATTTTCTTACTTTCCATGTCCTGAAAGTGGTATGTGCAGTACTTAGCGGAAAATCCGGGGCTGTCACACTGTCCATCGCCGGCTAGCCTGAACCGTTTGTCGGAGAATGTACTTTGAATAGACAATTCAATTTTCCAAGCTTCACTAATGGCAGGGAATAGATAGTCACGTTGGTATTTGTATTACTGTGTTTTAGAAATGAAATGGAGTCCCACAAACTGACAGAAACTGGATAACTTCCTGTAACTAGAGCCACTGAAACAACCATTGATAAAAATGTTTTATTCACACTTCCTGCACACAGTAGATTGCCAGCTGGCAGTTTCCCCAGCATCGGCTGAGCTGACCATGAAAATGTTTTATGTAACTTTTGACAGGTGGCATGTATTTTGAGGTTTCTGCCTTGTGTTAGACGAGTCACATTCACCAATGGCTTCCCACATACTTCCCCTCTCACTGAATGCACACGTTTCAGCATCTTTATAATCTCCATCAAGCTGCTGTTAAATACTATGTATTTGGCCTCCTTCATTAGACTGTCATCCTGCATCACTGTTGTTTCGGACTGAACCGTTGTGGACATATCACCCAGACTGTACATACTATAGTTGATATCTTTGTGTAGTTCGCCGGTCAATTGTATTGATGCTTCAGTCTGTGTCATTTCAATATCTGTTACTTGACCGTGGATAGGAGAAAACATCAACCGCTTTTTGGGTGTGATTTATTATTATTATTATTATTGTTATTATTATTTTTTTTTCTTTATTTATTTGGGGGGGCGGGTGTCGATGTGTCAAGTGCTCTGCGAGTAATGTAAAACTATACATTCAGTTTCATCTGGCGAAGCAGTCGCATTGTAGCAATGGTCTAAAAACACTTTTCTGGATTTGCCAGTCACATTATATTCATTTTCTGGCCATTGGACAAAGGCATCTCGAGTCTGAACACGCTGCGCCCCAATTAATAGTTCCTCCATGGTGAAACAGTTTGGCAAGCAGCATCTCTCATTTGTGTCGCTGTCTGCATAGTCCGTACTCCATCAGGCAACTACAAATAGGCAAATAGGCAAATAGGATGTTCAGTGTAAATCCAACATACAGTATCCTACAATTTACATTAAAAAGCGCATTATGAAGGCCTCAGCACTAAACAATTGCTAAAAATATAGAATGTTTATTATAAAACTGTAGATACTGTAATACCTCGGAGACCAAAACAGTGCGACATATACTCCTTCACTGTCCGGGTACAGACAAATTCAGAACTTACCTGCGACCACATAGACTAAAACATCTTACCACAATAGAAGAAGAGTGGTGGAACAGGTTAATGAGTGGAGAATCCACCACCCTGACCGTGGCAACAGCCAAGTTTCTTGAAAGCTTAGCGCTGGAAAACAAATCAGTTGGGAACAAACAGAAAACCGTTAATTTTAAAGAAGAAAACGCAGATGGAAGAGAATTTTAACGGCACAAAACAAAACAGAAATATTCCACGTTCTCCTTCAAATCTCTAGCCAAGAGAATGATTTTGTAAAAATTGTAATACAATTAAACACAAAAAATAAATAAAAATAAAATGTTTATAACCTTATTTTTCTTTCTTTTCTTTGAAACCTTCTTTACCCTAACATCACCATCAGCAAGCTGGTGCACCGACTCGGATCCGCATGCCTCCCGTTCAATATACGGATCTTGTGTACATCCCTAGAAAAATAAGTCTTGCATTACACATAAAATTAGACCGACCTTTCTTTCATTAGAGGGTACTGTCAGTACGCATATCTCTGGCTCCGGATCGACTACAAGGGATGATGTAATTTTAGAGGACGCTCCAGCAACTCCCTGAAACACAGTACTTGCATTAATAAGGATGAAAATATTAGAAATTGAACACACACACTTTGGAAAGACGACAAAGGTACATATCAATAGCAAACCACGAATGAAACATTCGGTAAAAGAATTACACGGTACGTAAATATGATTACATTATCTCAAATTCCATGCATAAAACAATTATGGAACAGAATAGCTAAGTAAGATTACCTGATACGCGCTCAAAGTGGTTGATGACTCCAGGCAAGACATGGATGTTGAATCTTGTTGCTTCATATTTGGTGGATAGTCATGGAGTTGTAAAGGGAACGTATAATTTGATTTAGAAATGCTAATATTAAAAATTGGCATGTAAGGAGACTGAATACGAGAATTTATGCTTATGTAAATGCATAATATAGCATACTTATCTGTGCCCATAAATCAATTTTCAATGAGGGTTCTAAAAACAAGGACTGTTTAGCAAAATGGTCATTATTTAAAAAGCTATACAATCATCTAAATATCAAAGTATTATAAGTGACATTTACACCTAAAATACCATCAATCCATTTGGTGACCTGCACACTACTGCAAGGCCTAAAGCTAAATCCGGAAGCGTGACTCGCCTTTGGCGGAATGTGAACGAATAAAGTCGGAATAGCGTTTGGGAGCAATTTTCGAGTCGTTCTCAGTTGATTCTTTGTGTACAAGGATGTGTCGTACATATTCGGGGTAAAGTGCAGGCTGCAGATGCAGTATCGATCACCCCGCTTGTCCTTCAAGACTTTTTTGACTCTACTTTCAAGCTCTGCCGGTGTACATCCGAAATATGTGACCCATTCTCTTATTCGGTCTACAGTCTTGGGGGAATACATGCATTGTAGTGCCTTCAAATTTGTCATGGGTCTTCGAAGGGCAACCGGAAATCGAACATGCAGGCATTGTTGTAAATTCTGCAAAATAAAGGTCAACATTATTCGAAATTTATTTCGCATAAAAATGTGAGAAAGAAGGAATTAGACCATATATTGTTCAATGCAAGCTTTGTTTTGGTCACCACAGCAAAACCAGTGCAGCTGTATTATAGGATAACGTTCACAAACAATTCATTGATGTGACGAAAATCAGAACATCGGACGTATATAATGTGTGTATGTCGCAAGCATCCTGCAAGGTGAGAATCTGGGTATTCCCCACACACATGAAGTGACCTTAGAGGATTGTATGGATGCAGAGCGATCCAATCGCATTCAGAGGCGAATCCTTTGTTAATATCCCAACCAGTGGAATGGGTTCCCTGGTAATTACCCTGAAGCTGGAGCCAGAGGGTCTGCGTATGCCATTGCACATGAAGGGGAACACACCTTGCATTTTGAAGCTGGTGAGTTTCAGGTAGATGGGAGGGTGAAGGCAGAAATGTGTCCTAGGATGGAATGGCCTGGTGTGTTTGACCTTGGACTGGAGTTTGGGGCAGATATGGGAGGGTGGAGCATGGAAGGGCATTGAGGTGAAATGTGGTTTTGTGACTATCTATGAGCCTATCTTGCGCTGATGCTCTCCTTCTTTCTTCAATGTCTTAATTGGTGCACACCACTTCACACTTCAGTGGCACTGAACCCCTCATAACGGCGTTTGCTGTAAGAAAAAAAAAAACTATTTGGGGTATTTCCATGCTATAACTGAGGCAAGACGTTGTAGAATTACCTCTTTATTTGGTAGAACTAGTCTCACCAGTACCTGGTGAAGGCCTAATAAACAGTCCTCGAGGGCATGGCTTTGCTCCTCCCCGTTCACCTGTTCATTTCTCCTCCCTGCCACGTTATCACGTAGGGACGGAAGTGCATCAGATATGGCGCAGTACAGCTGCACTTTAAAGGGGCCTGGTTGATGCTACATTATCCCCATTTACCATGCTAATACAGTTTGTCTTAAAGGCCGAATTGCATCTCTTAATGAAAGGAAACCGCAATTTTCCCAACTGCAGAGTTAAAAAAGAGTGTGAGGGGTGGAGTTCTCTTGCCTTTGAGAACCAGAGCCATGTCCTAGAAAAAGGGCATCCAACCCCCAAGAGCAGCAGCAGACTTCCAATCCAGAGAGTGTGTCTGGAGCAGACTGTGTGTGAAACCACACTAATATTTTTAATATCTTTCTGGGTACACGCTACCTTTGCTGTGCTTAGTGATGGCATATAGTGCTATCTGCCTGCGTTAATAGATATAGTCTATGCTCTGGCCTGTTTTGAAGTGCTACACTTAGTTAGGGTTGGTATGCTTCACTGTGTTCTGCTATTCTACGCCATATCCTGTTGGGTGTTAGAAACATGTTGTTTAATGTTTTGTACTGTTGGTATCAATGTGTTCTTTTCCCAAAGCTAAATGAAAGTTAATTAGAACCTACCTGAGTTTGTTTTTTTTAAATTGCATTTGTATGCACTAATTCACTCTTTTTTGTGGGTGGGAAGGGAGAATGTAAGTTTCCTTTTTATACTAGCTAGTTGGGTCTTGTTATATTATGTTGAGGTTTCATTATACTGTTTTACTTTTAAAGGTCCAATTGCTGAGCATCTGGAAGCTGCCATAAGGCAGCAAGTAGCACTCGCCTAAATACGCCAATAAAAAAAGCAAAAAAAAGAAACACAAAACCGGAACTGACGGTAGGCCTGAAAATCTGTTTAGACATAACATTCTCATGATGCCCTATATTTACAAGCCACAGTAACTGCAGCCCAGATTGAGGCAGCTAGTCAAAGGCTGGATTATGTAAATTAACTCAAACACCCAGACTCTGCCTAAAAGGAGCCCTGCTTCCCTCCGCACTAGAACCATTCCCATAAAGGTCCTAGCAGAACTCTGGATCTTTGGAAGCCCAGACCAAGCCTCCTGCTCTCGGGTAAGCCGTGGCCGAAATCCTTGCAGAACCTAGCCATTCGAGCTTAGGGAAGTAAGTACAAGGGCTTTGCCCGCTGTATTTCTTGGACATTGTTTCAACATGCCTCGGCTCACCAGAATACTCGAAGGCTCCAATGACTCACCACTGCTGACCCAAAGGCAGTCCTTAAGGACTTTGCCCAGAAGCAAATATAAATAATCCTTGTGGTAACCATGACATAAATGAGGAAACGGAACAACCAGAGGTTGTTTTGCTTGCTTTTCGGCAAGCTTTTGCAAATTCCACAAATACGGACTTCTGGCGTACAAGCCTGAACCAAATGTTGGGGGGGCCTAGGGCAGTAAGTAGAAGGGCGTTGCCATCTTTGTTTCCTTGGTCCCGGCTCCAACATGCTTGGGCTCACTATGAGGCTGTGGAAGGCTCACAAGTCTGACCACTGCTGAGCAAAACACAGGCTTTGTGCTCCTAAGCACTTTGCACAGAAGCGCACACCTAGGGCCTGGTCAAGTATAACATCCTTGTAGTAAGCATGACATAAAATACAGACTGGATTCATAATCTGAATGCTGGTCGAGGTAATCTTGTCTGCAGACGATTCTTCCTCTCTTATTGCTGGTGAGGTTGACTGACTATATTGATTGGGTAGAACAAAGGGTAAACTTGTGTTTTCTTAAAGGAGTAGTTTATAGATGTTATTTGGACATGTAATGAGAAGGCAACTCACCCTGTGGTCGTTTTCTCACCCTGTGGTTGTTTTCTATCTGATAAGGAAGATGCTGCTGTTGGGTATCTAGTGTGTGAGTTCCTCCTGCAAGAGGCATTAAAGGTTCTGTTTAGGACTGTAATTGTCTTCCTAGTTTGAATAGCTGGTTGCTTGAGCTATTTTGTTATGAAGGTTATTTCATTGTTACAATGAATTATACTTGGCTCATAGTTTACAGAACCTAATGCTACTGCATACAAGTACATCGTCTCCTCTTCCCGCTCACCTAGCACTTAACTTATGTTCTCCCCAGGCATGCTTCATACATGTTCAACTCTTAATGCTGACACTCTAGTCAGCTGGCTTGGCAGACCCACTGCTCTCCCTTAATAAAGGGATTGTTTCTTACAAACAAATCTGATGAAAGCCACCATACTACTAGGGCCAGCTTGAGCACCTCCAGTCCATCACACAACCACTTTCCAGCAAACTTAATCTAGTTCTATGCTTTGTTATTTCTAGATTTTGCCATCACAATACAACTTTGCTGTGTATTACACTCATGCTTACTAATAACTTTTGACATTTGTGAAACCTGCATCCCTAATTCGACAACCATATCCTTTTGCTTTCTGATTCTGGTCATTCTATTATCTAGTTCTTCTTTCCATCACCCGCTCCCCTTCCTTTCCGCAGATTAAGGACTGGCAACACCCTGGTAGGGTCAATAATATGCCATCCAGGCAAGGCAAGACAAGGCCAGGCACCATAAGACCATTAGGGTGGTAATGGGCCCATTATAAACATTTGATCACATAACATACCTGCTCAATGGGGTGAGTACATTCTAGACTTGCACCTAGTGTGGTGAACGCCTCTCTCCAGCAATCTCTCCATTCTACCCTGTACCGTATCAAATACAGTTGAGTCCCATGATTAAATCTAATCCGATTGTATGCTTGGCTCCTCCATCGTTGCCCTTCTCATGCCTTCCTGAGCATCTTATCTATCCACTGCCCTCATACCAACTTTGCTCCTCCCTACTACTACTTCATGCGCTACCCTATGCCTCCTTTGTCTCTTTCCAGGTAAAGCGATGCAATGTCAGAACATATGGTAGGAGGCACTATATAAATGCAAGGTAACATAACTATGAGGGCATTCACCACTTCCTCATCAGCCAGTCCGCCACATTCCTTTGTCTGGTAAATCCTCAGATATCTTCTGTATCCCATCTTTCTAGTCATTTGTTGCATCTTCTATCGCTTTAGTCATGTTGGTTTGAATGATTTGCGGGTTTGTCTGTTTTTTCAGAACCGTGTTCACTTTCATTTCGCTAAAAGGTACTGTAACAAATCGATAGAAATGTGTCCCCTTCTTCCCAAGCGGGGAGTCCCATCCCCTTCACCGTGAGGCTAGGGAGGTCAGCCCGCTCGCAATATCCTCCCTAGGGGTTGAGGCAAGTAGGACCTCACAGGGAGAGCCTACCCACTTGGGGGACAAGGACTCCTGTTATCTTATAGGAAATTAGCATATCCCTTTAAATAAAAATTCTCAATCTACTGGGACGAGGAGGTTGATAGTCCTCAAAGCTGACGAGAAAGAGAGACAAGGACACACATAGTTTCAAACTCGATTGAGAACGGTGTGGGACGCCTGTGATACTGCAAACCTGAACAAAGAGAAAGCAGCAAGGCAGGAGCCTGCGGTGACAAGACCACTAATGGGAGGCTGTGGTGGATGCTCTTTCCACAAACAATTGCAGAGACCATCATAAGGCGCGAGCCACTATGTCCGGGACCAGTTTCTAAGAGCTAGCCCAGTTTGAGCCTGGGATTCGAACCTGTGTTACTATGCGTTGACTTGTTTCCAAGACAAACTCGTTGTCCCAAGCTGTCCTCCCGGCCTAATTTTTTTGCCCTCATTAATTGTAAGGTTTCCGTTTTTTTTACCATTTCGACCGGTCCACAATACATAAATACACATAAAATATAATCCATTTCTCAGATCAGTGCTTACAAAAAATGTAAATACCCCACTGAGAGGCCGGATGTATACAGATACCCCAGGATGTGGGAATCTATGCTGAGGGCAGGGAGGGTTGCCTTGGCGCAGAAGTGGCAGAGCCCGGTGCCCTCTTCCAAGGAGGACTGGCAGAGAAAATTAAAGAATATGTTCCTTATGGACAAATTAACTGCATTGGTTAATGACGACTCAAGCACATTCCGATAGAATTGGGAGGGGGTGAGACATTCATGGGGTTGGGATGTTCATTGACAACATGATGGCTGTCCATCCCCCGGGAGATGAGAAGGGGGACCTCATATATGGAAAAAGAAAGAACAGGCTGATGACTGGTGCAAGAAGGGGGCCCCATGCACCATCACGGAGGTGGAAATACAGACCATTTTAAGAAACCTCTTTGGCCTTGTCCTCGCGCAGAGCTGATGAAGTTACCTGGGATGTCCCAACGTTTTTGTGCACTATCGTTTGACTATTACCAGGGGTTTCAGTTCAAGGAAACCCCAGCCGGAGGGGCGGGGGAGTGGGTTGGGTAGGAGGGTTTGGGGGGGCAGATGTAACGGTCGCTATAAGAATATTGGAAGAGTAATTACATGACCACTCGGGGCAATGTTATAGTTTGTCAAATGCTAATAAAACTAAAGTTAAAAAAAAAAAAATGAAAATATACATATGCAGGAAATGTTAAGAACGTACGCCGATATAGATAAAACCAGACTTCAAGTTTGTTACAATTTGCTACCTCAGTCGAGCTCTATGGAGGTATTTTGCCACAGAGTGCACATCCAATTAATTGTCAGTGTCAAGACACAATGCAATTCTCTGAGGTCCCTCTGTAATAACCTGTGCTAAGGGTCTCAAACAACATTAGTCCAGCGAAGACTGGCATATTAAATAAATGAACAATGTTTTCCACCCACACTTTGCAGTAGCAACATTTATCCGAATTGACACTTCATCTGTTCAACAAGATTGCTGTAGACAAAATACTGATTCAAGTTTAATAAGAGCTCTTGCGAACTTGGGCTTTTGGTAATCCGATATCCTGCTGTTAGGCAAACTTGCTTTGGGAACACAACTATGAGTACAGGTGTAAGCAAACCACCCTTTGGTATAAGTCTGTAATACAGTTTTGGTAGCGTGTTGAGCAGCCAGGCTTATCTCAAGAGCGTAAATTTGAGCAGTAGTGGAGTTAGACAAAGATTCACAGTTACAGGTATTCAAATATACACTTACACTAGGTTTCTTCTATAACAATACTGTATTTATCAGTCAATTATAAAGCACTCATTAGAAGGAGGCAATATAGTAACACACAAATACGCTTCAATACTGTTTCAGAATACTTTTCAAGAGGAGTAAAAGGCAAAGGTTATTAGAACATGAAAGGTTACAATTATTCTTAGTGCAAATACTAGGAGTTCACCAGAAGAGTCAATTCAATAGACTAGGCCAAAGACAATGGGCTAAAGTCTTGGATAGGATAAAGCAGTTCTGGTAGTTAAATGGAAAAGTCTCTGCACAAGTTAGAAGTAGTTTGTTAAAAGAAGAATCATATGTTGGGTCACAAGCTGATTAGGCCAATGAGTTGCAAACGTTTCAAGCACTTTTACAGTGAGAGGTAAGTTCTCCGTCTTGTTTTACAGTACCTTACAATGAAGAAAAAGATGCAGCTGATGACTTCTGTTCCTGTGCCTCAGTCATGGGGACAAGAGGGAGGATGTCGGGGAACTCAGGTACTGGGAATGGTCAAAGCTTGAAACTGGCAAACTTCAATTTCAGTGGCCTTTTCGCGTTTCAGCTACCGCACTGGTAACACCGCTGGTCCTGGCTGTCAAGGTGGACTGTCATTGCTTCTGAGGTCCTGCACTTAGCTGAGGAGGGTCAGGCTCGGTCGGTCCGACGTCATGGGTGTCCGGAGGATCTTCCAAACACTTTAGGCCAGCTTACAAGTAATGCACACAATCTGGTGCCCCGCTCCCTGGCTCTATGGTTTCCTGCAGCACTCTGAGGAAATGCAACCAGCTCCGAGGTGGGTGTCCAGGTGGCTTACTTGGGAGTTGATTGGTCCTACCAACTCAAAGGGAGAAGTTGTCCTTGCAGGGCTTCTCTGTTGATGTGAACTTGGCGATTCAGACCTGCAGCAGGGCTTCAGTGGGCAAACCAACGATGCAGGAGTTGCAGCAGCCGTCCTTTTCAAGCTCTTCTTCAGTTCCGTCGTTCCAGTGGTCGATTCTGCCTTCCAAGCCAAGAGACGTGCCTTTTATTCAGTTCTCTCCTTCATTCTAGCCTAGCTGCCACTCACCCAGCAGGGTGGCTGTCCTTGCCGGAGAGTCAGTCAGCCAATCAGCACAGAGTGCATTTGCGTCTTCTAGGAGACTAAGCACAGGGAGTTTTGGGCACCTCCCACACTTCCTGACTACCCCAGACACTCTAGAGCCAGAGGCGGGTTTCATTCCTGAAGCCTGCCAAAGGCGAATTAACAAAGAGACCAAACCTGGTTTGGCGCGCAGAGAAAAACTCTAGAAGGACCTTTGCACAAAGAAATGGTGAAAAAAGAAGACCAGGACCTGTTTTTAGCAATGATGGCTGGGCGCGATCTTGAAAAACATAGCTCCCGTGATTTTAACGTTACCGAAGCTACGAATAGTTCAGTCGGGAAAAAATCATGGTAGTTCGTTGTAAAACCACTGCCACCAGCCATTCTGAGAGGAAAGGGTAGCATTTGACAGTATCCCCTATGTCTAGTTACTCATGTAACTAAGTAACCCCTCCAGTACTCTATTGTAAGATAGGGTGTGCTGGGTCTAGAAATGTACTAAGTAAATGTACTTAGTAAATGTACTAAGCGAAGCCAATTTCACTCCACTGTTCTGGGAAACAATAGTTGATCCCAGAGAAGGTATTTAAACCTTGGAAAATCTGTGTGTCACTGCACTGAAGGTGCTTTGTGACACACTTAAAAGATGATGCCTATGGAGTTGGTTAGACTCCATAACCAAAGAAAACACAGGGGTAAAACGCATATCAAAATACACGAGAGAGTGGGAAAAAGGCTCACACTCTCTCCAGGTAAAAAAATCAAGTCCTCAAAATACAGCAAAGTTACTGGGGGTCTCTAAGGTGAATTAGCACATGTGCTAACATCCGCAAGCCCAAACAAATGTTTAATTCCCCAATAATTAGCTAGGCTCTGGGTATCGCCGATATTTAACATTATTAGTACTTGACCCTTGGCATTACATTCTCTTATTATGAACTAATCCAATGGTCCAAGACCATTGAAGTATTGGATTAGACAAGGAGCTTATTCACTGCATGTTAGTTAGCAGCGGAACATTTGGGACATTAATTGAAATGGTGTGATCCCTGTTGAATTGCCTGTAGCACTGTGTGCCGATATGGTCTTCTCCACAGCTTCAGTACAATCTAAGCCACTTCTCATTTCCAGTGTATGGCTTCCTTGATCATCTGGTTTGCTATCTGTTCCTTTCCACTGGGATGGTACAGGGATGCACTTAGATTCCAAATGTTTTTCCTTCAGAAGTGTGTTTTAAAATGACCTTGCACTGGTGATACTTTGATCTTTAAACATCACAGTTTGGTTCTAGTAAAACACAGCCATGTCCATCTATTTCAGGTTTAACACCAAATGAGGGCCATCCCTCGCTGAACGGCATTGTTTTGTAAAATAAAGTCTGTGAAGAGCAGGGAATTTAATTTGTCTGCATGGCTAGCATTCACTTTGGAAACCTATTAACACACGCAAAGCACTTTAAAAGAAGCTCTCTCTCTCCTTTGCCTGGTGTCAGTTTCAAAGAACCAATTTCCCAAACCTATCCCTGTGTATAGAAATTGACCAGAGCTATGAAAAGCTTTCAGAAAGTTAATGCCAAAAGAAAATGGGTGCTACAGAAACCGCATCGAGAATCTCAAAATGAGCTGAAATCAACACGCGTGTGAAATCTGCTTTTGCAAAAGCAAGGAAATTGCTCTTTTGGAAGCCAATTGGGAAACATCCCAATATTTGCACAGAAACTGTATGATGTGTGGGGCTGGGGTGGTTTGAATGTATATTATATTTATTTTAAAAAAGGACTTGGGTTGTGGGGAAGAAAGAGAAAAAGATTTTTTTTTATTTTTTTTTAAGGCAGGCACTTCAAAGGCATCCAGCCTCCTTGGGAAAGGAAACCCCTTTACGAATGTGAGAGGGCCAAGGTGTGGACCTTCGTGACCTTGTCAGACTGGCTGGCATTTCCGCTGCAAGGGAACAATGGACCAAGGGGGAATTGGCACAGTGTGAGTTCCCGACCATTCAAACTGAAGGACTTCAAAGGAGGAGTCATGGCAACCCCTGTGCAAGCTGACCAAGGAAAGGCATTTGGCTGCGGAGTTGGACATGTTCCCAAATGTGGGTGTTAAATCCAGCCCATTTGAATTAAAACTTTACATTAAGACATTTATTGCAGTATATATAATAATCAGTAATGTTAAATTATGACAGTTTTTAATGCAATTTTTGTATAAGCAAGATGAGACTGTGGGTCGTCCTGGGATGTGGACAACGAGAACGGCATCAAAGAGGCATTTCTGGGGAAAGCGTACATGACATAGATGTAAAATGTGAAGAAAGTATGCCGGACACTCAGGCTTATGTGTAGCCATTTGTAGAATTTTAGCTAAAATGTTTCCTGTGAAAAACTGTGAAATGGTGCGCATCGGGCAGTGCAGCATCGCACATACTTGGCGTTTGCAATGACATATTCCTTGTAAAATATGGGATCTGCCTATCTGATTTTCAGGATGATAACGATTGTAAATATAAGGGTTTTTGTTCCATAACTTATTTTGGCAAAAGTAACTGTGGTGAAAAAAAGCACATCATAAAATGCACACACTAAAACTGATGTCTCTTCCCTGGAACCAATCCACCTGCAGGGAGGTGGCAACATCCACTCATTCAAGAGATTCAACATTCAAAAATTCACCCTGCAAGATTCCAGATGCAGGCAGAACCACCTATCCAGAACCTCCTATCCAGGCAGAACTACCTATCCAGAACCTCCTATCCACGCAAAACCACCTATCCAGAACTAAACCCTACAAAAATCCCAATAATTCATGGAGAAAGGAGGAAAGGCTGCTGACCCCTTTGGGAGAATCGAGTGATCAGACCTGTCTTTGCCCACCTGATGCATCCTGCTGTCCACAGTGACCATACTCCGGTTGCCCCACTGTTCCCCTAGAGGAGAGCCCGCCACTGCCCCAGTGGCCAGATCCTTGTCCTGCTACCCAGAGACCCGGTTAGCTGTCCAAACTACCCAACTCAAGTGTATTTTGTAAGTATTGCCCTCCCCAGTACCAGAAAAGCTGCATACACCGCTCTGTTACCTTGCATTCTGTCCAATCCTTTAAGAACACAAGTAACTTCCCAAATTGTCAGAATCCTCTATGTATCCTGTCCTAAGAAGAATCTGTGTTGGTCTCTGTGTTGGCGTAATTGTTTTCAAATCATTTCAGTCCTTTGTGTAAGTCCTTAGTACTATTTTTGAATAAAATTAATTAATTTCCCATAAGGATGAAAGCAGCACGAATTGGTTAGCATTGCAAATTAACCTCTTTGCGTGCAGTGTCTTTCTTTAATAATTTAGCCACTAAAATACAGTTGCAGTAGAACAAATCATGTTTCTAACAACCGAGTTTGCCCGTGAAATTGTTTCCATTCTAAAATCTTACTGTCACCCATAAAAAGTCATCCTTTCACTTCTCGTACCCGTTATGTGCCTTTTGTACCTCGTCAGAAAAAACGATTTCCGATGTTTGCTGTTTAGCTCATTTCCTAAGCTGTTTGCTTGTTTTAAACCCGTGAAAAATAAGAAATTGCAATTCTGCCACGGGTGATTTTCTTTTTGCTGCACTGCTTTCCTTTCCAAAGTCGATTTCCTGTATTCATGTTGTTTAGTACCATGCCTTGTAGCTTGAAAGCTTTCTTACCTCTTTAGCCCAGCCACACAAATTCCTGGCTTATCCATTCTACCCCACATGTAAACTGACCTCTAACTATCCAGTGAATTTCGAGTGCCATTTTCTTCTATATATATATATCATTTTTTTTTTTTGATGCTCATTTTTCAAGGGTTTTAATTTTGTTTTGGCCTGCCATTCTGGGTTGGTAGATCGAATTTTTAAAATCCGATTTTTCCCTCTTATATCTGACTCCTTGCTACTCCTTTCCACCCACACAACTTGGTTAACAGGGGTTTGGGGGAGTGTTGCAGGGGGAATGCATAACAGTTGTCCCATCTAAAAGTATGACCAAAACGTGATCTTGCTTCTATTGATGTATCTGATGTCAGAAAGTTAAATTAAGTGTATCCTACCATTTTGCTGTGTAATTATCACCAAATTGGTGATTGCTGCCCTATATTGAATCTTTTTGATTTTCATTTGAAAATAAATATTTTATTACACACTGGCCTGGTTCATGGTCCATTGCGACACGGGGTGTTTGTCAAGGGGATTTGGGGGGCGTTGAGACGGGTTGGCTGCCTTCTCAAAGCAGAATCTGAAATTAATAAAAGTAAAAGCGTTTTTATTGTGCGCCACATCCCTGGCCAGTGGAAAGAGTCCTGTTGCAGTATATTCTAGTAGAACAAGGGTGTACTTCTGTTCGGTGGCCATGTGCTTTAGCGGATCAATAGTGTATTCCTGCTTTCTCCCAAGGGACACCTGTCCATTCTACTGACCTCATTGTAGCTGTGCGTGCAAGGTGTTTGCCACCATCTTTACATGACGTGTCTTTCCATGTTGCCATCCATTCTCTGCCACCAATATTGTTCTCGCAGCCTACATATTGTTGGCGTGCTGCCCATGTCCTTCACATGCTAGAGACCGTGAGGTTCCTATGAGTGCTCTAGGTGGAATGGCTTCTGCAGAGCATACTATCTTCTGTGATTTCTGGTGCAACTTGGACATATGCTGGGTGGCAGATGCTTCTCTGATGACCACCCTGTCGTGGTGTATGTGAGGCTTAGCTGCATTGAGAAGTCTTTATGTGAGTGACTTTTCCCATTTTGTGCCGACATGTTGAATGATGTGTTTTCATCTGCCTCTTGTATGGATGTGACTGGCGTGGCACCTGAGCTTAGAATAATGTTGAGGATGAAGTACTGATTGAGTATTTCTGTCGACTTGCGGCGATGCTTTGCTAGTGAGGGCTCCGTTATGGTCGTGTGCTGGACAGAAAGGCCTTTTTCTGTGGAACATGGGTCTAACTTGATATTTTTTTCTCTGCTCTTCCCATCCTAGAATCGCTGGTTCTTGAAGATACATATATCTTCACCACTTCGGACCAGTACTTGAATGATACTTTGCTTCACCTGTATCCCAAAGGGTCTAAGCTGGTACATTCTTGTGGTGTTGAAACCACATCAAATACTCTTCTTGCAGTAAGATGTTGTCCGATCCTGAGTCAGCAAGACTGTTGGTTGATGCTGGCATTCATTCCAGGCAGATTCCGCCAGCTTTGTGCATGAAGCATATGTATGTAAGTTCTTTTTTCTATGTTTTAACGTAATCTAGAACTAGCCAAGTCTTTCAAGTATCCTACGCCGTGATACCTAGGGGTTTGGGCGTGTAACAAATGCAATAAATGCAAAAATAATAAAGCAATACATTGTCAATTTTGATTGTCACCGAATGGTTTACTGCGGGTTCTTGCCGTCCTTGATGCACAGTAGTAGTTGTCCCAGTTGTTTACTTGACTCTTTATTGTCTGAGGTACCTTGTACGGCTGCTACTGTTGGGCACTTCTTGGTGTTGCTCATTGATGCAAGCGTCCTATCTTGTGACACTCCATGTTTTCCTTTCATGTAGCTGTGCATATCCATCACTAGAAATGTGGTTTTGGCTGCCGCATGGAAACCTCATATGCTTGTTTCCTTCTGCTGTATTACGGAATGCTTCTGTGTTGGCTGTCTTCAGTGGTTTTGCAGCCTGTGGACAATATACCCTGATCTGATTGACGTTTGACTACACAATTCTTCCTTGATTTGGGCTTGCTTGACTTCTTTGAGCGCAGAGAGCATTCCATGGTTTTGGCGATGGCGATGGGCTATTCACGCAGGGGTCTCTGCCCACCCACAGTTCTTCCTAAAATTTGGTATTATGGCAGTTGACTATGAGTTGGTGTCTTGTGAGCTAGTCGGCCATGTTGCTAAAGGTACATGTGGTCGTAAGTTTCTTTTGAGTGCAGTAACCACGTAGGCTCTGGACTCTGATGGCGATTCCAGCCTAGTGTAGAACTTTTGTTGCTTTTGTTGGTAACTTCGCCAAACCTGTCTCGGCAGTGCTTCCTCAAAGGCTTCATCATGCATGGGTCCATCCGGTTTCATGGTTGTCTTCTAGGGCGACGAGGCTTTGTCCTTCGGACCCCAGGGCATTCGTGACTGGGGCAGACTGCTCTCTGCAGCAAATTCCGTTCTATCTATGGTTTCTATGCATGGCTGGAAAAGGGCTTTCCACTGAGCCGATGGTATGAACGGCTCCCCTCGAGTATGTAAAAGGCTGATGGAGGCGTGAATCTTTGCATATTGAAGACATGTTTTTCATGTTGCAGAAGAACAACCTTTCACGATGCAATGCCTCTTTGGTGCCAGTGACTCTGTAATGAGTGGAATGGGAATCCCCTCTCGCATCTCCTTTCCACTGTGGCACCTGGTGTAGCTGTGCCTCTTCCATCTGCCCATTCATCACTCTGCGCCACATCACGCTTGGCTGGGCGTGCTTGTGACGTGTTGCAGAACTGCAGCGCCTTAAACGGGCTAGTATGGCACCATTTCCCAACAGAACCCTGTGTAAAAGGGCAGTTCATTAGTAAACCTGTTGTAAAGCCCTTATGAACCTGTATTCAATTTCACAAGGAGACCGGTGCATCTCTGAGGAGCGTTTAGCCTAGTGGGGAAATTTACAAAGTGATACGCACCCCACCAGTGTCCTCTGATCACCTCATCATACCTCCTGTTTGGGGCTTCGGGGTCCTCCTAGCCCTTAGCCACAGTGAGGACCACTTGCTGCAGTGTTACACTCTGACATCTGCTTCATCTTTGCATTTCAGATAGCTTGGAGGCATGTGAAGGCCCATTTATTCGTGCTACCATGGTTTTAAAGTAAGCCTCTTACAGTGTTTACCATACACTACATGAAAATCTATTCACCATGAAAATCTATTCACCATCCATAGTTTCACCTTCATACAATAAGCTTTTCCTTTCGCCTAAATCAAATGATGCATGTTTATAATAAACTCGCAATGACGATTTCTCACAAACATACTAACATCAGCATAGCTGGAGATATCTATCTTCCTTCCATGCTACTTACTGTTCTAAGAGTTTTCTAAATCCTCCCGGAGATGTGTCCCAAATTCTCTCCAAGCGGAACTCCTTTTTCAGCCTGCAAAATTTGGCCTTCCATCTTCTGGTGCCTAGATTCCACTTCCTTTTTGTTCTGTCAGTCTACATTGTACCAGCCCAACTCGTAGTGTCCAATTTATCACAAGCCTTTTGAGGGAGGATAGAGTTAGTGTGTAACTCATTGCAGTTGTTAAACTGTTTTTTGTAATGGAGGAAGCACCCCGGATCCCCCTCTTCTGCAGCCGTATGTATTGTGGACGAAACTTTCCCGATTTCCCCCTTCTACATGTGCAGTAGAGCGATGGGGAGTGGGGGGGATCCCCCGTTGAAATGCAGTGAAACACTGTGATGAGTTGGACAGCTACGAGTTGTACTTGATCCGTCTAATCTTGAATTGCACTTCCCATCTCCCACTGCTTCATGTTTCCATCAAACCTATGCATGTCTCAATAGGAAACACCTTAGTATAAGGTAGCGGGGATCCCTATCTCTGGAAATGGTTTGACATAGCCCAAACTAGAATTATGATCTAAAGATAGTCCAGGTTCTATTGCTTATCGTACTCCATATTATTTTTCACGTCTCATATTTGCCATGTAAATTGGCCCCCTGTATGTAACGGGTCACTGTATACTAGACTTGTGATTACCACAATCGCTCTCAAAAATTCACCACCACGATTATTTTAAATCTTAATAATCTCCTTCAATTTCTCCAATAAGCTAGAGTCTGGGGCATCCCTGACTTTTAAATAAAAGGCAAATGATTTGACGTTTACTTAAAGCTGCCTGCATCGCTAACCCCAGTCCTGCTTTTACATATGTCCTCTTTGAGAGCGATTAGTGCCCTTCTAATTCTGTCATTTCTCCTACACCACCCCGCATTCCTGCCACATGAAATCCGTGGGCTCAATGTCTGTATGCCCAAAATAAAGGTAATCAGTATAGCTCTTGCACCTTTTATCGAATCTTCTTCAGTGTCCTCCATTTGAATTGGTGCTATATAAATAGACTAGCAGCAGAAGTGCTTGGCTTTGTGTAAATATCCACTAAATGTATTTTTTTAAAACTAATTTGTAAGTGCTTGAGTTTTGTTCTGTTTGTCTATTCAAAATACCATTGCTAACAGTAACAGACGCATTGGTGGTCATTTTTTATCAAAAATGTAAATTTGCGTTCAGGTGACAGCTGGTGTTCGCACTTGCATGCCTTTTGGATTCCATGCATGCAAATTCAACTTTTGCAAGGCCGTGAGCAAAAGAGAAAAGTCAAACCAGGTGAAATCTCCTTTAGTCCTCACTTTTATGCTACTCCTTAAAAAGGAGTCGATGCTGCCTGCAAATTGCATTTTGCAGATGGCATTTACCAGTGGCTTCCTGTAGAATCCACCTGCTTTTTAGCAGATGCTAAATAGAGGCGAATTCCATGGGTAGCCGAGCCTGAAAATGTCTTGACGGTTCAAAAGCAATTGACATTCAAGGTGGAGGAGGAAAGCACGTTGAAGATCTTAACTCCGCTTCGTGTCCCTTTTCCGCCTTGCAAGAAAATGAAAATGTGGGCAGTGTTAAATGAAGGCATAAAAGCATTGCCCTTGCTTTTACACCTTAATTTCCTGATCCAGCAACATAAAATGACTCCGCATTTGTTATTTAAGTGGTAACAGAATTGACTAAAAAATGAACTTCCCGAAAAGATACTGCAGAAAACCTTGATGAAAGATCACTAAAAAAATCATCTGCCTAATCGGTTCCGTAGCAATGCTGAGGAGTTGGAAATGTCTACTCTTCTAGAAGTACCTCCATCCAGCGGCATCCACTTACTGCAAGTGTGCAGAACTTATATTAAATATAAGGATTTAAAAAACCTTGCTGGCTACAGTAAAAGCAGTAAAAGCATTTTTTAAAATGTTTACTTAAATGTGTTTTCCATTACTGGGAGACTGGTCATTTTGGGCTAAAAATGATTTCTGTCTTGGTCCTAGGTGCCCCCTCCTTTGGTTTGGAGCTATGGCTGCTGCATTGTGGATTATGGTTGACAAGAAAGCCTCAAAATGAACGAAACCAACGTATATGCCCCCCGCCCCGCTACTCATCCCCCTCAATGCTAGGCAGCCTCCGTTTCTTCTGGTTGTTTTTGGCCCTTCCTAGGCTCACTATTGACTATACTGTTTAGGGCTAATGAGTTGTAGGGCAAAACAATCTGGAGAGCCACAGGTTGCATATACCAGTCTTGACCTTTGCATTTTTTATGCTCCCATTAAGCAGAGCCAGAATTGATGCACCTTGGGATTTGAGCTTGTTTGCAAATGCAATGTGAAGTGATTTTTGGATGGCGGCCTCTTGGTGCTCAGTGGCAAACAGTTTGACTCCAATTGTTCGTTTTAATGATCTAGGGACTGATTCACAGAAGCGTTTCGTAATGGTGCAATGGCATAGGAAAACGCTCTGTGAATCGGGTCCCTAATCTGACTATCAAACTCTGGAAATAATGGAGACGTCGATGGAACTATACATAGACGGACGTCTTCTATAGCACTGCCTTTGTATCTTTTAATGCTAGTTTCTCCTTTTTTGTGTGGCTTTAAGGCATCTTCGTTAATGACAACACTTCGGCTCTACCTGCCATGGTATACATTGTTATTTATTGTTTCTATGTATTTACTATTTATCCTATGTACTGCACTTCCCATCCCCCATCCCCTTTGCACTTTTCCCCTTCCCCACCGCTGCTGCACTTGCGCAATCTCAAAGTCACCTGGCCTAGTAAGATCGTTGTCTCTGTCTTCCCTCTGTTCCCCTCCCTTGTTGCGCCTTGAAACACTTGTGTATAGGCGCGTTATAAATGCCATATCATATCATACAGGCCAGTGTCTTATAACTCCTTGCTCAAATTGTGGTTCAGCTGCAGCCCGTTTGTCTGTGTTCCTGTGTGTGTACCCTTGGAGCTGGGCTGGACATCAAGTCTCTCTCTACTGGTTTAAGCAGTGCCTTACCATATTCAATTGGCCAGCCTGTCTGTACTGCCGTGACCCGTTTATCCTCTCAGGGATTGATATGATAGGTTATTTATAATGCACGTAATATCCAGAGATTTCTAAGCGCAGACCCGGGGATCGAACCTGTGGTGCTCTGTGTCCTCTTGCTTCCAAGGCGAGCACGTTGCCCCTGAGCTATCCTCCCGAGACCCTGAGCTATCCTCCCGAGACCCTGTGCTGTGCAATGTGATGGTCAAATAAGGTGAGGACCGACCAGTGAGAGACTGTGGGAAAATTAGCCAATTAAAATGGAGTAACACAGAATGTTGAGCGTGAAAGCTGTGTCCCTGAGAAGCATTGATATCTGGAGCCTGTTGGTTCTAGTAAGGGGTGCCCATGCACTAGAGGTTTCCCTTAGTAAAACTGTTGGGGGTGCTCTCAAAATACGTGGGGAAGGAGCCCCTAATCTACAATGCAGGGATTTTCTAACTCTATTCGTATGGCTTCCTGTTGAGGGAGGGAGCATGCCATGGGGGTAGCGCATGTATTTCTCCTGTCGCGCTGGGGCATCTAATCAGCTGATGGATTGTTTAATAGATTCATTAGAAGATTAATAGCAGTTTTAATTGGCAACTCCTACAGTTGGGTGGGCCAACCCTAAATCATTCCCTTTTGAGGTAAAGTAAAAACATACTTTATTGTGTTTTTTGCCATAAAAGCAAAATGCATAACATCACAACCAACGACAAACCCTTAAAATATCGTAAAAGGAATTGGTCTTCAATCATGGAGGGACTACCCATAAAGCAACGTCCCGCCAGTTAATGAGATTTATACTCTTGTCTCAACATTTGGGATCTGCTCTAGAGTACTTTCCACCCCCCCACCTGCTGATGGAGGTACATCAAAGGCACTACTAATTGATATTTTATTTCTATCGCGCTCGTACACAAGCATTTCAGAGCGCGACAAGGCAAGGGAGGGGAACAGGGGAGAACAAAACAATCTTACTAGGCCCAGTGACATTGAGAACGCGCAAGTGCATGGAAGGGGGGAGAAGTGGAAAGTGTGGAGCAGAGGAGAAACCGATAAATAATAAAGAATGAAGGCAACAAACGGTGGTAGTGCAGCCAGCAAGTGGCAAGTGCTGGGTTTAAGGCAGCAGACAGGGTAGGTCTGATAAGTGCAGGAAGAAAAAGGAGGGGGGAGGGACTGTATGGGTACTGATATAGACCCCCCAGTGCAAGGGGTGGCCCGGAGGCAGTGCGGGATGGTGGCAGGGTGAGCAGGTACCTGGGCATGGAGGACAGAGGGTGGCCAGGTGCACAGTGCCAAGAGGGAACAAATCGGAAGGGGAGCACTCAAGTGGCATGCCCCCTGGGTGTTCCAGGGTTGTTTGCATAGTATGTAGGTGATATTTAGTGCCACCAATGGAATTCTACATGGGAATCTTGGAGTACACCTGTATTCTGATGCCATTTTTGTCCATCTTTTGAGCATTCCTTAAAGTTTCAAATGGGAGTGGGTGCATGGCCAAGCGCATGTATGGTAGTGCCGAGTTTCGACACACTGGCAAAGGTTTATGATCAGAAGTCAGAAAGGGCAAATAGTATTGTGTCCCAGAGATTCTGCTGCTTGAATATAGCACAAATCAGACGAGCACAAGCTGAGACCAGTCTCTGAAGCGTGGGGCCAAGATTCTAACCTGTGATGCTCTGTGTTGTCTTGTTACCAAGGCAAACACGTTGCCACTGAGCTATCCTCCCAGCCCTGTAAGTTTATATACATGTTCTCAGCCACCCTAGAGCATCCCATCGGGTTATATTTATATTGAAAGCTCCATGAGCTCGGGTGACCATATTGTTTTGCCCCTTTCTTGGATACCTACAGGTACTGCGCATAACCGCTCATGTCTACAGGGGTCGCTTTCTATTTCACCAGTCATAATTCAATCCCAACAAGTGATATTCTGTCATTACATACATGCCAACATACTCTATTCCAATTGGGCTGTGCTAGTTCATTCTGGGTTTTTATTATGCAGTCTAAGAATTATAAATGCTGGATTTTACCATTATAAATATTGGACCACAGTTGCCAAAATGCAGAGAAAAAAATCTGACTGAGCCGACGATACCTCCATGGTATGGGATATGTTGGAATGTATGCTATTGGAGCAGAGTGAAATCTTGTGTTCTGTCAGTTGGTCACCATGGAAATCGGAAGACCAGTAGAGCTGTGATACTCTAGTCATTGACAGGCCACGTGATCCAGGAAAGCCGCTGGTGGTTCTTCAACTCTTTCTAACTTTTTAGGAGCTCTCCAGATTTTCCTGCTTGTCACTATGCCTCTGAAAGAGGGGTTGGAAACTCGGATAGCTAGTATTAGTCAGTTGTGTGCTGCACATGCGGCAGCAAGCTTACACCATAAGCGTGGACCCTTAAATCTTGTAATGTGAAGCAGTCTTATTTTATAGTAGTCTTAACTGTATTGCGTCTGCCATTTTGTGTGCTGACTTGGCACATGTAGGACGGTATGTGCCACGTTGCTCGTTTTTCCATGATATTTGAATACAGCAGTGTGTGTGTGGGGAGGTCAACAAGGGGGGGGGGGGTGATTGATAAGCGATTGAAAGTTAATTCTTACATTCTTCCCTCAGATATTGGTGATGCTGACGATTCCTTCAGTGGCCTCGTGGCTTCCACATTCGGCCAGAATGACGCAGAACCTGTCTTCAGTCGAACCCTCTGGGATAGAAGTTCGGTCATCACAAGGATATCCTTGAACACGGAAGCCAAAGGGACTTTGGTTTGCAACTCTAGAGCAGCAGATATCGCCCTAGACAGCTCGTATCACCGGACCCCTGCCACCCCTCTAAAGGAGACCCTGAACAATCTCAACTTGCCACCTCCAGTGATCCCCAAGAAAATCGCTGAGCTTGGATGCCCTCGTGGGACGAGTCAGAGCACATCTGATAGACTACACGGGGTACAGAACAACTCTGTCACAGAGACATTGGCAAGGTTTGAGTGTTTTGACTGCCACAGGTCCTACCCTAAGTTTTCTGGCCTCGACGAGCATGGGCAGCTGCACTGTGAGCTGTGCTCCAGGAAGAGTTTCAGTTGCAAGTACTGCGAGAAGGAATATGTCAGCCTGGGTGCTCTCAAAATGCACATCCGCACCCACACGCTGCCCTGCGTTTGCAGAATCTGCAGCAAGGCCTTCTCGCGGCCCTGGTTGTTGCAGGGGCACATCAGGACACACACCGGTAAGCAGGAGTGAATGCTTATTTGGCCTAGACATTAACATTGAGTGATGCTCGAAACTTGGTAGTGTGTGACGGCTCTATGGGAAATCTACATTGGATAGAGTACCCCTTATCTTTCATTATAAAGACAATCGAAGTCACCCAGGAGTTCCATGACCAAATAGAGGAACAAGGCCAAGTTTGTTTATAAATAACATCTTGGAACTCTGAGGTGACTTTCAGTAAGCAAGACCGTACTGTCGTCCATTTTAAAACCAGATTACCCAATGATAACATTTGGGGGTCGTGGGGAGAGGGGAGGTTCAGCGAGCGGGAAATAGTTGGTAATCTCTCAATGTACATACAGTGTGTGCGAGGACAGGAGGAAAGTGGTGATGAGTGAGGATGAATACTGAGGAGTAGGAATGATGGAGAGAAGTTATAAAGGCACCATCAGCCCACTCTTCCATTTAGAATAGTTTACTCTTTATCAATTTGTCACAGGAATGGATAGTTTATATTACTTTTTCCTTTCATATTGTTTTGCTAACATCTTTGCAGACCAGGTTATGTTGCACCTCCTCAAATCGGGCTTAGCAAAAGGAAATCAAATTAGTCCATTCATGGATTCGAGGTCTTAATCATGCCTGATTTGTTTTATTGAGGCAAACCATGAAGGCCGGTCTCAAGACCGAATACCAGTTGAGCTTGTAATGTAGAGAATGGGCAGTATAATTTAAGATTGGAATCTACTGGAATAGAAAAAATACATGTCCTCGGTTGGCAGAAGCTGTTGTGCGAGAGTTGTCCATTCACACACACCAATCAAAGTCTACTCTTTTCATCTCCACCACCAAACTTGTCCAGAGAAGTGACCGACAGCCAACCTGATCATAACAATGATGCCTTGATTCAGGACGTTCTGTTTCCTTATTGAAAAGTGGCTCAAACTGCCCCTCATGCACTGTGGAATATCCTGACCAAAAGGGAGTCCGTTTTTAAGTCCCTATGAACAGGGACAGCAATTCCCCCCCCCCACCCCTCCCCATATTGTCTGGAGTAGCGGAAATGGCATCATACAGCTAATGACATCACAGGAAATGATCTCTCATGACCTTTGAAACCGAGTGTGCCACAGGAAGTGATGTTGCATGAACCTTGACCTTTTAGGAAATCACTGGGCGAAATATTACTCAGTTTGTCTTTATGGTTCATTCTACGATTGTAAGTCCATGCTTTCAAGGATACATTCTGGGTATGTTTCTTGCAAGTCGCTTGCTGCCGTTCATCTGGTTGTCTTTGCTTTCTTGGACTTAATGCCTTTTCCGTTATAAGTGAAGGCCTACATGTCCAAGATTGCAAGGAAGACCTGGGCATGTTTGCATGTATAGTTCAGTTTACATAAAATCCAAGCCTACCTCTCTGCTGGGTCTCCACGGCTATGGCCCGCCTAAGTTTCCCGGTATCCCACCGGTTTTACTGGCGGGATACCGTCAAACTGTACTACTGTTTCCTCCACTTGGTCTGCTGGAATTATGGGCAGATTCCAGGTGGCTGAAACGCTGGTGAATCCAGATTCCATGAATTCCCATAGGATTCCATGGGGGGATTTACTGGTATTACCGGTCCGGTAATACTGGCATTTTTTTTTGCCATTTGGATGGCGATTATACCTCCAGCCCTTCCACCCTACCAGCCAACTTCTAGTTGGACGGTCTGGAGAAGTGCTGGTACATGTTATTGCCGGCACTTTATTTCTGGACCAGCCAATTTATGAGGCCCCATTTCATTATGCACTCTTTACTAGCTTTGAAACTTCCTGCAGGACTATGCAGACCTAACATATTGAGGCAAGCATGTCCTGCTATTGTTCTGTAGCTTTCTTTTATATACTTTTTTTTTTTTTTTTTAATAGACCACTGTGGTAAGCAAGAAGCCCTTTTAGATGTTGTTTTCTCATAATCCATTCACTGTGCTCGAGATAAAGAGGAAGCAATGTTAGGGCCGTGCAGGCTTGTCATTATGGCCTGCACAAAAGTAGCGGAACCCAGCATTTCGAACACTGTCCCTGCAACCTCTGCGCAAGGGGTTGCAGTGGCATGGGAACCAAAAGGATAGCTAGGGGTTTGAGGCTGTGTATCTAGCGAACCTCAAATGACGTCCCTGCCTATGAAAAGGGCGTCATACATTGCCCTTTCCTACTCCTTTATGTATACCTGGTCTCTATATAGCACAAACCTAGCATAAGGGGGATACAGTGATGGGGTCCAATAATATGGATACAGTTAGGATTGACACTTAAGGATGCCTGGAAGGTCAAGGAAACCTTTTCTTTTTTTTATCAAAGTATTTTTATGACGGTTTTACACATCAAATCTACCGTTAACATCAGCTGTATTCTTGCCAATTCCACTTCACTTTAACAAAGAAATGGCCTCAAGTGTATTGTAGTCTTTTTCGAAATGATAGCTAAACGTACAACTACAATTGTAACCCGTTCATTGCTATGTCTCATCTCTTCATCCTTTTAATCGTATGTTCTGTATTACAGGGGTGCCAGAGGAGGGGCAATCAACTATTGCTCCTGCCGTATTTACATCACCCCTCCCCCCCCCCCACTCACTCCCCCCTTTCTCAACGGGAAAATACTTTTTCTTTGATATCCTAAATCAAAAAAAGGGCTCTTTTTATGCATCTCCATAAAGGGCCGCCATTCACCCATAAACGTTCCTGCATAATCGGGCACATACGTCAACTTCTCCATCATAACCTCCCAAACCTTGAGGAGGCAGTCTGACCTGCCTGGGAAAGGTAGAGCCTTCCATCTTTGTGCCACTCTCCCTCCTAGAAGCAACGTTTTCCACATTCTAGGAAATTTTATCGTGTGCCTATTCTTTTGATGGAATCAATATCATAGTGGGGGGGGGGGGAGGGGGTTCTCAAGCTTTCTCCCATGATTTCTTTGCTGCAACTCAGCTTGAGTAAATCCAGATGAGGGGGCATATCCCCCCTCCTCTGGCCTTCGCTTGTCTGTATTGGTGCCTTTGCCATATTTCCCTCTCTCTGGGTATTTTTTTTAATGCTGTGTAATAACACATTCACAACATCCATAATGGGGACGCTCACAAATGGGTGTGCATCGAAGTAAAGACCTATATCACTGACGGAAATAGCAAATGCCAAATTTAGGGAACTAGGAATAGAAATCAACCACAATAGAAGCACTCCATCAATGACCAATGTTGGACTGAAACAAACTGACTGTACCTTGCTAACAGCTGCAAGCCACATATTTTGCTTCCTACACCATCCCAATAACGCAGAAGTGAACAAATCCAATGTTTTCGAGGAAGAAGTGACCAAATGGCTTTTAAAAAATGTTTTACCAGGAAAACATTAAAAAATAATAATAATAAACTATATGTGGGATAAGGGATATTAATAAAGGGAGGGGGGAAGGAGGCAGGCTTGCAGGGGTCTTGGTCCCCCCCCCCCTCCGCAGTAAACCAGATTTGGTCACTTCACTCTTTCGAAAACATGGATTTGGTCAAATCACCTACATCCTACCCATCCATGGCCTGCAGTGGTGGAGACAAAGTTGCATGCTGGGTGGTGTAATCTTTAGAATAGACGAGCATACTGGCTGCCACTATCTTAGACTGGATTCGAATTAAAAGATATTTCTTAAATGAAACTCCAGAGCTTCTAAATCGTATGACTAAGTCCCCTGCCTGATCTTGATGGTGGGGTCACCAACAAGGCAATGTGCCACCACAAGTCATGTGATTGGGGGGGGGCAAAGGCACCATGGGGAGGATCACTGGGGGGCAGGGGGCCTCTGCCCCTACACCACCCTCACCATGCCAAATGCCAGGGGCTCATCACATTTCCGCTTTAGATGCTACTGTCCGTTTAATGTAATTGGAGCTGCGATCCTGCAGAGCTGGTATGCTCTACTGCCCCTGCGTGGACCGAGAAATCATTCATGAAACTACAAGGGGAAAGAGTGGGACCTGAACCAGAAGAATCCCCCGGTCACCTTATTACACCTAGGACCAGTTAGGCTAAGGGAGTTCACCCGAAGGGTAGGGCCATGGGGTGGCAAACAGAGGATCACACAACCAGGGATGAGGAGGGGGGGGGGGGAAACTAGCCGGCCCCAACTCCCACATCAGAACTGTAAGCCATCTTGAGGGTTGGAACCACCAGCTAACCACTGATCACTTATTGTAGAGAGAGGGTGGAAGGCTGGGTTAAAGCCCTATAAAAGGAAGGGAATGTGGCAGAAGGCTGCAAGGGGCTCATTTAGAGATGGCTGCAGGAGACCCGGGAGACCCAGGAGGGCTGGGGTAAGTGGGAGATAGGAGGCTGGTGGAGGGGACCAATGGGCAGGGCTAAGGAGAAAGCAGGATGCTGGAGGAGAGACTCAGGAAGCTGGTGGCAAGCAAAATCCAGGAGGATGGGGAAGAAAGGAAGAGGTGGATGAGAATTGGGTGAATTGCTCCAAGGAGAAGAATGAGGTGCACAGAGGAGCCTATGCTGAAGAGGCGTTGACACTGGATATATGGGTGCTGGAGGATTAGGTCAAATTAGTTAAGGAGAAGGTGGTGAGAGTAAAGGGAGGGATCGCTAGAGAGGAGGTGGAGAGGAAAATTACCAAACTTTGGTTAGAAGAGGAGGATTAGAAAAAAGGAGAGGAACACTACCAGAAGGTAGCAAAAGGAGGCAATGAAGTGAATACATAGCAGAAAGAGGAGAAAAAGAGGTTAGTGTTTCTAGCAGAGACGAGGAAGTAATGTCAGACCATGATAAAGTTAGTGCTGTCGAGAGAGGGACTAGACCCAATCCTGAAAAGGGGAAATGTGTATAGGGTACATCCGGGGTATGTAGGCAATGGCTCTCAGATGTTTTGGACCATGACACATGTGAACCCTTACCGGTGAATGTCTTTGTTAGGGATGATGGGAGTTGTACTCCAAAAGATCTGGAGAAGCAAACGTTACAGACTTCTGGGTTAGAGGAATACGTTTGTGGTGAGAAGGCGAGGCGGGACTGGATTTGTAGGAGTTTGAGCGAGGCCTGGTAAGGGACAAGTACACCACGCAGGGAGGGCTCCTGCCCTCCTATACTTCAGGGCCTTAGAAAAGCCAGATTCCAGGCAACACTGAGTACTGAACCCGCCAATAGATTTCACTCCAAACCAGATAACTTGGAGGATGACTTCTTACCATATCCTCGCTACAAAAGAGTCCCAACCTGAAACTTCCAGATATTAGACTGAGAATTTGTAAAGACTGAGATTGACAAGGAGGGAACCCGGGAATCGTGAGAAATCTTTTATTTGGAATCCTTTGTGTTTGCTTGGTTTAAGAGGAATTCTGAAACCTTTCATTTGGATAATTTAGGGACTTGTTGGCACACCCTGCACACTCTTTTCACTTCTACTTTGTAAGGTTAATACTCCTGGAGAAATCAGGACCAAGGCATAGCCAGAAATGAAGAACATTGTTTTGAACACTTTGTACTTAACTGAGGGACACTGGCCTTTGAGTTAATACGAGAACAAATAGCACTCTGCTAGATTACCACCATGACCAATAGTTACTTTTAAGCACGTTCTTAGCACTAAAGGACTTAAGTTTGGTATTCTCCACTAGGATACCACAATAAAGGTGTGAAAATATTTGCTTCCACTCGACTTTGTGACAGTCACTAGAGAGTATGTCGGAATATCTGTAAGCAAAGCCCAATACTCCAGATGCCCCTAAATGGGCCTTCTCGTGGTGGGAACTAGAGCAAAGGGAGTACATTGTGACCTTGTGTAGTTTTATTTTTGTATGTATGAATATTGTTTTTTTTTCTGTCATTGTAAGATTATGAATAATCGATGGATTATGCCTTTTCAGAGTGCACAGTCCTTCTAATTGTATTTGGCCATTTACGAGTCTCTCTGCCTTTTCTTGTAGGTGAGAAGCCCTTTGCCTGCCCTCACTGTAGTAGGGCCTTTGCTGATCGCTCCAATTTACGAGCCCACCTTCAGACTCACTCGGACATCAAAAAGTATAAGTGCCGGAGTTGCTCCAAGACTTTTTCCCGCATAGCTCTGCTCTGCAAACACCAGGACACTGGTTGCGTGCCAGAGCCGCCACGGTTCCCTCTCACTATGCCACAAAACATCAAGTGCTTAGTACCCGGGCAAACGGGTTAGCTCTGGGGGAACCGGAGCGAACAAATTACTCATGTTCTTTTGGAAGAATTATTCTTTATTTATTTTTTTCCGTACTAACTGGGGACTTATTTCGTTCTGTTTTTTTGTTTGTGTGATTTGAAGTGCTATAGGAACATTAACTACTAACACACGAGTGTATTTTGTTTGTAAAGGGGAGTTTGGTATTACATACAGACGCACTAATTCCTGCTCTATGGCCCACTTCCACATTACTGAATTGAAAACAAATAAATCTTCTTTACAGCTGATTCCTGTGGAAGCTATTGTCTTGATTAACCACCAAACGGAAGCTGGTCAGCCTTGGGATGCATGTGTACTAAATGCAAAATCGATCCAGATATGTACATCGATATTTATGGCACACTGGAAAAGTAGTCGTGTTGCCACTAGATGTGCGTGTTAAGTTGAAACCTAAGAATGGTTGACTTTACAAAAATTCTATTGTAATAACATTTGACTTGTTACATTTTCAAGATGTCCCAAGCAAAGTAACTACTTGCCAAAGCCCTAGGACATGTATCCTGTGGCCCAAGGTGCCAACATGTTGAGAATCCCATAATGCGTAGCTTAGAAACGCACTTGTAACTTTGCATACCACTTAAGTTCTATCAACATGAAATTTGGGGAAAACACTTAAGGTTAAGTGACGTCAAGGTGCAAGTTTAAAGCTACAAATTCCCTTAATCGACCAGATGTTGGAAGCTATACCACCTTCAATCCGAGCTGCCCCATTGAGCAGCCCATGGCCACGCTGACATCACTTATGACCTAATTGATGGAAACTAAAGCATAGTGATGACATGACTGTCTTTCATATCAGCACTTGGGGTATACATTGCATTATTGGTAGTGCTAATTAGAAGAACTAAAAGTGAGCGAGAAGCAGTGGTTAAATACAAATACTATTTATTTGATTAGGACTTGCATTCCCATTGCTTGCTGACTGAGGACTGTTAGAATCTGCTATCGGAATCGGGATAAAACGTGACATTAATTCTAAAATTATAAGTGTCTAGTGGGATTTTTATTTAGACATTGCATATCTTTCATGTTCATTTGTAATTGGCATTACCAGTAATGCCATTGATGATGCCATGAGTAATTTCATCACGGACATTATCAGGGATATCATTACTATGCTGTAGTTTCCAGCAAAAGTCATTGATGATGAGGTCTGTGTTCATGGGCTGCTCTACGGGGCAGCCCTGAATTATGGCAGAGTAGCTTCCAACACCTGCTAAATTTCAGGGATTATGTTGCATTAAACTGGTACCTTAACGTCACTTCAACTAAGGTTTTTTTGAGAAACTTCAAACGTTGAACTGATTCACCTTACTTGTCGATTAACTACACTTCTTCACTGGAAAAAAGATGTATAGTGCTGTGACCAGCGCACTGTATGATATGATAGGTTATTTATAACGCGCTGAATACCCAGAGGTTTCTAAGCGCGGACCCAGGGATCGAACTTGTGTTGCTTTGAGTCACCTTGCTTTCAAGGGCAGCACAAGACTGTAGTTGAGTATTAGTTTCACAGGAAACCAGATAAATGAATAAGTTTTGACTTGTATCATTTTGCAAACAAATTAGTATTCATGGTACCCCCTCAACGCACCACCCTCAGACTGGGAACTTTGGGAAAGATCTGTTAAAAAAAATAAAGTTATTAAGGAGGTTAAACGGTTTATCAAAAGCCCAACTAAACTGGACGTTTTGGGAACGAAGTTATTAAAGCATAAAAACGCGGTTTTCAGCCTACTGTTTTATTTTCCCATAGAGAGAAAAAGTGCAGTTTTTGAACAGCTGTAGCGTGAAAACTGCTGGCAGATTTGGATCAAATAAGAAACAATTTGGGCACAAAGCATTGACCTAATTTCCTTGACTGGTTTGGGGTAAATCCATCCAGTAGTGTTTAAAGTATTCAACAGAGACAGGGTGCCTCCTGTGCCTTGTATCGATATTGGTGCTTTGTAGCAGCGATGCTAATCACTTTTGACTTGCAGGGAGGATGTAGATGACATTTTTCTAAACAAAGGGATTGTCAAACTGGGAATTTTGACAACCATTCATCAAAAAATGAAGTTAAGAATGTTGTGTAGTTGCCACCATTTGTGGATCCAAAAGATATATTGCGGGAACATGTACGGTGATCAAGTCCTGAAGGCCATGGCTAGTGACCTGTTATAAATAAATAAATAAAAAGATTGTATAACAAAACCCTTGAAATTAATTGAAAAACTTTATTTAACATGCAGTTAAGTTTACCAGAATGAATGCAACAAAACCTTTGAAATTCAGTGGATGTGGGGAGTCCTGAACAGCTAAACTCGCTGCGTTCCCGTTGCAAAGCACATGAGAACACACATTATAAGAGAAGGGATTGACAATGACATACAAAATGGCATTATGGGGGACATGCCATCAACAGGAGCATGCCGAGTTAAAGCTAACTAAAGTTTTTTTTTTTTTTAAATTAATTTCAAGGGTTTTGTTATACAATCGTTTTTAACATCACAACTATAGTTTATTTTCTCCTGTGTGTGCTTGTGATATATAATATTATATATCTGACTATTGATGTGCTCTAGTCCTAAAAATCAGGTGTCGGGTATGCAGCGCAACTAGTACAGTGAGGTCCTACTCATGACCCCACAAAATACAAGAACTAACAGATTGTGCTAGTCACGCTCGCCCTAACAAATTGTTATAAGTGAGATTGTCCAGTATTCTTCTTCAGAATTCTTGTTTTAATGTAGTCCACTCTTTCAAGGCTGTTCCCGTACAATAGTCGCATAAAACAGTATTGGCATGTTTGCAAATAACAGTAGGCAAAGTTGCACATCGGAGTCAGTAACATAAAGCAAATGGATGTTCCAAAGGGATTATATATAATATATATATTCAGAATTAATGAGTATGGCATGTTAACCGATGGATAGAAAAGGGAAATCCAGAACAAGGTCTGGGGTTGGCAGCAAGCAATCACAAAAGTAACCATTCTGTAACATATTTGCCAGTGACTGTCAAACAATACAATTGTGTCCAAATAAGGGAGCCATTGCTAAATGCTGTGAGAATAGCGTTGGGCATGGTGTTGCCAATCTCCATTGGTCAATGAGTGGCTGTTCCTCTGGAATGAAACAGGATGAATTCCTGATGCATTCTAGCTGTTGGGGAGCATGATTCTTGAACAATACACTTTAGTACATTAAATAATTGAGAGGCATGTTTTGACAGTCACTGGCATGCACACACATAGGCAATTATATGAAGTAATGAGACACTCCCCGCTCATGGGAAGACTAGTCCCATTATCACATTGCATGTGAGCATTTTGGGTGCTTCATTTTTGACCCACCTTAGATATAGGTAAAACTTTTTTTTTATATGTAACTCATGAGTCACCTGTAACCTTAACTCAAGGCTATCGTTTTTGTCTCTAATTTGAGACACAATTTAGGCAAATATGTTAAAGAATGGTTATCGACTTCGTTGTGGGTGCTCTTAGTCCCCACCAAAAGCATGTCGAGTGTATAGCTCCTCTCCACCAGCTTCCCCTCAGATTTCAAGCGTCTTTCTAGCTGGTGGGATTCCTCGAGTTCTTCTCTTCACTGAGAAATGATCTTTCCACACAATATATATTTTTCATTTCTATACTCCAACAGGAGCAACCGATGACTCATTTACGGTGTCGTTACGAGCATGGAGACTGTTGGACCGAAAAAAGCCTTGTTCAGGCACTGTAGGACTTGCGGCCTAAAGAACATCTATGAAGGTGATGGGCATGTTGATTGCTTATACTGCCTCTACTCTAACTGTTCTCCGGAGGAATGTGATATCTGTCAGGGTTTTTCCCAGAAAACCCTCAAAGACGGAAACAGTCGCTTGATTTGTTGGCTTAATAGCATACACCAAGTCTGAAGCAGGCTCGTCAAGGAGTGGAAGAGCTACCACCCCTCTGACAGGCATTCGCCATCAAGTCACAGGTCCAGGTTGGAAGAACGACCTATGATGAAACAAACAGGTGAGCCAACATTGTCGATCAGCCATGATAAGGCGTTGCACCCCCAGTCTCAGGGGCATAAGAGACACATAAAATCTGGGGGGGGGGCAGGGGACACCTTGGAGACTTAATTTATTGTGTTTTAGTCCAAGAACTCAACTTTTCACTAAAATTAAAATGGCAGTAAGTATTAAATTACATATATCATCACTGTATGAAACGAGAGAAAAGAAGAATAGAAAACGGAAGAAAATTAAGAATAAGAAAAGCAGTTCAGAATATAAAATCCTTCAATTTGGCGTCTCATTTCAGAAGGCTCTGTTAACGTAAAAATGTTACCACTTCCCAGGTCAAAAGGCATCATTGCCTGAGCATAGCTAGTCCCAAAAAGATTGGGTGTCCACCCACCATTCCTTGTCCACAAATCTCACAAACTTTGCAACCCTTTTAACAGGGACTTTGCTGCAGACACAAACCACAGAGTAAAATGATCTGCCAATTATTTTGTAGTGAGTGATGATCATGAGCATTTGTTCAAAAATCCATATCCCCTAAAGGAGTGCATTAATCTAATGTGTAGTGTAAATATTGGAGAGATGGCTTAAGGCAGACACCCAATGTTAAAAAAATTCAATCGGGCCGTCCGTGCCTTAAGGATGGCTTGCTGAATACCAGAGGCCATTAACATATACTGCAGTTAGTATCAAACTATTGGGGTAGGACTGAGGGCATCCCTCACCTGGCACAGTGTCTATTGGGTGTGGCACCAGGCCATGCGGAAGGATTAAGTCAAACAGCCCCCTCTCGTGTATAGCGGAGCAGGGCATGCAGCGGGCTTTTGGAGTGAGAGCTCTGTCTGCTTTCGGTGACAGCCCAACCCAGCTCGCCAGTGCAGTGTGTGACGACTGTCTACAGATTGTGACTAAGGAGGTAAAAAGGTATCATGGACAATGTTGTATAAAACACAGGAGGACAGTACTGTACCTTCCCAAAGTAATGGGGTGGTGGAAAGTGTTAATCGCTGTCTGATGGATGCAGTGCAAATGGCGAGTCCAAGTGATGTGGACAAGAAGGAGGCGATCCATGAAAGAGTGAGTTGATTGCACCAATCACACACAAGGTCATGGGAGTCTGGGATTGATGGTTGCTGGAAGAGGGGCTGAGGCTTGCCATGCAGGGGCTTTTTTTGATGTATACGATGTGGAACCTTCAGAGGTGGTCAAAGTGCATGTGAGACATCGCTGAAATATGTGTACAAAGAGGAGGTGTGTGTTTTTGCCATTGCTTGAGCTCATGAGGCTCCCTCATTCTAAGTCCTTCCTAGAAGGGTGTCAAATGCAGAGTCCCGACCTTCTAGGGTATTCTGTGTCCACAAAATGACAATTGCTGTTCTCCCACATACAAATAAAAGTTCCCTTCCTCTTTGAGGTGCCTGAGCACCACCAAACCGGTTTCAATCTCGGCTCCTGTGCTAGTGGGCTCATCCAACCAAAACACATGGTCCAGGATAATGCAATTTCTTTCACTGCAGGCCTCTTGTTGCCCACACCTGTGAGCAGAATGCATTAGCCCCCATTAGCCAAAACCTGCATTAGCATCACGTAAAGTAGGGCTGCAAGGGCTCCACATATACAGGAACTGCCCTGTTCAGCCTCAGGTTCTTCTATGCCTGCATCCCCTATCCCACAATATATAAAGCTTCTTTTATTATAAGGATTTTTTTTTGCAGATGTTTATTCTACCGTTAACTTATTTTTGAAGTCCCACGTCTAAGTGCTTGCATCTTACTTTCACCAATAGAGTACATGTACTCGCACAATATCTTCTTCTATTGATTTTATCCTAATTGATTTGAAAAATAACATGCATTGGCAATGCCAACAGTTTGGGCTTTTGTGTCGGCAAAGTCACTTGTGGCGCGAGTACCTGGGCATCTAACAGCAGTGCTTGGCAAATGCCTAATACTTGTTCACAAGCCAAAACTGCTAGCTTTGCCAATGTTTGTTTTTTACCAGGACTTCAGTGAAGGACACACATAGTGCTTTTAAATCAAGTGGCTGAGCACGAACCTGGTTACGCCATTTTGATTACACTTATAGAGCATTGGCAGTCGCAACATCCATTTCTCAGCTGTGTGCCTACAATCTGTGGGAGCTGGGGTAAGCTGGTGTAGCGAGCGTGTTTTGGTAGCATTCTGGGATGTGCTGCGGCTGAATGGGACAGAACTTCAACTGAGTAAGCAGCGATTAAAGGACCTAAAGACCCTGGATTCTGGACTGGTGAGGCTCCATGAGGCTAAATCGAATTTATAATTAAGGTCGCTTTGGATACTTATCTATTTCGAGCCTAACTGGTTGCCCAACCACATGCATGTTCAGTTGTTTCACCAAGATATTTTAAGAGAAGGAATCGGGATATGTGAATAAGGGTCCACAGTTACTGACTTATTATCTCACTGACGTCTGACAGCCAGCAGCTTCTAGCTGCTATATTGTTAACCACAATGCCTAGTAGGACTGTCATTGGTGTTTTCTTCCCTGTCCCCCGCTCCCTTTTTTGTCTTGGGGTGCCTTGAAACACCATTTTCTATCTAGGCTCTCCATAAGTGCCAAGGACGATTGTGCTTGTCCTTTTTGCATAGACTTGCATAATAGCCTGGCACTTGAGGGGTATACCCAATGCATACATAAATAGCTATGTTCTCATGACACCATGCACCCAGCAAAGCATTGGATTAGTGATGCACAAATGCAGGAGCTGAAACTGCCCTGTTGTTGTAAACACACCAATGCAAGTGTTGTGTTGCGAAGGAGCTTTCAATAAATACAAAGTTGAAATGCTGTGGCAAATGTTTCCGATGATTACTTCATGCATTCAGAGAATATCTAAAAATGATAAACTGATGATTTGATCTGGTTTTCATGCTGACACTGGGGTGGAAGAAGAGTATGCGTTGCCACTCCTGCCCTCTGCACTCGGAAAACCTGCCTGTGTGCAGCGCGTCTTCTGCCCCAGCATGCTTTGGTTGTTCCCAAACCACTTTTCTATCATGTTAATGGCTTTAGCATATACTGGTATACATCCTAATCTTCAGCAGGAGTTGGTGGTGTGCCATCTGGCAGTCTTCGGGTTTAAATTCCATACCAAACTATGTAGTTTCTCACAGATATGCCATATGCTCCAAGGAATATCTAGTTTTCCTGGGTGTGGCAGAAACGGCGGCGGGATTGTGCCATTTTGCACCGATATTCATTAGAGAGTTTTGTGTCAGCAGGGAAGTGTCAATTCCCGACTCGTCGGCAACGTCATGTAAAGACACACTTTTGGGCCCGATTCATGGACATTTTTGAATGGTTGAAAGTGACTTTGCACTGGCGCTGCCGACCCAAAGCCTGATTTATGGAACCGTGCAAAGTGTATTTTTGCAGTGCAAAGTCATTTTGTACTGCAGAAATAACTTTGCACTGACTTTGCACACCAAAAATGCACTTTACACAGTTCCATGAATCGGGGTTTGTTGGCAACTTTTCAGCAGTGCAAAGCCTGCAGAAGCACTTTTACATGCTGCATGCAACTGCAGACAGTGGCAGAGACACAATGCACTGTGCACAGCACAGACATATTCTGGGGGGGGGGGGAATAAATGCCATTATATCTCCCCCACTTAAAAATTTTTTATTTGTCCCCCCTGTCCCACCATGTCCTATGCCCATGCCCAGTTTCCTACTAAAAAGACACCGTTTAGCAGTGAAGGCTCCCGGTCTGTATCTATGCGGTCGTCGAAAATCCCATCGGCAAATGCCATTGTGAAAACAGACGGATAAGGGTTCACGCCTGTCGATTAAGTCAACCTCCCACTCGTCGACAAAATCCTATCCAACGAAGGAGAAACACAAGTCCAAATCGTCCACGAAGACCCAATCTCCGTCCTCGACATAGAAACCCCACTTCTAAAGAAGGTTGCAGATCCTCCTCTGGACAAGAGTCGTCCATGAAACCTCCTCCTCTGACGAAATTGTAGATGATGCATAATTCGACTACTAAATCGACAACAAAATCGGGATATCACTTGCCGATTACCCTCTCGTTGACGATGAAAAAACACAAATCTTTCGGGAGTGAGGCTGTAGTTCCCACAACCATTTCTACCATGGCTCAAGCCACGGTTCATACGGAACAACCTATCCAACAACATTACAATGTATTATCCTGTGGTAAAATTCCAACAACCCCAACAGAGGAACCCGTGGAGCCCAGACAACTTCCTCTAGGGGTGTCTCCCATAGACTACACGGGAATCCTGCCAGATGAAATCTTACATGAGAATATCTGATTTTGAGCCTCCAAGAAAGGAGTGCCCAGGGGTCACGGATTCCGATGAATGTAGGACCTACCTCAATGTGCAGGACATGTCGTCCGGTCCCTCCAATGAAGAGGGGAAGAAACACCTCCAAGACTACATAATGTACCACTTGGCTTTCCCTCTACCCCATCTGGAACAGGAGGTATGCCCCCAATCATATCCGTTTTTAAACCCGCAATCTCTACTCTCCTTGTAGGTACTTTCCACTTTGTAAATGCTACTAGGCCAACTCGATGCCAGGCTCCCACCTCCCCAGCCTCAGGGTCCATCTATGCAGGAAGGACCAGGAAACGCCAGGTCAGCAAGAAGGAGATCCAAGGGCATTCATCCAGGGGCCATGCTAAAGGTCCACGTTCGGCACACAGATCCAAATCTCCACCTAGACCCCCACCTCCAAGAAGAGAAGCCGCGACTAGGCGAGCAAGAGCAGGGGGAACTAGTGGATCCAGAACAAGACACAGGTCAAAGGGACACTAGCTCTACTGCCTCCTCAAACTCTCCTCACCAAGACAATACATGGGATACATATGATCTGGACCAACATACACAGTCCAGCACAACCCTCTCCACCAGACGACATTGGTGCTTTCCACACCATGGTATCAAAGGCATGCCATGAATTTGGTTGACCCTCTGCAGAGGAAAAGAGACTTTATCACATGGGTAAGCGCAGAAAGGCTGTTTTCTATACCTATCATAGATCATGTATAGGCAAGAGGGGTTACGGACCCTGAAACATCCTTTCTCTGAACCGGCACTAAAAGGGAGATTAGACAATACATTCAAGGCACCGGATGCAACACCATGTCTAACCTCGCAGCCCTCTCCAGAGTCGGTAGTGTCAGCGGCAGCAGGTCGCAAGGCGTATACACCACACAAATGCGCCACTCCCCTGGACAATGAGGGCAGGAAAATTGATGCTTTCGGTAAAAAAGTGCTCCCCATCGGGGCAACAACAATTAAATGGCCCATGCCCTTGCTATAGTGGCTCGCTACGACCACGAAATGTGGCATCGGTTGGCTCCCATATTAGAGCATTTGCCAGAGTATCAACATTGCAGTGGATCTCGCAGAGACTGGATTCAAGCAAATTGGTGAATGGGTCATGCTGAGAAGGCAAAGATGGCTACGCTGCACCGACTTTAGACAGGAGGTGCAGCATAAGGTTGTTGACATGCCGTTTGAGGGAAATGTTTTTGGTGACCAGTTCGATGAGGCCCTTAAGACAATGACAGCAGACTCTGATAACTGCTAGATCACTAACGGCCCTGCAGGGCAGAAGGTCTTTTTGTTCCTTTCGAGGTGCCTCAGGTCAATCCAGGTTCTCGTCCTCCATGGACAACAAGAACTATGGCGAATTTGGATACTACTCCCAGGAATATAGAAGAAATTCATCGGTCGTCGAAGCGCAACAGGGAGTACCACCAAGGGCAACGCAAACACTGATCAGCCACCGCCCAAAGAGGTAGATGGGACAAGGCCCAGCAATGACTGCTTCAAGAGCACACCGGTGGGAGGAAATGCAGCGTTTCATTTCGACAGGTGGCAAGGAATTACAAAAGATAGATTGTTCTAGACGCCATCCAACACGGCCATCTGTTGGAGTTCAAACGCGCACAGAAGCCCTTATCTCCCATAGCTGTGTCACATCCTCACCTTCCAATTCTCTAACAAAAAATGTGCCATGTGTTTAAAAAACAGGCAATAGAAAGAGGTCCTCCATCGAGGGTGGGAAAATGGGTATACTCAAGATACTTTGTAGTAAAGAAGCCGGATGGGACGTGGCGTCCAATCCTGGACTTAAGAAAATTAAACGTACATCAAAAAACAAGTTCAAAATGGTCATACTACAAGATGCCATAAAGGCCGTACAACCCCACAAGCATCTAGCGGCTTTAGACCTGAATAAATGCCTACTTTTACATCCCAATACATCTGAGACACCGACAGTACCTCCAGAATCAAGGTCGACCAGTTTTGAGTCCTTCCGTTCGGCCTCAAATCAGCCCCCAGGACTTTCACCAAATGGCAGCTGTACTCCAAAAACTGTGCCAAGTTTACCCTTACCTAGATGACTGGTTGGGTTGAGGTCCAACATATCCAGAAACCGCAATTTCACTGAAACAAACATAAGCTCTTCTCCAACAATTGGGATTTGCAATCAATTATGCCAAATCTTGCATAGTTCCATCAAAAGGTTTGGTGTTCCTGGGTGCACAATTTCTCATGGCACAAGGCCTCATCAGGCCTTCAGCCGACAGAGTGCAAAAATATATAACCCTAACAAATTCCTTCACTCCAAACATATCGCAGTGCGCAAATACATGGCCCTACTGGGTACCATGTCATCCTGCATTCCACTAATCCCCAATTGCAGGCTACACGTGTGACCAGTACAATGATTTCTAGCTACCAGATGGTCCCAGACACACAGTTCCTTGGCAGATGAGATAACATCACACCGGCTCTCTCAAAGTCACTGAAATGGTGGCCAATAAGTGTACAACCTCTTGAAATATCCGATGATTCCCTGGCGGGCTGGGGAGCTCACCTAGGCAAGCACCAACTCAAAGGCCTGTGGACTCCTGAAGAATCCAACCTCCACATAAATGTCCTGGAGCTGTGTGGAGTCCATTGGGCCCTGAAGTCTTTCCTTCCCATGATCAAGAATTCGAAAGTGCAAATCCTCACGGACGATGCCACCACAATGTTTTACCTACACAAGCAAGGCGTAACCAGGTCAAACGCCCTGTCTCAGGGAGCACAAACCATTTGGCACTGGTCCATTCATAACATTGTGTTGCAAGCGTTCCACCTCCCGGGGATACACCACCAACAAGTGGACACCCACAGCAAAGACTCGGCGCAGTCCCATGAATGGCAACTGCACAACAACCAAATATCCAGAATCTTCTCCGCATCGGGCCAGCCTCCTCTGGAACTTTTCACTACACAGTGCAGCACACAATGCAACGAGTTTGTAAGGAGGATTCCACACCCCAGCTCTCAAGGGGGGGACACATTCTTGTTCCCATGAACCAGCATCTTCGCATATGCATTCCCTCTAATCAAGAAGACAATCCAGATGATAAGCAGATATAATTGCAAGATAACGCTGGTGGCATTGTACTGACCCAGACAACCTGGTTCTTGGACCTCCTTCAGCTGTCAGGCAGACAATCCAATCCATCTAGGGTCTCATTGCCGGTCTCCTATTGCAGCACATCAGCGCATTTCTACATCACGACCCAGGCTCCCTCAAGCTGACAGCGTGGCTCCTGATCATGCCGAATTTGACCACCTAGACATCCTGCAGGACTGCCAGCGCATACTGGCGGCAGGTAGGGCACCTTCCACTAACAATTCCTACAACCAGAAATCGAAAAGGTTCTGTGCATGGTGTACACAGCAGCCCAACCTTCAACCACTGGCCATATGACTGCAACAGGTTCTTCCCTACCTATTAAAGCTGGCAAAGGACGGTCTTGCAAGCTCTTCCATAAATGTACAACTGGCTGCAATCTCCAGGTTCACCACAAAAAGAGGAACACATACAGCGACAGGCTGCTCAAACACTTCCTAAAGGGACTTTTTCGCACTTTTCCGCCAAAGAAAAGAATTCCACCAGTATGGAGCCTGAATCTCTAGTCCTGGCCGGTCTCATTAAACCCCCTTTTGAACCTCCATCTTTGGCACACATCAAGTTTGTGACCTAGAAAGTGGCATTCTTAATCGCCATTATGTCCTCCAGAAGAATCTGTGAACTACAAGCCTTAGTGTTGGACCTTCATTACCTCCGATTTGCGAAGGACAATGTAATCCTCTCCAAGCCTCACTTCATCCCAAAAGTACCATCTGAAATTCACAAGAATGCAACTTTCACCCTTCCTACATTCTTATAGAACGCCACCTCCCCAGCTGAGGGAGCATTGCACTCCCTGGATGTAAAAAGGTCGTTAAAATACTATCCGGACCGGACGAAATCATTTTGAGCAGTGAGACCGTTCTTGATCACCTTCAGTCGCTCGAACAAAGAGGAAGTCATCACAAAACGTGGAATCGCAAGGTGGATATCCTCAGCAATTTCCTTCTGCCACACAAAGGCCAACTGGCCACTGCAAACTACAGCCAGGGCACATTCTACTAGAGCCATGGTGGCCTTGGCAGGTCTCTGGCCTGGAGTGCCCATCAAAGACATTTGCCAGGCAGCAACATGGGCAGTGCTTCACACATTCACTAGGCACTACTGCCTACACCAACAGCACGCGGAAGACGTACAGATGGGAAGAGCAGTACTTCAAGGGCTGTTCCAGGACTGCAAGCCCTGCAGCTTCCGGAGTGCTTTTCTTGTACTTAGTATGTATACTACTTGCATGAGCGCAAAAAAAAAATGCAAAGGTTCCTAATCTTGTTTGCCTGGTTTTTCTCCTCCCGACATGTATACTGCTATAAAATCTATTCTCAGCATGTGAATCCATGAAAGATCCAATGCTGGAGAAGGGAGCAGTATCTTATCTGTAACTCCATTTCTCCAGCGTTGATATCTTTCATGGCTTTACATGTGCCCTCCAGCCTTCCCCTCCAGGCAAACATTCTCTACAGGGGGGTTTATCCTCCAGTTGGAGCGGTTAATATCTGAGGGGCAGAGCTATACACTTGACGTCCTATTGGTGGGGACCAAAAGCACCCACAACAACGTTGATGGGACATTCACTTTTTCCATAGGAAAAAGTACTAAATCAAAGTAACCAGGTATTCCCAGTCTGTTGTGGAATAGTCACAGCATGTGAATCCATGAAAGATGCCAATGCTGGAGAAATGGAGTTACAGGTAAGAAACGACTCCCTTCTGTACGTGTGTACCTTGTTTGCCAAGGGATGAATAGAATGTTGATCCACAATAAAGGGAGTCAATACCTTAATTAGGCTACCAAAGTAAATTATTTTGCATAATGCGAGACATTCCATGAAAGCTCGCAAATATGCAAAATAAATGACTTGTGAGCCTAATTAATATATTAACTCATTGTTTTCTTCTGGATCAACATATATATTCTGAGGAGACGTACCAATAAACCACACTCTGGTGACCCTCCATCGTAAAAGCAGCATACCCGAAGGCTAGGCAAACTCTTTATTTCCAATTCCTCATAAATTGTAAATGCAGAGAAGGAAAAATTAATCCATTTTACATGTATAATAATTTGGGGGCCTGAGTTTGTAAACTTGGTACACCCTTAACGCTGTGGTTCTAGGGTCCGCTGTGGTGATTTTTTTTGTATTTTAAAAAAAAATGTTACCCATCCCTTTGGGCACTCAAAAATCTACATATCCAACGTCTTTAAGAGGTGGCTGCACTTGCACTGTGCTGCATTTTAGTGCCTTGCTTGAAAATTCAAATGTAGCTGTGCTTTTAAATCTGTCCTTCAACTATCTTCCATTGGCACCTCCTTCATCTTTATCTGCCTGGCTGTAGGTTGTGCAGCCTCCCTGTCTGTCTTCTCTCTCCCTTGCTACTCCCATGGCATGCTCGATCTCCCCCATCTATTCCAACTGCTACTCTTATCACCTATCCTATCCCTCTCGTGAAGTCTGTAAGAAAAAAGCTTAAAAGAGCTCTCCTGGGCTCTAACCCAGGCCTACTTATTGTTGACACCTACATCAATGCTACTTCCAGGCAAAATATTAACTGACATCCTCTTTTCTGTTCGCTCTCCTGACCTATGGACCCCCCCATCTGGTCTTCACTCTCTCCCCTTTCTCTTCACCCATTAATGGTGGCACTAGATGGGACGTACTATTGGCATACTTCTCATCCTCTAGGTCAGTGGTCTTCAAACTGTGGGGCTGACCCCTCCAGGGGGACCGAAAGGAGGTCCAGGGGGGGCCCGAAGCGAGAGTGAACTGTCTGCTTTCAATAGAAAATATAAGCAGATATGCATCAACGGGGGGCCGGGAAACAATATTTCTTTTCTACCCAAGAGAAGGGCTCAGTAACAATAGGTTTACTAAAGGGGGGGGGCCTCAGCACAATAAAGTTTGAATACCACTGCTCTAGGTGCATCATTAATGTCTTATCACAATGGCACTGTCATGGCCCAAGGCTTTCAACCTACTCTTCCTCCTCCTTGACCAGCGCCTGCCCTCATCAACTTCCTCCATTCTCCACCTAGGAAATCTTTCAAAGGTGGTAATCTGCTTCACTTAGCTACCCTGAATGCTCGTCAAACACTCCTGACATTTGTCTCCTCCTTGAAAACTTTGAGCATGATGTCCTCACCGAGATGTGGTTCAATGCCAGCTCTATCACTGCTTTTAATACTCTTCCTGAGGGCTACAAAATCCTCTCCAAACCCAGACCCAGCAGGCTCTGAGGTGGAGTGGCCTGATGTTCCTTGAGTGGGTCCCTGCCACTATCATACCATCTCAATCTTTTGAATGCCTCATCTGTTGGCTCTTGGTCTCATCGACTCTAAAACCCTTGCTACCATCTACAGGCCTCCTGGCCCTATCTCCAGGGGCGTTGCTAGGGGGGGGCTAAGGGGGCTATAGCCCCTGATCTTTTGGTTGTAGCCCCGGATAGAATCTCAGGAGCTACACCCAAAAGACTAGCTAGCCCTCAGTCCCAACAGTTCCGACATCAGCTTAGCCCCAGGTCTTTTCCAGACCTAGCAACTCCCCTGCCTATCTCTCTCTCTCTCTCTTCCTTTCTGAATGGGCCGACCTTGCCTCCTCCCTCTCAACCTCTTCTTGCAAACTTCTCCTCCTTGGTGACTTCCAACATTCACCGTTACCTTGAATCGGCCACTTCACAGTTCTGTGTCCTCTGACTCCTCTATTTATTTTAATTTTATTTATTTGCATTTTTAAAGCGCTCACACAGACCGGGGGCATCGAGGCGCTGTTACAGGAATAGGTCTTAGTTGCGTATTTATAACACACTTAATACCCAGTTTTCTACGCACGGGCCCGGGGATCGAACCTGTGTTGGTGTCGTCTTGTTTCCAAGGCGAGCACGTTGCCGCTGAACTATCCTCCCGGGACTGTTCTTCCTTCTGGGCTGACACTCAGCTGCATGCACTCTGGATGCCCTTATCGCAGGGAAAATCCCTATTTCTAACCTGGTCACCCCTATCCTCTCCTGGTCTGACAACTCTCTTCCCGCTTGGGGGGCCCCTTGGCCCTCTATCTGAGCCACCCCCAGCCCTGCCAGCCTCCTTTGCTGTCATTTGACTGATGAAGCGAGTGTCAGTCGCTGCGTTCGTTTCCACTTTCGTCCCCCCCTCCAACCTCTGACTCAGACGCTGTCCTTGCTAACCTGCACCTCTCCATCTCTAACATCCTTGACATCCTTGCCCCTGTCAAAGGGATCCACCTAAAACCTGCCTCCAAGTGCAATAGCTGGTATGATTCCGATCTAGCATCCCTGAAATAAAGTGCAGAGTTGCTTAAAGGAAATGGCCGATCTCAGGTTCATCCTCTGACAAACTGGCCTGCCACCTGCTCCAAAAGCAATGTTGTTCTTCTGTCCGCTCCAAGAAGAGGGCTATCATCCAAGCCTGTATCTCTAGTGCTAGTAGCAACACTGCTGAACTCTTCAAAATCTGCAAAGAACTTGCCAATCCAACTGCAGTCTCTACCTCTCCCCTTCCTTCCCAGGCACTCTGCACCGATTTTGGCCTCCCATTTTACATCTGTAGCTCAGGACATCCTGCCCTCTCTCTACTCCACACTCATCTCCTCTCTTGCTCCCTTGGCTCCCCTACTTCCACCCACACTCTACTCCCTCCTCCCCATAGCACAGGGTGAGTTCTCTGAAGTTGTCCACTCTATGAAGGTCTCCTCCAAACAGGTGCTGCCCTGCCCTTCCAGAAATATTAAGGCCAACATTTTCTCTCTTGCCCAGGCTCTAGCCGACTTCTGTAACCACTTCTTCACCACAAATGCTTTCCCTCTATCCCTCAAGCACTCCCTTGTGCACCCTCTTAAAAAAGCCCTCTGCTGACCCCTCCTGCGTGGCTTACTATCACCCTATCTCCACTATCCCCCTTCCTGGGTAATCTCCTGGATAAGTTGGTCCTCCCCCCTACTGACTTTCCACACTGAACTTGTTGGTTGCCCCCCATGACCATCAATCTGGATTCCGGGCTTCCAGAGGCATGGAAACTGCTCTCCTGAATACCAATTAAGATATGCCCGCAAATCCTAACTGTGCCTTTGATATGGTCAACCGTTCTATCCTCATAAAATGACACTGATACTCATGGCATCATGGATTGGGCACTGGATTGGCTGACCTGTGTCATCACTAAGCGCCCTTACCAGCTGCAACGTGGTCCTTTCTCCACCACCACACTCTACCTGTGGTGTCCCCCAGGGCTCTGTCCTATTGCCATGACTCTTTATCTATCTCAACCCCTCTTGCTCACCTGATCTCCTCATATCTAGTGTTATGCTGATGACACACAGCTTTCCTTCAAACTTCCCTCTACCATCTCCTCTTCCTCCTCGCTCATCCCCGATTGTCTGACCGCCATCCAGGCATGGTGTGCAGCTAACGATCTCTGTCTTAATGCTAGCAAGACGGGGGGCGTGGCCTGAGCCCGTGGAGTGAGGCAGTGTTTGAGCGAAGCTCCCGTCGTGATCCTGTTGTAGATCTTGAGAAGCAGTGTTCTAGCTTGAGCTTACATGGTCCCAAGCACATCTGCAGGCGTGGGAATCGCTTCCCTAACTCTTGCGAAGGATGCCGGAGAAAATCGGAGCGCTGTTAGAGGAGAAAGGTTGGTTGCGGAATCAGCCCCTGCAGAATTAAAATGGTGGACGCAGCAGTGGCTCGACTATGAAAGGGAGAAGGAGCCGTGGACAGCAGTATTCCCTATTGAGCCAGTGGCTGCGGGTCGTGCTGTGCTCTTGGGGAAGGTGACTCCCTGGATACAGGGAAACAACCACAGTGTGTGGAGACAGATGACGACTGGCGAGGCTGGGCATCAGTGTATACCCCCATTTACCAGAGCCGTTGGGGAGGTCCGGTGGCAGGCCGGAGAGTAAGGAGGAGGGAGCACCTGTGAGCAGCAGTAGTGCGTGCCGAAACTGTGGAGCAGCATCTGAGTCCCGACTGAGCATAGGAAAGGAGGGCGGGAGGCGAACTAATGCAGGAGCACCGGTAGCTGTACCGCCAGACTGGGAGCGGGCACTGGGTGCACCAGATAAGCCGGGTGGCTCTGGGGCTGTCCTGAATCACTGCGGTGCACACCCGGAAGGTCTGAGCAGCGAACTGTGGGTGAATGACCTGAAAGGTACGTGTAATCGGCCCCACTGTGAAGCAGCACACACAGAGGCGTGCAGTCTTGGGGCATTGAAGTGAGAACTGCATAGCTGATCCGCGCGCCAGGGGGCATACAGTTCCTGCTGGCTAGCACAAAGCATGTGCTGAGGCAACAAAAGCATACCCAGGAACCGTTGCCACGGCTGTCCTCCACATAACATGAAGTGACTACAAGGGAGCATATGAGGGCTAGTGGGCCGCAGCGGACTGGACTGCGAGGCAGAGAAAGACTGGGAGAGCCGGGTTGGTAACACTGCTGCATACCTAGCCCTGGATGCTTGAGTAGTGGCCTCACTTTCTGACTTGGGGTACAGCACCACTGGCATGCGGCCCCCTAAACCCCTGGATTAAGAGTAAAGACCCAGACACAGTGGGTGAGCACACAAGGTTTGAAATTCGGATGGTGTTCAGTCGGGTGCACAGATGACTGGGGCACATTGCAACACGCTGGGATCACCCACGCTCATTGGAGTGTGAAGCCCTTGATAGCATTGCAGTCACTGCATTGTGTTGCACAGCTTGCTGTGGCTCATAGCAAGTTGATGCCATTCAACACCAGTTTCGCTAGCAGTGTATTGAACTGAAGGGTGTGTGATGGGCACAACGGCGCCTAAACTGGGGCTACAGATGGGACATTGGACGACGAGAAGGCATGCAGCCCACAGTGGAACAGTCGGAGCGCGTCGACACAGTGTTGGGTGCTTGACTAGTGAACGCAAGATTGAAGTTGGGACCACCGAGCATTACAATTGCATAAGGTAACGCAATACAGGCTACGTAGCTTGGTGTTTGCCCATCAGACAAGGACAGCCAACTAACACACGTACCTGCTGCCGTCCGTTCCCGACCGTGGCACCGTCTATGAAGCAATCTTCAACAACAACAGAGACAGTGCTGAGGTACCTCACCAGTTTGTCCCCATGATTAGACTGCTGCATGCATGGATACAATCAGCGGTAATATATTCTGGTGATTTGATAGCAAGTAAAATGCCTTTGTCGCAAACGCTAATTTCATTGCTGACTGTTCATCGAAGGCTGGCGTTCTCCTCGTCCACTGGTAGTTGGAAGATGGTACGGCTCAGAAACGCTCTTTGACTTTCCACATCTACTATCATGGCTTGTTTCCTTGCAGATGAACAATCTCCTCCATCCCTCACTCTCAGGGTCCTGCTACTTATTTCCCTGATGAAGGCAGAACACTCAATCCAACTCTGAAGATTCTATTTTCTCCACTCAGTTCTCACCGCCGAAACGCATTTTTGATTAAAGGATACTGGAGGTCCTCCACTATACACCTCATCCAGTTTGGATTTAGAACCCGGTCTTCAGTCCTCCATTTACAAGGACACTCCTTCGTGGTGAAGCCGTTTTGGGTTCTTATTCTCCCTCGGATGCGTTGGCAGACCCAATCCCAGCTTTTCAATACTTTGAGCTTGGGATTTCATTTTCAATTAATAATTCTATTCATTGGAAACAAAATTATTTTCCTTTTGGTACATTTGATGTTTACAGTCTACGGTAATAATGCAGTTAGAAATATTGCATTGACTTTCAGAGTAACTTCACTGAGTATTTCTCTGTTCTTATTTGTATAGGAAAAATGGTATGCCTAAATGACAAGGAACTCTTGTTTATATCCGGATTTGGTCCGGGTTCTTCCTTTCTCCTTTTGGTTTAATTTTTGATTTTGTTCTCTTCATTTCTTATAGGTTCAACTTGTTAATATATGGTTTGAAAGATTTTATCCACTGTTAAAAATGTGAATTACATGTTTGGTTCAATTATATGTATGAATTTACCACATTAAATGTGTTTTCAATTATGAATGCTTATGACTCTGTTATATACAATTGGGTGTAGTGTTCTTTATATAACCAACAAGGTTATACAGGTATTGGACCGATATGGTAGTAATTCATTTATACCGGTCATGGGCCAATCCTTGACGTACCAGTACTCTTTTTTTGTGAATATAACTAACACAAGGCAGCCTGGCAAACTAGGTCGAAAAACCAGGGTGTGGACGAGTGCAGCTGGTGGACATACTTGTAAGGGACCACTCCACAGCTAACCTGGCAATGAGCCGCTAATGCAGATAAGAGGTTCCCTCTCACCCATAGACAACGTCCCCTTCCAAAGGGAAGAACGAGACAACAATCATGGACTCGTTCAATGGAGGTAGCCGGCGCAGTGACTCAACAGTGCTGCGCAGAAAAAAGTGGGGATGGTGGACTTTGGTGGGGAAGGAACATATGGTACTAGCGGCAATAGCAGCGCTGAGGACATTGTTAGAAACTAAAATAGATGAAGTTAAAGATGTGTAACTACTCTACTCTGCCAGTATGTCCGCAACTTGGCGGAGAGAGTGGCAACATCTGAGTCTAACCTAAAGGAAACGCAGGAGACCACAAGTGACCTGGTGACTAGAGTAAAAGAACTGGAGAGGAGAAACCCTGTACTGGAGCTGAGGTCAGAGGACGGAGAGGGAAGGGCCTGACAAAATAACGTGCGCTTAGTAGGAATTCCGGAAGGAATGGATGGTCCGAACCCTACCAGATTCGTGGAGAACTTACTACTACAGGAAATGATAGCGGGCAACCTGTTGCAGGGATTCGTGGTGGAGAGGGCCCACAGGTCCCTGCAGAAATCCCCCCTCCGGGGTCGCACCCTTGCCCAATGATTGCGAAAATGTTGAACTTGGAGAGATTCAACGCAACAACTCAAGAATAACTGTTTAACCGGATTACTTGCCCACTGTACAGAGGGCAAGAAATTAATTTGTACCCATCAAAGCCAGGCTTCAACACCTTTAATATAAAATACATTCTGATGTACCCAGCACGGCTTAAGGTTATCCCCAAAGGTAGAGCGCAGCTCCTGGAAACCCCTGCTGCGGTTAACATGTGGTTGGAGCATAACAACTTGGGAAATGGGGGTGGGTGTCTGTCACCCGAGAAACGACTTGATTGGGGGGTAAATAGGTGCAGAATCTCCACTGGAAGGTAATCATGTGCCAGACTGATAATGAGTATTGAGGATGTGCGAGAAGTATGGATGACACCAAACTGATTCTTGACCAATTAAGACAGGAGCAATGGTTGACTGCCTGTCTTGGGTTCAAAGACCTATCCCACACAGAGGTGGGTGTTGGCTAGTTGCGAGCATCTTTAAACTGCACTGGCCTGGACAAGCTCTAATGGGGTGGTTGTGCCTGAGCGCTGCCTGCAAACCGTTGTCACTGGGCGAATGTTTATAGTTTTGTTTGCTCAGTTGTTGGTTGTAAGACTCTCTTGCAGATGGTTACAGATTAGTAATTATGAGATGGGTGATGGGGTCTGGGGCGATGTGCTTGGGGTGAGCAGGGAACCCGACAATATGGAGCAGGACGTGACGCTAAGTTGGGTGTTGGTTGGGGTTGGAAGCAACACATGGAAGAAACGAACACATGGCGACTACGATTAAGGTACTGATGTGGAACGTGAGGGGGCTGGGTATGTGCTTACGCAGGAACCAGATGAAATCCTTCTTAGATAGGAAGGTCTCTATTGCATTACTGCAAGAGACCCACCTGTCGGTTGCAGACCTCACAAAGGTTAAGGAGAGCTGGGATGGACAGGGATACGGGGTGGCATACTCAAAGTACGCTAGAGGGGTGTTCACATGGTTCCATCCTAGTGTGCCGTTCCATATGATGGGGATGGAGGAGGATAAAGATGGGAGATACTTAATACTGAGGGTTACATAGACCAGATAGAAGTGTGCTTTGTCAATTCCTACTTCCCTAATCATGGTATCCCATCACACGTCAACATGATTAGCGCTAAAATTGCACAACGTAGGGAATGCTTTGTCATATCGGGAGGGGATTTTAACTGTGCAAGGAATCCACTCCTGGACCGGTCAATCCCACCTAGAGGCAATGCGGGACCTGAATCCTTGGCTCTAAACACAGCATTAACAAATTTAGATCTAGTGGACCTATGGAGATTGCATCATCCGGAAGATAGATGCTACTCTTACTACTCCTTGCCTCTACACCAGGAAAGATTATTTCTTTGTGGGTGGGACCCAAATGGTGGAAATGGGTGCAGTTCAATACTTGGGCAGATCAATTTCTGACCACTCCCCGTTAATGATGGAATGGACTAGAAGAGGCCCCCGTCCCACCATCCCAATGTGGCACATGCCTACTGACACCTTAACAGATGAAATTTTCAGAGATGCGTTGAAAGCAAAATTAGTGGAGTTCTTGGAGCACAATATGGGAAGCATGAGGGAGTGGGGTACTTTTGGGAGACCCTGAAAGTGGTCGTCTGGGGGGAGGTAATGGCTGGAGCGGGGGTTATGCAGAAGACTCTGCGGGCGGACCTGGAAAGACTGGAGAAGGAAATCCGACTGCTAGTGCAACCGGAGGCGGAACAGAAGTCTGGTGAGGCACTTTTGGCAGAAACCTGGGGTCGCTGCCGAGAAGCGTGGGATAGGCTATAAAAATGTGACTATAGAGTTAAGTGTGCCAAGGCCCACCAGGAAGGGGACAAACCTAGAAAATGACTTTTGGGTCTATGCAAGGGAGAACATTCAAAGCACCTAACCATAGAACTGAGGGACGGGGAAGGCAATCTGTGTAGAACGCAGCTGGGTATCAATGATGCGTTTGCTGACTTTTACTCAGAGCTGGACAGCAGTAACAGGCACCCTGGAAGAGATGGGGCTTCCGAGGCTGAGAACGGTTCAGAGAGAGGTACTAGACGCGGACATTACTGTGGACGAGGTGAAGGAAGCAATCAGCTCGTTGGCCACCAGTAAGACCCCAGGCAGTGATGGTTTGCCTTCAGAGTTCTAGAAAACATATGAGGAGGTGGTTGCCCCGGTGTTGCACAAAGTATTCAAAAAGGCGAGCTCCCGAAAAGCATGAGGGAGACACTGCTGATCCCGATCCCCAAACCAGGGAAACCCACTGATAGTTGTGATTCCTACCGACCGTTGGCAATGCTCAACTACGATATGAACATTTTTAACGCCAATATTAGGGGGCCGCTCTGCAGAGTGATTGGGGGATTGGTGCATGGAGATCAGAATGGTTTTATCCCGGGCTGCAGCACTGCTTTAAATTTGTGACGCTTACAATACATCGTGGCTCAGACTGCTGACTGCCAAGATCAATACGTGGTTGTGTCCTTAGACGCAATTAAAGCATTTGATTTGTTGTACTGGGAGTGGTTATTTGCAACATTGATTGGTGATCATTACATTAAGTGGGTGGGGTTACTCTACACATCACCAGTGGCTCGTGTTAAGATGGGTAGGCAGGTGTCTGTGGCTTGGGACATACAAAGAGGCACAAGGCAGTGATGTCCGTTGTCACCCATGCTATACGTGCTGGTGCTTGAACCTATAAAAATGTTACTCTGCAAGGAGTTCCTGGAGGCGGGCATATGAGTGGGAGGTGTTGGTCACTTGATCTCGTTGTACGCTGACAATGTTTTGCTTCATCTACCGTTGGTATTGGTGGTGCTCAATAATTTTGCCAGGGTGTCTGGAATATGCGTTAGTAGGGAGAAGTCCTGTCTGTTTCCGTTAGCTGGCCTGCAGGGATTAGCAAATGACGACTTGGCAGATATGGGGCTCCTTTGGTGCCTGGAATCTTTTAGATACCCAGGAGTGCACATTACGCACACACCAGAAAACATGCATGACCGTAACACTGGGGGTGTGGTACAGGGACTGAGAAGGTCTATAGCATTCTGGTCAAAACTACAGCTGCCACTGATGGGCAGGGTTGCCGTTACGAAAATAATTCTGCCGAGGTTTTTGTATTTTTTTTTCAGAATGTACATCACTACATAAAGCCTCCCTTTTTCCACATGCTGGACGTAATGCTCAGATTTTCTTTGGGGTACAATGAGACGCACGTCGTGCTAACGACGCTGTGTCTGCCCTATAGGGCGGGTGGGGTGCAGTTACTAGATCATGAAAGATCCTATCTAGCAGCACAGCTTAGTTTCATCATCAAATGGTTCTCTGACGAGTCCACGTCGGAAACTCTGTCGCTGCAGCAATTGGTGGCCCTGGCACGTCTAAAGGAGATTATATGGCTACCGTTGGGCTGTTTTTGGAAGTGTACCTGTGCTAGTAACTCTGGGCCATAGAGTGTGGCGCAGAACACAGAAGCTTCTAAAAGTTAGACAACCCATACTCGCCCGAGATCCCTATAGCGGTGGATGTCTGCAAGAACAAAAAGGAACTCCTAGTGGCAAGGCTCTGGGAGGGCTGAGGGCTCTCAACTTGGGGAGACGTGTATGCAGAGGGTATATTTAAGGAAATTGAGTCACTAGCTGAGCAGGCTGGGTTACCCAGGGGTCAGTTCTTATGGTATCTGCGGTTGAGGGCAATGGCAATACGGAAATGGTTGAAGTGGCCTGAGGAGCGGGAGGCAACCCCGCTCTGGACCCTGATATACACCTTGGAGGACGGCTGGAAACCAGTGTCTAGATTGTATAACCTTTTGGATGACGGGCCAAATCCTAAAAGCATTGAACTGAAGGCTAGGTGGGAACGGGACCTAGGGGTGGAACTTGGAGAAAGAGAATGGGATAATATGCAGGGTTACCCTAGGCAGGTGTCCAGAAACTCTTGCTTTAGGCTAATTCAACTAAACCTGCTGTATCGCACCTACATGATGCCAAGTAGGGTGCCCAAGTTCAGCAACAGGGCACAGTCGGTATGTCCGTGGTGTGGTGGAGTGAGTGCGGACTTAATGCACATGGTCTGGAGCTGTGTGAAAGTGCAAAGCTTCTGGGCATGTATTGAGCAGGCTTGCAGGAGTGCTGGACTTACAAGGTATGACTGGACCTCAGGTCAGTGCTTGCTGGGGGCATACCCAAGAAACAGCAAATGCAAGCACGTAGTGAAATTCATGGACATGGCCTGTGTCCTAGCTAAGAGGTGCATCGCCAATGCATGGAAATCTACTGGGGGCCCACAGTATATGCGCTTGCGCAAGGACTTTGCGTTCTGGACTGAAATCGAAACTAAAGTATGGGGCAATGTGCTACAGGAGCAAGAGGCACTAGCCAGTGCTGCATATGAGTCATGGAAAGCGTTGGTCTGGGACATGTTCCACCCCTCGGATGACAAGCCCCCCCCCCCGAGAGCGAAGCTCCACTTTAAAATATAACACTTAACTCAATAAGTTGAATAAAAGTTCCCAAACTGATGCCCCTGGACGGGTGGTAGTCAACATAGATATATTTGTGGTCTGGGTGTTGGGGGGGGGGGGGGGGAGAAATAATGGAAGGAGTTAACTCTTTGACCCATTCAAAATATGTGATAATGATATGTGAGCTTAAATCTGATGCAGGAGGAATGTTTTTGTTATGTTACATTTCTGTTTTGTTGGTAGTGACCACTCTATTGACACTGTTTTACTGAGTGGCCACGGCACAAAATGTAATTGCACTGAGCCAATCACAATGTTAATTGGAAGTTTTTGTAATGTTACTGAATAAATGGCAATTAAATAAAATGAATGCCAGCAAGACGGAGAGCCTTCTCATCGGGACACCTGTGCCCTGTTTTCCTGCTACCTTCTGGCCACCCTCCCGGGATACTCTACCTTCTCCATCCTTTGAGGCCAAACACCTTGGGTTCACCTTTCACCCTCTCTCATTCTCCCCTCACATCTTGGACCTTGCCAAGAAGGCCCACTTCCAGCTTCACCTCTTTAGAGGCATTCTCCCTTTCATCACCTTCCCCCTAGAAGCTCATTGTCTCTCCAGGCTGGACTATTGCAAGAGCCTCTTCCTCAGTCTCCTCTTTCCTCCCTATGCCCCCTTCAGGAAATCCCGAAAGGGCTGCAAGATATATCCTTGGCCTCAAGACCAGGGACCATGTCTCTCCTGCCCTAAAATCTTTCCACTGGCCCCTGGTGGCCACAAGGCTAACATTTCTGACCCTCTGCATCATCCACAAGGCTTTCTGGGACCACGCTATCTCCAACTTTCTCTCCCTAAATACTCCCCTCCTATAGCCCTCTGCTCCTCCAATTCCAACTCTCCGCTGGTCAAATGCTTCTTCAAGCAGAGAAGGGGGAGCAGATTTGTCTCTTTGGATGGTGCCTTCCATTGGAACAGCCTTCCTGCCCCCTTTCAGACTTGAGTCGAACTTCCTTAAGTTCCAGAAACTTCTCAAAACTCTGCTTTTTGCTACCTCCTTCCCTTCATCCCTTTGTTGCTAATCACCCCACTGCCGCGGATACTGGTGGCCTGGTCCTTTTCGCCCAGGGTTCCGGGCCCTCTACCCAGTTTACACCAGCACCCTCCACTCCAAAGCACTGGCCCAGCGGGTTCCCTGCCTGGTGGCTGCGTATTCCTCCTGGGGCTCATCCGCCCTAGCACTTAGCAGGTGGCCTCCTGCCTGGCTCCCCTTGGCACTTCCCTCCCCTCGGCCCACCAGCACTTGTCCGTTTCCCCCTCTGACCCCCAACCCACCCGTATTTCCTGAACTTCTCTTACCTGCATTTACACGTTCAAATACCAAAAGGTCTAGTAGGACCACGATTGTATTTACTGTTCTTGCCAATGTTATTTACTCCCTTTGTTCCCTCCCCATTTGGCCTTGTGGAGCTTGAAAACACTATTCTGTTGTATACGTGCCTAACAAATGCTCAATAAATACAAATTGCTCACTATCTAGCCAATACTGTGCTGTTGGATACAGACAACTTGAGGATAATGGAAATATAATGGCAGCCCTTTTCTACAACTTTCTAATTGCCAATTGGTTTTAATGCCTATAGCAAATAAAAGAAAATCAATAGATGGGGAGATGTGGGGGGTCGAAGGCAGTGTGAAGATGCATGGCGGGTGTGAGGTAGCGAGTCTTCTGTTGCGTTAGAGTGCTGGTCGTAGATATGAATATGCGCAACGGCCCCTTTTAAAAGATCTTACACGTTTGAACAAGGGTATAATGATCGCTTAAACCATCTAGTCCCATTGCATTCTTATGGGGCAGCACATTTGGTGATGGCATTAGAAGTACAATCCATAGCCAAAGTTACAGGCTCTACTTCTAGAAGGAGTGTGTTGTCTTTCTGGTGCTGGTAAAAGGAGTAACCAATTACATCTCTTGTTTGTGCCTGAAATGTGAATGTAAAGCTTTGAATGAATGTGTTTTGCTGGCACACATTGCAAATACTATTGAAAGCGTTTGAAGATTTTGGTGCTCGGAATAGTGGCGGGTCCTTTGTTGGAGCAGAGGGATGCAGCCCCCCTGCTTTGGTTGACAGATGTATGTTTAGGTTGCCATTCTAATGTATGTTTAGAATGTTAATCTAAACATACATCTCTCACCCAAAAGCACATTGACAGGCAGCACAGTTGACACAGGCTTTGTTTACACAGAGGATTGTGCTGCTTGCCTCTGAGCAGGGGCCCGTCACTTGCTATGCAAGTTTTCTTTTGCAATGCAAGACTCTTTACAGCTAAGCAAAAAAGACGTAGAGCACAATACGGCCTACGAGCATTGGAAGTCAAGGCCCCGCCACCTCTCAATATTGTGCTAACAGACATGGCAGCACCATGCTGACTGAGGAGAAAGGCTTCCTGTTGGTCATTGTACCATGCTCACAAAGGGTAGGCCACCCTGTTCTGTAGATCAGAGGCGTGCTGAGCGTGCTAGCAGGTAAGTCAAGAGGTTATTTATGTGTTTGCATGTGTAAGGTGTTTTTCCCTGTGGTTTCAAATGGCTTTATCTCTTTCTGTTGAAGTGAGTGCTTAGCTACCTGTAGGAGACCTGAATATGGGAGTGTAACACCTTACTGCACACGTGCCAGAATATTGAATAGCCCAAGTGGGTGAGATGGCTGCCAGCAGGGAGATAACCCCATGGGGCTCTCAAAGTGGGGGGTGGAGGTGCCTGGGCAACCACAGCAGCAGGGTGTCAAAGATCAAATAAACAAGCACAGACTTATTTGTTTTGGCTGAGCCAGGCTCACTTTTGCTTTTATATAAAGGCAGAGGGTTAAATCCCAGAATACAGTCACTGAGTCTGTATACCACTACTGGGCCCTTGACAGAGTTGCTCCCATCACATACATTGGATAACACGGTCACATAAACCGAAAAGGAATCTCTCGGGTCCCACTGCGAAACTAAAGTGGCCCATGTGGTAAATACCTGAGCCCTCGCTACTTTAGCCATCCCTTGGTGATGAGCGGTTATACATTTGACCAGTACATAAACTTTTCAACTACAGGCGTCCTTTGAAGAGAACAATTACTTCACTCATTACATGTATTACTTTCCCTGTCACCAGTATTCCCAGAGAATAAACACCCTCTTATTTGCTGAATGGATATGCTTTACAGTCACCAGCCTCCCTTATGACTGGACGCTTTCACCTTTGATAAATACTTTTCTTGACCCAGGTATACCCTGCCTAGGGACACTTTCTCATTTGCCAAATAAATAACGTTCTCTTTCACTGGCTTCTCTCGTGTGACTGAAGGCTTTCACCTTTGAGAAATACACAATATTTCTTAATACAGGTATTCCCTGAGGAGGAACACTTTCTCATTCATTAAATAAATAACTGGTTCTGTCACTGGCCTCTCTCGTGTGACAGAACGCTTTCAACTTTGATAAATACACATTTCTTGTTACAGGTATTCCCTGAGGATGATCCCGTTCCCATTTGCTAAATAAACAGTCGCTACTTTTTCTAGTGTGACGGAACGTTTTCACCTTTGACAAATGCATAACATTTCGGATCAACAGTATCCCATGAGGAGGACAAACTACAATGCCGCTAAACAAAACCAGAAATATACCACAGGACCTAATAGGTCGAGGTGAGATTGAGGAACACAATAGCCCGGTGGCACTACTCCAGTGAGCAGGCTTAAGGGCGCCAATGGGGACTTCTTGCTCTGGGCCCCCTATTTCTGTGCCAACTGCGTGAACCGACCAGGAGACGCCAGCTCGGAACGGTGGCTAAGTCTCCCAAGTACTTTTCAAGACAAACCACAGCCCGCTGGTTAACTACAGTGTCACATGCGGGCACTGGGTGTCCTCACTGAACTTCTCTCCTACCTGGACGGCCTTGGCAGCCGTCTCAGCCAAGTGCTGTCTGGCTTGCTCACTCTCAACCCCAGGAGGTCTGGAGAGGGGTAGAGGGAGATCTGTCAGCCACCGATAGGTGGTTGGCCTTTGGTCGATGGGAGAATGGGGGTTGGGGGGAGTCCCCAGCTCGAAAGAGGGCCTCGGTGCCCTCCGGAGATGCCTTGACCTCCGCCCTGTCTTCCTCCTCTCCTGCTTCTCCCTCTGCGATACCTCCTTGGGCTAATATCCCCACTCGGCTCTTGCATTCTCGCCCACCAGCAGGGGAGCTCCCTCAGCACCTGAGATGGAATCACCTCCGCGGCGGCCCGGCTCCCCCTGCTGGTGGAGCCTACTATCTCGGGTCCTCACATTTTTTGGATGCCCAAACCACACACCGTGGCGAGGGGTGCGGCCATAGAGGAAGGACTAGGAAATCCCCAACCTGTGTCTATACCAAGACATTTAGCCCTATACATGCTGAAACCCCACAGGAAATGGTGTTTACACATGCATGCAAGGGGGTTGTCTGCATGTGTATGTATATTTGTTTTTGTGCATGCAAGGGGTTGTCGGAATACTTTGTGAAGGAGTGTGTGCTGTATGAATGTGTGTGCTTGTGTGTGGGAAGGGTCAAGGCGCAGGCCTATAATTTTAGGGTGCGCTACTGGTGGTATTGCATTTAATTCTGCAAATCCAGGGTAAAGCAGACTTGATAGTGTCAATACAAGCCTAGACTGGCCTACAGTGGTGCAACCAGTATGGCTATAGATTTACAGTGGAATGACATATATTTCTAGGCATGAAGGGTAAGCAAACATAAGTGTTATTCTAGGACTACGGTTCAACCAGTCTGGGTAGATTCTCTTATTTTGGCATGGCATTTTTTTACTTGGCAAAGGGTGAAGTAAACGTATTGAGTCTTCTTACGTGGTGAAACTGGCCAACATTGGTGCAGCCAGTCTCCTATATATTTTCTTATTGTGGCATGGCATGGTTTACTGGCATCGAGGGTAAAGCCAACATGAGTTTTCATATGTGGCCATATTGGCCCACATTCATGCAGCCAGTTTGTTTACTTACGGAGGGATATATATATATATAGATATATATATTTTGGTTTTTTTTTTACTGGAAAGCCAACAGGAGTATTTTATTATATGTTATTACTTGCAAGTATTGGTGGAGCCTGCATGGGCACAGCCAGCATGAAAATGTTTTTTAGCCGGTATATATTGTGGGTAAGACCTCAGGAAAATGTGTTAAAATGCTCCTGCGCGCTCCTGGTGACTTGCATTACACTACAAAACCTATTAAAAACGGGCTTTTTACCAATTATTCACAGAAAATGTACTGTAAAATGCAACATTTTAACCTAATATTTTAAAATAATTTTCGGGGATAGGGGGTAGATTCCCCTGACCTCCGAACCTAGCTTGGTTAGTTCAGGCTTCCTTGCTATACTCTGTCCCTCTTGCATATTCACGCGAACCATTTACGCCCCTCCATTTTCAAATAATTCACCAGCTCCCACTGACCTGGAACATGTCCCTTTTTGTTTCAATTGCATTCTGATTTCCTTACCTTATAATTTGGGCAGAAGAATTGGCACGCTGTAAATTTAGGTTGGCTTGACCTATAAGAACAAACTTCTATTGTAATTTTCAACATACAACCTACTTGAGTGTCTTCATGGTTTCTGGAGCTCCTCATGTAAAACATTTTTTATTTGCCTATTAGTTTAATCCAAAACATTTGTAAAAAGAACAAGACTTCTTCCTGCGATCCACACAAGCTCCTTAAAAAAGATCAAATTTAGTGACACCCCCATCAGTTCACTACAACCCAATATGTAAAAACATTCCCTTATGAATTTCACTGTTGTAATGTTCAGAGCGGACTTCTCTCCTCCCAGTAGCAAAGACCACCACTCCGCTGCCGATAGTGTTAACGGTTTATAGTGATTGCATCGAAAATAAAGGGTCGACATACCAAACCATTGAATACAAAACATCTAATGCCAAAGCATCGACAGGCTATCTTTTACATGTAAAGGTGCCTTTCCATCGAAACCAGTCCATCGAAAATATAAATGGACTGGTTTCAATGGAAATGCACTTTTACATGTAAAAGATAGCATTTCAATGCTTTGTTCTATAACTTTAAAATGTTACATGGAACTGTCCAGTGCTGAAATTCCGGCACTGGCCAGCTCCTTGTAACGTTTAATTTTTTTTTTTATATATTGGGGGGGGGGGGGGGTGGTTCCTCCCCCACACCCCTCTAACCCTAACATAACCCTTAATCCAACCCTAGTTCCAACCCTAACCCTAATTTAACCCTTAATCTAACCCTAGCCCCAACCATAACCCTAATGTAAACCTTAATCCAACCCTAACCCTAATGTAACCCTTAATCTAACCCTAGCCCCAACCCTAACCCTAATGTAACCCTTAAGTTAACCCTAGCCCCAACTCTAACCTTAACCCTAATGTAACTCTTAATCTAGCCCTAGCCCCAACTCTAACCCTAACCGTAATGTAACCCTTAAACTAACTCTAGCCCCAACCCTAACCCTAATATAACCCTTAATCTAACCCTAACCTAACCCCTAATCTTAACATTACATTTTGATGGATCCATTGAATTTTATGCAACGAAATGGCCATTCTATGGAATCTAAATTTCGATGGATAAAATTCGATGGTTTGGTGTTATATGGTTTGCCATTCAATTGAAAGACCAGATACCAGTGTTAACATATCCTTTGAGGAATCGCCTGAAGTGACTTGTCCTGATTGATCGTGCATCTAGTGAACAGGTGGGGTAGGTTTTCAACTGAGCCAGTGATTTTACAAAATTTACAGCACACTGAGGTGGAACCTGTCGCATCTCTAGCTAACAATGTCTGTTGTTCGAAGCAGCTTCAGTCTAATCCTCGTGAAGTCAGCCCTATAGAGAGGATCCGGGAATTTCTTCAAATACTCTGGTATGTTGCTGCTGCATCTGTTTTCTTTCACAATGTTATAAAGTATATATCCATTTGCTTCATCGTTTATCACTATCCAATCCAGGGTCCACAGCTTCTTTTAAACTTTCCCTGGTGTGCAGCGTGTTAGGCATAATCATATGCAGTACCCTTCGGGAACACCACACACAATTAAGACTACAAGTGACAGTACAAATTCACCTTTGGTACAAGCCTGTACTACACAGTAAAGTGGTAGTGATGGCTGAGCAGCCAGACTTATCTCAAGAGTAAAGTGAGCAGTACCAATGGTTACGCAAAGGACAGCAGTTACTATGGTTCTGTCACAATGCGACCCTGGAAGCTGTGGGCAAGATGGAGGGTCGGCAATAGGTCTCCTTCCACCTCTCATTAACAGACTAGATGTCCGTTGTCCAGCCTTACATATTGCAGCCACGCCCCCGCTCGTAGCGCTGCAACTTTTCAGTTACCGACGCTCGAGCTGTTTTCCCGCTGGTCTGTGTGATTGCGTTCCTGTTCCTCTTTTGATTCTGCACGCCCTCCTTAGTTTCCTCCCTACCATCCGTGGCTCCCTTCTGTCCTATGTTCCTCTTGTGCCCTGGTCCCGTAGTCGGCTCCGTTTCTTGTCCACTTTAATTTTCAGAGTTGGTCTGCGGTTCCTCCTACTGGCGTGTCCCTCCTGTGTGGATACTTTGTATCCTAGGATTTTCTTTGTGTCGGCTCCTTTCGATAGGCAGTTTTGTGGCTGCATTCCTCTCCATTGGGGGCATAACTTATTGTCCTTAGTTCCCCTTTTTTCCGTCGTTCTTTTTTTCCTACTCCTACTCTAGATTACGCGCTCTCTCTCTTTCTTTCTTTCTCTCTCGCTCTCTTTCTCTCTCTCTTACCCTCTCTTTTTTTTCCTTGTCTTTCTGACAGCCTTTCCCCATTATTTCTTGCACATTCCTCGGAGTCCTTACCGCAGCAACCCGGCATCTAAAAACTCCTTTTTTATACTCTACTGTTCCCTTCTTACTCACGGTACTCGAGTCCTGCCTTTTGCTCCTTCTTGCTTTTCTTCTATTTCAAGACTCTTCAGTATAATTATTCTCTGTTTTCGTCACTGCATTTCTCCAACAAACCCTGCTCCGGACCGGAGCTCTACATTGATTCTACCGCCTCTACTTACCTCATTACCAACTGCCAGAGGTACGGCATCCTACAAGACAGCGGAACAGGGTTTTTTCTGCCTATTTCGGTTTTTTCCCTGTTAGGGGGCTGGCTCTTCTGGATACCCCTTTGGCTGTGTTCCTTGGCGGTCAAGGTGGCTTCTGGTGGGGCCCGTCCCTACCTACACGAAAAGAAAGAGAGAGGAGAACTAAGAAGAAAGAAGAGGAGGAAGAGGACGACTCTAAGAAGACAAAAAGAAAGAAGAGGATTGTACTTCCAGGCAGAGCTTCAGAAAGTTCAGGTGAGGAAAGCCGGTGGGAGGAGTCCTCTGAAACTGACAGATTGCAATGCCAAGAATCCAACATGGCTTCGCTGGAGCAATATCAGGAGATCATCACTGCTCTTCAAGGACTCCAGGTGGAAGTTCAATCTCTTTGTGCTGAGAACATGGCCCTAAAACAACAAGCTAGAAGCGAGATGACGATCACCGTGATCTTCCTCCCCTGGCTTTCCCTTTTGGAAAATATGATGGAAACCCAAAGTCTCTCAAGGAATTTTTGGATGCCTGTATGGTGTATTTCGCGTTTCGACCCAAGACCTGCGAACTGGATAGAGCCAAGGTTGGGTTCCTTGTGTCCAATTTAGTGGGCAATGCCCTAGCTTGGGCAACTCCTCTGATCACTATGGCTGATCCCGTGATGAATGACTATTCTCTTTTCACCCAGCGGTTCCGGTCCAGATTCGACCGTCCAGAGGTTCAATACTCATCGTACGTGGCTCTTCTAGACCTTTGCCAAGGAAATCATGATGTACAGACTTATGCCTCCACATTCATGAAGTTGGCAGTTGATGCAGACTGGCCAGACTCCGCACAGCAAACCTTGTTCCGTAGGGGGTTGCATGATGACCTAAAGGACGAGCTGGCAAGGGTAACCCACCCTGGATCTTTTCAGGAATTGGTGACTCTCACTCTTCAAATTGAATACCGACTGTCAGAGAGAAGGCAGGAAAGGAGAACTAGGTTCCCTCCTTATATTGGAACTCCACCAGCTGTGCAACCCAATCGTGTTCCGATGGAAGAACCGATGCAGATTGGTGCAGCAAGAGGCCCCCTATCGCCTGAAGAACGCAAGAGACGCAAGGAGCAAGGGCTCTGCATGTACTGCGGTTCTTCTAAACATCTGCTATGCAACTGTCCCGAAGTACCACCCAGGCGATCGGGAAATGCTCCCTCCCGGACTTAAGCAGGGGAAGTTCCCGGGAAGAAGCAGCTGATCCCTGCAATGTCACTCAGCTAAATGGAGATACTGAAGACAACAGACTTATGGTATTTACGGTCAAATTGACATTCCAATCTTCATCTACCTTGGAAGCGTTGGCAATGTTGGATTGTGGAGCAGCAGGCAACTTCCTGGGCATACAGTAGGCCCAAGAACAACATATTCCATTGTGTAACAAGAGCAATCCCCTTCCGGTAGAAGGGGCTGATGGGTCACCTTTAGTTTCCGGGCCCATAGTCCAGGAATCTTGTGCCGCTATGTTTACCCTGTTCCAGCATCGGGAACAGATCACCTTTGACGTCTTTCGGGCAGCTCACTTCCCGATTATCTTGGTTATGCCTTGACTCCGAAGGCATAATCCTATTATAGATTGGAAGGCCAACACAATCTGTTTTCGTTCTGATTACTGTAATCTACACTGTCTGCAACAACTCACTCCAGAATCTGGCGAGGGAACTGTGGTCTCCATGTCCACTACAGTCATACAAACTATCCCTCCATGTTACCAGCAATTCTCTGATATCTTTGAAGACAAGCTCCCTCGTGTCTTGCCACCCCATCACCCCGAGGATTGTGCTATTGAACTGGTTCCTGGAGCAGCAATACCATTTGGTCGTATGTACCCCATGTCCTTACCTGAAAGAAGAGCTCTCAAAGAATATCTCAAAGCCAACCTTCAAAATTGACTCATTCAGGAGTCTCAGTTGTCTGCAGGGGCCTCTGTTTTTCATACCAAAGAAAGGAACAACGGAGTTGCGCCCTTGCATAGACTATCGTGGCTTAAACAGTTTGACATTGAGGGATCGCTACCCTATGCCTCTGATTAAGGATGTGCTTGAGGCAGTACAAGGGTCGAGAGTGTTCACCAAGCTTGATTTAAGGGGGGCTTATCTGCTTAGAATCAAGAATGGTGACGAGTGTAAGACAGCATTTAGAACACCACTGGGGCACTACGAGTACAGAGTAATGCCCTTTGGCCTGGTTAATGCTCCCGCTGTCTTTCAACGATTTGTGGACAAAGTGTTCTCCGATCTGTTGTTTTCTTCGGTAGTGGTATATCTCAATGATATTTTGGTCTTCTCTTAACTGACGGAACATCGATGACATGTCACTGAAGTATTGCAAAGATTACGGGACAATCAACTCTTGGTTAAACCGGAGAAGTGTATCTTTGAGGCTCCCTCTGTTTCCTATCTGGGTTTTATCCTCTCAAAGGATGGAATCCAGATGGATCCTGATAAGGTCAAGGCTGTGTTACAGTGGCCCACTCCGAAGTCCCCTAAAGATGTGCAGAGGTTCCTAGGCTTATCAAATTTTTATCGAAGGTTCATTCCCGGATTTTTGGACATTGTTTTGCCTATAACCAACCTCCTCAAGAAGGGAAGAAAGTTTGAGTGGGGTGAAAATGCCGATGAAGCTTTTCGACATCTGAAGACGGCCTTTACCTCTGCCCCTATACTGGTTCAACCCAATCAATCACAGCCCATTCATTGTAGAGACTGATGCCTCTGGTGGAGCCATAGGGGCAGCTTTGCTACAGAAGGGAGAAGACGGCAATGAACATCCAGTGGCCTATTATTCACGGACTTTAACCTCCTGTGAACGTAATTACTCGGTGATTGAAAGGGAAATGTTAGCCATCCGCCAAGCATGCATTGAATGGAGGCATTTATTACAAGGAGCTACACATCCCTTTCTGGTTCGCACCGATCACAGGAATCTTAAGGTTCTGCAGCAGATGGAATGCCGTAATTCCTGCCATGCCCGTTGGGCCTACATCTTCTCACAGTATGATTTTGTCATAACATATCTACCTGGGAAGGATAATACTCTTGCAGACAAATTGTCCAGATGCTTGGGAGGAGACATAGAACAATCTCAAGGAACTGAAGAGATATTGGCCGGAAAGAAGATCTTGGGGGGGCGATTCACTCCTTTCTTAAGGAAGTGAAGGACTCTATCCGTCAGCTACCAGAGATTCAAGGTCAAGAACAAGGCTTGGAGAGACGAGAGGATTTGTACTTTCATAAGGGCTTGCTGTATCTTCCATCTAAACCACTACAGACACAAGCTTTGTCCTGGTGCCACAACCTTCCTTCCGCTGGCCATAAAGGTCAGAAGACTACGTTAGACCTACTTACCAGATATTTCTGGTGGCCGACAATGGCTAAGGACACCAAGACTTACGTAAAGTCATGTCCTATTTGTGCCATGAACAAGTCCTCTACCCAACAGCCGGTAGGTCTACTCCAGCAAGAACCGATACCCTCGCAACCTTGGGAACACATCTCTACCGACTTTATAGTTGATCTCCCACAGTCCTAAGGGGGTACGGCTATTATGGTTATTGTGGATTCTCTTAGTAAGATGGCACATTTTTCCCCCCTACCGGGCTTACCAAGTGCACCCGAGGCCGCTTCTGTGTTTTTGAAGGATGTGGTCCGCTTACATGGCCTTCTCCACACTATTCTGTCGGATCGAGGGTCCCAATTCACATCAAGGTTTTGGTACACTCTGTGCAGTCAGCTCGGTATCAGATGGGCGCTTTATTCAGGATATCATCCACAAAGCAACGGGCAGACCGAATGTCTCAGTGCCACCCTAGAACAATACATCCTTTGCTTCTGCAATTAGGAACAAGATAAATAGGCATACTTTCAGTCACTAGCTGAATTTACTTACAACAATGCCACACACTCAGCTACCGGTGTTAGTCCATTCTACTACACCTATGGTTTTCACCCCTGACATGTACCCCTTTTTGGGCTCACTACCACATCTATGCCCACTGTAGATCAACATCTAGAAGACCTGAGGCAGATACAAAGAGAAGCACTGCGCAACCTTGAAGCTAGAAAGAAAAGGTATAAGATCTATACAGACAAGAAACGACAACCAAACCCCCCATGGGAAGTTGGCACACTTGTTTGGTTGTCTACCAAGTACTTACCAAGGTGGGTTCGTCCTGGGAAATTTTCACTCCAGTATATAGGCCCTTTCCATATTACGTCCAGGGTCAATCCGGTAGCTTTTCGACTACGATTGCCTTCCAGACTCAAGAGGATTCACCCGGTCTTTCATACTTCACTTCTGAAAGCTTACCATTCTGATCCTCAAGGATGCCCAATTCCTCGCCTTTCAATAACCAAGGACCCAGAGCCCGAGGAATACTAGGTTGAAAGACTGGTCGATTCCCGGTATAGACGGGGAACCTTACAGTACCTAGTCCACTGGAAGGGCTATACTTCTGCGGAACGAACTTGGGAACCCAAAAGTCACATGCATGCCCAGAGACTGCTCCACCTATTCCAGAGACGCCATCCAGGCAAACCTGGAGGTACCCACATGAAGAGGGGGCATGCTGTCACGATGCGACCGTGGAAGCTGTGGACAAGGTGGAGGGTCGGCAATAGGTCTGCTTCAACCTCTCGTTAACGGACTAGATGTCCGTTGCCCAGCCTTACATATTGTAGCCACGCCCCTTGCTCGTAGCGTTGCAACTTTTCAGTTACCGACACTCGAGCTGTTTTCCTGCTGGTCTGTGTGATTTCGTTCCTGTTCCTCTTTGGATTCTGCATGCCCTCTGTCATGATGCCTACCCCCGGAGCACCAGGCCAGGCCCAGCACCCCCGGGAGCAGGCATCACGCCCCCGGGTAAAAGCCCAGCGGCCCTTTATAGGGGCTCTTTGGACTCTATCCTGGCGCCGTTGGCGCCAGGTTCATGTTGGACATCAGTCCTGGCGCCATAGGCGCCAGGCTCATAAGGGGAAGTGTTTGGTGCACTTACCTGAAGCAGACCATGCTGCACACTCACCTGATGCAGACCATGCTGCATGAAGAACCAAGCCAAATGAGGCTTAGGAGGGACTATTTTTCTGAAGGAACTATTTTGTTACTTGGGTGGGGCTGTGGAAGAATACTCACCTGGAACGTCTTCCAAGGCTATTTAAGCCACGCCCGGACAGCCACACGTGCTTCGCGTTGTTCTGCATCCCAGCAGCTGAACGCTCACCGTGTCTGCTCCTGCACCTGGACTCCAGCCACGCCCGCCTCGAATCTGGAACACCTGTAAGGAAAGAAGAGAAGAGAAAGGTGAAAACCAAGAACTTATTCAACCTTCTTACCTGCATCCGGAATCTTCACGCCAGCATTCCTGAAGGAAGACTTCCATTTAAAAGCACCGCGTTGCTCACTGCAGCGCCGTGCTTCACTCACCTGTTCCCGAGACGCCGCCCGGCTCCATCGCGGCTCTCAGCACCGGTCGCCACATCTCTGCACCTAGGGGAGAGAAGGAGAGACAAAAGGTGAGCAAGGGAACACAAGAGGAAAGCCGAATTTTGAGCCATATTACTTACCGGCTTTTCTTGGTAAACCATTCCACATCTCGGGTCGGCGCCGCATCTTTGGCAGGTACGCACCCCGGCCCCTATGGGGAAAGGACAAAAGACATTACTGGGGAATTATAAAGACATTTAGAGGGGTCGCCCTCAGCACTAACTCACCTGATTTTACCACCGGCAATTTAACCCCTCAACGCATCGCCTTTGTTCTGCACCTGAAATAAAGGACAGATCACAGGTTAGGAAAAACAACATAAAAGGAGGCTCACACTTGAACTTTTGCATCTTCATACGTACGGCGTATCGCTCAGAAAAGTCAAGTGGATTTGCCAGCGCCATTCTGAAAACCAGTGAAGTAACTGGACGAACGCGCGCCCCTGCACCAGAAGCAGGATGGAGAGTTCATCCTTCCAAACCATAAGGTGAGCTTAAACCGGGGGTTTTGGAGGAAGTCGGAGAAGAACGAAGGGGGGGAAGAGGGGAGCAAGCACACTATTCAGCAGACAGTTAATCCTCTTTCTCATCTGCAGAAGGATATTCCTACGGGCCAGACAAGCAAGATTTGGGGGTCCTGTTCAATCGGTGGTCCGAATTCTGTGCATCACGCTTGAAGAGGCCACAGCAACCCAGACCAGACCAGTGCCTCCGTGGGAGCCAGGTGAGCGTTACAGAACGCGAAGCCATCCTACAAATTCCCACCCAGGCGCTATGGAAACTTCTGAGACTGACCAGTTGGCCCAACTACTGGGGGAATTACGGGCCGAAGTACACGCCGCTCGTCAAGAGACTAATGCTCTCAGGAGGGAAGTGATTGTAACAAAGGAAAGAGCTGATGACCTGGCTAGACAGCTTTTGCAAGGTCAAGCTGGACAAACTCCTTTACCCGGTTCCGGAGGTAAGCCCGCTCCTGTGCTTTCTAGTAACCCGGTGCAGATTAATCTACCTGGAAACATGCCGCTGGCCCCACCCCAACGCTTTGCTGGGGACCCCAAACGATTCGCCGTATTCATGAATCAGTGTCGTTTGCATTTCCTGTGCAGACCTGGGGCCTTCCCTAATGACCAGACCAAGGTAGCCTTTGTATTGTCATATCTCAGCGGCAGTGCTGCCGATTGGTCAGTTCCACTGGTAACTCAAGATGACCCGATTCTTCGTGATTTTCAAGGATTTCAAGCAAGCATGGAAAGGTTATTTGCTCGTCACTCCCAGGGGCAGGCTCTAGATGACGAACTTCTATCTCTGCGACAGGGCAATCAAGACCTCCTTTCCTACATTGCAACCTTTAATAGACTAATTGTGGAAACGGGGTGGCCAGAGGATAAAAGAATCACGTTATTTTATCGAGGTCTACGCGGTGAACTTAAAGATGTCCTGGCCCAAGTTGTAAATTCGCCCCAAGAATGCTCAGAATATATAGACTTAGTGGTCCAATTGGATCACAGACTGCAAAACAGAAAAGCAGATCGGTCCAAGTTTGAGACCCGGGTGTTAGTCAAGACCCACGCTAACCTCAAGGGGGCTGAAGCCTCTGAGCCAATGCAAATCGGAGGAGGTAAAGGACCTTTAACTCAAAAGGAACGTGAAAGAAGACGGCAGATGCACTTATGTCTTTATTGTGGTTCCTCTGGACACTTTCTACGAGATTGCCCGGCAAGGCCACCCAGGAAGGTGGTAGGAGCCGCTGATAAAATCCATGAAACCTCTGTATCGGGAAACGATCCCGCCCGACGAGCGTAGGGGTCCGCTTGCCGAGCTTGAAAACGAACTCCAGACCTCGCATTTCATTGTGCCAATGGTCCTCGTAGATCCGGAACAGCCTAAGCGGTTGCATGCAATAAAGGCATACAACGATAGTGGGGCTATAGGAAACTACGTGGATCGTGAATTGGTCCCCAGGATTAACCTCCCTCTGCGTCCTAAAACCAGCAAAGATGTCATCACCACAGTTGATGGTACCGAAATTGCCTCGGGACAGGTAACACATTCCACAGCTGAGGTGACACTTGTAGGTCCGGACGGCCATCGGGAGGCAGTTGTGTTTGATGTAATCAAGGCTCCACAGTTTCAGGTTATTCTCGGAATCCCTTGGTTAGAGACACATAATCCTCAATTTGATTGGCGAGCGAAGAGAATAACCTTTCCGGAGTGTGCACGAACCTGCTACCCAGAAAATCTGAAGATCAGTCTAGCATCAGTAACCTCTGTCTCCATGCAACTACCTCCGGAATACCAAGACTTTCAGGACGTCTTCCAAAAGGAACAGGCCAACACGTTACCTCCTCACAGATCGTACGATTGCCAAAAATCGATCTGGTGCCCGGTGCACAACCCCCTTGTAGCAGGATTTATGCCCTTACTGAGCCAGAGAATCTGCATTTGAGACAATATTTAGATCAATACCTAGCCAATGGTTTCATTCGCCCGTCAAAGTCTCCGGCATCCTCGGCTTTGTTCTTCGTGCCAAAAAAAGAAGGCGACCTTAGAACTTGTATCGATTACCGCGCATTGAACCAGATAACTGTTAAAAATCGTTACCCTCTGCCTTTGATCCCTGAACTCCTTGACCAGGTGAAGGACGCTTGCATATACACCAAGTTAGATCTCCGGCGGGTTTATCATCTGGTACGAGTAAAAGAAGGCGACGAATGGAAAACGGCCTTCCGTACAAAATATGGACTATTCGAATACCAGGTGATGCCTTTTGGGTTGTGCAACGTGCCTGCTGCCTTCCAATTCTTCATGAACGATGTCCTTTGGGAACTCATCGATGTCTGTGTTGTCGTGTATATCGATGACATTCTGGTGTACTCCTCTTCGGAATCAGATCACAGAAAACATGTCAGGGCCGTCCTTGAGAAATTGCGCCAGCACAAACTGTTTGCAAAACTGGAAAAATGCGTTTTCCATACCACCGAGGTTGAGTTTCTTGGATTCATCCTGACACCTAAAGGGGTCCGAATGGACTCACGGAAAGTGGATGCCATCCTCAAATGGCCATCACCTAGTTCGGTGAAAGGTGTCCAAAGCATGCTTGGTTTTGCCAATTTTTATCGCAGGTTTATCCCGGAATTTTCACGGGTGGTGCAACCCATCACTGCACTCTTGCGGAAGAATAAACCTTTTGAATGGACCGAGGAAGCTGAACAGGCCTTTCAGGAATTAAAAGCTAAATTTACGTCCGCACCTATTTTGAAACACCCGCGTCCTGATCTCCCATATATAGTCGAAACCGACGCATCCAGCTTAGCCATGGGAGCTGTCCTGTCTCAGAGAGACCCCGAAACCAACCAACTGCACCCCATAGCATTTTGGTCCAGAAAATTCTCGCCGCCGGAGATAAATTATGCAATCACCGATAAGGAATTATTAGCCATTAAGTCCGCCTTTAAGGCTTGGCGGCATTATCTTCTTGGCGCCAGGCATACCATCACCGTGATCACTGATCACCGAAATTTACAATATTTAAAAACTGCCAAGGCTCAGTCTTCACGACAGCTCCGATGGGCTTTATTCTTTGCTGAGTTCGATTTTGTAATCACTTACTGTCCCGGCTGTAAGAATGGCAAAGCGGACGCGCTATCTCGAATTGGAATGGGAGAAATGGACACAAACTCAGAACCTGTGCCGATAATTCCCGAACAAAGAATCTTGGGGATAACCACTTTACAAACCCTTGAAGACATTCAAGCACGGGTAAAACTATTCCTGGACTCTTCAGCCTTGCAGGATTGGATCAAAAGGGGGTCTGACTTTTCAATCAATGATGGCTTACCTTACTTCCAAGGACGTTTATTTTTGCCAGAAAAGGAATTGCAAGAACTGGTTATTTCCCGTCATCACGATACCCTGATGGAAGGACATCCTGGCATTGCCAAAACAGAGGAAAAAATTAAACGACAATTCTGGTGGCCGTCCTGGCGAAAGGATATTAAATCTTTCGTGATGTCCTGTGGAGTTTGCGCCCAAAACAAAGGTAAAAAAACAAAACCTGCCGGTCTTCTTCAACCCTTAGACATTCCACTAGCACCTTGGCACACCTTGTCACTAGATTTGATCACGGACCTGCCCTCTTGTAATGGATACAATACTATTCTGGTTGTGGTGGATTTATTTTCCAAGATGGCCCATTTTATTCCGTTGAAAGGATTACCTTCAGCTTTTGTTCTTGCCAAGGAATTCCTCGAAAATATCATCCGTCTGCATGGATTCCCGTCCATACTAATCTCCGATCGGGGAAGCCAGTTTATTTCTCATTTTTGGAAAAAGTGTTGTCAACTGGCACAAATCGACGTAAGACTCTCAACCAGCCACCACCCACAGACCGATGGTCAGACGGAGCGAACGAACCAGACCCTTGAACAATATCTACGATGTATGTTGCACCAATCGGAGGGTAATTGGAAGGATATTTTATGGGTGGCTGAATATGCATACAATAACTCGATACACGGGGCGTGGCTTGGCGCCGATGGCGAGCGGTAGCTGATCCGCCGAGCTCCGGCCGAGACGCCGTTTCCTGATCCTTTTTCTCCGGCTCGCGTGCGACCCCGACTTCTGAAAAGGAACGAGCGGTTGGGCGAAGCAGCCCTGCACCTGAATAGTTGTTGGGCCCACCAAATTGGACCCCCCTGAGACTCCGGTGGCCCTGAATCGGTTCTCCCCACCTCCCGTTCTTACTGGATCCAAGATGGCGCCCCGCACAGCATAGCGGTGCCTGCGAGGGGTACCCCCTCCCCCAACGGATTCCAGGGCCCGGCGGGGAGAGGCAGCAGCAAAGGAGAGGCTCCGCTCTTCTAGAGACCACCTCTACGGACCACACCATCACACACGGGGGCAGACCACAGCTCACGGCCCGATATTTGGCCAGGTGAAGGGCCCCACCAGTGATCTCACAAGTGAACTAACTTTTGAGGCCTAAAACACCCGCAACCATCGCCCCAAGATGGCCGCCAAGAACAAGACCAGAGCCGCCACCATGGACTCCTTTGTTTCCACCAGGGCGAAGACCCCCACTCAATCCAAGGCCAGCTCCTCTGAAGTTGCCCAGTCGAGCGAAGAGGTGGCGGCCGATAACCACTCTCAGATACTTGATGCTATAGCCTCGCTAAAGACGCATATCGACTCCAAGATCGACGAATTCAAAGTCGATATTCAACTGATCCGCCAAGACGCTCGCAACTTAACGGAGAGGGTCGCGACCGTCGAACAGTCGGCAGAGGAAGCCTCCACGGCCATCACAGCCATAAAGTCCGAAGTTGTCCTCCTGAAGAGGAAAGTCACCTTTTTGGAGGAAAAGGCGGAGGAGGCCGAAGGTCGGGCCAGACGGAGCAACATCAGGATCCTGGGGGTCCCGGAGGGGAACGAGGGAGTAAATACCACATCCTTCGTCGAAACCCTTCTGCTACAAGAAATAGGGGCCGGCAAATTGACCCAGGGATTCTCTGTCGAAAGGGCCCACAGATCCCTTCAGAGGCGCCCTCCCCCCGGATCGCACCCCAGACCCATAATCGCTAAGATACTGAACTTTCAGGACAGAGAAACTATCTTACGGCGATCCAGGGAGGGGGGCCCCATCGAGCGAGGAGACTCCAAAATCTCCATTTATCCGGACTACACGCAGAAGGTACAAAGAGAGCGGAACTCATTTGTCCCGATAAAAGCCCGGCTCCGACAACTGAACCTAAAATATAGACTACTTTATCCATCGCGCCTAAGGGTTGTCTACAAGGAGAGAGTGGTGTTTCTCGAGAACCCAGATGCGGCCAACATGTGGCTTGAGGATAATAACCTGGCGGATGGCAAGGACAACTCACAGACTGAGACCTAACCCCCCAGCGACCCCCATGTAAGAAACATCGCACGTGAGACCGGAATACAGAAGATAATCCAACTACAGTTTTTTCACTTGGAAACGGCCTCGTTCGGCTCTGCCGCCAGGCCCTTGCCCCACCCCCAGCGTAGTATTTACCCGGTCTGGGCACCTGCCTGACCCAGCTCGCGCCCGACTCCCGGATGGGCTCCGACGGCTCGAGAGCGCCTGAGCACCGCGACAATGTTGTAGTTGCTGGGCGCACCAGTTTAAGTTTTGTTGTTAGTTTTATTAGTTGTACAGTCTTCATGCCTCTTTTGCCAACGCAGACCGAGATGGGTCTGGGACATGACACCGATGAACGAAATGCAGTGGTATCCCCCCTGCAGCCCACCCGAACAAGACTAAAGTGGAGTCGGACCCCAGAGTCCCACACCAAATCTGAAACTCGAACCGGATGGCGACACAGCTTACTGTAATGACCTGGAATGTGCGGGGCATGGGCTCATACCTCAGGCGCAATCGTATACAGTCCTACCTCAGGAGGAAGAAAATCTCCATTGCACTCCTTCAAGAGACTCACCTCACGACGGAGACCATGTCTAAAATTGCAGACCGATGGGCTGGGACTGTTAGAGGGTCCCCCTACTCTAAATACGCCAGAGGGGTGCTAATATGGATAAGCCCGGACGTCCCCTTCCAGATGGAGGGAAGTGAACAAGATAAAGAAGGGAGATTCACAGCGATTTGGGGCACATTGGAACAAACCCCAGTCTGCTTCATCAACTCTTACTTCCCTCATCACGGGATATCGGCGTACCTCGCCACATTGATAACGAAGCTGACTCGGTACCGGGACCGCACCTTCATATGGGGAGGGGACTTCAACTGTGTTGCTGACACGAGTGCAGACAGATCGCTGCCCCCCCCACGCCCGAGCAGCCTCACATCCGGTGCCTTGAGGGAAACTCTGGAGCAACTCAACTTAGTGGACATCTGGAGGGAACACCATCCGACCGACAGGTCCTACTCCCACTACTCAGCTCCACATGGAGTTCACACAAGAATTGACTATCTGTTCATCAATAAGGAACTCACCCCACACATAGCAACCACAGAATACCTGGGGCGGACGATCTCCGACCACTCCCCACTGACCATGTTATGGCAAATGAGAGGCCCCAGACCCCCGATCCCCATGTGGAGGATGCCGACCGCGGCACTTGCGGACCTCGAGTTCAGGGAAACCCTTGCCGAAAAATTGGAAGAATACTTGGAGAACAACATCGGTTCGGTCCCCTCCTGGGGCACATTATGGGAAGCAATGAAGGTGGTGACCAGAGGCGAAATCATATCGAGAGCCGGCGGAACTCGCAGGCAGTTGCGGAGCACCCTGGAAGCACAGGAAGCTGAGATCTCCCGACTGGAGTCCACATGCGACAACTCTATGGAGACAGAGACCAAGCTGAAGGAAGCCCGCACAGAATGTCAGCAGGCATGGGAAAGACTGGAAAAATTTGATTTCGCCACGCACACCGCCAGATCTCATAAAGAATCGGACAAACCGGGAAGACTACTAGCATGGCTCTGCAAACGGGAACACCCCAAACATCTCCCAGTGGAGATACGGGACGCTAATGGGTCATCCCACTCGACTCAGCTAGGGATCAATGAAGCCTTTGCTAAATTCTACACAGAACTGTATACCCACAAGACCCAGATTCCTGCTGCAGACATCATAGACACACTCGAGGAGATAGAACTTCCCCACATTTCGCTCGAGCAGAGAGAGGAGCTGGAAACCGAGATCACTCTTGAGGACGTTCAAGGGGCAATCAGGTCCCTCTCCAACAACAAAGCCCCTGGCAGTGACGGCCTCCCACCTGAGTTCTATAAAGCGTATGAGTCCATCCTTGCCCCAGTTCTCCACGAGGTCTACCAGGAGGCACACACGGATGGGATTCTCCCCAACACCATGAAGGAAACCATAATAGTCCCCATGCTCAAGCCACACAAATCGCCCACCGACTGTGAGTCCTATCGCCCTCTGGCTATGCTAAACTACGATGCCAAGATCCTCACATCCATATTGGCCCGCAAGCTAGCCAGGGTGGTGGGTTCCATCGTTCACGAAGATCAGAACGGATTCGTTCCTGGGCGCAACACCACTGCTAACCTCCGGAGGCTGCAGCATGTAATGGCCGAAACATATGACAGGGACGAGGACCTGGCGGTGTTGTCGCTCGACGCCATCAAGGCCTTCGACTCCATATACTGGGAGTGGATCAGGGAGGTCCTGAGAAGATTTGGCTTTGGAGAGGGCTTCATCAGGTGGGTTGAGGTCCTCTACAATTCCCCGACGGCGAGAGTAAGAACGGGAAGAGTGGTTTCAGCGGCTTGGGATATACAAAGGGGAACAAGGCAGGGCTGCCCGTTATCACCCATGCTGTACATACTGGGCCTGGAACCGATTGCATTATACTTCAGGCAGCAGCTCTTCGATGCTGGCATTAAGGTGGGCAATGCACACCACATAATATCCTTGTATGCAGACGACGTCCTTCTTTACCTAAGCTCCCCCGAAGTTAACGCGCCAACCGCGTTGGAGATACTGGACAACTATGCGAAGTACTCAGGGATCCGCTTTAGTAGGAATAAGTCCTCTGCCTTCCCCTTGGCGGGCTTACGCAACATTCCGGAAAACAATCTCCCAGAGATAGGAATAAGCTGGCAACTGGTCCAGTTCCGTTATTTGGGGATCAACATAAGCCACACCCCGCTACTCATGCATGAACACAACACCGAGGCCGCCATCACGAGTCTCCGAAGTTCTATAAAGTTTTGGTCCAAGCTCCCATTGGCCATGGTGGGCAGGGCAGCGATTGTCAAGATGATCGTACTCCCCCGATTCCTGTATTTCTTCGTAAACATTTGCCATTACATTAGACCGTCCTTCTTCAAGAAGCTGGAGGCCATCTTCAGGGACTTCCTTTGGGGCCCACACAGGCATAAACTGTCGCTGTCCGTCCTCTCTCTCCCACACAAAGAAGGCGGAATAAAGTTACCGGATCTCCAGTTGTACTACCTGGCTGCCCAGCTGAGTCACATAACGAGATGGCTCTCGGATGAGCCTTCAGCAGAGACCGAACTGCTGAGGCAACCCTTGGACAATGTGATCCCCAAGGAGATCCTATGGCACCCTACATGGCAACCCCCGGTCCCCTCCATGGTGATTGACCTGGGAAGAAAGATATGGGCCAGGTCCTGCTGCATCAGGCGAATACGACACCCATACTCTCCGGACAATCCCATCCTAGCAGACACCTGTCGAACGGCTGCAGACATCTCTACGGCAAGGAGGTGGGAAGAGGCCGGCATTTACACATGGAGCGACATGTATGAGGAGGGAGAATTCAGGGATTTCGAATCTCTTAAGGCTGCCGATGGAATTCCCCCGGGCCAGTTCCTCTGGTACCATCGCCTCAAACAAACTGCTAAGAAACAATGGACCGGATGGCCGGAGGAGCCCTCCCCTGACCCTCTGCTACAAGAGATGCATGACCTCTCGGACGGCTGGAGACCTGTCTCCAGGCTTTACAGCAGACTATGTGATAAAACCAACCCTAAATGCGAAGATCTGAGGACAAAATGGGAGGCGGACCTTGAGACCCCGATTTCAGATAAAGAATGGGAAAGAGCGCTGATATTTCCCAAAAAAGTATCCAGGAACACCAGGTTTGGCCAGATCCAATTGAACGTTCTTTACAGGACATACATGACCCCACATAGGGTTGCCTCCTTCAATAAGACATCCTCCCCTGCATGCCCCTGGTGCGGGAATGATAAAGCAGATGTGATTCACATGTTCTGGACCTGCACCAAGGCGATGGCACTGTGGTCCAAGGCCAAACAGACCTGCATGGACGCCGGAATGACAAGATACGAATGGACTCCTGGCGAGTGCCTCCTGGGGACCTACCCCAGACCTAGCAAATCCAAGCACGCTGTTAAATTAATGGACATCTCATGTATCCTGGCTAAAAGAACAATAGCGATGGCCTGGAAGACGCCGTCGGGCCCCAGGCAAGAGAGATGGCTCAAAGAACTCGAGAGATGGACAACAGCTGAAACCAGGGCCTGGCAGGAAGGAATCACGAACAGTGGCGAAACCGAAGGTGGCACTTTGGAATCATGGAAGGCCCTCCTCAGAGACATACGCTTCAGCGCTGACTACAAACCCCCCTGAAGTCCCACACCACTGCATTGACACTGCTCGGATGCCGGCATTGGTGGAACCACCTCTGTGTTTGACCCCTCTTGCTTCCTGAAACTGTGGGTCATTGCCCCTAACCCACCCGTCCACTGTAAGTTTGCTACAACATGAAGACTGTTGTTGATTTGTTTGTTCCCCCCCCCTTGTTTCCCCCTCACCGTCTCCTCCCCAGTTCAAACCAATGTTGATTTCTTGTTGTATTGCACGTTTTCTTTTTCTTTTTTCTATCAAAATCAATAAAATACGTTTTAAAAAAAAAAAAAAAATAACTCGATACACTCTGGAACTGGTCAGCGCCCCCAGTGCTGTCATGATGCCTACCCCCAGAGCACCAGGCTAGGCCCAGCACCCCCGGGAGCAGGCATCACGCCCCCGGGTAAAAGCCCAGCAGCCCTTCGTAGGGGCTCTTTGGACTCTGTCCTGGCATCGTTGGCGCCAGGCTCATGTTGGACATCAGTCCTGGCGCCTTAGGCGCCAGGCTCATAAGGGGAAGTGTTTGGTGCACTTACCTGAAGCAGACCATGCTGCACACTCACCTGATGCAGACCATGCTGCATGAAGAACCAAGCCAAATGAGGCTTAGGAGGGACTATTTTTCTGAAGGAACTATTTTGTTACTTGGGTGGGGCTGTGGAAGAATACTCACCTGGAACGTCTTCCAAGGCTATTTAAGCCACGCCCGGACAGCCACACGTGCTTCGCGTTCTGCATCCCAGCAGCTGAACGCTCACCGTGTCTGCTCCTGCACCTGGACTCCAGCCACGCCCGCCTCGAACCTGGAACACCTGTAAGGAAAGAAGAGAAGAGAAAGGTGAAAACCAAGAACTTATTCAACCTTCTTACCTGCATCCGGAATCTTCACGCCAGCATTCCTGAAGGAAGACTTCCATTTAAAAGCACCGCGTTGCTCACTGCAGCGCCACGCTTCACTCACCTGTTCCCGAGACGCCGCCCGGCTCCATTTCGGCTCTCAGCACCGGTCGCCACATCTCTGCACCTAGGGGAGAGAAGAAGAGACAAAAGGTGAGCAAGGGAACACAAGAGGAAAGCCGAATTTTCAGCCATATTACTTACCGGCTTTTCTTGGTGAACCATTCCACATCTCGGGTCGGCGCCGCATCTTTGGCAGGTACCGCACCCCGACCCCTATGGGGAAAGGACAAAAGACATTACTGGGGAATTATAAAGACATTTAGAGGGGTCGTCCTCAGCACTAATTCACCTGATTTTACCACCGGCAATTTAACCCCTCAACTCATCGCCTTTGTTCTGCACCTGAAATAAAGGACAGATCACAGGTTAGGAAAAACAACATAAAAGGAGGCTCACACTTGAACTTTTGCATCTTCATACTTACGGCTTATCGCTCAGAAAAGTCAAGTGGATTTGCCAGCGCCATTCTGAAAACCAGTGAAGTAACTGGACGAACGCGCGCCCCTGCACCAGAAGCAGGATGGAGAGTTCATCCTTCCAAACCATAAGGTGAGCTTAAACCGGGGATTTTGGAGGAAGTCAGAGAAGAACAAAGGGGGATAGGGGGAGCAAGCACACTATTCAGCAGACAGTTAATCCCCTTTTTCATCTGCAGAAGGATATTCCAACGGGCCAGACAAGCAAGATTTGGGGGTCCTGTTCAATCGGTGGTCCGAATTCTGCGCATCACGCTTGAAGAGGCCACAGCAACCCAGACCAGTGCCTCCGTAGGAGCCAGGTGAGTGTTACACCCTCCTTCTTAGTTTCTTCCCTACCTTCCGTGGCTCCCTTCTGTCCTTTTTTCCTCTTGTGCCCTGGTCCCGTAGTCGGCTCTGTTTCTTGTCCACTTTCATTTTCAGAGCCGGTCTGCGGTTCCTCCTACTGGCGCGTCCCTCCTGTGTGGATACTTTGTATCCTAGGATTTTCTTTGTGTCGGCTCCTTTCGATAGGCAGTTTTGTGACTGCATTCCTCTCCATTGGGGGCATAACTTATTGTCCTTAGTTCCCCTTTTTTCTGTTGTTCTTTTTTTCCTAGTCTAGATTACGCTCTCTCTTTTGCTCCTTCTTTCTTTTCTTCTATTTCAAGACTCTTCATTATAATTATTCTCTGTTATCGTCACTGCACTTCTCCAACGAACCCTGCTCCGGACCGGAGCTCTACATTGATTCTACCGCCTCTACTTACCTCATTACCAACTTACCAACTGCCAGAGGTACGGCGTCCTACAAGACAGCGGAACAGGGTTTTTCTGCCTATTTCGGCTTTCTCCCTGTTAGGGGGCTGGCTCCTCTGGATACCCCTTTGGCTGTGGTCCTTGGCGGTCAAGGTGGCTTCTGGGGGGGGCCCGTCCCTACCTACACAAAAAGAAAAGAGAGAGGAGAACTAAGAAGAAAGAAGGGGAGGAAGAGGAAGACTCTAAGAAGACAAGAAGAAAGAAGAGGATTGACCTTCCAGGCAGAGCTTCAGAAACTTCAGGTGAGGAGAGCCGGTGGGAGGAGTCCTCTGAAACTGACAGGTTCAAACAAACACTGACTCAAGGTTTCTGAGTAAAAGAATATACATTTATTTACACATCAGTTGTAAAACAATTCACCAAAGTAAAGCAGTAGAAAAATATGACCACGCTCCAAACATCCTTGTCGACAAACAAATCCTCATCGTCAATGAAATGCACCATTTGTCCAAGAAGCTCTCGGGACGGAACCAACGTCACAACACTCGTCCTCAAAATCCTCGTTGACTAAACCATCAACGCCAACATCGACAGGGAAAGACAATCCAGAAAAGCCATCCATGAGCACTCCATCAGCGGCTGGAACACCGTCCACGGAGGATAACACAAATAAGGCTAAAGACTCAACTCCAACCATTTCAGGAGGACAAGAAGAACCTGTAATAATGCAATTATCACCAATCGAGGAGATGGTACAGTTACCAGATATAATTCTGCAGGAGGAATTCTCTGACACTGAAATCATGCAGAACAACCCATTTACACCCCTAAAGAGAATAGACCGCCATGGCACCCTACCACTGAGGATGTCACAGACCCATATGCCCCTATGCTCATGGAATCCATGCAAAGAATAATAGATGAGTTCAATAAATGCCAAAGATCCCAAGCATTGGCACCATCTGCCCCCAGACATAGAAATACATCGGCAAGCTCAAGGAGCACAAGATCTCCACAAAGAGACAAGTCAAAACATTACAGTATGCCAAGAGGCTCTCCGACCAGTAGTAGAGCCCGTAAATGCCCACGCTCTCCTGAAACTCCTCACAGTCCCAGAGACAGACCACTGTCACGCAGTGTTTCACTGACAAGTCTCACCCCCAAGATTCTCACCTTGACCCGCTCGCCAACAAGGGATCCAACTATAGTACCTTCAACTGCGTCCATTTCAGATTGGCAGGAGGACCCATTCAGAGAATTCGCGGACACAGAGGAACCAGAGGAAGGAGAGATTACACATGACCCATACACACATAGTGAATGAGAAACCAAGAAAACATGATTCCCCAGGGGAAACCTCACCACCTGATGACCTGGTATCCTTTCACACCATTTTAGAAAGGCAGCAGACCTTTTCAAAATGTGGGTAACCTCAGAGGAGAAGAAAGCTGTCCTATACGAACACTGGGATAAGCAAAGGAATTTCACTACTATCCCTTTCTTAGACACAGTCTGGGATGCAGGCGTGAGAATCCCTTCTACACCTCTGTCTACACTCGCTCTGGTATCATGACCAAAGAAAAAATATAAGGCCCCAGACATGGCCCCTCTATGCTCAAGAGGGCACACAAAGCCTGACTGTCATCACAGTTGCGGCAAGAAAGAAACTAGCAAACCCCTCATCACCATTGACCGCACCACCTGACCAGGAAGGATGAAAACTTGAAGCCATGGGAAGGAAGGTTTCATCATCTGCTTCCCTAACCATCAGAGCAGGTAATGCTCTAGCTATGTCAAGGACCAACTAGTGGCTAGCAGCAGCACAAAAAACAATACGTCTTTACTTAATGTATTGCAAGATAAATGCTCATGCAGAAGCTGTAAAAGGAAAAGACATGCCAGTGATAAATGCCTTCTTTATGTAAAATGCAGGAAAGCTGTTAAGTGCTGTAAAAAACCCACTGCAGGGAGCCAGAACAGCCTGGGACTACACTACCCAGAAGGTCCAGGAGTTTGTGAGCCTTTTGGAGCTTCAGGACCACGCCCAACATTACGCGCATGCACGCACCACGCCCGACAGCCCCCGCTTGCGCTACGGAGCATCGGAGAGGAAAGACACGGAACTCGGGAGCTCCTGCAGGCTGCCATCAGCGGGGCCGTTCCCTCGCCTGCCCTTCAACTGCAGGCCCCACCAACAGTGCCAGACAAGTCCCCTCACTTACTACCGCTGAGTACCGAGGGGAACGAGTAGCGTAGCAATATTATTGGGAAAACAAGTGAACGCGTTCCCGTAAGACTGGAAGACAGTTACCGCAGGAACGGTTCACTTTACTGTGGGGCACTCGCATAACGTGCAGCATGTGGTTGCACTAGACAGCAGCTGATAGCGATCACGGGCGGCCCCCGGCTGCTCGCACAACGTGTAGCATGTGGCTGCACTAGACAGCAATAGATTACGATTATGGGCGCCCCGAGCTAAAGTTCGTAGTATGTTGTGTACGTGTTCATTTGATGCACAAACTCATAGTTTGCTTTCTTTGTAGCGGAATTCCGCAGCGACTCGGAAAGGCATTCTGTGAAATCACAGCTGGCCGTGGGGGGAGAGACGCACGAGCTGCGAACAGAGCTAAGTGCCATTTATATGACTCAAAGCATAATGCATGACTGAAATGCTATGATGTATAACAAGGAAAATGTTAGATGCAACATGGTGATAATGTTGTGCTGGTTATGGCAAGGAACAACACCTAAGCAGTATTAGGTGTACATGGAAAGCCTGAATTACCTAGAGTGTGAGTGGACAAGTGTGCATGGGCGGAGCCAACAGCATCTACTAAGGAATCAGCGCAGAATACCTTTCGCTCATTCCCATTCCCATCCATAACTACCACCTAATCCTCTAACTGGTTACCCTAACTACCCCCAACCTATCCAATCCGTGGACCCTAACCCTCTTTCCCTGGCGGGTCGCGGTGGCCTGAGGTATTCATATCCTCCCAGGTGCCAAGACCCAATGGGGAGGTAGGTGTTCGTGCTACCTCTGCGCAAGACCTCAGGAGCAAGACCCGACAAGCTATGACAGCTCGATTTGACCGGGAACTCTGGCCTCGTATATAAAAGCTAACCAAGCACCTACCGGCTGAGTTTCAAGAGGAAGCAAGGGCAATAATAACGGATTGGGAAGCCACCTCCGATCACATGATCGATGCAGCGGTAGACGTTGCCAAATCAGGTTTCTGGCAAATGGCCAACGGAACGGTCCTCCGAAGACCGGCTTGGATAAAAGCAACTAATTTCAGACCAGAAGTCCAAGCACAAATTCTAGATATGCCCTTCGACATGCATGACCTCTTTGGCAAGGAGATTGATGACCATCTTAAATGCATTAAGTCGGACACAGCCAGAGCTATCAGCTCGCTGAAAGATGGACAAGAACCGCCGCAACTTTCGGTCCTTTCGGGGCTCATCCTCCAGATTCAGAGGTCACAACAGACCAGCCTATGGTCAGAGAACACAAGGCAGTACCTTTAAAGACAATAAATATCACCAATCTACGGCAAGATTCAATACTCTGAGGCAGATGTGGCTCAAACCATGCCAAAACACAATCTAAACAGAACTGACAATCCATACCTATCATTTCCACAGCACACCCCGGTGGGAGGAAGGATAAGCCAACATTACCACCAGTGGTAAAACATTACATGAGACAAGTGGGTGTTACAAGTCATTCGCAAGGGCCACATGATCACATTTTTTTGACCAACTTCCCTCTTTTTCGCCCCAACCACACAAAACACACTTTCTGAAACATATGAAATTAGAAATTCATAAACTGTTCCAAAAAGCAGCCATAGAACCAGTCTCAGTAGACCAAAGGGGAAAGGCTTCTATTCCCAGTTCTTCCTAATCGGGAAAAAGAGCGGGCAGTGGAGACTAATATTGGACTTAAGGGCGCAAAACAAATTCTTCAAGCAGATCAAATTCAAAATGAAATCATTACAAAATGTACTCCCATGGCTAAACAAAAACTACTTTATAGCAACCCTGGATTTGGAAGAAGCGTACTTCCATGTACGCATCCACCCAGCAAACAGAAGACTTCTCAGGTTCTCAGTGGGAGATGCACATTTCCAATTCTGAGTTCTCCCCTTCGGCCTAAGGTCGGTACCAAGACTCTTCACCAAGTGCCTGGCACCGGTGGCAGCAAACCTCAGACGTTCAGGAACTGCAGTTTTTCCCTATCTAGATGATTGGTTATTAAAGGCACGTTTGTTCAACCTCGCAACCGCGGCGGTTGCAAAGACGATGAGTCTCCTGAAAGACCTAGGATTTTCCATAAACTAAACCAAATCCTGCCCAGTACCTGCCAAGACAGCTCGCTTCCTGGGAGCAGAGCTGAACACTTGCATCCCCATGGTACGACCCTCTGCAGACAGAGTATGCACGATGCTGCAACTAATTTCATGGTTCCTCTGCAGTACAACAACCATAGTACAATCTTTCAAATTGCTCCTGGGAATGATGTCCCCATGTATATACCTCCTACCGAGCTGCAGATTACAAATGAGGCCAATACAAGAGACCCTGGCCCACCAATGGGCCCAAACACACGGATCATGGGAAGATGTCATCCAACTTCCACCAAACTTCCACAGAGCACTTCAATGGTGGGGCACACCACAAAATCTATCACAGGGAATGCCATTTCAAGCTCCCACTTCAATGCTTTTTCCTCAGAACGGATGCGTCACTGTCAGGCTGGGGAGCACACTTGGCAGAACTACGAACAAAGGGCACGTGGTCAACCCAAGAGTCTCGACTACACATCAACGTCCTGGAGCTCAGAGCAATTCGCTGGGCACTGAAGGCCTTCGTATCTGTACTAGCAGGGCAAGTAGTAACCATTCAGATGGACAACACAAACTCCATGCATTATACCAACAAGCAGGGAGGCACAAGGTCAGAGATGCTATTCAAGGAAGCCCAGAAGTTATGGACAAGGGCGCTACAGCACAAGGTCCATCTGAAAGCAGAACATCGGCCAGGAGTAGACCACGTCCTAGTGGACAAATTGAGCAGAGATTACATGACCTCCCACGAATGGGAACTAGACAAGGAAGAGACTCAACTGATATTCTGCATGTGGGGACACCTGGAGATCGATCTCTCCACCACCAGCGACAAGAAGAAATGCCACCTATTTGCCTTGAGATACCGAGAGGCTCTATCACTAGAGGATGCATTCCCAATAACTTGGACAGGCCGGTTCCTGTATGCTTTTCCACCGACCCCATTGATCGCACGAGTACTACGCAGAGTGAAGGAGCAACCGTGCAGGATAATACTCATAGTGCCGGAATGGGCCCGACAAGTGTGGTACCCAATCCTCCGGCATCTCTCCCAATGGTCACCAATTCACCTCAGTGCGCATCAGAGTTTGCTGATGCAACAGAACTACAAGGTTCTCTACCACGACCCAGCGAGCCTGTCGCTCAAAACATGGTTCCTGAACAGCGAAAATGAGCAAACCTAACGCTCCCTTCTGAATGCTGGGACACCATTAAAGCATCTAGAGCTCCGTCCATACGGACCACATGTGTTTGGAAGTGGACCCGTTTCACTAAATGGTGTGAAACTTCAGATAAAGATCCGTTCACTACATCAGTGGAGCAAGTGTTACCATATTTACTATACCTGGCAAGAACGGGGCTCTCCTTGCCCTCCATTAAAGTACATCTATCCGCCATATCGGCTTATACAACAGACCCTAGTCAAGTGTCATTACTTAACAATCCAGCGATTACAATTTTTCTCAAGGGATTGCTACATATCTTTCCACCGACGCCAGAACTGGTGCCTTCTTGGAGCCTAAACACAGTTCTGTCGGCACTCATGGAGTCACCCTATGAACCCATCCATAGATGTTATTTAAAATTCCTATCCTGGAAAGTTGCCTTTCCAATAGCCATCACATCGGCTAGAATAATCGGCTAACTGAAAGCCCTCTCGTCTGAACTGCCGTTCGCCCTATTCCAGAAGGACTGTGTCATCCTCGGGACACATCCTCAATTTTTACCTAAAGTAGTATTGGAACTGGCACTCTCGGAGCGTATAGTGCGCCCAACTTTTTTCTGCAGCCACACTTCAATGGCAGAAAGAGCACTGCACTCTAGCTGTTGCGTGAGTCCTCAAATTCTACGTTCAAAGAACCAAGGAGGTCCGTGCTTCCCCAAGGCTTTTTGTGGCATTCTCAGGTCATACGAAGGGACAATATATCTCTAAGCAAGGCCTTTCACACTACCTGCATAAGTCATCGCCATAATTCTAAAGGTGACCCACTCACTAGACCTCCCACAGCTCACTCCACCAGGGGAAGAGCAGCCTCGGTCGCATTCCACGCAGGAGTAGCAATAAGACATTTGTAGAGTGGCCACTTGGAGCATGCGACACACATTTACCAAGCATTATTGCTTGACAGAAGACAAGAAGGAATCAGCGGTTGGACAGGCGGTCCTCCGCCACCTATTTCTCTCCTGCCTTCCCTAGTATATGTGACTAAGTTGTGACTAAGTTGAGTTGCTATACACTTGGTATACTGAAGATTAACCTTCAGGGTGTAACCAAATTTGGGTATGCTTAACTGCTTGTTATTCTATTCAATGCTGGAGAAGTCTTAGTTTTTTACCTGTAACTGTATTTCTCCAGCATTGGTATCTTTCATAGATTCACATGCGCCCACCACCTCTCCTGAGAGGCTGCTCCAAGGCCTGGCAGTCATCATATATGCAGTCATTATACAGCTCAAAATCTGAAGATGGCTGCCTGGGGTGGAGCTTGCGCCCTGCCACCTCATTGGATAGGGTCATAAAGGACCAAAGTGACGTGGACCGACTACACAAGTGACTGCCTCATTGGACATAATTGGCAATTCTCATTGCCTTTTTTCTATGGAAATAATGTATATATAATTATTTTTAAATCACAGAGGATTCCCGGTGTGACAGGAAATATACAAGCATGTGAATCTATGAAAGATGCCAATGCTGGAGAAATACCAATGCTGGAGAAATAGTTACAGGTAAGTAACTAAGACTTTTACTCCTATTCTAGTTGGGATATCCCCCCTTAACAATCCATTGGTGTTTAAGCTTACTCTGATCATAGTATGGGTGTGGAGGGACCTTAGCTGTGCCACAAGATCTTCCGGGCACCCCCACGCAGCCAGTTTATTCCATAAATGCTGCCTGTTAAAGCCTTTGAAAGCTTTTTTAAAGTGCACAAAGGCCAGGCAGAGTTGGCCCGTCACACTTAGTGATTTGTCCTTCGAGATTGAAAGATCATCAGGGGTGCTGTCTCCAAGCCCTTAACAAATCCGCTCTGGAAGGCATCATTGCAGCCTTCACTACCTGACCACTTGTTCAGTCTCTTTAGGAGTAGGGTGGCGTAGGCTTTTCCCAGGACGTCCAAGAGGGCTATTGGCCGGTAGCTATTAGGATCCTTTCTGTTTAAAAATCACCACCACATTGGCCGTCTTCTGAGTCTGTGACCTTTTGCGCTGCCAACCGGTTCTTCAGAATCTGATCCAACATTAAAGCCCAAAATGTCTGGGTTTTCTTTGAAGATTACATTTGAAAGACCATCTGAGCCTGGAGCGCGTTAAGGATTTGCGCGTCTAATTAGGTTAACCTGTTCTTCTTGCTGAAAGCTTGGCTTCAAGGGCTAGATGGGGATGCTGAACGCTTTCTTTTAGAGAGGGGTGGCATATAGAGCAATTGCAGGTTCTACATCCTTCTTTTGTCATTTTTCGGTGACATCCATTATTTGATGTGTCTAATTTAAGGTTCATCTCGGTGCGTATCGCTACTTCAATGACCAATGTCATTTTTAGTACATTCTGGTCATTGGAACTAGCAGGAAGTACTTCTAAGGTATCCATCTTGTTGATCAAGTCCCTAGAGACAAAAATATAGTTAATGACTGATGTTTACGAACCTATTTCCCAGGTTTGATCACAGCGCCTGTATGTTTCAAAATGACCATTTAGAATATGGAGGTCTCTATTTTCCATTAGAGGGTTCCTCTTTGAGTATACGCGTTACGTGGCTTCAAGTCTCCCTGGATCACTTTCCCGTTTTCATCGAAACAGGACGAGTTCAAATCACTGCAGAGAATGATTGAGGGTTCCAATATATGTTTATGATTATCAGGTTTTTAGTCCGCCTTCCCTTTGAGTTACTGCCCCCCTGTTTAGCAAGGTAGTTTGCTGAATCAATGGCCCTTTTCTGGTGTGGGACCTCACTTCGAATCCCTTCCCACTCCTAATTGGGGTCAGTAGACCAGCTTGAGGGTGGCCTGCCACGCCAATCACAGCTGGATTTAGGAGAGCAGTGAACCCATCCATAACTGGGCATTCTCTTAGCCACATCTCTTGCAGGCATACACAGTCCAGACCACCCCAATATAGGTCCCCTTCAGAGAAAAGGTGAGAAAACCCCTGTGCTTCCCATGAGGCCAGTGATAGGGTCTTCTCCCCTTTCTCTTTGGGGGCCACCTAAAGATTATCTTCATTTAATAAAGCCATTGTCAGCCATGCCCAGGATTCGTCCTCGGGTAATTCTGACGGTTTTTGTTTATTTAAGGCAAGAAATCTGTCTACAGTTGTGCCTCATTGATGTTTTGTTGTTCGTGTCAGATTTATCCTTGGGTGACTCTGAGGAAGACCTTTGCTGGCTAGTGGCTTAGGAGCAGTTTTAGAGTGACTCATTTTGGCCCTTGATGCTGCCTTTCTGAGGCAGTTTCCTTAGGGGGGACGTGTAACGAAGCTTCTGGTCCCAAGATTCTCACGTTGCAGGATCTTTGTTGATAGACAGATGGACATCTGTAGGTCCAGTCACTCAGGTCTGCAGGGTCGTACCCCAAGAGCAAAAAACCAGGCACCACAAAGAGCATCAAATTCTTAACCACAGTAGAGCGAAGGTGAAGATGCATCAGGTCCACATGCTCTTCCTGTGTGAACTCCACAATAGCAATTTCAGATACTTCATGTGGATTTGATGGAGTGCAGGAATACAGTGGCATAGCCTTGGCACGTTCGATCTATTTAAAATCAGTTCTGCTCCTTTGTCCACAACGCTCTAGTCTGAGGCGTCTCACATAGGATCTATCTGCAGAGTTTGCCTTCTTACATCCAGAAAGCCTGATTTCACATGTCTGTGCCTAGGTATAGAGAGATGTTTCTTTCTAGGAGCGACACAGTCCACCAAGGTGGACTGGTGGGCCTAGTAGCGTTAATAAAGCCCGGTACATGTGTTTCTTTGCCAGTAAGGCACACTTGGTTATCATTGTGCTGAGTTCCTCTGACTTTTTTTTTTAAGGGTGGCCCTCCAGGGCCATGGTGAGGGCTGAGTTACTTCCCTGGTGCGAGCAGGGCTGTGCCCCCACATTCTCCAGCACCAAGACTTTTGCCACCGCAATCTCCCTTTTTCATCCAAGGTTAGAAAAGGTTTGAGCGAGTCCACGACACTGGTGTCCACTGTCCTTTGGCTGTCATCCGGGGGACCCTAAATACATGGAAATTTCAACTGGAGCACAACTCTGGGTATCCTCTTCACCCTCCCCAGAGTAGATGGATAAATATAAGTGTTTTTGAAACTTCAGAATCTGAGGCATCCTCTCCCATATTTAAAGTTGAGACCTTGGCCATCTTTGGCTCCACTGTCCTCTGGGCCGCTGTTTTTTTTGTTGGTAATTTCCTGCACTAGTCTCCCCATTTGTGGGAGAAAGAACTTTCTCAGAAAGCTGCAAGAATCCTTTGATTTAGCCATTGGAATTTGAGTTTGGGGTTGTATGAGGCTGGCCACAGTTTTCTCTTTTGTTTCCTATCAAAGAGCTGGAAGGTTTTTGGTATAATTACTGTGCCTTCTGAATTTGGTTTTAAAACTGGGGATGCTGTGTTTAGGCTGATTTCCCTATCACACACTGGCAGCCTTCTTGGGCAGCGTAGCCATTGTGGTTTCCATCAAAGGTACGCAAAGACCCAGAGGTTCATTGCGATAGTCGGGCTTTGCTCTAGCACCTGGTGCAAAACCAAAATCTGGTAACTGTACTGCAAACAAGAGAAGACCAACAGAAACAGAGATGAGTATAAACGACAACGTTTATTCGCTTCAAGCCGACTCAGGTTCTACCCAGCAATAGCTGTGCAGAAGTGAGCAATTTACAGAAAGAAAATCGCATCTTTATGCACCATAGTTTACATGAGTTTTGCTGCAAGTGTGATGTCATAGATAGCATAGCTAGTTTACAGCTTCATGCTATATATAGGGATTTCTGTGAAAACATACATTTTCGTCTGTGATTACGTGCTGGTTTATTCTAACTTTCCAACCTTGCAAAACAGACTGTTCTCACTGAAAGGAAAACATTCCTACCAACATTATCTTTTGTTTTCATGACCAAGGGTTACTGGACTGTGTAGCTGCATGTTTTTATAGTTTGTTTAGGCTAACCCTTTCCTGGTATAAACAGAACATCTCCTGTGTCTAATAACTATCCTTATTATCTGTACATGCATTTGTGAGACCCACACAATTAAGAGCTGTAGACAAAAATATTTGATTGCGCTTGGTCCGGTCTGTGCAATATCCAAGGCTGTAATAACAATGAGCTCATTTCTTTGTAACAGCACATCAGCACTCTTGTGCGGCGAATCCTTGCAGCCGCCAGTAAGATATTTTTGCAAGAGTGAGTGCATGAAACAAAATGGGCGAGCTTAAGTCTAACCTGAATAAATGCATTTTCACAAACCCTCCTTTTAGCCTAAGCTAAGTCATTTTGTCATACATCATCAAATGCATGTATATCGATATTCATACATTTCAGAATTTCCATATCCTGCATAATTAGTGCATTTGTCACATTCCCAGGGGTCAAGTGTTCAGGTTCTAAGTGTTCCAGAGTTCTTGAACAGTACTGGCATAGCATAGATCCTAAAGTAGGTAAGCATTGTATGCAGTAACAGCAGAGAATGGCAACAGCGATCAGAGCAAGGACAATGTTTTTTCCAACCTCATGTGGTAAACAAATCCCAAGTCCAAGGAGCGATGTCTCAGCTACCTTCGTTAACATGAATTTCGGACACCAATGTGTGTAACCTCTTAATAGCATGAAACACAGTAGGGGAGGAATCTCTGTAAATGCAGCAAGATGACCTGACCATTTTGCAAAACCCTCCTTTCAGCCAACATGGTGTCTAGTACCATCCTATTTTGAAGTGCAACCATCCTAATAGCTCTCTGTTCTAATGTTATATTGAATAGTATATTGGTTGTCTCATTAATTGTTCTTTCTAATACTCGGGCCAAGCTTCTAATGTATTGGGAGTTTATCGCCAGGCCCCAAAAGGGAACAATAGCTTTTGACACATCCCTTAATATTTGGCCAGTTGTATCGACATTGATATCCGTCCTATGACGGAGTTTCAATATTTCTAAAGTTGATGTCACGTAAACCCCTGGTAACAGTATCCTGTTAATTTCCAATCTTTGGGTAACCATGGATATACTTGCTTCCGACAAAGTAAATTGATCCCCCAATGTGTAAGGGCCTAGTTTCGGTCACCAAAACTGCAGTATTCATACGTTTGTCATATGTACCTAGAACCTTCCTTACTTCGACAAAATGGTACTGTAGCAGGATTATTGTTAATTGTGTATGCTGGAGGAGTTGCTTCCCTATTCCCTACTGGTGATATTTGAAACAATGTCATTGATTGGTATGGCCTAGAATGCCAGTCTGAGCGTTTGGTTGAGGCAGTGTTGGGAGTGCTCCTGTTAGCGCAAACAAAGCATCCCAAATGTAAGTTCCATGTAATAATGTCGCCACAAAAATCTCGCCATGCAAAAATGTCGCTGAAAAATTGCCGTTTTTTGTGGCGACATTATTACATGGAACATGCGGGGGACGCCCCTGCAACCCCCAAACTTTTTTAATTTTTTCATATTTTTTTGCTTTTTTTTTTTTTTTTGCCCCTGTCCCCATATATATGGTCACCCAAATAATATCGCCACAACATTTTCCTGACAATATCATTTACGTCGACCATATATATGGCGATATTATTACCTGATACCCAAATGTAGTAGAAACTGCTAATCAACCATATTTATATTTGTCCCATCAAAGTTACCTGTGCTACTGTCATTCCATCTACCAAAAAACATGGCCCTAAAGGATGCATAGCAAGCAGTGGACAATGGGAGAGGATACATGTACCCTCCTAACCCTTTTCACTGCATTGTGGAAGGTGGGAACGTACCCAGCAATTGTTTTTTTTCAGTATTGCATGAGTATCAGTCATTATTCTTATGAAGGTGTTATTGTCATATCCCTCTGTGTTCAAGATCAAGGGGACGAAGTGTGTATGTGTGTACATGTAACTCTCACCTTGTATCCACAGGGATGCCTCTCGACTGGCCTGGGATGCTTCTGGGAACACTGCACCTTTGTTAATGCGCGCAGGTTCTCGGAATGGTGTACGTACTTTTCATGCAACCAGGAAAAACACGGGAATCAGCCGAACTTCGTGTAGTGGTCCACGGGGAGGAATACTTTGAACCTCGGTCTTCCGAGGCGGCTGGAGGTTGCCATGGAAGCTTAGCAATGCGTTGCTAAGGAGACGCAACGTGCGTTCTGGTTCACGGCGGTGATCATGTGATATTGGGTATTTAACCCCGCCCCCCCTGCTTTCTCAGTGCTTCTGATCAAGCATTTTTGGCGCTACTTGTTTCCTGACCTTGCATATTGTTTAACTGGTATCTTGAACCCTTGCTTCTTTGACCTGACCTTGCTTTTGGATTTTCCTAGTCTGTTTTGGTGCTTCAGTGATTTACTGGTTTTCGACCCTTGCCTTCTGCCCTTGGATATTGTTATTGCCTAATCCTCAGTCTAAGTTTGCCTGTGTGGATTTGACCCGGATTGTTTAAAGGATTTCTTTTGGAGGTGTTGACTTCAGTTACTCTTGTTATTTCTTGGTACTTCTTGTACTGTTAAACACAGTGGCCCTCATTACGACCCTGGCGGAAAGTGACTGACCGGACCGCCACAGCGTAAATAGCGTTTCCGCCATTGCACGATGGAGCAAAGTGCGGCCCATTCCGACCCATCGGGCACGAGCACCACGGCATGGCGGAAGTGCAAAGTCCGCGATGGCGGAAATGACCCCAAAACGGCCCACACCGCCGCCGTACGGCGCCCTAGGTGCAATACCGCCACCCATCACAGCGGACACCGCAGTGTGCGCCTACCGGAAAGTACGGTGACCGTAAATATACGGAAACGGAAGTAAAAACATGGGCCCGGAACGGGAAACATCCCGCCGTACACCTATAAAACCACAAAAACCACACAACCACTAAAAACACTACCCTGAGACACACCCCAACCCGTCATCCACCCTAGCGAAACCAAGAAAAATGGGAAAAGTAGCGAAGAAAGCGTGCGACCGCAAGCGGCAGGTCCACTTCTCCCGTGAGGAACTCACCGTGCTAACAGAGACCCTCCAGGAGAATGCTGCCGTCGTCTTCTCCACGCAAATGACCAGGACGGCACTTGCGAACAAGAAGGCCATATGGGCTCTGGTGGCACAGCGGGTAAGTGCGGTGGGGACCGCACCCCGCAACCCACAGCAATGCAGAAAGCGATGGGACGACCTGCGGATACGCGTCCGCAGCATACTCTCTGCCAACCGCAACATTGCCACAGCCACCGGGGGAGGTCCTGAATCACCCATCAAGTTGACCCCCTGGGAAGAAATCTGTGCCTCCACCATTGGAATGGAGAGCATAGAGGGAGTCGGAGGGATGGAGAAAGGAGTGCAGACATCCGAAGATTCAGGTAGGTGTCCCAAATAAAACAATGCCAAAACCACAATGTCCAATCATGTGAAGTACCATGTGTCCACATAGTGCAACAGAAACACATGTCCAGGAGAACGTCCACACACATCGGCCTGATAGCGCACTTTAAAACTCACAATAAATACATAAATAATTAAAAACCCCTAAAACACCCACTACACATGCAGCAGGCACACCCTAACTGCAGGCTGCCAAACAACTGCACCCTCACTCCACACACAAATGAAAGCACCTCCAAGGCCCCGACCCAAATCACCCTCAGGTACCACCCCAATGCATGTGATACAATGCCATTCCAATACCCACAGACCCATTAATAACCCTCGCCCTCCTTTACTCCACCACAGGGTCCGATCCAAACGACGAGCATCAGGACACCCCTACCAGCACACCTGCAAAGAGGGCCAAGACCAACGGCCAAAGACCCTCCACCTCAGCTGCACGCATCAAGACACGGCAGCAGCACAAATCAGGTGGCAGCACAGAGGAGGGAACATCAACAGGCACCCCAGCAGCCAGCATGCCCACAACACCACCACCACAGGTCCCCCCAACGGATGCCACAGAAGGCACTGCCTCTGGTGGCAGCAGCACCATAGGTGACACCCCATTGATGGCAGCATGCTCCGACACAGAAGACGGGGATGTCGAAGTCAGATCCATCCATGACCTGTCCCAATCCCCCTGTCTGTCCCATCCCGTACAACATGAGGATACCACGCAGGGGCACCCACAAGACGACGACTGGCCATCCCCCACAAGCCCTGTGGCAAGGCAACATGAGGTCAACAGCCCCTCTGTGACACCCCCGCAAATGGCCATGGCCCAGCAGAGGCAACAGTCCCTCGGCCAGTTAATCGTGCAACAGCAGCAACTGGCCACGCTCCTCAAGGACCATGCCGATGAATGTGGGGGCACTAAGGCAGACATAGAAACATCAACTGAGACACTTAGGGCAGAAATGGAGAGAAGTACAGAGACACTAAGGGCACAAATGGAGAGTAGCACCGAGAGCCTGAGAGTACAAATGGAGAGTGGCACCGAGAGCCTGAGAGTCCAAATGGAGAGAAGCACCGAGAGCCTGAGGGGGGAACTGCATGCGACGTCCAAAGACGTATGTGCCGAACTTGCTCACTGAGCTCTCACAAACCCTTAGGGACATGCATGGACGTGAGCAGGCAGAGACATCATCCGTTGCAAGTTCCGTCCAGGGCAGCCCCCAACGTAGATCTGGGAGGAACCTGCGCTCCACAGGCAGGGGTGCCCCTGATACCCGCAGAGGGGGCTTGCAATAGCGACAGCCCACTGACAATGAGCATCTTTGGACACTGGTGTTCGGGGGGGAGGTAGGAGGGTGGAGGGGGTGTGTTGGGCTCACTTGGGTGGCGGGTCGATAGGGTGTTCAACATGATATCACATATGCCATAAACAGTGCACGATCAACCAATGAGATGTGTGGACAATGATCTTTGTGTACTAGGCCATCATAGGCGTACAGTCCATATTGTGCATGTACCAGACACACACAGTGCCACGAGTCCCGTGTCCATGTATCAGCCACCAGGCGTGAGTGCTAGAAGCATGCATCAATGAGATGCTGACGAATGTCACGGCCCTCCGGTGCCTCGCAGACTCCTTGAGGTGCTGCCACATCCCCACCCTCATCATGACCATCATCAGGTGCTTGCAGTTCTGCGTCAGGGGGCATGGGCACATTTCTACGTACGCACATGTTGTGAAGCATGACACATGCCATGACCATCTTTGCAACCTTCTCATGGCGGTACAGGAGTGCCCCGCCAGACCTGCTGAGGCAGCGGAAACGAGTCTTCAGTAGGCCGAATGCCTGTTCAATGACTACACGGGTACGTGAGTGGGCATGGTTGTAGTCCTCCTCATGCTGGTCCCGTGGGTTCCGGACTGGTGTGAGGAGCCATCTCTTCAGTGGATACCCAGCATCACCTGTATGTGGACGATAAACGTATGATGTGGAATGCCATTGCTACGTACGCACACCCCCACCCCCTTCCTGCCAGGTCATTGCCGAATCACATACCCCACATTATCATGCATGTAATGAGACTCACCGAGTAGCCAGGATCTGTTCCCTGCGTGTCGCTCCATGTAGCGTGGTATAGTAGAGTTCCTCAAGACCATAGAATCATGGGTTGATCCAGGGAATCGGGCACAACAATGTGTAATGATCCTGTTGGAGTCACACACCATTTGTACATTCAGGGAATGAAATTGTTTCCGGTTGCGGTACTGGGCCTCCATGGCATGTGGGACGACCAATTCCACATGGGTGCAGTCGATGGCACCAATGCAACCCGGTATGCCGGCAAGTGCATGGAATCCCACTTTTGTGTTGGTAATTTCCTGCTCCGAGCGTGGTAGAGAGATGTAGTCGTCTGCGTGCTGCAGGAGGGCATCGAGCACTTGCAATAGTGTCCGTGAGAACAGTGGCTGAGAAATGCCATGCAACTGTCCGACTGTGTGCTGGTAGGTGCCTGTGGCCAGGAAGTGGAGTACAGACACCACCTTCAGTAGGGGTGGGATGGCGGTTGGGCTATCTATCATGCTGACAAGGTCAGCCTGTGTCATGTCCACAATGGCGGCTATGGTGTCCCGGTCCAAACGGTAGAGGGTGTGGATCTGCTCATCAGTGAGGTTGAACGGATGTGCTCGGAGGCATGGGATTGCGGGCTGCCTGCGTGGTGGTAGTGGCTGTGCTGGCGGCCCTTGCTGGCCCTGCCTTGGCCTCCTCCTCCTCCTGCGTCTCCTCCGTGCGGCCGGTTGTAGTTGGTGTTCGTCTTCTTCTTGGAGTTGGAGTACTTGCAGTGCTATCAGGTCCCCCAGGGCCAACATCGCGAGTCCTGCCGGTAGCATTTCGGAGTGGGTGTGGTTGTGGGAGGAGACTGGGTGTGCAATTTATGTGTTTTCAGGCTGTATGGCCTCCACCTGTGGTGATTCATTCCACCTGTGCAAGCTGCTCTCCCCTTTGGCCGAGCACGTCCCGCACACAACGCTGCAATTCGAGGAATGGCATCTTGCTATTGCAATCATGTATTTGTACCCGATGGCCGTGTAACATTTGTTGATATGTACATTCGGCTATGGTCCCATTGTTTCACATACAATCTTTGCAGTCGCGAACAGACTTGTGATGGGTCAGTGGAACGTAGTACTCGAGTAACGGTGGGCCCTCATGCATCACTGTACCGAGTTGCACCGACGGGCGGGGCGTCCCATTTGTGGGTGAAGGCAGTTGCCATTTTCACACACAGCCGCACTAGATGGATTAATTTGTGATTTCAAACGGCCACAGATGCCTTTTCGACGTGATGTTGCAAATGAGGAATTCGAAGGGCGGCGCTTTCGGTTTTCAGCTAGCGGCGAGGAGATGCCCACAGGTCTGACTGCAAATATAACGTTCTATTGTTCAATGTCCTTGAGACAGGGGCCATGGCGAGGATGCAATGATTGATATGAATAGTTTGGGATGCGCAATAGCGACGTGTGCGATGAGGCCGGACGTTCCCAAATACATGTTACTTCACAACACTGGAATTACGGGCTGGGGCACTGTGGATTTTGCAGGCTGCATAACGCACAGACTCAATGGATATTTCTAATGTTATGTGAGTAAATATTCAGGCGTTTTTATACCGGGATGAGGGAATGATGAATGGATGCATGGGCAGGTGATTTGATACAGAGTTTGCCATGTACAGGGCTTCTTGGAATCTATCCGCCTCCCCTGCGCTATGTGATGCAGGGCTGCCATAGTGGGACCATCGTCTATCTGGCCTTGTTGAGCCCTCCCTGTCTCGACGCGCCTTCAGACACTTGTTTCCATGCACGTTAACAATCCCATCAGATGGATTCTGTTTTCACAGACGCATGCACAGGTACACTCGTTTGTGATGGTGTTTACACCTCGATATAGATAGTTATGAGTCGCAAGTGGTTTTGGGGTGGTGATGATCCTTTGGAGTGGGCTAGCATGCATATGGCTGTGGATTTAGTGTGATCATTGAAGTGAGTTGTTCGAATGTAGTTCTGATGGCCATTCTGTTCTTTTTCTTTTCTTTTGGTTGACAGGTATCTCCTCCCCTTTTGCCACTGCCATCTGTATGCCACTCCTGCAGATGGCTTTTACTCCCGACACCTGCTGCTTCGTGTTAATCAGTGGAGCAGCATTACGATCTTATGGGACGATCGCCAATGGGCCACATGCCCTTACGCAGTACTAGTGGCTCGGAGCAACATTTCGGCCTTTCAGCTGGACTAGTGCCTCCCCATTGGGACGGCCCTGCGGTTCTGTGCGCTTCCATGTTGCCTTTTCGTACGTGAATGTGGCTCTGTGTACCATGATGGAACAGGGCGTCACACAAGTAGTAGCTGGTCATTTCTTGCGGATGCAGCCCACAATGGTGAAATGTGTTTTGGAGTTCATGGCCTAATGGCTGTATGGGCTTGGTGATTTTGTTGTGCATTAAATTTCTATTCTGATATGGGCCGTGTAGCGTTCTTCTTTGCGAGTGATGTGGCATATTCCTATTTGGGGAGCGATGTATTGTGAGGAGATCTGCATTGGGTTCCAGCTTCGGAGTTTAGTTGCGTGGTACTGTGCTGGGCGCGTTTGCCTACGAAGCCCAGTGAGGTCAGGGATGGGGGCTGCCAATATGACTGTTTGAATGTTGTCATGCTCAGGGGCGGGGGATTGGGTTTTGTGTAACAGATGCCGGTCAGCCAGGTGGACTGGTGGAATGATGTGATTTTCGGAATATTGCTGGTCACAGGTGCCTGTGTTTGCGTGCGTTTCTGGGGGGGGGGACTGTGGTCATGTCCATTGGAATGGCTTCTGTATTCGTGCCATCTGTGCCCTGCAGCTCCCATTGGCCCCTCTTGTGATTCTTTTGTTCGTTGGCATGCATGGGTGACTTGTACATTTCACTGGTTGCATTGTGACTTCATTGCACCTACGGGGAGTTGTACTTTGTGGGCAGGGAGCGGTGTACAGGCACTCAGTGGGGCCGTTTACGGTTGATTCGCGATGCCGTACTTCTCACCATGGCGGAATGGTACTTTCCGCCATGCTTGATGGCGTTAGGTACATGTCCGCTAGGGTCGGAATTCGCGTACCCTTGCGCCATGGTGCTAATTACGGTTTGGCATGGCGCGCGCGCGCGCGTACTTGGTGCAGTTAGCGTTGGCGTTCACTACGGTGTCGCTAATGGCTTCGTACTTTGCGGTGACGGGTCATAGTCGCACCGAGCGCTATTCGATGGCGGTATTGCATTTCCGCCATCGTTTTTCGATTTCCGCCAGGGTCGTAATGAGGCCCAGTATCTGTTACTTCGCGGAACAGCCTCAGCTGCGCTGCGGGACAGCCTCCGCTGCAACGTGGGACAGCATCAGCTGCGCCGTGGGAGCGACATGGGAAGGTATCCGCCGTCCAGCGACACAGCCTCCGCTGCTACGTGGGAAGGCATCCGCCATCCAGCGACACAGCCTCCGCTGCTCCGTGGGACAGCATCAGCTGCGCCGCGGGAGCGACGTGGGAAGGCATCCGACGTCCAGCGACACAGCCTCCGCTGCTCCGTGGGACAGCATCAGCTGCGCCGCGGGAGCGACGTGGGAAGGCATCCGATGTCCAGCGACACAGCCTCCGCTGCTCCGTGGGACAGCGTCCGCTGCATCGCGGGAGTTGTTTCACCATTTGGTAAAACTGCAGAACACTTTAGCTTTTCGTATTCCTTCTAACTCAGACGGAAATCTGGTTTTTCTCTTTCATCACAAATCTTTGCCAGTCATATTCGTGTGCAATCAACCCTGGAATCCCTCTGGTAAGAATCTCTGTCTTTGCTTGTTATTGGTAGTTTAGTACTAAAAGGGATTGTAAACCAGAGAGGTCATTTGTTTTTGCAGAATATTCCTATTTCCCGATTCCTGCTCCGATCGTGGTAAATCTTCTTAGGATCAATTCTATCATTGAGCAGGTTAGTGTGGGAGGAGTGTTAGTATTTAGTGAAGCCACACAGTATACTTGGATACTAATTGTGCTTCTTTCCTTCTACAGCTACGGTGGTCTCGGAGGGATATCCAAACATCTTTCAATTAATTGATCCCTCTGTATGTGTGTTGCTACCATTCAGAGGGGTACATTGGTGGGAAGAATTCTTCTTCTACACTACGGGGTCAACCAGTGAAGAGGAATTCTGACAACCTTCTCCGGGGTTCGTGCTGCCAGGGATCAGTTCTAGAAGACAGGAGGTGGATTTTACCTACTACTCCTTCCCTCTAGACTCACCTCCCGGTGTTCCCCTGGCAATTCCCCTTGGGACTTCGCTCACCTTGATTTTCGTAATGATGCGCTCTCCGTCCTGCCGTGCTGGACAGGGGCGCGTTGTCGTTGGCACCTTTCCACCGATTTACTTCACTGGCGTGGGCCTGGAGTCCAGACCGGCTGCGACTCCACTTTTCAGGTAAGTCTTTCGTATTAAGAATGTCTGTATCGGTAGATGCTCCAATAACCTTCTCTGACTATCTTGCAGGTGCTGGTGGAAACACGCTGATTCCGGAGACAGAGCTCGAGAAGGTAAGGATGCGCAGAATGCGGCGCTGAGAGCGTCCTTGAAAGTTGGCTAACCTGTGCTGCTGTTGTTTCTTGCAGGTTGTAGGAAGAATCCTGGAAGAAGTGATCGAACGGGACCAGGAGCCGGTTCACAATGTTTGGGTGGCGATGGTCCTCCAGGAGTGCAGGGTCGGTAAGCTTACTTGATGTCTTGCCCTCGCCCCCTCTTTCCAGGGATGTTGCAGGAGGAAGATGAAGATGTCCAAGAAGACTCCGGTTGGAAGAAGGAGCTGAAGCCGGGCAGGTAAGGATGACTGAGGTTCTTTGTCTTCTCTCGCCCGTGCAGGCCAAGATGCTGAGCAGGTCCCGGTGAACGTCATGCTGCAAGAGCAGAATACCGCGAAGCACATGCTTCGAGTCGGGCGTGGTTTAAATACCCAGCAGGTATCCCTGGTGCCTTCAGGGCAGGCCCCGCCTTGGATTCTAGACTGCTAGTTGCAGTTCCCCAATAGTCCTTGTGGGGGCAGCCATGTTTGTCCATTGCCCATTGAAAACCGCACCAGTCCTGTGAGCCCGATGCCAACGGCGCCAGGACTGGCTCCAAGGGACCCAAGAGGGGCAAAATAGGACCCTTCGGGTCTTGTTAACACACTGTGGCAAGGACCAGAGGGCCCGAGTTCCTTGGCCCGCAACTAAGGTTGTGACAGTACATAGAAAGGAGACATAGTAGTGGAGCTAACAGTAGGCAATAGTGCGCTAAGGGGGTATGAGCTCTCCATAAACCAGGCATTAATTCAAGTACGATACATGCCACAATAGCTATAATCACACATTTATCTCTAGTTGACCACAATCCTTTTGACCTGGTCATTCCAGTGACAAAACTTTGCATTTCATCGCTTCTGCCTACCCCAAACCGAGGCATAGTCTTTCAGTGTCCGTTAAGAAGCCTCACTGATATAGGCTTTATAGGTTCATCTGTGGGTGGTACCTGACCATGTGGTCTATCTTGCTTGGAGTTTTCTTTTCCCTGCCCCACTCTATCTCCAGGCGCCTTTGGGGGGGGGAGGTATGGAAGGAATTTTGTTAGTTTCTAAAAAATACCACATTTTCCTACTTGCAAGAAGTCCTTCCCTAGCTATTTCCGTGGTCGAAGATTGTATCTTGGCACACCGGGTACAGAGTGATCCTCGAACAATGTATCGGTGGTTGGCAAAGGTGAAACGTCTGGCTGCTTAAAATTTGGGTTAGTGTATTCAGTCATTGAAAGGTACGAGCTGAGGAACTTATTTGGGTTTCCGAATCAGCTACCCCCTCCTTTACCCATCTGTCATAAGGCAAAGGTACTTGTTTCAGATGTGATGCATGTATCCAGTTCTTCTTCCAGTCTACACGCACAGCAGTCTGGGTGGCCAATAGAACCTGGAGGGGCCCCTTCCAGAGGGGCCCCTTCCAGCGTGGTTCAAGGCTGGATTTCCACTGGAATATTTTCACCAGAACCTAGTGCCAGGCCGAATGGTGTGGCCTGGACTCACGTATCGATCAGGCAACGCTTCTCGCACCTGTTGGTGAATCAAACGTAAGGTTTGAGTCCACTGGTTACAATAGTCTACCAATAATAGATATTGAATCTCGGGCAATTTTCTCGGCCTGGGTGCATTCCACACATTAGCAGATCTCCCCATCACAATCTCATATTGGGACAGACCTGTTTTTGCTTAGTCTGTCATTCTCATTGACATTAAGGCTAATTGTAGGGCTTCAGGCCATTTTAGCTGGCATAGCATAGCTAGCATAGCATAGCTAGCTTGTTCTTTAGGGTACTGTTGTCTCAACTAATCCCACCAACTGGGGATGGTTCGCGGAATGAAATTTCTTTCTGATCTGTAATCCCTCACATACGTGCTTGTTCACTGATCTATAAAGTGTAAACCATTGTCCGACCAGATTACGCTTGGTCAAACAAACTAGGAAAGTACTCTTTTAGCATTACTTTTGCTGTTGACATTGCAGTGTTATCTTTCAGCGAGAAACTTTGACCCATTTGCTTAATACACAAACTACCACTAGAATGTTGCAATTCTTGACCAGTCGTTCTGCTATTTTGGGTATGTTGGAGTTCCTCCATTCTGGGTCTAGGTGTTTACAAATGCCTTTTGCGCTTACTTGGGTGGGCCATTGCCCATGGTCATTATACCTTGTGCATATGCATTAGGTAACATCCATCTCTGTTGATCATGGTCAACCCAACAACCTTCTTCTACACGGGCTAGTCCTGATCCCCACTCTTTGATTTCTTTGGCTGAATCTTTTACACGGATTATGCCCTCTTCCATCTTCCCACTCTCAGCGACCCATCTAGCAGGACCCAATACGTACATTCCAGACTGTAAGTCCGTGGCTGTTTGTTTGGCAATTCGGTCTGCGAAAGTATTGCCTTTCTCAATACTCCGATTTTCTGGTGGGCTGCACATTTTTTTATTGCTAGCTGTACAGGTAATGTTAGTGCTGATAACAGCTGCACTTTCAAGGGACCATGCTGAATCTTGGTGCCATGGGATGTCAGAAATCCCCTTACGGCCCATAGTTTCTCAAAATTGTGAGCTACACCCAAGGCGTACTGGCTGTCTGTATAAATATTTACTTTCAACCCTTGAGATACCTCACAAGCTTGATCAGGGCAATTATTTCTGCTGCTTGGGTGGAGTTGTAAGGAATCCTCCTAGTTTCTAGCACTGTATCTAGTGTGGTGATTGCATAGGCAGCAGTAGAAGTGCTGTCCGGAGGCATAAAGAAAGAAGAATTACAAAATATTTCTCCATTTGAGGATGGCAGAGGTGTGTCGGTCAAATCAATTCTTCCTTTTTGTTTCAATTTCAGTGATAAAAATGCAATCATAATTGGTATCAGGAATGTTACTCCCTTCTAGGGGAGAGTTCAACTGGGTTTAACATGTTGCATCATTTAATTTTGATGTGAGGTGCAAACAAAATGAGCTTGTACCTAGCAGATGTGAAATGCTGTGTTTGCGTTCTGTTCAATAGTACATCTACTGATTGAGGCACCATGATGGTTAAGCAGCGACCCAAAACCATGCCTTCGCTCTGTTTTACTGATGCAGCAGCCACAGCTTTAAGACAGGGTCCAACGTGGAGAACAAATAGCTGCACGGCCTGTTCTTTCCTCCATGTTCTTGCGTTAAAACAGCCAAAGCACAACCATCTCTTTCATGCACAAAGAACACAAACTCCTTATTGTAATTTGGTGTGCCCAATACTGGCGCAGAACACAGAGCGGTTTTGAGCATGTCAAAAGCATCTTGACAAGCTGTATCCCAATGTAGAGGTAGAGCTACATCTTTTAATAAAACGGGAGACTTTTGGAATACATTGCCTGCAATAGAAAGTCATCCCGGTTAAAGTTCTAACCTCAATTTGTGTGTTTGGAACCGCCATGTCAGAGAGAACCTGTATTCTTTCTGGGGCAAGACGCCTACCCTCCTTCGACAGGAGGTATCCTAAATAGGCAACCTCCTGTTGACAAAATTGGAATTTCTTTAACAAAGCCTTCTGACTGTTGTTAGCCAAGTGTGTTAACAATAACACAGTGTCCTCCTTGCAAGCTTCCTCACAATCCGCGGCAATAAGTAGGTTGCCAATGTACTGTACAAATGTGCAAGATGAAGGTCATTCTAAAGTGTCCAGTTGTTCCTTGAGGGCTCTACTATACATGCTTGGGCTTTCAATGTATCCTTGGGGTATTCTAGTGAATGTAAATGATAACCCTCCCAGAGTAAAGGCAAATAAGTACCTAATGTCAGCATGTATCGGTATGCTAAAAAAATACTTTTTTTAAATCTACCACAGAAAAATTAGTGGCCTGGGTAGGAATAGTAGCTAAAATAGTTGTGATGTCCGGCACAAAGGGAAATTCTGGACAAATTATTTTATTGATGGCCTGTAAATCAATTACCAAATGGTTAGGCAGTGCATTGTCACCCTTCTTGTACACAGGAAGTATGGGAGATGTTACAAGTGCTATCCCTAATCGTTAAATGACACCTAGACGTACAAGATCTGAAATTATTATTTTCAGTGTGCCTTCTCCATCCACTGAAACCTTGTATTGTGGTATGCGCTGTAATGTGACGTTTTGGTTTAACTGGATGCATACTGTTTCAACATTGAGCATTCCCACATCTTTAGCGCTAAGGGCCCATGAATGAGTGTGTACACTTTGGAATTCACTGGGTAATGGGAGTGCTAACAACTGAAATGTAGAAATGTGCTGCAGTGAAATAGTCAAATATACACCATCAGGTGAGCAATAAATAACAGCATATCATATCTTCAGTAAATTCAAACCAACACGTTTTCACCACAGTTTGTTGTAAATAGAAAAGGACATGCATCAGTGAATGGTCCCAGAGAAACAAGTACTGGTTTGAAGACCAGACTTATTACAGTTGTGCCAGCGAACCCTACAGAAACATTTTGTTGCCCTGACAGAGGAATATCTGGAACCAATAGGTGATCAATGGAGCACTTCTGTGCACCAGTATCAACTAGAAATGTGTGTGGCCTATCCCCAACTTTCATTGTGATGTAGGGTCCTTTTTGATTGACAGCAATAGGGGTAGGTTCCAGATCCTGTTTCAGGCTGTCCTAGCCAAAGAATATGTCATCAGATGTGTAGTCTTTGGAAAAATAATTCTGTGAGGGAGTGTTATCGAAAATGTTGGTGGGCTTAGCCGGGTGTTGCACGTCTATATTTGCTGTTTATTGCTGAACTGTGGAGCCTGAAAAAACTGGCTTCTATTCGGACCCTGCATGCCATTACTACTTCCTCATCTTGTTTACATATTTTTTCCCTTCTGCTGGAGTAATGGGCATTGAGCCCTCTGGTGTCCTTTCTGATTGCAGTAGGATCATTGGCTCTCATTCACTATCCCAGTGTGTGGCATAACCTGTCCCTTATTTGGGGCATATCCTCTCGGCCCCCTAGCTACCTGCTGTAACAACACCCTAGTCTTCAGATCTACTTTTTTCTTTTCTATCCTTTCCTTTTTTTTCTATGTGATAACTCTGTTCTCATAGTACTGAGCCATCAGCAGTATTTCAGAAGGTGTCTTTGTTTGCTAGGCACTCTCTGAAGCCGTGATTTGAGACTGAATTTCGGGCAAGAGCACGTACAAACTTGTCAACAAACAATGTTTCCCGATTCAGTGCTCAAATCTTGTCCACTGTAGCCAGCAAGTCCCTGCTCCAATCTATTGAAATAGTTTGTTGCCCCCTCAAATTTCCCTTGCATGCAGGCTGTTAATTTATCCCATATAATCATTTTCTCTGGTAATAAAGTCGTAAGTCTAGCAAGGATGGCGTTGGATAATGCTAATATTTTCTCTGGAGGTTTCTCACCTGCTTTTCTCTGTCGGAGGCCATGAGTTCTGGCCATGTGCCCCCTCCCCCACCCCAAATTCCCTGTTATCGATGTTCCTGATTTGCTTCCATAAATCGGAAGGTAAAATGATGGGAAATAACAAATCTATATCTTTTTAAGGTATGGCAGGTGCAGCAGGCCAAGACTCGGTGTCTTTGTACGTGCAGCACTGGTCAAGGCACTGCTGGTACATAGGGAGGTGGTACAGTCGGACGTTCTCGTCTTTCACTCAATAGTGCATCCATTCATTGCTCAGCTGTGTGCAGCTCTTTGGATGGGTATATTTTTCATGTGTCTAACTGTATTGCTCTATCTGTCACCTTATCAGTCTTCCGGTTGCTTTTGGTCATGCACTAAAGCCTTTTCTGTTTGGGAATAGTTTTGCAAGCTTGCTTCTGTCTACATTTGATGCACTTGGTTGCCTCTTAGCGCCAATCCCTAATGCATCAAAATTAGCTCACCTAGCCTTTTTCTGCAATAAAACGGGCTCCAAATGCTGTATCCTTGCTAGTTCAAACGACCCTTAATCAGGGCATTTCAAATGTGGTACATGTCTCATCTGGCGATGCCAAAGACTATTAAAAACAATTGCTCCTAACCCAGATATAATGTACATATCATAAGAGGGAGAACCTTCAAGTGGGGCAGGCTGTCCATATTCTATCCCAGTGGGATGTTTTCTACAACAGCACAACATTGCCCAACAAGTGTGCATTTTACTGAACCCAGGCATTTTACACAAAATGATATCTCACCTGGGAAAATATTTAGCAAAATATTTTCGTACAACCAACTTGAAACAAACTCACCTGATTTCAATCAAGACAATTGTCCCACATCAAACAAAATCTGTGGCTGGTGATCTTCAAAAGGGTGAAGCATAGTTGCACAGCTACGGTCCGGGACCCTCGCTGAGATGATCGCTGGGCAGAGAGAGGCCAATGTGGATCACTAGTTGCAGCTGCAAGAAACTTTCTCAGATTTGGCAGGGAGCCCTGTGAAAACCTACATTTTTGTCAGTGATTTCATGCTTCTACATTCTAACTTTCCGACCTTCCAAGAGAACAGACTGTTCTCATTGAAAGGAAAACATTCCTACCGACATTATCTTTTGTTTTCATGGCTGAGGGTTACTGTACTGTGTAGCGGCATGTTTTATAGTTTGTTTAGGATAACCGTTTCCTGGTACAAACAGAACATCTCCTGTGTCATAAACTATCCTTATTATTTGTACGTGCATTTGTGAGACCCAAGCAATTAAGAGCTGCAGACGAAAATATTTGATCATGCTTGGTCCAGCCTGTGCAAGATCCAAGGCTGTAGTAACAATGAGCTAATTTCTTTGCAACTGCAAACTAAGCACTCTTCTGTAGCGATTCCTTTCAGCTCCAAATGGGAGATTTTGCAAGATGGAGTGAGTGTATGAAACAAAATGGGGGAGCTTAAGGCTTACCTGAATAAATGTAATTTCACACTGGGCCAGTCCAGCTCATGGTAGTGTACTCCCCAGCCCCTTTCTGTTTTGATCACCCCCTTGATTTCCAAGATGTCTATTTTTGATTTTGCATGAGTGCCTCCCTCCTGCAGATCATCGTGGTGGCTCCCCTCTCCTGCTTTCTTCTCCGCTGTGATGTATCCTTCCATAAAGACCATCTTAAAATGTAGCATTGTGAACAGGCTTGTTTGGTCTTTTAGTGTGTCATTTAGGGGCTCGTATAGCTTCATAAAGGGAGCCATTGTGAATGTCACTACCGTCATCTGACTGAAAGGATCCTGGCCTGATTTTCTTAAGTGGCCGTTGTGAGGAACTCATGGTTGGAACACGTAAGACAGACACAAGTGATCACAGTTCAAGGGTGTTTATTGAACAATTAATATTGTATGCATGTTGGAAAAACGCCTATTCTAATCCTAAATCTAAGATGGGAGCAAGCTTCGGCCATCAAATGAAAAATAAAGCAGTCTTGTGGTGTTGTCTCAAATAAAAGGGCCTATACTAAGAAATATATTGCCAAACCTCAAAACTAATACAAACCAAGGGTGTGGGATAGTTTTCAAGAAAAGAAAGAAGTGTTCTCAAATAATGTCAGGATGCGTTAGCCTGCGTCTCCCTTCCACATGTTTTGAGTACGGGGCAAGGTGGGAGCTTGGAGCACACTACAGTCTCAAGCTTCTCCAGCACAAGATTGCAGTTCTCAGGACCCTCGATGGCCAAGTCTCGCTTTCTTTACGAGTCTCTTGCCTTCGGGCATGACGTGTTCAAATAGCAAAACCAAATGTTCATTTAACCAAATAAAAGTTTGTTTAGGGTGATAATGATTCACCCTCTGGTTCCCCCTGTTCTGGGCGCTGACCCTTCTCAATTGTAATCCACAGTGCAGATAGGGTGATGGTTTCACCCCTGGGTCCCCCTCTTCTGGGCACTGACCCTTCACGTATCGTATTCCTCAAGTAATATATCCGTTCTTTTCTTACTTGAAGTTTGGACGATAGCTTCACCCCTGGCTCCATCTGCCGCGCTCGGATCCTTCTTCTCTGGCATCCCTCCTTTGGGTTCACTCTTGTCGTCTCTTAACTTTTGCTTTCACTTTTCTCAATTTTGGGGTGACACATTTTCACCCTTGGATCCCCCTCTGCTGGGCACCGACCCCTCTCTAATTTCAATGTTCTCTTTTTATACAATACAATGGTTTCGGTATTCACTTCCCTTTCTTTTATCGTGCTTGTAGATCAGTCTTTTGATTGTACAGGGATTTTGATTGACCCCTTTGACCTATTTTGCTAGCCCTCCTACGCCCTTCTGGTAATTGTAGTTTCACTCAGATGAGGATTGACCAGAGTCTCTTGAGTTAGCACCCACGTGGTGCCAGTTCCCCCTTTAGCTGGTCTCCCCTTGACACTTTCTACAGTTCATTCAAAGTTTGTTGAACATGGTTCAAATGTGCCACTCCTGCAATTCTCACTCAACACAGCCCGGTTCTTATTGTTTCTCTCCTAGACTCGCCGGCAGTGATAACCGCTTGACTTTTCTCTCTGGAGCGAAGGGCCGGTACCATGTACGTAGGAACTTCCCTCGCTCGTGCTTATCTGCATAGGCTTCCCCGTGTACCGTTGACATCTGCTGCAGGACACTTGTGCTATTGTTTACGGTCTTTGGCTCTCTTCCACAAAGGTTCTGTGGATCTGGGACAAAAAGGGCAACCTTTCTCCTTCTCTTGAACAGCTGTGATTGATGAGCCATCTCTTCGTGCTGTCTGCCATGCTCGCCTTGCTCGTACTGTGCTCTTTTACTCCACCTTTTATCCCTGTAGGGAAAGGAAATGGCCATCAGGTATGTGTGGTTCAGGTTAATTGCCCGACTTTGCCTGGAGCTGGGGTTGGGCCATGTCAAGTAAACGATTTTATTACAAGTCCCTTGTCTTGTGTTTTGGTAGAAAGTGTTTGTGCCGGAAAAAGAAGGGGTTGGTAGAGTTTCCAGATATCCTACTGGGTCGGAAGGGAAAGAGGTGATACATGGAATGATAACCCTGGGATTCGGATTTGTGGTGACCTTGGGAGGGTAGGTTTTGTAGGAATTGTGAAATAAGTAGGAGGGTTTGTGAGAATTTTGAAAATGATAATCAGAGGGTTGGGATTGGAAGGGTTTGCCGAGTAAACGGGGATAGCTGGGATCATGACTAAACAAAGGGGATTGTGGGAATCGTATTGTTTTGTCTGATCAGGTTCGGAGTGGGGGAAATAATAATTAGAGGGACAGAAAGAAGGATGGGGAGTATTTGAATGGACACTGGTGAAACAAGCATTCTGGGAGTTTTGCTTTTTGGGTGTTACTGGGTTTGGGACCTTAGAGGATTTATTACGTACGGAGGATCTGGGTAGAAGAGATCTAATGGGAGGAAGGGAGGCAGATGCAATACAGCCCATGAAAGCCTCAGATATCTCAGCCTCTTTGCTTCTCTGGCACAATACCGCGTCGCACCTGGGGCATCCCCATGTGCATAACCCCGGGTTCCTGTACCCAGGTGATCCTCCATCGCTCATCCAGCCCCAGGGTTGGGATCTGAGAGCGCCAGCCCTCCCATGGCCACCTGAATAATGGTTTCCCGAGGTTTGCCTGGGGAATACCCTTTGGGTTTCTCACACTATCTCTCTCCTTCGGAATCTGGGGCTTTCATATTCTGCTGCCAGAGAGTTGGTTCAGGGCGGGCCTCGGTTGCAGGAGGAGAAAGATGGTTTACTGTTTTTTTGGCCAGGCCCGCTGTCACGGTCCTTACAGTTAATATATTGTTCTTGCATAGTCCTTGGGACCTACTTGTTGGAGGATGACCAGTTAGGACATCTTGTTGTGTGACGGTTTGCTCAAGAGATGGCCCTTGGTATGATGTTTTGATTGATCTTTCCACCTCATTTAGCACACAGCCTTGAATATCTTTCTTCAGTGTAATCGAGGCCGTTGATGGTGTCGTGGGGTCGGCTAAAGGTACCTCTGCCCAGGAGCCGCCTGGTTGTTGGGCTGGTCTACTCTGGGTGGGGCTCACTGGCCATTTGTCTGGCCCCCTTTGCTGCATTGAAGCATCCTGTCCTTCCCCTTGGTGGGGCTTCGAATCCTTGTAAGTAGCCTGGCCCTTTACTGGGCTAGGCAATGCTTCAAACCTGCCCTTTGAGTTTGTTCTCTACTCCCGGGAATTAGCTCTTTCATGGCAGTCGTTGGATGAGTTTAGCCTTGGTCTTTAGTGTGCAGTGGTTCTCCCGCAATCAGTTAGGTCATTGGCTAGTGCAAAACTTGCCAAATGTTCTTGGAGCCCTGCTTCCACCGAGCCCTCCAAGAGTTCTGCATCAGCGAGTTCACCAACCCTGGAGCCGGGATAACTTTGCCCACTCAGTTTGTTGTTAGCCAGGGCTGCCTTAGATTGGACTTTTCCAGGTGGCCTGAGGAGAGGTGCTGAGGGTTCAGTCCTACTGGTTTTAGGACCTTTACAACCCCACCATCTCCATTTCACCAAAGCAAGAGGTGCCTGTGGGGACATATGGATTCTCTTTGGGTTTGAATGTAACTTCTTTGTAATGAGGTTGGTGAAGGAGGCTGGTTCCCCTGATAGACATGGCAGCAAGGTGGGCCCGATGGTGGTGGAGAGAAAGATGTGCCCCTTTCCCGCTCTCTTTGGGTGCCCCCTCCAACCCCTGCCGCTCCTTCCCAAAGAAAAGTGGACTTACCCATCCTTTGGGCTGAGCCACCTGGTCTATTTCCCCCAGAATCAGTATTTCTGGGGTACAGACCAGGTCCCCTATTGCCCAAGAGATGGATTTTTCAGGTGTTTCCTTATGGCCATCATAGAGCCCAATCGTAGTGTCAAGTGCCTGGGACTTCTCTATTTCCGACGGATGCAGCTGTTCAGATCTCTCTGCCAAGCTCATAATCACAGCGCTGGCGTGAGTGCTATCTGAGCCTGCCACAGCCACCTCCATTTCTAATACGGTGTCCCTGCCAGTTACAAGTGCCTGTGGGTGATATGGGGTAGTAATAGGTGGCAAGAAAGAGGACACAGCCAGGAGCGGGTTGTCGTCCAATAAGGGGTCATTGTCACCAGGCTTATTCGTCTGATCCTCGGGGGACCAAGCTTCTTCGGTCTCTGCTACGGCAGGGAGTGTGTTGCGCACGGTTGCTCCAGAGGTTATGCGACCGCTCCGCCAATTCTCGTAGATCGATTGCATCTCACCTTGCAGGTCTCCTTGACATTTGTGCAAACAGACGGTAGGCCAGTCAGACTGTTGGACGATTGCCCCTGGGCCAAGCTGAGCTGATCTTGGGTAGCTTGATCCCTGTTGCGGCCCAGACACTGGTCACCTCTCCCCTCCCACCTCGCAGCTCACAGCGAGTTCAAGGGATTAGAAAAAGGCACCCTGTAGTGTAAAGCCGCACCGTGTAAAGTTCCACGAGCAGAACAGTGAATGTCCGCTTCTGAAACCGAACAATCTTTCATGAAATCTTAGATTAGCAACTGTTTTCCTTTAATGAATTCAAAAAAATTGAAACAGTACATAGTTCACCAAAATTGTTTTTCATGGGCCTATCACCATGGTATAAATAACAGTTGGCTGAATTGGCTCCTTGAAACTGGTGTGGTGTAAAACGAAATTGCACAGTTCACTTTGTTTGGAGATTGAGTTCATTGTGCCCTATTTGCGTATACTGAGATCTGGAGAATGCGCTTATGTGAGTGGAGATGATTGGGGAGTTACTGTGCCCACACATCTCACATCGGTATGTGAACAGAGGAGAGCGAATGGAAGGTCTTGAATCTTCATGCAAGCGAGTTTTAGTACAGTGGCTGTTATTGATGATAATGCTTCATGGCATTACAAAAAGTACAAGTGTCCAAAGACGCGTACAGACTCTGCATCTGTGTTATTTGTAAGCAAATCGAATACAATCCCTTTTAAAAAGATTGATTTCAAAGACTAAGTTTTGTCATTAATATATTGTTTATTAATTGTTTGCTTTTTTCTTTTATAAACATCCTCATCAATAAACCAGTGATACAAAAATGGCAATCACTAATTGATAATCATTAAAACCTTCATGAAAAAGGTACACCTAAAAACTGAATTAGTACAATTTCTAATTGTGTAAAAACACCACACCATTCTGTGATCACATATACAAAAATCATTTGTATCAATCACTTCCATCCTCATTCAAAAAACCCATTCATACTTGTGCAAAAAAGCAGTAATAACCATTTGTTTAAGGACACCAACGGGTCTAACCTTTAGACCCTTGATGCTGGACGATAGTCGTAGTCCCCAACACAATGCATCAATTATTTAATACACTATTGGCATATATTGTCAAGTCGTTCCAATATGTTAAATTGCCATATATTTTTGTATGAACCAAAAAACAATCAAGTTCCTGAAAGGAGTTGAAACTGTTGTCATGTCGACTTGAGTTTCAGGCCCAATTTGATAAAGATATCCTACTAGCGCCGTCATCAGGACATAAAACATAATCTTGATTTTGGATCACATTGGTGTATGTTGAATTCGTTGTTTTCCAGTAAGTTGTCTGATAGTGTTTGACTTGGCAGTATTCTATTCTGAAGATCGGTCTTCGGTAGAAGGTGCACCATCTCTGTGTGTCAACAAACCATTGATCGCCCGTGGTACTTAAAACAGCTGGGTCACTCTTTGTTGCTTGATGTTCCACAGATGGTAGACACTGGGAGAGAACCCTGCGCAGTGTAGGACCGAAAAACCAAGCCGGTCCAAGAGTAAGTTTCAAAAGGTGCGGCTGATAGGTCGATAATTCTTGCCCATTGGCCAGCTCATCCTGATAATTTCGATTTGTCAGCGGTGTTTCTTCCTCCTCTCTTCTTCACATAATGATCGCACGTACGCGTCCGCAGCACGGAATATCAGCCGTTCCGAAGGTTGCCTTCATGGCAGCCTGGCTCGCAGTGAGCGTATGCTGTCATCTTGATATATTCGGGTATGCTTAAGCATTTAAAGAGTTGTACATGTTCAAGAACATTCTGCATGGGCACAATCTAAAGATTTTCTGACCATTGTTCTCCAACGCAAAGATCACAGACATGAACACTTAGAGCCCATCAACCCAGGCACACTTCTTAAAACAACCTCAACAGATCTAGGGCCTCATCACCAGTTGGGTGGTATCCTGCGGTAACACCGGCCAACTGTAAAAGTGTTGGTGCCAACCAGTCTGGCGCTTTTGGCACTGGATCACGGGTTGGGTGTTAATAGTAAATCCCCATTGGGTCCGTTGGACTCAATGGGGCATTTTCGGCAACAATAACATGTGCTAATAAAGCTGGCGGTAATTGTGCCTAAAACAGGGTGCTACATGGGATTTTTACCTACAGAAAAAAGCTGGAGGTGACGCAGCCCATTTAGCGCCCTACTCGTGATCAGGCCAGCCCTTAAATGCGGCAGTATTACCGTTACCGCCGCATTTAAGGGCACTCATGATGAGGCCCCTAATGTGTTATGCACATACTTGACACATTTATTGCCTTTTTCACCAAGTTCAACATTGTGATACATAAATTCTAGTATTCACAAAGAAGCTTAAGAAACCCATTTAATTAAATACTACAGAACTATGTTATCATAGAAACGCATTGTTGTTAGTGTTGCTATATGCATTTCACGACCTTCTGGCCTTTTATTATATAGGATGCTTGCAATAAAACTACACAATGCTCGATCCAGTGATGGGCAACACATATATAGGCATTGACAATATTCTTTCAGGTCAATGCAAAGACTTGTTCTAACAGGAAGATAATAATATTCATGTTTGGATGATATTGCAATGAAAGAAACATAAAAAGGGCAGTGTTCTCAGATTGTCAGAACACAAGGAGGAAGGTGCATGAGATAGTTACGTTACAGTGCCTTTTTATATATCACTCTATTTTAACACCTTCCCCGTGGCAACTTGGAGAACACCAATAGGCTTGGACCTGGCTCCTATAACAAAGTATCAATAACATACTTCACTCATAACTACAGGACAATTTCTACAACTCTTAGTGACAAAGGCTACTTCTACAAAATATCAATAGTGGACTTAACTACAGGAAACCTTTTTCAACGTTTAAGTAAATTGAAATTACAAAGGGCATGTACAATGTCATTTTGCACTGATATTGTGACGTCTAGTTCTTCGTCTGCCCCTTCTTTTTAGCCTTCTTTCTCCCCTATCTTTTATTTTCTTCTTTCTTTTGTACCTTCCTCCTCTTACTTCTATTCTGGGTCACAGCAGGTCACAGACAGCTCGTGGAAAGACAAAGACTCAGCACAGGGCAGTAAGAAGGGGACCTTGCCAGAAAACATCTGCAGAAGTGTGAAACTTAGTGTCGTATGCCAGTGCAGCAAAGGGGCAGAGCAACAGCAGGCTCTCGGAGTGCATCCAGGCATTGGGAGACGCCCGCTCGGTCCCGTGGATTCTCAGGGGGACGGGAAGTCTTTAATAAAGCACCAGGGGCTGCAGGCATAGATGTTCCAGCACAAAAGGCAGGAGGCAGTACAAGCGTTTGAGCTAGGGTTCATTAGACATATAGAAGCAGGGGTACAGTAGGAGGAAGGCAGAGAAGTCCGTTTAACAGCACCAGGATCCTCGGGGGCAGCACATTTGTCAAGCGGTCATCCCTGTAAGTTTTCACCAAAACCAAGCTTTTCAGTATCCCAGTGTCTCCATAGTTACATACACCTGGGGACAGGGGTAACCCTGCCTACCAATTCGTAACCATGTATCTTTCAAACTTTTGGCAGCCATCTTTTCAGAAATTTCCTGGCAAATTCTGCACTTTTAGATGCGCCCACACAGAGGTTGATTGTAGCATCTCTAGGAAACTCGACCGGGTTGAACCCATTCAAACCTAGAAGCCTTTTTGGGCTTTGCAAAGAGCCAACATGGTCTGAATGGCATTTTGCCCACTCCTTGAGGCCCTAACAAACGCAAGGATACTAACAAAATAGCCTGGGAGCAGGATATTTTAATAAATATGGCCTGGAAATCCAAAGGCCACTCAATATTGACACTTGGCTACCAATGTGGTAAAAGGCTTCAGGGTGGAGCATCCACAAATCAACATGTAGCCGTGTCATGAAGCGGAGCCGGATGAACATCAGACCGACCTGAATATAAATTAAGTGAAGGTTAATTAAGGGCAGTTAACAACATAGGGCCAACATAAATAAAATGCTTCACAGCCACTGATAAGATCCATAGGGGCTTTAAGTTACTAAAATGTGGAATCTACTGAACAGTCTATATTCGGCAAACCTCTATAATCAAGAATCTGAACTGGAATGCCTTTTTCTTGGGGTTAAGACATGAGTCTTCAAGTTTTGTTAACCTCAATTTGCTGACCCTACCTGTGAGACCTCATCACTTTTCAATAATGAAAATCGTCCTCAACTATTGGGAAGAAACCTCGCCTGGCTCTCTGGGGCCGCATAACTTCTTATAAGAACCCTGGAGGTGTGATTTATGAACGTTTGTTGTTTGTCAACTTCCCTACTGGTTTTCTTTTTCAGGGTGGTGCTGGAGCGGAGCTGAGAAATCGACAGGAAAAAGGGAAAAGCTCCTTTAAAAAAAAAAAAAAAAAAAAAAAAAGTTTTGTAATATATGGCCATGTGCGCATATAGCACTTGGTTGGTGTAGGGAAAGCAGCATGAAAATGTGTTAGTGACACTGCCGGCATTTTGTTAAATCTACCTCCATGATTTGCAGCATAGAAATGTGGTTTACCCTGGCAATTTTTGGCATATGTTGAATGGCAAAAGAGAGGTGATGTGTGGAAGGTTTAGAATTAATCTTAATCTCTGACATGGCTCTGGGCAACCCTCCAGACCATTGTTCTTCAGCCTTCCAAGCTTTTACAGAAAGGAGAAAGACCATATGCAAATCAGGATTGGTTCCACCCAAAAAGGGGCAGTCCAGCTGTGTTGAAGGGCTTAATGGTTTTATTTGGCTACAAGAAGTATGTTTTAAAAACAAATGTATTTGTTCATTCACAATTTAAAACGGTACCATATACATCCAGTGCAGGTTGTAACATGTTTATCCAATTACAATGAATCCTGTTAACCTTCATAACAAACTAAGCTGTTTAGAACAATAGCGTGCATCACTCCCTCACATCAAGTCCATGATGCTCAATGTTCCTCAGCAAGGGCCTCCCGGCACCTTCCCTAATTCCTTCCAGTGGTGTCTCCCCTTTGATTGTACCTCATCTCATTTCCGGTGACCCTCTCTCCCTCCTGATTTATTCACAGTGCCAAGCTGCGTTCCCTCTTAATCATTTTCATAGGGACTTGTCATTGGACAGGGCGAACGTTGATTGTACAAGTGCATTCCAGGCCATAATATTATCGCTCCCCTCTCGCATACCTCTAGTCATGGCCCTATATCACACTGTTGTCTCTGCCACAGACCACCATTCATCTATTCCTGGGTAAATCGGGTGCTTTCATACAATTGCAATCCTGCGCTTTGCCAATATACAGGCCAGACCAACCATCTTAGTAATTTGCTTAGTGGTGCATGTGCTTAGGAACACTCCTTACAAAAGCTATATTAAACGTGAGTCTCCTGAAGTTGCTTACATAGGGTTAACTGCAAGATTCAGCATTCAGCTACTAGTTTCGCAAGGTGCTCACAGTACACAGCCACTGGGGTGCATGCAAAAGGCGCGACCTTGGCTAATGGGTGCAGATAAGGCCCTCCATTCCTAAGGAACAAGAGCTTACCAGCTGCAGAGACGGAAGGGGGAAGAGCGCAGAGCAGAAATGGATTTTTCCACCAGAAAAAACAGGTTTCGCACTGAAGGAAGGTTCTGAAACACTGTGTCACACTGATTGACAGAACTGCCCAAATAAGAATGCATACCCACCAGTGGTCGAAGTGTACGAAGTGGAACTATGTTCCCTGCTGGCCTGCACCCACTCCCTACAAACCCCATAACCATGCCCCCTCCCACACACAATGCAAACCCCCAAACACATGCAGCTGCTGTTTAAGGGAACGTCCTGTGCAGTGCAGTTCTTCCTACACTTTTATTTTAAAACTATACCATTCCAGAACCGCTTCTTTTTAAAATAAAAGTATAGGAACAGTAAAACTTAATTTAAAAAAGTAGAGGAGCACCGCTCCTGACGGCTCCCGCTCACTTCGATCACTGATATCCACATTAACCATCAGGGACTCTCTTGTGGGCTTGTGCCGAGCGTGTGCAGATGTCCGGCTTTGATTTGACCCTAAGCAGCATTCCTTGCCACGTTCTCACTTAAGGACTGGGAGCAGGAGGGTGACGTGTCTGACCAGAGGGATGACATCCTGGGATGAGGCTGGTCGTTAAGCTCAGCGGGGTCCTAAACGTTGGCTAAAAGGAACGTGAGATGAGACTGTTCTAAATATCTGTGATTTATAACTTGCATTTTCTTCTTCCCATTTTATTTTGTCTGCATATTGATAAATAAATGCTAAGTTTTTATGCTTAAAGTGTTATCCCCCTAGCATGAGTTCATGGCCGTAGCGCAAAGACGAACCTGGGAGCCTGAGTGGGGGGTGTTTTATGATAAGTGGGTTGGTCCCATAAGTGTGTTTACACCCTTCCTAAGACAGTATCACATATAATAGAATGAGTTTAAACCTTGCATTCCTCAAGACCTCTGTATAGCAATGCATTTGCTCCCTCCATTTCCGTGAGTTCTCTCCTGGAGTCATTCTCCCATTTAATTTTCACTTGTTTCCCTTTGTTCCATCTCGTCAGCATTCCCTCATATAACCTAGAGACCCCATGTCCCCTCTCAGTCAGCCAAACAAGAATGTGAGCTTTGCCAACCAACAACCGTCTTTTTTCCAGTGGGGGCAAGGCAAGCCCAAAAACAAAAGCAGAGGCCAGTGGCAAACTCAAGCTCCTTGGCAAAACCAATCACCAAGAGTCACACAAAGCAGAGGACGAGGACAGGGATGGACAGCATCTCCACCCTAGATACAACAACAAGACAAGGCACAGTGGGACAGGATGGACAAATACCACACAATGAACCAACCAACTTGAATCACACGCTTGTGATGAACCTTTCCAAATATGAACTGAATCAAGACCAATTCTCACTCTTGGAAAAATGACTTTCCTTTGTCCCTACAGCTGACCATGATCCCTTCCAAGCACGCATCAAGATAGCACAACTGGTCCGAAAGATCTGTCTGAAACAATTCTTCGGCACCATCAGCACTACAGAAGAGAAATGTGCAACTAATCTCAAAGGAAAATCAACATACTATCTGCCCCCCAATGGGATAACACTGGAATCTATAAACTTTGAAAAAGCTCTCCTGAAACGACTTGGAGAATTGGAAAAGAACTTGAGTGAACGATACAAGAACTTCTCACAAAGAGACAAAATGGCATTGAAATAACTAACTGAGAACAAGCAAATAATGATTAAACCTGCAGAAGAAGGTGGAGCAACTGTTATAATGGAGTCAGTAGAATACAACAAGATGGTTCTAGACCTCCTGAACGATCAGAAGAGCTATAGACGACTGGGGGGCGACCCCACTGAAGATATACGCCAACTCATCAAACCAATCTTGGAGGAAGCGATTGCTGAAGAGCTTATTAGTGCCAAGGAATATGACTTCTTGAACCCAAAATCACCAAGAAAACCAGCATTTTATGCACTACCTAAGGTGCACAAGGGGAAGACACCACCCCCGGGGAGACCCATTGTGTCAGGGATAGGTTCCATTCTGGAACCCCTGTCACAGTTCGTTGACTTTTTTCTGAAATCTGAAGTGGGAAAAATGAGATCATACCTAAAAGACACCACAGCAGTTTTGAAACTACTCAAGAACCACCCATTCAACCCCTGTAATACATCTACTGGTAACATTGGACATAGAATCCCTAAACACCATGATACCACAGATGGCGACTCTAAAAGTGGTGGAAAAGACACTCGGGCATACCGATCCATCAATACGAACACTGGTCACATTGATCATGCAACTGGCTGAAATAGCCCTCGCTAAAAACTATTTCCTATACGAAGATTCTTTTTATGAACAAACATCGGGAACCACGATGGGCGCAACTTTTCCACCAAGTCTAGCCAATTTATACGTTGCTGAGTTTGAAGAAAAGAAGATCCCCAATGAGACCAACCCATGGACCGATAAGATCAAAATTATAGTCTAGATATATGTTGGGCAGAAACCTGTGCAGTTCCCTCTGGGACCACTGCAAAAGATTTAGGACTTCAGGTGTTTGGCAGTAAACCCACTTGGTAGCAGTCTGTACCACACAGATTCACTTGGTAGCTGTGGCTGAGCAGTCAGACTTCCCTCAAGAAGAGTTAGGCAGTATACAGAGTATTCACAATAGGCCAAGAGAACACAATAGAACAAGTAAACACTGACCAGGGCTTGGTGTAAAAGAGATATAATTATTTATTTAAAACCACATCTAGAAAAACACACAGGCACTAATAGTAAGCAATTCAAAAACACGGACATTAAAAGATATACACTCCCTTAAAAGAATATTAGACAAGTCTTAAGTAAAGCCCCACTTATTTTCAGACAGCGGTGAGTGCTTAACGCAGATGGCACTCTAATAATTCGTTTTAAAAGGGAGAGAAAAACAGAGAATAAATTGAAACAGACCCCAACACTTTTTCACGAACACAACAAGGGAGGAAGGCAAAGTAACACTAGGAATTCAGAGTCAGTAGGCCGGATCCGCTTAAGAGGATCCAAACGAAATGTGTCCAAGGTCACACGGTTGCATTGCACAAAAGTCTTGTAACGGTTCAAAAGGGAGTTGGACCAAAGAAAGGGACCAGTTAGAGGGTCAAGGCGGCCAGCCCAGTCCAGAAGGTTAAGGGGTTATTATTACCTTGTAGCAATCTTTAGAAAGGGCGGCCTGGCGGACACCGTACCTTAAAGTGGTGACAACACTCCAGAGGGGGCAGTTGTTCCTGGCAGCGGATGCAAGTCGGTGCTTCTTCCGGGGGAAGAGAGGATCTCGTCGGGGAGGAAGACAGGAGTCCGTTGCACTGCCAGGGAAGAAAAAAGCAGCACAGTTTCTCAGGTACAAGGAGCGGTCCGTTGATTCGCGGTTCAGTGGTGAGTGGCTATCCGGCCGCCGGGGTGCTTGGCATGGGCAGTTCGACCACAAACCGGTCTGGGGTGCGAAGAAAGAAGGTAAACTGGTTGTGCCCACCAGTCAGGGGAAGAAGCCTCTCCAGCCGGGTGATCTTCTCTGTCGTCCGGAAGAGGTGAGTCGGTTCCGCAGGGCTCCACCGGTGGTGTCGTCGTGGTAGGTCGGCTCAGCTTCTCCCTCATCGGATTCTCAGGTCCTGTGGCGACTTCTGAAGTTCCAGTCCCCAAAGCCCTGCTTTTATGCAGCATACCCCCATTCACTCAGCCTAGCTGTCAATCAAACATGCTAAGTGGTGAGCCGGCTGGCTCACCACTTGGGCCAATCACACAAGAGTGCGACTTGAGTTACCAAGGTAACTCAGTCCAGGGTGCCTAAACCCCCCCCCCCACATCCCCCTGTGGTACCCAGACAGAGTGGCACCACTTTTGGAGGCTTCTGTGGAGAAGCCCGCCAAAAGTGGAACAAAGGGCTCGACTTGGGTTGGAGTCACAGAAGAGAACACAAATGCCATTTTAGAATCGAGTCTTGGGAAAAAATACCAACCGGCGAATTAATATTAAATAAATAAACCAGCGGTATGTTGGAGGCTATGAGAATTAAATAATTAAAGTTGGTAGCCTCGAACAATGGGAAAATCCCATAGGGAAATATTTGCGGTCGAATATAAAAAGTAGTTTCCACTGCCACCAGCCAAAACTCTATCAGGGGGGACGGAGACGTGCCCCCTCGACTAACAGACCTCGGGGCAATCGAATTGCCCCGACCATTACGTCCACAATATGATGGTTTGTACTGGTTTCTGTTAATAATTTGGGACTAGTAAAGCCAATGGTGACTTTACATGCCCTGGGAGACAGTAGTCAGTCCCAGGGTATGGAGTCTATGGTGGGGGGTCACTATGACACCCCTGTGTTACTGTACGGAGGGTGCTGTGTAACACACATAGTAAAAACACGAGACCCTATGGAGTAAAGGACCCCATAGCCCATAAAACACATTAACAGTCAAAGGAACACTATAAATCATGTCCAAGAGTGGGAGAAAGAGTCTCACTCTTGGCAGGAGAAAAAAACAAACTCCAGAAATCCAGCAAAGCTGCTGGGGCACTGACTAGGTTAGGAAATTCAGCCTAAAGAGAGAATTCTCCCTAACAATATATAGACTACGTTCTAAGGATTTTCAAGGGCAACGAAGAAGACCTGGCAACGTTCATGTTGTGGCTGAATGAACAGAATAGGTTCTTAACCTTCACAGAAACACACAGTCACACTTCAATCAATTTCCTGGATCTAAACTTAGAAATACGGAACAGAGAGATTGCGAGCACCGTATTTAACAAACCTACAGACAGGAATTCACTCCTAACCTTTGATAGCTACCATCCGGCTAGCCTCAGGAATAATCTGCCGTTCGGACAGTTCTTGAGGTACAGGAGAAACTGCTCGACCCTTGGGGACTATGAGAGGGAATCCAACCATCTGGCAACCAAGCTAATCAATTATCGTTACCCCAAACATCTAATTAAGCAAGCATGCAAAAGAGCAAAGAACATCCTGCGAGATACCACTTTAGAGAATCATGGCAAATGGAATGATCCGAATGAGAAGATCACAGCAGTATTCATTTTTTCGTCACTGACAAATCAAATGAAAAAAGAAATCAAGCTCTGGCCGAATCTCAATATAGGGGATGTCACTCTAGAAACACCAAGGTTCGCAATGAAAAGAAGGCGTAACCTAAGGGAGGCTCTCATCCATACATACAAAGAAATGGACTTGACGCCCAACACCCTTTGGAATCAGACACAGCCAACGGGCATACACCATGTGGGGGATGCAGTGCATGTGCCACAACCAAAAGATCAGTAACCATCGATCTAGGATTGCACTGTCCCTGGAACCAAAAATGTCTCACCAACTGTAATAGTAACAACGTGATCTATTTGATAACCTGTCCCTGCCAAAAAAGCATGTAGGCATGACCACACGACCTGTCAAGATGAAAATGGCGGAACACAGATCTTGCATTAGAACCAAGAAGATGACAGCACCCATGGTTGAGCATTTTGTAACCAAACAACACAGACCGAATGATTTCAAATGGACGATTATAGTGAGGATCACGATTCCCAGCAGAGACGGTAACCTCCACAATCTACTCTATAGAAGAGAACTCTGGATCTTTCGTCTAAAAACAGACACTCTAGGGCTAAATGAACCAACTAGCTGGCAAACCCTGGCAACAATATGAAGCCTATGAATAGAATATGCCAGATGTCCTTAACACTGACCCCAGTAACATAATGGAAAGAGTTACCAGCATGCTCAGAAACATTTAGGCTCTCTCTGACCCACTGAATAAATCATGCAGAACACTCAGGTAACACATGTAGATAGAAACACCTTGGCATCACGTGTTATTATATATAAAAATACATGCACACACTTGCTGTGTCTCACTATAAGTAATAGCATGGACGCTTACATCCGAGAGGCTAATGATAAATTGTGCGGCATCCACTGCAAGATACATCACAGTTGTGAACACCTTTCCAGATTCATAGATTAAGAACACACCACAGCATGATGCGCATAAACAACGCATGGCTACACAGCCGTTCAATATTTATAAATTATCTATGTTGTGAACACCTTTCCAAGATTCATAGATTAAGAACACACCACAGCATGATGCGCAAAAACAACGCACGGCTACACAGCCGTTCAATATTTATAAACTATCTATGGTCATCTGTTAGTAATGAAAAAAAGACTTAAGAGACACTTGGTCCGCTCCGAATTGAATTATTTGAATCATCAGTTAGTAATTTAACAATATTGTATCTTTTCCAATTTTTAGTTGCGCTTTATTCTGTATTATTTTCATACAGTTCCTTATTTCTGCTTTGCTCTGTATTGCATTCATTGTTCTGTTCTTGATGGTCGTGCAGATTAAGATACCTCCGTCCCCAAGTACCACACTGATAGAAAATAATTCACTACCAATGCAATCTTTGAGGCCACAGGTGTAGAGTGCCGAAAAGCTGGAACCAGGAACACCGGAAGGACCCCCTGACCACCTAATGAGCTGGCCAGAAAGCCTTGAAGGGGTAGGGAGAGTAGGAGGGGCCGATGGCAGCACTCTGGGTGGAAAACACCTGAGCCAAACGGGCAGTACAGTGGATGATCCTTGAGTGATCCAATTAACAATTCAAGGTCAGTAGCCAGAAGAAATACACCAAAGTCCAAAGTTCAAAATCCGAAATAGCAAAGCCAAAGGTCATAGTACTGGAGGAAAACAGTTCAACTTAACAGCAGGAAAGAGCAATCCAATCCGTAGAACGTTCCGTAGTCATGAAATCCAAAAATCCAAAGTGATCAAAAACGCTGTGCAGCACTCCAACGAAGCAGCTGTGAAGCGTTCACTTCGCGTTTCCCTTGCCCTTTTGACTGTGTGAAATGGTCACGTGACACGAATCACAAGGGAACGTGGAATCGCGCCATGTGACCCTCGCTGTGAAGTGAGACAGCCGCCGGCGTAAGGTCACATGACCGGAGGCACTTTGTGTGTTCATGTCGGAGTGCCGCCGTAAATTTGTAGAATGTCTCTGTGCGCTCATAGACCAGCGCTGCTTGGGATGTAAGCGCCAAGGTAAATGCCAATGTAAAAAAGGCCGTAGCCTGGATATTGGCTGCCGCAGAGTGTGTGCATGGTGGCGAGGGCTGTGGGGAACTTGAGGGGTGACACGTGTGGGACCAGGGGAAAAGGTGCTGGATGCGGGTCTGGGAGGCGTGGCTAATGCAGGCCTGGGAGGTGGTGAGACAGTGGGAGGAGACGTGACAGAACCCCCCTTAAGGCCCATGACCCCGTGGGCTTGATGGATGCTCTCGATGGAAGCGAGCAACCAGCAGCGGGGCATGGACATCCCGAGAAGAGACCCACGAGCGATCCTCGGGACCATAACCCAACCAGTCCACCACATATTGTAGGCGACCTCTACAGAAACGGGAACCTAGAATGGCACTAACCTCGAATACATCAAAGGAAGACACAGGCGCAGGAGGGGCACAGAGATGGGTAGGCTCAGGGCAAGGTTTGAGCAGGGAGGTGTGGAACACTGGATGGATACGCCAAGCAGCGGGAACCGCACAGCCACAGGTTTGATGATCCTGGTAATCCGATAAGGGCCAACATAACGGGGGAGCAGTTTGCGAGAACCAGGAATATGCAAATGGCGGGAAGATAACCATACCCGATCCCCTGCCCGGTACTCGGGAGCTGGCAACCGTTTCCTGTCAGCTGCTGTTTTCATGGAGGCCTGGGACTCCCGCAGATGCACGAGAGTTTGGGCGTGTACAGCGACGAGGTCGCGGGCACAAGCATTGGCAGCGGGGGTACCAGTAGGTGTGAAATCGAGGAGCGGAAGGGTACGAGGGTGTTGGTCATACAGGGAATAGAACGGGGAGAAATCAGTGGAAGAGTGAAGGGCATTATTGTATGCGAACTCCGCCAGATGTAAAAGGTTGAGCCATGTGTCCTGATATCGGAAGGATAGTCAGTGCAGATACTGCTCCAATGACTGGTTCACCCTTTCCGTCTGCCCATCGCTCGCCGGGTGGTATGCGGAGGAAAACCGTGCATCGATGTCAAGAAGTCTGGTTAATGCCTGCCAGAAACGTGATGTAAACTGTGTGCCACGATCAGATACTATGACCTGTGGCAAACCAAAGAGACAAAAGACTGATCTGAAAAACAACCGGGCCAATGTGGGAGCAGAGGGTATCCCCGTACAGGCTATGAATCTTGCCATCTTAGTATACGAATCAACAACCACCCAAATGGTATCATAACGTTGTATACGGGGAAAATCAGTAATCAGGTCCATTGAGACCGTATGCCATGGTCTTGGGGGAATAGGTAGTGGTTGGAGTAATCCTAGCGGGCGACCCCTGCGGGATTTACACTGTGCGCAAACTGAGCAGGTGTTTACATAATTCTCGACATCACGTCTCATAGAAGGCCACCAGCACCACCGTTTCAGCAAATCTAACGTACGGCTTTGTCCCGGGTGACCATTGATAGCTGCGTCATGTGACCAGTCTAGAGCCTGGTTGCGTTTGTCGCTTGTGGGCAAGAACAGTTTCCCATATATGAACGGCAGTCCGTCCTGGGTGGTAAGGTCCCATTCTGCTAGCCTGTGATGATTCTGAGATACCCAGTGGCGTATGGTGGTTAACATGGACGGAGAAGGTGTACATGCACAAATAACATGACCCTCTTCCAACAACATATCTGGGAACAAAGGAAGGGACTCCGCCCAGGCGAGCTAGATAGAGCGTCTGCTTTTCCGTGGCCTGTACCTGGTCTATGCTTGATCACAAAATCGTAGGCGGCAAAAAACAAATGCCAACGTACTTGGCGGCTGTTCAAGCATTTTAGTGTAGCTAGGTCCTGTAGATTCTTGTGGTCTGAATATACTATTGTCTGATGCTTCACCCCCTAAAAGATAATGGCCCTCATTACGACCCTGGCGTTGGACCATGGTGCTATTAGCTATTAGCACCATGGTCCATGCCGGTCTCCGGCATGGTGGATGGCGGAATTACCGCCCCCATCACAAGGTTGGCGGGGCGGTAATTCCCCATTCACCATTTGCCCTTCCCCATTCCCATTTTGCCCCATAGGGCATAATGGGAATGGGGAAGGCGATAATTACGCCAAGGTCCCTTTGCGGCACCCACTTTAACGGCTGGTCTACACCAGCCGTTAAGTACGGGTCCCGCAAAGGGACCTTGTAATCAGGCGGTAATGGATTAACGGCACCGCCGCCTTTTAAGGCGCCATTAAACCATTACCGCCTGGGTCGTAATGAGGGCCGATGTCTCAAGGTCTGCATTGCATCTTTGATGGCCAAAAGTTCCTTTTCTGTGGCCGTATAGTGTAATTCAGACGAAGTGAATTTCCGTGAATGGTACGCCATGGGGTGCAGACGACCCGTGGTCAGGCAAGGCTGTGAGAGTACTGCTGCTAACGCAAATGAGGAGGCGTCTGCTTCTAGGACAAAAGGGAGTTCAGGGTCCAGATGCTGGAGGACGGGGGCTCTGGTGAATCTCGTCTTTAGGGCATCAAAAGCTGGCTGATGTTCCGGTGTCCAATGATAAGGGACTGGTTAGGGCGGTTAACGGGGCAGCAATGGAGGAGAAGCCAGCGATAAAACGCTGATAGAAGTTTGCGAAACCAAGGAAGGACTGCAGTTGTTTAAGATTAACTGGGACAGGCCAATCCGTGATAGCACAAACCTTAGATTGGTTCATGGACAGACCCCCGGGTGTTATGTGGAAACCAAGAAATTCGACTTCATGGGTATGGAACAGGCATTTCTCAGGTTTTGCAAACAATGCATTCTTTTTAAGACGGGAGAGGACCTCTCTGACGTGAATGACGTGTTCTTCCATAGAGGGGGAGAAAACCAAAATGTCATCCAGATATATCACTACATAAACATCTAGGATGTCACTGAATACATAATTTATGAAGTGTTGGAAGGTAGCGGGGGCGTTGCAAAGCCCGAAGGGCATCACAGTGTACTCGAAAAGGCCCTGTCTGGTACAAAACGCCATTTTCCACTCATCCCCCCAGCGCATACGGATTAAATTGTAAGCCCCACGTAGGTCTAGCTTGGTGTAGATGGATGCATGAGACAGTCTGTCTAATAGCGTGGAGATGAGTGGAATGGGGTACCGATTCTTAATAGTGATTGAATTTAATCACCGATAATTGACACAAGGGCGTAAGTCTCCCTCCTTCTTCGGAACGAAGAATATGGGGCTTGCAGCTGGGGAGGAGGAAGGTCGGATATGACCAAGTTGTAAGGCCTGCTGGATGTATTATTTCAGTGCTTGTTCTTCTGATTGAGACAGCGAGTAGATTTGGCCTCTTGGTATCGGAGCATTCGGCACTAAGTCAATGGGACAATCATACGGCCTGTGGGGTGGTAGACCCTCTGCTGAGGCCTTATCAAATACCATATGAAAGTCCTGATATACTGTGGGTATCCCGGCTAGAACGGCCCCAACCGTATGTGGTGAAGAGTCGCTGTCTTCTAAGGTTAAAGAAGCCACGGCCCCTAAAACGCTTGCAGGGTTGGACAAAGTCTCCGGTTCCACTAGACAATAGTGTTCGCAGACCTCCGACTCGAAGAACACCTGTCCGGTACCCCAGTTAATCAAGGGATTGTGTTGTTTTAGCCATGGTATGCCTAGTATGATTCCAAATTGTGGGGTAGTGATGAGGTCAAAGGACATTGTTTCCCTGTGATTGCCTTGGATTACCACTTCCAGAGGAGCGGTTTGTTGCTTAATTGGGCCAGAAGCAAGGGAAGTACCATCCACGGCCTGTACTGGTTCAGGGCATTCTTTGGTTATCAGTGGCAGGTTGAGTTGGTGGGCCAGCACGATGTCAATGAAGCAACCAGTAGCTCCTGAGTCTATGACAATGTGGACTGAATGCATACGTTCCCTGGCAGGGATCAACATAGCCTGGACCACAACTGATTTTATGGGACCCAAAGCGACCTCGGAGGGGGTCAGTGAAGTGCTCGCACTTACCCCCGATCTCAGGGGCAAGCCTTCTGAAAACCCGGATTCTTGTTTTTGGGGCGACAGGGACACTCTTTTACATAATGACCGTTTATACCGCAGTAAAAACAGGCATTGTCAGACCGTCTATGTTCCCGTTCAGCAGGGGTTATGGGGCTACGGATCCCGCCTACTTGCATGGGTTCTGTGGCTGGGTCTGCTGAAGGTGAAGGCTGGTGACTGGAAAGACCTGCTTCTGCCCTACGCTCGGTTCTCCGGGCGTCCACCTGTAGAGCCAGATCTGCCAGTTCTGAGTAGATGGCAGGAAGGGATGGCACGACTGAAAGGGTGTCTTTCATGGCACTACACAAACCCCTATAGAATACAACCGCCTTCTTATTTTCTGGCCATGAAGTTTCCGCAGACAGCTGATTAAAGCGGGTTATGTATTCTATGAGTGTCTGTCTGCCCTGTGTGAGATCCAACAGTTCTAAGTCTCGGGATTGTGCCTTGTATCTGGTGTCGAAAACCTTCGCCATCTCACTAACCAAGAGGTCAAAATCATAAAGTGCAGGATGGTCACTCTCTAACAAAGGATTCGCCCAAGTACCAGCCACGCCTGATAGATGAGAAAGCAAGAAGGCGGCTTTGGTAACGGAATCAGGGAATGCCTGTGGCCGACATAAAAAGTGGAGTTTGCACTGATTCAGAAATGTGCAATACTTCCTCGGGTCTCCCTTATATCTTTCTGGGGCTGCCAGGGGAAAAGGGTTTGAGAGTAACAAAGGAGTTGGCACTGTGGGAGCTGTGGGAGGAGCAGGATTCTGAAGTGCTGCTTCCCCGAATTCGGCATCATCGGGCAAGGGATGTCGGGCACTCTGTAGAGCGTCCAATCGGTGGTGGATCGCGGTAGTAGCTGCGGCCATGTCAGATCTAAGGGTTGCAACTGCTTGCAATAGAGCGGTCACAGGGTCCCCGGTGGAGGCATTCATGATCTGGACGACCAAAGAGGCTTCAGAGTCTGTTCTGTTCTTGATGGTTGTGCAGAATAAGATACCTCTGTCCCCAAGTACCACACTGATAGAAAATAATTCACTACCAATGCAATCTTTTAGGCCACAGGTGTAGAGTGCCAAAAAGCTGGAACCAGGAACACCGGAAGGACCCCCTGACCACCTAATGAGCTGGCCAGAAAGCCTTGAAGGGCTAGGGAGAGTAGGAGGGGTCGATGGCAGCACTCTGGGTGAAAAACACCTGAGCCAAATAGGCAGCACAGTGGATGATCCTTGAGCAATCCAATTAACAATCCAAGGTCAGTAGCCAGAAGAAATACACCAAAGTCCAAAATCCGAAATAGCAAACCCAAAGGTCGTAGTACTAGAGGACAACAGTTCAACTTAACAGCAGGGAAGAGCAATCCAATCCGTAGAACGTTCCGTAGTCATGAAATCCAAAAATCCAAAAATCCAAAGTGATCAAAAACACTGTGCAGCACTCCAACGAAGCAGCTGTGAAGCGTTCACTTCGCGTTTCCCTTGTCCTTTTGACTGTGTGAAATGGTCACATGACACGAGTCACAAGGGAACGTGGAATCGCGTCACGTGACCCTCGCTGTGAAGGGAGACAGCCGCTGGCATAAGGTCACATGACTGGAGGCACTTTGTGTGTTCATGTCGGAGCACCGCCGTAAATTCGTAGAATGTCTCTGTGCGCTCGTAGACCAGCGCTGCTTGGGATGTAAACGCCAAGGTAAATGCCAATGTAAAAAAGGCCGTAGCCTGGATATTGGCTGCCGCAGAGTGTGTGCATGGTGGCGAGGGCTGTGGGGAACTTGAGGGGGGGACACGTGTGGGACCAGGGGAAAAGGTGCTGGATGCGGGTCTGGGAGGCGTGGCTAATGCGGGCCTGGGAGATGGTGAGACAGTGGGAGGAGACGTGACATTCATACAGGGTATTTCCACAGTTTTGTTCAACAATATTTTTTGTGTAATTTTAAATTTCCAATGTTCGCACTTTGATCTCTGTATTACTTTCATACAGAGTGTTATTGATTGCCAACTAATGCCAATTTTTGCTGTGTAACAGGATTAGATTCTCTTAGCTTCTTCAATTTATACAATTTAACATTGCATCAACCTTTTCACTCCCTCAACACGTGTTTCTCCGTCCTGTCAGACGGTTCATCAGGAGGGTCTATTGGTTTGCCTTCATGATCTATTCATGTATATTTTGGGAACAAGAAAAGAAAATACCAATTCATTTGGATACTGTGCCCTGTATACATCAGTTATAATTTGCATTCATAATTCACTCAATTGTACTAACTTCAAAGGTGTCAAGGCATTCCATCAAGATATATTTTCGTTTGCATATATTTGTGGTAGACTTGAATACTGATTCCTATAATTTTGCTTGCTTGCTGTTAGGCTCTCAATTGTGAGTTTGCTTTCTAAAATAAGAAGGGAAAGGAGGACAGACAAACTCAATAAAGGCAGAGTTCAAAAATCCCCTGTTTCTATCTTGTTAAAGAAACATCCCCTGTTTCTGTCTAGTTAAAGAGTTAACTTCTTATTTACTCACCGCATGTAGTTGAAGAGGATGGAATGTGTGCCCGATTTGGAAATCCGATCGTGTTTGCCGATACAGATTATCCAAAATGGCCGTCTATTTGTATACGCAATTACGTCTGGGCGTGATGACGTCATTGCATGCCGCATTTCTCTTACGGCATGATGTGATGACGTCACAGCGTGCGTTTCTCTTTTACATGTCAATTAAGCCAATTTTTATGAACTGAAGATGCATACGGGCCTGTAAACTATAAATATCTGGAAAACCGCCTTGATAACTCATGAAAATACTAGAATCACCTCTAATAGGTCCATGTGGACGGCTCCATTTGACTCCTTGTCTCTATAATATTTGTATCTTTAGTGATGCAAAAAAGAAGAAAAAGATGAAAAACACACATATTCGCTGCTTAACAATGTTGGATTATCTTTCAGCCGATTTTGGATTATCTTTCAGCCAATTAATTTGGATTCATATGGTGTATTGTAATAACAGATGCCATACGATATTGGGAACAGTTAATATAATTTCTTACACCTGATCTTTACAATGTACACTATCCTCTTGCTTTAATTATTTATAAGTAAATTTTCATGAGGGCTCCTGTGATCCACATTGTCATGCATGTATGTGTGTTTTTGACAAGTTTTGTTCTCTGGAATTGAGTTTATAGTACATTATTCATTTCTCATAGTTCAAAGAAAGTGTCCCATTTCTGTGTCTGAATTCAGACCAGTATTGCAACAGTCTAGATTATAGATCCAAATTGCTTCCCTTTGACGTAATATTTTTTCTCTACTTCCTCCCCTTGGTGGAGATCGAACAATTTCCAGTCCAAAGTATCTAATCTGGTCTGTACTTTCTCCATTGTGTTCCATTTCAAAGGGTTTTCCTAGGGGGTATCTTGTATCGAAGTTCTTAATAGTTCTAAGATTTTCCAAAATTCTTGTTTTAAGAGCTCTGATTTTGCTGCCCACATAGTTTTTTACAAGTACATTCAATTGTGTAGATCACATAGGTAGAATTGCAATTAATGAAATCTTGAATCTCTTGTTTTTTTCCTTCAGGTAATATGATGCTCTTTTTGCCATTCTCTGAATATTTACAAAAGTTGCACTTGCCACATATATAGTTTCCTTTGATTTTTCCGGTTGACCACAATTTGTTCCTTCCTGTTTTGTCTGATTCTTGTACAAAATGTGACGGGCATAGTATCTGTTTGAAGTTTTTGGCCCTTTTGTACGTAATTCTGGGTTGGTCTTCTATATAATTTATTAGATCATCGTCTAATTTCAAAAGATAACAGTGCCTTTTCAATATCTTTTTGAGTATCATGTGGTCTGTGCTGTACGGTGTTATGAAGCCTATTGTGTTTTTGGATTGTTTCTTTGGATCTCTGTGTTTATTTTGCAAGAGCTCATTTCTTGAAAGTGCTTTTGTTTTTTTCAATGCTTTGGTTAGTTGTGCTCTGTCATAACCTCTTGTTAGGAATTTGCCAAAGGCTGTTTCCACATGTTTTGTCATTTCAGTTTTCTGAGTGCAGTTTCGTTTGATCCTTAGGAATTCTCCATATGGAATGTTGCGGATGATGTGTTGAGGATGATTGCTTTTGCCATGGAGTATGCTGTTTCCTGATGTTGGTTTGGTATAGAGGGTTGATTGTATTTTTTGATTACGTATGTATAGCTCCAGAACAAGAAAATGGATTTTGTCTCTGCTTTCTTCCATAGTGAATTTAAGGTTGTATTCATTTGTATTGAGGAAATTATGGTATTCCTTTAACGATTTCTGATCCCCTTTCCATATTACCAGGACATCATCTATGTAGCGTCCCCAGAATACTATGTTGTTTTCTTCTGAGAATGCGCGGTGGTTCCAGGCATGCTTTAGTTCAAAATTCCCCATGTATAACTTGGCATTTGAGGGGGCAAATTTTGCCCCCATGGCTGTACCTTGACGTTGTTTGTATATAGTGTTATTGAAAAGAAAGACATTGTTATTTAGAACAAAGTTTAACATTTCAAGTATCATGTTGTTCTGATCCAAAAATGAGATTGATCGTGCTTTAAGAAAGTAGTTCACTGTTTCCATTCCTTTTAAGTGAAGGATACTTGTGTATAGTTCGGTGACATCGAAAGTCACCAGTCTGTAGTCTTCTTCCCAATTGATGTGTTCTAGTTGCTGTATAATATGCTTGGTGTCTTTTACATAGGATGCCAGGCGTGCTGCTAAAGGTTGTAAGTGTTTATCTATGTATGCTGATATAGGTTCACTTATTGAGCCTATTCTGTTAATGATTGGGCTATTTGAAGGTATTGCACTGTATTTTTTGTGAATTTTCGGAAGAAAGTAAATTGTTGCTAGTATGGGGTATCTAGTTCGTACAAATTCATACTCATCATCCGTGAGAAGACCATTATCATGCCAGTGCGAACTCATAAAGTTCCATTCTTCTTTGATTTGAGGCAAGGGGTTCTCAATTAATTTCTCATAACATATTGCATCATTTAGATGTGTTTCAGAAATGCAGATGTAGTCTGTTGTTTTAAGGAGGACTATTTTTCCCCCCTTTGTCCGCCTCTTTGATTGTTATCTCATCATTGTTTCTTAGATCCTGGATCGCTTTTCTCTCTTTTGTATTCAGATTGTATTTTCTCCAATCTAGTGTTTTGTTTCACAGGTAGTTTTGTCTCAAATCATTTTGAACTGCTAACACAAATATATCAATTGCATTTTCCATTCCCAGTTGTGGCATGAATTTAGATCTAATTTTGAGTTTGGATGGTTCAATTAGTCCAGTATCTATGCTAAGGTCTAATGCAACTGACTTCATGGTGTGTATATCTTCCATTTCTCCAATGTTAAGGAGACTTGCTGTTTGCTCTGTGTCAAGTACCGTTAATTCTGACGGTTGCGATTTTTCAGTGCCTGATTTTTTGCTTCTAAGGTAGCAAAGAATTTTTCTATGGTCATCATACACTCTGAGCGTCATTACAAGTTGGCGCCCAGAGAAAGTATCATAATCGTCTAACCTTGGGAGCCGCGTTCCGGCGCATGCGCACATGACAAGACCAACGAGAGAACAGATAAACAACTAGGCAGAACGGTCGCGTCTGAATTCCAGACCGCTCTGTATAGGATTTGCAGACGTGGGCCCCAAGAGGAAACAGACACGGTAAGAAGGCAATATTCAATCTAGAGCCACTTTGCACCCGGACACCCGTGTACAAGCGTAGACTCATGGGTGGGGTGCTAAGAATAACTGCCGGATGCACACCAACGCGTCCATAGAAAACTATCACTGTAACTGTATGAACTAGCCTGGAAGTAGACACTCATATATGTGAGACAGATGAGAACCGCGCTCTAACGAACACGTAGTATCAACAACAAAAATAAGGAACACTGGGCACAATGATGTTATGAACGAACGAAGATGTATTTACTTGTCAAACAACCTAGGAGTTCACTATGACTTTCTGAAACTCCCTAGGTATCATGGAATGCTGAAAAATAAGGCATCTAACAGATGAATAGACCTGACCTGTTCTGATAGCAGCCAAAATAAATTGAATTCGAAAATGTGCATGAGCAGGGTAAGCAACCTTAACCTCCTCCTGTTATATACATAAATGTGGTAAAACAATAGAGAGATATTGGCAGTAACACTAAATTATGTCATATATCTCTCTCCATACCCCATACCCGATTATATCTTCTCTGCAGGTGGGGCACTATATGGAAAACAATTTCTTTGCCTGGAAACAACACAGAAACAGCATAGCAACACATGCTGTAGATAGCCCTGAAGAAAGTGGTTTATTGAGCTCATACCACTAAAACCGGTCGGCTTTACCCAACCTTGTAAAAAAACTGACCATTGAGATGGCGAGAGGTCGGTAATAATCAATGGTTCTTCCAAATCTTTTAGGAAGAATACAGATCATAGTCTTTACAAACTACACACAGATTAAGTGCAGCGAAAAGAGTGCTGTCTGTGCAACAGTTGGGGTTGCATTTTTTTCGATTTGCAGAGCGAGTCTCTCTAGATTTCTCTGACAATATATACTTTGTTTCCGTGTTGCTCCATTAACACTACACGAAACTGATAAGAGTTTTACTGAATCCTAATCTTTTTAGAAATTTCTGCTATACAAAGAAGCTCAATAAAATATATATTTTCATTTGGAAAGCAGACGACACATGCCACGAGAAATATGTCATGTGTCTTTTAGAAAAACTATATGAGTCAGATCACATGGTGTGTATAATAGTCTAGCAATAGGGCAAGTCCTCTTTACTATCCCCTCACCCTAAATAGGCGGAACAATCAGCGCAATCTAGGGATAGTAATACAGAAGGGTTTAGTTCAGAGTGGTTGCAGGGCAAGGTAATTTAGGACTACGTTTGAAGTCATTAGCCAAATTCTGTAGTAAAGTAACCTGAGATTTTGTTGTGTGAAAGTCTGAATGGGGAAGTCTCAAGGTATGAAACCCTAAGCAGTCCAAATCGTATGTGTGTTTTGCCCCCTCAGTCAGGTCATATAACAGAGCCAGTATAGCATTGTCTTCTATCAAATTTGGGAATCCGTACCATCTGACCCTAGCATCTTTTATTAGTCTAATGTATGTAAGGTATTGACCAACATGAATCCCATAGCTCTGCATCAGCTCAGAGAACTCAATAGCTTCCCTTCCAGGAGCAGATCCCCTTGCCCAATGACACCTTTGTCTTCCCAATGATACCCGAGGACATAGAGACCCCCTTTTCCCTGCCCATATACCGCAGACACAGGTATATTGGGGGAGTAGGGCTCACCAATATTCAACGCCTTTCCGGTCCTAGATGGTAATGAACGAAAAGATTGAATCTAAAATTCCGAATGAACATTTAGTGTGCATCCGGCAAAGTAGATTAGATCTTTTTCCCATAATATTGAACAGGGGGGCGGGGGTTGCGGGGTGTCCCCCGCTCCCCATTTCAGTATTATGGGCTGCGGGGGTGTCCCCTACCTACATTAAAGGCAGTGCAGGGGAGAAATGGGCAAAATCCCAAAAGCTCAAATTACAAAATACAGGCAAGTAGGCTTTGTGGTTTTGTAATTCGATCTTTTTGGACATGTTTTGTTTAACATACATCCATCCTAGACTGCAACCTCCTGCCTAGCTGTAATATGTGTAGGCTGCTACGCACTTCCTTCTCCTCCACCCAGAACACTTCTTTCAATGGATATGGCCTCAACGCTTATTGCAATAATGTTGTATCTAATGTGGCTATGTTAGCAAGCTGTCCCGCCACAAACTGCATCGGTGCACCCAGATAGTAAACTTCATCCCTCAACCCCTCTTGAGTATTGCATACACAGGGTGTTTAGCGCCAGCCTATGCCTCCTCGCTCCCCATATAAATTCACTCACCATTATATTTAGCATGAGAAAAAAGGTTCTAGGACTATCAAAAGGCACATTAATAAATAATATGACTGGCGTGGGAGAACCGCAATCCGAATCCACGCTGCCCAGCCCATTACTGACGGGGGCAGCTTTTTCCAAAATTCCATTGACCTCTCCATCCCTCTCTGGGCCTTTTCTGTGTTTTGTTCATGTGAGGACCACACCTGATGGAATATATTCACTCCTAGAGTTTTTATATATTATGGGGACTGCAAGGAGAAACGAAGATTTGGCACTGGTAAGTAAATATTATCCACACTTTAAATGGACCCTCTATTATAAATCTATATGACTAGTAGGAATTTCAATCTGACATGCTCTGACTGATATAATTGAATTATATCAAAAGTCATCCTAAAAGAGTCAAAGGAATTCAATGTGTACTCTAATATAATTAGATAACAAAATAAATGTATTCTTTCATTGGCATAAAAATGGGCTAAAACACATTACAAAGTGTTCTGTGCATTTGTAATGTGTATGACAATCGTTCAATTGGTATCATACAAGAGCGAAAAAACAGCTTTTAGTTTGAGGCAGTAGTTGTAATTTTTAAATTATTGTCTTCTTGTACTACTGAGTCTTAAACAATGCCTATCTTTATCACAACCACATTAAGGGGGTTGTCATGTTACCCAATATGTTTCGTTCGGCAGTGAATATAATTGAAAGAACCTCTTCAGGGGATATATATATATATATATATATATATATATATATATATATATATATGTTTTATTGTCCTCAAACACAACTCAATAAGGCTGAAGCTGAGTAGTGTGACTAAATAACTTCAGTCAGCTGTATTCTTGTTCTTTTTGGGATTCGCTTGATTATCTGTTGTAGGTGCAATGTTGTCTCTTTATGTTTTATTCGATTCCTATGTCATAAACAGACAAAACAGTTATATTTATGAAATGTATCAGTACATTTGAATGCCCCTTTTTAATAAGTAAAGTCATCAGATTCACTTACCACCATGATTTGTAGGATTGTGGATAACGATAGAGAATATGAATTTCTCATTCTCTCCTTCCCTGTGCACAAATAAAGGATGTAGCTCTTAGTTATGCTCGATGGTTGAAAATAATCTGTCGCACCCCTTACATGAAGCCTTTCTGATCGTGCAGCGGTTGCATTATTTTCTAATAGTAATTGGTACCCCGGACTCTGTAACAACATGGGCATATATTTGACCTCCTATGAATTATAGGTGATGTTAAACTAGATTGTTGGAGATTATCTCTATCGTGCCTCTTACTTACTGCCTTTCCGACTTTTTACAGTTTGCGTTATCTTTTCCCAAACTCACTCTGCAGTTGCAAGTGGTCTGCAAACGCGCGTTCAAATCATGTGACCAGTGCTCCAGATAACATTTTGAAGTGAGAGTATTTTACTCCCTATTTTTTTTTAAAGTTGCGAGTACAATGATTTTTTAGGGAGTAAAAACGTCAATCCAATTCCCAATGGGAGTATTTTATAATTGAGTACAAATGTTTTCAAAGGAAATGTTTTTGCAACAATAATTCCTTTTCCTTTACACCTAGTTATTCATACACATTTAAAAGATACACATTTACTTTTTCCAAACAGGCAGTGATAATAGTAGTTTCTTCCTGTGGTACTATTGGTCGAAACATATACATGGAGCGGTGTCGGTGAAAGCAGGAATACACAGTCCTGTGTGTCTCTTTCCAATTATTTTTTGGGAGTATTTTTAATCCCTATTTATTTTTTGGAGAATATTTGCCTTTTTTCTAGGGAGCAAAAAAGTCTGATACACCCCTTATCTTTACGGCTTCACGTGGCGGTGCTTTACGTAGTGTCCTGTAATGCTCGTTCGTCTCATCATCAATGAGCGGCTACTACCAGCAGCCATGTTAGTTTGGTATGATCTTGGTTAATTTTATGACTAACTCTTCTGGACTAAGTTGATTGATCTGTTTAAGTCTTAACTAATTCATATTGAGATGTTGACTACCTATATGTTAGAAAGGACGCAGGTGTTCTGCCCGTCTTGCCTGCAATGCTGCTCTTTGTCCCAGGGGGACCACCATACCTACTGCTGTGGCCTTCACCACGCCCCCTCCTCCATTTAAACACAGACATTCCCCTGCAAGTTGAAGCCCATGGGAGAACATGCGCAGGTGTTCACGTTTGCAGAGTGATCGGCGCTTCCAGTGGAAGGCAGCCACCAAGACAGTGGAGACGTGTGGGGCAGAAACAACTTGGGTAAGTCCTAAAACTAGTGAGGCGGCTGAGAGACTGAGTGGGGTGGGTAGGGGGAGTCCTCAGCCACTTATACCATACTGCCTCCCCGCTGCTACTATTACCCTCCGACTGTGGCCACAAATAAATAAGAAACCTGTGTAAAAACCACCCACCCCCCTCACCAAGGCAGACCACATAGATTATGCAGCGCCCCGAAGGAAAATACTCTTAGTAAAACAGAAAATAGTAACTGAAACCCCCTCATCGAACACTAATGCTACTACCCAGAAATGGTCTTGCAGTCCCATAAAACTAACGCGAAAAGCGTATACTTTAATTGAGGAAATTAATCAGTTCCTCAATGTCCACCAGGAGGATTGGGGAGACGAGGCCGAAAACAAGGAAAAGGGAAAAGCTAGTTTACACTCAAGTAGCAGTAACAGCAGTAGTGTGGCGGCATATGCCCCTGAATGCAGGGTCATTGTCATCACCACCAAAACCGAGGTGGCACCTGAGTGTCTGTCTACTGCCCTAGAAGGAGCATATTGTTGTGAAGGGGGTGTGGAGGGTGTTAAAGCAGCCATCCAAATAACTACACACTCTGTGGCGTTGGTCCCTAATGTGACTTCAATGACCAATTTTGCCAACTCCGATGCCCGTCCAACTAGATCTAGTGTGGGCAAAGCGGACTTAATTCCTCCATTGGACAGCACAGACCATAATTCTGTGTTCAGAGGGGCACCAAATTGCAGACACAAGGCGGTGGGGGGTGCAACTAAGCAACAGCATGAGAGCCAGAAAGGATGATAATCAACATCACAGGGATCCAACCCTGATCCACTTGTAACAAGTGACACTCCCCCCTGCTATGTTGAGACTCAATGTACCTATGAAAGATATGGACAGTGATGGGGTCCTGGTCAAATTTGTGCTGTGAAAGGTGCCCAGTTGTGCATAAGCCCCCACGGCCCATCCATCTCATCGGATTCCCTTACAACGCATATTATAGATTCTGTGGCCAAGGGGGGATACATATGGAATGTAGTTGCAAATTTTGCCTTGTGCTGTCTAAATTAGCAGATTTTAAGAGGCTGCTACTGGCCCGCCTTGAAAACCATGAAAGAGGGGGCTCCAACTAGGTGGGCAGCTGGTGAGGGGACCCTGAAATTACAGGAGAAGACAGACCATCATAACTTGAAGGCCCCTGGAAATGCGATCAATACCAACATAGCCAGGTCGATGCCCATTGTGGTAACTAGAGAGACCAATGTCACTAACGGTGACAAGGGGCACCAGGCTCCAATCCACTCGGGCCTCCCGGCCCTCACCCCAAGACAATTGAGCAAAGCAGTGAGACTACCCCACCTGATCGCCACATGGCAAGCAGACTGTGCACCTAGTGATAACCCCACGATCAATAAGTCAGCTGGCAGGGATTTCTATGCCCTTTTCAACCAAGCTCCTAATGGTGCTTTCCCTAGAGCGCATAGACTGCAACCAGGGAGAGGCATGAAAATGTGTGGGGCTAGACGGGGTTGCATAGGGGAGGCAGTATTTTTGCACAAGGTTCCTAAATGCCCCCCAATCGCCCCTAAAACTAGGGTAGCACGTATAAATAAATGCACCCACTGGCTCCACGAAGTACATGGCTGCCCATTTGTGAGGACGTTGTAAACTGTGTTTGATTGCATTACCAGGGGGAGAGTCTCTTTGACATTATACAGATTGACCTTAGGGTCCAGAGAGTGGCCTATGGAATACTGGGCATTGGCATGAGGCAACATCCACCACAAAATTGTATGATTGAAAACTGTCCCTACCCCCAGCTTAAACTTGGCCACCCCTTTGAATTCTGCTCCCAGCAGTCCGTGCTTTCTGGTGCGAATGAAGTGCTGCTGACGAAAAGGTCATTGGGCAAACTCCATTGACCAGGGAACACGTATCACATGTATATATATATACATGTATAGAATTCGATAAACATTGGGGTGTGGTGGCCAACGGGCAGGAAGCGGGGTTATTGATTTTGTTATTTATTATGTGCCTATACACAAGTGTTTCAAGGCACAAAAAGGCAAGGGAGAGGGAACAAAGGGAGTACTAGATAACAATCTTACTAGGCCTTGTGTCATTGAGATTGTGCAAGTGCGCAACAAGAAGTGCTGGGGGTTGCAGGGAGAAGTGCACCCAGAGCAGCAGGGCCCGGAGTTAAGTCAAGGAAGACTGGGACTACATGGGGCAATCCCAGCCCTGTAGTGCAGGTTAGCCAGGCAGCAGTGCAAGTGGGCCAGGCAGCAAGTGCAGGGGGACTGGTCGGTGGGGGACGGAGGGGGAGCTGGAGTCCTGTAAGATTCTGAGGACACCAAGCAGCCAGTCAGCAGATGGAGCAGGAGCAAGGGAAGGTTAGCAGGGGTGAGAGAGCGAGAAAAAAAGAGGAGAAAAGGGAGGTCTTGAGTAGCTTCTGGAACTTAAGGAGATCCGGCTCAAGGTGGAGAGAGGCAGGAAGGCCATTCCAGAGGGAAACACCTGCAGAGGAGAGAGATCTACCCCCCATTCTCTGCTTGGAGAAGTGAATCACTCACAGAGAATTAGAAGTAGACGAGCGAAGGGCTCCAGGAGAAAGTTACTTTTTAAGAGAGAGTTGAAGGTAGTGAGGGCCACAGCCCCAGAACGCCTTGTGGACAATGCAGAGGGTCTTAAACTTGATCCTTGCAGCCACAGGGAGCCAGTGGAGGGATTTCTGGGTTGGAGTGATGCAGTCCCTGGGCTTGAGGCCAAGGATAAGTCTTGCGGTCCTGTTCTGGATGAGTTCAAGAGGGCGAAGAGTAGAGATAGGCAGAATGAGAAAGAGGCTGTTGCAGTAGGCCAGCCTAGAGAGAACCAGGGCTCTGGAGACAGTGAGTTTCTGGGGGAAGGTGAGCAAAAGGAGAATAACTTTGAGAAGGAACAGCTGGAAATGGGCCTTCGTGGCAAGGTCTTTGATGTGTGGAGCGTGGTATCGAAGATGACCCCAAGGTTTTTTACCTCACAACGGTGAGGGCAAAGGGCCCAAGGAGGGCGGCTAGAGTGAGAGAGGAAACTCTGGAGCAGGGGTCCCAATAAGAAGGATCTCAGTCTTACTGGCATTAAGGCAGAGATTGTTGGAGGCGCACCATGCCTGAATAGTATATAGACCGGCAGGGATGAGCGAGAAGAAGGAGGAGGAGGCCAAGGGTAGCCTGAAAGAGAGCTGCGTGTAATCTGCATAACACCAAAATATAGAGTAAAAGGTAGAGCTCAGGAGGGTCAAAAGGGCCAGATAGACATTGAAGAGCCAGGGGGAGAGGATAGAGCCCTGGAGAACACCACATGTTGCGAGAGAGGTTGTGCAGAGAAAGGAATCAACCTTGGAAGGTCGGTCCAGGAGGACGGAGGTCAGCCATGCCAGAACCTGATCCGTGATGCCAAGGGTCTCGCAGAGACAAGTAATCAGGATGTTGTGGTTAACCGTGTCAAATGCAGAGGAAAGGTCAAGGAGAACGAGGACAGAGGGAGAGCTAGAGTCAAGATTAGAGAGCAGATCTTCACAGGTGTACAGGAGTGCAGTTTCATTGCCTCTGGCTGCTGTAAAGACATGCTGATGGTTATGGAGACAACCAAAAGATTCATTTTGGAGGGCTAGCTGGGAGATAGCCAAATTCTCCAATTGTTGGTCCAGGAAAGGAGTGATAGAGATCGGGCGATAGTTTGCCGGAATGGTTCTGGAGGAGCAGCTGGTCACCTGTTTGGATGAGACTTTCATAGACACGACTTGTCTGGAAACAATGTCTGGTGTTACAGCAGAGGGGCAGGAGAGAAGGAGAGGGGGGGTGGCCAAGGAGAGCCTGCGAGAGGTGGAAGGAGAGCGAAGAGAAGAGGAGGAGAATGCGGACAAGATGTTCTGGGTTTTAGTGGTGAAATGAGAAGCCAAAGCCGTTCAGAGGGCCAGTAGTCGAAGAAGACCATCAAAAGATTACAACTACTCCCTCAAACTAAAAACGTTTTTTCGCTGTTGTATTATACAAATTGAACTATTATAATACACAATACAAGTGCAATGTATTTGTTGATGGCAATCCTGCAATGTGATATATATTTTAAGCACAAGTCACTTTGGGGTGCATAGAATTCTTTTGTGATGTTTTTTTAACCAATTTTTAATGCCAATGAAAGAATAAAATGATTTAGTTATATAATTACATTAGAGTACAAACTGAATTCCTTTGTCTCTTATAGGCTGACTTTTGATATAATTCAATTACATTAGTCGAAGCATCTCCGATTGATATTCCTAGTAGTCATACAGACTTGCAACAGAGGTTCCATTTAAAGTGTAGATAATATATTCACTCCTAGACAGCGAAATGTGCTCGTGGTCCGGTGCAACCCCAGGTCTGGTAGTTGCTCCTCTTTTGCCCACTAGCCCTGGTAGCGGGTAAATGCATGATTTGCTTTGGCTTATGGTTACATCTGAGATCTCTAAGAAATCCTCCAGGACTTCAGAAATGTACGGTAGGTTAACCTTTGGATTTTGAACATATGGTAGCATATCATCTGCATATAATGAGATGACATGGCTAATACCATCCACTGTTATCCCTACTTCCCCAAATTCCATTCTCAAAAACTCAGAGAGGGAGACCACCAGGGGGCGCGAAACACAATGGACATGTGAAGCAGCAGCTCCACCGTGGCCCATCACACCCGAGATTGCCGGGCTCGCCCTGTTGCAGGGACAGTCCGGGAGTACTGCCATCTGGCCGCCTAGAGGAGGGGCTGCTGGTTGCCGCCTGTGACCCCTGTGAGACCGTGGGGAGAGGAGCAGAGAGGGGGCCCTCCGCAACCCGTAGAAGCACAGGTTGCAGGCCTTATTGGCAGGCGTGCTGGGCCCCCCCTCCAAGAGGAGCATAAAAGCATTGGAGGCACGGGCAGAGAAGTGCCCCCGGCCAGCAAAGCTGTCCCGCGCCAACTAGCGTGTAATCCGAACTGGTGCCCCGAGGCGGGAGAAGGAGACGGAGGTGCCGGAGGGGACCTGGCCTCCCGGCACACCTCTCGATATGGCCACAGTGTGAGGAAGGACAAGCCCCACGAAACAGCAGGTGAGAGGGGGGAGCAGTAGGGGTGCTGGAGAGCCTTAGTCCGTGTGGGGACAGGAACTCCTGCATCCCAACACGTTGTATAGCCCAGAATCTTGGGTGCTCACCCCCTACCTGCCAGTGCGCTCTCCTGGGATGCAGCGTGCCTGTTTGGCGCGCGGAGAGGAGCAGAGGAAACTTTGTGACTGACAGCCCGGGCCTAGGGAGGTGAAATTGTAATATAATAATTGGACCCGGAGCAGTTAATTGATGCTGGGTTAAACCCGGGCCAAAGTGGTGAAATTTGCACACAGACGCCAGACCCTGTTCACGAGAGGGGTCCTGGACTCGGCACAGGCCCTAGGTGGGGACATAATTGCCAGAACAGGCGGAAAATGAAAGAAAAAAAAATTACAGAATATTAAGGGGCCGTCAACTCAACCTCGGCCCAAGGTGGTGAAACCAACATAGACGAACCAGACCATTAAAGGGGTCTTGGTGTAAGCCCGGGCCAGAAGAGGTGAAATTCAGCCACAGAAGTACGACACAAAGCTGAAAAGGGACTTGGGATACTAAATCTCAAGAAGAGAGTACGCTGTCTGTGCCAAAAAAGGAAAGAACCCCTTACCGGGCTCCAATGGGGGTGGGGAGACATCGGAGCCCAACTGAACAACAGACTTGAGGGGGCTTGGAACACCATTGGAAGATTGGAGCTTGAGAGGAGACAGGGATCCATAGAAGTGAGCTCCTCCAGATCTGAGTAGGACCAGAGATAGTTCAAGGTGCAGAGGGACACAGACTCCCACGGTACCGCCTTGGTTGACGGGACCTCACGTGAACACCGTTGTTCGGGCATGAGGCTGGTGGCACCTCCATGAGATATGGGCTGATATTGAACTAAAGGAGGGCACGCACGCAATTTGGTGATGAGCAGTAGGTGCCCCAGATCCAGCAGACCACCACCTAGAGCCACACTGGAGGAATCACAGGGGCCACTAGGACACAGAGATACTCCACAGACCGGGATCTTGTCACTCCAGCGCTTCTGGAGGAGCTTGATTGTGGACCTGGGGCGGGGGCATCGATCCCAGGATAAGATGGCTGCGGGAGGAGGCAAACCAGCACCGGCCTTGACTAGAGATGATTTAAACAATATACTCCAAGAAATCAAAGCAATTTGAACCGACATCAAGGCCTCAATTTGTGACCTGAAAGGGCGGGTCGACAAACTAGAAGATCAAATGGAGTGGATGGAAAACAATCCTCTGCAAGTGGACCTCCTGGACATGAAATACGAGGCCCCATTGTCGGATCTGGAAGTGCAAGAGGAGGAAACCCTTTTAAAGTTGGATGACTTGGAAAACCAGGAACGTCGGAACAACCTTCGTATTCTTGGGGTCAGAGAGCAGAAAGGAGAATCGGCCGTGGAGGTGGGAAGGAAGGTAGAAGGACTGATAATCCGTTTTTTGCCCTGGAAGGTGGAAAGGAGGTGCAGCTGGAAAGAGCTCACAAGGGGGGCGGTGGAGGAGGAAGGGGCCTGAGATCTATAGTGGTCAGTTTCCTGAGATACCGAGAGAAGATGGAAGTCCTGGAGAAGGCAAAGCGCTTGAAGAGCTTCCAATATGAGGGCGACACAATCAGGGTGTTCCAGGATCTGTGAGGACTTACCCCGACTCGTCGGAGAGACTGCCGTCCTTTCACACAATGGTTGACTGAAAGGGGTATCAGATATCACTGGTCCTTTCCATTTGCATTGTCCTTCAAGAAGGGAGAGGTGGACTATCGTGTGACCAGCGGGCAGGAGGCTCAGCAGGTCCTCCAGGTTCTCAAAGGAGAAGATCCGAATGAAGGTTCACAGGGGGCGTCAGTCCCCTCCGAGGAGCAGCATGGACTGGGGGGTCCGCACAGCTTGAAGAAGAGGATGCCAGGTGGCCGGAAGTTCAAGAAGCCTAATGCCCCTCCACAGAAGAACCCAAGAGACTCTTGAGGAAAGGAAGGGGTCCATATGGCTATGGCAGACTAGCAGACTAAGCTACTTGAGAACTGTGAGAAGGGGGGAGAGGTGGAGGTAATTTGAATGATGGGCACAGCGGATATCTGCCCCTGGTGGCCCATCACAAGGTGGGCGTCATGGTTGGGGAATCACTTCGGGGTCGGGAGGTGGGGTATAAGGGGTGGGTTGAGGGTGCGGTGGGTCACGGGTAGGGGACTATTGCAGGATATAAGGTTGAAGGTTTCTCTACTGCACCGAGTGGAAATGTTGGGGCACAAGAGTATGCATCCAGATGTCTGGGGCTGAGGGAAGGGGCTGAGCCGGAACCCTTAAGATGGGGACTCTTAACGTCAAAAGCTTGAATTCCCTCACCAAGTGCTCCCTGCTCAGGAGGGAGATTCAGAACAGGAACCTAGACATGCTATTAGTACAGGAAACACGGTTACTCCAGGGCGAAGAGAGGCGCATCCCAGGGGTGCACGTTGGGCAGGCCTTCTGGGCCTCCGGGCCTACCAAAAAAGGGGGAGTAGGTATCCTCAATAGAAGAGTACGGATAGTTAATCCACTGGTTTGGAAGGGGACAGATGGGAGGGCGCTATTGATTTCGGGCTCCGTGGAGGGTGTTCAGTTAAGCATTGCGCCGATGTACAGCCCCAATACAGGGCAGATGCAGTTCTTGCAGGAGGCTATGGGAGAGATATTTGCCTGATCAGTGGGTTTGCTACTAGTAGCAGGAGACTTTAATATGTGGGCAGATCAGGCCATGGATCACAGTGGGGAGCAGTCCACAACAGGCAGTACGGCTGGGCAACAGGGAAAGGGACTCATGGGGTATATGTCGGACCAGGGACTGGTGGATGTATGGAGGGACGGCCACCCCACGGAAAGGGGCTACACCTTCTGTTCCCATGTTCACTGTTCCCGAACAAGGATTGACTACTGGTTTGTGCTTCAGCAACACATTGCCAGGGTCTTTGGGAGTGATCACTCACCCATTAGCTGGTCAGACCACGACATGGTAGTACTGGACATAGCACTGTCAGGGTTGAGACCTCGCGAATCATTGTGGCAGTGTAATGATGTCCTGTTTAAGGACCGGGTTTTTGCAAAGAAGATGCAGGAGGCAGTTGGGGAGTTCTTCCAGTTGAATGACACAGGGGAGGTGGAATTGGGCATGACGTGGGATGCAGCCAAGGCAACATGGCGAGGCCTCATTATTCGAGAAGGCACGGCAAAAAAGAGAAATAGGACCCTGCGTGCCGAGAAGCTTCGAGGTGAGATTCGTAAGTTGGAGGTGGCTGAAGGCAAAGGGGAAAGGGAGAAGGAGGTAGACCTGGGACTAGCGAGGGAAAAGCGCCAGGAGTTGAGGGATCTGGAGATGGGGAGGGTGATTGCTGGTCTGCAATTTTTTAAGCAAGGGTACTATGAAAAGGGGGATAAGGCAGACGCTTTACTAGCAGTTGGGCTCTGGGGAAAATGGGCTGAGAGGTGGGTGGCCGGGATCCGGGATTCAGAGGGACAGTCACATTCCCTTACAGGGGAAGTGGCACAGGAGTTTGCCACATTCTATGAACGGCTCTACAGCAGGGAAGGCGGGATGGAGGACGAGGAAGTTGGCAGATACCTAGGGGTGCCCCTACCATGTCTTCAAATTAAGGAGAAAGTGGAGTTGGAAAGACATGTCACCCAAGAAGAAGTGTTCAAGGCAATAGCGGGGCTCAAACTGGGGAAGGCTCCTGGAGAAGACGGATATACGGCTGGGTTTTACAAGACCTTCACGGTATCCCTTGCCTGGTATCCCTTGCCCAACACCTGGCGAAACAATTTAATCACATTCTTACAACAGGGAGGGCACCCCGTCCTTCGGGAGAGCATTGATAACAGTGATACCAAAAGCAGGTAGAGACTCAGAGTGTTGCAAGTCCTATCGTCCCATTTCCCTACTTAACGTTGATACGAAAATCTTCACCAGAGTGCTATCCACGTGAATGGAGGGAATCATGCTGAAACTAGTTCATGCAGATCAGGTGGGGTTCATCCAGGGTAGGCAGGGGGCTGACACCTTGCGCAAGACACTGCACCTGATGGAGGCCTCGGCAGGGAAGGAAGGGAACCCGGTGCTGGTGGCACTTGATGCCGAGAAGGCTTTTGATCGGGTAGATTGGGACTTCCTAGACAGGGTCCTGCGGACATTTGGGTTTGGAGATCGGATCTTGAGAGGGATACGGGCTCTTTATGTAGCCCCGGTGGCACGAGTGACCGTGAACTGGCGGCTGTCGAGGTCCTTTGATTTACGCAGGGGGACGAGACCGGGTTGCCCGCTTTCGCCTCTTCTATTTGCTTTAACGATGGAGGTGTTGGTGGCGCAATTGCGGGCGGCCCCACGGGTGGAAGGCATCAAGGTGGGCGAGAGGGAGTTTAAGTTAGCACCTCTACACTCTACACATACAATGTGCTGCTGCATCTGGTGAACCCCACCAGCTCTATCCCCGCTGCAATGGCAATAATCGAAGAATACGGGCAGTTCTCAGGGTTCAAGGTCAATAAGGATAAGTCGGTCATCTTCCCCTTCGTTGCAGAGAACTTGAGGGATGTTGAGGCACTTAGGCCACTGGGATTGCAGATACAGCCAGACAATCTTTGATACCTAGGGGTCACCATTGTTAAACCTGGGGAGGATCTGGGGGGTGCTAACTATCCCCCTCTCTTTGATACGTTATTTGCCGAGATGGAGACTTGGGGCACGGGCCAGATGTCATGGATGGGTAGGCTTAATGCCGTAAAAATGAACCTGCTCCCCAGAGTACTATATTTGTTTCAGATGTTGCCAGTACGGGCCCCGGAGGCTTACTAGAGAGAGGCTAAAGCACAGATCTTGCGGTTTCTCTGGCAGAAGCAGAAGCCTAGGGTGGGTTACGAAACGTTAATCTTGCCAAAAGATTGTGGAGGGTTGGGACTCCTAGACCTAACGTTATACTATAGGGCGGCGCAGCTTAGGGCAACAGTCCCACATCTGAGGGAGGATCCCGGAAAACAGTGGGTGTACTTGGAAAACCAACACCTGCTTCCAGCAACGGTGGGTGAATGGCTATGGGTTCCTAAGGGTAAGCTTCCGAGGAGAATCCGGGAACATCCAATTCTATACGTCCACCGGGAAGTGTTGAGGATGGGTGTTAGGAAGTGCAGTATTACCACATGGCCCTCTCCAATGAGTCACATTTGGGGTCCCCCTGTGAGGGAGGCCATTCCTGAGGTGGGAGATACCAGGCATGGTTCAAGTGCGGATTTACGCATGTGGGCCAACTTTGCAAGGGTGGGAAATTTGTCAGTATTCAGGAGTTGGAGGAAGCCCTAGGTTTAGGTAGGCTACCAGTATTAGTCTACCTTAGATTGAAGGGTATATTTACTGTTGAAAAGTAGGAGTTGATTCAGAGGGATCTCACACCGGTGGAGAAGATATTGGATGGGCACGTAGATATGAAGGGTTTTATCTCATGAATAGATGGGTTTCTCTTGGAATCGAGGGAGGGGGGGGGCAGTACAGGGACTCTGCCGGAGATGAGAAAGGGATTTGGGTATGGAGTTGGACGAGAATCTCTGGCAACAAATGTGTCGGAGAGCATTCAAGACATCGCTATCCTGCCAATATGAACTTCATGCCGTGAAACTACTACATCGTTGGCAGTATGATCCGACACGTCTAAATGTTTCACGAGGTGAACCCCCAATGTTGGCATGGCTGCGGTATGTCGACAGATTACTGGCATATGTGGTGGGGCTGCCCCAGAGTGCAGGTGTTCTGGAGGGAGGTTCTGGGTTGGAGTAAAGATGCAGGGGGGGGATACGGTATTTGATCCCATGTTTGTGCTTTTTGGTCTTGAGGGGCGGGAGGATCGATGGTATCCCGTCCCCCCATGGGTACACTTTCTCCTCCTGGCGGCACGGGAGTGTCGCACCAGACACTGGAAGAGGGCCACACTCCCTTCACAGAAGTGGGACAGCACAGCGAAGGACATTTATTTGATGTAAAGATCACGGCGGCCATCCATGGGGGGAGTGCTAATGTAGAACTGAAGTGGCAACAGTTTTGTAATACGTTTAGGTGAAGGGCTAATAGAAAGGTGTAAGGCGTTGTATTTGGAGGATGCAACATTGGGTTTTGGTGCTCTCGAAACCACTTGGACACTGAGTTATTTGTTTGTGTTCATGGAACCTGGATGTGATAAGTAGTCTTCCAGGGGGTCAGGGGGGGTGGGGAAGAGGGGGTTTACAGGGTATGTCACTATATTGAAATTGTCGTTGGAGGGCTTGTCCCTCGGATCTAACTGCCACATTGAATGTTGGTTTGTTCTTTGAAAAATAATAAAATTCAATTTACAATAAAAACTCAGAGAGAGGTTCCAGAGCTAAAATAAAGAGCATGGGGGACAATGGGCATCCTGCTTGGTAACCTTTTGCAACTCCCAATTTTCTATGTTCTTACCCGTCTGCACTGGCGTGTATATTGGTTTCACCCACCTCATGAACGACTTTCCCATCCCGAAATGCTCCAGTTGCATGTATCCATTCCCATCTCACTGAGTCGAACGCCTTTATTGAGTCCAGAGAGATCACTGCACAGTGGTCCACCCAGGAAATAGTCTCACTTATGACTGACTGTAATCACCTTAGGTTTCATGCAGTGCTCCTTCCCGGGACATATCCCGTCTGGTCTGGGTGTATAAGCGTGCCTATTACCCGCTTAAGTCTCTCTGCCAGGAGAGCTGTTAGGATCATTTTACAATCCTAATTTATCAGTGAGAGTGGTCTATAAGATTCACACTTCTGGGGTGGCTTGTCTGGCTTTAGTATTAGCACTGTTACTGATTCTTTCATACTCTGAGGTAGTATACCCTGCTTGTATGCCCCTTCAAATGTTTCCATCAGTCTCAGGGTTAGTTCTGTCATACGTTCCCTGTAAAACGCTGCTGGTAATCTGTCCCCTCCGACCCCACGGCCCCTTACCGGACAGCAAGACCGAATCACTGCATGCACTTCTTCTGTCAATGGGGCATCTAATACCTATTCCTGCTGCAAGCTCCTTAATTTGATATGCGACAGTGTACACTTGGTCTCTTGTGCATCTATCTGCCTATCATCACTATACAACACCTCATAGAACTTTCACAAGAGCCCATTAATCTCCCCCTGCGATCTCCATACTTCACCACATTCAGCTTCTCATTACCCGAGGCACTTCTCTGCGACATTGCCACGCCAACATCCTATTAGGCTTCTTTCCCTGCCCATCTAGCATTTCATTATATTTGGCATAATCTGGTTTTCCAAGTCTTTCCCAATCTTCAATGCAAATTTCACTTAATTATATAAGTTCCTTCTCTACCTAGACATCCTTGACCTGTGAGTTTTCTAGCTGTTCAATTTCTGCATTTGCTCTGGCAAAAAACTCAGCATCAACGATTTCCTCACTATCTTGGCAGTCACCTCCCCCCTGACCACCACCTTGAATGTTTCCCACGGGACATCTTCCCCCATTACGATCCCTGTAGTAACCTCAAAAAACTCCTTGATTTTCTCTGCCATATGTTCTCTGAACTGTCCATCAGTCAGAGCCTGAGCCCTTAGCCTCCACGTTGGCAATGGGGGTAAGCTGTTCTTCAGCTGCTGGTAGACCAATAAGGCAGTGTGGTACGACAGCGGGCTGCCCCTATAGTTGGCACTGGTGAATTCCTGCACACTTTCCTGCCCCGAAAAAATGTAATCCGTGTGTGTGTGTGTGTGTGTGGATGTCATGCGGGCTTGAATAATAAGAGTACCCTCTCCATTCTCCATGTATCCACCTCCAAACATCCAATGGCTTCAGGTCTGTCATCAGTTTACCCAGCGCCCTCGTCGGCAGTGCCGGCCTCCAATACTTCTCGTCTGATCTATCCAATCTAGGGTCCAGGGGAGCCAACTTATGAATTTCCGGGCGGGTGCCCAGATAGAGGGAAGTGACATCACTGCCAGTGATATCACCACATTTGCACTTAATTACCAATTAAGTGAAAGGGGGGGTGCAGAACAGTAAAAACATTGGCTAGCATGTTCTGTAAATGCTAAAGCCAAGGAAGAAGGAGATGCAAGCCTTCCAGTTGCATTCTACTAAGCCATCACTGCCCCTACTCCACCCCTCTATCATCCAGGTTGTAGCAGCCCTCAAAGGGTGGAACACCACCACTAGGATGGGAGAATGAGAGAACGGCATGATAGCTAAACAGAAGGTTCAGCTACAAGAAGTACCACCACCACCAAAGAAAAAGTTCAGAATTCAAGGGAAAACAAGAACAAGTAAAGACATTTCTTAATGAAAAGGGGAACAGTGCTTTATCATACTGGAGCATAAACTTACCTTCACCCCAAAGGTTCTCTAAATGCCCACCTGCAGGTTTTTTCTCTAGACAGTATTGCTGTGCCAGAAGGAATGCTATGGAAAAGGTTGGGTGACTGCAGTCTGGTGCAATGGAAACTACTACCCCTGAGAACCGGGCAGACTTACTATTGGACAGCAATATTGGTTTGGGTCCACCTTCTGTGTGAGTATATGTATTATGCATATTACCCCTGTTTTGTGTGTATGATAAACATTCAAAGCTATCAGTATCTTTGCTACGGTTTCAGTAAACCACTCTTCAGGAAATCATCATAATACATGGCCAACTACCATGGGTTTACCATACTAATCCTATGAAGGAAAAAGACCCCGGCATGCGTGGCAACAGACTCTTGGGTGGACTGGCCTGTAAGGAACTCTGGAGGACTCCCGGTAGGCGTCTGCACCTGGGTCTCTTTTATGTGATAACCTATTTTATTACCAAATTATCTCATAGGAAAAGGAGTTGGGCTTGCTGATATGGGGCCACTTTGAAAATTATTTCCAGGGCCTCTTTTGGTTCCCAGTCACCCCGCCCTCCCTGCCCTCCTCGTCCCCCTGGCCCTCCGGCAACAGTACCTGACCACAGTCAGGTGAAAAACACTTCCACGTCATCTCTAAACTCACCAGTAAGTGCCTCCAGGATCAATCCCAGTCAATGCCTCGTAGCATCGGGTGGACGTGTGTTTTTCTTTTTACAAAAATGTGTTATTTCACTAGCAAGCACAGTTCAGCCTGTGTTTTAACGAGGTACTGGCACATACCCCCCCAAATAGTGCCTTGCTTCCCCATCTCTTATTTTGAAAATTGTTATGCGGTTTATCTTTTGCAGGTCAAAATGTATTAGTGATGCTGATAGTAAGTTGCAATTGAGGTGTTATGTTGTTCAGATTCCTAATATTAAATGTTCATGTGGTAGGAGTGTCTCTCTCTCTCTGTCTCTCCCTCTCTCTCTCTCTCTCTCTCTCTCTCTCTCTCTCTCTCATATATAGGAATTGGAAGAAAATCCCAAAATCCCACTGCAGGTATGAATACAAAACTTTTTGACTTGCTCAATACATATAGGGGCTACTGAAGGATGACATGTGCAAGTATTTACACCCGAAGTTCCCCGTTATGCCTACCATCTACTTTTTGCCCAAAGTACACAGGAGCATGAGGAAGCCCCCAGGATGACCTATTGTGACACTTTGTGGGGCATTGTATGAGAATACCTCTAAATTTGTAGATGAGACTTTGGTGTCCTTTGTGAGCACACTTCCATCCTATTTGAGAGACACCAAAGATTTTCTGAATAAAATTGATGGCATTACTTGGGAAAACTACATACTTGCTCACCACCCTAGATGTGGTATCCCTGTATACCTCGATAAGACATGAAGATGGCCTGCGGGCATGTGCATATTTTCTCCACACGAGGTCTATGAACTTTTTATCACACAGTCAAATGATATTAGACATGATCCATCTGTGTCTGACAAACAATTGCTTTTTATTTAACAGAGAATTTTATGTACAGCTCCAGGGCACAGCTACGGGGACTACATTTGCTCCGTCTTACGCCAATCTGTTTATGGGCTGGTGGGAAAATGTTGTGGTATGGCATACAGACAACAACTGCAACACAGCTAAAATAATACTCTGGCTGCGGTATATAGATGATGTATTTGTCATCTGGGACGGAACAAGTACCGAGTGGCTGGAATTCGTCAAGAAATTGAATAATAACGAATTAAATCTCCAGTTCACAGAGAGCCACAACAAGACTGCTATCATGTATCTCGATATTCTTGTTAAGGTAGCTCAGGAAGAACTTGTCACAGAACTCTATAGAAAACTGACAAGTTTGAATATACTACTTCATGCTAAAAGCAATCATCCCACCTCCCTTAAATGGAGCATACCATATGCCGAATTTATCCGTATCAGAAGGAACTGTTCAAAGCTGGAGACATTTGACGTAGAATGTGCACGTATGGCCCATAAATTCAAACAGCGTGGATATCCTAAAATAATACTTGAATGAGCCTATCATAAAGCTAGGGACCAGGATAGCACCACACTTTTAATAACTAAAGTGTTGCCACCATTAGACCTATGTAATAGTGAGACCCGACTCATCCTCACTTATGGCACGACTTCCCAGCATATACGACAGATCATGCGGAATCACTGGCATGTTCTTCAACTGGATGAACACTTGGGAGTGATTTTGGGAGACAGGATGAATATAACATTTTGACGCTCTATCTCCATTAAGGATAATCTTGTCTCCAGCTTTATGAGCTCACTTACTCCATGCACTGGGCCAACTTGGCTCCATACACCAACTGCAGGCTTTTACAAGTGCAGGAAATGCAAAGCCTGTCAGTATGCGAAAGATGTCTCCAATTATGTGCACCCCATTTTAGCCAAGAGCATTTCCATCAGATCACAAATCACTTGTGACACAGAGTACATAGTTTACGTGCTCGTCTGTCCCTGTGCTAAGTGGTATGTGGGCAGTACCATGGGAAAACTTAGGTTGCGCATGCTTCAGCACATTCGGGCCATCAAGAATGTGGATGCAACACACCCCATGGCTGTGCATTTTAAAGAAATACATAATGGGAAGTTGATGGTTTTAGATTTTTTGGCATACACACCATAGCCAAACATCCTAGAGGTGGAAACAGAGAATTGGCACTTAGACAAATGGAAACTAAATGCATCCTGGATCTAGAAACGAAGAAACCACGAGGCTATAACTTAGATGAAGAACTCTATACCTTTTTAGGGACCTAAACATGATGAACTCTTTTATTATTAAGATTAATTTTAGTAATATATATGTTCATTCTTCCGTGAGATGCAATTTTTTCCAAAGACTTATGTTTTCCATGTTCCGAGCTGTACACATTTACTCTGTCTTAAGCCTTGTTTTTGCTGTTCAGGTATTTCATTGATGCATTGTAAGTTATGTCTTTTCCTTTCTTGTGTCATCTTCTTCTTTTTCAAAATAATAATTATTTTTTCCTCTCCATTTGCTCTCTATCTATGGCATAGACCCTTATAACTGTGGGTCACATAGGTTTCTTTTGGTCTGAGGGTTTGTTAGAGCTCGCATCGTTTATGAATTGGGGTAACCTTTATGATTTACATTTTAGGTTGGTTTATAGTGATCACTTTACGTTGACAATTGTTATACCCCTGGCATAGTAGAGGATAATATTATGCTTAGCTTTTAGAATTTTGACACATGGTTTTTTGTCTGATTTTAAATTTCTATTTGTATTTCCTTGAAAGTGCATAAAAGCCTATACACATACTTGGACATTTACATCAGTCCCCCTTCTGTCCCCCCTTACTCCTTCGCTTTAATTACCTCCTCTCAGATTCCATAATATTAGCAGGCTTTTATTGTACCAATTATCTTTTAACGCTGTATTTTTGTGCTGTTCACCTTAACAAGTTGCCTAATTGTTATATTCTTCAAGGACTGGGCACTAGGCGCCGCACTGCAGGGATGTCATATATGCATGTGAGATTCTAGTAACTAGAGACAAAGGTATGCACACTAGATTAAATATCTGAGTCTCTGCTTTTGTGGCTCCTATAGTAGCACCATATGGACACAGTTATCATTGTTGTCTGTTTTTCACAAGTCAAATGTTTACAACAGAAGTTTACAGGCACTAAGCACTTTATTGATTTGTAAATATTTAACTGGGAGGAATTTATCTGAGTTAGATGCTGCTCTGCATATTTGCACCAGTCAGATTGTTTACAGTGCAGTCTTGCACCAGCACTATGCACTTTATTCATGGATGCTTGCATCAGTCCTTGGACTTTTCTCATGTGGGGCTAGCAACATTGCTATATGTGGATAAACAAAGGCCATTACAGTGTACAATATTTATGTGTGGCAACAGCTACTGTGGGCAGCACAACACAGCGTTCCTCTACATACAAAGGTTATTCTTCATTTGAGTCAGCACTAAGTAGGGATAGTTTGATAAAGCATTCCCATGTAGACATAACATCTGTTTCAACTTGAGACATATTATTATGCCAACACTTGTGGCATGCACGGATAGCCTACAAATTTAAAACTTCAAGAGGTTTCTGATTTGGGTGAATGTTTTGCACTAAGCAATAAATATTCTCGTACTTACATCTGCAAATATTTAACCTTGCCAGTTAAAATGCTGACTGTCTAAATGTACAAGCAGTTTGTATGCAAAACTTTCTCTCACTGGCTTAAAGTAACCAGGTTATTCTTTGCATGCGTTAAAATGTCTGCCATGGCGCAATCTGAGAGGTATAGAGGCTTTCATGGAGAGACTCTATCAGTAGTGAAGGGGATAGAGACTAACGTGCTACTATGTTTGCACTTTCAACGTGACCAAGCGGTCTGTGCACCGCAAAACGCGTCGTTTTTCTGCAACTTTCCTTGCCATGCTGACTTGATAAAATAAAGGATTGTCAGTCTGGATTCAACTTGGTGTACGTGTCTCTTTGCAGTGAGTCACCCAGGTTTTCGCTGCTGTTCTTTGGAGTGCTACTACTTCCTGGTACCATCACGGATCAGGGCACTGGTTTTTTGAATATTTATATTTATATATATTTTTTTTTTATTTAATTGCATTGCAATTTTTACAAAAGAACAACATTTGAGTCCCGTGTACCCAATGGTGGGTTTACTTTTTCAATCCTTCCACTAAGTATTCAGACATTACCATCTTTAAGTTCTTTAGTTAGAAGTTTTTTTGCAAGGAATTTCCGGACTCAGTGGAAAAACTTTTTGAATGTATCTTACTACCACAATAACCCATGAGGTGGACATTCCGCTCATCAGAGCAGACCATCGTTGCTCGTCATCCAAAGTTTGCAGTGAGTGGAAGAGAGGTGTTCAAAACTGCTGTCGTAGAACGTTCAGACCAGGGCAGTAAATCATCACATGTTTGATTGATTCTATCGTCACCTCACTCATACAGAATCTGCAGCCAATCGACTGGCTAAACCCTCTTATATTCAGGATTTCATTAGTTTTAATTACATTGAGGCGTACTCTCATGAAGGTTTCCCTATAAGAACGATCTGGGAATTTCAAAAGATAATGCTGCACTTTTTCAGCACATTCTGAGGTGTCTCCTTAACCAGTTTTGAAGCGTTGGCCTTCTCCAGAGTTCTGATTCAATCAGCGCGAAACTATTTTTCCTCTGCACGCATCGGGTTTGCAATGAGATCCTCTTCTGAGCAACACAAGTCAGCCAAAGTTGCCTTGATGTGGCTAACCCAGTTGGTCAATCTCGGGTGTGGTTTATTCTTGATCTCACTATTGATTAATCCCAGCACCTTCGGTCCATTAGGTGTAATTATTTTCCGAAATAGGGTAAGCCTTTTCCAGTCAACTGCCGCTTGGATTGATGATAATGTTAATTCCCTACGGATCACTTCGATTTGGACTGAATCTGGGAGCTTTAAAGTTTTTTTTCCAGATGATTAATTCCAGTCGCCCCCAGATCTCAACAGGGATGCCCAAAATCCCTTCAACACCATATGATAAGGAGGGGATAATTTTCCCCTTGCAGTAAGTTATGGCTGCCACCAGCGAAAATCGACCATATTTGGCATCCATGATTTTTCATGATTTTTGCTTGGCTAGCCAGCTGTTTAGCTTTGACTTGTAGGTCTTCAAGAAGCGGAGTCTCCAGAGGGCTGTTATTAGTGGTCGTTCCCAGATATTTAAAGGTCTGGACTTTCTCAATTGGATTTGAGTCCACGGTCCATGTGAAAGACTCTTTCTTCTGATTGCCTCGTTTCAAGCACATGACTTTCGTCTTGGATTGATTTATTTCCAAGTGATTCAAAATGGTGTATCTATATAGGCTATGCAACTGTCTTTGTAAGCCAATTCTTGTTTGGTCAATCAGTATGAGATCGTCTGCGTAAACCAAGCGCGTCACTTTCTCCCCTCCGATAGTAGGTGGGAAGGATCTCAATGTGGGCTCAAAATGATGAACATCCGAAGTAAAGAAGTTATAGATGGCTGGGGCCAAGGGGCATCCCTGCTTAACTCCTCAATGTGTTGGAATAGGTGATGACAGGAGCCCTGCTTGATTTAACCGGACTTGGATTTTAGTACCTGTATGAAGCGCTTTCAAGGGGCCCGTTACTACTTCAGCGCATCCTAGAGCTTCCAGCGTGGTCCATACTAGTTAGCGATTGACTCTGTCGAAAGCTTGGACGAGGTCCACAAATGCTGTGAAGATCTGGTCTTTGCTGGAATGCGTCTTATCTTTCAGTATGCTTAATAGCATTATATTTACTGAGATACCCACGATTTTAATGAATCCAGTCTGGAATGGGTCGATCGCGTAAGTGCGCAGGATCCAGGCTGAAAATCTTTCCAAACGGAAAGGCCCGAAGATTTTCCCTATCACGTCCAACAACGTTATAGGTCTGTAATTCTCCGGGACTGACTTATCTCCTTTCTTGTAAATAGGAACTATTGTTGCTAGTTCCCACAAGTCTGGGATTAACCTTCCTTTAGAGATATCGCTGAAAACAGCTTGAATGAAGAGCGATCATTCATGTGGGTGTTCCTTTAACAAAGCATTGGTCACGCCATCAGGGCCAGGGGCCCTTGATACGTTTTTTTTTCCACGATGTCAGCAGCCTCATACTCACAGGCCCTCGTGTGTCCACTTCATTTGCGTTCCCGGATCTTAAACTGGTTTGGGTCCGCAAAGAGGGCAGAAAGGTGGGATGACCAAGCCCTTTCATTCACACTGTTCGATTGAAGCTCTTGATTTGTGTTCGAGGCACCTTTTATCAGCGACCAAAATGCTTTAGTTTTTTTGCCACAGAGTTCTTAGCATTTGCTCTGCATCCTGCTGTAACAGCATGTGTCTGTGGTTGATTATCCAAGATTTATACTCTTTGATGTTTCTAGCAGCTTTATCTTTGAAGCCAGGGTGGTCTGATTTTGCAGCCTGCCGTTTGATACGCCTCATCGATCTTCTTTTTTCAACTAGAATGGGATCGAAAGAGTGGCGTCGCAAGTTGTTTTGGTTATTTTTAGATGAACTGCTGTTGAATGGAATTAGCAGTGGTCTGTAATCTTTTTTAAAGGTTCTTTGCCAGTCTTTCTTATGGCAGTGTATGCTTTGGTAACCAATGTTATGTCTTCAGATTTCAGGCGCAGCCTGTTGCCAGCGTTGTTTGTCTCAACTCCGACCGTCATTATAGAGGGCCAACTGGTAGGTACTTGATGTAACGTTAGTTCTAAAAGGTTATGGTCACTATTTACAGTTCTTATAACGGTGATAGAGTTCGTAAGTTGAAAAAGGTTGGGAGAAACGAAGATGTGGTCCAGATCAGCAGATTGATGTTCTCTTTCCCATGTAGGGACATTAATGTGATCAATACCCTCCTCCTTTGTGTGTGAAAGTCTCTATCCTTTATGAATCTTGGCCATATCTTTCCTCTTCGTAAGGCCATGCTATTTGCTTTTTGAAACTTAGTAGGTTGCTTTATGGAATCGCAAACAGCATTTAGGTCTCCACAAATTAGGGTGTGATCGATCTCATTGTCCCCCATGCAGCTGTCTAGTATTGAAGTAACCAGCTCGATGAATTTATCGTCTGAAATTGCTTGCGGGTTCCAATAGCATGTCAGTAACAGCAAATTTCTGCCGTTTTTTTTCTCCCTGACTTCACAGTTCATTGACCAGTCAACAATGATTGCCAAACAGAAGAGGTCAGAATAGATGGCTTTGATTATGGTCAACCCCACTCCGGTTCTAAATGCTATCAAAAGACCGGAATAGGGGCGTCCTTTTTCTCCCTTCGCGGCCAAAGCGGCCGTTACTTAATAGCCGTCTATGTATGGACCGTTGACAAGCCAAGTTTCTTGTAGGCATAAGATATCTTAAACGCCCAAATTTACATCGCTTGGAGTCGTTAGGTGGTGGTATCCTCTGGTATTCCAGCAGCCCAACCTCAATGGTTTGGCTTTATCCATTTGATCGGTGTGAGATGGCTCCAAGTTCAAGTTTCTGTTTGCCTGAGCGTCATGAGGAGCTGTATGCAGCAGGCTGGATGGCTATGTTTTTCTATTGCAAAGGGCAGTATATACACTTGGGCGAAAGTCAGTATGCTCCTGTGTGCTATTTTTGAATAAAGAGGATATTGTTTCCAGAGCTTGTTTTTGTGATATATATTCCCCCTTTTATAATTAATTCTAAGGTGTGGCGAGCAGGCGAGGGCATAGTTTATAGTACTTATAGGTGCCACAAAGTGTGCACTTAAGGCGGGCCACATAAATGTCAGGGTTTTTAATTTCCAAGTCTAGGCAAGTTTGTGGGCGAGCGGTGTAGATGCACGTGTACAGTTCCAACAGGCCATACTACGAGGTTTTGTTTAATTCCATCCAGTGGCTCCCACATCACATGTCTTTATCAGCACCCCCTGCCATAAATGTGACGGTGCTGGGGCTTCCATGGCAACTCTGCCTGCCGGGGCCGCTCTGCCCGGCAGGGTCAGATCTGCTGGGCGCAGAGGCTCCGACAGGCAGACTCGTAGTGTGGCGGTCCGGAAACAAGGGTGCTGTCAAATATTATTGAGGCAGCCCTTGAGATGTTCTTTGGCACAGCCAGCATGGAAATGTTTGAAATTCTCCCAAGTATTTATTTCATGGAGTCATCTATATGAAAGATTGTAAATTTGATGGCTTGTTACCCATTTTATTTTTTTAAAAATGTTATGTAAAATAGTCAGCGTTGATCCATTATTTTTAAAATATACATGGGGGTGTGTAAAAAACAGCAATGCTCACTGTGAGGTCACGTGCTTGGGCCAATTGGGGAAAAAACATTTATGCCACACCACCTTAAAAATTAACCAGCTGTTTGTGCATGTATTCGTATCTGCCACTGGGTCGACCGCCATTCACCATAATATGCAAGCTTTTAAAATCGGATTCTCAAGTATTCCCAGTGGGTGGATCCAGGATTTTAAAGCGTCCTGCCACATTTGAAGATTGAAGCGTGGTTGGAAAGGGGGTGAGATGGTAAGAGAAACCAGTTGATGGAGCCAGCCAAAGGTGCAGGAATTTTTTTAAACAAAATGGTGCATCGAAAAACACGCTCCGACTTTAAGATGATAGTTTTAAAGTATAGGTTTGGCAGCAGTGCTACGGCTCTAACATATGCTTGAAAAATCACAGGAAACAGGCTGTGAATAAGCTGCCAAATCTGGCAGTTTTTTGGGGTAACATGGTCCTCTATCAGCTGTTGGCTAGTGGCCTCAATTCAACATGGTCAGCAGCCTTCCAGGTATCTCTAACACAGCAAACTGTAGCCACATCAGTACCATTACCAGTGTTCCTGCATGCAACTGTCACTGCAGTGGCAGGAGCAGCAGAAGCTGCCAAAAAGTAAAAATAATTTCTACCATCACCCTGACCTCCCCCAATAAATCTCCTATCAAAGCATCTGCAAAGCTCTCAGGAGGACTGAGAAGCCACGGTGGCAATGCACCAATAAGATTTGAGGTGGGAGTATTTTACTCCCTATTCTTAAACTTTGAGAGTAGATGTGATTTCAAGAGAGTAAACATGACTTCTCCCCTTTGCAAGAGAGTAAAATGTATGTGACATCCAGCCGACGTGTGCAAAAACTCTATGGAAATCATTACCATGCGGCAGCTTTCTGCATTGTGACAGAATACACCTTTCATTAATTATCTATGGTCGGCCATTTGATCTCTCCTGTATATATTTAAATGTTGAAAACACAAAACCTAGTCAATTCCATAGCAAAGCAAACATGAATTGTATTGTGAGGTCCTATAGCCGAATTGTCTTTTGATGTTTAATGAAAATCCTTATTTCCTGGAGCTATCCCTAATGGTATGCCAATGTTATGATACAACAGTGCAGAGAGGCAAGGACTTCATGCTAAATTCTATACCCAATCTTCTGGTGAAATGGTTAATTATAAAGCGCTTTTGGCAAAGCGCTGTACATAGAACATATTTATCACAATTATCACCAAACCGAAGTTTGTACTCCTTTATCGACCTCGAAAGGATGAAAGGCTGATTTGGCCTTGCCGGGATTCGAACCTGCAACCTACAGATCACGCACAGATTGTAGGAATGAGCGCTCAATTGGCTGAGCTATCTTATTGGCTAACATCTTTCAGAGGTCGACTGAGGTATAATAATCACAGTGCCTAGATGTTGGACGAACCATGTATGAAGCACTACATAAAGTTAAATACCTATCTGGATTATCACAGGGACAGGTTTTGCTGAGTTTCTATTTCAATTACAAATGTAACTTTCATTTGTTTGTTTTTGAACAGCTCTTGCAGTCCCTGGAGAGTCAGGTTTTGGATGTTTTAATTGTAGTCTTGAAGATTTGAGTGGCTATAACACCTGTGATTGGTTTAAGGACAATCACTCACCCTTGAGCAAAGAGACTGCTGCCCCTGACCATTTTTAGTAATGTACCCCATTGACTGCAAGGTTTAATGGATGTAAACTAGGCCGTGCATACTTGCACTGTTTTTATAATTCAAGTGTAAATTAAATTATAAGTGTAAAATGATCTTTCTCCACATGATTATGCACACAGCACAGGAACTCAGAAAAATATAATTGTGCAATACTGGTTTGCTCTCACTGGAGAAAAAAAAACTTAATTTGTTACAAAAGATTAATTCTCAATTGCAATTTAGTTTTCCATCTTACTAATTGTGCAATCCTAAAATGCTTGGAAAATAAATATGCACAGTGCTTCTTTGCTCCATGAGCATCTACTTACAACAAAGAAGCTGAATGAAAAGAAACCATTCCACAGTGTGCAGTTTCTATTTTGAAAGGCTTATACATTGGGCCTCATTACAAGTTTGCCGGTCTGGTAGTAATGGTGCTTTTAAGCTACCGGCACTGTTACTACCGGACCGGCAAACTGAGTTCTGTGGGCGGGTGCCTTCCCGTCAGGTCTGACCTGGCAGGCGGACTGGCACCCGCCCACAGACACTGATGTTAGCACCGGCACCATTCTGTATGGTGCCGGTGCTAACGTCATCCCCATTCCTAAATGGGTATGGGGATGAATTAATTCCGGCGCCCGCGAATGGGCAAATATCGGGTCTGGCTGGGCTGTAATGACCCAGTAATTGCCCCTTCGCGGGTGCCAAAAATAATTGCAAGTTTGGCGCAGCCTGCCGGTTTTAACAGCAAGGCTACCGTCAAACTTGTAATGAGGCCCATTCTGTTTCAGAGGGTTTTCTCCATGGTTTGCTATTACATCCATGTAGATAAAATTCAAAAGAAAGCTTCTGGTTCTGTCAAGTAACCTGACCTTTGCACTGCCCCCTTCCAAACATGTGCATAAATGTACAGAGTAAAATAATAAAGCGGTCGTATTTACAAAAATATTTCATGCGTAAAAAGGCCTGGCACGAACCTTATCTGGAGGCTTGCATGGTGGTGCCACTGAAAGACCGGTAGGCATGGGATTGGGTGAGTCACAACCCATGATCTTGACATGCCAACGATCTTACACCACTCCACCCAGCATTTGAGTCATCAGCCTGTTGGTAAAGCTCTGATCTAAGCTATCTGACTTCTCACCCCTCCCCAACACCCACTCAAGATGCTTTAACAACATGGGGAAGTAGTCCAAGTAACCTCTCCAAAATCATGTATATTCATAGTGTAATTGGAAACCACTAAGTTGCAACAGAAATACATTGGATTTGTTAATTACGACACAGGCCTCAAAAGTGAAAGGTGACGCCAATGGAGTGGTGTTACCTTTCATTTGAAGCAACTGCTAGTAAGGAAATGTGAAAGCAGTGTAAAGCCAGTAACCCGATCAATCTATGGTCCACTTTTCTCACGGACTGATTTCTAAAAACATAGTTCAGGAAAACTGCTTTTAAATTGCCCTTTGATAGTTCGGAGATGCTCTGGAGTCAGGATGTTTTAGCTCATATAGTTTTGCTTTGGGAGTTTAATAAGGTCAGCAGATTCTAGGAAGAAGTAGCCGGAGTGAAGAACACAGTATTGAGGATGGATTGGATTGGAAATATGACTTTACTGATACTGGGTGGACATTCTGCTATAGTGACTTTTCAGTCCCACAGAAAGGATAGTTGTTTAGAGCGGCAATTGTTGCCAAAAAATGTATACTGATGTGTTGGGAGTAAGAGAGGCCCCCAGCGTGAGGGGAATGGGTGCAGGAGATCTGTAGGATATCAGTAGTTGAGAGAATTATAACAATGAGGAGATAAAAGAACATTAAATAATTTGATATTTGGTCTTGTTTCCTCCAGATCATTCTGGAACCTTTGGCCCCTCATGCACGAATAATCGGATATGCTAGGGTGGGAGAATGTGTTTTTTTAAAGGACTCCTCTCGTGTTAATCAGCGTGTCTACGCTGTTAGTGCAATAATGAGGCAGCGGGCCAGTGTTCCGCCCCGCCGCTGCCTCTCATTACTTCAGCTATGTAAGTTGCAGAGCTGAAAGGCCTGTGCAAAAAATAAAGCTTTTCGGGGGATGCACTTCTGCTCAGAGGCAGGCAGCACAGTACCCCGTGCAAATAAAGCACACAGGAGATTCAGGCGAAGGTGGATGGCGCCCCTATGCCATAGTGGCGTAGCACCACTGGAAGGGAGGCGAGGAAGGATGTGGGCTAGAGAGGGGGAGGGAAAATTGGGGTGTAAAGGAGTGAAGAATGGTAGGTGGGGCCAGGGAGTAGAGTGGTGAGGAAAGGTGGGTGGGGTAGAGAAGGGTGAGGCAGGGTGGTAGGCGGGAGTAGGGAGCGAGTAGGGAGGGGTGAGGAAGAGTGGGAGGGAGTACATAGGGGTATGGAAGGGTGGGATGTAGTAGAGGGTGTGAGGAAGAGTGGGTGGTATTAGGAAGAAGTCTGGAACAGTGGGTGGGCTGAGGAACGGGTGGACAATGGTTGGGATGGACGGGGTGGGGGTAGCCGAGGTTGGAGTGGTTGTGTGTAGTGGAATAAAGTAGGGTTGTGGAGTGGGGTGTAGTAGCTGACAGGGAGACTAATGCAAAGCAGAGCAGACCATGTACATCTGTGGCCCTGGACTGCTCTGCAGCATGCCTAGAGTGAGGAGGTGCGGGTGATTGAGTTCTTGGGACTCTTAGTGGGAGAAGACAGCATAAAATAGTAGTACAAAGTAGCCTGCTTTTTCGTTTGGGCTTCCTCTATGCACCACGTCGCAGAGCTACTACTTGGTCTGCAAGATGGAAATATTGGAGGGGCTCGGTCCTAAACAAGCCCTCATTTGATCATGCAGTGACTGTAATAGAAAACATCTAGTGATTCAGAAAATTCATGCCAAAGGGTGTCTGTTGCCAGGTCAACCAGAAAATCGACTTCTTAAAACCCCTCCTCCCAACCCTTCTCTCTTCTGTGTGGCAATGGTTTCTGACATATTTTGGTGACTGCACTATAACCGAAAAAGAACAGTAAATATCAGACTGCCAGCCCAGCCACTGCTGTGCATGCTGCACTGGGTCCTTTTTGACAGTTCTGAAGCTGCCTAAGGGTATTGCCACCCTCACCGCTGTGCTTTACGCTTCCAGTCCCAGGGCAGTGTGCTATCTATGAAAAAAGGCAAGATTCGAGGCACAGAAGTCAACTTTTACATGTTCTTATGATTCGTGCTAGCTGAGAAAGGCCGTGTGGTAGAGGGATAAACGGGATGCATACATCCCCCACTGAACGCTCCAGGTATTGCCATTATTTACCAGATGTTAGGAGTATAACACAAGGCACTCAGAAGTTGGCTGATATTACTACACTATTCCCAGTAACACCATGTGCTGGACCTTGACATCACATGCTCAGGTACACCATTTTCCAGGCTTTGCAAAGAAAGCATGGACTGACAGTGCTTTTCTCCATCCTTGTCTCTTCAACTGGCACTTCCAAGCTGAACAGAACTACTTGACCACAAGCATACATTGTGCTTGCGGGCTGAGGCATGTATAAGGCATCATCTGTGACAGGGGACTTCTCCCTTGACGCAATGGACCTACATTTATGGCAACCTTACAATGAGGGGTCCCCCGGGGACGTCATTTCACCAAAATGCCAGGGGTAGCGGACGTGACATCACATGACCCTTGCCCTCTGATGAAGTCACAGGAAGTGATGACATTTGACCCTACCCGAAGTGACATCACGGGAAGTGATGGAACACGACCTTTCACCCCTTGACAAAACTGGAAGTGGCATCACATAGCATTATTCCTAAGTACACTACAAAAAATATGGTTAAGATATCACTCTAATGGGATATACATTGTATACAAGAATGGACCACCATATGTATCGTAAACATCAGCGTGTATAGGCCCATATTACTGTGAATGCAAGCTGACGTCCAAGGGCAAATGATAATGATGTGTTATTATTTAGCACTTATGCGCTTTAGTTTATATAGAACATACAATATCGCCCAACCTGTGTTGGTACTAATTTATCAACCTCAGAAGGATGAAAGGCTGAGTTGGCCTTGCTGGGTTTCGAACCTGCAGATAACACACACATCGTAGCAGCGAGTGCTCAACCCACTGAGCTATCTTACCGGCTATAACTATCTTACCAGCTATAGTAAAATGAGCAATTACATGTTTCAAAGTCAGAAAGCAAATTAGACTCTGTAGTTACCATTAAACTGGCAACAGAGATTTAACAGCAGGCCAGTTCATCTGCTGGTCTGGTGTAAAGTTGGCCACATGTCAAGCCTGTGTCGATCTACTTTACAGGCTTCAGAGGTTGGCAAAATACATACTACTGGGAGGGTTCATAACTGTGTATTAAAGAATGAAGTAGCGCGGAGGAAGTAGCACACTCACACCGCATCCCATACTCTGTGCACTAGCTACCTCATACACGCAAACAAACATCCTGACCAGCATGCCATGGAGATAGGAAAGATAGACACATTACAACAAAGCATTAATTGTAGCACAATGAAATCAATGGCCACTTTATGTGCTATGGGTAAACTTTCTACACTGTACACCATCTTTTAGGCACAATGATTTTGTCAAGTGACAGAGGACACCGAGATGGAATGTCTTGTGATGATCATAACAGAAATAACAGAAGAATAAATGCTAAAATTGCAGGGGGGCGTGGCTAGGAAGCCATGTGAAAGGACGTGTCTGTACGGGGGCTCCCGAAGATCCGTACATTATCCGACTGAAAACCGTGCAAGGACCGATGTAATTTGGCTGAGACTGATATGACTGCGTACATGAATCTCAGGTGAACGTGTGGACACGTTTCGATACGGGCCTGCACTGTGAGAGCGCAACAAGAAGCTAAAAGAAGACCTGGAGGCGAGAGTGCGATGAACGAGAAAATGGCCGCCGCCGCCTAACGAAGGAACAAAGGAGTGATTGATCTGGGCGCCTGACGGTCGCACTGGAGCGTGGTGGTGGGGAAGGTGCGCGACTCGGGTGCATCGTGGTCATTAAAGACACCCAGTCCTGCGAGGCCGACGGCGCGGACCTGGGAAGGGAGCAGGGCCTGGCCGAAGATACTTTGTAACCGGAGCGTGCGGTGTGACCTGGAACTGTGCCCCGGGCCCTTCATGGCCTAAAGTGCGCTTCAAAGGGTGAGACGCGACCTGGCTTAGCCAGATGGCCGGGGGAACCAGAGGACAAAGGAACTTTGTGTCAGAGATGTGGCGATAATGATGGGGCACCCGAAGAGCGCACTGTGACACCCTGCCCTAGATCCGAGCGGGGATAGTAGGACGGGAGACATGTCTAACAAGCCCCTGAGAACGAAGACCAAACAGCCCACGCTCGACGAATACGCTAAGACGCCTCCCGGCCCGGACGGAGCCAAAAGCAAAGATAAAACGCAAGCCAAGGAAATGGCCGCCGGGGGTGCGAACCAGGAGGTCCTCGCTGCAATCGCAGACCTGAAAGCGACCTGGGAGACCAAGCTCCAGCTCGCTGTGGCTGAACTGAAGACCGCAATGGAACTCCAGGTTGGGGCAGTACAGGAGGACGTGAACCTCCTAAGGCAGGACGTGCGTACTCTGGCTGAGCGCACGGAGACTTTGGAGAAAGAAATGGGCCCTACCGCGGCGGACTGCGCTGTGCATAAGCGTGAACTCCATGCCCTGGTGCAACGCGTGGGCAATTTGGAGAGTAGGGCGGAGGAGGCAGAAGGACGCGCCCGGAGGAACAACATTCGTATCGTGGGCCTACCGGAGGGAACTGAGGGCCATAATCCAACGGAATTTATCGAAAACATGCTACTGCAGGAGATCACGGGAGGCACCCTGTCGCAGGGTTTTGCGGTTGAGAGAGCGCACAGGGCCTTAACTAGGAAGCCGCCGCCGGGAAACCCGCCCAGGCCAGTGATAGCCAAGATCCTTAATTACCGGGACCGAGAAAGGATCCTTGAACACTTCCGTAAGGGAGGCACAATACAACGAGGAGCGGCGAACATAACTGCCTATCCCGATTACACCCTGCAGGTACAGCGCAGTCGTATGAACTTTGGATCGGTAAAGAGGAGATTGCGGGAAGCGGGACTTAAATACATGTTGCTCTATCCGGCCAAACTGAAGGTTTTCTTTCAGGGCAAGCTGCTGTTCTTTGTCACCCCGGAGGATGCTATGGAGTGGTTGGATGCACAAAACTGCCCTCAGGAGTCAGATGTTCAGACGGCCGTTGGAAAATAAAAGACGAGATAAGTAACGCTGTAGGCCCGGTCGGGTCACGAACATTGGGACTTGAATATAGTCATTGAACTCGCTGGAGAACATGCGTGCATCAGTGGTTATGAAACGTGGTCCGTGAGCACGGACATGGTTGCGAAGTAGAGGAGCCTCCAGAAGCCGCTCTTTACACCCCTTTTTGTGTTTAGTTTAGTCACTGTTAGTGGGGTGACACCCTGTCGGGTTCTCTATTTGGGTTTTCCAAGGAGGACCGAACACAGGGATGCCTGAGATCCAGGGATGGAGCTGGGCAGTTGTTTGGGGTAGGAGTTTGGGGGGGTGTTTTAGTTTTTGTATGAGCCTGGGGGTGAAACCGGGATTGGGTGTTCGCAAAGTGGGGAGGGATTGCCTCGGATGGGGAGAGGAAACTACTGATAGGCCATGGGAGACCTCAGGATATTAACGTGGAACGTTAGAGGGCTTAACAGTTATCTTAAGCGAAATAAAGTCATGTTGTATCTTAAGAGGCAGAAGATAGACGTAGCCCTGCTACAGGAGACACATCTAAAGTGAGAGAAACTGGAGCTGGTAGGGAGGAAGTGGAAAGGAACAGTGGTAGGATCAACGTACTCCGCCTATGCCAGAGGAGTGCTGGTGTGGGTGGCGCCACACGTCCCATTTAAGCTAATTGAGGAGGTTGTGGAGGAGGATGGGCGGTTGGTTATGGTGAGGGGGCTGGTAGAGAACAAAGTAGTGTGCATTGTAAACACATACGCGCCTAACCAGGAAACGGCGACATATTTTAGGACGCTGTGCACCAAGCTCAGTGTCGGGATGGGGGGAACGGTGATATGGGGTGGCGACTTTAATTGCGTGTTGAATCCCAGGGAGGATAGGTCGGATGACAAGATGGCTAAGCCCAGTCCGGCGGCTAAGGTATTGCAGACGCTGCTGGCGGATTTTGGCCTGGCAGATGTGTGGAGAGCGAAACACCCGGGCGTGAGGCAATATTCACACTATTCGGCTCCGCATCTACTGCACACGAGGCTTGATTACTTTTTCGCTACGCCAGACATAGTCGCGGAGTGCGAACATATAGATTACAGGGCGAGAGTCCTCTCTGACCACTCGCCCCTGGTCATGCGATGGCAGCTGTATTCCCCACGAGCGCGTATACCAACATGGCGCCTCAGGGCGGAGGCGCTCAAAGACCCTGCCTTCAGAGAGGATATGAGGGAAGAGATAACTGCTTATTTTGAGGTGAATAAAGGGAGCGTTAAGTCGGCTGGCACCTTATGGGAGGCCTTTAAGGTCGTAATGCGGGGGATCGCCATTGCGAAGTCTAAGGGATTGATGGGGGGAGTCCTGGCGGATCTGCAAAGAGCTGAGACTGAGCTGGAGGAGGAGTTGAAAGGTGGTGGGACAGATGCGGAGGCGGTCTCCAAATTGCAACAGGAGTGTGCGGACCATTGGGATAGGCTCTGTAATTTGAACTATAGAAAGTATATTGAGAGAATGCATGCGGGGGGAGATAAAACGGGCCGACTCTTAGCTTGGCTGTACAAGAGCGAGACTCCCCGATCAGATTGGTAACCAATGAAAGGGGGGAGGAGGTAGACACCCAAGAAGGCGTGAACAGGGCATTCGTGGAATACTATAAGGTCTTATACGAAGATTGCAAAGGGGGCAGCCAGGAGGAAATAGACGAAGTGCTGGAAGATATAGGCTTGCCTAAGGTCAGCGATGAGGAGCGAGAGGAGCTGGAGGCTCCGATCACCCTGGAAGAGCTGAAGGAGATTGTGAGACAGTTGCCCACTAGCAAGGCCCCAGGGGCAGATGGGCTCCCCAGTGAATTTTATAAAGTGTATGCGGAGGAAGTGCTCCCGCCCATGCTGGAAATGCTCAACGAAGCGTACGAGATGGGACGGTTGCCGGAGTCACTTAGGGAGGCGATTATAATACCGCTCCCCAAGCCAAATAAACCGGGACATGATTGTGGCTCCTACAGGCCCCTGTCGATGCTGAACCAAGATAGCAAGATCCTGACAGCTGTCCTGGCTACTAGAATGCGTAGAGTGATCAGCAAGTTGATCCACCCTGACCAGACGGGCTATGTCCCTAATAGGAACATTACTCACAACCACAGACGCCTCCACAGGGTGGTCGAGTGGGGTTGTAGGGATGACAGCGAAATGGCGATAGTGGCATTGGACGCGGTTAAAGCGTTCGACTCTGTTCGGTGGCCTTGGCTGTTGGCGGCTCTGAGATGGTACGGGATGGGACCAGGTTACGTTAGGTGGGTCGAGATGTTATACAGTGCACCACTAGCCAGGGTCCGCACGGGTGCAGTGGTGTCGGAGAGATGGCAGTTGTGCAGAGGCACTAGGCAGGGGTGCCCCTGGTCCCCAATGTTGTACATCCTGGCCCTAGAACCCTTAGCGATTTACCTCCGGCAGCAATATGACCCGGTCAGCATCGATGTAAGAGGAGAGTGTCACCTTATATCCCTGTATGCAGATGATATGCTGCTATACCTAAGATACCCAGAAGAAAATTTGCAGTTCATCTTAGAGGTGATGGGGAGGTATGCCTGGTTGTCCGGTATAGCGGTAAACCCCCAGAAATCCATTCTATTTCCGCTAGGGGGCTATGTGGGGACTCCGGTAGACAGGTTGCCAGTGTTGCAGATCCCGTGGGCGACGAGATCCTTTAGATACTTGGGAATTGACGTGTATCACACGACTGTGGAAGAGCACAAGCATAACACTGAACTTGCTGTGGGGAAGATCGAGAAATGCATGAGGTTCTGGGAAAGATTGCCACTAGCGATGATGGGCCGGGGAGCTATGCTTAAAATGGTGGTACTGCCCAGGCTTCTGCATTATTTTAACAACATCCCTTACATGATTCCTGGGAAGTTTTTTGTGAGGCTACATAGTGTTTGCAGAGAGTTCCTGTGGCACGGCACGCGCAACAGAGTTGCACTGTGGAAGCTGCAGAACTTCTACGAGAAGGGCGGAGTCAAACTGCCGAACTTTGAGGCCTATTATGTGGCAGCGCAGCTACAATATGTGTCCAGGTGGCTCTCTGACGACGAGACCCCTGAACACAGGCTGTTTGGGAGGGATTGCTCCCCTTTTTATCTGCGAGAGGTGATCTGGGTGACTAATGCATGCATGAGGGAGCGGCCTAGAATGCTAGCTTTGGGACGGAACATGTGGAAACGGGCCTGCCGGATGATGGGTAACCCTTTGCCGTGTGTGTCGCAGTTCCCATTGGTTGCACTGGCGAAGGGAGATGGACAGCTCAGAGTAATCATCCGGATATACTGGGAGTCAGTGGGGTTGGTCACCATGGGAGATATTTGGCAGGATGGGACCATCTTGGAGTTCGAAGAATTAGAGGCAGGGTCGGGATTGCACAGGGGTCAATATATGACATATCACAGGATAGTGCAGGAGATCCGGAATAGGTGGCCCGAAACTACCCTGGCCGATGAACCGGACGCCACGGTGGAGATACTATATGACACATCGGAGGGCGGGCATGAGGTCTCTAGGTTGTACGAGATGTTGATGACGAAGGTTGGGAGCGATTTAGTGCACTTGAGACTGGAATGGGAAACGGAGATGGGGGCCCCGATGGCAGATGGGTTGTGGGAGCGAGCCCTGGGGTATCATAAAAAAGTATCGAGAAACGCCAGGTTTAAGCAAATACAGCTTTATATAACGCACAGGGCATACATGACCCCCTTGAGAATATCCAAATTTCGGGATGTTGGACGCCAGGCATGCCCCAAGTGTGACGAGGAGAATGCAGACATGATACACATGTTCTGGGCGTGCCCAGTAATTGCAGGCTATTGGGGTGAAGTGGCGCAGAAGCTGGCAGGAAAGGGTGTCACGCTCAAAGTGGATTCAGCCTGGGCCTGCTTACTGGGGGGATATCCCAGAGCGCGTAAACTTAGACATGTCGAGAAATTGAAAGATTTGGCTTATGTGCTTGCTAAACGTAGGATTGCCATGGGATGGAAGGAGTGTCATAAGCCACGAATGGAGGTCTGGTGGAGGGATCTCCAAAAATGGGCGGAGGCCGAGAGGGCTGTGTGGCGGGATACCAGTATTGCAGGGGAGGAGGAGGAAATGTGCTCCCTCGCGGCATGGAAATTGTTGATAGCTGAACTGTTTGGAACGGGGTCGGCTCCAATTGAATCTTGAGAGCGATGACGCCCCCCCGTTCACAGCGGATACCGATGGCGAACACCATACAGGCTCATAGGGGGGAGGGATGGGGATTGCAGTGCTTTTTGTTGTTAAATGTGTTTATCTATGTTCAGTTGTATTGTTGTTTGGTTTATATATAAAATAAAAAATATATTTAAAAAAAAAAAATGCTAAAATTGCAACTTGCGAAAAGCAAGATACATAGTCCGAAATTGATGCTTATTCTACTCCTAAATGCTTTTTGGAAGTTTGTATCTGCATTGTGAATTTGAGGTGTTCAAGAACAGACTAAATCAGAGACTCACCCCCTGAAGTGTGCCTGAAATAAACCTTTAATGAGTCTACCCATTATTGTATAGAATTCCAGAACGACTAATTATTTGTTATTCCTATTCTTTCTGGTCACTGCTCAGTGTGAGTAGTAATGCAATGGAGGGGGCAGACGCACTCCTTTGTTAACAGGTAGTCATGATATATTGAGCAGGTATGAAGAAATATGTTAATTATTTAAGGGTGCAGGGGAGAAGACGACTTTGACACTAAAAGTCTTTAAGCCAATTGCAAGAGAGAAAAAGTGTCCACAATTGACGGACACTCCCGTCCCTTGCACACCCTTGTGCTGATAAAGGCCAGTCAGTAGTTCGGAAAATTCAGTAGTGTAGTAAATTCTGTTATTGATGTTAGTTCTAGTACTTATTCAGGTGCTTATTTCTTTAAACTTTCACAAGTAAACAATATTTTTACAAACACAATTTTAATACAAAAATGTATACAATAGGATAGCAAGCTCAACGTGTTTCGGGAAAATATCTATCCTTTCATCAGGAGCAAATTATTGTTCAATTAGGTGCAGTAAAAAGTCATTCTTCAAACCCCAAGGTAGTCTACAAGGTAAGTAAAAGGTTTGTATCAGTATATTACAATATGTTACAAGGTATAGTGTGTACTGAGCTTACTGTAATGGAATTAATGAGGTCTAGAGAATTCACCTGTGTCTTGGACTGTTCCATAGATCAACGTTCTGCTGATGCCAGTAGTCTGTTTAGATTCAATCTACTCTTGCAGTCTTGGAGATTCTGTATGGTGTGTAAAGAAAGTAAAATAAAGGAACTGTTGTATCACTAAAAGAAGTCAAAGAAACAAAATTTAATGGGTGGGGGGCAATAGATACCTCTTCCGTTGTAATCTCCAGGACAAATGTTTTGGTTGTCCGTATACAATATGCAAATCATCTCTTAAGTCAACCCGTGTTTAGCCCCAGGTTTGGATCTTATCTGTGAGAGTATAGAGAAAAAGAGCCGCGTTTTCCAGTGAAAAAACGTCATAAATTGGTAAATTGTAATGTAACAAAAGGGTTCTTCTTACCCTATTCCGAAAGCGTGGATGGCACTTGGTCAAATTTAATGGCGTAGGAGAGTAGTTGAAGCGTCCTTTGTTTAAGACAGAGGACATAGTTATAATGGAACATGATAAATAAGTTTCTAATGCGATCTACTGAAGAAAGTAAACTTACATGAACGGTATAATTATCAGAGTAGGTTGTATTTTGTAGTGTGCTAGAACAGTCTGGTGTAATAATAAAGTAGATATTTTTATACAACGTTGACTGGACAAGTCCCTTTTTGCATTGGTTAATAATTGTATTTTCGCTGTGTTGCAACTAACCAACGATCCACGACCTTGCAGATATAAGATTGCTGTTCCATCCACGTTACCAAAATTGGACAAAGGTTTATAATTGACTTGTGTTTCCAATCTGTTCGGGTCCCTTCTGATGCACTAGAGGTGTGGTGCTGACTGATGGTTTAGAAACCGATATTCATCCCTGGACCACTGGTGCCCAAGAAGTTTATTCGTCACACCCAGAGTCACAGGCCGAAAACCACACTCGAAACATGCTTTTCGCACTGACTGGTTTCATGGACCTTAAGCAAATTGTGCTCTCCCTCACACACAACAAAGACAACACCATAGAGTTAGTTTTCACATCATCTCCCCACATTACCTGTGCAGACCCTATCCCACTTGTCTGGTCTGACCACGCTACAATCCCATTATCAGTCACTCACTTTACTATAGAGGTCAGTGAAGCTTTGGGCTCCCAGAAAAATTGGAAAGCCACTGGTCCGGACGTAAAATCATCAGATTTGTTTAAGGACGAGATGTCTATATGGGCACCTGCTTTAAGCAAGCTTTTTAACGCTATCCTTGCCCAAGGAGTTATTCCCGAATCATGGCATAAAGCTGCGATTGTCCCAATCTATAAAAAAGGTGGTTGAGATATCCCCTCCAATTATAGACACATCTTGCTTTTAGGCGGTACTGGTAAAGGTCGGTCTAAAAGCCCCCTCACTCAATGCCACTCATTCAAAACCTTCCCGGTTAATGAGCTAGAAGCAAACTTTGCAGACTTCTCCAACACAGGGAATGCCTCGGGCCTCTGGAATTATTCAACAACTCTGCTATGAAACTGGTGGATACTCGTACCCCCCCTAAAATCCAGCAAAGCTAATACCAAACCATCCGCCCACTGCTATACCCCTTAGCTAGCCTCCAACAAACGCTCAATCTGAGCCCTAGAGAAAAGGTGGTGCGAAACCATAACCCGGGAGACCTCACCAACCTCAAATCTCTCTGCACAAACTGTAGGATTATGATTACCACAGCCAAAGCTGCTTACTAATCCACCACCATTGTGGCAGCCTTTAACAGGAGCAAAGCCCTCTTTGAAGTAGTAAAGCATTGTACAAAACCCTCACCCAACCCTGAGGTAGGTACCAGCAACTCAGGAAAAATGCATGGAATCAATATATTTTTGATTGACAAAATAGACAAATCTGAGACACCATTGAAACAACCTCTAGCAGCTTTACTGCCCCCTGCACTGCGGCACGCTCACTGCCCCTCTGGACTAAATTATCTCCTGGATCTTCTCATAATGAATGTCTCCCTCAAACCTACATTTTACTCTGCTGATATAATCTCTGCCTCCATCATTAAACAATTGACGGGCCTGGCGCTCAATGAGCTCCTCAGAATCATCAATGCCTCCCTCTCATACAACTTCTTTTGAAAAAACCAGCCCTAGATCCAAATGACCTGGTCAACTGAATCTTGGAAAAAGTAGTTGCTATACAACTACTCAATTCTCCGCCAGAATCAAACAACTCCACTTCCTAAATGACTGAGTCAGGGTTCCGCCCCAAGTGTAGCATTGAGACAGCCACCATCCAGGTGGTAGATGAGGCCCTCCAAATAATGGATAAGGGTGAATCATGTCTCATTGTTCTCCTTGACCTCTTGGCGGCATTCAACAGTCGACCACCAGATCTTTCTCTCCCTCTTTGCTCACAGGATGAGATTATCTGGCACTGTCATGAATTGGTTTACCTCTCAGGCAGACACCAGGCTGTCCAGATGTACTTGTTGTGTTATAACCTACTCCAGGTCTCCTGCGGAGTCCCTCAAGGCTCCATCATCTCACCAATCCTTTTTAACCTTTACATTGAGGCTCTGAAAACTCTCCTCAAAGATCCCAATATATCCATCCACCAATCCGTAGATGATACTCCATTGTACATGAGAGTAAATAGCGTGCAAGATATCATTTGTCTCTGTGATTACCAAGCCATCATCCAGTCCTGGATGTTGACTGTCTACCTCAAACTAAATCCATCCAATACTGTATTCACCCACATTGATCCGCCCACTAAAAAACAACCTGTCCAACCATGGTCAATGTTATGCGCTGTAATGAATTGAGGGTATTCATCCCTTCTCCCCAAGGGAAAGGCGTTCCCCTTGAGGCTAGGGAGGTGGGCCCACTGTTCAGGACGTTGCCTATGGGTTTGGGCAAGTGGGACCTCACTGGGAGTGACTCTCCCTTAGGGGACAAGGACTCTCATTCCCACGAGGAACTCCTTTGACCAACAGCCTTATCTGCATATTTGGGACTGGCTTCCATAATGAATACTGTATCCTCTGCCTATTTGGCTTCAGGCAATGTTGAATCAAATACGCCATCTACAAGAAAAGGGAATATCTCTTTAAGGAGAGATGTGTATATAGGTGGGGCGAGTGCATCACAAAGGAAGAGAGTAATGTGCGTAGGGTAAGCCCCCTGATGTAATTACGCCTTGGAAAGGTGGAACTGAGAGAGGCCGCGGAGACCGAAGCAAGTCGAAGGTCGGAGAATGCCAGTCTGAGGCGCCAGAGGCCTGGCAAGACTGACAACGGAGAAACCAGTGGGAGGACTGGGAGAAGAACCATCCAACATGGTGGCATGACCACGACAGTCCCATGGTGGGCAAGGTGCCCGTCTACCAAGACCAAGCCGCCGGGAGCGCTGAAAGCTCCCCACCTGCTAGCACCCACCGACTGCAGCATCCTGCAGAAACGCCGTGAGCGTTGAATGCGCAGCCCAAGACCTGGAAGCAAAAACGCAAAACAACTTACCTGAGCGAGTGCAGAGCTTCGTGAGATCACTCTTGATGAAGGAAACTACTGGGGTGAATGGGAGGCCACTTGGACAATGCGTTATGAAGAGAGGAATGTGTGAAAGCCATGAGGGCGACATTCGAACAGTGAACCAACGTCACTGGACATATGAGGGACGAGTAAAGAATGTGACGAATAGGGTTGAAGGTGAAACTAAGAGAAAGTGGAAAAAAGTACCCTGGAAGGCGGGGGGAAAGGCCACAAGAAATAATTGTTGAAAAATTGGGAGTTCACTCCATAAGAAAGTGTAAAAAGTATTCTGAATTAGGACTATGAAGTAAATCAAATAACGAGAGAGAATCCAGTAAAGAGACCATGGAAAAGGGGGTTCCAAATTCCGATGAAGTCAGACCAAACTCTGAAAGGTTGAATATCAAAAACACAGAGAACTCTCCATAACAAAGTGTTGTGAATTAAGACTACAAAGTGAATCAAATGACAAGAAAAGGAATCCTGTGGAGAAACACCGGGAGAGGGGGATACCTAATTCAGATAAAAACATAGAAGACTTCAGAAAGGTTGGATATTAGAACGTGAGAGACATATAACAATTCTCCTTGTGATATTCTCACTATCTTTCCTTTTGTTTTAAAGGCATGGTCTAGTAAAAATGTGTATTGTCCCAACGGGTCGGCCATGTTTTTTTAAGCCTAAGTGGCTCAATTTTAGAAAACTTTCCTATGGACCTTACCCGAGTTTTCGTCCATTAAACGCACGCGAAAACAAGCACCAGGGAGCTGCCATTTTCTGATAATCCTATCTTTTCCCCGATCGCCCTGGCGGACCTGCTTTTGCGGCACTAAATCAATTCCCCCGCCCCTGAGCCTGTCATCAGCAGACTCGTACCGCCCATTTCCCAACGCCAAAGCACGTCTTGTGTCAACATTCGCTGGGCTTCAGCTAATGATGTGTCGCCATGGAAATGGCAGGACGCCTCTCTCCTCAATAAGTATAAACAGACCGTTTCACAACACACAGCAGCCGATTTTCGATTCCATTCCTCTCTCTGTGTTACTTTGAGTATTCTGTGACTCGTTTCAGTGCTCTGGTCAGCTACCTTCGCCGCTTGTAGCCCGTGTGAACAGATATCAGTACCACCGCTATAAATTATTTTAGTTTGTTTAACACACAATGGCTACAATAATGCCCTACATGTACGAGCCCGAGTATACCGAGGAGGAACTACTGGAAAGGGAAGCACGCGAAAACGATGGGGATTCAGACGGCAGTTGCCAGGACGAATCAACAGATGAAGAGCCTGGGCCTAGTCGAATGGACGGCGTCTCCACCTGGTGCACATGCAATCGGTGCGAGCTAATGCCAACTGAGGACGTGAACTGCTGCTGCCGAGAAAACTCGGGATGCCTGGCCTACATTTCGGAAGGCGAGCCACGACCGCAATCCATCACCGAGCTGCCAGACTTCAGGGCAGCCTGCCTCACACGGGCCGTGTTGAGAATAATGATGGTGCTTATGTACGAACTTCGAGCAACTGTTCGTCCTCGTAATCCGAGTAACGAGTAAGTATACTTAGCTTGTCATGCCACTCCTATTTCATGTTCTTCTACTATATCCAAAATTACATCTACATATCATTGTAACGCATGTAAGTCATTCAATAGTGTGCATTGTCTAGATAGCATTTGTCCGTGTAAAATGCCATTAGTTACAAGAATTGTCATTGACAAGAAACGTTTATTAAACTTATCTGCGTCATTTAAAAACAGTTTGTTTCATTCCTTTTCACAGGTGGTACAGGCTGGTGGCCTATCGTTCCTTTACATGGTGGCTTCACGGGAGGCTTGGACACCGCGTTCGAAGTGTGATACCCGCCTGTGCCGTTCGTGCCATTAGAGAAACGTTCCCGAGTGACAGCGGTCAGTACAGGGGATTTTCTCTCGCTGTGCTGCAACCTGACCTGTATAATCTTTAAAGTCTTGTATTTTTGTGTCATGAAAATAAGATGCAAAATAAAACACCACATATATTTTAACAACGTTTGTCTCGATTTTTTAAATGAATCAAGTGTGTCTCCATTCAAGGATGGACGTCAGACACCTGTGCAGGGTGGTCACTATCTATCTAAGCTAACATAACATATTCTCGATAATGCATGCACTAAATAACACTTGTTCAAAGTCTTTCAGTAGGTTATGTCTCTATAAAAGTCACACATATATCTATACTAACAATTACCATTGGATTATACAGGCCCTAGGGTCTTGGCCACTATAATACACCGGTTGAAGTGTGGGTCTGTGCTCACAAGAATCTCCGGTATGTGGCATTTGTTATTGATAAGCAACGATATACTATCATTGATATAAAGGCGATATACTGTATATTGATATAAAGGCGGTTCGTGCCGGTGGATGCGCGCTGGCATGGGGGGCTGTGACGGGCGCGAAAGGCCAAGGTGCCAAACTGCATGTACACTTCAAAAGGTGTCCCACGCCAAGGGGCCATCGGTCACATGGCCTCCTCAGACCCCGTGTCTCCAGGCAGGCTTCCCCTGAGGCAGGCCGCCCCCTGCAATCCACATAAGTGTGTCTCCATTCAGCAGTCTTCCTGTGCCTTATCTGCACGCCCCAGGGCCATCCATCCCACCCCCCTCTTTCAAAGGTGGTTCACACCCGGGGATGAGCGCTGGCATGGGGGGCTGTCCAGGGCGCGAAAGGCCAAGGTGCCAAACTGCATGTACACTTCAAAAGGTGTCCCACGCCAAGGGGCCATCGGTCACATGGCCTCCTCAGACCCCGTGTCTCCAGGCAGGCCTCCCCTGAGGCAGGCCGCCCCCCTGCAATCCACATAAGTGTGTCTCCATTCAGCAGTCTTCCTGTGCCTTATCTGCACGCCCCAGGCCCATCCATCCCACCCCCCTCTATCAAAGGCGGTTCACACCCGGGGATGAGCGCTGGCATGGGGGGCTGTCCGGGGCGCGAAAGGCCAAGGTGCCAAACTGCATGTACACTTCAAAAGGTGTCCCACGCCAAGGGGCCATCGGTCACATGGCCTCCTCAGACCCCGTGTCTCCAGGCAGGCCTCCCCTGAGGCAGGCCGCCCCCCTAATACCACGACATACATACGTCATTCATTCACAAACACACCCCAGTTTCTAATACTTTAAAAACCACTCGATATGTCTCATGAGAACATCTTTGTGCTTTGCAAGTCAACTCTTGAACGTGCTACCTGGGAACCACTGAGATCTATGCTAATCTGCTTGTCGTCGTGCTATCCGTGAACTCTGTGACCGACCGCTTCGAGCATACCCATCAGTGCGCTACCTGTGGCCATCCACCTATTCTCCCGCAACATACTGCTCTGCTTGCTGAACCCAACTGTTTGTTGGTCAAGGTAAGGCCATGTATCCTGGTTATATTTCGCAGATTTTTAAATTTCTATCTATTTTCCAGTAGAGTACAAAATAGTGCTATGTTCATTGGTCTCATTGGTATTGACTTCAGTTTCCATTGCTATGCTATCAATAGATCTATTTATTTTCATCTGTGACTATTGTGATTGAATTGCATCCTTCGGGGGTCCAGTCAATAATGTTAGCATGTTTCCTTCTCGTGCAAGACAGAACATCCAAGGGACGAGTCACATGTTCAGTTTTTAGTCACATCATTTATACATTTCTGCAACTTATGCAAATACTAAGCCACACATGATGAACTGGTATAGTTCCTGCGACCAAAACAAACCTTGCATTGATCATTGTATGATTCATTTACTTTTGTATCAAATCTTTACTCTTGAAGATTTCATGATAATGTCGATATTTACTTTTCAGATTCATCAACAATGCCTGCCTGTTCGATTAGCGGTTGCCCTTCGAAGACCCATGCGAAATCTGAAGGAACTACAATGCATATATTCCCGAAAACTGTTGATCGAATAAGAGAATGGGTCAGACATTGCGGATATCCACTGGATGAGCTGGAGAGTAGAGTCCAACAAGTCTTAGAGGACAAGAGGGGTGATCGATACCGCATCTGCAGCCGGCACTTTTCCTTGGACATGTACACAACTTCTTGGGTAACAAAGAAGAATAAACGGCGAACGACACGGAAATTGCGCGAAAACGCTATTCCCACTCTATTCGTCCACATTCTGCCACCGGTGAGTCAAGTGTCCGGATTTAGCTTTAGGCCTTGCGGTAGTGTGTAGCAGAATGGATTAATAGATATTGTAGGTGTTCTATCCCTTGTAATAATTTCGATATTGATATGAGTGTATACTTTTTTGAATAATGACATTTATCAATATATTCTTTTTCGATTTCATAACCCACAAACGCAATGTATATATATATATGGGGACAGGGAACTGTGCTGTATTGAGCATTTTTCAAGTATTCTGTCGGCTTACATGGCTATTTTTAATATTGGCATTTCATTATCAATCATTAATTGACCTTTACAACTTCTTGACTATCCCTTGAATCTGAAGCAAGAACATTCTACATCCTTGATGTGGTCGCAGTTATCAACCACTTCTAGCGCGTATCAGGTAATCTTACTAGGCTAATCCGCTACAGACTTTTTTATGCATGTCAAGTAATAGTTTTATTCTATCGTGAAAACGAATACAGCTATGAGCGTTTGTATCATGCAGCCCAGCCTTGAATCAAGGCTGGGCTGCATGATTCCAATTGAAGACTCTCGTAGCTGTATTCATTTCAAATTGCTTTACAATAATTGTAAAGCAATTTGAAATGAATACAGCTACGAGCGTTTGTATCATGCAGCCCAGCCTTCAATCAAGGCTGGGCTGTATGACACCAATTACGCACAAAATTGGGTGTTTAAATTTATGAAAGGCAAATGCCATTCGTCCTGTGCAATTTTGGTGGTTATGCAAAGCCAATTTAATGATATATGCTTATTTCACCTTGATATGCTAGTTTCTGATGACATCACATGCCATTGCATTTGTTGATGAGTCCCCCCACTTTAATTTGTAGGACTTGACCCCTGGTAGTGTTGTGATGTCATTTCTGTTTGTGGGTGTGTTAAGTCACCATGTGTGGGTGGCATAACCAAGGAATGATGACCACCCAAGAGAGTTCATTGTTTGGCTAGGTATTATGGGCTTGCAGTTACTGCCACTGCATTGCCCCTGTGTCTTGGGCCTCACGGATTCCTTCCATGGAGAAGTGTAGAGTTGTTCCCCCTCTCTCCTGGGGTCATAGGACAAGCGAAAAGCAAACCTATGGGCTTCAACCAGGGTTACACTTTTGAATTCAAGCCTATCTGTTTATTTGCTTTCCACTTGACTGCTGGAAGTAGTGGCGCAGCACCATTTCCATGGAGCTGATCAGGCAATATCCCCCCTCCCCCACCACAATCCAAAATGTTAGGCTGTGGTGACTCGACCTGGCTGTCCTACAGAGCGTGGCCAGACAGAACACAACATTTTGTTCCTCACTAACAAAAGCCTTGCAATTACTTGGTTTTAGGCTAAAAAAGATGTTAAATGATATATTTTTCAACATTAGAAAATGCCGCAAAAACGCAGTTGTGTGCCCGCAATTTTTTTCTTTTTTGTGCCGCAAAATTTTCCATTTCATGCCGCAATTTTCTCGAGGGTCTGTATAATTAGTATTATCCATACTAATGCAAGTACTGTCTTTCAGGGAGATGCTGAAGCGTCCGCCACATCTACAACGTTTCTAGATGTTCCTCACCAGCAGGAGGTATGGATACTGACAGCTCCATCGAGCGTCATCATCAGAGCTGGAATTCTTGTCGTTTGTTCTACACAATGTTTAATTCGTGGTTAGCCGTTGATATGTACCTGTGCTGTCGACCCCAGGTGTATTTTATGTTTTCGCAATTGTAATCCTCACTAATGCAATACTATGTTTCAGGCAGTTGATGGAGCGTCAACCCCTGCACTTGATGCAGAGCCTGACATTCAAGTATACGAATCGGCGCAACAGCTTTCGGAAGTGCGCACTACATTTGCAACATCCATAGATATTCTTCAGCAGCACGAGGTATGGATAATGACAGCTCCATCATGCGTGATGTATAACGTGATTCCATTTGCTATACTTTCTTCCCTATTAACGCAAGTGCTGTGTTTCAGGGAGACGACGGAGCTTCCACCACAATCACAACATCTCATTTAGATGATGCAGATGTAAAGGAATCGTTGAAATAAGTCGATGAAATGTGATCATATTTGGATTTTCCTTGATTCTTTTGGACAATGCATCTTTCGCGGTTATCTCTTTATATGTACCTGTGCGTTCGACCCCAAGTGTGTGTTATGTTTCCAATATTGAAAACCATACTAATCCAAGTGCTGTGTTTCAGGGAGATGACGGAGCTTCCACCACAATCACAACATCTCATTTAGATGATGCAGATGTAAAGGAATCGTTGAAATAAGTCGATGAAATGTGATCATATTTGGATTTTCCTTCATTCTTTTGGACAATGCATCATTTGCGGTTATCTCTTTATATGTACCTGTGCCGTCGACCCCAAGTGTGTGTTGTGTTTCCAATATTGAAAAGCATACTAATGCAAGTACTGTGTTTCAGGGAGATGCGGATGCCTCCTCTCCAATACAACCATTCATGGCAGTCCATGCAGAGCCAGAGGTATGGATACTGACAGTTCCATCGAAATAGATCATCACTGGTCGAATACTTGTCCTTTGATTGTTGCACACAATGTTTAAATCGTATTTGGCTATTGAGATGTACCTGTGTGTTCGTCCTCACGTGTGTTTTATGCTAACAATATTTTGATACATAGTAATGAAAGTACTATGTTTCAGGGAGACGATGGAGCCTCATTCCGTGCTGTCTATGCGGATACAGAAAATATAGTCCTTGCAGCGCAAGAGGAAGGGAGGACATGCGGAAACGAATCGGAGCTACAGCGTGCAGATGTTGAAGGTCGAGTCAAAGAAGTTGCAAAGAAAAAAAAAAAAAAAAAAGGTTAGTTACAAACAGTTCATAACTTTAAAAAAAAATTTGTGGTGGGGAATATTTTATGTTTTTTTCCAGTCAATTCTACTACACTCCATCTTGTGTTTAAACTGAACAACCCTTTCCAATCTCTCCTCCAGTTACCCGTGGGCGTCAGAACTATACACACACAGACAGTGAAGCGAATGAGAGATGTGGCTTGCCAGACCGTGTACACTATGGAGGAACTATTAATTGAGGCGAGGCGTGTTCAGGCTCGAGATGTTCATGTCCAATGGCCAGAACATGAATTAACTGTGTTTGGAGACTACAGCAAAGTTGCATTGGACCATAGCTACAGTGCGACCGGACCACAACAAGAAGATGTTATTGAATGTATTGAAGATAGCTCTGAAGTAGTTGCAGATCAATTTACACAATCTACACCCGCCAAAAAATTTGCCACCAAAAAACCTGTCGACATTGTTGTGTTCTCCCATCAATGTTGAAGTAACAGATGTTGAAATGAGAGAGAATGAACCAGCCGCAGCATCCATAGACGCATCAGAACTTGATAGCAGCGATATTACTTTCCAATGTGTTGAAATCTCCACAACGTCAAAGGCCGAAACAACGTTGACGCAGGATGACAGTCTAATGAAAGAGAGCAAATACATTGTATTCGACAGTTGTTTGATGGAAATTATAAGTATGCTGAAATGTGTGCGTTCCATTAGAGGGAATGTATGTGGGAAGCCATTGATTAATGTGACTCGTCAAATAAAAGGCAGTAACGTCAAAATAAATGCCGCCTGTAGATTAAATCATAGGTTCTCAAGGTCTGCACAACCAATGCTGGGGAAAATGCCAGCAGGCAATCTACTGTGTGCAGCTGCATCACTTTTTAGTGGCTCCAGTTTTAGAAAGTTAGAGGCTTTCTTTCAGTTTGTGGGACTCCATTTCATTTCTAAAGCGCTGTACTACACATACCAACGTGATTATCTGTTCTCGGCCATTAGTGATGCTTGGAAAATTGAACAATTGTCTCTAGCAAGTACATTCGAAGGCAAACGATTCAGGCTAGCCGGCGATGGACAGTGCGATAGCCCTGGATTTTCTGCCAAGTACTGCACCTACCACTTTCAGGACATGGATAGTAAGAAAATTGTGAGTTCGGAGGTCGTGCAGGTAACACAATGTACATCGTCAGTGGCCATGGAGAAACTAGGATTTATAAAATCAGTGGAACATCTACAATCGAGGGGGATGCACATCGCCCTCATAGCCACGGATAGACACGTTTCAATTGCCAAGACAATGAGAGAGCAGTTCCCACATATTAAACATCAATTTGACGTATGGCATCTTGCTAAATCAATCAATAAGAAAATCTCGGCTGCAGGAAAAAAAAAAGGTTTTGAAAGTATTTTGCAGTGGTCACATTCTATCACCAACCATCTTTGGTGGAGCTCAAAAACTTGTGAGGGGTCAGTGGAAATACTACTTGAAAAATGGCGGTCACTGATGCACCACTGTACCAACGTTCACCGCTGGACAGCAAATGAACATTTCCACCAATGTGAACATGGCCCTTTGTCCCCAGAGGAGGCACGGAAGAAGAAGTGGTTGATTCCATCTTCACCGACACACAAAGCCATTGAGAAGATTGTTTTTGACAAAAATCTATCAAGAGATTTGAGAGGACTGACAGAATTCTATCACACAGGAGATTTGGAGGTGTTCCACAATATGTGCCTAAAGTACAGGCCAAAGCGCTTGCATTTTAGCTTTCGGGGCATGAAACATCGCACTCTACTAGCGGTCTTGGCCCATAACCGCAATGTCGGACGTGAACAATCTAGGACTAGGGGTAAAGTAAGGATGCCTCGCTACACTAAGGTGTTTTCAAAACGAAGTAAGCAATGGGTGATCAAACCAGTCTATGATGAAATGCAGTTTGACTTTGTGAAAGGCCTTATTGTTGCTGTGTTAGAGAAGCACAGATATGGAATTTTGGACGTTTCTGTACAGAGCAGTGATCCATTGCCACCAAACATTGCGACTGTGCCATGCCCACCCGATGCACAGCTGATTGTGAAGTACAAATCCCGGTTTAAATAATTGCAATACGATTGTCTTTTTGTAAATAAATGTTATTGTACAGTGTACCTGTAAACCTAACCCCTAACTTCACCATCATGGGTGGCGAACAAGCTGGGTGTCATCTTTGAATTCTCTCTATTCACCTCACATATGTGTATGTATATATTTTTCTCATGTCTCATCTCATGTAAATGTAAATGCTGCGCACTGTTAACGGAGGGGAGGCTTGCGTATTGCAAATAATAAAACAAACAATAAATCTCACTTTTAACTCAACTCCTGTGGTACTTTATACTTTCCCTGACCTTCCGCCAATAATTAAATGTCTCAATTTGGGCTGCAAAGCTCGCAGACAACGGTGACAAAATTGGGGCACTTAGAACGCGCCAGCCAAGCGGGCCGTGGCATTTGGGAGAGAAGCCAGTTCCCATTTGCACATTGAGGCGCACTACATAGACGGATTCTAAACTTCCAGTTCTCATAGATGCCTATACTACGTGATGTTGCAAATAAAGAATGCGAAGGACAGCGCCCAGATGAGGCCCACAAGTCGCACTGGAAGTATAAGGGTCTATTGTTTTTTGACCTTGAGACAGGGACCATGCCGAAAGAACTACATTTGAAGGGAGTGCGCAATAACGTAAGAGACGATAAGGCAGAAAATTCAGAAACTAGACCGAGTTTCAGTTTTAGGTCAGTATACGAAAAATCATTGTTAAGAGCACGGTCCGTTTTACAGACTGCATTACGAAGAGACACAATGGAAATTTCAAATATAATGTAAGTAAATCTTTACACGCTTTTATACCGAAATGAAGATTTAATGAATGGATGCATGAATAAATGAATGAATGAAGAGCTAGGAAAAGCAAGTAAAACTGTTCGTAGTGGGCACATGGGCATGCAGGTCCACTGGTCTCACCGATCTCGCTCCATGGCCCAGCTACTTTTCCCTGCACTACGGGACTCTCTCTGTATCCTTCAGCCCCTTCTCCCGGCATTTACCTTGCACTTGCCACCAGCTTGTCCTATTATTTAATTTGTATTCAACTAACCTTGTACAGCCCATCCCCATGCGCGATCAGAAAGACACCTGGCCTAGTAGGATCGTTGTCTGTCTGCCCTTGTTCCCCACCTGCCTCGTCACGCCTAGTAACACTTGAGTATAGGCGCGTTACAAATGCCATATCATATATCATATCATTCCTCACGCATGTAGACTGTCCTTTATCATTGTGTGTTGTCCTCGATTTATCTCGTTACTTTTCGCATTGATTTTAGAGACGAACATACTCCATTGAACTACCCTTGCAAGCAAATAGTTTCTGATCGGCCGTAATAAATAAAATGAGTAATATTAATGAAGTTCGGCTAGCGAGACTAATTATCATTTTTTTGTTTTCATAACAGGTATTTGATCCCTTACTGCCACTGCCATCTGTTTGAGACACCGGCGGATGGATTCTTCAGCAGACACCTGCAGCTTCGTGTCAACAACTGGAGCACGATCACCATATTATGGGACGATCGCCAAGGGCCCACATGCCCTTACGCTGTACTAGTGGCTAGAAGCAACATAACAACCTTTAGGCTGGACTAGTGCCTATTTGATGGAACAGCCTTGCGGTTCACCGCGCTTCCAAAGTGATTCTTTTTACGAAAATGAACACCCTGTGTACCATAAAGGAACACCGCGTGACTCAAGATGAAACGGAACAGTTATTGCGGATACAGATAAAAGAAAATAAATGGCTTCCGGAGATCATATGGCAATTGCTGAATATTCTCTAAACATTTAATGTCAAATAAATGTACTTTACCAAATGTACCGTGTTGCTGTTTCATTGTAAAGTACAGTTTCATATTCCGAATTGTGGCGCGCTGTGTTGTGAGTTGATCTGTGTTGGTTTCCGGGTTCTGTGTGGAGTCGCGCAGAAGACGACTGGGCGCGTTTGCCTACGCAGCACAGTAACGTCACGGGGAGAGGTGGGGAATATGAATGTTTTGATAATGTCAGGCTCCGAGGCGGGGGAATTGATTTAGTGCCGCAAAAGCAGGTCCGCCAGGGCGATCGGGGAAAAGATAGGATTATCAGAAAATGGCGGCTCCCTGGTGCTTGTTTTCACGTGCGTTTAATGGACGAAAACTCGGGTAAGGTCCATAGGAAAGTTTTCTAAAATCAAGCCACTTAGGCTTAAAAAAACATGGCCGACCCGTTGGGACAATAACATTTTTTACTAGACCATGCCTTTAAGTATAACATTGTCAAGAAACCAGGAGCCAAGAACAGTTGGGAGGAGCTACAAGAGCTACTGGATAAACCCACAAGAGATTGTCAGTGGAGATCAGTATAAGAAATATTTTTCAAAAGAGAGACATTTGTATATTGAAGATATATCTGGACTGAGAACCACTGAGAGAAAGCCTCAAGAGGGCAGGCAAAAGGGAAATTGACCAGAAGGTGAGAGACATTCCTTTGGCCTACTTTAGTTCATAATAGTGGTAGGGTGGTTAGAGTTAGGTCTGGACTGTGGACATTTACTTTGGACTCCCTGACGACAGACAAGAACCTTTAGTTCCTTTAGTTAGGTAATGGAATCCCTATAGCGATAGGGAGAGATAGGCTTTTTCTTTATAATTTCATTAAAAGAATATAGAAATATCCACATTGTGTCTGAATCCTTCTGCTCCGCCACAGCGCCTAGAAAGATTTGATCTACAACTCTCAGACTCAGCAAAATCCTTAGGCTTCGCCATTGACAGCAGCCTGTCCTTCCAGAAACACATAGCCAAGGAGAAGGAGCCCTGGATAGCCTGGCTCTGAATCTCTACCCTTCTAAAAATCAAACCTCTCATCCTGCTGCAAGAATTTCAGACCAGAGTGCAGGCCCTTGTGATCTCGCACATTGATGGGGGAAATGCTCTCCTGTCCGGGCTCCCAGCTGCTTAATTTGCTTCCCTAAAAGCAGTCCACCACACTGCAGTAGGTCTCATCACCGGGGCACAGACATTTTACTGCATCACCCCCATCCTATGCAAACAACATTGGCTTCCTCACCAAGCCAGGATACTGTTCAACACTGCATGTATCATCTACAAATCCGTCACGAGTAGCACACCTGTGTGTCTGTCGGCTAAGCTCCACATTTCTGGTGGCACACGCTCCTAGCGCAGCAAATCAACCAACTTGCTTTAATCGCAACCCGTCCACAAAGCGAGGACCTGCAAACAATACTTCTCTTGTCATGCACCCACCCTATGGAACTCTGTCCCAGTATTGGCTCGGAATGCCCCCACAATTCTCCAATTTCGTAAATCTCTCAAAACATGGCTCTTTCAACAACACCTGACCAAGGACTGATTGCAATGGACACAGATACTGACGCACAAACCTCACAGTACTAAACTACTGTCAAAAGATACCAGCCCAAATGCTGGCTAGCCACACTCTGTACAGTGCTCCGCTGCTCTCCAGCCAGGTCCGCACTTTAAACAATAAAATAAAAAATAAAAGAAAATAACCGTTTTAGCACATGTGCTTCGGGGTCATTTATAGATCTTACCTGGGCATTAGAGGCATCATGCAACCACCAGGCTGATTACTTACTATATTCATATAGTTTATTCCCCAATGAAATACATGAAGCACCCTAATTTTAACAGGAAGCAGCATGGATTCCATTAATAGTTTTCTATTTATATATTATACTTATATACTAGCATTAATCCCACATCTTAATATTTAAATATGGTCAATGGGGGCGACGTGGGGGAGAGGGTCAGGATTAGAACCAAGGCTGCCTGAGACTAATGCCACCAAGTTAGTTAACGGCAATGCCAGCTAAAGCATGGTGGAAACACGTGCGTAGCCCTTGTTCAAAACACATAATAAATAGATGCAACCAGTAACTGGCTGTTAAAGCGCACATTTATTTAAGATTTTTTTTTCAAAGAACCAACCCGTTTTTGTTGGTTTGGCTAGTCACATGCCTATCTTTTTGCAGTAGTAATCAGAAGGAGATGAATACAGGGTCGACCAACTACACCTCCCCACCGGGTCCTTTCCTCCCTCAGCGTGGCCATGCTGCTTTTTTAGTGATGCAGAGGAGGGACCAGCCTGGGAAGACGGGGAACAGGAATGCTGCACTCCTTTGCAGTGGCACATATGATGAGAGTAAAGCAGCATGACTACTTGGATTCCCACCTTCAACACAAGATCCTGGTAAATTGAGTGAGCAACTGGGCAAATTATTGCAAAATCGTATGTCCAGGTACACAATTATGTGTACCTGGGCATTCAATGCAACAGCTTGCAAATGGTGAGAGTACCTGGCCATATGATGGCAACTGGAATGGTGTTGCAACCTGGTCCTCGGCGCCCCGGGAGGGTGCTCTCCCAGGAATCCTGATATCTTTGGACTCGTAAAAAGGGTTCCATGTCATTTCATCGTGGGATGTTTTTTCGCTGGTTTTTTTACTGCAGGTTTTTTTACGAAACAGCTCATCAAATTTTATCTTTTTTTTATTTTTGGGGGAGTTCCCCCCCAAACCTCCATCCTCTTTAATGTTTTATCTATTCCTGAACACCCACACCCCATATATATTTTTCTATCCCCCAGTTTTTTTCGTTGAAGAAATCGCTGTAAAATAACCAGCGAAAAATATCCTGAGTGAAAGGACGTTGTATCCTAAAAAGTGCCTTACGGAGTGAAATGTAGAGGCATACATCTTCTGTTAAACCCAGCCTTACCCTTAACTCACTCTAGGGTTTGGGTTGTCCAGGCATATGCCTCCATCGGGGTAGGTGCCAGGGAACAGGGCGGTTTATCTGCACACGCTGTGTGTGAAGCAGGGGTGGACTGGCATACAGGGAACACTGGAGGTGTCCCAGTGGGCCTCTGCATCATGGGCCTCTTTTGTGTGGTTACCAATTTTATCTCCACATTTTCCTATGGGAAATGGGTTGGGATTGCTCAAAATGCATAATATGGGGCAGGCAAAGGGTGTTTGTCGTGTGGTGGAGGTTGAGCCTACGAACCTGCGGAGAAGGATTGACCTGCTGCGACTAACTTGGCAAGTTACTTCATTAGTACTGCTACACGCTAGCTGAGCAGCGCGAGGTAGATCCATATTACTGTGTGTTGGAACGGTCAGCCCACTCTCATTGTTGTTTTGTGTGCCTTAGCACCCAGCAATTAGCAATCAGCTTTCCTGCCAGGGGGTTTGTCTAATAATTTTTTCCAGCTGTGGATTTTGCAACCCTAGACTTAATTTTTTTTTTCCTGTGCCATCTGGTACAGTTATTTACTGGAAGGATCAGAAGGATTTTTATTGCATCTTCTAGAGGCAAAGGTTGTGGATCTCGGGTGTTGGTGTTTGGTCATTCCTGTACAAACTCAATGGGTAAAAGAAAAGCGGAGGGTGGGCACCCTCATAGGTGGGAGTCAAACTAAGATCTCCAGGATGTTTAAGCCGATCCAAGAGGTTAATTCCCTGATTATGGAAATCAAAGACCTTTTGGTTGATATTGACAGCCTGGATTGTGTGAAACATCCACTGAGGCTACTTTACAGACCACCAAAGCCCTGGCTCTAGCCCCTTGCTCGAACTCGAATTGTGCTTCCTGCTCAAATGAAGCTGACTGGATTATTACTATGTGTGACCCAGAGCTAGAAAAAGCTCTAATTAAAATCAGGGCAAGCCTGCTCACTCGAGTGGAGAAAATAGATAGTTTGTCTCCCTTCCAAACTCTTATTCAGGTGCAGGAGGCGGGGAGAAACTTTACTTTTCCAGTTAATCCTGTGGGCGCAGTGTCCGGGTCTGATGGCCTCAGCATTCTTGAAATTGACTCGTAGAATGTCAGATCTGTAGACTTATTAAGCCCATGGGAGCCAGGGATTTTGCAATTTGAACACCTGACACCTGTAATCATCGCAACGATGCAAAGTGTAACCAATCAACGGAAAAGCCTTGAGTGCTCAAACTCAATCCTCTGTTGTTCTTTTGAACCGTTTTGACTGCCTTGCTGAGAGTCCTTGTTTTGTTTTGACTACAGGTAATGTCAACACAGTAAATTCTCGAACAGTGAGACCTCCATGGAAGGTTTTTACCCGCAGGAAATAGAGGAATACCCAATGGATTCTACCCCCTGGGAAAAAGCGGCAGGGTACTATTTTTTCATTCAGAGGAAAATCGTTTTTTGACATGGCTAGCCAGACCAGCATTCACATGGAAAACTGCAATTTACTTTCAAGGGTCGAAGCTATGCTTTCTGATTTCAAGGTGTTTATTTCACACAAAATTGATTGTTGGCGGAAGGAGTTGGCTGAAACCCTTAAGGAAGTTAAGGCGAGGCTGTCATCTTCGAGCCTTAGCTCCGTAGTGACGGCAGTGTCTAGGTTTACAGGTCCCCTTTCAAATAATATTTCAACCTCAAAGGCTAATTGTTGAATTAATTTCCAAAGTCCTGTGTTAATCTTCCAAGTACTGAGGGGAGGGGAGGGTAGGGGGCATCCGTCATGCATTCGAAGCACTCTAGTTGGCGTTGGCCAAGATCCTATCTCTGTGCACCCACCAACAGCATGGCTGTCAGGTCCTAACCTGACGCCATTGGGGAAAGTAAGAGGTGTTGCAGTAGCAAGTAGAAATCATCCATGGAGGTGGGTAATCCCCTGAACCACACGGCTTACATGGTAAATGTCCCTGGGTTACCAAGTGGTGTTTTAAACTCCCAAGAATCTGTGAAAAATAAATGTATTTATTGGATTCGACAGACCAAAGTTTGCCTTTCAATCATCAGAGATGAAATTGTGATGTGTTCGCAGAGCGCATTTCCAAATTCCACCCTTGATTTTATCAAAATAGTATTCTCCTCAAGGTTTTTAGTGGATGGACTTTTAGCCATCCATTTTAGATGTTATCAAAATGAAAAAGTCACAATCTCTAAAAGATCTCCCGAGTTCTTCCAATCCTTGTGTTCAGTCCCCAGCAGCTCCATTGAGATCATTTACGGATCTACATTATCCCAGGGGTCATCTAATTTGGTCTGGGATCTTTAAGAAATACACCAAGGCAAGCTGGGTTATTGATGACATTGGTATGATGCTGCATACCGCTCAGCAAAAAAGCTATTGGTGGAGTGGATAGGCCGAAACTGCATGTACACAGAGCCAATTACAAAAGGCTGGTTTTATTCAAAAGGAATTTGCTGCAGAAAGATGGGATGTTTTCTTGGAAGGGTGCTCAGTTCAGGGGACACTCGGCTCTTCTGGAAACTGGTTGCTGTTAGAGATTGTAATGTTGATCCATCCTGCCTGTGCTGTATTATTGGGAATAACTGGAGATCTTATTTTGCAGGGCTGTATCATGATACCTCTTGTCTTTTCTCTCTATGTGTACCTTGCTAATCCTTCCTGGCTGTGACCCTTTGATTACAACTATTAAGGAGGTGGGGGGCGTGGCTAGGAAGCCATGTGAAAGGACGTGTCTGTACGGGGGCTCCCGAAGATCCGCACATTATCCGACTGAAAACAGTGCAAGGACCGATGCAATTTTGCTGAGACCGATATGACTGCGCGCATGAATCTCAGGTGAACGTGAGGTTATGTTTCGACACGGGCCTGCACCGTGAGAGCGCAACAAAAAGTTAAAAGAAGATCTGGAGGCGAGAGTGCGTTGAACGAGAAAATGGCCGCCGCCGCCGCCGAACGAAGGAACAAAGGGGTGCTTGATCTGGGCGCCTGTCGGTCGCACTGGAGCATGGTGATGGTGTAGGTGCATGACGCGGGTGCATCGAGGTCATTAAGGACACCCAGTCCTGCGAGGCCGACGGCGTGGACCTGGGAAGGGAGCAGGGCCTGATCGAAGATACTTTATACCCGGATCGTGCGGTGTGACCGGGAACTGTGCCCCGGGCCCTTTGTGGCCTAAAGTGGACCTCAGAGGGTGAGACGCGACCTGGCCTAGCTAGGTAAACAGACAAGATGGCCGGGGGTGCCGGAGGACAGAGGAACTTAGTGTCAGAGAAGTGGTGATAACAACGGGGCACCCGCAGGGCGCACTGTGAAACTCTGCCCCAGATCCGAGCGGGGATTGAAGGACGTGAGACATGTCTAACAAGCCCCTGAGAGCGAAGACCAAACAGCACACGCTCGACGAATACGCTAAAACGCCTCCCGGCCCAGACGGAGCCAAAAGCAAGGACAAAACGCAAGCCAAGGAAATGGCCGCCGGGGGTGCGAACCACGAGGTCCTCGCTGCGATCGCAGACCTGAAAGCGACCTGGGAGACCAAGCTCCAGCTCGCTGTGGCTGAACTGAAGACCGCAATGGAACTCCAGGTCGGGGCAGTACAGGAGGACGTGAACCTCCTAAGGCAGGAGGTGCGTACCCTGGCAGAGCGTACAGAGACTTTGGAGAAAGAATTGGGCCCTACCGCGGCGGACTGCGCTGTGCATAAGCGTGAACTCCATGCCCTGGTGCAACGCGTGGGCAACTTGGAGAGTAGGGCGGAGGAGGCAGAAGGGCGCGCCCGGAGGAACAACATTCGCATCGTAGGCCTGCCGGAGGGAACTGAGGGCCATAATCCAACGGAATTTATTGAAAACATGCTACTGCAGGAGATCACGGGAGGCACCCTGTCGCAGGGTTTTGCGGTTGAGAGAGCGCACAGGGCCTTAACTAGGAAGCCACCACCGGGAAACCCGCCCAGGCCAGTGATAGCTAAGATCCTTAATTACCGGGACCGAGAAAGGATCCTTGAACACTTCCGCAAGGGAGGCACAATACGACGAGGAGCGGCGAATATAACGGCCTATCCCGACTACACCCTGCAGGTACAGCGCAGTCGTATGAACTTCGGAACGGTGAAGAGGAGATTGCAGGAAGCGGGGCTTAAATACATGTTGCTCTATCCGGCCAAACTGAAGGTCTTCTTTCAGAGCAAGCTACTGTTCTTTGTCACCCCGGAGGATGCTATGGAGTGGTTGGATGCACACAACTGCCCTCAGGAGTCAGATGTTCAGACGGCCGGTGGAAAATAAAGGACGAGATAAGTAACGCTGTAGGCCCGGTCGGGCCATGAACATTGGGACTAGATTATAGTCACTGAACTCGCTTGAGAACATGCGCGCGTCAGGGGTTATGAAACGTGGTCCTTGCGCGGACATGGTTGCGAAGTTGTGGAGCCACCTGAAGCCACCCTTCACACCCCCTTTTTGTGTTTAGTTTAGTCACTGTTAGTAGGGTGACACCCTGTCGGGTTCTCTATTTGGGTTTCCAAGGAGGACCGAACACAGGGATGCCTGAGATCCAGGGATGGAGCTGGGCAGTGGTTGGGGGTAGGGGTTTGGGGGGGAGTTTTAGTTTTTGTATGAGCCTGAGGGTGGAACCGGGAGTGGGTGTTCGCAAAGTGGGGAGGGATTGCCTTGGATGGGGGGAGGAAACTACTGATAGGCCATGGGAGACCTTAGGATACTAACGTGGAACGTTAGGGGGCTTAACAGTTACCTCAAGCGAAATAAAGTCATGTTGTATCTCAAGAGGCAGAAGATAGACGTAGCCCTGCTACAGGAGACACATCTAAAGCGAGAGAAACTGGAGCTGGTAGGGAGGAAGTGGAAGGGAACAGTGGTAGGATCAACGTACTCCGCCTATGCCAGAGGAGTGCTGGTGTGGGTGGCGCCACACGTCCCATTCAAGCTAATTGAGGAGGTTGTGGAGGAGGATGGGAGGTTGGTTATGGTGAGGGGGCTGGTAGAGAACAAAGTAGTGTGCATTGTAAATACATACGCGCCTAACCAGGAAACGGCGACATATTTTAGGACGCTGTGCACCAAGCTCAGCGTTGGGATGGGGGGCACGGTGATATGGGGTGGTGACTTTAATTGCGTGTTGAACCCCAAGGAGGATAGGTCGGATGACAAGATGGCTGGGCCCGGTCCGGCGGCTAGGGTATTGCAGACGCTGCTGGCGGATTTTGGCCTAGTTGATGTGTGGAGAGCGAAACACCCGAGCGCGAGACAATACTCGCACTATTCGGCTCCGCATCTACTGCACACGAGGCTTGACTACTTTTTCACCACGCCAGACATAGTCGCGGAGTGCGACCATATAGAATACAGGGCGAGGGTCCTCTCTGACCACTCACCCCTGGTCATGCGATGGCAACTGTATCCCCCACGAGCGCGTATACCAACATGGCGCCTAAGGGCGGAGGCGCTCAAAGACCCCGCCTTCAGAGAGGATATCAGGGAAGAGATAATTGCTTATTTTGAGGTGAATAAAGGGAGCGTTAAGTCGGCTGGCACCTTATGGGAGGCCTTTAAGGTCGTAATGCGAGGGATCGCCATTGCAAAGTCTAAGGGATTGATGGGGGGAGTCCTGGCGGATTTGCATAGAGCTGAGACCGCGCTGGAGGAGGAGCTGAAAGGTGGTGGGACAGATGCAGAGGCGGTCTCTAAATTGCAACAAGAGTGTGCGGAACATTGGGACAGGCTCTGTAATTTGAATTATAGAAAGTATACTGAGAGACTGCATGCGGGGGGAGATAAAACGGGCCGACTCTTAGCTTGGCTGTACAAGAGTGAGACCCCACGATCCCCGATCAGAATGGTAACCAATGAAAAGGGGGAGGAGGTAGACACCCAAGAAGGCGTGAACAGGGCCTTCGTGGAATACTATAAGGTCCTATACGAAGATTGCGAGGGGGGCAGCCAGGAGGAGATAGACGAAGTGCTGGAAGATGTAGGCTTGCCCAAGGTCAGCGACGAGGAGCGAGAGGAGCTGGATGCTCCGATCACCCTGGAAGAGCTGAAGGAGATTGTGAGACAGTTGCCCACTAGTAAGACCCCAGGGGCAGATGGGTTCCCCAGTGAATTTTATAAAGTTTATGCAGAGGAAGTGCTCCCGCCCATGTTGGAAATGCTCAACGAAGCGTACGAGATGGGATGGTTGCCGGAGTCACTTAGGGAGGCGATTATAATACCGCTCCCCAAGCCAAATAAACCGGGACATGATTGTGGCTCCTACAGGCCCCTGTCGATGTTGAACCAAGATAGTAAGATCCTGACAGCTGTCCTGGCTACTAGAATGCGTAGAGTGATCGGCAAGTTGATCCACCCTGACCAGACGGGCTATGTCCCTAATAGGAACATCACTCACAACCACAGGCGCCTCCACAGGGTGGTCGAGTGGGGTGGTGGTGAGGACGGCGAAATGGCGATAGTAGCATTGGACGCGGTTAAGGCGTTCGACTCTGTTCGATGGCCTTGGCTGCTAGCGGCTCTGAAAGGGTACGGGATGGGACCAGGTTATGTTAGGTGGGCCGAGATGTTATACAGTGCACCACTGGCCAGGGTCCGTACGGGCGCAGTGGTGTCAGAGAGATGGCAGTTGGGCAGAGGCACTAGGCAAGGGTGTCCTTGGTCCCCTATGTTGTACATCCTGGCCCTAGAACCCTTGGCGATTTACCTCCGGCAGCAATATGACCCGGTCGGCATCGAGGTGGGAGGAGAGTGTCACCTTATATCCCTGTATGCGGATGATATGCTGTTATACCTAAGATACCCAGAAGAAAATTTGCAGTATGTCTTAGAGGTGATGGGGAGGTACGCCTGGTTGTCCGGTATAGCGGTAAACCCTCAGAAATCCACTCTATTTCCGCTGGGGGGCTATGTGGGGACTCCAGTGGAGAGGTTGCCAGTGTTGCAGATCCCGTGGGCGACGAGATCCTTTAGATACTTGGGGATTGATGTGTATCATACGACCGTGGAAGAGCACAAGTATAACACTGAACTTGCTGTGGGGAAGATCGAGAAATGTATGAGGTTCTGGGAAAGATTGCCACTAGCGATGATGGGCCGAGGAGCCATGCTTAAAATGGTGGTGCTGCCCAGGCTTCTGCATTATTTTAACAACATCCCCTACATGATTCCTAAGAAGTTTTTTGTGAGGCTACACAGTGTTTGCAGAGAATTCCTGTGGCACGGCATGCGCAACAGAGTCGCACTGTGGAAGCTGCAGAACTTCTATGAGAAGGGCGGAATCAAGCTGCCGAACTTTGAGGCATATTATGTAGCAGCGCAGCTACAATATGTGTCCAGGTGGCTCTCTGATGAAGAGACCCCTGAACACAGGCTGTTTGGGAGGGATTGCTCCCCTTTTTACTTGCGAGAGGTGGTCTGGGTGGCTAATGCATGCATGAGGGAGCGGCCTAGTATGCTAGCTTTGGGACGGAACATGTGGAAACGGGCCTGCCGGATGATGGGCAACCCTCTGCCGTGTGTATTGCAGTTCCCATTGGTCGCACTGGCGAGGGGAGATGGGCAGCTCAGGGCAACCATTCGGATATACTGGGAGTCAGTGGGGTTGGTCACCATGGGAGATATTTGGCAGGATGGGACCATCTTGGAGTTCGAAGAATTAGAGGCAGGGTCGGGACTGCACAGGGGTCAATATATGACATATCACAGGATAGTGCAGGAGATCCGGAATAGGTGGCCCGAAACTACCCTGGCCGATGAACCGGATGCCCCGGTGGAGATACTATATGACACATCGGAGGGCGGGCACGAGGTCTCTAGGTTGTATGAGATGTTGATGATGAAGGCTGGGAGCGATTTAGGGCACTTGAGACTGGAATGGGAAACGGAGATGGGGGCCCCGATGACAGATGGGTTGTGGGAGCGAGCCCTTGGGTATCATAAAAAAGTATCGAGAAATGCCAGGTTCAAGCAAATACGCTTTATATAACGCACAGAGCATACCTGACCCCTTTGAGAATATCCAAATTTCGGGGTGTTGGACGCCAGGCGTGCCCCAAGTGCGACGAGGAGAATGCAGACATGATACACATGTTTTGGGCGTGCCCAGTAATTGCAAGCTATTGGGGCGAAGTGGCGCAGAAGCTGGCAGGAAAGGGTGTCACACTCAAAGTGGATTCAGCTTGGGCCTGCTTACTGGGGGGATATCCCAGAGCGCGTAAACTTAGACATGTCGATAAATTGAAAGATCTGGCTTATGTGCTTGCTAAACGTAGGATTGCCATGGGTTGGAAGGAGTGTCATAAACCACGAACGGAGGTCTGGTGGAGGGATCTCCAAAAATGGGCGGAGGCCGAGACGGCTGTGTGGCGAGATGCCAGTATCGCAGGGGAGGACGAGGAAATGTGCTCTCTTGCGGCATGGAAACTGTTGATAGCTGAACTGTTTGGAACGGGGTCAGCTTCAATTGACTCTGAGAGTGCTGACGCCCCCTCGCCCACAGCGGACACCAATGGCGAACACCATACAGGCTCATAGGGGGGAGGGATGGGGATTGCAGTGTTGTTTGTTGTTAAACGTGTTTATCTATGTTCAAGTTGTAATGTTGTGTGGTTTATATATATAAAATAAAATATATTTAAAAAAAAAAAACTATTAAGGAGGTCAGTGAAGCTTTGGGCTCCCAGAAGAATTGGAAAGCCACTGGTCCGCACGAAAAATCATCAGATTTGTTTAAGGACGAGACATCTATATTGGCACCTGTTTTAAGCAAGCTTTTTAACGTGATCCTTGCCCAAGGAGTTATTCCCGAATCATGGCATAAAGCTGTGATTGTCCCAATCGATAAAAAAGGTGGTTGAGATATCCCCTCCAACTCTAGAGCAATCTCGCTTTTAGACGGTACTGGTAAATTGTTTCGGCAAGGTTATTTTTAATCATCTGCAAGTATGGGTGGATGAACACAAAACAAAACCTCCAGGCAGGCTTTAGGAAGAATAGAGGAACGCTAGGTCAGTGCACCGTTGTTTTTTTAATAATCCAAAAGTATACGGCCTTATGAAGAATGAACTTGTATGTGGTGTTTTTAGACTAAAAACTGATTTTGACTGCATTTCAAGAGCTTGTTTGTGGCAGATTCTATTAGCCCATAAGATCCCTCACAGTCCGGTCTCAATTATTATACAACAATATTCTGATACTAATGCTTGTGTGCGCTATGATCCAAGCGGTGAGAGGACAACACAGTTCCCAGTAGACAAGGGAGTGAGACAGGGCTGCATCTTGGCTCCACTCCTTTTTAATTTATATACAGTAGAGATAATCGATGCTCTTTTAAAATATTATCAGGATTGTCCCAAAATTTCGGCTGTTAAATACCCCACCCTCTTTTATGCGGACGATGCTGTTTTGATCGCAACTACTCCCCAGGGGCTAGAAAAGGCTCTATCTTCTTGGCTCAATATAAAGAGCTTAATTTACATTTGAACACTAGTAAAACCAAGTCGATGGTGTTCACTCCCCACTATTCAAAACACAAGCTAATTTGCCATGCAGTGGAAGGCGTCCCCATTGAGCAGGTGAATAACTTTGATCAATGTTCCAGAAATGTCTAGGCTGGGAGGCCCAGATAGGAAACCCATTGATTAATTTGGAGTAGCTAAGTGCAGCCATCAAGTCTTATTTTTTTCCACCATGGAAGTGGCTTTATTTCTCCTGTGCTCGAACTCTATGCTAACCAGGTCCTACCAGCTGTTTTGTGTGGGTCAAACTTTGGGTGTATGCTAATGTGGGTCAATTGAACATTATAAAGAGTACGTTTTTAAAGCAACTGTTGCTGCTCCCTCTGAACGCCACTACGGCTGTGACCCATGTGGAGCTTGATACCATCCCTATGAGTACACAGATTATGGTTAGACCTATCTTTTTCTGGGTTAAAGTTTGGCATCAACCTGGTTTGGAGGAGTGTTGAGATGCAATGCTGCACCTGATGTCTACAGATGCCGATAAAAGTCTCAAATGGTTCACACACATTAAAAATACTATTTATGATTTGGATATGGGCGAGCTGTGGGTTAACCCAAAGGGCAGTTGTCATGCAACTCAGTGAGAATTAAAATTGACTGCTAAATTGAGTGCACAAGCGCAAACTGAGATAGATACTGCGAAGGGCAAACTCGGATCGGCTACCTTATGTACAACAACAATCTCTGTTTTAAATCCTACTTGGATATTATGTCGCCCTCTTACGAGAGATCACTATATATTCGTTTTAGATTGGGTATTCTGCCGGTTGCTACCTTTACACAATCCTGGAGCAGCTTTGGATCTGACATTTGCTCTTGTGTGGGCTAGCAAAAGAAACCGTGATTAATTTTATTTTGATCCGTCATAGTCTCCTGAGTTTAAGACATATATATTTAAGACCGACCCTTAGAGATGGTGGGATACGTGCTACAAACCTAGCCATGACTTTCCTACTTCAATGTCCGCTTCCACGTGTGGTTTTTGCTATTGCACGATACAGTCATAGGGCGTGGCTGCTAACAAAAAAAAATGAAATGGTGTTTATGTGCCACGGCGGGGGTTCAAGACTGCGAGTGTTCTCTCATTGCTTCTACTTTGATTTATCTTGGATTGTGATTGTATCTTATTGTTTTATTTTTGTCAAGCTTAAATACTTTTATGAATGCCTAATTTTACCAGTTTTAAAATGTAACCATGAAGTTTTGTGCAACGTCTTTCTATTCAGTACTGTAATTGTATGTTGCATTTATGGGTATGTGCCGAATAAAGCTCTGTGCATGCATTCTTTCCAAGGCCTCTTTTGTTTCCCAGTCCACACCTAGAGCGAAGGAGGAAAATTGACAGTCAGGAACCCCTCTGCCCTAGTTCGTGGTTTACCGCTTGCGCCTGCCCCCCTCCCCCCCTGGTTTACCGCTTGCGCCTGCCCCCCCCTCCCCTGCCGCTGCGCCCCCCTCCCCCCCTCTCTCTTTCAATCCTCTCCCATCGCTTTCTTATTTTTCAGTATAGCAGTCTGAACGGGCCTCGATGAAATTTGCTGCTGGAAAAGAAACATATACCTTCTACATAAATGGCTATACCTTCTACATAAATGGCGTGCACACGAAAAAGATGTACAATTGTGCGAGTTCACGCGCATATGGTGCCAAAGCCTTGCAAATGGTGTGTGTACCGGGGCACATGATTGCACGTGTATTGTATATTATTATTATTGCAATTTGATTATCCTTCAGCAAAGTCTATCTGTGCCTTCTTGCTACGGTGGGACCAGAGGTGGACTGGCCACGCCCCTGAGGTACTGGGGAGATAATTTAATTAGCCAGTGCCTCCAAAAGGTCACAAAGGGCTGGGGCAGGGCTTGCATGCCATGAGTGTTGTCCTACAGTTTACCTTATATGCTGGTGCACAGGTCCTATGGCATGATATGGCTACTGTGTTGTTCTTCACCCGGAAACTCCCCCCCCTCCTCACGGAATGCTCTTACTCGAGGCGAATGCGCGGCACCAGTATTATTAATACGTGTAGGGAACTGCTTCATAGTAAACCTGGCCCTATTTCCAGAGGGCAGGCTCTAAATGCATGGATTCCACCTGTTGAGGGCAGAGGAAAGAATCTCCCTGGTCTAAATTAGGCCGGATGCTTTTCCCTACTGCAACAGTGGATGGAAAATGATTTATAAATACGCGCGCCATTCTCGTCAGGTGGAAAGGAGCCAGCCGTGGGCCTTGTGTTTAGGCAGATGGCGGCTGCCAGCCAGTCCAGCAGCTAATCCGGGCACCGAACGCTGCGGGCAGCTGATACCTGGAATGAGTGGCTTCGATTTTCCGCCGTAGTGGGCCAGGCCAGCGTCGCGTGTGAGCTGCGCGCGCACCTCCTCGCCTCATACAACCTTTTCTTCGTCAGTGGAACTCGGCCAGCATTTACTCGGGTTGCAAGAAATCTCTGCGGGACGCCAAATCACCATGATACTTCAGATTCAAATGCTCGAGATGGAATCACCTCACAAAAAGAGTCACGAAAAAACACCTGCTGCTTCCTCCATGCCCCCAAATGCAATGTGCGGAATTCCATATGGTCTCATTCGCGCCCCCAAACCGCCCACCCCAGCTCCAGTCTACTGTTTTGGTAACATTAGTGGCAGATGGCATTTTAACAAATAACAATAAAAATAAAACTGCAGTTTAATTACAGATGCAGGAAACTCCTCATCTGTTCACCAACAGAAGTGACTTCATAGAAAAGGAAATTGCAAGGAGCATCATCAGTCTGATTCTTGGAGGCACCACGGAAGCCTACTTTAGAATAAATTGCCGTAATTAAGCCCAGTGGCAAATAACGTTGTGGTGCAAATGACCTAAATTGCATTATTATTATTATATATGGAGCAACTCGATCGTCATTCATTTTTTTTTTATAATAGCATGATAAATTAACATAAACTATGAAGTGAATCAGATCACATGTTAAGCTGCAAATAAGACAAAGAGCGATTTAGTGATTTGCCCAGGATCACACTTTGGTTAAATGGTGAAACAGGGTTGTGGACAATTTAAGCAACTGAGCAAATCTTACCAGGTTTAGTTGATATAGATATTTATTAAGGTCTTGCTTTGCATTCCATGTACTTAAATAATACTTAATTTATAGCAATGCCTTGGAAGCAAACCACATTACATAATAAACTAAACTTTCATAGTAAACTAACTATATGCCATATACATTGTCATAGAAATATGTTGAGCAATAATATTGCTTTAGTTTTCTTCTCCCCGTCCTGCATGCAAAGTCACAATAGCATTTAATGTGAGCCTAACAAACCCCCCTTGGGTTTTAAAGCCATAGTCGTTATTTTAGAAAGCATGCAACATTATGCACTCTTCTCACTTCTGATACCTCCCTCCCATTCGCATTTCTAAAGGGACAAAAGTCCCTGCTAGCAGTCCCCCCTCATCAGTGCCTAATGGCTCACAGTGTAATGCTCTGTTGACACAGAGTAACATGAGAGCCCCTCTGCAGCCCGGAGCTCCTTGAGATATTGTCCTGGCAGCGGGACACCTCTCCCGTTCAGAAAGGGTAAGGTGTCCTGCTGCCAGGACAATGAGCGTGCTGAGCAGGAATTGCTCGCCACTCATTACCCTGCCAGTGGGACACCATTCCCGTTGGGCACCCTCATTGAGGTCCCGAAACGGGAGAGGGGTTCAACTGACAAATGTCCCGGTCTGGCTCTCGAAAGCGCCACAGGAGGGGCAGTTTACCCCGCTCACCGCCGCTCAGTACGCCACTGCCTCTTGGACTGCTTGAGGCTGGAAAAAATGGCAGTAAATCCGTTATGTGATTTTATTTTACCACTCCTGCCGTACTCGTAATGTGGCCTTATGTCTTTGTTTCACTGCATGGTATCCATCATTATTAATCATTTTTGTAAAGGTTTATAATAAACCTTAAATACATTAAAAAATGGTATCCATCATTTATCTGGTGAAGGTTAATAAGTACAAATTCCGATGCCAAAACTTCCAGTAGAGCAGCACTTCTTATGTTGTAAATGCGCAGCTCGAATGTGCATCTTCCTGTTCATGTGGTGGATGTGGTGTAGATTTTGTTTCCAGGTCTTCGATTAGAACAGATCACTGTGTTTTGGAAGTTGTAATGAGGAAAGATTTCATACAAATTATGCTTCAGTATCCTCTGTAAGACCAGCTACGCAGATTGTGGGAGTGTATTGGAATTTCATCTGTGCTGGTGTACTGCCCCTGAGCTTTTTTGATTTTGGTGACCAAAATGACGCTGGTAATTCTACCTCCGAAAATAAACTCTGATAATCAGTCACATTTGAAAATGGTCCATGCTGTAAAGTACAGTGCAAACATGTAACTCAGCGGAGCGGTCTATTGACCCCTCTCATCAGCTGCATGGTACGTTGGTAACATAGCAGTTACAGAGTAACATGCACATCTTGCAAACAGCCTGATGGAACCCAAAGTTCTATTAGCAAAGGTCTGTCTTTAACTGTGGACAGCCCTGGACCAAAATATATAATTGAGTGCTCCCAGGGCCTGTTGGCAGAGTAATATCGAAATGTAAGGCATGTCTAGTTTTCACATGGTGGCTTCTGGGTATCTACAATGCTGGCTAAAATCTAGTGTAGTCATTTTGTCAGGTTGGTTTCTAGTGACTCGTCTCCCATGTCAGAGTTTGTGTATACATCTACCTGGGCCTCAATTTCACCCAAAACAGACCATTTGGGCTCAGTCCCTGGAAAGCCTTTGTTCTCTCTGGGAAAGACCTGTCACCTTCCAAGAGGACAGTATTTGCCTTCAGTAGCCAGGAAGAGTCCCTGTGATTCAAACAGCAGGTTCTGACAACTAGATGGAAGTCATCCCAGGCTGGTTATTACTAGAGACTCTTTGATACATCACAGACAGGAGAGAGGGTGGAGTTAAAGTAGCTAGGATACCTGTACTAGTCCAGGGAAAGGTCCCAAGAGCTCACACGTTTCCTGTGTTCCTTCCCACTTCCTGCATACAAAGCACTCTGGAACTGACCTCGCCAGGAAAATAAGCGGATCACAGTAGCAAGAATTGAACCCTTACATAGATGTTGGAATGGACAAATCCGCCGTGACAAATTGACTATATAAGGGTTTAAGAGCCGCCCTTTCGGAAATCATCTTTGGATTTCAGAAGAAGAAAGATTTCACCTGCACCTCCATCGGGGTATAGTATGCACAAAGTCCTCTACCATAGAGGTGAAGATAAAGGTTCCAAGAAGGCAGAAAGACCATCCCTCACCAATTCCAGGTAAACATTTGGGGTGAACTGTTGTGTGGACAAGGTCTATTTGCTTCATGAACACTGGAATCAGGATCCAACTTACTGGAGGTGACAGCACTGCAAGTGATCTCTGGTAACCTTCTTTTTTTTTATTTTTTTTTTATTGGGTTATATTACAACCCTTTAAAAAAAAAAGAAACGAAACAAAAGCAAGCCAAGCCAGAGTTTCTACAATCATATCAAATCAGTAGCATCCCTCATCTCAACATCTGTTCCCCATGACATGGCCTCTGGTGCGCACATCCGGACGTCCCAGCGATCAGATCACCGTGACGTCGTGTAGATGAACTTTTATGACACGGAGGAAAGAGACCAGGGCATATAGCACCACTCTGTTTGACCCATCAAACAGGGCTTTCCACCAGTCATCACGGGTGAGGAACTGATAATTCATTGTTATTGGGCTAAAGATGTTAACTCTTTTGGTCTCAAACTCGGGGCACATTAGGATTAGATGTTTAAGCGTTTCCTTCGAGGTGGAACAGAAACGACAAGTAAGGTCTAGGTCCGGAGATTGTGTCCAGTAGCAGAGGCGTTCTTTTGTTGTCATAACATTCAACCTAAAGTGAAGGTAAAGGGCCCGAGCCCACTGGTCCGGAAAACAAGCTAAGTATGATGGTACACATCCATATGCTCTTGCCTCGGCCGGCACTTCAAGCATGGACCTAGAGTTGGCTCGTTTATCGCAGGTCTGGATCCAATCATTTCTCCAAATCTTAAATTTCGCGGCATCTGGATTTTCGAGCAGCAGTTGCATCGTAATATCATACGTGCTAAGCACATCATGGCATAGCTTGTTCCATTGAAATGCTTTTGTAGGGGCCTTGGCAGACTGTAGGTTGTGTAAAATGTCCAACTGGGGCAATGTGGTATTTGCGTTTAATTTTCTGAAGACGCTTAGAAGGTTCCAAGCAACTCTCGCTTGCATAGATATGTATCCAAGTTCATATCTGATACACACTGTAGCGGTGCCTTTGGGAAGATGGAGAACCCTCGACCAGAAGATATTTTCTAAGGAATTCCACACTTCCGGCCCACACCCGAAAGCGTTTTCGCCAGCATATATAAGAGACGGTACCACCTTCTGCTGGAAAAAAGTTAGCATCGGTCTTAAACTAAATTTTCCAAATTTTTTATTGATTAAGACTGCTTGGCATGCCAATTGGCGGCATTTTTTCTTGGCTGAATCAACCCAGGGGGCGTCGTTTCTGCTAGCACTTAGCTGCATTCCTAGGTATCTAGTGTCAAGCACTCGCCCAATGGGTTCTTTGTTCACATACCATTTGAATTTCTGCCGAATCAAATTAGATCCTTGAAGTCTTTCAAGGACCATGACTTCGCATTTCCCCCTATTGATAACCAGCCCATTATCTGTTAAATATTTTTCCACGGCATTCAGTTTACGCTGTAGACCTATAGGAGTTGAGTCTATCAGAATGATGTCATCTGCATAGACTAAATAGTCCACATGGGAGCCATGGAGTTTTGGCGGGAAAGTGCAAAGACCATGGAATACATCCTTGATATCGGATATGAACAAGTTGAATATGATTGCCGCAAGTGGGCACCCTTGCTTGACACCTCGAAAGGTGTCAATAGGTGAAGAAAGGTTACCTTTTTGATCTAGACGAACTCTGATGGTCGTATTTGTGTGGAGTTCATAAATGGCGGCCAGCAGACTTGCAGGGCAGTTCCATTTGGTCAATTTAGACCAAAGCAGTTCTCTATTAATACTGTCGAACGCTTGGGACAAGTCCACGAAGGCAAGATAGATCTTGCAGTTAGATCGTAAAGCTTCCATTTTCAATAGGTTTAGTATTAAAAGGTTAATACCACAACCCAAACCTTTTACCATCTGGTTGCAGTTTGTTGACCATTCCATCAGTTTTTGTTGGAGGAGAGTAGCATAGACCTTGCCCAGTACATCAAGTAGAGCAATTGGTCTATAATTCTTTGGATCGCGACGGTCGCCTTTTTTGAAAATGGGTATAATCACTGCTGATTTCCAAGACGTGGGAGTCTTGCAGTTATTGACAATCCTTTTGAACAATAGCTCACAAAAGGTGGTCCATATTTCAGGTTGAAGCTTGAGCGTAAAGTTCGTTAGGCCATCAGGACCGGGGGCTCTTGAGTTGTGCAGGTTCTTAATGACTCTCAGTATATCCTCATGGTCGAAGACCAAGTCCCAATGTGACAGTGCAGGAGGCCTCCAAGCAGCGGCCTCATTGTTGTTGCAAAAGAGGTTTGCATAGAAGGATACCCACTCGGCCTCAGAGACCAAGTTAGCCTGGAGGGCATGTTGAGGAGCAAGGTTGTCATTTATCAGTCTCCAGTATTCAGCGGCATTTGAACTCTTCATTTTTGAAAACATTAGCTCTGCATCGTTCTGCAGCATGATACATTTGTGAGACTTAAGCCAGTTCTTATAGCCTTGTTTAAATTTTCTGACAAGTCCGTAGGCAACACTAGATATTTGTTTGCGGGCCGATCTTATCTGCCAGCGTAAAAGACGTTTCCGTTTTTGCACCTCAAGATCGAATTTGTGTTTCAATGAGAACAGACTGTTGCCTACGTGGGTCCTGCATTCACGATATTGGGTTAGAAGATAGCCATATTCCGTGGATTCAGAGGTCTGGAAACGCCTCAAGATATTTATTGTCTCCGAACAATCTAGATTTAAACGAATCCTACCAGTTCCTGTTCTGATAGGAAAGGCCCAGAGATCTCGAGAGTTTTCAACCGTTTCCGTGAATGTCAGGACCACCATGTCGTGATCGCTATGCTGCATTGTTTGGACAGACAGACTAGTCGTTCTCATGTGAATTCTACTGGATACAAAAATGTAATCCAAGGTGGAATAGAGTTCGCCTCGACACCAAGTAGGAGCAGGAATATCACCCAAAGTTTGACCATTCAACATCATTAGATCACGTATCTCCATTTCTAGACACCATTGGGTTACTGGATGAAGTTCTAGGTTGTTTACAATCTTCTTGTGACCTGATTCATTCGGATGATCAAAGCAGTCAATGTTGAGGTCTCCACAGACAATCAGCTCGTATAGGGGGCCAGCTTCCATATACTCGTCCAAGGACTTCGTAACTTCATCTATGAAGTTTTTGGTTCCGCTAACCGCATGGTTCCAATAAAGGTTGAAAATGCAGATGGTAGTCGAAGCTCTAGCAGGTGTGCTTCCCACCCCGATCGTAGTTACCTGGATGTATGGAGAGATGTCAATAGAATTCAGAATCCGAAGACCTGAGTTGATCCTGGCAGCTACGAGGAGGCCTGCCATCGGTCTCCCCCTAGTCTGTTTGAGGGCCGGTGTAAAGGCAATTTCAAACCCTTCCAAAATGGGTTTTTCACTTAGCCATGTCTCTTGTAGGCAAATAAGGTCCAAGTCTTCGGCCCAGGTGGTGTTAAACAGGTGGCTGAAGCCTCTTGTGTTCCAGGAACCCAAAGTGAGGGTTTTTTTGTTGTTAAGCTGTCTGGGGGCCTGGCTTTAACAAGGCATGGTATTGTTTAGGGTTTCAGCAACCCAGGCCCAGTCGTTCCCTTGCACCATAGATGATGTGTCCGACACGGGCCGGTCTTCAGTCGGATATGCTTGGCTGACACCTTGGATTGTAATCTTGATGTTGTTTTGGCTAGATGTCTCATTCATCGGCTTCCAAGTCTTCTGTACCGGGGAGAGTGATCTTGAATGAAAAGCTGCAGTATCCTGCTCGCTTGAGCGCGTTGGAGGGTTTTTGTCGTCTCTGCCGACTTCCATCGGACTCGCGGCTTCATTCAATGCCTCAGCTGGGGCTCGTGTTGAGGCTAGTGAGATATCAAAGCCCAGCGACATTAGCACCGGTCCGGCTTGGAGCAATGTATCAGCTATGATTTTTGACTGAACATGTAAAATGACTGCATCATTTTTAGTTTCCTCGAGGAATTCTACAATTTTCAAGTCGCCAGATTCAATTGCCCGAAGGCTTGGGACCAGATGACATAGCCACAGAACATTGTGGCGATTCATTATCAAATCATCAGCAGAGTCGATACGTTCTAAAAGTACCTGATGGTAAGAAGACTCACTCTTCCAATGTTTGCTTTTAAGAGGTTCTTTTGTTATTTGGTTTTTCATTTTAAGATTTCCTTGCGAAACCCCCATGGCCTTAGGTTGCGACGCATTAGTCTGAGAATGGGCCTGTGAATTAGAACCTGAGGTATCAGTCTTGGAGGCTTTAGGTGGGTGCCGGTTAGGGCAAGGGATTAAAGAAGCTTGATTTTCTAGATCTTTCAATTTAGGAGAACCTTTGTTAGGCTGGCTACAGGTCTTGCGACGTTTCTCCTCGAGCGTCATGAAGGGTTTAGAGCAGATGTTCGTATCATCTATTAAAGTGGTAAATGGCCCAGTTGCTTCACATAAAGATATAATTCTAGATGCTTTCTGGGTCGGCACTTTGGGCGGAATGAACTTAAAGCCAGACAAGTTTACTCCGGTGTCGGGCTGGTTAATTATTTGGGGACAGACTGCATTCGAGAGAGCAGCGGTGTTGTCAATCTGCTTGGGTACATCAAGAGGGGTAACCAACAACAAATTGTGCTTTGCCGGCCCATCCACGTTCTTGGCTACTTCATCCACATATACCGACATGTTTAACAACTCGTCCGGTATGTCACATGAGTCGATTATGGGTTCAATGGCCGGGTCTAGATCGATGGCAGTGTCATTTGGCAGAGGTTCACACACATCTTTTTTATTGCCTTTTGGAGTTGTCTTGTTGACAATTACATTCAAAGTTTTTAGATTACGCAGGAATTTCCTGGGATCATTACCTCGGTTCCTTTTTTTCATAGGCATGTTTTTTGATTTTTTGGATTCGTTGTCTCTGCAGTTTCCGGCTTTCGAAACACTGATGGGCCGACTCGTAGGGTGTTTAAATATGTCGAAAACTGCAGCAGCAGCGTCATTTCCTGGTTTTAGTACATCAACCGGCACCTCTGAAACATGAGCAGGACCAAAACTTAAGTTTGAAGAGGCAGCCAATTGAGGATCGTGAAGAGCCAAATTCTCTACAGCTTGAGTTTCTAGGCAAATGGCCTGGAAATTGGTCGAAACAGGTGGCGTCAGATCAATGGCGGAGGAAACAAGCTCGGCCATTTGTGGGCCCAAAGCACATGGAGCGAGTAACATCAAAGATTGATCTTGACTATCTTCGGCTGTCGCCTTTTCAGTGCTAGCCTACTTATCTGCACTTCTCTTGCACGCAAGAGCAGTGGCTTCTGCAATCTGGGCACACGTGGCTGTTGGTATCCGAGAAGGTAAGCATGGTACAGGATTATTTGGAATTCGAGAGATCTGGACATCTTTGTCTTCAGGAGCTTCAATGTAACCAGGATTGTCGGCTTTTTGTTGAAAGAGGTGTAGAGCCTGTTTAGCCACTTCTGCCAATAACTTTCTGTCTAGGAGTGCATTTTTGTTGCTGTCTATAAGAGCAACTAATGCCAATTCCACCTGTTTATTGGTGTGCAAGGATGTGTTCATTAGAATCGTTTGAGAATTCTCCAATTCAGCAGTCTTCGCATTTAAACCACTAATTGAAGCTGTTAGGTCTTTCATGTTATCGTTTATATGTTCATACATTTTTAAGAATGGAGCCAAGGCAATTGTGGTTGATGACATAATGAGACTTTGAAGCTCTTGCATACTTGATGTATGGCATGCGTTGCCAATACTGTCCATTGTGTGGCCTTTAGATCGCCTTTTGCTTACTGGAAGGCGTCTGATTTTGGGAAAGGGGCGCTCCATTAGTGATGAGTCCGATGAGGATGACTCTGACTTGTCTTCAGATTGGGAACTCGCACTTGAAGGTCCGTGCGTACGTTGATATAAGTTAGACGATGAACCGTTTTGTGATGTGATGGGGTCAGCCCTTTTCACCATAGCAGGTTTCTTCTGTGAGCATAGAATGCTCGGTGAAAGACTCAAGCACCTACTTCTTCTTTCGATCAGATTGGCCGTGGAGAGGCTCCGCGGGGGGCTTTTAACCAGCAACGCTGATGGGGGCAACCCATCCCCAGGGATAGTGGACGCTCCCGTTGAGGCTGTAGCACCCGGCATACCGTTTTTTAATGCCGAATTGGTCGATCTGCTTTTATTCAGATGCTTAAGGTCCATTAGGAGCTTGTTAACAACTTCTAAGGAATTTCTGCGGTTGATTGGGTCTTTTTCTTGCAGAACTGGCATCCTCTCCCACTCAGCATTTGCAAAGGATTGTGGGTCTGGGTTTTGAACCAGTTTACTTACTTCATTAAATGTGAACGCTGTATCAGGAGAACTACCTTCGAACAGCGTATTTAGTGGGAACGCCGGCGAAGGTAGCAGCTTCTCATGTGCACTGTAGAATCGTGTGCGTGGAGAGCCGTTGCTTGATTGTTTTTGTGTTAGGACACCTACTGCATCACAATCATCAGGGCTCGTGTGCAGTACCTGGGCGGCGGGCATCAAACTAGTGAATTGATAAGGTGGCGTTTGCATGATAGCGAGATCATGTCGCATTGAGCCATTGTCATGTAGTGCAGTTCTAGCTAGAGAATCAGAAGGGCCATGTGTTAAAACCGAGTTAAACATAACCATCGGAATACACTGTACTTCATGTGAACTAGTGCACTTATCGGGTGGCCCATCACTTTTATTTTGCCACGGGGAGCAGGATGGAGAAGCCTGGGGTGGGACCCTTTCTGGTGGGCTGGGCTGGGCAGTAACAATGTCAGTAGTAGATTTTAAAGCAGTTGCCTCGGCTACTCTCTCAGCCCCCAAACCCTTTGCCGCTCCTCCCATTTGCCGAGAATAAGAAGGAAAGTCTAGGTTTGCTCGTGAAGTAGCAACCACACAATCACTTACTGTCTTTTCAACGTTGTCATTGTGTGTGGGTGTCGAGTTCGCGGCTGGCTGCATCAGATGCTCATCTTCATTCTTAGACTGTACGCAGTCGAAATCAGCAGCGACAACAGGGACAGGTGTATGAAGCGCCTCCGAAGACTCCGCCGAGAGCCATGAACGTTCGGAGTCGAGGCACGCTGACTCGCGCCCACGTTTCCTTTGGGCTCGAGTCTTTATAGCAGTGCTCACGGTCTTTCCTTTCGCCAGGGCCGTGCAAGCGTTTGTTCGCATTGTAGCTGCGGGGATGAGTACAATGGGCAGAGAGCCAGGGGGGTCTAGAGGAAAGTCCCGGATTCCACGGACTTCCTCGGACTCTGCCAGACTCCGCGCCCGCTCCGCGGGGAGAAGCAGTTTTTAGGTAGAAAGACACTCCCACAGCAATAGAGAGCGAAGAGTTACTGGACACTCCTGGTCACTCCTCAGACTCTGCCAGACTCCGCGCCCGCTCCGCGGGGAGAAGCAGTTTTTAGGTAGAAAGACACTCCCACAGCAATAGAGAGCGAAGAGTTACTGGACACTCCTGGTCACTCCTCAGACTCTGCCAGACTCCGCGCCCGCTCCGCGGGGAGAAGCAGTTTTTAGGTAGAAAGACACTCCCACAGCAATAGAGAGCGAAGAGTTACTGGACACTCCTGGTCACTCCTCAGACTCTGCCAGACTCCGCGCCCGCTCCGCGGGGAGAAGCAGTTTTTAGGTAGAAAGACACTCCCACAGCAATAGAGAGCGAAGAGTTACTGGACACTCCTGGTCACTCCTCAGACTCTGCCAGACTCCGCGCCCGCTCCGCGGGGAGAAGCAGTTTTTAGGTAGAAAGACACTCCCACAGCAATAGAGAGCGAAGAGTTACTGGACACTCCTGGTCACTCCTCAGACTCTGCCAGACTCCGTGCCCGCTCCGCGGGGAGAAGCAGTTTTTAGGTAGAAAGACACTCCCACAGCAATAGAGAGCGAAGAGTTACTGGACACTCCTGGTCACTCCTCAGACTCTGCCAGACTCCGCGCCCGCTCCGCGGGGAGAAGCAGTTTTTAGGTAGAAAGACACTCCCACAGCAATAGAGAGCGAAGAGTTACTGGACACTCCTGGTCACTCCTCAGACTCTGCCAGACTCCGCGCCCGCTCCGCGGGGAGAAGCAGTTTTTAGGTAGAAAGACACTCCCACAGCAATAGAGAGCGAAGAGTTACTGGACACTCCTGGTCACTCCTCAGACTCTGCCAGACTCCGCGCCCGCTCCGCGGGGAGAAGCAGTTTTTAGGTAGAAAGACACTCCCACAGCAATAGAGAGCGAAGAGTTACTGGCCACTCCTGGTCACTCCTCAGACTCTGCCAGACTTCTTGGGCCAAAAGGGTAGTCTCAATCTGCTTTCAGCCGACTTGACTGCTTTCGGGCCAGTTTTGGTCACTCCAGGCTCCCCAGAGCTGCTTTTGAGTATGTGATTATTTCGTTAAGGAAAATTTCGAATTTAAAAATCACAAATTCTAAATGCCCGTAACAAAATAATCTTGTCCATGACCCCCATCCACTATCCCTCCGACCCCTACCCTTAAAACGTACCTCCTGGTCCTCACCTGTGTTTCCTCTGCATGGCCACAGCTACTTGCTTGCGACGCGAGTTCCGCCTCCCCATTGAGGGGTGGAACTTCCGCCGCAGGGTCAGTTTTTTGTGTGTGAAAATCTTTCTTCGTCCCCCGCTTTCCTTTTTATAGAAGTGGGGGACACCCCTGAATTCCCTTCATGTCATAGAAGGGAGCCGGGGAACACACACAATCCCCGGGCTCCTTCTTTGACATTTCTTTTATACACTGCCGAATTTGGTATTTTCTCTCTTGTGTTTTTTTCGAAATTGTATGCGGATACCGCTTTTGACACTCGCCAGTTTTCAATCGATTCAAGCCACTGACTTCCACATCGCCTGCCAGCGCTCCAGCTGTTTCTGAGCCGATTGCCACTGAAGAACCACATTGCATCATTGGACCATGTACTGATTTGACTGCTTCTAAACACTGACTCGCCCATTTGCTTGCCTTTTCTTCAATCGATTTGATCCGATTGTCGCTGCAGGACCACATTGAATGGCTGGACCATCCTGAGCAGCCTCGACTCTCTTGATAAACTCAATTCATTGGGAACACCTGACCCAACCATCTCAGTGCTGACCTGGCCCATTGTAACATGCATAGATGCTGTTGAGCCTCACGGAAAAATCGAAAAGGTATTTGTAGTGGTTCTCTACCCCTGGCCTGCCTTAAAGTCTGTTATGACATTTAAGATCCCACTCCTTACCTTTTTAAAGACCTCTTTTATAGCACTTGAGTATTGCAGTTGAAAATAATGGTTTGCACCCCCTGCTCTCCTACGGGGTGGGTGTTTTTGATTACAGTGTTTATATTTTTGGTTTAATTAAAGTCTCCTTTTTTTTATATATAACTTTGGTGGAATATTCTGTTATTTTGGTACCTCAATACTATTATTTGGTTGCTTCTTTGCTAGCTCACACCTCTCCTGAAGAGTATAGCCTGCCATTGGTCCTTGCTAACACAAGAGGGGAAGGAGGTACTGCCGGGCTGTGCCTGTTTCCCCTTTATGATTGAGATCATGACTGGTTTAATAGTAATGTGAGCAGGCTGAGTAGGAGTTTCATCCACTAATCATCAATATACTCAGGCAAATACGGAGTCATTTAGTCACAGGTAGTTGTGATGTTTCTATCTTAACCATGCCAAATAACACAGATTATTGATGAATGCTTCTTGGTGAAATTCCTTCACTTTTCAGTCCTAAATTGGCAAGCTATTCCATCTTCAGATGGTCAGAGACCCACATTTTAGCACACGTTTACTCATCCTAGAATTCACTCTGCCTCATTCAGTAGAGATATCCCCATGACCAGGTGCCATAATGTACTTTGATCAGTGGGTAGTATGGTGAAAAACTTGATCTCTGCAACCAGCCCAGTCTTCAACCATAAGTTTATCCGCCCACACTCTTTGGTCAAGGGTGGCTGGAGTGCTGCTGACGTGCTTCCGCCCGGGCGGACTCTTAGGGCATATGTCTTCTTTCCATTGATTAATTGATGTTCATCCTAAATCTTTACCAAGGCACACTCCCTCTACTAGTTCAGTCCCAGCAGCACAGGAAGTGTGTCGGGTTATATTGAGATTACCCTTAACCTGGGGAGTTCCTTCCCACCCCCAATCAAGGAGCCCTGCCATACTCGCTTAGGTGTTTTAGCGCTGGCCTTACTGAAGACTCATATAGAGTCACACAAGTCTCCCCCCTGTGCCCACAGTGAGCCAAGAACCAGGCCGTGGAATAGGAAATATATTTGCATTTATTTGGAAGATAGGTAATAGAGATCACACTAAAGTGACACACACCACAATCATTGTGGCTCCCAATTAAACTTCTTGTTACACCGGGGGCACTGTTGCGCACGAGAGAAGATGGCTGCTCCCGTGTGAGCTCTGGCAAGGACCACGGCCGCAATGCTTTTATAAACACTTTTTGAGACCGGTTCTGCGAATAATGGACATGGAATGACCCGCATCTCCTAGGGACTAAACAGGCGAAGTTGGGTGAACGCCAGGTGCAGATATCCTGAGAAACAGCGCCATCTGAAATTCGTGGGAGGCAGAGCCTGGAATCCAGCCGAGCCCCGGAGGGAGGAGCCAACGCGAGCGGCGGTGGGAGGCGGACGGACTGCTGGCGTATGGAGAAACTGTGGGTGCTCCGCTCCTCGTAGAGCGCCTGTGGGCTCCCCGACCCCCGATACTCTGAAGAGGAGAAGGTGAACCGTCAGGACGAGACGGGCCACGTCCACGGCCGTGAGAAGGCAGCAGGATCACGCGGCAAGCAGAGACACAGACACAGCATTGCAGGCCCTCAGCGGGCACGCACCAGCTAAGTGGAACGGGGTGGGGCTGGGGGCGAGCATAACTGGCCCCCAACATAATCGAGGTCCCCTGCCCCCAACCTAGGGATACCTCACAGAGCCATCCAGTAACATCGGGGAGCCGGCCGCGCTCCCCCCGCCCCCTCCACCCCCCAGGAATATAACACGGTGCAGGACGCGAGCAAGGCCCCGGATCCTCATACCAGCGCCATACAACTAAAGTGGACTTCCCACAGAGGGCGGCAGAGGTGACCCCCCAGTGCCCCACAAGAGACACACCGGGAAGCGAGAGAGCTGATGTCGATCCTCGCATTTATTCCTGTTGTTCCAGCGAATTGACATACGAACATACAAAAGGGACAGGCCAAGAGAGCTGAACAATCACAGTGCAACACAATAGGACAAGAACCCTCCTAGTCAAACTAAAGGCGGATGAGACCAATTGGGTGTTTTTGCATGGTGGAAACCACACGGTAAGGGTAGTCACATCCTGCAAGGGTTGGGGACTGCAAGAGCAGGGGGATAAAGGAAACGGACTGTAGACTAGTATACCACCCCGCCGGTACACAGGGGGGAACTGGCCGAAGACAGAGTACGACAGCGACACAGTGTCAGAGCTGCAATAATGACAAAAGCGCAAGGACACAGACCCCCACCCCGGGGGGATTTGATGAGAACTGCGAGGAACGAAGTGGAGAAGTTGTAACATTAACATCTGCTGGAGTGCGGAACTAAATGGTCCTGCTGTAAGCCCTATACAAGGACAGATTGAGCCATAAAACACACCTGTCTACCATAGAAAAAGCTAAAAGGCGCATAACGAACCCAGCTGGTGGGGGAATCGATCAGGACAAAAAAATGCCCAAGAACTTTGGCCAATAAAAGGTAAAGGGGCCATTGATAAATACATGACACCAATACAGAAAGAGACAGAAGTTGAGATGGAGGAAGGTACACTGCCACAAGATCAACAGGCCCCATCAGCTGCGATGATGGACCCCCAAGCGGTTTTCCTCGCCATGCAACCGGGCTTCTCAGCCCTCAACGACAAACTAGACGGAATAACTACAAGCGTGGCGTCTATCAAAACGCAACTAGATAAAACAACATCACACATGACGGTAGCAGAAATGAGAATATCAGACACTAAGGACGCCCTTGAAGCCTTGAAAAGCACGGTCTCCACGATGGCAATAGAATTAGGGTCGGTGAAATCCAAATGCGAGGACTTGGAAGCGAGGTCACGACGCAATAATATCCGCATCGTAGGAGTTCCAGACGAAGCAATGAAAGGCTCCATGGAGAAGGCAGTGGAGGATCTACTGCGCACCCTTCTGGGGGACCCGGGATGGTCCCCGATGTTCATCATCGAACGGGCTCATAGGTCATTGGCCCCAAAACCGAAACCAGGAGCATACCCTAGCTCAATCATAGCCCGGGTAATGAATTACAGGGACAGGGATCTAATTTTGAGAGCGGCAAGGGAGAAGCAGGAACTACGATGGGAAGCCAACATCATACAGATTTTTCCGGACTTCAGCCTGGCCGCACAACAATAAAGGAAACTCTTTAATGGGGTTAAAAAACTGCTACGGGAACGCCAGGTCCAGTACGCTATGCTATACCCAGTGAGACTCAAAATCCACTATCATAATAAGATCCATTTCTTTACCTTTCCCGAGGAAGCAGCAAACTTTGTTGAGACACACATCCCAGCCCCAACCGGGCAACCTGGCGCGGAAGAGACTGGATAGTCTTAACAGACTTTAATAACGAAAATGTTCATGTAATAAAAAGTATTTCAGAAGCGACGGCTCCCCGGCGGGGCAGCCCTCTGTGGGGGTAAATATGTTTTATCCTGCGAAGTAAGCTACAATGTGATGTTCTCCACTGGAGTCAATATGTGAGAGAGCAACAGAATGAACCGGTACACTTTAAATAAGGTCCAAAAGAGCATAGGCACTGGGAATCGCCACAGGCCCCCCTGTAGCAGGTGCACATTCATTTGAAGGGAGGGAAGGGGGGGATACTAAGAACATGGTTAAAGTTACGGGAATTGTGAGGGATGGGGGAGGGGGCGAGTTGGGACTTTTGGGGGGAGTTATGTGGGGTATGGAAGAAAAGCAAAAAGCACTCAGGTAATGACCAACAGAAACATTAAGAGCACAGTAACAGAATATTCACAAGCACATGGTTATGATTGCTTCATAGGTAATGGCTAAAACAGGTAGTGATAATATTAAAATATTAAGTTGGAATGTCCAAGGCCTAGGCTCCAGAGTCAAGAAGAGGAAAATGTTTGCATGCATCAATAGACTGACCCCCAAGGTTATCTTTTTGCAGGAGACTCATATTGGGCCCCGACAGGGGGAACAGCTGGTGCCTAATTGGGGAACGCATCAATACTTCACAACGTATTCAAAAAGGGCAAGAGGGGCAGCAATTTTGATACATAAAACCTTGCAGTTTGAATGTAAAACAGTAGAAAGTGACCCTGTAGGGAGATATGTGTTACTGCATGGCATACTATACGGCGAAGAGATAGTGCTCCTCAATATATACAGGCCGAACATAGATGACCCGGAATTCTACTCCACAATTTTTGGAAAGCTGGCGGACTACCCTACAGCCTATTTGATATGTGGAGGGGACTTTAATACTATTCCGGATGTACACACCAATCGCACATCAACACAATCCAGGGCACTGACCAAGGCCGCACAAACAATAATCACACATATGGCAGACAAAAACCTAAAGGATGTTTGGAGAGATTTACACCCCTCCCAAAGAGAATACACGTATTACTCCACTGTGCATGACATGCACTCTAGAATAGACTTATGGCTGGTCGACAATGTGGTATTGTTGTGGGTCATGAGCACACAGATCCATTCCAGAACATACTCAGATCCCTCCCCCATTCAGATGACATTATGAATCCCTGGTATCACGGTGAACAGACCACCATGGAGATTCAAACCTATAGCATTACGAGACCTGGCATATAAAAACACAATAGACCAGCAAATACAAGAATATTTCGACCTTAATGAAAACTCTGTTTCTAGTCTAGCAACACTGTGGCAAGCTTTTAAGGTATACATTAGAGGCAGCTCCATATCTACAGAATTCGGAATCCTTAAAGACATCAGGAATAGATTAAGCCGATTAGAAACACAAATAGCGTCTTTACAATCCCAATATGCGATTAGCCCAACATCACAGCCTAGCTCTGATATAAAGAATAAACTGGACGAGTTTACCGAAGCAGCGGACCGAGAGATCCGATACTTCGATAAACCAGCGGCTGCACGCCGGTATGGGGAGAGCGAACGCCCCCGGAGGTTGCTGGCCAGAACAGTAAGGGGAGAAAGGGGACCAACAATCATTCCATGTATACAAATACCGGACGGCTCGGTTACCACCGACCGGAGCAAGGTAGAAGAAACATTCCAAGCATTCTACGAAAAACTCTACTCACCTCAATCTGATGCCACAAATGCGCAGATAGACCATTATCTGTCCCAAATCCCGACGACATTACTGGCGGGAGATACCAGGGAGTCACCTGAGACACTGATAACAGAGGCAGAAATAGAGGAGGCGATAAAAGCATTACCCAACGGGAAAGCACCCGGCACGGATGGTCTAGGGGCCGAGTTCTACAAAGAGTTCAGGCATCTACTGGTACCAAGATTAATGGCAGTGTGGGCAGAGGCCCTTAAAAAAGGAGAACTCCCAGAAAACACAAGGGAGGCAGTAATTACGCTACTGCTTAAACCAGGGAAGCCCCCGGAGGAATGTGGGTCATATAGACTGCTATCACTAATTAATACTGATGCAAAAATTCTGGCTAAAATACTAGCAACCAGGCTAACGCCACTGATGCCATATATGATCCATGAGGACCAGGCAGGGTTTATTATGGGTAGGTCCACTGCAACTAACATTAGAAGATGCCACAAAATTCTGACCACAACCCCCCCCCCGAAGTTCAGGCTATAGCAGTTTCGCTTGATATGTGTAAGGCATTTGACACCGTTTCTTGGCCTTTTCTCTTTGGGGTGCTACAAAATTATGGGTTTGGCCCAAACTTTATAAAATGGATACAAATATTATATACTTGCTCTCAGGCCATGATTAGAATTAACGGAACCCTAACGAACACATTTGAATTACGAGAGGGCACTCGACAAGGATGCCCACTGTCACCATTACTGTTCGCCCTAGTAATAGAACCACTGGCGGATATTCTGAGGTCACGATATAGCGCATATGGGCTGAGACTAGAAGGCAACTTACACATTATAACCCTGTATGCTGATGAAATTTGCTCTATCTAAAGAATCCAGATCACACTCTGGGTAGGGTCCTAGCGGAGGTTAAACGGTTCGGTGAATATTCAGGCCTACGCCTAAACCCCAGCTAATCAGAGATATTGCCCATCACAGATGATACAACAAAGCCCCAAAATTTACATGGTATGATATGGAGCCCGACGCACATCGTATATCTAGGAGCACACATCGCCAGAAAGGCCCAATTCACCCGAGCCTTAAACTACAACCTATTGGTTGACACGCTATGCATAAAAATTAAACGCTGGAGCGCCCTCCCCATTTCAATGACGGGATGGATAGCACTTATTAAAATGATAATTCTTCCAAAACATTTTTACCTATTCAGCACTATACCGGTCTGGCCGGGTCGCGCTCTGTTCACCAAAATGTCTGGTGCGTGTGCCTCGTTTGCATGGGGGAGACACCCTAGGGCGAGCTGGAGAATGCTAACTGAGGTTTATGCACGGGGCGGTCTGATGGCGCCTGACCTAGAATTATACTACTTGACTGCACAAGCGCATCACGCAGCTCGGTGGGCCTCACAATTTCTGAATCCAGTGTGCCCAGTACCGGGACAATCAGAACGGGAAGCCATCGGGGCGCTCCACAAAATGACTAAACCAGTCCCCAAGCATTACAACTCCTTAGACCCTGCAAAGGTAACAATTACGGCATGGGCTAAAATAACTGATATATTCGCCACTGACAAACTATACCACCCGAATATGCCACTTTGGGGCGACCCCCAAACACCCTTCAACATAGATGGAGAGGTGGCGCGACACTGGACATCCGGGGCATAAACCAATGGGGCCAGTTATTTCCTGGGAAACGCTTCATTCAGTGGGAGGACGTCAAGGGTATAGTGGGGAAAACAAGCGGACATAAGCAACAATATACCCGTATACAATCAGTTGTACAAACCACATATCCTACCTTCCCTAGTGAGCCTGCGTTAAATATGGGATTAGGATATATGTTCACAGGGGGATCGCAAAAAGTCTCGGCCTCAGCACTGTATAAGATCATACTCCAGACACGCCTGGCTGAAAATAACAAGGCTAAGGCTAAATGGGAACAGGACCTGGGACAACAAATTGAAGAGGTAGAATGGTCCAGGATCTGCGCACTTACTAAACAAATTTCATGCAATTCTAGATACAGACTAATTCACTATAAAATAGTTCAAAGAATACATTACACTCCGGTAAAACTCAAACGTATATATCCAACATTGTCAGGGAACTGGCCAAGATGCAATACAGAAGAAGCAGCCATATACCGTATTCTATGGGCGTGTGTAAATCTAAGGGACTGTTGGAGGGAGGTATGTGAGGCCCTAGATGAGATGGCTGATCAACCAGTGAAGTGGTCTCCCTGGATATGTCTGCTGGGAGTGGTAGAAAAATTGAGTCCGATATGGCGTAAACCTTTAAACCTGAGTCTGCTTATAGCCAAAAAGGCGATTCTGATCAAATGGAAAAGCACAAACCCCCCGACTAAGGCTGACTGGGACAAAGACATGTTATGGACGAATGACACTGAATAATTGTATATTGATTCTGTGCTACCATCCTCAAGGCCGAAAAATATATGGGAAAGGTACACATTATATCTGGCGAATAAGGCTGAATATGAACAATCGGACTCGGAAGGCAGTTGATTATGTAAAATGTATGAGGCAATATTACCTGAGTGCAAGATAAATAAATAAATAAATAAATAAAACTTCTTGTTACCCCAATAAATCTCGCAAGTTAGTTGGGAAAAATACAAATCAGAATACTTCTGGACGCTCTGGATGGATTGGTTTATACAGATTTTACTTCAAGAAATAATCAAACTGGTCAATGAGCACAAGCAATTTACATATGTAGTGCTGTGCAATTTCGATTTTCCTGCACACTTAAAAGGCTAGCAGTTGGGTTTAGAGATTGGTGGAAATGCATATTGCAATTATGATTTCACCCACACTTTTGGTTTAAAATAAACAAAGGGTGATTTAGCGGTTTGTTTTCAGACCCCCCTCACTGAAAGGTCTGTGTTGGGGAAGTTGGACAGTAAAAATGTGAATGTTTTGACAATTTTGGAGTTAAGACCCACCTCCACTTAAAGGCATGCGTTATGGGAAGATGGACATTAAAAACTGGGATGTTTTGCGAATTTAGGATTTCAGATCCCCCTCCACTTAAAGGCCTGTGTTCGGGAATCTGGCAGTTTAAGGATTTCTTGAAATTTTAGTTTAAGGACAAAAACACCCCACTTCCTGAAAGAAGTTAGGGTTACCAGGCAAAATAGGTTTACCCAATTAAGTTACAATCTATAGTTTTAAGCGCACACTGTAAATAAGCTTAGTCAATTTCAAAATTTAACAAAAATCACCCCGTGGTGTTCCGCCAAGGTGAATTAATTAAATGAATATTTTCTGTGAAAAAGGCTGAGGATCTACACAGTTTTGCCTCCCTGCACCACTGCACTATGAGGGGAAAGAATTTAAAGCAAGCAGATTTCCCCACCTTGCTCAACTCTACTCACATTGAAAATCTCTGTTTTAAGTCCAGGAAAGCCAGTTGAATTTCCCACCCCTCTTGGAGGACAGGGCAAGGGGCTGGTCACTCTACTCTCAATGATGGCACCCCACTCTTCACCATAGGGCTCAGTCAGCTTTTTCTAGGCCTCCCCAGAAACAGACAGCTTCACCCAGATGTAATCTCAGCAAACTCTCTTGGTGTTTCCTTGTGGCTGTCAGATGGTAAGTTTTAGCAGCTCTCCCCCTTCCTTATAGTGCATTCAGTTTATATACCAGTGAGGACACCATCAGGATTTCAATACTGGGCAGTTCCCTGCAAGAGTTCTCGCAACAATGATTGGCCAGTTACCCTTCCCTCGCCTCCCAAATCCAGCCTCTCTCTATGGATTGGTTTAGGGGTCTGGAGCAGAAATATGGCAATTCTTATTTGCAATCACCTTTTGTTTTCATGTCAAATTTTGGCAAAAATCTAGTTGTGTGAAAAATGTTGTGATTTACTACTAACTGGCATCATGTGTATGTATGATTATGTATTAATAAAACAACAACCAAGTCTGCACCATGTTGCACGGCGGTTTGGCAATTTTCTGAAGGTTTTACAAAAAACATAGTTGTTCGAACATGCAATTTATTCCCCACATTCCTAATTTTACCCTCCACAAGTTCGCCAACTCTCAAATTCGAAACACGTTCATAACAGCCAGAAACACCTTTTAGCTGGTCATTACAATTCCCTAAGTCGCAGGTGAAGGAATTTCATATCAACTGAATCGTCTGAAAATGATCTAAACAATTAAACATACATGTAATTGGAGGTGGTTTCTGGTAAAATGCAACAATTGTGATAGTCCATTTAAGCAAAAGAAATATTCTTATGTGCATATATGAGGTTCCATTCCTCCAGGCCATTTGCCACACTGGGCCAGCCTGTGCCCAGAGTTTCTTTTTAATTAGTCTTTGTTGTTTGAAGTTGGTTCAGCCTTGATTGCAGTCCCTTTTTTCACACCGCCCACACTACATTCCGGTCATGCCGCGGCTACAACATTTGGCCTGCACAGAATGGCTCTTAGAGATAGCAGGTCTAGGGAAGCTAGGTATTAACACCTTTCGGGGCAGGCCACATTTTGTTGTAATTCTAAATAGTAGGGATGCAAGCCAGGCTTTCAGTGGGTGAGGCCTTTGTGAATGTTTCCCAGAGACCCACCATTTGGCCATGGCTGAAAGGAACTCACAGAGTGAATTTTCTAACATCAGCCTTGAATCTTTGACATATGGTGTGTTTTACAGATCAGGGTTCACTTTTACTTTTGCGCTGAAAGTACAGGGCTGTTTCTTTCATTCATTAATAAAATACATTTCAATTATCTGCTGTTAATTTTTCTGCTGAGTGGGTCTGAATCGTCACAGTGCACCACCTTTGGATGGTTGTCAGTTTCAGCGAAAATACTGCCTTTATTTCTCAATCAGTAATGTGATGTGCTTTTCCATTCTGCATTTGAATAACATACTTTCTCTGGATTTCCAGTGCAGAAAGACACCCACATAGTCTTCCTCTGGCCTACAAAAACATTTCATGGAAATAAAGTGAGCTTTTCTTTTCAAATGTTTGCCAGTAATTTGCACGCAAAGCATAAAATACATTACGTTTTGTCAACACACACTATATCCCTCATTGTGATTTTGCCTGTAAGCCTGTGGCAAACTCACCTTAATGTTTCCGCCGCCTGATATCTCATTGATTCTGGGATATTATGAGTTGCGGCGGAACAGTACGTCATTCCCATGGAGTCCCACAGGACTCCATGGGAATGGGATCACTGAAACACTGCCACTGTTACTAATGGTGCTGGTGCTTCAGGCAAAAGTCTGCCGGTAGGAGCCGGAACTACCAGCAGGACTGACCTGCCGGTAGTTACCTGCCCCTACCGGCACACTTGGAGTAAGCCATTCTAGGGAAAATGCTGGATTATTTACCTGCATTTTCCCCAGACCAGCTTACTCGTAATGAGGGCCTATGTCTTTTCCCTGACATCTTTATGTTGGCAGATGAATATTTTTCTCTTGTCTTGCTTTAAACTGTAAACACACATGCAAAGCCATTTTGGTGTCAGTCTTCAAAAATCCTGTTTTTCGTGTGAAAGGCATCTTTGAATTTATTCCACCTTTGTGAATTAAAATTCAGCTTTTTCTTTTGTAATGACAGGTAGGACTTTTTCCAAATTGCCCTTCTTTGTGTTACTTGCAGAAAACCCCACAGTCCGCCTTAATAGGCCTGTCTTCAGTGTGAAGGGTTTGTTATAAATGCTGACAGGTCATTTATTTCAGTGGGCCCTTCAGTTCTGTTGGTTTAGGGCCTTTTATTACAGCGCACAAGATTTGTGCATGTGCACAATGAAGTACAGACAAATCGAAGAAAAGTGAAGGAACAGTATAAAAAACACACAGGAAAGCAAAGGCAGATGGCACCTCCTTACAAGATCCATGATTGGTCATAGCTCTTGTCCAAACACATTAGTTTACCACAGATCCACATACATTGAAGTCACACTTTCTAGGACCCTGCTGCATTATAAAATAATGTTTCCTCTAGCCATGACACTGCCACTTGCTAAACAGTGGTTTAGTCACCCTGTGTTTCATGTGTCACTTCAGATACCTGCTTGGTGCTCACATCATCACCATCTGACTCTTCTACCTCCAGTGCATGATTCTGGTACCAGATCCTACCACATATTCTAGATTCCAGACACATAAGATTGGGTGTGAAATATCTGGTACACTAAAAAAGGCTGTGGCCACGCAGAAAGCTCTTGGAAGCCTAGTGCATCTTTTGAAGCTTCTAGATTGATTCCATCATTCCATGCACAGCACCTCAGCAAGCTTCCATCCTTCAAGGGTGATTACTGTCATGTGCACTCTCTGGCGAGCGATGCCACAGATGAGTGCCATTGACGTTCTTCTGCCCAGTCAGACTTATATGGCTTATTGGAGCGAATGTGCATTCCAGACTTTAAACCCCGGCACCATGCTGTGGACCTGCTCCAGACCTCAATGTATGGCGCCTTTAAACCTCGGAAAAACTCCAGCCCAGTCCCATTGGTGCCTATGTGCCATGGGCCTCGTTCTTCCCTTATCTCTTACCTGTGGGTCCATGTTGCATGCATGTTCCATCGACCACTCCTGGCATACGCAACTGACGTCCTTAGTGCCTCACTTTGCGTTTCCTCTTCGCTCCACTCTGGTGGCTGCTTCTTGCATATACAGACGCCTTTTCTTGTGTTGGCCACACTGCTTAATGTCACAGAGGACCTCAGGAACACACCAATTCTCAAAGATAGTTCAACGAATTGTATTTGATTTTTATTCCAGGGGCTCTCTAAGGGCTGCCCCTCTTAATCTAACCTGGGGAATGACAGCCCCTCCCTAACCCGGGTGTTCCTCCACCCCAGAATTGTCAATAGAGATTGGCAACCCCTACTATCTAATAGCTGTTTAGCTGATGGCCTAAAGGCAAATGTCTTCTCTATAACTCCCTTTGGAAACAATCTAGGTGACCCCTGACCTAAGGTTCGCCAAAGGCAGATTTCAAAAGATGGGGGCCTTTCAAACACACCATCCCCACTGTCTCTTACCTCCACATCCTCCTACTTTGTTCCCTACTCTTTCTGACTCTCTCCCTATTCTCCTCCTTTCTTCTACCTCTTACTCCAAACATTCTCTCCAATGTGCCTCTCTTTTCCTCCTCACCTCCACCCTCTGATCTTACTCTCTCCTACTACCTTTCTCTTCCCTTTCTGCTACCTCTTCTCGCCACACCACGACCACCTCTCTCCAATTTACTATGACCTCTCCACTGTACAATTCCTCCAAAGACCTTTCACCAATACCCTCCTTTCACTCTTCCACGTACTAACTATGCAGTGCCCAATCTAGCACTCACCCTCTCACACCGTCCATGCACACTCACAACCAAGTACCACTTTCTCTCACTACCCAACAACTCACCTTGCACAATCCTTCATTAATTGTCCGCCACACCCTTCTCCACAGTCCTTCCTCCACCTGGTCTTTTGGTCTTCCTCTTTCTCCTTCCCAACCTCACCCACATCTTTCCATTTCCTGTTCCTCCTATTATCCTCCCACTTCCCGCTCCATTCTCCATTGACTACCTTCCTTACCTGGTTTCGCGGTACAATTGCTGGCTTCCTTTCGCCCCTGAATGGTGTTACAGGTGAGTAGCTGAATAAATGGGGGCTTAAGTCCTGCCCCTTACTGGTGTGTGGGTCTGCTGGTTTTAAGTACAGTCAGCCCACTACCCTAATCAGCAGTCGTGTCCCAGTTCATAAAAATGCTTCCTAGAGTATACAGGATGTCAGATTCACAAACGGACTGGTGCGTGGCTTGTTAGCAGGAAAAAGTCAGTTAGTGTTGTCCATACAGCTTTGTTGTGTAGAGTGGTGCACATTTGGCTCCGGGGTGCAGTCACTGGTGGGGCTGTGTGAGCATAGGCCTCTTGGATTATTCTGTTGGCTGAGAATTTATGCCACTGGTCTCTGGGTCTATCTCTCTCCTGTTTGGGCCATTGTTTGCTCTTCTCCTGTCAAGTCTTGTCTTGCCCCATACTGAAATTGCACGATGCTTGCCAGTCTGTCTCTATCTCCTCTGGAAAAATGTAAGGTGTTTTGTCAATTATGCAGGCGCAAGTTGAGATAACAGACTGGGGCCCTCCCTCTCTAGGTTCAGAGGGGACTCCAGCTCTACCCTTGTTGGGGTCAGATTAATAAGCCTTTCACAATAACTCGTTCTGCCCTTCTCACAACGTTTGACCTGTTAACTATTGATGAATGTAGTTTAGAGCCGTATCCTTTAAAGGGGCAGTTCGCTCAAAAATGTTATTGTCCCGCACTTTCGGCCATGTATTTTTAAGCATACTGTAATCGATCTTAACATTTTTTCCTATGCATCTTACCTTAATTTTCCTCACTTTTACAAATGCGTAAACAACAGGTTGGGCGCGGCCATCTGGTGCTAATCTTATCCGTTGATGCATCACCCTAAGTTAAAGTGCCCTTGCGGCACTAAATCATATCACCCGCCCCTGAAGCTGACATCATTAGTCCAAACAATATGCTTCACTTATTTTCATGATGTTAGTGGCCAGCGTAGCCAAACGTACTCCGTCATCACCCATGGCATAACGTTACTTAACGCAAAACCAGGAAGCTAAACACACGCATGCTTTCACAGCACGTAACTTTTCTTTCCTGTCCCAAATAGGATAGCAAAACATTATTTTAAGAAAACATCAATAGTCTGCAATATAAAAAGTGCTTTTATTTATCAAAGACTGCTCACAAGAGAATATTAAGTCCACAAAATGAACGATATATTTTTGCCATCCAAGTTATAGCTAGCGAACATCGCATGCTTCGAATGTTGTTTATAACTTCCTCATGGTACGCCGATTGCGATCAATGATCAATCAATCCCTGTATTATAATTCTTATGTGTCCTTATGTTACACCAGGAAAACTTTTTAATGATGCACATGGTGTTCCGTTGGTAAGAAGATATGGATTCTTTGCACTTTCAAGCGCAACGCTTTTGCTTCAGCACGTTGTTAATTCATGAACGCTGACAGGCTTCTCCTTATTGCTAGTACCGCCAAAGGACAGATTGGTCCCTGTCGGTCGTCCCACATAACGGTTATACAATAAGCACAGTTTATGGTTATCCGCCAATGTTGATTGAAGAATCCATCCGACGCTAGTTGGAAACTATGCCATACGCAGAACTGTACTAGGCAAACGAGGCCAAATCCTGAAATTTTTTGTTTTCGGGGGAATAATTCTTGAAAAGGGATCAGTAAATATATGCAAAACAAGGGTGCCAATGGTGGCACTGAGAATTGATTACCCCTCACTACTACGATCTTTAGGAGGAGATTGAAGTTTCTATGGTCACACACACAAAAGTCTAACAATCAACATTTTAACAGGAAGTCAACAGATAACAAAAGCCAAACACTGTGGCATACATGAGTTCAAATTTGTAATCATTTATATATAAAAAATGTATATTAAAAAGACAATTTTATACATCTAAAAGATAGTCAGAGGCACATGAAGAAACTGTATGATCCTTGTGTCAGAGAACAGAAAAAAGGCTACAGCAGAAAAAGAAAAAGAAAAGGAGAAAAGGGATGGGTAAATTAATGCACCCTATAGTCCTATGTGATAGTTGTACAAAAGCTTAACTTTAGACATTTGTTGAGATATGGGGTATCGACATGTTTCGGCCAAATGATGGATTGGACATTCTCTCCGGTGTCCATACAGAGGTAGGTATTGTGAACATCATCAGGACAGGAAATTTCTTCAGAGTGGGCCTTATAGGTCATTGGGTAATGACATCACAGATCTGAAAAGATGTTTGTACATATAATTACTAAATGAGGCAGACACAAGTGACTAAAGACAGAATCACAGGTACATTAGTGTAAAAAGATCAACATGTAGGTTTTCTCGGCCTCACATTCTATTTTAAGTTTATTTTTAAAACAAAGGCTTTATGGAAAAAACAGCACTGTTGACAGATAGTCCATTATTTTCTAGAACAGATTTAAAAACAAACAAATGACATAACAGAGTGTGACACATAGGAAAATTCAAGCTCTTACTTATTATCACTGGATCGAGTGTGGTGAACTGGGAGCCGTTAAATGGCTTACACAGGTTGCATCTCAAGGCACATTGGCAAAAATTCTGTGGCAATGTACACCTAATTTTATCCAGATGGGCAACGTGGTCATTCTAAAGGTAAGTATAAAGTGATCAGAATAAAAAGATAATTTAATTGATCAAGCAAATTATTGTAGTTTATTTAAAATCAGGTATAATCATCACCCTACATCTCAAAAGAGCTACACCTGCATTTGGATATATGAGGTAGGCTACTGGAATGTATTGTGTTGCAACTGGACAAGGTTCAAAAAGCCCTAGAACAGCACTTCCTTAACTTCATTTAATTTAAGAGCAGGTATATTCATGACCCTACATCTCAAAAAATCTAGACCTGCATTACACAACGTAAGGTACGCTACTAAAATGTGTGGAATTTTAAAGAAACAAAGTTCAAAGAAACTTTGGAGAAGCACTTACTTAACCCAGGCATCATTTGTAATTTGAAGCTGGTAATAGGTTGTTGAAAAGTACTATGGTTGTCTGGTATAAGTGCAGATCATGGCAGGGCAACAATCATGGTGCAAGGATCAGTCTCTGCATTTAAATAAAGGACACATTAAGTAAAAATTCTACTTCAATTATATAACAGCAAAGCGAATTACTAAGGGGTACGATAGACGTCCCGATGTTAATACCTTGTTAGACTGAATGTGCGAGGGAAAACAAATATCCCTTTAAGAAGCTCTCCGATCTTAGTACGAGGAGGTGTGTGAATCCCGCTCTCCCGTGTGATTCATGGCGGAGTTGCTCGAAATAATACAAGAAGATGCCTAGAGCCGCTGACCCTGCATGGAAGGCAGAGATCGTCTCTTCGAGATGCGTATCTTTGTCAACTCTACAACGTGCAAAAGGAAACACACACAGGTCGTAAAGCGCATGTTGCCTGAAGCAGGTGTTACTAATTACATAAGGTAACTGCAAACATGCGGCGAAATACAGAAATGAATTTTCTTATTTTCGCAGGCATGGTAAAAAAGGAACACTTGGCTTACCTCAACGGCATAGACTTGAGAGTACGTCAGCTCACCCTCCCGGCTCGACTCCGTCTGCAGGAGAGATCATGGGGAGTGAGTGTATATATGTACTGCGACGTTGAAAACGTCCAGAGATCACGTGATTACAGCAATCAGCGTTGTTCTTAAAGGAGTGGCATCTCGTTTATACACCGAGCCCGGCATAGCAATGGTGTGGGCATAAATTGGATCGATGATGATTAGTGTGCAAGTAGGTCCCGTCAAGGTGGTGAATAACCCAAAAGACATGTTTGGAATCATATTATTTGTGATTTTGCATACAGGGCCGGACTCGAGCCCAGATTAACAAAGGAAATAATCTCGGGTCAGCAGTAGGTTTCAAATTGTATCAGTGTCTTAAATACTGACCCCGGAAACATGATAGGGGGAGAAATACTACCTCACCTTAATGTGAGCAACAGAAAAGTAAGTCTGAAGTGTCCACATGAGAAGACCTCTAAATGTTTAATACATGGAGAGTCTAAATGGAGCCGAGAAAAAGCCAAAAGGAAAAAAGTCAGGAAACAAGGCTATTCCACTCAACAGAAGAGTTTAAACCCTGACTTACTGTATTGAGGTTGTAAATCCACCTTTGTTCTGCCACACTAAGAGATAAATCTCTATTACCCCCTCTAGGGTAAGGTGATATTTTTTGGATAACAAACCAGTGAAGAACTGTATATTTATGATTGGCAGTGTTGTAATGGGCCACTATAGGTTTTTTCTCGGTTTTGGTTTTCAAACAAGAACGGTGCTCACATATTCTTTGTCGTATGGCTCTGCTGGTTTTACCCATGTATAATAAATTACATGGACATTTGATACCATAGATTAACCAGTCAGATGCACAATTGGAGAAGAAGCGGAGATTCCATGTTTTCCCATTGAGATCTACTGTTTTGCAGTTGGTGGTCAAAGAGCAGATTGAACAATGACCACATTTGTAGTGGCCAATAACGGGTGGAATATTCCAAAGTATAGTTTGTGCCAGAGGACTGGGTGTTTAAGGATATGTGTGAACCAAAATATCTCTGACATTTTTCTGACGTCTGAAAGCAAAACTGGGTTGGGCAGGACGAAAATGGTCGGTGGATAAAATGTGCCACTGTTTTTTAATGGTTCTTCGTAGGGAGTTCCTAATAGGGGTAAAGGTGCTAACACATGTGATCCTTTCCTCCGTAATTTTAGGCTCTGGGTGAAGACATCTGGTCCTATTTGCGTGTTTTGCTCTTTTGTAGGCCCTATTAATACATTTCTTGGGATAACCCCGTGTTATGAAACGTTGTTTCAGGTCTTTACCTTCTTGGATAAAGTCGCCGAGCTCTGAACAGTTTCTTCTCAACTTCAAAAATTGACCAACCGGTAGGTTTTCTCGTAGACTGAGGCGATGAAAACTGTTATATCTGAGCAGTGTGTTTTTATCCGTTCAATCCTTGAGCCCCTATCGATTTATGCCGATTGGTTCCTGAGGCCTTTTGTCACAACCATGAATTCTTACGTTATAGACACCATATAGGCCCATTACAACACTGCCAACCATAAATATACAGATCTTCACTGGTTTGTTATCCAAAAAATATCACCTTCCCCTAGAGGCGGTAATAGAGATTTATCTCTTAGTATGGCAGAACAAAGGTGGATTTACAACCTCAATATAGTAAGTCGGGGTTGAAACTCTTCTGTTGAGTGGAATAGCCTTATTTCCTGACTTTTTTCCTTTTGGCTTTTTCTCGGCTCCACTTAGACTCTCCATGTATTAAACATTTTGAGGTCTTCTCATGTGGACACTTCAGACTTACTTTTCTGTCGCTCACATTAAGGTGAGGTAGTATTTCTCCCACTATCATGTTTCCGGGGTCAGTATTTAAGACACTGATACAATTTGAAACCTACTGCTCACCTGAAATTATTTCCTTTGTTAATCTGGGCTCGAGTCTGGCCCTGAATGCAAAATCACAAATAATATGATTCCAAACATGTCTTTTGGGTTATTCACCACCTTGACGGGCCATATTTGCACACTAATTATCATCGATCCAATTTATGCCCACACCATTGCTGTGCCGGGCCCGGTGCATAAACGAGATGCCGCTCCTTTAAGAACAACGCTGATTGCTGTAATAACGTGATCTCTGGACGTTTTCAACGTCGCAGTACATATATACACTCACTCCCCGTGATCTCTCCTGCAGACGGAGTCGAGCCGGGAGGGTGAGCTGACGTACTCTCAAGTCTATGCCGTTGAGGTAAGCCAAGTGTTCCTTTTTTACCATGCCTGCAAAAATAAGAAAATTAATTTCTGTATTTCGCTGCATGTTTGCAGTTACCTTATGTAATTAGTAACACCTGCTTCAGGCAACATGCGCTTTACGACCTGTGGGTGTTTCCTTTTGCACGTTGTAGAGTTGACAAAGATACGCATCTCGAAGAGACGATCTCTGCCTTTCCATGCAGGGTCAGCGGCTCTAGGCATCTTCTTGCATTAATTCGAGCAACTTCGCCTTGAATCACACGGGATAGCGGGATTCACACGCCTCCTCGTACTAAGATCAGAGAGCTTCTTAAAGGGATATTTGTTTTCCCTCGCGCATTCAGTCTAACAAGGTATTAACATCGGGACGTCTATCGTACCTCATAGTAATTCGCTTTGCTGTAAGACAATTTAAGTAGCGTTTTTACTTAATGTGTCCTCTATTTAAATTCAGAGACTGATCCTTGCACCACGATTGTTGCCCTGCCATGATCTGCACTTATACCAGACAACCATAGTACTTTTCAACAACCTATTACCAGCTTCGGATTACGAATGATGCCTGGGTTAAGTTCTTCTCCAAAGTTTCTTTGAACTTTGTTTCTTTATAATTCCACACATTTTAGTAGCTTACTTTACGTTGTGTAATGCAGGTCTAGGTTTTTTGAGATGTAGGGTGATGAATATACCTGCTCTTAAATTAAGTTAAGGAAGTGCTGTTCTAGGGCATTTTGAACCTTGTCCGGTTACAACACAATACATTCCAGTAGCCTACCTCATATATCCAAATGCAGGTGTAGCTCTTATGAGATATAGGGTGATGAATATACCTGATTTTAAATAAACTACAATAATTTGCTTGATCCATTAAATGATCTTTTTCTTCTGATCACTTTATACTTACCTTTAGAGTGACCACGTTGCCCGTCTAGATTAAATTAGGTGTACCTTGCCACAGAATTTTTGCCAATGTGTCTTCAGATGCAACCTGTGTAAGCCATTTAACGGCTCCCAGTTCACCACACTCGATCCAGTGATAATAAGTAAGAGCTTGAATTTTCCTATGTGTCACACTCTGTTATGTCATTTGTTTGTTTTTAAATCTGTTCTAGAAAATAATGGACTATTGTCGACCGTGCTGTTTTTTCCATAAAGCCTTTGTTTTTAAAAAAATATTAAAATAGAATGTGAGGCCGAGAAAACCTACATGTTGATCTTTTTACACTAATGTACCTGTGATTCTGTCTTTAGTCACTTGTGTCTGCCTCATTTGGTAATTATATGTACAAACATCTTTTCAGATCTGTGATGCCATTACCCAATGACCTATAAGGCCCACTCTGAAGAAATGTCCTGTCCTGATGATGGCCACAATACCTACCTCTGTATGGAAACCTGAGAGAATGTCCAATCCATCATTTGGCCGAAACATGTCGACACCCCATATCTCAACAAATGTCTAAAGTTAGGCTTTTGTACAACTATCACATAGGACTATAGGGTTCATTAATTTACCCACCCTTTTTCTCATTTTCTTTTTCTTTTTCTGCTGTAGCCTTTTTTCTGTTCTCTGACACAAGGATCATACAGTTTCTTCATGTGCCTCTGTCTATCTTTTAGATGTAAATTGTCTTTTTAATATACATTTTTTATATAGAAATGATTAAAAATGTTAACTCATGTATGCCGCAGTGTTTGGCTTTTACCTGTTGACTTCCTGTTAAAATGTTGATTGTTAGACTTTTGTGTGTGTGACCATAGAAACGTCAATCTCCTCCTAAAGATCGTAGTAGTGAGGGGTAATCAATTCTCAGTGCCACCATTGGCACCCCTGTTTTGCATACGCAGAACTGTACCATATATCTGTGTAGATAACAGAATGAAATAATGTATTTTAGTAGCCGTTCTGTAATCGACTATAACAAGTTACCGTATAATATACCACACAGAATGAACACACACGACAACATGGTGGAGTATTTGAGACCACCACGTGCATGAAAGGTCAGCGCTGTGATGTTGGTATAGCTCCCAATGGGATGGAGAACCAGATGCACCCGCTTAACATAGCGGCTCCACCAGAAAATAAGGACAGAGATAGTAATGTTTTATGTTGAACCACAGACAGATGGCATTATAACGGAACTGGTTAGTGTAAGATTAGTGATTGAAAAGATAACCAAGTGCCCACGGAAAAGGTTCAGCCCCCACCCCTCCCCAACCCCCGCTTTATGGTGATATCATAAGACTGCATACAGGTTGTGGTTGCGAGTCTTTCGATGAATAATTGTCACAATATGCTCCAGCTAACAACCCAGTACAAGGCCAGGAAGCAATACGTCCCAAAAAATCAAACCTCCTATTCACTCCGCATTTACAGGGTAATTCATAGAAATTCGCACAAAAGTGGCGCATGCGGCTGGCGCACAGCGTGCCCGTGCGAATGTCTGCGCCAGCCACGTGCGCTAAAATTGATTTCCGCGCACAGCGTATTCATGGATTTTCGCATCCAAAACCAGCCGTGGCGCAGCGTGGCGCAGCGACCCTGCAGCAGCGCCAGTTACGCCCCCAAGAACGCCCTCGCGCAAGGAAAAGCCTTTAAAATTCCCAAATAATCGCAAAGGGCTGCGCTAACCCTGGACCAGTTCACAGGGCTGGCAAACAGCAAACGCCTAGCGGGGAACGTATATTTCAGTGGTTCGCGGGAAGTTCCACACGCGATTGTCCTGTGTACGTGTGCATCAGGGGTGCGTGGGAAGTAACACACTCAAAAGCAGCAGGGTACGTGTATTTCAGGGGTGCGCGGGAAGTATCATGGGCAAAAGCAGCAGGGTACGTGTATTTCAGGGGTGCGCGGGAAGTATCACACGCAAAAGCAGCAGGGTACGTGTATCTCAGGGGTGCGCGGGAAGTATCACACGCGATTCCATCAGGGTACGTGTATTCCAGGGGTGCGCGGGAAGTATCACATGCAAAAACAGCAGGGTACGTGTATTTCAGGGGTGCGCGGGAAGTATCACACGCAAAAGCAGCAGGGTACGTGTATCTCAGGGGTGCGCGGGAAGTATCACACGCGATTCCATCAGGGTACGTGTATTCCAGGGGTGCGCGGGAAGTATCACATGCAAAAACAGCAGGGTACGTGTATTACAGGGGTGCGCAGGGAGCACCACACGTGAATTGCACGTGTGGGTCCTCCCAGGTGTTCCCTCTACACCCTCCACGGCCCCTGCAGGTTGCCCACACCACAGGGGCCTACCCTGCACATGTCCTGCAGGCACCCCATCCACCATGGCCATGCCCCCCAGCCAACCCACATGTCACCTTGCACTACTGCCCACCAACGCATGTCCCCCTGCACCCCCAGCCACCAGGGGCAGCCTCCACCAGGCCCCCACTCATGTCTCCCTGCACCCCCACCCACCAGGGGCAGCCTCCACCAGGCCCCCACCCATGTCTCCCATCACCCCCACCCCCCAGCCACCAGGGGCAGCCTCCACCAGGCCCCCACCCATGTCTACCACCACCCCCACCCCCCAGCAGTGCAGGGGCAGCCTCCACCATGCCCCCACTCATGTCCCCCTGCACCCCCACCCCCCAGCAGTGCAGGGGCAGCCTCCACCAGGCCCCCGCTCATGTCTACCTCCACCCCCACCCCCCAGCAGTGCAGGGGCAGCCTCCACCAGGCCCCCACTCATGTCTACCACTACCCCCCACCCCCAGCAGTACAGGGGCAGCCTCCACCAGGCCCCCACTCATGTCTACCACCACCCCCACCCCCCAGCCACCAGGGGCACCCTCCACCAGGCCCCCACTCATGTCTACCACCACCCCCACCCCACAGCAGTGCAGGGGCAGCCTCCACCAGGCCCCACCCATGTCTATCACCACCCCCACCCCCCAGCCACCAGGGGCAGCCTCCACCAGGCCCCCATTCATGTCTACCACCACCCCCACCCTCCAGCAGTGCAGGGGCAGCCTCCACCAGGCCCCCACTCATGTCCCCCACCACCCCCACCCCCCAGCCACCAGGGGCAGCCTCCACCAGGCCCCCACCCATGTCTACCACCACCCCCACCCCCCAGCAGTGCAGGGGCAGCCTCCACCAGGCCCCCACTCATGTCTCCCATCACCCCCACCCCCCAGCCACAAGGGGCAGGCTCCACCAGGCCCCCACCCATGTCTCCCACCACCCCCACCCCCCAGCAGTGCAGGGGCAGCCTCCACCAGGCCCCCACTCATGTCTCCCTGCACCCCCACCCTCCAGCGACCAGGGGCAGCCTCCACCAGGCCCCCACTCATGTCTCCCATCACCCCCACCCCCCAGCCACCAGGGGCAGGCTCCACCAGGCCCCCACCCATGTCTCCCACCACCCCCACCCCCAGCAGTGCAGGGGCAGCCTCCACCAGGCCCCCACTCATGTCTCCCAGCCAACATTTCACCACAATGTAGATCCCTGGCCCTTATGGTCAGCCTCCAAATGGCAAACACCCACCCGAGTTTTGCATCCATCCACTTAGAAATGGCAAAAACATGACAGAAGCCCAATTGCAAGTTTGGAAATGAACACATGTCCCTCACGTACACCCAATCGGTGTCAGTGAATGTCAAAACCCATATCATGATATGCATGAAACCAATGAGATGATACTACACATTGAACTTTGACGAAAAAATATGTTTTAAAAGCAACATAAATTGAATCAAAAATAAACAAACAATAATAGAAATTAAAAAAAAAGAAATACAGCAGGTCCGTGAAATAATGCTAAACCACAAATCATAATGCAAAGGAAAGGTGTCCAAAGTCACAGTCCACAAAAGTAAATCCAATGCAAAATTCAAATTGAAAACCATTGCTCCATGGCGAAAAAAATTGAAAATCCAAAAGTCAACTATGTACAGATAAACTATCCAGGGTCTATGATCCCAACCGAAGAAATGAAACCTATCTAACACTACCTAATAAAATTAACTATATACAAAAATGTGGCCCATTGTCCAAAAGGTCCAAAAAAAAAGCTAAACCAAAGGAAACCTAACACTAACTATATAACTATTTACAAGGACAGCGGGCTAGTCCGACGGCTCACTTCGGGATGTTCCGGGCCAGGGCATCATCGAACTCCTGCTTAATGTCCCGGAGGTGCTCCTCCTCCATGGCCCAGAGGGTCCGCAGGGCTGTCCACATGTTCCCCCCAAACTCCCTGCGGATTGCCTCGAGGCACTTGGCACGCCTCAGGGCCCTCTGCATGGAGTTCTCCGCCCTGACCATCGTAAGCCGTGCCTCTTCCGCCCGCTGCCGCTCCGCATCTATGGCGTGGCCCAACCGCTGCCACACAGAAGACACTTCCCATCCTGGGTCCTCCTGCCCTCCGGCCGATGCCTGCCCCTCCGATGTCGAAGGCCCCGAGCCATCATGGCTCCCACCACGTTGCTGCTGCGCCTCTGCCCGTGCACTGCCTCCTGCTGCCTGCACATCCTCCACTGGCTGGGGTGCAGTCGTTGATGTGGCCACCCCTGCTGGACGTCCGACTCCCGACTGTGGCAGGGATGCCTCCTCCACCAGCCTGGCCACACCGTCAGAGGCAGCTCCACAGGGCACCCAGGTGACTGATGGGTGGGAAGATGGCACGGAGGACGACTGGCGCATAGGGGGTTCAGTTGAGGAGGGGGTCTGAGCAAGCCCCAACAAACGGAGGAATCCGGCCTGGGTGACCTGTCCCAGTAGGCCGACGCGGTCAACGAGCCATTCGAGATGACGTGCAGTCTCCTCATGAAAAGACTGCAGGTCACCTCGCATGGCCCGTTGACGCAACGCCACACCAGTCAGGACAGGCTCAACCCGGACCCAGATAGCCACGTCCGCAGGCAGAGGAAGGCCAGTTGTCGTTAGCTCATCCCCTGCCTGAAAACGGGTCTGGACGTAGGCATCCCTGCTGGTGCAAGATGATGCAGTGACAGGATCAGGGACAGGATTGCACACAGGCACCTCCGCCGCGACCTGTGCTGCCTCCTGTCCCTGGTCCTGCACTGCACCACTAGCACCAGTGGAATCCCCACCTCCAGACCCCGTCTCTGTTGCTTGCACGGCCTCCTCCTCCACCAAATCCCCCACCAACCTGGATGACTCCGTGCCATCTTCCCCCTTTGGGCCCTGTGGGGTCCCAGCTGCCCCTTCTGCTGCCGAGGAGTCCAACTCCGACCTGCGCCTCTTGGACCTCCCCCCAGCAGCTGCGGCCTGGGACGTGGCACCGGACTCCTCACTCCCCGACGAGATGACAACCTGGGAGGGGAGCCGGGCCTTGCGTCTCCGGCTGGCGGTGCGATCCCCACCGCTGTGCTCCACAGCACCTTCTCCGCCCTCTTCATCAGTTGACGCTGCAGACAGGGAGAAATAAAACACAGGCATCAGGGCACTGTACAATGGACACATACACACATGACAGTTGCACATGAGTGGCATTGGCAAACCTCAGACATGGCATCACAATCGGCAACACACATGTCATTTCAACTTGCACACATGAGCCATACCACAGCCACATCGCAACTGCCAGCACCATCCATACACATACAACAGTATGAGCAGGCAAAGGTGAGCCAGACATCACATGCAACACAGGGAGTGCACTACACATGCACGCACACCACCACACTTGCATGCATGTGTACACCTCAGCCAACTGTCGCAGTGTTCCGATGGGCATCCATGTCACATGTGCCAATCACGCTTCCACATCCCGCTGTCACATGCAGCCATGTTGCCTCACTGTTGCACCCTTGTCAAATACACACACATGCACATGTACACAGTGCTGATACATGCAGCTGAAAACAACATACATGCGTGACATCACGAACATGCCCACTTACATACACATTCATCCAAACATGTGTGCCCACACAACTGCATTTGGCATGCAAGCCTACACACACAAGCACCATCCATGTCTCACACATGACAGCCCTCGCATGTGTTAGCCTCACGGTCCCGTACACCCCCACCCATGCTCGGCCCCATACAAACACATGTGCAACCAGCACACTACTGGCACATCACCACACGCACAGCTTACAATCATGATGCATGTACACTTACCGCTCGACTCCAGACGGATCTGCCTCTCAAGGACTTGGACGTGGAGCGCTGGGGATATGCGTTCCAGGACCCTCATCTGATCTTCCGACAAGTGGCCCCGGCGCCCCTTAGCATCCGCTGCCTTCAAGAGGCGACGGGCCTTGTTCAGGGTCCTGGACCTGAAGTCCTCCCAGCGCTTCTTGACATGTTGGTAGTCGCGGACTGCCACCCCCTCCGTGTTGATGGCAGTCACAATGTCCGTCCAGATCCAAGTCCGTCCTTCCTTGTCGGCGCGCACACTTCCGTAGAGGGCATCATACTGCCCCAGGACTTGCTCCACCAGGACACCAACTTCCCTGGCACTGAAGCTGGTGCCCCTCTGCCTCTCTGGCCAGGGGTTGTCAGTGGTGCCAGATGTTGCAGTGCCCGACATGACAACCCTAGAGGCAGGAGTGGGTGGGCAACTGAGTCCTGGGGCTGGGCTGTGGAGCGATGGAATCCCAGTCGGGAGTCTTCGGTTTCAGCAGGGGTGGTCACAGCAACAGCACCCCTGGCTGATGTGCAGGCAGCAAATGGCAGGGCACGTGGGCAGCAGGCAGTCAGGCAGCAGCAGGTGGGAGCGTGCTCGGGGCTCTGGGGGGCAGTAATTCGGCCTTCTGGGCAGGAGCGTAGTCTTCCGTGTGCTTACGGGTGGCCAGCTTGATACGGAGTGATTTGGCACGTGAAAATCCTGCACGTCTGCGTGTAAATCGAGGAAAGGCCCTTAGCGCGAATGCACGTCAGCACGCATATGCGATTTCATTGGACCAAAGGCCCTTAGCGCGTAAGCGCGTCTGTGACGTGACGCGGGCGGGTGTTTCCCTCATTACACGTGATGACAGAGCACACATGGATTTCCACCAATCGCATGTGAAACTTCCTGCACACCCCAGAAATACACGTACCCAGGCCAATCGCGTGTACGCTCAATTCCCTCCGATTACACGTGATGACACTCGGACGTGCAGTTTTACCACGTGTGCTCGCATATGCGATTTCATTGGCCCAAAGGCCACCATGTGCAGCTGTGACGTCATGCGCATGGCCGTAGAGAATGGCGCGTGTAAAAATGAAGAGATACACGTCCGAGTGTCAAAGCGCGTAATTGGTGGAAATGGCCTCATCGCGTATGCGCGTCTGTGATGTGTGTATAAAAGGTACGTGTAGAACGCCATTTCCTTGTACGTGCTTTTCGTGGAGAGCGAGTGGGTGAAATCTGTACTTCTTGTCGGCTCACACGCGATTTACTTCACAGCGTTTCCAGTTCATACTCCCTGTTACCTCTGACAGCTTTTTCTCTTTTCCTCTTTTTCCTGGGCCTGTTTCCTCAAACAGCGTTCCCTTCTACTGTTGTCCTGTCTCCTCAGACAGCGTACAATTCTTCTTTTGGCGGGGCTGTTGCCAACGCGCACACGCGCATATTTTTCACGCTTTTGTTCCTGGCAGACGGTGAGTCGCGCACATATTTTACATCTGTGCTTGCCCCGTGTGTCGCGTACCCCTTCAGAGGTCATTCTAGGCTGCGTGTGACACGCATACGTTCATTCTTGTGTTTCTGGGTGCCACAGCGTAGTGCAGGTTTATTTTTCCACGCAAGTGGTCTAGGAGGGGTTGCGTGCACCTTACTTCCCTTTTTTGGGGTGCCTGTCCGTTGCGTGACCCGTCATCTTTCCCCAGGGGTGACATACAGCCTTGCTAGAGCACTAGGGTACGATTACCATCTGGTACCCAACCCCTTTGACCCCCAATTGCCCAGGACAATAGTTCACATCGACTCCCATACGCACAATAACATCAGTGCCATGGCTGGGAGGCGACCAAGCCTTAAGGGTGGTAAAGGTGGCCGAGCCCCAAGTGGTGGCCGTGGTGGATCCAGTAGGGGACGTGGCCGTGACTTGCAGGGTCCCCCTAGCCCCCCATGTGTGGAGGAGCAGTCAGGGACACCCATGCCCCCCCCGGTTGAAGTTAACGTGGCTGACACCATCCATGCTCAGCCCTTGTTGGACCAGCCCACTGTGGAACCAGACCTGGCACAGGGTGACTCCACGGCTGACTTCCAGGTCAGCAGGTCTAGGCCACGTGCGCCAGTGAACGTTGGTGTCATCAGGCCACGTGGATCAGGGGCAGTTAGGTCATCTGCTGCCCCACGTAGGCAGGCTGGGGAGGCTGCAGGGGCAGCTGCGGGCTCCATCCACCCCACCTCTCACCCACCCAGCCAGGACAGTGTCGGTCCAAGTCCATCATGCTGACATTCCCCCTGACACCATCACACTTGAGCTAATGCCTGCACCAACTCCCATGCTGAGTGTGCAATCCCACACTCCTGCCCCTAGTGTCCAGAGCGGCGTAGGACACTCAGGATCCCCACCACCTTCCAAACGGAAGAGGAAGAGCGCTCGTCCAGTAGAGGCTGATGCCGCAGACACGGCTACACAGTCCGGCCCGTCAAGGAAGCCCAGCTTCAATGAGGCCGAACTGAATGCACTTGTAGAGTATGTGTCCGCACATGACCGCAAAATGGTGATTGTTGCAGGATCCAAGACCACACCTGCACAACGTCAGGCACACTGGCAGACCATTGCGGACATCATAAGTGCCCTTGGAATCGTGAGGCGCACAGCTAATGAATGCTACAAGCGCTGGAATGACCTGAAGCGCAGGGCAAAGAATAAGCTGGCCTCAAGTCATGCCGCAACTCTAGTGACTGGAGGTGGGTCTCCAGCAGACGACATAGAACTCACTCCACATGAGCAGGTTGCTGGGACATATGTCACGGAGGAACAGATCCAAGGCGTGGGAGAACTGGCAGATTACGAGGCATTGTCCGGTGAGTGCACATGCATGTGTGTGTCATCCATGTGCATGGTGTGTGTGGGAGGGCTTCTGTTTGGGTGCCAGGTGAGGGTGTGTGTGCCTGAGTGGTTCGGGTCACACATGTGCCTCTTCCTATACATTCTTGGCACCAGCATTTGGGTATAGCAGCATCCCTTCTGCCAACATTAGACATCCAGCCCAACTCCACGCCAGTTGCCCTTGGAGTGTCATCTTGCCACAACATTGTTGCTTATTTACCTCTGTTTATTCAGGCAGATTGTTTGCATACCACCACTTTTACTCGGGATTTCTCAGTCCTATTGTCACATGTATGTCATGGCTATGGTACAGTGGACTGGCTTAGTTTCCTGGATATGATTAGTTTAGACATGTCCCTGTGCTATAGGACCATTTTGGACTGGCAGCTGCTGGTTAAACATTTGAACCATTTCAATGAAAAGATCAATTATATGAGCAAACTGGACTGAATGAACAATTGGTGACCTCCTCTCCCTCTTCACTTCATGGCTAGGGTACATGCCATCCGTGTGATGGCATGTGTATTTGACCTGCCAATCACTGGCCAATGTGTGATGCCACTGCTAGGCAGCATGCAGCAAATGTGTTCACCTTCCATCTTGGTGTCATCAATGTGTGCCATCTGCCTCCCCATCACACGCATTGACGGTGCATGCATGGGAGGGTTTTAGTCATGTGGGACATGTGTCAATCAAGTACTGTTTCTGTAGCCTCTCAGCCCTAATTGTGTTCCATAGTGCTAATGCCTGTTTCCATTTGTTTTCTTTTATGTGTTTGCAGGGGATGACGCACTTGATACTGCTGGGGTTGTGGAGATGGTGCAGACCCAGGAGGGGTATGAGGGCCGACCGACTACCAGTGAGGGACGTGGTGTGGTGGTGGGTGAGAACCCACAACTGCTGCAGGTCGTGCTCTCAAGGGGTGTCTCTGGCTGCACCTCCCCCGAGCTGTATTCAGGTGTCGATTCGGATGATGAGACCTATGTGCCGTCGCAGGTGAGTGTTCCTGGGAGGGATTCTGTTCTGTCCGACCCACCTGCAGCAGGGTTAGAACCCTCAATGGGGATGTCAGTGTTGGCAGGTATGCCTTTGGTGGTTACGGATGCAGGGTCACACTCCGCGACATCTGGTCCTGTTCCTGGGCCAGCAGATCAGAGGGGGAATGCAGTCCTGCAGCCCCAGGCAGTGCCGGCACAGCAAGGCGCAGTTCGCCTTGCCCCAGACAGGTGTGGTGCCCGCCGACGTGGTGGCCATACGCCACCTGGCAATACCGCATGGGAGCAATCCATATACGGTATGGCAACCCAACAGGCAGCATCATCAGAGATGATGGCTCAGGCCATGGATAGGGTGGCCACTTCCATTGTCCCCCCCGAAAGGCTGATGGAGCGACTACAGCAGGCAACCGACTCCATCTGCCAGTCACACAGGGAGGACATGTTGGCGTCCGACAGGGACAGGCGGGCGGCACTGGCGACTCTGCAGGAAGCCATCTCCATAGAGTCCCAGGGCCACAGGGAAGCCCTGAGGGTGGAACTCCTTCACCTCAGGACGACTCTTGTTGAGCTTGAGGCTTCAACAAACAGAAGGACAGAACAGCAGCTGGAGCGTCTCACCCGTACGCTCTCAGCTGAGATGCAGGCAACTAGGGCGGAGGTCCGGGCATCCCGTGAGTTGTTGCATGGGGACCTCCGCACACTTATCCACCAGAACGAGACCTACCACACCCGCATGCTTGCAGCCATGGAGGAACAGACCAGGGCTTTGCGTGGGCTGCCTCCCATAGTGCCACACCTCCTGATGCAGCTGCAGAGGGTGAGGAGAGTGACAGCAGTGATACTCCCACAATAGGGTAGCCGTGTAGGCCATGAGCCCATGGAGGTGTTTTTTTTCCGCAAGATCCACACAGGTGGGTTTTGGTGTGCACCCTGTCCTCGGACCTCCTGGGTGGCCTCCCCTAACCAATTCCCCCCCCCCCCCCACGGGCCATTTATGATTGTTTTAATTTTTTATTTTTTTTTATTTTTGGGACAGTGTGTTGCCTTGTGTGGCTCCCGTGGGCATACGCTGCATTGTGGCTGGGCACATGCAGGCTTGTCATGGATTTGGTTCAGATGCTTGGGTTTTTGTCACACACACCCCTCCTGCTTCCCGTTTCCATGGGCTTGCAAAGGGTGTGCCCAAGTGACATTGACGTACATGGTGACATTGGACTCCCATGAGCTGTGTGGGCAGTCTGTAGTCAATACTGTGTGTACATTCATAGTGCATATTGTTGTTGTATTTCACACTGCATGGTGTATTGATATGTGCCTCTGCATCCATCTCATCCTCCTAATTTGTAGGTCCATTCCTCATGTCTTCACAATGCGGTCCACCTTGGAACTGGAGTCCATGTTGTAAGCAGTGCACCTACACTCTGGCGTGGCGCTAACACTGTATACTTGGAAGTGTTCGGAGGGCTGTCATCATCAGGTAGTGAGGCTAGCAAATTTTTAAGTCTGTAATGTCATGTTTAAGGTAGGTTGGAGGTTGGGTAGGTGATTGGTATTCTTGGTAAGTATTTGGTTATGTGGGTTGTAGGTCCTGCATTACTGTGATCATTTCATGTGTGGACATGTTTCCATTAGGGACACTGTAGCTGGTGACACTTGGGGCATGTTGTGGGGATTCATTTCTTTCCTCTCACATTGCATGACATGCCATGGTGTGTTGTGTGGCCGTGCCGGGGAGGGGTTGGGTGACATGGCACTGTTTTCATGTAGTATTTTGCGAGTGGGTATTCATTTCTGCAGCATGGAAGTATCTTTTGATGACACTGCATTGGTGGTGTTTGTATAGGTAGGGATGCACACATTGTGACACTTCCACATGAACAATCTCAGGCTGCTATGGTTCTGACAGATGACTGTCCCTTTGTTCGTCTTAATTGTCAGGTCGAGTCATCATTGCTTATCAGATGGTATGTGCCAGGCCTGTGTGCACTCCACTGGGGTGTGATTTCTATGTGAAGTAATTAGCCACCAGCTGCGTACGGGCTGCCTCACCCCGTGCCCTCTCCCCTCCCATGCGCAGCGGGCGTGCATGTGGTTGGGGATGTGGGGGCACCACCATGTCCACAGCCACGCCCCGGCGTGGTGCAACATTGTGCAGGACACATGCTGCCACTATGATCCTGCACACTACTGGGGGCGCATATAACAGCTGCCCGCCAGAACGGTCAAGGGAGCGAAAGCGTGACTTGAGCTCTCCGAATGTGCGCTCCACTATGCCCCGGGTTGCAATATGGGCTGTGTTGTATCTTACCTCTGGAGGCGTGATGGGGTTCCGAATTGGCGTCATCATGTGGGTGCTCAGAGGGTAGGCACTGTCCCCTGGTGAGGAGGTGATGGGTATCATTAGTGGGGTAGTGACATAACTCTGCATCTGACATGCATGCATGTGCAGTGGCATTCATACTCACCAAGCAGCCATGTATCGCCATGCCGCCCAGCTTCTAGGTCCCGGCTTAGGGTAGACATTCGGTAAATGAAGCTGTCGTGGGTGGACCCTGGATAGTTGGCATATACTGAGGTGATGATTCCCTTAGCATTACATACTACCTGCACGTTGATGGAATGCCAGTGCTTGCGGTTCCTATAGATGTGCTCAGATGCCCTGGGGGGACGTAGTGCCACATGGGTGCAGTCAATGGCACCTAGCACTTTTGGGAATTGTACCACACTGTAGAAATCGAGGGTGGCAGCCTGCCTTTCTGCAGGTGTCCTAGGCAGGTATATGTGCCTACGGACTGAAGGGCGTGCAGTGATGATGTTCAAGACCTGGCGTAGGCAGCGTGACTGCGTGGCCTGTGACACCCCACCCACTATGGCACTTGTCCGCTGAAATGATCCTGTGGCCTAGAAGTTCAGTACATTGAGGACCTTCTCCAGGGGGCTGAGTGCTTGGGAGCACAGAGTGGGTGATGTGAGGTCATCCTCCCACTCACTGACCAGGTCCAGTATTAGGTGTGGTGGAAACCTGTACCTCCCATACACCTGGTCATCAGGCATCCCAAAAAGGATGGTTCTGGGAGTGAAAATTCGGGCCCTCACTATCCTCCTCCTCCTCCTTTGGTAACCCACGGCCACTGCTGCTAGGAACGGTATATTCATCCTGGCGTATGAGCTTGTTTGTTGTTTGCGCGCACTTTTATGCTGCGCGGGTCGACGTACGCCTGCTTCATGCTGGCGTACGTGTTTCAGGATTGGACCATTTTTTTTTGGCACGTCGTAGGTGAACGTGTGTATCTTCCCGCCCACCCCAGGAATACACGTAGCACGCTCTCCCAGGCCCAGTCGCGGGTAAATATTCCCGCCCACCCCTGGAATACATTTACCCCACTCTCACAGGCCCAGTCGCGTGTGGAACCTCCCGCGGACCCCGTAGTACACATACCCAGGCCAATCGCGTGTGGAACTTCCCGCGCACCCCGTAGTACACGTACCCAGGCCAATCGCGTGTGGAAGTTCAAGCGCACCCCGAAGTACACATACCCAGGCCAATCGCGTGTGGAACCACCCGCGCACCCCGTAGTGCACGTATCCAGGCCAATCGCGTGTGGAACTTCCCGCGCACCCCGTAGTACATGTACCCAGGCCAATCGCGTGTGGAACTTCACGCGCACCCCGAAGTACGCGTACCCAGGCCAATCGCGTGTGGAACCTCCCGCGCACCCCGTAGTACACGTACCCAGGCCAATTGCACGGCTGGGGGTTGGGGGTGGTGGTAGACATGAGTGGGGGCCTGGTGGAGGCTGACCCTGCACTGCTGGGGGGTGGGGGTGATGGGAGACATGAGTGGGGGCCTGGTGGAGGCTGCCCCTGCACTGCTGGGGGGTGGGGGTGGTGGTAGACATGAGTGGGGGCCTGGTGGAGGCTGCCCCTGCACTGCTGGGCGGTGGGGGTGATGGTAGTCATGAGTGGGGGCCTGGTGGAGGCTGCCCCTGCACTGCTGGGTGGTCGGGGTGGTGGTAGACATGAGTGGGGGCCTGGTGGAGGCTGCCCCTGCACTGCTGGGGGGTGGGGGTGATGGTAGACATGGGTGGGGGCCTGGTGGAGGCTGCCCCTGGTGGCTGGGGGGTGGGGGTGCAGGGAGACATGAGTGGGGGCCTGGTGGAGGCTGCCCCTGGTGGCTGGGGGGTGGGGGTGGTGGTAGACATGGGTGGGGGCCTGGTGGAGGCTGCCCCTGCACTGCTGGGGGGTGGGGGTGGTGGTAGACATGGGTGGGGGCCTGGTGGAGGCTGCCCCTGCACTGCTGGGGGGTGGGGGTGATGGTAGACATGGGTGGGGGCCTGGTGGAGGCTGCCCCTGGTGGCTGGGGCATGGGGGTGCAGGGAGACATGAGTGGGGGCCTGGTGGAGGCTGCCCCTGGTGGCTGGGGGGTGGGGGTGGTGGTAGACATGAGTGGGGGCCTGGTGGAGGCTGCCCCTGGTGGCTGGGGGGTGGGGGTGCAGGGGGACATGTGTGGGAGCCTGGTGGAGGCTGCCCCTGCACTGCTGGGGGGTGGGGGTGATGGGAGACTTGAGTGGGGGCCTGATGGAGGCTGCCCCTGGTGGCTGGGGGGTGGGGGTGATGGGAGACATGAGTGGGGGCCTGGTGGAGGCTGCCCCTGCACTGCTGGGGGGTGGGGGTGATAGGGGACATGAGTGGGGGCCTGGTGGAGGCTGCCCCTGGTGGCTGGGGGTGGGGGTGCAGGGCGACATGAGTTGGACATGAGTGGGGGCCTGGTGGAGGCTGCCCCTGGTGGCTGGGGGGTGGGGGTGGTGGTAGACATGAGTGGGGGCCTGGTGGAGGCTGCCCCTGGTGGCTGGGGGGTGGGGTGCAGGGAGACATGAGTGGGGGCCTGGTGGAGGCTGCCCCTGGTGGCTGGGGGGTGGGGGTGGTGGAAGACATGAGTGGGGGCCTGGTGGAGGCTGCCCCTGCACTGCTGGGGGTGGGGGTGGTGGTAGACATGAGTGGGGGCCTGGTGGAGGCTGACCCTGCACTGCTGGGGGGTGGGGGTGATGGGAGACATGCGTGGGGGCCTGGTGGAGGCTGCCCCTGGTGGCTGGGGGGTGGGGGTGGTGGTAGACATGAGTGGGGGCCTGGTGGAGGCTGCCCCTGGTGGCTGGGGGGTGGGGGTGGTGGTAGACATGAGTGGGGGCCTGGTGGAGGCTGCCCCTGGTGGCTGGGGGGTGGGGGTGCAGGGGGACATGTGTGGGAGCCTGGTGGAGGCTGCCCCTGCACTGCTGGGGGGTGGGGGTGATGGGAGACATGAGTGGGGGCCTGGTGGAGGCTGCCCCTGGTGGCTGGGGGGTGGGGGTGATGGGAGACATGCGTGGGGGCCTGGTGGAGGCTGCCCCTGGTGGCTGGGGGGTGGGGGTGATGGGAGACATGGGTGGGGGCCTGGTGGAGGCTGCCCCTACACTGCTGGGGGGTGGGGGTGGTGGTAGACATGGGTGGGGGCCGGTGGAGGCTGCCCCTGGTGGCTGGGGAGTGGGGGTGGTGGTAGACATGGGTGGGGGCCTGGTGGAAGCTGCCCCTGCACTGCTGGGGGGTGGGGGTGATGGGAGACATGAGTGGGGGCCTGGTGGAGGCTGCCCCTGCACTGCTGGGGGGTGGGGGTGGTGGGAGACATGAGTGGGGGCCTGGTGGAGGCTGCCCCTGGTGGCTGGGGGGTGGGGGTGATGGGAGACATGTGTTGGTGATCAGTAGTGCAAGGTGACATGTGGGTTGGCTGGTGGGCATGGCCATGGTGGATGGGTTGCCTGTGGGACATGAGCAGGGGTGCAGGGTAGTACCTTGTGGTGTGGGCTGCCTGCAGGGGCCATGGAGGGTGTAGAGGGAACACCTGGGAGGACCCACATGGCCAAATCACGTGTAGCATTCCCCGGCACCACCGAAATACACGTACCCTGCTGAAATCGCGTGTGAATCTTCCCGCGCACCTCGGAATACACGTACCCAGGCCAATCGCGTGTGGAACTTCACGTGCACCCCGACGTACACGTACCCAGGCCAATCGCGTGTGGAACTTCCCGCGCATCCCGAAGTACACGTACCCAGGTCAATCGCGTGTGGATCTTCCCGCGCACCCCGAAGTACACGTACCCAGGCCAATCGCGTGTGGAACTTCCCGCGCACCCCGAAACACACGTACCCAGGCTAATCGCGTGTGGAACTTCCAGCGCACCCCGAAACACACGTAACCAGGCTAATCGCGTGTGGAACTTCCCGCGCACCCCGTAGTACACGTACCCAGGCTAATCGCGTGAGGGACTTCCCGCACACCCCGAAGTACACGTACCCAGGCCAATCGCGTGTGGAACTTCCCGCGCATCCCGAAGTACACGTACCCAGGCCAATCGCGTGTGGGACTTCCCGCGCACCCAGGTACACACGCACACGCTATTTTTCACACAGCGGGTGTCCGTGTTTGTCGGTACCCCTTTGCACCTGATTTGTCCTAGAAGGCCACTGTATGGACCATTCATCATGGCTGTATATGGGTGCTTTTTGTTATCGCACATTTTGGCGCACATTTTTTTCAGGCGCAGGGACGCTACCGCCTGCTTTCTTGTGGCATACTTGTTTGGCCCTGTGCGCGTCTTTGACCGTGCGCTGGTTTGCCCTATTCGATTCCATGAATACGGGTTGTAGGCGAGCGTGTGTGTGTTCCGCGCACTTGCCTCCTGTACTTCCCCCGTGACGCCCATATTTTCACGCGTTGTTCCCCATTCCGAGTGTTACGCCCCGTGTTCCGCCTACTTTTGTGATGTGCGCCGCGCTATGTGCGATTTCGCAGTGGCTGTGGCGCATGCTGTTGGATGACCTGTGCGCCGGCGTGCGCGACGCACATTTTTAGCGCACATCCAATGTTTTTCTCGCGCACGGACTTCCATGAATCGCTGTGCGCTGGTTTCCCTGCGATTTTCGCACTTGCACTGCGATTTTCGCACTTGCACTGTGATTCGCACGTTTTGGCACCTCTGCGTGGGAATTTTCGGCGCACATTATTTCCATGAATCGACCCCTAAAACTGTACACAAATAACAATAATTACTAGACAAATAAACTGATTTACGCACAGTTTTTATAGTGCACGTTATAAATATCATTCAACATAACGTACTGTGTCAATTCTTTTGATCAAATCGCACATTCGCACTTCGCTGAATGAGTCATTATGCATACAGTACACATGCCATTTTCAATCGCACAAATAATATGTATAGTTGAGCTTTCATAATTTCAGGAAGTTCCATTCTCTCATTGTCACGCCGAATGACAACTCCGAACAACAGATCGCAGAAATGGAAACTAAATTTTCGTATGTCCACTTTCAATATAGTAAATGTAATCATTTGTTGTGGGTATTCGACACATTGTGTGCTTCGAACAGTTGCTGACTTTCGCTCAAGGCCAAATAACAATAGCAGCCTGTTTTCAATGATTGAAGCCAGAGACAGGATGGTTTCGATTTTGTGAAACAATGCCACCAAAAAATAAAAACTGGACAAGACACTGCTTCGGGCAAGTGATTCAGAAAACCAAGGACAGTTAAAAACAGCTATCTAAAATATGTTTCGCGACAGGGACATAGAAACAATCCAACACTGTATGGGTTGCTGCTAACTCAAGGGATATATCATCTCTGTAAGAAAATTCAATCAAAACCCCACCTCTCCCTCGCCCAGCACTGTTTCACGGAACAAAGCGTGCGCAGAATGTGTGGGTCAGCGTGACTGTATTTCTTCCTCCCTTCACCCTGGCACCAGCCCACGAGCCTCCAAGGTACATTCCATAGTGATGGAGAAGTAAGCTTAGCATATTATCATACTTTTCACAATGAAACTTATGAGAGACCTGACCTTCACTCCATGGAGAGATGAGCCCAGTTGACCCACGTGGGAATTGAAAGGTGGCCGAGTAACAAACCAATTGTAGTCTGGCATCCCCTATGGAGCAGGATCATGTATACTGTCTTACCAATCAACTGTGTGGGTTCAGACCCTATACGTAATGTCATCATACTCCCTTGCGCACCTGAGCCAGCCCTCTCTACCTTCATGCGGGACAGGTGGCATTGCGTGCCCATACTAAATAAGTTACATTCATGGTCCGACTAGGCCTTTTGCCAATCTCCCGTGCTAGTGCATAGGGTAAGGAAGGAGGACCCATGGGTGTACAAGTGCTGGAGGAGGGTATTAAGATGCATTTCTAAACTCTTACCTGATGTGCCGAAGTTTGGTGAAACAGGGGAACTTTCTGGACAAGCCAGAACAAAATATAGGTAGCTTCGCAGGCGGTCAAGACTAAGGTCCTCATCACGAGTTGGGTGGTAGCCCTTAAATGTGGTGGAAACAGGGTTACAGCTGCATTTAAGGGTCTGCCCAATCATGAGTATGGCGTGTTTACCCCCAGCTCAGAGCTCTAACTCTCCAGAGGGGTGATAGTGATCGGAAGCCCACAATGAGCACACACAGCAAAGAACCACAAATTACTCTTAAACAAGTGTATATGAAAGATATCTATACATTTATTGTCGACAGGACCAATAGATACAAGTAAACTTTAGTTATGCGAAAACAGTTACCACACACAATACTATACAGCATGTATACAATACACTTCATAATGCGAAACAATGAGGAAAACACAGTCACATCCTGTAAAGTGAACGGTTGCTTAACAGGCAAGGAGCATTAGACAATTTTTCAGAGTCATTCCCCAACTTTCTAGTCCAGCCCTGAGAAGTGGGTAGCCTTGTGCTTTACATTGCATGAGTGCGTGAAAGCGCATGATTCACCGGTAAGCAAAAAGCGGTTCTTCTTTGGAAGGCTGTAGCAAGTCAGGAAGGGGCCTGAGGCGATGAAGAATTGGTTCCCACTATTCGAGTAGGTTGTGCCCTTGGGAGCAGATCAGTTTTCAAAAGGTGAGAAAAGCTGGAGAGCGCAGGCTAACACAGCCAACATTGAATACCTTTGTGGGATATCCGTGGATAAAAAGGTATAGGTTGTGCTTGTCCGAAACGATCAAGTGATGCAAGGGCTTGATCCATGTAGCCAACTTGAGCCATATGATAGATTTTATGTCTGCGATGACATGCTTTTTACCCCTTTCAATTACCCTTTCATCAAACTTATTGTCGACAGGATACACCTCCACCACGTACATATATAAAACATATACCTTAGTGTAACAACTTATTGTGTCTGCTATGGGGCAGCTGTTGAGACAGTTTTTGTGAAGTCAAAATAAGGGCTTAGTAAAAAACATTCAACTGAGGCAGTCCAATACTCCAATCCTAGTATAATGCTGTACCTCCTAAGTTCAGGGTAGCGTACACAGAGCAGCTAGGCTTGTCTTAGGAGGGAGAGAGGGCTGTAGAATCAGTACAAATGAAATTGTAATTCAAACAGTCAAAAGCAACACAGAAACACTATGGGCCTCATCACGAGTTGGGCAGTATCCCGGCGGTAATACCGCTGGGGCTATTAGCGTTACTGCCAAACCCCCCAGCGCTATTAGCGCCAGATCACGGGTTTGGTTGAACGGTAATTCCCCATTCCCCATTGGACCCATTCGGGAATTCCCCATTGGGCTCAATGGGGAATTTTCAGCGCTACTACCGCTGGCGGTATTAGCGTGCAGTAATTGCACCGGAAATTGGCAAATTCACAGAGGATTTACCCCCAGCTGAGAGCTGGGGGTAAATACTGCCAAACCCGTGATTTGGCAGACCCTTAAATGTGGCGGTAATAGCGTTACCGCTACATTTAAGGGTTACTGCCAAACTCGTGATGAGGCAGCATGTATTGTAAAAATAAATTATTTTATTTAAATACGAGTAGGCCCAGATAAATCTTGGGGGAAATAAGTATTATCAGATTATATACAATCATATTTATTAAAAAAAACACAACACTATGCTTGAAGGTACACAGACAACGCATATAACCTTATTTGGAACATCTAACAGGAGTTCTTAGGAAGTCCTAAACCAATAGTTACTTTTAGATTACTTTCAGTAATACCAGGGAAGTAGACCCTATCAGTTGTACCGTGACGCTCAGCAAGAAATCACATAGTCTAATGAACTGGACAATAAATGTTTCTGATCTAGTGATACTCGTATACTAGGTGGATCTGCGTGATATTTCCGTTGCAGAAAAATCTGCGACGGAAAAGTTTACATGGGAAATGTATGCACTACAAATGTTCGCACATTTCCCGTGTGAACATCCAATAGAAAACCATACATACATACATACGCCCAGAACACACCCCCACCCACACCCCCAACATACCCCCACCAACCTACTTACCTTTCCTTCCTTCGTGCTGCGTCCCTGCAGCACCGCTTCCCTTTCACTACCGTGATCGGGAACCGGCGCAACAGGGTCCTTTTTTTTTTATGGCAGCTGCAGGGTTTTCACCCGCAACCCCTGCTCACTATACTGCATAGTATAGTGAGCGTGGTGTTGCAGGGGACACCCCTGTAGCCCCCATTTGTTTTAGTGAGCGGGTTGTATGTGGGGGACACCCCCCCAGCCGCATACCAACCCCACCGAAACACCTAAACATATACAACGAAAGGTTCAAAATTTTGGTAGTTATAACTTTTCGTGGTGTGGGTTTTAGGTCTTTTGGTGGGGTCCGTAATTTTTAGCCAGACATTTCGTCCGAAACCATACTAGACACAGTATAAACCTATAACTCTGATTCAGGATAACACAGTTATACTAGGGGAGTTGGACCTTGCAGTGTAATATTCAATTACAGTTGCTTTTCAGTGCACAGACTAAGGGAAGCAATAATAACTTATTTTAGGATAACACAGTTACACTCAAGGTAAGTAAAATCAATACTATAAGCAACTGAAAGGCAGGTGTAACCTAAGACTCTTTTTGGGCCTGTCTAAAACAGACCAGGGAAAGCAAAACCCAGTGCTACACTGTATGAATGACCCAAAGTTATTCTATGTAGGTAAAACCTAAGGCAGACTTTTTCTGGACAGGCTAACAGCAAGTCAGGCGAAGCAAAACCCAGTTGGGGGACACTTGCACAATAAGCCTTACAGGAATAATAAAGTGAAATGAACAGCATTACTTTTGTGGAAGATACACAACCAATTCACAGGTGAGCAAAATAACCTTATATATACTTTCCAGAATGGCAGATCATTTCTTAGGTAAGTAAACTGACCTTTTATATACTTGGCAGAAAGGTGAGAACACCATTTCCTATTATGTGAATACCGTTTGAATCCTCTAATGAACTCTAGGGGTAAGCCTTTCACATCAGTTAAAGTGTTCAACAAATTACTGTCACCAGCCATTAATGGTAAGTTTGTCTGTGTAACATAAATGTTACATTTATTTATTTATTTTTTTATTTATTTGATTTAATTGTATAATACAATTTTTACAAAATAAAGATGCAGTCCCCCCATTAACTGTTCGAGTTCCCCACAGACATAGCGGCACGGAGTCTTTCTTTGTCCTATGCTGCAATCCACACGTAGTTCCATATCTGATTCAGCACCGGGATCAAGGACAGGGTCCACGTCCCCCACATAAGTGGCAGGGTAATGACACCCAGCTGGCTATCCTGCCCATCCATATCTGCGGTCAGGTAAGCAGGTCGATCTCTCGAAAAAAGCCTACCACCGCGATCACCCAAGTGGTCTTTTCCCCACTTAGGAGCCGACACCACCATTCCTCTTCCTCATAGACATATAGGTTTTTGAACAGATGTCCGAGATGTATCTGGCGGGGGCCTGTAACACCTAAGCAGTTGAGCAAGAGGTGTCTTATGGTTTCAGCCATCTCTAACTTGCAGAATCTGCATACTTCGTCCGGGGCCAATTTTCTACGGAATAGGACTTCCCTTGTGTGAAGGATATTAAGACAGATTCTTAAGAAGTTCATCATGAGTTTGGAATCCGGTCCTCTTAATAAATAAGGTTTAAGCTCGTTCACTTTTGACAGCTGTGGAGGAAGGTCTTTAAACAGTTTTGAGGCGGCAGCTTTTTCCAAAGTGTCGATCCAATCTTGATTTAAAAGTCGAGATTTCACCTTGGCGGGGTTGTTAATTAGTTCATCTTTAGGACTTCCAGCGCTCTCTAAGATTGAGTCGATCTTTGCCGCCCAACTTGTGAGCATTTTGCATGATCCAGACCGGATTTCGTGCTGGATTTCTTGCATGATCCGTGGAGGACTTGGGAGTAGGCACTTTCGGAATAACATTGCTTCATTTCGGGAGACAATAGAGGTCAAAGATTGTAAAGAAAGTTCCCTTCTTATTATCACCATTGGTAACGAATCAGGAAGGTTAAGGACCTTTCTCCAATAAAAACCTTCCACTTTTAATCAGAAAGATGTTGGCAGGTTCGGTAAGGCTTCTGCCCCATACGTAAGCATTGGGATCACTTTAGCCTTGTAGAAGGTCACCACAGGGGCCATAGTGAATTTTCCGTATTTTTTCAGTATTGCCCGAGCTTGAGAGATGAGAAGTCTCGCCTTAGACATAATGTTCTCCTGCATCAATTTTTCCTTGCTGTTCTTGTTAATGATAACTCCCAAGTATTTAAAGCTGTCTACCAATTCAATTTTGATGTTATTTACCGCCCATGTGAATTTCTCCGACTTCCTTTCGTTTCCTCCCAAAGTCATGATTTTGGTCTTTTCCAGATTCATCAAGAGATTGTTCTCTTTGAGGTAGGAATCGAGGTTGTTTATCTGTCTCTAGAGGCCGATTGGAGTTACATCAAAGAGAATCATATCGTCCGCATATAGCAAGCGTGAAATTTTGCTGGATCCCAATGTCGGAGGGAACATCCGGACTCTAGCTTCGTACTCTTTGAAGTCGGCCGTATATGCGTTATACAGGGCGGGAGCTAGGGGGCACCCCTGCTTTACCCCTCTTACCGTCTTCATCCAGGCAGATAGAAGGCCTTGGTTATTCAGCCGGACACACATTGTGGTTTCCGTATATAGGGCCTTTATGGGTTCCAGTATCCTTGGGGGACAGGCTTGGAGATGTAATTTTTCCCATAATCGTTGCCTGTCTACCCGGTCAAAGGCCTGGACCAGGTCGATGAATGCCATATAGATCTTGGGGCTGCCCTCGAATACTTTGGCTTTAAGTGTGCTCACTGCCAAAACATTAACCAAGGTACCGACATTTTTCACGAAACCCGCCTGGAAGGGATCCGACAGGCCAGTCACCGAGATCCAGTTACTAAAGTTGTCCAGGATTAGAGCACCAAAGAGCTTTCCTATGGAGTCTAGTAAAGCGATGGGACGATAATGTGAAGGGTTGTCTTTAGCTCCCTTTTTAAAAATAGGGACCAAAATCGCTTTCTTCCAGGATGATGGAATGGTCGAGAATCTAACACAGTTTGAGAAGACTTCTTGGATAAATGGGGCCCAAAATTCCAATTTGTTCTTTATGTCGAAATTGGTTATGCCGTCAGGTCCTGCCGCTCTGGATCCATTAAGATGAGTTATTTTCCCTTTAATTATGTTCAGGTCCGTTGGGATTTCCCAGAGTTCTCCTGAGCTAGGTGTCCAGTTCTCTGTCACCTTATCCCGGACTCCGTAAAGGTTTTCAAAATGTGATATCCAGGATTTTTCACCGATTGAATTTTGTAGTGCCTGGTTCACTAATTGAGAGTTACCTTTAATTAATGACCAGAAGTCGCGTACCTTGTGACCACTAATAGCGCTCAGCATGTTTTCCGCGTCTAACTGGTACCTATTTGCTTTAGTTGACTTCAGCCAGACTTTGTAGGCTTTTACTGCAGTAACGGCTTCAACCTTCTTGCTCAGTGACATTGTTTTTGCTGCCTCCCGTTGCAGCTTTCTGACCCCCTTTCTTCGAATAACTAGCTGTTCGTTGTAAGTATGAAGTGGGGCCTTAATTCCGTGTTTCAGCACCTTTTTTTTCCGGTGGTAGACTGTCAGTAGAGGCAGATATTCAATCCAAATTGCTGGGCTTAGGTGCTTAATAAGCTTGCGTTCCTTGTATTGATTGGTTATGTTGGAAATGGCTGCTTCCGACAGTCTCAGCCTTATCCCACTCTGGTTTACTAGCAGATTCTGAGCGTCATACTCCGCCTTTCTTCTCCGCGACTTCCACGAGAAAGTAAGTAGGTTATGGTCGCTATGCTGCGTTCTTATAGTTGTGAGGGATAAGCACAGCGGCAGGAGGCTCCTAGACACCTGGATGTAATCAATTGTTGCCACTTGATTCCCTCTTTCCCAGGTATCTTCTGTCTTCTTACCGGCCCTTTGCCCAAGGATATGCATCTCTCTTGTGTTTAAGAAGTTGTGCCACATGCTGTTTCTACCTTGGGGCTCTTTAAAATCGAGAGTTAGATCCATGTTCAAATCTCCCGCAATGATCACGTCACTGGAGGTAGATGTTATTAAAAAGTCATCTATTAAACTCTCAATTTGTGCGAGGGAAAGGTCGTTATTCACTCGCTTTGGATTCCAATATACGTTAATCCGAAGGATTTCTGATTTATGATTGGAGTCCGGAGGGCCTTTCGGCCTTTCCCACTCCAAAAGCATAGCCAAAAAAAATTCTGAGGCCAAGAGTGTCTTAGACAATGATAGCCCTGAGCCCACTCTTAAGGCCGTGATGAGGCCAGATCTTGGCCTACCTCTCTCCCCTCTAAAGGCGGGTGAGTGTGCCATTTGAAAACCATCCAGCATTGGTGGCTCCATTAGCCACGTTTCCTGCAAACATAAGGCGTCAAAGCTCCCAAAGTTGACATCTGAAGAGACCGTTAGATGGCCAAAACCTCTGGTGTTCCACAATCCCAATTTCAGTGATATCTCCGGGACTTCCGTGGGGATCGGTGCCTTCCCTGATAAATCACCGGAAAGGACGTCTGATGCCTACTGCTCACCAACTTGAGAGTGAGGTGGGTACTTGTTATTTCTCATTCCCTCCCCAGCCGGGTACATTTTTCCCGATAGATTTCTGCCCTGCTGCGATATCTCATCTGCTTGTTCCACACGTTGGAAAATTCTTCGCGGGGCATTTCGCATCGAGAGTGGTACCAGCGGAGGACCTCTCTCCACGCTCCTTCTCCTTTCCGTGTCGCGTCGAGTGTTCAAATTATTAGGGGCTCTCCGAGTCCGATTTTCATCATGTTTACAAAACACCTGAGGCCTTGTAGGTGTTTTGTGAGGCAAAAAGTTTTGATCATGATCCTGATGTCTAGGTCGATAGTAGGACCGCTCCTGCAGAGGCGGAGTTGGTATTTTGCCCTCCATAGCAATTGACAGGTCAAAGCCCAAATTGTGTAATTTATCTCTTGCATTCCAGATTTGGTCTTGAATTTGGTACGATCCTATATGTAAGAACGAACTATCAGTTCTTCCATTAGGATTCGGTTCCAAAATATTTATGTCTTTTGTAACATCAATATGGGATAACCGGCTCTCCTGGAATAGTTTGAGTAGGGCCTTTCGATTTAATGTCCAGCTATCCTGTCTTTCTTGTGTTCTTTGGAGTTTGAATGTTCTTGTCATCGTTTTCCTTTGTCCAAGCAGTGGTGGGCTATTGAGACAAGTGGATCTGCCCTCCCGCCGTCCTGTACCCAACAAGGTATGGGCTCTAGATCTATAGTGGAGTTTGGATTTATCCAATGAAGGGCTCCTGTACTTTCTGCTCTCTTGTTGAACCCAGGGATTTTTCACCCCGGGGGGGCTGCGACTTTGATGTGGATCTCGGGGATGGGCTTCAACTTGGTTTCTCCCATGATGCCTCTTACCCAGTGCTGGACCAAGATTCCTACTTACTCTTCTCTGGGACGAAGTAGTTTTTACCACAGCCCGCGGAGAAGTCGAACGAGAGTCAAGAAGCAAAGCCTTTGATTTAGGTTCGTCCTTTTCTCTGTTATCACGAGTTTCCGTTTTTTTTCTTTTTTGAGCCAACACTTGGGGAATTTCTGATTCTGATTCCTCAACTGTGTAAATGCTCATATTCAGTAGATCGATTGAGCTGCTGGAGCCCTCTCGCGACCTTTCTACGCTCCGAGAGGTCAACCGCGTCTTCTCCGCGGGTTTTAATTTGAAGACTTGACGATTTTGTGTTGGCGGAGTGGTTTTTCCTTGATTCCTCAAGTCCTTGTTCTCAGGTTTAGCCTTTTGTATGGGCTCTCGCTGGGGCTTATTTTTCGGAACTTTCTTCCCCTTGCAGACTGGCTCACTTTGACCTTTGTGTTGAAATATTTCAAAGGTGGATGGAATTTTCATTGTGGAGAAGTCTATTGGTTTCGCGAATGGTTGAATTACTGCGTTTTCTGGGAGGGTGAATGCCACTGATCCATTTTTCCTTCCTGATTTACTGGCAGATCCACTCAGAGACTGGCCCTTCTTTATATTATACTCCGGCTGATCAGCAATTTTCGCCAGAGATGGGGGTCTCTCTATAGGCTGTGCACCCCCCTCTGTGTCCCCTTCCACCCCACAACCTTGGGTCGTCACAGGGGGTACGTTCGCCCCAGGCCGGTCTATAGTTTGTGTCCCTTGGGTGTTTCTTTGCCAATTTGCCGAGCTTAGTTTGGGGATAACTGACCTTTCTGCGGACTCAGGTCGACTCCCTGCACTAAAGACTTCCTTGTCATCGCCTTTATGATGTTGGAGTGCAGTGATGAAGCCCTCTAGAAAGGTCAGTTTAGTATGCATATGTGCAATCAGAGTAGTTTGGTCTTTTAAAGTATCACTGATTGCTTCATATAATTTCCCAAACGGGGCCAGTGCGATGGTAACTGAGGACAGCATAGTCATAAGATCCTCTTTTTTCAAAGACATTTCTAGCACTTGACTAGGAGAAATTTCGCCTTGACATCTAGGAGTCAGCAGAGAGCCCCGATCTTTGGGGTATCTCGGGCTTTTATCGTTTGAAGGGCCATCCCCTTCAATTTGTAATTCCGGACTGATCGCTATAGATTGAGGGATTCGCGGAGCGGGCGCTTTGGGCAACACAGAAGGGCCCCTGTCCGAAACTGGGGGCCGCTGTGTCTCCCCTATTGGGGTTCCCAGCGAACCCAGGCCCACTACTTTCTTAATCGTGTCTGATAAGTTAACAGTAGACAAGTTCACACTTCGAAGGGTACCGCTTCCCACGGGTATTGTCTTGGCATTCAGCTGAGTTATGACAATCTCTCTGTTCAACCAATCGCTGGGTGCAAGACCAGGACCGGGTTCTGTGCTACCCTTCCCAGTTACTGCTTCTGCACCCATACTGATTGGGTTAAGAGTCCGATTCCCTTGAGGTGGCAAATGTAGTGAGTTATTAGCCACTTTCTCTGGCTGAAGAGTCATCTTAGGGGGAAGGTTTGTGTAAGAATGTAATGTAAGAAATGCATTGCTCTGTCTTCCACTATGGCCAGCAGTTCTGCATCTGATATATCTTGACGTCCTGCTTCCTCCATTCGTGTTTTTTTCCCAAAAAACTCTTTCAGAGTTGACATCGATTTCAAACCATGAGAAGATGGATGTTTTTCCCCCCCCACCTGCCCTCTTTTGTATGGGGGTTTAGCCCTTACCGCTCTGCGAGAAGACATCTTGTGGCTGCCTCCCGCCATTTTCGGCGAGTTGCCTATTATCTGGTCGGTGTTTGCTGATATATCAGCCACATCCGTTCCGAGTGGTGGGGCGAAGTTAGAAAAAAGTGGGGAGGGTTCCTTTGTGCCGGTGTTCAGCACCGGAGTTACCAGCCGCGGAGGGGAAGCGCAGATTTGATCGCCCCCATCTTCTAAAGCAGACCCCGCCATCTCCAGCCCCTCATTTTCTACCTCTCCCACCTCACCCATAAATTCGCCCAAGGCTTGGGGAGTTGATAGTGGAACAGCTAATTCCGGGAGTGTTCTTAACTCCTCCTCTCCCTCTGTGTTGTGTATCATGATCACTACCCGCTTCCCCCGGGGATGCGGGCGAAAGTATATCTTTAGTGCCCCCTGGACTTGATACTTTCTCCACAAGGGAGTCCAATGTTCGGGGCGAATGCCAGGACCCCACCCCCATCATCTCCCGTGAGGGCGTCGTAAGGTGCTCGAGGCAATCTCCTTCCGCTCCTTCAGCGCACAATGGGGCTACCTCCGGGTTTATTGTCCTTCCACAATGGAAATGTTACATTTATTTAAAATGAGAAAGGGGATAATCAGTATCACCCCAACACTCCACTTAAGGTTGGGGGTGCTTGTCCCACTTAATACAATGTAAAAGGGATCCAAAAATCCTTTCTACCCTTGGGAACTGTAGTTCTCTCAAGGTTAGCCAGAGAAAGTTAAAAGTGGTGCACCTAGGGAAACCTAGCAACAACAGGCACTTATTGCCAAAAAGTGGTCAAAGAGGATACTTTTAAAAAGATACTATTGACACTATGGAGAGCTATGGAGAGCCCAAACAATCACACCCATAATAAGAGTCAAATATTCTGGGAGTGTGGAAAAAGGTTCCCACTCAGAGGTATAAGAAAAAAATAATCCACCAAAAAAGCTGAAAGGTCTGGAAGTTTTGGAGTTGACAAAGGTCGGGAAGATTTATCATTACTATGCAAATCTTAGCTAACAGAGGCCATCAGCACAAGTGCCTTGGCTTGCATGTGTGCATGGGGTTTGGGTCTAGCAAAGGGTCTTTACAGACACCAAGCCACAGTGTATCTTTCACAGAGAGTAAATATCCATTTCCATATCAATCTTTCAACCGCCCAAATTCGGGAGTGCAGCACCGATGTGCTAGGGCAATTCTCTTCTGAACAATAGTACTAATAGCAAACACAGACAGGTGTCTTCTAGACAGAGGATAAGTACTATAAATGAAGGAAAGGTAAAAGATATGCATTAATGCATCATTAACCCGATTTTATCGGCATAAATAAATACTTTGTAATACAATATCTAGCATTGAAATAGCAAGTGTAATAGCATTCAATTGTTCTGTACAATGTGCAACATTGTTGAACATATCTAAAATGTTATTGTGAGCAGATTTTGAAGACGGCTACAAATTATTTAAATCTAGAAGTCAACCTTTCAACAAGTTCCGATTTTGGAGGACAAGGCTTGTTTACAATGTTTTGTGGCATTGTATGTGTCCTGGGAACAAAATCGGGATCCACCCCATGAGTATGCGTGGCCAACAAAGTCAATGTCAGATTATTCACAAATTCAAAATACATTTCCTGGTATAGTGGTTTGGCCACCCATTGTTTGCCTCATTTTTTAAAGGCCATGAGGTAACGGAGCATCCCGAATGTTCCTGCAGTTTTCGCTTGTTCCCTCCCATCGTTCTTGTTGTACACAAGGACAGCTAGTCTTGTTCTGGCCTTCATACCATCTATGCTGAATTGCCGAAATGCAACATTATGGGCCTGTACTTTAGACACATATTATGGAACACCTCCAAATCTCCAGTATGACAGAATTCTGTGACTCCCTTCTTGAAAGTGTTTTATCGTACACAATCTTCTCAAGTGCTTTGTGTGGAGGAGAACATGGCATCAACCACTTCTTCTTGAGTTCCTGCTCCTTTGTTAAAGGTCCATGTGCACATTCGTGGAAATGTTGGTTTTCTGTCGATGAGTGCACGTTGGAACAATGGTGCATCAATGAATGCCATTTTTCAAGTAGAATTTCTAAAGATCCATCACAAGTTTTGGAGCTCCACCAAAGATGGTTGCTGATAGACTGACACCACTTTCCGAACCCTTTTTTTACCAGCAGCTGTAATTTCTGTATTTATTTGGCAACGTGCCACACATCAAATTGATGCTGAATGTGTGGAAACTGCTTTTGCATGGCCTTGGCTATTAAACGTTCCGGTCAGTGGTTATTGGGTCTATTTGCATTCCCCTGGATTCCAGAGGTTCGATGGATTTAATGAAACCATGTTTCTCCATGGCCACAGAAGATGTACATTCAGACCCATGCACGATGACTGAACTCCCAATTCTTTTACTTTCCATGTCTTGAAAGTGGTATGTGCAGTACTTAGCGCAAAATGCTGGACTGTCACACTGTCCGTCGCCCGCTAGCCTCACTCATTTGCCAGAGAATGTACTGTCCATTGAATCTATTTGAGTTTCCAGGCATGACTAATAGCAGGGAATAAGTATTCCCTCTGATATTTGTAGTACTGGATTTTAGCAAGGAACTCAAGTCCCACAAATTGACAGAAACTTGAAATCTTACTGAAAGTTGATCCGCTGAACAGTAAAGCTGCTGAACAAAGTACATTTCCAGCACTCACTTTGCTGAGTATCGGTAAAGCAGACCAAGAACATTTATCATGGAGGTGTATAAAGCTGACCTGGATTTTCAGGTTGGTGCCTTGTAATGCGCAAGACACATTCACCAATCGCTCCCCGCATATGTTCCCTCTTAATTTATGATCACATTTCAGCATGTGTCCAATCTCTAGCAGGCAGCTGTTGAATACAATATATTTTTGCTCTTTTAATAGCCAATCGTCCTGCAGTAATGTGTTTTGCGAATCGACGGTGGTGGACAATTCCCCCAAACTAGTCAAACTGAAGTCGAGATTTTGAGCAAATTCCTCAAACAATTGCGTTGAAGCTTCAGCCTCTTTTAGTTCAGGCTGTGATATTTCCGCATGAATTGGAGAAACAGGTAACATTGGATGTTTGTTGGGTGGAACATTTTTAGAGGGTGTAGATTGTGTCAAAGGGTCTGCGAGCAATTGCAATGCATCTTCATTTTCTTCAGTTTCGTCTGGGCGAGTTTGCACAAAGTAGCAATGGTCCATGGTAACTATGTACGGGTTGCAGGTGAGATCCTATTCATTTTCCAGCCACTGGACATATGCATCATGAGTCTGAATATCCACTGTACCACGCTGTGCCTCAAATAGTAGTTTGTCCATTGTGAAATCTGTTTGTCAAGCAACATCTTTGGTTTCAGTTGTTGTCCGAGTCTTTATACTCTTCCTTCAGGGCCTCTAACAGATGTATAGAAAAACATGGCCAACGTATAGCACACATACAGAAGATATTATTTTCCAACTCAAAACATAATATGACTAGAACATCCACTTAAAAACTTCTCCAAAACAAACTGGTTCGTTCTTTACCTTTGTTTTCTTAATTTGCTTCAAAACTCTGGCCTTCTCTTTACCGACCGCAACATCAAGCTGAAAAGCGCATTTTCTTTTTAACTTTCTTTATTTGACTTGACAACACACAACAACAGTAAGAGATGTACACGGTGAGACAGCAACATACATTTCCACATCTTGATTACAATTACAATGTCTAATGGACATTTCATATACCTGAGTTAGACAATAACCAGACAGTACTACAGTAGGGGGATTAAAGAGTCATTGCACTTGGGGTGGCGGCAACAGACAGAGGTGTGTGGGGGGGTGGATTCGGTGTCCGAGTCCGGGTTCATAGAGGCCATGTAGTTACAGAATTTCCACCAGATATCTCTTGGCCTCGAGTGTGGAGGTTGCATTACTCCCCAAGCCTCCTCGGTATCTGACACCCATGTGACCGCCCTGAGCCACTGCGTATACGTGGGTGCTGTAGGCTGGAGCCAGTTCATCAAGATGCAGCGCACCGCTAGCAGCGTGCAGAGGCCAGCTAGCCTCCTGGAGTTTCGTCCTAACTGAGGGAAGTCATGAAATAGGCATTGTGATGGAGAAGGATCTATTGTGTGGTCCAGCACGGGAGATAATGTTGAACATATTTCGGTCCAGAATTGTGATAGGTGTGTGCAGGACCAGATCATATGGATGTGTGTAGCTTGCTCGGATTTACACCTAGAGCAGTTGGAGGATAGGTCATTGAACATATGATGTAGCCTACTAGGGGTATGATGATATCTGTGCAGCACCTTAAATTGTATTAATTTAAATCAAGTATTGAAGGATACATTGTGGGTGCATGCACACATCCGGGACCAGCGCTCATCTGTTATCTCGACCCTGAGATCCCTTTCCCACCTGTGCCTCAGCCTAGTGAATGATGGAACCGCTCTCGTCTGTAGCTGGGTGTAAAGCCGAGATATCTTCCCCCTCGAGGAGTCGAAGGAGCACAGCTCGGCTATTATGGGTTTGTCAGGGCATTTAGTTTTGAGATTTTTCCGGAGAGAGGAGTACTGCTACCAAGCCGATGGTTTCCGTTTAAGGGATGGTGGGAGGTCTGACCATTCGAGAAAATTCCAGAGCGGCAGGTCCTAGTGAAAGGGGTACGGGTTGGCCAACAGCTTCCAAAGTTTAGAGAGGGCCAAGGATGTACTAGCGACTGGATCCGCTGACCCAGGGTCCGCTGGGGTGGGTTTGAGAATAAGGGAACAGATTTCGCGGTCACTGACCGCCAGCTTCTCCAACCGAATTTGTGGTGGGGGGTCTGCGGTATTAAACCAGTGGGATGTGAATTGGGATTGTGCGACCAGCCAGTACCTGAGGAAATCCGGAGCACCAAAGCCTCCGTGTTCCATGGGAGTGGTCAGCATTGTTAATTTGAGTCGGACTGCCCCAGAGTGCCACAGGAAGGTATTGGTTATGCGGCATAGTGTCTGAAAGAAGTCGCCTCCCGGCCACAGGGGCAGATTAGTGAAGCGGTAAAGAAGCTGGGGTAGAACAACCATTTTAAGTATTCCTATTCGGCCTGTTAGGGAGATAGGAAGTCTGGCCCAGCTTTCGGTTTTAGTAGCCAGGTTTGTGATATAGTTTAGGTAGTTGTCTTCACGGAGCATCTCAGCGTCCTGTGAGACCGCCACCCCTAGATGAGTGAACTTGGATTGGGACCATGTAAACCCCATTAGATCAGAGGGGGGTTGTGTGCAGTCAGTGAGCGGGAACAGGGCAGATTTAGAGCAGTTCACCCTTAGACCAGATATGCGGCCGAATTGGACCACGTCCTCCAGGATCGGGGCGAGGTTGGTGTCTGGCGAACGGATATAGAGGAGGGCACCATCAGCGTATAGGGAAACTATATCGGCCTGGCCTGCCGTTCGCAAGTTTCTATGAGCATGCGACTGACGCATCATATCCGCAAATGGTTGTCAGGCTGAGAGGTCCTGTATCCGCGGAAGCTGCTGAACCCCCGACAATCCCCCTGAGATGTATTTCCCAGAACTAGTTTTCAATACAGCTCTGTAAACTACACCCCAAAGGGAAAGGGGGAATGGGACAACAAAACAACACCAGGCAGACTGCGTCAAGGCTAATCAGTGCTGAACCTGCAGAGGATAAAGAATAACATATACACTTTCTTAATTCACTTACTTAACCTTATGAATGGGAAGTAATTAATCCTTAACTAATAATTGAGAATCCTACCTGGTTCTTCTCTTGAAATTTCTTAGAGAAGCGGATAAGAAGCTGAAAATCTCTCTTACTTGCGATACTAGAAATTCCCAGCAACTTCTTACATTAGGCAAAACTGGAAGTTTTAGTTCTTTGTTTGTCTTTTTTCCAACTTGCACTGGTAGTTCAATTAGATTGTCTTTAAAATGTTCTTTCTTGTAATATCAAAACTTTTCAAACTATTTATAATTATCTTGAGTCTTTGAATCCTTGAAGAAAGAGGAAAAAACGTGCTAACTGCACACGCAGGTTATTTCCATTAATCGTTGAACTTCACATAGAAATCTTCCTGGTTGAAGAACACGCGCAAACGGATGAAGACGCGCGATCCAAGTAATCCACACGCGCAAAAAATCCACACGCGCAACAATTCACACGCGCAATGGTCCACACGCGCAATAATATTCTCCTGCGAGACACGCGAAATAAGAACACCCGCGCTATTGAGTTCAAAAGCAACGAAGTGATTGTCACGCGCAAAATTACTCGCGATGGAAAAAACACACGCGCACTCACAAGGCACGCGACGAACAGATTCTCGCGCTTAAAATCACACGCGCTTTGTATTTCACACGCGCTTTGTACACACGCGATAAAAATCACACGCGCTTTATATTTCACACGCGAATTGTATTTCACACGCGCATTGTACACACGCGATAAAAATCACACGCGCATTGTATTTCACACGCGCTTTATACTTCACACGCGCTTTGTATACTCGCGCTAAAAATCACACGCGTATTGTATTTCACACGCGCTTTATATTTCACACGCGCTTTTAAAATGGCACGAGACCAACCTCTGCTCGCGCTCGGAATACAAACGCTAGAAAGCACGCGCTCACTTGAATACGCACGTTACAGTCAAAATCTCGCGCTAAGGAACACCGCACTGGAAACACAAGCGCACACCGATAGTTCAATTGTTTTAGTTGAAACACTACTTTTAACGAATTTTCAAGGAGACTGTATTTAAGATGAACAGATTTACAGTAGAAATAAAGTCACTTATCTCCGTAGCGAATTCACAAAGATTTCCTGCTTTTCCTATCTTCCAAAACGAATTCCTGCCAGCTGAAGACTTCTCCTGAACCCCCAAGAAAGTAGCCGCTCAACTGCTGAGATCTGAAGGATAAAATCCACCAGGCCTAATACTAAAGCAGGAGCAGCCACTGAACACGTCCTCTCAGATGGGGTTTTGATGATGAAAGGCACAGAGTGACAGTTTAGAATGTTCATTGTTGTTCAGCATTGTCTTCTAGCCAATCAGAGCTGTCACTGTGAGGCTCCATCTTGCCTTGGGTCAGAACCAGGATTCTGAATCATCAAGTTAAGGCCTAACCAACTATAATGGAAAACTTCCCACCCACACAAAGCTAATCTGAAAAGGATAAATAATGAAAAGGAAACTTGAATAAGAGAAGGAAACCTGACAGTACCCCCCTCCTAATGCCCAGTCTCTGGGCCTATCTTGTGTGGGTATTTAGCGTGAAACTTAGCAACTAAACGGGGGGCATGTACATCAACTGAATCTTCCCAAGAGCGTTCCTCCGGTCCATATCCCTCCCAATCAATCAAATACTGCAATCTTCCCCTCACTTTCCTAGAATCCAAAATTTGTTTAACCACAAATTCCTCAGATGAATCCTCCAAAATCACAGGGGAAGGTGGTGTTCTGAATCTAGCTCCTGAACAAACTGGTTTTAAAAGACTAACATGAAAGGTAGGATGTACCTTCAACTGCTTGGGTAATTTCAATCGTACTGCCACAGGGTTGATGATTTTCTCTACCTCAAAAGGGCCTACAAATCTTGGACTGAACTTATTCTTCCCCTTAATTTTCAGGTATCGGGTAGAAAGCCAAACTAAGTCTCCCACCTTATATTCAGGACCAGTTTTTCTTCTCAAATCGGCATATCTCTTATATTTCAACTTATTTTCTCCCAGAACCTTTTTTGCTCTATCCAAGTTATTTTTCATTATCAACAAGCGATCTTCCACTCTAGGATTCCCTGAATCCTCCTCCAACACCTCAAAACTCAGAAAGCGAGGATGAAACCCACGACCCAACAAGAAAGGGGACATAGAAGTAGCATCTTTTCCACAATTATTGTAAGAGAATTCTGCCAACCACACCAAATCCACCCATTCCTCTCTAGCTTGTAAATAACACCTTAAAAACTTCTCCAATTCTTGATTTACTCTCTCCACTTGTCCATTACTTTCCGGATGATACCCAGAAGTCAAACTAACTTCCACTCCAAGTTTCTTACAGAAGGCCCTCCAGAATTTTGAAATAAATTGAGATCCCCTGTCAGAGATAACTTGACTTGGGAGTCCATGTAGTCGAACTACACCTTGCAAAAAACTATGAGCCAGTTTTTCCGCGGTAACCTCTCCCTCTATTGGTAAAAAATGTGCTTCTTTAGTAAGAAGATCGACCACAACAAGAATGGTAGTACAACCCTTATCTTGAGGGAGATCTACTATGAAATCCATAGAAATTGTGTGCCAAGGACGAGGAGGAACAGGTAACGGCTCCAATAAACCATGCGGCTTCCCAACTTGACTTTTCGCTTGTGCACAGACTACACAAGTTTTAACAAAATTCAATGTGTCTTGGCGAATTTTTTCCCACCAAAAATTTCTTCGAACTAGTTCCAGAGTTTTTCTGAACCCAGGATGTCCTGCTAAAATGGATTCATGACAATTTCTCAAAACCTTTTCTCTCAACTCATCAGTAGGTACATAAAGCTTATTATCAAAAAAAGGAAGATTGTCTTTCAACTTTCTAGCTGGATCCAGTCTCACCCACTCCTCCATCTTCTGCAAGGACATATTTTGACGAACTTCATTCAAAAAATCCATTTCTTTAATGGCTCCAGCTAACAAAAAACGTTCTGGAGCAATTATAGGTTCTGGTTCTATAATCTCTTTGTCTTCACTTCCAGGAAATTGGCGAGATAACGCATCAGCTTTTTTGTTCTGACTTCCAGGTTTAAAAGTCACAATGAAATCATAATCTGCAAAGAACAAAGACCAACGAAGTTGTCGTGGAGACAAAGTTCTTGCAGATTTTAAAAACAATAAATTTCTGTGATCAGTAAGGACCGTTACTGTATGTCTTGCTCCTTTAAGAAAATGTCTCCATTCTTCAAAAGCGGACTTTATTGCTAACAGTTCCCGATCAGCAATTGTGTAGTTCACTTCAGCAGCAGAAAACTTTCTAGAAAAGAATGCAACTGGATGTATTTGACCAGTAGTTTCATTCCTTTGAGAAAGCACCGCCCCCAACGCTAAATTTGAAGCATCCGCCTCCACAAAAAAAGGTTTAGAAAGATCTGGATGAATTAGAATTGGACTAGAAGTAAATCTTTGTTTTAACTCTTGAAAAGCCTTTTCTGCTTCAAGGTCCCAGTCAAATTTCACTCCTTTTTTCAAAAGTCTCGTTATAGGAGCAACCAGTCGAGAAAAACCTTCTATAAATCTCCTATAAAAATTGGCAAACCCTAAGAAACTTTGTATTTCCTTAACCTTAGTAGGAGGGGGCCATTCAAGAATGGCTTGCACCTTTTTAGGATTCATTTCTAAACCCTTAGGTGAAATGATAAAACCTAAAAACTCCACAGAATCGGTATGGAATTGACTTTTTTCCAATTTGGCAAACAAATGATTTTCTCGCAATTTTTGTAACACCAAGCGCACATGTTTCTGATGTTGATCTAGGTCAGAAGAGAAAATCAAAATATCATCGATATAAACGACAACAAAAATATCCAAGAATTCTCTAAAAACCTCATCAATGAAAAATTGGAAAGCCGCTGGAGCATTACATAGACCGAATGGCATAACTTGATATTCAAACAGCCCAAATCTGGTCTTAAACGCTGTCTTCCATTCGTCCCCTTCCTGCACACGTACAAGATGGTAAGCTCCTCTCAGATCTAATTTAGAGAAAATATTTGCTCCTTGTATTTGATTAAGCATTTCTGAGATGAGAGGAAGAGGATACCGGTTCTTAATAGTGACTTTATTAACTGCTCGATAATCTATGCAAGTTCTAAGCGAGCCATCCGGTTTTGGTACAAAAAATAAAGGAGAGGCCGCAGGTGACTTAGAATGACGAATAAATCCTTTGGCCAAATTTTCCGACAAATATTCTTTTAAATAATCATTCTCTTTCTCAGTAAGAGCATATACCCTACTACTAGGCAAAATTGTTCCTGGCTCCAGTTCAATTTTACAATCAAAGGATCTATGGGGTGGTAATTCTCCTGCCACTTTCTCATCAAATACGTCCCAGAAATCTTTGTAACACTGGGGAAGTTGACCCACTACAGCTCCCACATCATGACCTCCAATTCCAGTCTCAGCCAGAAAACTAGATACAGAATTACTTTGTTTTACCTCTTCCTCTAAGAGACTTCCTGAAAAGCAATTCTCTTTACAAAAATCGGATTGCATGTCAATTGTCCTAGCACTCCAATCAATTAGGGGATTATGAAGAGTAAGCCAAGGCATGCCTAAAATAATCTTCAACAAAGGGGCATCAATTAACTCAAATGAAATTATCTCTCTGTGACCTCCTGATAACTCCAAAGTTAAAGAACCAGTTCTATGAGTAATAGGACCAGAAGATAAACATGTACCATCAACAGCCCTAGCCTGCTCTACAACCTCCTTCAGAATAATTGGAATTCCCAACGATTTGGCCAGACCCCAATCCATGAAATTCCCAGTCGCACCAGAGTCAATCATTACAGGACCATTTCCCTTACACTCCAAATCAAAAAATAAGGATACATTTATGGTTATATGAGGAACCGCTGTCTGCACCGTATTGGCGATCTGTTGTACCTTGACTATTGAGGAAGAAGTCTTCTTGGGAGTGTAAGGACAGTTTCCTAAAAAATGCCCACCTCTTCCACAGTATAAACACAAATTATTCTCTCTCCTCCTAGTCTTTTCCTCCACTGTTAACGGGCCTCTGATTCTTGGAGATGAATTATTCCCTTTGGGTCTACTCTCTATTTTGGGTCTATCTACTCTAAGTATAGACTTTACATCACTCTGACCATGACGTCTCTCTGCCTTCCTTTCACTCAAACGGAAATCCAATTGAATAACCAAATCAATCAGACCTTCACAAGTAGGAGGGCGTTCAACTACTCCAGACAAGGCATCCTTTAACTCATCTCTAAGGCCCCGATAAAACAACGAGGCTTGTTTAGCCTCGGGCCACTTGCTTTCTAACACAAGGGACTTAAATTGTGTTATATAAGCAATCAAGTCTCTATTACCTTGTTTTAATTCTAAAAGTTCACCATCCACTTCCAGAGATAGCTGTCTTCTATCAAACATTTTTCGGAATATCTCTAAAAAGTTGGTATAATTTTCTAAAACCGCACTCTTTTGACTCACCAACAACCCAGCCCAAGCAGATGCTTCCCCAGAAAGATATGACAACATAAATGTTATCTTAGAAGCATCCGATGGAAATAATTCTGGTCTACTCATAAAATGTAATTCACATTGTGTTAAAAACACCCTAAATCTCTTGGAATCCCCATGATAACGTTCTGGGGACGCCAAAGGCACTGGCATAATTATACTCCTTACCCCTTCTGCCACTGTAGGCGCCCGTTGTATGTGTGGTAACTGATCTTCTCTTTCTAACTCTGGTGGAGAACCTGCGCCCCCTGAAACCTCATCCTCTCTCCTTTCTCCCCTCTGTTGAATTTGTGTAACTTTAACACTTAAGTCATCCACCTTTTGACTAAGTAAAGCATTCTCATCCCGAGAAATTTTCAACTCCTCCCGTAACTCCCTAATCAAAGATCCTAACATCTCCATGGATTCGTCGGGGTTCATGACAGCTCGGGCGGACTAAATTATTGGCCTTTCATTCTGTCAGGCTGAGAGGTCCTGTATCCGCGGAAGCTGCTGAACCCCCGACAATCCCCCTGAGATGTATTTCCCAGAACTAGTTTTCAATACAGCTCTGTAAACTACACCCCAAAGGGAAAGGGGGAATGGGACAACAAAACAACACCAGGCAGACTGCGTCAAGGCTAATCAGTGCTGAACCTGCAGAGGATAAAGAATAACATATACACTTTCTTAATTCACTTACTTAACCTTATGAATGGGAAGTAATTAATCCTTAACTAATAATTGAGAATCCTACCTGGTTCTTCTCTTGAAATTTCTTAGAGAAGCGGATAAGAAGCTGAAAATCTCTCTTACTTGCGATACTAGAAATTCCCAGCAACTTCTTACATTAGGCAAAACTGGAAGTTTTAGTTCTTTGTTTGTCTTTTTTCCAACTTGCACTGGTAGTTCAATTAGATTGTCTTTAAAATGTTCTTTCTTGTAATATCAAAACTTTTCAAACTATTTATAATTATCTTGAGTCTTTGAATCCTTGAAGAAAGAGGAAAAAACGTGCTAACTGCACACGCAGGTTATTTCCATTAATCGTTGAACTTCACATAGAAATCTTCCTGGTTGAAGAACACGCGCAAACGGATGAAGACGCGCGATCCAAGTAATCCACACGCGCAAAAAATCCACACGCGCAACAATTCACACGCGCAATGGTCCACACGCGCAATAATATTCTCCTGCGAGACACGCGAAATAAGAACACCCGCGCTATTGAGTTCAAAAGCAACGAAGTGATTGTCACGCGCAAAATTACTCGCGATGGAAAAAACACACGCGCACTCACAAGGCACGCGACGAACAGATTCTCGCGCTTAAAATCACACGCGCTTTGTATTTCACACGCGCTTTGTATTTCACACGCGCATTGTACACACGCGATAAAAATCACACGCGCATTGTATTTCACACGCGCTTTATACTTCACACGCGCTTTGTATACTCGCGCTAAAAATCACACGCGCATTGTATTTCACACGCGCTTTATATTTCACACGCGCTTTTAAAATGGCACGAGACCAACCTCTGCTCGCGCTCGGAATACAAACGCTAGAAAGCACGCGCTCACTTGAATACGCACGTTACAGTCAAAATCTCGCGCTAAGGAACACCGCACTGGAAACACAAGCGCACACCGATAGTTCAATTGTTTTAGTTGAAACACTACTTTTAACGAATTTTCAAGGAGACTGTATTTAAGATGAACAGATTTACAGTAGAAATAAAGTCACTTATCTCCTTAGCGAATTCACAAAGATTTCCTGCTTTTCCTATCTTCCAAAACGAATTCCTGCCAGCTGAAGACTTCTCCTGAACCCCCAAGAAAGTAGCCGCTCAACTGCTGAGATCTGAAGGATAAAATCCACCAGGCCTAATACTAAAGCAGGAGCAGCCACTGAACACGTCCTCTCAGATGGGGTTTTGATGATGAAAGGCACAGAGTGACAGTTTAGAATGTTCATTGTTGTTCAGCATTGTCTTCTAGCCAATCAGAGCTGTCACTGTGAGGCTCCATCTTGCCTTGGGTCAGAACCAGGATTCTGAATCATCAAGTTAAGGCCTAACCAACTATAATGGAAAACTTCCCACCCACACAAAGCTAATCTGAAAAGGATAAATAATGAAAAGGAAACTTGAATAAGAGAAGGAAACCTGACAATGGTTCCATGGCAATAGCGAATATTAACGGGGAGAAGGGGCAGCCCTGTCGCGTTCCTCTAGCTATCTGAAAGGGGGAAGAGCACCTGTCCTCAGTGCGGACTCTAGCCGATGGGTTTGTGTAGACTATCGTAACCCAGGACCGAAAGGTGGGGCCAAATTTGCATTTCTATGGAACTCGCCATAGGTATTCCCATGATACAGAGTCAAACGCTTTCTGCATATCTAGGGTAGCTGCCACTGCCTGCACTGTGGGACCGATTCTGCTGATCACATTGAATAGGCGCCTCAGATTCAGGGAGGTGGAGCGGCCCAGGATAAATCCCGCCTGATCCGGATGGATGATGTGAGGGGCGAGTGGGGCTAGTCGCATGGCTAATAGTTTGGCATAAATGTTAACATCACAATTAATTAGTGAGAGGGGGCGGTACGAGCCACATTGGGTTGGAGGCTTGCCAGGCTTGAGTAACACTGTTATCATTGCTTCCCGGATTGTGGGAGGGAGTATGCCCGCTTCACAAGCCTCCTCCGATAGGGCCAAGAGGTGTGGGACCAGAAGGGATTTGAATCGTTTATAGAATTCGATGGGCAGGCCATTTGACCAGGGGCCTTGCCAGATGCCAGCGAGTTTATGGCTTCTGAAAGTTCTTCGGGGTTCAAAGGCCCCTCAAGGAAGTGCTAGCATCGGTGGATAGAATCCAGATGTGGACCCCTTGCTCACTATTCTTAGAGAGGCACAGATCCACCCTACTGAAGAGGTCCAACCAGACCGAAACACGTGTCTGGGGTTTCTGTTGGTACTCTTGTTCAGAGGAGAATTCCCTAGCATTTCGGTGCTGGACTGCCCCAGGGCAGGACAAAGACTGATATGTTTGGGATATTTCTTCTCTGTGAAAGATAGTGAGCTAAAGACTCTGGGTAAGTCTCTCGTAACCAGGACTAATGTCTGGCAGAGGGACTCCCAGGACCCCCTTGTTAATTAGCATCGGTGGATAGGGCAGAAAGAGGGAGGCTCTCTAGATAGGAGTCGATCTCTGATATCTGTACACTATCTGCTTTTGAATATAGGGAGCTATAGAATGTAAGGAATTCCGTATTGATGTCTTGTGGTGATGTAGCCATTGTTCCATCGGGTCTCTCTTTCGCCGGTATATTGGGGGCTCCGAATTCTCGGCGTATTAGTTTGGCTAACATCCGACCCGGTCACTCCCCCTCCCCATATTTCCTTGCCAGGTGGGGGCCGTCTAGAAATGTGACCTCCCATCCTGCTAGGCCTCGGAATGTGTCCAGTTCCGAACCCAGCAGTGCTAGAGTCCCGGGGGAGTGATCCAAAGCATATTGGGCTTCGAGGGGGGTCATTATGTCTTGAACGGGATTCAAGATCATCATTCTTTTTTTCCACTGCCAGAACCCGGTTGGAGAGTGTGGAGAACGCAGCCCGCAGCCCGCAGGGAGCCCAGATCATCCTCGGCGACCCCCACTTTTTAAAAAATTTTTTAATAACAAATTTTATTGAGTTTTGTACATGCAAGCAGAACATTCAATATCCAAACAAACAAAAAAAAGATAACTGTGCATACATATGTAAAGGCATTGCGTATGATTATTGTCTGGGTGCATATATACATCTACAAAGGAGAATTACACACATGCAAGACCAGCTGCGTTATTGTCTTGACTACACAACCGGGTGTTGACAAATCGTTGCGTTAAGTCCTGGCGCGGTGACGAGGATACGTGTTGCAGTTCAATCGCCCGATCACTGTGTGCTCATAGTACTTGTTCCCATTTTCCCTATATTTTGTCCGCTTTGCCTGGGCAGCCACGTGCTTGATATACTCGGCGTTCCATCAGACTGATAGCATCTACGTCCGCAGTCCATTGGTCATAGCTTGGGTCATTTCTGATCCCCACAATTGTGCAATGTTTCTTTTGGCAATCCCTGCAGACGTTGAGAGCAGCAGCTTTTCGAAGCGGGACAGTTCTCCTTCCTCTTCAATCCCCAGAAGGAGGAGTTTGGGGTCAGTTGGTATCGGGCATCCCATGACCCTCGAGAGTATTTCACTACACTGTCGCCAAAAGTGTTGTATTTGTGTGCATTGCCATAGGATGTGGTAGAAGGTACCTTCTTCCTGTTTACAGCGTAGGCATTTGGGGTTGGTTGCTTTCCCCCAATTATACAGTGTTAAACGCGGATAGTATATCCTGTGGAGGACCTTTAGTTGAATAAGTCTGATTCTGGCCGAAATTGCAATATCTCTGGGGTGCATCAGGGCCGAAATCCAATCTTCGGGGAGTATTGGACCAACATCTCCTTCCCATTTCAGATTCAGTCCTGAAAGTTCTGGCGTGGCAAATGCAGAAATGGCATTGTACATGGTGGATGTTACTTTGTTTTCTACACTCTCTACGACTATATTTCTTTCTATAGGCGTGCATTCCGGCATGTCTACCATTTGGTCCCTTTGGGCTGAAAGCGCATGATGTAGTTGTTCGTAGTGGTAACGTTCCGTGGCGGGGAGGGCATATTGAACAGAGATCTCGGCAAATGGAATGAGCTGATTATTCACAAATATTTGTTGTACGCTATGTATATCGGCTGCGGACCAGCTAGGCCATTTGGGGAGTTTGCTGAGGCCTGTGAGATGGGCGTTATTCCAGATAGGCTGGACTGGAGTGATTCTATTATCCCAGCCAATATATTTGTGTGTCTCTTTCCATATTTGTGCTGTCTGCGCCACTATCGAGCGCTCAGGAGTGCGACACTGTTTCCCATAAAGACTTTCGAGCGGGGACATGCCGTTCCGTGCGTTTATTTCCGCCTGTATATGTGGGAGTTTTGGATTGCCATGAAGAATATCATTGACTGTCGCCATTTGGGTCACCCAGTAGTAGACTTGGATGTTGGGGAGACCTATCCCCCCTTCCCAGACTGAACGTTGGAGGGTTTTGAGAGCTATCCTCGGGTGTTTCCCTCCCCACAACAGTTTACGTGTTGTTCTATCTATTTTACGGAATTATTCCGAGGGGATATGAAGAGGAGCATTTTGAAGGATGTACAAGAATCGGGATAGGGCCAACATCTTGAAGAGCGTAGCTCTACCTAATAGTGTCAATGGTAATGCTTCCCAATGGACCACATCTTGTTCAAATTTCTTAACTAGTGGGTATAGGTTTTGGGGTATGTAAGTGTCTAGTGTTTTTATGATATTGATGCCTAAATACCGGAACTGTGTAAGTTCAATCTGATAGGGGGAGCCATGTGGTGGTATACAGTCTACGCCCTTCACTGGGAAGAGCACAGACTTGAGCCAGTTCACCCTGAGGCCGCTAAAGGCTCCGTAATTTATTAGGATTTCAGTGACTATGGTGCCTGAGATTGCCGGGTCACCTAAGTATATCAGGATGTCGTCCGCATATAGGGATATCCTGTCCTCCCACTCCGAGTTCCAGCGAAAACCTGACCATGTGTCCGTATCCCGCAGAATGACTGCCAATGGCTCGAATATTAGGGCAGACAGCATTGCCGAGAGAGGGCATCCTTGCCTGGTGCCCTTCCCCAATTGAAAGACACGCGAGAGCCATCCGTTCACTTTAACCTCTGCCAGCGGGTTATTATACAGAAGCTGGACCCATTTTATAAATGACTCGCCGAAGTTCATTTTCCTCATGATTTTCCATAATGCCTCCCAGTACACCGAATCAAAGGCCTTTTCAAAATCTATGGCCAACAGTTCCCGCGGACTGCTGTAGAGTGGGCGCTCTCTCCAAGGCCAGATGCAGCCTGCGGATATTGATTCTGGTTGATCTTTGGGGCATGAAGCCGCATTGGTCCGGGTGGATCAGTGCTGTGATGACCGTTTGGAGTCTGTTCGCTAACACTTTGGCCAGTATTTTCGCTTCGCTATTGATCAATGATATGGGCCTGTAGGAGCCACATTCGTCCAGGGGTTTGTTTTTTTTGGGGATCACAATTATCGTGGCTTTGCGGAGGTCTGGCGGGAGCACGCCTTTCAGTAAGGAGTCTTCGAACAGGTTGAGTAGGTGAGCGGGTAAGTCTAGATCGCTCAGACGTTTCCAAATGTCAATAGGGAAACCATTGGGACCTGGGGTTTTGCCGGCTTGGAGTTGTGCTATGGCTGTCGAGATCTCTTCTTCTGTTATTTTGCCATCTAGCGCTTCAGCTTGTTCCATGGTGAGGAATGGAAGATCAGTCTCGTCCAATATGGAGCTGTTCGCTGTATCAGTGGGAGGCGCATAGAGTCCTTCGTAGAAGTCAGCAAAGCATTCTGCTATTTCCGCATCACTGGAGACTATTTTGGCTTCTCTTGTTTTGATGTTCTTTACTGTACGTTGACCTTCATCACGTATTTCTAACCATGCGAGCATCTTGCCTGCTTTTTCCCCCGTTTCGTATAGCCGTGCTTTCATGGCGGTATGTGCTTTTTGGGCACAGTATAGCGACAGATTATGTAACTTTTTCTGCGCCAGCATTAAGGCTCTGTTTGTCTGGGGGTGTCGCTGGAGATATGTTCTGCTTCCTTAGTCACAACTTCCTTTTCTGCATCAGTAATCATCTTGCGTTGCGTCTTTTTCTTAGCAGAAGTCCATGATATGATCTCGCCTCGCAGGACTGGTTTGTATGCTTCCCACAGGATGGAGGGATCATCCGTCGAGCCTTTATTCAGCTCGAAGTAGTTGGAGGTGGCTGCTTCTATTTTTTCTTGGAAGTCTGGGAACCCCAAGTAGTAGGAGTTAAGACGCCAGGTGGGTGGTGGGTGTGGTCTCTCCGTTTCCAGCTCCACTAATAGTGGAGAGTGATCGGATATGCCTCGTGGAAGGAAGGATGCGTTACAGGCTTTATGAATGTTCTGGGATGGAAGAAAAAAATAGTCTATCCTGGACATTGAGGCATGCGCTCCTGAATGGAAGGAGTACTCGAGTTCTTCTCCATGTAGGTCTCGCCACGTGTCTCGGAGCCCCAGTGCGGACGCAAAGGCGGCGAGTCTGGTGACAGTGGTAGGGTTTCTGGTCCGCAGATGCGTACGGTCTAGGGCATTGTTCATTACTTCATTGAAGTCCCCTCCTAACATGCACGTATCTGCCATTCCTGTCGCTAGGATAGGGGTAATGTCAGCTAGCAAGGTGTTGAGGAGGGCTGGTGGGGAGTAAATTGCCGTAAACGGCAGGGTTTGATTCCATAGTGACTATTGCAGGTGTACGTATCGTCCACCGCTGTCTCGTGTTACTTTTTTGATTTCAAGCGGTAGTCTCTTGTGGATCAGTATCAGTACTCCTCTCGCCCCCGTGGAGAAACCAGCATGTATCGCTGTGCGGTAATTGGATCTCTGGAATAGTTTACATGTGGTTCCCGCCAGGTGTGTTTCGGTTAAGAGGGCTATATCCGGGGAGTATCTGTTTATGTGTTGCAGCACGAGTCTTCTTTTGATGCTGGAGCCCAGGACATTCACGTTCCAGGTTATGAGTTTTAGGTGTTTGTTATTTGGAGTCGATGCAGGGGCAATAAGGTATTTGGTTGTGAGGTTCCCGGGTGCATTCTGTAGATTGTATTTGCGCCGGAGACAGTAAGGCGGGTTTTGTTGCAGCAAATGCCTCGTGTAGTATTCTCATGTTGGCATTGTATGCTAAACGTTGAATAAAAATAATAGTTCCAACTCTCCCCTCCCCATACTCCACCCACAACTGAAGCATCTGTCGGCCCAACATAAACTTATAAAACAGTTAAGCTTCAACTAGCATGTGTCCGCCTTGCGTTAGCGGGGCTTTCCAGTTTGGGAGCGTCCTGAGCCCAGGCGATACAGCTCAGCTGGAGCTCATGAATCGGATACTAGTTGGAGCTTAGTTGTACAGCACCTCTTTAGGGTAGTTTGTATTCTCTTTATCATCTCACGGGTGGTTGCTGGTCAGCCGCCAGCCTTGATGTGCCATGTGGTTCAGATTTGCATTATCAAGACTGCGTTTCCTTGCTTATTCCGTTTGGCAATTTCTTTAATTGGAGTGGCATTGTTACCAATTATTTGTGTACCTGGTGCGGGATCGCAATGTGCCGGTTCAGCTGGGGTTCCATTTCCGGTGGTCGCTCAGGATGCGGTCTGCCGCGTTCCCCTCTCCGCCCCCCCGTCTCCTTCTAAGTGCCTTTCCTCCCAGTTCCATGCTTCCTTGGGGTCAGTAAAGTGGACAGATGTGCCTTTATGAACATTTTTTAGCGGGCGGGGAAAACCAGTCCATACTTGACTCCCATCGACTGCAGGCGTTTTTTGAGTGGATCGAAGGATTGGCCCGCCTTCTGTACTTCTCTGGTGAAGTCAGGGAAAAAAGCAATCTTTGATCCGTTGTATGTGATTGTCCCCTTTGACCTTGCCAGTTGCAACAGGGCGTCCCTATCTCTATAATTTAGGAACCTTGCTATGACTGTTCACGAGGGTGCGCCGGGCACAGCCTTCCCAGTCGGTATGCGATGGGCTCGTTCTATGGAGAAAAATTTGGAGAAGGCCTGTGCATCGTATGTATTTATCAGACATTCTTCAAGGAACAGTTCCATGCAATCTCCTTCTGCTTTCTCCGGGAGGCCGAGTATGCGAATATTGTTTCGCCGGGATCTGCCTTCGCTGTCATCCACTATTGATTCTAGGATCTTAATCCGTGCCATCATGCCGGACATCTGACGGTTCACCCCTCGTATAGAGTCTTCAGTCTCCGAAATCCTCGCTTCTGCCTCTCCAGTGCGTGAGGTCAGTTTTTGTAGGTCATGCCTTAGCAGGGACACATCTGAGCCTATGCTATCCATCTTTTTCTCCATCGAGGTTCTGGAGCTGGCAATGGCGCTCATTATATCTCGGAGGGAGATATCGTCGTCCATGCAATCTGCTTCTGTTATTGGCAGCCGTTCAGGAGAATGAGATACGGGCATTGTTGCGTATTGTTCAATTCGGCTTTGTGTCGAGGTTTTCCTCGACTTATCTTTCCCCATTTTTTTCCGATCAGCCCGGTGATGCCAGGGGTGCATGCCCTGTTCGGGTGGGGAAGGCAGCCGCAGCCTCAAGAGTCAGCTATATTCAAGGCGCAGGGGACTCCCGCCTCTGGGTCCTCTTGCCCTGTGCTTATCAGCTTATAGATCCGATTTAGGTGGAGCTGGAGTGTACACCCGCCGTTCAGTGCAGGAGGGGCGCCGCCAGGGCTGGTGGCAGTACTGAGCGTATAGGTATATCCTTTCTGAAGGTGGCAACCAGTTCGCTTCGCCCCGGGGCGAGGCGCTGTCTCAGTTTGGATATTTGCACTTGTGTTGTGGAAACAGTGATAGAGGTAGTTTCAGAAGTTAGAGCAGCAGCCGGGAGATGTTGTCTACAGCTATTTTAAAGTCCATTTGCTGTGTTCTGCGCCAGACACTGTTGGAATGATTTTGGATATTCGCATATTAATTTGTCGTCCTCCACATGCCTGCTTGTTATCAGCTATACTGTGCACTTCCTTTAGCCCTATTATGTGAAGGGCCAGCGTGCGTGCACTGCACTCGGTCCCCTTGTTTTGCGGCTTTTTCGTTTAATTAGGGTAGGAGCAGGGTGCTAGTGCTCTGCGCTCCCCACTCGTTTTCGTGACCCCTAGTATAGGGCACAGGGTCCGTCTGCTATCGGGCACCTTCCACCAGGGGCCCAACCGCCTTGCTTGCCTTCGCGCCCAGCACTGCCAGGCCCGATTTGCAGTGTGTAGGGGGCCCAGGCATGCGTGTGTGGCCGGGGGGGGCCCGGGGGCAGCGATCACAATCCCCAGTTCCAGCACGCAACCACCCCCCTCTCCTTACCGCCACGTTGACATTCAGTGCAGCGGGGGTCGCCGTCTCAGGGACGTAAAGGGGTCCGCAGGCGCTCTATGCGAGGCAGAGCGCCCACGTTGTTGCTGACAGTTTAAACTCTGTTGGTGTATTGCAGCGATGTCCCAGCGAACAGGCCCAATGGGTGCAGGGCACCAGGGGTGTGTTGACGGAGTCCGGCCGCATCCCACAAGTCACAGAGGCCAGACCGACATTGCACTCCCATGCGCTCCCCGGTTTGGACCATCTCAGCTCACTCCGGCCGCGGACGGCAGCCAGGGGGGGAGACCAGCTATGCAGCACCGCTTTGGGGGACAAGAACGTCGGCGTCACCTCGGATTCCGGGCACCAACAGCGTCAGGGTCTCGCAGTAAGAGGCGATCCTCGTCCACCCAGGCGTAGTCCGCAACACCTTCTATCACCGCTGGCGTCTCGTCAGTGTGCCGTATTTCCTTCGTACATCGCTCTCAGCGAACCCGCGGCAGCCATCTTGGGTGCTGTGCGCGGCTCCAAGTCCGTATTTATGGGTCGCCATATCTTCAGGATCTTTCGCCGATTCTGCTCCGCTCATGCAGGGATCGATGCTGCCTGTGTTCGAACAGTTATGAGTGGTTTTGAACAGTCCACAATGGCTATTTTCGCAGGATTTAGCTCAGGATTTGGCTGGCGGCACAAGAGCAATGGCGGATCACGTCCTCATCGTTCGGCAGTTGGCCACGCCCCACGACCCCCACTCTTGATTCAATCTCGGCCACCCGGCCATCGGTCTTCTCGATATGTGCTTTTATGGATGAAATGGTGCCGTTCATGTCATCAAGTTTGGTATGCAATGTGGTGAACCCCTCATGAATATACTCCAGCATCTTCTGCGAGTTATCCGGGACCGGAGGGGCCGAGGCCGTGAGTGCGTCCTCTAGGGCCTCGCTCACCGACTTGGCCGGTGTTTTTGTCAACATATTTAGCGAACTCTGTTTTTTCCCTGCGCCAGCCCCTTTGGTCATTGTGTCAACGAGGGAGGGTTCCAGCAGTATGGGTAAGCGTAGGTGGACAGAGGTCTTGTGATTCCGTCGTGACATCCAGTGCAGTGGGGTCTCTGAGCGCGTTGGTTGTACGGGTCTTTTCCAGAGCAGTAACGTATTCTGCTAGTTAAATTATGGTCCCAGCAGTCTTTGGAGCCTGCAAGTCTGTCCCCACAACAGTTGTGTTTTGGCTCTGGGCGGTTCCAGGTTCACCCAGATAACGGTGTTGCTGGTGCAGTTGAGTCGCACTGCAAAAACAAAGAGGTGATGGCTGGAAGGTTTAGAATTAATCTTAACCACTGGCAATGCTCTGGGCAACCCTCCAGACCACCGTTCTTCGCCTGCCAAGCCATTACAGAAGGGAAAGACCATATGCAAATCAGGCTTGGCCCCACCCCAAAAGGGGCTGTCCAGCCCGAACTGCTAGGCCACATCCCTTCTGCACGAGACCACAAGCATCCCCAAACATGTTTCGCCCTTGTTGGGGCTCATCAGTGAGGAGTAGCTTGGGTCTCTAGGCCCAGCAGGCACGGGACCCACGTCTGGGCATACCCGTCCCACTCGGGGTGACATAGCAAAAACAAAGAGGTGATGGCAGTCTCGGGGGCAGGGAACCACTCAGAGGATGTGGAGCGAGGAATATGGTCACCGGCGAGGCCCTGTAGAGTGGTTTATGTGTTTCAGGGCTATTTGGGGTTTATGGAGGTGTCCTTGCATAGATTACCTCGTTGTCTTGTTTGCTTATGGGCCCACTCCAGCCTCTGGTGCTCCCAGCTGTGTTGAACCGTTGCTGAGGTGGAAGTAGTGAAAGGGGCGCCCGGAGGAGACCCAGGGCCGGGTCCGCCCGCCAGAGGCGGTATCGAGGGGCGACCCGCGAGTCCCCCCCGGCGCTGGGGTGTATATGGGTCAGTCATCAGGAATGGGCTCAGACCGCGATCACCACTCCTCAGATATCAGGGCAGGGGCAGTTGGCCCGTGATGAGGAGCTAGAGTGGGGGTGAGGAGGACCCCGGGCCGCAAAGGTAGGCACCGCCGCAGTGCAGGCGCGGCCCCCCAGGCCACCCCACCAGGCTCTTACTGCACTCCTCCTTTCCTTTCCCTCGGACCATGGAGCCAGGCGACAGGCAGCGGGGGGGGGGGACTATCCGCACAACGGTGCAGGGTCAGCTGCGGCTCCGCGTTCCTCCCACAGGGCTGCCGTCCGTGAGAAGCCCGCCAGGCAGGGCGGACCCACGATGAATAGAAGTATGTTCCAGGCCAGTGGGGGGAGCCTCCAGCAGGTCTCAGCCTGGCTCGCACCCCGTCTCCCAGCCCTCCAGCTCCACTCTGCAAAGGGGGCTGTGGGGCGCCTCTGACCGTATCCTGGCGATTGGGCGCGCACTCAGGGGCGAGACACCCCTCCCCTACCAGGGCCTGCCATGCCGCGGCATACAGTAGGCGTGGAGGCCACGGGCGCCGGAGCTGCCACACGGCGCGAGGCAGGTATGCACAGCGCCGGTCCTCGCCCTGGCCGCCACTCCGTCCAAACAGGGTCCCCGGCTTCAGGAGTCAGTGGGGGTGTAGTATGGGGGTCTCCCCGCAAGCTGCAGCCCAGAAACAAGGATACGCTCAGTGATTAGGGTTGCTTTTGCAATGAAAGGATTTCCCCAGTCCGGAGCTCTGTGCTCAGGCGGCCATCTCTGTTCGACACAACAGCGCCCCCCCAAAAAGAGCATTTTTATATGGTTTAAATCAAGCAAATTTCCTTTCCACTCAAACAAACATATGTACATATCTGCAAACAGAGCCAACTTGACAGACTTGAAAACATTATGAAAATGTATTCCTAATGCAATGCGATGCCCAATTGTAATTCATATTAGGTTATGTATGGTGGTCGGTCAAAAAACCGAAAACAAAATATCGAATCACAAAAATCCCGAATCCAAAATCGCGAAAAAAAAAAATCTCGGATTATTTATTTATTTATTTATATGTATTTGTGGGTTCAGGTAAGTATAAAAAAAGGGTAAAATAAAAAAAAAAAAGAAAAAAGGGGGGTTGGGGGGAACCCCCCCATTTCGAAATAAAAACGTATTAAAATAAAAATTTGAGATTTTTTTTTTCGACATTTTGGATTCGATATTTTTGTTTTCGATATTTTGGAATTCGGTTTTTTCACTATAAACCGTTATGTATACCACTGGTCCATGTGCCTCTTCTAATTCCACATCTTGAATGCATTCCTTGAATAGAATAATCATTAAAAAAAATGGTGGGGTCAGAAATATTATTGGCCAAAAAGATGGCCAATAATACAAAAAATATCTAAAAAAATAATAAAATAAAAACAAATTTAAGTCCCTATGTAAAGTTTTGAGCAAATGAAGTTCAAACTTTAAAATGGGAAGCACTAGGGGGCATCCATTTTGGGAAATGGATGCCGCCTGTGCTTGCCTTTGCGGCACTAATGAAGCAAAAGCCAGCCAGCTGTAGTAAACAAAAGCTACCACTGGGTGGCTTTTGCTTCATTGGTGCCGGACTCGGAGGACGGAGACCAGAGACTACAGGCAGAAAAGCTGCAGCTGCATCTCGGTAAGTGCTATTTTTTTTTTTTAAATAAGCACTAGCTGCGGTTTTTTATCTAAGTTTTCCGGGCTGGAGGAGCCTGGAAAACTTAGAAATAAAACCGCAGCTTTTAAAATGTTGTATTTATGTTTGCGGTAGCTTCAGCTTGGAGCCCTCTGGGCTCTGGGCTCCAAGCTGAAGCTACCGCAAACCTAGATACAGCGTTATTGTGTTTAAAAACACTGCGGTTTTTCTTTCTAAGTTTCTCGCGCCTCAGAGCTGGAGGAGCCTGAGAAACTTAGAAAGAAAAACCGCAGCGTTTTTGAAACACAACCGCGTTGTGTTTCTGCCTGCCGTGGCTATCACTTTGGGTCTCCGGTGCTCCCCGTCGCACCGGAGACCCAAAGTGAAAGCCAAGGCAGGCAGAAACACAACGCGGTTGTGTTTCCATGCTGCAGTGTTTCTGCCTACAGCAGCTTTTACTTTGGGGCTCTCGGGCTCCCCGTTGTGTTTCTGCCTGCCTTGGCTGCCGCAGTATTTACAAATCCAAAAATGTTGTTATTCAGACAGCAGCAGCTTTGGTTGGGAGTCTCCTGGACTCCCTCAGGGTTGGGGAGCCCAGGAGACTCCACGCGAAAGCTGCCGCTGTCAGAATAACAATGTTGTTGTATTTGTGATTGCCGTGGTTTTCCAACCATGACAATCACAAATACAACATGTAATAAAGGTCTGGTGCATACTACCAGAGGAAGCATTTGCGTTCTTTATTATTAATATTTGTTTGTTCATACAAATGCTACTTCCTTTGTGAGTGCTTAACCCTACACCACCTCCTCCCTGCTCCCCACACCCAAACCTCTCATTTGAAGCGCTTTGAAAGGGAATACCGGCACGAGTGATTTTTAAGGCGGCATTCACAGGGCGGCATGGTGATTGCACACGCAAAGACCAGTAGAGTTGGGGTAACCCCAGCGACATGTCACAGAAACCAACTCATGTTATATTTTATGAATGTTGAGCACTTCTGAGAAGGGGGGTGGACTGGGAACCAAAGGAGGCCCTGGAAACAATTGTCAAAGTGGCTCTACATAATCTCCAGAGTTCCCTATGGGCCGGTCCACCCCTGCTTCTGAGTGCACAAATCGCTTGTTATTAAAGTACATTTTATTGGTATCAGGTAATAAAATCTCAGCAAAAATGCCGCTGGTAAAATAAATTGTGGTTTGACCTGGTAAATGTCTACCCCATTATACCATTTAAGGGGAGCGGCGGTTGCGGGGTTGTCCCACGCTCCCGGTATAATGGGTCCAGGGGTGCAGAGGTGTCCACTGCATCCTTTACATGATTGTGGTGGCAAAACCACAGCATATTTTCCACAATATTTTGTATTCACAGCCTTTTTTGACACGATTTTAAGACATGGAACCATTTTATTCAGGGCTAGAATGCATTTTATATAGTGCCAGTATGAAGCACCACGCTCTTTAATAGAAGCACACCTTGTACCTGATTTATCGCCCTTTTAAATGGCTTCTGTATATCGGGCCCCTCATCTTTAGCTGTAATGACTAGTAAAGTGAACATTCTGGGGAGCGCAGAACCCTCTCGGCACTAGAGCACTGGGGATATCTTCACCCCCTTTCACTCTCCCGACCTGCAGGTGTTCTCCCTGGAATTTGACCTGTCGCTTCCATTTGCCAGTGGGGTTTATGGAAAATTGCGCCGTTCCACTGCCCTCTGCCAGCTGGGTATACATAGTAGCTGGGTGTCGGAGAAGAGCCGGGTGACCTGGTTATACATAGCAGTGTTGGGGCTATTTAAAAGTCTGGTTATCAAAATACACTGGAGAAACCCCCTAGCAAACACTTCATGGGGAGATATTTATAGAGGACGGCGTGCTTGCGGCAGGAGGGGATGAGCAGGACGTGTTTTCCACTGGTCTGAAGAACATCAGTCACGGGCTGGCGGGGAAGCGGGGGGCGGGAGGGGGGGAGGCTGGAATGTGTTCCACTGGAACAGGTGTATGTGAGCATTTAAGTCCAAATGCCACCAGTGCTCAAGATGCCAATGTGAAAATAGATGGTAAGTCGCTGTTCAACATGAGATTATAAATATAGATGGTACATAATGGGTAACCGTGTATTATTGTCAGGCAAGGGGTTCTGGTGACATAATAAAAGGGCATTGACAAAGCCAAGTTGGTCTGGCTTTACTTAATGCCACGTGCAGTCCGATATTCTCGGATACGGCCGCCATCAGTCTAGGGACAGCCGCACATGGTGAAGGCCTGCCAACAGATGCTCGGTGGAGCCTCTTTTGGTGAGGTGCTGCCACCATATGATGGATGCAGGCTTGCTCGCCCTGGTGCTGCTAAATACACCCAGCTTCAGTCAGCCTATGCCCAGGCATAGCCTGTGCGACAGGTAGAGCCAGAATTTGTCCATGTGTTGGTCATATGCCAAATACAGCATTATATGTTAGGTAAAGCATCTCATGTTTATTATACTTATTTACTTGCATACAGTAGTTCACACCATATTTATTGTTACTAGTGCTTAAGGAGACCATACAGTGACCCAACAGCAAAGGAAGGAGGCGGGGATAAGGAAAAAGCTTTGTGTAGAGATACACCTAACAGGCAAGTTCATACATTTTGATTGACTAGCCAGGCCTTTAGGAGTTTCCTTTCGGTTACTCTTTCACCTGCTCTTCCACTTGCTATTTTGCCTTCTTTTGCATCAATACCTCTTAGGCTTAGGGTGTGCATCGTGTAAACTGTCATTATTATATTAGCAAGTCGGTCTGATAGTTATTTTGTTCCCTTGATCTTTTAGAGACACGCGAGTTGTGATGAAGGTGGGGTGAAGGGCCTTTGATGAAATTGCCCTGTAAGATAAGGGAATAGTTTCTTACCTGTAACTCCATTTCTCCAGCATTGGTATCTTTCATGGATTCACATGCTTTGAATATTCCCCGTCGTCAGGCTGGGAATCCCCGGTACATTATATAGACCCTTTCCCGTAGGAAAACTTTTTCGACGCTTATGCGTCCTATCCACCTCGTTTTGTATCATGCGTGCCCGTGCCGTCAGGACGTCATGATATAAATACAGGCCCCGCCCCCGCGCTCCCTCAGATTTCGGCCCCCAAAGTAGTGGGGGAACCGGTTTGCATGATCAGGGGAGGCAGGTGGGCGCATGTGAATCCATGAAAGATACCAATGCTGGAGAAATGGAGTTACAGGTAAGAAACTATTCCCTTCTCCAGCATTGGATCTTTCATGGATTCACATGCTTTGAATAGATTACATAGCAGTACTACCCCCAAGAGGAGGTGTGCATGCAAACCCCTATACATTCTTCGCAAAAGGCCGTTCCCTAAGATTATGTATACATCAGTAATAGTTTACATAGGGAAAAAACGGACCACATACAGTCATAAATTCCACAGGATGCCACCCCGCAGCCGGGGCTTACCTTACTGGAATAGGTGTCGAAGCACCGCCTGTCCCATCCGGGTGTCTTCGGCATGTTGCTGCGACAGGCAGTAATGGCGGGTAAAGGTGTGTGTAGTCGCCCAGGTAGCCGCCATGCAGATGTCCCCTAGAGGGACTCCGGCCCACAGTGCCGTCGACGATGCCGCTGCTCTAGTTGAATGAGCTCTTGGCCGTCGTAGAAGAGGCTTCCCTGCCTTGGAATGGCAGTACGAGATGGTAGATGACACCCATCTTGAAAGTCCTTGCTTTGAAATGGCTTTTCCTCTAGCACCCAACCCATAGGCCACAAACAGCTGTCTCGTTTCTCTGAACGGTTGCGTACGATGAAGATAAAACTTGAGAGCCCTTTTTACATCCAATGTGTGTAGCATGCGCTCCGCTCCCGAGCATGGCTCCGGAAAAAACGTAGGCAACACGATAGAAGAGTGTTTATGAAACACCGAAGGAGCTTTTGGTATGAACTGTGGGTTAGTGGCTAGGACTACCTTGGTCTTGAAAAATCGTAAGTATGGTGGGTCCACCATTAGAGCCTGAACTTCTGAGATACGTCGGGCTGAAGTGATGGCCACCAGGAAGGCCAATTTCCACGACAGAAACTTCAGAGACGATGATGACATTGGCTCAAACGGAGGTTTCATAAGAGACGTTAAGATCAGATTGAGGCTCCACTCCGGTGGAAATTTCTTCTCTGGAGGGAAACTCCGAAAGAGGCCTTTAAGGAAGTGCTTAATCAGGCGGTCGCTGAACAATGGTGCCGAGTGCCGTCGACGAGTAAACCTGGAAATGGCTGCTAGGTGTACTTTTATTGACGACACCGACAGGCCCATTTGAGCTAATAACAGCAAGTATGGAAGGAGCTGTTCCGGCCTAATCGATTGCGGGGCCAAACCTGGTTGATCCTCACACCATTGACAGAACCTTTTCCATTTGTACGCGTATGAGGCGTTTGTGGAAGGTGCTCTTGCCGCTTGCAGGATACGTCGACAGTCCTCCGGAATCGTTAGCCGACCAAATTCGGCGAAGTCAGGAGCCAGGCCGTCAACTTGAGGCTGTCCGGGTCGTGATGCCAAACGACACCCTCCTGTCGAGACAGAAGGTCGGGGGTCTTCTGGAATCTCATCGGTTCCGCCGCCGCTAAGTGTAGTAGGTCTGAAAACCACACTTGTCTGGCCCAGTATGGGGCCACCAGAATTACCCGACATGGGTACCTGAGGATCCATTGCAACGTCCTCCTGACAAGGGGAAAAGGAGGAAATGCGTACAGGAATTTGTTCGTCCATGGGAATGAGAACGCATCCCCCAGTGAGCCCTGCTGAGGCCATCTGCTTGCGTACTGATGGCATTTCTTGTTGTTCTTCGTTGCAAACAGGTCTATGGAAGGGTGTCCCCATTCCTTGAATACTTGTTGAAGTTGTTGGTCGTTCAGCACCCATTCGTGAACTTCGTTCATTTCTCTGCTGAGGGCATCGGCTTCCACGTTTTTCACTCCTGGTAGGTGAAATGCTAAGATTTGTATGTTGTGTTGAAGGGCCCAATGCCAGATTTTCTGTGCCTCTGTCGATAGGGACCTGGAACGTGTCCCTCCTTGTTTCCTCAAGTAGAACATCGTAGTGGTGTTGTCCGTCATGACACGCACCACCGAGTCCCTCAGTTGCGGAAGAAAAGACTTCAGAGCCCATCGCACTGCTCTCAGTTCTAGCAGGTTGATATGCAGGGAGGACTCCTGCAAAGACCACTGGCCTTGTACCTGTAACATATCCAGATGAGCTCCCCATCCGCTCAGCGATGCATCCGTCACCACCGTCTTTTGGAACTCTGGTTCCAGTAGAGGCATCCCTCTCGTTAGGTGAGTAGACACTTTCCACCAGCCGAGTGCTTGAACTAGTTGTTCGTCGACGACCAGTCTGTCGGACCAGCGACCTCTGCTCTGTGCCCAACGGTCCGCTAGAAATTCCTGGCAAGGCCTCATAAACAGACGGCAGTTGTTTATTAACGGAATGCAGGACGACATGGTCCCTAGCAGGGACATGTACTTGCGCACAGAGACTCTGGTACCGCCGCTCCATTCCGACGCCTTGTTTTGAAGTTTCTGAATTCTTTCGCTGGATGGTTTCACCAGGCTTGTGTGCGTATGAAACTCCGCTCCTAGAAAGACCAAGGTCCTCGAAGGCTCTACTGAGGACTTGTTGAAGTTTATTGCGAAGCCCAGTTCCTGTAAGATGGACATTGTGGCTCGTAGACTGTCTCGTGTTTGTTCCTTGGATGACCCTCTGATTAGCCAGTCGTCTAGATATGGATAGACATGATGACCATCCTTCCTTAAATGGGCCGCTATAGGGGCCAAGCACTTGGTGAACGTCCTGGGGGAGGACTTGAGCCCGAACGGGAGGACCTTGAACTGAAAATGCTTTCTCCCGACGACGAATCTTAAATATCTCCTGTGTCGTGGGCGTATTGGGATGTGAAAATAAGCATCCTGAAGGTCTAGTGAAGAGAGATAGTCCATGGGTTGCACCGATCTGATAACCTCTTGGAGTTTTAGCATTTTGAATTTTTGGCTCTTTAGCCACTTGTTGAGTACCCTCAGGTCGAGAATGGGCCTCCATTTGCCGTTTGGCTTTTTGACAACAAAGAACCTGGAATAAACTCCTTGGCCTTCCTGTGCCACAGGAACTCTCTCTACCGCCCCTTTTCGCAACATAAGCTCCGCCTCTTGTCGTAGGATTTGGAGGTGGGGCTGTGTCGAGAATAAAGGAGGAAGACGCGGAGGCTTGTCTTTGAATTGCAGCGCATGACCCATGCGAATCGTGTCTAGGACCCATCGATCTTTGGTGATGCATTTCCATCGGTCGAAGTGATGAGAGACTCGACCCCCCAGGACGTTCCGAAGGCCGTCATTGGTTGCTGGTTTGCTTGTTCTTCGTTGACGACGGACCTGAGCCTCGCCGCCTGGAGGCTTGATAGTCCCTGCTTCCACGTGCCGACTGGGACGCTCGTCTGAACCCTTGTGAAGAGTACGAGGGCCTGTTAAATCCACGGTCCCTCGAGGCTCCAAAGCGGGAGTTTCCAGAAGCACCTCTGAAAGGGCGAAAAGAGCGAAAATTTCTACCCGTTTGAAGGGCGCCGAGGGACCTAGCAGTATCCGTGTCTTCTTTCATCCCTTTCAGCGCTTCATCAACCTTTTCGCCAAACAGGTGCTCCCCTTCGCATGGCATGTCCAGGACTTTGTACTGTACTTCAGGACGGAAAGTAGTACATTTGAGCCACGCTTGTCGACGAAGCACTACTCCATGGTTGATTTGTTTGAAACCAGACTCTGCTAGGTCCACTGCGATATTAATAGCGTGGTTCGAGGCCTCCTCGCCGTCCCGCACCAGTAACATAGCTGCTTTTCGGTGTTCGTCTGGCAGGTGTTCTAGGATAGGGGCTAATTTGTGCCACATTTCCCTATCATATCGTGACACGATCGCTAAGGAATTGGCTGCTCTTACTGTCGTCGCTCCGACCGAGAGCACCTTCTTTCCAAATGCGTCCTGCCTCCTAGCCTCGCTTTCCGGTGGCGTTGAACATTTTTGCTGGACCCTGGCCTTCCTAGCTGCTGCCGCCGACACCACCGAGTCAGACAAAGGCTGTGATGTTAGACATTTTGGAGTGGACTCCGGAGCTTTAAACTTTTTCTCGATCCGTCCCTTTATGGCTGGTTCCGAGAACGGATGGCGCATCGTTTTGAGACCTTCTTGCCACACGTGGTCAAGGATTGGGATGGCAAATACCGATTTTCTCCTTTGACCCATATGGTCAAAAAGGAAACAGTCTTTCCTCTGCTCCTCAGGAATCAAGCCGAATTCGGAACACGCTTTCCCCATCATTGCATGGAAGGCTCCCACATCATCAGGGGGAGATGGCTGTGTCTGGCTCCTCGTAGACTCCAATTCTACATCCGAATTCCATGTCGGGTCCCTCGACGGTGACAGGGAGATGTCTGACCCAGAGTCATCATGTATAGAGTCGGACTCCGACAACTCACCCTCCTCCTGAGCTCGAGGACGATCTTTTACCGCCTGGGGAGCCGATGGGTGATTCGTCGACGAGCGAGCCGTACAAGTTTGCTCGTCGACGGAAGGTACAGACAGAAGTGACGATGACGTCCCAGGTTGAGGGAACTGGGTATCCAGCCGCTGTAGTAGCTTCTGAAGAGTATTAAGCACATCCAGAGACAAAACTGTCTGGGGGTTCAGCAACGTGGATGATATAGGTACCATACCCCCGCTCGCACTCGTCGCCGTCGTCGTCGACGTGGAAGGCCGTAAGCCTAAATCCAATGGCTGCAGAACCATGTCACCTTCCCCTTCCGCCGAGCAGGCCGTGTCTGGCTGCAGTAAGACCTCAGGGGGGATCGGGTCATAGACCTCAGGCAGCCAAGCCATAGACTGAGTTTCCGTCGACGAAGGAATCCCAACCGCTGCTGCTTGAACGGTAATAGGCATCGTCAATGACACCGAGGTCGACGAGGAAGTCGTCGTCGTCGAGCCTTTAGACTTCGTTGTCGATTTTGATGCCGACTTCCCGGCTGAAGCTTCTCGACTCACGGAAGACCTGGGACGGTCCCCTGAGGAGGATTTAGACAGCGCCAGCCTCTCCGTCTTAGATGATGAGGAGGAGGAGGGCTTTTTATGAGATGAGGAGGATCCAGCATGTTTCCCCTTATGCTTGTCCTCAGGGCGAATTTCTGCTGGCCGCACCTTCTTCGATGGAGGCTCCGACTTGCTCCTGGAGGCCGTGGAGCCAACTTCCGAAGCCGGGTAGGCACCCGCTCCGTCATTAAGCCAGTCGACCAGCCTTCTTTTACGGTCCTTAAGGGTTTTTTGGGAGAAACCCTGGCATATCTCACATGTATCCGCCGTGTGGTGCGGGTGGAGACAGTAGATACAGTCCATGTGGCCGTCTCCTTCATAAACCTTTTTGAGGCCACAGGTTGCACATGGGCGAAATAACGCCTTTCCAGACATAATTCTCCAGATTTGAACTTCGCTTACGCGAAACAGACAAAAAAACAATCTAGTTATCACTAGTAGTAACACGAAGATCCCACTGCTTTGAAAGACGGTTGAAATCTGAGGGAGCGCGGGGGCGGGGCCTGTATTTATATCATGACGTCCTGACGGCACGGGCACGCATGATACAAAACGAGGTGGATAGGACGCATAAGCGTCGAAAAAGTTTTCCTACGGGAAAGGGTCTATATAATGTACCGGGGATTCCCAGCCTGACGACGGGGAATATTCAAAGCATGTGAATCCATGAAAGATCCAATGCTGGAGAACTTTGTTAACGCCTTATAGATGTAGATCAAGCAGCACACAGAAATACATTTAGAGGTTTTATTTTTCTCCGAATTTCCTCAGTGACTTCTCCAACCTTGATTTCTGTAGAGTGGCTGGTGGCATATGCTGGTTTTGCAGATAAACTTCCGCACCACAAGACATGCGTCAATCCACCAAGGCTGGAACAAAAGGGGCATCATTGATTCATAACTAATATGAAACGATTTTGTTGCAGCATGAAACATTAATGGGCTCCTCGTTTTTATTTTTATTTCACCCAGTAGACAACACAAGCTCCATTCCTTCCAACGTTCTTGCAGTAGTAATGTGTGCAAATATTGTCTAATCTTGTCTCAAGGAAGGAAGACCCAGCCAACTCCAGCCCCTAAATGTCACGATCAGAGTAATCATATATTAGCACTCTGTGTACCCGGCAGAAAAGTCGTGGCACTCTTCAATCCTGGAATAAAATGAAGGCTGAAAGTGTTAGTGCTGAAGGGACCCTATTAATGTCAGATTTCAAGCTCTAAAATGTACCTCTGGAGCGAGGCCCATGAATGTGTTCATTTTAACCTTAGTGATCTACACAACTTTTTCCTGATGAGTCCTCATCCAAGGCTTCATGTGCAAGGCAAATCCTGTGTATGCCCCTAAGACCTTTGGCATCCCATGGTTAGTTGCTCCAAAGGCACCATCTTCTTCTCTGTGCGAGTCCCCTCGAATAGTGAGTTGTGTGGGCTCCACTGGTTGGCAGCAGACTAGTCTGCAGCTTCTTGCACGCTGGGAGTGTCTCTACTGGGAATCTCTTTTGTAAAATCCAGCGCTGTGCTCTGCTTCTTGCAAGTTGTGTTTTGCGATTGTTAAGGGGGGGCACGAATGTTGCCACATATGGTCATAGCTTCTATGTGCCTAATAAGAGCAAGGATTGCAGAGCTATGGCCAGATCTGACAAGGTACATGAATGGTGTCTTGAGTCCAGAACAGAGTTGAAGCCCGAGAAGAGGCGTCAGGAAGGTTTAATGTGGCGATTACTAGTGAATGTGTGGCTGCCAAATGTTTCTATGGGTTGTACGGGTGCTCCCATAAACAAAATCTCCCTACAGCACCAAAATCACTCATGGCAAGGTCATATTTGTGGCATTAAAGCTGTGGTGGATTTCGAAACGGAGCTAGTTAACTGAGATAAGCCAGTGTAAAATAGATCTCTCCCATTCCAATTCTGCAATTCTCGAGCACAGTGTTAATGAGATTGAAGATGGCGGCAGGAGCCTTCATAACTTCCAGCCCTGGACCATGTGATTGAAGGTCCGAGACTAAGAATGGTGCGGAATGTGGATGAGTCAAAGGCCAGTAAACCAACAAGCCTAGTAAAACATATCGTGGCACTCCTCACCAATGGGGTAATGATTGGGGAGGGATGAGAGGGGGAGTTGAAGCAGGAGGAAAAACAAAGCTGTGGATACCTGGAAGAGGCTGAGACACAGGCAGTTTCTGCAGAAGCTTGGAGGAGAGCTAGTCCAGAGAGTGCTGTGATGAGGAGTCACTTTAACTGTGCTGAGGCTGGAAAAGGGTGAAGGACTTCACAAGAAACCCTATATTGGTGGTGTGGTTCTCAGATATGAAAGCACATGTCGTAGGGCTGGCTCCAACCTGATCATATTTCTCAACTCTATTCCGAAAGACCAGAAGCTCCATCCCCACGTATCTGCGCCCTGGGATTGAGGCCTTGACAAGCATGAGTCTAGGTATATCCTTTGCAATGATTTGGTCAGGGAGAACCCTCCCAGACACCCAGGAATCCACTCCAATGAGATAACGGATGGTTTCCTCAACATGGTATCCATCACACCCATGGCAAAGTTTCCTTACCCTGAAAGATTTGAGCAATATGTATTGTCAAGGTTGCGGTCATGTTGATTCCTGGGAACAAGCGAAGCCCTGTGGGTACAAAGGAACATTTCTGACTGTGGTGTCTTGTCTTCAAAAATTGACATTCATTTTCAATCCCTCACATTTTGAACATTTACTAGGCCACATTTGGTATCCAATATTTGAACTCAGCAGGTAGATAAAGAAACAAAGCAAAGTTGTACTTACTGGGATCCACCATATAAATCCTGAGATGGTGGCGAGTTACAAGATCAAGTGACAGGCAAGACGGCAACGCTAAGGAACCAAAGCGTTTCTTTTAGTGTGCCTTCAAACTGAGGACATCCCGTTAAGCCTTCCTTATAAACTATATTGTCACAAAGCATGTTACAATATCTATCCAATTCTGCCCAAGGTCCATGGACCTAGTCCTTATTTATGCACAGACTGTAATGCCTTGAGAGGCACAGCCAAAGAGCAACCCAAGCATATGTTTAAAAAACTAGGAACAGCCAAGACAAAGTGTCCCTTAGGTACTGCCATAATCCATAAGGTTAGGGATGGTACCACATTCTTCCGGCAGTAAGGGAAGCCCTGTGGGATAAAAGGAAATTATCAAAGGGTGTTGGGTCGCCATCAGAAAATTGATAGTTATTTTCTAGCCCCACATATTTTAGAATCTTTTCAAGGCCACTTTGTAGCTAGAGAAACACAGAAAAGACTTACTTGCAGGGAAACGCCCTGGAGTTCCCTGGAAGGTGGCAGGCCATAGGCTCAATTGGCAGGCAGAACAGCAGCCCTAAGGAACAAAAGAGTTCCTTTAAGGTTGAACTTCAAATTGTTGACATTTGTTTTAGCCTTCCTCATGAAGTACCTTCTAACAGGCTAAGATGTACCAAGATCTTCCTTCATCAGTGCTGCCCTGAGTATCCAGGACCTAACATTTGTACACCTATACATGAAATTGGGGCTTTGGAGCATGAACTAAGGAGGTATCTAAGAAACGTTTCAGAACACACTTCTCTCTGAGTACCAGGTCTTTGCTGCCCATCATTTGAGACTGATAGCTACGGCTAAATATTCCACTGTCATAAGGCAATGTTTACATACCTTGACTGACCGAAGATGTGTCTTTGGTTCAGTGTATTATGAAGGTGCATCCAGACAGGCAAGGAGCGCTACACAAGTAAAAAAAGATCCTTTTAGGTTGGTCATTAAACAAAAGTATTTCTTTTGTCACTCCACATGAAAGCACATGTCGTAGGGCTGGCTCCAACCTGATCATATTTCTCGACTCTATTCCGAAAGACCAGAAGCTTCATCCCCACGTATCTGTGCCCTGGGATTGAGGCCTTAACAAGCATGAGTCCAGGTATATACTTTGCAATGATTTGGTCAGGGAGAACCCTCCCAGACACCCAGGAATCCACTACAATGAGATAACGGATGCCCTGTGGGTACAAAGGAACATTTCTGACTGTGGTGTCTTGTCTTCAACAATTGATATTCATTTTCAATCCCTCACATTTTGAACATTTGCTAGGCCACACTGCTATCCAATATTTGAACGCAGCAGGTAGCTAAAGCAACAAAGCAAAGTTGTACTTACTGGGATCCACCATATAAATCCTGAGATGGTGGCAAGCTGCAACATCAAGAGACAAACAAGATGGAAACGCTAAGGAACCAAAGAGTTTCTTTTAGGTGTGCCTTCAAACTGAGGACATATCGTTAAGCATTCCTTATCAACTATATTGTCACAAAGCAAGTTGCAATCTTCCGGCAGTAAGGGAATCCCTGTGGGAACAAAGGAAATTATCAAAGGGTGTTAGGTCGCCATCAGAAAATTGATAGTTATTTTCTAGCCCCACATATTTTAGAATCTTTTCAAGGCCACTTTTGGTGATCAATATGTAGTTAGAGAAACACAGCAAAGACTTACTTTCAGGGAAACACCCTGGAGTTCCCCGGAAGGTGGCAGGCCATATGCTCAATTGGCAGGCAGAACACCAGCCCTAAGGAACTAAAGAGTTCCTCTAAGGTTGAACTTCAACTTTAGACACTCCCCATGAAAGAACATGTCGTAGGGCTGGCTCCAACCTGATCATATTTCTCAACTCTATTCCGAAAGACCAGAAGCTCCATCCCCACGTATCTGTGCCCTGGGATTGAGGCCTTGACAAGCATGAGTCTAGGTATATCCTTTGCAATGATTTGGTCAGGGAGTACCCTCCCAAATTGTCAGGGCTGGCTGGATTAGTAATCAGAAAGAGTATGTGCATAGAATTGGCTGAGTAGTAGTCAGAAAGAGGTTGTACATAGAATTGACATTGTGCTTGCCCAAGCCAAGATGGAGAGAAAGAAACTTCTAAACTGCCTTTCATCCATAGAAATTCAGTGGCGAGTTGTACATTAGTTAAGCTCCTTAAATAAGGCCTTGTCAGAGTTCAGAAGATTTACCAAAGAAGTAAGAAAATCGTTGGCTGAGCCAGAGTGAACAAGAAGACAGCACGTGGGATTGTTCTTTTTAAAGGCTTTAAGATTTTCACAGTGAACTTTCATTTTTCATAAGAAAACTTAAAGAGTTAACAAGTTTTAAAGTTTACTGAGAAAAAATACATTTTACAGTTAAGTTACTATAAGGAAACAAGTTTGAAGACTATGCGCTCAAGTTTAAAGTTTGTTAACTACGTGTAATGTATTTCAAGACTGTTTAACGTTCGCGTGACGTCGTTGGCGTTTATATGGGAGCGCGCGGATATTCGGAGCGATAGAGCGCGTGTCCAAATGAAATGCACGCGTGAATTTTAGCGCTTGCACAACTTTAACGTGAGAGACGTTGCGTGATAAAGCGCGTGTTGGGTTGCGATAGAGCGCAAGTCCATTTTTAACTAAGCGCCAGTTGTTTTGAATGCGTGAACTATTTTTACGTGATTTACGTTTCGTATAACCGCGTGTGTTCGGTAGCGATAGAGCGCGAGTCCATTTGAACTAGCTCAAGTTGTTTTTTAGCGCGTACACGTATTTTCACGCGGGCGTGTTTGGTTAAGTTGCGCCTGTGTATTTTAAACGCAAGGACAATTCTTCACGTCTGGTGATTTCACGTGTTTATCGCACACGCTTGTCAAGAAAGAATCTATACGTTTGTATGTGTAAAAAAGAAAACGATTCACACGCAGAAAGAAAGCAGCATTCAAGAAAGTTAATGAGTTCATTTTTAATGTAACTTTATGCAAATGGAATTCAATACTTCAGAGAAAGACTGCATTTTACAAAAGCATTTAAAACTCAAACTTCATAGAGTTAAATGAATTTAAAAAAGCAAGAAGAATATCTAAGTCTGTAAGGTGCTTGCAAGGGTCATTACTTTAGGATTCTAAAGAGACTTGAATGGCTTGAAACTATATGCACCAGCAAGATAATAATTTACAAGATATTCCACACAGATAATTAGCCTCTATCAGGGTAATTCATAGAATTTCGCAGAAAAGTGTCGCAAGCGGCTGGCGCAGAGTGTCCGCGTGCGATTGTCTGTGCCAGGTTCGTGCGCTAAAACCGATTTCCGCGCACAGCGTATTCATGGATTTTAGGCTCCCAAACCAGCCGTGGCGCAGAGTATCGCAGCGAACCTGCAGCAGCGCCAGTAACGCCCCCAAGAACGCCCTCGCGCAAGGAAAAGCCATCAAAATCGCTAAATCATCGGAAAGGGCAGCGCTAACCCTGGACCAGTCCACAGAGCTGCCAAACAAGGAACGCAAAGCGGGTAACGTGCATATCAGGGGTACGCGTGAAGTTATACACGCGATTAGCCAGGGTACGTGTATTACAGGGGTACGCGTGAAGTTTTACACGCGATTAGCCAGGGCACGTGTATCACAGGGGTACGCAGGAATTATCACACGCGATTTGGCTGGGTACGTGTATTACAGGGGTGCGCGGGAATTATCATACGCGATTTGGCTGGGTAGGTGTATTACAGGGGTACACGGGAAGTTCTACACGCGATTCGGCTGGGTACGTGTATTACAGGGGTGCGCGGGAATTCTCACATGCGATTTGGCCAGGTACGTGTATTACAGGGGTGCGCAGGAATTATCAGATGCGATTTGGCTTGGTACGTGTATTACAGGGGTGCGTGGGAAGTTGTACACGCGATTGGCCAGGGTACGTGTATTACAGGGGTACGTGGGAATTATCACACGCGATTTGGCCAGGTACGTGTATTACAGGGGTGTGCGGGAATTATCACACGCAATTAGGCTGGGTGGGTCCTCACAGGTGTTCCCTGTACACCCTCCACGGCCCCTGCAGGCAGCCCACAAAACAGGGGACTACCCTGCACACCTGCTCATGTCCCCCTGCACCCCCACCCCCCAGCAGTGCAGGGGCAGCCTCCACCAGGCCCCCACCCATGTCTCCCACCACCCCCACCCCCCAGCAGTGCAGGGGCACCCTCCACCAGGCCCCCACTCATGTCCCCTATCACCCCCACCCCCTGCCACCAGGGGCACCCTCCACCAGGCCCCCATCCATGTCTCCCACCACCCCCACCCCCCAGCAGTGCAGGGGCAGCCTCCACCAGGCCCCCACCCATGTCTCCCACCACCCCCACCCCCCAGCAGTGCAGGGGCAGCCTCCACCAGGCCCCCACTCATGTCCCCTATCACCCCCACCCCCCCGCCACCAGGGTCACCCTCCACCAGGCCCCCACTCATGTCTCCCACCACCCCCACCCCCCAGCAGTGCAGGGGCAGCCTCCACCAGGCCCCCACTCATGTCTCCCACCACCCCCACCCCCCTGCCACCATGGGCAGCCCCCACCAGGCCCCCACTCATGTCTCCCACCACCCCCACCCCCCAGCCACCAGGGTCACCCTCCACCAGGCCCCCACTCATGTCTCCCACCACCCCCACACCCCAGCAGTGCAGGGGCACCCTCCACCAGGCCCCCACTCATGTCTCCCACCACCCCCACACCCCCAGCAGTGCAGGGGCAGCCTCTACCAGGCCCCCACTCATGTCTCCCACCACCCCCACCCCCCTACCACCATGGGCAGCCCCCACCAGGCCCCCACTCATGTCTCCCACCACCCCCACCCCCCCGCCACCAGGGGCACCCTCCACCAGGCCCCCATCCATGTCTCCCACCACCACCACCCCCCAGCAGTGCAGGGGCAGCCTCCACCAGGCCCCCACTCATGTCTCCCACCACCCCACCCCCCTGCCACCATGGGCAGCCCACACCAGGCCCCCACTCATGTCTCCCACCACCCCCACCCCCCAGCAGTGCAGGGGCAGCCTCCACCAGGCCCCCACTCATGTCTCCCACCACCCCCACCCCCCAGCAGTGCAGGGGCAGCCTCCACCAGGCCCCCACTCATGTCTCCCACCACCCCCACCCCCCAGCCACCAGGGTCACCCTCCACCAGGCCCCCACTCATGTCTCCCACCACCCCCACACCCCAGCAGTGCAGGGGCACCCTTCACCAGGCCCCCACTCATGTCTCCCACCACCCCCACACCCCCAGCAGTGCAGGGGCAGCCTCTACCAGGCCCCCACTCATGTCTCCCACCACCCCCACCCCCCTACCACCATGGGCAGCCCCCACCAGGCCCCCACTCATGTCTCCCACCACCCCCACCCCCCCGCCACCAGGGGCACCCTCCACCAGGCCCCCATCCATGTCTCCCACCACCACCACCCCCCAGCAGTGCAGGGGCAGCCTCCACCAGGCCCCCACTCATGTCTCCCACCACCCCCACCCCCTGCCACCATGGGCAGCCCACACCAGGCCCCCACTCATGTCTCCCACCACCCCCACCCCCCAGCAGTGCAGGGGCAGCCTCCACCAGGCCCCCACTCATGTCTCCCACCACCCCCACCCCCCAGCAGTGCAGGGGCAGCCTCCACCAGGCCCCCACTCATGTCTCCCACCACCCCCACCCCCCAGCCACCAGGGTCACCCTCCACCAGGCCCCCACTCATGTCTCCCACCACCCCCACACCCCAGCAGTGCAGGGGCACCCTTCACCAGGCCCCCACTCATGTCTCCCACCACCCCCACACCCCCAGCAGTGCAGGGGCAGCCTCCACCAGGCCCCCACCCATGTCTCCCACCACCCCCACCCCCCAGCAGTGCAGGGGCAGCCTCCACCAGGCCCCCACTCATGTCCCCTATCACCCCCACCCCCCCGCCACCAGGGGCACCCTCCACCAGGCCCCCACTCATGTCTCCCACCACCCCCACACCCCAGCAGTGCAGGGGCACCCTCCACCAGGCCCCCACTCATGTCCCCTATCACCCCCACCCCCCGCCACCAGGGGCACCCTCCACCAGGCCCCCATCCATGTCTCCCACCACCACCACCCCCCAGCAGTGCAGGGGCAGCCTCCACCAGGCACCCACTCATGTCTCCCACCACCCCCACCCCCCTGCCACCATGGGCAGCCCCCACCAGGCCCCCACTCATGTCTCCCACCACCCCCACCCCCCAGCAGTGCAGGGGCAGCCTCCACCAGGCCCCCACTCATGTCTCCCACCACCCCCACCCCCCAGCAGTGCAGGGGCAGCCTCCACCAGGCCCCCACTCATGTCTCCCACCACCCCCACCCCCCAGCCACCAGGGTCACCCTCCACCAGGCCCCCACTCATGTCTCCCACCACCCCCACACCCCAGCAGTGCAGGGGCACCCTCCACCAGGCCCCCACTCATGTCTCCCACCACCCCCACCCCCCACCCACCAGGGTCACCCTCCACCAGGCCCCCACTCATGTCTCCCACCACCCCCACACCCCAGCAGTGCAGGGGCACCCTCCACCAGGCCCCCACTCATGTCCCCTATCACCCCCACCCCCCTGCCACCAGGGGCACCCTCCACCAGGCCCCCACTCATGTCTCCCACCACCGCCACCCCCCCGCCACCAGGGGCACCCTCCACCAGGCCCCCATCCATGTCTCCCACCACCACCACCCCCCAGCAGTGCAGGGGCAGCCTCCACCAGGCCCCCACTCATGTCTCCCACCACCCCCACCCCCCTGCCACCATGGGCAGCCCCCACCAGGCCCCCACGCATGTCTCCCACCACCCCCACCCCCCTGCCACCATGGGCAGCCCCCACCAGGCCCCCACTCATGTCTCCCACCACCCCCACCCCCCAGCAGTGCAGGGGCAGCCTCCACCAGGCACCCACCCATGTCTCCCACCACCCCCACCCCCCTGCCACCATGTGCAGCCCCCACCAGGTCCTCACAATCCCCAATCATGTGCGTAATGGTCAGCCTCCACAGCCAAAAAGCCCTACCAAGTAACCCATTCACCCACATGGAAATGAAAACACATGTTACACCCCCAATGTTCATGAAGCAAATGAACCCATGTCCGTCACACACATATTTTCCAATTGAATGGGAAAACACACAACATGACATGCATGAAAGCAATGAGATGAAACCACACAGTGAACAATGGAAAAAAAAAATGTATTGGACAAAAATACGAATGCTAAAGAAAGAAAACTAACTACAATGTAAATGTGAAAAAATAAGCTGCATGTCCGCATAAAAACACAAAAGTAGAAAATCAAATCCAAAAAATTTTGTCCAAAGTGAAATGTAAAAACTCTCCATGCAACAAAGAACTATGTACAAAAATAACAAGGGTCCATCATCACAACTGAACTAAGGAAACCTCCTAAAAAACCTACCTAAATATCAACTATATAAAAAAAGTGGAGCAGTGTCCGTCGACTCCAAATCATAAGAAAAAACAAAGGAAACCTAAAACTAAAGAACTATATACAAAGGCGGCGGGCAAGTCCAGCGGCTCACTCCGTGGTGTTCCGGGCCAGGGCATCATCGAACTCCTGTTCGATGTCCCGGAGGCGGTCCAGTTCCATGGCCCAGAGGGTCTGCAGGGACGACGCCGTGTCCTCCTCCAACCCCCTGCGGATTGCCTCGAGGCACTCGGCCCGCCTCACGGCCCTCCGCATGGAGTTCTCCGCCCTGACCATTGTGAGCCGCGCCTCTTCCGCCCGCCGCCGCTCCGCACCTATGGCGTGGCCCAACCGCTGCCACACGGAAGACACTCTCTGTCCTGGGTCCCCCTGCCCTCCGGCCGATGCCTGCCCCTCTGATGTGGAAGGCCCCGAGCCTTCATGGCTCCCACCATGTTGCTGCTGCTGCTCTGCCTCTGCCCGTGCACTGCCTCCTGCTGCCTGCACATCCTCCGCCGGCTGGGGTGCAGTTGTTGATGTGGCCACCCCTGCTGGACGTCCGACTCCCGACTGTGGCAGGGATGCCTCCTCCACCAGCCTGGCCGCACTGTCAGAGGCAGCTCCACAGGGCACCCAGGTGTCTGATGGGTGGGAAGATGGCACAGAGGACGACTGGCGCGTAGGGGGTCCAGTTGAGGAGGGGGTCGGAACAAGCCCCATCAGACGGAGGAATCCGGTCTGGGAGACTTGTCCCAGCAGGCTGACGTGGTCAACGAGCCATTCGAGATGACGTGCAGTCTCTCCATGAAAAGACTGCAGGTCACCTCGCATGGCCCGTTGACGCAACGCCACACCAGCCAGGACAGGCTCAACCCGGACCTGGATAGCCACGTCCGCAGGCAGAGGAAGGCCAGTTGACGTCAGCTCATCCCCTGCCTGGAAACGGGTCTGGACGTAGGCATCCCTGCTGGTGCAAGATGATGCAGGGACAGGATCGGGGACAGGATTGCACACAGGCACCTCCGCGGCGGCCTGTGCTGCCTCCTGTCCCTGGTCCTGGACTGCACCACTAGCACCAGTGGGATCCCCACCTCCAGACCCCGTCTCTGGTGCTTGCACGGCCTCCTCCTCCACCAGACCCCCCACCAACCTGGATGACTCCGTGCCATCTTCCCTTGTTGGGCCCTGTGGGGTCCCAGCTGCCCCTTCTGCTGCCGAGGAGTCCAACTCCAACCTCCGCCTCTTGGACCTCCCCCCGGCAGCTGCGGTCTGGGACGCGGCACCGGACTCCTCACTCCCCGACGAGATGACAACACGGGAGGGGAGCCGGGCCTTGCGTCTCCGGCTGGCGGTCGGATCCCCGTCGCTGTGCTCCACAGCACCTTCTCCGCCCTCTTCATCAGTTGACGCTGCAGACAGGGAGAAACAAAACACAGGCATCAGGGCACTGTACAATGGACACATACACACATGACAGTTGCACATGAGTGGCATTGGCAAACCTCAGACATGTCATCACAATCCCCAACACACATGTCATTGCAACTCGCACACATGAGCCATACCACAGCCATATCGCAACTGCCACCACCATCCATACACATACAACAGCATGAGCAGCCAAAGGTGACCCAGACATCACATGCAACACAGGAAGTGCACCACACATGTACACACACCACCACACTTGCATGCATGTGTACACCTCTGCCAAGTGTCGCACTGTTCAGACGGGCATCCATGTCACATCTGCCAATCAGGCTTACACATACGGCAGTCACATGTATCCATGTTGCATCACTGTTGCACCCTTGTCAAATACACACACATGCACATGTACACAGTGCTCATACATGTAGCCCAAAACAACATACATGCGTGACATCACGGACATGTCTACTTACATACACATACATACAAACATGTGTGCACGCACAACTGCATTTGCCATGCAAGCCTACACACACAAGCACCATCCATGTCTCACACATTACAGCCCTCGCATGTGTCAGCCCCACGGCCATGTACACCCCCACCCATACTCGACCCCATACAAACAGATGTGCAACCTGTACAATACCGAATAATCACCACACGCACTGCTCACAATCAGGATGCATGTACACTCACCGCTCGACTCCAGATGGGTCTGCTTCTCCAGGACCTGGACGTGGAGCGCTGGGGATATGCGTTCCAGGACCCCCATCTGTTCTTCCGACAAGTGGCCCCGGCGCCCCTTGGCATCCGCTGCCTTCAAGAGGCGCCGGGCCTTGTTCAGTGTCCTGGACCTGAAGTCCTCCCAGCGCTTCCTGACATGTTGTAAGTCCCGGACTGCCACCCCCTCCGCGTTGATGGCAGTCACAATGTCAGTCCAGATCCGAGTCCGTCCTTCGTTGTCGGCGCGGGAACTTCCGAAGAGGGCATCATACTGCCCCAGGACTTGCTCCACCAGGACACCAACTTCGGTGGCACTGAAGCTGGTGCCCCTCTGCCTCTCTGGCCGGGGGTTGTCAGTGGTCCCAGATGGTGTTTGCCCCGACATGACAACCCCAGAGGCAGGAGTGGGTGGGCAACTGGGTCCTGGGGCTGGGCTGTGGAGCGATGGAATCCCAGTCGGGAGTCTTCGGTTCCAGCAGGGGTGGTCACAGCAACAGCACTCCTGGCTGATGTGCAGGCAGCAAATGGCAGTGCACGTGGGCAGCAGGCAATCAGGCAGCAGCAGATGGTAGGTGGGAGCGTGCTCGGGGCTCTGGGGGGCAGTAGTTCGGCCTTCTGGGCAGGAGCGTGGTCTTCCGTGTGCTTACGCGTGGCCAGCTTGGTACGGAGTGATTTGGCACGTGAAAATCCTGCACGTCAGCGTGAAAATCGAGGAAAGGCCATTAGCGCGTAAGCGCGTCAGCACGCATACGCGATTCTATTGGACCAAAGGCCCTCAGCGCGTAAGCGCGTCTGTGACGTGACCCGCACGGGTGTTTCCCACACAGCACGTGATGACAGAGCACACGTGGAAAGACTGCACGTCAGAGTCTCATCGCGTGTGATTGGTGGAAATGGCCCTACACGCAGAAGTGACAAAGCGTGTAATTGGTGGAAATGTCCCTACACGCAGAAGTGACAAAGCGTGTAATTGGTGGAAATGGCCCTAGCGCGTACACGCCGCGTAAGTGACGCTGGACGTGTGGCTCTGTATAAAAGGTATGTGTAGAACACGTTTTCCTTGTACGTGCTTTTCGTGGAGAGCGAGTGGGTGAATTCTGTACTTCTTGTCGTTTCACACGCGATTTACTTCACGGCATTTCAAGTTCGTATTCCCTGTTACCTCTGACAGCTTTTTCTCTTTTTTCGCTTTTACTGGTTTACCTGGGGCTGTTCCATCAAACAGTGTTCCCTTCTACTGTTGTCCTGTCTCCTCAGACAGCGTAGAAATCTTCTTTTGGCGGGGGTGTTGCCAACCAAACGTGCTCCTTTTACACGCTCGTTTACCAGGCAGACGGTGAGTCACGCACGTATCTAACATCTGTGCTTGCCCCGTGTGTAGCCTACCCCTTCAGAGGTCATTCTAGGCTGCGTGTGACACGCATACGTTCATTCTTGTGTTACTGGGTGCCACAGCGTAGTGCAGGTTTCACTTTCTGCACACGTGGTCTAGGAGGGGTTGCGTGCACGTCATCTCCCTTTTTTGGGGCTCCTGTGTGTAGCGTGACCCGTCATCTTTCCCCAGGGGTTACAATCAGCCTTGCAAGAGCACTAGGGTACAATTACCATCTGGTACCCAACCCCTTTGACCCCCTATTGCCCAGGACAATAGTTTCCAGCCACTCCCATACGCACATTTACATCAGTGCCATGGCTGGGAGGCGAGGATTCCGTAAGGGTGGCAAAGGTGGAAGAGCCACAAGTGGTGGCCGTGGTGGATCCGGTAGGGGACGTGGTCGTTACTTGCAGGGTGAGCCTGTCCCCCCATGTGTGGAGGACCAGTCAAGGGCACCCATAATCCCCCCCCTCCCGTTGAGGCTGATGTGGCTGACACCATCCATGCCCAGCCCTTGTTGGACCAGCCCATTGTGGCACCAGATCTGGCTGACTCCATGGCTGACTTCCAGGTCAGCAGGCCTATGACACGTGCGCTGGTGCACGTTGATGTCACCATGCCACGTGCATCTGGACCAGCAAGGTCATCTGCTGCACCAAGGAGGCAGGGCGGAGAGGCTGCAGGGGCAGCTGTGGCTCCATCCACCCCAGCCCTCACACACCCAGCCAGGACAGTGTCGGTCCTAGTCCATGCTGCTGACATTCCCCCTGACACCATCACACTAGAGCCAATGCCTGCACCAACTCCCATGCTGAGTGTGCAATCCCACACTCCTGATACAGAGTCCACCAGGGCTCCTGCCCCTAGTGTCCAGAGCGGCGCAGGACACTCAGGATCATCACCACCTTCCAAGCGGAAGAGGAAGAGTGCTCGTCCGGCACAGGCTGATGCCCCAGACACGGCTACACAGTCCGGCCCATCCAGGAAGCCCAGCTTCACGGATGACGAACTGAATGCACTTGTCGAGGATGTGTCCGGACATGACAATGAGATGGTCATTGTAGCAGGATCCAAGACCACACCTGCACAACGCCAGGCACACTGGCAGACCGTTGCGGACATCGTAAGTGCCCTTGGAATCGTGAGGCGCACAGCCAATGATTGCTATAAGCGCTGGAATGACCTAAAGCGCAGGGCAAAGAGTAAGCTGGCCTCAAGTCATGCCGCAACTCTAGTGACTGGAGGTGGGTCTCCAGTAGTAGACATGGAACTCACTCCACATGGGTGCAGTCCATGGCACCTAGCACTTTGGGGAATCGTGCCACACCGTAAAAATCCAGGGCGGCAGCATGCCTTTCTGCAGGTGTTCTGGGCAGGTATATGTGCCTGCGGACTGATGGGCGTGCAGTCATGATGTTCAAGACCTGGTGTAGGCAGCCTGACTGGGTGGCCTGTGACACCCCACCCACTATGGCACTTGTTGTCAGGACTGACTAGTTTCATAACAGGAAGAGTAACAAGATTAACATTGTGCCTTTAGAGCTGGCTGGGTTGGTTGTGCTTTGAGAACTGGCTGGTTTAGTAACAGGAAGAGTTTGTTCATAGAATTAACATTGTGCTTGCCCAAGTCAAGATGGAGTGAAAGAAACTCACTCTGATTGGTTAAAGAAACAATGATATGTTTGGTTGCCTGATTGGTGGAGAGGACAATGGGTTTGATTCTTGGGAGATGAGCAAGATTCTAAACTGCCTTTCATCCAGAGTAATTCAGTGGCTGGTTGTGTTTTAGTTAAGCTCCTTAAGTAAGGCCTTTTCAGAGCTCAGAAGATCAACTAAAGAAGTAAGAATTTCGTTTGCTGATCCATTTGAAACAAGAAGTCATCAGGTGGGATTGTTTCTTTAAAGATTTAAAATTGTCACAGTGAACTTTCACTTTTTTAAAAAGTTAACCAAATTTCAAAGTCATTTTGAGAAAAGAGACATTTACAGTTGAAGTTATTATTAAGGAAGACAAGTTTGAAGATATGCGTAGGAGTTTAAATGAAATTAATTGCGTGTAATGCTCTTAAAGACTGTTAAATGTGTGCGCGAGCTCGCAAGTTGTTGTTTACGTGTTTTTTGAAGACGCGCGGGTATTCGGAGCAATAGAGCGCGTGTACAAAAGATTGCGCGAGTGAATTTTAGCGCGTGTCCATTTTTACGTAAATGACGTCTTATGGAAAAGCGCGTGTGGGTTTGCGATAGAGCGCGAGTCCATTTTGGTGAAGCGCGAGTGGTTTTAAGCGCGTGAACTGTTTTACGTGAAATCCATTTCGTCTCTCCGCGTGAGTTCGGTAGCGATAGAGCGCGAGTCCATTTTTAACCAGCGCGTGTGATTTTTATCGCGTGTATGTATTTTTTCATGCGCGTGTGTTTGTTAAGAATCGCGTGTGGATTTTAAAAGCGTGCGCGTGTGTTTGCTAAAAATCGCGTGTGGATTTTAAAAGCGTGCGCGTGTGTTTGCTAAAAATCGCGTGTGGATTTTTAAACGCGAGGACAATTCTTCACGTCTTCTGATTTTTACGTGTTTATCGCACACGCTATTTAAGGAAGAAACTATACGTTCTTATGTAAATAAAGAAAACTATTCACACGCACAAGGAAGCAATATTCCAGGAAGTTGAAGAATGCTTATTTTCTTAATGTAATTTATGCAAATGGAATTCAATATTTCAGAGAAAGACTGCCACTATGAAAGCATTGAAAATTACATAAGGTTAAAGAAAACTCTGAAGCAAGAGGAAAGTTTAATCCAGAAATGGTGTTTGCAAAAAACCATCACTTTAGAATTCTAGAGAGACTAAGTGGTTTGAACTGTATGCACAACACAAGAGACATTTACAAGATATCACACACAGATTAATAGCCTCTAAGTCTTTTACTGAGGTTAAGAGGTAATGAGTTTAGAGTTTATTTAGAATACTTTTAGAAAACAGAATTTTCTTATTACATAAATAACCAGGTGTATTTGTTTACCACAGATACCAGAGCCTACCAGACGGTTGCAGGGCTGCAGTGTCTCCGTTGTTATTTTGTCCCAATTCCCCTTTCCCTTTCTTGGGGTTTTCAGCTCAGCTTATAATTAAGGGTTGAGAGGTGAACTCCTGGTGAGGGTCTGTGGGGCCAGCATCAGCTCCTGTGGAATTCAGTCAAGCCGGACCCTGACAGGATGAAAGGCCCACGATAATATTTTCCACCTGAGCTGATATGGATCCCACAGAGGCACTAGCAAGTTCCATAAGGGACATGTTTTCAGAGTTAAGGGAGGAAATGAGGGCTGTGCGAAAAGAAAACCAGGAATTACAAGTTAAGTTTGAAGAGTTAAACTCCAAGGTTACCCGTAAGGGTGAAGAAATTTCTTTGGAGTCAAGAGATTCAGAAAATACTAGTAGGGAATTACCAGTGTTAATCAGAGAGGATTTGGGTGAAGGAACGAGTTCTCAGGGAAGAAGTAGGGGAAGTTTGAATGTACCTATAGGTCCAGTCCCCTTAGCACCTCCAGAGCGTTTTGGAGGAGATGTCAAGAAATGCCAGATTTTCCTTACCCAGTGTGAACTTCATTTCCTTTGTAGACCTGAAGCTTTTAATACAGACGCTTCTAAAATAGCTTTTATACTGTCTTACCTTACTGGTGAGGCGGCAACTTGGTCAGTATTATTAGTTGGTCAAGAGAATCCTATACTAAAGAACTTGTTAGCCTTCAAGTTAGAATTTAAAAAGATGTTTGATAGACGCCAATTATCTCAAGAAGTAGATGGAGAATTATTAGAGTTAAAACAGGGAACCAAAGATTTGGTGTCTTACATTACACAGTTTAGATCTTTAGTATTAGATAGCAATTGGCCAGAAGAGAAGCGATCTTCTTTATTCTATAGAGGCTTGAAGGAGGAATTGAAAGATGCATTATCTACAATTGTTAATAGACCTAATTCATGTGAGGATTTAATTAATCTTGTCATACAAATTGACTATAGATTAGGGGAACGTAAGGCTGACCGTAGAAGAGGAGGAGTTGAGCAACCCAGAGTTTTCCCTAGAATTGATAAAGGAAGATTACAATTTGTAAATAAAGAATTGAGAACTGGGAATGTAGAGAGAGTAAATAAGGTGAGAGGTCCTTTAACTAAGGAGGAGAAGGATAGACGAAGACAGAATAATTTATGTTTATATTGTGGGAAATCAGGACACTTTGTTGGAAATTGCCCTTGGTGTCCAAAGACTTCCGCTTCTCCTAACAGTTCCAGAAATCAACAAGTGGCAAATACTATTCAGGCAGCGGTACCACATATTACTTTGAATGTATCCTTATATATTAAAGAGGAATTAAAGGGAAGTGGTCCAGTAGTAATAGATTCAGGAGCCACTGGTAACTTCATGGATTGGAATGTGGTTAAAGATATGAATGTGCCTTATGTGGTAAAAAGTGTACCAGAGTATGTGAGAGCGGTGGATGGGTCTCAACTGACATCAGGTTTAATTACACACGAAACAATCCCATTGGAAATGGAAATTGGAGGACACTGGGAGGAAATTGTCTTTGAATTGATTGACACTCCACAGTTGAAAATCATTTTGGGAATGCCTTGGTTGACGTATCATAACCCTCAGATTGATTGGGGAAAAAGAGTGGTGAAATTGGATTCTACTTTTTGTGTTACAAATTGTTGTAGAGAAATAATTCAGGAAAATGTTTCTAGTGGTAATTGTTCAGAAGTAGTGGAAGGTTTGGTGAATTTGGGAACTATAGTACATTCTATAGGGGCTGTAATGGGAGAATTACCAAAATGTTACCATGATTTCAATGATGTATTTAGTGAAAAGGAAGCTAATGAATTACCTCCTCATAGAGAGTATGATTGTAAAATTGACTTAGAACCAGGGGCCCACATTCCTTGCAGTCGCATCTATGCCTTAACAGAAAAAGAAAATCAACATTTGAAAGATTACATCCAAGAAAATTTGAATAAGGGGTTCATCAGGCACTCTCAGTCGCCAGCAGCTTCTCCATTATTTTTTGTTCCTAAAAAAGAAGGCACCTTACGAACATGCATAGATTATAGGGCATTAAACAAGATAACAATTAAAAACAGATATCCGCTACCTTTAATCTCAGTAATGTTAGACCAAATTCAAGGAGCCTCAGTATTTACCAAACTAGATCTTCGTGGAGCATATCATTTGGTGCGAGTACGTCAAGGTGATGAATGGAAAACAGTATTTAGAACAAAATTTGGTCTTTTTGAATATCAAGTAATGCCATTCGGATTGTGTAACGCTCCTGCTGCTTTTCAATTTTTTATAAATGAGGTATTAAGAGACTTTATTGACATCTTTGTAGTAGTGTACATAGATGACATTCTCATTTATTCTAAGGATATAATGCAACATGAAGAACATGTAAAGAAAGTGTTACAACGACTAAGGGAGAATAAACTATTTGCTAAGTTAGAAAAGAGCCAATTTCACACCAAGGAAGTGGAAATTTTAGGTTTTATGATTTCTCCCAAAGGTTTGGAAATGGATATGAAGAAAACTAAGGCAGTTGAACAGTGGCCAACTCCAACTTGTGTTAAAGATATCCAAAGCTTCCTGGGCTTTGCAAATTTTTACAGGAGATTCATTAAACATTTCTCTCAAACTGTTGCTCCTATCACCAAATTATTGAAGAAAGGAATGAAATTTGAGTGGAAAGATGAGGCGGATCAAGCTTTCAAAACATTGAAGAACTGTTTTACATCTGGACCGATCTTATTACACCCAGATCCTTCACAACCATTTTTTGTGGAGGCAGATGCTTCTAATGTTGCAATTGGAGCAGTGCTTTCTCAAAGGCATCCTGAAACTGGACAGTTGCATCCTGTGGCCTATCTATCTAAGAAATTGCTTCCAGCAGAAGTGAACTACACAATTGCAGACAGAGAACTACTGGCAATCAAGAAAGCATTTCAGGAATGGAGACATTATCTGTTGGGAGCAAGATTCACAGTAACCGTTTTAACCGATCATCGAAATCTTCTGTTTTTGAAATCTGCTCGAACATTATCACCTCGACAACTTAGGTGGTCACTTTTCTTTTCAGAATACGATTTTGTGATAACATTCAAGCCTGGGCGGTTAAACGGTAAAGCGGATGCTTTATCACGACAAGGATATTCGGGAGAAGTTGAAAATCAATTATTACCAGAACCAGTGATTGCAGAAGAAAAATTTATCCTAAGTGCTACACAGGAAGAGAATCAGCTTCTTAAAAAGATTCTAAAGGAATTACCAGAAGATGAAATTCAATCTTGGTTAGCGGAGGATTCTGGAAGACATTTAATTGAAGGATTTCCATGTGTTCATTCTAAAATTTACCTTCCAGGCAAGGAACTGCAAAAGGAAATTATGCAAGAATGTCATGAATCCAAGTTGGTAGGTCACCCTGGAATTCGTAAAACTATTGAACTGATTGAGAGAAAGTTTTGGTGGAAAGAAATGAAAAAAGATATTGAAGATTACGTGAAAACATGTGAAGTCTGTGCTCGAGTAAAGTCAGGAGGAGGAAAACCATCTGGGTTATTAAATCCATTACCAGTACCTCCTAGTCCTTGGTTTACAATCTCTATGGATTATATTGTAGATCTTCCCAAAGATCAAGGTTACACTACAGTATTAGTAGTTGTGGATTTACTAACTAAAGCTGGGCATTTCATTCCCATGAAAGGAGAGGCTTCTGCAAGGAATCTGGCAAAAAGTTTTTTGCAAGAAGTAGTACGATTACATGGTCTACCAACACATATTGTATCAGATCGAGGGTCCCAGTTCATTTCTAAGTTTTGGCGAGCTTTCTGTACAGAGTTGGGAATTGAGGTAAAGCTTTCTTCAGGTTATCACCCACAGACCAACGGCCAAACAGAACGAGTAAATCAAGAATTGGAAAAATATATTAGAGCTTTTTGGCAAGAAAGAGGAAGTTGGGTAGATCTTCTTTGGCTAGCAGAGTTTAGCTATAACAATTCTGTCAAGGATTCTACTAAGTATTCTCCATTTTTTAGCAACTATGGTTTCCATCCACGATTTTTGAAAGAAGTGTTACCATCTGAGTATTCCAATCCAGAGGTTGAGCAGCGATTGACTTGTATTAGAGATGGTTTAGTGAAAGCTAAAGAAACCTTAGAAAAAAGTAAGCTAAGATTTAAAACATTTGCTGATAAGAAACGTCGTAAAGCACCACATTATCAGGTGGGTCAAAAAGTTTGGTTGTCCACAAAAAACTTACGTTTAAAAGGAAGAACTAAATTTAGTCCGAGATTTATTGGTCCAATTGAAATAGAAAGAATAATAAATCCCGTAGCAATCAAACTGAAATTACCCGCAAGTATCAAAAGTCACCCTACATTTCATGTTAGCTTAGTGAAACCTTGTGTGTCAGGAACTAGATTAGGAAAACCACCACCAGCAGTTTACACAGAGGAAAATGACGAAGAGTTTGAAGTTAAGAAAATCTTAGATTCCAGGATTGTTAGAGGTACCCTACAATATCTTATTGACTGGAAGGGATACGGTCCTGAAGAAAGATCTTGGGAGGATCAAGTAGATGTACATGCCCCTCAATTGATAAAACAATTTCACAAGAGTTTCCCTGCTAAACCAGGCCCTGGGACAGGGCTTTGAAGAGGGGGGTACTGTCAGGACTGACTAGTTTCATAACAGGAAGAGTAACAAGATTAACATTGTGCCTTTAGAGCTGGCTGGGTTGGTTGTGCTTTGAGAACTGGCTGGTTTAGTAACAGGAAGAGTTTGTTCATAGAATTAACATTGTGCTTGCCCAAGTCAAGATGGAGTGAAAGAAACTCACTCTGATTGGTTAAAGAAACAATGATATGTTTGGTTGCCTGATTGGTGGAGAGGACAATGGGTTTGATTCTTGGGAGATGAGCAAGATTCTAAACTGCCTTTCATCCAGAGTAATTCAGTGGCTGGTTGTGTTTTAGTTAAGCTCCTTAAGTAAGGCCTTTTCAGAGCTCAGAAGATCAACTAAAGAAGTAAGAATTTCGTTTGCTGATCCATTTGAAACAAGAAGTCATCAGGTGGGATCGTTTCTTTAAAGATTTAAAATTGTCACAGTGAACTTTCACTTTTTTAAGAACATTTAAAAAGTTAACCAAATTTCAAAGTCATTTTGAGAAAAGAGACATTTACAGTTGAAGTTATTATTAAGGAAGACAAGTTTGAAGATATGCGTAGGAGTTTAAATGAAATTAATTGCGTGTAATGCTCTTAAAGACTGTTAAATGTGTGCGCGAGCTCGCAAGTTGTTGTTTACGTGTTTTTTGAAGACGCGCGGGTATTCGGAGCAATAGAGCGCGTGTCCAAAAGATTGCGCGACTGAATTTTAGCGCGTGTCCATTTTTACGTAAATGACGTCTCATGGAAAAGCGCGTGTGGGTTTGCGATAGAGCGCGAGTCCATTTTGGTGAAGCGCGAGTGGTTTTAAGCGCGTAAACTGTTTTACCTGAAATCCATTTCGTCTCTCCGCGTGAGTTCGGTAGCGATAGAGCGCGAGTCCATTTTTAACCAGCGCGTGTGATTTTTATCGCGTGTACGTATTTTTTCATGCGCGTGTGTTTGTTAAGAATCGCGTGTGGATTTTAAAAGCGTGCGCGTGTGTTTGCTAAAAATCGCGTGTGGATTTTAAAAGCGTGCGCGTGTGTTTGCTAAAAATCGCATGTGGATTTTTAAACGCGAGGACAATTCTTCACGTCTTCTGATTTTTACGTGTTTATCGCACACGCTATTTAAGGAAGAAACTATACGTTCTTATGTAAATAAAGAAAACTATTCACACGCACAAGGAAGCAATATTCCAGGAAGTTGAAGAATGCTTATTTTCTTAATGTAATTTATGCAAATGGACTTCAATATTTCAGAGAAAGACTGCCACTATGAAAGCATTGAAAATTACATAAGGTTAAAGAAAACTCTGAAGCAAGAGGAAAGTTTAATCCAGAAATGGTGTTTGCAAAAAACCATCACTTTAGAATTCTAGAGAGACTAAGTGGTTTGAACTGTATGCACAACACAAGAGACATTTACAAGATATCACACACAGATTAATAGCCTCTAAGTCTTTTACTGAGGTTAAGAGGTAATGAGTTTAGAGTTTATTTAGAATACTTTTAGAAAACAGAATTTTCTTATTACATAAATAACCAGGTGTATTTGTTTACCACAGATACCAGAGCCTACCAGACGGTTGCAGGGCTGCAGTGTCTCCGTTGTTATTTTGTCCCAATTCCCCTTTCCCTTTCTTGGGGTTTTCAGCTCAGCTTATAATTAAGGGTTGAGAGGTGAACTCCTGGTGAGGGTCTGTGGGGCCAGCATCAGCTCCTGTGGAATTCAGTCAAGCCGGACCCTGACACTTGTCCGCTGAAATGATCCAGTGGCTAAGAAGTGCAGTACATTGAGGACCTTCTCCAGGGGGCTGAGTGCTTGGGAGCACAGGGTGGGTGATGTGAGGTCATCCTCCCACTCACTCACCAGGTCCAGTATAATGTGTGGTGGAAACCTGTACCTCCCATACACCTGGTCATCAGGCATCCCAAAAAGCCTGGTTCTGGGTGTGAATATTCTGGCTCTGACTATCCTCCTCCTCCTCCTTTGGTAGCCCACTGCCACTGCTGCTAGGAACGGTATGTTCATCCTGGCGTCTGAGCTTGTTATTGTTAAAGTGCGCAAATTTATGCTTTGCGCGTGTTCTAGGCGAGCGTGTGACCCGCGCACCCCTGGAATCCAGTTCCCAGTCCAATAGCGTGTGGAAATTCACACGCACCACGGGATACAGCGTGTGACCCGCGCACCCCTGGAATCCAGTTCCCAGTCCAATAGCGTGTGGAAATTCACACGCACCACGGGATACAGCGTGTGACCCGCGCACCCCTGGAATCCAGTTCCCAGTCCAATAGCGTGTGGAAATTCACACGCACCACGGGATACAGCGTGTGACCCGCGCACCCCTGGAATCCAGTTCCCAGTCCAATAGCGTGTGGAAATTCACACGCACCACGGGATACAGGTTTGCTGACGTACTTGCGTGTGTAAGTGCCCGCGCACCCATTAAATACACGTACATAGGCCAATCGCGTGTACGCGCACTTTTGTCCAATTACACGCGATGACACTCTGACGTGCAGTATTTCCACGTGTGCCCCGTCATCACGTACTGAGTGGGGAACACCCGTGCGGGTCACGTCACAGACGCGCTTACGCGCTGAGGGACTCTGGTCCAATAGAATCGCGTATGCGTGCTGACGCGCTTACGCGCTAAGGGCCTTTCCTCGGATTTCACGCTGACATGCAGGATTTTCACGTGCCAAATCACTCCGTATCAAGCTGGCCACGCGAAAACACACGGAAGACCACGCTCCTGCCCAGAAGGCCGAGTTACTGCCCCCCAGTGCCCCGAGCAGCCTCCCACGTGCCATCTGCTGCTGCCTGCCTGCCTGCCTGCCTGCTGCCACCGTGCCCTGCCATTTGGTGCCTGCACATCAGCCATCTGCAGGGGTCCAGTTGCTGTGTCCACCCCTGCTGGAACTGAAGACTCCCGACTGGGATTACATCGCTCCACAGCCCAGCCCCAGGACCCAGTTGCCCACCCACACCTGCCTCTGGGGTTGCCATGTCGGGCACTTCCACATCTGGCACCAGTGGCAACCCCAGGTCAGAGGGGCAGAGGGGCACCAGCTTCACTGACACCGAAGTTGGTGTCCTGGTGGAGCATGTCCTGGGGCAGTATGATGCCCTCTTTGGATCGTCCCGCGCCAGCAAGGAAGGACGGCAGAGGATCTGGGCCGACTGTGTGGTTGCCATCAACGCGGAGGGGGTGGCAACCCGTGACGTCCTGAAGATCAAGAAGCGCTGGGAGGACTTGAGGTCCAGGACCCTTGTGAAGGCCCGGCGCCTCGTGGAGGGGGGCCGGGGCCGCATGAGTTCCATCCAGATGAGGGTCCTGGAACGTGTACGCCCAGCGCTCCACGCCCAGATCCTTGAGAGGGAGGCCAGTCTGGAGTTGAGCGGTAAGTGTCCAAGCATTACTGTGTGAGACAGGGCATGTTGCGGTGTGCTGGTTCTATGATACTTGCCTGTATGTGTGCCATAGGCCATGTATGCATGTATGTGTGCAGGGACATCATGGTAATGCATGTGCGACCAGTGATGTGTGACCCACATGGTTGTTGCATGTGTTCAAATGCCGCATGGGGAGCCCTATGCAGATTTTGAACATGAGAGCATGCCAGTCTCTGTACCTGGACATGGGTGGGGGTGAGGGATGGGTGCTGATGCCAGGTACATATATGGTAGCCATGTCTGTGTGCCTGACCTGCGTGTCTGTGACTTGTGCATGCCATGGATGCATGACACATGTGTGTGACAATGCACAGATTCAGTGAAGCAGCCAAATTACCCTTGTATCCGCTGTGTTTGGTGTGTTTGGGGCCAGATGGATGTGACTGAGGTGAAGTGTGTGCATGTGATAGGCATGAGCCATGATGCATGTGAGTTACATATCATTGAATGTTTCAAGAGTCCATTGGACATGCATGGAAATGTCCATGGCATGCACCATGCCTGTTACTGTGTGTGTTTTGCCTGGACTGACCCATGTGTTGTGGAGGGACATGATGGAAGTGTACTTTGACAGTGGTGCTCATCTGCTATTGCTTCCTGTCTAGGGGACCATTGTACAGTGCCCTGATGCTTGTGTTCTTTGTCTCCCTCTACGCAGCGGCTAGTGAAGAAGAGGGCGGAGACGGCGCTGTGGAGCAAGGCGGCGGGGATGCCCCCACGGCTGCAGCGGAAGGGGTGGGTGAGCCCCCACAGGGGCCTGCTACGGTGGAGACGGTGAGGAGCCATCCAGGTTGGTGGTTTGCACAGAGGAAGAGGAGGCCGCCACTGGGGCACACATGGGGCCTGGTGGGGGCATCCCTGCTGGTGCAAGTGGTGCAGTCCAGGGCCAGGGGCAGGAGGCAGCACAGGTCACCGTGGAGGGGCCTGTGCATGTCGCTGTCCCTGACCCTGTGAGTGCACCACCATGCACCAGCTGGGATGCCCCGTCCCAGGCCCGTCCGCAGGTAGAGGGGATGTCCATGTCACCTGACTCCCCTCCACCTGCGGACGTGGGAACCCCTGGCCGTGTGGAGAAGGTCCTGATTGGGGTCGCGATGCGCACGGCTGTGATTCGTGATGCCGTGCGTGCTTCCCGGGAGGACGACGCACGTCATCACGAAGTGCACCGTGCCGACGTGGCCCAATTGGGATCGGCCATGTTCGGGGGTTTTCTGCATGTGTTGTCCAATCTGGCGGCCCTCTCCTCCTCTGTGCAGGCTATACACCAGTCGTTCTCCTTGCCGTCTTCCGGCCCAGATGCCACCAGGGCCCCCTGTGGACCTGCCCCGACCAATGCAGCCAGCTCGGTGGGGATCCCATCCCTGCCACAGTTGGGAGTCGGAGGTCCAGCAGGGGTGGACAACACAGCAACTGGACCCCAGCAGGTGGAAGATGTGACAGCATCATCAGGCAGGGCACGTGCACGACGGCGTCGGTGGTTTCCATCAGCCTGGATGCCGTCGTGCTGGCAGAGGCAGTGGCGTCGGAGGAAGCAGCAGGCTCGACGTGGGAGGCATCATGGCTCGGGGCCTTCAAGATCAGAGGGGCAGGCATCGGCCGGAGGGCAGGGCAACCCTGGGATGGTGGTGTCTTCCGTGTGGGAGCAGTTGGTCCAGCGGATAGGTGCGGTGCGGCAGCGGGCGGAAGAGGAGCGGCTCACCATGGTCAGGGCGGAGTTCTCCATGCGTCGGGCGTTGAGGCGGGCTGAGTGCCTCGAGGAAGCTCGCAGGGAGTTTGAGCTGGACATGGGGTTATCCCTGCGAGACCTCGGGGCCAGGACAGAGTCCCGCCTCCAGGACATCGACATGGAGTTCGATGATGCCCTGGCCAGCAACATCACCGAGTGAGCCGCAGGACTTGCCCGCTGCCTTTGTATATAGTTATTTAGTTATTTAGTGTTAGGTTTCCTTTATTAATTTTTTTTTTTTTGGACCGCTCGGACAATGGCCACTTTTTTGTATATATTATTTTCATTAGGTAGTAGTAGGTTTCGTTTATGGTGTTGGGCTCATGGACCCTGGAATTTTCGTGTATATAGTTTGCTTTTTGAAGAAATTTTTTTTTTATTAATTATTGTGTTCACCATGAGGAAATGGTTTTTCATTATTTTACTTCCACATGATTTTGCTTTGGACAACATTTGTTTTTGGATTACTTTGTTTATTTTATTTTTACATTTGTTCTCGGACATGGACCATTTATTTTGTTATCGCCATTGTTGTATGTTTGATTTTTTTACTTATTTTTCATCTTTAATACATGTTCTTTTTAACTTTCACTTGTGGTATTTTCTCATTGGTTTCATACATGTCATGATATGGGTTTTGACATTGACTTGCACCCATTGTGTATGTGTGTGTGACGGACATGTGTTCATTTACAGACTTGCCATTGGGGTTGTATCATGTAATTGCATTCACTTTGTGGGTGGATGCAATCCTTGCCTGGGTGTTTGTGCTGGGTATGCTGCCCATTACTGCCATGATTGAGTATCGTCAGGACCTGGGGGCAGGGGGACATGTGTGGGTGCCTGGTGGAGGCTGCCCCTGCACTGCTGGGGTGTGGGGGTGGTGGGAGACATGAGTGGGGCCTGGTGGAGGGTGCCCCTGCACTGCTGGGGTGTGGGGGTGGTGGGAGACATGAGTGGGGGCCTGGTGGAGGGTGACCCTGGTGGCTGGGGGGTGGGGGTGGTGGGTGACATGAGTGGGGGCCTGGTGGAGGGTGCCCCTGGTGGCTGGGGTGTGAGGGTGGTGGGTGACATGAGTGGGGGCCTGGTGGAGGCTGCCCCTGCACTGCTGGGGTGTGGGGGTGGTGGGAGACATGAGTGGGGGCCTGGTGGAGGGTGCCCTTGCACTGCTGGGGTGTGGGGGTGTTGGGAGACATGAGTGGGGGCCTGGTGGAGGGTGCCCCTGGTGGCTGGGGGGTGGGGGTGGTGGGAGACATGAGTGGGGGCCTGGTGGAGGGTGCCCCTGCACTGCTGGGGTGTGGGGGTGGTGGGAGACATGAGTGGGGGCCTGGTGGAGGGTGCCCCTGGTGGCTGGGGTGTGGGGGTGGTGGGTGACATGAGTGGGGGCCTGGTGGAGGCTGCCCCTGCACTGCTGGGGTGTGGGGGTGGTGGGAGACATGAGCGGGGGCCTGGTGGAGGGTGCCCCTGCACTGCTGGGGTGTGGGGGTGGTGGGAGACATGAGTGGGGGCCTGGTGGAGGGTGCCCCTGGTGGCTGGGGGGTGGGGGTGGTGGGAGACATGAGTGGGGGCCTGGTGGAGGGTGCCCCTGCACTGCTGGGGTGTGGGGGTGGTGGGAGACATGAGTGGGGGCCTGGTGGAGGGTGCCCCTGGTGGCTGGGGGGTGGGGGTGGTGGGTGACATGAGTGGGGGCCTGGTGGAGGCTGCCCCTGCACTGCTGGGGTGTGGGGGTGGTGGGAGACATGAGTGGGGGCCTGGTGGAGGGTGACCCTGGTGGCTGGGGGGTGGGGGTGGTGGGTGACATGAGTGGGGGCCTGGTGGAGGGTGCCCCTGGTGGCTGGGGTGTGGGGGTGGTGGGTGACATGAGTGGGGGCCTGGTGGAGGCTGCCCCTGCACTGCTGGGGTGTGGGGGTGGTGGGAGACATGAGTGGGGGCCTGGTGGAGGGTGCCCCTGCACTGCTGGGGTGTGGGGGTGGTGGGAGACATGAGTGGGGGCCTGGTGGAGGGTGCCCCTGGTGGCTGGGGGGTGGGGGTGGTGGGAGACATGAGTGGGGGCCTGGTGGAGGGTGCCCCTGCACTGCTGGGGTGTGGGGGTGGTGGGAGACATGAGTGGGGGCCTGGTGGAGGGTACCCCTGGTGGCTGGGGGGTGGGGGTGGTGGGTGACATGAGTGGGGGCCTGGTGGAGGTTGCCCCTGCAATGCTGGGGTGTGGGGGTGGTGGGAGACATGAGTGGGGGCCTGGTGGAGGCTGCCCCTGCACTGCTGGGGTGTGGGGGTGGTGGGAGACATGAGTGGGGGCCTGGTGGAGGGTGACCCTGGTCGCTGGGGGGTGGGGGTGGTGGTGACATGAGTGGGGGCCTGGTGGAGGGTGCCCCTGGTGGCTGGGGGTGTGGGGGTGGTGGTAGACATGAGTGGGGCCTGGTGGAGGGTGCCCCTGCACTGCTGGGGTGTGGGGGTGGTGGGAGACATGAGTGGGGGCCTGGTGGAGGGTGACCCTGGTGGCTGGGGGGTGGGGGTGGTGGGTGACATGAGTGGGGGCCTGGTGGAGGGTGCCCCTGGTGGCTGGGGTGTGGGGGTGGTGGGTGACATGAGTGGGGGCCTGGTGGAGGCTGCCCCTGCACTGCTGGGGTGTGGGGGTGGTGGGAGACATGAGTGGGGGCCTGGTGGAGGGTGCCCCTGCACTGCTGGGGTGTGGGGGTGGTGGGAGACATGAGTGGGGGCCTGGTGGAGGGTGCCCCTGGTGGCTGGGGGGTGGGGGTGGTGGGAGACATGAGTGGGGGCCTGGTGGAGGGTGCCCCTGCACTGCTGGGGTGTGGGGGTGGTGGGAGACATGAGTGGGGGCCTGGTGGAGGGTACCCCTGGTGGCTGGGGGGTGGGGGTGGTGGGTGACATGAGTGGGGGCCTGGTGGAGGTTGCCCCTGCAATGCTGGGGTGTGGGGGTGGTGGGAGACATGAGTGGGGGCCTTGTGGAGGCTGCCCCTGCACTGCTGGGGTGTGGGGGTGGTGGGAGACATGAGTGGGGGCCTGGTGGAGGGTGACCCTGGTCGCTGGGGGGTGGGGGTGGTGGTGACATGAGTGGGGGCCTGGTGGAGGGTGCCCCTGGTGGCTGGGGGTGTGGGGGTGGTGGTAGACATGAGTGGGGCCTGGTGGAGGGTGCCCCTGCACTGCTGGGGTGTGGGGGTGGTGGGAGACATGAGTGGGGGCCTGGTGGAGGGTGACCCTGGTGGCTGGGGGGTGGGGGTGGTGGGTGACATGAGTGGGGGCCTGGTGGAGGGTGCCCCTGGTGGCTGGGGGGTGGGGGTGATAGGGGACATGGGTGGGGGCCTGGTGGAGGGTGACCCTGGTGGCTGGGGGGTGGGGGTGGTGGGAGACATGAGTTGGGCATGGGTGGGGGCCTACTGGCAGGTGCCCCACAGTGCTGGGGTTGGGGGTGGTGGGGGACATGAGTTGGACATGGGTGGGGGCCTGCTGGCAGGTGCCCCACAGTGCTGGGGGGTGGGGGTGCAAGGGGACATGTGTTGGTGTTCATTAGTTCAAGGAGACATGTGCCTTTGCTGGGGGGCATGCCCATGTTGGGTGGGCTGCCTGCGGGACATGACCAGGGATGCAGAGTAGTCCCCTGTGGTGTGGGCTGCCTGCAGGGGCCGTGGAGGGTGTACAGGGTACACCTGGGAGGACCCACACTGTCAAATCACATGTGGGACTCCCCGGCACCCCTGAAATACACGTACCGTGCAGAAATCGCGTGTAAAACTTCCCGCGCACCCCTGAAATGCACGCGCCCAGGCTATTCGCGTGTAAAACTTCCCGCGCACCCCTGAAATACACGCGCCCAGGCTATTCGCGTGTGGAACTTCCCGCGCACCCCTGAAATACACACACCCAGGCTATTCGCGTGTGGAACTCCCCGCGCACCCCTGAAATACACGCGCCCAGGCTATTCGCGTGTGGAACTCCCCGCGCACCCCTGAAATACACGCGCCCAGGCTATTCGCGTGTGGAACTTCCCGCGCACCCCTCAAATTCACGCGCCCAGGCTATTCGCGTGTGGAACTTCCCGCGCACCCCTGAAATACACGCGCCCAGGCTATTCGCGTGTGGAACTTCCCGCGCACCCCTGAAATACACGCGCCCAGGCTATTCGCGTGTGGAACTTCCCGCGCACCCCTCAAATTCACGCGCCCAGGCTATTCGCGTGTGGAACTTCCCGCGCACCCCTGTAATACACGTAGCCCGCTCCCCCAGGCCCGATCGCGTGAGGAACTTCACGCGAACCCCTGTAATACACGTAGCCCGCTCCCCCAGGCCCGATCGCGTGTGAAACTTCACGCGAACCCCTGAAATACACGTAGCACGCTCCCCCAGGGCCGATCGCGTGAGGAACTTCACGCGAACCCCTGTAATACACGTAGCCCGCTCCCCCAGGCCCGATCGCGTGAGGAACTTCACGCGAACCCCTGAAATACACGTAGCCCGCTCCCCCAGGCCCGATCGCGTGAGGAACTTCACGCGAACCCCTGTAATACACGTAGCCCGCTCCCCCAGGCCCGATCGCGTGAGGAACTTCACGCGAACCCCTGTAATACACGTAGCCCGCTCCCCCAGGCCCGATCGCGTGAGGAACTTCACGCGAACCCCTGAAATACACGTAGCCCGCTCCCCCAGGCCCGATCGCGTGAGGAACTTCACGCGAACCCCTGTAATACGCGTAGCCCGCTCCCCCAGGCCCGATCGCGTGTGAAATTTCACGCGAACCCCTGTAATACGCGTAGCCCGCTCCCCCAGGCCCGATCGCGTGAGGAACTTCACGCGAACCCCTGTAATACACGTAGCCCGCTCCCCCAGGCCCGATCGCGTGAGGAACTTCATGCGAACCCCTGAAATACACGTAGCCCGCTCCCCCAGGCCCGATCGCGTGAATAACTTCACGCGAACCCCTGTGATGTACGTACCCTGCAAATCGCGTGTGACACTTCCCGCGCACCCCGGTATACATTCACACGTATTTTTTGTCAGCGGGTGTCCGTGTTTGTGGGTACCCCTTTGCACGTCATTTTTCCTGGAGGGCCAAAGTATGGGACATTCATCATGGCAGTATATAGGTGCTATTTGTTGGCGCACCTTTTGGCGCACATTTCTTACAGCCGCAGAGACGCTACCGCCTCCTTTCTTGTGGCGGTCGTGTTTGTGCCTGTGCGCTGGTTTGAGCGTGCGCTTTTTTCCCCTATTCTATTCCATGAATACGTGTTGTAGGCGAGCGTGTGGGCGTTCCGCGCACTTGTGCCCTGTACTTCCCCCGTGACGCCCACGTTTTGGCAAGTTGTTCCCCATTCCGAGTGTTACGCCTGTGTTCCGCCTACTTTTGTTGCGTGCGCCGCGCTATGTGCGAATTTCGCTGTGGCCTGTGCGATTTTCGCTGTGACCTGGCGCACGCTGTTAGATGGCCTGTGCGCCAACGTGCGCCAACGTGCGCCGCGCACTTTTTTATCGCACATCCGCTGGTTTTCTTGCGCACGGCCTTCCATGAATCGACGTGCGCTGCTTTTCGTGCGATTTTCGCACTTGAACTGCGATTTTCGCTATTCCACTGCGATTCGCACGTTTTTGCCCACTTGCGCCGCGCTAATTATCCCATGAATCGGCCTCTATGTCTTTTACTGAGGTTTAAGAGGTAAAGAAGCTAGAGTTTGTTTTAGAATAATATTAGGAAAGAAGTATATATTAACATATAAGTAACCAAGTGTATTTGTTTATTACAGATACCAGAGCCTACCAGAAAGTTGCAGGGCTGCAGTGTCTCTGTTGTTATTTTCTCCAAATTCCCCTTTCCCTTTCTTGGGGTTCTCAGCTCAGCTTTAAGGGTTGAGAGGTGAACTCCCGGGGAGGGTCTGTGGGGCCAGCATCAGCTCCTGTGAAATTCAGTTAAGCCGGACCCTGACAGGATGAAAGGCCCATGATAATGTTTTCCACCTGAGCTGATATGGATCCCACAGAAGCATTAGCAAGTTCCATTAGGGACATGTTTTCAGAGTTAAAGGAGGAAATGAGAGCTGTGCGAAAAGAAAACCAGGAATTACAAGTCAAGTTTGAAGAGTTAAACTCTAAGGTTACCCGTAGGGATGAGGACATTTCTTTGGAGTCAAGAGATTCAGAGAATCCTATTAGAGAATTACCAGTGTTAATTAGAGAGGATTTGGGTGAAGGAACAAGTTCTCAGGGGAGAAGTAGGGGAAGTTTGAATATACCTATAGGTCCAGTCCCTTTAGCACCTCCAGAACGTTTTGGGGGAGATGCTAAGAAATGCCTAATCTTCCTTACACAGTGTGAACTTCATTTCCTTTATAGACCTGAAGCTTTTAATACAGATGCTTCTAAAATAGCTTTTATGCTGTCTTACCTTACTGGTGAGACGGCAACTTGGTCAGTATTATTAGTTGGTCAAGAAAATCCTATACTAAAGAACTTGTTAGCCTTCAAGTTAGAATTTAAAAAGATGTTTGACAGACGACAATTATCTCAAGAAGTTGATGGAGAATTATTAGAGTTAAAACAGGGAACCAAAGATTTAGTGTCTTACATCACACAGTTTAGATCTTTAGTATTAGAGAGCAATTGGCCAGAAGAAAAGCAATCATCTTTGTTCTATAGAGGCTTGAGGGAGGAGTTAAAAGATGCTTTATCTACAATTGTTAACAGACCCACTTCATGTGAAGATTTAATTAATCTAGTCATACAAATTGATTATAGATTAGGGGAACGCAAGGCTGAGCGTCGAAGAGGAGGAGTTGAGCAACCCAGAGTTTTCCCTAGAGTTGATAAAGGAAGATTAGAATTTGCAAATACAGAATTGAGAACTGGGAATGCAGAGAGAGTAAATAAAGTGAGCAGTCCTTTAACTAAGGATGAGAAGGATAGGCGAAGACAGAATCATTTATGTTTATATTGTGGTAAATCAGGACATTTTGTTGGAAATTGCCCTTGGTGTCCAAAAAACTCTTCATTTACTAACAGCTCCAGAAATCAACAAGTGGCTAATACAATCCGAGCTGCGGTACCACATATTACATTGAATGTATCCTTGTATATAAAAGAGGAATTAAAGGGACGTGGTCCAGTGGTAATAGATTCTGGAGCCACTGGTAACTTCATGAATTGGAATGTGGTTAAAGATATAAATATGCCTTACATTGTAAAAAATATACCAGAGCATGAGAGAGCGGTGGATGGGTCTCAACTGACATCAGGTTTAATTACACATGAAACCATCCCATTGGGGATGGAAATTGGAGGACACTGGGAGGAAATTGTGTTTGAATTAATTGACACTCCACAGTTGAAAATAATTTTGGGAATGCCTTGGTTGACGTATCATAACCCTCAGATTGATTGGGGAAGAAGAGTGGTGAAATTGGATTCTTCTTTTTGTGTTACAAATTGCTGTAAGGAAGAAGTTCAGGAAAATGTTTCTAGTAGTAATTGTTCAGAAGTAGTGGAAGGTTTGGTGAAATTGGGAACCATAGTACATTCTATAGGGGCTGTAATTGGAGAATTACCAAAGTGTTATCAAGATTTCAATGATGTGTTTAGTGAAAAGGAAGCTAATGAATTGCCTCCTCATAGAGAGTATGATTGTAAAATTGATTTAGAACCAGGGGCCCACATTCCTTGCAGTCGCATCTATGCCCTGACAGAGAAAGAGAATCAGCATTTGAAAGATTACATCCAAGAAAATCTGACTAATGGGTTCATCAGGCACTCCCAATTGCCAGCAGCTTCTCCACTATTTTTTGTTCCTAAAAAGGAAGGTACTTTACGGACATGTATAGACTATAGGGCATTGAATAAGATAACAATTAAAAACAGATATCCTCTGCCCTTAATCTCAGTAATGTTAGACCAGATTCAAGGAGCTTCAGTATTTACAAAATTAGATCTTCGTGGTGCATACCATTTGGTGCGGGTACAGCAAGGTGATGAATGGAAAACGGCATTTAGAACATAATTTGGTCTTTTTGAATATCAAGTATTGCCAATCGGATTGTGTAACGCTCCCGACGCCTTTTAATTTTTTATAAATGAGGTATTGAGAGATTTTATTGACATCTTTGTAGTAGTATACATTGATGACATTCTCATTTACTCTAAGGATCTACTACAACATGAAGAACATGTCAAGAAAGTGTTACAGCGACTAAGGGAGCATAAATTATTTGCCAAGTTAAAAAAAGAGCCAATTTCATACCATGGAAGTGGAATTTTTGAGCTTTATTATTTCTCCCAAAGGTTTGGAAATGGATATGAAGAAAATTAAAGCAGTTGAACAGTGGCCAATTCCAACTTGTGTTAAAGATGTTCAAAGCTTCCTGGGTTTTGCAAATTTTTACAGGAGGTTCAGCAAAGATTTCTCTCAAACTGTTTCTCCTATCACCAAATTATTGAAGAAAGGAATGAAATTTGAGTGGAAGGATGAGGCGGATCAAGCTTTTAAAACATTGAAGAACTGTTTTACGTCTGGACCAATCTTATTACACCCAGATCCTTCTCAACCATTTTTTGTTGAGGCAGATGCTTCTAATGTTGCAGTTGGAGCTGTGCTTTCTCAAAGGCATCCTGAAACTGGGCAGTTGCATCCTGTGGCCTATCTATCCAAGAAATTGCTTCCAGCAGAAGTAAACTACACGATAACTGATAGAGAACTCCTGGCAATCAAGAACGCATTTCAGGAATGGAGGCATTATCTGTTAGGAGCAATATTCACAGTAACTGTTTTAACCGATCATAGAAATCTTCTGTTTTTGAAATCAGCTCGAACATTATCACCTCGACAACTTAGATGGTCACTTTTCTTTTCAGAATACGATTTTGTGATAACATTCAAGCCTGGCTGGTTAAACGGTAAAGCGGACGCTTTATCGCGACAAGGTTCTTCGGAGAAGGTAGAAAATCAATTATTACCAGAGACAGTGATTGCAGAAGATAGATTTATTCTAAGTACTACAAAGGAAGAGAATCTGCTTCTTGAGAAAATTCAAAAGGAATTACCAGAAGAGGCGATTCAATCTTGGCTAGCAGAGGATTCTGGAAGGCATTTAATTGATGGATTTCCATGTGTCCATTCTAAAACTTACCTTCCAAGTAAAGAACTGCAAAAGGAAATTATGCAAGAATGTCATGAATCAGAGTTGGTGGGTCACCCTGGAATTCGTAAGACAATTGAATTGGTAGAAAGGAAGTTCTGGTGGAAAGAGATGAAACAAGATATTGAAGACTATGTGAAAACATGTGAAGTCTGTGCTCGAATGAAGTCAGGAGGAGGAAAACCATCTGGGTTACTTAATCCATTACCAGTACCCCCTAGTCCTTGGTTTACAATCTCTATGGATTATATTGTAGATCTTCCTAAAGATCAAGGTTACACTACAGTATTAGTAGTTGTGGATTTACTGACCAAAGCTGGGCATTTCATTCCCATGAAAGGAGAGGCTTCTGCAAGGAATCTGGCAAAGAGCTTTTTGAAAGAAGTGGTGCGATTGCATGTTCTACCAACACAAATTGTATCTGATCGGGGATCTCAATTCATTTCTAAGTTTTGGCTAGCTTTCTGTACAGAGTTGGGGATTGAGGTAAAGCTTTCTTCAGGTTATCATCCACAGACCAACGGCCAGACAGAACGAGTAAATCAGGAGTTAGAAAAATATATTAGAGCTTTTTGGCAAGGAAAGGGAGTTGGGTAGATCTTCTTTGGTTGGCAGAGTTTAGCTATAACGATTCTGTCAAGGATTCTACTAAGTATTCTCCATTTTTTAGCAATTATGGCTTCCATACACGATTTTTGAAAGAAGTGTTACCATCTGAGTATTGCAATCCGGAGGTTGAGCAGCGATTGACTTGTATTAGAGATGGTTTAGTGAAAGCTAAAGAAATTTTAGAGAAAAGTAAATTAAGGTTTAAGACATTTGCTGATAGAAAACGTCAAAAAGCACCACATTATCAGGTGGGTCAAAAAGTTTGGTTGTCCACAAAAAACCTACGTCTAAAGGGAAGAACTAAATTTAGTCCAAGATTTATTGGTCCATTTGAAATAGAAAGAATCATCAATCCCGTAGCAATCAGACTGAAATTACCCCCAAGTATCAAAAGTCACCCTACATGTCATGTCAGTTTAGTGAAACCTTGTTTGTCAGGAACTAGATTGGGAAAACCACCACCAGCAGTTTACCCAGAGGAAAATGAAGAAGAATTTGAAGTTAAGAAAATTTTAGATTCCAGGATCGTTACAGGTACTTTGCAGTATCTTATTGACTGGAGGGGATACGGGCCTGAGAAAAGATCTTGGTGTCAGGTTTCCTTCCCTTATTCAAGTTTCCTTCTCATTATTTCTCTTTGTTTATCCTTTTCAGATTAGCTTTGTGTGGGTGGGAAGTTTTCTATTATAGTTGGTTAGGCCTTAACTTGCTGATTCAGAATCCTGGTTCTGACCCAAGGCAAAATGGAGCCTCCCAGTGACAGCTCTGATTGGTTAGAAGACAATGCAGAACAACAATGAACATTCTAAACTGTCACTCTGTGCCTTTCATCATCAAAACCCCATCTGAGAGGACGTGTTTAGTGGCTGCTCCTGCTTTAGTCTTAGGCCTGGTGGATTTTATCCTCAGGCGTCAGCAGTTGAGCGGCTACTTTCTTGGGGGTTACAGGAGAAGCTATCAGTTGGCAGGAATTCGTTTTTGAAGACAGGAAAAGCAGAAGATCCTTTTGAATTCGCTCAGGAGATAAGTGACTTTATTTGTACTGTTACTCTGTTCATCATAATGACATTCTCCTTGAAAATTCGTGAAAAGTTGTGTTTGTACTAGAACTTTTGAACTCCCGGAGTGCGCGTGTGTTTTCCAGATCGGTGTTCCTTAGCGCGAGAATCTGTTTGTCGCGTGCGAATTCAAGTGAGCGTGTGTTTTCTAGCGTGGGTGTTCCGAGCGCGAGAAGCAGTTTGTCGCGTGCGATTTTAAATGCGCGTGGGTTTCAGAGCGCGGGTGCACCTTAGCGCGAGAAGCTATACGTCGCGTGTGAACTAAAGAGCGCGTGTGATTTCTAGCGCGGGTGTTCTTGGCGCGAGAAGCTATACGTCGCGTGTGAACTAAAGAGCGCGTGTGATTTCTAGCGCGGGTGTTTTTAGCGCGAGAATCTATACGTCGCGTGTGGACTAAAGAGAGCATGTATTTCCCAGCGCGAGTGTTCCTTCGCGTGAGAATCAATACGTCGCGTGTGGAATAAAGAACGCGTGTGTTTTCCAGCACGAGTGTTCCTTCGCGTGAGAATCAATTCGACACGTTTGAACTCAAGAGCGCGGGTGTTTTTATTTCGCATGTTCCGCGCGAGAACATTGTTGCGCGTGTGGATTTTTGCGCGTGTGGATTCTTTTGATCGCGTGTATTCGTTCGTAAGTGAACTCTTTGCGCGTGTTCTTCAACCAGGAAGATTTCTAAGTGAAGTTCATCGTTCATCTGAATGGAGATAACCTGCGTGTGCGTTTAACACGTGTTTTTTCTTCAAGGATTCTAAAACTCAATACAATTATAAATAGTTTGAAAAGTTTGAAAGAAAAAGAAAGAATATTTTTAAGAACAATCTAACTGGACCTCCAGGGCATTTTGGAAAAAAGACAATGAACTAAGATTTCCAGATTTGCCTAAAGTAAGACGTAGCTGTGAATTTCAAGTGTCTCAAGTAAAAGAGATTTTCAGCTTCTTATCAGCTTCTCTAAGAAATTTCAAGAGAAGAGCCAGGTATGATTTTTTCATTATTAGTTAAGGATTAATGTATTCCCATTCATAAGGTTAAGTAAGTAAATTAAGGAATTGTATCTGCTATTCTTATATCCTCTGCAGGTTCAGCTCTGGTTAGCCTTGACGCAGTCTGCCTGCTGTTGTTTTGTTATTCACTTCCCCCTTTTCCTTTGGGGTGTAGTTTACAGAGCTGAATTGAAATCTAGTTCTGGGAATTACATCTCAGGGGGATTGTCGGGGGTTCAGCAGCTTCCGCGGACACAGGACCTCTCAGCCTGACACTTGGGAGGATCAAACAGATGTACATGCCCCTCAATTAATAAGACAGTTTCACAAAACGTTCCCTGCTAAGCCAGGCCCTGGAACAGAGCTTTGAAGAGGGGGGTACTGTCAGGGCTGGCTGGATTAGTAATCAGAAAGAGTATGTGCATAGAATTGGCTAAGTAGTAGTCAGAAAGAGTTTGTACATAGAATTGACATTGTGCTTGCCCAAGCCAAGATGGAGAGAACGAAACTTAGTCTGATTGGTTGGAAGAACAATGGTGTGTTTGGTTTGTCTGATTGGTGGATAGGACAATGGGTTTGATTCTTGTGAGGTGAGCAAGATTCTAAACTGCCTTTCATCCATTGAAATTCAGTGGCTGGTTGTACATTAGTTAAGCTCCTTAAATAAGGCCTTGTCAGAGTTCAGAAGATTTACCAAAGAAGTAAGAAAATCGCTGACTGAGCCAGAGTGAACAAGAAGACATCAGGTGGGATCGTTCTTTTTAAAGGCTTTAAGATTTTCACAGTGAACTTTCATTTTTCATAAGAAAACTTAAAGAGTTAACAAGTTTTAAAGTTTACTGAGAAAAAAGACATTTTACAGTTAAGTTACTATAAGGAAACAAGTTTGAAGACTGTGCGCTCAAGTTTAAAGTTTGTTAACTACGTGTAATGTATTTCAAGACTGTTTAACGTGTTCGCGAGTTCGCGTGACATCGTTGGCGTTTATATGGGAGCGCGCGGATATTCGGAGCGATAGAGCGCGTGTCCAAACGAAATGCGCGAGTGAATTTTAGCGTGTGCACAACTTTAACGTGAGAGACGTTGCGTGATAAAGCACGTGTTGGGTTGCGATAGAGCGCAAGTCCATTTTTAACTAAGCGCAAGTTGTTTTGAATGCGTGAACTATTGTTACGTGATTTATGTTTCGTATAACCGCGTGTGTTCGGTAGCGATAGAGCGCGAGTCCATTTTAACTAGCGCGAGTTGTTTTTTAGCGCATACACGTATTTTCACGCGTGCATGTTTGGTTAAGTTACGCGTGTGTATTTTAAACGCAAGGACAATTCTTCACGTCTGGTGATTTCACGTGTTTATCGCACACACTTGTCAAGAAAGAATCTATACGTTTGCATGTGTAAAAAAGAAAACGATTCACACGCAGAAAGAAAGCAGCATTCAAGAAAGTTAATGAGTTTCTTTTTAATGTAACTTTATGCAAATAGAATTCAATACTTCAGAAAAAGACTGCATTTTACAAAAGCATTTAAAACTCAAACTTCATAGAGTTAAATGAACTTAAAAAAGCTAGAAGAATATCTAAGTCTGTAAGGTGCTTGCAAGGGTCATTACTTTAGGATTCTAAAGAGACTTGAATGGCTTCAAACTATATGCACCAGCAAGATAATCATTTACAAGATATTCCACACAGATAATTAGCCTCTAAGTCTTTTTCTGAGGTTTAAGAGGTAAAGAAGCTAGAGTTTTTTTAGAATAATATTAGGAAAGAAGTATATATTAACCCATAAGTAACCAAGTGTCGTGATAAACTGCCAGGCGCTTGCAGTAACCTGCATTTGCACTAACCCACTGAGCTATCTTGCGTGTATTAGAACCTATTCGAAGCGTGGAGGAAAATGCTGACATCAACCAGGCCTCTCGAACTGGGTGAGCCTGCATGCTTGCAAGGGGTTAATTACGAAGGCCTTTTCTGAAGACATAAAACATCTAGCATTTGCAAGAGGCTCTATGCAGCCCTTGGGCGCCAGGCACAGCTTTGCTCGTCTTCGCTCTGCAAGTCAGGTGCACTGATAAGGCAAGAATATCAGATCTTCTCAAAACACAGTGCCAGAAGCCTGGGAGCCAAGACTGGCTGTTTCCAGTCTTGTAACTTTCCAAGCGAAAACATGTTTACTGCCCGGAAGGGTGAGCCTAGAAGCTTCTCGAAGAGCTGACACGTCATGATGATTGACGTGCAGCTCCTAATAAGAGAACTATACTTGGACCAGGGAAGGGGGATTCATCCTGGGCTGTTGGAAAGACGCGCGCATCAAGAAGAACAGTGCCTGGACGACCAGCTGTGCACTATCTGGGCCGAGACTCCTAGCATCACATCCCCGCTCTGGTGTAGGACTGTGGGGGCTTGGCCAGTCCTCCCCTCCTCTTCTGAGGAATGCCGGGCACCTGTAGCGGCGAGGGTCCTGGGTGTGATCAGATCGTACCTTCATCTACATTTCATTAGGAGCATGAGACCAAATAATTGCATATTCATCTGTGATTGATAATTGGCATTATATAGCTTGCACTTTTCTATTTCCACATTATTGTAAATTGCTGCTTAGTTCTCATTAGACACTGTAGATAATAAATGCAAGCATCATATATTCTGTGTGATTGGCTTTTTTCCAGACTGAGTTCATCGTGCGTCTTAAACCTTATTTGCGTGGGAAGGTAATTAGGAGTGATTTACTTTGCACAAAGGGCTGGATCCCAGGGAGGTGCGGGTACTGTTTATCACTACATTTGGCGCTGTGAGCAGGGTTTACGAGCACAATGCCATTCTGGAAAAAACATGCAAAAGATGAATGCAATGGGGAAGATAGTGCACTCTGTCACATTCCAGATTGGCCGGCATCAAATGCTTGGTCGGGTGTGGCAGATATTTTGCGTCGGTACTCGGCACCGAGGGCCTGGGACATGCTTGAAAATGATGTTTCCCCGGCGGTAATTAGTAAGTGCTTGGAGAGTTTACTGCTTGAGAAATGCAGAAGGGAGCTAAAGGCAGCAGGAAACATAGGCTGGTTATTCCTGCAGGCGCTCAGAAAGGTGCATGAGAATGAATTGCTTAAAGATGTACAGATTCGCAAATTAACAGACAAGATTTCCCTGCTCCAAGAGCAACAAATCATTATGAGAGAGACCCTTGAATCGTCCGTTAAGCGGGCTGATCAGATGGAGGACAGGTGTGCCTCTTTAGCTGTGCGTGTAGCCACGCATAAGCGCAGACAGCGGCGGGGCAATCCGTCAAAGATAAGGATTTGCGCGCTAATTAGGAAAGATAACTGGGACCCAAATTTATGGTCGGGTGAATTCAGTGATAGCGAAACTGAGCAAGCATATGACTGGAATGAGTCTGTTGAAATTAGGCTTGCTGAATGAAATTGTTCTGATGAAGAGGAGCTGGAATGTGCTCCAGAGAAATGTGTTTATCCAGCGCGGCCGTTAATCACTAACAAGTCAAAAGGCCAAGCTGGCGGTGCAAATATTCAGAATACAAGGATTGTCCGCGATTATACACAGACAGAGCTTTTAGAGATTGCTAAATTATTTAGACAGAAGCCAGGTGAAGCACTTCTGAGGTGGTTCCTTCGCCTCTGGGACACGGGTGCCAATGGTATCTTCTTAACCCCAGAAGACCTGTTAAAGATGGGTTCACTCACTACTAATGTGATGTTGGGACAGATAGTGCGCGGTGCGCTCGGGCAGCAAGGCTCTCATTCCTTGTTTAATTGGCTTCAGACTGCCCTAATGACTCTGTATGGGAGTCCAATGGATATGGAAGAGAGTTGGGGCGGTTGGCAATCACTAACTGAAGCAACAGATCATCTTAGAGAGATGGGTTTACAGTGTGCACTGTACAGTGCAAATTTTGCAGGGCCTGACATGGAGTTGTTTACAGCTGGCATGCGCGCACGTTTGTTAAGAAATGCACCGAGTCACATGAAGGGCACATTGCTTTCATTGCTGGGTCCAGCGCAGGGCAAAGCCATTGGTGAAGCGGCACTTCTGTTAGGGCAATTAGAAGGGCTGGATGTGCGTAAAGCAGCGCGCCTAGTGGCTGCAAACAATGATTCAGAGAAAAAGCGTGGCAAAATTGTAAAGTCTAAAGAGAAAACTGATACTGTTGAGATCACACGCAGACAAATGTGGGTGGACCTGCTAAAAGCGGGAATTCCAAGGGAAGAGATAGATGTTAAACCCACATCTGTGCTGCTTGAGAAATGGAAGAAATTAAAAAGAGAGGGATTGGGAAAAACTAAGCCCTCTGCACCCTCTGAAGAGGAGGTGTTGAAGCCCAAAGTGCGAGCAAAAGGTTACCCTGTTTTGGCAAAGGACAAGTGGGAGGTCCCAGACCCCATTTTTGATTGAAGGGCTGGCTCTGTCTTTGAGGTACGGTTAATAAAGAGAACTAGTCCCAGAGACAGACGCCCTTTTGTGCCACTTACATTGTACTTGGATAAGAAAGCAAAACATGTTTTGGCTCTATTAGATACAGGAGCTGAGGTAACCATTCTGAATGGCAATCCCAGTAAATGATCTGGTCCCAGAGTTTTGGTCAATGGATATGGGGGAGCAGAAACTGTTACAAAAGCCTTTAATGTAAAAATGTCAATTGGCGAGGGATTGCCTTTCACAGCAAATGTTTTGATTGCAGATATACCGGAGTACATCCTTGGCATGGATGTGTTGTTGGGCAAAAGTGTGACTACAGATTTAGGCAAATTTGTTTTTGGCAATCGAAAAATCCATGTGAGAGTTGTTAAACCCGTTGTGGTTGGGCATGCCAAATGGTCCCCCTTGCATTTAATTCCTCCTGCTGACCCAGTGTGCGTGAAACAGTACCGGTTGCCAGGAGGACATAAAGAGATTGGTGAAACTATTGAGCCATTGGTGAAAGCTGGCATAATGAGGCCTGCAGTCAGTCCATTCAACTCGCCGATCTGGCCTGTCCGCCGCCCAGATGGGGCGTGGTGTCTGACGATTGATTACCGCATTTTGAACAAGAAGGTGCCGCCCTTAGCTGCGGCGGTGCCAGACATCATCACCCTGATTGAAAACCTTACGAGAGAAGTGGGTGAATGGCATGTGGTCCTTGATCTGGCCAATGCATTTTTCTCCATTGATATTGATACTGAATCACAAGACCAATTTGCTATCACTTGGGGAGACAGACAATTTACCTTTACTAAATTGCCCCAGGGGTATGTGCATAGTCCCACTCTGTGTCATGGATTGATTGCCAGAGACTTAAAGATGGTGCAGTTGGATGATGTACGTATTGCTCATTACATTGATGACATCATGCTGACCAGTGCTGAGAAAGAACATGTAGAAAACGCTGCTGAAAAGTTGATCACACACATGCAAAATCGGGGGTGGGCCATAAATCCCAAAAAAGGTACAGGGGCCTGCTCAAGAGGTGAAATTTCTAGGTGCAATCTGGTCTGGGTCAGTTAAGAAAATTCCCGACCCGGTAATTGATATGGTTCAGCAGATGGCTCCACCAGCAGATAAAAAAGAGGCACAAAGATTCATTGGGTTAATGGGTTTTTGGAGAAATCACATACCTCATTTAAGCCTGATACTGAAACCCATTTACAAAGTCACCAGAAAGAAACATGACTTTACATGGGGCCTAGAGCAACAGACTTCCTTCCAACAGGCTAAAGACGCATTGCAAAATTACATAACCCTGGGGCCCCTGACAAAAACTGATCCTTTTGAATTGGAAATTCTTGTCTACAATGACGTGGCTGTGTGGAGCTTGTGGCAAAAGCAAGGACAGAAAAGAGTGCCACAAGGGTTCTGTTCAAGGAAGCTCACAGATCCTATGACAAGATACACTCTGCTTGAGAAACAAGTTGCTGCAGTGTACTGGGCTCTAGTTGAAACTGAAAGAATCACAGGCGAGCAACCAGTGACAATTTGCACAGAAATTCCAATCATGGGCTGGGTGCGTGACACTGCTACAAGCGGGAAAAGTGGCAGAGCACAAGACGCCACTCATGTCAAATGGAAATGGTATTTATAGCAACGTGCGAAAGCTGGCCGCACAGGGGTTTCCAGACTGCAAGAACAAATTCTGGAGGCAGCAGATCTGGAAGCGATGGCTGAACCAAACACCCCTGTGGCGTTGCCAGAATCTTCAAAGTCCCACCCGCCTATGATACATTGACAGAGGAAGAACAAAAGTCTGCATGGTTCATGGACGGCACCGCAAAGTATGATAAAGGGCAAAGACACTGGCAAGCTGTCGCATTCCAGCCCCACCGAGAAACACTGCTAATGAGAGAAGGTGTGGGAGGATCAAGTCAGTATGCTGAACTGCAGGCAGTGGCCTCCGTGATTGAACAGGTGAAGGAAACAGAGACTGCATACATATACACAGACAGTTGGGCCACATATCAAGGGCTGACACATTGGGCACCGGCATGGAGAAGAGATGGTTGGCAGATCAAGAACACGCCGATCTGGGGAGGGCCAGACATCTGGGAAGAGATGTGGTGCAAAGGTGAGAGGTGCAAAATCTGCATTGGGCATGTCGATGCACACATGCCCCCTGACACCTCACTGGCTGCCCTGTTCAACAATGAAGTGGACCAAATGGCAAAGATTTGCCCAGTGACAACACAGCAAGAAGCTGAGGTGCTGCAAGGGATGGCGGATTGGGCACACCAAACCTCAGGGCATCTAGGGCAAACAGGAACTTATCATTGGGCAAAAAAGAGACAATTGCCCATTACCATGGATCGAGCCAGACAAGCTGCCTCCCAATGTTCCGTGTGCTGTGAAGTGAAGCATTACCCTCTGGAGAGGAAGCCTCAAGGCCCTTTGAGAAGAGGTAAAAAAGCTGCTAGCGTATGGCAAGTTGACTACATTGGCCCTTTACCGCCCGAGAATGGAAAGCATTATGTGTTGACCATGGTAAACACATACTCTGGACTGTTATTAGTTTATCCAGCCGCCCATGCAGATCAACGGGCTACCTTGCAAGGCATGGAATACCTCATCAGACACTATGGCATCCCGGATGAAATCCAATCAGACCAAGGCAGCCATTTTGCTGGACACAATGTGCAAGACTGGGCACTAGAGCAAGGCATAAAATGGACACTACACATCAGTCGATACCCAGAATCCTCTGCTCTGGTGGAACGTAGCAATGGGCTGCTCAAGCAACAAATAAAGAAGCTGACTAAGACTCACACTCTCAAGGGTGGTCCAAACATCTGGCACAAGCACTGTTTGAGCTGAACAATCGTCCACTGGGAAATCGCCAGACACCTTTGTGAGACTGACAAGTGAGAAAGTGCAATCTACAAAGACTCTTGTTGTGTGGAAAACCGACAAAGAAGCTAAGCTGCCTGTGCAAGCCACTGCAGGCAGCATTGGACTTGATCTATCTACCTGTGAAGATGATGTTATACCGGCGGGGCAAACCAAATCTATCTCGCTGGGTATTGGCATCAAATTGCCGGCTGGTACTTATGGACGCATTGCTGCACGATCCAGCCTGGCAAAACAAGGCATTTGACATATTGGGAGGTGTGATTGATCCTGATTATAGAGGGACTGTTTCGGTACTTTTACATAATGCTGGTGCATCTGCAGTACCATTAACCAAATATGACCAAATTGCACAATTGATTTGTGAACGAGCAGTTGTCCCCCTAGTAGTAGACAGCAAGCAATCCCCAGACACTACATTGAGGGGGGAAGGAGGCTTCGGTAGCACAGGAAAAAAGGTGTGGGTGCACCATCCTAACAAAAAGCCTGAGGCTGGGGAAGTGTTAAGTCAAGGTGTTGGAAGTACTTATGTTGTACCTTTGCATAATTCTGACATACCTGTTTATATTCCCGCTACTAGGCTCACACCACGAACGTAGAGCAGTATGAAGGGGATGGGACTTGCCTTGCTGTGGGTGCTCCTGGCCTGCCAAACCAACGCTTTCTCTGTAAAGAGTGGGTTATTGCAAGACACTACATGGACTCTGAGAATCGCATGCACTACACCTGATGCTCCAGTCCTGCGTGATAACTACAACCGCACCGTAACCTGTGAGAAAAGCGTTACAAATGAGTATCCACATGGAACTGCAAGAGTTCTAGATTGGCACATTGTCGGACACCTTTTATCACTAACTCATATGACTGGTGCTTACGAAATATTAGGCCCAAACGTTTCAGTGAATGGATCAAATAATTTATTTGCTGTCTCATGTTTCTTTTGCCCCAAGAACTGCAACGAGTGTACTCGCCAAGATTTTCTGGACTATAACTTGACCAAATGCCTTTCATACAATTGTACGTTGAAACAGCCTCTACCAGATGGTAGTATGGTGTTTATATCAAAAAACAATATTGTATATGGTAGGCATCCCACTTGGAGGATGGTGTTTTTCAAATCACACAAAGTAGAAACTGTGAACATGCTAGATTTTCCAGTAGTAAGACAACATTTAAATTGCAGACATGTGATGCACGCTTCCATCATTTCAGAGGTACACTTAGACATAGACTTGTCACGGTGCAATGTTTCCTTAGTACTACCAAGCTGCTATAAATGGAGTCAATTTCTATGGCCCATCACCAAATTGCGCGTAGCTAGGGGCTTAGATTCATTGATTGCGGGTGCAGCGGGAGTGGGAACGGGGGCTTTAAATGCTTTTGACATAGAAACTGTGCGCAACAAGTTAGCCACTATGGGTTCTGATGCCAGCGGCGCTATAAAACTTCTGGCCCAGTGGGGCCCATTGATAAGTCCTACCCTGCGCAACACTGCTACAAGTATTGGCAACCATTGGAAGTGGCAGAATTTCAGATATGAAGACATTTTCTCTGCCATAGGACAGGTCAACAAAACTGCTAAAGACACACGATGCATTTTATGGCAAACTTTGCTAAATCAGCAGGTGTTGGCTTTCCGCTCCGAATGGGGGCGACTATCTTCAACCCACTGGCACACAGAGCTAGAGTTACCAGCAAACATATGGATTAAGCCGCTTGCTTTTGATTGCATGAATAACACCTGCCATGCGTTAATGCAAGTTAGTAGGACCGCTTATGCTCTAGAAATATGGTGCCCTTTTATAGTATTGCCTATGAAAATCAATGGTTCCTGGTGGGTTCCGCAAATACAAGGGGAATGGTTAGACAGCCAAAACTACACCATCCACAGTCACACCTGCATGCCCTGGGATCAGGGGTGGGTGTGTCCCCTAAGTGGGAGGGTTCCGGACCCATGCATACATCCCGTAGCATGGGAGTGCACCTGGATGCAATACCACATTAATGGGACTGACATCTTCCAGATAGATCAGCATAAAGCTTGCGTAGTTACTAATCATTCCTTGCTTATTAACAATTATAGGTTATTAGGGAATCCTCAAGTATTTTGCGTAGATCAAGTTGTGACTATCTTAGACATTGTTACTCATACCCTATATTCTTTAACCCAGTGGTCTCAAACTACTCTGCATGCTGAGCTCACGCATTTGCTTAACTGGACTCTATCCTATGGAGTGATTACTGCCCGTCTTCAAGCTATTAGACAGTTTGCTCAAACTGCTTGGAAAGATTTCCAGACGCTAGCTACCTCGGTTATTTCTGCAGAGTACAAGCTGATAATAGACAGAAACCAATTAATCAAAACTGCTGACCATCTGCAATCAGTTACTACTCACCACTGGTGGGATATATTCACTGGATGGTCTCCCTCCTCCACTAAGCTGCTTAATATAATACTGCACCCATTGCTGTGGTTGCTGATTTCCCTAATATTCATACTTATCGTCTTCATTGGGCTCTTGCGCAGAATGTCTTTCCTTTATACTAGAATGACTGCGCTAGAGAAACGCTTAATCGGCCTACAGCACACTGTGCATGCTTCCAAATCATGGAACTGAGTCAGCATTTTCAGGCCTCACTTCGAAAGGGGTGGAATGTCGTGATAAACTGCTAGGCGCTTGCAGTAACCTGCATTTGCACTAACCCACTGAGCTATCTTGTGTGTATTAGAGCCTATTCAAAGCGTGGAGGAAAATGCTGACATCAACCAGGCCTCTCGAACTGGGTGAGCCTGCATGCTTGCAAGGGGTTAATTGCGAAGGCCTTTTCTGAAGACATAAAACATCTAGCATTTGCAAGAGGCTCTATGCAGCCCTTGGGAGCCAGGCACAGCTTTGCTCGTCTTCGCTCTGCGAGTCAGGTGCACTGATAAGGCAAGAATGTCAGATCTTCTCAAAACACAGTGCCCTAAGCCTGGGAGCCAAGACTGGCTGTTTCCAGTCTTGTAACTTTCCAAGCGAAAACATGTTTACTGCCCGGAAGGGTGAGCCTAGGAGCTTCTCGAAGAGCTGACACGTCATGATGATTGACGTGCAGCTCGTAATAAGAGAACTATACTTGGACCAGGGAAGGGGGGACTCATCCTGGGCTGTTGGAAAGACGCGCGTATCAAGAAGAAAAGTGCCTGGACGACCAGCTGTGCACTATCTGGGCCGAGACTCCTAGCATCACATCCCCGCTCTGGTGTAGGACTGTGGGGGCTTGGCCAGTCCTCCCCTCCTCTTCTGCACCTGTAGCGGCGAGGGTCCTGGGTGTGATCAGATCGTACCTTCATCTACATTTCATTAGGAGCATAAGACCAAATAATTACATATTCATCTGTGATTGATAATTGGCATTATATAGCTTGCACTTTTCTATTTCCACATTATTGTAAATTGCTGCTTAGTTCTCATTAGACACTGTAGATAATAAATGCAAGCATCATATATTCTGTGTGATTGGCTTTTTTCCAGACTGAGTTCATTGTGCGTCTTAAACCTTATTTGTGTGGGAAGGTAATTAGGAGTGATTTACTTTGCACAAAAGGCTGGACCCCAGGGAGGTGCGGGTACTGTTTATCACTACACCAAGTGTATTTGTTTACTACAGATACCAGAGCCTACCAGAAGGTTGCAGGGCTGCAGTGTATCCGTTGTTATTTTCTCCAAATTCCCCTTTCCCTTTCTTAGGGTTCTCAGCTCAGCTTATACTTAAGGGATGAGAGGTGAACTTCTGGTGAGGGTCTGTGGGGCCAGCATCAGCTCCTGTGGAATTCAGTTAAGCCGGACCCTGACACCCAAATACCCAGGAATCCACTCCGATGAGATAACGGATGGTGTCCTCAACATGGTACCCATTACACCCATGGCAAAGATTCCTTACCCTGAAAGATTTTAGCAATACGTATTGTCAAGGCTGTGTGTCATGTTGATTCCTGGGAACAAGCGGAGCCCTGTGGGTACAAAGGAACATTTCTGACTGTGGTGTCTTGTCTTCAAAAATTGACATTCATTTTCAATCCCTCACATTTTGAACATTTGCTATGCCACATTTGGTATCCAATATTTGAACGCAGCAGGTAGATAAAGAAACAAAGCAAAGTTGTACTTACTGGGATCCACCATATAAATCCTGAGATGGTGGCAAGTTACAACATCAAGTGACAGGCAAAACGGCAACGCTAAGGAACCAAAGAGTTTCTTTTGGTATGCCTTCAAACTGAGGACATCTCGTTAAGCATTCCTTATAGCCCAAAGAGCAACCCAAGCATATGTTTAAAAAACTAGGAACAGCCAAGGCAAAGTGTCCATACCCTGAGGTACTGCCATAATCCATAAGGTTAGGGATGGTACCACATTCTTCCGGCAGTAAGGGAAGCCCTGTGGGAAAAAAGGAAATTATCAAAGGGTGCTGGGTCGCCATCAGAAAATTGATAGTTTTTTTTATTTTTTTTTATTTGTTTTTGGTTCAAATACACAATGTAGAACCTTTACAAAAAATAATCCAATATACAGTTTTATCATTACCAAGTAAAGAAAGAAAGTTATTTAAAAACATTTTTTTAAATTATCATCATATCATAAATAAAACATAATCATAACTAACAAGGAGTAACAATTAAATATTAAAACTAATCAGTTCTTTTTCAATGTGCTTGCACAAGTTTACCAATTCAAATATTAATGATTTATGAATACCAGTCATCATGCGAGCCCACAAAAATTCCAAACAATCCTCATATTCTATATTAACAAATTTCATCAAACAATTAGTTCTTATAGATTTGAAGTGGGGGCATTCAAGAATCAGTTGTTTCATTGTATCAGTTGATTCATTACATTTAGGGAAACGACAGTGAGTTATTTTAGTGATTTGGTTATGTGTCCAATTAGCAGTTCTTTCCCTAGTATGAAATAAGTTAAACCTGAACCATATATAGACTTTCCTAATTTGATTACAAGGAAATAAGACAAAATGATCATATCTCGGAATTCGTAGCTCAAGATATTCACCATATTCTTTGTACATCTTATAGGTAGAAATGTTTTCTATAGTCGACCGCCAATCTTGTTCGAAGAGCTTTTTCTTAGCATAACCTGGTCGCGGATGGACATCACCTATTGTGATACATAACAAATTCAATAATTGTTGCATTTTACGATGGTATAGAGAGAAGGAAGTCGAGATGGTTAAATTAAGCGTATCCTTCAGGTCTTCATATAATGAATTCTTAGGAGGAAAATGAATGTTTACATAGTTTGATAGTTGGCGCCATTTCCAGCGTCCAGATAATGCTACAAGTCCTAATTCATGCCAAATTATGGAATTTGGTACAGACATAGGTAAATGCATTACTGACTTAATCATTGAGCCCTGTAAAGAGTCCAAGATTGTGCTCAAGTCACAAAGGCACAAATCAAGGGAGTACAAAATAACGCTTTCTATTTTCAGGGTCAAAAAATCAATCATTGGCATGAGTGAAAATGTACAATATTTAGAGTATATTATTTTAATTTGAGAGATAAGAGGTCGAGTCTTATTTCTGATTATATCAGTCCATGCCTTGATCGAATTTTGAGCAGAAAGGTTGAACCCCAAGTATATTGCACTAGTAGTAATAGGAATTTGGGTTTTCATGATAAACCATTCACATCTTTTAGTATTTGAAGTATTGCCGAATTTCATAATGGCCGCCTTGGCTGGATTAGGAGTCAAATTGTGAGTAACTGCAAATTCTTCAAAGAGGAGTAACTTTAGTTGTAATCCTGCAGGAGTAGGATCCAAGATGACAATGTCATCTGCAAAGGCTACCCACTTTAATCGAAGGGCCCTGATTTTTACAGAAAACAGATTACAATTATCCCATTCCTTATCGAGATCCGCAAGATAGAGATTAAAAAAGGTTGCTGCAAGGAGGCAACCTTGTTTCAAACCAAGAAAAGTAGCAATTGGAGGAGTTGTTCTACCCTCATCAGATATTTTTATTTTATAGGAGGTATTAGTATGTAATTTAATGAACCAATAAAGCAATACCAAAGGAATTCGCATAGTCATCATTTTCTTCCATAAGAGGTTCCTCACCACGTTGTCAAATGCTGATGACATATCAATCATGGCTATATAGACGGGATAAGAGTTTTTTTCCTTTGTACCCGCTATCATATGAGCCATAATAGTTGCATTTAATGATGTACTCGTACCCTTCCTAAAACCAGTTTGGTATTTGGAGCAAAGATTTTTTTCTACAATAAATTTTTCAAGTTCAAACAGAAGAAGAATTGCAAACAGCTTTGCATCAGTGTCAATTAACGAAATCGGGCCATAATTATGAGGTAAAGTCGGATCGCCTTTTTTAAAAATCGGAACAATGTTAGCTGATACCCATGAAGATGGAATAGAGCCAGTATTAATGATGGAATCAAATTTCATTTTCAAAATTGCCGCCCAAAAATCGGGGTCCGCTTTATAAAGACATAGCGGAAGGCCATCAGGGCCGGGTGATTTCGAATAAGATAATTTTGAGATTGCCCATTTAAGGTCTTCAATTGTCTATTCCATGGGGGCCATCTTACTATTACATAATACAACAGCTGGTATTTCCTCAAATTGTGTTGGAATGTTGTATTTAGTAGTTATAAAGTCACACCATACTTGTTCAGGGATACAGTTAGATGTTGATGTTACAACCATTTTATCACCGCTTTTAATTGTACGCCAAATAGTGCGGGTATCATGTGAAATGATAGATAATATTAAGTCACAATTTTCTCTATTATACTTAAGAATACGGAAATGTTTCAAATTGCATTTGTATGTATTCAAAATTTTAGATTTCAACTTTCCACCTAAAACTGTGTCAAGACCAGAAGCTCCATCCCCACGTATCTGTGCCCTGGGATTGAGGCCTTGACAAGCATGAGTCTAGGTATATCCTTTGCAACGACTTGGTCAGGGAGTACCCTCCCAAATACCCAGGAATCCACTCCAATGAGATAACGGATGGTGTCCTCAACATGGTACCCATCACACCCATGGAAAAGATTCCTTACCCTGAAAGATTTTAGCAATACGTATTGTCAGGGCTGCTGTCATGTTGATTCCTGGGAACAATCGAAGCCCTGTGGGAACAAAGGAACATTTCTGACTGTGGTGTCTTGTCTTCAAAAATTGACATTCATTTTCAATCCCTCACATTTTGAACATTTGCTAGGCCCCATTTGGTATCCAATATTTGAACGCAGCAGGTAGATAAAGAAACAAAGCAAAGTTGTACTTACTGGGATCCACCATATAAATCCTGAGATGGTGGCAAGTTACAACATCAAGTGACAGGCAAGACGGCAACGCTAAGGAACCAAAGAGTTTCTTTTAGTGTGCCTTCAAACTGAGGACATCTCGTTAAGCCTTCCTTATAAACTATATTGTCACAAAGCATGTTACAATCTTTATCCAATTCTGCCCAAGGTCCATGGACCTAGTCCTTATTTATGCACAGAATGTAATTGTCAGGTTTCCTTCCCTTATTTGTCAGGTTTCCTTCCCTTATTCAAGTTTCCTTTTCATTATTTCTCTTTATTTATCCTTTTCAGATTAGCTTTGTGTGGGTGGGAAGTTTTCCATTATAGTTGGTTTGGCCTTAACTTGCTGATTCAGAATCCTGGTTCTGACCCAAGGCAAGATGGAGCCTCACAGTGACAGCTCTGATTGGTTAGAAGACAATGCTGAACAACAATTAACATTCTAAACTGTCACTCTGTGCCTTTCATCATCAAAACCCCATCTGAGAGGACGTGTTTAGTGGCTGCTCCTGCTTTAGTCTTAGGCCTGGTGGATTTTATCCTTCAGACATCAGCAGTTGAGCGGCTACTTTCTTGGGGGTTACAGGAGAAGTCATCAGCTGACAGGAATTCGTTTTTGAAGACAGGAAAAGCAGGAAATCCGTATGAATTCGCTCAGGAGATAAGTGACTTTATTTTTACTGTAACTCTGTTCATCATAATAACATTCTCCTTGAAAAGTTGTGTTTCTACTAAAACTATTGAACTCCCGGAGTGCGCGTGTGTTTCCAGTGCGTTGTTCCATAGCGCGAAAATTTGACTGTCGCGTGCGAATTCAAGTGCGCGTGTGCTTTCTAGCGTGGGTGTTCCGAGCGCGAGTAGATGTTGGTCTCGTGCAATTTTAAATGCGCGTGTATTTTATAGCGCGGGTGATCCTTAGCGCGAGAAGCTATACGCCGCGTGAGAACTAAAGAGCGCGAGCGATTTCATAGCGCGGGTGATCCTTAGCGCTAGAAACTATACGCCGCGTGAGAACTAAAGAGCGCGTGCGATTTCATAGCGCGGGTGATCCTTAGCGCGAGAAACTATACGCCGCGTGAGAACTAAAGAGCGCGTGCGATTTCATAGCGCGGGTGATCCTTAGCGCGAGAAACTATACGCCGGGTGAGAACTAAAGAGCGCGTGTGATTTCTAGCGCGGGTGTTCAGAGCGCGAGAATCTGTTTGTCGCGTGCGATGTAAGTGCGCGTGTATTTCCAGCGCGAGTGATTTTGCGCGTGAGAATCAATTCGCCGCGTTTGAACTCAAGAGCGCGGGTGTTTTTATTTCGCGTGTTTCGCAGGAGAACATTATTGCGCGTGTGGATTATTGCGCGTGTGGATTATTGCCCGTGTGGATTTTTTGCGCGTGTGGATTATTTTGATCGCGCGTCTTCATTCGTTTGCGCGTGTTCTTCAACCAGGAAGATTTCTATGTGAAGTTCATCGTTAATCTGAATGGAAATAACCTGCGTGTGCATTTAGCACGTGTTTTTTCTTCAAGGATTCAAAAACTCAATACAATTATAAATAGTTTGAAAAGTTTGAAAGAACTATAAAGAATATTTTAAAGACAATCTAACTGAACATTCAGAGCATTTTGGAAAAAAGACAATGAACTAAGACTTCCAGTTTTGCCTAAAGTAAGAAGTTGCTGTGAATTTCAAGTGTCTCAAGTAAGAGAGATTTTCAGCTTCTTTATCAGCTTCTCTAAGAAATTTCAAGAGAAGAACCAGGTATGATTCTTAATTATTAGTTAAGGATTAATGTCTTTCCATTCATAAGGTTAAGTAAGTGAATTAAGGAAGTGTATCTGCTATTCTTTTATCCTCTGCAGGTTCAGCTCTGGTTAGCCTTGACGCAGTCTGCCTGGTGTTGTTTTGTTATCCCATTTCCCCCTTTCCCTTTGGGGTGTAGTTTACAGAGCTGAATTGAAATCTAGTTCTGGGAAATACATCTCAGGGGGATTGTCGGGGGTTCAGCAGCTTCCGCGGATGCAGGACCTCTCAGCCTGACAGTAATGCCTTGAAAGGCACAGCCCAAAGAGCAACCCAAGAATATGTTTAAAAAACTAGGAACAGCCAAGGCAAAGTGTCCATACCCTCAAGTACTGCCATAATCCATAAGGTTAGGGATGGTACCACATTCTTCCGGCAGTAAGGTAAGCCGCGTGGGAAAATGGAAATTATCAAAGGGTGTTGCGTCGTCATCAGAAAAATGATAGTTATTTTCTAGCCCCACATATTTTAGAATCTTTTCAAGGCCACTTTGTAGCTAGAGAAACACAGAAAAAACTTACTTGCAGGGAAACACTCTGGAGTTCCCTGGAAGGTGGCAGGCCACAGGCTCAATTGGTACAACCACTCAATGCTCTTTTCCTGACAATACTCCTGAATTAATTTGCCTTTGAAATGTGACCCATTGTCACTTTGAATCTGCAAAGGCACTCTATAATGTAGTATGATCTGATCTAACAAACTGATGGTGTTCAGTTGTGTTGCACGTTTGCAGGGCAAAACCACCAAATACCCTGAGTATGTATCCACAATAGTGCATGCATACTAACAACCTTTACTGATTGGCATGGGACCAATATAATCAATCTGCCAAATTTGACCTGGTAATTTTCCTCTTCGCAATGTACCCCGAACAATCTGAGGGATAGGTCTATGCAGTTGGTGTTGGCACACTGGACATTGCAAAATAATCGTTTTCACTACTTCTAAAGGAAGACTGATTCCTCGAGCTTGTGCCCACCTAATAGTAGCCTTTTCTCCAAGGTGCCCACATTTCTGATGAGCCCATTTGGCCAAACCCTCCAAATCGTCTTCCTGAGCCTCTGCATCCACAGATGAAATCTTGGTGTGTTCGTCTGCAACAGAATTAAACCAACGTTCTAATGAGTCTGTGGCGTCCACATGATATACAGTGACTTCACTTTGTGATAACATTTCTGCAACATCTTGCCACAGTTCTTTTCCCCACAACTCTTTTGAATGAATCTTCCACCCATTCTTTTGCCAAGTTGGCAACCACACTGCCAATCCATTTGCCACTGACCATGAATCTGTGTACACATAACATTGACCAGGGGTCTCTTGTTTCAATGCTTTGTGAACTGCGTAAAGCTCTGCAAACTGACTGCTCTTCCCTTTCTCTGTCGTTGTCAACATCTTTTTTGTCTTGGGATTGTACGACACTGCTTTCCAGTACTGCTCAGTTCCCACATATCGGGCTGAACCATCCGTGAACCAAGCATGCTCTGTTTGTTCCACTGGCAAATCGCTGTAAGGTGCTCTCCATTTCACGGGAGACTTGTGTTTTTCAGGCACTTCCTGTGGTATGTAATCTGAGGGCGGTATGTTGGCTACTTGCTCATGTAGTTTTGCAATTCCACCTTTCCCTGATTTGGCTCTGTCTTGAATATACCATTTCCATTTAATTATGCTGGCTTCTTGAGCATGTCCTATTCTATGCATTTTAGGAGAGCTCAGTACCCATTGCATGATTGGTATTTCTGGTCTCATAAATACATCATGGCCCACCGTCATTTGCTAGGTATCAACAAGGGCCCAATGACACGCCAGCAATTGCTTCTCAAACAGAGTGTATGAGTTGCCAGCATCGGGCAACTTACGACTCCAAAACCCCAATGGCACACGTTTCCTCTCTTGTTTCTGCCACACACTCCAGTTAGCATAATTGTCTTGTACAGACACATTTAATTCCACTTCGCCTTCCTTCAATAGCTATGAATGAAGCACCTGCTGCACGGTGTCTTTCGCCAGCTCAAAGGCTTTCTGCTGCTCTTCCCCCCACTGAAAATCATATTTCTTTCATGTCACCTTGTAGAGGGGGGGCAATATCTGCCCTAAATGGGGAATGTGCTGTCTCCAAAACCCAAACAGCCCTATAAACTGCTGAGCTTGCTTTTTGTTCATTGGAGTGGTGAATTCAAGTATTTTCTGTCAGGCTTTTGGCACCATTTCTCGATGCCCATGATGCCACTGAATCCCTAGGAATATCACTGTTTCAGCTGCACCTCTAATTTTATTCAGGTTAATCTCCCACCCTTCCTTCTTCAATCCTTCCATAATGACATCTAACTGACTTTGCACACTGTGCTCATCCTTGCCCTGAATCAAAATGTCATCAATGTAATGAGAGATTTGTATGTCAGGTTTATACGGTATCTTGTCTAAGTGCTCTGCCACCAGCCGGTGACAGATAGTCGGGCTATGTATGTACCCCATAGGTAGCCTCGTGAAAGTGTACTGACGTCCACTCCACGAAAATGCAAACTGCTCTTCACACTCTTCAGCAATTGGCACAGAGAAAAATGCATTGGCTAAATCGATCACTGCATACCAAGTCCCCTCAAACTTTTGGACATTCTCAATCAAGGTAATGGCATCTGAGACTGCGGGCACTAAGGGAGGAGTGTGTTTATTCAACTCCCGGTAATCCACCGTCATCCTCCATGACCCCTCTCCCTTTTTAATAGGCCAGTGAGGATTGCTCCATGCGGTGGTAATAGGGCGTACCACACCCGCCTCCACGTACTCTTTGATGGTGTCTGAAATGTCCTTGTGCCCCCCAGGAATGCGGTATTGTTTCATTGCTACCCTCTTGGTTGCCACCGGCACTTGCACTGGGGGCATCTTCAATTTGCCTACGGTAATGGGTGTACAAATCAATGCACTCACCCCAAACTGGTACGTTTTACCACCAAGTCCCAAGGTTAACCCTTCCAAAATGTCAAAGCCAATTATATATTCAGGTATCGAGACAATCAACACTTGGTATTTTTGCCGATTCAAATTGCCTATTTTCATCTCCACTTTCGTTTGTACTGCGGGGGTCTCCTTTCCCCCTAGACCTGTAATAGTAAACTGTTTTCCTTTAAATCGTGTTGGATTGCCATGAATCAAAGAGGCCTCCGCCCAGTGTCTATCAATGCTCGCACCCCTTGTGTATTTCCTGGCCCCCAAAAAATCTTAACATCAACATGGGGCCGCCTATCAACTTTTATGCGGGCAGACGCTGCCGGAGCTTGGCCAATGTCAGAAAAACAGTTGTTTGGGGCAAGAAACAGCGCGTTACAGCCAGAAAATAGGCTGTTCTGGGATTAAACTACGTTTCCCGGCATGTCTAGGGAATTCAGTAGTCCGGGGTTTTCGCGCGATGCAGCAGCTGGCAATTAGGAAGGAATAAATCTCCAACCGCCCGTGCCTCGGTGCAGATAATTAATGATTATGTGCACGGGCGGCAGTGTGGAGAGTTTGTGAACCAGGTTATTTTCTCGGACGCCGGAGGACTGTTGGGCGTCAGCACGGATTCCAGAATCAAGATAAGCATGCATCCCGGGCCGCGGTGGTGATTTACAAGCGGCTTGGACGTGCTTTGGAAGCAACAGTCTTCAGGGCTCGGGTGTCCTCGTGAGGCGCCCGGGCCATCAGCTAAGAGCATTTTCCATGGTGTTCTATTTTATGGCTACAAAACTTTTGAAGTCATTAGTTATGTGTGAGATATAAAGCAGGCTGAATTACTTTGTTCAGGAAGATCAAGTGTTTCACTAAAAACCAGGAATTAATGTCTAAGCATATGCAAATAAGGACACTGTGTTTGTTTGTTGCATGTATTTCCTGTGCAGCATTTGTTCGTTGCTTCGTTGTGATAATGGGGCCATGAGTCCAATGTGCTTCATCCCAGTGTGTGCTACCATGCTTTATGTGCTAAAGTCTGTTTGGAGCATAAGTGTTCCTAAAAGTTGTGTTCATTACGTTTGAGTTTCTAACACCAGGTACGTTGTGTTTAAAGTCAGGTTATGTGTTCTTGCTTATGAAAAGATACTATGAATATGCATATACAATTTGAAGGACAGGTCAGGTGCAGGATTTATTATATAGTTTTCAACGTACTTATTTAGAGCTATTGTTATAAGTTGTATGTTGTGTTTCCCCCTCCTTTCCTTTGTCATTCCACCCCCTTTCCCTAACTCCTTCTTCCCCCATTGGCTGCCACGTGGCTCCTTGTGTTACTAGTTCAAGCGCCCGTGCTAACCAAGGTGGGAGGGTCGAATCTATTCGGCTTCTGTGGTTCGGGAGAGAGGGTCGAGACCCTTATCCCTTTGCTTGCATTGACAGAATTATCTGCCCCGATTTCGGGATAATAGAACCACCCAGGCCAAATGGAGACGAATCCTCCTTCGTTAGCAGATGTGCTAAAAGCACTACAAGATATTCAAGTGGAGTTAGTACAAGCCAGACAAGAATCAAACACATTAAAGGTTCAGGTGCAGGGTCTGGTCGCGCAGAATATTCCGTTGGATGGGACAGGACCATCTACAAGTGCTCCTACAAATAGAGTCCCTGCCACGGTGATAGTGCAACCACCCAGTAGTGTGCCCTTAGCGGCACCCGAAAGATTCACAGGGGACCCCAGGAAATATATGACCTTTTTAACCTAGTGCCGCTTACATTTTTTATGTAAACCTACAGCCTTTGAGACCATGCAGGCTAGAACAGCATTCGTCATTTCATATCTAACTGGAGATGCGGCAGCGTGGGCAAAGCCTCTAGTACAGAAGGATGATCCTTTATAATACAATTGGGATGGTTTCTTGGGAGAATTTGGAAGATTGTTTGACCGCCGAGAAGTTTCTCTGGCACAAGATAAAGAGTTGTTGGCTTTAAGACAGGGACCGCGCGACTTAGTGTCATATGTTACCCAATTTAATAGATTAGTTATTGAAACAGATTGGCCCGAGAATAAGCAGACTGTGTTATTTTATCAAGGGTTAAAGGAAGAATTGAAGGATGCCATTGCGCAAGTGGAACCTCAACCGACTACTTGTACGGCCATGATTGATTTAGCTTTAAGACTAGATCATCGTATTAATGAGCGTAGAGGAGACAAGAAAAAACCCGAAGTAACACCCTTCGCCCGACTGGATCGGGGAAGAGGCAATAGGAGTATAGAAGAACCCATGCAGATTGGTGGAGTGAGAGGGCCCTTGTCAACAGCAGAAAAGGAACAACGCAAGGTGAACAATTTGTGTTTGTATTGTGGGCAACCAGGACACTATATTAGGACATGCCCGAACACTCCCAAGAAAGGAGTAAGTGGTGAACAAGGTAAAGGGGAGACGGGAAAAGGATTGGGCCGGCCTTAGGGGGAACTAAGGTGACAGGCCCGAAGGAGACTAGGTTCCCCAATTGGATAGCTAACACGATAGGAAGCAGGAAGTCTCATGTGTATATTCTAGTGACTTTATTTTTTGCCTGTAACAAACATATAGTATCAGCCATGGTTGACTCAGGAGCCACGGGTAATTTCATTGATATTGGGTTGGCCAAGAGGTTACGTTTACCCTTAAGAGAAAAATCACAGGTGGAGGGGGTGCAATCGGTGGATGGGTCACCTTTAATTTCTGGACCTATTTGTCAGCAGACTCAGCATATTAACATGAAGTGTGGGTCGGGGCATTCTGAGACAATTGTGTTTGATTTGATAGCGGCACCTCAGTTTGGACTCATTTTGGGCATGCCTTGGTTAATGAAACACAATCCTAGGATTGATTGGGTTAAACACGAGGTGAATTTTGAAGATTCAGGGTGTGCGAGTCACATGGAGGAGGAGATGGGCCCCGCATTGTTGCTGGCGGAACAAGTGGCTGAACCACACAAGGTGGGAGCTGTGGTGAAAAATATTCCAGCACAATACCAAGATTTGTCTAAGGTATTTGATAAAGGGGGAGCAGACAGGTTACCACCCCATAGATCATATGATTGTGTAATTGAATTGGAGCCGGGGGCCAAGTTACCTTGCAGCAGAATCTATGCTTTGACGGTAACAGAAAATCAATATTTAAGGGAATATTTGGATGAAATGTTAAAGAAGGGGTTTATTAGACACTCTACTTCACCTGTCTCGTCTCCTTTATTCTTTGTCCCCAAGAAAGAGGGAACTCTTAGGACATGTATTGATTACCGAGCATTGAATAAGGTAACAGTAAAGAACAGATATCCTTTACCTTTGATTTCTGTGTTGTTAGATCAGGTAAAAACAGCAGTGGTATAAACTAAACTAGATTTGAGAGGAGCTTACCATTTGATCTGGGTGAAGGAGGGAGATGAGTGGAAAACGGCCTTCAGAACTAAGTTTGGTTTGTTCGAGTACCTTGTCATGCCCTTCGGCCTATGAAATGCCCCTGCAGCGTTTCAATACTTTATGCAGGAGGTGTTGAGTGAGTTCCTGGATGTGTTTGTCATTGTATATATAGATGACATTCTAATTTACTCAACTACTGAAGAGTTACACATTGGTCATGTTAGAGCAGTGTTGGAACGGTTACAGATTATCAGTTGTATGTCAAACTAGAAAAATGTGCCTTTCATACCACTCAAGTAGAATTCCTTGGTTTCATTTTGACCCCTTCTGGTATAGTGATGGACAAGAAAAAAGTTCAAGCAGTTACTGAATGGCCAGCACCTCAATGTATCAAAGACATTGAGTCTTTTTTGGGTTTTGCTAACTTTTACAGAAGATTTATTTCTAATTTTTCACAAATCGTTACACCCATCACGAAATTGTTAAAGAAGGCCACTAGGTTTTGTTGGAATTCTGAGGCAGAAATGGCCTTTCAAGAACTGAAGAAGGCGTGTACCTCAGCTCCGGTACTGAGACATCCGAATCCGGAGAATCCTTTTCAGGTAGAAACAGATGCATCCAATCTTGCAGTTGGGGCAGTGTTGTCGCAACGGGATGAAGCAGGGGTGTGGCATCCAGTAGCTTTCCATTCTCGTAAACTTACTAATTGTGAACAAAACTATTCCATTACCGATAAAGAACTATTGGCCATTCGAGCAGCCTTTTTGGAGTGGCGACATTACTTGCTAGGGGCCAAACATCAGGTGGTGGTTGTCACTGACCATAAGAACCTACAGTATTTCAAGACTGCCAATACTCTGAGTCCCAGGCAATTACGGTGGTCACAATACTTTAATGAATTTGACTTCTTGGTAACTTTTAGACCAGGAACAAAGAATGGGAAAGCGGATGCTTTGTCTAGGCAGCAAAATCTAGAAAATACTATAACTGAAACTAAAACCATCATTCCAGTGGAAAGAGTGGTGGGAGCGGTTATGACACAGTTATTGAGACAAGTGAAACAGGAAATGCGGAAACCAGAAAAAGGGCAATGGGGAAAGGAGAATCCATTAGAAACTTTTCGCAATGGTCTTCCATATTATGCTGGTAGATGGTATTTACTCACACTTACTTTACAAAAGAAAGCGTTGCATTGGTGTCACGATTCTCCTTTGGCAGGACATTCAGGTAGTAAAAAGACACAGAGTATGCTAGAAAAGTACTTTTGGTGGCCAGGATTGAGACAGGACACTATGAAATATATCCAAGAGTGTGAAACCTGTGTACGTAGTAAGGCAGACCATACAAAGAAAGCAGGGCTGCTCCAACCTTTACAAACACCTGAGAAAGTGTGGACACATATATCCATGGATTTCATTACTGATTTACCTCCAGATGATCAGTATGATGCCATATGGGTGGTGGTGGACTATTTATCAAAACAAGCTCATTTTGTGCCTTGTAAAGGTATTCCAGGAGCGGGAAGATTGGCTGAATTGTTCTTGCAGCATGTGGTTCGGTTACATGGGTTACTTCAGAAGATTGTATCGGACCGACGTCCTCAATTCACTTCTAAATTTTGGCGTGCATTCTGTCTGATGCTAGGAATTGATTGTGCCTTGTCCACCAGCTATCACCCACAGACGGATGGACAAACTGAGAGGGTCAATCAGACGCTGGAGCAATATCTGCGCTGTTATTTACATGATGGTCGTGATTCTTGGGTACAATCATTATGGTTGGCGGAATTCACGTATAATAATACTGAACACGCATCATTGGTTATGGCTCCGAATGAATGTTTGTATGGCCAAGTGCAAAATATGATACCTGAATATTTACCTGATGTTGAGACTATTCCCACGCTACAGGAAAGAAAACAGTTACTTCTGAACATCAGACAGACAGCAAAAGCCAATTTAGAACAGGCTAAGGAACAGTATAAAAAACATGCAGACAAGAAAAGGAGAGAGGCTCCTCAATACAAGGTGGGGGATAGAGTATGGTTGTCTACTCACAATCTGCTGTTAAGAGGACCTCGAAAATTTGCACCTAAGTTTATTGGACCATATGAGGTGATTAAATGTATATCTAAGGTGGCGGTTAAACTACAATTGCCGCAATCTTTGAAGATCCATCCAGTATTCCATGTGTCTTTGCTTAAACCCGCAGCTCCCGGGACGCGAGCACAGAAACCCCCAGCAATCATCAAGGATGGGCATTCGGAATACGAGGTGCAGAAAATACTGGACTCCAGGCACAGAAAGAAGAAATTATGGTATCTTGTCCAATGGGTGGGATATGGACCTGAGGATTGTTCATGGGAACCAGCTACTGCGGTTCACGCACCCCGTTTGGTGCGTCAAATTTCATCTGCGTCATCCGGAGAAAGCAAGACTTGGAAAGGGCCCTGAGAGAGGGGGTACTGTCAGAAAAACAGTTGTTTGGGGCAAGAAACAGCGCGTTACAGCCAGAAAATAGGCTGTTCTGGGATTAAACTACGTTTCCCGGCATGTCTAGGGAATTCAGTAGTCCGGGGTTTTCGCGCGATGCAGCAGCTGGCAATTAGGAAGGAATAAATCTCCAACCGCCCGTGCCTCGGTGCAGATAATTAATGATTATGTGCACGGGCGGCAGTGTGGAGAGTTTGTGAACCAGGTTATTTTCTCGGACGCCGGAGGACTGTTGGGCGTCAGCACGGATTGCAGAATCAAGATAAGCATGCATCCCGGGCCGCGGTGGTGATTTACAAGCGGCTTGGACGTGCTTTGGAAGCAATAGTCTTCAGGGCTCGGGTGTCCTTGTGAGGCGCCCGGGCCATCAGCTAAGTGCATTTTCCATGGTGTTCTATTTTATGGCTACAAAACTTTTGAAGTCATTAGTTATGTGTGAGATATAAAGCAGGCTGAATTACTTTGTTCAGGAAGATCAAGTGTTTCACTAAAAACCAGGAATTAATGTCTAAGCATATGCAAATAAGGACACTGTGTTTGTTTGTTGCATGTATTTCCTGTGCAGCATTTGTTCGTTGCTTCGTTGTGATGATGGGGCCATGAGTCCAATGTGCTTCATCCCAGTGTGTGCTACCATGCTTTATGTGCTAAAGTCTGTTTGGAGCATAAGTGTTCCTAAAAGTTGTGTTCATTACGTTTGAGTTTCTAACACCATGTACCTTGTGTTTAAAGTCAGGTTATGTGTTCTTGCTTATGAAAAGATACTATGAATATGCATATACAGTTTGAAGGACAGGTCAGGTGCAGGATTTATTATATAGTTTTCAACGTACTTATTTAGAGCTATTGTTATAAGTTGTATGTTGTGTTTCCCCCTCCTTTCCTTTGTCATTCCACCCCTTTTCCCTAACTCCTTCTTCCCCCCATCGGCTGCCACTTGGCTCCTTGTGTTACTAGTTCAAGCGCCCGCGCTTACCAAGGTGGGAGGGTCGAATCTATTCGGCTTCTGTGGTTTGGGAGAGAGGGTCCAGACCCTTATCCCTTTGCTTGCATTGACAGCCAAAGCCCTAGTCAAACTTCGAATGAGTGTGACTCGACTCCGCCTCTAACATTGCACTCACCACCTTTCTCAAATCAGCATATGTTGGCTGGTACGGGGAAGGTGTCCCCATAGACGCTTCGTCTTGTTCTTCCGCAGGGGGTGCAGAAGGTGAGGTATCCCCCTGTGGCGTGGTGACTACCTGTTTCTTAACCTGTTTATAGCGCTCTTTAGCTGCAAGTCCTCGTTTTTTGTATAATTCATACATTACTCTGGTTTCAATGCCATCAATTTCTTCGTGTGGCACACCATCCTTTAACAAAGCCAAAAACATGTCTTTTCGGGACACTCGGGAGTCTCTACTATCTTGGCGCCTGCCTTCGGTTCTTCTCTCACTACGCCCCTCTCTCTCCCGTGGCTTGTTATCGCTCTTATCCCACTCCCCTAAGTCTGCAAGCTGCTGAATGGAATCCGCTACCTCATCAGTAGCTTTGCCCGTCATACCTACGAGCAAAGTCATAATGACACTTTTGTATACTTTTGTGTGCGGGTGGCGCGGTTCTAATCATCATGTTTCCAGTTGAAACTGAGAGCGGCACGGCTCCCATGTGATCAGGAGCATCTATGTGAATAGCCTCTTTCATAGCATGCTCTCTGACTTTTTGAATTGCCTCTCTCAACGTATACCACTTTGTTTCTTCGCTAGGCCAATCTGTGGTAATGGGGTATTTACGGTTACCTGCTTGGGCTATCAGGTGCAACAAAGACACCTGTGTATCTTGACCATTTCCGCCAGGGGGCGGTCCTTCCCTTAAGACCTCCTGTACAGTGGTGTCAATTGACAGAAGTAAAAATTGCGGTGAATCCGTAGAATCTACCAACAACCCTGCAGCACCCCCATCTAGCAATCTCACCATCCATGTCAATAAAGCTTCCCCTGACTTTTGCCTCAAATGGGTAATAATTTCCCCAACCTCCTGTAGTGTGTAATCCTCCAGCGTGGTTAAATCCACCATTCCGCCAGCAGGATTCTGCGGGTGGGGTGCGGCTCGCCGTCTTCTAACGGGCTTAGCACTTTTTTCTGTTTCACTTCCATTTTGGGGTCAGACTCATTTGCGGAACTACTTTCTAGACTGGTTGAGTCAAAAATATCACCATCCCACTTATCCGGATCCCAGTCCACACCAGCAGTAGCGATTACAGTTGCCACCTTTCTTTTGTTGACCCCTCCCTGTCTTTTCCTATACTTATACCAGGCTACTCTGACTGCTGCCCTCTCGGCCACAGCCTGATATGTATCAGCCTTATCTTCAAATGAAAACAGTTTCATTTGAATCTGCTGCATTAACGCAGTCTGCCTTTCTGCAGCCAGCTCTCTCTCTAATCGCAAAACCTCATTTTTAATTTCCACCTTCATTTGATGTATTTTCCTATAAGCATGCAAAAGAACCCAACCTCGCCTACCTAATGCCGCACATTCTCTGCCACGTTCCACTGGAACTTGTTGCAAGCATGCCATTACATCAGACGGATCGGCATCTCCCAATCCCTGATCCCATGTTTCACTTAGCCCTGCACCACATGCCCACGCCTGGGCCAACTTATCATATGGACTCTTAGGGCCTCATTACGACCCAGGCGGTAAGTTACCGCCTGGGTCGTACACTTACCACCATGGCATAAACTACGTTCACGCCATGGTGGTTGGCGGATTTACCGCCCCATTCCAAGGTGAGTGGGGCGGTAAATCCCCATTTCCCATTTTACCCTTCCCCATTCCCATTTTTGCCCCATAGGGCATAATGGGAATGTGGAAAGGCGATAATTACGGCACCGTAAATTACGGTGCCGTAATTATCGCCAAGGTCCCTTTGCGGCATGGATTTTAACGGCTGCAAAAAGCAGCCGTTAAAAGCCATCCCACAAAGGGAACCTTGTAATCAGGCATTAAGGGTCGGCGCCGTTTACGGCACCGTAAACCCCTTAACGCCTGAGTCGGAATGAGGGCCTTAGTCCAACCTGGAATAACAACATCAGAACATTCACCGCCAGTGGTAACGCTCTTTTTCCTGAACAAACTACTCATTATCGCAAACAAAACAAAACCTCTTTATATCTATATATTTTTTCTCTCCACACTGCAATCACTCCCACAGGCACGCACTCACCGGCAAAGGGAAAAAAAAACAACTTCACTACCCACTTACTTTCACTTGCAAGATAACAGAATCCTATTAACATTCAAACAGATCCTTGAATACTTGGAACACCTCATCACAAGTATCCAGTTTGTGACTCCTCAGAGTACACGGAAAATCATAAATCACCAATGCAATTATAGAGCCAATACTTTGAATGCAGAAAGACGCAATAACTCGCAACCACACACTCTTAGAAAATAATGAGCACTTATAGGGCTATTTATTCAAAGTTTAAAAGCAACCAGTAATAACATAGAAATAACTCACAGCATTAACATAGACATAAATCACAGAAGAAGCAAAGAATGCAAAAGGAAATACATCACCGTGAGCGTAACTGGATTCCTCATCTCGCCCAGAAGCGGCTGCAAGACCCCGGGAACAGCCAGGCCGAGAGTGCCACAGCTAACAGGAAAGCCGGACGTAAGCATCCTCCTCCGGCTGAAGTCTCACCTGACCACCCCCGGGACCCCGCATATATGCACACTCCAAAAAGGGGTGGCGATTCTCGAACCTTCTGGAAATGGCACTTGCGCATTGATGAGCAGTCGTTGGTTGCCAGCTGGGTCAATCGACAGCCACCCTCAAGGAGCAGAGTGCCTCCCTCCTCTAAAAACACTCTCATAACAAACCATAACAAAGTTAGCTTTCCCAGCAGAAATGTCCTTGACCGCATACCAGGTTTGGAAAGCATGTTTTCCTCAACACTGTGAATCTAACACTCAGCAAAATGTGTGCAGCTTTTCACTGCGGCATGAAGTAAATATCCATAATGGCTCTGATTGCTCCCATAATGCACAGCGCACCAGCGCCATTTTAGTTCAAGCATAACCGAGGCACAGCCCAAAGAGCATCAAAAGCATATGTTTAAAAAAGTAGGAATAGCAAAGGCAAAGTGTCAATACCCTGAGGTACTGCCATAATCCATAAGGTTAGGGATGGTACCAGATTCTTCCGGCAGTAAGGGAAGCCCTGTGGGAACAAAGGAAATTATCAAAGGGTGTTGGGTCGCCATCAGAAAATTGATAGTTATTTTCTAGCCCCACATATTTTAGAATCTTTTCAAGGCCACGTTTGGTGATGAATATGTAGCTAGAGAAACACAGCAAAGACTTACTTACAGGGAAACACCCTGGAGTTCCCTGGAAGGTGGCAGGCCACAGGCTCAATTGGCAGGCAGAACAGCAGCCCTAAGGAACAAAAGAATCCTTTCAGGTTGAACTTCAAATTGTTGACATTTGTTTTAGCCTTCCTCATGAAGTATCTCCGAAAAGGCTAAGGTGTACCAAGATCTTCCTTCATCACTGCTGCCCTGAGTATCCAGGACCTTACATTTGTACACCTATGCATGAAATTGTGGTATTAGAGCATGACCCAAGGAGGTATCTAAGAAATGTTTTAGAACATACTTCTCTCTGAGTACCAGGTCTTTGCTACGTATCATTTGAGACTGATAGCTAGGGCTAAATATTCCACTGACATAAGGCAATGTTTAAATACCTTGACTGACCAAAGATGTGTCTTTGGTTCGGTGTGTTATGAAGGTTCATCCAGACAGGTAAGGAGCGCTGCACGAGTAAAAAAAGAACCTGTTAGGTTGGTCATTAAAAAAAAGTATTTCTTTTGTCACTCCACATGGAAGAACATGTCGTAGGCCTGGCTCCAACCTGATCATATTTCTAAACTCTATTCTGAACGACCAGAAGCTCCATCACCACGTATCTGTGCCCTGGATTGAGGCCTTTACAAGCATGAGTCCAGGTATATCCTTTGCAATTATTTGATCAGGGAGAACCTCCCAGATACCCAGGAATCCACTCCAATGAGATAACGGATGGTTTCCTCAACATGGTACCCATCACACCCATGGCAAAGTTTCCTTACCCTGAAAGATTTTAGCAATACGTATTGTCAAGGCTGCTGTCATGTTGATTCCTGGGAACAAGCGGATCCCTGTGGGTACAAAGGAACTTTTCTGACTGTGGTGTCTTGTCTTCAAAAATTGATGTTCATTTTCAATCCCTCACATTTTGAACATTTGCTAAGCCACATTTGGTATCCAATATTTGAACGCAGCAGGTAGTTAAAGCAACAAAGCAAAGTTGTATTTACTAGGATCCACCATATAAATCCTGAGATGGTGGCAAGCTGCAACATCAAGTGACAGGCAAGACGGCAACGCTAAGGAACGAAAGAGTTTCTATTAGGTGTGCCTTCAAACTGAGGACATCTCGTTAAGCCTTCCTTATCAACTATATTGTCACAAAGCAAGTTGCAATCTTTCTCCAATTCTGCCCAAGGTCCATGGACATTGTCTTTATTTATGCACAGAATGTAATGTCTTGAGAGGCACAGCCCAAAGAGCAGCCCAAGCATATGTTTAAAAAACTAGGAATAGCAAAGGCAAAGTGTTCATACCCTTAGGTACTGCCATAATCCATAAGGTTAGGGATGGTTCCACATTCTTCCGGGAGTAAGGGAAGGCCTGCGGGAACAAAGTTAATTATCAAAGGGTGTTGGGTCATCATTAGAAAATTGATAGTTATTTTCTAGCCCCACATATTTTATAATCTTTTCAAGGCCACGTTTGGTGATCAATATGTAGCTAGAGAAACACAGCAAAGACTTACTACAGGGAAACACCCTGGAGTTCCCCGGAAGGTGGCAGGCCATAGGCTCAATTGGCAGGCAGAACAGCAGCCCTAAGGATCAAAAGAGTCCCTCTAAGGTTGAACTTCAAATTGTTGACATTTGTTTTAGCCTTCCTCATGAAGTATCTTCTAATAGGCTAAGATGTAACAAGATCTTCCTTCATCAGTGCTGCCCTGAGTATCCAGGACCTTACATTTGTAAACCTATGCATGAAATTGAGGCATTAGAGCATGATCCAAGGAGGTATCTAAGAAAAGTTTTAGAACATACTTCTCTCTGAGTACCAGATGTTTGCTACCCTTCATTTGAGACTGATAGCTACGGCTAAATATTCCACTGACATAAGGCAATGTTTAAATACCTTGACTGACCGAAGATGTGTCTTTGGTTCGGTGTGTTATGAAGGTTCATCCAGACAGGTAAGGAGCGCTGCACGAGTAAAAAAAAGATCCTGTTAGGTTGGTCATTAAAAAAAGTATTTCTTTTGTCACTCCCCATGAAAGAACATGTCGCAGGGCTGGCTCCAACCTGATCATATTTCTCAACTCTATTCTGAAAGACCAGAAGCTCCATCCCCAAGTATCTGTGCCCCGGGATTCAGTCCTTGACAAGCATGCGTCTAGGTGTATCCTTTGCAATGATTTGGTCAGGGAGTACCCTCCCAAATACCCAGGAATCCACTCCAATGAGATAACGGATGGTTTCCTCAACATGGTACCCATCACACCCATGGCAAAGTTTCCTTACCCTGAAAGATTTTAGCAATCCGTATTGTCAAGGCTGCTGTCATGTTGATTCCTGGGAACAAGCAGAGCCCTGTGGGTACAAAGGAACTTTTCAGACTGTGGTGTCTTGTATTCAAAAATGTATATTCATTTTCAATCCGTCACATTTTGAACATTTGCTAGGCCACATTTGGTATCCAATATTTGAACGCAGCAGGTAGCTAAAGCAACAAAGCAAAGTTGTACTTACTGGGATCCACCATATAAATCCTGAGACGGTGGCAAGCTGCAACATCAAGTGACAGGCAAGACGGCAACACTAAGGAACCAAAGAGTTTCTTTTAGGTGTGCCTTCGAACTAAGGACATATCATTAGGCCTTCCTTATCAACTATATTGTCACAAAGCAAGTTGCAATCTTTCTCCAATTCTGCCCAAGGACCATGGACAGAGTCTTTATTTATGCACAGAATGTAATGTCTTGAGAGGCACAGCCCAAAGAGCATCTCAAGTATATGTTTAAAAAAACTAGGAATAGCAAAGGCAAAGTGTCAATACCCTTAGGTACTGCCATAATCCATAAGGTTAGGGATGGTACCACATTCTTCCGGCAGTAAGGGAAGCCCTGTGGGAACAAAGGAAATTATCAAAGGGTGTTGGGTCGCCATCAGAAAATTGATAGTTATTTTCTAGCCCCACATATTTTAGAATCTTTTCAAGACCACGTTTGGTGATCAATATGTAGCTAGAGAATCACAGAAAAGACTTACTTACAGGGAAACACCCTGGAGTTCCCTGGATGGTGGCAGGCAACAGGCTCAATTGGCAGGCAGAACAGCATCCCTAAGGAACAAAAGAGTTCCTCTAAGGATGAACTTCAAATTGTTGACATTTGTTTTAGCCTTCCTCATGAAGTATCTTCGAAAAGGCTAAGGTGTACCAAGATCTTCCTTCATCAGTGCTGCCCTGAGTATCCAGGACCTTACATGTGTACACCTATGCATGAAAATGTGGCATTAGAGCATAACCCAAGTAGGTATCTAAGAAAAGTTTTAGAACATACTTCTCTCTGAGTACCAGGTCTTTGCTACCCATCATTTGAGACTGATAGCTACGGCTAAATATTCCACTGACATAAGGCAATGTTTACATACCTTGACTGACCGAAGATGCGTCTTTGGTTCGGTCTGTTATGAAGGTGCATCCAGACAGTTAATGAGCGCTACATGAGTAAAATAAGATCCTCTTAGGTTGGTCATTAAACAAAAGTCTTTCTTTTGTCACTCCACATGAAAGCACATGTCGTAGGGCTGGCTCCAACCTGATCATATTTCTCAACTCTATTCCGAAAGACCAGAAGCTCCATCCCCACGTATCTTTGCCCTGGGATTGAGGCCTTGACAAGCATGAGTCCAGGTATATCCTTTGCAATGATTTGGTCAGGGAAAACCCTCCCAGACACCCAGGAATCCACTCCAATGAGATAACGGATGGTTTCCTCAACATGGTACCCATCACACCCATGGCAAAGTTTCCTTACCCTGAAAGATTTTAGCAATACGTATTGTCAAGACTGCTGTCATGTTGATTCCTGGGAACAAGCGGAGCCCTGTGGGTACAAAGGAACTTTTCTGACTGTGGTGTCTTGTCTTCAAAAATTGATATTCCTTTTCAATCCCTCACATTTTGAACATTTGCTAGGCCACATTTGGTATCCAATATTTGAATTCAGCAGGTAGCTAAAGCAACAAAGCAAAGTTGTAATTACTGAATCCACCATATAAATCCTGAGATGGTGGCAAGCTGCAACATCAAGTGACAGGCAAGACGGCAACGCTAAGGAACCAAAGAGTTTCTATTAGGTGTGCCTTCAAACCGAGGACATTTCGTTAAGCCTTCCTTATCAACTATATTGTCACAAAGCAAGTTGCAATATTTCTCCAATACTGCCCAAGGTCCATGGACATTGTCTTTATTTATGCACAGAATGTAATGTCTTGATAGGCACAGCCCAAAGAGCAGCCCAAGCATATGTTTAAAAAACTAGGAATAGCAAAGGCAAAATGTCCATACCCGTAGGTACTGCCATAATCCTTAAGGTTAGGGATGGTTCCACATTCTTCCGGGAGTAAGGGAAGGCCTGCGGGAACAAAGTAAATTATCAAAGGGTGTTGGGTCATCATTAGAAAATTGATAGTGATTTTCTAGCCCCACATATTTTAGAATCTTTTCAAGGCCACGTTTGGTGATCAATATGTAGCTAGAGAAACACAGCAAAGACTTACTTACAGGGAAACACCCTGGAGTTCCCCGGAAGGTGGCAGGCCTTAGGCTCAATTGGCAGGCAGAACAGCAGCCCTAAGGAACAAAAGAGTTCCTCTAAGGTTGAACTTCAAATTGTTGACATTTGTTTTAGCCTTCCTCAAGAAGTATATTCTAACAGGCTAAGATGTACCAAGATCTTCCTTCATCAGTGCTGCCCTGAGTATCCAGGACCTTACATTTGTACACCTATGCATGCAATTGGGGCCTTGGAGCATGAACCAAGGAGGTATCTAAGAAAAGTTTCAGAACACACTTCTCTCTGAGTACCAGGTCTTTGCTACCCATCATGAGAGACTGAAATATTCCACTGACATAAGGCAATGTTTAAATACCTTGACTGACCGAAGATGTGTCTTTGGTTCTGTGTGTTATCAAGGTTCATCCAGACAGGTAAGGAGTGCTGCACGAGTAAAAAAAGATCCTGTTAGGTTGGTCATTAAAGAAAAGTATTTCTTTTGTCACTCCCCATGAAAGAACATGTCGTAGGGCTGGCTCCAACATGATCATATTTCTCAACTCTATTCGGAAAGACCAGAAGCTCCATCCCCACGTATCTGTGCCCTGGGATTAAGGCCTTGACAAGCATGAGTCTAGGTATATCCTTTGCAATGATTTGGTCAGGGAGTACCCTCCTAAATACCCAGGAATCCACTCCAATGAGATAACGGATCGTTTCCTCAACATGGTACCCATCACACCCATGGCAAAGTTTCCTTACCCTGAAAGATTTTAGCAATACGTATTGTCAAGGCTGCTGTCATGTTGATTCCTGGGAACAAGCAAAGCCCTGTGGGTACAAAGGAACATTTCTGACTGTGGTGTCTTGTCTTCAAAAATTGACATTCATTTTCAATCCCTCATATTTTGAACATTTGCTAGGCCACATTTGGTATCCAATATTTGAACGCAGCAGGTAGATAAAGAAACAAAGCAAGGTTGTACTTACTGGGATCCACCATATAAATCCTGAGATGGTGGCAAGTTACAACATCAAGTGACAGGCAAGACGGCAACGCTAAGGAACCAAAGAGTTTCTTTCATTGTGCCTTCAAACCGAGGACATCTCGTTAAGCCTTCCTTATAAACTATATTGTCACAAAGCATGTTACAATATTTATCCAATTCTGCCCAAGGTCCATGGACCTAGTCCTTATTTATGCACAGAATGTAATGCCTAGAGAGGCACAGCCAAAGAGCAACCCAAGCATATGTTTAAAAAACTAGGAACAGCCAAGGCAAAGTGTCCATACCCTGAGGTACTGCCATAATCCGTAAGGTTAGGATGGTACCACATTCTTCCGGCAGTAAGGGAAGCCCTGTGGGAAAAAAAGGAAATTATCAAAGGGTGTTGGGTCTCCATCAGAAAATTGATAGTTATTTTCTAGCCCCACATATTTTAGAATCTTTTCAAGGCCACTTTGTAGCTAGAGAAACACAGAAAAGACTTACTTAAAGGGAAACACCCAGGAGTTCCCTGGAAGGTGGCAGGTCACAGGCTCAATTGGCAGGCAGAACAGCAGCCCTAAGGAACAAAAGAGTTCCTTTAAGGTTGAACTTCAAATTGTTGACATTTGTTTTAGCCTTCCTCATGAAGTATCTTCTAACAGGCTAAGATGTACCAAGATCTTGCTTCATCAGTGCTGCCCTGAGTAGCCAGGACCTTACATTTGTACACCTATGCATGAAATTGGGGCCTTGGAGCATGAACCAAGGAGGTATCTAAGAAAAGTTTCAGAACACACTTCTCTCTGAGTACCAGGTCTTTGCTACCCATCATTTGAGACTGATAGCTACGGCTAAATATTCCACTGACATAAGGCAATATTTACATACCTTGACTGACCGAAGATGTGTCTTTGGTTCGCTGTGTTATGAAGGTGCATCCAGACAGGTAAGGAGCGCTACACGAGTAAAAAAAAGATGCTGTTAGGTTGATCATTAAACAAAAGTCTTTATTTTGTCACTCCACATGAAAGCACATGTCGTAGGGCTGGCTCCAACCTGACCATATTTCTCAACTCTATTCCGAAAGACCAGAAGCTCCATCCCCACGAATCTCTGCACTGGGATTGAGGCCTTGACAAGCATGAGTCCAGGAATATCCTTTGCAATGATTTGGTCAGGGAGAACCCTCCCAGACACCCAGGAATCCACTACAATGAGATAATGAATGGTTTCCTCAACATGGTACCCATCACACCCATGGGAAAGTTTCCTTATCCTGAAAGATTTTAGCAATGCTTATTGTCAAGGCTGCTGTCATGTTGATTCCTGGGAACAAGCGGAGCCATGTGGGTAAAAAGGATATTCATTTTCAATATCTCACATTTTGAACATTTGCTAGGCCATATTTGGTATCCAACATTTGAACGCAGCAGGTAGTTAAAGCAACAAACCAAAGTCTTACTTACTGGGATCCACCATATAAATCGTGAGATGGTGGCAAGCGGCAACATCAAGTGACAGGCAGGACGGCAACACTAAGGAACCAAAGAGTTTCTTTTAGGTGTGCCTTCAAACTGAGGACATTTTGTTAAGCCTTCCTTATCAACTATATTGTCACAAAGCAAGTTGCAATCTTTCTCCAATTCTGCCCAAGGTCCATGGACATAGTCCTTATTTATGCACAGAATGTAATGTCTTGAGAGGCACAGCTTAAAGAGCAACCCAAGCATATTTTTAAAAAACTAGGAACAGCCAAGGCAAAGTGTCCATACCCTGAGGTACTGCCATAATCCATAAGGTTAGGGATGGTACCACATTCTTCCGGCAGTAAGGGAAGCCCTGTGAGAACAAAGGAAATTATCAAAGGGTGTTGGGTCGCCATCAGAACATTGATAGTTATTTTCTAGCCCCACATATTTTATAATCTTTTCAAGGCCACTTTGGTGATCAATATGTAGTTAGAAAAACACAGCAAAGACTTACTTACAGGGAAACACCCTGGAGTTCCCCGGAAGGTGGCAGGCCATAGGCTCAATTGGCAGGCAGAACAGCAGCCCTAAGGAACAAAAGAGTTCCTCTAAGGTTGAACTTCAAATTGTTGACATTTGTTTTAGCCTTCCTCATGAAGTATCTTCTAACAGGCTAAGAGGTACCAAGATCTTCCTTCATCAGTGCTGCCCTGAGTATCCAGGACCTTACATTTGTACACCTATGCATGAAATTGTGGCATTGGAGCATGACCCAAGTAGGTATCTAAGAAAAGTTTTAGAACACACTTCTCTCTGATTACCAGGTCTTTGCTACCCATCATTTGAGACTGATAGCTAAGGCTAAATATTCCACTGACATAAGGCAATGTTTAAATACCTTAACTGACCGAAGATGTGTCTTTGGTTCAGTGTGTTATGAAGGTTCATCCAGACAGGTAAGGAGCGCTGCACGAGTAAAAAAAGATCCTGTTAGGTTGATCATTAAACAAAAGTATTTATTTTGTCACTCCCCATGAAAGAAAATGTCGTAGGGCTGGCTCCAAACTGATCATATTTCTCAACTCTATTCCGAAAGACCAAAAGCTCCATCCCCACGTATCTGTGCTTTGGGATTGAGGCCTTGACAAGCATGAGTCTAGGTTTATCCTTTGCAATGATTTGGTCAGGGAGTACCCACCCAAATATCCAGAATTCCACTCCAATGAGATAACGGATGGTGTCCTCAACATGGTACCCATCACACCCATGGCAAAGTTTCCTTACCCTGAAAGAGTTTAGCAATACGTATTGTCAAGTCTGCTGTCATCTTGATTCCTGGGAACAAGCGGAGCCCTGTGGATACAAAGGAACATTTCTGACTGTGGTGTCTTGTATTCAAAAATTGACATTCATTTTCAATCCCTCACATTTTGAATATTTGCTAGGCCACATTTGGTATCCAATATTTGAACGCAGCAGGTAGATAAAGAAACAAAGCAAAGTTGTACTTACTGGGATCCACCATATAAATCCTGAGATGGTGGCAAGTTACAACATCAAGTGACAGGCAAGACGGCAACGCTAAGGAACCAAAGAGTTTCTTTTAGTGTGCCTTCAAACTGAGGACATCTCGTTAAGCCTTCCTTATAAACTATATTGTCACAAAGCATGTTACAATATTTATCCAATTCTGCCCAAGGTCCATGGACCTAGTCCTTATTTATGCACAGAATGTAATGCCTTGAGAGGCACAGCCAAAGAGCAACCCAAGCATATGTTTAAAAAACTAGGAACAGCCAAGGCAAAGTGTCCATACCCTGAGGTACTGCCATAATCCATAAGGATAGGGATGGTACCACATTCTTCCGGCAGTAAGGGAAGCCCTGTGGGAAAAAAGGATATTATCAAAGGGTTGTGGGTCGCCATCAGAAAATTGATAGTTATTTTCTAGCCCCACATATTTTAGAAACTTTTCAAGGCCACGTTTGGTGATCAATATGTAGTTAGAGAAACACAGCAAAGACTTACATACAGGGAAACACCCTGGAGTTCCCGGAAGGTGGCAGGCCATAGGCTCAATTGGCAGGCAGAACAGCAGCCCTAAGGAACAAAAGAGTTCTTCTAAGGTTGAACTTCAAATTGTTGACATTTCTTTTAGCCTTCCTCATTGTCACAATGACACTTTACAGGAACGGAAGAGAGATCGACACTCTCCCCCGAACCACGGAAGCCGAATGAACTCGACCCTCCCACCGTGGTTGGCACAGGCGCCTGATATATAAAACAGGTCGCCACGTGGCAGCCAATGGGGGGAAGAGGGGTTAGGGAGAGGTTGTGGATAGGATGGGGGATTTAGGAACACGGGAAAAAGGGTAAGGAACTCCTACTTTGGATGGGACAGGGGAAACACCAGGAAAGAACCCTACTCTGTCCAGCACGTAACACTGTCCACGTATATAACCTGACTTCCTACCTAGTACGCCTTACTCCGTGTACTAACCCCTGTTGGTTCACAAGAAAACACATAAGCAAGCAACATGATGAAAACAAACATTAGGAGAACTTCCCATCATGATAAACAAGACACATGGCCCTTCGGGCAGCAAAGCAACTTATAACATAAATGATTTCCCTCCTACACTAGTTTACTACACCAGTGAAGATTTGGTGAACTTGATAAAAGTAATGTCCATGTATCATATTGAGTGTTTTGTCAGTAAATAGTTCATTACTCATAGACACCCATTAAAGATGCAGATTCATTATTGCTTGATACACACTGGGTTTGCCCAACACAACCGTAAATGAGTGAACACCCTGGATTTCCCAACGCAGCAGTACATGAGCGCATACACTGGGCCTCATTACGACCCTGGCGGAACGGGTTAAACGGCGCCGGAAAAGGTGACGGCGCCGTTCAACCCGTTCCGCCACATTACGAGGTCCCCTCGTGGGACACATTAAGCACGCCTGAGAAAACCCCTCTGAGGGCTGAATGGGAATGGGGAAGGACTGTGTCCAGGTCCTTGAGGGAGGAATTACCGGGCCATCCAAACTCGGAATGGCCCGGTAAGTCCTCATTCCGAGCACCCGGACACGGATGCGATTTCGGCGGCAGCCATTCCGCCAATAGCGGCATGGCTACCGGCCAAACTCGTAATGAGGGCCACTGTGTTTTCTCAGCACAACATTCCAAAAACGTTCGCTGCTACTTATCTTATGTCTGGGAGCTCCTCGGGACTTCCCAGACGAAATGCGACCCGCTGTAAATCACTCCCAACAATGTAAGCAATCACCGTGCATTTCCCCGTACTTATCTTTGGTTTAGGGAACCCCACAGGACTTCCCAGACAATGACCGTAAAGCCGTGATCCTTATCTGCACTCTCCTGCTCCTTCTGAAATGCGGCCGTCTGTAGTTCATGCAGTCCTGCTCTCCATCGTTCCTCTCCGCACGCGGCCTGCCTGCCTCCACGCTGAATCAGAATAAGCCACACCTGCACGCTGCCTTTACCAGTTAATATGCTGTCCTTAATCCCAGACAGCTGGCCAAGCACGCAAGTGTTGAACTACACGCAGACCCAGAGAATGCTGGGAATTGTAGTGTCTAGACCTTCCCAGATTAAGAGGCATATCTAAACACTCCTCGTCTTTGCCAGCCCTGAGTCCTGACATTACCTCCCCTTCCAGGGCTCCTCCCAGGACCTGGTTTACCCGGATGTCGTACATGAAATTGTTTAACCAACCTGGGTGCATGGACATCTCGTGCTGGTTCCCAAGAACAATCCTCAGGCCCTTAACCTTCCCATTGCACCAAATACCATAATTGTTGATATCTTCTTCTGGAATCCACAATGCGCTTTACTTCATATTCCATTTGTCCTTCTCTCACTATGACTGGAGGTTTTTTTGTCGTCGTTCCAGGAGCTGCAGGTTTAAGCAAAGACACATGGAACACCGGGTGTATAGGTAGAGTCTTTGGCAAACGCAATTTCATAGCTGTAGATGATACACATGTAACGATTTCATAAAGTCCAATAAATCTAGGCATTAATTTACGAGATCCTACTATAGATAGATTCTTGGTTGATAACCAATCTCTGTCTCCTGCCTTATAGCGAGGACTCTCTTGTCTGTGTTTGTTAGCGTGTCTTTTATAGGTTTTCTTAGCCTGTTCCAAATGCGTGTGCGCTTTCTGTCTGATCTTAAGAAGCAACTGTTTACATTCTTGTAAAACTAGTACATTTTCTACTTCAGGTAAATGTTCTGGTATCATGTTTTGCTCATGTCCAAATAAACAATAATTGGGGGACATACCCAAGGAAGTGTGCAGCGTGTTGTTATACGCAAACTCTGCCAACCATAATGCCTGCACCCAAGACTCTCGGCCATCCCCTAAATAGGCCCGCAAGTATTGTTTGAGTGTTTGATTTACTCGTTCTGTCTGCCCATCGGTTTGAGGGTGGTAACTGGTAGATAAGGCACAGTTGATTCCCAACATGCAACAGAAAGCTCGCCAAAACTTTGATGTAAACTGTGGTCCTCTGTCTGAGACAATACTCTTGGGCAACCCATGTAATCTAACCACATGTTGAAGGAACAACTCTGCTAACTTGCCTGCTCCAGGTATTCCTTCACAAGGAATGAAATGAGCTTGCTTGGACAGTGTCAGGCTGAGAGGTCCTGTGTCCGCGGAAGCTGCTGAACCCCCGACAATCCCCCTGAAATGTAATTCCCAAAACTAGATATTAATTCAGCTCTGCAAACTACACCCCAAAGGGAAAGGGGGAAGTGGATGACATAACAACACCAGGCTGACTGCGTCAAGGCTAACCAAAGCTGAACCTGCAGAGGATATAAGAAAAGCAGATACAAATCTTTTTATTACTTACTTAACCTTTAGAGTTGGAAAGACTTTAAATCCTTAACTAATAAGTAAGAATCATACCTGGTTCTTCTCTTGAAATTGCTTAGAGAAGCTTGTAAAGAAGCTGAAAATCTCTCTTACGTGTGTCTCTTGAAATTCACAGCAACTTCTTATTTTGGGCAAACCTGGAAAGTTTTGCTCTTTGCCTTTTTTCCAAAATTCACTAATTGTCCAGATAAATTGTCTTTAATATTTTTTCTTTCTTTTTCTTTCAAACTTTTCTTTAGTTTCCAAAACCTTTTTACAATTCAATAGAGTTTGAGAATTCTTGAAGAAACACGTGCTAAGCACACACGCAGATGATCTCAATGCTGAAGATTTGCACGTTGAAAACTTCCCGCGCTGAAGAACACGCACACTGTAAGAAAAGTCCACGCGCAGAAAACACACGCGCTTGTAAACACACGCGAAGCAGAATTCACGCGTAAACAGATTCTCGCGCAGAAAACACACGTGCTTGTAAACACACGCGCTGTTGAACTCCCGCGTCTATTCACACGCGCCTTATAACCCACGCGCAAAAGAGTTCACACGCGGTCGGGTTCTCGCGTTAAAAAGCACACGCGCGGGTAATCACACGCGCAATTGAGATCTCGCGCAGAAGCACACGCGCTTGAAAACACACGCGCAATAGAGTTCTCACGCGGAAGCACACGCGCTTGAAAACACACGCGCAATAGAGTTGTCACGCAGCGAACAGATTCTTGCGCTAGGAAGCACACACACTGGAAAACACATGTGCAATAGAGTTCTCACGCGGCGAACAGATTCTCGCGCTAGGAAGCACACGCGCTGGAAAACACACGCGCAATTGAATTCTACGCTGAAACAACGTGCTCGAAAACACACGCGCTGTTTTCACTCGCACGTGCAAAGGTTCAACAGTTAGATTCAGATTACACGTAGTACGTGTTTAACAAATAGCGTTCACCCGTTAACCTCGCGCTAAATTTCAAGTGCACTCAAACAGTTCAAAATATAAATTCAAAGAAAAACATTTTACGAGTTCTCACTTAATTGTCTTTAAGATAAACAGAGCGGCAGTCTAACAATCTCCAAAAAAAGTCACTTATCTCCAGAACGATTTCCTAAAGATCTTCAGAGTTTCCTGTCTTCAAATCGCATTCCTGACAGCTGAGAACTTCTCCTGAAACCCCCAAGAAAGTAGCCGCTCAACTGCTAGTGCCTGAAGGATAAAATCCACCAGGCCCACGTCTAAAGCAGGATCAGCCACTACACACGTCCTCTCAGCTGGGGCTTAGATGATGAAAGGCAAAGAGTGACAGTTTAGAATGTTCATTGTTGTTCTGCAGTGTTTTCTAACCAATCAGAGCTGTCTCTGTGAAACTCCATTTTGCCTTGGGTCAGAACCAGGATTCTGAATCAGGAAGTTTAGGCCAAACCAACTACAACAGAAAACTTCCCACCCACACAAGGCTAATCTAAAAAAGGATAATAAAAGAGAAATAATGGGAAAGAAACTTGAAATAGGGAAAATAGCCTGAATAGCGGAAGGAAACCTGACAGACAGAAAATCCACCACTACCCAAATGGTGTCAAACTGCTTATCAGGTGAAAGGTCTGTAATAAAATCCATTGATATGTGTGTCCATACTTTCTCTGGTGTGGGTAATGGTTGTAATAACCCTCTCTTTTTTTACATGATCTGCTTTATTCCTCATGTAATTTTCACATTGTAATAAATATATGCCCACATCCTGCCTCAAAGTAGGCCACCAAATGTATTTTTCCAACATGGTTTGCATTTTCCTTTGACCAGCGTGTCCCGTTAAGGGAGAATTATGGCATCAATATAGAGCTTTTCCCTGTATTTCCTTAGTAGGTAAAAACAATCGATCTTGATGGTACGGCAACCCCTGCCTCACCTTCCTTGCCGGATGACTGGCCTGCCCCTTATGGATTTGCCGGGGGGAAGAGCCTTCTTGACTTTATCAATTAAATTTTTTGTAATAGCTCCAATGACTTTTTCTGGAGGAATAATTGCTCTTACTTCACTCACCACACTCTCCAAATGTTGCTGCCTAGACAATGCGTCTGCCTTGCCATTATTCTTTCCTGGTCTGAATGTTACCACAAAATTGAATTCATTAAAGTATAGAGACCAGCGTAATTTCCTGGGACTAAGTTTATGAGCAGTCTTAAAGTATTGCAAGTTCTTGTGATCCGTTACCACCACCACCTGATGCTTAGCTCCCAATAGGTAATGCCTCCATTCTAAGAAGGCTGATCAGATAGCCAGCAATTACTTGTCCGTGATAGAATAATTCTGTTCACACCCTGATAGTTTTCTAGAATAGAAGGCCACTGGGTGCCATACCCCCTCCTTATCCTTCTGTGACAAAATCGCCCCTATCACCAGATTACTAGCATCTGTCTCCACTTGAAAAGCTTCATTTGTTTCTGGGTGTTTTAACACAGGTGCAGTAGTAAAAGCGATCTTTAATTCCTGAAAAGCCCTTTCTGCTTCAGGACCCCAAATGAATGGTGTTGCTTTCTTGAGAAGTCTAGTAATCAGCGTTACTAATGCTGAGAAATTACTAATAAAACGCCGATAAAAATGTGCAAATCCTAAAAATGATTGGATGTCCTTGATGCATTGTGGTGATGGCCAATCTGTCACAGCCTGTACCTTCTTGGCATCCATCACTACACCCTCTGGAGTTAGTATGAACCCCAGAAATTCCACTTGCCTAGTGAGAAAAGTACATTTCTCCAGTTTTACACAAAGCTGATACTCCTCCAGCCTCTGAAGCACTGCCCTCACATGTTGAACATGTTGTTCCTCTGAAACTGAATAAATCAAAATATCATCAATGTACACTATAACAAATACATCAATAAAGTCCCTCAACACTTCTTGCATAAAGAATTGAAATGCCGCAGGAGCATTGCATAATCCAAACGGCATAACCAAGTATTCGAACAATCCAAATTTTGTCCGAAATGCCGTCTTCCACTCATCCCCCTCTTTTACTCTTATCAAGTGGTATGCTCCTCTTAAATCCAATTTAGTGTACATTTTTGCCGCCCGCACCTGATCCAGTAACACTGAAATTAAGAGGCAATGGAAACCTATTCTTAATGGTTACCTTGTTCAAGGCGCAATAGTCAATACAATTGCGTAATGTTCCCTCTTTTTTTGGAACAAAAAACAAAGGAGAAGAGACTGGAGATGTGGAATGTCTAATGAACCCCTTCTCTAACATGTCATCCAAATACTCTCTTAAATGTTTATTTTCTGTCTCTGTGAGGGCATATATTCTACTGCAGTGTAGCTTTGCCCCCTCCTCCAATTCAATGACACAATCATACGGTTGATGGGGAGGTAATTGTTCTGCCCCTCTTTTGTCAAATACCTTGGTGAACTCTCGGTATTGCAGGGGAAGTTCTGCTTCCACGGCTCCCACCAATTGCTCTCTGCTTCCCTGTTTAACTAACCACACCGTGGGTCCCAATTCTGGTAACAAGTGTTCTTTACACCTCTGTTCATCAAACTCTACTGTCTATTTTTCCCAATCAATCCTTGGATTGTGTTACACTAACCAGGGCATTCCCAAAATCAAACCAAACTGTGGTGCGGCTATCAAATCAAAAGTAATGTCTTCATTGTGACCTGATGTAAATGTCATCCGCAACTTTTGTGTTTGTTGTCTTATAGACCCATCCACCGACTGCACCCCTTCCACTCTTTGTTTATCTTGTAAAGGAAGGCCCAATTGTTTGGCCAATGTAATAGCCACAAAATTACCTATGGCACCTGAGTCTATCATAGCCAGTACTGTCTGCTTGGATATTGCCCAACATAACGTCACTAATATATACAAATGAGATGTCTTACTCCCAACTGTACTTGCCACCAATTTGGGGAACTTTAATTCCTTCGGGCCTGTCACCTGAGTTCCCCCTAAGGTTGGCCCCCTTCTTTTCCCGCCTCTTTTTTGCTCTGTTCTCCTCCTATACTCCTCTGGGGAGTATTAGGACAAGTGCGTATAAAATGGCCTGCCTGTCCACAGTACAAACACAATTTGTTAAGCTTCCTCTGTTCTTTTTCTGCCTCTGATAATGGTCCTCTCACACTACCAATCTGCATAGGTTCTGCCTCACTACTCCTTCCTCCCTTCATCCTATCTAATCTCACAAATGGGACAGTTTCTGGTTTCTTTTTATCTCCTTTTCTCTCATTCATCCTGTGATCCAGCCTAAGGGCCAGATCTATCATGGCCGTACAAGTGCTTGGTTGCGGTTCTACCTGCGCAATTGCATCTTTTAGTTCTTCCTGTAAACCTTGATAAAACAATACGGTCTCTTTAGCCACTGGCCATTCTGTTTCAATCACTAGTCTATTAAACTGTGTCACATATGTTACCAGATCTCGTGACCCCTGTCTTAAACCTAACAACTCTTTGTCTTGTGCCAGTGAGACTTCCCGTCTATCAAACAGTTTGCCAAACTCTGATAAGAAATTATCCCAATTATATAACAAAGGATCATCTTTCTGTACCAGAGGTATAGCCCATGCTGCGGCATCGCCTGTTAAATATGATATTACAAAGGCAGTTCTGGCTTGGATAGTTTCAAATGCCGCAGGCTTGCACAAAAAATGAAGTCTATATTGGGGAAGAAAGGTCATATATTTTCTAGGATCCCATGAAAAACGCTCTGGTGCTGCCAGGGGTACGTTACTAGGAGGTTGCACAATGACAGTGGGATTTCTACTAGTGGAAACGCTCCCAGTATTGGCTGTACTAGGGCCCTCTAAAGGGGTACCTTGGGCCACCAATCCTTGTACTTGTGATTTCAAAGTGGTAGTTTCCTGCCGAGCATGCGCTAATTCCATTTGGATATCTTGTAGTGCCTTTAGCACGTCAGCTAAAGCTGGAAGTGTCGTGTCCATTTGGCTTGGGTGGTTCTGAGGTTCCCAATCTGTGCGTGGCTTATTATGTCACAATCCCACTTTACAGGAAAGGAAGAGAGATCGACACTCTCCCACGAACCACGGAAGCCGAATGAACTCGACCCTCCCACCGTGGTTGGCACAGACGCCTGATATATAAAACAGGTCGCCACATGGCAGCCAATGGGGGGAAGAGGGGTTAGGGAGAGGTTGTGGATAGGATGGAGGATTTAGGAACAGCAGAAAAAGGGTAAGGAACTCCTACTTTCGATGGGACAGGGGAAACACCAGGAAAGAACCCTACTTTGTCCAGCATGTAACACTGTCCACGTATATAACCTGACTTCCTACCTAGTACACCTTACTACGTGTACTAACCCCTGTTGGTTCACAAGAAAACACATAAGCAAGCAACATGATGAAAACAAACATTAGGAGAACTTCCCATCATGATAAACAAGACACATGGCCCTTCGGGCAGCAAAGCAACATATAACATAAATGATTTCCCTCCTACACAAGTTTACTGCACCAGTGAAGATTTGGTGAACTTGATAAACGTAATATCCATGTATCATATTGAGTCTTTTGTCAGTAAATGGTTCATTACTCATAGACACCCATTAAAGATGCAGATTCACTATTGCTTGATACACACTGGGTTTGCCCAATACAACCATAAATGAGTGAACACCCTGGATTTCCCAATGCAGCAGTACATGAGCGCATACACTATGTTTTCTCAGCACAACGTTCCAAAAACGTTTGCCACTACTTATCTTATGTCTGGGAGCCCCTCAGGACTTCCCAGATGAAATGTGACCCGCTGTAAATCACTCCCAACAATGTAAGCAATCACTGTGCATTTCCCCGTACTTATCTTTGGTCTGGGAGCCTCACGGGACTTCCCAGACAATGACCATAAAGCTGTGATCCTTATCTGCACTCTCCTGCTCCTTCCGAAATGCGGCTGTCTGTAGTTCATGCAGTCCTGCTCTCCATCGTTTTTCTCTGCACGCGGCCTGCCTGCCTCCGCGCTGAATCAGAATAAGCCACACCTGCACACTGCCGTTACCAGTTAATATGCTGTCCTTAATCCCAGACAGCTGGCCAAGCGCGCGCGTGTTGAACTACACGCAGACCCAGAGAATGCTGGGAATTGTAGTGTCTAGACCTTCCCAGCTTAAGAGGCATATCTAAACACTCCTCGTCTTTGCCAGCCCTGAGTCCTAACACTCATGAAGTATCTACTAACAGGCTAAGATGTACCAAGATCTTCCTTCATTAGTACTGCCCTGAGTATCCAGGACCTTACATTTGTACACCTATGCCTGAAATTGTGGCATTAGAGCATGACCCAAGGAGGTATCTAAGAAAAGTTTTAGAACACACTTCTCTCTGAGTACCAGGTCTTTGCTACCCATCATTTGAGACTGATAGCTACGGCTAAATATTCCACTGACATAAGGCAATGTTTAAATACCTTGACTGACCGAAGATGTGTCTTTGGTTCGGTGTGTTATGAAGGTGCATCCAGACAGGTAAGGAGCGCTACACGAGTAAAAAAAAGATCCTGTTAGGTTGGTCATTAAACAAAAGTATTTCTTTTGTCACTCCCCATGAAAGAACATGTCGTAGGGCTGGCTCCAACCTGATCACATTTCTCAACTCTATTCCAAAAGACCAGAAGCTCCATCCCCACGTATCTGTGCCCTGGGATTGAGGCCTTGACAAGCATGAGTCCAGGTATATCCTTTGCAATGATTTGGTCAGGGAGAACGCTCCCAAATACCCAGGAATCCACTACAATGAGATAACGGATGGTTTCCTCTACATGGTACCCATCACACCCATGGCAAAGTTTCCTTACCCTGAAAGATTTTATCAATACGTATTGTCAAGGCTGCTGTCATGTTGATTCCTGGGAACAAGCGGAGCCCTGTGGGTATAAAGGAACATTTCTGACTGTGGTGTCTTGTCTTCAAAAATTGATATTCATTTTCAATCCCTCACATTTTGAACATTTGCTAGGCCACATTTGGTATCCAATATTTGAACGCAGCAGGTAGCTAAAGCAACAAAGCAAAGTTGTACTTACTGGGTTCCACCATATAAATCCTGAGATGGTGGCAAGTTGCAACATCAAGTGACAGGCAAGACGGCAATGCTAAGGATCCAAAGAGTTTCTTTTAGGTGTGCCTTCAAACTGAGAACATCTCGTTAAGCCTTCCTTATCAACTATATTGTCACAAAGCAAGTTGCAATATTTCTCCAATTCTGCATAAGGTCCATGGACATAGTCCTTATTTATGCACAGAATGTAATGTCTTGAGAGGCACAGCCCAAAGAGCAACCCAAGCATATGTTTAAAAAACTAGGAATAGCAAAGGCAAAGTGTCCATACCCTGAGGTACTGCCATAATCCATAAGGTTAGGGATGGTACCACATTTTTCCTTTAGTAAGGGAAGGCCTGCGGGAACAAAGGAAATTATCAAAGGGTGTTGGGTCACCATCAGAAAATTAATAGTAATTTTCTAGCCCCACATATTTTAGAATCTTTTCAAGGCCACGTTTGGTGATCAATATGGAGCTAGAGAAACACAGCAAAGACTTACAGGGAAACACCATGGAGTTCCCAAGAAGGTGGCAGGCCATAGACTCAATTGGCAGGCAGAACAGCAGCCCTAAGGAACCAAAGAGTTTCTTTTAGGTGTGCCTTCAAACTGAGAACATCTCGTTAAGCCTTCCTTATCAACTACATTGTCAGAAAGCAAGTTGCAATCTTTCTCCAATTCTGCATAAGGTCCATGGACATAGTCCTTATTTATGCACAGAATGTAATGTCTTGAGAGGCACAGCCCAAAGAGCAACCCAAGCATATGTTTAAAAAACTAGGAATAGCAAAGGCAAAGTGTCCATACCCTGAGGTACTGCCATAATCCATAAGGTTAGGGATGGTACCACATTCTTCCGGCAGTAAGGGAAGGCCTGCAGGAACAAAGGAAATTATCAAAGGGTGTTGGGTCGCCATCAGAAAATTGATAGAAATTTTCCAGCCCCACATATTTTAGAATCTTTTCAAGGCCACATTTGGTGATCAATATGGAGCTAGAGAAACACAGCAAAGACTTACAGGGAAATACCATGGAGTTCCCCGGAAGGTGGCAGGCCATAGGCTCAATTGGCAGGCAGAACAGCAGCCCTAAGGAACAACAGAGTTCTTCTAAGGTTGAACTTCGAATTGTTGACATTTGTTTTAGCCTTCCTCATGACGTATCTTCTAACAGGCTAAGATGTACAAAGATCTTCCTTCATCAGTCCTGCCCTGAGTATCCAGGACCTTACATGTGTACACCCATGCATGAAATTGTGGCATTAGAGCATGACCCAAGGAGGTATCTAAGAAAAGTTTTAGAACACACTTCTCTCTGAGTACCAGGTCTTTGCTACCGATCATTTGAGACTGATAGCTACGGCTAAATATTCCACTGACATAAGGCAATGTTTAAATACCTTGACTGACCGAAGATGTGTCTTTGTTTCGGTGCGTTATGAAGGTGCATCCAGACAGGTAAGGAGCACTGTACGAGTAAAAAAAGATCCTGTTAGGTTGGTCATTAAAAAATAATATTTCTTTTGTCACTCCACAGCAAAGAACATGTCGTAGGGCTGGCTCCAACCTGATCATATTTCTCAACTCTATTCCGAAAGACCAGAAGCTCCATCCCCACGTATCTGTGCCCTGGGATTGAGGCCTTGACAAGCATGAGTCTAGGTATATCCTTTGCAATGATTTGGTCAGGGAGTACCCTCCCAAATACCCAGGAATCCACTCAAATGAGATAACGGATGGTTTCCTCAACATGGTACCCATGACACCCATGGCAAAGTTTCCTTACCCTGAAAGATTTTAGCAATACGTATTGTCAAGGCTGCTGTCATGTTGATTCATGGGAACAAGCAGAGACTTGTAGGTACAAAGGAACTTTTCTGACTGTGGTGTCTTGTCTTCATAAATTGATATTCATTTTCAATCCCTCACATTTTGAACATTTGCTAGGCCACATTTGGTATCCAACATTTGAACGCAGCAGGTAGCTAAAGCAACAAAGCAAAGTTGTACTTACTGTGATCCACCATATAAATCCTGAGATGGTGGCAAGTGGCAACATCAAGTGACAGGCAAGACGGCAATGCTAAGGAACCAAAGATTTTCTTTTAGGTGTGCCTTCAAACTGAGGACATCTCGTTAAGCCTTCCTTATGAACTATATTGTCACAAAGCAAGTTGCAATCTTTCTCCAATTCTGCCCAAGGTCCATGGACCTAGTCCTTATTTATGCACAGAATGTAATGTCTTGAGAGGCACAGCCCAAAGAGCATCCCAAGCATATATTTAAAAAACTAGGAATAGCAAAGGCAAAGTGTCCATACCTTGAGGTACTGCCATAATCCATAAGGTTAGGGATGGTTCCACATTCTTCCGGGAGTAAGGGAAGGCCTGTGGGAACAAAGTAAATTATCAAAGGGTGTTGGGCCATCATTAGAAAATGGAGTCATTTTCTAGCCATACATATTTTAGATTCTTTTCAAGGCCACGTTTGGTGATCAATATGTAGCTAGAGAATCACAGCAAAGACTTACTTAGAGGGAAACACACTGGAGTTCCCCGGAAGGTGGTAGGCCATAGGCTCAATTGGCAGGCAGAACAGCAGCCCTAAGGAACAAAAGAGTTCCTCTAAGGTTGAACTTCAAATTGTTGACATTTGTTTTAGCCTTCCTCATGAAGTATCTTCTAACAGGCTAAGATGTACCAAGATCTTCCTTCATCAGTGCTGCCCTGAGTATCCCGGACCTTACATTTGTACACCTATACATGAAATTGGGGCCTTAGAGCATGACCCAAGGAGGTATCTGAGAAAAGTTTCAGAACACACTTCTCTCTGAGTACCAGGTCTTTGCTACCCATCATTTGAGACTGATAGCTACGGCTAAATATTCCACTGACATAAGGCAATGTTTACACACCTTGACTGACCGAAGATGTGTCTTTGGTTCGGTGTGTTATGAAGGTGCATCCAGACAGGTAAGGAGCGCTACACAAGTAAAAAAAGATCCTGTTAGGTTGGTCATTAAACAAAAGTATTTCTTTTGTCACTCCACATGAAAGCACATGTCGTAGGGCTGGTTCCAACCTGATCATATTTCTCAACTCTATTCCGAAAGACCAGAAGCTCCATCCCCACGTATCTGTGCCCTGGGATTGAGGCCTTGACAAGCATGAGTCCAGGTATATCCTTTGCAATGATTTGGTCAGGGAGAACGCTCCCAAATACCCAGGAATACACTACAATGAGATAACGGATGGTTTCCTCTACATGGTACCCATCACACCCATGGCAAAGTTTCCTTACCCTGAAAGATTTTAGCAATACGTATTGTCAAGGCTGCTGTCATGTTGATTCCTGGGAACAAGCGGAGCCCTGTGGGTATAAAGGAACTTTTCTGACTGTGGTGTCTTGTCTTCAAAAATTGATATTCATTTTCAATCCCTCACATTTTGAACATTTGCTAGGCCACATTTGGTATCCAATATTTGAACGCAGCAGGTAGCTAAAGCAACAAAGCAAAGTTGTACTTACTGGGTTCCACCATATAAATCCTGAGATGGTGGCAAGTTGCAACATCAAGTGACAGGCAAGACGGCAATGCTAAGGAACCAAAGAGTTTCTTTTAGGTGTGCCTTCAAACTGAGAACATCTCGTTAAGCCTTCCTTATCAACTATATTGTCACAAAGCAAGTTGCAATATTTCTCCAATTCTGCATAAGGTCCATGGACATAGTCCTTATTTATGCACAGAATGTAATGTCTTGAGAGGCACAGCCCAAAGAGCAACCCAAGCATATGTTTAAAAAACTAGGAATAGCAAAGGCAAAGTGTCCATACCCTGAGGTACTGCCATAATCCATAAGGTTAGGGATGGTACCACATTTTTCCTTTAGTAAGGGAAGGCCTGCGGGAACAAAGGAAATTATCAAAGGGTGTTGGGTCACCATCAGAAAATTAATAGTAATTTTCTAGCCCCACATATTTTAGAATCTTTTCAAGGCCACGTTTGGTGATCAATATGGAGCTAGAGAAACACAGCAAAGACTTACAGGGAAACACCATGGAGTTCCCAAGAAGGTGGCAGGCCATAGACTCAATTGGCAGGCAGAACAGCAGCCCTAAGGAACGAAAGAGTTTCTTTTAGGTGTGCCTTCAAACTGAGAACATCTCGTTAAGCCTTCCTTATCAACTACATTGTCAGAAAGCAAGTTGCAATCTTTCTCCAATTCTGCATAAGGTCCATGGACATAGTCCTTATTTATGCACAGAATGTAATGTCTTGAGAGGCACAGCCCAAAGAGCAACCCAAGCATATGTTTAAAAAACTAGGAATAGCAAAGGCAAAGTGTCCATACCCTGAGGTACTGCCATAATCCATAAGGTTAGGGATGGTACCACATTCTTCCGGCAGTAAGGGAAGGCCTGCAGGAACAAAGGAAATTATCAAAGGGTGTTGGGTCGCCATCAGAAAATTGATAGAAATTTTCCAGCCCCACATATTTTAGAATCTTTTCAAGGCCACATTTGGTGATCAATATGGAGCTAGAGAAACACAGCAAAGACTTACAGGGAAACACCATGGAGTTCCCCGGAAGGTGGCAGGCCATAGGCTCAATTGGCAGGCAGAACAGCAGCCCTAAGGAACAACAGAGTTCTTCTAAGGTTGAACTTCGAATTGTTGACATTTGTTTTAGCCTTCCTCATGACGTATCTTCTAACAGGCTAAGATGTACCAAGATCTTCCTTCATCAGTCCTGCCCTGAGTATCCAGGACCTTACATGTGTACACCCATGCATGAAATTGTGGCATTAGAGCATGACCCAAGGAGGTATCTAAGAAAAGTTTTAGAACACACTTCTCTCTGAGTACCAGGTCTTTGCTACCGATCATTTGAGACTGATAGCTACGGCTAAATATTCCACTGACATAAGGCAATGTTTAAATACCTTGACTGACCGAAGATGTGTCTTTGTTTCGGTGCGTTATGAAGGTGCATCCAGACAGGTAAGGAGCACTGTACGAGTAAAAAAAGATCCTGTTAGGTTGGTCATTAAACAAAAGTATTTCTTTTGTCACTCCACATGAAAGCACATGTCGTAGGGCTGGCTCCAACCTGATCATATTTCTGAACTCTATTCCGAAAGACCAGAAGCTCCATCCCCAAGTATCTGTGCCCTGGGATTGAGGCCTTGACAAGCAAGAGTCCAGGTATATCCTTTGCAATGATTTGGTCAGGGAGAACGCTCCCAAATACCCAGGAATACACTACAAGGAGATAACGGATGGTTTCCTCTACATGGTACCCATCACACCCATGGCAAAGTTTCCTTACCCTGAAAGATTTTAGCAATACGTATTGTCAAGGCTGCTGTCATGTTGATTCCTGGGAACAAGCGGAGCACTGTGGGTATAAAGGAACTTTTCTGACTGTGGTGTCTTGTCTTCAAAAATTGATATTCATTTTCAATCCCTCACATTTTGAACATTTGCTAGGCCACATTTGGTATCCAATATTTGAACGCAGCAGGTAGCTAAAGCAACAAAGCAAAGTTGTACTTACTGGGTTCCACCATATAAATCCTGAGATGGTGGCAAGTTGCAACATCAAGTGACAGGCAAGACGGCAACGCTAAGGAACCAAAGAGTTTCTTTTAGGTGTGCCTTCAAACTGAGAACATCTCGTTAAGCCTTCCTTATCAACTATATTGTCACAAAGCAAGTTGCAATATTTCTCCAATTCTGCATAAGGTCCATGGACATAGTCCTTATTTATGCACAGAATGTAATGTTTTGAGAGGCACAGCCCAAAGAGCATCCCACGCATATGTTTAAAAAACTAGGAATAGCAAAGGTAAAGTGTCCATACCTTGAGGTACTGCCATAATCCATAAGGTTAGGGATGGTTCTACATTCTTCCGGGAGTAAGGAAAGGCCTGCGAGAACAAAGGAAATTATCAAAGGGTGTTGGGTCATCATCAGAAAATTGATAGTCATTTTCTAGCCCCACATATTTTAGAATCTTTTCAAGGCCACGTTTGGTGATCAATATGTAGTTAGAGAAACACAGCAAAGACTTACTTATAGGGAAACACCCTGGAGTTCCCCGGGAGGTGGCAGGCCATAGGCTCAATTGGCCGGCAGAACAGCAGCCCTAAGGTACAAAAGAGTTCCTCTAAGGTTGAACTTCAAATTGTTGGCATTTGTTTTAGCCTTCCTCATGAAGTATCTTCTAACAGGCTAAGATGTACCAAGATCTTCCTTCATCGGTGCTGCCCTGAGTATCCAGGACCTTACATTTGTACACCTATGCCTGAAATTGTGGCATTAGAGCATGACCCAAGGAGGTATCTAAGAAAAGTTTTAGAACACACTTCTCTCTGAGTACCAGGTCTTTTCTACCCCTAATTTGAGTCTGATAGCTACGGCTAAATATTCCACTGACATAAGGCAATGTTTAAATACCTTGACTGACCGAAGATGTGTCTTTGGTTCGGTGTGTTATGAAGGTTCATCCAGACAGGTAAGGAGCGCTGCACGAGTAGAAAAAGATCCTGTTAGTGTCAAGGAGTTCCCAACTTCTCACCTGAATCCGTTCTTTACCGGTGTCCTTGGATGCTGCCTTCTTTCGGATGGATCTGGTTTTGAAGAAGGCGGCCCGTGTCTCTGCCGAATCCAGAATGCGTTCAGTTTTCCAGGAGGCCGAATCCAGGAATCCAGGAGGCAAGGCAAGTTCGCTAGAACTAGAATCCAGGAGGAAGAAGAAGGGGGGGGTTCGAGGAAGGGAAAGCGGAGTGGAAAGGAGAAGAACCGCGAGCTACAGAGCACACGTCTGGTCGCTACTTCGCAATAGCATTGAGACGCGCGGAGCCGCGGAAGGCGTGGTCTAGAAATAGGGAAAGGTGTCAAGCTGGTAATATCCACATCCAACGCAGGAGCTGCTGAGTCCCACGATCCCACTAAGATGTCTAGCTCACAACTAAACTGAACAGCTGAGTACGAGACACCCCTTGGGGGAAGGGGGAAAAGTGGATAAAATAACAAATCAGACACTGGATCTTCTATCTTCATACGGTCTCTGCATGAATGAAAATTGTTAAGCATTAAATAATATTACAAAACTAAACAACTATTATTTTATGAATATCAACAATCCTACCTGAATACCCTCTGCAAAAAGCCCAGAGGATGATAATTATTTCTATATATTTTTTTAGTTTTGAAATATCTCCAACTCTTTTACCCTAAAAGCAAACTTTGGTGGTCATGTTTCATAACTGTGCTGCTGAAAACCAATGAACTGAATGTCATTACAAGTGACTAAACTGATGGAGGTTCCTTGTGGAAATAAATGAACTTGAAGAAAAGAAAATGTGTTTCCAAACAATGTCAATAAAACTGTGAACACAAACTCCAGAATGTCTCAAGAAGATGAGTCTTTTGAATGAAGCACACTTGAAAAAATAGTTGAAAACACAGAAATAATCTTTTGTTTTCCTTAAAATGATACTATTTCCTTAATCAGTTCATTCCATTTCATTTACCTCTCTTTATGGAAATAGTTCAACAACCAAAGGAAATACCATTTAATGTTGAGTGCAGTTTTAAAGTAAAGTTATTCCTCAAAAACGTCTTTGCATGTAATGAGATGCATTTGGAAGATTCCTCATATAATATGGTAAACAAGTCTTATATATTTTCCTCTTTGTTAAAAATACCTTGGCTCAAAAATAAATATCCTTCTTTGTGCTGCTTTTAAAAAAAAACAAGGTTGCCTGTGCAGTCATTAACTTTAATAGCCTTTAAATATCATGTTTTCATGACTTAATCTCTGATGAATGAGTTTGCCATGTAAAAACACTGGCTTCACAACACGACGTCTTTTAATCCTTGCACTTCAGAGGAGAAAATAACAGAAGATAAGGCTAACTTTGGCAGTTCATTTAGATTAATTACATAAAAAGTACTTTGCTTATTTTTTGCTTTAGAAGACCTCTCAGCGTTTTCTTCCACAGGGAAAATTAATTTCTTTAGAGTAGATGTAACTTGAATGAGTTGTTTCTTTTTCTTTTAGTGTTGAAGATATTTTCTTAAGAGTTTTCCAAGGCCCAAAAAATAGGAGATAAACAGAAACATGACCAGCTCAGGAAACTAAACTAATGAAAGGCAGTTTAGAATGTTGGGAGTCACACCATTGTCAACCTGCCACCCAATCAGAACTCCAGCCTCTGCCCTCCATCTTGGCTTGGGGTATCTGCAGTACTCTGAATATGGAAGTTAAGGCCCAACCATTTTAACAGTGAAAGGACTATATTTAGTTTTTAAACCTAACAATGAAATAAACAAAGGACATAAGGATAATAATTCTTTAATTACCACCTATTTACTATGGAACCTGACAGCACCCCCTCTCAAAGCCCTCCCTCCCAGACCAGGCTTGAAAGGATACTTCCTATGAAATTTGGCGACACAAATTGGAGCATGGACATCACTAGCAAATTCCCAAGAGCGTTCCTCAGGCCCAAAACCTTTCCAGTCTATTAAATACTGAAGTTTTCCACAACTTCTTCTAGAGTCCAAAATTGCTCTGACCTCAAATTCTTCAGATTGATTCTCCACTAAAACTGGATTAGGAGGAACTCCTAATCTAGTTCCATCAACAAATGGTTTTAACTGACTAATGTGAAATGTTGGATGTACTTTTAAATTTTCGGGAAGTTTCAATCTAACTGCAACTGGATTTATCACAGTCTCAATCTCAAAAGGACCTATAAATCTTAGACTAAATTTAGTTCGACCCTTGATTTTCAAATTCTTGGTAGACAACCAGACTTTATTCCCAACACAAAATTCTGGCCCAGGCTTGCGTTTAACATCAGCAAATCTCTTATAACTAGCCTTACTCAATTGAAGTGCCTTGACTGCTCGTACCAAATTTTCCTTCATAGTCTGTAATCTAATCTCAACTGCTGGATGTCAGGTTTCCTTCTCTTATTCAAGTTTCCTTTGGTTTCCTTCTCTTATTCAAGTTTCCTTTTTATTATTTATCCTTTTCAGATTAGCTTTGTGTGGGTGGGAAGTTTTCCATTATAGTTGGTTAGGCCTTAACTTGTTGATTCAGAATCCTGGTTCTGACCCAAGGCAAGATGGAGCCTCACAGTGACAGCTCTGATTGGCTAGAAGACAATGATGAACAACAATGAACATTCTAAACTGTCACTCTGTGCCTTTCATCATCAAAACCCCATCTGAGAGGACGTGTTCAGTGGCTGCTCCTGCTTTAGTATTAGGCCTGGTGGATTTTATCCTTCAGATCTCAGCAGTTGAGCGGCTACTTTCTTGGGGGTTTCAGGAGAAGTCTTCAGCTGGCAGGAATTCGTTTTTGAAGATAGGAAAAGCAGGAAATCTTTGTGAATTCGCTCAGGAGATAAGTGACTTTATTTTTACTGTAAATCTGTTCATCTTAATAACATTCTCCTTGAAAATTCATTAAAAGTAGTGTTTATACTAAAACTATTGAACTACCGGAGTGCGCTTGTGTTTCCAGTGCGGTGTTCCTTAGCGCGAGATTTTGACTGTCGCGTGCGAATTCAAGTGAGCGCGTGCTTTCTAGCGTGTGTATTCCGAGCGCGAGTACAGGTTGGTCTCGTGCAATTTTAAACGCGCGTGTGTTTTATTGCGCGGGTGATCCTTTGCGCGAAAAGCTATACGCTGTGTGTGAACTAAAGAGCGCGTGCGATTTTATAGCGCAGGTGATCCTTAGCGCGAGAAACTATACGCTGCGTGAGAACTACAAAGCGCGTGTGAAATACAAAGCGCGTGTGAAATACAAAGCGCGTGTGATTTTTAGCCCGGGTGTACAAAGCGCGTGTGAAATTCAAAGCGCGTGTGATTTTTAGCGCGGGTGTATAAAGCGCGAGAATCTGTTTGTCGCGTGCCATGTGAGTGCGCGTGTGTTTTTTTCATCGTGAGTGATTTTGCGCGTGAGAATCACTTCGTCGCGTTTGAACTCAATAGCGCGGGTGTTTTTATTTCGCGTGTCTCGCAGGAGAACATTATTGCGCGTGTGGACTATTGCGCGTGTGGATTATTGCGCGTGTGGATTTTTTGCGCGTGTGGATTATTTTGATCGCGCGTCTTCATCCGTTTGCGCGTGTTCTTCAACCAGGAAAATTTCTATGTGAAGTTCATCGATAATTTAAATGGAAATAACCTGCATGTGCATTTAGCACGTGTTTCCTCTTTCTTCAAGGATTCAAAGACTCAAAATAATTATAAATAGTTTGAAAAGTTTTGAAATGACAAGAAAGAACATTTTAAAGACAATCTAATTGAACTACCAGTGCATGTTGGAAAAAAGACAAACAAAGAACTAAGACTTCCAGTTTTGCCTAATGTAAGAAGTTGCTGGGAATTTCAAGTATCGCAAGTAAGAGAGATTTTCAGCTTCTTATCCGCTTCTCTAAGAAATTTCAAGAGAAGAACCAGGTAGGATTCTCCATTATTAGTTAAGGAATAATGTCTTCCCATTCATAAGGTTAAGTAAGTGAATTAAGGAAGTGTATATGTTATTCTTTATCCTCTGCAGGTTCAGCACTGATTAGCCTTGACGCAGTCTGCCTGGTGTTGTTTTGTTGTCCCATTCCCCCTTTCCCTTTGGGGTGTAGTTTACAGAGCTGTATTGAAAACTAGTTCTGGGAAATACATCTCAGGGGGATTGTCGGGGGTTCAGCAGCTTCCGCGGATACAGGACCTCTCAGCCTGACAGAATGAAAGGCCAATAATTTAGTCCGCCCGAGCTGTCATGAACCCCGACGAATCCATGGAGATGTTAGGATCTTTGATTAGGGAGTTACGGGAGGAGTTGAAAATTTCTCGGGAAGAAAATGCCTTACTTAGTCAAAAGGTAGATGACTTAAGTGTTAAAGTTACACAAATTCAACAGAGGGGAGAAAGGAGAGAGGATGAGGTTTCAGGGGGCGCAGGTTCTCCACCTGAGTTAGAAAGAGAAGATCAGTTACCACACATACAACGGGCGCCTTCAGTGGCAGAAGGGGTAAGGAGTATAATTATGCCAGTACCTTTGGCGCCCCCAGAACGTTATCATGGGGATTCCAAGAGATTTAGGGTGTTCTTAACACAATGTGAATTACATTTTATGAGTAGACCAGAATTATTTCCATCGGATGCTTCTAAGATAACATTTATGTTGTCATATCTTTCTGGGGAGGCATCTGCTTGGGCTGGGTTGTTGGTGAGTCAAAAGAGTGCGGTTTTAGAAAATTATACTAGTTTTTTAGAGATATTCCGAAAAATGTTTGATAGAAGACAGTTATCTCTGGAAGTAGATGCTGAACTTTTAGAATTAAAACAAGGTAATAGAGACTTGATTGCTTATATAACACAATTTAAGTCCCTTGTGTTAGAAAGCAAGTGGCCCGAGGTTAAACAGGCCTCGTTGTTTTATCGGGGCCTTAGAGATGAGTTAAAGGATGCTTTGTCTGGAGTAGTTGAACGCCCTCCTACTTGTGAAGGTCTGATTGATTTGGTTATTCAATTGGACTTCCGTTTGAGTGAAAGGAAGGCAGAGAGACGTCATGGTCAGAGTGATGTAAAGTCTATACTTAGAGTAGATAGACCTAAAATAGAGAGTAAACCCAAAGGGAATAATTCATCTCCAAGAATCAGAGGCCCGTTAACAGTGGAGGAAAAGACTTGGAGGAGAGATAATAATCTGTGTTTATACTGTGGAAGAGGTGGGCACTTTTTAGGAAACTGTCCTTACACTCCCAAGAAGACTTCTTCCTCAGCAGTCAAGGTACAACAGATCGCTAATACGGTGCAGACAGCGGTTCCTCATATAACCATAAATGTATCCTTATTTTTTGATTTGGAGTGTAAGGGAAATGGTCCTGTAATGATTGACTCGGGTGCGACTGGGAATTTCATGGATTGGGGTCTGGCCAAATCGTTGGGAATTCCAATTATTCTGAAGGAGGTTGTAGAGCAGGCTAGGGCTGTTGATGGTACATGTTTATCTTCTGGTCCTATTACTCATAGAACTGGTTCTTTAACTTTGGAGTTATCAGGAGGTCACAAAGAGATAATTTCGTTTGAGTTAATTGATGCCCCTTTGTTGAAGATTATCTTGGGCATGCCTTGGCTTACTCTCCATAATCCCCTAATTGATTGGAGTGCTAGGACAATTGACATGCAATCCGATTTTTGTAAAGAGAATTGCTTTTCAGGAAGTCTCTTAGAGGAAGAGGTAAAACAAAGTAATTCCGTGTCTAGTTTTCTGGCTGAGACTGGAATTGGAGGTCATGATGTGGGAGCTGTAGTGGGTCAACTTCCCCAGTGTTACAAAGATTTCTGGGACGTATTTGATGAGAAAGTGGCAGGAGAATTACCACCCCATAGATCCTTTGATTGTAAAATTGAACTGGAGCCAGGAACAATTTTGCCTAGTAGTAGGGTATATGCTCTTACTGAGAAAGAGAATGATTATTTAAAAGAATATTTGTCAGAAAATTTGGCCAAAGGATTTATTCGTCATTCTAAGTCACCTGCGGCCTCTCCTTTATTTTTTGTACCAAAACCGGATGGCTCGCTTAGAACTTGCATAGATTATCGAGCAGTTAACAAAGTCACTATTAAGAACCGGTATCCTCTTCCTCTCATCTCAGAAATACTTAATCAAATACAAGGAGCAAATATTTTCTCAAAATTAGATCTGAGAGGAGCTTACCATCTTGTACGTGTGCAGGAAGGGGACGAATGGAAGACAGCGTTTAAGACCAGATTTGGGCTGTTTGAATATCAAGTTATGCCATTCGGTCTATGTAATGCTCCAGCGGCTTTCCAATTTTTCATTGATGAGGTTTTTAGAGAATACTTGGATATTTCTGTTGTCGTTTATATCGATGATATTTTGATTTTCTCTTCTGACCTAGATCAACATCAGAAACATGTGCGCTTGGTGTTACAAAAGTTGCGAGAAAATCATTGGTTTGCCAAATTGGAAAAAAGTCAATTCCATACCGATTCTGTGGAGTTTTTAGGTTTTATAATTTCACCTAAGGGTTTAGAAATGAATCCTAAAAAAGTGCAAGCCGTTCTTGAATGGCCCCCTCCTACTAAGGTTAAGGAAATACAAAGTTTCTTAGGATTTGCCAATTTTTATAGGAGATTTATAGAAGGTTTTTCTCGGCTGGTTGCTCCTATAACGAGGCTTTTGAAAAAAGGAGTGAAATTTGACTGGGACCTTGAAGCAGAAAAGGCTTTTCAAGAGTTAAAACAAAGATTTACTTCTAGTCCAATTCTAATTCATCCAGATCTTTCTAAACCTTTTTTTGTGGAGGCGGACGCTTCAAATTTAGCGTTGGGGGCGGTTCTTTCTCAAAGGAATGAAACTACTGGTCAAATACATCCAGTTGCATTCTTTTCTAGAAAGTTTTCTGCTGCTGAAGTGAACTACACAATTGCTGATCGGGAACTGTTAGCAATAAAGTCCGCTTTTGAAGAATGGAGACATTTTCTTAAAGGAGCAAGACATACAGTAACGGTCCTTACAGATCATCGAAATTTATTGTTTTTAAAATCTGCAAGAACTTTGTCTCCACGACAACTTCGTTGGTCTTTGTTCTTTGCAGATTATGATTTCATTGTGACTTTTAAACCCGGAAGTCAAAACAAAAAAGCTGATGCGTTATCTCGCCAATTTCCTGGAAGTGAAGACAAAGAGATTATAGAACCAGAACCTATAATTGCTCCAGAACGTTTTTTGTTAGCTGGAGCCATTAAAGAAATTGATTTTTTGAATGAAGTTCGTCAAAATATGTCCTTGCAGAAGATGGAGGAGTGGGTGAGACTGGATCCAGCTAGAAAGTTGAAAGACAATCTTACTTTTTTTGATAACAAGCTTTATGTACCTACTGATGAGTTGAGAGAAAAGGTTTTGAGAAATTGTCATGAATCCATTTTAGCAGGACATCCTGGGTTCAGAAAAACTCTGGAATTGGTTCGAAGGAATTTTTGGTGGGAAAAAATTCGCCAAGACACCTTGAATTTTGTTAAAACTTGTGTAGTCTGTGCACAAGCGAAAAGTCAAGTTGGGAAGCCGCATGGTTTATTGGAGCCGTTACCTGTTCCTCCTCGTCCTTGGCACACAATTTCTATGGATTTCATAGTTGATCTCCCTCAAGATAAGGGTTGTACTACCATTCTTGTTGTGGTCGATCTTCTTACTAAAGAAGCACATTTTTTACCAATAGAGGGAGAGGTTACCGCGGAAAAACTGGCTCATAGTTTTTTGCAAGGTGTAGTTAGACTACATGGACTCCCAAGTCAAGTTATCTCTGACAGGGGATCTCAATTTATTTCAAAATTCTGGAGGGCCTTCTGTAAGAAACTTGGAGTGGAAGTTAGTTTGACTTCTGGGTATCATCCGGAAAGTAATGGACAAGTGGAGAGAGTAAATCAAGAATTGGAGAAGTTTTTAAGGTGTTATTTACAAGCTAGAGAGGAATGGGTGGATTTGGTGTGGTTGGCAGAATTCTCTTACAACAATTGTGGAAAAGATGCTACTTCTATGTCCCCTTTCTTGTTGGGTCGTGGTTTTCTGAGTTTTGAGGTGTTGGAGGAAGATTCAGGGAATCCTAGAGTGGAAGATCGTTTGTTGATAATGAAAAATAACTTGGATAGAGCAAAAAAGGTTCTGGGAGAAAATAAGTTGAAATATAAGAGATATGCCGATTTGAGAAGAAAAACTGGACCTGAATATAAGGTGGGAGACTTAGTTTGGCTTTCTACCCGATACCTGAAAATTAAGGGGAAGAATAAGTTCAGTCCAAGATTTGTGGGCCCTTTTGAGGTAGAGAAAATCATCAACCCTGTGGCAGTACGATTGAAATTACCCAAGCAGTTGAAGGTACATCCTACTTTTCATGTTAGTCTTTTAAAACCAGTTTGTTCAGGAACTAGATTCAGAACACCACCTTCCCCTGTGATTTTGGAGGATTCATCTGAGGAATTTGTGGTTACACAATTTTGGATTCTAGGAAAGTGAGGGGAAGGTTGCAGTATTTGATTGATTGGGAGGGATATGGACCGGAGGAACGATCTTGGGAAGATTCAGTTGATGTACATGCCCCCCATTTAGTGGCTAAGTTTCATGCTAAAAACCCACACAAGATAGGCCCAGAGACTGGGCATTAGGAGGGGGGTACTGTCAGGTTTCCTTCTCTTATTCAAGTTTCCTTTGGTTTCCTTCTCTTATTCAAGTTTCCTTTTTATTATTTATCCTTTTCAGATTAGCTTTGTGTGGGTGGGAAGTTTTCCATTATAGTTGGTTAGGCCTTAACTTGTTGATTCAGAATCCTGGTTCTGACCCAAGGCAAGATGGAGCCTCACAGTGACAGCTCTGATTGGCTAGAAGACAATGATGAACAACAATGAACATTCTAAACTGTCACTCTGTGCCTTTCATCATCAAAACCCCATCTGAGAGGACGTGTTCAGTGGCTGCTCCTGCTTTAGTATTAGGCCTGGTGGATTTTATCCTTCAGATCTCAGCAGTTGAGCGGCTACTTTCTTGGGGGTTTCAGGAGAAGTCTTCAGCTGGCAGGAATTCGTTTTTGAAGATAGGAAAAGCAGGAAATCTTTGTGAATTCGCTCAGGAGATAAGTGACTTTATTTTTACTGTAAATCTGTTCATCTTAATAACATTCTCCTTGAAAATTCGTTAAAAGTAGTGTTTCTACTAAAACTATTGAACTACCGGAGTGCGCTTGTGTTTCCAGTGCGGTGTTCCTTAGCGCGAGATTTTGACTGTCGCGTGCGAATTCAAGTGAGCGCGTGCTTTCTAGCGTGTGTATTCCGAGCGCGAGTAGAGGTTGGTCTTGTGCAATTTTAAACGCGCGTGTGTTTTATTGCGCGGGTGATCCTTTGCGCGAAAAGCTATACGCTGTGTGTGAACTAAAGAGCGCGTGCGATTTTATAGCGCGGGTGATCCTTAGCGCGAGAAACTATACGCTGCGTGAGAACTACAAAGCGCGTGTGAAATACAAAGCGCGTGTGAAATACAAAGCGCGTGTGATTTTTAGCGCGGGTGTACAAAGCGCGTGTGAAATTCAAAGCGCGTGTTATTTTTAGCGCGGGTGTACAAAGCGCGAGAATCTGTTCGTCGCGTGCCATGTGAGTGCGCGTGTGTTTTTTCCATCGCGAGTGATTTTGCGCGTGAGAATCACTTCGTCGCGTTTGAACTCAATAGCGCGGGTGTTTTTATTTCGCGTGTCTCGCAGGAGAACATTATTGCGCGTGTGGACTATTGCGCGTGTGGATTATTGCGCGTGTGGATTTTTTGCGCGTGTGGATTATTTTGATCGCGCGTCTTCATCCGTTTGCGCGTGTTCTTCAACCAGGAAGATTTCTATGTGAAGTTCATCGATAATTTAAATGGAAATAACCTGCGTGTGCATTTAGCACGTGTTTCCTCTTTCTTCAAAGATTCAAAGACTCAAGATAATTATAAATAGTTTGAAAAGTTTTGAAATGACAAGAAAGAACATTTTAAAGACAATCTAATTGAACTACCAGTGCATGTTGGAAAAAAGACAAACAAAGAACTAAGACTTCCAGTTTTGCCTAATGTAAGAAGTTGCTGGGAATTTCAAGTATCGCAAGTAAGAGAGATTTTCAGCTTCTTATCCGCTTCTCTAAGAAATTTCAAGAGAAGAACCAGGTAGGATTCTCAATTATTAGTTAAGGATTAATGTCTTCCCATTCATAAGGTTAAGTAAGTGAATTAAGGAAGTGTATATGTTATTCTTTATCCTCTGCAGGTTCAGCACTGATTAGCCTTGACGCAGTCTGCCTGGTGTTGTTTTGTTGTCCCATTCCCCCTTTCCCTTTGGGGTGTAGTTTACAGAGCTGTATTGAAAACTAGTTCTGGGAAATACATCTCAGGGGGATTGTCGGGGGTTCAGCAGCTTCCGCGGATACAGGACCTCTCAGCCTGACACTGGACTACCAATGTCTTTCTCTATATGTTCTCTAAGGAAACGAGGATGGAAACCATGACTACAGAAAAAAGGTGACATAGAAGTAGAATCCTTCATAGAATTATTATATGCAAATTCTGCTATCCAAATTAGATCTACCCAACTGTCTCCTGCTTGCAAGTAACATCTTAAGTACTTTTCCAACTCTTGATTAACACGTTCCACTTGACCATTAGTCTCGGGATGATATCCAGATGTTAATTTAACTTCCACACCAAGACTTCTACAAAAGGCCCTCCAAAATTTTGAAATAAACTGAGAACCTCTATCGGAAATCACCTGACTAGGTAAACCATGCAGCCGAACAATGCCTTGAGAAAAATGCTGTGCCAAACTTTCTGCAGTAACTTCCCCTTTAATTGGAATAAAATGACTTTCTTTAGTAAGTAAATCAACAACAACCAAAATTGTAGAACAACCCTGATCCTTAGGGAGATCAACTATAAAATCCATAGAAATAGTATGCCACGGATGCGGCGGAATTGGAAGAGGTTCTAATAAACCCATTGGTTTACCCACATGTGACTTGGCTCTAATACAAGTCTCACAAGTCTTAACAAAGTTTAAAATGTCACTTCTCATTGTATCTCACCAAAATTCCCTCCTGACCAACTCTAAAGTTTTTCTAAACCCTGGATGACCTGAGAGTTTTGATTCATGACAATCAATCAAAATTTTTTCACGGAGCTTCTCTGAAGGAAGATATAATCTAGTGTCGAAATATGGTAAACCATTTTTAATTTTTCTCACTGGGTCCTGTCTCACCCATTCATCCATTTGTTCAGAAGTCATACAGTCTTGAATTTCTTTAGAAAAACTTCCTTCATCAAAAACTCCCGCCACAATAAAATGTTCAGAGGAAATCACAGGTTGATCAATCTCCTTCAATTGTTCACTACCAGGAAACTGACGAGACAAAGCATCTGCCTTTCCATTTTGACTTCCAGGTTTAAAAGTAATTACAAAATCATAATCTGAAAAGAATAATGACCATCTTAATTGTCTGGGTGTTAAAGTGTTAGCTGATTTTAAAAATAAAAGATTTCGGTGTTCAGTCAAAACTGTCACAGTGTGTCTAGCTCCATTTAAATAATGGCGCCATTCCTCAAAGGCTGCCTTGATCGCTAAAAGCTCACGATCCATGATGGTATAATTGATTTCAGCTGAAGAAAATGTTTTGGAAAAATAAGCAACTGGATGCAATTGTCCAGTGTTTTCATGCCTTTGAGATAAAACCGCTCCCATAGCCAGATTGGAGGCGTCTGCCTCAACAAAAAAAGGCTTAGAAGGATCAGGATGTAAAAGCACAGGTCCTGTAATGAAACGATCTTTCAAAACCTGAAAAGCCTCTTCAGCTTCTTCACTCCAAATGAATTTTACTCCTTTCTTAAGAAGTTTAGTAATAGGAGTAATGATTTGAGAGAATCCTTCGATAAATCTCCTATAAAAATTGGCAAAGCCCAAAAAACTCTGCGCCACCTTAACTTTAGTCGGAGATGGCCAGTCTTTGACAGCCTTAATCTTCTTTAATTCCATCTCCAACCCACCAGGAGTAGTCACAAAACCAAGGAATTCAACTGAAGAAGTATGAAATTGTTTTTTTTCCAATTTTGCAAATAAATGGTTTTCTCTCAATTTTTGTAGGACCAATTTTACATGACTTTGATGTTGTTTCAAATCTTGTGAATAAATCAAAATATCATCGATGTAGACTACAACAAAAATGTCCAGAAACTCACGTAGAACTTCATTAATAAAAAACTGAAATGAAGCTGGGGCATTACATAATCCGAAAGGCATCACTAAATATTCAAATAATACATACTTAGTCTTGAAAGCTGTCTTCCATTTATCTCCCTCTTTTACTCTAACAAGATGATAAGCACCTCTCAAATCCAATTTAGAAAATATTTCAGCTCCTTGTATCTGATCTAACATAACTGAAATTAAAGGAAGTGGATATCTGTTTTTGATGGTTACCTTATTTAGAGCTCTATAATCAATACAAGTCCTCAATGTTCCCTCTTTTTTAGGCACAAAAAATAAAGGAGATGCCACCGGGGACTTGGAATGTCTAATGAAACCCTTTGCTAAATTTTCAGTTAAATACTCCTTAAGGTAATCGTTTTCCTTTTCAGTAAGTGCATAAACCCTGCTACAAGGTAAAGTGGCTCCTGGTTCAAGTTCTATCTTACAATCAAATGGTCTATGAGGAGGAAGACCACCTGCCACTACCTCATCAAAGACATCACTGAATTCTTTGTAGCAATCAGGTAACTCTCCCATAACAGCTCCAATAGTATGAGAGTGAAAAAGAGCTCCAACCTCTCCTAAGAACCTTGCACCCTTAACATCATCAATCTGAGTATCTTCAAGGGATTTACCTTCAAAACAATGTTCCTTACAAAAATTGGAATTTAATTCAATCACCCTTCTGCCCCAATCAATCAAAGGATTATGATGTGTAAGCCAGGGCATGCCTAAAATAATCTTCAATTGTGGAGCATCGATAATCTCAAAAATCAACTCCTCTCCATGGTTCCCTGCCATAATCATTAGTAAGGGAGAAGTTTCATGTGTGATTGGTCCTGAAGTTAATTCTGATCCATCCACTGAACTAACCTGCTCAGATAAAACCTTCTTCACTAAGGGAATACCTAAACTCTTTGCTACTCCCCAATCCATAAAATTCCCAGTTGCTCCTGAATCAATAATCACAGGACCACTACCCACCAATTTCTTTTAAAAAATCAAGGATACATTAATTGTTATGTGAGGAACTGCCGCCTGAAGAGTATTGGCTACTTGATGATTCTTGCCGTCAGGATTTTGTACTTTCTTTGGAGTGTAAGGGCAGTTCCCAAGAAAATGTCTACTCCTTCCGCAATAAAGACAGAGATTATTATTTCTTCGCCTATCTCTTTCCTCCTTAGAAAGAGGTCCTCTAATTCTTCCTGAACTTTCTGAATTTTTTGACCTAAAATCTCTATTTACAAACTCCAGCCTAGGTCAATCAAATCTAGGATTAGATTTATTCTCTTGTTTATTGTCTCCCCTCCTACGCGCCAATCTTCTTTCATAGAGGCGAAAATCTAACTGTACAACTAAATCCATCAAGGCGTCACAAGAAGTTGGTCTATTTACCACCCCAGACAAGGCGTCTTTCAATTCATCCCTTAAACCTCTGTAAAAAAGGGATGTTCTCTTCTCTTCTGGCCAGTTACTTTCAACAACTAATATAACTTACTAACCCTCGATTCCCCTGTTTTAACTCAAGCAGTTCACCATCAACTTGTAAGGATTCCTGACGTTTATCAAATAACTCACTGAACTCCTCCTTAAATAATTTAAAATCATACAAAGCTAAATCTTTTTGTTTAACCAACACTCCTGCCCAACTAGCAGCCTCCCCTGAAAGATAAGATATCATAAATGTTATCTTTGACATATCAGAAGAAAACACTTGCGGCCTACTTAAAAAATGTAATTCACATTGAGTGAAAAATGTTTGACATCTTTTAGCCTCACCAGAAAAACGTTCAGGTGGTGCCAGAGGCACCGATAAAATTAAAGACTTTTAATCCTCCAATTGCTTCTAACCCAGAATCTCCTATCTGTCTAGAACCTTCCCTTTCCAGAACTGGAGGTTCCAAAATCTGTTCTTCTCTCCTACCTACCAACCTTTCTTCTGACATTTCCTGAATATGTGTTACCTTAATATTTAACTCCTCAATCTTTTTATTTAAAAGGACATTCTCATTTATAGAAACCCTTAATTCTTCCCTCAACTCCTTAATCATATCCCCCAAGGCTTCCATAATTATTCTGGGAAGTGGTCTCAGCAGCTCAGGCGAAGTTAACTACTTGGGCCTTTCATTCTGTCAGGCTGGTAATATCCACATCCAACGTAGGAGCTGCTGAGTCCCACGATCCCACTAAGATGTCTAGCTCACAACCAAACTGAACAGCTGAGTACTAGACACCCCTGGGGGGAAGGGGGAAAAGTGGATAAAATAACAAATCAGACACTGGATCTTCTATCTTCATCCGGTCTCTGCATGAATGAAAATTGTTAAGCATTAAATAATATTACAAAACTAAACAACTATTATTTTATGAATATCAACAATCCTACCTGAATACCCTCTGCAAAAAGCCCAGAGGATGATAATTATTTCTATATATTTTTTTAGTTTTGAAATATCTCCAACTCTTTTACCCTAAAAGCAAACTTTGGTGGTCATGTTTCATAACTGTGCTGCTGAAAACCAATGAACTGAATGTCATTACAAGTGACTAAACTGATGGAGGTTCCTTGTGGAAATAAATGAACTTGAAGAAAAGAAAATGTGTTTCCAAACAATGTCAATAAAACTGTGAACACAAACTCCAGAATGTCTCAAGAAGATGAGTCTTTTGAATGAAGCACACTTAAAAAAATAGTTGAAAACACAGAAATAATCTTTTGTTTTCCTTAAAATGATACTATTTCCTTAATCAGTTCATTCCATTTCATTTACCTCTCTTTATGGAAATAGTTCAGCAACCAAAGGAAATACCATTTAATGTTGAGTGCAGTTTTAAAGTAAAGTTATTCCTCAAAAACGTCTTTGCATGTAATGAGATGCATTTGGAAGATTCCTCATATAATATGGTAAACAAGTCTTATATATTTTCCTCTTTGTTAAAAATACCTTGGCTCAAAAATAAATATCCTTCTTTGTGCTGCTTTTAAAAAAAAAAACAAGGTTGCCTGTGCAGTCATTAACTTTAATAGCCTTTAAATATCATGTTTTCATGACTTAATCTCTGATGAATGAGTTTGCCATGTAAAAACACTGGCTTCACAACACGACGTCTTTTAATCCTTGCACTTCAGAGGAGAAAATAACAGAAGATAAGGCTAACTTTGGCAGTTCATTTAGATTAATTACATAAAAAGTACTTAGCTTATTTTTTGCTTTAGAAGACCTCTCAGCGTTTTCTTCCACAGGGAAAATTAATTTCTTTAGAGTAGATGTAACTTGAATGAGTTGTTTCTTTTTCTTTTAGTGTTGAAGATATTTTCTTAAGAGTTTTCCAAGGCCCAAAACATAGGAGATAAACAGAAACATGACCAGCTCAGGAAACTAAACTAATGAAAGGCAGTTTAGAATGTTGGGAGTCACACCATTGTCAACCTGCCACCCAATCAGAACTCCAGCCTCTGCCCTCCATCTTGGCTTGGGGTATCTGCAGTACTCTGAATATGGAAGTTAAGGCCCAACCATTTTAACAGTGAAAGGACTATATTTAGTTTTTAAACCTAACAATGAAATAAACAAAGAACATAAGGATAATAATTCTTTAATTACCACCTATTTACTATGGAACCTGACAAAAGGTTACCTCCAACGCATGGAGCGAGAAGGGAATGCGTTGGACGGCCATATTGGAGGTATTAATGTGTATAAGTCCGTTGTGACAGGGACCATAAGGCCCAAAAGGGGCGCACCCTGCGATTCATGACAGTTGGGTTGATTATTAAAAAAAAGTATTTCTTTTGTCACTCCACATGAAAGAACATGTCGTAGGGCTGGCTCCACCCTGATCATATTTCTAAACTCCATTCCGAAAGACCAGAAACTCCATCCCCACGTATCTGTGCCCTGGGATTGAGGCCTTGACAAGCATGAGTCTAGGTATATCCTTTGCAATGATTTGGTCCTGGAGTACCCTCCCAAATACCCAGGAATCCACTCCAATGAGATAACGGATGGTTACCTCAACATGGTACCCATCACAGCCATGGCAAAGTTTCCTTAGCCTGAAAGATTTTAGCAATACGTATTGTCAAGGCTGCTGTCATGTTGATTCCTGGGAACAAGCGAAGCCCTGTGGGTACAAAGGAACATTTCTGACTGTGATGTCTTGTCTTCAAAAATTGACATTCATTTTCAATCCATCACATTTTGAACATTTGCTAGGCCACATTTGGTATCCAATATTTGAACGCAGTAGGTAGATAAAGAAACAAAGCAAAGTTGCACTTACTGGGATCCACCATATAAATCCTGAGATGGTGGCAAGTTACAACATCAAGTGACAGGCAAGACGGCAACGCTAAGGAACCAAAGAGTTTCTTTTAGTGTGCCTTCAAACTGAGGACATCTCGTTAAGCCTTCCTTATAAACTATATTGTCACAAAGCATGTTACAATTTTTTTCCAATTCTGCCCAAGGTCCATGGACCTAGTCCTTATTTATGCACAGAATGTAATGCCTTGAGAGGCACAGCCCAAAGAGCAACCCAAGCAAAAACTAGGAACAGCCAAGGCAAAGTGTCTATACCCTGAGGTACTGCATTAATCCATAAGGTTAGAGATGGTACCACATTCTTCCGGCAGTAAGGGAATCCCTGTGGGAAAAAAGGAAATTATCAAAGGTTGTTGGGTCGCCATCAGAAAATTGATAGTTATTTTCTAGCCCCACATATTTTAGAATCTTTTCGAGGCCACTTTGTAGCTAGAGAAACACAGAAAAGACTTACTTACAGGGAAACAACCTGGAGTTCTCTGGAAGGTGGCAGGCCACAGGCTCAATTTTACAGGCAGAACAGCAGCCCTAAGGAACAAAAGATTTCCTTTAAGGTTGAACTTCAAATTGTTGACATTTGTTTTAGACTTCCGCATGAAGTATCTTCTAACAGGCTAAGATGTACCAGGATCTTCCTTAATCAGTGCTGCCCTGAGTATCCAGGACCTTACATTTTTACACCTATACATGCAATTGGGGCCTTGGAGCATGAACCAAGGAGGTATCTAAGAAAAGTTTCAGAACACACTTCTCTCTGAGTACCAGGTCTTTGCTACCTATCGTTTGAGACTGATAGCTACGGCTAAATATTCCACTGACATAAGGCATACCTTGACTGACCGAAGATGTGTCTTTGGTTCAGTGTGTTATGAAGGTGCATCCAGACAGGTAAGGAGTGCTACACGAGTAAAAAAAGATCCTGTTAGGTTGGTCATTAAACAAAAGTATTTCTTTTGTCACTCCACATGAAAGCACATGTCGTAGGGCTGGCTCCAACCTGATCATATTTCTCAACTCTATTCCGAAAGACCAGAAGCTGCATCCCCACGTATCTGTGCCCTGGGATTGAGGCCTTGACAAGTATGAGTCCAGGTATATCCTTTGCAATGATTTGGACAGGGAGAACCCTCCCAGACACCCATGAATCCACTACAATGAGATAACGGATGGTTTCCTCAACATGGTACCCATCACACCCATGGCAAAGTTTCCTTACCCTGAAAGATTTTAGCAATACGTATTGTCAAGGCTGCTGTCATGTTGATTCCTGAGAACAAGCGGAGCCCTGTGGGTACAAAGGAAGTTTTCTGACTGTGGTGTCTTGTCTTCAAAAATTGATATTCATTTTCAATCCCTCACATTTTGAACATTTGCTAGGCCACATTTGGTATCCAATATTTGAACGCAGCAGGTAGCTAAAGCAACAAAGCAAAGATGTACTTACTGGGATCCACTGTATAAATCCTGAGATGGTGGCAAGCTGCAACATCAAGTGACAGGCAAGACGGCAACGCTAAGGAACCAAAGATTTTCTTTTAGGTGTGCCTTCAAACTGAGGACATCTCGTTAAGCCTTCCTTATCAACTATATTGTCACAAAGCAAGTTGCAATATTTCTCCAATTCTGCCCAAGGTCCATGGACATAGTCCTTATTTATGCACAGAATGTAATGTCTTGAGAGACACAGCCCAAAGAGCCTCCCAAGCATATATTTAAAAAACTAGGAATAGCAAAGGCAAAGTGTCCATACCCTGAGGTACTGCCATAATCCTTAAGGTTAGGGATGGTTCCACATTCTTCCGGGAGTAAGGGAAGGCCTGCGGGAACAAAGTAAATTATCAAAGGGTGTTGGGCCATCATTAGAAAATTGAGTCATTTTCTAGCCATACATATTTTAGATTCTTTTCAAGGCCACGTTTGGTGATCAATATGTAGCTAGAGAAACACAGCAAATACTTACTTAAAGGGAAACACACTGGAGTTCCCCCGGAAGGTGGTAGGCCATAGGCTCAATTGGCAGGCAGAACAGCAGCCCTGAGGAACAAAAGAGTTCCTCTAAGGTTGAACTTCAACTTGTTGACATTTGTTTTAGCCTTCCTCATGAAGTATCTTCTAACAGGCTAAGATGTACCAAGATCTTACTTCATCAGTGCTGCCCTGAGTATCCAGGACCTTACATTTGTACACCTATACATGAAATTGGGGCCTTAGAGCATGACCCAAAGAAGTATCTGAGAAAAGTTTCAGAACACACTTCTCTCTGAGTACCAGGTCTTTGCTACCCATCATTTGAGACTGATAGCTACGGCTAAATATTCCACTGACATAAGGCAATGTTTAAATACCTTGACTGACCGAAGATGTGTCTTTGGTTCGGTGTGTTATGAAGGTGCATCCAGACAGGTAAGGAGCGCTGCACGAGTAAAAAAAGATCCTGTTAGGTTGGTCATTAAAAAAAAGTATTTCTTTTGTCACTCCCCATGAAAGAACATGTCGTAGGGCTGGCTCCAACATGATCATATTTCTCAACTCTATTCCGAAAGACCAGAAGCTCCATCCCCACGTATCTGTGCCCCGGGATTAAGGACTTGACAAGCATGAGTCCAGGTAAATCCTTTGCAATGATTTGGTCAGGAAGAACCCTCCCAGATACCCAGGAATCCACTACAATGGGATAACGGATGGTTTCCTCAACATGTTACCCATCACACCCATGGCAAAGTTTCCTTAACCTGAAAGATTTTAGCAATACGTATTGTCAAGGCTGCTGTCATGTTGATTCCTGGGAACAAGCAGAGACCTGTGGGTACAAAGGAACTTTTCTGACTGTGGTGTCTTGTCTTCAAAAATTGATATTCATTTTCAATCCCTCACATTTTGAACATTTGCTAGGCCACATTTGGTATCCAATATTTGAACGCAGCAGGTAGCTAAAGCAACAAAGCAATGTTGTACTTTCTGGGATCCACCATATAAATCCTGAGATGGTGGCAAGCTGCAACATCAAGTGACAGGCAAGACGGCAACGCTAAGGAACCAAAGAGTTTCTTTTAGGTGTGCCTTCAAACTGAGGACATCTCGTTAAGCCTTCCTTATCAACTATATTGTCACAGAGCATGTTACAATCTTTCTCCAATTCTGCCCAAGGTCCATGGATCTAGTCGTTATTTATGCACAGAATGTAATGCCTTGAGAGGCACAGCCCAAGTAGCAACCCAAGCATATGTTTAAAAAACTAGGAACAGCCAAGGCAAAGTGTCCATACCCTGAGGTACTGCCATAATCCATAAGGTTAGGGATGGTACCACATTCTTCCGGCAGGAAGGGGAGCCCTATGGGAACAATGGAAATTATCAAAAGGTGTTGGGTCGGCATTAGAAAATTGATAGTTATTTTCTAGCCCCACATATTTTAGAATCTTTTCAAGGCCACTTTTGGTGATCAATATATAGCTAGAGAAATACAGCAAAGACTTACTTACAGGGAAACACCCTGGAGTTCCCTGGAAGGTGACAGGCCACAGGCTCAATTGGCAGGCAGAACAGCAGCCCTAAGGAACAAAAGAGTTCCTGTAAGGTTGAACTTCAAATTGTTGACATTTGTTTTAGCCTTCCTCATGAAGTATCTTCTAACAGGCTAAGATGTACCAAGATCTTCCTTCATCAGTGCTGCCCTGAGTATCCAGGACCTTACATTTGTACACCTATGCATGAAATTGGGGCCTTGGAGCATGAACCAAGGAGGTATCTAAGAAAAGTTTCAGAACACACTTCTCTCTGAGTACCAGGTCTTTGCTACCCATCATTTCAGACTGATAGTTACGCCTAAATATTCCACTGACATAAGGCAATGTTTACATACCTTGACTGACGGAAGATGTGTCTTTGGTTCGGTGTGTTATGACGGTGCACCCAGACAGGTAAGGAGCGCTACACGAGTAAAAAAGATCCTGTTAGGTTGGTCATTAAAAAAAAGTATTTCTTTTGTCACTCCCCATGAAAGAACATGTCGTAGGGCTGGCTCCAACCTGATCATATTTCTCAACTCTATTCCGAAAGACCAGAAGCTCCATCCCCACGTATCTGTGCCCTGGGATTGAGGCCTTGACAAGCATGAGTCTAGGTATATCCTTTGCAATGATATGGTCAGGGAGAACCCTCCCAGACACCCAGGAATCCACTACAATGAGATAACGGATGGCTTCCTCAACATGGTACCCATCACACCCATGGCAAAGTTTCCTACCCTGAAAGATTTTAGCAATACAGATTGTCAAGGCTGCTGTCATGTTGATTCCTGGGAACAAGCGAAGCCCTGTGGGTACAAAGGAACATTTCTGACTGTGGTGTCTTGTCTTCAAAAATTGACATTCATTTTCAATCCCTCACATTTTGAACATTTGCTAGGCCACATTTGGTATCCAATATTTGAACGCAGCAGGTAGATAAAGAAACAAAGCAAAGTTGTACTTACTGGGATCCACCATATAAATCCTGAAATGGTGCCAAGTTACAACATCAAGTGACAGGCAAGACGGCAACGCTAAGGAACCAAAGAGTTTCTTTTAGTGTGCCTTCAAACTGAGGACATCTCGTTAAGCCTTCCTTATAAACTATATTGTCACAAAGCATGTTACAATCTTTCTCCAATTTTGTCCAAGGTCCATGGACCTAGTCCTTATTTATGCACATAATGTAATGCCTTGAGAGGCACAGCCCAAAGAGCAACTCAAGCATATGTTTAAAAAACTAGGAACAGCCAAGGCAAAGTGTCCATACCCTGAGGTACTGCCATAATCCATAAGGTTAGGGATGGTTCCACATTCTTCCGGGAATAAGGGAATGCCTGCGGGAACAAAGTAAATTAACAAAGGGTGTTGGGTCATCATCAGAAAATTGATAGTCATTTTCTAGCCCAACATGTTTTAGAATCTTTTCAAGGCCACTTTTGGTGATCAATAGGTAGTTAGAGAAACACAGCAAAGAATTACTTACAGGGAAACACCCTGGAGTTCCCCGGAAGGTAGCAGGCCATAGGCTCAATTGGCAGGCAGAACAGCAGCCCTAAGGAACAAAAGAGTTCCTCTAAGGTTGAACTTCAAATTGTTGGCATTTGTTTTAGCCTTCCTCATGAAGTATCTTCTAACAGGCTAAGGTGTACCAAGATCTTCCTTCATCAGTGCTGCCCTGAGTATCCAGGACCTTACATTTGTACACCTATGCATGAAATTGTGGCATTAGAGCATGACCCAAGGAGGTATCTAAGAAAGGTTTTAGACCACACTTCTCTCTGAGTACCAGGTCTTTGCTACCCATCATTTGAGACTGATAGCTACGGCTAAATATTCCACTGACATAAGGTAATGTTTACATACCTTGACTGACCGAAGATGTGTCTTTGGTTCTGTGTGTTATGAAGGTTCATCCAGACAGGTAAGGAGTGCTGCACGAGTAAAAAAAGATCCTGTTAGGTTAGTCATTAAAAAAAAGTATTTCTTTTGTCACTCCCCATGAAAGAACATGTCATCGGGCTGACTCCAACCTGATCATATTTTTCAACTCTACTCCGAAAGACCAGAAGCTCGATCCCCACTTATCTGTGCCCTGGGATTGAGGCCTTGACAAGCATGAGTCTAGGTATATCCTTTGCAATGATTTGGTCAGGGAGTACCCTCCCAAATACCCAGGAATCCACTCCAATGAGATAACGGATGGTTTCCTCAACATAGTACCCATCACACCCATAGCAAAGTTTCCTTACCCTGAAAGATTTTAGCAATACGTATTGTCAAGGCTGCTGTCATGTTGATTCCTGGGAACAAGCGAAGCCCTGTGGGTACAAAGGAACATTTCTGACTGTGTTTTGTCCTCAAAAATTGATATTCATTTTCAATCCCTCACATTTTGAACATTTGCTAGGCCACATTTGGTATCCAATATTGGAAAGCAGCAGGTAGCTAAAGCAACAAAGCAAAGTTGTACTTACTGGGATCCACCATATAAATCCTGACATGGTGGCAAGCTGCAACATCAAGAGACATGCAAAACGGCAACGCTAAGGAACCTAAAAAGAGTGTCTTTTAGTGTGCCTTCAAACTGAGTACATCTCTTTAAGTCTTCCTTATAAACTATATTGTCACAAAGCATGTTACAATATTTATCCAATTCTGCCCAAGGTCCATGGATCTAGTCCTTATTTATGCACAGAATGTAATGCATTCAGAGGCACAGAAAAAGAGCAACCCAAGCATATGTTTAAAAAACTAGGAACAGCCAAGGCAAAGTGTCCATACCGTGATGTACTGCCATAATCCATAAGGTTAGGGATGGTACCACATTCTTCCGACAGTAAGGGAAGCCTTGTGGGAAAAAAGGAAATTATCAAAGGGTGTTGGGTCGCCATCAGAAAATTGATAGTTATTTTGTAGCCCCACATATTTTAGAATCTTTTCAAGGCCACTTTTGGTGATCAATATGTAGTTAGAGAAACACAGCAAAGACTTACTTACAGGGAAACACCCTGGAGTTCCCCGGAAGGTGGCATGCCGTAGGCTCAATTGGCAGGCAGAACAGCAGCCCTAAGGAACAAAAGATTTCCTTTAAGGTTGAGCTTCAAATTGTTCACATTTGTTTTAGCCTTCCTCATGAAGTATCTTCTAACAGGCTAAGATGTACCAATATCTTCCTTCATCAGTGCTGCCCTGAGTTTCCAGGACGTTACATTTGTACACCTATGCATGAAATTGGTGCCTTGGAGCATGAACCAAGGAGGTATCTGAGAAAAGTTTCAGAACACACTTCTCTCTGAGTACGAGGTCTTTGCTACCTATCATTTGAGACTGATAGCTACGGCTAAATATTCCACTGACATAAGGCAATGTTTACATTCCTTGACTGACCGAAGATGTGTCTTTGGTTCGGTGTGTTATGAAGGTGCATCCAGACAGGTAAGGAGCGCTACACGAGTAAAAAAAGATCCTGTTAGATTGGTCGTTAAAAAAAAGTATTTCTTTTGTCACTCCCCATGAAAGAACATGTCGTAGGGCTGGCTCCAACCTGATCATATTTCTCAACTCTATTCCAAAAGTGTAACGCTCACCTGGTTCCCCTAGAGGCGCCGGTCTTGACTGGGCGTAAACCGTATCTTCAAAGGTGATGTGTAACCCACGGCTGGCTCTTTGGGCTGGACCTCTGTGCACTGTATGTCTGGCTCGAAGGGTAAGATGTCTGCAGATAGAAAATGTGGGATTAATGAACTGGGTTATTGAATGTCTCTCTCTTCTTCCCTTTCTCTTCTCCTGTAGAACTCCAAAGGTTAACGCTCTCACCTTAGGTAAGTGAACGCCGTGCTCTCCATCTGCCTCGAGGCAGGGTGCTGTAACCAGTTTCTTCACTGGATAAGGGGAGCAGGCCTCTTGACTTCAGAGGACTGCTGTCCGTCGTTTACTGCACGAACGGTAAGTTTCGAGTAATTCTAATGTCTTTAAAGTCTTTAGTAATGATGTCTCTTGTTTTGCAGGGTTCCGGCGATGGCGGATGGCGGGCTGAAGTGAGTTGAAGATGGAGCCTGTGTGATGAATAGAAGCGCCTGGAAGCACGTAAGTAAGCGCTTGTTGCCTGCTTCACGATGCGCTCTAACTGTCTTTTTATTTTGCAGGTACAAGTTCGGGGCGGCTGCAGGGTGCCGGAATGCCCACTGGGTTAGATGTGGAAAGGAGTAATGGCACGTGAGTATTAAAGTTCCCCAATGTCTTTAAACGCACCTTGTTTTGTCTTTCAGATGCGGGATGCAGCGCCGAAGGCCTCCGGAGCGTGCGAAGAGTTGGTAAGCTTTTGTCTTTCAGATGCCGGAATGCAGTGTGAAGACCTCCGGAGCGCACGAAGAGTAGGTAAGCCTTTGTCTTTCAGATGCCGGAATGCAGCGCGAGGCGTTGGTGACAGCCGATGGACCAGGTAAGTGAAGAGCTGTCACTGAAGACCGTAATGCTAACCTGTTCTTTCTTGTCTTTATAGGTGTTGCTGAAGACTGGATTCAGGATGGTAAGCCTTTTTCCTTAGGCCCAGGATCAGATGCAGAAGACACGATGAGCGTTCTGCTGCTGAGGATGCAGAATAACGCAAAGCAAGATTCATCCATCGGGTGTGGTTTAAATAGCCTCCTGTAGTGCTTAGGTGTCTCCTTCCACAGCCACGCCTAGGTAAGAAAAGAGTTCCTGCTTTCCAGAAGAGTTCCAGTGTTCTGAATCTAGGGAGTGGCTCCTACCCCACCCAACAGGAAAAGTAGTTCCAAACAGAGGAGGATCAGAGACTCAACTGGCAGGCAAGTAAGCAGCATGGTCTGCTGCAGGTAAGTCCTCCCAAGCATTATGAGCCCGGCGCTTCCAGCGCTGGGACTGGGCATATTTATGAGCCTGGTGCCACTGGCGCCAGGACTGGGTCCAAAAGGTCCCAATTGGGACTGGTTGGCACTCGGAACCTGGGTTATGGATCTGCTTCCAAGGGAGTTGGGAAAACCCCGACCTTTTGGAAGCAGAGATCATGACAGAAAGACCAGAAGCTCCATCCCCACGTATATGTGCCCTGGGATTGAGGCCTTGACAAGCATGAGTCTAGGTATATCCTTTGCAATGATTTGGTCAGGGAGTACCCTCCCAAATACCCAGGAAACCACTCCAATGAGATAACGGATGGTTTCCCCAACATAGTACCCATCACACCCATGGCAAAGTTTCCTTACCCTGAAAGATTTTAGCAATACGTATTCTCAAGGCTGCTGTCATGTTGATTCCTGGGAACAAGCGAAGCCCTGTGGGTACAAAGGAACATTTCTGACTCTGGTGTCTTGTCTTCAAAAATTGACATTCATTTTCAATCCCTCACTTTTTGAACATTTGCGAGGCCACATTTGGTATCCAATATTTGTAAGCAGCAGGAAGCTAAAGCAACAAAGCAAAGTTGTACTTACTGGGATCCACCATATAAATCCTGAGATGGTGGCAAGCTGCAATATCAAGAGACAGGCGAGACGGCAACGCTAAGGAACCAAAGAGTTTCTTTTAGGTGTGCCTTCAAACTGAGGACATCTCGTTAAGCCTTCCTTATCAACTATATTGTCACAAAGCAAGTTGCAAGCTTTCTCCAATTCTGCCCAAGGTCCATGGACATAGTCCGTATTTATGCACAGAATGTAATGTCTTGAGAGGCACAGCAAAATGAGCATCCCAGGCATATGTTAAAAAACTAGGAATAGCAAAGGCAAAGTGTCCATACCCTGAGGTACTGCCGTAATCCATAAGGTTAGGGATGGTTCCACATTCTTCCGGGAGTAAGGGAAGGCCTGCGGGAACAAAGGAAATTATCAAAGGGTATTGGGTCATCATTAGAAAATTGATAGTCATTTTCTAGCCCCACATATTTTAGAATCTTTTCAAGGCCACGTTTGGTGATCAATATGTAGTAGGAGAAACACAGCAAAGACTTACTTACAGGGAAACACCCTGGAGTTCCCCGGAAGGTGGCAGGCCATAGGCTCAATTGGCTGGCAGAACAGCAGCCCTAAGGAACAAAAGAGTTCCTCTCAGATTCAACTTCAAATTGTTGACATTTGTTTTAGCCTTCTTCATGAAGTATCTTCTAACAGGCTAAGATTTACCAGGATCTTCCTTCATCAATGCTCCCCTGAGTATCCAGGACCCCACATTTGTACACCTATGCATGAAATTGTGGCATTAGAGCATGACCCAAGGAGGTATCTAAGAAAAGTTTTAGAACACACTTCTCTCTGAGTACCAGGTCTTTGCTACCCATCATTTGAGACTGATCACTACGGCTAAATATTCTACTGACATAAGGCAATGTTTAAATACCTTGACTGACCAAAGATGTGTCTTTGGTTCGGTGTGTTATGAAGGTTCATCCAGACAGGTAAGGAGCGCTGCACAAGTAAAAAAAGATCCTGTTAGGTTGGTCATTAAAAAAAAGTATTTCTTTTGTCACTCCCCATGAAAGAACCTGTCGTATGGCTGGCTCCAACCTGATCATATTTCTCAACTCTATTACGAAAGAATAGAAGCTCCATCCCCACGTATCTGTGCCCTGGGATTGAGGCCTTGACAAGCATGAGTCTAGGTATAACCTTTGCAATGATTTGGTCAGGGAGTACCCTCCCAAATACCAAGGAATCCACTCCAATGAGATAACGGATGGTTTCCTCAACATGGTACCCATCACACCGATGGCAAAGTTTCCTTAACCTGAAAGATTTTAGCAATACGTATTGTCAAGGCTGCTGTCATGTTGATTCCTGGGAACAAGCGAAGCCCTGTGGGTACAAAGGAACATTTCTGACTGTGGTGTGTTGTCTTCAAAAATTTACATTCATTTTCAATCCCTCACATTTTGAACATTTGCTAGGCCACATTTGGTATCCAATATTTGAACGCAGCAGGTAGATAAAGAAACAAAGCAAAGTTGTACTTACTGGGATCCACCATATAAATCCTGAGATGGTGGCAAGTTACAACATCAAGTGACATGCAAAACGGCAACGCTAAGGAACCTAAAAAGAGTTTCTTTTAGTGTGCCTTCAAACTGAGTACATCTCTTTAAGTCTTCCTTATAAACTATATTGTCACAAAGCATGTTACAATATTTATCCAATTCTGCCCAAGGTCCATGGATCTAGCTGGTCCTTATTTATGCACAGAATGTAATGCCTTCAGAGGCACAGAAAAAGAGCAACCCAAGCATATGTTTAAAAAACTAGGAACAGCCAAGGCAAAGTGTCCATACCGTGATGTACTGCCATAATCCATAAGGTTAGGGATTGTACCACATTCTTCCGACATTAAGGGAAGCCCTGTGGGAAAAAAGGAAATTATCAAAGGGTGTTGGGTCGCCATCAGAAAATTGATAGTTATTTTGTAGCCCCACATATTTTAGAATCTTTTCAAGGCCACTTTTGGTGATCAATATGTAGTTAGAGAAACACAGCGAAGACTTACTTACAGGGAAACACCCTGGAGTTCCCCGGAAGGTGGCATGCCGTAGGCTCAATTGGCAGGCAGAACAGCAGCCCTAAGGAACAAAAGATTTCCTTTAAGGTTTAGCTTCAAATTGTTCACATTTGTTTTAGCCTTCCTCATGAAGTATCTTCTAACAGGCTAAGATGTACCAATATCTTCCTTCATCAGTGCTGCCCTGAGTATCCAGGACGTTACATTTGTACACCTATGCATGAAATTGGGGCCTTGGAGCATGAACCAAGGAGGTTTCTGAGAAAAGTTTCAGAACACACTTCTCTCTGAGTACGAGGTCTTTGCTACCTATCATTTGAGACTGATAGCTACGGCTAAATATTCCACTGACATAAGGCAATGTTTACATACCTTGACTGACCGAAGATGTGTCTTTGGTTCGGTGTGTTATGAAGGTGCATCCAGACAGGTAAGGAGCGCTACACGAGTAAAAAAAGATCCTGTTAGATTGGTCGTTTAAAAAAAGTATTTATTTTGTCACTCCCCATGAAAGAACATGTCGTAGGGCTGGCTCCAACCTGATCATATTTCTCAACTCTATTCCGAAAGACCAGAAGCTCCATCCCCACGTATATGTGCCCTGGGATTGAGGCCTTGACAAGCATGAGTCTAGATATATCCTTTGCAATGATTTGGTCAGGGAGTACCCTCCCAAATACCCAGGAAACAACTCCAATGAGATAACGGATGGTTTCCCCAACATAGCACCCATCACACCCATGGCAAAGTTTGCTTACCCTGAAAGATTTTAGCAATACGTATTCTCAAGGCTGCTGTCATGTTGATTCTTGGGAACAAGCGAAGCCCTGTGGGTACAAAGGAACATTTCTGACTGTGGTGTCTTGTCTTCAAAAATTGACATTCATTTTCAATCCCTCACATTTTGAACATTTGCTAGGCCACATTTGTTATCCAATATTTGTAAGCAGCAGGAAGCTAAAGCAACAAAGCAAAGTTGTACTTACTGGGATCCACCATATAAATCCTGAGATGGTGGCAAGCAACAATATCAAGAGACAGGCAAGACGGCAACGCTAAGGAACCAAAGAGTTTCTTTTAGGTGTGCCTTCAAACTGAGGACATCTCGTTAAGCCTTCCTTATCAACTATATTGTCACAAAGCAAGTTGCAAGCTTTCTCCAATTCTGCCCAAGGTCCATGGACATAGTCCTTATTTATGCACAGAATGTAATGTCTTGAGAGGCACAGCAAAATGAGCATCCCAGGCACATGTTTAAAAAACTAGGAATAGCAAAGGCAAAGTGTCCATACCCGGAGGTACTGCCGTAATCCATAAGGTTAGGGATGGTTCCACATTCTTCCGGGAGTAAGGGAAGGCCTGCGGGAACAAAGGAAATTATCAAAGGGTATTGGGTCATCATTAGAAAATTGATAGTCATTTTCTAGCCCCACATATTTTAGAATCTTTTCAAGGCCACGTTTGGTGATCAATATGTAGTAGGAGAAACACAGCAAAGACTTACTTACAGGGAAACACCCTGGAATTCCCCGGAAGGTGGCAGGCCATATGCTCAATTGGCTGGCAGAACAGCAGCCCTAAGGAACAAAAGAGTTCCTCTAAGATTGAACTTCAAATTGTTGACATTTGTTTTAGCCTTCTTCATGAAGTATCTTCTAACAGGCTAAGATTTACCAGGATCTTCCTTCATCAATGCTCCCCTGAGTATCCAGGACCCCACATTTGTACACCTATGCATGAAATTGTGGCATTAGAGCATGACCCAAGGAGGTATCTAAGAAAAGTTTTAGAACACACTTCTCTCTGAGTACCAGGTCTTTGCTACCCATCATTTGAGATTGATAGCTACGGCTAAATATTCCACTGACATAAGGCAATGTTTAAATACCTTGACTGACCGAAGACGTGTCTTTGGTTCGGTGTGGTATGAAGGTTCATCCAGACAGGTAAGGAGCGCTGCACGAGTAAAAAAAGATCCTGTTAGGTTGGTCATTAAAAAAAAGTATTTCTTTTGTCACTCCCCATGAAAGAACATGTCGTATGGCTGGCTCTAACCTGATCATGTTTCTCAACTCTATTCCGAAAGACCAGAAGGTCCATCCCCACTTATCTGTGCCCTGGGATTGAGGCCTTGACAAGCATGAGTTTAGGTATATCCTTTGCAATGATTTGGTCAGGGAGTACCCTCCCAAATACCAAGGAATCCACTCAAATGAGATAACGGATGGTTTCCTCAACATGGTACCCATCACACCCATGGCAAAGTTTCCTTACCCGGAAAGATTTTAGCAATACGTATTGTCAAGGCTGCTGTCACGTTGATTCCTGGGAACAAGCGAAGCCCTGTGGGTACAAAGGAACATTTCTGACTGTGTTGTCTTGTCTTCAAAAATTGACATTCATTTTCAATCCCTCACATTTTGAACATTTGCTAGGCCACATTTGGTATCCGATATTTGAACTCAGCAGGTAGATAAAGAAACAAAGCAAAGTTGTACTTACTGGGATCCATCATATAAATCCTGAGATGCTGGCAAGTTACATCATCAAGTGACAGGCAAGACGGCAATGTTAAGGATCCAAAGAGTTTCTTTTAGTGTGCCTTCAAACTGAGGACATCTCGTTAAGCCTTCCTTATAAACTATATTGTCACAAAGCAAGTTACAATATTTATCCAATTCTGCCCAAGGTCCATGGACCTAGTCCTTATTTATGCACAGAATGTAATGCCTTGAGAGGCACAGCCAAAGAGCAGCCCAAGCATATGTTTAAAAAACTAGGAACAGCCAAGGCAAAGTGTCCATACCCTGAGGTACTGCCATAATCCATAAGGTTAGGGATGGTACCGCATTCTTCCGCAGTAAGGGAAGCCCTGTGGGGAAAAAAGGAAATTATCAAAGGGTGTTGGGTCGCCATCAGAAAATTGATAGTTATTTTCTAGCCCCACATATTTCAGAATCTTTTCAAGGCCACTTTGTAGCTGGAGAAACACAGAAAAGACTTACTTACAGGGAAAAACCCTGGAGTTCCCTGGAAGCTGGCAGGTCACAGGCTCAATTGGCTGGCAGAACAGCAGCCCTAAGGAACAAAAGAGTTCCTTTAAAGTTGAACTTCAAATTGTTGACATTTGTTTTAGCCTTCCTCATGAAGTATCTTCTAACAGGCTAAGATGTACCAAGATCTTCCTTCATCAGTGCTGCCCTGAGTATCCAGGACCTTAAATTTGTACACCTATGCATGAAATTGTGGCATTAGAGCATGACCCAAGGAGGTATCTAAGAAAAGTTTCAGAACACACTTCTTTCTGAGTACCAGGTCTTTGCTACCCATCATTTGAGACTGATAGCTACGGCTAAATATTCCACTGACATAAGGCAATGTTTACATACCTTGACTGACCGAAGATGTGTCTTTGGTTCGGTGTGTTATGAAGGTGCATACAGACAAGTAAGGAGCGCTACACGAGTAAAAAAAGATCCTGTTAGGTTGGTCATTAAACAAAAGTATTTCTTTCGTCACTCCACATGAAAGCACATGTCGTAGGGCTGGCTCCAACCTGATCATATTTCTCAACTCTATTCCAAAAGACCAGAAGCTCCATCCCCACGTATCTGTGCCCTGGGATTGATGCCTTGACAAGCACGAGTCCAGGTATATCCTTTGCAATGATTTGGTCAGGGAGAACCCTCCCAGACTCCCAGGAATCCACTACAATGAGATAACGGATGGTTTCCTCAACATGGTACCCATCACACCCATGGCAATGTTTCCTTACCCTGAAAGATTTTAGCAATACGTATTCTCAAGGCTGCTGTCATGCTGATTCCTGGGAACAAGCGAAGCCCTGTGGGTACAAAGGAACATTTCTGGCTGTGGTGTCTTGTCTTCAAAAATTGACATTCATTTTCAATCCCTCACATTTTGAACATTTGCTAGGCCACATTTGGTATCCAATATTTGAACTCAACAGTTAGTTAAAGAAACAAAGCAAAGTTGTACTTACTGGACTCCACCATATAAATCGTGAGATGGTGGCAAGTTACAATATCAAGTGACAGGCAAGACGCCAACACTAAGGAACCAAAGAGTTTCTTTTAGGTGTGCCTTCAAACTGAGGACATATCGTTAAGCCTTCCTTATCAACTATATTGTTACAAAGCAAGTTGCAATCTTTCTCCAATTCTGCCCAAGGTCCATGGACATAGTCCTTATTTAGGCACAGAATGTAATGTCTTGAGAGGCACAGCCCAAAGAGCAACCCAGGCATATGTTTAAAAAACTAGGAACAGCCAAGGCAAAGTGTCCATACCCTGAGGTACTGCCATAATCCATAAGGTTAGGGATGGTTCCACATTCTTCCGGGAATAAGGGAATGCCTGCGGGAACAAAGTAAATTAACAAAGGGTGTTGGGTCATCATCAGAAAATTGATAGTCATTTTCTAGCCCAACATGTTTTAGAATCTTTTCAAGGCCACTTTTGGTGATCAATAGGTAGTTAGAGAAACACAGCAAAGAATTACTTACAGGGAAACACCCTGGAGTTCCCCGGAAGGTAGCAGGCCATAGGCTCAATTGGCAGGCAGAACAGCAGCCCTAAGGAACAAAAGAGTTCCTCTAAGGTTGAACTTCAAATTGTTGGCATTTGTTTTAGCCTTCCTCATGAAGTATCTTCTAACAGGCTAAGGTGTACCAAGATCTTCCTTCATCAGTGCTGCCCTGAGTATCCAGGACCTTACATTTGTACACCTATGCATGAAATTGTGGCATTAGAGCATGACCCAAGGAGGTATCTAAGAAAGGTTTTAGACCACACTTCTCTCTGAGTACCAGGTCTTTGCTACCCATCATTTGAGACTGATCACTACGGCTAAATATTCTACTGACATAAGGCAATGTTTAAATACCTTGACTGACCAAAGATGTGTCTTTGGTTCGGTGTGTTATGAAGGTTCATCCAGACAGGTAAGGAGCGCTGCACAAGTAAAAAAAGATCCTGTTAGGTTGGTCATTAAAAAAAAGTATTTCTTTTGTCAATCCCCATGAAAGAACCTGTCGTATGGCTGGCTCCAACCTGATCATATTTCTCAACTCTATTACGAAAGAATAGAAGCTCCATCCCCACGTATCTGTGCCCTGGGATTGAGGCCTTGACAAGCATGAGTCTAGGTATAACCTTTGCAATGATTTGGTCAGGGAGTACCCTCCCAAATACCAAGGAATCCACTCCAATGAGATAACGGATGGTTTCCTCAACATGGTACCCATCACACCGATGGCAAAGTTTCCTTAACCTGAAAGATTTTAGCAATACGTATTGTCAAGGCTGCTGTCATGTTGATTCCTGGGAACAAGCGAAGCCCTGTGGGTACAAAGGAACATTTCTGACTGTGGTGTCTTGTCTTCAAAAATTTACATTCATTTTCAATCCCTCACATTTTGAACATTTGCTAGGCCACATTTGGTATCCAATATTTGAACGCAGCAGGTAGATAAAGAAACAAAGCAAAGTTGTACTTACTGGGATCCACCATATAAATCCTGAGATGGTGGCAAGTTACAACATCAAGTGACATGCAAAACGGCAACGCTAAGGAACCTAAAAAGAGTTTCTTTTAGTGTGCCTTCAAACTGAGTACATCTCTTTAAGTCTTCCTTATAAACTATATTGTCACAAAGCATGTTACAATATTTATCCAATTCTGCCCAAGGTCCATGGATCTAGCTGGTCCTTATTTATGCACAGAATGTAATGCCTTCAGAGGCACAGAAAAAGAGCAACCCAAGCATATGTTTAAAAAACTAGGAACAGCCAAGGCAAAGTGTCCATACCGTGATGTACTGCCATAATCCATAAGGTTAGGGATGGTACCACATTCTTCCGACATTAAGGGAAGCCCTGTGGGAAAAAAGGAAATTATCAAAGGGTGTTGGGTCGCCATCAGAAAATTGATAGTTATTTTGTAGCCCCACATATTTTAGAATCTTTTCAAGGCCACTTTTGGTGATCAATATGTAGTTAGAGAAACACAGCGAAGACTTACTTACAGGTAAACACCCTGGAGTTCCCCGGAAGGTGGCATGCCGTAGGCTCAATTGGCAGGCAGAACAGCAGCCCTAAGGAACAAAAGATTTCCTTTAAGGTTTAGCTTCAAATTGTTCACATTTGTTTTAGCCTTCCTCATGAAGTATCTTCTAACAGGCTAAGATGTACCAATATCTTCCTTCATCAGTGCTGCCCTGAGTATCCAGGACGTTACATTTGTACACCTATGCATGAAATTGGATGAACCAATGAGGTTTCTGAGAAAAGTTTCAGAACACACTTCTCTCTGAGTACGAGGTCTTTGCTACCTATCATTTGAGACTGATAGCTACGGCTAAATATTCCACTGACATAAGGCAATGTTTACATACCTTGACTGACCGAAGATGTGTCTTTGGTTCGGTGTGTTATGAAGGTGCATCCAGACAGGTAAGGAGCGCTACACGAGTAAAAAAAGATCCTGTTAGATTGGTAGTTTAAAAAAAGTATTTATTTTGTCACTCCCCATGAAAGAACATGTCGTAGGGCTGGCTCCAACCTGATCATATTTCTCAACTCTATTCCGAAAGACCAGAAGCTCCATCCCCACGTATATGTGCCCTGGGATTGAGGCCTTGACAAGCATGAGTCTAGATATATCCTTTGCAATGATTTGGTCAGGGAGTACCCTCCCAAATACCCAGGAAACAACTCCAATGAGATAACGGATGGTTTCCCCAACATAGCACCCATCACACCCATGGCAAAGTTTGCTTACCCTGAAAGATTTTAGCAATACGTATTCTCAAGGCTGCTGTCATGTTGATTCTTGGGAACAAGCGAAGCCCTGTGGGTACAAAGGAACATTTCTGACTGTGGTGTCTTGTCTTCAAAAATTGACATTCATTTTCAATCCCTCACATTTTGAACATTTGCTAGGCCACATTTGTTATCCAATATTTGTAAGCAGCAGGAAGCTAAAGCAACAAAGCAAAGTTGTACTTACTGGGATCCACCATATAAATCCTGAGATGGTGGCAAGCAACAATATCAAGAGACAGGCAAGACGGCAACGCTAAGGAACCAAAGAGTTTCTTTTAGGTGTGCCTTCAAACTGAGGACATCTCGTTAAGCCTTCCTTATCAACTATATTGTCACAAAGCAAGTTGCAAGCTTTCTCCAATTCTGCCCAAGGTCCATGGACATAGTCCTTATTTATGCACAGAATGTAATGTCTTGAGAGGCACAGCAAAATGAGCATCCCAGGCACATGTTTAAAAAACTAGGAATAGCAAAGGCAAAGTGTCCATACCCGGAGGTACTGCCGTAATCCATAAGGTTAGGGATGGTTCCACATTCTTCCGGGAGTAAGGGAAGGCCTGCGGGAACAAAGGAAATTATCAAAGGGTATTGGGTCATCATTAGAAAATTGATAGTCATTTTCTAGCCCCACATATTTTAGAATCTTTTCAAGGCCACGTTTGGTGATCAATATGTAGTAGGAGAAACACAGCAAAGACTTACTTACAGGGAAACACCCTGGAATTCCCCGGAAGGTGGCAGGCCATATGCTCAATTGGCTGGCAGAACAGCAGCCCTAAGGAACAAAAGAGTTCCTCTAAGATTGAACTTCAAATTGTTGACATTTGTTTTAGCCTTCTTCATGAAGTATCTTCTAACAGGCTAAGATTTACCAGGATCTTCCTTCATCAATGCTCCCCTGAGTATCCAGGACCCCACATTTGTACACCTATGCATGAAATTGTGGCATTAGAGCATGACCCAAGGAGGTATCTAAGAAAAGTTTTAGAACACACTTCTCTCTGAGTACCAGGTCTTTGCTACCCATCATTTGAGATTGATAGCTACGGCTAAATATTCCACTGACATAAGGCAATGTTTAAATACCTTGACTGACCGAAGACGTGTCTTTGGTTCGGTGTGGTATGAAGGTTCATCCAGACAGGTAAGGAGCGCTGCACGAGTAAAAAAAGATCCTGTTAGGTTGGTCATTAAAAAAAAGTATTTCTTTTGTCACTCCCCATGAAAGAACATGTCGTATGGCTGGCTCTAACCTGATCATGTTTCTCAACTCTATTCCGAAAGACCAGAAGGTCCATCCCCACTTATCTGTGCCCTGGGATTGAGGCCTTGACAAGCATGAGTTTAGGTATATCCTTTGCAATGATTTGGTCAGGGAGTACCCTCCCAAATACCAAGGAATCCACTCAAATGAGATAACGGATGGTTTCCTCAACATGGTACCCATCACACCCATGGCAAAGTTTCCTTACCCGGAAAGATTTTAGCAATACGTATTGTCAAGGCTGCTGTCACGTTGATTCCTGGGAACAAGCGAAGCCCTGTGGGTACAAAGGAACATTTCTGACTGTGTTGTCTTGTCTTCAAAAATTGACATTCATTTTCAATCCCTCACATTTTGAACATTTGCTAGGCCACATTTGGTATCCGATATTTGAACTCAGCAGGTAGATAAAGAAACAAAGCAAAGTTGTACTTACTGGGATCCATCATATAAATCCTGAGATGCTGGCAAGTTACAACATCAAGTGACAGGCAAGACGGCAATGTTAAGGATCCAAAGAGTTTCTTTTAGTGTGCCTTCAAACTGAGGACATCTCGTTAAGCCTTCCTTATAAACTATATTGTCACAAAGCAAGTTACAATATTTATCCAATTCTGCCCAAGGTCCATGGACCTAGTCCTTATTTATGCACAGAATGTAATGCCTTGAGAGGCACAGCCAAAGAGCAGCCCAAGCATATGTTTAAAAAACTAGGAACAGCCAAGGCAAAGTGTCCATACCCTGAGGTACTGCCATAATCCATAAGGTTAGGGATGGTACCGCATTCTTCCGCAGTAAGGGAAGCCCTGTGGGGAAAAAAGGAAATTATCAAAGGGTGTTGGGTCGCCATCAGAAAATTGATAGTTATTTTCTAGCCCCACATATTTCAGAATCTTTTCAAGGCCACTTTGTAGCTGGAGAAACACAGAAAAGACTTACTTACAGGGAAAAACCCTGGAGTTCCCTGGAAGCTGGCAGGTCACAGGCTCAATTGGCTGGCAGAACAGCAGCCCTAAGGAACAAAAGAGTTCCTTTAAAGTTGAACTTCAAATTGTTGACATTTGTTTTAGCCTTCCTCATGAAGTATCTTCTAACAGGCTAAGATGTACCAAGATCTTCCTTCATCAGTGCTGCCCTGAGTATCCAGGACCTTAAATTTGTACACCTATGCATGAAATTGTGGCATTAGAGCATGACCCAAGGAGGTATCTAAGAAAAGTTTCAGAACACACTTCTTTCTGAGTACCAGGTCTTTGCTACCCATCATTTGAGACTGATAGCTACGGCTAAATATTCCACTGACATAAGGCAATGTTTACATACCTTGACTGACCGAAGATGTGTCTTGGGTTCGGTGTGTTATGAAGGTGCATACAGACAAGTAAGGAGCGCTACACGAGTAAAAAAAGATCCTGTTAGGTTGGTCATTAAACAAAAGTATTTCTTTCGTCACTCCACATGAAAGCACATGTCGTAGGGCTGGCTCCAACCTGATCATATTTCTCAACTCTATTCCAAAAGACCAGAAGCTCCATCCCCACGTATCTGTGCCCTGGGATTGATGCCTTGACAAGCACGAGTCCAGGTATATCCTTTGCAATGATTTGGTCAGGGAGAACCCTCCCAGACTCCCAGGAATCCACTACAATGAGATAACGGATGGTTTCCTCAACATGGTACCCATCACACCCATGGCAATGTTTCCTTACCCTGAAAGATTTTAGCAATACGTATTCTCAAGGCTGCTGTCATGCTGATTCCTGGGAACAAGCGAAGCCCTGTGGGTACAAAGGAACATTTCTGGCTGTGGTGTCTTGTCTTCAAAAATTGACATTCATTTTCAATCCCTCACATTTTGAACATTTGCTAGGCCACATTTGGTATCCAATATTTGAACTCAACAGTTAGTTAAAGAAACAAAGCAAAGTTGTACTTACTGGACTCCACCATATAAATCGTGAGATGGTGGCAAGTTACAATATCAAGTGACAGGCAAGACGCCAACACTAAGGAACCAAAGAGTTTCTTTTAGGTGTGCCTTCAAACTGAGGACATATCGTTAAGCCTTCCTTATCAACTATATTGTTACAAAGCAAGTTGCAATCTTTCTCCAATTCTGCCCAAGGTCCATGGACATAGTCCTTATTTAGGCACAGAATGTAATGTCTTGAGAGGCACAGCCCAAAGAGCAACCCAGGCATATGTTTAAAAAACTAGGAACAGCCAAGGCAAAGTGTCCATACCCTGAGGTACTGCCATAATCCATAAGGTTAGGGATGGTTCCACATTCTTCCGGGAATAAGGGAATGCCTGCGGGAACAAAGTAAATTAACAAAGGGTGTTGGGTCATCATCAGAAAATTGATAGTCATTTTCTAGCCCAACATGTTTTAGAATCTTTTCAAGGCCACTTTTGGTGATCAATAGGTAGTTAGAGAAACACAGCAAAGAATTACTTACAGGGAAACACCCTGGAGTTCCCCGGAAGGTAGCAGGCCATAGGCTCAATTGGCAGGCAGAACAGCAGCCCTAAGGAACAAAAGAGTTCCTCTAAGGTTGAACTTCAAATTGTTGGCATTTGTTTTAGCCTTCCTCATGAAGTATCTTCTAACAGGCTAAGGTGTACCAAGATCTTCCTTCATCAGTGCTGCCCTGAGTATCCAGGACCTTACATTTGTACACCTATGCATGAAATTGTGGCATTAGAGCATGACCCAAGGAGGTATCTAAGAAAGGTTTTAGACCACACTTCTCTCTGAGTACCAGGTCTTTGCTACCCATCATTTGAGACTGATCACTACGGCTAAATATTCTACTGACATAAGGCAATGTTTAAATACCTTGACTGACCAAAGATGTGTCTTTGGTTCGGTGTGTTATGAAGGTTCATCCAGACAGGTAAGGAGCGCTGCACAAGTAAAAAAAGATCCTGTTAGGTTGGTCATTAAAAAAAAGTATTTCTTTTGTCAATCCCCATGAAAGAACCTGTCGTATGGCTGGCTCCAACCTGATCATATTTCTCAACTCTATTACGAAAGAATAGAAGCTCCATCCCCACGTATCTGTGCCCTGGGATTGAGGCCTTGACAAGCATGAGTCTAGGTATAACCTTTGCAATGATTTGGTCAGGGAGTACCCTCCCAAATACCAAGGAATCCACTCCAATGAGATAACGGATGGTTTCCTCAACATGGTACCCATCACACCGATGGCAAAGTTTCCTTAACCTGAAAGGTTTTAGCAATACGTATTGTCAAGGCTGCTGTCATGTTGATTCCTGGGAACAAGCGAAGCCCTGTGGGTACAAAGGAACATTTCTGACTGTGGTGTCTTGTCTTCAAAAATTTACATTCATTTTCAATCCCTCACATTTTGAACATTTGCTAGGCCACATTTGGTATCCAATATTTGAACGCAGCAGGTAGATAAAGAAACAAAGCAAAGTTGTACTTACTGGGATCCACCATATAAATCCTGAGATGGTGGCAAGTTACAACATCAAGTGACATGCAAAACGGCAACGCTAAGGAACCTAAAAAGAGTTTCTTTTAGTGTGCCTTCAAACTGAGTACATCTCTTTAAGTCTTCCTTATAAACTATATTGTCACAAAGCATGTTACAATATTTATCCAATTCTGCCCAAGGTCCATGGATCTAGCTGGTCCTTATTTATGCACAGAATGTAATGCCTTCAGAGGCACAGAAAAAGAGCAACCCAAGCATATGTTTAAAAAACTAGGAACAGCCAAGGCAAAGTGTCCATACCGTGATGTACTGCCATAATCCATAAGGTTAGGGATGGTACCACATTCTTCCGACATTAAGGGAAGCCCTGTGGGAAAAAAGGAAATTATCAAAGGGTGTTGGGTCGCCATCAGAAAATTGATAGTTATTTTGTAGCCCCACATATTTTAGAATCTTTTCAAGGCCACTTTTGGTGATCAATATGTAGTTAGAGAAACACAGCGAAGACTTACTTACAGGTAAACACCCTGGAGTTCCCCGGAAGGTGGCATGCCGTAGGCTCAATTGGCAGGCAGAACAGCAGCCCTAAGGAACAAAAGATTTCCTTTAAGGTTTAGCTTCAAATTGTTCACATTTGTTTTAGCCTTCCTCATGAAGTATCTTCTAACAGGCTAAGATGTACCAATATCTTCCTTCATCAGTGCTGCCCTGAGTATCCAGGACGTTACATTTGTACACCTATGCATGAAATTGGATGAACCAATGAGGTTTCTGAGAAAAGTTTCAGAACACACTTCTCTCTGAGTACGAGGTCTTTGCTACCTATCATTTGAGACTGATAGCTACGGCTAAATATTCCACTGACATAAGGCAATGTTTACATACCTTGACTGACCGAAGATGTGTCTTTGGTTCGGTGTGTTATGAAGGTGCATCCAGACAGGTAAGGAGCGCTACACGAGTAAAAAAAGATCCTGTTAGATTGGTAGTTTAAAAAAAGTATTTATTTTGTCACTCCCCATGAAAGAACATGTCGTAGGGCTGGCTCCAACCTGATCATATTTCTCAACTCTATTCCGAAAGACCAGAAGCTCCATCCCCACGTATATGTGCCCTGGGATTGAGGCCTTGACAAGCATGAGTCTAGATATATCCTTTGCAATGATTTGGTCAGGGAGTACCCTCCCAAATACCCAGGAAACAACTCCAATGAGATAACGGATGGTTTCCCCAACATAGCACCCATCACACCCATGGCAAAGTTTGCTTACCCTGAAAGATTTTAGCAATACGTATTCTCAAGGCTGCTGTCATGTTGATTCTTGGGAACAAGCGAAGCCCTGTGGGTACAAAGGAACATTTCTGACTGTGGTGTCTTGTCTTCAAAAATTGACATTCATTTTCAATCCCTCACATTTTGAACATTTGCTAGGCCACATTTGTTATCCAATATTTGTAAGCAGCAGGAAGCTAAAGCAACAAAGCAAAGTTGTACTTACTGGGATCCACCATATAAATCCTGAGATGGTGGCAAGCAACAATATCAAGAGACAGGCAAGACGGCAACGCTAAGGAACCAAAGAGTTTCTTTTAGGTGTGCCTTCAAACTGAGGACATCTCGTTAAGCCTTCCTTATCAACTATATTGTCACAAAGCAAGTTGCAAGCTTTCTCCAATTCTGCCCAAGGTCCATGGACATAGTCCTTATTTATGCACAGAATGTAATGTCTTGAGAGGCACAGCAAAATGAGCATCCCAGGCATATGTTTAAAAAACTAGGAATAGCAAAGGCAAAGTGTCCATACCCGGAGGTACTGCCGTAATCCATAAGGTTAGGGATGGTTCCACATTCTTCCGGGAGTAAGGGAAGGCCTGCGGGAACAAAGGAAATTATCAAAGGGTATTGGGTCATCATTAGAAAATTGATAGTCATTTTCTAGCCCCACATATTTTAGAATCTTTTCAAGGCCACGTTTGGTGATCAATATGTAGTAGGAGAAACACAGCAAAGACTTACTTACAGGGAAACACCCTGGAGTTCCCCGGAAGGTGGCAGGCCATATGCTCAATTGGCTGGCAGAACAGCAGCCCTAAGGAACAAAAGAGTTCCTCTAAGATTGAACTTCAAATTGTTGACATTTGTTTTAGCCTTCTTCATGAAGTATCTTCTAACAGGCTAAGATTTACCAGGATCTTCCTTCATCAATGCTCCCCTGAGTATCCAGGACCCCACATTTGTACACCTATGCATGAAATTGTGGCATTAGAGCATGACCCAAGGAGGTATCTAAGAAAAGTTTTAGAACACACTTCTCTCTGAGTACCAGGTCTTTGCTACCCATCATTTGAGACTGATAGCTACGGCTAAATATTCCACTGACATAAGGCAATGTTTAAATACCTTGACTGACCGAAGACGTGTCTTTGGTTCGGTGTGGTATGAAGGTTCATCCAGACAGGTAAGGAGCGCTGCACGAGTAAAAAAAGATCCTGTTAGGTTGGTCATTAAAAAAAAGTATTTCTTTTGTCACTCCCCATGAAAGAACATGTCGTATGGCTGGCTCTAACCTGATCATGTTTCTCAACTCTATTCCGAAAGACCAGAAGGTCCATCCCCACTTATCTGTGCCCTGGGTTTGAGGCCTTGACAAGCATGAGTTTAGGTATATCCTTTGCAATGATTTGGTCAGGGAGTACCCTCCCAAATACCAAGGAATCCACTCAAATGAGATAACGGATGGTTTCCTCAACATGGTACCCATCACACCCATGGCAAAGTTTCCTTACCCGGAAAGATTTTAGCAATACGTATTGTCAAGGCTGCTGTCACGTTGATTCCTGGGAACAAGCGAAGCCCTGTGGGTACAAAGGAACATTTCTGACTGTGTTGTCTTGTCTTCAAAAATTGACATTCATTTTCAATCCCTCACATTTTGAACATTTGCTAGGCACATTTGGTATCCGATATTTTAACTCAGCAGGTAGATAAAGAAACAAAGCAAAGTTGTACTTACTGGGATCCATCATATAAATCCTGAGATGCTGGCAAGTTACAACATCAAGTGACAGGCAAGACGGCAATGTTAAGGATCCAAAGAGTTTCTTTTAGTGTGCCTTCAAACTGAGGACATCTCGTTAAGCCTTCCTTATAAACTATATTGTCACAAAGCAAGTTACAATATTTATCCAATTCTGCCCAAGGTCCATGGACCTAGTCCTTATTTATGCACAGAATGTAATGCCTTGAGAGGCACAGCCAAAGAGCAGCCCAAGCATATGTTTAAAAAACTAGGAACAGCCAAGGCAAAGTGTCCATACCCTGAGGTACTGCCATAATCCATAAGGTTAGGGATGGTACCGCATTCTTCCGCAGTAAGGGAAGCCCTGTGGGGAAAAAAGGAAATTATCAAAGGGTGTTGGGTCGCCATCAGAAAATTGATAGTTATTTTCTAGCCCCACATATTTCAGAATCTTTTCAAGGCCACTTTGTAGCTGGAGAAACACAGAAAAGACTTACTTACAGGGAAAAACCCTGGAGTTCCCTGGAAGCTGGCAGGTCACAGGCTCAATTGGCTGGCAGAACAGCAGCCCTAAGGAACAAAAGAGTTCCTTTAAAGTTGAACTTCAAATTGTTGACATTTGTTTTAGCCTTCCTCATGAAGTATCTTCTAACAGGCTAAGATGTACCAAGATCTTCCTTCATCAGTGCTGCCCTGAGTATCCAGGACCTTAAATTTGTACACCTATGCATGAAATTGTGGCATTAGAGCATGACCCAAGGAGGTATCTAAGAAAAGTTTCAGAACACACTTCTTTCTGAGTACCAGGTCTTTGCTACCCATCATTTGAGACTGATAGCTACGGCTAAATATTCCACTGACATAAGGCAATGTTTACATACCTTGACTGACCGAAGATGTGTCTTTGGTTCGGTGTGTTATGAAGGTGCATACAGACAAGTAAGGAGCGCTACACGAGTAAAAAAAGATCCTGTTAGGTTGGTCATTAAACAAAAGTATTTCTTTCGTCACTCCACATGAAAGCACATGTCGTAGGGCTGGCTCCAACCTGATCATATTTCTCAACTCTATTCCAAAAGACCAGAAGCTCCATCCCCACGTATCTGTGCCCTGGGATTGATGCCTTGACAAGCACGAGTCCAGGTATATCCTTTGCAATGATTTGGTCAGGGAGAACCCTCCCAGACTCCCAGGAATCCACTACAATGAGATAACGGATGGTTTCCTCAACATGGTACCCATCACACCCATGGCAATGTTTCCTTACCCTGAAAGATTTTAGCAATACGTATTCTCAAGGCTGCTGTCATGCTGATTCCTGGGAACAAGCGAAGCCCTGTGGGTACAAAGGAACATTTCTGGCTGTGGTGTCTTGTCTTCAAAAATTGACATTCATTTTCAATCCCTCACATTTTGAACATTTGCTAGGCCACATTTGGTATCCAATATTTGAACTCAACAGTTAGTTAAAGAAACAAAGCAAAGTTGTACTTACTGGACTCCACCATATAAATCGTGAGATGGTGGCAAGTTACAATATCAAGTGACAGGCAAGACGCCAACACTAAGGAACCAAAGAGTTTCTTTTAGGTGTGCCTTCAAACTGAGGACATATCGTTAAGCCTTCCTTATCAACTATATTGTTACAAAGCAAGTTGCAATCTTTCTCCAATTCTGCCCAAGGTCCATGGACATAGTCCTTATTTAGGCACAGAATGTAATGTCTTGAGAGGCACAGCCCAAAGAGCAACCCAGGCATATGTTTAAAAAACTAGGAACAGCCAAGGCAAAGTGTCCATACCCTGAGGTATTGCCATAATCCATAAGGTTAGGGATGGTACCACATTCTTCCGGCAGTAAGGGAATTATTGTGAGAACAAAGGAAATTATCAAAGGGTGTTGGGTCGCCATCAGAAAATTGATAGTTATTTTCTAGCCCCACATATTTTAGAATCTTTTCAAGGCCACTTTTGGTGATCAATATTTAGTTAGAGAAACACAGCAAATACTTACTTACAGGGAAACACCCTGGAGTTCCCCGGAAGGTGGCAGGCCATAGGCTCAATTGGCAGGCAGAACAGCAGCCCTAAGGAACAAAAGAGTTCCTCTAAGGTTGAACTTCAAATTGTTGACATTTGTTTTAGTCTTCCTCATGAAGTATCTTCTAACAGGCTAAGATGTACCAAGATCTTCCTTCATCAGTGCTGCCCTGAGTATCCAGGACCTTACACCTATGCATGAAATTGTGGCATTAGAGCATGACCCAAGGAGGTATCTAGGAAAAGTTTTAGAACACACTTCTCTCTGAGTACCAGGTCTTTGCTACCCATCATTTGAGACTGATAGCTACGGCTAAATATTCCACTGACATAAGGCAATGTTTAAATACCTTTACTGACAGAAGATGTGTCTTTGGTTCGGTGTGTTATGAAGGTTCACCCAGACAGGTAAGGAGTGCTGCACGAGTAAAAAAAGATCCTGTTAGGTTGGTCATAAAAAAAAAGTATTTCTTTTGTCACTCCCCATGAAAAAACATGTCGTAGGGCAGGCTCCAACCTGATCATATTTCTCAACTCTATTCTGAAAGACCAGATGCTCCATCCCCACATTTCTGTGCCCTGGGAATGAGGCCTTGACAAGCATGAGTCCAGGTATATCCTTTGCAATGATTTGGTCAGGGAGAACCCTCCCAGACACCCAGGAATCCACTACAATGAGATAACGGATGGTTTCATCAACATTGTACCCATCACACCCATGGCAAAGTTTCCTTGCCCTGAAAGATTTTAGCAATACGTATTGTCAAGGCTGCTGTCATGTTCACTGCTGGGAACAAGCGAAGCCCTGTGGGTACAAAGGAACATTTCTGACTGTGGTGTCTTGTCTTCAAAAATTGACATTCATTTTCAATCCTTCACATTTTGAACATTTGCTCGGCCACATTTGGTATCCAATATTTGAACGCAGTAGGTAGATAAAGAAACAAAGCAAAGTTGTCCTTAATGGGATCCACCATATAAATCCTGAGATGGTGGCAAGTTACAACATCAAGTGAGAGGCAAGACGCCAACACTAAGGAACCAAAGAGTTTCTTTTAGGTGTGCATTCAAACTGAGGACATATCGTTAAGCCTTCCTTATCAACTATATTGTTACAAAGCAAGTTGCAATCTTTCTCCAATTCTGCCCAAGGTCCATGGACATAGTCCTTATTTATGCACAGAATGTAATGTCTTGAGAGGCACAGCCCAAAGAGCAACCCAAGCATATGTTTAAAAAACTAGGAACAGCCAAGGCAAAGTGTCCATACCCTGAGTTATTGCCATAATCCATAAGGTTAGGGATGGTACCACATTCTTCCGGCAGTAAGGGAATTCATGTGGGAACAAAGGAAATTATCAAAGGGTGTTGGGTCGCCCTCAGAAACTTGATAGTTATTTTCTAGCCCCACATATTTTAGAATCTTTTCAAGGCCACTTTTGGTGATCAATATTTAGTTAGAGAAACACAGCAAATACTTACTTACAGTGAAACATCCTGGAGTTCCCCGGAAGGTAGCAGGCCATAGGCTCAATTGGCAGGTAGAACAGCAGCCCTAAGAACAAAAGAGTTCCTTTAAGGTTGAACTTCAAATTGTTGACATTTATTTTAGTCTTCCTCATGAAGTATCTTCTAACAGGCTAAGATGTACCAAGATCATCCTTCATCAGTGCTGCCCTGAGTATCCAGGACCTTACATTTGTACACCTGTGCATGAAATTGGGGCCTTTGAGCATGAACCAAGGAGGTATCTAAGAAAAGATTCAGAACACACTTCTCTCTGAGTACCAGGTCTTTGCTACCCATCATTTGAGACTGATAGCTATGGCTAAATATTCCACTGACATAAGGCAATGTTTACATACCTTGACTGACCGAAGATGTGTCTTTGGTTCGGTGTGTTATGAAGGTGCATCCAGACAGGTAAGGAGCGCTACACGAGTAAAAAAAAATCCTGTTAGGTTGGTCATTAAACAAAAGTATTTCTTTTGTCACTCCACATGAAAGCACATGTCGCAGGGCTGGCTCCAACCTGATCATATTTCTCAACTCTATTCCGAAAGACCAGAATCTCCATCCCCACGTATCTGTACCCTGGGATTGAGGCCTTGACAAGCATGAGTCTAGGCACATGCTTTGCAATGATTTGGTCAGGGAGTAGCCTCCCAAATACCCAGGAATCCACTCCAATGAGATAACGGATGGTTTCCTCAACATGGTACCCATCACACCCATGGCAAAGTTTCCTTACCATGAAAGATTTTAGCAATACGTATTGTCAAGGCTGCTGTCATGTTGATTCCTGGGAACACGCGAAGCCCTGTGGGTACAAATGAACATTTCTGACTGTGGTATCTTGTCTTCAAAAATTGACATTCATTTTCAATCCCTCACATTTTGAACATTTGCTAGGCCACATTTGGTATCCAATATTTGAACGCAGCAGGTAGATAAAGAAACAAAGCAAAGTTGTACTTACTGGGATCCACCATATAAATCCTGAGAAGGTGGAAAGTTACAACATCAAGTGACAGGCAAGACAGCAATGCAAAGGAACCAAAGAGTTTCTTTTAGTGTGCCTTCAAACTGAGGACATCTCGTTAAGCCTTCCTTATAAACTATATTGTCACAAAGCATGTTACAATCTTTATCCAATTCTGCCCAAGGTCCATGGACCTAGTCCTTATTTATGCACAGAATGTAATGCCTTGAGAGGCACAGCCAAAGAGCAACCCAAGCATATGTTTAAAAAAACTAGGAACAGCCAAGGCAAAGTGTCCATACCCTGAGGTACTGCCATAATCCATAAGGTTAGGGATGGTATCACATTCTTCCGGCAGTAAGGGAAGCCCTGTGGGAAAAAAAGAAATTATCAAAGGGTGTGGGGTCGCCATCAGAAAACTGATAGTTATTTTCTAGCCCAACATATTTTAGAATCTTTTCAAGGGCACTTTGTAGCTAGAGAAACACAGAAAAGACTTACTTACAGGGAAAGACCCTGGAGTTCCCTGGAAGGTGGCAGGTCACAGGCTCAATTGGCAGGCAGAACAGCAGCCAAAAGGAACAAAAGAGTTCCTTTAAGGTTGAACTTCAAATTGTTGACATTTGTTTTAGCCTTCCTCATGAAGTATCTTCTAACAGGCTGAGATGTACCAAGATCTTCCTTCATAAGTGCTGCCCTGAGTATCCAGGACCTTACATTTGTACACCTATACATGAAATTGGGGCCTTGGAGCATGAACCAAGGAGGTATCTAATAAAAGTTTCCGAACACACTTCTCTCTGAGTACCAGGTCTTTGCTACCCATCATTTGAGACTGATAGCTACGGCTAAATATTCCACTGACATAAGGCAATGTTTACATACCTTGACTGACCGAAGATGTGTCTTTGGTTCTGTGTGTTATGAAGGTGCATCCAGACAGGTAAGGAGCGCTACACGAGTAAAAAAAGATCCTGTTAGGTTGGTCATTAAACAAAAGTATTTCTTTTGTCACTCCACATGAAAGCACATGTCGTAGGGCTGGCTCCGACCTGACCATATTTCTCAACTCTATTCCGAAAGACCAGAAGCTCCATCCCCACGTATCTGTGCCCTAGGATTGAGGCCTTGACAAGCATGAGTCTAGGTATATCCTTTGCAATGATTTGGTCAGGGAGAACCCTCCCAGACACCGAGGAATCCACTCCAATGAGATAACGATGGTTTCCTCAACATGGTACCCATCACACTCATGGCAAAGTTTCCTTACCCTGAAAGATTTTAGCAAAACGTATTGTCAAGGCTGCTCTCATGTTGATTCCTGGGAACAAACAAAGCCCTGTGGATACAAAGGAACATTTCTGACTGTGGTGTCTTGTCTTCAAAAATTGATATTCATTTTCAATCCCTCACATTTTGAACATTTGCTAGGCCACATTTGGTATCCAATATTTGAACGCAGCAGGTAGCTAAAGCAACAAAGCAAAGTTGTACTTACTGGGATCCACCATATAAATCCTGAGATGGTGGCAAGCTGCAACATCAAGAGACAGGCAAGACCGCAACGCTAAGGAACCAAAGAGTTTCTTTTAGGTGTGCCTTCAAACTGACGACATCTTGTTAAGCCTTCCTTATCAACTATATTGTCACAAAGCAAGTTGCAATCTTTCTCCAATTCTGCCCAAGGTCCATAGATATAGTCCTTATTTATGCACAGAATGTAATGTCTTGAGAGGCACAGCAAAAAGAGCATCCCAAGAATATATTTAAAAAACTAGCAATAGCAAAGGCAAGGTGTCCATATCCTGAGGTACTGCCATAATCCATAAGGTTAGGGATGGTTCCACATTCTTCCGGGAGTAAGGGAAGGCCTGCGGGAACAAAGGACATTACTAAAGGGTGTTGGGTCATCATCAGAAAATTGATAGTCATTTTGTAGCCCCACATATTTTAGAATCTTTTCAAGGCCACGTTTGGTGATCACTATGTAGTTGGAGAAACACAGCAAAGACTTACTTACAGGGAAACACCCTGGAGTTCCCCAGAGGGTGGCAGCCCATAGGCTCATTTGGCAGGCAGAACAGCAGCCCTAAGGAACAAAAGAGTTCCTCTAAGGTTGAACTTCAAATTGTTGACATTTGTTTTAGCCTTCCTGATGAAGTATCTTCTAACAGGCTAAGATTTACCAAGATCTTCCTCCATCAGTGCTGCCCTGAGTATCCAGGACCTTATATGTGTACACCTATACATGAAATTGGGGCCTTGGAGCATGAACCAAGGAGGTATCTAAGAAAAGTTTCAGAACACACTTCTCTCTGAGTACCAGGTCTTTGCTACTCATCATTTGAGACTGATAGCTACGGCTAAATATTCCACTGACATAAGGCAATGTTTACATACCTTGCCTGACCGAAGATGCGTCTTTGGTTCGGTGTGTTATGAAGGTGCATCCAGACAAGTAAGGAGCGCTACACGAGTAAAAAAAGATCCTGTTAGGTTGGTCATTAAACAAAAGTATTTCTTTTGTCACTCCACATGAAAGCACATGTCGTAGGGCTGGCTCCAACCTGATCATATTTCTCAACTCTATTCCGAAAGACCAGAAGCTCCATCCCCACGTATCTGTGCCCTGGGATTAAGGCCTTGACAAGCATGAGTCCAGGTATATCCTTTGCAATGATTTGGTCAGGGAGTACCCTCCCAAATACCCAGGAATCCACTCCAATGAGATAACAGATGGTTTCCTCAACATGGTACCCATCACACCAATGGCAAAGTTTCCTTACCCTGAAAGATTTTAGCAATACGTATTGTCAAGGCTGCTGTCATGTTGATTCCTGGGAACAAGCGAAGCCCTGTGGGTACAAAGGAACATTTCTGACTGTGGTGTCTTGTCTTCTAAAATTGACATTCATTTTCAATCCCTCAAATTTTGAACATTTGCAATGCCACATTTGGTATCCAATATTTGTAGATAAAGAAACAAAGCAAAGTTGTATTTACTGGAATCCACAATATAAATCCTGAGATGGTGGCAAGCTGCAACATCAAGAGACAGGCAAGACGGCAACGCTAAGGAACCAAAGAGTTTCTTTTAGGTGTGCCTTCAAACTGAGGACATCTCGTTAAGCCTTCCTTATCAACTATATTGTCACAAAGCAAGTTGAAATCTTTCTCCAATTCTGGCCAAGGTCCATGGACATAGTCCTTATTTATGCACAGAATGTAATGTCTTGAGAGGCACAGCAAAAAGAGCATCCCAAGTATATATTTAAAAAACTAGGAATAGCAGAGGCAAAGTGTCCATACCCTGAGGTACTGCCATAATCCATAAGGTTAGGGATGGTTCCACATTCTTCCGGGAGTAAGGCAAGGCCTGCGGGAGCAAAGGAAATTATCAAAGGGTGTTGGGTCATCATCAGAACATTGATAGTCATTTTCTAGCCCCACATATTTTAGAATCTTTTCAAGGCCTCGTTTGGTGATCAATATGTAGTAGGAGAAACACAGCAAAGACTTACTTACAGCGAAACACCCTGGAGTTCCCTGGAAGGGGGCAGGCCATAGGCTCAATTGGCTGGCAGAACAGCAGCCCTAAGGAACAAAAGAGTTCCTCTAAGATTGAACTTCAAATTGTTGACATTTGTTTTAGCCTTCTTCATGAAGTATCTTCTAACAGGCTAAGATTTACCAGGATCTTCCTTCATCAATGCTCCCCTGAGTATCCAGGACCCCACATTTGTACACCTATGCATGAAATTGTGGCATTAGAGCATGACCCAAGGAGGTATCTAAGAAAGGTTTTAGACCACACTTCTCTCTGAGTACCAGGTCTTTGCTACCCATCATTTGAGACTGATAGCTACGGCTAAATATTCCACTGACATAAGGTAATGTTTACATACCTTGACTGACCGAAGATGTGTCTTTGGTTCTGTGTGTTATGAAGGTTCATCCAGACAGGTAAGGAGTGCTGCACGAGTAAAAAAAGATCCTGTTAGGTTGGTCATTAAAAAAAAGTATTTCTTTTGTCACTCTCCATGAAAGAACATGTCACAGGGCTGGCTCCAACCTGATCATATTTCTCCACTCTATTCTGAAAGACTAGAATCTCCAATCCCACGTATCTGTGCCCTGGGATTGAGGCCTTGACAAGCATGAGTCTAGGTATATCCTTTGCAATGATTTGGTCAGGGAGTACCCTCCCAAATACCCAGGAATCCACTCCAATGAGATAACAGATGGTTTCCTCAACATGGTACCCATCACACCAATGGCAAAGTTTCCTTACCCTGAAAGATTTTAGCAATACGTATTGTCAAGGCTGCTGTCATGTTGATTCCTGGGAACAAGCGAAGCCCTGTGGGTACAAAGGAACATTTCTGACTGTGGTGTCTTGTCTTCTAAAATTGACATTCATTTTCAATCCCTCAAATTTTGAACATTTGCAATGCCACATTTGGTATCCAATATTTGTAGATAAAGAAACAAAGCAAAGTTGTATTTACTGGAATCCACAATATAAATCCTGAGATGGTGGCAAGCTGCAACATCAAGAGACAGGCAAGACGGCAACGCTAAGGAACCAAAGAGTTTCTTTTAGGTGTGCCTTCAAACTGAGGACATCTCGTTAAGCCTTCCTTATCAACTATATTGTCACAAAGCAAGTTGAAATCTTTCTCCAATTCTGCCCAAGGTCCATGGACATAGTCCTTATTTATGCACAGAATGTAATGTCTTGAGAGGCACAGCAAAAAGAGCATCCCAAGCATATATTTTAAAAACTAGGAATAGCAGAGGCAAAGTGTCCATACCCTGAGGTACTGCCATAATCCATAAGGTTAGGGATGGTTCCACATTCTTCCGGGAGTAAGGCAAGGCCTGCGGGAGCAAAGGAAATTATCAAAGGGTGTTGGGTCATCATCAGAACATTGATAGTCATTTTCTAGCCCCACATATTTTAGAATCTTTTCAAGGCCTCGTTTGGTGATCAATATGTAGTAGGAGAAACACAGCAAAGACTTACTTACAGCGAAACACCCTGGAGTTCCCTGGAAGGTGGCAGGCCACAGGCTCAATTGGCAGGCAGAACAGCAGCCCTAAGGAACAAAAGAGTTCCTCTACGGTTGAACTTCAAATTGTTGACATTTGTTTTAGCCTTCCTCATGAAGTATCTTCTAACAGGCTAAGATGTATCAAGATCTTCCTTCATCAGTGCTGCCCTGAGTATCCAGGACCTTACATTTGTACACCTATGCATGAAGGTTTTAGAACACACTTCTCTCTGAGTACCAGTTCTTTGCTACCCATCATTTGAGACTGATAGCTACGGTGAAATATTCCGCTGACATAAGGCAATGTTTAAATACCTTCACTGACCGAAGATGTATCTTTGGTTCGGTGTGCTATGAAGGTTCATCCAGACAGGTAAGGAGCGTTGCACGAGTAAAAAAAGATCCTGTTAGGTTGGTCATTAAAGAAAAGTATTTCTTTTGTCACTCCCCATGAAAGAACATGTGGTAGGGCTGGCTCCAACCTGATCATATTTCTCAACTCTATTCTGAAAGACCAGAAGCTCCATCCCCACGTATCTGTGCCCTGGGATTGAGGCCTTGACAAGCATGAGTCCAGGTATATCCTTTGCAATGATTTGGTCAGGGAGAACCCTCCCAGAGACCCAGGAATACACTACAATGAGATAACGGATGGTTTCCTCAACATGGTACCCATCACACCCATGGCAAAGTTTCCTTACCCTGAAAGATTTTAGCAATACGAATTGTCAAGGCTGCTGTCATGTTGATTCCTGGGAACAAGGGGAGCCCTGTGGGTACAAAGGAACTTTTTTGACTGTGGTGTCTTGTCTTCAAAAATTGATATTAATTTTCAATCCCTCACATTTTGAACGTTTGCTAGGCCACATTTGGTATCCAACATTTGAACACAGGAGGTAGGTAAAGCAACAAAGCAAAGTTGTACTTACTGGTATCCACCATATAAATCCTGAGATGGTGGCAAGCTGCAACATCAAGTGACAGGCAAGATGGCAACACTAAGGAACCAAAGAGTTTCTTTTAGGTGTGCCTTCAAACTGAGGACATCTCGTTAAGCCTTCCTTATAAACTATATTGTCACAAAGCAAGTTGCAATCTTTCTCCAATTCTGCCCAAGGTCCATGGACATAGTCCTTATTTATGCACAGAATGTAATGTCTTGAGAGGCACAACCAAAGAGCAACCCAAGCATATGTTTAAAAAACTGGGAACAGCCAAGGCAAAGTGTCCATACCCTGAGGTACTGCCATAATCCATAAGGTTAGGGATGGTACCACATTCTTCCGGCAGTAAGGGAAGCCCTGTGGGAAAAAAGGAAATTATCAAAGGGTGTTGGGTCGCCATCAGAAAATTGATAGTTATTTTCTAGCCCCACATATTTTTGAATCTTTTCAAGGCTACTTTGTAGCTAGAGAAACACAGAAAAGACTTACTTACAGGGAAACACCTTGGAGTTCCCTGGAAGGTGGCAGGCCACAGGCTCAATTGGCAGGCAGAACAGCAGCCCTAAGGAACAAAAGAGTTCCTCTAAGGTTGAACTTCAAATTGTTGATATTTGTTTTAGCCTTCCTCATAAAGTATCTTCTAACAGGCTAAGAAGTACCAAGACCTTCCATCATCAGTGCTGCCCTGAGTATCCAGGACCTTACATTTGTACACCTCTGCATGAAATTGGGGCCTTGGAGCATGAACCAAGGTGGTATCTAAGAAAAGTTTCAGAACACACTTCTCTCTGAGTACAAGGTCTTTGCTACCCATCATTTGAGACTGATAGCTACGGCTAAATATTCCACTGACATAAGGCAATGTTTACATACCTTGACTGACCGAAGATGTGTCTTTGGTTCGGTGTGTTATGAAGGTTCATCCAGACAGGTAAGGAGCGCTGCACGAGTAAAAAAAGATCCTGTTAGGTTGGTCATTAAAAAAAAGTATTTCGTTTGTCACTCCCCATGAAAGAACATGTCGTAGGGCTGGCTCCAACCTGATCATATTTCTCCACTCTATTCCGAAAGACCAGAAGCTCCATCCCCACGTATCTGTGCCCTGGGATTGAGGCCTTGACAAGCATGAGTTTAGGTATATCCTTTGCAATGATTTGCTCAGGGAGAACCCTCCCAGACACCTAGGAATCCACTACAATGAGATAACGGATGGTTTCCTCAACATGGTACCCATCACACCCCTGGCAAAGTTTCCTTACCCTGAAAGATTTTAGCAAAACGTATTGTCAAGGCTGCTGTCATGTTGATTCCTGGGAACAAGCGAAGCCCTGTGGGTACAAAGGAACATTTCTGACTGTGGTGTCTTGTCTTCTAAAATTGACATTCATTTTCAATCCCTCACATTTTGAACATTTGCAAGGCCACATTTGGTATCCAATATTTGTAGATAAATAAACAAAGCAAAGTTGTATTTACTGGGATCCACCATATAAATCCTGAGATGGTGGCAAGTTACAACATCAAGTGACAGGCAAGATGGCAACCCTAAGGAACCAAAGAGTTTCTTTTAGTGTGCCTTCAACCTGAGGACATCTTGTTAAGCCTTCCTTATAAACTACATTGTCACAAAGCATGTTACAATATTTATCCAATTCTGCCCAATGTTCATGGACCTAGTCTCTATTTATGCACAGAATGTAATGCCTTGAGAGGCACAGCCAAAGAGCAACCCAAGCATATGTTTAAAAAACTAGGAACAGCCAAGGCAAAGTGTCCATACCTTGAGGTACTGCCATAATCCATAAGGTTAGGGATGGTACCACATTCTTCCGGCAGTAAGGGAAGCCCTGTGGGAAAAAAGGAAATTATCAAAGGGTGTTGGGTCGCCATCAGAAAATTGATAGTTATTTTCTAGCCCCACATATTTTAGAATCTTTTCAAGGCCACTTTGTAGCTAGAGAAACACAGAAAAGACTTACTTACAGGGAAACACCCTGGAGTTCCCTGGAAGTTGGCAGGTCACAGGCTCAATTGGCAGGCAGAACAGCAGCCCTAAGGAACAAAAGAGTTCCTTTAAGGTTGAACTTCAAATTGTTGACATTTGTTTTAGCCTTCCTCATGAAGTATCTTCTAACAGGCTAAGATGTACCAAGATCTTCCTTCATCAGTGCTGCCCTGAGTATCCAGGACCTTACATTTGTACACCTATACATGAAATTGGGGCCTTGAAGCATGAACCAAGGAGGTATCTAAGTAAAGTTTCAGAACACACTTCTCTCTGAGTACCAGGTCTTTGCTACCCATCATTTGAGACTGATAGCTACGGCTAAATATTCCACTGACATAAGGCAATGTTTACATACCTTGACTGACCGAAGATGTGTCCGAAGATGTGAACATTTGCAAGGCCACATTAGGTATCCAATATTTGTAGATAAAGAAACAAAGCAAAGTTGTATTTACTGGGATCCACCATATAAATCCTGAGATGGTGGCAAGTTACAACATCAAGTGACAGGCAAGATGGCAACCCTAAGGAACCAAAGAGTTTCTTTTAGTGTGCCTTCAACCTGAGGACATCTTGTTAAGCCTTCCTTATAAACTACATTGTCACAAAGCATGTTACAATATTTATCCAATTCTGCCCACTGTTCATGGACCTAGTCTTTATTTATGCACAGAATGTAATGCCTTGAGAGGCACAGCCAAAGAGCAACCCAAGCATATGTTTAAAAAACTAGGAACAGCCAAGGCAAAGTGTCCATACCTTGAGGTACTGCCATAATCCATAAGGTTAGGGATGGTACCACATTCTTCCGGCAGTAAGGGAAGCCCTGTGAGAAAAAAGGAAATTATCAAAGGGTGTTGGGTCGCCATCAGAAAATTGATAGTTATTTTCTAGCCCCACATATTTTAGAATCTTTTCAAGGCCACTTTGTAGCTAGAGAAACACAGAAAAGACTTACTTACAGGGAAACACCCTGGAGTTCCCTGGAAGTTGGCAGGTCACAGGCTCAATTGGCAGGCAGAACAGCAGCCCTAAGGAACAAAAGAGTTCCTTTAATGTTGAACTTCAAATTGTTGACATTTGTTTTAGCCTTCCTCATGAAGTATCTTCTAACAGGCTAAGATGTACCAAGATCTTCCTTCATCAGTGCTGCCCTGAGTATCCAGGACCTTACATTTGTACACCTATACATGAAATTGGGGCCTTGGAGCATGAACCAAGGAGGTATCTAAGTAAAGTTTCAGAACACACTTCTCTCTGAGTACCAGGTCTTTGCTACCCATCATTTGAGACTGATAGCTACGGCTAAATATTCCACTGACATAAGGCAATGTTTACATACCTTGACTGACCGAAGATGTGTCTTTGGTTCGGTGTTATGAAGGTGCATCCAGACAGGTAAGGAGCGCTACACGAGTAAAAAAAGATCCTGTTAGGTTGGTCATTAAACAAAAGTATTTCTTTTGTCACTCCACATGAAAGCACATGTCGTAGGGCTGGCTCCAACCTGATCATATTTATCAACTCTATTCCGAAAGACCAGAAGCTCCATCCCCACGTATCTGTGCCCTGGGATTGAGGCCTTGACAAGCATGAGTCCAGGTATATCCTTTGCAATGATTTGGTCAGGGAGAACGCTCCCAGACACCCAGGAATCCACTACAATGAGATAACGGATGGTTTCCTCAACATGGTACCCATCACACCCATGGCAAAGTTTACTTACCCTGAAAGATTTTAGGAAAACGTATTGTCAAGGCTGCTGTCATGTTGATTCCTGGGAACAAGCGAAGCCCTGTGGGTACAAAGGAACATTTCGGACTGTGGTGTCTTGTCTTCAAAATTTGATATTCATTTTCAATCCCTCACATTTTGAACATTTGCTAGGCCACATTTGGTATCCAATATTTGAACAAAGCAGGTAGCTAAAGCAACAAAGAATAGTTGTACTTACTGGGATCCACCATATAAATCCTGAGATGGTGGCAAGCTGCAACATCAAGAGACAGGCAAGACGGCAACGCTAAGGAACCAAAGAGTTTCTTTTAGGTGTGCCTTCAACCTGAGGACATCTCGTTAAGCCTTCCTTATCAACTATATTGTCACAAAGCAAGTTGCAATCTTTCTCCAATTCTGCCCAAGGTCCATGGATATAGTCCTTATTTATGCACAGAATGTAATGTCTTGAGAGGCACAGCAAAAAGAGCATCCCAAGCATATGTTTAAAAAACTAGGAATAGCAAAGGCAAAGTGTCCATACCCTGAGGTACTGCCATAATCCATCAGGTTAGGGATGGTTCCACATTCTTCCGGGAGTAAGGGAAGGCCTGCGGGAACAAACGAAATTATCAAAGGGTGTTGGGTCATCATCAGAAAATTGATAGTCATTTTCTAGCCCCACATATTTTAGAATCTTTTCAAGGCCACGTTTGGTGATCAATATGTAGTTAGAGAAACACAGCAAAGACTTACTTACAGGGAAACACCCTGGAGTTCCCCGGAAGGGGGCAGGCCATAGGCTCAATTGGCAGGAAGAACAGCAGCCCTAAGGAACAAAAGAGTTCCTCTAAGGTTGAACTTCAAATTGTTGACATTTGTTTTAGCCTTCCTGATGAAGTATCTTCTAACAGGCTAAGATGTACCAAGATCTTCCTTCATCAGTGCTGCCCTGAGTATCCAGGACTTTACATTTGTACACCTATGCATGAAATTGTTGCATTAGAGCATGACCCAAGGAGGTATCTAAGAAAAGTTTTAGAACACACTTCTCTCTGAGTACCAGGTCTTTGCTACCCATCATTTGAGACTGATAGCTACGGCTAAATATTCCATTGACATAAGGCAATGTTTAAATACCTTGACTGACCGAAGATGTTTCTTTGGTTCTGTGTGTTATGAAGGTTCATCAAGACAGGTAAGGAGCGCTGCACGAGTAAAAAAAGATCCTGTTGGGTTGGTCATTAAAAAAAAGTATTTCTTTTGTCACTCCCCATGAAAGAACATGTCGTAGGGCTGGCTCCAACCTGATCATATTTCTCAACTCTATTCCGAAAGACCAGAAGCTCCATCCCCACGTATCTGCGCCCTGGGATTGAGGCCTTGACAAGCATGAGTCTAGGTATATCCTTTGCAATGATTTGGTCAGGGAGAACCCTCCCATACACCTAGGAATCCACTACAATGAGATAACGGATGGTTTCCTCAACATGGTACCCATCACACCCCTGGCAAAGTTTCCTTACCCTGAAAGATTTTAGCAAAACGTATTGTCAAGGCTGCTGTCATGTTGATTCCTGGGAACAAGCGAAGCCCTGTGGGTACAAAGTAACATTTCTGACTGTGGTGTCTTGTCTTCTAAAATTGACATTCATTTTCAATCCCTCACATTTTGAACATTTGCTAGGCCATATTTGGTATCCAATATTTCAACTCAGCAGGTAGATAAAGAAACAAAGCAAAGTTGTACTTACTGGGATCCACCATATAAATCCTGAGAAGGTGGAAAGTTACAACATCAAGTGTCAGGCAAGACAGCAATGCTAAGGAACCAAAGAGTTTCTTTTAGTATGCCTTCAAACTGAGGATATCTCGTTAAGCCTTCCTTATAAACTATATTGTCACAAAGCATGTTACAATCTTTATCCAATTCTGCCCAAGGTCCATGGACCTAGTCCTTATTTATGCACAGAACGTAATGCCTTGAGAGGGACAGTCAAAGAGCAACCCAAGCATATGTTTAAAAAACTAGGAGCAGCCAAGGCAAAGTGTCCATACCCTGAGGTACTGCCATAATCCATAAGGTTAGGGAGGGTACCACATTCTTCCGGCAGTAAGGGAAGCCCTGTGGGAAAAAAGGAAATTATCAAAGGGTGTTGGGTCGCCATCAGAAAATTGATAGTTATTTTCTAGCCCCACATATTTTAGAATCTTTTCAAGGCCACTTTGTAGCTAGAGAAACACAGAAAAGTCTTACTTACAGGGAAACACCCTGGAGTTCCCTGGAAGGTGGCAGGTCACAGGCTCAATTGGCAGGCAGAACAGCAGCCCTAAGGAACAAAAGAGTTCCTTTAAGGTTGAACTTCAAATTGTTGACATTTGTTTTAGCCTTCCTCATGAAGTATCTTCTAACAGGCTGAGATGTACCAAGATCTTCCTTCAAAAGTGCTGCCCTGAGTATCCAGGACATTACATTTGTACACCTTTACATGAAATTGGGGCCTTGGAGCATGAACCAAGGAGGTATCTAATAAAAGTTTCAGAATACACTTCTCTCTGAGTACCAGGTCTTTGCTACCCATCATTTGAGACTGATAGCTACGGCTAAATATTCCACTGACATAAGGCAATGTTTACATACCTTGACTGACCGAAGATGTGTCTTTGGTTCGGTGTGTTATGAAGGTGCATCCAGACAGGTAAGGAGCGCTACACGAGTAAAAAAAGATCCTGTTAGGTTGGTCATTAAACAAAAGTATTTCTTTTGTCACTCCACATGAAAGCACATGTCGTAGGGCTGGCTCCAACCTGACCATATTTCTCAACTCTATTCCGAAAGACCAGAAGCTCCATCCCCACGTATCTGTGCCCTGGGATTGAGGCCTTGACAAGCATGAGTCCAGGTATATCCTTTGCAATGATTTGGTCAGGGAGAACCCTCCCAGACACCCAGGAATCCACTACAATGAGATACGGATGGTTTCCTCAACATGGTACCCATCACACCCATGGCAAAGTTTCCTTACCCTGAAACATTTTAGCAAAACGTATTGTCAAGGCTGCTGTCATGTTCATTCCTGGGAACAAGCGAAGCCCTGTGGGTACAAAGGAACATTTCTGACTGTGGGGTCTTGTCTTCAAAAATTGATATTCATTTACAATCCCTCACATTTTGAACATTTGCTAGGCCACATTTGGTATCCAATATTTGAATGCAGCAGGTAGCTAAAGCAACAAAGTAAAGTTGTACTTACTGGGATCCACCATATAAATCCTGAGATGGTGGCAAGCTGCAACATCAAGAGACAGGCAAGACGGCAACGCGAAGGAACCAAAGAGTTTCTTTTAGGTGTGCCTTCAACCTGAGGACATCTTGTTAAGCCTTCCTTATCAACTATATTGTCACAAAGCAAGTTGCAATCTTTCTCCAATTCTGCCCAAGTTCCATGGATATAGTCCTTATTTATGCACAGAATGTACCACATCCCACCGCTCGCCCAGTTACTACTAGTCTGCAAAAGGTGAGAGCCCCATCTGGTTGCTAACCATGCCACTTGTGCTTGCTGATCAATGACTATTGTTTACGCTTCATCTGTATAATCTGCTGACACCCGGCCAGCACCGTGCTTCCTATTAGAGCTAATCCTTTATTGTGCCCCATTGCACTGCCTGTGCACCACCAGAGACTATATCACTGACTGCCCTGATCAGATCACTGCAGCATTGTACTTACAGCCAGTGCCGCTCTTGCCCAATTGGTACTCTGATCCTGTGTTTACACTGTATTCTAATACTGTAGCTTACAGCCCAGTTCTTAGCCTAACGCTGTCCCACGTGCATCAATGGTATTTAGCCTAGCTCGTGTCCCACTTAGGATTATTGTTGTTAGCCTAATGCTTCTGCATGTATGATAATGTCATCTAGCCTAAACTGCACCCCTCCTAGGATTATTGCTACCAGCCTACTAGCACTTTACTATTGACTACTGTATCTAGCCTTATTGATGTAGACAAAGTGAGCCTAGCCTCATCTTACACCACCCCACATCCTTAGCTATGATAAACTGGATATTGTGCATCATGTTCCCCTTTTGCCTTGTCCCAGCGGACACCCCATGCACTGGCAACCATTTCTTCGCCCTCAGTAATGGGCTCACCAAACTAGCTTGCCCAAGACACCATCCCATCCCCTGTCCTACCCCCTTCCTCCCCACCATACCTCCTTTCCCATCCTCTTCCATTCTCACTCCCAGTCCCAGGGACCCCTACATAACCAGTAAGGAACACCATCCCACCCCAGCCATCATCAATGATCCACATGTACTCCCTAACCCTTTAATCAATGGTAAAACATACCCTATCCTAGGATATAAGAGAACACCCCGATTAAGAGCACGCACAAGGTTACCACACCACAACACCATTACCAGGTCCCAGCCACCCAGATCACCCAATCCTTCGGCCCACACAACAAATAATAAACACACACAGCCTACAGTAACTAAAACTACTCCACCGTGTTGCCCACCAACTAAAAATTCTCTCACTAAGGATCCCAACCCCCCCATTAGTCTAAAAAATGCACTCATCAACGCCCGCTCCCTTGGAGCCCACGCCATTGAAATTCATGACCTCATCATCGAACCCGACCTAGACCTGTTAGTAATCACAGAAACCTGGCTACACCAAGCCTCAGGTCCTCTTTTAGCACTGGCCATCCCACCAGATTACACCATTCTCAGATCTGATAGGACCACCACTCCAGGAGGCGGTGTTGCAATCATTACTAAAAATAGTATCAAACTTAGATCAAGTTCCATTGAAATAATCGCAGGGTACGAACTACTGCTCGCCAAACTCACCTTGAATGAAAACACCACAATTAACATAGTGGTCATCTATAGATCCCCTAGCACAAACAGCCACCCAGAAACAGACATCCCACTAATACTGGCGCCCTTCCTTAAACCCAAAACGAAATGTATCATCATTGGTGACTTGAATCTCGGTTTTAATGACAACCAAGATACCAAAGCCACCGCCCTTCTCCTGGCACTAAATGACATGAATTTCTGTCAACACATCAATGTCCCCACTCACACCAAGGGCAGAACCCTTGATTGGATCCTCTCCCTCAACACCAACATCACTCTAGGCCCGATTACCCCACTTAGTTGGACAGACCACTACTGCATAGAATTTACTATCACTAGTGACGACCCCTGCACACCCAAGAATATAACTATGGACACCATTGAAAGTAGAAACCCGAAAAAGCTCACAGCTGAGAATTTCGACCCCACCTTGAACAAATTGCTAGATACACACTCAATCCTCAGCAATGACCCAACTACCATCGCTGAGTACTACCACAAATGCCTCTCCACAGCGATTGACACCATAGCACCTGTCACCTCCAAACTAAGACGCCTCAATAAAAAATCCAACTTCTGGTTCAACGAGGAACTAATCGTCCTTAGAAGGAAAAAACGCGCTCTCGACCACGTCCATAATAAACATCCCTCCCCGGACTCAGCCAAAGCATTCAAAGACGCAAATACCCTCTACAAATCAGCTATCATCACCCACAAAGCAAACGCCTACAATGCTCGCATTAGCAATGCAGCATCAGACTCCAAAGAGCTCTTCTCTATCCTTAGAGAACTTGAAAATCCACTCCCAACCGACACACCCACAAACACAAGTAAAGAATGGTGTACCACCATACAAGACGCTCTTGCCTCCAAAATCACTATGCTGCAAAATAAAATCAATTCCAAAAAACTACTCCTAGCAACCAAAAACTCCCCCTCCCCTATTCCCTGCACCCTTTCCAGTGACAACTCAAACCCCCCCTTCCAATTCACACCAGTCACCCACGACCTCGTACTCGACACAATCTCCAAACTAAAAGCATCCAACTGCAAAGGAGACACTGTCCCGGCCAAATTAGTCAAAGCCTGTGCACACACCCTGACCCCTCTCATCACCAAATTTGTCAATGCCTCATTCAACTCCAATACAGTTCCGACCTGCATTAAAGAAACCTGGGTTACCCCGCTTCTAAAAAAAACAAATCTAGACCCCACCATTCCAACTAATTATCGCTCCATAACCACGGTCCCATTTTTACTCAAAATCATCGACAAACTAGCCTACAACCAAATTCAAACCCATTTAGAATCCAATCAGCTCCTCGGCACCAGACAATCAGGTTTCAGGCCTAACCACAGCACTGAAACAGCTCTCTTGGACCTCAAAATCCAGATGGATGCCATCAGAGATTCAGGGAAACTTTGCATTCTTCTGCTGTTGGACCTCTCAGCCGCGTTCGACCTGGTGGACCACGACAAACTCTGCAACTCACTTACCCGCGAGTTTAACTTCTCCAGGGCAGCCACTGCGTGGGTGAAATCCTTCTTAACCGACCGCACCTCCAGAGTGTCCATAGGCAAAGAAGCAGCCAACCCCATCCCAGTCCCCATAGGAGTACCCCAAGGCTCTTGCCTTTCTCCCACGCTGTACAATGCATATACCAAACTCCTGTTCTCAGCACTTGATGAAATGGGTGTCATATACACAAACTTTGCGGACGACACCCAGATCCTTATACCACTGACAGGCAACTATGACCAGGACACACTAACAATCAATAAAATCTACGTCATCATACAAAACTGGATGGCATTAAACAGCCTATGTCTTAACGATGAGAAGACAGAAGTCCTCATCGTAGGATCTCCAGCCAAAATAGCAACCCTTCAGCCAGAATATTCAATCATCAATATCGACGGTACCAATATTCCAGTGTTAAAGCAAGTAAAAACACTGGACGTGTACATCGATGCCAGCCTGACCATGACTAAACAGATCAATGTACTTTCCTCCTCCACGGCCTACACCTCTAAATTAATTGCGCTCAGCAGACAATTTCTGACCCCAGCAAATTGCCTCACCCTAGCCAGAGCACTGGTCCTATCGAAATTGGATTACTGTAATGTATTACTACTGGGCACATCTAACACCAACCTAGCCAAAATGCAACTTTTGCAAAATAAAGTCCTGAGGGCCGCTCTAGGCATAAAAAAATCAGACCACATATCCAAGATTAGGAAAAATGCCCACTGGCTCCCCATCAAAGCCCGAATTATCTTCAAAACATTATGCATCACCCACAAATGCCTTACCAAAAAAGGACCTATCTACCTCAACAACACTCTGCATCCCAAATCCGACATGAGACTACTTAGATCCAATGACAAACTCCTCCTGGACCCCCCCCCCCCCCGATTCAAAAACACAAGAGCAGGGGGCAGCAGCTTCACCACTTTAGCCCCTAAACACTGGAACACCCTACCCATCCACATTAAAAAAGCATCTTCCTTCACGATCTTTAAGAAACAGTTAAAAACCTGGTTATTCAACCAATATTAGCACCCAAAGATAGGACCCCGTCCATCTTATACTGCTGTGAATACTTAGGCTATTGTATAATGTTGTGAATATTCTGTAATTTATATCATGTAATGGAACAAAAGTAATGTTTTGAATTTTACTAATTGCTAAGCTGTCTTTTAACCACGCCGTGACACCTGACGGTTTGGGCGTGTAACAAATAAAAAAAAAAAAAAAATAAATAAATGTCTTGAGATGCACAGCAAAAAGAGCATCCCAAGCATATGTTTAAAAAACTAGGAATAGCAAAGGCAAAGTGTCCATACCCTGAGGTACTGCCATAATCCATCAGGTTAGGGATGGTTCCACATTCTTCCGGGAGTAAGGGAAGGCCTGCGGGAACAAACGAAATTATCAAAGGGTGTTGGGTCATCATCAGAAAATTGATAGTCATTTTCTAGCCCCACACATTTTAGAATCTTTTCAAGGCCACGTTTGGTGATCAATATGTAGTTAGAGAAACACAGCAAAGACTTACTTACAGGGAAACACCCTGGAGTTCCCCGGAAGGGGGCAGGCCATAGGCTCAATTGGCAGGAAGAACAGCAGCCGTAAGGAACAAAAGAGTTCCTCTAAGGTTGAACTTCAAATTGTTGACATTTGATTTAGCCTTCCTCATGAAGTATCTTCTAACAGGCTAAGATCTACCAAGATCTTCCTTCATAAGTGCTGCCCTGAGTATCCAGGACCTTACATCTGTACACCTATGCATGAAATTGTGGCATTAGAGCATGCCCAAGGAGGTATCTAAGAAAAGTTTTAGAACACACGTCTCTCTGAGTACCAGGTCTTTGCTACCCATCATTTGAGACTGATAGCTACGGCTAAATATTCCACTGACATAAGGCAATGTTTACATACCTTGACTGACCGAAGATGTGTCTTTGGTTCGGTGTGTTATGAAGGTTCATTCAGACAGGTAAGGAGCGCTGCACGAGTAAAAAAAGATCCTGTTAGGTTGCTCATTTAAAAAAAGTATTTCTTTTGTCACTCCCCATGAAAGAACATGTCGCAGGGCTGGCTCCAACCTGATCATATTTCTCAACTCTATTCCGAAAGACCAGAAGCTCCAATCCCACGTATCTGTGCCCTGGGATTGAGGCCTTGACAAGCATGAGTCTAGGTATATCCTTTGCAATGATTTGGTCAGGGAGAACCCTCCCAGACACCTAGGAATCCACTACAATGAGATAACGGATGGTTTCCTCAACATGGTACCCATCACACCAAAGTGGCAAAGTTTCCTTACCCTGAAAGATTTTAGCAAAACGTATTGTCAAGGCAGCTGTCATGTTGATTCCTGGGAACAAGCGAAGCCCTGTGGGTACAAAGGAACATTTCTGACTGTGGTGTCTTGCCTTCTAAAATTGACATTCATTTTCAATCCCTCACATTTTGAACATTTGCAAGGCCACATTTGGTATCCAATATTTGTAGATAAAGAAACAAAGCAAAGTTGTATTTACTGGGATCCACCATATAAATCCTGAGATGGTGGCAAGTTACAACATCAAGTGACAGGCAAGATGGCAACGCTAAGGAACCAAAGAGTTTCTTTTAGTGTGCCTTCAAACTGAGGACATCTCGTTAAGCCTTCCTTATAAACTACATTGTCACAAAGCATGTTACAATATTTATCCAATTCTGCCCACGGTCCATGGACCTAGTCTTTATTTATGCACAGAATGTAATGCCTTGAGAGGCACAGCCAAAGAGCAACCCAAGCATATGTTTAAAAAACTAGGAACAGCCAAGGCAAAGTGCCCATACCTTGGGGTACTGCCATAATCCATAAGGTTAGGGATGGTACCACATTTTTCCGGCAGTAAGGGAAGCCCTGTGGGAAAAAAGGAAATTATCAAAGGGTGTTGGGTCGCCATCAGAAAATTGATAGTTATTTTCTAGCCCCACATATTTTAGAACCTTTTCAAGGCCACTTTGTAGCTAGAGAAACACAGAAAATACTTACTTACAGGGAAACACCCTGGAGTTCCCTGGAAGGTGGCAGGTCACAGGCTCAATTGGCAGGCAGAACAGCAGCCCTAAGGAACAAAAGAGTTCCTTTAAGGTTGAACTTCAAATTGTTGACATTTGTATTAGCCTTCTTCATGAAGTATCTTCTAACAGGCTAAGATGTACCAAGATCTTCCTTCATCAGTGCTCCCCTGAGTATCCAGGACCTTACATTTGTACAACTATACATGAAATTGGGGCCTTGGAGCATGAACCAAGGAGGTATCTAAGTAAATTTTCAGATCACACTTCTCTCTGAGTACCAGGTCTTTGCTACCCATCATTTGAGACTGATAGCTATGGCTAAATATACCACTGACAAAAGGCAATGTTTACATACCTTGACTGACCGAAGATGTGTCTTTGGTTCGGTGTGTTATGAAGGTGCATCCAGACAGGTAAGGAGCGCTACACGAGTAAAAAAAGATCCTGTTAGGTTGGTCACTAAACAAAAGTATTTCTTTTGTCACTCCACATGAAAGCACATGTCGTAGGGCTGGCTCCAACCTGATCATATTTCTCAACTCTATTCCGAAAGACCAGGAGCTCCATCCCCACGTATCTGTGCCCTGGGATTGAGGCTTTGACAAGCATGAGTCCAGGTATATCCTTTACAATGATTTGGTCAGGGAGAACCCTCCCAGACACCTAGGAATACACTACAATGAGATAACGGATGGTTTCCTCAACATGGTACCCATCACACCCATGGCAAAGTTTCCTTACCCTGAAAGATTTTAGCAATACGTATTGTCAAGGCTGCTGTCATGTTGATTCCTGGGAACAAGCGAAGCCCTGTGGGTACAAAGGAACATTTCTGACTGTGGTGTCTTGTCTTCCAAAATTGATATTCATTTTCAATCCCTCACATTTTGAACATTTGCTAGGCCACATTTGGTATCCAATATTTGAACAACGCAGGTAGCTAAAGCAACAAAGCAAAGTTGTACTTACTGGGATCCACAACATAAATCCTGAGAAGGTGGAAAGTTACAACATCAAGTGACAGGCAAGACAGCAATGCTAAGGAACCAAAGAGTATCTTTTAGGTGTGCCTTCAAACTGAGGACATCTTGTTAAGCCTTCCTTATCAACTATATTGTCACAAAGCAAGTTGCAATCTTTCTCCAATTCTGCCCAAGGTCCATGGACATAGTCCTTATTTATGCACAGAATGTGATGTCTTGAGAGGCACAGCAAAAAGAGCATCCCAAGCATATATTTAAAAAAAAAAAAAATAGCAAAGGCAAAGTGTCCATACCCTGAGGTACTGCAATAATCCATAAGGTTAGGGATGGTTTCACATTATTCCGGGAGTAAGGGAAGGCCTGCGGGAACAAAGGAAATTATCAAAGGGTATTGGGTCATCATCAGAACATTGATAGTCATTTTCTAGCCCACATATTTTAGAATCTTTTCAAGGTCACGTTTGGTGATGAATATGTAGTAGGAGAAACACAGCAGAGATTTACTTACAGGGAAACACCCTGGAGTTCCCCGGAAGGTGGCAGGCCATAGGCTCAATTGGCTGGCAGAACAGCAGCCCTAAGGAACAAAAGAGTTCCTCTAAGGTTGAACTTCAAATTGTTGGCATTTGTTTTAGCCTTCCACATGAAGTATCTTCTAACAGGCTAAGATTTACCAAGATCTTCCTTCATCAGTGCTGCCCTGAGTATCCAGGACCTTACATGTGTACACCTATACATGAAATTGTGGCATTAGAGCATGACCCAAGGAGGTATCTAAGAAAAGTTTTAGAACACACTTCTCTCTGAGTACCAGGTCTTTGCTACCCATCATTTGAGACTGATAGCTACGGCTAAATATTCCACTGACATAAGGCAATGTTTAAATACCTTGACTGACCGAATATGTGTCTTTGGTTCGGTGTGTTATGAAGGTTCATCCAGACAGGTAAGGAGCGCTGCACGAGTAAAAAAAGATCCTGTTAGGTTGGTCAGTAAAAAAAGTATTTCTTTTGTCACTCCCCATGAAAGAACATGTCGCAGGGCTGGCTCCAACCTGATCATATTTCTCAACTCTATTTCGAAAGACCAGAAGCTCCATCCCCACGTATCTGCGCCCTGGGATTGAGGCCTTGACAAGCATGAGTCTAGGTATATCCTTTGTAATGATTTGGTCAGGGAGTACCCTCCCAAATACCCAGGAATCCACTCCAATGAGATAACGGATGGTTTCCTCAACATGGTACCCATCACACCCATGGCAAAGTTTCCTTACCCTGAAAGATTTTAGCAATACGTATTGTCAAGGCTGCTGTCATGTTGATTCCTGGGAACAAGCGAAGCCCTGTGGGTACAAAGGAACATTTCTGACTGTGGTGTCTTGTCTTCTAAAATTGACATTCATTTTCAATCCCTCACATTTTGAACATTTGCAAGGCCACATTTGGGATCCAATATTTGTAGATAAAGAAACAAAGCAAAGTTGTATTTACCGGGATCCACCATATAAATCCTGAGAAGGTGGCAAGTTACAACATCAAGTGACAGGCAAGACAGCAATGCTAAGGAACCAAAGAGTTTCTTTTAGTATGCCTTCAAACTGAGGACATCTAGTTAAGCCTTCCTTATAAACTATATTGTCACAAAGAATGTTACAATATTTATCCAATTCTGCCCAAGGTCCATGGACCTATTCCTTATTTATGCACAGAATGTAATGCCTTGAGAGGGACAGTCAAAGAGCAACCCAAGCATATGTTTAAAAAACTAGGAACAGCCAAGGCAAAGTGTCCATACCCTGAGGTACTGCCATAATCCATAAGGTTAGGGATGGTACCACATTCTTCTGGCAGTAAGGGAAGCCCTGTGAGAAAAAAGGAAATTATCAAAGGGTGTTGGGTCGCCATCAGAAAATTGATAGTTATTTTCTAGCCCCACATATTTTAGAATCTTTTCAAGGCCACTTTGTAGCTAGAGAAACACAGAAAAGACTTACTTACAGGGAAACACCCTGGAGTTCCCCGGAAGGTGGCAGGTCACAGGCTCAATTGGCAGGCAGAACAGCAGCCCTAAGGAACAAAAGAGTTCCTTTAAGGTTGAACTTCAAATTGTTGACATTTGTTTTAGCCTTCCTCATGAAGTATCTTCTAACAGGCTGAGATGTACCAAGACCTTCCTTCATAAGTGCTGCCTTGAGTATCCAGGACCTTACATTTTTACACCTATACATGAAATTGGCGCCTTGGAGCATGAACCAAGGAGGTATCTAAGTAAAGTTTCAGAACACACTTCTCTCTGAGTACCAGGTCTTTGCTACCCATCATTTGAGACTGATAGCTACGGCTAAATATTCCACTGACATAAGGCAATGTTTACATACTTTGATTGACCGAAGATGTGTCTTTGGTTCGGTGTGTTATGAAGGTGCATCCAGACAGGTAAGGAGCGCTACACGAGTAAAAAAAGATCCTGTTAGGTTGGTCATTAAACAAAAGTATTTCTTTTGTCACTCCACATGAAAGCACATGTCGTAGGGCTGGCTCCAACCTGACCATATTTCTCAACTCTATTCCGAAAGACCAGAATCTCCATCCCCACGTATCTGTGCCCTGGGATTGAGGCCTTAACAAGCATGAGTCCAGGTATATCCTTTGCAATGATTTGGTCAGGGAGAACCCTCCCAGACACCCAGGAATCCACTACAATGAGATAACGGATGGTTTCCTCAACATGGTACCCATCACACCCATGGCAAAGTTTCCTTACCCTGAAAGATTTTAGCAAAACGTATGTCCAAGGCTGCTGTCATGTTGATTCCTGGGAAAAAGCGAAGCTCTGTGTGTACAAAGGAACATTTCTGACTGTGGTGTCTTGTCTTCAAAAATTGATATTCATTTTCAATCCCTCACATTTTGAACATGTGCTAGGCCACATTTGGTATCCAATATTTGAACAAAGCAGGTAGCTAAAGCAACAAAGCAAAGTTGTACTTACTGGGATCCACCATATAAATCCTGAGATGGTGGCAAGCTGCAACATCAAGAGACAGGCAAGACGGCAACGCTAAGTAACCAAAGAGTATCTTTTAGGTGTGCCTTCAAACTGAGGACATCTCGTTAAGCCTTCCTTATCGACTATATTGTCACAAAGCAAGTTGCAATCTTTCTCCAATTCTGCCCATGGTCCATGGACATAGTCCTTATTTATGCACAGAATGTAATGTCTTGAGAGGCACAGCAAAAAGAGCATCCCAAGCATATATTTAAACAACTAGGAATAGCAAAGGCAAAGTGTCCATACCCTGAGGTACTGCCATAATCCATAAGGTTAGGGATGGTTCCACATTCTTCCGGGAGTAAGGGAAGGCCTGCGATAACAAAGGAAATTATCAAAGGGTATTGGGTCATCATCAGAACATTGATAGTCATTTTCTAGCCCACATATTTTAGAATCTTTTCAAGGTCACGTTTGGTGATGAATATGTAGTAGGAGAAACACAGCAAAGATTTACTTACAGGGAAACACCCTGGAGTTCCCCGGAAGGTGGCAGGCCATAGGCTCAATTGGCTGGCAGAACAGCAGCCCTAAGGAACAAAAGAGTTCCTCTAAGGTTGAACTTCAAATTGTTGGCATTTGTTTTAGCCTTCCTCATGAAGTATCTTATAGCAGGCTAAGATTTACCAAGATCTTCCTTCATCAGTGCTGCCCTGAGTATGCAGGACCTTACATGTGTACACCTATACATGAAATTGTGGCATTAGAGCATGACCCAAGGAGGTATCTAAGAAAAGTTGTAGAACACACTTCTCTCTGAGTACCAGGTCTTTGCTACCCATCATTTGAGACTGATAGCTACGGCTAAATATTCCACTGACATAAGGCAATGTTTAAATACCTTGACTGACCGAAGATGTGTCTTTGGTTCGGCGTGTTATGAAGGTTCAACCAGACAGGTAAGGAGCGCTGCACGAGTAAAAAAAGATCCTGTTAGGTTGGTCATTAAAAAAAAGTATTTCTTTTGTCACTCCCCATGAAAGAACATGTCGCAGGGCTGGCTCCAACCTGATCATATTTCTCAACTCTATTCCGAAAGACCAGAAGCTCCATCCCCACATATCTGCGCCCTGGGATTGAGGCCTTGACAAGCATGAGTCTAGGTATATCCTTTGCAATGATTTGGTCAGGGAGTACCCTCCCAAATACCCAGGAATCCACTCCAATGAGATAACAGATGGTTTCCTCAACATGGTACCCATCACACCCATGGCAAAGTTTCCTTACCCTGAAAGATTTTAGCAATACGTATTGTCAAGGCTGCTGTCATGTTGATTCCTGGGAACAAGTGAAGCCCTGTGGGTACAAAGGAACATTTCTGACTGTGGTGTCTTGTCTTCTAAAATTGACATTCATTTTCAATCCCTCACATTTTGAACATTTGCAAGGCCACATTTGGTATCCAATATTTGTAGATAAAGAAACAAAGCAAAGTTGTATTTACTGGGATCCACGATATAAATCCTGAGAAGGTGGCAAGTTACAACATCAAGTGACAGGCAAGAGAGCAATGCAAGGGAACCAAAGAGTTTCTTTTAGTATGCCTTCAAACTGAGGACATCTCGTTAAGCCTTCCTTTTAAACTATATTGTCACAAAGCATGTTACAATATTTATCCAATTCTGTCCACGGTCCATGGACCTAGTCCTTATTTATGCACAGAATATAATGCCTTTAGAGGCACAGCCAAAGAGCAACCCAAGCATATGTTTAAAAAACTAGGAACAGCCAAGGCAAAGTGTCCATACCCTGAGGTACTGCCATAATCCATAAGGTTAGGGATGGTATCACATTCTTCCGGCAATAAGGGAAGCCCTGTGGGAAAAAAGGAAATTATCAAAGGGTGTTGGGTCGCCATCAGAAAATTGATAGTTATTTTCTAGCCCCACATATTTTAGAATCTTTTCAAGGCCACTTTGTAGCTAGAGAAACACAGAAAAGACTTACTTACAGGGAAACACCCTGGAGTTCCCTGGAAGGTGGCAGGTCACAGGCTCAATTGGCAGGTAGAACAGCAGCCCTAAGGAACAAAAGAGTTCCTTTAAGGTTGAACTTCAAATTGTTGACATTTGTTTTAGCCTTCCTCATGACGTATCTTCTAACAGGCTAAGATGTACCAAGATCTTCCTTCATCAGTGCTGCCCTGAGTATCCAGGACCTTACATTTGTACACCTATACATGAAATTGGGGCCTTGGAGCATGAACCAAGGAGGTATCTAAGTAAAGTTTCAGAACACACTTCTCTCTGAGTACCAGGTCTTTGCTACCCATCATTTGAGACTGATAGCTACGGCTAAATATTCCACTGACAAAAGGCAATGTTTACATACCTTGACTGACCGAAGATGTGTCTTTGGTTCGGTGTGTTATGAAGGTTCATCCAGACAGGTAAGGAGCGCTGCAAGAGTAAAAAAAGATCCTGTTAGGTTGGTCATTAAAAAAAGTATTTCTTTTGTCACTCCCCATGAAAGAACATGTCGCAGGGCTGGCTCCAACCTGATCATATTTCTCAACTCTATTCCGAAAGACCAGAAGCTCCATCCCCACGTATCTGCGCCCTGGGATTGAGGTCTTGACAAGCATGAGTCTAGGTATATCGTTTGCAATGATTTGGTCAGGGAGTAGCCTCCCAAACACCCAGGAATCCACTCATATGAGATAACGGATGGTTTCCTCAACATGGTACCCATCACACCCATGGCAAAGTTTCCTTACCCTGAAAGATTTTAGCAATACGTATTGTCAAGGCTGCTGTCATGTTGATTCCTGGGAACAAGCGAAGCCCTGTGGGTACAAAGGAACATTTCTGACTGTGGTGTCTTGTCTTCTAAAATTGACATTCATTTTCAATCCCTCACATTTTGAACATTTGCAAGGCCACATTTGGTATCCAATATTTGTAGATAAAGAAACAAAGCAAAGTTGTATTTACTGGGATCCACCATATAAATCCTGAGAAGGTGGCAAGTTACAACATCAAGTGACAGGCAAGACAGCAATGCTAAGGAACCAAAGAGTTTCTTTTAGTATGCCTTCAAACTGAGGACATCTCGTTAAGCCTTCCTTATAAACTATATTGTCACAAAGAATGTTACAATATTTATCCAATTCTGCCCAAGGTCCATGGACCTAGTCCTTATTTATGCACAGAATGTAATGCCTTGAGAGGGACAGTCAAAGAGCAACCCAAGCATATGTTTAAAAAACTAGGAACAGCCAAAGCAAAGTGTCCATACCCTGAGGTACTGCCATAATCCATAAGGTTAGGGATGGTACCACATTCTTCCGGCAGTAAGGTAAGCCCTGTGGGAAAAAAGGAAATTATCAAAGGGTGTTGGGTCGCCATCAGAAAATCGATAGTTATTTTCTAGCCCCACATATTTTAGAATCTTTTCAAGGCCACTTTGTAGCTAGAGAAACACAGAAAAGTCTTACTTACAGGGAAACACCCTGGAGTTCCCTGGAAGGTGGCAGGTCACAGGCTCAATTGGCAGGCAGAACAGCAGACCTAAGGAACAAAAGAGTTCCTTTAAGGTTGAACTTCAAATTGTTGACATTTGTTTTAGCCTTCCTCATGAAGTATCTTCTAACAGGCTGAGATGTACCAAGATCTTCCTTCATAAGGTCTGCCCTGAGTATCCAGGACCTTCGACTCCACACTCTCCTTCTCTCCTCATATTTCTGACGTCGCCAAGAGGTCACACTACCAGCTGCACCTCCTCAGAGGTATTCTTCCCTTCCTCTCCTTCCCCCAGAAGCTCACTGTCTCCCGAGCCCTGGTTCTCTCGAAGCTGGATAACTGTAACAGCCTCTATCTTAATCTGCCTGCCTCCACTCTCCGCCCTCTGCAACTCATCCAGAACAGAACTGCGAGACTTGTCCTTGGCCTCAAGCCCAGGGATCGTATCTCTCCAGGACTGAAATCTCTACACTGGCTCCCAGTGGCTGCGAAAGTTCAAAACCCTCTGCATTGTCCACAAGGTCTTCTGGGGCCTGGGTCCTAAATACCTTCAACTCTCTCTTCCCAAATATCTTCCTTCCCGAGCCCTTCGCTCATCCGCCTCCAACTCCCTCAGGGTCAGCCGCTTCTCGAAGCAACAAGCTGGGGGTAGATCTCTCTCCGCGGCAGGGGCCTCCCTCTGGAACACCCTTCCTGCCTCCCTGAAACTCGAGGAGAACCATCTCCGGTTCCGGAAGCACCTCAAAACCTTCCTCTTTGCTTCTGCTTTCTCTCTCCCTCTCCCCTGCTGAACAGCTAATATTCTTCACTGAAACTGCACTGATCCTGCAACTGGACCTCTCTAAACGGCCTCGGCCCTGGGCCCAGCCACTCTCCACTTGCACTGATGCCCTGGAACCCCTCTGCACTGCGGGACTGTCTCTGTATCCCTACAGCCCCCCCCTTCCCCAGCACTTGTTCTGCACTTACCTTGCACTTGCCACCAGCTGGCCCTATTTAATTATTACTTTACGCCACTTACCTTGTACTGCACTTCCCCCCCCTCCCTTCCCTTTGCACTTTTCCCCCTCCCCCACCCCTGCACTTGCGCGATCTGAATGACACCTGGCCTAGTAGGATCGTTGTCTGTCTCCCCTTGTTCCTCCCCTCCCTGCCTCGTCGCGCATTGAAACACCTGTGTATAGGCACGTTACAAATACCATATCATATCATATCATATCTTACATTTGTACACCTATACATGAAATTGGGGCCTTGGAGCATGAACCAAGAAGGTATCTAATAAAAGTTTCAGAACACTTCTCTCTGAGTACCAGGTCTTTGCTACCCATCATTTGAGACTGATAGCTACGGCTAAATATTCCACTGACATAAGGCAATGTTTACATACCTTGACTGACCGAAGATGTGTCTTTGGTTCGGTGTGTTATGAAGGTGCATCCAGACAGGTAAGGAGCGCTACACGAGTAAAAAAAGATCCTGTTAGGTTGGTCATTAAACAAAAGTATTTCTTTTGTCACTCCACATGAAAGCACATGTCGTAGGGCTGGCTCCAACCTGACCATATTTCTCAACTCTATTCCGAAAGACCAGAAGCTCCATCCCCACGTATCTGAAACCTGGGATTGAGGCCTTGACAAGCATGAGTCTAGGTATATCCTTTGCAATGATTTGGTCAGGGAGTACCCTCCCAAATACCCAGGAATCCACTCCAATGAGATAACGGATGGTTTCCTCAACATGGTACCCATCACACCCATGGCAAAGTTTCCTTACCCTGAAAGATTTTAGCAATACGTATTGTCAAGGCTGCTGTCATGTTGATTCCTGGGAAAAAGCGAAGCCCTGTCGGTACAAAGGAACATTTCTGACTGTGGTGTCTTGTCTTCTAAAATTGACATTCATTTTCAATCCCTCACATTTTGAACATTTGCAAGGTCACATTTGGTATCCAATATTTGTAGATAAAGAAACAAAGCAAAGTTGTATTTACTGGGATCCACTATATAAATCCTGAGAAGATGGCAAGTTACAACATCAAGAGGCAGGCAAGACGGCAACGCTAAGGAACCAAAGAGTATCTTTTAGGTGTGCCTTCAAACTGAGGACATCTCGTTAAGCCTTCCTTATAAACTACATTGTCACAAAGCAAGTTGCAATCTTTCTCCAATTCTGCCCAAGGTCCATGGACATAGTCCTCATTCATGCACAGAATGTAATGTCTTGGGAGGCACAGCAAAAAGAGCATCCCAAGCATATATTTAAAAAACTAGGAATAGCAAAGGCAAAGTGTCCATACCCTGAGGTACTGCCATAATCCATAAGGTTAGGGATGGTTCCACATTCTTCCGGGAGTAAGGGAAGGCCTGCGGGAACAAAGGAAATTATCAAAGGGTATTGGGTCATCATCAGAACATTGATAGTCATTTTCTAGCCCACATATTTTAGAATCTTTTCAAGGTCACGTTTGGTGATGAATATGTAGTAGGAGAAACACAGCAAAGATTTACTTACAGGGAAACACCCTGGAGTTCCCCGGAAGGTGGCAGGCCATAGGCTCAATTGGCTGGCAGAACAGCAGCCCTAAGGAACAAAAGAGTTCCTCTAAGGTTGAACTTCAAATTGTTGGCATTTGTTTTAGCCTTCCTCATGAAGTATGTTATAACAGGCTAAGATTTACCAAGATCTTCCTTCATCAGTGCTGCCCTGAGTATCCAGGACCTTACATGTGTACACCTATACATGAAATTGTGGCATTAGAGCATGACCCAAGGAGGTATCTAAGAAAAGTTTTAGAGCACACTTCTCTCTGAGTACCAGGTCTTTGCTACCCATCATTTGAGACTGATAGCTACGGCTAAATATTCCACTGACATAAGGCAATGTTTACATACCTTGACTGACCGAAGATGTGTCTTTGGTTCGGTGTGTTATGAAGGTGCATCCAGACAGGTAAGGAGCGCTACACGAGTAAAAAAAGATCCTGTTAGGTTGGTCATTAAACAAAAGTATTTCTTTTGTCACTCCACATGAAAGCACATGTCGTAGGGCTGGCTCCAACCTGACCATATAACTCAACTCTATTCCGAAAGACCAGAAGCTCCATCCCCACGTATCTGTGCCCTGGGATTGAGGCCTTAACAAGCATGAGTCCAGGTATATCCTTTGCAATGATTTGGTCAGGGAGAACCCTCCCAGACACCCAGGAATCCACTACAATGAGATAACGGATGGTTTCCTCAACATGGTACCCATCACACCCATGGCAAAGTTTCCTTACCCTGAAAGATTTTAGCAAAACGTATGTTCAAGGCTGCTGTCATGTTGATTCCTGGGAAAAAGCGAAGCCCTGTGTGTACAAAGGAACATTTCTGACTGTGGTGTCTTGTCTTCAAAAATTGATATTCATTTTCAATCCCTCACATTTTGAACATTTGCTAGGCCACGTTTGGTATGCAATATTTGAACAAAGCAGGTAGCTAAAGCAACAAAGCAAAGTTGTACTTACTGGGATCCACCATATAAATCCTGAGATGGTGGCAAGCTGCAACATCAAGAGACAGGCAAGACGGCAACGCTAAGGAACCAAAGAGTATCTTTTAGGTGTGCCTTCAAACTGAGGACATCTCGTTAAGCCTTCCTTATCAATTATATTGTCACAAAGCAAGTTGCAATCTTTCTCCAATTCTGCCCAAGGTCCATGGACATAGTCCTTATTTATGCACAGAATGTAATGTCTTGAGAGGCACAGCAAAAAGAGCATCCCAAGCATATATTTAAAAAACTAGGAATAGCAAAGGCAAAGTGTCCATACCCTGAGGGACTGCCATAATCCATAAGGTTAGGGATGGTTCCACATTCTTCCGGGAGTAAGGGAAGGCCTGCGGGAACAAAGGAAATTATCAAAGGGTATTGGGTCATCATCAGAACATTGATAGTCATTTTCTAGCCCACATAGTTTAGAATCTTTTCAAGGTCACGTTTGGTGATGAATATGTAGTAGGAGAAACACAGCAAAGATTTACTTACAGGGAAACACCCTGGAGTTCCCCGGAAGGTGGCAGGCCATAGGCTCAATTGGCTGGCAGAACAGCAGCCCTAAGGAACAAAAGAGTTCCTCTAAGGTTGAACTTCAAATTGTTGGCATTTGTTGTAGCCTTCCTCATGAAGTATCTTCTAACAGGCAAAGATTTACCAAGATCTTCCATAATCAGTGCTGCCCTGAGTATCCAGGACCTTACATGTGTACACCTATACATGAAATTGTGGCATTAGAGCATGACCCAAGGAGGTATCTAAGAAAAGTTTTAGAACACACTTCTCTCTGAGTACCAGATCTTTGCTACCCATCATTTGAGACTGATAGCTACGGCTAAATATTCCACTGACATAAGGCAATGTTTAAATAACTTGACTGACCGAAGAAGTGTCTTTGGTTCGGTGTGTTATGAAGGTTCATCCAGACAGGTAAGGAGCGCTGCACGAGTAAAAAAAGATCCTGTTAGGTTGGTCATTAAAAAAAAGTATTTCTTTTGTCACTCCCCATGAAAGAACATGTCGCAGGGGTGGCTCCAACCTGATCATATTTCTCAACTCTATTCCGAAAGACCAGAAGCTCCATCCCCACGTATCTGCGCCCTGGGATTGAGGCCTTGACAAGCATGAGTCTAGGTATATCCTTTGCAATGATTTGGTCAGGGAGTACCCTCCCAAATACCCAGGAATCCACTCCAATGAGATAATGGATGGTTTCCTCAACATGGTACCCATCACACCCATGGCAAAGTTTCCTTACCCTGAAAGATTTTAGCAATACGCATTGTCAAGGCTGCTGTCATGTTGATTCCTGGGAACAAGTGAAGCCCTGTGGGTACAAAGGAACATTTCTGACTGTGGTGTCTTGTCTTCTAAAATTGACATTCATTTTCAATCCCTCACATTTTGAACATTTGCAAGGCCACATTTGGTATCCAATATTTGTAGATAAAGAAACAAAGCAAAGATGTATTTACTGGGATCCACCATATAAATCCTGAGAAGGTGGCAAGTTACAACATCAAGTGACAGGCAAGACAGCAATGCTAAGGAACCAAAGAGTTTCTTTTAGTATGCCTTCAAACTGAGGACATCTCGTTAAGCCTTCCTTATAAACTATATTGTCACAAAGAATGCTAGAATATTTATCCAATTCTGCCCAAGGTCCATGGACCTAGTCCTTATTTATGCACAGAATGTAATGCCTTGAGAGGGACAGTCAAAGAGCAACCCTAGCATATGTTTAAAAAACTAGGAACAGCCAAGGCAAAGTGTCCATACCCTGAGGTACTGCCATAATTCATAAGGTTAGGGGTGGTACCACATTCTTCCGGCAGTAAGGGAAGCCCTGTGGGAAAAAAGGAAATTATCAAAGGGTGTTGGGTCGCCATCAGAAAATTGATAGTTATTTTCCAGCCCCACATATTTTAGAATCTTTTCAAGGCCACTTTATAGCTAGAGAAACACAGAAAAGTCTTACTTACAGAGAAACACCCTGGAGTTCCCTGGAAGGTGGCAGGTCACAGGCTCAATTGGCAGGCAGAACAGCAGCCCTAAGGAACAAAAGAGTTCCTTTAAGGTTGAACCTCAAATTGTTGACATTTGTTTTAGCCTTCCTCATGAAGTATCTTCTAACAGGCTGAGATGTACCAAGATCTTCCTTCATAAGTGCTGCCCTGAGTATCCAGGACCTTACATTTGTACACCTATACATGAAATTGGGGCCTTGGAGCATGAACCAAGGAGGTATCTAATAAAAGTTTCAGAACACACTTCTCTCTGAGTACCAGGTCTTTGCTACCCATCATTTGAGACTGATAGCTACGACTAAATATTCCACTGACATAAGGCAATGTTTACATACCTTGACTGACCGAAGATGTGTCTTTGGTTCGGTGTGTTATGAAGGTGCATCCAGACAGGTAAGGAGCGCTACACGAGTAAAAAAAGATCCTGTTAAGTTGGTCATTAAACAAAAGTATTTCTTTTGTCACTCCACATGAAAGCACATGTCGTAGGGCTGGCTCCAACCTGACCATATTTCTCAACTCTATTCCGAAAGACCAGAAGCTCCATCCCCACGTATCTGCGCCCTGGGATTGAGGCCTAAACAAGCATGAGTCCAGGTATATCCTTTGCAATGCTTTGGTCAGGGAGAACCCTCCCAGACACCCAGGAATCCACTACAATGAGATAACGGATGGTTTCCTCAACATGGTACCCATCACACCCATGGCAAAGTTTCCTTACCCTGAAAGATTTTAGCAAAACGTATATTCAAGGCTGCTGTCATGTTGATTCCTGGGAAAAAGCGAAGGCCTGTGTGTACAAAGGAACATTTCTGACTGTGGTGTCTTGTCTTCAAAAATTGATATTAATTTTCAATCCCTCACATTTTGAACATTTGCTAGGCCACATTTGGTATCCAATATTTGAACAAAGCAGGTAGCTAAAGCAACAAAGCAAAGTTGTACTTACTGGGATCCACCATATAAATCCTGAGATGGTGGCAAGCTGCAACATCAAGAGACAGGCAAGACGGCAACGCTAAGGAACCAAAGAGTATCTTTTAGGTGTGCCTTCAAACTGAGGACATCTCGTTAAGCCTTCCTTATCTATTATATTGCCACAAAGCAAGTTGCAATCTTTCTCCAATTCTGCCCACGGTCCATGGATGGACATAGTCCTTATTTATGCACAGAATGTAATGTCTTGAGAGGCACAGCAAAAAGAGCATCCCAAGCATATATTTAAAAAACTAGGAATAGCAAAGGCAAAGTGTCCATACCCTGAGGTACTGCCATAATCCATAAGGTTAGGGATGGTTCCACATTCTTCCGGGAGTAAGGGAAGGCCTGCGGGAACAAAGGAAATTATCAAAGGGTATTGGGTCATCATCAGAACATTGATAGTCATTTTCTAGCCCACATATTTTAGAATCTTTTCAAGGTCACGTTTGGTGATGAATATGTAGTAGGAGAAACACAGCAAAGATTTACTTACAGGGAAACACCCTGGAGTTCCCCGGAAGGTGGCAGGCCATAGGCTCAATTGGCTGGCAGAACAGCAGCCCTAAGGAACAAAAGAGTTCCTCTAAGGTTGAACTTCAAATTGTTGGCATTTGTTTTAGCCTTCCTCATGAAGTATCTTATAACAGGCTAAGATTTACCAAGATCTTCCTTCATCAGTGCTGCCCTGAGTATCCAGGACCTTACATGTGTACACCTATACATGAAATTGTGGCATTAGAGCATGACCCAAGGAGGTATCTAAGAAAAGTTTTAGAACACACTTCTCTCTGAGTACCAGGTCTTTGCTACCCATCATTTGAGACTGATAGCTACGGCTAAATATTCCACTGACATAAGGCAATGTTTAAATACCTTGACTGACCGAAGATGTGTCTTTGGTTCGGTGTGTTATGAAGGTTCATCCAGACAGGTAGGGAGCGCTGCACGAGTAAAAAAAGATCCTGTTAGGTTGGTCATTAAAAAAAGTGTTTCTTTTGTCACTCCCCATGAAAGAACATGTCGCAGGGCTGGCTTCAACCTGATCATATTTCTCAACTCTATTCCGAAAGACCAGAAACTCCATCCCCACGTATCTGCGCCCTGGGATTGAGGCCTTGACAAGCATGAGTCTAGGTATATCCTTTGCAATGATTTGGCCAGGGAGTACCCTCCCAAATACCCAGGAATCCACTCCAATGAGATAACGGATGGTTTCCTCAACATGGTACCCATCACACCCATGGCAAAGTTTCCTTAACCTGAAAGATTTTAGCAAAACGTATTGTCAAGGCTGCTGTCATGTTGATTCCTGGGAACAAGTGAAGCCCTGTGGGTACAAAGGAACATTTCTGACTGTGGTGTCTTGTCTTCTAAAATTGACATTCATTTTCAATCCCTCACATTTTGAACGTTTGCAAGACCACATTTGGTATCCAATATTTGTAGATAAAGAAACAAAGCAAAGTTGTATTTACTGGGATCCACTATATAAATCCTGAGAAGGTGGCAAGTTACAACATCAAGTGACAGGCAAGATGGCAACGCTAAGGAACCAAAGAGTTTCTTTTAGTATGCCTTCAAACTGAGGACATCTCGTTAAGCCTTCCTTATAAACTATATTGTCACAAAGAATGTTACAATATTTATCCAATTCTGCCCAAGGTCCATGGACCTAGTCTTTATTTATGCACAGAATGTAATGCCTTGAGAGGGACAGTCAAAGAGCAACCCAAGCATATGTTTAAAAAACTAGGAACAGCCAAGGCAAAGTGTCCATACCCTGAGGTACTGCCATAATCCATAAGGTTAGGGGTGGTACCACATTCTTCAGGCAGTAAGGGAAGCCCTGTGGGAAAAAAGGAAATTATCAAAGGGTGTTGGGTCGCCATCAGAAAATTGATAGTTATTTTCTAGCCCCACATATTTTAGAATCTTTTCAAGGCCCCTTTGTAGCTAGAGAAACACAGAAAAGTCTTACTTACAGGGAAACACCCTGGAGTTCCCTGGTAGGTGGCAGGTCACAGGCTCAATTGGCAGGCAGAACAGCAGCCCTAAGGAACAAAAGAGTTCCTTTAAGGTTGAACTTCAAATTGTTGACATTTGTTTTAGCCTTCCTCGTGAAGTATCTTCTAACATGCTGAGATGTACCAAGATCTTCCTTCATAAGTGCTGCCCTGAGTATCCAGGACCTTACATTTGTACACCTATAAATGAAATTGGGGCCTTGGAGCATGAACCAAGGAGGTATCTAATAAAAGTTTCAGAACACACTTCTCTCTGAGTACCAGGTCTTTGCTACCCATCATTTGAGACTGATAGCTACGACTAAATATTCCACTGACATAAGGCAATGTTTACATATCTTGACTGACCGAAGATGTGTCTTTGGTTCGATGTGTTATGAAGGTGCATCCAGACAGGTAAGGAGCGCTACACGAGTAAAAAAAGATCCTGTTAGGTTGGTCATTAAACAAAAGTATTTCTTTTGTCACTCCACATGAAAGCACATGTCGTAGGGCTGGCTCCAACCTGACCATATTTCTCAACTCTATTCCGAAAGACCAGAAGCTCCATCCCCACGTATCTGTGCCCTGGGATTGAGGCCTTAACAAGCATGAGTCCAGGTATATCCTTTGCAATGATTTGGTCAGGGAGAACCCTCCCAGACACCCAGGGATCCACTACAATGAGATAACGGATGGTTTCCTCAACATGGTACCCATCACACCCATGGCAAAGTTTCCTTACACTGAAAGATTTTAGCAAAACCTATGTTCAAGGCTGCTGTCATGTTGATTCCTGGGAAAAAGCGAAGCCCTGTGTGTACAAAGGAACATTTCTGACTGTGGTGTCTTGTCTTCAAAAATTGATATTCGTTTTCAATCCCTCACATTTTGAACATTTGCTAGGCCACATTTGGTATCCAATATTTGAACAAAGCAGGTAGCTAAAGCAACAAAGCAAAGTTGTACTTACTGGGATCCACCATATAAATCCTGAGATGGTGGCAAGCTGCAACATCAAGAGACAGGCAAGACGGCAACGCTAAGGAACCAAAGAGTATCTTTTAGGTGTGCCTTCAAACTGAGGACATCTCGTTAAGCCTTCCTTATCAATTATATTGTCACAAAGCAAGTTGCAATCTTTCTCCAATTCTGCCCAAGGTCCATGGACATAGTCCTTATTTATGCACAGAATGTAATGTCTTGAGAGGCACAGCAAAAAGAGCATCCCAAGCATATATTTAAAAAACTAGGAAAGCAAAGGCAAAGTGTCCATACCCTGAGGGAATGCCATAATCCATAAGGTTAGGGATGGTTCCACATTCTTCCGGGAGTAAGGGAAGGCCTGCGATAACAAAGGAAATTATCAAAGGGTATTGGGTCATCATCAGAACATTGATAGTCATTTTCTAGCCCACATATTTTAGAATCTTTTCAAGGTCACGTTTGGTGATGAATATGTAGTAGGAGAAACACAGCAAAGATTTACTTACAGGGAAACACCCTGGAGTTCCCCGGAAGGTGGCAGGCCATAGGCTCAATTGGCTGGCAGAACAGCAGCCCTAAGGAACAAAAGAGTTCCTCTAAGGTTGAAATTTAAATTGTTGGCATTTGTTTTAGCCTTCCTCATGAAGTATCTTATAACAGGCTAAGATTTACCAAGATCTTCCTTCATCAGTGCTGCCCTGAGTATCCAGGACCTTACATGTGTACACCTATACATGAAATTGTGGCATTAGAGCATACCCAAGGAGGTATCTAAGAAAAGTTTTAGAACACACTTCTCTCTGAGTACCAGGTCTTTGCTACCCATCATTTGAGACTGATAGCTACGGCTAAATATTCCACTGACATAAGGCAATGTTTAAATACCTTGACTGACCGAAGATGTGTCTTTGGTTCGGTGTGTTATGAAGGTTCATCCAGACAGGTAGGGAGCGCTACACGAGTAAAAAAAGATCCTGTTAGGTTGGTCATTAAAAAAAAGTATTTCTTTTGTCACTCCCCATGAAAGAACATGTCGCAGGTGTAACGCTCACCTGAATCCCTCGGAGGCGCAGGTCTGGGCTGGGGGTTCTCTGAGTCTTCTAGGGTCACGCGCAGGCCTCGAATGCCACCCTGGAAAGGCCCTCTCCTCACTGAGATCTTGATCTGAAGGGTGAGGTGTCTGTAATTGTGAGAGCAAGGGGTTAATAGGATATATAAGCCTGACTGGGCAAGCTGACTCCCCTTCCTGGTACTCCCCACTTAGTTCGTAGGCTAAATGTGCTCACCTTATATAGGTGAAAGCGGAGCTCTCCATCCTGCGTCTGTGCAGGGGCGCCGAAGCCAGTTACTTCACTGGTTAATTGTCCAGCCTCTTGGTTGCAGAGGATGGAGATTTGGAGCTAGGCCGTCGTTAGCAGCACGAACGGCGGTTGCTTGAATGGAGAGCGATGGAAAGGCGAAGGTATTGCAGGCAAGTAAATAAAAAATGTCAATTCGAAGTTTAAAGCACTTCTTAATGTCTCTTTTCCTTTTTCAGGTTGCAGAAGCAGCTGGGTAGAAAAATAGATGTCGAGGAATGCGCCGAGGAGTGAGAAAGATGAGAGCCGCCCAAAACACGTGCGTATGGATGGAGTTTTGTATTTCTTAATGATTCCTTTTGTTTTGCAGATGCGAGTAGCAGCGTCGGCGGAGGCGAGAAGAATGCAGCGCAGGTAGGAAAAGTTTCACGATGGTTACTAACCAATGTCCTTGCTTCCACAGGGTGCCGAAAAATGGAGAGCTGCAGCCCGTGGCTTGAGATGCACCGATGGATTGGGTAAGTGCTGCGCTGGTTGTTATCTCGTGCAAACCTGGTGTTCTTTTCCCTTCTCAGATGCTGCAGAAGATGAAGATGGTATTTCAGAAGGTAAGATTACGTATTTCTCTTCCCTAGATGCAGAAGTTGAAGATTCTCTGGAGCTGACACGGTGAGCGTCTTGCTGCTATTGCAGAATAACGCGAAGCACGTTGCTCTGATCGGGCGTGGTTTAAATAGTCCTACTGGAGTGCTTAGGTGTCTCCTTCCACAGCAGCCTCGCCCAAGTAAGAAGTCCCAGCTTCCAGAATAGTTCCAGTATCCAGTCCCAGGGAGTGGTGCTGGCCACACCCAGAAGGTAAAGTAGTTCCAGCCATGGATGGATGAGGATTTCATCCTGCAGGGGAGTGAGCAGCATGGTCTGCAGCCGGTAGGTCCACCCAAGCACCATTCCTTACATCATGAGCCTGGCACGTCCTGTGCCGGGACTGGGTCCCCTTATGAGCCTGGCGCCACTGGCGCCAGGACAAGGTCCATAAGGCCCCTATGGGAGCCGATGGGGGCCTGAAAATAAAGTTGTGACCCAGCTTCCGAGGCAGTTGGGCTAAACCTGACTCCTTGGAGGCTGCGGTCATGACAGTACCCCCCCTCAAGGCCCCTCCCAAGCTTGTCTTTTCCGGAGGTTTTGGCTTGTTGGGAAAAGCCCGATGAAGTTTTCGGACTAAACGAGGTGCATGTACGTATTCTGAGGGTTCCCAAGATCTCTCCTGGGGTCCATATCCCTTCCAATCAATCAGGTAGTATAGTTTTGATTTGGAAATTTTGGAGTCCAAGATGTCTCGAATTTCAAATTCGGATTCTCCGTCAACTTGGATTGGCTCAGGAGGTTTAGTCAAACGGGTTCCGGGTTGCACAGGTTTCAGGAGAGAAACATGGAAGACAGGATGTATCTTCATTCGAGTAGGTAATTCTAGTTTGACAGCCACTGGGTTAATCACGGCCGTGATCGAGTAGGGTCCTAAATATCTTGGGTTGAAGGTGCGTGGCCCTTTTAAAGATAAATGTTTAGTGGACAGCCAGACTTCATCTCCTTTTTGATATTGAGGAGCCTCTTTTCGATGTTGGTCCGCTCCTTTTTTGTATGATTCTTTAGCTCGTTGAAGATGAGCTGTGGCTTCTTTAAATGCTTGAGTTATCGCCGAATGCAGATGGTCAACAGCAGGTGTTCCGAGAGCTTGAGGTGGGTCCAGATTTGAGGTTCGAGGATGACTTCCATACAGCAGGAAAAAAGGGGTTTTTCCTGTCCCAGAATGGATTGAATTATTGTAAGCGTATTCAGCAATCCAAAGGACATCCTTCCAAGTACCCTCGGATTGATGCAACATGCAGCGCAGATATTGTTCTAGAGTTTGGTTAGTTCTCTCAGTCTTCCCATCGGTTTGAGGATGATGGCTGGTGGAAAGTCGTACATCAATCTGTGCTAAATGACAACAACTCCGCTAAAAATGGGAAATGAATTGGCTCCCTCGGTCAGAGATTAGTACTGAAGGGAAACCGTGCAACCGGACAATGTTTTCAAGGAATTCTCGGGCTAGAATGGAAGCTGTAGGTAAGCCCTTCCGTGGGATAAAATGAGCCATTTTTGAAAAAAGGTCCACGATCACTAGAATTGTGTTGTATCCGGAGCAAGGGGGTAAATCCGTGATAAAATCCATCGAGAGCGTGTGCCAAGGGCCTAATGGAATGTCTATTGGACGTAATAATCCTGCTGGTTTTTCCTTCTGACTCTTCTTTTGTGCGCAGATACCACAAGAAGCCACAAACTCCTTAATATCTTTCCTCCAAGATGGCCACCAAAAATGCCTTTTAATTTTCTCTGAGGTTTTGGCAACTCCAGGATGTCCTTCCATTAGAGAATCATGGTAGCAGGTGATGACCTGTTTTTGTAAGTCAGCGCAGGGTAAGAATAGTCTTCCTTGGAAATACAATAGGTTCTGATCTATTGTAAAATCCTTCCCTTTCAATTGCCAATTCGATGAATCTTCGGGAGTTATGAGTTGATTGACCCTTGCTTTTATCTCTTCGAGGGATGAGGTGTTGATTACTCCTAGTATCTTTTGTTCAGGAATTATTGGCACCGGCTCCGGATTAGCTGTAAGTTCGTCTACCCCTATCCGGGAAAGGGCGTCTGCTTTTCCGTTCCTAACGCCTGGTCGAAATGTGATTACAAAATCGAATTCTGCGAAGAATAAAGCCCAGCGTAGTTGCCTCGAAGATTGAGCTTTAGCTGACTTCAGGTACTGGAGGTTACGGTGATCCGTGATTACAGTTACTGTGTGCCGGGCTCCCAAAAGATAATGCCGCCAGGCCTTAAAGGCGGACTTAATTGCCAAGAGTTCTTTGTCCGTAATTGTGTAGTTGATTTCAGGAGCCGAAAATTTGCGAGACCAAAAGGCTACAGGGTGTAACTGGTGCGTGTCGGGGTCTCTTTGTGACAGCACCGCCCCCATTGCAAGACTGGAAGCGTCTGTCTCGACGATGTAGGGAAGTTCTGGACGGGGATGCCTTAAGACTGGAGCAGAGATAAATTTGGTTTTTAATTCTTGGAAGGCTTGTTCGGCTTCTGGAGTCCACTCGAATTTTTTATTCTTTTTCAGAAGAGCCGTGATAGATTGGACTACCCGAGAGAATTCCGGAATGAACCTTCGGTAAAAATTAGTGAAGCCCAGCATGCTCTGCACACCTTTCACGGAAGTTGGGGAAGGCCATTTGGTGATAGCATCCACTTTTCTTGAGTCCATGTGAACTCCGTTGGGTGATAAGATGAACCCTAAAAATTCCACTTCCTTTGCGTGAAAGGTGCACTTCTCCAGTTTAGCAAACAAGCGGTGTTGGCGAAGTCTCTGTAAAACCGCTGTGACGTGTCTACGATGATCAGATTCTTAGGCTGAGTATACCAGGATGTCGTCAATATAAACGACTACGCACACATCAATAAGTTCTCTGAGGACATCATTCATGAAAAACTGGAAAGCGGCCGGTGCGTTACATAGTCCGAAGGGCATTACTTGATACTCAAATAATCCATATTTAGTGCGAAAGGCCGTCTTCCATTCGTCGCCCTCCTTAATGCGTACCAAATGGTAAGCTCCTCTGAGGTCTAACTTTGTGTATATGCAGGCGCCTTTTACCTGGTCCAATAATTCAGGAATCAAGGGCAACGGGTATCGGTTTTTTACTGTAATCTGGTTCAGGGCGCGATAATCGATACACGTTCTTAGGTCACCTTCCTTTTTCGGGACGAAGAACAAAGCTGAGGAAGCCGGGGATTTCGAGGGGCGGATGAATCCATTAGCCAAGTACTGGTCCAAGTATTGCCTGAGATGGAGGTTTTCTGGTTCAGTGAGGGCATATATTCTACTGCACAGAGGGGTGGACCCAGGTATCAGGTCTATCTGGCAGTCGTATGACCGATGTGGAGGCAGGGTGTTGGCTTGATCTTTCTGAAAGACGTCGCTGAACTCTTGGTATTCCAGAGGTAATCGGGGGTCCTCGGAAGTGATGGCTGCTAGCTTGATTTCGGGCTGAGGATAACAGGTTGAAGCGCATTCTGGAAACCGAATCACCTTGGCTCGCCAGTTTATCTGAGGATTGTGCTTTTCCAACCAAGGCATTCCCAGAATCACCTGAAACTGCGGGGCCTTGATTACATCAAACACGATCTTCTCCCAATGTCCGCCTTGACATAACAACGTTACCTCCACGGTGGTATGAGAAACTGGTCCGGAAGCTATTTCAGTACCATCCACTGTAGTGATTACGTCCTTTACCATCTTGGGACGTAGGGGAAGATCCATCCTGGTAGCCAAGTCGTGGTCCACATAATTACCGATTGCTCCGCTATCGATGTATACTTTGATAGCATGCATGCGATCTGGTCTATTGGGACATATGAGGACCATAGGCATTACCAAATGCGAGGTCAAGGAACTGGTTCTAACGCTCGGCAAGCGGACCTCTACGCTTGTCGGGCGAGGTCGTTTCCCGATTCCAGTTTCTCAGCAGTTTTATCAGAAGCTCCTACGGTCTTCTTGACCGGTTTCACTGAGCAATCACGAAGGAAATGTCCAGAATTCCCACAGTATAGGCACAGCTGTAATTGCCTTCTTCTTTCCCGTTCTTTCTCGGTTAATGGTCCTTTTACTACTCCTATTTGCATTGGTTCCACGGAGTCATTCCCTTTAGCGGAGCTCTGAGGTCTTGAAAGTACCCGGGTTTCAAATCTGGATCGATCGGTCTTCCTGTTCTGTAGCCGATGATCTAATTGGACCACTAGGTCGATATAATCTGAACAGTCTTGCGGCGGATTCACCACCTGAGCTAAAACGTCTTTAAGTTCCCCACGTAGACCTCTGTAGAAGAGCGTGATTCTCTTATCTTCAGGCCATCTGGTCTCAACCACCAGTCTATTAAAGGACGCTATGTAAGCCAGGAGATCCTGATTATCTTGTCTGAGTGACAGGAGTTCATTGTCCAAGGCCTGCCCCTGCGAATGTCTTGCGAACAACTTTTCCATACTGGTCTGAAAGTCTTGAAAGTTATAGAGGAGCGGGTCATCCTGTGTCACGAGAGGAATGGACCAGTCTGCAGCACTACCGCTAAGATAGGAAAGTACAAACGCTACCTTGGCTTGGTCCGTTGGGAATGCGGCGGGTCTACACAGAAAGTGCAAGCGGCATTAATTGATGAATACTGCATATCGCTTTGGATCACCGGAAAAACGTTCGGGCGGGGCCAAAGGCACATTCCCTGGCAGATTAATTTGCACCGGATTACTTGAGGTTGTAGGCGTGCCGCCCCCTCCATAGAGAGGCAGTGGCGTCTGTCCTGCTTGAGCCTGTAGCAACTGTCTGGCCAGATCATCAGTCCGTTCCTTGGCCATGATCAACTCCCTTCGTAAAGCGTTTGTTTCTTGGCGAGATGCGTGTACTTCTGCCCTTAGTTCCCCAAGCAATTGAGCCAGTTGATCTGTGTCCGAGGTTTCCATTGCGCCTGGGTGGGAATATTGTGGTAGGCTTCGCGTTCTGTAACGCTCACCTGAATCCCTCGGAGGCGCAGGTCTGGGCTGGGGGTTCTCGGAGTCTTCTAGGGTCACGCGCAGGCCTCGAATGCCACCCTGGAAAGGCCCTCTCCTCACTGAGATCTTGATCTGAAGGGTGAGGTGTCTGCAATTGTGAGAGCAAGGGGTTAATAGGATATATAAGCCTGACTGGGCAAGCTGACTCCCCTTCCTGGTACTCCCCACGTAGTTCGTAGGCTAAATGTGCTCACCTTATATAGGTGAAAGCGGAGCTCTCCATCCTGCGTCTGTGCAGGGGCGCCGAAGCCAGTTACTTCACTGGTTAATTGTCCAGCCTCTTGGTTGCAGAGGATGGAGATTTGGAGCTAGGCCGTCGTTAGCAGCACGAACGGCGGTTGCTTGAATGGAGAGCGATGGAAAGGCGAAGGTATTGCAGGCAAGTAAATAAAAAATGTCAATTCGAAGTTTAAAGCACTTCTTAATGTCTCTTTTCCTTTTTCAGGTTGCAGAAGCAGCTGGGTAGAAAAATAGATGTCGAGGAATGCGCCGAGGAGTGAGAAAGATGAGAGCCGCCCAAAACACGTGCGTATGGATGGAGTTTTGTATTTCTTAATGATGTCCTTTTGTTTTGCAGATGCGAGTAGCAGCGTCGGCGGAGGCGAGAAGAATGCAGCGCAGGTAGGAAAAGTTTCACGATGGTTACTAACCAATGTCCTTGCTTCCACAGGGTGCCGAAAAATGGAGAGCTGCAGCCGTGGCTTGAGATGCACCGATGGATTGGGTAAGTGCTGCGCTGGTTGTTATCTCGTGCAAACCTGGTGTTCCTTTCCCTTCTCAGATGCTGCAGAAGATGAAGATGGTATTTCAGAAGGTAAGATTACGGATTTCTCTTCCCTAGATGCAGAAGTTGAAGATTCTCTGGAGCTGACACGGTGAGCGTCTTGCTGCTATTGCAGAATAACGCGAAGCACGTTGCTCTGATCGGGCGTGGTTTAAATAGTCCTACTGGAGTGCTTAGGTGTCTCCTTCCACAGAAGCCTCGCCCAAGTAAGAAGTCCCAGCTTCCAGAATAGTTCCAGTATCCAGTCCCAGGGAGTGGTGCTGGCCACACCCAGAAGGTAAAGTAGTTCCAGCCATGGATGGATGAGGATTTCATCCTGCAGGGGAGTGAGCAGCATGGTCTGCAGCCGGTAGGTCCACCCAAGCACCATTCCTTACATCATGAGCCCGGCACGTCCTGTGCCGGGACTGGGTCCCCTTATGAGCCTGGCGCCACTGGCGCCAGGACAAGGTCCATAAGGCCCCTATGGGAGCCGATGGGTGCATGAAAATAAAGTTGTGACCCAGCTTCCGAGGCAGTTGGGCTAAACCTGACTCCTTGGAGGCTGCCGTCATGACAGCAGGGCTGGCTCCAACCTGATCATATTTCTCAACTCTATTCCGAAAGACCAGAAGCTCCATCCCCACGTATCTGCGCCCTGGGATTGAGGCCTTGACAAGCATGAGTCTAGGTATATCCTTTGCAATGATTTGGTCAGGGAGTACCCTCCCAAATACCCAGGAATCCACTCTAATGAGATAACGGATGGTTTCCTCAACATGGTACCCATCACACCCATGGCAAAGTTTCCTTAACCTGAAAGATTTTAGCAATACGTATTGTCAAGGCTGCTGTCATGTTGATTCCTGGGAACAAGCGAAGCCCTGTGGGTACAAAGGAACATTTCTGACTGTGGTGTCTTGTCTTCTAAAATTGACATTCATTTTCAATCCCTCACATTTTGAATATTTGCAAGACCACATTTGGTATCCAATATTTGTAGATAAAGAAAAAAAGCAAAGTTGTATTTACTGGGATCCACCATATAAATCCTGAGAAGGTGGCAAGTTACAACATCAAGTGACAGGCAAGATGGCAACTCTAAGGAACCAAAGAGTTTCTTTTAGTATGCCTTCAAACTGAGGACATCTCGTTAAGCCTTCCTTATAAACTATATTGTCACAAAGAATGTTACAATATTTATCCAATTCTGCCCAAGGTCCATGGACCTAGTCCTTATTTATGCACAGAATGTAATGCCTTGAGAGGGACAGTCAAAGAGCAACCCAAGCATATGTTTAAAAAACTAGGAACAGCCAAGGCAAAGTGTCCATACCCTGAGGTACTGCCATAATCCATAAGGTTAGGGTTGGTACCACATTCTTCAGGCAGTAAGGGAAGCCCTGTGGGAAAAAAGGAAATTATCAAAGGGTGTTGGGTCGCCATCAGAAAATTGATAGTTATTTTCTAGCCCCACATATTTTAGAATCTTTTCAAGGCCCCTTTGTAGCTAGAGAAACACAGAAAAGTCTTACTTACAGGGAAACACCCTGGAGTTCCCTGGAAGGTGGCAGGTCACAGGCTCAATTGGCAGGCAGAACAGCAGCCCTAAGGAACAAAAGAGTTCCTTTAAGGTTGAACTTCAAATTGTTGACATTTGTTTTAGCCTTTGAAGTGGGAGAATGGAAGAACAGGCTCCCGTCCTTCACCTCTCGCGCTTGGCCTAGAGGGTCACGGCCCAGACACCCGCCGCAAGAAGAGTTTGTCCATTTACCAGACGACCAGGTACCCTGGTACAGGAACATACGGATGTGTCCACCTGCCTGCCCAACAGCCCGCACTGGCCATGCCGACCCCTGCGGCTCGGATCAGCTAGACTAAAAACCACACGTCGTTAGAGATGCCATGACGACCTAGACAACGGGAAGCACATCTGTACAAGTATACACACTTAACATTTCCACACCAATCTACACGAAGAACATACTCAGTGCTCTGACGTAGGCGACAGGCATATTCACGGACGTGCATCTTTATTATTTTTACATAGGCTTTCAGAATGCAGAAACGCAAGATGCATCATGAACTCATCTCTAATAGGCTGAGATGTACCAAGATCTTCCTTCATAAGTGCTGCCCTGAGTATCCAGGACCTTACATTTGTACACCTATACATGAAATTGGGGCCTTGGAGCATGAACCAAGGAGGTATCTAAAAAAAGTTTCAGAACACACTTCTCTCTGAGTACCAGGTCTTTGCTACCCATCATTTGAGACTGATAGCTACGACTAAATATTCCACTGACATAAGGCAATGTTTACATACCTTGACTGACCGAAGATGTGTCTTTGGTTCGGTGTGTTATGAAGGTGCATCCAGACAGGTAAGGAGCGCTACACGAGTAAAAAAAGATCCTGTTAGGTTGGTCATTAAACAAAAGTATTTCTTTTGTCACTCCACATGAAAGCACATGTCGTAGGGCTGGCTCCAACCTGACCATATTTCTCAACTCTATTCCGAAAGACCAGAAGCTCCATCCCCACGTATCTGCGCCCTGGGATTGAGGCCTTGACAAGCATGAGTCTAGGTATATCCTTTGCAATGATTTGGTCAGGGATTACCCTCCCAAATACCCAGGAATCCACTCCAATGAGATAACGGATGGTTTCCTCAACATGGTACCCATCACACCCATGGCAAAGTTTCCTTACCCTGAAAGATTTTAGCAATACGTATTGTCAAGGCTGCTGTCATGTTGATTCCTGAGAACAAGCGAAGCCCTGTGGGTACAAAGGAACATTTCTGACTGTGGTGTCTTGTCTTCTAAAATTGACATTCATTTTCAATCCCTCACATTTTGAACATTTGCAAGGTCACATTTGGTATCCAATATTTGTAGATAAAGAAACAAAGCAAAGTTGTATTTACTGGGATCCACCATATAAATCCTGAGAAGGTGGCAAGTTACAACATCAAGTGACAGGCAAGACAGCAATGCTAAGGAACCAAAGAGTTTCTTTTAGTATGCCTTCAAACTGAGGACATCTCGTTAAGCCTTCCTTATAAACTATATTGTCACAAAGCATGTTACAATATTTATCCAATTCTGCCCACGGTCCATGGACCTAGTCCTTATTTATGCACAGAATGTAATGCCTTTAGAGGCACAGCCAAAGAGCAACCCAAGCATATGTTTAAAAAACTAGGAACAGCCAAGGCAAAGTGTCCATACCCTGAGGTACTGCCATAATCCATAAGGTTAGGGATGGTACCACATTCTTCTGGCAATAAGGGAAGCCCTGTGGGAAAAAAGGAAATTATCAAAGGGTGTTGGGTCGCCATCAGAAAATTGATAGTTATTTTCTAGCCCCACATATTTTAGAATCTTTTCAAGGCCACTTTGTAGCTAGAGAAACACAGAAAATACTTACTTACAGGGAAACACCCTGGAGTTCCCTGGAAGGTGGCAGGTCACAGGCTCAATTGGCAGGCAGAACAGCAGCCCTAAGGAACAAAAGAGTTCCTTTAAGGTTGAACTTCAAATTGTTGACATTTGTTTTAGCCTTCCTCATGAAGTATCTTCTAACAGGCTGAGATGTACCAAGATCTTCCTTCATAAATGCTGCCCTGAGTATCCAGGATCTTACATTTGTACACCTATACATGAAATTGTGGCATTAGAGCATGACCCAAGGAGGTATCTAAGAAAAGCTTTAGAACACACTTTTCTCTGAGTACCAGGTCTTTGCTACCCATCATTTGAGACTGAAAGCTACGGCTAAATATTCCACTGACATAAGGCAATGTTTAAATACCTTGACTGACCGAAGATGTGTCTTTGGTTCGGTGTGTTATGAAGGTTCATCCAGACAGGTAAGGAGCGCTGCACGAGTAAAAAAAGATCCTGTTAGGTTGGTCATTAAAAAAAAGTATTTCTTTTGTCACTCCCCATGAAAGAACATGTCGCAGGGCTGGCTCCAACCTGATCATATTTCTCAACTAAATTCCGAAAGACCAGAAGCTCCATCCCCACGTATCTGTGCCCTGGGATTGTGGCCTTGACAAGCATGAGTCTAGGTATATCCTTTGCAATGATTTGGTCAGGGAGTACCCTCCCAAATACCCAGGAATCCACTCCAATGAGATAACGGATGGTTTCCTCAACATGGTACCCATCACACCCATGGCAAAGTTTCCTTACCCTGAAAGATTTTAGCAATACGTATTGTCAAGGCTGCTGTCATGTTGATTCCTGGGAACAAGCGAAGCCCTGTGGGTACAAAGGAACATTTCTGACTGTGGTGTCTTGTCTTCTAAAATTGACATTCATTTTCAATCCCTCACATTTTGAACATTTGCAAGGCCACATTTGGTATCCAATATTTGTAGATAAAGAAACAAAGCAAAGTTGTATTTACTGGGATCCACCATATAAATCCTGAGAAGGTGGCAAGTTACAACATCAAGTGACAGGCAAGATGGCAACGCTAAGGAACCAAAGAGTTTCTTTTAGTGTGCCTTCAAACTGAGGACATCTCGTTAAGCCTTCCTTATAAACTATATTGTCACAAAGAATGTTACAATATTTATCCAATTCTGCCCAAGGTCCATGGACCTAGTCCTTATATATGCACAGAATGTAATGCCTTGAGAGGGACAGTCAAAGAGCAACCCAAGCATATGTTTAAAAAACTAGGAACAGCCAAGGCAAAGTGTCCATACCCTGAGGTACTGCCATAATCCATAAGGTTAGGGGTGGTACCACATTCTTCAGGCAGTAAATGAAACCCTGTGGAAAAAAAGGAAAATATTAAAGGGTGTTGGGTCACCATCAGAAAATTGATAGTTATTTTCTAGCCCCATATATTTTAGAATCTTTTCAAGGCCCCTTTGTAGCTAGAGAAACACAGAAAAGTCTTACTTACAGGGAAACACCCTGGAGTTCCCTGGAAGGTGGCAGGTCACAGGCTCAATTGGCAGGCAGAACAGCAGCCCTAAGGAACAAAAGAGTTCCTTTAAGGTTGAACTTCAAATTGTTGACATTTGTTTTAGCCTTCCTCGTGAAGTATCTTCTAAAATGCTGAGATGTACCAAGATCTTCCTTCATAAGTGCTGCCCTGAGCATCCAGGACCTTACATTTGTACACCTATACATGAAATTGGGGCCTTGGAGCATGAACCAAGGAGGTATCTAATAAAAGTTTCAGAACACACTTTGGTACCCATCACACCCATGGCAAAGTTTCCTTACCCTGAAAGATTTTAGCAAAACGTATGTTCAAGGCTGCTGTCATGTTGATTCCTGGGAAAAAGCGAAGCCCTGTGTGTACAAAGGAACATTTCTGACTGTGGTGTCTTGTCTTCAAAAATTGATATTCATTTTCAATCCCTCACATTTTGAACATTTGCTAGGCCACATTTGGTATCCAATATTTGAACAAAGCAGGTAGCTAAAGCAACAAAGCAAAGTTGTACTTACTGGGATCCACCATATAAATCCTGAGATGGTGGCAAGCTGCAACATCAAGAGACAGGCAAGACGGCAACGCTAAGGAACCAAAGAGTATCTTTTAGGTGTGCCTTCAAACTGAGGACATCTCGTTAAGCCTTCCTTATCAATTATATTGTCACAAAGCAAGTTGCAATCTTTCTCCAATTCTGCCCAAGGTCCATGGACATAGTCCTTATTTATGCACAGAATGTAATGTCTTGAGAGGCACAGCAAAAAGAGCATCCCAAGCATATATTTAAAAAACTAGGAATAGCAAAGGCAAAGTGTCCATACCCTGAGGGACTGCCATAATCCATAAGGTTAGGGATGGTTCCACATTCTTCCGGGAGTAAGGGAAGGCCTGCGGGAACAAAGGAAATTATCAAAGGGTATTGGGTCATCATCAGAACATTGATAGTCATTTTCTAGCCCACATAGTTTAGAATCTTTTCAAGGTTACGTTTGGTGATGAATATGTAGTAGGAGAAACACAGCAAAGATTACTTACAGGGAAACACCCTGGAGTTCCCCGGAAGGTGGCAGGCCATATGCTCAATTGGCTGGCAGAACAGCAGCCCTAAGGAACAAAAGAGTTCCTCTAAGGTTGAACTTCAAATTGTTGGCATTTGTTGTAGCCTTCCTCATGAAGTATCTTATAACAGGCTAAGATTTACCAAGATCTTCCTTCATCAGTGCTGCCCTGAGTATCCAGGACCTTACATGTGTACACCTATACATGAAATTGTGGCATTAGAGCATGACCCAAGGAGGTATCTAAGAAAAGTTTTAGGACACACTTCTCTCTGAGTACCAGATCTTTGCTACCCATCATTTGAGACTGATAGCTACGGCTAAATATTCCACTGACATAAGGCAATGTTTAAATACCTTGACTGACCGAAGATGTGTCTTTGGTTCGGTGTGTTATGAAGGTTCATCCAGACAGGTAAGGAGCGCTGCACGAGTAAAAAAAGATCCTGTTAGGTTGGTCATTAAAAAAAAGTATTTCTTTTGTCACTCCCCATGAAAGAACATGTCGCAGGGCTGGCTCCAACCTGATCATATTTCTCAACTCTATTCCGAAAGACCAGAAGCTCCATCCCCACGTATCTGCGCCCTGGGATTGAGGCCTTGACAAGCATGAGTCTAGGAATATCCTATGCAATGATTTGGTCAGGGAGTACCCTCCCAAATACCCAGGAATCCACTCCAATGAGATAACGGATGGTTTCCTCAACATGGTACCCATCACACCCATAGCAAAGTTTCCTTACCATGAAAGATTTTAGCAATACGTATTGTCAAGGCTGCTGTCATGTTGATTCCTGGGAACAAGTGAAGCCCTGTGGGTACAAAGGAACATTTCTGACTGTGGTGTCTTGTCTTCTAAAATTGACATTCATTTTCAATCCCTCACATTTTGAACATTTGCAAGGCCACATTTGGTATCCAATATTTGTAGATAAAGAAACAAAGCAAAGTTGTACTTACTGGGATCCACCATATAAATCCTGAGATGGTGGCAAGCTGCAACATCAAGAGACAGGCAAGACGGCAACGCTAAGGAACCAAAGAGTATCTTTTAGGTGTGCCTTCAAACTGAGGACATCTCGTTAAGCCTTCCTTATCAATTATATTGTCACAAAGCAAGTTGCAATCTTTCTCCAATTCTGCCCAAGGTCCATGGACATAGTCCTTATTTATGCACAGAATGTAATGTCTTGAGAGGCACAGCAAAAAGAGCATCCCAAGCATATATTTAAAAAACTAGGAATAGCAAAGGCAAAGTGTCCATACCCTGAGGTACTGCCATAATCCATAAGGTTAGGGATGGTTCCACATTCTTCCGGGAGTAAGGGAAGGCCTGCGGGAACAAAGGAAATTATCAAAGGGTATTGGGTCATCATCAGAACATTGATAGTCATTTTCTAGCCCACATATTTTAGAATCTTTTCAAGGTCACGTTTGGTGATGAATATGTAGTAGGAGAAACACAGCAAAGATTTACTTACAGGGAAACACCCTGGAGTTCCCCGGAAGGTGGCAGGCCATAGGCTCAATTGGCTGGCAGAACAGCAGCCCTAAGGAACAAAAGAGTTCCTCTAAGGTTGAACTTCAAATTGTTGGCATTTGTTTTAGCCTTCCTCATGAAGTATCTTATAACAGGCTAAGATTTACCAAGATCTTCCTTCATCAGTGCTGCCCTGAGTATCCAGGACCTTACATGTGTACACCTATACATGAAATTGTGGCATTAGAGCATGACCCAAGGAGGTATCTAAGAAAAGTTTTAGAACACACTTCTCTCTGAGTACCAGGTCTTTGCTACCCATCATTTGAGACTGATAGCTACGGCTAAATATTCCACTGACATAAGGCAATGTTTAAATACCTTGACTGACCGAAGATGTGTCTTTGGTTCGGTGTGTTATGAAGGTTCATCCAGACAGGTAGGGAGCGCTGCACGAGTAAAAAAAGATCCTGTTAGGTTGGTCATTAAAAAAAAGTATTTCTTTTGTCACTCCCCATGAAAGAACATGTCGCAGGGCTGGCTCCAACCTGATCATATTTCTGAACTCTATTCCGAAAGACCAGAAACTCCATCCCCACGTATCTGCGCCTTGGGATTGAGGCCTTGACAAGCATGAGTCTAGGTATATCCTTTGCAATGATTTGGTCAGGGAGTACCCTCCCAAATACCCAGGAATCCACTCCAATGAGATAACGGATGGTTTCCTCAACATGGTACCCATCACACCCATGGCAAAGTTTCCTTAACCTGAAAGATTTTAGCAAAACATATTGTCAAGGCTGCTGTCATGTTGATTCCTGGGAACAAGCGAAGCCCTGTGGGTACAAAGGAACATTTCTGACTGTGGTGTCTTGTCTTCTAAAATTGACATTCATTTTCAATCCCTCACATTTTGAACATTTGCAAGACCACATTTGGTATCCAATATTTGTAGATAAAGAAACAAAGCAAAGTTGTATTTACTGGGATCCACCATATAAATCCTGAGAAGGTGGCAAGTTACAACATCAAGTGACAGGCAAGATGGCAACGCTAAGGAACCAAAGAGTTTCTTTTAGTATGCCTTCAAACTGAGGACATCTCGTTAAGCCTTCCTTATAAACTATATTGTCACAAAGAATGTTACAATATTTATCCAATTCTGCCCAAGGTCCATGGACCTAGTCCTTATTTATGCACAGAATGTAATGCCTTGAGAGGGACAGTCAAAGAGCAACCCAAGCATATGTTTAAAAAACTAGGAACAGCCAAGGCAAAGTGTCCATACCCTGAGGTACTGCCATAATCCATAAGGTTAGGGGTGATACCACATTCTTCAGGCAGTAAGGGAAGCCCTGTGGGAAAAAAGGAAATTATCAAAGGGTGTTGGGTCGCCATCAGAAAATTGATAGTTATTTTGTAGCCCCACATATTTTAGAATCTTTTCAAGGCCCCTTTGTAGCTAGAGAAACACAGAAAAGTCTTACTTACAGGGAAACACCCTGGACTTCCCTGGAAGGTGGCAGGTCACAGGCTCAATTGGCAGGCAGAACAGCAGCCCTGAGGAACAAAAGAGTTCCTTTAAGGTAGAACTTCAAATTGTTGACATTTCTTTTAGCCTTCCTCGTGAAGTATCTTCTAACATGCTGAGATGTACCAAGATCTTCCTTCATAAGTGCTGCCCTGAGTATCCAGGACCTTACATTTGTACACCTATACATGAAATTGGGGCCTTGGAGCATGAACCAAGGAGGTGTCTAATAAAAGTTTCAGATCACACTTCTCTCTGAGTACCAGGTCTTTGCTACCCATCATTTGAGACTGATAGCTACGACTAAATATTCCACTGACATAAGGCAATGTTTACATACCTTGACTGACCGAAGATGTGTCTTTGGTTCGGTGTGTTATGAAGGTGCATCCAGACAGGTAAGGAGCGCTACACAAGTAAAAAAAGATCCTGTTAGGTTGGTCATTAAACAAAAGTATTTCTTTTGTCACTCCACATGAAAGCACATGTCGTAGGGCTGGCTCCAACCTGACCATATTTCTCAACTCTATTCCGAAAGACCAGAAGCTCCATCCCCACGTATCTGTGCCCTGGGATTGAGGCCTTAACAAGCATGAGTCCAGGTATATCCTTTGCAATGATTTGGTCAGGGAGAACCCTCCCAGACACCCAGGAATCCACTACAATGAGATAACGATGGTTTCCTCAACATGGTACCCATCACACCCATGGCAAAGTTTCCTTACCCTGAAAGATTTTAGCAAAACGTATGTTCAAGGCTGCTGTCATGTTGATTCCTGGGAAAAAGTGAAGCCCTGTGTGTACAAAGGAACATTTCTGACTGTGGTGTCTTGCTTCAAAAATTGATATTCATTTTCAATCCCTCACATTTTGAACATTTGCTAGGCCACATTTGGTATCCAATATTTGAACAAAGCAGGTAGCTAAAGCAACAAAGCAAAGTTGTACTTACTGGGATCCACCATATAAATCCTGAGATGGTGGCAAGCTGCAACATCAAGAGACAGGCAAGACGGCAACGCTAAGGAACCAAAGAGTATCTTTTAGGTGTGCCTTCAAACTGAGGACATCTCGTTAAGCCTTCCTTATCAATTATATTGTCACAAAGCAAGTTGCAATCTTTCTCCAATTCTGCCCAAGGTCCATGGACATAGTCCTTATTTATGCACAGAATGTAATGTCTTGAGAGGCACAGCAAAAAGAGCATCCCAAGCATATATTTAAAAAACTAGGAAAGCAAAGGCAAAGTGTCCATACCCTGAGGGAATGCCATAATCCATAACCTTAGGGATGGTTCCACATTCTTCCGGGAGTAAGGGAAGGCCTGCGGGAACAAAGGAAATTATCAAAGGGTATTGGGTCATCATCAGAACGTTGATAGTCATTTTCTAGCCCACATATTTTAGAATCTTTTCAAGGTCACGTTTGGTGATGAATATGTAGTAGGAGAAACACAGCAAAGATTTACTTACAGGGAAACACCCTGGAGTTCCCCGGAAGGTGGCAGGCCATAGGCTCAATTGGCTGGCAGAACAGCAGCCCTAAGGAACAAAAGAGTTCCTCTAAGGTTGAAATTCAAATTGTTGGCATTTGTTTTAGCCTTCCTCATGAAGTATCTTATAACAGGCTAAGATTTACCAAGATCTTCCTTCATCAGTGCTGCCCTGAGTATCCAGGACCTTACATGTGTACACCTATACATGAAATTGTGGCATTAGAGCATGACCCAAGGAGGTATCTAAGAAAAGTTTTAGAACACACTTCTCTCTGAGTACCAGGTCTTTGCTACCCATCATTTGAGACTGATAGCTACGGCTAAATATTCCACTGACATAAGGCAATGTTTAAATACCTTGACTGGCCGAAGATGTGTCTTTGGTTCGGTGTGTTATGAAGGTTCATCCAGACAGGTAGGGAGCGCTACACGAGTAAAAAAAGATCCTGTTAGGTTGGTCATTAAAAAAAAGTATTTCATTTGTCACTCCCCATGAAAGAACATGTCGCAGGGCTGGCTCCAACCTGATCATATTTCTCAACTCTATTCCGAAAGACCAGAAGCTCCATCCCCACGTATCTGCGCCCTGGGATTGAGGCCTTGACAAGCATGAGTCTAGGTATATCCTTTGCAATGATTTGGTCAGGGAGTACCCTCCCAAATACCCAGGAATCCACTCCAATGAGATAACGGATGGTTTCCTCAACATGGTACCCATCACACCCATGGCAAAGTTTCCTTAACCTGAAAGATTTTAGCAATACGTATTGTCAAGGCTGCTGTCATGTTGATTCCTGGGAACAAGCGAAGCCCTGTGGGTACAAAGGAACATTTCTGACTGTGGTGTCTTGTCTTCCAAAATTGACATTCATGTTCAATCCCTCACATTTTGAACATTTGCAAGGCCACATTTGGTATCCAATATTTGTAGATAAAGAAACAAAGCAAAGTTGTATTTACTGGGATCCACCATATAAATCCTGAGATGGTGGCAAGTTACAACATCAAGTGACAGGCAAGATGGCAACGCTAAGGAACCAAAGAGTTTCTTTTAGTGTGCCTTCAAACTGAGGACATCTCGTTAAGCCTTCCTTATAAACTATATTGTCACAAAGAATATTACAATATATATCCAATTCTGCCCAAGGTCCATGGACCTAGTCCTTATTTATGCACAGAATGTAATGCCTTGAGAGGGACAGTCAAAGAGCAACCCAAGCATATGTTTAGAAAACTCGGAACAGCCAAGGCAAAGTGTCCATACCCTGAGGTACTGCCATAATCCATAAGGTTAGGGATGGTACCACATTCTTCCGGCAGTAAGGGAAGCCCTGTGGGAAAAAAGGAAATTATCAAAGGGTGTTGGGTCGCCATCAGAAAATTGATAGTTATTTTCTAGCCCCACATATTTTAGAATCTTTTCAAGGCCACTTTGTAGCTAGAGAAACACAGAAAAGTCTTACTTACAGGGAAACACCCTGGAGTTCCCTGGAAGGTGGCAGGTCACAGGCTCAATTGGCAGGCAGAACAGCAGCCCTAAGGAACAAAAGAGTTCCTTTAAGGTTGAACGTCAAATTGTTGATATTTGCTTTAGCCTTCCTCATGAAGTATCTTCTAACAGGCTGAGATGTACCAAGATCTTCCTTCATAAGTGCTGCCCTGAGTATCCAGGACCTTACATTTGTACACCTATACATGAAATTGGGGCCTTGGAGCATGAACCAAGGAGGTATCTAATAAAAGTTTCAGAACACACTTCTCTCTGAGTACCAGGTCTTTGCTACCCATCATTTGAGACTGATAGCTACGGCTAAATATTCCACTGACATAAGGCAATGTTTACATACCTTGACTGACCGAAGATGTGTCTTTGGTTCGGTGTGTTATGAAGGTGCATCCAGACAGGTAAGGAGCGCTACACGAGTAAAAAAAGATCCTGTTAGGTTGGTCATTAAACAAAAGTATTTCTTTTGTCACTCCACATGAAAGCACATGTCGTAGGGCTGGCTCCAACCTAACCATATTTCTCAACTCTATTCCGAAGGACCAGAAGCTCCATCCCAAGTATCTGTGCCCTGGGATTGAGGCCTTAACAAGCATGAGTCCAGGTATATCCTTTGCAATGATTTGGTCAGGGAGAACCCTCCCAGACACCCAGGAATCCACTCCAATGAGATAACGGATGGTTTCCTCAACATGGTACCCATCACACCCATGGCAAAGTTTCCATACCCTGAAAGATTTTAGCAAAACGTATGTTCAAGGCTGCTGTCATGTTGATTCCTGGGAAAAAGCGAAGCCCTGTGTGTACAAAGGAACATTTCTGACTGTGGTGTCTTGGCTTCAAAAATTGATATTCATTTTCAATCCCTCACATTTTGAACATTTGCTAGGCCACATTTGGTATCCAATATTTGAACAAAGCAGGTAGCTAAAGCAACAAAGCAAAGTTGTACTTACTGGGATCCACCATATAAATCCTGAGATGGTGGCAAGCTGCAACATCAAGAGACAGGCAAGACGGCAACGCTAAGGAACCAAAGAGTATCTTTTAGGTGTGCCTTCAAACTGAGGACATCTCGTTAAGCCTTCCTTATCAACTATATTGTCACAAAGCAAGTTGCAATCTTTCTCCAATTCTGCCCAAGGTCCATGGACATAGTCCTTATTTATGCACAGAATGTAATGTCTTGAGAGGCACAGCAAAAAGTGCATACCAAGCATATACTTAAAAAACTAGGAATAGCAAAGGCAAAGTGTCCATACCCTGAGGTACTGCCATAATCCATAAGGTTAGGGATGGTTCCACATTCTTCCGGGAGTAAGGGAAGGCCTGCGGGAACAAAGGAAATTATCAAAGGGTATTGGGTCATCATCAGAACATTGATAGTCATTTTCTAGCCCACATATTTTAGAATCTTTTCAAGGTCACGTTTGGTGATGAATATGTAGTAGGAGAAACACAGCAAAGATTTACTTACAGGGAAACACCCTGGAGTTCCCCGGAAGGTGGCAGGCCATAGGCTCAATTGGCTGGCACAACAGCAGCCCTAAGGAACAAAAGAGTTCCTCTAAGGTTGAACTTCAAATTGTTGGCATTTGTTTTAGCCTTCCTCATGAAGTATCTTCTAACAGGCAAAGATTTACCAAGATCTTCCTTCATCAGTGCTGCCCTGAGTATCCAGGACCTTACATGTGTACACCTATACATGAAATTGTGGCATTAGAGCATGACCCAAGGAGGTATCTAAGAAAAGTTTTAGAACACACTTCTCTCTGAGTACCAGGTCTTTGCTACCCATCATTTGAGACTGATAGCTACGGCTAAATATTCCACTGACATAAGGCAATGTTTAAATACCTTGACTGACCGAAGATGTGTCTTTGGTTCGGTGTGTTATGAAGGTTCATCCAGACAGGTAGGGAGCACTGCACGAGTAAAAAAAGATCCTGTTAGGTTGGTCATTAAAAAAAGTATTTCTCTTGTCACTCCCCATGAAAGAACATGTCGCAGGGCTGGCTCCAACCTGATCATATTTCTCAACTCTATTCCGAAAGACCAGAAGCTCCATCCCCACGTATCTGCGCCCTGGGATTGAGGCCTTGACAAGCATGAGTCTAGGTATATCCTTTGCAATGATTTGGTCAGGAAGTACCCTCCCAAATACCCAGGAATCCACTCCAATGAGATAACGGATGGTTTCCTCAACATGGTACCCATCACACCCATGGCAAAGTTTCCTTACCCTGAAAGATTTTAGCAATACGTATTGTCAAGGCTGCTGTCATGTTGATTCCTGGGAACAAGCGAAGCCCTGTGGGTACAAAGGAACATTTCTGACTGTGGTGTCTTGTCTTCTAAAATTGACATTCATTTTCAATCCCTCACATTTTGAACACTTGCAAGACCAAATTTGGCATCCAATATTTGTAGATAAAGAAACAAAGCAAAGTTGTATTTACTGGGATCCACCATATAAATCCTGAGAAGGTGGCAAGTTACAACATCAAGTGACAGGCAAGACAGCAATGCTAAGGAACCAAAGAGTTTCTTTTAGTATGCCTTCAAACTGAGGACATCTCGTTAAGCCTTCCTTATAAACTATATTGTCACAAAGAATGTTACAATATTTATCCAATTCTGCCCAAGGTCCATGGACCTAGTCCTTATTTATGCACAGAATGTAATGCCTTGAGAGGGACAGTCAAAGAGCAACCCAAGCATATGTTTAAAAAACTAGGAACAGCCAAGGCAAAGTGTCCATACCCTGAGGTACTGCCATAATCCATAAGGTTAGGGGTGGTACCACATTCTTCCGGCAGTAAGGGAAGCCCTGTGGGAAAAAAGGAAATTATCAAAGGGTGTTGGGTCGCCATCAGAAAATTGATAGTTATTTTCTAGCCCCACATATTTTAGAATCTTTTCAAGGCCACTTTGTAGCTAGAGAAACACAGAAAAGTCTTACTTACAAGGAAACACCCTGGAAGGTGGCAGGTCACAGGTTCAATTGGCAGGCAGAACAGCAGCCCTAAGGAACAAAAGAGTTCCTTTAAGGTTGAACTTCAAATTGTTGACATTTGTTTTAGCCTTCCTCATGAAGTATCTTCTAACAGGCTGAGATGTACCAAGATCTTCCTTCATAAGTGCTGCCCTGAGTATCCAGGATCTTACATGTGTACACCTATAAATGAAATTGGGGCCTTGGAGCATGAACCAAGGAGGTATCTAATAAAAGTTTCAGAACACACTTCTCTCTGAGTACCAGGTCTTTGCTACCCATCATTTGAGACTGATAGCTACGACTAAATATTCCACTGACATAAGGCAATGTTTACATACCTTGACTGACCGAAGATGTGTCTTTGGTTCGGTGTGTTATGAAGGTGCATCCAGACAGGTAAGGAGCGCTACACGAGTAAAAAAAGATCCTGTTAGGTTGGTCATTAAACAAAATAATTTCTTTTGTCACTCCACATGAAAGCACATGTCGTAGGGCTGGCTCCAACCTGACCATATTTCTCAACTCTATTCCGAAAGACCAGAAGCTCCATCCCCACGTATCTGTGCCCTGGGATTGAGGCCTTAACAAGCATGAGTCCAGGTATATCCTTTGCAATGATTTGGTCAGGGAGAACCCTCCCTGACACCCAGGAATCCACTACAATGAGATAACGGATGGTTTCCTCAACATGGTACCCATCACACCCATGGCAAAGTTTCCTTACCCTGAAAGATTTTAGCAAAACGTATGTTCAAGGCTGCTGTCATGTTGATTCCTGGGAAAAAGCGAAGCCCTGTGTGTACAAAGGAACATTTCTGACTGTGGTGTCTTGTCTTCAAAAATTGATATTCATTTTCAATCCCTCACATTTTGAACATTTGCTAGGCCACATTTGGTATCCAATATTTGAACAAAGCAGGTAGCTAAAGCAACAAAGCAAAGTTGTACTTACTGGGATCCACCATATAAATCCTGAGATGGTGGCAAGCTGCAACATCAAGAGACAGGCAAGACGGCAACGCTAAGGAACCAAAGAGTATCTTTTAGGTGTGCCTTCAAACTGAGGACATCTCGTTAAGCCTTCCTTATCAACCATATTGTCACAAAGCAAGTTGCAATCTTTCTCCAATTCTGCCCAAGGTCCATGGACATAGTCCTTATTTATTCACAGAATGTAATGTCTTGAGAGGCACAGCAAAAAGAGCATCCCAAGCATATATTTAAAAAACTAGGAATAGCAAAGGCAAAGTGTCCATACCCTGAGGTACTGCCATAATCCATAAGGTTAGGGATGGTTCCACATTCTTCCGGGAGTAAGGAAAGGCCTGCGGGAACAAAGGAAATTATCAAAGGGTACTGGGTCATCATCAGAACATTGATAGTCATTTTCTAGCCCACATATTTTAGAACCTTTTCAAGGTCACGTTTGGTGATGAATATGTAGTAGGAGAAACACAGCAAAGATTTACTTACAGGGAAACACCCTGGAGTTCCCCGGAAGGTGGCAGGCCATAGGCTCAATTGGCTGGCAGAACAGCAGCCCTAAGGAACAAAAGAGTTCCTCTAAGGTTGAACTTCAAATTTTTGGCATTTGTTTTAGCCTTCCTCATGAAGTATCTTATAACAGGCTAAGATTTACCAAGATCTTCCTTCATCAGTGCTGCCCTGAGTATCCAGGACCTTACATGTCTACACCTATACATGAAATTGTGGCATTAGAGCATGACCCAAGGAGGTATCTAAGAAAAGTTTTAGAACACACTTCTCTGAGTACCAGGTCTTTGCTACCCATCATTTGAGACTGATAGCTACGGCTAAATATTCCACTGACATAAGGCAATGTTTAAATACCTTGACTGACCGAAGATGTGTCTTTGGTTCGGTGTGTTATGAAGGTTCATCCAGACAGGTAGGGAGCACTGCACGAGTAAAAAAAGATCCTGTTAGGTTGGTCATTAAAAAAAAGTATTTCTTTTGTCACTCCCCATGAAAGAACATGTCGCAGGGCTGGCTCCAACCTGATCATATTTCTCAACTCTATTCCAAAAGACCAGAAGCTCCATCCCCACGTATCTACGCCCTGGGATTGAGGCCTTGACAAGCATGAGTCTAGGTATATCCTTTGCAATGATTTGGTCAGGGAGTACCCTCCCAAATACCCAGGAATCCACTCCAATGAGATAACGGATGGTTTCCTCAACATGGTACCCATCACACCCATGGCAAAGTTTCCTTACCCTGAAAGATTTTAGCAATACGTATTGTCAAGGCTGCTGTCATGTTGATTCCTGGGAACAAGCGAAGCCCTGTGGGTACAAAGGAACATTTCTGTCTGTGGTGTCTTGTCTTCTAAAATTGACATTCATTTTCAATCCCTCACATTTTGAACATTTGCAAGACCACATTTGGTATCCAATATTTGTAGATAAAGAAACAAAGCAAAGTTGTATTTACTGGGATCCACCATATAAATCCTGAGAAGGTGGCAAGTTACAACATCAAGTGACAGGCAAGACAGCAATGCTAAGGAACCAAAGAGTTTCTTTTAGTATGCCTTCAAACTGAGGACATCTCGTTAAGCCTTCCTTATAAACTATATTGTCACAAAGAATGTTACAATATTTATCCAATTCTGCCCAGGGTCCATGGACATAGTCCTTATTTATGCACAGAATGTAATGCCTTGAGAGGGACAGTCAAAGAGCAACCCAAGCATATGTTTAAAAAACTAGGAACAGCCAAAGCAAAGTGTCCATACCCTGAGGTACTGCCATAATCCATAAGGTTAGGGGTGGTACCACATTCTTCCGGCAGTAAGGGAAGACCTGTGGGAAAAAAGGAAATTATCAAAGGGTGTTGGGTCGCCATCAGAAAATTGATAGTTATTTTCTAGCCCCACATATTTTAGAATCTTTTCAAGGCCACTTTGTAGCTAGAGAAACACAGAAAAGTCTTACTTACAAGGAAACACCCTGGAAGGTGGCATGTCACAGGCTCAATTGGCAGGCAGAACAGCAGCCCTAAGGAACAAAAGAGTTCCTTTAAGGTTGAACTTCAAATTGTTGACATTTGTTTTAGCCTTCCTCATGAAGTATCTTCTAACAGGCTGAGATGTACCAAGATCTTCCTTCATAAGTGCTGCCCTGAGTATCCAGGATCTTACATGTGTACACCTATAAATGAAATTGGGGCCTTGGAGCATGAACCAAGGAGGTATCTAATAAAAGTTTCAGAACACACTTCTCTCTGAGTACCAGGTCTTTGCTACCCATCATTTGAGACTGATAGCTACGACTAAATATTCCACTGACATAAGGCAATGTTTACATACCTTGACTGACCGAAGATGTGTCTTTGGTTCGGTGTGTTATGAAGGTGCATCCAGACAGGTAAGGAGCGCTACACGAGTAAAAAAAGATCCTGTTAGGTTGGTCATTAAACAAAAGTATTTCTTTTGTCACTCCACATGAAAGCACATGTCGTAGGGCTGGCTCCAACCTGACCATATTTCTCAATTCTATTCCGAAAGACCAGAAGCTCCATCCCCACGTATCTGTGCCCTGGGATTGAGGCCTTAACAAGCATGAGTCCAGGTATATCCTTTGCAATGATTTGGTCAGGGAGAACCCTCCCAGACACCCAGGAATCCACTACAATGAGATAACGGATGGTTTCCTCAACATGGTACCCATCACACCCATGGCAAAGTTTCCTTACCCTGAAAGATTTTAGCAAAACGTATGTTCAAGGCTGCTGTCATGTTGATTCCTGGGAAAAAGCGAAGCCCTGTGTGTACAAAGGAACATTTCTGACTGTGGTGTCTTGTCTTCAAAAATTGATATTCATTTTCAATCCCTCACATTTTGAACATTTGCTAGGCCACATTTGGTATCCAATATTTGAACAAAGCAGGTAGCTAAAGCAACAAAGCAAAGTTGTACTTACTGGGATCCACCATATAAATCCTGAGATGGTGGCAAGCTGCAACATCAAGAGACAGGCAAGACGGCAACGCTAAGGAACCAAAGAGTATCTTTTAGGTGTGCCTTCAAACTGAGGACATCTCGTTAAGCCTTCCTTATCAACCATATTGTCACAAAGCAAGTTGCAATATTTCTCCAATTCTGCCCAAGGTCCATGGACATAGTCCTTATTTATGCACAGAATGTAATGTCTTGAGAGGCACAGCAAAAAGAGCATCCCAAGCATATATTTAAAAAACTAGGAATAGCAAAGGCAAAGTGTCCATACCCTGAGGTACTGCCATAATCCATAAGGTTAGGGATGGTTCCACATTCTTCCGGGAGTAAGGGAAGGCCTGCGGGAACAAAGGAAATTATCAAAGGGTACTGGGTCATCATCAGAACATTGATAGTCATTTTCTAGCCCACATATTTTAGAATCTTTTCAAGGTCACGTTTGGTGATGAATATGTAGTAGGAGAAACACAGCAAAGATTTACTTACAGGGAAACACCCTGGAGTTCCCCGGAAGGTGGCAGGCCATAGGCTCAATTGGCTGGCAGAACAGCAGCCCTAAGGAACAAAAGAGTTCCTCTAAGGTTGAACTTCAAATTTTTGGCATTTGTTTTAGCCTTCCTCATGAAGTATCTTATAACAGGCTAAGATTTACAAAGATCTTCCTTCATCAGTGCTGCCCTGAGTATCCAGGACCTTACATGTCTACACCTATACATGAAATTGTGGCATTAGAGCATGACCCAAGGAGGTATCTAAGAAAAGTTTTAGAACACACTTCTCTCTGAGTACCAGGTCTTTGCTACCCATCATTTGAGACTGATAGCTACGGCTAAATATTCCACTGACATAAGGCAATGTTTAAATACCTTGACTGACCGAAGATGTGTCTTTGGTTCGGTGTGTTATGAAGGTTCATCCAGACAGGTAGGGAGCACTGCACGAGTAAAAAAAGATCCTGTTAGGTTGGTCATTAAAAAAAAGTATTTCTTTTGTCACTCCCCATGAAAGAACATGTCGCAGGGCTGGCTCCAACCTGATCATATTTCTCAACTCTATTCCAAAAGACCAGAAGCTCCATCCCCACGTATCTACGCCCTGGGATTGAGGCCTTGACAAGCATGAGTCTAGGTATATCCTTTGCAATGATTTGGTCAGGGAGTACCCTCCCAAATACCCAGGAATCCACTCCAATGAGATAACGGATGGTTTCCTCAACATGGTACCCATCACACCCATGGCAAAGTTTCCTTACCCTGAAAGATTTTAGCAATACGTATTGTCAAGGCTGCTGTCATGTTGATTCCTGGGAACAAGCGAAGCCCTGTGGGTACAAAGGAACATTTCTGTCTGTGGTGTCTTGTCTTCTAAAATTGACATTCATTTTCAATCCCTCACATTTTGAACATTTGCAAGACCACATTTGGTATCCAATATTTGTAGATAAAGAAACAAAGCAAAGTTGTATTTACTGGGATCCACCATATAAATCCTGAGAAGGTGGCAAGTTACAACATCAAGTGACAGGCAAGACAGCAATGCTAAGGAACCAAAGAGTTTCTTTTAGTATGCCTTCAAACTGAGGACATCTCGTTAAGCCTTCCTTATAAACTATATTGTCACAAAGAATGTTACAATATTTATCCAATTCTGCCCAGGGTCCATGGACGTAGTCCTTATTTATGCACAGAATGTAATGCCTTGAGAGGGACAGTCAAAGAGCAACCCAAGCATATGTTTAAAAAACTAGGAACAGCCAAAGCAAAGTGTCCATACCCTGAGGTACTGCCATAATCCATAAGGTTAGGGGTGGTACCACATTCTTCCGGCAGTAAGGGAAGACCTGTGGGGAAAAAAGGAAATTATCAAAGGGTGTTGGGTCGCCATCAGAAAATTGATAGTTATTTTCTAGCCCCACATATTTTAGAATCTTTTCAAGGCCACTTTGTAGCTAGAGAAACACAGAAAAGTCTTACTTACAGGGAAACACCCTGGAGTTCCCTGGAAGGTGGCAGGTCACAGGCTCAATTGGCAGGCACAGCAGCAGCCCTAAGGAACAAAAGAGTTCCTTTAAGGTTGAACTTCAAATTGTTGACATTTGTTTTAGCCTTCCTCATGAAGTATCTTCTAACAGGCTGAGATGTACCAAGATCTTCCTTCATAAGTGCTGCCCTGAGTATCCAGGACCTTACATTTGTACACCTATACATGAAATTGGGGCCTTGGAGCATGAACCAAGGAGGTATCTAAAAAAAGTTTCAGAACACACTTCTCTCTGAGTACCAGGTCTTTGCTACCCATCATTTGAGACTGATAGCTACGGCTAAATATTCCACTGACATAAGGCAATGTTTACATACCTTGACTGACCGAAGATGTGTCTTTGGTACGGTGTGTTATGAAGGTGCATCCAGACAGGTAAGGAGCGCTACAAGAGTAAAAAAAGATCCTGTTAGGTTGGTCATTAAACAAAATAATTTCTTTTGTCACTCCACATGAAAGCACATGTCGTAGGGCTGGCTCCAACCTGACCATATTTCTCAACTCTATTCCGAAAGACCAGAAGCTCCATCCCCACGTATCTGTGCCCTGGGATTGAGGCCTTAACAAGCATGAGTCATGAGTCCAGGTATATCCGTTGCAATGATTTGGTCAGGGAGAACCCTCCCAGACACCCAGGAATCCACTACAATGAGATAACGGATGGTTTCCTCAACATGGTACCCATCACACCCATGGCAAAGTTTCCTTACCCTGAAAGATTTTAGCAAAACGTATGTTCAAGGCTGCTGTCATGTTGATTCCTGGGAAAAAGCGAAGCCCTGTGTGTACAAAGGAACATTTCTGACTGTGGTGTCTTTTCTTCAAAAATTGATATTCATTTTCATTCCCTCACATTTTGAACATTTGCTAGGCCACATTTGGTATCCAATATTTGAACAAAGCAGGTAGCTAAAGCAACAAAGCAAAGTTGTACTTACTGGGATCCACCATATAAATCCTGAGATGGTGGCAAGCTGCAACATCAAGAGACAGGCAAGACGGCAACGCTAAGGAACCAAAGAGTATCTTTTAGGTGTGCCTTCAAACTAAGGACATCTCGTTAAGCCTTCCTTATCAACTATATTGTCACAAAGCAAGTTGCAATCTTTCTCCAATTCTGCCCAAGGTCCATGGACATAGTCCTTATTTATGCACAGAATGTAATGTCTTGAGAGGCACAGCAAAAAGAGCATCCCAAGCATATATTTAAAAAACTAGGAATAGCAAAGGCAAAGTGTCCATACCCTGAGGTACTGCCATAATCCATAAGGTTAGGGATGGTTCCACATTCTTCCGGGAGTAAGGGAAGGCCTGCGGGAACAAAGGAAATTATCAAAGGGAATTGGGTCATCATCAGAACATTGATAGTCATTTTCTAGCCCACATATTTTAGAATCTTTTCAAGGTCACGTTTGGTGATGAATATGTAGTAGGAGAAACACAGCAAAGATTTACTAACAGGGAAACACCCTGGAGTTCCCCGTAAGGTGGCAGGCCATAGGCTCAATTGGCTGGCAGAACAGCAGCCCTAAGGAACAAAAGAGTTCCTCTAAGGTTGAACTTCAAATTGTTGGCATTTGTTTTAGCCTTCCTCATGAAGTATCTTCTAACAGGCAAAGATTTACCAAGATCCTCCTTCATCAGTGCTGCCCTGAGTATCCAGGACCTTACATGTGTAACCCTATACATGAAATTGTGGCATTAGAGCATGACCCAAGGAGGTATCTAAGAAAAGTTTTAGAACACACTTCTCTCTGAGTACCAGGTCTTTGCTACCCATCATTTGAGAATGATAGCTACGGCTAAATATTCCACTGACATAAGGCAATGTTTAAATACCTTGACTGACCGAAGATGTGTCTTTGGTTTGGTGTGTTATGAAGGTTCATCCAGACAGGTAAGGAGCGCTGCACGAGTAAAAAAATATCCTGTTAGGTTGGTCATTAAAAAAAAGTATTTCTCTTGTCACTCCCCATGAAAGAACATGTCGCAGGGCTGGCTCCAACCTGATCATATTTCTCAACTCTATTCCGAAAGACCAGAAGCTCCATCCCCACGTATCTGCGCCCTGGGATTGAGGCCTTGACAAGCATGAGTCTAGGTATATCCTTTGCAATGATTTGGCCAGGGAGTACCCTCCCAAATACCCAGGAATCCACTCCAATGAGATAACGGATGGTTTCCTCAACATGGTACCCATCACACCCATGGCAAAGTTTCCTTACCCTGAAAGATTTTAGCAATACGTATTGTCAAGGCTGCTGTCATGTTGATTCCTGGGAACAGCGAAGCCCTGTGGGTACAAAGGAACATTTCTGACTGTGGTGTCTTGTCTTCCAAAATTGACATTCATGTTCAATCCCTCACATTTTGAACATTTGCAAGGCCACATTTGGTATCCAATATTTGTAGATAAAGAAACAAAGCAAAGTTGTATTTACTGGGATCCACCATATAAATCCTGAGATGGTGGCAAGTTACAACATCAAGTGACAGGCAAGATGGCAACGCTAAGGAACCAAAGAGTTTCTTTTAGTGTGCCTTCAAACTGAGGACATCTCGTTAAGCCTTCCTTATAAACTATATTGTCACAAAGAATATTACAATATATATCCAATTCTGCCCAAGGTCCATGGAACTAGTCCTTATTTATGCACAGAATGTAATGCCTTGAGAGGGACAGTCAAAGAGCAACCCAAGCATATGTTTAGAAAACTCGGAACAGCCAAGGCAAAGTGTCCATACCCTGAGGTACTGCCATAATCCATAAGGTTAGGGATGGTACCACATTCTTCCGGCAGTAAGGGAAGCCCTGTGGGAAAAAAGGAAATTATCAAAGGGTGTTGGGTCGCCATCAGAAAATTGATAGTTATTTTCTAGCCCCACATATTTTAGAATCTTTTCAAGGCCACTTTGTAGCTAGAGAAACACAGAAAAGTCTTACTTACAGGGAAACACCCTGGAGTTCCCTGGAAGGTGGCAGGTCACAGGCTCAATTGGCAGGCAGAACAGCAGCCCTAAGGAACAAAAGAGTTCCTTTAAGGTTGAACGTCAAATTGTTGACATTTGCTTTAGCCTTCCTCATGAAGTATCTTCTAACAGGCTGAGATGTACCAAGATCTTCCTTCATAAGTGCTGCCCTGAGTATCCAGGACCTTACATTTGTACACCTATACATGAAATTGGGGCCTTGGAGCATGAACCAAGGAGGTATCTAATAAAAGTTTCAGAACACACTTCTCTCTGAGTACCAGGTCTTTGCTACCCATCATTTGAGACTGATAGCTACGGCTAAATATTCCACTGACATAAGGCAATGTTTACATACCTTGACTGACCGAAGATGTGTCTTTGGTTCGGTGTGTTATGAAGGTGCATCCAGACAGGTAAGGAGCGCTACACGAGTAAAAAAAGATCCTGTTAGGTTGGTCATTAAACAAAAGTATTTCTTTTGTCACTCCACATGAAAGCACATGTCGTAGGGCTGGCTCCAACCTAACCATATTTCTCAACTCTATTCCGAAGGACCAGAAGCTCCATCCCAAGTATCTGTGCCCTGGGATTGAGGCCTTAACAAGCATGAGTCCAGGTATATCCTTTGCAATGATTTGGTCAGGGAGAACCCTCCCAGACACCCAGGAATCCACTCCAATGAGATAACGGATGGTTTCCTCAACATGGTACCCATCACACCCATGGCAAAGTTTCCATACCCTGAAAGATTTTAGCAAAACGTATGTTCAAGGCTGCTGTCATGTTGATTCCTGGGAAAAAGCGAAGCCCTGTGTGTACAAAGGAACATTTCTGACTGTGGTGTCTTGGCTTCAAAAATTGATATTCATTTTCAATCCCTCACATTTTGAACATTTGCTAGGCCACATTTGGTATCCAATATTTGAACAAAGCAGGTAGCTAAAGCAACAAAGCAAAGTTGTACTTACTGGGATCCACCATATAAATCCTGAGATGGTGGCAAGCTGCAACATCAAGAGACAGGCAAGACGGCAACGCTAAGGAACCAAAGAGTATCTTTTAGGTGTGCCTTCAAACTGAGGACATCTCGTTAAGCCTTCCTTATCAACTATATTGTCACAAAGCAAGTTGCAATCTTTCTCCAATTCTGCCCAAGGTCCATGGACATAGTCCTTATTTATGCACAGAATGTAATGTCTTGAGAGGCACAGCAAAAAGAGCATACCAAGCATATATTTAAAAAACTAGGAATAGCAACGGCAAAGTGTCCATACCCTGAGGTACTGCCATAATCCATAAGGTTAGGGATGGTTCCACATTCTTCCGGGAGTAAGGGAAGGCCTGCGGGAACAAAGGAAATTATCAAAGGGTATTGGGTCATCATCAGAACATTGATAGTCATTTTCTAGCCCACATATTTTAGAATCTTTTCAAGGTCACGTTTGGTGATGAATATGTAGTAGGAGAAACACAGCAAAGATTTACTTACAGGGAAACACCCTGGAGTTCCCCGGAAGGTGGCAGGCCATAGGCTCAATTGGCTGGCACAACAGCAGCCCTAAGGAACAAAAGAGTTCCTCTAAGGTTGAACTTCAAATTGTTGGCATTTGTTTTAGCCTTCCTCATGAAGTATCTTCTAACAGGCAAAGATTTACCAAGATCTTCCTTCATCAGTGCTGCCCTGAGTATCCAGGACCTTACATGTGTACACCTATACATGAAATTGTGGCATTAGAGCATGACCCAAGGAGGTATCTAAGAAAAGTTTTAGAACACACTTCTCTCTGAGTACCAGGTCTTTGCTACCCATCATTTGAGACTGATAGCTACGGCTAAATATTCCACTGACATAAGGCAATGTTTAAATACCTTGACTGACCGAAGATGTGTCTTTGGTTCGGTGTGTTATGAAGGTTCATCCAGACAGGTAAGGAGCACTGCACGAGTAAAAAAAGATCCTGTTAGGTTGGTCATTAAAAAAAGTATTTCTCTTGTCACTCCCCATGAAAGAACATGTCGCAGGGCTGGCTCCAACCTGATCATATTTCTCAACTCTATTCCGAAAGACCAGAAGCTCCATCCCCACGTATCTGCGCCCTGGGATTGAGGCCTTGACAAGCATGAGTCTAGGTATATCCTTTGCAATGATTTGGTCAGGAAGTACCCTCCCAAATACCCAGGAATCCACTCCAATGAGATAACGGATGGTTTCCTCAACATGGTACCCATCACACCCATGGCAAAGTTTCCTTACCCTGAAAGATTTTAGCAATACGTATTGTCAAGGCTGCTGTCATGTTGATTCCTGGGAACAAGCGAAGCCCTGTGGGTACAAAGGAACATTTCTGACTGTGGTGTCTTGTCTTCTAAAATTGACATTCATTTTCAATCCCTCACATTTTGAACACTTGCAAGACCAAATTTGGCATCCAATATTTGTAGATAAAGAAACAAAGCAAAGTTGTATTTACTGGGATCCACCATATAAATCCTGAGAAGGTGGCAAGTTACAACATCAAGTGACAGGCAAGACAGCAATGCTAAGGAACCAAAGAGTTTCTTTTAGTATGCCTTCAAACTGAGGACATCTCGTTAAGCCTTCCTTATAAACTATATTGTCACAAAGAATGTTACAATATTTATCCAATTCTGCCCAAGGTCCATGGACCTAGTCCTTATTTATGCACAGAATGTAATGCCTTGAGAGGGACAGTCAAAGAGCAACCCAAGCATATGTTTAAAAAACTAGGAACAGCCAAGGCAAAGTGTCCATACCCTGAGGTACTGCCATAATCCATAAGGTTAGGGGTGGTACCACATTCTTCCGGCAGTAAGGGAAGCCCTGTGGGAAAAAAGGAAATTATCAAAGGGTGTTGGGTCGCCATCAGAAAATTGATAGTTATTTTCTAGCCCCACATATTTTAGAATCTTTTCAAGGCCACTTTGTAGCTAGAGAAACACAGAAAAGTCTTACTTACAAGGAAACACCCCGGAAGGTGGCAGGTCACAGGTTCAATTGGCAGGCAGAACAGCAGCCCTAAGGAACAAAAGAGTTCCTTTAAGGTTGAACTTCAAATTGTTGACATTTGTTTTAGCCTTCCTCATGAAGTATCTTCTAACAGGCTGAGATGTACCAAGATCTTCCTTCATAAGTGCTGCCCTGAGTATCCAGGATCTTACATGTGTACACCTATAAATGAAATTGGGGCCTTGGAGCATGAACCAAGGAGGTATCTAATAAAAGTTTCAGAACACACTTCTCTCTGAGTACCAGGTCTTTGCTACCCATCATTTGAGACTGATAGCTACGACTAAATATTCCACTGACATAAGGCAATGTTTACATACCTTGACTGACCGAAGATGTGTCTTTGGTTCGGTGTGTTATGAAGGTGCATCCAGACAGGTAAGGAGCGCTACACGAGTAAAAAAAGATCCTGTTAGGTTGGTCATTAAACAAAATAATTTCTTTTGTCACTCCACATGAAAGCACATGTCGTAGGGCTGGCTCCAACCTGACCATATTTCTCAACTCTATTCCGAAAGACCAGAAGCTCCATCCCCACGTATCTGTGCCCTGGGATTGAGGCCTTAACAAGCATGAGTCCAGGTATATCCTTTGCAATGATTTGGTCAGGGAGAACCCTCCCTGACACCCAGGAATCCACTACAATGAGATAACGGATGGTTTCCTCAACATGGTACCCATCACACCCATGGCAAAGTTTCCTTACCCTGAAAGATTTTAGCAAAACGTATGTTCAAGGCTGCTGTCATGTTGATTCCTGGGAAAAAGCGAAGCCCTGTGTGTACAAAGGAACATTTCTGACTGTGGTGTCTTGTCTTCAAAAATTGATATTCATTTTCAATCCCTCACATTTTGAACATTTGCTAGGCCACATTTGGTATCCAATATTTGAACAAAGCAGGTAGCTAAAGCAACAAAGCAAAGTTGTACTTACTGGGATCCACCATATAAATCCTGAGATGGTGGCAAGCTGCAACATCAAGAGACAGGCAAGACGGCAACGCTAAGGAACCAAAGAGTATCTTTTAGGTGTGCCTTCAAACTGAGGACATCTCGTTAAGCCTTCCTTATCAACCATATTGTCACAAAGCAAGTTGCAATCTTTCTCCAATTCTGCCCAAGGTCCATGGACATAGTCCTTATTTATGCACAGAATGTAATGTCTTGAGAGGCACAGCAAAAAGAGCATCCCAAGCATATATTTAAAAAACTAGGAATAGCAAAGGCAAAGTGTCCATACCCTGAGGTACTGCCATAATCCATAAGGTTAGGGATGGTTCCACATTCTTCCGGGAGTAAGGAAAGGCCTGCGGGAACAAAGGAAATTATCAAAGGGTACTGGGTCATCATCAGAACATTGATAGTCATTTTCTAGCCCACATATTTTAGAACCTTTTCAAGGTCACGTTTGGTGATGAATATGTAGTAGGAGAAACACAGCAAAGATTTACTTACAGGGAAACACCCTGGAGTTCCCCGGAAGGTGGCAGGCCATAGGCTCAATTGGCTGGCAGAACAGCAGCCCTAAGGAACAAAAGAGTTCCTCTAAGGTTGAACTTCAAATTTTTGGCATTTGTTTTAGCCTTCCTCATGAAGTATCTTATAACAGGCTAAGATTTACCAAGATCTTCCTTCATCAGTGCTGCCCTGAGTATCCAGGACCTTACTTGTCTACACCTATACATGAAATTGTGGCATTAGAGCATGACCCAAGGAGGTATCTAAGAAAAGTTTTAGAACACACTTCTCTGAGTACCAGGTCTTTGCTACCCATCATTTGAGACTGATAGCTACGGCTAAATATTCCACTGACATAAGGCAATGTTTAAATACCTTGACTGACCGAAGATGTGTCTTTGGTTCGGTGTGTTATGAAGGTTCATCCAGACAGGTAGGGAGCACTGCACGAGTAAAAAAAGATCCTGTTAGGTTGGTCATTAAAAAAAAGTATTTCTTTTGTCACTCCCCATGAAAGAACATGTCGCAGGGCTGGCTCCAACCTGATCATATTTCTCAACTCTATTCCAAAAGACCAGAAGCTCCATCCCCACGTATCTACGCCCTGGGATTGAGGCCTTGACAAGCATGAGTCTAGGTATATCCTTTGCAATGATTTGGTCAGGGAGTACCCTCCCAAATACCCAGGAATCCACTCCAATGAGATAACGGATGGTTTCCTCAACATGGTACCCATCACACCCATGGCAAAGTTTCCTTACCCTGAAAGATTTTAGCAATACGTATTGTCAAGGCTGCTGTCATGTTGATTCCTGGGAACAAGCGAAGCCCTGTGGGTACAAAGGAACATTTCTGTCTGTGGTGTCTTGTCTTCTAAAATTGACATTCATTTTCAATCCCTCACATTTTGAACATTTGCAAGACCACATTTGGTATCCAATATTTGTAGATAAAGAAACAAAGCAAAGTTGTATTTACTGGGATCCACCATATAAATCCTGAGAAGGTGGCAAGTTACAACATCAAGTGACAGGCAAGACAGCAATGCTAAGGAACCAAAGAGTTTCTTTTAGTATGCCTTCAAACTGAGGACATCTCGTTAAGCCTTCCTTATAAACTATATTGTCACAAAGAATGTTACAATATTTATCCAATTCTGCCCAGGGTCCATGGACATAGTCCTTATTTATGCACAGAATGTAATGCCTTGAGAGGGACAGTCAAAGAGCAACCCAAGCATATGTTTAAAAAACTAGGAACAGCCAAAGCAAAGTGTCCATACCCTGAGGTACTGCCATAATCCATAAGGTTAGGGGTGGTACCACATTCTTCCGGCAGTAAGGGAAGACCTGTGGGAAAAAAGGAAATTATCAAAGGGTGTTGGGTCGCCATCAGAAAATTGATAGTTATTTTCTAGCCCCACATATTTTAGAATCTTTTCAAGGCCACTTTGTAGCTAGAGAAACACAGAAAAGTCTTACTTACAAGGAAACACCCTGGAAGGTGGCATGTCACAGGCTCAATTGGCAGGCAGAACAGCAGCCCTAAGGAACAAAAGAGTTCCTTTAAGGTTGAACTTCAAATTGTTGACATTTGTTTTAGCCTTCCTCATGAAGTATCTTCTAACAGGCTGAGATGTACCAAGATCTTCCTTCATAAGTGCTGCCCTGAGTATCCAGGATCTTACATGTGTACACCTATAAATGAAATTGGGGCCTTGGAGCATGAACCAAGGAGGTATCTAATAAAAGTTTCAGAACACACTTCTCTCTGAGTACCAGGTCTTTGCTACCCATCATTTGAGACTGATAGCTACGACTAAATATTCCACTGACATAAGGCAATGTTTACATACCTTGACTGACCGAAGATGTGTCTTTGGTTCGGTGTGTTATGAAGGTGCATCCAGACAGGTAAGGAGCGCTACACGAGTAAAAAAAGATCCTGTTAGGTTGGTCATTAAACAAAAGTATTTCTTTTGTCACTCCACATGAAAGCACATGTCGTAGGGCTGGCTCCAACCTGACCATATTTCTCAATTCTATTCCGAAAGACCAGAAGCTCCATCCCCACGTATCTGTGCCCTGGGATTGAGGCCTTAACAAGCATGAGTCCAGGTATATCCTTTGCAATGATTTGGTCAGGGAGAACCCTCCCAGACACCCAGGAATCCACTACAATGAGATAACGGATGGTTTCCTCAACATGGTACCCATCACACCCATGGCAAAGTTTCCTTACCCTGAAAGATTTTAGCAAAACGTATGTTCAAGGCTGCTGTCATGTTGATTCCTGGGAAAAAGCGAAGCCCTGTGTGTACAAAGGAACATTTCTGACTGTGGTGTCTTGTCTTCAAAAATTGATATTCATTTTCAATCCCTCACATTTTGAACATTTGCTAGGCCACATTTGGTATCCAATATTTGAACAAAGCAGGTAGCTAAAGCAACAAAGCAAAGTTGTACTTACTGGGATCCACCATATAAATCCTGAGATGGTGGCAAGCTGCAACATCAAGAGACAGGCAAGACGGCAACGCTAAGGAACCAAAGAGTATCTTTTAGGTGTGCCTTCAAACTGAGGACATCTCGTTAAGCCTTCCTTATCAACCATATTGTCACAAAGCAAGTTGCAATATTTCTCCAATTCTGCCCAAGGTCCATGGACATAGTCCTTATTTATGCACAGAATGTAATGTCTTGAGAGGCACAGCAAAAAGAGCATCCCAAGCATATATTTAAAAAACTAGGAATAGCAAAGGCAAAGTGTCCATACCCTGAGGTACTGCCATAATCCATAAGGTTAGGGATGGTTCCACATTCTTCCGGGAGTAAGGGAAGGCCTGCGGGAACAAAGGAAATTATCAAAGGGTACTGGGTCATCATCAGAACATTGATAGTCATTTTCTAGCCCACATATTTTAGAATCTTTTCAAGGTCACGTTTGGTGATGAATATGTAGTAGGAGAAACACAGCAAAGATTTACTTACAGGGAAACACCCTGGAGTTCCCCGGAAGGTGGCAGGCCATAGGCTCAATTGGCTGGCAGAACAGCAGCCCTAAGGAACAAAAGAGTTCCTCTAAGGTTGAACTTCAAATTTTTGGCATTTGTTTTAGCCTTCCTCATGAAGTATCTTATAACAGGCTAAGATTTACAAAGATCTTCCTTCATCAGTGCTGCCCTGAGTATCCAGGACCTTACATGTCTACACCTATACATGAAATTGTGGCATTAGAGCATGACCCAAGGAGGTATCTAAGAAAAGTTTTAGAACACACTTCTCTCTGAGTACCAGGTCTTTGCTACCCATCATTTGAGACTGATAGCTACGGCTAAATATTCCACTGACATAAGGCAATGTTTAAATACCTTGACTGACCGAAGATGTGTCTTTGGTTCGGTGTGTTATGAAGGTTCATCCAGACAGGTAGGGAGCACTGCACGAGTAAAAAAAGATCCTGTTAGGTTGGTCATTAAAAAAAAGTATTTCTTTTGTCACTCCCCATGAAAGAACATGTCGCAGGGCTGGCTCCAACCTGATCATATTTCTCAACTCTATTCCAAAAGACCAGAAGCTCCATCCCCACGTATCTACGCCCTGGGATTGAGGCCTTGACAAGCATGAGTCTAGGTATATCCTTTGCAATGATTTGGTCAGGGAGTACCCTCCCAAATACCCAGGAATCCACTCCAATGAGATAACGGATGGTTTCCTCAACATGGTACCCATCACACCCATGGCAAAGTTTCCTTACCCTGAAAGATTTTAGCAATACGTATTGTCAAGGCTGCTGTCATGTTGATTCCTGGGAACAAGCGAAGCCCTGTGGGTACAAAGGAACATTTCTGTCTGTGGTGTCTTGTCTTCTAAAATTGACATTCATTTTCAATCCCTCACATTTTGAACATTTGCAAGACCACATTTGGTATCCAATATTTGTAGATAAAGAAACAAAGCAAAGTTGTATTTACTGGGATCCACCATATAAATCCTGAGAAGGTGGCAAGTTACAACATCAAGTGACAGGCAAGACAGCAATGCTAAGGAACCAAAGAGTTTCTTTTAGTATGCCTTCAAACTGAGGACATCTCGTTAAGCCTTCCTTATAAACTATATTGTCACAAAGAATGTTACAATATTTATCCAATTCTGCCCAGGGTCCATGGACGTAGTCCTTATTTATGCACAGAATGTAATGCCTTGAGAGGGACAGTCAAAGAGCAACCCAAGCATATGTTTAAAAAACTAGGAACAGCCAAAGCAAAGTGTCCATACCCTGAGGTACTGCCATAATCCATAAGGTTAGGGGTGGTACCACATTCTTCCGGCAGTAAGGGAAGACCTGTGGGGAAAAAAGGAAATTATCAAAGGGTGTTGGGTCGCCATCAGAAAATTGATAGTTATTTTCTAGCCCCACATATTTTAGAATCTTTTCAAGGCCACTTTGTAGCTAGAGAAACACAGAAAAGTCTTACTTACAGGGAAACACCCTGGAGTTCCCTGGAAGGTGGCAGGTCACAGGCTCAATTGGCAGGCACAGCAGCAGCCCTAAGGAACAAAAGAGTTCCTTTAAGGTTGAACTTCAAATTGTTGACATTTGTTTTAGCCTTCCTCATGAAGTATCTTCTAACAGGCTGAGATGTACCAAGATCTTCCTTCATAAGTGCTGCCCTGAGTATCCAGGACCTTACATTTGTACACCTATACATGAAATTGGGGCCTTGGAGCATGAACCAAGGAGGTATCTAAAAAAAGTTTCAGAACACACTTCTCTCTGAGTACCAGGTCTTTGCTACCCATCATTTGAGACTGATAGCTACGGCTAAATATTCCACTGACATAAGGCAATGTTTACATACCTTGACTGACCGAAGATGTGTCTTTGGTACAGTGTGTTATGAAGGTGCATCCAGACAGGTAAGGAGCGCTACAAGAGTAAAAAAAGATCCTGTTAGGTTGGTCATTAAACAAAATAATTTCTTTTGTCACTCCACATGAAAGCACATGTCGTAGGGCTGGCTCCAACCTGACCATATTTCTCAACTCTATTCCGAAAGACCAGAAGCTCCATCCCCACGTATCTGTGCCCTGGGATTGAGGCCTTAACAAGCATGAGTCATGAGTCCAGGTATATCCGTTGCAATGATTTGGTCAGGGAGAACCCTCCCAGACACCCAGGAATCCACTACAATGAGATAACGGATGGTTTCCTCAACATGGTACCCATCACACCCATGGCAAAGTTTCCTTACCCTGAAAGATTTTAGCAAAACGTATGTTCAAGGCTGCTGTCATGTTGATTCCTGGGAAAAAGCGAAGCCCTGTGTGTACAAAGGAACATTTCTGACTGTGGTGTCTTTTCTTCAAAAATTGATATTCATTTTCATTCCCTCACATTTTGAACATTTGCTAGGCCACATTTGGTATCCAATATTTGAACAAAGCAGGTAGCTAAAGCAACAAAGCAAAGTTGTACTTACTGGGATCCACCATATAAATCCTGAGATGGTGGCAAGCTGCAACATCAAGAGACAGGCAAGACGGCAACGCTAAGGAACCAAAGAGTATCTTTTAGGTGTGCCTTCAAACTAAGGACATCTCGTTAAGCCTTCCTTATCAACTATATTGTCACAAAGCAAGTTGCAATCTTTCTCCAATTCTGCCCAAGGTCCATGGGCATAGTCCTTATTTATGCACAGAATGTAATGTCTTGAGAGGCACAGCAAAAAGAGCATCCCAAGCATATATTTAAAAAACTAGGAATAGCAAAGGCAAAGTGTCCATACCCTGAGGTACTGCCATAATCCATAAGGTTAGGGATGGTTCCACATTCTTCCGGGAGTAAGGGAAGGCCTGCGGGAACAAAGGAAATTATCAAAGGGTATTGGGTCATCATCAGAACATTGATAGTCATTTTCTAGCCCACATATTTTAGAATCTTTTCAAGGTCACGTTTGGTGATGAATATGTAGTAGGAGAAACACAGCAAAGATTTACTTACAGGGAAACACCCTGGAGTTCCCCGGAAGGTGGCAGGCCATAGGCTCAATTGGCTGGCAGAACAGCAGCCCTAAGGAACAAAAGAGTTCCTCGAAGGTTGAACTTCAAATTGTTGGCATTTGTTTTAGCCTTCCTCATGAAGTATCTTCTAACAGGCTAAGATTTACCAAGATCTTCCTTCATCAGTGCTGCCCTGAGTATCCAGGACCTTACATGTGTACACCTATACATGAAATTGTGGCATTAGAGCATGACCCAAGGAGGTATCTAAGAAAAGTTTTAGAACACACTTCTCTCTGAGTACCAGGTCTTTGCTACCCATCATTTGAGACTGATAGCTACGGCTAAATATTCCACTGACATAAGGCAATGTTTAAATACCTTGACTGACCGAAGATGTGTCTTTGGTTTGGTGTGTTATGAAGGTTCATCCAGACAGGTAAGGAGCACTGCACAAGTAAAAAAAGATCCTGTTAGGTTGGTCATTAAAAAAAAGTATTTCTCTTGTCACTCCCCATGAAAGAACATGTCGCAGGGCTGGCTCCAACCTGATCATATTTCTCAACTCTATTCCGAAAGACCAGAAGCTCCATCCCCACGTATCTGCGCCCTGGGATTGAGGCCTTGACAAGCATGAGTCTAGGTATATCCTTTGCAATGATTTTGCCAGGGAGTACCCTCCCAAATACCCAGGAATCCACTCCAATGAGATAACGGATGGTTTCCTCAACATGGTACCCATCACACCCATGGCAAAGTTTCCTTACCCTGAAAGATTTTAGCAATACGTATTGTCAAGGCTGCTGTCATGTTGATTCCTGGGAACAAGCGAAGCCCTGTGGGTACAAAGGAACATTTCTGACTGTGGTGTCTTGTCTTCCAAAATTGACATTCAAGTTCAATCCCTCACATCTTGAACATTTGCAAGGCCACATTTGGTATCCAATATTTGTAGATAAAGAAACAAAGCAAAGTTGTATTTACTGGGATCCACCATATAAATCCTGAGAAGGTGGCAAGTTACAACATCAAGTGACAGGCAAGATGGCAACGCTAAGGAACCAAAGAGTTTCTTTTAGTGTGCCTTCAAACTGAGGACATCTCGTTAAGCCTTCCTTATAAACTATATTGTCACAAAGAATGTTACAATATATATCCAATTCTGCCCAAGGTCCATGGACCTAGTCCTTATTTATGCACAGAATGTAATGCCTTGAGAGGGACAGTCAAAGAGCAACCCAAGCATATGTTTAAAAAACTAGGAACAGCCAAGGCAAAGTGTCCATACCCTGAGGTACTGCCATAATCCATAAGGTTAGGGATGGTACCACATTCTTCCGGCAGTAAGGGAAGCCCTGTGGGAAAAAAGGAAATTATCAAAGGGTGTTGGGTCGCCATCAGAAAATTGATAGTTATTTTCTAGCCCCACATATTTTAGAATCTTTTCAAGGCCACTTTGTAGCTAGAGAAACACAGAAAAGTCTTACTTACAGGGAAACACCCTGGAGTTCCCTGGAAGGTGGCAGGTCACAGGCTCAATTGGCAGGCAGAACAGCAGCCCTAAGGAACAAAAGAGTTCCTTTAAGGTTGAACTTCAAATTGTTGACATTTGCTTTAGCCTTCCTCATGAAGTATCTTCTAACAGGCTGAGATGTACCAAGATCGTCCTTCATAAGTGCTGCCCTGAGTATCCAGGACCTTACATTTGTACACCTATACATGAAATTGGGGCCTTGGAGCATGAACCAAGGAGGTATCTAATAAAAGTTTCAGAACACACTTCTCTCTGAGTACCAGGTCTTTGCTACCCATCATTTGAGACTGATAGCTACGGCTAAATATTCCACTGACATAAGGCAATGTTTACATACCTTGACTGACCGAAGATGTGTCTTTGGTTCGGTGTGTTATGAAGGTGCATCCAGACAGGTAAGGAGCGCTACACGAGTAAAAAAAGATCCTGTTAGGTTGGTCATTAAACAAAAGTATTTCTTTTGTCACTCCACATGAAAGCACATGTCGTAGGGCTGGCTCCAACCTGACCATATTTCTCAACTCTATTCCGAAAGACCAGAAGCTCCATCCCCACGTATCTGTGCCCTGGGATTGAGGCCTTAACAAGCATGAGTCCAGGTATATCCTTTGCAATGATTTGGTCAGGGAGAACCCTCCCAGACACCCAGGAATCCACTACAATGAGATAACGGATGGTTTCCTCAACATGGTACCCATCACACTCATGGCAAAGTTTCCTTACCCTGAAAGATTTTAGCAAAACGTATGTTCAAGGCTGCTGTCATGTTGATTCCTGGGAAAAAGCGAAGCCCTGTGTGTACAAAGGAACATTTCTGACTGTGGTGTCTTGTCTTCAAAAATTGATATTCATTTTCAATCCCTCACATTTTGAACATTTGCTAGGCCACATTTGGTATCCAATATTTGAACAAAGCAGGTAGCTAAAGCAACAAAGCAAAGTTGTACTTACTGGGATCCACCATATAAATCCTGAGATGGTGGCAAGCTGCAACATCAAGAGACAGGCAAGACGGCAGCGCTGAGGAACCAAAGAGTATCTTTTAGGTGTGCCTTCAAACTGAGGACATCTCGTTAAGCCTTCCTTATCAACTATATTGTCACAAAGCAAGTTGCAATCTTTCTCCAATTCTGCCCAAGGTCCATGGACATAGTCCTTATTTATGCACAGAATGTAATGTCTTGAGAGGCACAGCAAAAAGAGCATCCCAAGCATATATTTAAAAAACTAGGAATAGCAAAGGCAAAGTGTCCATACCCTGAGGTACTGCCATAATCCATAAGGTTAGGGATGGTTCCACATTCTTCCGCGAGTAAGGGAAGGCCTGCGGGAACAAAGGAAATTATCAAAGGGTATTGGGTCATCATCAGAACATTGATAGTCATTTTCTAGCCCACATATTTTAGAATCTTTTCAAGGTCACGTTTGGTGATGAATATGTAGTAGGAGAAACACAGCAAAGATTTACTTACAGGGAAACACCCTGGAGTTCCCCGGAAGGTGGCAGGCCATAGGCTCAATTGGCTGGCAGAACAGCAGCCCTAAGGAACAAAAGAGTTCCTCTAAGGTTGAACTTCAAATTGTTGGCATTTGTTTTAGCCTTCCTCATGAAGTATCTTATAACAGGCTAAGATTTACCAAGATCTTCCTTCATCAGTGCTGCCCTGAGTATCCAGGACCTTACATGTGTACACCTATACATGAAATTGTGGCATTAGAGCATGACCCAAGGAGGTATCTAAGAAAAGTTTTAGAACACACTTCTCTCTGAGTACCAGGTCTTTGCTACCCATCATTTGAGACTGATAGCTACGGCTAAATATTCCACTGACATAAGGCAATGTTTAAATACCTTGACTGACCGAAGATGTGTCTTTGGTTTGGTGTGTTATGAAGGTTCATCCAGACAGGTAAGGAGCACTGCACGAGTAAAAAAAGATCCTGTTAGGTTGGTCATTAAAAAAAAGTATTTCTCTTGTCACTCCCCATGAAAGAACATGTCGCAGGGCTGGCTCCAACCTGATCATATTTCTCAACTCTATTCCGAAAGACCAGAAGCTCCATCCCCACGTATCTGCGCCCTGGGATTGAGGCCTTGACAAGCATGAGTCTAGGTATATCCTTTGCAATGATTTGGCCAGGGAGTACCCTCCCAAATACCCAGGAATCCACTCCAATGAGATAACGGATGGTTTCCTCAACATGGTACCCATCACACCCATGGCAAAGTTTCCTTACCCTGAAAGATTTTAGCAATACGTATTGTCAAGGCTGCTGTCATGTTGATTCCTGGGAACAAGCGAAGCCCTGTGGGTACAAAGGAACATTTCTGACTGTGGTGTCTTGTCTTCCAAAATTGACATTCAAGTTCAATCCCTCACATTTTGAACATTTGCAAGGCCACATTTGGTATCCAATATTTGTAGATAAAGAAACAAAGCAAAGTTGTATTTACTGGGATCCACCATATAAATCCTGAGATGGTGGCAAGTTACAACATCAAGTGACAGGCAAGATGGCAACGCTAAGGAACCAAAGAGTTTCTTTTAGTGTGCCTTCAAACTGAGGACATCTCGTTAAGCCTTCCTTATAAACTATATTGTCACAAAGAATGTTACAATATATATCCAATTCTGCCCAAGGTCCATGGACCTAGTCCTTATTTATGCACAGAATGTAATGCCTTGAGAGGGACAGTCAAAGAGCAACCCAAGCATATGTTTAAAAAACTAGGAACAGCCAAGGCAAAGTGTCCATACCCTGAGGTACTGCCATAATCCATAAGGTTAGGGATGGTACCACATTCTTCCGGCAGTAAGGGAAGCCCTGTGGGAAAAAAGGAAATTATCAAAGGGTGTTGGGTCGCCATCAGAAAATTGATAGTTATTTTCTAGCCCCACATATTTTAGAATCTTTTCAAGGCCACTTTGTAGCTAGAGAAACACAGAAAAGTCTTACTTACAGGGAAACACCCTGGAGTTCCCTGGAAGGTGGCAGGTCACAGGCTCAATTGGCAGGCAGAACAGCAGCCCTAAGGAACAAAAGAGTTCCTTTAAGGTTGAACTTCAAATTGTTGACATTTGCTTTAGCCTTCCTCATGAAGTATCTTCTAACAGGCTGAGATGTACCAAGATCTTCCTTCATAAGTGCTGCCCTGAGTATCCAGGACCTTACATTTGTACACCTATACATGAAATTGGGGCCTTGGAGCATGAACCAAGGAGGTATCTAATAAAAGTTTCAGAACACACTTCTCTCTGAGTACCAGGTCTTTGCTACCCATCATTTGAGACTGATAGCTACGGCTAAATATTCCACTGACATAAGGCAATGTTTACATACCTTGACTGACCGAAGATGTGTCTTTGGTTCGGTGTGTTATGAAGGTGCATCCAGACAGGTAAGGAGCGCTACACGAGTAAAAAAAGATCCTGTTAGGTTGGTCATTAAACAAAAGTATTTCTTTTGTCACTCCACATGAAAGCACATGTCGTAGGGCTGGCTCCAACCTGACCATATTTCTCAACTCTATTCCGAAAGACCAGAAGCTCCATCCCCACGTATCTGTGCCCTGGGATTGAGGCCTTAACAAGCATGAGTCCAGATATATCCTTTGCAATGATTTGGTCAGGGCCAGACACCCAGGAATCCACTACAATGAGATAACGGATGGTTTCCTCAACATGGTACCCATCACACTCATGGCAAAGTTTCCTTACCCTGAAAGATTTTAGCAAAACGTATGTTCAAGGCTGCTGTCATGTTGATTCCTGGGAAAAAGCGAAGCCCTGTGTGTACAAAGGAACATTTCTGACTGTGGTGTCTTGTCTTCAAAAATTGATATTCATTTTCAATCCCTCACATTTTGAACATTTGCTAGGCCACATTTGGTATCCAATATTTGAACAAAGCAGGTAGCTAAAGCAACAAAGCAAAGTTGTACTTACTGGGATCCACCATATAAATCCTGAGATGGTGGCAAGCTGCAACATCAAGAGACAGGCAAGACGGCAGCGCTGAGGAACCAAAGAGTATCTTTTAGGTGTGCCTTCAAACTGAGGACATCTCGTTAAGCCTTCCTTATCAACTATATTGTCACAAAGCAAGTTGCAATCTTTCTCCAATTATGCCCAAGGTCCATGGACATAGTCCTTATTTATGCACAGAATGTAGTGTCTTGAGAGGCACAGCAAAAAGAGCATCCCAAGCATATATTTAAAAAACTAGGAATAGCAAAGGCAAAGTGTCCATACCCTGAGGTACTGCCATAATCCATAAGGTTAGGGATGGTTCCACATTCTTCCGCGAGTAAGGGAAGGCCTGCGGGAACAAAGGAAATTATCAAAGGGTATTGGGTCATCATCAGAACATTGATAGTCATTTTCTAGCCCACATAGTTTAGAATCTTTTCAAGGTCACGTTTGGTGATGAATATGTAGTAGGAGAAACACAGCAAATATTTACTTACAGGGAAACACCCTGGAGTTCCCCGGAAGGTGGCAGGCCATAGGCTCAATTGGCTGGCAGAACAGCAGTCCTAAGGAACAAAAGAGTTCCTCTAAGGTTCAACTTCAAATTGTTGGCATTTTATTTTAGCCTTCCTCATGAAGTATCTTATAACAGGCTAAGATTTACCAAGATCTTCCTTCATCAGTGCTGCCCTGAGTATCCAGGACCTTACATGTGTACACCTATACATGAAATTGTGGCATTAGAGCATGACCCAAGGAGGTATCTAAGAAAAGTTTTAGAACACACTTCTCTCTGAGTACCAGGTCTTTGCTACCCATCATTTGAGACTGATAGCTACAGCTAAATATTCCACTGACATAAGGCAATGTTTAAATACCTTGACTGACCGAAGATGTGTCTTCGGTTCGGTGTGTTATGAAGGTTCATCCAGACAGGTAGGGAGCACTGCACGAGTAAAAAAAGATCCTGTTAGGTTGGTCATTAAAAAAAAGTATTTCTTTTGTCACTCCCCATGAAAGAACATGTCGCAGGGCTGGCTCCAACCTGATCATATTTCTCAACTCTATTCCAAAAGACCAGAAGCTCCATCCCCGCGTATCTACGCCCTGGGATTGAGGCCTTGACAAGCATGAGTCTAGGTATATCCTTTGCAATGATTTGGTCAGGGAGTACCCTCCCAAATACCCAGGAATCCACTCCAATGAGATAACGGATGGTTTCCTCAACATGGTACCCATCACACCCATGGCAAAGTTTCCTTACCCTGAAAGATTTTAGCAATACGTATTGTCAAGGCTGCTGTCAAGTTGATTCCTGGGAACAAGCGAAGCCCTGTGGGTACAAAGGAACATTTCTGACTGTGGTGTCTTGTCTTCTAAAATTGACATTCATTTTCAATCCCTCACATTTTGAACATTTGCAAGACCACATTTGGTATCCAATATTTGTAGATAAAGAAACAAAGCAAAGTTGTATTTACTGGGATCCACCATATAAATCCTGAGAAGGTGGCAAGTTACAACATCAAGTGACAGGCAAGACAGCAATGCTAAGGAACCAAAGAGTTTCTTTTAGTATGCCTTCAAACTGAGGACATCTCGTTAAGCCTTCCTTATAAACTATATTGTCAAAAAGAATGTTACAATATTTATCCAATTCTGTCCAAGGTCCATGGACCTAGTCCTTATTTATGCACAGAATGTAATGCCTTGAGAGGGACAGTCAAAGAGCAACCCAAGCATATGTTTAAAAAACTAGGAACAGCCAAGGCAAAGTGTCCATACCCTGAGGTACTGCCATGATCCATAAGGTTAGGGGTGGTACCACATTCTTCCGGCAGTAAGGGAAGCCCTGTGGGAAAAAAGGAAATTATCAAAGGGTGTTGGGTCGCCATCAGAAAATTGATAGTTATTTTCTAGCCCCACATATTTTAGAATCTTTTCAAGGCCACTTTGTAGCTAGAGAAACACAGAAAAGTCTTACTTACAGGGAAACACCCTGGAAGATGGCAGGTCACAGGCTCAATTGGCAGGCAGAACAGCAGCCCTAAGGAACAAAAGAGTTTCTTTAAGGTTGAACTTTAAATTGTTGACATTTGTTTTAGCCTTCCTCGTGAAGTATCTTCTAACGGGCTGAGATGTACCAAGATCTTCCTTCATAAGTGCTGCCCTGAGTATCCAGGACCTTACATGTGTACACCTATACATGAAATTGGGGCCTTGGAGCATGAACCAAGGAGGTATCTAATAAAAGTTTCAGAACACACTTCTCTCTGAGTAACAGGTCTTTGCTACCCATCATTTGAGACTGATAGCTACGGCTAAATATTCCACTGACATAAGGCAATGTTTACATACCTTGACTGACCGAAGATGTGTCTTTGGTTCGGTGTGTTATGAAGGTGCATCCAGACAGGTAAGGAGCGCCACACGAGTAAAAAAAGATCCTGTTAGGTTGGTCATTAAACAAAAGTATTTCTTTTGTCACTCCACATGAAAGCACATGTGGTAGGGCTGGCTCCAACCTGACCATATTTCTCAACTCTATTCCGAAAGACCAGAAGCTCCATCCCCACGTATCTGTGCCCTGGGATTGAGGCCTTAACAAGCATGAGTCCAGGTATATCCTTTGCAATGATTTGGTCAGGGAGAACCCTCCCAGACACCCAGGAATCCACTACAATGAGATAACGGATGGTTTCCTCAACATGGTACCCATCACACCCATGGCAAAGTTTCCTTACCCTGAAAGATTTTAGCAAAACGTATGTTCAAGGCTGCTGTCATGTTGATTCCTGGGAAAAAGCGAAGCCCTGTGTGTACAAAGGAACATTTCTGACTGTGGTGTCTTGGCTTCAAAAATTGATATTCATTTTCAATCCCTCACATTTTGAACATTTGCTAGGCCACATTTGGTATCCAATATTTGAACAAAGCAGGTAGCTAAAGTAACAAAGCAAAGTTGTACTTACTGGGATCCACCATATAAATCCTGAGATGGTGGCAAGCTGCAACATCAAGAGACAGGCAAGACGGCAGCGCTGAGGAACCAAAGAGTATCTTTTAGGTGTGCCTTCAAACTGAGGACATCTCGTTAAGCCTTCCTTATCAACTATATTGTCACAAAGCAAGTTGCAATCTTTCTCCAATTATGCCCAAGGTCCATGGACATAGTCCTTATTTATGCACAGAATGTAGTGTCTTGAGAGGCACAGCAAAAAGAGCATCCCAAGCATATATTTAAAAAACTAGGAATAGCAAAGGCAAAGTGTCCATACCCTGAGGTACTGCCATAATCCATAAGGTTAGGGATGGTTCCACATTCTTCCGCGAGTAAGGGAAGGCCTGCGGGAACAAAGGAAATTATCAAAGGGTATTGGGTCATCATCAGAACATTGATAGTCATTTTCTAGCCCACATAGTTTAGAATCTTTTCAAGGTCACGTTTGGTGATGAATATGTAGTAGGAGAAACACAGCAAATATTTACTTACAGGGAAACACCCTGGAGTTCCCCGGAAGGTGGCAGGCCATAGGCTCAATTGGCTGGCAGAACAGCAGTCCTAAGGAACAAAAGAGTTCCTCTAAGGTTCAACTTCAAATTGTTGGCATTTTATTTTAGCCTTCCTCATGAAGTATCTTATAACAGGCTAAGATTTACCAAGATCTTCCTTCATCAGTGCTGCCCTGAGTATCCAGGACCTTACATGTGTACACCTATACATGAAATTGTGGCATTAGAGCATGACCCAAGGAGGTATCTAAGAAAAGTTTTAGAACACACTTCTCTCTGAGTACCAGGTCTTTGCTACCCATCATTTGAGACTGATAGCTACAGCTAAATATTCCACTGACATAAGGCAATGTTTAAATACCTTGACTGACCGAAGATGTGTCTTCGGTTCGGTGTGTTATGAAGGTTCATCCAGACAGGTAGGGAGCACTGCACGAGTAAAAAAAGATCCTGTTAGGTTGGTCATTAAAAAAAAGTATTTCTTTTGTCACTCCCCATGAAAGAACATGTCGCAGGGCTGGCTCCAACCTGATCATATTTCTCAACTCTATTCCAAAAGACCAGAAGCTCCATCCCCGCGTATCTACGCCCTGGGATTGAGGCCTTGACAAGCATGAGTCTAGGTATATCCTTTGCAATGATTTGGTCAGGGAGTACCCTCCCAAATACCCAGGAATCCACTCCAATGAGATAACGGATGGTTTCCTCAACATGGTACCCATCACACCCATGGCAAAGTTTCCTTACCCTGAAAGATTTTAGCAATACGTATTGTCAAGGCTGCTGTCAAGTTGATTCCTGGGAACAAGCGAAGCCCTGTGGGTACAAAGGAACATTTCTGACTGTGGTGTCTTGTCTTCTAAAATTGACATTCATTTTCAATCCCTCACATTTTGAACATTTGCAAGACCACATTTGGTATCCAATATTTGTAGATAAAGAAACAAAGCAAAGTTGTATTTACTGGGATCCACCATATAAATCCTGAGAAGGTGGCAAGTTACAACATCAAGTGACAGGCAAGACAGCAATGCTAAGGAACCAAAGAGTTTCTTTTAGTATGCCTTCAAACTGAGGACATCTCGTTAAGCCTTCCTTATAAACTATATTGTCAAAAAGAATGTTACAATATTTATCCAATTCTGTCCAAGGTCCATGGACCTAGTCCTTATTTATGCACAGAATGTAATGCCTTGAGAGGGACAGTCAAAGAGCAACCCAAGCATATGTTTAAAAAACTAGGAACAGCCAAGGCAAAGTGTCCATACCCTGAGGTACTGCCATGATCCATAAGGTTAGGGGTGGTACCACATTCTTCCGGCAGTAAGGGAAGCCCTGTGGGAAAAAAGGAAATTATCAAAGGGTGTTGGGTCGCCATCAGAAAATTGATAGTTATTTTCTAGCCCCACATATTTTAGAATCTTTTCAAGGCCACTTTGTAGCTAGAGAAACACAGAAAAGTCTTACTTACAGGGAAACACCCTGGAAGATGGCAGGTCACAGGCTCAATTGGCAGGCAGAACAGCAGCCCTAAGGAACAAAAGAGTTTCTTTAAGGTTGAACTTTAAATTGTTGACATTTGTTTTAGCCTTCCTCGTGAAGTATCTTCTAACGGGCTGAGATGTACCAAGATCTTCCTTCATAAGTGCTGCCCTGAGTATCCAGGACCTTACATGTGTACACCTATACATGAAATTGGGGCCTTGGAGCATGAACCAAGGAGGTATCTAATAAAAGTTTCAGAACACACTTCTCTCTGAGTAACAGGTCTTTGCTACCCATCATTTGAGACTGATAGCTACGGCTAAATATTCCACTGACATAAGGCAATGTTTACATACCTTGACTGACCGAAGATGTGTCTTTGGTTCGGTGTGTTATGAAGGTGCATCCAGACAGGTAAGGAGCGCCACACGAGTAAAAAAAGATCCTGTTAGGTTGGTCATTAAACAAAAGTATTTCTTTTGTCACTCCACATGAAAGCACATGTGGTAGGGCTGGCTCCAACCTGACCATATTTCTCAACTCTATTCCGAAAGACCAGAAGCTCCATCCCCACGTATCTGTGCCCTGGGATTGAGGCCTTAACAAGCATGAGTCCAGGTATATCCTTTGCAATGATTTGGTCAGGGAGAACCCTCCCAGACACCCAGGAATCCACTACAATGAGATAACGGATGGTTTCCTCAACATGGTACCCATCACACCCATGGCAAAGTTTCCTTACCCTGAAAGATTTTAGCAAAACGTATGTTCAAGGCTGCTGTCATGTTGATTCCTGGGAAAAAGCGAAGCCCTGTGTGTACAAAGGAACATTTCTGACTGTGGTGTCTTGGCTTCAAAAATTGATATTCATTTTCAATCCCTCACATTTTGAACATTTGCTAGGCCACATTTGGTATCCAATATTTGAACAAAGCAGGTAGCTAAAGCAACAAAGCAAAGTTGTACTTACTGGGATCCACCATATAAATCCTGAGATGGTGGCAAGCTGCAATATCAAGAGACAGGCAAGACGGCAACGCTAAGGAACCAAAGAGTATCTTTTAGGTGTGCCTTCAAACTGAGGACATCTCGTTAAGCCTTCCTTATCAACTATATTGTCACAAAGCAAGTTGCAATCTTTCTCCAATTCTGCCCAAGGTCCATGGACATAGTCCTTATTTATGCACAGAATGTAATGTCTTGAGAGGCACAGCAAAAAGAGCATCCCAAGCATATATTTAAAAAACTAGGAATAGCAAAGGCAAAGTGTCCATACCCTGAGGTACTGCCATAATCCATAAGGTTAGGGATGGTTCCACATTCTTCCGGGAGTAAGGGAAGGCCTGCGGGAACAAAGGAAATTATCAAAGGGTATTGGGTCATCATCACAACATTGATAGTCATTTTCTAGCCCACATATTTTAGAATCTTTTCAAGGTCACGTTTGGTGATGAATATGTAGTAGGAGAAACACAGCAAAGATTTACTTACAGGGAAACACCCTGGAGTTCCCCGGAAGGTGGCAGGCCATAGGCTCAATTGGCTGGCAGAACAGCAGCCCTAAGGAACAAAAGAGTTCCTCTAAGGTTGAACTTCAAATTTTTGGCATTTGTTTTAGCCTTCCTCATGGAGTATCTTATAACAGGCTAAGATTTACCAAGATCTTCCTTCATCAGTGCTGCCCTGAGTATCCAGGACCTTACATGTCTACACCTATACATGAAATTGTGGCATTAGAGCATGACCCAAGGAGGTATCTAAGAAAAGTTTTAGAACACACTTCTCTCTGAGTACCAGGTCTTTGCTACCCATCATTTGAGACTGATAGCTACGGCTAAATATTCCACTGACATAAGGCAATGTTTAAATACCTTGACTGACCGAAGATGTGTCTTTTGTTCGGTGTGTTTTGAAGGTTCATCCAGACAGGTAGGGAGCACTGCACTAGTAAAAAAAGATCCTGTTAGGTTGGTCATTAAAAAAAAGTATTTCTTTTGTCACTCCCCATGAAAGAACATGTCGCAGGGCTGGCTCCAACCTGATCATATTTCTCAACTCTATTCCAAAAGACCAGAAGCTCCATCCCCACGTATCTACGCCCTGGGATTGAGGCCTTGACAAGCATGAGTCTAGGTATATCCTTTGCAATGATTTGGTCAGGGAGTACCCTCACAAATACCCAGGAATCCACTCCAATGAGATAACGGATGGTTTCCTCAACATGGTACCCATCACACCCATGGCAAAGTTTCCTTACCCTGAAAGATTTTAGCAATACGTATTGTCAAGGCTGCTGTCATGTTGATTCCTGGGAACAAGCGAAGCCCTGTGGGTACAAAGGAACATTTCTGACTGTGGTGTCTTGTCTTCTAAAATTGACATTCATTTTCAATCCCTCACATTTTGAACATTTGCAAGACCACATTTGGTATCCAATATTTGTAGATAAAGAAACAAAGCAAAGTTGTATTTACTGGGATCCACCATATAAATCCTGAGAAGGTGGCAAGTTACAACATCAAGTGACAGGCAAGACAGCAATGCTAAGGAACCAAAGAGTTTCTTTTAGTATGCCTTCAAACTGAGGACATCTCGTTAAGCCTTCCTTATAAACTATATTGTCACAAAGAATGTTACAATATTTATCCAATTCTGCCCAGGGTCCATGGACGTAGTCCTTATTTATGCACAGAATGTAATGCCTTGAGAGGGACAGTCAAAGAGCAACCCAAGCATATGTTTAAAAAACTAGGAACAGCCAAGGCAAAGTGTCCATACCCTGAGGTACTGCCATAATCCATAAGGTTAGGGGTGGTACCACATTCTTCCGGAAGTAAGGGAAGACCCGTGGGGAAAAAAGGAAATTATCAAAGGGTGTTGGGTCGCCATCAGAAAATTGATAGTTATTTTCTAGCCCCACATATTTTAGAATCTTTTCAAGGCCACTTTGTAGCTAGAGAAACACAGAAAAGTCTTACTTACAGGGAAACACCCTGGAGTTCCCTGGAAGGTGGCAGGTCACAGGCTCAATTGGCAGGCACAGCAGCAGCCCTAAGGAACAAAAGAGTTCCTTTAAGGTTGAACTTCAAATTGTTGACATTTGTTTTAGCCTTCCTCATGAAGTATCTTCTAACAGGCTGAGATGTACCAAGATCTTCCTTCATAAGTGCTGCCCTGAGTATCCAGGACCTTACATTTGTACACCTATACATGAAATTGGGGCCTTGGAGCATGAACCAAGGAGGTATCTAAAAAAAGTTTCAGAACACACTTCTCTCTGAGTACCAGGTCTTTGCTACCCATCATTTGAGACTGATAGCTACGGCTAAATATTCCACTGACATAAGGCAATGTTTACATACCTTGACTGACCGAAGATGTGTCTTTGGTAAGGTGTGTTATGAAGGTGCATCCAGACAGGTAAGGAGCGCTACACGAGTAAAAAAAGATCCTGTTAGATTGGTCATTAAACAAAATAATTTCTTTTGTCACTCCACATGAAAGCACATGTCGTAGGGCTGGCTCCAACCTGACCATATTTCTCAACTCTATTCCGAAAGACCAGAAGCTCCATCCCCACGTATCTGTGCCCTGGGATTGAGGCCTTAACAAGCATGAGTCCAGGTATATCCGTTGCAATGATTTGGTCAGGGAGAACCCTCCCAGACACCCAGGAATCCACTACAACGAGATAACGGATGGTTTCCTCAACATGGTACCCATCACACCCATGGCAAAGTTTCCTTACCCTGAAAGATTTTAGCAAAACGTATGTTCAAGGCTGCTGTCATGTTGATTCCTGGGGAAAAGCGAAGCCCTGTGTGTACAAAGGAACATTTCTGACTGTGGTGTCTTTTCTTCAAAAATTGATATTCATTTTCATTCCCTCACATTTTGAACATTTGCTAGGCCACATTTGGTATCCAATATTTGAACAAAGCAGGTAGCTAAAGCAACAAAGCAAAGTTGTACTTACTGGGATCCACCATATAAATCCTGAGATGGTGGCAAGCTGCAACATCAAGAGACAGGCAAGACGGCAACGCTAAGGAACCAAAGAGTATCTTTTAGGTGTGCCTTCAAACTAAGGACATCTCGTTAAGCCTTCCTTATCAACTATATTGTCACAAAGCAAGTTGCAATCTTTCTCCAATTCTGCCCAAGGTCCATGGACATAGTCCTTATTTATGCACAGAATGTAATGTCTTGAGAGGCACAGCAAAAAGAGCATCCCAAGCATATATTTAAAAAACTAGGAATAGCAAAGGCAAAGTGTCCATACCCTGAGGTACTGCCATAATCCATAAGGTTAGGGATGATTCCACATTCTTCCGGGAGTAAGGGAAGGCCTGCGGGAACAAAGGAAATTATCAAAGGGTATTGGGTCATCATCAGAACATTGATAGTCATTTTCTAGCCCACATAGTTTAGAATCTTTTCAAGGTCACGTTTGGTGATGAATATGTAGTAGGAGAAACACAGCAAAGATTTACTTACAGGGAAACACCCTGGAGTTCCCCGGAAGGTGGCAGGCCATAGGCTCAATTGGCTGGCAGAACAGCAGTCCTAAGGAACAAAAGAGTTCCTCTAAGGTTCAACTTCAAATTGTTGGCATTTGTTTTAGCCTTCCTCATGAAGTATCTTATAACAGGCTAAGATTTACCAAGATCTTCCTTCATCAGTGCTGCCCTGAGTATCCAGGACCTTACATGTGTACACCTATACATGAAATTGTGGCATTAGAGCATGACCCAAGGAGGTATCTAAGAAAAGTTTTAGAACACACTTCTCTCTGAGTACCAGGTCTTTGCTACCCATCATTTGAGACTGATAGCTACGGCTAAATATTCCACTGACATAAGGCAATGTTTAAATACCTTGACTGACCGAAGATGTGTCTTTTGTTCGGTGTGTTATGAAGGTTCATCCAGACAGGTAGGGAGCACTGCACGAGTAAAAAAAGATCCTGTTAGGTTGGTCATTAAAAAAAAGTATTTCTTTTGTCACTCCCCATGAAAGAACATGTCGCAGGGCTGGCTCCAACCTGATCATATTTCTCAACTCTATTCCAAAAGACCAGAAGCTCCATCCCCACGTATCTACGCCCTGGGATTGAGGCCTTGACAAGCATGAGTCTAGGTATATCCTTTGCAATGATTTGGTCAGGGAGTACCCTCACAAATACCCAGGAATCCACTCCAATGAGATAACGGATGGTTTCCTCAACATGGTACCCATCACACCCATGGCAAAGTTTCCTTACCCTGAAAGATTTTAGCAATACGTATTGTCAAGGCTGCTGTCATGTTGATTCCTGGGAACAAGCGAAGCCCTGTGGGTACAAAGGAACATTTCTGACTGTGGTGTCTTGTCTTCTAAAATTGACATTCATTTTCAATCCCTCACATTTTGAACATTTGCAAGACCACATTTGGTATCCAATATTTGTAGATAAAGAAACAAAGCAAAGTTGTATTTACTGGGATCCACCATATAAATCCTGAGAAGGTGGCAAGTTACAACATCAAGTGACAGGCAAGACAGCAATGCTAAGGAACCAAAGAGTTTCTTTTAGTATGCCTTCAAACTGAGGACATCTCGTTAAGCCTTCCTTATAAACTATATTGTCACAAAGAATGTTACAATATTTATCCAATTCTGCCCAAGGTCCATGGACCTAGTTCTTATTTATGCACAGAATGTAATGCCTTGAGAGGGACAGTCAAAGAGCAACCCAAGCATATGTTTAAAAAACTAGGAACAGCCAAGGCAAAGTGTCCATACCCTGAGGTACTGCCATAATCCATAAGGTTAGGGGTGGTACCACATTCTTCCGGCAGTAAGGGAAGCCCTGTGGGAAAAAAGGAAATTATCAAAGGGTGTTGGGTCGCCATCAGAAAATTGATAGTTATTTTCTAGCCCCACCTATTTTAGAATCTTTTCAAGGCCACTTTGTAGCTAGAGAAACACAGAAAAGTCTTACTCACAGGGAAACACCCTGGAGTTCCCTGGAAGCTGGCAGGTCACAGGCTCAATTGGCAGGCAGAACAGCAGCCCTAAGGAACAAAAGAGTTCCTTTAAGGTTGAACTTCAAATTGTTGACATTTGTTTTAGCCTTCCTCATGAAGTATCTTCTAACAGGCTCAGATGTACCAAGATCTTCCTTCATAAGTGCTGCCCTGAGTATCCAGGACCTTACATGTGTACACCTATACATGAAATTGGGGCCTTGGAGCATGAACCAAGGAGGTATCTAATAAAAGTTTCAGAACACACTTCTCTCTGAGTAACAGGTCTTTGCTACCCATCATTTGAGACTGATAGCTACGGCTAAATATTCCACTGACATAAGGCAATGTTTACATACCTTGACTGACCGAAGATGTGTCTTTGGTTCGGTGTGTTATGAAGGTGCATCCAGACAGGTAAGGAGCGCTACACGAGTAAAAAAAGATCCTGTTAGGTTGGTCATTAAACAAAATAATTTCTTTTGTCACTCCACATGAAAGCACATGTCGTAGGGCTGGCTCCAACCTGACCATATTTCTCAACTCTATTCCGAAAGACCAGAAGCTCCATCCCCACGTATCTGTGCCCTGGGATTGAGGCCTTAACAAGCATGAGTCCAGGTATATCCGTTGCAATGATTTGGTCAGGGAGAACCCTCCCAGACACCCAGGAATCCACTACAACGAGATAACGGATGGTTTCCTCAACATGGTACCCATCACACCCATGGCAAAGTTTCCTTACCCTGAAAGATTTTAGCAATACGTATTGTCAAGGCTGCTGTCATGTTGATTCCTGGGAACAAGCGAAGCCCTGTGGGTACAAAGGAACATTTCTGACTGTGGTGTCTTGTCTTCTAAAATTGACATTCATTTTCAATCCCTCACATTTTGAACATTTGCAAGACCACATTTGGTATCCAATATTTGTAGATAAAGAAACAAAGCAAAGTTGTATTTACTGGGATCCACCATATAAATCCTGAGAAGGTGGCAAGTTACAACATCAAGTGACAGGCAAGACAGCAATGCTAAGGAACCAAAGAGTTTCTTTTAGTATGCCTTCAAACTGAGGACATCTCGTTAAGCCTTCCTTATAAACTATATTGTCACAAAGAATGTTACAATATTTATCCAATTCTGCCCAGGGTCCATGGACGTAGTCCTTATTTATGCACAGAATGTAATGCCTTGAGAGGGACAGTCAAAGAGCAACCCAAGCATATGTTTAAAAAACTAGGAACAGCCAAGGCAAAGTGTCCATACCCTGAGGTACTGCCATAATCCATAAGGTTAGGGGTGGTACCACATTCTTCCGGAAGTAAGGGAAGACCCGTGGGGAAAAAAGGAAATTATCAAAGGGTGTTGGGTCGCCATCAGAAAATTGATAGTTATTTTCTAGCCCCACATATTTTAGAATCTTTTCAAGGCCACTTTGTAGCTAGAGAAACACAGAAAAGTCTTACTTACAGGGAAACACCCTGGAGTTCCCTGGAAGGTGGCAGGTCACAGGCTCAATTGGCAGGCACAGCAGCAGCCCTAAGGAACAAAAGAGTTCCTTTAAGGTTGAACTTCAAATTGTTGACATTTGTTTTAGCCTTCCTCATGAAGTATCTTCTAACAGGCTGAGATGTACCAAGATCTTCCTTCATAAGTGCTGCCCTGAGTATCCAGGACCTTACATTTGTACACCTATACATGAAATTGGGGCCTTGGAGCATGAACCAAGGAGGTATCTAAAAAAAGTTTCAGAACACACTTCTCTCTGAGTACCAGGTCTTTGCTACCCATCATTTGAGACTGATAGCTACGGCTAAATATTCCACTGACATAAGGCAATGTTTACATACCTTGACTGACCGAAGATGTGTCTTTGGTACGGTGTGTTATGAAGGTGCATCCAGACAGGTAAGGAGCGCTACACGAGTAAAAAAAGATCCTGTTAGGTTGGTCATTAAACAAAATAATTTCTTTTGTCACTCCACATGAAAGCACATGTCGTAGGGCTGGCTCCAACCTGACCATATTTCTCAACTCTATTCCGAAAGACCAGAAGCTCCATCCCCACGTATCTGTGCCCTGGGATTGAGGCCTTAACAAGCATGAGTCCAGGTATATCCGTTGCAATGATTTGGTCAGGGAGAACCCTCCCAGACACCCAGGAATCCACTACAATGAGATAACGGATGGTTTCCTCAACATGGTACCCATCACACCCATGGCAAAGTTTCCTTACCCTGAAAGATTTTAGCAAAACGTATGTTCAAGGCTGCTGTCATGTTGATTCCTGGGGAAAAGCGAAGCCCTGTGTGTACAAAGGAACATTTCTGACTGTGGTGTCTTTTCTTCAAAAATTGATATTCATTTTCATTCCCTCACATTTTGAACATTTGCTAGGCCACATTTGGTATCCAATATTTGAACAAAGCAGGTAGCTAAAGCAACAAAGCAAAGTTGTGCTTACTGGGATCCACCATATAAATCCTGAGATGGTGGCAAGCTGCAACATCAAGAGACAGGCAAGACGGCAACGCTAAGGAACCAAAGAGTATCTTTTAGGTGTGCCTTCAAACTAAGGACATCTCGTTAAGCCTTCCTTATCAACTATATTGTCACAAAGCAAGTTGCAATCTTTCTCCAATTCTGCCCAAGGTCCATGGACATAGTCCTTATTTATGCACAGAATGTAATGTCTTGAGAGGCACAGCAAAAAGAGCATCCCAAGCATATATTTAAAAAACTAGGAATAGCAAAGGCAAAGTGTCCATACCCTGAGGTACTGCCATAATCCATAAGGTTAGGGATGGTTCCACATTCTTCCGGGAGTAAGGGAAGGCCTGCGGGAACAAAGGAAATTATCAAAGGGTATTGGGTCATCATCAGAACATTGATAGTCATTTTCTAGCCCACATATTTAGAATCTTTTCAAAGTCACGTTTGGTGATGAATATGTAGTAGGAGAAACACAGCAAAGATTTACTTACAGGGAAACACCCTGGAGTTCCCCGGAAGGTGGCAGGCCATAGGCTCAATTGGCTGGCAGAACAGCAGTCCTAAGGAACAAAAGAGTTCCTCTAAGGTTCAACTTCAAATTGTTGGCATTTGTTTTAGCCTTCCTCATGAAGTATCTTATAACAGGCTAAGATTTACCAAGATCTTCCTTCATCAGTGCTGCCCTGAGTATCCAGGACCTTACATGTGTACACCTATACATGAAATTGTGGCATTAGAGCATGACCCAAGGAGGTATCTAAGAAAAGTTTTAGAACACACTTCTCTCTGAGTACCAGGTCTTTGCTACCCATCATTTGAGACTGATAGCTACGGCTAAATATTCCACTGACATAAGGCAATGTTTAAATACCTTGACTGACCGAAGATGTGTCTTTGGTTCGGTGTGTTATGAAGGTTCATCCAGACAGGTAAGGAGCGCTGCACGAGTAAAATAAGATCCTGTTAGGTTTGTCATTAAAAAAAAGTATTTCTTTTGTCACTCCCCATGAAAGAACATGTTGCAGGGCTGGCTCCAACCTGATCATATTTCTCAACTCTATTCCGAAAGACCAGAAGCTCCATCCCCACGTATCTGCGCCCTGGGATTGAGGCCTTGACAAGCATGAGTCTAGGTATATCCTTTGCAATGATTTGGTCAGGGAGTACCCTCCCAAATACCCAGGAATCCACTCCAATGAGATTACGGATGGTTTCCTCAACATGGTACCCATCACACCCATGGCAAAGTTTCCTTACCCTGAAAGATTTTAGCAATACGTATTGTCAAGGCTGCTGTCATGTTGATTCCTGGGAACAAGCGAAGCCCTGTGGGTACAAAGGAACATTTCTGACTGTGGTGTCTTGTCTTCTAAAATTGACATTCATTTTCATTCCCTCACATTTTGAACATTTGCAAGGCCACATTTGTTATCCAATATTTGTAGATAAAGAAACAAAGCAAAGTTGTATTTACTGGGATCCACCATATAAATCCTGAGAAGGTGGCAAGTTACAACATCAAGTGACAGGCAAGACAGCAATGCTAAGGAACCAAAGAGTTTCTTTTAGTATGCCTTCAAACTGAGGACATCTCGTTAAGCCTTCCTTATAAACTATATTGTCACAAAGAATGTTACAATATTTATCCAATTCTGCCCAGGGTCCATGGACGTAGTCCTTATTTATGCACAGAATGTAATGCCTTGAGAGGGACAGTCAAAGAGCAACCCAAGCATATGTTTAAAAAACTAGGAACAGCCAAGGCAAAGTGTCCATACCCTGAGGTACTGCCATAATCCATAAGGTTAGGGGTGGTACCACATTCTTCCGGAAGTAAGGGAAGACCCGTGGGGAAAAAAGGAAATTATCAAAGGGTGTTGGGTCGCCATCAGAAAATTGATAGTTATTTTCTAGCCCCACATATTTTAGAATCTTTTCAAGGCCACTTTGTAGCTAGAGAAACACAGAAAAGTCTTACTTACAGGGAAACACCCTGGAGTTCCCTGGAAGGTGGCAGGTCACAGGCTCAATTGGCAGGCACAGCAGCAGCCCTAAGGAACAAAAGAGTTCCTTTAAGGTTGAACTTCAAATTGTTGACATTTGTTTTAGCCTTCCTCATGAAGTATCTTCTAACAGGCTGAGATGTACCAAGATCTTCCTTCATAAGTGCTGCCCTGAGTATCCAGGACCTTACATTTGTACACCTATACATGAAATTGGGGCCTTGGAGCATGAACCAAGGAGGTATCTAAAAAAAGTTTCAGAACACACTTCTCTCTGAGTACCAGGTCTTTGCTACCCATCATTTGAGACTGATAGCTACGGCTAAATATTCCACTGACATAAGGCAATGTTTACATACCTTGACTGACCGAAGATGTGTCTTTGGTACGGTGTGTTATGAAGGTGCATCCAGACAAGTAAGGAGCGCTACACGAGTAAAAAAAGATCCTGTTAGGTTGGTCATTAAACAAAATAATTTCTTTTGTCACTCCACATGAAAGCACATGTCGTAGGGCTGGCTCCAACCTGACCATATTTCTCAACTCTATTCCGAAAGACCAGAAGCTCCATCCCCACGTATCTGTGCCCTGGGATTGAGGCCTTAACAAGCATGAGTCCAGGTATATCCGTTGCAATGATTTGGTCAGGGAGAACCCTCCCAGACACCCAGGAATCCACTACAACGAGATAACGGATGGTTTCCTCAACATGGTACCCATCACACCCATGGCAAAGTTTCCTTACCCTGAAAGATTTTAGCAAAACGTATGTTCAAGGCTGCTGTCATGTTGATTCCTGGGGAAAAGCGAAGCCCTGTGTGTGCAAAGGAACATTTCTGACTGTGGTGTCTTTTCTTCAAAAATTGATATTCATTTTCATTCCCTCACATTTTGAACATTTGCTAGGCCACATTTGGTATCCAATATTTGAACAAAGCAGGTAGCTAAAGCAACAAAGCAAAGTTGTACTTACTGGGATCCACCATATAAATCCTGAGATGGTGGCAAGCTGCAACATCAAGAGACAGGCAAGACGGCAACGCTAAGGAACCAAAGAGTATCTTTTAGGTGTGCCTTCAAACTAAGGACATCTCGTTAAGCCTTCCTTATCAACTATATTGTCACAAAGCAAGTTGCAATCTTTCTCCAATTCTGCCCAAGGTCCATGGACATAGTCCTTATTTATGCACAGAATGTAATGTCTTGAGAGGCACAGCAAAAAGAGCATCCCAAGCATATATTTAAAAAACTAGGAATAGCAAAGGCAAAGTGTCCATACCCTGAGGTACTGCCATAATCCATAAGGTTAGGGATGATTCCACATTCTTCCGGGAGTAAGGGAAGGCCTGCGGGAACAAAGGAAATTATCAAAGGGTATTGGGTCATCATCAGAACATTGATAGTCATTTTCTAGCCCACATAGTTTAGAATCTTTTCAAGGTCACGTTTGGTGATGAATATGTAGTAGGAGAAACACAGCAAAGATTTACTTACAGGGAAACACCCTGGAGTTCCCCGGAAGGTGGCAGGCCATAGGCTCAATTGGCTGGCAGAACAGCAGTCCTAAGGAACAAAAGAGTTCCTCTAAGGTTCAACTTCAAATTGTTGGCATTTGTTTTAGCCTTCCTCATGAAGTATCTTATAACAGGCTAAGATTTACCAAGATCTTCCTTCATCAGTGCTGCCCTGAGTATCCAGGACCTTACATGTGTACACCTATACATGAAATTGTGGCATTAGAGCATGACCCAAGGAGGTATCTAAGAAAAGTTTTAGAACACACTTCTCTCTGAGTACCAGGTCTTTGCTACCCATCATTTGAGACTGATAGCTACGGCTAAATATTCCACTGACATAAGGCAATGTTTAAATACCTTGACTGACCGAAGATGTGTCTTTTGTTCGGTGTGTTATGAAGGTTCATCCAGACAGGTAGGGAGCACTGCACGAGTAAAAAAAGATCCTGTTAGGTTGGTCATTAAAAAAAAGTATTTCTTTTGTCACTCCCCATGAAAGAACATGTCGCAGGGCTGGCTCCAACCTGATCATATTTCTCAACTCTATTCCAAAAGACCAGAAGCTCCATCCCCACGTATCTACGCCCTGGGATTGAGGCCTTGACAAGCATGAGTCTAGGTATATCCTTTGCAATGATTTGGTCAGGGAGTACCCTCACAAATACCCAGGAATCCACTCCAATGAGATAACGGATGGTTTCCTCAACATGGTACCCATCACACCCATGGCAAAGTTTCCTTACCCTGAAAGATTTTAGCAATACGTATTGTCAAGGCTGCTGTCATGTTGATTCCTGGGAACAAGCGAAGCCCTGTGGGTACAAAGGAACATTTCTGACTGTGGTGTCTTGTCTTCTAAAATTGACATTCATTTTCAATCCCTCACATTTTGAACATTTGCAAGACCACATTTGGTATCCAATATTTGTAGATAAAGAAACAAAGCAAAGTTGTATTTACTGGGATCCACCATATAAATCCTGAGAAGGTGGCAAGTTACAACATCAAGTGACAGGCAAGACAGCAATGCTAAGGAACCAAAGAGTTTCTTTTAGTATGCCTTCAAACTGAGGACATCTCGTTAAGCCTTCCTTATAAACTATATTGTCACAAAGAATGTTACAATATTTATCCAATTCTGCCCAGGGTCCATGGACGTAGTCCTTATTTATGCACAGAATGTAATGCCTTGAGAGGGACAGTCAAAGAGCAACCCAAGCATATGTTTAAAAAACTAGGAACAGCCAAGGCAAAGTGTCCATACCCTGAGGTACTGCCATAATCCATAAGGTTAGGGGTGGTACCACATTCTTCCGGCAGTAAGGGAAGACCTGTGGGGAAAAAAGGAAATTATCAAAGGGTGTTGGGTCGCCATCAGAAAATTGATAGTTATTTTCTAGCCCCACATATTTTAGAATCTTTTCAAGGCCACTTTGTAGCTAGAGAAACACAGAAAAGTCTTACTTACAGGGAAACACCCTGGAAGATGGCAGGTCACAGGCTCAATTGGCAGGCAGAACAGCAGCCCTAAGGAACAAAAGAGTTTCTTTAAGGTTGAACTTTAAATTGTTGACATTTGTTTTAGCCTTCCTCGTGAAGTATCTTCTAACGGGCTGAGATGTACCAAGATCTTCCTTCATAAGTGCTGCCCTGAGTATCCAGGACCTTACATGTGTACACCTATACATGAAATTGGGGCCTTGGAGCATGAACCAAGGAGGTATCTAATAAAAGTTTCAGAACACACTTCTCTCTGAGTAACAGGTCTTTGCTACCCATCATTTGAGACTGATAGCTACGGCTAAATATTCCACTGACATAAGGCAATGTTTACATACCTTGACTGACCGAAGATGTGTCTTTGGTTCGGTGTGTTATGAAGGTGCATCCAGACAGGTAAGGAGCGCCACACGAGTAAAAAAAGATCCTGTTAGGTTGGTCATTAAACAAAAGTATTTCTTTTGTCACTCCACATGAAAGCACATGTGGTAGGGCTGGCTCCAACCTGACCATATTTCTCAACTCTATTCCGAAAGACCAGAAGCTCCATCCCCACGTATCTGTGCCCTGGGATTGAGGCCTTAACAAGCATGAGTCCAGGTATATCCTTTGCAATGATTTGGTCAGGGAGAACCCTCCCAGACACCCAGGAATCCACTACAATGAGATAACGGATGGTTTCCTCAACATGGTACCCATCACACCCATGGCAAAGTTTCCTTACCCTGAAAGATTTTAGCAAAACGTATGTTCAAGGCTGCTGTCATGTTGATTCCTGGGAAAAAGCGAAGCCCTGTGTGTACAAAGGAACATTTCTGACTGTGGTGTCTTGGCTTCAAAAATTGATATTCATTTTCAATCCCTCACATTTTGAACATTTGCTAGGCCACATTTGGTATCCAATATTTGAACAAAGCAGGTAGCTAAAGCAACAAAGCAAAGTTGTACTTACTGGGATCCACCATATAAATCCTGAGATGGTGGCAAGCTGCAATATCAAGAGACAAGCAAGACGGCAACGCTAAGGAACCAAAGAGTATCTTTTAGGTGTGCCTTCAAACTGAGGACATCTCGTTAAGCCTTCCTTATCAACTATATTGTCACAAAGCAAGTTGCAATCTTTCTCCAATTCTGCCCAAGGTCCATGGACATAGTCCTTATTTATGCACAGAATGTAATGTCTTGAGAGGCACAGCAAAAAGAGCATCCCAAGCATATATTTAAAAAACTAGGAATAGCAAAGGCAAAGTGTCCATACCCTGAGGTACTGCCATAATCCATAAGGTTAGGGATGGTTCCACATTCTTCCGGGAGTAAGGGAAGGCCTGCGGGAACAAAGGAAATTATCAAAGGGTATTGGGTCATCATCACAACATTGATAGTCATTTTCTAGCCCACATATTTTAGAATCTTTTCAAGGTCACGTTTGGTGATGAATATGTAGTAGGAGAAACACAGCAAAGATTTACTTACAGGGAAACACCCTGGAGTTCCCCGGAAGGTGGCAGGCCATAGGCTCAATTGGCTGGCAGAACAGCAGCCCTAAGGAACAAAAGAGTTCCTCTAAGGTTGAACTTCAAATTTTTGGCATTTGTTTTAGCCTTCCTCATGGAGTATCTTATAACAGGCTAAGATTTACCAAGATCTTCCTTCATCAGTGCTGCCCTGAGTATCCAGGACCTTACATGTCTACACCTATACATGAAATTGTGGCATTAGAGCATGACCCAAGGAGGTATCTAAGAAAAGTTTTAGAACACACTTCTCTCTGAGTACCAGGTCTTTGCTACCCATCATTTGAGACTGATAGCTACGGCTAAATATTCCACTGACATAAGGCAATGTTTAAATACCTTGACTGACCGAAGATGTGTCTTTTGTTCGGTGTGTTTTGAAGGTTCATCCAGACAGGTAGGGAGCACTGCACTAGTAAAAAAAGATCCTGTTAGGTTGGTCATTAAAAAAAAGTATTTCTTTTGTCACTCCCCATGAAAGAACATGTTGCAGGGCTGGCTCCAACCTGATCATATTTCTCAACTCTATTCCAAAAGACCAGAAGCTCCATCCCCACGTATCTACGCCCTGGGATTGAGGCCTTGACAAGCATGAGTCTAGGTATATCCTTTGCAATGATTTGGTCAGGGAGTACCCTCACAAATACCCAGGAATCCACTCCAATGAGATAACGGATGGTTTCCTCAACATGGTACCCATCACACCCATGGCAAAGTTTCCTTACCCTGAAAGATTTTAGCAATACGTATTGTCAAGGCTGCTGTCATGTTGATTCCTGGGAACAAGCGAAGCCCTGTGGGTACAAAGGAACATTTCTGACTGTGGTGTCTTGTCTTCTAAAATTGACATTCATTTTCAATCCCTCACATTTTGAACATTTGCAAGACCACATTTGGTATCCAATATTTGTAGATAAAGAAACAAAGCAAAGTTGTATTTACTGGGATCCACCATATAAATCCTGAGAAGGTGGCAAGTTACAACATCAAGTGACAGGCAAGACAGCAATGCTAAGGAACCAAAGAGTTTCTTTTAGTATGCCTTCAAACTGAGGACATCTCGTTAAGCCTTCCTTATAAACTATATTGTCACAAAGAATGTTACAATATTTATCCAATTCTGCCCAGGGTCCATGGACGTAGTCCTTATTTATGCACAGAATGTAATGCCTTGAGAGGGACAGTCAAAGAGCAACCCAAGCATATGTTTAAAAAACTAGGAACAGCCAAGGCAAAGTGTCCATACCCTGAGGTACTGCCATAATCCATAAGGTTAGGGGTGGTACCACATTCTTCCGGAAGTAAGGGAAGACCCGTGGGGAAAAAAGGAAATTATCAAAGGGTGTTGGGTCGCCATCAGAAAATTGATAGTTATTTTCTAGCCCCACATATTTTAGAATCTTTTCAAGGCCACTTTGTAGCTAGAGAAACACAGAAAAGTCTTACTTACAGGGAAACACCCTGGAGTTCCCTGGAAGGTGGCAGGTCACAGGCTCAATTGGCAGGCACAGCAGCAGCCCTAAGGAACAAAAGAGTTCCTTTAAGGTTGAACTTCAAATTGTTGACATTTGTTTTATCCTTCCTCATGAAGTATCTTCTAACAGGCTGAGATGTACCAAGATCTTCCTTCATAAGTGCTGCCCTGAGTATCCAGGACCTTACATTTGTACACCTATACATGAAATTGGGGCCTTGGAGCATGAACCAAGGAGGTATCTAAAAAAAGTTTCAGAACACACTTCTCTCTGAGTACCAGGTCTTTGCTACCCATCATTTGAGACTGATAGCTACGGCTAAATATTCCACTGACATAAGGCAATGTTTACATACCTTGACTGACCGAAGATGTGTCTTTGGTAAGGTGTGTTATGAAGGTGCATCCAGACAGGTAAGGAGCGCTACACGAGTAAAAAAAGATCCTGTTAGGTTGGTCATTAAACAAAATAATTTCTTTTGTCACTCCACATGAAAGCACATGTCGTAGGGCTGGCTCCAACCTGACCATATTTCTCAACTCTATTCCGAAAGACCAGAAGCTCCATCCCCACGTATCTGTGCCCTGGGATTGAGGCCTTAACAAGCATGAGTCCAGGTATATCCGTTGCAATGATTTGGTCAGGGAGAACCCTCCCAGACACCCAGGAATCCACTACAACGAGATAACGGATGGTTTCCTCAACATGGTACCCATCACACCCATGGCAAAGTTTCCTTACCCTGAAAGATTTTAGCAAAACGTATGTTCAAGGCTGCTGTCATGTTGATTCCTGGGGAAAAGCGAAGCCCTGTGTGTACAAAGGAACATTTCTGACTGTGGTGTCTTTTCTTCAAAAATTGATATTCATTTTCATTCCCTCACATTTTGAACATTTGCTAGGCCACATTTGGTATCCAATATTTGAACAAAGCAGGTAGCTAAAGCAACAAAGCAAAGTTGTACTTACTGGGATCCACCATATAAATCCTGAGATGGTGGCAAGCTGCAACATCAAGAGACAGGCAAGACGGCAACGCTAAGGAACCAAAGAGTATCTTTTAGGTGTGCCTTCAAACTAAGGACATCTCGTTAAGCCTTCCTTATCAACTATATTGTCACAAAGCAAGTTGCAATCTTTCTCCAATTCTGCCCAAGGTCCATGGACATAGTCCTTATTTATGCACAGAATGTAATGTCTTGAGAGGCACAGCAAAAAGAGCATCCCAAGCATATATTTAAAAAACTAGGAATAGCAAAGGCAAAGTGTCCATACCCTGAGGTACTGCCATAATCCATAAGGTTAGGGATGATTCCACATTCTTCCGGGAGTAAGGGAAGGCCTGCGGGAACAAAGGAAATTATCAAAGGGTATTGGGTCATCATCAGAACATTGATAGTCATTTTCTAGCCCACATAGTTTAGAATCTTTTCAAGGTCACGTTTGGTGATGAATATGTAGTAGGAGAAACACAGCAAAGATTTACTTACAGGGAAACACCCTGGAGTTCCCCGGAAGGTGGCAGGCCATAGGCTCAATTGGCTGGCAGAACAGCAGTCCTAAGGAACAAAAGAGTTCCTCTAAGGTTCAACTTCAAATTGTTGGCATTTGTTTTAGCCTTCCTCATGAAGTATCTTATAACAGGCTAAGATTTACCAAGATCTTCCTTCATCAGTGCTGCCCTGAGTATCCAGGACCTTACATGTGTACACCTATACATGAAATTGTGGCATTAGAGCATGACCCAAGGAGGTATCTAAGAAAAGTTTTAGAACACACTTCTCTCTGAGTACCAGGTCTTTGCTACCCATCATTTGAGACTGATAGCTACGGCTAAATATTCCACTGACATAAGGCAATGTTTAAATACCTTGACTGACCGAAGATGTGTCTTTGGTTCGGTGTGTTATGAAGGTTCATCCAGACAGGTAAGGAGCGCTGCACGAGTAAAATAAGATCCTGTTAGGTTTGTCATTAAAAAAAAGTATTTCTTTTGTCACTCCCCATGAAAGAACATGTTGCAGGGCTGGCTCCAACCTGATCATATTTCTCAACTCTATTCCGAAAGACCAGAAGCTCCATCCCCACGTATCTGCGCCCTGGGATTGAGGCCTTGACAAGCATGAGTCTAGGTATATCCTTTGCAATGATTTGGTCAGGGAGTACCCTCCCAAATACCCAGGAATCCACTCCAATGAGATAACGGATGGTTTCCTCAACATGGTACCCATCACACCCATGGCAAAGTTTCCTTACCCTGAAAGATTTTAGCAATACGTATTGTCAAGGCTGCTGTCATGTTGATTCCTGGGAACAAGCGAAGCCCTGTGGGTACAAAGGAACATTTCTGACTGTGGTGTCTTGTCTTCTAAAATTGACATTCATTTTCATTCCCTCACATTTTGAACATTTGCAAGGCCACATTTGTTATCCAATATTTGTAGATAAAGAAACAAAGCAAAGTTGTATTTACTGGGATCCACCATATAAATCCTGAGAAGGTGGCAAGTTACAACATCAAGTGACAGGCAAGACAGCAATGCTAAGGTGACCAAAGAGTTTCTTTTAGTATGCCTTCAAACTGAGGACATCTCGTTAAGCCTTCCTTATAAACTATATTGTCACAAAGAATGTTACAATATTTATCCAATTCTGCCCAAGGTCCATGGACCTAGTTCTTATTTATGCACAGAATGTAATGCCTTGAGAGGGACAGTCAAAGAGCAACCCAAGCATATGTTTAAAAAACTAGGAACAGCCAAGGCAAAGTGTCCATACCCTGAGGTACTGCCATAATCCATAAGGTTAGGGGTGGTACCACATTCTTCCGGCAGTAAGGGAAGCCCTGTGGGAAAAAAGGAAATTATCAAAGGGTGTTGGGTCGCCATCAGAAAATTGATAGTTATTTTCTAGCCCCACATATTTTAGAATCTTTTCAAGGCCACTTTGTAGCTAGAGAAACACAGAAAAGTCTTACTCACAGGGAAACACCCTGGAGTTCCCTGGAAGCTGGCAGGTCACAGGCTCAATTGGCAGGCAGAACAGCAGCCCTAAGGAACAAAAGAGTTCCTTTAAGGTTGAACTTCAAATTGTTGACATTTGTTTTAGCCTTCCTCATGAAGTATCTTCTAACAGGCTCAGATGTACCAAGATCTTCCTTCATAAGTGCTGCCCTGAGTATCCAGGACCTTACATGTGTACACCTATACATGAAATTGGGGCCTTGGAGCATGAACCAAGGAGGTATCTAATAAAAGTTTCAGAACACACTTCTCTCTGAGTAACAGGTCTTTGCTACCCATCATTTGAGACTGATAGCTACGGCTAAATATTCCACTGACATAAGGCAATGTTTACATACCTTGACTGACCGAAGATGTGTCTTTGGTTCGGTGTGTTATGAAGGTGCATCCAGACAGGTAAGGAGCGCTACACGAGCAAAAAAAGATCCTGTTAGGTTGGTCATTAAACAAAAGTATTTCTTTTGTCACTCCACATGAAAGCACATGTCGTAGGGCTGGCTCCAACCTAACCATATTTCTCAACTCTATTCCGAAGGACCAGAAGCTCCATCCCAAGTATCTGTGCCCTGGGATTGAGGCCTTAACAAGCATGAGTCCAGGTATATCCTTTGCAATGATTTGGTCAGGGAGAACCCTCCCAGACACCCAGGAATCCACTACAATGAGATAACGGATGGTTTCCTCAACATGGTACCCATCACACCCATGGCAAAGTTTCCATACCCTGAAAGATTTTAGCAAAACGTATGTTCAAGGCTGCTGTCAAGTTGATTCCTGGGAAAAAGCGAAGCCCTGTGTGTACAAAGGAACATTTCTGACTGTGGTGTCTTGGCTTCAAATATTGATATTCATTTTCAATCCCTCACATTTTGAACATTTGCTAGGCCACATTTGGTATCCAATATTTGAACAAAGCAGGTAGCTAAAGCAACAAAGCAAAGTTGTACTTACTGGGATCCACCATATAAATCCTGAGATGGTGGCAAGCTGCAACATCAAGAGACAGGCAAGACGGCTACGCTAAGGAACCAAAGAGTATCTTTTAGGTGTGCCTTCAAACTGAGGACATCTCGTTAAGCCTTCCTTATCAACTATATTGTCACAAAGCAAGTTGCAATCTTTTTCCAATTCTGCCCAAGGTCCATGGACATAGTCCTTATTTATGCACAGAATGTAATGTCTTGAGAGGCACAGCAAAAAGAGCATCCCAAGCATATATTTAAAAAACTAGGAATAGCAAAGGCAAAGTGTCCATACCCTGAGGTACTGCCATAATCCATAAGGTTAGGGATGGTTCCACATTCTTCCGCGAGTAAGGGAAGGCCTGCGGGAACAAAGGAAATTATCAAAGGGTATTGGGTCATCATCAGAACATTGATAGTCATTTTCTAGCCCACATAGTTTAGAATCTTTTCAAGGTCACGTTTGGTGATGAATATGTAGTAGGAGAAACACAGCAAAGATTTACTTACAGGGAAACACCCTGGAGTTCCCCGGAAGGTGGCAGGCCATAGGCTCAATTGGCTGGCAGAACAGCAGCCCTAAGGAACAAAAGAGTTCCTCTAAGGTTCAACTTCACATTGTTGGCATTTGTTTTAGCCTTCCTCATGAAGTATCTTATAACAGGCTAAGATTTACCAAGATCTTCCTTCATCAGTGCTGCCCTGAGTATCCAGGACCTTACATGTGTACACCTATACATGAAATTGTGGCATTAGAGCATGCCCCAAGGAGGTATCTAAGAAAAGTTTTAGAACACACTTCTCTCTGAGTACCAGGTCTTTGCTACCCATCATTTGAGACTGATAGCTACGGCTAAATATTCCACTGACATAAGGCAATGTTTAAATACCTTGACTGACCGAAGATGTGTCTTTGGTTCGGTGTGTTATGAAGGTTCATCCAGAAAGGTAAGGAGCGCTGCACGAGTAAAAAAAGATCCTGTTAGGTTTGTCATTAAAAAAAGTATTTCTTTTGTCACTCCCCATGAAAGAACATGTTGCAGGGCTGGCTCCAACCTGATCATATTTCTCAACTCTATTACGAAAGACCAGAAGCTCCATCCCAACGTATCTGCGCCCTGGGATTGAGGCCTTGACAAGCATGAGTCTAGGTATATCCTTTGCAATGATTTGGTCAGGGAGTACCCTCCCAAATACCCAGGAATCCACTCCAATGAGATAACGGATGGTTTCCTCAACATGGTACCCATCACACCCATGGCAAAGTTTCCTTACCCTGAAAGATTTTAGCAATACGTATTGTCAAGGCTGCTGTCATGTTGATTCCTGGGAACAAGCGAAGCCCTGTGGGTACAAAGGAACATTTCTGACTGTGGTGTCTTGTCTTCTAAAATTGACATTCATTTTCATTCCCTCACATTTTGAACATTTGCAAGGCCACATTTGTTATCCAATATTTGTAGATAAAGAAACAAAGCAAAGTTGTATTTACTGGGATCCACCATATAAATCCTGAGAAGGTGGCAAGTTACAACATCAAGTGACAGGCAAGACAGCAATGCTAAGGAACCAAAGAGTTTCTTTTAGTATGCCTTCAAACTGAGGACATCTCGTTAAGCCTTCCTTATAAACTATATTGTCACAAAGAATGTTACAATATTTATCCAATTCTGCCCAAGGTCCATGGACCTAGTTCTTATTTATGCACAGAATGTAATGCCTTGAGAGGGACAGTCAAAGAGCAACCCAAGCATATGTTTAAAAAACTAGGAACAGCCAAGGCAAAGTGTCCATACCCTGAGGTACTGCCATAATCCATAAGGTTAGGGGTGGTACCACATTCTTCCGGAAGTAAGGGAAGCCCTGTGGGAAAAAAGGAAATTATCAAAGGGTGTTGGGTCGCCATCAGAAAATTGATAGTTATTTTCTAGCCCCACATATTTTAGAATCTTTTCAAGGCCACTTTGTAGCTAGAGAAACACAGAAAAGTCTTACTTACAGGGAAACACCCTGGAAGATGGCAGGTCACAGGCTCAATTGGCAGGCAGAACAGCAGCCCTAAGGAACAAAAGAGTTTCTTTAAGGTTGAACTTTAAATTGTTGACATTTGTTTTAGCCATCCTCGTGAAGTATCTTCTAACAGGCTGAGATGTACCAAGATCTTCCTTCATAAGTGCTGCCCTGAGTATCCAGGACCTTACATGTGTACACCTATACATGAAATTGGGGCCTTGGAGCATGAACCAAGGAGGTATCTAATAAAAGTTTCAGAACACACTTCTCTCTGAGTAACAGGTCTTTGCTACCCATCATTTGAGACTGATAGCTACGGCTAAATATTTCACTGACATAAGGCAATGTTTACATACCTTGACTGACCGAAGATGTGTCTTTGGTTCGGTGTGTTATGAAGGTGCATCCAGACAGGTAAGGAGCGCTACACGAGTAAAAAAAGATCCTGTTAGGTTGGTCATTAAACAAAAGTATTTCTTTTGTCACTCCACATGAAAGCACATGTCGTAGGGCTGGCTCCAACCTGACCATATTTCTCAACTCTATTCCGAAAGACCAGAAGCTCCATCCCCACGTATCTGTGCCCTGGGATTGAGGCCTTAACAAGCATGAGTCCAGGTATATCCTTTGCAATGATTTGGTCAGGGAGAACCCTCCCAGACACCCAGGAATCCACTACAATGAGATAACGGATGGTTTCCTCAACATGGTACCCATCACACCCATGGCAAAGTTTCCTTACCCTGAAAGATTTTAGCAAAACGTATGTTCAAGGCTGCTGTCATGTTGATTCCTGGGAAAAAGCGAAGCCCTGTGTGTACAAAGGAACATTTCTGACTGTGGTGTCTTGGCTTCAAAAATTGATATTCATTTTCAATCCCTCACATTTTGAACATTTGCTAGGCCACATTTGGTATCCAATATTTGAACAAAGCAGGTAGCTAAAGCAACAAAGCAAAGTTGTACTTACTGGGATCCACCATATAAATCCTGAGATGGTGGCAAGCTGCAATATCAAGAGACAGGCAAGACGGCAACGCTAAGGAACCAAAGAGTATCTTTTAGGTGTGCCTTCAAACTGAGGACATCTCGTTAAGCCTTCCTTATCAACTATATTGTCACAAAGCAAGTTGCAATCTTTCTCCAATTCTGCCCAAGGTCCATGGACATAGTCCTTATTTATGCACAGAATGTAATGTCTTGAGAGGAACAGCAAAAAGAGCATCCCAAGCATATATTTAAAAAACTAGGAATAGCAAAGGCAAAGTGTCCATACCCTGAGGTACTGCCATAATCCATAAGGTTAGGGATGGTTCCACATTCTTCCGGGAGTAAGGGAAGGCCTGCGGGAACAAAGGAAATTATCAAAGGGTATTGGGTCATCATCAGAACATTGATAGTCATTTTCTAGCCCACATATTTTAGAATCTTTTCAAGGTCACGTTTGGTGATGAATATGTAGTAGGAGAAACACAGCAAAGATTTACTTACAGGGAAACACCCTGGAGTTCCCCGGAAGGTGGCAGGCCATAGGCTCAATTGGCTGGCACAACAGCAGCCCTAAGGAACAAAAGAGTTCCTCTAAGGTTGAACTTCAAATTGTTGGCATTTGTTTTAGCCTTCCTCATGAAGTATCTTCTAACAGGCAAAGATTTACCAAGATCTTCATTCATCAGTGCTGCCCTGAGTATCCAGGACCTTACATGTGTACACCTATACATGAAATTGTGGCATTAGAGCATGACCCAAGGAGGTATCTAAGAAAAGTTTTAGAACACACTTCTCTCTGAGTACCAGGTCTTTGCTACCCATCATTTGAGACTGATAGCTACGGCTAAATATTCCACTGACATAAGGCAATGTTTAAATACCTTGACTGACCGAAGATGTGTCTTTGGTTCGGTGTGTTATGAAGGTTCATCCAGACAGGTAGGGAGCACTGCACGAGTAAAAAAAGATCCTGTTAGGTTGGTCATTAAAAAAAGTATTTCTCTTGTCACTCCCCATGAAAGAACATGTCGCAGGGCTGGCTCCAACCTGATCATATTGCTCAACTCTATTCCGAAAGACCAGAAGCTCCATCCCCATGTATCTGCGCCCTGGGATTGAGGCCTTGACAAGCATGAGTCTAGGTATATCCTTTGCAATGATTTGGTCAGGGAGTACCCTCCCAAATACCCAGGAATCCACTCCAATGAGATAACGGATGGTTTCCTCAACATGGTACCCATCACACCCATGGCAAAGTTTCCTTACCCTGAAAGATTTTAGCAATACGTATTGTCAAGGCTGCTGTCATGTTGATTCCTGGGAACAAGCGAAGCCCTGTGGGTACAAAGGAACATTTCTGACTGTGGTGTCTTGTCTTCTAAAATTGACATTCATTTTCAATCCCTCACATTTTGAACACTTGCAAGACCACATTTGGCATCCAATATTTGTAGATAAAGAAACAAAGCAAAGTTGTATTTACTGGGATCCACCATATAAATCCTGAGAAGGTGGCAAGTTACAACATCAAGTGACAGGCAAGACAGCAATGCTAAGGAACCAAAGAGTTTCTTTTAGTATGCCTTCAAACTGAGGACATCTCCTTAAGCCTTCCTTATAAACTATATTGTCACAAAGAATGTTACAATATTTATCCAATTCTGCCCAAGGTCCATGGACCTAGTCCTTATTTATGCACAGAATGTAATGCCTTGAGAGGGACAGTCAAAGAGCAACCCAAGCATATGTTTAAAAAACTAGGAACAGCCAAGGCAAAGTGTCCATACCCTGAGGTACTGCCATAATCCATAAGGTTAGGGGTGGTACCACATTCTTCCGGCAGTAAGGGAAGCCCTGTGGGAAAAAAGGAAATTATCAAAGGGTGTTGGGTCGCCATCAGAAAATTGATAGTTATTTTCTAGCCCCACATATTTTAGAATCTTTTCAAGGCCACTTTGTAGCTAGAGAAACACAGAAAAGTCTTACTTACAAGGAAACACCCTGGAAGGTGGCAGGTCACAGGCTCAATTGGCAGGCAGAACAGCAGCCCTAAGGAACAAAAGAGTTCCTTTAAGGTTGAACTTCAAATTGTTGACATTTGTTTTAGCCTTCCTCATGAAGTATCTTCTAACAGGCTGAGATGTACCAAGATCTTCCTTCATAAGTGCTGCCCTGAGTATCCAGGATCTTACATGTGTACACCTATAAATGAAATTGGGGCCTTGGAGCATGAACCAAGGAGGTATCTAATAAAAGTTTCAGAACACACTTCTCTCTGAGTACCAGGTCTTTGCTACCCATCATTTGAGACTGATAGCTACGACTAAATATTCCACTGACATAAGGCAATGTTTACATACCTTGACTGACCGAAGATGTGTCTTTGGTTCGGTGAGTTATGAAGGTGCATCCAGACAGGTAAGGAGCGCTACACGAGTAAAAAAAGATCCTGTTAGGTTGGCATTAAACAAAAGTATTTCTTTTGTCACTCCACATGAAAGCGCATGTCGTAGGGCTGGCTCCAACCTGACCATATTTCTCAACTCTATTCCGAAAGACCAGAAGCTCCATCCCCACGTATCTGTGCCCTGGGATTGAGGCCTTAACAAGCATGAGTCCAGGTATATCCTTTGCAATGATTTGGTCAGGGAGAACCCTCCCAGACACCCAGGAATCCACTACAATGAGATAACGGATGGTTTCCTCAACATGGTACCCATCACACCCATGGCAAAGTTTCCTTACCCTGAAAGATTTTAGCAAAACGTATGTTCAAGGCTGCTGTCATGTTGATTCCTGGGAAAAAGCGAAGCCCTGTGTGTACAAAGGAACATTTCTGACTGTGGTGTCTTGTCTTCAAAAATTGATATTCATTTTCAATCCCTCACATTTTGAACATTTGCTAGGCCACATTTGGTATCCAATATTTGAACAAAGCAGGTAGCTAAAGCAACAAAGCAAAGTTGTACTTACTGGGATCCACCATATAAATCCTGAGATGGTGGCAAGCTGCAACATCAAGAGACAGGCAAGACGGCAACGCTAAGGAACCAAAGAGTATCTTTTAGGTGTGCCTTCAAACTGAGGACATCTCGTTAAGCCTTCCTTATCAACCATATTGTCACAAAGCAAGTTGCAATCTTTCTCCAATTCTGCCCAAGGTCCATGGACATAGTCCTTATTTATGCACAGAATGTAATGTCTTGAGAGGCACAGCAAAAAGAGCATCCCAAGCATATATTTAAAAAACTAGGAATAGCAAAGGCAAAGTGTCCATACCCTGAGGTACTGCCATAATCCATAAGGTTAGGGATGGTTCCACATTCTTCCGGGAGTAAGGGAAGGCCTGCGGGAACAAAGGAAATTATCAAAGGGTATTGGCTCATCATCAGAACATTGATAGTCATTTTCTAGCCCACATATTTTAGAATCTTTTCAAGGTCACGTTTGGTGATGAATATGTAGTAGGAGAAACACAGCAAAGATTTACTTACAGGGAAACACCCTGGAGTTCCCCGGAAGGTGGCAGGCCATAGGCTCAATTGGCTGGCAGAACAGCAGCCCTAAGGAACAAAAGAGTTCCTCTAAGGTTGAACTTCAAATTTTTGGCATTTGTTTTAGCCTTCCTCATGAAGTATCTTATAACAGGCTAAGATTTACCAAGATCTTCCTTCATCAGTGCTGCCCTGAGTATCCAGGACCTTACATGTCTACACCTATACATGAAATTGTGGCATTAGAGCATGACCCAAGGAGGTATCTAAGAAATGTTTTAGAACACACTTCTCTCTGAGTACCAGGTCTTTGCTACCCATCATTTGAGACTGATAGCTACGGCTAAATATTCCACTGACATAAGGCAATGTTTAAATACCTTGACTGACCGAAGATGTGTCTTTGTTCGGTGTGTTATGAAGGTTCATCCAGACAGGTAGGGAGCACTGCACGAGTAAAAAAAGATCCTGTTAGGTTGGTCATTAAAAAAATGTATTTCTTTTGTCACTCCCCATGAAAGAACATGTCGCAGGGCTGGCTCCAACCTGATCATATTTCTCAACTCTATTCCAAAAGACCAGAAGCTCCATCCCCACGTATCTACGCCCTGGGATTGAGGCCTTGACAAGCATGAGTCTAGGTATATCCTTTGCAATGATTTGGTCAGGGAGTACCCTCCCAAATACCCAGGAATCCACTCCAATGAGATAACGGATGGTTTCCTCAACATGGTACCCATCACACCCATGGCAAAGTTTCCTTACCCTGAAAGATTTTAGCAATACGTATTGTCAAGGCTGCTGTCATGTTGATTCCTGGGAACAAGCGAAGCCCTGTGGGTACAAAGGAACATTTCTGACTGTGGTGTCTTGTCTTCTAAAATTGACATTCATTTTCAATCCCTCACATTTTGAACATTTGCAAGACCACATTTGGTATCCAATATTTGTAGATAAAGAAACAAAGCAAAGTTGTATTTACTGGGATCCACCATATAAATCCTGAGAAGGTGGCAAGTTACAACATCAAGTGACAGGCAAGACAGCAATGCTAAGGAACCAAAGAGTTTCTTTTAGTATGCCTTCAAACTGAGGACATCTCGTTAAGCCTTCCTTATAAACTATATTGTCAAAAAGAATGTTACAATATTTATCCAATTCTGTCCAAGGTCCATGGACCTAGTCCTTATTTATGCACAGAATGTAATGCCTTGAGAGGGACAGTCAAAGAGCAACCCAAGCATATGTTTAAAAAACTAGGAACAGCCAAGGCAAAGTGTCCATACCCTGAGGTACTGCCATAATCCATAAGGTTAGGGGTGGTACCACATTCTTCCGGCAGTAAGGGAAGCCCTGTGGGAAAAAAGGAAATTATCAAAGGGTGTGGGGTCGCCATCAGAAAATTGATAGTTATTTTCTAGCCCCACATATTTTAGAATCTTTTCAAGGCCACTTTGTAGCTAGAGAAACACAGAAAAGTCTTACTTACAGGGAAACACCCTGGAAGATGGCAGGTCACAGGCTCAATTGGCAGGCAGAACAGCAGCCCTAAGGAACAAAAGAGTTTCTTTAAGGTTGAACTTTAAATTGTTGATATTTGTTTTAGCCATCCTCGTGAAGTATCTTCTAACAGGCTGAGATGTACCAAGATCTTCCTTCATAAGTGCTGCCCTGAGTATCCAGGACCTTACATGTGTACACCTATACATGAAATTGGGGCCTTGGAGCATGAACCAAGGAGGTATCTAATAAAAGTTTCAGAACACACTTCTCTCTGAGTAACAGGTCTTTGCTACCCATCATTTGAGACTGATAGCTACGGCTAAATATTCCACTGACATAAGGCAATGTTTACATACCTTAACTGACCGAAGATGTGTCTTTGGTTCGGTGTGTTATGAAGGTGCATCCAGACAGGTAAGGAGCGCTACACGAGTAAAAAAAGATCCTGTTAGGTTGGTCATTAAACAAAAGTATTTCTTTTGTCACTCCACATGAAAGCACATGTCGTAGGGCTGGCTCCAACCTGACCATATTTCTCAACTCTATTCCGAAAGACCAGAAGCTCCATCCCCACGTATCTGTGCCCTGGGATTGAGGCCTTAACAAGCATGAGTCCAGGTATATCCTTTGCAATGATTTGGTCAGGGAGAACCCTCCCAGACACCCAGGAATCCACTACAATGAGATAACGGATGGTTTCCTCAACATGGTACCCATCACACCCATGGCAAAGTTTCCTTACCCTGAAAGATTTTAGCAAAACGTATGTTCAAGGCTGCTGTCATGTTGATTCCTGGGAAAAAGCGAAGCCCTGTGTGTACAAAGGAACATTTCTGACTGTGGTGTCTTGGCTTCAAAAATTGATATTCATTTTCAATCCCTCACATTTTGAACATTTGCTAGGCCACATTTGGTATCCAATATTTGAACAAAGCAGGTAGCTAAAGCAACAAAGCAAAGTTGTACTTACTGGGATCCACCATATAAATCCTGAGATGGTGGCAAGCTGCAATATCAAGAGACAGGCAAGACGGCAACGCTAAGGAACCAAAGAGTATCTTTTAGGTGTGCCTTCAAACTGAGGACATCTCGTTAAGCCTTCCTTATCAACTATATTGTCACAAAGCAAGTTGCAATCTTTCTCCAATTCTGCCCAAGGTCCATGGACATAGTCCTTATTTATGCACAGAATGTAATGTCTTGAGAGGAACAGCAAAAAGAGCATCCCAAGCATATATTTAAAAAACTAGGAATAGCAAAGGCAAAGTGTCCATACCCTGAGGTACTGCCATAATCCATAAGGTTAGGGATGGTTCCACATTCTTCCGCGAGTAAGGGAAGGCCTGCGGGAACAAAGGAAATTATCAAAGGGTATTGGGTCATCATCAGAACATTGATAGTCATTTTCTAGCCCACATAGTTTAGAATCTTTTCAAGGTCACGTTTGGTGATGAATATGTAGTAGGAGAAACACAGCAAAGATTTACTTACAGGGAAACACCCTGGAGTTCCCCGGAAGGTGGCAGGCCATAGGCTCAATTGGCTGGCAGAACAGCAGCCCTAAGGAACAAAAGAGTTCCTCTAAGGTTCAACTTCACATTGTTGGCATTTGTTTTAGCCTTCCTCATGAAGTATCTTATAACAGGCTAAGATTTACCAAGATCTTCCTTCATCAGTGCTGCCCTGAGTATCCAGGACCTTACATGTGTACACCTATACATGAAATTGTGGCATTAGAGCATGCCCCAAGGAGGTATCTAAGAAAAGTTTTAGAACACACTTCTCTCTGAGTACCAGGTCTTTGCTACCCATCATTTGAGACTGATAGCTACGGCTAAATATTCCACTGACATAAGGCAATGTTTAAATACCTTGACTGACCGAAGATGTGTCTTTGGTTCGGTGTGTTATGAAGGTTCATCCAGAAAGGTAAGGAGCGCTGCACGAGTAAAAAAAGATCCTGTTAGGTTTGTCATTAAAAAAAGTATTTCTTTTGTCACTCCCCATGAAAGAACATGTTGCAGGGCTGGCTCCAACCTGATCATATTTCTCAACTCTATTACGAAAGACCAGAAGCTCCATCCCAACGTATCTGCGCCCTGGGATTGAGGCCTTGACAAGCATGAGTCTAGGTATATCCTTTGCAATGATTTGGTCAGGGAGTACCCTCCCAAATACCCAGGAATCCACTCCAATGAGATAACGGATGGTTTCCTCAACATGGTACCCATCACACCCATGGCAAAGTTTCCTTACCCTGAAAGATTTTAGCAATACGTATTGTCAAGGCTGCTGTCATGTTGATTCCTGGGAACAAGCGAAGCCCTGTGGGTACAAAGGAACATTTCTGACTGTGGTGTCTTGTCTTCTAAAATTGACATTCATTTTCATTCCCTCACATTTTGAACATTTGCAAGGCCACATTTGTTATCCAATATTTGTAGATAAAGAAACAAAGCAAAGTTGTATTTACTGGGATCCACCATATAAATCCTGAGAAGGTGGCAAGTTACAACATCAAGTGACAGGCAAGACAGCAATGCTAAGGAACCAAAGAGTTTCTTTTAGTATGCCTTCAAACTGAGGACATCTCGTTAAGCCTTCCTTATAAACTATATTGTCACAAAGAATGTTACAATATTTATCCAATTCTGCCCAAGGTCCATGGACCTAGTTCTTATTTATGCACAGAATGTAATGCCTTGAGAGGGACAGTCAAAGAGCAACCCAAGCATATGTTTAAAAAACTAGGAACAGCCAAGGCAAAGTGTCCATACCCTGAGGTACTGCCATAATCCATAAGGTTAGGGGTGGTACCACATTCTTCCGGAAGTAAGGGAAGCCCTGTGGGAAAAAAGGAAATTATCAAAGGGTGTTGGGTCGCCATCAGAAAATTGATAGTTATTTTCTAGCCCCACATATTTTAGAATCTTTTCAAGGCCACTTTGTAGCTAGAGAAACACAGAAAAGTCTTACTTACAGGGAAACACCCTGGAAGATGGCAGGTCACAGGCTCAATTGGCAGGCAGAACAGCAGCCCTAAGGAACAAAAGAGTTTCTTTAAGGTTGAACTTTAAATTGTTGACATTTGTTTTAGCCATCCTCGTGAAGTATCTTCTAACAGGCTGAGATGTACCAAGATCTTCCTTCATAAGTGCTGCCCTGAGTATCCAGGACCTTACATGTGTACACCTATACATGAAATTGGGGCCTTGGAGCATGAACCAAGGAGGTATCTAATAAAAGTTTCAGAACACACTTCTCTCTGAGTAACAGGTCTTTGCTACCCATCATTTGAGACTGATAGCTACGGCTAAATATTTCACTGACATAAGGCAATGTTTACATACCTTGACTGACCGAAGATGTGTCTTTGGTTCGGTGTGTTATGAAGGTGCATCCAGACAGGTAAGGAGCGCTACACGAGTAAAAAAAGATCCTGTTAGGTTGGTCATTAAACAAAAGTATTTCTTTTGTCACTCCACATGAAAGCACATGTCGTAGGGCTGGCTCCAACCTGACCATATTTCTCAACTCTATTCCGAAAGACCAGAAGCTCCATCCCCACGTATCTGTGCCCTGGGATTGAGGCCTTAACAAGCATGAGTCCAGGTATATCCTTTGCAATGATTTGGTCAGGGAGAACCCTCCCAGACACCCAGGAATCCACTACAATGAGATAACGGATGGTTTCCTCAACATGGTACCCATCACACCCATGGCAAAGTTTCCTTACCCTGAAAGATTTTAGCAAAACGTATGTTCAAGGCTGCTGTCATGTTGATTCCTGGGAAAAAGCGAAGCCCTGTGTGTACAAAGGAACATTTCTGACTGTGGTGTCTTGGCTTCAAAAATTGATATTCATTTTCAATCCCTCACATTTTGAACATTTGCTAGGCCACATTTGGTATCCAATATTTGAACAAAGCAGGTAGCTAAAGCAACAAAGCAAAGTTGTACTTACTGGGATCCACCATATAAATCCTGAGATGGTGGCAAGCTGCAATATCAAGAGACAGGCAAGACGGCAACGCTAAGGAACCAAAGAGTATCTTTTAGGTGTGCCTTCAAACTGAGGACATCTCGTTAAGCCTTCCTTATCAACTATATTGTCACAAAGCAAGTTGCAATCTTTCTCCAATTCTGCCCAAGGTCCATGGACATAGTCCTTATTTATGCACAGAATGTAATGTCTTGAGAGGAACAGCAAAAAGAGCATCCCAAGCATATATTTAAAAAACTAGGAATAGCAAAGGCAAAGTGTCCATACCCTGAGGTACTGCCATAATCCATAAGGTTAGGGATGGTTCCACATTCTTCCGGGAGTAAGGGAAGGCCTGCGGGAACAAAGGAAATTATCAAAGGGTATTGGGTCATCATCAGAACATTGATAGTCATTTTCTAGCCCACATATTTTAGAATCTTTTCAAGGTCACGTTTGGTGATGAATATGTAGTAGGAGAAACACAGCAAAGATTTACTTACAGGGAAACACCCTGGAGTTCCCCGGAAGGTGGCAGGCCATAGGCTCAATTGGCTGGCACAACAGCAGCCCTAAGGAACAAAAGAGTTCCTCTAAGGTTGAACTTCAAATTGTTGGCATTTGTTTTAGCCTTCCTCATGAAGTATCTTCTAACAGGCAAAGATTTACCAAGATCTTCATTCATCAGTGCTGCCCTGAGTATCCAGGACCTTACATGTGTACACCTATACATGAAATTGTGGCATTAGAGCATGACCCAAGGAGGTATCTAAGAAAAGTTTTAGAACACACTTCTCTCTGAGTACCAGGTCTTTGCTACCCATCATTTGAGACTGATAGCTACGGCTAAATATTCCACTGACATAAGGCAATGTTTAAATACCTTGACTGACCGAAGATGTGTCTTTGGTTCGGTGTGTTATGAAGGTTCATCCAGACAGGTAGGGAGCACTGCACGAGTAAAAAAAGATCCTGTTAGGTTGGTCATTAAAAAAAGTATTTCTCTTGTCACTCCCCATGAAAGAACATGTCGCAGGGCTGGCTCCAACCTGATCATATTGCTCAACTCTATTCCGAAAGACCAGAAGCTCCATCCCCACGTATCTGCGCCCTGGGATTGAGGCCTTGACAAGCATGAGTCTAGGTATATCCTTTGCAATGATTTGGTCAGGGAGTACCCTCCCAAATACCCAGGAATCCACTCCAATGAGATAACGGATGGTTTCCTCAACATGGTACCCATCACACCCATGGCAAAGTTTCCTTACCCTGAAAGATTTTAGCAATACGTATTGTCAAGGCTGCTGTCATGTTGATTCCTGGGAACAAGCGAAGCCCTGTGGGTACAAAGGAACATTTCTGACTGTGGTGTCTTGTCTTCTAAAATTGACATTCATTTTCAATCCCTCACATTTTGAACACTTGCAAGACCACATTTGGCATCCAATATTTGTAGATAAAGAAACAAAGCAAAGTTGTATTTACTGGGATCCACCATATAAATCCTGAGAAGGTGGCAAGTTACAACATCAAGTGACAGGCAAGACAGCAATGCTAAGGAACCAAAGAGTTTCTTTTAGTATGCCTTCAAACTGAGGACATCTCCTTAAGCCTTCCTTATAAACTATATTGTCACAAAGAATGTTACAATATTTATCCAATTCTGCCCAAGGTCCATGGACCTAGTCCTTATTTATGCACAGAATGTAATGCCTTGAGAGGGACAGTCAAAGAGCAACCCAAGCATATGTTTAAAAAACTAGGAACAGCCAAGGCAAAGTGTCCATACCCTGAGGTACTGCCATAATCCATAAGGTTAGGGGTGGTACCACATTCTTCCGGCAGTAAGGGAAGCCCTGTGGGAAAAAAGGAAATTATCAAAGGGTGTTGGGTCGCCATCAGAAAATTGATAGTTATTTTCTAGCCCCACATATTTTAGAATCTTTTCAAGGCCACTTTGTAGCTAGAGAAACACAGAAAAGTCTTACTTACAAGGAAACACCCTGGAAGGTGGCAGGTCACAGGCTCAATTGGCAGGCAGAACAGCAGCCCTAAGGAACAAAAGAGTTCCTTTAAGGTTGAACTTCAAATTGTTGACATTTGTTTTAGCCTTCCTCATGAAGTATCTTCTAACAGGCTGAGATGTACCAAGATCTTCCTTCATAAGTGCTGCCCTGAGTATCCAGGATCTTACATGTGTACACCTATAAATGAAATTGGGGCCTTGGAGCATGAACCAAGGAGGTATCTAATAAAAGTTTCAGAACACACTTCTCTCTGAGTACCAGGTCTTTGCTACCCATCATTTGAGACTGATAGCTACGACTAAATATTCCACTGACATAAGGCAATGTTTACATACCTTGACTGACCGAAGATGTGTCTTTGGTTCGGTGAGTTATGAAGGTGCATCCAGACAGGTAAGGAGCGCTACACGAGTAAAAAAAGATCCTGTTAGGTTGGCATTAAACAAAAGTATTTCTTTTGTCACTCCACATGAAAGCGCATGTCGTAGGGCTGGCTCCAACCTGACCATATTTCTCAACTCTATTCCGAAAGACCAGAAGCTCCATCCCCACGTATCTGTGCCCTGGGATTGAGGCCTTAACAAGCATGAGTCCAGGTATATCCTTTGCAATGATTTGGTCAGGGAGAACCCTCCCAGACACCCAGGAATCCACTACAATGAGATAACGGATGGTTTCCTCAACATGGTACCCATCACACCCATGGCAAAGTTTCCTTACCCTGAAAGATTTTAGCAAAACGTATGTTCAAGGCTGCTGTCATGTTGATTCCTGGGAAAAAGCGAAGCCCTGTGTGTACAAAGGAACATTTCTGACTGTGGTGTCTTGTCTTCAAAAATTGATATTCATTTTCAATCCCTCACATTTTGAACATTTGCTAGGCCACATTTGGTATCCAATATTTGAACAAAGCAGGTAGCTAAAGCAACAAAGCAAAGTTGTACTTACTGGGATCCACCATATAAATCCTGAGATGGTGGCAAGCTGCAACATCAAGAGACAGGCAAGACGGCAACGCTAAGGAACCAAAGAGTATCTTTTAGGTGTGCCTTCAAACTGAGGACATCTCGTTAAGCCTTCCTTATCAACCATATTGTCACAAAGCAAGTTGCAATCTTTCTCCAATTCTGCCCAAGGTCCATGGACATAGTCCTTATTTATGCACAGAATGTAATGTCTTGAGAGGCACAGCAAAAAGAGCATCCCAAGCATATATTTAAAAAACTAGGAATAGCAAAGGCAAAGTGTCCATACCCTGAGGTACTGCCATAATCCATAAGGTTAGGGATGGTTCCACATTCTTCCGGGAGTAAGGGAAGGCCTGCGGGAACAAAGGAAATTATCAAAGGGTATTGGCTCATCATCAGAACATTGATAGTCATTTTCTAGCCCACATATTTTAGAATCTTTTCAAGGTCACGTTTGGTGATGAATATGTAGTAGGAGAAACACAGCAAAGATTTACTTACAGGGAAACACCCTGGAGTTCCCCGGAAGGTGGCAGGCCATAGGCTCAATTGGCTGGCAGAACAGCAGCCCTAAGGAACAAAAGAGTTCCTCTAAGGTTGAACTTCAAATTTTTGGCATTTGTTTTAGCCTTCCTCATGAAGTATCTTATAACAGGCTAAGATTTACCAAGATCTTCCTTCATCAGTGCTGCCCTGAGTATCCAGGACCTTACATGTCTACACCTATACATGAAATTGTGGCATTAGAGCATGACCCAAGGAGGTATCTAAGAAATGTTTTAGAACACACTTCTCTCTGAGTACCAGGTCTTTGCTACCCATCATTTGAGACTGATAGCTACGGCTAAATATTCCACTGACATAAGGCAATGTTTAAATACCTTGACTGACCGAAGATGTGTCTTTGTTCGGTGTGTTATGAAGGTTCATCCAGACAGGTAGGGAGCACTGCACGAGTAAAAAAAGATCCTGTTAGGTTGGTCATTAAAAAAATGTATTTCTTTTGTCACTCCCCATGAAAGAACATGTCGCAGGGCTGGCTCCAACCTGATCATATTTCTCAACTCTATTCCAAAAGACCAGAAGCTCCATCCCCACGTATCTACGCCCTGGGATTGAGGCCTTGACAAGCATGAGTCTAGGTATATCCTTTGCAATGATTTGGTCAGGGAGTACCCTCCCAAATACCCAGGAATCCACTCCAATGAGATAACGGATGGTTTCCTCAACATGGTACCCATCACACCCATGGCAAAGTTTCCTTACCCTGAAAGATTTTAGCAATACGTATTGTCAAGGCTGCTGTCATGTTGATTCCTGGGAACAAGCGAAGCCCTGTGGGTACAAAGGAACATTTCTGACTGTGGTGTCTTGTCTTCTAAAATTGACATTCATTTTCAATCCCTCACATTTTGAACATTTGCAAGACCACATTTGGTATCCAATATTTGTAGATAAAGAAACAAAGCAAAGTTGTATTTACTGGGATCCACCATATAAATCCTGAGAAGGTGGCAAGTTACAACATCAAGTGACAGGCAAGACAGCAATGCTAAGGAACCAAAGAGTTTCTTTTAGTATGCCTTCAAACTGAGGACATCTCGTTAAGCCTTCCTTATAAACTATATTGTCAAAAAGAATGTTACAATATTTATCCAATTCTGTCCAAGGTCCATGGACCTAGTCCTTATTTATGCACAGAATGTAATGCCTTGAGAGGGACAGTCAAAGAGCAACCCAAGCATATGTTTAAAAAACTAGGAACAGCCAAGGCAAAGTGTCCATACCCTGAGGTACTGCCATAATCCATAAGGTTAGGGGTGGTACCACATTCTTCCGGCAGTAAGGGAAGCCCTGTGGGAAAAAAGGAAATTATCAAAGGGTGTGGGGTCGCCATCAGAAAATTGATAGTTATTTTCTAGCCCCACATATTTTAGAATCTTTTCAAGGCCACTTTGTAGCTAGAGAAACACAGAAAAGTCTTACTTACAGGGAAACACCCTGGAAGATGGCAGGTCACAGGCTCAATTGGCAGGCAGAACAGCAGCCCTAAGGAACAAAAGAGTTTCTTTAAGGTTGAACTTTAAATTGTTGACATTTGTTTTAGCCATCCTCGTGAAGTATCTTCTAACAGGCTGAGATGTACCAAGATCTTCCTTCATAAGTGCTGCCCTGAGTATCCAGGACCTTACATGTGTACACCTATACATGAAATTGGGGCCTTGGAGCATGAACCAAGGAGGTATCTAATAAAAGTTTCAGAACACACTTCTCTCTGAGTAACAGGTCTTTGCTACCCATCATTTGAGACTGATAGCTACGGCTAAATATTCCACTGACATAAGGCAATGTTTACATACCTTAACTGACCGAAGATGTGTCTTTGGTTCGGTGTGTTATGAAGGTGCATCCAGACAGGTAAGGAGCGCTACACGAGTAAAAAAAGATCCTGTTAGGTTGGTCATTAAACAAAAGTATTTCTTTTGTCACTCCACATGAAAGCACATGTCGTAGGGCTGGCTCCAACCTGACCATATTTCTCAACTCTATTCCGAAAGACCAGAAGCTCCATCCCCACGTATCTGTGCCCTGGGATTGAGGCCTTAACAAGCATGAGTCCAGGTATATCCTTTGCAATGATTTGGTCAGGGAGAACCCTCCCAGACACCCAGGAATCCACTACAATGAGATAACGGATGGTTTCCTCAACATGGTACCCATCACACCCATGGCAAAGTTTCCTTACCCTGAAAGATTTTAGCAAAACGTATGTTCAAGGCTGCTGTCATGTTGATTCCTGGGAAAAAGCGAAGCCCTGTGTGTACAAAGGAACATTTCTGACTGTGGTGTCTTGGCTTCAAAAATTGATATTCATTTTCAATCCCTCACATTTTGAACATTTGCTAGGCCACATTTGGTATCCAATATTTGAACAAAGCAGGTAGCTAAAGCAACAAAGCAAAGTTGTACTTACTGGGATCCACCATATAAATCCTGAGATGGTGGCAAGCTGCAATATCAAGAGACAGGCAAGACGGCAACGCTAAGGAACCAAAGAGTATCTTTTAGGTGTGCCTTCAAACTGAGGACATCTCGTTAAGCCTTCCTTATCAACTATATTGTCACAAAGCAAGTTGCAATCTTTCTCCAATTCTGCCCAAGGTCCATGGACATAGTCCTTATTTATGCACAGAATGTAATGTCTTGAGAGGCACAGCAAAAAGAGCATCCCAAGCATATATTTAAAAAACTAGGAATAGCAAAGGCAAAGTGTCCATACCCTGAGGTACTGCCATAATCCATAAGGTTAGGGATGGTTCCACATTCTTCCGGGAGTAAGGGAAGGCCTGCGGGAACAAAGGAAATTATCAAAGGGTATTGGGTCATCATCAGAACATTGATAGTCATTTTCTAGCCCACATATTTTAGAATCTTTTCAAGGTCACGTTTGGTGATGAATATGTAGTAGGAGAAACACAGCAAAGATTTACTTACAGGGAAACACCCTGGAGTTCCCCGGAAGGTGGCAGGCCATAGGCTCAATTGGCTGGCACAACAGCAGCCCTAAGGAACAAAAGAGTTCCTCTAAGGTTGAACTTCAAATTGTTGGCATTTGTTTTAGCCTTCCTCATGAAGTATCTTCTAACAGGCAAAGATTTACCAAGATCTTCCTTCATCAGTGCTGCCCTGAGTATCCAGGACCTTACATGTGTACACCTATACATGAAATTGTGGCATTAGAGCATGACCCAAGGAGGTATCTAAGAAAAGTTTTAGAACACACTTCTCTCTGAGTACCAGGTCTTTGCTACCCATCATTTGAGACTGATAGCTATGGCTAAATATTCCACTGACATAAGGCAATGTTTAAATACCTTGACTGACCGAAGATGTGTCTTTGGTTCGGTGTGTTATGAAGGTTCATCCAGACAGGTAAGGAGCGCTGCACGAGTAAAAAAAGATCCTGTTAGGTTGGTCATTAAAAAAAAGTATTTCTTTTGTCACTCCCCATGAAAGAACATGTCGCAGGGCTGGCTCCAACCTGATCATATTTCTCAACTCTATTCCGAAAGACCAGAAGCTCCATCCCCACGTATCTGCGCCCTGGGATTGAGGCCTTGACAAGCATGAGTCTAGGTATATCCTTTGCAATGATTTGGTCAGGGAGTACCCTCCCAAATACCCAGGAATCCACTCCAATGAGATAACGGATGGTTTCCTCAACATGGTCCCCATCACACCCATGGCAAAGATTCCTTACCCTGAAAGATTTTAGCAATACGTATTGTCAAGGCTGCTGTCATGTTGATTCCTGGGAACAAGCGAAGCCCTGTGGGTACAAAGGAACATTTCTGACTGTGGTGTCTTGTCTTCTAAAATTGACATTCATTTTCAATCCCTCACATTTTGAACATTTGCAAGGCCACATTTGGTATCCAATATTTGTAGATAAAGAAACAAAGCAAAGTTGTATTTACTGGGATCCACCATATAAATCCTGAGAAGGTGGCAAGTTACAACATCAAGTGACAGGCAAGACAGCAATGCTAAGGAACCAACAAGTTTCTTTTAGTGTGCCTTCAAACTGAGGACATCTCGTTAAGCCTTCCTTATAAACTATATTGTCACAATGAATGTTACAATATTTATCCAATTCTGCCCAAGGTCCATGGACCTAGTCCTTATTTATGCACAGAATGTAATGCCTTGAGAGGGACAGTCAAAGAGCAACCCAAGCATATGTTTAAAAAACTAGGAACAGCCAAGGCAAAGTGTCCATACCCTGAGGTACTGCCATAATCCATAAGGTTAGGGGTGGTACCACATTCTTCCGGCAGTAAGGGAAGCCCTGTGGGAAAAAAGGAAATTATCAAAGGGTGTTGGGTCGCCATCAGAAAATTGATAGTTATTTTCTAGCCCCACATATTTTAGAATCTTTACAAGGCCACTTTGTAGCTAGAGAAACGCAGAAAAGTCTTACTTACAGGGAAACACCCTGGAGTTCCCTGGAAGGTGGCAGGTCACAGGCTCAATTGGCAGGCAGAACAGCAGCCCTAAGGAACAAAAGAGTTCCTTTAAGGTTGAACTTCAAATTGTTGACATTTGTTTTAGCCTTCCTCATGAAGTATCTTCTAATAGGCTGAGATGTACCAAGATCTTCCTTCATAAGTGCTGCCCTGAGTATCCAGGACCTTACATTTGTACACCTATACATGAAATTGGGGCCTTGGAGCATGAACCAAGGAGGTATCTAATAAAAGTTTCAGAACACACTTCTCTCTGAGTAACAGGTCTTTGCTACCCATCATTTGAGACTGATAGCTACGGCTAAATATTCCACTGACATAAGGCAATGTTTACATACCTTGACTGACCGAAGATGTGTCTTTGGTTCGGTGTGTTATGAAGGTGCATCCAGACAGGTAAGGAGCGCTACACGAGCAAAAAAAGATCCTGTTAGGTTGGTCATTAAACAAAAGTATTTCTTTTGTCACTCCACATGAAAGCACATGTCGTAGGGCTGGCTCCAACCTAACCATATTTCTCAACTCTATTCCGAAGGACCAGAAGCTCCATCCCAAGTATCTGTGCCCTGGGATTGAGGCCTTAACAAGCATGAGTCCAGGTATATCCTTTGCAATGATTTGGTCAGGGAGAACCCTCCCAGACACCCAGGAATCCACTACAATGAGATAACGGATGGTTTCCTCAACATGGTACCCATCACACCCATGGCAAAGTTTCCATACCCTGAAAGATTTTAGCAAAACGTATGTTCAAGGCTGCTGTCAAGTTGATTCCTGGGAAAAAGCGAAGCCCTGTGTGTACAAAGGAACATTTCTGACTGTGGTGTCTTGGCTTCAAATATTGATATTCATTTTCAATCCCTCACATTTTGAACATTTGCTAGGCCACATTTGGTATCCAATATTTGAACAAAGCAGGTAGCTAAAGCAACAAAGCAAAGTTGTACTTACTGGGATCCACCATATAAATCCTGAGATGGTGGCAAGCTGCAACATCAAGAGACAGGCAAGACGGCTACGCTAAGGAACCAAAGAGTATCTTTTAGGTGTGCCTTCAAACTGAGGACATCTCGTTAAGCCTTCCTTATCAACTATATTGTCACAAAGCAAGTTGCAATCTTTTTCCAATTCTGCCCAAGGTCCATGGACATAGTCCTTATTTATGCACAGAATGTAATGTCTTGAGAGGCACAGCAAAAAGAGCATCCCAAGCATATATTTAAAAAACTAGGAATAGCAAAGGCAAAGTGTCCATACCCTGAGGTACTGCCATAATCCATAAGGTTAGGGATGGTTCCACATTCTTCCGCGAGTAAGGGAAGGCCTGCGGGAACAAAGGAAATTATCAAAGGGTATTGGGTCATCATCAGAACATTGATAGTCATTTTCTAGCCCACATAGTTTAGAATCTTTTCAAGGTCACGTTTGGTGATGAATATGTAGTAGGAGAAACACAGCAAAGATTTACTTACAGGGAAACACCCTGGAGTTCCCCGGAAGGTGGCAGGCCATAGGCTCAATTGGCTGGCAGAACAGCAGCCCTAAGGAACAAAAGAGTTCCTCTAAGGTTCAACTTCACATTGTTGGCATTTGTTTTAGCCTTCCTCATGAAGTATCTTATAACAGGCTAAGATTTACCAAGATCTTCCTTCATCAGTGCTGCCCTGAGTATCCAGGACCTTACATGTGTACACCTATACATGAAATTGTGGCATTAGAGCATGCCCCAAGGAGGTATCTAAGAAAAGTTTTAGAACACACTTCTCTCTGAGTACCAGGTCTTTGCTACCCATCATTTGAGACTGATAGCTACGGCTAAATATTCCACTGACATAAGGCAATGTTTAAATACCTTGACTGACCGAAGATGTGTCTTTGGTTCGGTGTGTTATGAAGGTTCATCCAGAAAGGTAAGGAGCGCTGCACGAGTAAAAAAAGATCCTGTTAGGTTTGTCATTAAAAAAAGTATTTCTTTTGTCACTCCCCATGAAAGAACATGTTGCAGGGCTGGCTCCAACCTGATCATATTTCTCAACTCTATTACGAAAGACCAGAAGCTCCATCCCAACGTATCTGCGCCCTGGGATTGAGGCCTTGACAAGCATGAGTCTAGGTATATCCTTTGCAATGATTTGGTCAGGGAGTACCCTCCCAAATACCCAGGAATCCACTCCAATGAGATAACGGATGGTTTCCTCAACATGGTACCCATCACACCCATGGCAAAGTTTCCTTACCCTGAAAGATTTTAGCAATACGTATTGTCAAGGCTGCTGTCATGTTGATTCCTGGGAACAAGCGAAGCCCTGTGGGTACAAAGGAACATTTCTGACTGTGGTGTCTTGTCTTCTAAAATTGACATTCATTTTCATTCCCTCACATTTTGAACATTTGCAAGGCCACATTTGTTATCCAATATTTGTAGATAAAGAAACAAAGCAAAGTTGTATTTACTGGGATCCACCATATAAATCCTGAGAAGGTGGCAAGTTACAACATCAAGTGACAGGCAAGACAGCAATGCTAAGGAACCAAAGAGTTTCTTTTAGTATGCCTTCAAACTGAGGACATCTCGTTAAGCCTTCCTTATAAACTATATTGTCACAAAGAATGTTACAATATTTATCCAATTCTGCCCAAGGTCCATGGACCTAGTTCTTATTTATGCACAGAATGTAATGCCTTGAGAGGGACAGTCAAAGAGCAACCCAAGCATATGTTTAAAAAACTAGGAACAGCCAAGGCAAAGTGTCCATACCCTGAGGTACTGCCATAATCCATAAGGTTAGGGGTGGTACCACATTCTTCCGGAAGTAAGGGAAGCCCTGTGGGAAAAAAGGAAATTATCAAAGGGTGTTGGGTCGCCATCAGAAAATTGATAGTTATTTTCTAGCCCCACATATTTTAGAATCTTTTCAAGGCCACTTTGTAGCTAGAGAAACACAGAAAAGTCTTACTTACAGGGAAACACCCTGGAAGATGGCAGGTCACAGGCTCAATTGGCAGGCAGAACAGCAGCCCTAAGGAACAAAAGAGTTTCTTTAAGGTTGAACTTTAAATTGTTGACATTTGTTTTAGCCATCCTCGTGAAGTATCTTCTAACAGGCTGAGATGTACCAAGATCTTCCTTCATAAGTGCTGCCCTGAGTATCCAGGACCTTACATGTGTACACCTATACATGAAATTGGGGCCTTGGAGCATGAACCAAGGAGGTATCTAATAAAAGTTTCAGAACACACTTCTCTCTGAGTAACAGGTCTTTGCTACCCATCATTTGAGACTGATAGCTACGGCTAAATATTCCACTGACATAAGGCAATGTTTACATACCTTGACTGACCGAAGATGTGTCTTTGGTTCGGTGTGTTATGAAGGTGCATCCAGACAGGTAAGGAGCGCTACACGAGTAAAAAAAGATCCTGTTAGGTTGGTCATTAAACAAAAGTATTTCTTTTGTCACTCCACATGAAAGCACATGTCGTAGGGCTGGCTCCAACCTGACCATATTTCTCAACTCTATTCCGAAAGACCAGAAGCTCCATCCCCACGTATCTGTGCCCTGGGATTGAGGCCTTAACAAGCATGAGTCCAGGTATATCCTTTGCAATGATTTGGTCAGGGAGAACCCTCCCAGACACCCAGGAATCCACTACAATGAGATAACGGATGGTTTCCTCAACATGGTACCCATCACACCCATGGCAAAGTTTCCTTACCCTGAAAGATTTTAGCAAAACGTATGTTCAAGGCTGCTGTCATGTTGATTCCTGGGAAAAAGCGAAGCCCTGTGTGTACAAAGGAACATTTCTGACTGTGGTGTCTTGGCTTCAAAAATTGATATTCATTTTCAATCCCTCACATTTTGAACATTTGCTAGGCCACATTTGGTATCCAATATTCGAACAAAGCAGGTAGCTAAAGCAACAAAGCAAAGTTGTACTTACTGGGATCCACCATATAAATCCTGAGATGGTGGCAAGCTGCAATATCAAGAGACAGGCAAGACGGCAACGCTAAGGAACCAAAGAGTATCTTTTAGGTGTGCCTTCAAACTGAGGACATCTCGTTAAGCCTTCCTTATCAACTATATTGTCACAAAGCAAGTTGCAATCTTTCTCCAATTCTGCCCAAGGTCCATGGACATAGTCCTTATTTATGCACAGAATGTAATGTCTTGAGAGGCACAGCAAAAAGAGCATCCCTAGCATATATTTAAAAAACTAGGAATAGCAAAGGCAAAGTGTCAATACCCTGAGGTACTGCCATAATCCATAAGGTTAGGGATGGTTCCACATTCTTCCGGGAGTAAGGGAAGGCCTGCGGGAACAAAGGAAATTATCAAAGGGTATTGGGTCATCATCAGAACATTGATAGTCATTTTCTAGCCCACATATTTTAGAATCTTTTCAAGGTCACGTTTGGTGATGAATATGTAGTAGGAGAAACACAGCAAAGATTTACTTACAGGGAAACACCCTGGAGTTCCCCGGAAGGTGGTAGGCCATAGGCTCAATTGGCTGGCACAACAGCAGCCCTAAGGAACAAAAGAGTTCCTCTAAGGTTGAACTTCAAATTGTTGGCATTTGTTTTAGCCTTCCTCATGAAGTATCTTCTAACAGGCAAAGATTTACCAAGATCTTCATTCATCAGTGCTGCCCTGAGTATCCAGGACCTTACATGTGTACACCTATACATGAAATTGTGGCATTAGAGCATGACCCAAGGAGGTATCTAAGAAAAGTTTTAGAACACACTTCTCTCTGAGTACCAGGTCTTTGCTACCCATCATTTGAGACTGATAGCTACGGCTAAATATTCCACTGACATAAGGCAATGTTTAAATACCTTGACTGACCGAAGATGTGTCTTTGGTTCGGTGTGTTATGAAGGTTCATCCAGACAGGTAGGGAGCACTGCACGAGTAAAAAAAGATCCTGTTAGGTTGGTCATTAAAAAAAGTATTTCTCTTGTCACTCCCCATGAAAGAACATGTCGCAGGGCTGGCTCCAACCTGATCATATTTCTCAACTCTATTCCGAAAGACCAGATGCTCCATCCCCACGTATCTGCGCCCTGGGATTGAGGCCTTGACAAGCATGAGTCTAGGTATATCCTTTGCAATGATTTGGTCAGGGAGTACCCTCCCAAATACCCAGGAATCCACTCCAATGAGATAACGGATGGTTTCCTCAACATGGTACCCATCACACCCATGGCAAAGTTTCCTTACCCTGAAAGATTTTAGCAATACGTATTGTCAAGGCTGCTGTCATGTTGATTCCTGGGAACAAGCGAAGCCCTGTGGGTACAAAGGAACATTTCTGACTGTGGTGTCTTGTCTTCTAAAATTGACATTCATTTTCAATCCCTCACATTTTGAACACTTGCAAGACCACATTTGGCATCCAATATTTGTAGATAAAGAAACAAAGCAAAGTTGTATTTACTGGGATCCACCATATAAATCCTGAGAAGGTGGCAAGTTACAACATCAAATGACAGGCAAGACAGCAATGCTAAGGAACCAAAGAGTTTCTTTTAGTATGCCTTCAAACTGAGGACATCTCCTTAAGCCTTCCTTATAAACTATATTGTCACAAAGAATGTTACAATATTTATCCAATTCTGCCCAAGGTCCATGGACCTAGTCCTTATTTATGCACAGAATGTAATGCCTTGAGAGGGACAGTCAAAGAGCAACCCAAGCATATGTTTAAAAAACTAGGAACAGCCAAGGCAAAGTGTCCATACCCTGAGGTACTGCCATAATCCATAAGGTTAGGGGTGGTACCACATTCTTCCGGCAGTAAGGGAAGCCCTGTGGGAAAAAAGGAAATTATCAAAGGGTGTTGGGTCGCCATCAGAAAATTGATAGTTATTTTCTAGCCCCACATATTTTAGAATCTTTTCAAGGCCACTTTGTAGCTAGAGAAACACAGAAAAGTCTTACTTACAAGGAAACACCCTGGAAGGTGGCAGGTCACAGGCTCAATTGGCAGGCAGAACAGCAGCCCTAAGGAACAAAAGAGTTCCTTTAAGGTTGAACTTCAAATTGTTGACATTTGTTTTAGCCTTCCTCATGAAGTATCTTCTAACAGGCTGAGATGTACCAAGATCTTCCTTCATAAGTGCTGCCCTGAGTATCCAGGATCTTACATGTGTACACCTATAAATGAAATTGGGGCCTTGGAGCATGAACCAAGGAGGTATCTAATAAAAGTTTCAGAACACACTTCTCTCTGAGTACCAGGTCTTTGCTACCCATCATTTGAGACTGATAGCTACGACTAAATATTCCACTGACATAAGGCAATGTTTACATACCTTGACTGACCGAAGATGTGTCTTTGGTTCGGTGAGTTATGAAGGTGCATCCAGACAGGTAAGGAGCGCTACACGAGTAAAAAAAGATCCTGTTAGGTTGGCATTAAACAAAAGTATTTCTTTTGTCACTCCACATGAAAGCGCATGTCGTAGGGCTGGCTCCAACCTGACCATATTTCTCAACTCTATTCCGAAAGACCAGAAGCTCCATCCCCACGTATCTGTGCCCTGGGATTGAGGCCTTAACAAGCATGAGTCCAGGTATATCCTTTGCAATGATTTGGTCAGGGAGAACCCTCCCAGACACCCAGGAATCCACTACAATGAGATAACGGATGGTTTCCTCAACATGGTACCCATCACACCCATGGCAAAGTTTCCTTACCCTGAAAGATTTTAGCAAAACGTATGTTCAAGGCTGCTGTCATGTTGATTCCTGGGAAAAAGCGAAGCCCTGTGTGTACAAAGGAACATTTCTGACTGTGGTGTCTTGTCTTCAAAAATTGATATTCATTTTCAATCCCTCACATTTTGAACATTTGCTAGGCCACATTTGGTATCCAATATTTGAACAAAGCAGGTAGCTAAAGCAACAAAGCAAAGTTGTACTTACTGGGATCCACCATATAAATCCTGAGATGGTGGCAAGCTGCAACATCAAGAGACAGGCAAGACGGCAACGCTAAGGAACCAAAGAGTATCTTTTAGGTGTGCCTTCAAACTGAGGACATCTCGTTAAGCCTTCCTTATCAACCATATTGTCACAAAGCAAGTTGCAATCTTTCTCCAATTCTGCCCAAGGTCCATGGACATAGTCCTTATTTATGCACAGAATGTAATGTCTTGAGAGGCACAGCAAAAAGAGCATCCCAAGCATATATTTAAAAAACTAGGAATAGCAAAGGCAAAGTGTCCATACCCTGAGGTACTGCCATAATCCATAAGGTTAGGGATGGTTCCACATTCTTCCGGGAGTAAGGGAAGGCCTGCGGGAACAAAGGAAATTATCAAAGGGTATTGGGTCATCATCAGAACATTGATAGTCATTTTCTAGCCCACATATTTTAGAATCTTTTCAAGGTCACGTTTGGTGATGAATATGTAGTAGGAGAAACACAGCAAAGATTTACTTACAGGGAAACACCCTGGAGTTCCCCGGAAGGTGGCAGGCCATAGGCTCAATTGGCTGGCAGAACAGCAGCCCTAAGGAACAAAAGAGTTCCTCTAAGGTTGAACTTCAAATTTTTGGCATTTGTTTTAGCCTTCCTCATGAAGTATCTTATAACAGGCTAAGATTTACCAAGATCTTCCTTCATCAGTGCTGCCCTGAGTATCCAGGACCTTACATGTCTACACCTATACATGAAATTGTGGCATTAGAGCATGACCCAAGGAGGTATCTAAGAAATGTTTTGGAACACACTTCTCTCTGAGTACCAGGTCTTTGCTACCCATCATTTGAGACTGATAGCTACGGCTAAATATTCCACTGACATAAGGCAATGTTTAAATACCTTGACTGACCGAAGATGTGTCTTTGTTCGGTGTGTTATGAAGGTTCATCCAGACAGGTAGGGAGCACTGCACGAGTAAAAAAAGATCCTGTTAGGTTGGTCATTAAAAAAATGTATTTCTTTTGTCACTCCCCATGAAAGAACATGTCGCAGGGCTGGCTCCAACCTGATCATATTTCTCAACTCTATTCCAAAAGACCAGAAGCTCCATCCCCACGTATCTACGCCCTGGGATTGAGGCCTTGACAAGCATGAGTCTAGGTATATCCTTTGCAATGATTTGGTCAGGGAGTACCCTCCCAAATACCCAGGAATCCACTCCAATGAGATAACGGATGGTTTCCTCAACATGGTACCCATCACACCCATGGCAAAGTTTCCTTACCCTGAAAGATTTTAGCAATACGTATTGTCAAGGCTGCTGTCATGTTGATTCCTGGGAACAAGCGAAGCCCTGTGGGTACAAAGGAACATTTCTGACTGTGGTGTCTTGTCTTCTAAAATTGACATTCATTTTCAATCCCTCACATTTTGAACATTTGCAAGACCACATTTGGTATCCAATATTTGTAGATAAAGAAACAAAGCAAAGTTGTATTTACTGGGATCCACCATATAAATCCTGAGAAGGTGGCAAGTTACAACATCAAGTGACAGGCAAGACAGCAATGCTAAGGAACCAAAGAGTTTCTTTTAGTATGCCTTCAAACTGAGGACATCTCGTTAAGCCTTCCTTATAAACTATATTGTCAAAAAGAATGTTACAATATTTATCCAATTCTGTCCAAGGTCCATGGACCTAGTCCTTATTTATGCACAGAATGTAATGCCTTGAGAGGGACAGTCAAAGAGCAACCCAAGCATATGTTTAAAAAACTAGGAACAGCCAAGGCAAAGTGTCCATACCCTGAGGTACTGCCATAATCCATAAGGTTAGGGGTGGTACCACATTCTTCCGGCAGTAAGGGAAGCCCTGTGGGAAAAAAGGAAATTATCAAAGGGTGTGGGGTCGCCATCAGAAAATTGATAGTTATTTTCTAGCCCCACATATTTTAGAATCTTTTCAAGGCCACTTTGTAGCTAGAGAAACACAGAAAAGTCTTACTTACAGGGAAACACCCTGGAAGATGGCAGGTCACAGGCTCAATTGGCAGGCAGAACAGCAGCCCTAAGGAACAAAAGAGTTTCTTTAAGGTTGAACTTTAAATTGTTGACATTTGTTTTAGCCATCCTCGTGAAGTATCTTCTAACAGGCTGAGATGTACCAAGATCTTCCTTCATAAGTGCTGCCCTGAGTATCCAGGACCTTACATGTGTACACCTATACATGAAATTGGGGCCTTGGAGCATGAACCAAGGAGGTATCTAATAAAAGTTTCAGAACACACTTCTCTCTGAGTAACAGGTCTTTGCTACCCATCATTTGAGACTGATAGCTACGGCTAAATATTCCACTGACATAAGGCAATGTTTACATACCTTAACTGACCGAAGATGTGTCTTTGGTTCGGTGTGTTATGAAGGTGCATCCAGACAGGTAAGGAGCGCTACACGAGTAAAAAAAGATCCTGTTAGGTTGGTCATTAAACAAAAGTATTTCTTTTGTCACTCCACATGAAAGCACATGTCGTAGGGCTGGCTCCAACCTGACCATATTTCTCAACTCTATTCCGAAAGACCAGAAGCTCCATCCCCACGTATCTGTGCCCTGGGATTGAGGCCTTAACAAGCATGAGTCCAGGTATATCCTTTGCAATGATTTGGTCAGGGAGAACCCTCCCAGACACCCAGGAATCCACTACAATGAGATAACGGATGGTTTCCTCAACATGGTACCCATCACACCCATGGCAAAGTTTCCTTACCCTGAAAGATTTTAGCAAAACGTATGTTCAAGGCTGCTGTCATGTTGATTCCTGGGAAAAAGCGAAGCCCTGTGTGTACAAAGGAACATTTCTGACTGTGGTGTCTTGGCTTCAAAAATTGATATTCATTTTCAATCCCTCACATTTTGAACATTTGCTAGGCCACATTTGGTATCCAATATTTGAACAAAGCAGGTAGCTAAAGCAACAAAGCAAAGTTGTACTTACTGGGATCCACCATATAAATCCTGAGATGGTGGCAAGCTGCAATATCAAGAGACAGGCAAGACGGCAACGCTAAGGAACCAAAGAGTATCTTTTAGGTGTGCCTTCAAACTGAGGACATCTCGTTAAGCCTTCCTTATCAACTATATTGTCACAAAGCAAGTTGCAATCTTTCTCCAATTCTGCCCAAGGTCCATGGACATAGTCCTTATTTATGCACAGAATGTAATGTCTTGAGAGGCACAGCAAAAAGAGCATCCCAAGCATATATTTAAAAAACTAGGAATAGCAAAGGCAAAGTGTCCATACCCTGAGGTACTGCCATAATCCATAAGGTTAGGGATGGTTCCACATTCTTCCGGGAGTAAGGGAAGGCCTGCGGGAACAAAGGAAATTATCAAAGGGTATTGGGTCATCATCAGAACATTGATAGTCATTTTCTAGCCCACATATTTTAGAATCTTTTCAAGGTCACGTTTGGTGATGAATATGTAGTAGGAGAAACACAGCAAAGATTTACTTACAGGGAAACACCCTGGAGTTCCCCGGAAGGTGGCAGGCCATAGGCTCAATTGGCTGGCACAACAGCAGCCCTAAGGAACAAAAGAGTTCCTCTAAGGTTGAACTTCAAATTGTTGGCATTTGTTTTAGCCTTCCTCATGAAGTATCTTCTAACAGGCAAAGATTTACCAAGATCTTCCTTCATCAGTGCTGCCCTGAGTATCCAGGACCTTACATGTGTACACCTATACATGAAATTGTGGCATTAGAGCATGACCCAAGGAGGTATCTAAGAAAAGTTTTAGAACACACTTCTCTCTGAGTACCAGGTCTTTGCTACCCATCATTTGAGACTGATAGCTATGGCTAAATATTCCACTGACATAAGGCAATGTTTAAATACCTTGACTGACCGAAGATGTGTCTTTGGTTCGGTGTGTTATGAAGGTTCATCCAGACAGGTAAGGAGCGCTGCACGAGTAAAAAAAGATCCTGTTAGGTTGGTCATTAAAAAAAAGTATTTCTTTTGTCACTCCCCATGAAAGAACATGTCGCAGGGCTGGCTCCAACCTGATCATATTTCTCAACTCTATTCCGAAAGACCAGAAGCTCCATCCCCACGTATCTGCGCCCTGGGATTGAGGCCTTGACAAGCATGAGTCTAGGTATATCCTTTGCAATGATTTGGTCAGGGAGTACCCTCCCAAATACCCAGGAATCCACTCCAATGAGATAACGGATGGTTTCCTCAACATGGTCCCCATCACACCCATGGCAAAGATTCCTTACCCTGAAAGATTTTAGCAATACGTATTGTCAAGGCTGCTGTCATGTTGATTCCTGGGAACAAGCGAAGCCCTGTGGGTACAAAGGAACATTTCTGACTGTGGTGTCTTGTCTTCTAAAATTGACATTCATTTTCAATCCCTCACATTTTGAACATTTGCAAGGCCACATTTGGTATCCAATATTTGTAGATAAAGAAACAAAGCAAAGTTGTATTTACTGGGATCCACCATATAAATCCTGAGAAGGTGGCAAGTTACAACATCAAGTGACAGGCAAGACAGCAATGCTAAGGAACCAACAAGTTTCTTTTAGTGTGCCTTCAAACTGAGGACATCTCGTTAAGCCTTCCTTATAAACTATATTGTCACAATGAATGTTACAATATTTATCCAATTCTGCCCAAGGTCCATGGACCTAGTCCTTATTTATGCACAGAATGTAATGCCTTGAGAGGGACAGTCAAAGAGCAACCCAAGCATATGTTTAAAAAACTAGGAACAGCCAAGGCAAAGTGTCCATACCCTGAGGTACTGCCATAATCCATAAGGTTAGGGGTGGTACCACATTCTTCCGGCAGTAAGGGAAGCCCTGTGGGAAAAAAGGAAATTATCAAAGGGTGTTGGGTCGCCATCAGAAAATTGATAGTTATTTTCTAGCCCCACATATTTTAGAATCTTTACAAGGCCACTTTGTAGCTAGAGAAACGCAGAAAAGTCTTACTTACAGGGAAACACCCTGGAGTTCCCTGGAAGGTGGCAGGTCACAGGCTCAATTGGCAGGCAGAACAGCAGCCCTAAGGAACAAAAGAGTTCCTTTAAGGTTGAACTTCAAATTGTTGACATTTGTTTTAGCCTTCCTCATGAAGTATCTTCTAATAGGCTGAGATGTACCAAGATCTTCCTTCATAAGTGCTGCCCTGAGTATCCAGGACCTTACATTTGTACACCTATACATGAAATTGGGGCCTTGGAGCATGAACCAAGGAGGTATCTAATAAAAGTTTCAGAACACACTTCTCTCTGAGTAACAGGTCTTTGCTACCCATCATTTGAGACTGATAGCTACGGCTAAATATTCCACTGACATAAGGCAATGTTTACATACCTTGACTGACCGAAGATGTGTCTTTGGTTCGGTGTGTTATGAAGGTGCATCCAGACAGGTAAGGAGCGCTACACGAGCAAAAAAAGATCCTGTTAGGTTGGTCATTAAACAAAAGTATTTCTTTTGTCACTCCACATGAAAGCACATGTCGTAGGGCTGGCTCCAACCTAACCATATTTCTCAACTCTATTCCGAAGGACCAGAAGCTCCATCCCAAGTATCTGTGCCCTGGGATTGAGGCCTTAACAAGCATGAGTCCAGGTATATCCTTTGCAATGATTTGGTCAGGGAGAACCCTCCCAGACACCCAGGAATCCACTACAATGAGATAACGGATGGTTTCCTCAACATGGTACCCATCACACCCATGGCAAAGTTTCCATACCCTGAAAGATTTTAGCAAAACGTATGTTCAAGGCTGCTGTCAAGTTGATTCCTGGGAAAAAGCGAAGCCCTGTGTGTACAAAGGAACATTTCTGACTGTGGTGTCTTGGCTTCAAATATTGATATTCATTTTCAATCCCTCACATTTTGAACATTTGCTAGGCCACATTTGGTATCCAATATTTGAACAAAGCAGGTAGCTAAAGCAACAAAGCAAAGTTGTACTTACTGGGATCCACCATATAAATCCTGAGATGGTGGCAAGCTGCAACATCAAGAGACAGGCAAGACGGCTACGCTAAGGAACCAAAGAGTATCTTTTAGGTGTGCCTTCAAACTGAGGACATCTCGTTAAGCCTTCCTTATCAACTATATTGTCACAAAGCAAGTTGCAATCTTTTTCCAATTCTGCCCAAGGTCCATGGACATAGTCCTTATTTATGCACAGAATGTAATGTCTTGAGAGGCACAGCAAAAAGAGCATCCCAAGCATATATTTAAAAAACTAGGAATAGCAAAGGCAAAGTGTCCATACCCTGAGGTACTGCCATAATCCATAAGGTTAGGGATGGTTCCACATTCTTCCGCGAGTAAGGGAAGGCCTGCGGGAACAAAGGAAATTATCAAAGGGTATTGGGTCATCATCAGAACATTGATAGTCATTTTCTAGCCCACATAGTTTAGAATCTTTTCAAGGTCACGTTTGGTGATGAATATGTAGTAGGAGAAACACAGCAAAGATTTACTTACAGGGAAACACCCTGGAGTTCCCCGGAAGGTGGCAGGCCATAGGCTCAATTGGCTGGCAGAACAGCAGCCCTAAGGAACAAAAGAGTTCCTCTAAGGTTCAACTTCACATTGTTGGCATTTGTTTTAGCCTTCCTCATGAAGTATCTTATAACAGGCTAAGATTTACCAAGATCTTCCTTCATCAGTGCTGCCCTGAGTATCCAGGACCTTACATGTGTACACCTATACATGAAATTGTGGCATTAGAGCATGCCCCAAGGAGGTATCTAAGAAAAGTTTTAGAACACACTTCTCTCTGAGTACCAGGTCTTTGCTACCCATCATTTGAGACTGATAGCTACGGCTAAATATTCCACTGACATAAGGCAATGTTTAAATACCTTGACTGACCGAAGATGTGTCTTTGGTTCGGTGTGTTATGAAGGTTCATCCAGAAAGGTAAGGAGCGCTGCACGAGTAAAAAAAGATCCTGTTAGGTTTGTCATTAAAAAAAGTATTTCTTTTGTCACTCCCCATGAAAGAACATGTTGCAGGGCTGGCTCCAACCTGATCATATTTCTCAACTCTATTACGAAAGACCAGAAGCTCCATCCCAACGTATCTGCGCCCTGGGATTGAGGCCTTGACAAGCATGAGTCTAGGTATATCCTTTGCAATGATTTGGTCAGGGAGTACCCTCCCAAATACCCAGGAATCCACTCCAATGAGATAACGGATGGTTTCCTCAACATGGTACCCATCACACCCATGGCAAAGTTTCCTTACCCTGAAAGATTTTAGCAATACGTATTGTCAAGGCTGCTGTCATGTTGATTCCTGGGAACAAGCGAAGCCCTGTGGGTACAAAGGAACATTTCTGACTGTGGTGTCTTGTCTTCTAAAATTGACATTCATTTTCATTCCCTCACATTTTGAACATTTGCAAGGCCACATTTGTTATCCAATATTTGTAGATAAAGAAACAAAGCAAAGTTGTATTTACTGGGATCCACCATATAAATCCTGAGAAGGTGGCAAGTTACAACATCAAGTGACAGGCAAGACAGCAATGCTAAGGAACCAAAGAGTTTCTTTTAGTATGCCTTCAAACTGAGGACATCTCGTTAAGCCTTCCTTATAAACTATATTGTCACAAAGAATGTTACAATATTTATCCAATTCTGCCCAAGGTCCATGGACCTAGTTCTTATTTATGCACAGAATGTAATGCCTTGAGAGGGACAGTCAAAGAGCAACCCAAGCATATGTTTAAAAAACTAGGAACAGCCAAGGCAAAGTGTCCATACCCTGAGGTACTGCCATAATCCATAAGGTTAGGGGTGGTACCACATTCTTCCGGAAGTAAGGGAAGCCCTGTGGGAAAAAAGGAAATTATCAAAGGGTGTTGGGTCGCCATCAGAAAATTGATAGTTATTTTCTAGCCCCACATATTTTAGAATCTTTTCAAGGCCACTTTGTAGCTAGAGAAACACAGAAAAGTCTTACTTACAGGGAAACACCCTGGAAGATGGCAGGTCACAGGCTCAATTGGCAGGCAGAACAGCAGCCCTAAGGAACAAAAGAGTTTCTTTAAGGTTGAACTTTAAATTGTTGACATTTGTTTTAGCCATCCTCGTGAAGTATCTTCTAACAGGCTGAGATGTACCAAGATCTTCCTTCATAAGTGCTGCCCTGAGTATCCAGGACCTTACATGTGTACACCTATACATGAAATTGGGGCCTTGGAGCATGAACCAAGGAGGTATCTAATAAAAGTTTCAGAACACACTTCTCTCTGAGTAACAGGTCTTTGCTACCCATCATTTGAGACTGATAGCTACGGCTAAATATTCCACTGACATAAGGCAATGTTTACATACCTTGACTGACCGAAGATGTGTCTTTGGTTCGGTGTGTTATGAAGGTGCATCCAGACAGGTAAGGAGCGCTACACGAGTAAAAAAAGATCCTGTTAGGTTGGTCATTAAACAAAAGTATTTCTTTTGTCACTCCACATGAAAGCACATGTCGTAGGGCTGGCTCCAACCTGACCATATTTCTCAACTCTATTCCGAAAGACCAGAAGCTCCATCCCCACGTATCTGTGCCCTGGGATTGAGGCCTTAACAAGCATGAGTCCAGGTATATCCTTTGCAATGATTTGGTCAGGGAGAACCCTCCCAGACACCCAGGAATCCACTACAATGAGATAACGGATGGTTTCCTCAACATGGTACCCATCACACCCATGGCAAAGTTTCCTTACCCTGAAAGATTTTAGCAAAACGTATGTTCAAGGCTGCTGTCATGTTGATTCCTGGGAAAAAGCGAAGCCCTGTGTGTACAAAGGAACATTTCTGACTGTGGTGTCTTGGCTTCAAAAATTGATATTCATTTTCAATCCCTCACATTTTGAACATTTGCTAGGCCACATTTGGTATCCAATATTCGAACAAAGCAGGTAGCTAAAGCAACAAAGCAAAGTTGTACTTACTGGGATCCACCATATAAATCCTGAGATGGTGGCAAGCTGCAATATCAAGAGACAGGCAAGACGGCAACGCTAAGGAACCAAAGAGTATCTTTTAGGTGTGCCTTCAAACTGAGGACATCTCGTTAAGCCTTCCTTATCAACTATATTGTCACAAAGCAAGTTGCAATCTTTCTCCAATTCTGCCCAAGGTCCATGGACATAGTCCTTATTTATGCACAGAATGTAATGTCTTGAGAGGCACAGCAAAAAGAGCATCCCTAGCATATATTTAAAAAACTAGGAATAGCAAAGGCAAAGTGTCAATACCCTGAGGTACTGCCATAATCCATAAGGTTAGGGATGGTTCCACATTCTTCCGGGAGTAAGGGAAGGCCTGCGGGAACAAAGGAAATTATCAAAGGGTATTGGGTCATCATCAGAACATTGATAGTCATTTTCTAGCCCACATATTTTAGAATCTTTTCAAGGTCACGTTTGGTGATGAATATGTAGTAGGAGAAACACAGCAAAGATTTACTTACAGGGAAACACCCTGGAGTTCCCCGGAAGGTGGTAGGCCATAGGCTCAATTGGCTGGCACAACAGCAGCCCTAAGGAACAAAAGAGTTCCTCTAAGGTTGAACTTCAAATTGTTGGCATTTGTTTTAGCCTTCCTCATGAAGTATCTTCTAACAGGCAAAGATTTACCAAGATCTTCATTCATCAGTGCTGCCCTGAGTATCCAGGACCTTACATGTGTACACCTATACATGAAATTGTGGCATTAGAGCATGACCCAAGGAGGTATCTAAGAAAAGTTTTAGAACACACTTCTCTCTGAGTACCAGGTCTTTGCTACCCATCATTTGAGACTGATAGCTACGGCTAAATATTCCACTGACATAAGGCAATGTTTAAATACCTTGACTGACCGAAGATGTGTCTTTGGTTCGGTGTGTTATGAAGGTTCATCCAGACAGGTAGGGAGCACTGCACGAGTAAAAAAAGATCCTGTTAGGTTGGTCATTAAAAAAAGTATTTCTCTTGTCACTCCCCATGAAAGAACATGTCGCAGGGCTGGCTCCAACCTGATCATATTTCTCAACTCTATTCCGAAAGACCAGATGCTCCATCCCCACGTATCTGCGCCCTGGGATTGAGGCCTTGACAAGCATGAGTCTAGGTATATCCTTTGCAATGATTTGGTCAGGGAGTACCCTCCCAAATACCCAGGAATCCACTCCAATGAGATAACGGATGGTTTCCTCAACATGGTACCCATCACACCCATGGCAAAGTTTCCTTACCCTGAAAGATTTTAGCAATACGTATTGTCAAGGCTGCTGTCATGTTGATTCCTGGGAACAAGCGAAGCCCTGTGGGTACAAAGGAACATTTCTGACTGTGGTGTCTTGTCTTCTAAAATTGACATTCATTTTCAATCCCTCACATTTTGAACACTTGCAAGACCACATTTGGCATCCAATATTTGTAGATAAAGAAACAAAGCAAAGTTGTATTTACTGGGATCCACCATATAAATCCTGAGAAGGTGGCAAGTTACAACATCAAATGACAGGCAAGACAGCAATGCTAAGGAACCAAAGAGTTTCTTTTAGTATGCCTTCAAACTGAGGACATCTCCTTAAGCCTTCCTTATAAACTATATTGTCACAAAGAATGTTACAATATTTATCCAATTCTGCCCAAGGTCCATGGACCTAGTCCTTATTTATGCACAGAATGTAATGCCTTGAGAGGGACAGTCAAAGAGCAACCCAAGCATATGTTTAAAAAACTAGGAACAGCCAAGGCAAAGTGTCCATACCCTGAGGTACTGCCATAATCCATAAGGTTAGGGGTGGTACCACATTCTTCCGGCAGTAAGGGAAGCCCTGTGGGAAAAAAGGAAATTATCAAAGGGTGTTGGGTCGCCATCAGAAAATTGATAGTTATTTTCTAGCCCCACATATTTTAGAATCTTTTCAAGGCCACTTTGTAGCTAGAGAAACACAGAAAAGTCTTACTTACAAGGAAACACCCTGGAAGGTGGCAGGTCACAGGCTCAATTGGCAGGCAGAACAGCAGCCCTAAGGAACAAAAGAGTTCCTTTAAGGTTGAACTTCAAATTGTTGACATTTGTTTTAGCCTTCCTCATGAAGTATCTTCTAACAGGCTGAGATGTACCAAGATCTTCCTTCATAAGTGCTGCCCTGAGTATCCAGGATCTTACATGTGTACACCTATAAATGAAATTGGGGCCTTGGAGCATGAACCAAGGAGGTATCTAATAAAAGTTTCAGAACACACTTCTCTCTGAGTACCAGGTCTTTGCTACCCATCATTTGAGACTGATAGCTACGACTAAATATTCCACTGACATAAGGCAATGTTTACATACCTTGACTGACCGAAGATGTGTCTTTGGTTCGGTGAGTTATGAAGGTGCATCCAGACAGGTAAGGAGCGCTACACGAGTAAAAAAAGATCCTGTTAGGTTGGCATTAAACAAAAGTATTTCTTTTGTCACTCCACATGAAAGCGCATGTCGTAGGGCTGGCTCCAACCTGACCATATTTCTCAACTCTATTCCGAAAGACCAGAAGCTCCATCCCCACGTATCTGTGCCCTGGGATTGAGGCCTTAACAAGCATGAGTCCAGGTATATCCTTTGCAATGATTTGGTCAGGGAGAACCCTCCCAGACACCCAGGAATCCACTACAATGAGATAACGGATGGTTTCCTCAACATGGTACCCATCACACCCATGGCAAAGTTTCCTTACCCTGAAAGATTTTAGCAAAACGTATGTTCAAGGCTGCTGTCATGTTGATTCCTGGGAAAAAGCGAAGCCCTGTGTGTACAAAGGAACATTTCTGACTGTGGTGTCTTGTCTTCAAAAATTGATATTCATTTTCAATCCCTCACATTTTGAACATTTGCTAGGCCACATTTGGTATCCAATATTTGAACAAAGCAGGTAGCTAAAGCAACAAAGCAAAGTTGTACTTACTGGGATCCACCATATAAATCCTGAGATGGTGGCAAGCTGCAACATCAAGAGACAGGCAAGACGGCAACGCTAAGGAACCAAAGAGTATCTTTTAGGTGTGCCTTCAAACTGAGGACATCTCGTTAAGCCTTCCTTATCAACCATATTGTCACAAAGCAAGTTGCAATCTTTCTCCAATTCTGCCCAAGGTCCATGGACATAGTCCTTATTTATGCACAGAATGTAATGTCTTGAGAGGCACAGCAAAAAGAGCATCCCAAGCATATATTTAAAAAACTAGGAATAGCAAAGGCAAAGTGTCCATACCCTGAGGTACTGCCATAATCCATAAGGTTAGGGATGGTTCCACATTCTTCCGGGAGTAAGGGAAGGCCTGCGGGAACAAAGGAAATTATCAAAGGGTATTGGGTCATCATCAGAACATTGATAGTCATTTTCTAGCCCACATATTTTAGAATCTTTTCAAGGTCACGTTTGGTGATGAATATGTAGTAGGAGAAACACAGCAAAGATTTACTTACAGGGAAACACCCTGGAGTTCCCCGGAAGGTGGCAGGCCATAGGCTCAATTGGCTGGCAGAACAGCAGCCCTAAGGAACAAAAGAGTTCCTCTAAGGTTGAACTTCAAATTTTTGGCATTTGTTTTAGCCTTCCTCATGAAGTATCTTATAACAGGCTAAGATTTACCAAGATCTTCCTTCATCAGTGCTGCCCTGAGTATCCAGGACCTTACATGTCTACACCTATACATGAAATTGTGGCATTAGAGCATGACCCAAGGAGGTATCTAAGAAATGTTTTGGAACACACTTCTCTCTGAGTACCAGGTCTTTGCTACCCATCATTTGAGACTGATAGCTACGGCTAAATATTCCACTGACATAAGGCAATGTTTAAATACCTTGACTGACCGAAGATGTGTCTTTGTTCGGTGTGTTATGAAGGTTCATCCAGACAGGTAGGGAGCACTGCACGAGTAAAAAAAGATCCTGTTAGGTTGGTCATTAAAAAAATGTATTTCTTTTGTCACTCCCCATGAAAGAACATGTCGCAGGGCTGGCTCCAACCTGATCATATTTCTCAACTCTATTCCAAAAGACCAGAAGCTCCATCCCCACGTATCTACGCCCTGGGATTGAGGCCTTGACAAGCATGAGTCTAGGTATATCCTTTGCAATGATTTGGTCAGGGAGTACCCTCCCAAATACCCAGGAATCCACTCCAATGAGATAACGGATGGTTTCCTCAACATGGTACCCATCACACCCATGGCAAAGTTTCCTTACCCTGAAAGATTTTAGCAATACGTATTGTCAAGGCTGCTGTCATGTTGATTCCTGGGAACAAGCGAAGCCCTGTGGGTACAAAGGAACATTTCTGACTGTGGTGTCTTGTCTTCTAAAATTGACATTCATTTTCAATCCCTCACATTTTGAACATTTGCAAGACCACATTTGGTATCCAATATTTGTAGATAAAGAAACAAAGCAAAGTTGTATTTACTGGGATCCACCATATAAATCCTGAGAAGGTGGCAAGTTACAACATCAAGTGACAGGCAAGACAGCAATGCTAAGGAACCAAAGAGTTTCTTTTAGTATGCCTTCAAACTGAGGACATCTCGTTAAGCCTTCCTTATAAACTATATTGTCAAAAAGAATGTTACAATATTTATCCAATTCTGTCCAAGGTCCATGGACCTAGTCCTTATTTATGCACAGAATGTAATGCCTTGAGAGGGACAGTCAAAGAGCAACCCAAGCATATGTTTAAAAAACTAGGAACAGCCAAGGCAAAGTGTCCATACCCTGAGGTACTGCCATAATCCATAAGGTTAGGGGTGGTACCACATTCTTCCGGCAGTAAGGGAAGCCCTGTGGGAAAAAAGGAAATTATCAAAGGGTGTGGGGTCGCCATCAGAAAATTGATAGTTATTTTCTAGCCCCACATATTTTAGAATCTTTTCAAGGCCACTTTGTAGCTAGAGAAACACAGAAAAGTCTTACTTACAGGGAAACACCCTGGAAGATGGCAGGTCACAGGCTCAATTGGCAGGCAGAACAGCAGCCCTAAGGAACAAAAGAGTTTCTTTAAGGTTGAACTTTAAATTGTTGACATTTGTTTTAGCCATCCTCGTGAAGTATCTTCTAACAGGCTGAGATGTACCAAGATCTTCCTTCATAAGTGCTGCCCTGAGTATCCAGGACCTTACATGTGTACACCTATACATGAAATTGGGGCCTTGGAGCATGAACCAAGGAGGTATCTAATAAAAGTTTCAGAACACACTTCTCTCTGAGTAACAGGTCTTTGCTACCCATCATTTGAGACTGATAGCTACGGCTAAATATTCCACTGACATAAGGCAATGTTTACATACCTTAACTGACCGAAGATGTGTCTTTGGTTCGGTGTGTTATGAAGGTGCATCCAGACAGGTAAGGAGCGCTACACGAGTAAAAAAAGATCCTGTTAGGTTGGTCATTAAACAAAAGTATTTCTTTTGTCACTCCACATGAAAGCACATGTCGTAGGGCTGGCTCCAACCTGACCATATTTCTCAACTCTATTCCGAAAGACCAGAAGCTCCATCCCCACGTATCTGTGCCCTGGGATTGAGGCCTTAACAAGCATGAGTCCAGGTATATCCTTTGCAATGATTTGGTCAGGGAGAACCCTCCCAGACACCCAGGAATCCACTACAATGAGATAACGGATGGTTTCCTCAACATGGTACCCATCACACCCATGGCAAAGTTTCCTTACCCTGAAAGATTTTAGCAAAACGTATGTTCAAGGCTGCTGTCATGTTGATTCCTGGGAAAAAGCGAAGCCCTGTGTGTACAAAGGAACATTTCTGACTGTGGTGTCTTGGCTTCAAAAATTGATATTCATTTTCAATCCCTCACATTTTGAACATTTGCTAGGCCACATTTGGTATCCAATATTTGAACAAAGCAGGTAGCTAAAGCAACAAAGCAAAGTTGTACTTACTGGGATCCACCATATAAATCCTGAGATGGTGGCAAGCTGCAATATCAAGAGACAGGCAAGACGGCAACGCTAAGGAACCAAAGAGTATCTTGTAGGTGTGCCTTCAAACTGAGGACATCTCGTTAAGCCTTCCTTATCAACTATATTGTCACAAAGCAAGTTGCAATCTTTCTCCAATTCTGCCCAAGGTCCATGGACATAGTCCTTATTTATGCACAGAATGTAATGTCTTGAGAGGCACAGCAAAAAGAGCATCCCAAGCATATATTTAAAAAACTAGGAATAGCAAAGGCAAAGTGTCCATACCCTGAGGTACTGCCATAATCCATAAGGTTAGGGATGGTTCCACATTCTTCCGGGAGTAAGGGAAGGCCTGCGGGAACAAAGGAAATTATCAAAGGGTATTGGGTCATCATCAGAACATTGATAGTCATTTTCTAGCCCACATATTTTAGAATCTTTTCAAGGTCACGTTTGGTGATGAATATGTAGTAGGAGAAACACAGCAAAGATTTACTTACAGGGAAACACCCTGGAGTTCCCCGGAAGGTGGCAGGCCATAGGCTCAATTGGCTGGCACAACAGCAGCCCTAAGGAACAAAAGAGTTCCTCTAAGGTTGAACTTCAAATTGTTGGCATTTGTTTTAGCCTTCCTCATGAAGTATCTTCTAACAGGCAAAGATTTACCAAGATCTTCCTTCATCAGTGCTGCCCTGAGTATCCAGGACCTTACATGTGTACACCTATACATGAAATTGTGGCATTAGAGCATGACCCAAGGAGGTATCTAAGAAAAGTTTTAGAACACACTTCTCTCTGAGTACCAGGTCTTTGCTACCCATCATTTGAGACTGATAGCTATGGCTAAATATTCCACTGACATAAGGCAATGTTTAAATACCTTGACTGATCGAAGATGTGTCTTTGGTTCGGTGTGTTATGAAGGTTCATCCAGACAGGTAAGGAGCGCTGCACGAGTAAAAAAAGATCCTGTTAGGTTGGTCATTAAAAAAAAGTATTTCTTTTGTCACTCCCCATGAAAGAACATGTCGCAGGGCTGGCTCCAACCTGATCATATTTCTCAACTCTATTCCGAAAGACCAGAAGCTCCATCCCCACGTATCTGCGCCCTGGGATTGAGGCCTTGACAAGCATGAGTCTAGGTATATCCTTTGCAATGATTTGGTCAGGGAGTACCCTCCCAAATACCCAGGAATCCACTCCAATGAGATAACGGATGGTTTCCTCAACATGGTCCCCATCACACCCATGGCAAAGATTCCTTACCCTGAAAGATTTTAGCAATACGTATTGTCAAGGCTGCTGTCATGTTGATTCCTGGGAACAAGCGAAGCCCTGTGGGTACAAAGGAACATTTCTGACTGTGGTGTCTTGTCTTCTAAAATTGACATTCATTTTCAATCCCTCACATTTTGAACATTTGCAAGGCCACATTTGGTATCCAATATTTGTAGATAAAGAAACAAAGCAAAGTTGTATTTACTGGGATCCACCATATAAATCCTGAGAAGGTGGCAAGTTACAACATCAAGTGACAGGCAAGACAGCAATGCTAAGGAACCAACAAGTTTCTTTTAGTGTGCCTTCAAACTGAGGACATCTCGTTAAGCCTTCCTTATAAACTATATTGTCACAATGAATGTTACAATATTTATCCAATTCTGCCCAAGGTCCATGGACCTAGTCCTTATTTATGCACAGAATGTAATGCCTTGAGAGGGACAGTCAAAGAGCAACCCAAGCATATGTTTAAAAAACTAGGAACAGCCAAGGCAAAGTGTCCATACCCTGAGGTACTGCCATAATCCATAAGGTTAGGGGTGGTACCACATTCTTCCGGCAGTAAGGGAAGCCCTGTGGGAAAAAAGGAAATTATCAAAGGGTGTTGGGTCGCCATCAGAAAATTGATAGTTATTTTCTAGCCCCACATATTTTAGAATCTTTTCAAGGCCACTTTGTAGCTAGAGAAACGCAGAAAAGTCTTACTTACAGGGAAACACCCTGGAGTTCCCTGGAAGGTGGCAGGTCACAGGCTCAATTGGCAGGCAGAACAGCAGCCCTAAGGAACAAAAGAGTTCCTTTAAGGTTGAACTTCAAATTGTTGACATTTGTTTTAGCCTTCCTCATGAAGTATCTTCTAATAGGCTGAGATGTACCAAGATCTTCCTTCATAAGTGCTGCCCTGAGTATCCAGGACCTTACATTTGTACACCTATACATGAAATTGGGGCCTTGGAGCATGAACCAAGGAGGTATCTAATAAAAGTTTCAGAACACACTTCTCTCTGAGTACCAGGTCTTTGCTACCCATCATTTGAGACTGATAGCTACGACTAAATATTCCACTGACATAAGGCAATGTTTACATACCTTGACTGACCGAAGATGTGTCTTTGGTTCGGTGTGTTATGAAGGTGCATCCAGACAGGTAAGGAGCGCTACACGAGTAAATAAAGATCCTGTTAGGTTGGTCATTAAACAAAAGTATTTCTTTTGTCACTCCACATGAAAGCACATGTCGTAGGGCTGGCTCCAACCTGACCATATTTCTCAACTCTATTCCGAAAGACCAGAAGCTCCATCCCCACGTATCTGTGCCCTAGGATTGAGGCCTTAACAAGCATGAGTCCAGGTATATCCTTTGCAATTATTTGGTCAGGGAGAACCCTCCCAGACACCCAGGAATCCACTACAATGAGATAACGGATGGTTTCCTCAACATGGTACCCATCACACCCATGGCAAAATTTCCTTACCCTGAAAGATTTTAGCAAAACGTATGTTCAAGGCTGCTGTCATGTTGATTCCTGGGAAAAAGCGAAGCCCTGTGTGTACAAAGGAACATTTCTGACTGTGGTGTCTTGTCTTCAAAAATTGATATTCATTTTCAATCCCTCACATTTTGAACATTTGCTAGGCCACATTTGGTATCCAATATTTGAACAAAGCAGGTAGCTAAAGCAACAAAGCAAAGTTGTACTTACTGGGATCCACCATATAAATCCTGAGATGGTGGCAAGCTGCAACATCAAGAGACAGGCAAGACGGCAACGCTAAGGAACCAAAGAGTATCTTTTAGGTGTGCCTTCAAACTGAGGACATCTCGTTAAGCCTTCCTTATCAATTATATTGTCACAAAGCAAGTGGCAATCTTTCTCCAATTCTGCCCAAGGTCCATGGACATAGTCCTTATTTATGCACAGAATGTAATGTCTTGAGAGGCACAGCAAAAAGAGCATCCCAAGCATATATTTAAAAAACTAGGAATAGCAAAGGCAAAGTGTCCATACCCTGAGGTACTGCCATAATCCATAAGGTTAGGGATGGTTCCACATTCTTCCGGGAGTAAGGTAAGGCCTGCGGGAACAAAGGAAATTATCAAAGGGTATTGGGTCATCATCAGAACATTGATAGTCATTTTCTAGCCCACATATTTTAGAATCTTTTCAAGGTCACGTTTGGTGATGAATATGTAGTAGGAGAAACACAGCAAAGATTTACTTACAGGGAAACACCCTGGAGTTCCCCGGAAGGTGGCAGGCCATAGGCTCAATTGGCTGGCAGAACAGCAGCCCTAAGGAACAAAAGAGTTCCTCTAAGGTTGAACTTCAAATCTTTGGCATTTGTTTTAGCCTTCCTCATGAAGTATCTTATAACATGCTAAGATTTGCCAAGATCTTCCTTCATCAGTGCTGCCCTGAGTATCCAGGACCTTACATGTGTACACCTATACATGAAATTGTGGCATTAGAGCATGACCCAAGGAGGTATCTAAGAAAAGTTTTAGAACACACTTCTCTCTGAGTACCAGGTCTTTGCTACCCATCATTTGAGACTGATAGCTACGGCTAAATATTCCACTGACATAAGGCAATGTTTAAATACCTTGACTGACCGAAGATGTGTCTTTGGTTCGGTGTGTTATGAAGGTTCATCCAGACAGGTAGGGAGCACTGCACGAGTAAAAAAAGATCCTGTTAGGTTGGTCATTAAAAAAAAGTATTTCTTTTGTCACTCCCCATGAAAGAACATGTCGCAGGGCTGGCTCCAACCTGATCATATTTCTCAACTCTATTCCGAAAGACCAGAAGCTCCATCCCCACGTATCTGCGCCCTGGGATTGAGGCCTTGACAAGCATGAGTCTAGGTATACCCTTTGCAATGATTTGGTCAGGGAGTACCCTCCCAAATACCCAGGAATCCACTCCAATGAGATAACGGATGGTTTCCTCAACATGGTACCCATCACACCCATGGCAAAGTTTCCTTACCTTGAAAGATTTTAGCAATACGTATTGTCAAGGCTGCTGTCATGTTGATTCCTGGGAACAAGCGAAGCCCTGTGGGTACAAAGGAACATTTCTGACTGTGGTGTCTTGTCTTCTAAAATTGACATTCATTTTCAATCTGTCATGATCTCTGCTTCCAAAAGATCAGGACTTGCCCGACTCCCTTGGAAGCAGACCCATAACCCCGGTTCCGAGTGCCAGCCAGTCCCAATTGGGAACTTTTGGACCCTGTCCTGGCGCCAGTGGCACCAGGCTCATAAAGATGCCCAGTCCCAGCGCTGGAAGCGCCGGGCTCATAATGCTTGGGTGGACTTACCTGCAGCAGACCATGCTGCTTACTTACCTGCCAGTTGAACCCCTGATCCTCTTCTGTTTGGGACTACTTTTCCTGTTGGGTGGGGCAGGAGCCACTCCCTAGGTTCAGAACACTGGAACTCTTCTGGAAAGCAGGAACTCTTTTCTTACCTAGGCGTGGCTGTGGAAGGAGACACCTAAGCACTACAGGAGGCTATTTAAACCACACCCGATGGATGAATCTTGCTTTGCGTTATTCTGCATTCTCTGCAGCAGAACGCTCATCGTGTCTTCTGCTTCTGATCCTGGGCCTAAGGGAACAAAGGCTTACCATCCTGGAATCCAGTCTTCAGCAGCACCTGTAAAGACAAAGAAAGAACAGGTTAGCACTACGGTCTTCAGTGGCAGCGCATCTCTTACCTGGTCCATCGGCTGTCACCAACGCCTCGCGCTGCATTCCGGCATCTGAAAGACAAAGGCTTACCTACTCTTCGCATGCTCCGGAGGTCTTCGCACTGCATTCCGGCATCTGATAGACAAAAGCTTACCAGCTCTTCGCACGTTCCGGAGGCCTTCGCCGCTGCATCCCGCATCTGAAAGACAAAAGAAGGTGCGTTTAAAGACATTGGGCAACTTTATTACTCACGTGCCATTACTCCTTCCCACGCCGAATCCAGTGGGTATTCCAGCACCCTTCAGCTTCTCTAAAGCTCCGAACTTGTACCTGCAAGATAAAAGGGACAGTTAGTGCGCATCGTGAAGCAGGCTACAAGTGCTTACTTACGTGCTTCCAGGCGCTTCTATTCCTCACGCGGGTTCGATCCTCAACTCTCATCAGCCCGCCATCCGCCATCGCCGGAACCCTGCAAAACAAGAGATATCATTACAAAAGACTTTTAAGACATTTGAAGTGCCCAGAACTTACCGTTCGTGCAGTTAACGACGGACAGCAGTCCTCTGAGGTCAAGAGGCCTGCACCCTTATCCAGTGAAGAAACTGGTTACGGCACCCTGCCCCGAGGCAGATGGAGAGCTCGGCGTTCACTTACCTAAGGTGAGGGTGTTAACCTTTGGGGTTCTACAGGAGAAGAGAAAGGGAAGAGGAGAGAGGCACCCAATAACCCCAGTTCATTAATCCCATATTTTCTATCTGCAGACATCTTACTCTTCGAGTCAGACATACAGTGCACAGAGGTCCAGCCCAAAGAGCCAACCGTGTGTTACACATCACCTTTGAAGATACGGCATTCACCCAGTCAAGACCGGCGCCTCTGCGGGAATCAGGTGAGCGTTACACAATCCCTCACATTTTGAACATTTGCAAGACCACATTTGGTATCCAATATTTGTAGATAAAGAAACAAAGCAAAGTTGTATTTACTGGGACCCACCATATAAATCCTGAGAAGGTGGCAAGTTACAACATCAAGTGACAGGCAAGACAGCAATGCTAAGGAACCAAAGAGTTTCTTTTAGTATGCCTTCAAACTGAGGACATCTCGTTAAGCCTTCCTTATAAACTATATTGTCACAAAGAATGTTACAATATTTATCCAATTCTGCCCAAGGTCCATGGACCTAGTCCTTATTTATGCACAGAATGTAATGCCTTGAGAGGGACAGTCAAAGAGCGACCCAAGCATATGTTTAAAAAACTAGGAACAGCCAAGACAAAGTGTCCATACCCTGAGGTACTGCCATAATCCATAAGGTTAGGGGTGGTACCACATTCTTCCGGCAGTAAGGGAAGGCCTGTGGGAAAAAAGGAAATTATCAAAGGGTGTTGGGTCGCCATCAGAAAATTGATAGTTATTTTCTAGCCCCACATATTTTAGAATCTTTTCAAGGCCACTTTGTAGCTAGAGAAACACAGAAAAGTCTTACTTACAGGGAAACACCCTGGAGTTCCCTGGAAGGTGGCAGGTCACAGGCTCAATTGGCAGGCAGAACAGCAGCCCTAAGGAAGAAAAGAGTTCCTTTAAGGTTGAACTTCAAATTGTTGACATTTGTTTTAGCCTTCCTCATGAAGTATCTTCTAACAGGCTGAGATGTACCAAGATCTTCCTTCATAAGTGCTGCCCTTAGTATCCAGGACCTTACATGTGTACACCTATACATGAAATTGTGGCATTAGAGCATGACCCAAGGAGGTATCTAAGAAAAGTTTTAGAACACACTTCTCTCTGAGTACCAGGTCTTTGCTACCCATCATTTGAGACTGATAGCTACGGCTAAATATTCCACTGACATAAGGCAATGTTTAAATACCTTGACTGACCGAAGATGTGTCTTTGGTTCGGCGTGTTATGAAGGTTCATCCAGACAGGTAAGGAGCGCTGCACGAGTAAAAAAAGATCCTGTTAGGTTGGTCATTAAAAAAAGTATTTCTTTTGTCACTCCCCATGAAAGAACATGTCGCAGGGCTGGCTCCAACCTGATCATATTTCTCAACTCTATTCCGAAAGACCAGAAGCCCCATCCCCACGTATCTGCGCCCTGGGATTGAGGCCTTGACAAGCATGAGTCTAGGTATATCCTTTGCAATGATTTGGTCAGGGAGTACCCTCCCAAATACCCAGGAATCCACTCCAATGAGATAACGGATGGTTTCCTCAACATGGTACCCATCACACCCATGGCAAAGTTTCCTTACCCTGAAAGATTTTAGCAATACGTATTGTCAAGGCTGCTGTCATGTTGATTCCTGGGAACAAGCGAAGCCCTGTGGGTACAAAGGAACATTTCTGACTGTGGTGTCTTGTCTTCTAAAATTGACATTCATTTTCAATCCCTCACATTTTGAACATTTGCAAGGCCACATTTGGTGTCCAATATTTGTAGATAAAGAAACAAAGCAAAGTTGTATTTACTGGGATCCACCATATAAATCCCGAGAAGGTGGCAAGTTACAACATCAAGTGACAGGCAAGACAGCAATGCTAAGGAACCAAAGAGTTTCTTTTAGTATGCCTTCAAACTGAGGACATCTCATTAAGCCTTCCTTATAAACTATATTGTCACAAAGAATGTTACAATATTTATCCAATTCTGCCCAAGGTCCATGGACCTAGTCCTTATTTATGCACAAAATGTAATGCCTTGAGAGGGACAGTCAAAGAGCAACCCAAGCATATGTTTAAAAAACTAGGAACAGCCAAGGCAAAGTGTCCATACCCTGAGGTACTGCCATAATCCATAAGGTCAGGGGTGGTACCACATTCTTCAGGCAGTAAGGGAAGCCCTGTGGGAAAAAAGGAAATTATCAAAGGGTGTTGGGTCGCCATCAGAAAATTGATAGTTATTTTCTAGCCCCACATATTTTAGAATCTTTTCAAGGCCACTTTGTAGCTAAAGAAACGCAGAAAAGTCTTACTTACAGGGAAACACCCTGGAGTTCCCTGGAAGGTGGCAGGTCACAGGCTCAATTGGCAGGCAGAACAGCAGCCCTAAGGAACAAAAGAGTTCCTTTAAGGTTGAACTTCAAATTGTTGACATTTGTTTTAGCCTTCCTCATGAAGTATCTTCTAACAGGCTGAGATGTACCAAGATCTTCCTTCATAAGTGCTGCCCTGAGTATCCAGGACCTTACATTTGTACACCTATGCATAAAATTGGGGCCTTGTAGCATGTACCTAGGAGGTTTCTAAGAAAAGTTTCAGATCACACTTCTCTCTGAGTACCAGGTCTTTGATACCCATCATTTGAGACTGATAGCTACGGCTAAATATTCCACTGACATAAGGCAATGTTTACATACCTTGACTGACCAAAGATGTGTCTTTGGTTCGGTGTGTTATGAAGGTGCATCCAGACAGGTAAGGAGCGCTACACGAGTAAAAAAAGATCCTGTTAGGTTGGTGATTAAACAAATGTATTTCTTTTGTCACTCCACATGAAAGCACATGTCGTAGGGCTGGCTCCAACCTGACCATATTTCTCAACTCTATTCCGAAAGACCAGAAGCTCCATCCCCACGTATCTGTGCCCTGGGATTGAGGCCTTGACAAGCATGAGTCTAGGTATATCCTTTGCAATGATTTGGTCAGGGAGTACCCTCCCAAATACCCAGGAATCCACTCCAATGAGATAACGGATGGTTTCCTCAACATGGTACCCATCACACCCATGGCAAAGTTTCCTTACCCTGAAAGATTTTAGCAATACGTATTGTCAAGGCTGCTGTCATGTTGATTCCTGGGAACAAGCGAAGCCCTGTGGGTACAAAGGAACATTTCTGACTGTGGTGTCTTGTCTTCTAAAATTGACATTCATTTTCAATCCCTCACATTTTGAACATTTGCAAGGCCACATTTGGTGTCCAATATTTGTAGATAAAGAAACAAAGCAAAGTTGTATTTACTGGGATCCACCATATAAATCCCGAGAAGGTGGCAAGTTACAACATCAAGTGACAGGCAAGACAGCAATGCTAAGGAACCAAAGAGTTTCTTTTAGTATGCCTTCAAACTGAGGACATCTCGTTAAGCCTTCCTTATAAACTATATTGTCACAAAGAATGTTATAATATTTATCCAATTCTGCCCAAGGTCCATGGACCTAGTCCTTATTTATGCACAGAATGTAATGCCTTGAGAGGGACAGTCAAAGAGCAACCCAAGCATATGTTTAAAAAACTAGGAACAGCCAAGGCAAAGTGTCCATACCCTGAGGTACTGCCATAATCCATAAGGTTAGGGGTGGTACCACATTCTTCAGGCAGTAAGGGAAGCCCTGTGGGAAAAAAGGAAATTATCAAAGGGTGTTGGGTCGCCATCAGAAAATTGATAGTTATTTTCTAGCCCCACATATTTTAGAATCTTTTCAAGGCCACTTTGTAGATAGAGAAACACAGAAAAGTCTTACTTACAGGGAAACACCCTGGAAGGTGGCAGGTCACAGGCTCAATTGGCAGGCAGAACAGCAGCACTAAGGAACAAAAGAGTTCCTTTAAGGTTGAACTTCAAATTGTTGACATTTGTTTTAGCCTTCCTCATGAAGTATCTTCTAACAGGCTGAGATGTACCAAGATCTTCCTTCATAAGTGCTGCTCTCAGTATCCAGGACCTTACATTTGTACACCTATACATGAAATTGGGGCCTTGGAGCATGAACCAAGGAGTTATCTAATAAAAGTTTCAGAACACACTTCTCTCTGAGTACCAGGTCTTTGCTACCCATCATTTGAGACTGATAGCTACGGCTAAATATTCCACTGACATAAGGCAATGTTTATATACCTTGACTGACCGAAGATGTGTCTTTGGTTCGGTGTGTTATGAAGGTGCATCCAGACAGGTAAGGAGCGCTACACGAGTAAAAAAAGATCCTGTTAGGTTGGTCATTAAACAGAAGTATTTCTTTTGTCACTCCACATGAAAGCACATGTCGTAGGGCTGGCTCCAACCTAACCATATTTCTCAACTCTATTCCGAAAGACCAGAAGCTCCATCCCCACGTATCTGTGCCCTGGGATTGAGGCCTTAACAAGCATGAGTCCAGGTATATCCGTTGCAATGATTTGGTCAGGGAGAACCCTCCCAGACACCCAGGAATCCACTACAATGAGATAACGGATGGTTTCCTCAACATGGTACCCATCACACCCATGGCAAAGTTTCCTTACCTGAAAGATTTTAGCAAAACGTATGTTCAAGGCTGCTGTCATGTTGATTCCTGGGAAAAAGCGAAGCCCTGTGTGTACAAAGGAACATTTCTGACTGTGGTGTCTTGTCTTCAAAAATTGATATTCATTTTCAATCCCTCACATTTTGAACATTTGCTAGGCCACATTTGGTATCCAATATTTGAACAAAGCAGGTAGCTAAAGCAACAAAGCAAAGTTGTACTTACTGGGATTCACCATATAAATCCTGAGATGGTGGCAAGCTGCAACATCAAGAGACGGGCAGGACGGCAACGCTAAGGAACCAAAGAGTATCTTTTAGGTGTGCCTTCAAACTGAGGACATCTCGTTAAGCCTTCCTTATCAACTATATTGTCAGAAAGCAAGTTGCAATCTTTCTCCAATTCTGCCCAAGGTCCAGGGACATAGTCCTTATTTATGCACAGAATGTAATGTCTTGAGAGGCACAGCAAAAAGAGCATCCCAAGTATATATTTAAAAAACTAGGAATAGCAAAGGCAAAGTGTCCATACCCTGAGGTACTGCCATAATCCCTAAGGTTAGGGATGGTTCCACATTCTTCCGGGAGTAAGGGAAGGCCTGCGGGAACAAAGGAAATTATCAAAGGGTATTGGGTCATCATCAGAACATTGATAGTCATTTTCTAGCCCACATATTTTAGAATCTTTTCAAGGTCACGTTTGGTGATGAATATGTAGTAGGAGAAACACAGCAAAGATTTACTTACAGGGAAACACCCTGGAGTTCCCCGGAAGGTGGCAGGCCATAGGCTCAATTGGCTGGCAGAACAGCAGCCCTAAGGAACAAAAGAGTTCCTCTAAGGTTGAACTTCAATTTGTTGGCATTTGTTTTAGCCTTCCTCATAAAGTATCTTCTAACAGGCAAAGATTTACCAAGATCTTCCTTCATCAGTGCTGCCCTGAGTATACAGGACCTTACATGTGTACACCTATACATGAAATTGTGGCATTAGAGCATGACCCAAGGAGGCATCTAAGAAAAGTTTTAGAACACACTTCTTTCTGAGTACCAGGTCTTTGCTACCCATCATTTGAGACTGATAGCTACGGCTAAATATTCCACGGACATAAGGCAATGTTTATATACCTTGACTGACAGAAGATGTGTCTTTGGTTCGGTGTGTTATGAAGGTTCATCCAAACAGGTAAGGAGCGCTGCACGAGTAAAAAAGATCCTGTTAGGTTGGTCATTAAAAAAAAGTATTTCTCTTGTCACTCCCCATGAAAGAACATGTCGCAGGGCTGGCTCCAACCTGATCATATTTCTCAACTCTATTCCGAAAGACCAGAAGCTCCATCCCCAGGTATCTGCGCCCTGGGATTGAGGCCTTGACAAGCATGAGTCTAGGTATATCCTTTGCAATGATTTGGTCAGGGAGTACCTTCCCAAATACCCAGGAATCCACTCCAATGAGATAACGGATGGTTTCCTCAACATGGTACCCATCACACCCATGGCAAAGTTTCTGTCATGATCTCTGCTTCCAAAAGATCAGGACTTGCCCGACTCCCTCGGAAGCAGACCCATAACCCCGGTTCCGAGTGCCAGCCAATCCCAATTGGGACCTTTTGGACCCTGTCCTGGCGCCAGTGGCACCAGGCTCATAAAGATGTCCAGTCCCAGCGCTGGAAGCGCCGGGCTCATAATGCTTGGGTGGACTTACCTGCAGCAGACCATGCTGCTTACTTACCTGCCAGTTGAACCCCTGATCCTCTTCTGTTTGGGACTACTTTTCCTTTTGGGTGGGGCAGGAGCCACTCCCTAGGTTCAGAACACTGGAACTCTTCTGGAAAGCAGGAACTCTTTTCTTACCTAGACGTGGCTGTGGAAGGAGACACCTAAGCACTACAGGAGGCTATTTAAACCACACCCGAAGGATGAATCTTGCTTTGCGTTATTCTGCATTCTCTGCAGCAGAACGCTCATCGTGTCTTCTGCTTCTGATCCTGGGCCTAAGGGAACAAAGGCTTACCATCCTGGAATCCAGTCTTCAGCAGCACCTGTAAAGACAAAGAAAGAACAGGTTAGCACAACGGTCTTCAGTGGCAGCGCATTTCTTACCTGGTCCATCGGCTGTCACCAACGCCTCGCGCTGCATTCCGGCATCGGAAAGACAAAGGCTTACCTACTCTTCGCATGCTCCGGAGGTCTTCGCACTGCATTCCGGCATCTGAAAGACAAAAGCTTACCAGCTCTTCGCACGCTCCGGAGGCCTTCGGCGCTGCATCCCGCATCTGAAAGACAAAAGAAGGTGCGTTTAAAGACATTGGGCAACTTTATTACTCACGTGCCATTACTCCTTCCCACGCCGAATCCAGTGGGTATTCCAGCACCCTTCAGCTTCTCTAAAGCTCTGAACTTTTACCTGCAAGATAAAAGGGACAGTTAGTGCGCATCGTGAAGCAGGCTACAAGCGCTTACTTACGTGCTTCCAGGCGCTTCTATTCCTCACGCAGGTTCGATCCTCAACTCTCATCAGCCCGCCATCCGCCATCGCCGGAACCCTGCAAAACAAGAGATATCATTACAAAAGACTTTTAAGACATTTGAAGTGCCCAGAACTTACCGTTCGTGCAGTTAACGACGGACAGCAGTCCTCTGAGGTCAAGAGGCCTGCACCCTTATCCAGTGAAGAAACTGGTTACGGCACCCTGCCCCGAGGCAGATGGAGAGCTCGGCGTTCACTTACCTAAGGTGAGGGCGTTAACCTTTGGGGTTCTACAGGAGAAGAGAAAGGGAAGAGGAGAGAGGCACCCAATAACCCCAGTTCATTAATCCCATATTTTCTATCTGCAGACATCTTACTCTTCGAGTCAGACATACAGTGCACAGAGGTCCAGCCCAAAGAGCCAACCGTGTGTTACACATCACCTTTGAAGATACGGCATTCACCCAGTCAAGACCGGCGCCTCTGCGGGAATCAGGTGAGCGTTACAGAACGCAAAGCCAACCGCAAAACTCCCAACCAGGCGCTATGGAAACCTCGGATACCGACCAGCTAGCCCAGTTACTTGGGGAACTAAGAGCAGAAGTGCATGCAGCCCATCAGGAAACGAATGCTCTAAGAAGGGAACTGATTATTTCCAAGGAGCGAACAGACGATCTCGCTAGACAATTGCTACAGTCACAAGCCGGACAAACTCTGTTACCCGCATCAGGGGCAAATCTTCCTTCAACATCCTCTACGAACCCAGTGCAGATCAACCTACCTGGGAATGTACCTCTGGCTCCGCCCGAATGATTTTCTGGTGACCCAAAGAGGTTTGCAGTATTTATTAATCAGTGCCGGTTGCACTTCTTATGCCGGCCAGCAGCCTGTCCAACTGATCAAGCTAAGGTAGCTTTCGTGCTTTCGTACCTTAGTGGCAATGCGGCAGACAGGTCGATCCCTCTAGTTAATCAAGATGATCCGGTTCTCAATGATTTTCAAGCTTTTCAGCTCAGTATGGAAAAACTGTTTGCAAGACATTCACAGGGGCAGGCCTTGGACAATGAGCTCCTTTCATTGCGACAGGGTAATCAAGACCTTTTGGCTTATATTGCGTCTTTCAACAGACTGATAGTGGAAACTCGATGGCCTGAGGACAAAAGGATTACGCTGTTTTATAGAGGTCTACGTGGAGAGCTCAAAGATGTGTTAGCCCAAGTAGTGAATCCCCCGCAAGACTGTTCGGACTATATTGACTTAGTCGTTCAAATTGACCACAGACTGCAGAACAGGAAGGCTGATCGTTCCAAGTTTGATGCTCGAGTATTTTCCAAACCACCCACTCCTACCAAAGGAGTAGACTCCGGGGAACCCATGCAAATAGGGGGCCTAAAAGGACCACTAACACAAAAGGAGCGGGAAAGGAGAAAACAGCTGCAATTATGCCTCTATTGCGGAAACTCGGGGCACTTTCTTCGAGACTGTCCGGTGAAACCAGCCAAGAAGGCAGTAGGAGCTGCAGTTACCAGGGTCACAAACTCTGAGCAGGGAAACGACCTCGCCCGACAAGAATAGAGGTCCTCTTGCCGAGCGTTAAAACCAGTTGCGTGACCTCGCATTTCGTGATACCTATGGTCCTCATTAGCCCTGAACATCCGGATCGATTACATGCGATTGAAGCTTACGTCGACAGCGGTGCCATCGGCAATTATGTGGATCATGAAATGGTTTTGAGGATGAATCTGACTCTTTGTCCAAAGGCTGTAAAGGACGTCATTACTACGGTGGATGGTACGGAGATAGCCTCCGGACCAGTAACGCATACCACCCAAGAAGTGACGCTAGTAAGTCAAGATGGACACCATGAGAAGATCGTGTTCGATGTGATCAAGGCCCCTCAGTTCCAGATTATTCTAGGAATTCCTTGGTTAGAGAAGCACAATCCTCAGATCGATTGGCGAGCAAGAACGGTTCAGTTTCCAGAATGTGTCTCTACTTGTCACCCTCGACCTGGTTTGCACTGGCAGCAATTTCCTCGGAGGCTCCCCAGTTACCTCCTGAATACCTAGAATTCCAAGATGTTTTCCGGAAGGATCAGGCTAACTCTCTACCTCCTCATAGGTCTTATGACTGCCAGATAGACCTGATACCTGGATCTACTCCTCTTTGTAGTAGAGTGTATGCCCTCACCGAGCCTGAGAATCTTCACCTCCGACAATACCTGGATCAATACCTAGCGAATGGGTTTAGTCGTCCTTCCAAGTCCCCTGCTTCCTCAGCTTTGTTCTTCGTTCCAAAAAAAGAAGGGGACCTTAGAACTTGTATAGATTATCGCGCCCTGAACCAGATCACCGTTAAGAATAGATATCCGTAACCTTTAATCCCTGAACTCCTGGACCAAGTCAGAAAAGCATGCATATATACAAAGCTGGATCTTAGAGGAGCCTACCACTTGGTACGAGTAAAAGAGGGCGATGAATGGAAGACGGCCTTCCGCACCAAGTATGGGCTATTTGAATATCAGGTCATGCCCTTCGGACTTTGCAATGCCCCGGCCGCCCTCCAATATTTTATGAACGATGTCCTCAGAGAGCTCATAGATGTGTGTGTTGTTGTTTACATTGACGACATCCTCGTTTATTCTTCATCGGAAACTGAACATCGGAAACACGTGAAAATGGTCCTCGAGAGATTGCGTCAACACAAACTTTTCGCTAAATTGGAAAAATGTGTTTTCAACGTGACTGAAGTTGAATTCTTGGGATTCATATTATCACCTAGCGGAGTGCGTTGTCAGGTTTCCTTCTCTTATTCAAGTTTCCTTTGGTTTCCTTCTCTTATTCAAGTTTCCTTTTTATTATTTATCCTTTTCAGATTAGCTTTGTGTGGGTGGGAAGTTTTCCATTATAGTTGGTTAGGCCTTAACTTGTTGATTCAGAATCCTGGTTCTGACCCAAGGCAAGATGGAGCCTCACAGTGACAGCTCTGATTGGCTAGAAGACAATGATGAACAACAATGAACATTCTAAACTGTCACTCTGTGCCTTTCATCATCAAAACCCCATCTGAGAGGACGTGTTCAGTGGCTGCTCCTGCTTTAGTATTAGGCCTGGTGGATTTTATCCTTCAGATCTCAGCAGTTGAGCGGCTACTTTCTTGGGGGTTTCAGGAGAAGTCTTCAGCTGGCAGGAATTCGTTTTTGAAGATAGGAAAAGCAGGAAATCTTTGTGAATTCGCTCAGGAGATAAGTGACTTTATTTTTACTGTAAATCTGTTCATCTTAATAACATTCTCCTTGAAAATTCGTTAAAAGTAGTGTTTCTACTAAAACTATTGAACTACCGGAGTGCGCTTGTGTTTCCAGTGCGGTGTTCCTTAGCGCGAGATTTTGACTGTCGCGTGCGAATTCAAGTGAGCGCGTGCTTTCTAGCGTGTGTATTCCGAGCGCGAGTAGAGGTTGGTCTCGTGCCATTTTAAACGCGCGTGTGTTTTATTGCGCGGGTGATCCTTTGCGCGAAAAGCTATACGCTGTGTGTGAACTAAAGAGCGCGTGCGATTTTATAGCGCGGGTGATCCTTTGCGCGAGAAACTAAACGCTGCGTGAGAACTACAAAGCGCGTGTGAAATACAAAGCGCGTGTGAAATACAAAGCGCGTGTGATTTTTAGCGCGGGAGTACAAAGCGCGTGTGAAATTCAAAGCGCGTGTGATTTTTAGCGCGGGTGTACAAAGCGCGAGAATCTGTTCGTCGCGTGCCATGTGAGTGCGCGTGTGTTTTTTCCATCGCGAGTGATTTTGCGCGTGAGAATCACTTCGTCGCGTTTGAACTCAATAGCGCGGGTGTTTTTATTTCGCGTGTCTCGCAGGAGAACATTATTGCGCGTGTGGACTATTGCGCGTGTGGATTATTGCGCGTGTGGATTTTTTGCGCGTGTGGATTATTTTGATCGCGCGTCTTCATCCGTTTGCGCGTGTTCTTCAACCAGGAAGATTTCTATGTGAAGTTCATCGATAATTTAAATGGAAATAACCTGGGTGTGCATTTAGCACGTGTTTCCTCTTTCTTCAAGGATTCAAAGACTCAAGATAATTATAAATAGTTTGAAAAGTTTTGAAATGACAAGAAAGAACATTTTAAAGACAATCTAATTGAACTACCAGTGCATGTTGGAAAAAAGACAAACAAAGAACTAAGACTTCCAGTTTTGCCTAATGTAAGAAGTTGCTGGGAATTTCAAGTATCGCAAGTAAGAGAGATTTTCAGCTTCTTATCCGCTTCTCTAAGAAATTTCAAGAGAAGAACCAGGTAGGATTCTCAATTATTAGTTAAGGATTAATGTCTTCCCATTCATAAGGTTAAGTAAGTGAATTAAGGAAGTGTATATGTTATTCTTTATCCTCTGCAGGTTCAGCACTGATTAGCCTTGACGCAGTCTGCCTGGTGTTGTTTTGTTGTCCCATTCCCCCTTTCCCTTTGGGGTGTAGTTTACAGAGCTGTATTGAAAACTAGTTCTGGGAAATACATCTCAGGGGGATTGTCGGGGGTTCAGCAGCTTCCGCGGATACAGGACCTCTCAGCCTGACAGAATGAAAGGCCAATAATTTAGTCCGCCCGAGCTGTCATGAACCCTGACGAATCCATGGAGATGTTAGGATCTTTGATTAGGGAGTTACGGGAGGAGTTGAAAATTTCTCGGGAAGAAAATGCCTTACTTAGTCAAAAGGTAGATGACTTAAGTGTTAAAGTTACACAAATTCAACAGAGGGGAGAATGGAGAGAGGATGAGGTTTCAGGGGGCGCAGGTTCTCCACCTGAGTTAGAAAGAGAAGATCAGTTACCACACATACAACGGGCGCCTTCAGTGGCAGAAGGGGTAAGGAGTATAATTATGCCAGTTCCTTTGGCGCCCCCAGAACGTTATCATGGGGATTGCAAGAGATTTAGGGTGTTCTTAACACAATGTGAATTACATTTTATGAGTAGACCAGAATTATTTCCATCGGATGCTTCTAAGATAACATTTATGTTGTCATATCTTTCTGGGGAGGCATCTGCTTGGGCTGGGTTGTTGGTGAGTCAAAAGAGTGCGGTTTTAGAAAATTATACTAGTTTTTTAGAGATATTCAGAAAAATGTTTGATAGAAGACAGTTATCTCTGGAAGTAGATGGTGAACTTTTAGAATTAAAACAAGGTAATAGAGACTTGATTGCTTATATAACACAATTTAAGTCCCTTGTGTTAGAAAGCAAGTGGCCCGAGGTTAAACAGGCCTCGTTGTTTTATCGGGGCCTTAGAGATGAGTTAAAGGATGCTTTGTCTGGAGTAGTTGAACGCCCTCCTACTTGTGAAGGTCTGATTGATTTGGTTATTCAATTGGACTTCCGTTTGAGTGAAAGGAAGGCAGAGAGACGTCATGGTCAGAGTGATGTAAAGTCTATACTTAGAGTAGATAGACCTAAAATAGAGAGTAAACCCAAAGGGAATAATTCATCTCCAAGAATCAGAGGCCTGTTAACAGTGGAGGAAAAGACTAGGAGGAGAGATAATAATCTGTGTTTATACTGTGGAAGAGGTGGGCACTTTTTAGGAAACTGTCCTTACACTCCCAAGAAGACTTCTTCCTCAGCAGTCAAGGTACAACAGATCGCTAATACAGTGCAGACAGCGGTTCCTCATATAACCATAAATGTATCCTTATTTTTTGATTTGGAGTGTAAGGGAAATGGTCCTGTAATGATTGACTCGGGTGCGACTGGGAATTTCATGGATTGGGGTCTGGCCAAATCGTTGGGAATTCCAATTATTCTGAAGGAGGTTGTAGAGCAGGCTAGGGCTGTTGATGGTACATGTTTATCTTCTGGTCCTATTACTCATAGAACTGGTTCTTTAACTTTGGAGTTATCAGGAGGTCCCAAAGAGATAATTTCGTTTGAGTTAATTGATGCCCCTTTGTTGAAGATTATCTTGGGCATGCCTTGGCTTACTCTCCATAATCCCCTAATTGATTGGAGTGCTAGGACAATTGACATGCAATCCGATTTTTGTAAAGAGAATTGCTTTTCAGGAAGTCTCTTAGAGGAAGAGGTAAAACAAAGTAATTCCGTGTCTAGTTTTCTGGCTGAGACTGGAATTGGAGGTCATGATGTGGGAGCTGTAGTGCGTCAACTTCCCCAGTGTTACAAAGATTTCTGGGACGTATTTGATGAGAAAGTGGCAGGAGAATTACCACCCCATAGATCCTTTGATTGTAAAATTGAACTGGAGCCAGGAACAATTTTGCCTAGTAGTAGGGTATATGCTCTTACTGAGAAAGAGAATGATTATTTAAAAGAATATTTGTCAGAAAATTTGGCCAAAGGATTTATTCGTCATTCTAAGTCACCTGCGGCCTCGCCTTTATTTTTTGTACCAAAACCGGATGGCTCGCTTAGAACTTGCATAGATTATCGAGCAGTTAACAAAGTCACTATTAAGAACCGGTATCCTCTTCCTCTCATCTCAGAAATGCTTAATCAAATACAAGGAGCAAATATTTTCTCAAAATTAGATCTGAGAGGAGCTTACCATCTTGTATGTGTGCAGGAAGGGGACGAATGGAAGACAGCGTTTAAGACCAGATTTGGGCTGTTTGAATATCAAGTTATGCCATTCGGTCTATGTAATGCTCCAGCGGCTTTCCAATTTTTCATTGATGAGGTTTTTAGAGAATACTTGGATATTTTTGTTGTCGTTTATATCGATGATATTTTGATTTTCTCTTCTGACCTAGATCAACATCAGAAACATGTGCGCTTGGTGTTACAAAAGTTGCGAGAAAATCATTTGTTTGCCAAATTGGAAAAAAGTCAATTCCATACCGATTCTGTGGAGTTTTTAGGTTTTATAATTTCACCTAAGGGTTTAGAAATGAATCCTAAAAAAGTGCAAGCCGTTCTTGAATGGCCCCCTCCTACTAAGGTTAAGGAAATACAAAGTTTCTTAGGATTTGCCAATTTTTATAGGAGATTTATAGAAGGTTTTTCTCGGCTGGTTGCTCCTATAACGAGGCTTTTGAAAAAAGGAGTGAAATTTGACTGGGACCTTGAAGCAGAAAAGGCTTTTCAAGAGTTAAAACAAAGATTTACTTCTAGTCCAATTCTAATTCATCCAGATCTTTCTAAACCTTTTTTTGTGGAGGCGGACGCTTCAAATTTAGCGTTGGGGGCGGTGCTTTCTCAAAGGAATGAAACTACTGGTCAAATACATCCAGTTGCATTCTTTTCTAGAAAGTTTTCTGCTGCTGAAGTGAACTACACAATTGCTGATCGGGAACTGTTAGCAATAAAGTCCGCTTTTGAAGAATGGAGAAATTTTCTTAAAGGAGCAAGACATACAGTAACGGTCCTTACTGATCATCGAAATTTATTGTTTTTAAAATCTGCAAGAACTTTGTCTCCACGACAACTTCGTTGGTCTTTGTTCTTTGCAGATTATGATTTCATTGTGACTTTTAAACCCGGAAGTCAAAACAAAAAAGCTGATGCGTTATCTCGCCAATTTCCTGGAAGTGAAGACAAAGAGATTATAGAACCAGAACCTATAATTGCTCCAGAACGTTTTTTGTTAGCTGGAGCCATTAAAGAAATTGATTTTTTGAATGAAGTTCGTCAAAATATGTCCTTGCAGAAGATGGAGGAGTGGGTGAGACTGGATCCAGCTAGAAAGTTGAAAGACAATCTTCCTTTTTTTGATAACAAGCTTTATGTACCTACTGATGAGTTGAGAGAAAAGGTTTTGAGAAATTGTCATGAATCCATTTTAGCAGGACATCCTGGGTTCAGAAAAACTCTGGAACTGGTTCGAAGGAATTTTTGGTGGGAAAAAATTCGCCAAGACACCTTGAATTTTGTTAAAACTTGTGTAGTCTGTGCACAAGCGAAAAGTCAAGTTGGGAAGCCGCATGGTTTATTGGAGCCGTTACCTGTTCCTCCTCGTCCTTGGCACACAATTTCTATGGATTTCATAGTTGATCTCCCTCAAGATAAGGGTTGTACTACCATTCTTGTTGTGGTCGATCTTCTTACTAAAGAAGCACATTTTTTACCAATAGAGGGAGAGGTTACCGCGGAAAAACTGGCTCATAGTTTTTTGCAAGGTGTAGTTAGACTACATGGACTCCCAAGTCAAGTTATCTCTGACAGGGGATCTCAATTTATTTCAAAATTCTGGAGGGCCTTCTGTAAGAAACTTGGAGTGGAAGTTAGTTTGACTTCTGGGTATCATCCGGAAAGTAATGGACAAGTGGAGAGAGTAAATCAAGAATTGGAGAAGTTTTTAAGGTGTTATTTACAAGCTAGAGAGGAATGGGTGGATTTGGTGTGGTTGGCAGAATTCTCTTACAACAATTGTGGAAAAGATGCTACTTCTATGTCCCCTTTCTTGTTGGGTCGTGGGTTTCATCCTCGTTTTCTGAGTTTTGAGGTGTTGGAGGAAGATTCAGGGAATCCTAGAGTGGAAGATCGTTTGTTGATAATGAAAAATAACTTGGATAGAGCAAAAAAGGTTCTGGGAGAAAATAAGTTGAAATATAAGAGATATGCCGATTTGAGAAGAAAAACTGGACCTGAATATAAGGTGGGAGACTTAGTTTGGCTTTCTACCCGATACCTGAAAATTAAGGGGAAGAATAAGTTCAGTCCAAGATTTGTGGGCCCTTTTGAGGTAGAGAAAATCATCAACCCTGTGGCAGTACGATTGAAATTACCCAAGCAGTTGAAGGTACATCCTACTTTTCATGTTAGTCTTTTAAAACCAGTTTGTTCAGGAACTAGATTCAGAACACCACCTTCCCCTGTGATTTTGGAGGATTCATCTGAGGAATTTGTGGTTAAACAAATTTTGGATTCTAGGAAAGTGAGGGGAAGGTTGCAGTATTTGATTGATTGGGAGGGATATGGACCGGAGGAACGATCTTGGGAAGATTCAGTTGATGTACATGCCCCCCGTTTAGTGGCTAAGTTTCATGCTAAAAACCCACACAAGATAGGCCCAGAGACTGGGCATTAGGAGGGGGGTACTGTCAGGTTTCCTTCTCTTATTCAAGTTTCCTTTGGTTTCCTTCTCTTATTCAAGTTTCCTTTTTATTATCTATCCTTTTCAGATTAGCTTTGTGTGGGTGGGAAGTTTTCCATTATAGTTGGTTAGGCCTTAACTTGTTGATTCAGAATCCTGTTTCTGACCCAAGGCAAGATGGAGCCTCACAGTGACAGCTCTGATTGGCTAGAAGACAATGATGAACAACAATGAACATTCTAAACTGTCACTCTGTGCCTTTCATCATCAAAACCCCATCTGAGAGGACGTGTTCAGTGGCTGCTCCTGCTTTAGTATTAGGCCTGGTGGATTTTATCCTTCAGATCTCAGCAGTTGAGCGGCTACTTTCTTGGGGGTTTCAGGAGAAGTCTTCAGCTGGCAGGAATTCGTTTTTAAAGATAGGAAAAGCAGGAAATCTTTGTGAATTCGCTCAGGAGATAAGTGACTTTATTTTTACTGTAAATCTGTTCATCTTAATAACATTCTCCTTGAAAATTCGTTAAAAGTAGTGTTTCTACTAAAACTATTGAACTACCGGAGTGCGCTTGTGTTTCCAGTGCGGTGTTCCTTAGCGCGAGATTTTGACTGTCGCGTGCGAATTCAAGTGAGCGCGTGCTTTCTAGCGTGTGTATTCCGAGCGCGAGTAGAGGTTGGTCTCGTGCAATTTTAAACGCGCGTGTGTTTTATTGCGCGGGTGATCCTTTGCGCGAAAAGCTATACGCTGTGTGTGAACTAAAGAGCGCGTGCGATTTTATAGCGCGGGTGATCCTTTGCGCGAGAAACTATACGCTGCGTGAGAACTACAAAGCGCGTGTGAAATACAAAGCGCGTGTGAAATACAAAGCGCGTGTGATTTTTAGCGCGGGTGTACAAAGCGCGTGTGAAATTCAAAGCGCGTGTGATTTTTAGCGCGGGTGTACAAAGCGCGAGAATCTGTTCGTCGCGTGCCATGTGAGTGCGCGTGTGTTTTTTCCATCGCGAGTGATTTTGCGCGTGAGAATCACTTCGTCGCGTTTGAACTCAATAGCGCGGGTGTTTTTATTTCGCGTGTCTCGCAGGAGAACATTATTGCGCGTGTGGACTATTGCGCATGTGGATTATTGCGCGTGTGGATTTTTTGCGCGTGTGGATTATTTTGATCGCGCGTCTTCATCCGTTTGCGCGTGTTCTTCAACCAGGAAGATTTCTATGTGAAGTTCATCGATAATTTAAATGGAAATAACCTGCGTGTGCATTTAGCACGTGTTTCCTCTTTCTTCAAGGATTCAAAGACTCAAGATAATTATAAATAGTTTGAAAAGTTTTGAAATGACAAGAAAGAACATTTTAAAGACAATCTAATTGAACTACCAGTGCATGTTGGAAAAAAGACAAACAAAGAACTAAGACTTCCAGTTTTGCCTAATGTAAGAAGTTGCTGGGAATTTCAAGTATCGCAAGTAAGAGAGATTTTCAGCTTCTTATCCGCTTCTCTAAGAAATTTCAAGAGAAGAACCAGGTAGGATTCTCAATTATTAGTTAAGGATTAATGTCTTCCCATTCATAAGGTTAAGTAAGTGAATTAAGGAAGTGTATATGTTATTCTTTATCCTCTGCAGGTTCAGCACTGATTAGCCTTGACGCAGTCTGCCTGGTGTTGTTTTGTTGTCCCATTCCCCCTTTCCCTTTGGGGTGTAGTTTACAGAGCTGTATTGAAAACTAGTTCTGGGAAATACATCTCAGGGGGATTGTCGGGGGTTCAGCAGCTTCCGCGGATACAGGACCTCTCAGCCTGACAGAATGAAAGGCCAATAATTTAGTCCGCCCGAGCTGTCATGAACCCCGACAAATCCATGGAGATGTTAGGATCTTTGATTAGGGAGTTACGGGAGGAGTTGAAAATTTCTCGGGAAGAAAATGCCTTACTTAGTCAAAAGGTAGATGACTTAAGTGTTAAAGTTACACAAATTCAACAGAGGGGAGAATGGAGAGAGGATGAGGTTTCAGGGGGCGCAGGTTCTCCACCTGAGTTAGAAAGAGAAGATCAGTTACCACACATACAACGGGCGCCTTCAGTGGCAGAAGGGGTAAGGAGTATAATTATGCCAGTTCCTTTGGCGCCCCCAGAACGTTATCATGGGGATTCCAAGAGATTTAGGGTGTTCTTAACACAATGTGAATGACATTTTATGAGTAGACCAGAATTATTTCCATCGGATGCTTCTAAGATAACATTTATGTTGTCATATCTTTCTGGGGAGGCATCTGCTTGGGCTGGGTTGTTGGTGAGTCAAAAGAGTGCGGTTTTAGAAAATTATACTAGTTTTTTAGAGATATTCAGAAAAATGTTTGATAGAAGACAGTTATCTCTGGAAGTAGATGGTGAACTTTTAGAATTAAAACAAGGTAATAGAGACTTGATTGCTTATATAACACAATTTAAGTCCCTTGTGTTAGAAAGCAAGTGGCCCGAGGTTAAACAGGCCTCGTTGTTTTATCGGGGCCTTAGAGATGAGTTAAAGGATGCTTTGTCTGGAGTAGTTGAACGCCCTCCTACTTGTGAAGGTCTGATTGATTTGGTTATTCAATTGGACTTCCGTTTGAGTGAAAGGAAGGCAGAGAGACGTCATGGTCAGAGTGATGTAAAGTCTATACTTAGAGTAGATAGACCTAAAATAGAGAGTAAACCCAAAGGGAATAATTCATCTCCAAGAATCAGAGGCCTGTTAACAGTGGAGGAAAAGACTAGGAGGAGAGATAATAATCTGTGTTTATACTGTGGAAGAGGTGGGCACTTTGTAGGAAACTGTCCTTACACTCCCAAGAAGACTTCTTCCTCAGCAGTCAAGGTACAACAGATCGCTAATACGGTGCAGACAGCGGTTCCTCATATAACCATAAATGTATCCTTATTTTTTGATTTGGAGTGTAAGGGAAATGGTCCTGTAATGATTGACTCGGGTGCGACTGGGAATTTCATGGATTGGGGTCTGGCCAAATCGTTGGGAATTCCAATTATTCTGAAGGAGGTTGTAGAGCAGGCTAGGGCTGTTGATGGTACATGTTTATCTTCTGGTCCTATTACTCATAGAACTGGTTCTTTAACTTTGGAGTTATCAGGAGGTCACAAAGAGATAATTTCGTTTGAGTTAATTGATGCCCCTTTGTTGAAGATTATCTTGGGCATGCCTTGGCTTACTCTCCATAATCCCCTAATTAATTGGAGTGCTAGGACAATTGACATGCAATCCGATTTTTGTAAAGAGAATTGCTTTTCAGGAAGTCTCTTAGAGGAAGAGGTAAAACAAAGTAATTCCGTGTCTAGTTTTCTGGCTGAGACTGGAATTGGAGGTCATGATGTGGGAGCTGTAGTGGGTCAACTTCCCCAGTGTTACAAAGATTTCTGGGACGTATTTGATGAGAAAGTGGCAGGAGAATTACCACCCCATAGATCCTTTGATTGTAAAATTGAACTGGAGCCAGGAACAATTTTGCCTAGTAGTAGGGTATATGCTCTTACTGAGAAAGAGAATGATTATTTAAAAGAATATTTGTCAGAAAATTTGGCCAAAGGATTTATTCGTCATTCTAAGTCACCTGCGGCCTCGCCTTTATTTTTTGTACCAAAACCGGATGGCTCGCTTAGAACTTGCATAGATTATCGAGCAGTTAACAAAGTCACTATTAAGAACCGGTATCCTCTTCCTCTCATCTCAGAAATGCTTAATCAAATACAAGGAGCAAATATTTTCTCAAAATTAGATCTGAGAGGAGCTTACCATCTTGTACGTGTGCAGGAAGGGGACGAATGGAAGACAGCGTTTAAGACCAGATTTGGGCTGTTTGAATATCAAGTTATGCCATTCGGTCTATGTAATGCTCCAGCGGCTTTCCAATTTTTCATTGATGAGGTTTTTAGAGAATACTTGGATATTTTTGTTGTCGTTTATATCGATGATATTTTGATTTTCTCTTCTGACCTAGATCAACATCAGAAACATGTGCGCTTGGTGTTACACAAGTTGCGAGAAAATCATTTGTTTGCCAAATTGGAAAAAAGTCAATTCCATACCGATTCTGTGGAGTTTTTAGGTTTTATAATTTCACCTAAGGGTTTAGAAATGAATCCTAAAAAAGTGCAAGCCGTTCTTGAATGGCCCCCTCCTACTAAGGTTAAGGAAATACAAAGTTTCTTAGGATTTGCCAATTTTTATAGGAGATTTATAGAAGGTTTTTCTCGGCTGGTTGCTCCTATAACGAGGCTTTTGAAAAAAGGAGTGAAATTTGACTGGGACCTTGAAGCAGAAAAGGCTTTTCAAGAGTTAAAACAAAGATTTACTTCTAGTCCAATTCTAATTCATCCAGATCTTTCTAAACCTTTTTTTGTGGAGGCGGACGCTTCAAATTTAGCGTTGGGGGCGGTGCTTTCTCAAAGGAATGAAACTACTGGTCAAATACATCCAGTTGCATTCTTTTCTAGAAAGTTTTCTGCTGCTGAAGTGAACTACACAATTGCTGATCGGGAACTGTTAGCAATAAAGTCCGCTTTTGAAGAATGGAGACATTTTCTTAAGGGAGCAAGACATACAGTAACGGTCCTTACTGATCATCGGAATTTATTGTTTTTAAAATCTGCAAGAACTTTGTCTCCACGACAACTTTGTTGGTCTTTGTTCTTTGCAGATTATGATTTCATTGTGACTTTTAAACCCGGAAGTCAAAACAAAAAAGCTGATGCGTTATCTCGCCAATTTCCTGGAAGTGAAGACAAAGAGATTATAGAACCAGAACCTATAATTGCTCCAGAATGTTTTTTGTTAGCTGGAGCCATTAAAGAAATTGATTTTTTGAATGAAGTTCGTCAAAATATGTCCTTGCAGAAGATGGAGGAGTGGGTGAGACTGGATCCAGCTAGAAAGTTGAAAGACAATCTTCCTTTTTTTGATAACAAGCTTTATGTACCTACTGATGAGTTGAGAGAAAAGGTTTTGAGAAATTGTCATGAATCCATTTTAGCAGGACATCCTGGGTTCAGAAAAACTCTGGAACTGGTTCGAAGGAATTTTTGGTGGGAAAAAATTCGCCAAGACACCTTGAATTTTGTTAAAACTTGTGTAGTCTGTGCACAAGCGAAAAGTCAAGTTGGGAAGCCGCATGGTTTATTGGAGCCGTTACCTGTTCCTCCTCGTCCTTGGCACACAATTTCTATGGATTTCATAGTTGATCTCCCTCAAGATAAGGGTTGTACTACCATTCTTGTTGTGGTCGATCTTCTTACTAAAGAAGCACATTTTTTACCAATAGAGGGAGAGGTTACCGCGGAAAAACTGGCTCATAGTTTTTTGCAAGGTGTAGTTAGACTACATGGACTCCCAAGTCAAGTTATCTCTGACAGGGGATCTCAATTTATTTCAAAATTCTGGAGGGCCTTCTGTAAGAAACTTGGAGTGGAAGTTAGTTTGACTTCTGGGTATCATCCGGAAAGTAATGGACAAGTGGAGAGAGTAAATCAAGAATTGGAGAAGTTTTTAAGGTGTTATTTACAAGCTAGAGAGGAATGGGTGGATTTGGTGTGGTTGGCAGAATTCTCTTACAACAATTGTGGAAAAGATGCTACTTCTATGTCCCCTTTCTTGTTGGGTCGTGGGTTTCATCCTCGTTTTCTGAGTTTTGAGGTGTTGGAGGAAGATTCAGGGAATCCTAGAGTGGAAGATCGTTTGTTGATAATGAAAAATAACTTGGATAGAGCAAAAAAGGTTCTGGGAGAAAATAAGTTGAAATATAAGAGATATGCCGATTTGAGAAGAAAAACTGGACCTGAATATAAGGTGGGAGACTTAGTTTGGCTTTCTACCCGATACCTGAAAATTAAGGGGAAGAATAAGTTCAGTCCAAGATTTGTGGGCCCTTTTGAGGTAGAGAAAATCATCAACCCTGTGGCAGTACGATTGAAATTACCCAAGCAGTTGAAGGTACATCCTACTTTTCATGTTAGTCTTTTAAAACCAGTTTGTTCAGGAACTAGATTCAGAACACCACCTTCCCCTGTGATTTTGGAGGATTCATCTGAGGAATTTGTGGTTAAACAAATTTTGGATTCTAGGAAAGTGAGGGGAAGGTTGCAGTATTTGATTGATTGGGAGGGATATGGACCGGAGGAACGATCTTGGGAAGATTCAGTTGATGTACATGCCCCCCGTTTAGTGGCTAAGTTTCATGCTAAAAACCCACACAAGATAGGCCCAGAGACTGGGCATTAGGAGGGGGGTACTGTCAGGTTTCCTTCTCTTATTCAAGTTTCCTTTGGTTTCCTTCTCTTATTCAAGTTTCCTTTTTATTATTTATCCTTTTCAGATTAGCTTTGTGTGGGTGGGAAGTTTTCCATTATAGTTGGTTAGGCCTTAACTTGTTGATTCAGAATCCTGTTTCTGACCCAAGGCAAGATGGAGCCTCACAGTGACAGCTCTGATTGGCTAGAAGACAATGATGAACAACAATGAACATTCTAAACTGTCACTCTGTGCCTTTCATCATCAAAACCCCATCTGAGAGGACGTGTTCAGTGGCTGCTCCTGCTTTAGTATTAGGCCTGGTGGATTTTATCCTTCAGATCTCAGCAGTTGAGCGGCTACTTTCTTGGGGGTTTCAGGAGAAGTCTTCAGCTGGCAGGAATTCGTTTTTAAAGATAGGAAAAGCAGGAAATCTTTGTGAATTCGCTCAGGAGATAAGTGACTTTATTTTTACTGTAAATCTGTTCATCTTAATAACATTCTCCTTGAAAATTCGTTAAAAGTAGTGTTTCTACTAAAACTATTGAACTACCGGAGTGCGCTTGTGTTTCCAGTGCGGTGTTCCTTAGCGCGAGATTTTGACTGTCGCGTGCGAATTCAAGTGAGCGCGTGCTTTCTAGCGTGTGTATTCCGAGCGCGAGTAGAGGTTGGTCTCGTGCAATTTTAAACGCGCGTGTGTTTTATTGCGCGGGTGATCCTTTGCGCGAAAAGCTATACGCTGTGTGTGAACTAAAGAGCGCGTGCGATTTTATAGCGCGGGTGATCCTTTGCGCGAGAAACTATACGCTGCGTGAGAACTACAAAGCGCGTGTGAAATACAAAGCGCGTGTGAAATACAAAGCGCGTGTGATTTTTAGCGCGGGTGTACAAAGCGCGTGTGAAATTCAAAGCGCGTGTGATTTTTAGCGCGGGTGTACAAAGCGCGAGAATCTGTTCGTCGCGTGCCATGTGAGTGCGCGTGTGTTTTTTCCATCGCGAGTGATTTTGCGCGTGAGAATCACTTCGTCGCGTTTGAACTCAATAGCGCGGGTGTTTTTATTTCGCGTGTCTCGCAGGAGAACATTATTGCGCGTGTGGACTATTGCGCATGTGGATTATTGCGCGTGTGGATTTTTTGCGCGTGTGGATTATTTTGATCGCGCGTCTTCATCCGTTTGCGCGTGTTCTTCAACCAGGAAGATTTCTATGTGAAGTTCATCGATAATTTAAATGGAAATAACCTGCGTGTGCATTTAGCACGTGTTTCCTCTTTCTTCAAGGATTCAAAGACTCAAGATAATTATAAATAGTTTGAAAAGTTTTGAAATGACAAGAAAGAACATTTTAAAGACAATCTAATTGAACTACCAGTGCATGTTGGAAAAAAGACAAACAAAGAACTAAGACTTCCAGTTTTGCCTAATGTAAGAAGTTGCTGGGAATTTCAAGTATCGCAAGTAAGAGAGATTTTCAGCTTCTTATCCGCTTCTCTAAGAAATTTCAAGAGAAGAACCAGGTAGGATTCTCAATTATTAGTTAAGGATTAATGTCTTCCCATTCATAAGGTTAAGTAAGTGAATTAAGGAAGTGTATATGTTATTCTTTATCCTCTGCAGGTTCAGCACTGATTAGCCTTGACGCAGTCTGCCTGGTGTTGTTTTGTTGTCCCATTCCCCCTTTCCCTTTGGGGTGTAGTTTACAGAGCTGTATTGAAAACTAGTTCTGGGAAATACATCTCAGGGGGATTGTCGGGGGTTCAGCAGCTTCCGCGGATACAGGACCTCTCAGCCTGACAGAATGAAAGGCCAATAATTTAGTCCGCCCGAGCTGTCATGAACCCCGACAAATCCATGGAGATGTTAGGATCTTTGATTAGGGAGTTACGGGAGGAGTTGAAAATTTCTCGGGAAGAAAATGCCTTACTTAGTCAAAAGGTAGATGACTTAAGTGTTAAAGTTACACAAATTCAACAGAGGGGAGAATGGAGAGAGGATGAGGTTTCAGGGGGCGCAGGTTCTCCACCTGAGTTAGAAAGAGAAGATCAGTTACCACACATACAACGGGCGCCTTCAGTGGCAGAAGGGGTAAGGAGTATAATTATGCCAGTTCCTTTGGCGCCCCCAGAACGTTATCATGGGGATTCCAAGAGATTTAGGGTGTTCTTAACACAATGTGAATGACATTTTATGAGTAGACCAGAATTATTTCCATCGGATGCTTCTAAGATAACATTTATGTTGTCATATCTTTCTGGGGAGGCATCTGCTTGGGCTGGGTTGTTGGTGAGTCAAAAGAGTGCGGTTTTAGAAAATTATACTAGTTTTTTAGAGATATTCAGAAAAATGTTTGATAGAAGACAGTTATCTCTGGAAGTAGATGGTGAACTTTTAGAATTAAAACAAGGTAATAGAGACTTGATTGCTTATATAACACAATTTAAGTCCCTTGTGTTAGAAAGCAAGTGGCCCGAGGTTAAACAGGCCTCGTTGTTTTATCGGGGCCTTAGAGATGAGTTAAAGGATGCTTTGTCTGGAGTAGTTGAACGCCCTCCTACTTGTGAAGGTCTGATTGATTTGGTTATTCAATTGGACTTCCGTTTGAGTGAAAGGAAGGCAGAGAGACGTCATGGTCAGAGTGATGTAAAGTCTATACTTAGAGTAGATAGACCTAAAATAGAGAGTAAACCCAAAGGGAATAATTCATCTCCAAGAATCAGAGGCCTGTTAACAGTGGAGGAAAAGACTAGGAGGAGAGATAATAATCTGTGTTTATACTGTGGAAGAGGTGGGCACTTTGTAGGAAACTGTCCTTACACTCCCAAGAAGACTTCTTCCTCAGCAGTCAAGGTACAACAGATCGCTAATACGGTGCAGACAGCGGTTCCTCATATAACCATAAATGTATCCTTATTTTTTGATTTGGAGTGTAAGGGAAATGGTCCTGTAATGATTGACTCGGGTGCGACTGGGAATTTCATGGATTGGGGTCTGGCCAAATCGTTGGGAATTCCAATTATTCTGAAGGAGGTTGTAGAGCAGGCTAGGGCTGTTGATGGTACATGTTTATCTTCTGGTCCTATTACTCATAGAACTGGTTCTTTAACTTTGGAGTTATCAGGAGGTCACAAAGAGATAATTTCGTTTGAGTTAATTGATGCCCCTTTGTTGAAGATTATCTTGGGCATGCCTTGGCTTACTCTCCATAATCCCCTAATTAATTGGAGTGCTAGGACAATTGACATGCAATCCGATTTTTGTAAAGAGAATTGCTTTTCAGGAAGTCTCTTAGAGGAAGAGGTAAAACAAAGTAATTCCGTGTCTAGTTTTCTGGCTGAGACTGGAATTGGAGGTCATGATGTGGGAGCTGTAGTGGGTCAACTTCCCCAGTGTTACAAAGATTTCTGGGACGTATTTGATGAGAAAGTGGCAGGAGAATTACCACCCCATAGATCCTTTGATTGTAAAATTGAACTGGAGCCAGGAACAATTTTGCCTAGTAGTAGGGTATATGCTCTTACTGAGAAAGAGAATGATTATTTAAAAGAATATTTGTCAGAAAATTTGGCCAAAGGATTTATTCGTCATTCTAAGTCACCTGCGGCCTCGCCTTTATTTTTTGTACCAAAACCGGATGGCTCGCTTAGAACTTGCATAGATTATCGAGCAGTTAACAAAGTCACTATTAAGAACCGGTATCCTCTTCCTCTCATCTCAGAAATGCTTAATCAAATACAAGGAGCAAATATTTTCTCAAAATTAGATCTGAGAGGAGCTTACCATCTTGTACGTGTGCAGGAAGGGGACGAATGGAAGACAGCGTTTAAGACCAGATTTGGGCTGTTTGAATATCAAGTTATGCCATTCGGTCTATGTAATGCTCCAGCGGCTTTCCAATTTTTCATTGATGAGGTTTTTAGAGAATACTTGGATATTTTTGTTGTCGTTTATATCGATGATATTTTGATTTTCTCTTCTGACCTAGATCAACATCAGAAACATGTGCGCTTGGTGTTACAAAAGTTGCGAGAAAATCATTTGTTTGCCAAATTGGAAAAAAGTCAATTCCATACCGATTCTGTGGAGTTTTTAGGTTTTATAATTTCACCTAAGGGTTTAGAAATGAATCCTAAAAAAGTGCAAGCCGTTCTTGAATGGCCCCCTCCTACTAAGGTTAAGGAAATACAAAGTTTCTTAGGATTTGCCAATTTTTATAGGAGATTTATAGAAGGTTTTTCTCGGCTGGTTGCTCCTATAACGAGGCTTTTGAAAAAAGGAGTGAAATTTGACTGGGACCTTGAAGCAGAAAAGGCTTTTCAAGAGTTAAAACAAAGATTTACTTCTAGTCCAATTCTAATTCATCCAGATCTTTCTAAACCTTTTTTTGTGGAGGCGGACGCTTCAAATTTAGCGTTGGGGGCGGTGCTTTCTCAAAGGAATGAAACTACTGGTCAAATACATCCAGTTGCATTCTTTTCTAGAAAGTTTTCTGCTGCTGAAGTGAACTACACAATTGCTGATCGGGAACTGTTAGCAATAAAGTCCGCTTTTGAAGAATGGAGACATTTTCTTAAGGGAGCAAGACATACAGTAACGGTCCTTACTGATCATCGAAATTTATTGTTTTTAAAATCTGCAAGAACTTTGTCTCCACGACAACTTTGTTGGTCTTTGTTCTTTGCAGATTATGATTTCATTGTGACTTTTAAACCCGGAAGTCAAAACAAAAAAGCTGATGCGTTATCTCGCCAATTTCCTGGAAGTGAAGACAAAGAGATTATAGAACCAGAACCTATAATTGCTCCAGAATGTTTTTTGTTAGCTGGAGCCATTAAAGAAATTGATTTTTTGAATGAAGTTCGTCAAAATATGTCCTTGCAGAAGATGGAGGAGTGGGTGAGACTGGATCCAGCTAGAAAGTTGAAAGACAATCTTCCTTTTTTTGATAACAAGCTTTATGTACCTACTGATGAGTTGAGAGAAAAGGTTTTGAGAAATTGTCATGAATCCATTTTAGCAGGACATCCTGGGTTCAGAAAAACTCTGGAACTGGTTCGAAGGAATTTTTGGTGGGAAAAAATTCGCCAAGACACCTTGAATTTTGTTAAAACTTGTGTAGTCTGTGCACAAGCGAAAAGTCAAGTTGGGAAGCCGCATGGTTTATTGGAGCCGTTACCTGTTCCTCCTCGTCCTTGGCACACAATTTCTATGGATTTCATAGTTGATCTCCCTCAAGATAAGGGTTGTACTACCATTCTTGTTGTGGTCGATCTTCTTACTAAAGAAGCACATTTTTTACCAATAGAGGGAGAGGTTACCGCGGAAAAACTGGCTCATAGTTTTTTGCAAGGTGTAGTTAGACTACATGGACTCCCAAGTCAAGTTATCTCTGACAGGGGATCTCAATTTATTTCAAAATTCTGGAGGGCCTTCTGTAAGAAACTTGGAGTGGAAGTTAGTTTGACTTCTGGGTATCATCCGGAAAGTAATGGACAAGTGGAGAGAGTAAATCAAGAATTGGAGAAGTTTTTAAGGTGTTATTTACAAGCTAGAGAGGAATGGGTGGATTTGGTGTGGTTGGCAGAATTCTCTTACAACAATTGTGGAAAAGATGCTACTTCTATGTCCCCTTTCTTGTTGGGTCGTGGGTTTCATCCTCGTTTTCTGAGTTTTGAGGTGTTGGAGGAAGATTCAGGGAATCCTAGAGTGGAAGATCGTTTGTTGATAATGAAAAATAACTTGGATAGAGCAAAAAAGGTTCTGGGAGAAAATAAGTTGAAATATAAGAGATATGCCGATTTGAGAAGAAAAACTGGACCTGAATATAAGGTGGGAGACTTAGTTTGGCTTTCTACCCGATACCTGAAAATTAAGGGGAAGAATAAGTTCAGTCCAAGATTTGTGGGCCCTTTTGAGGTAGAGAAAATCATCAACCCTGTGGCAGTACGATTGAAATTACCCAAGCAGTTGAAGGTACATCCTACTTTTCATGTTAGTCTTTTAAAACCAGTTTGTTCAGGAACTAGATTCAGAACACCACCTTCCCCTGTGATTTTGGAGGATTCATCTGAGGAATTTGTGGTTAAACAAATTTTGGATTCTAGGAAAGTGAGGGGAAGGTTGCAGTATTTGATTGATTGGGAGGGATATGGACCGGAGGAACGATCTTGGGAAGATTCAGTTGATGTACATGCCCCCCGTTTAGTGGCTAAGTTTCATGCTAAAAACCCACACAAGATAGGCCCAGAGACTGGGCATTAGGAGGGGGGTACTGTCAGGTTTCCTTCTCTTATTCAAGTTTCCTTTGGTTTCCTTCTCTTATTCAAGTTTCCTTTTTATTATTTATCCTTTTCAGATTAGCTTTGTGTGGGTGGGAAGTTTTCCATTATAGTTGGTTAGGCCTTAACTTGTTGATTCAGAATCCTGGTTCTGACCCAAGGCAAGATGGAGCCTCACAGTGACAGCTCTGATTGGCTAGAAGACAATGATGAACAACAATGAACATTCTAAACTGTCACTCTGTGCCTTTCATCATCAAAACCCCATCTGAGAGGACGTGTTCAGTGGCTGCTCCTGCTTTAGTATTAGGCCTGGTGGATTTTATCCTTCAGATCTCAGCAGTTGAGCGGCTACTTTCTTGGGGGTTTCAGGAGAAGTCTTCAGCTGGCAGGAATTCGTTTTTGAAGATAGGAAAAGCAGGAAATCTTTGTGAATTCGCTCAGGAGATAAGTGACTTTATTTTTACTGTAAATCTGTTCATCTTAATAACATTCTCCTTGAAAATTCGTTAAAAGTAGTGTTTCTACTAAAACTATTGAACTACCGGAGTGCGCTTGTGTTTCCAGTGCGGTGTTCCTTAGCGCGAGATTTTGACTGTCGCGTGCGAATTCAAGTGAGCGCGTGCTTTCTAGCGTGTGTATTCCGAGCGCGAGTAGAGGTTGGTCTCGTGCAATTTTAAACGCGCGTGTGTTTTATTGTGCGGGTGATCCTTTGCGCGAAAAGCTATACGCTGTGTGTGAACTAAAGAGCGCGTGCGATTTTATAGCGCGGGTGATCCTTTGCGCGAGAAACTATACGCTGCGTGAGAACTACAAAGCGCGTGTGAAATACAAAGCGCGTGTGAAATACAAAGCGCGTGTGATTTTTAGCGCGGGTGTACAAAGCGCGTGTGAAATTCAAAGCGCGTGTGATTTTTAGCGCGGGTGTACAAAGCGCGAGAATCTGTTCGTCGCGTGCCATGTGAGTGCGCGTGTGTTTTTTCCATCGCGAGTGATTTTGCGCGTGAGAATCACTTCGTCGCGTTTGAACTCAATAGCGCGGGTGTTTTTATTTCGCGTGTCTCGCAGGAGAACATTATTGCGCGTGTGGACTATTGCGCGTGTGGATTATTGCGCGTGTGGATTTTTTGCGCGTGTGGATTATTTTGATCGCGCGTCTTCATCCGTTTGCGCGTGTTCTTCAACCAGGAAGATTTCTATGTGAAGTTCATCGATAATTTAAATGGAAATAACCTGCGTGTGCATTTAGCACGTGTTTCCTCTTTCTTCAAGGATTCAAAGACTCAAGATAATTATAAATAGTTTGAAAAGTTTTGAAATGACAAGAAAGAACATTTTAAAGACAATCTAATTGAACTACCAGTGCATGTTGGAAAAAAGACAAACAAAGAACTAAGACTTCCAGTTTTGCCTAATGTAAGCAGTTGCTGGGAATTTCAAGTATCGCAAGTAAGAGAGATTTTCAGCTTCTTATCCGCTTCTCTAAGAAATTTCAAGAGAAGAACCAGGTAGGATTCTCAATTATTAGTTAAGGATTAATGTCTTCCCATTCATAAGGTTAAGTAAGTGAATTAAGGAAGTGTATATGTTATTCTTTATCCTCTGCAGGTTCAGCACTGATTAGCCTTGACGCAGTCTGCCTGGTGTTGTTTTGTTGTCCCATTCCCCCTTTCCCTTTGGGGTGTAGTTTACAGAGCTGTATTGAAAACTAGTTCTGGGAAATACATCTCAGGGGGATTGTCGGGGGTTCAGCAGCTTCCGCGGATACAGGACCTCTCAGCCTGACATGCGTATGGATTCAAAGAAGGTCGATGCAATTCTCAAATGGCCATCGCCATCCTCCGTAAAAGGTGTTCAAAGCATGTTAGGCTTCGCTAACTTTTACCGCAGGTTTATCCCCGAATTCTCTCGAATAGTCCAGCCCATCACCGCCTTGTTAAAGAAAAACAAACGTTTTGAATGGTCAACCGAGGCGGAACAAGCTTTCCAGAATTTGAAGACTAGATTTATCTCTGCACCGATCTTAAAACATCCTCGCCCAGAACTCCCCTACATCGTTGAAACTGATGCTTCGAGCCTTGCCATGGGGGCAGTTCTATCACAAAAGGACCCAGTAACCAATCAGTTGCATCCCGTGGCATTTTGGTCCCGCAAATTCTCGCCTCCTGAAATCAATTACACTATTACTGATAAGGAACTTCTAGCTATCAAGTCCGCCTTTAAGGCTTGGCGGCATTATCTTCTGGGGGCCCGACACACCGTTACTGTGATTACAGATCACCGAAACCTGCAATATTTGAAAACCGCAAAAGCTCAGTCCTCTAGGCAACTCCGTTGGGCACTATTCTTTGCCGAGTTTGACTTCATAATTACCTATCGACCTGGTACAAAAAACGGTAAAGCTGATGCCCTTTCTCGGATGGGAGTGGAAGAACATTTGATCAATCCTAAACCTGTACCTATCATTCCCGAACAAAGAATTCTAGGTGTAATCGCCACACAATCCATAGAGGAAGTTAAGGATAAAGCCAGGCTACTGGTAACTCCAGCAGACATACAGAATTGGCATCTGCAGGAAAAGGACTTTACGGTGAAGGACAACCTATTATATTTCCAAGAACGGTTATACCTGCCCAGCACAGATTTACAGAAAAAGGTAATCTCTTGTTATCACGATTCTTTAATGGAAGGACATCCCGGTATGACCAAGACCCCAGAAAAGATCAAGCGCTACTTCTCCGTCTTGGAAAAAAGATATCAGAGACTTTATAATGTCCTGTGGAGTATGCGCCCAAAACAAGAGTCAAAAGCAAAAATCAGCCGGCCTCTTACGGCCTATTGACATCCCGCCTCGCCCTTGGCATACGCTTTCTATGGACTTCATCACCGATCTACCTCCATGCTCCGGATACAATACGATCCTAGTAATCGTGGACCTATTCTCCAAGATGGCGCATTTCATTCCACTCAAAGGCTTACCAACAGCAGCAACTCTGGCCCGAGAATTTCTCGAAAACATCGTCCGACTGCACGGTTTTCCTTCAGTTCTAATTTCGGATCGAGGTAGTCAATTTATTTCTCATTTTTGGCGAAGTTGCTGTCGGTCGGCTCAAATTGATGTGAGACTTTCGACCAGCCACCACCCTCAAACCGACGGACAAACCGAGAGGACCAATCAAACTCTGGAACAGTATTTGCGCTGCATGCTACAACAAACTGAAAAAACTTGGAAAGATATCCTTTGGATAGCCGAATATGCCTACAATAACTCTGTCCACTCGGGAGCTGGGAAGACCCCGTTTTTTCTTTTATACGGTAGTCAACCTCGAACCTCGGAGTTGGATCCACTCCAAGATCTTGGAACACCAGCAGTAGACCACCTGCATTCTACAATCACCCAAGCCTTTAAGGAAGCCGTTTCTCACCTTCAAAGGGCTAAAGAACAATACAAGAAAGGAGCAGACCAACATCGGAAGGAAGCCCCCCAATATCAAGTAGGAGATCAAGTCTGGTTATCCACCAAATATCTACCTCTAAAAGGACCACGCACATTCAACCCAAGATACCTTGGTCCCTATTCCATCACTACCATAGTAAATCCAGTAGCGGTCAAGTTGGACTTGCCCCCTCACATGAAGATACATCCGGTCTTCCACGTCTCTCTATTAAAACCCGTGCAACCTCAAACCCGACTAACTACATCTCCAAAACCTATTCTAGTTGATGGAGAACTCGAGTTTGAAGTCAAAAGCATCCTGGATTCCAAGATCTCCAAATCTAAACTATTTTACCTGATTGACTGGAAAGGCTACGGTCCCCAAGAAAGATCCTGGGAACCTGCAGAATATGTCCACGCGCCTCGTCTAATCAAAAGATTTCATCGAACATTTCCTAACAAGCCCAAACCCCCGGAGAAGCCCGGTTTGGGAGGGGCCTTGAGGGGGGGTGCTGTCATGATCTCTGCTTCCAAAAGATCAGGACTTGCCCGACTCCCTTGGAAGCAGACCCATAACCCCGGTTCCGATTGCCAGCCAGTCCCAATTGGGACCTTTTGGACCCTGTCCTGGCGCCAGTGGCACCAGGCTCATAAAGATGTCCAGTCCCAGCGCTGGAAGCGCCGGGCTCATAATGCTTGGGTGGACTTACCTGCAGCAGACCATGCTGCTTACTTACCTGCCAGTTGAACCCCTGATCCTCTTCTGTTTGGGACTACCTTTCCTGTTGGGTGGGGCAGGAGCCACTCCCTAGGTTCAGAACACTGGAACTCTTCTGGAAAGCAGGAACTCTTTTCTTACCTAGGCGTGGCTGTGGAAGGAGACACCTAAGCACTACAGGAGGCTATTTAAACCACACCCGATGGATGAATCTTGCTTTGCGTTATTCTGCATTCTCTGCAGCAGAACGCTCATCGTGTCTTCTGCTTCTGATCCTGGGCCTAAGGGAACAAAGGCTTACCATCCTGGAATCCAGTCTTCAGCAGCACCTGTAAAGACAAAGAAAGAACAGGTTAGCACTACGGTCTTCAGTGGCAGCGCATCTCTTACCTGGTCCATCGGCTGTCACCAACACGTCGCGCTGCATTCCGGCATCGGAAAGACAAAGGCTTACCTACTCTTCGCATGCTCCGGAGGTCTTCGCACTGCATTCCGGCATCTGAAAGACAAAAGCTTATCAGCTCTTCGCACGCTCCGGAGGCCTTCGGCGCTGCATCCCGCATCTGAAAGACAAAAGAAGGTGCGTTTAAAGACATTGGGCAACTTTATTACTCACGTGCCATTACTCCTTCCCACGCCGAATCCAGTGGGTATTCCAGCACCCTTCAGCTTCTCTAAAGCTCCGAACTTGTACCTGCAAGATAAAAGGGACAGTTAGTGCGCATCGTGAAGCAGGCTACAAGCGCTTACTTACGTGCTTCCAGGCACTTCTATTCCTCACGCGGGTTCGATCCTCAACTCTCATCAGCCCGCCATCCGCCATCGCCGGAACCCTGCAAAACAAGAGATATCATTACAAAAGACTTTTAAGACATTTGAAGTGCCCAGAACTTACCGTTCGTGCAGTTAACGACGGACAGCAGTCCTCTGAGGTCTAAGAGGCCTGCACCCTTATCCAGTGAAGAAACTGGTTACGGCACCCTTCCCCGAGGCAGATGGAGAGCTCGGCGTTCACTTACCTAAGGTGAGGGCGTTAACCTTTGGGGTTCTACAGGAGAAGAGAAAGGGAAGAGGAGAGAGGCACCCAATAACCCCAGTTCATTAATCCCATATTTTCTATCTGCAGACATCTTACTCTTCGAGTCAGACATACAGTGCACAGAGGTCCAGCCCAAAGAGCCAACCGTGTGTTACACATCACCTTTGAAGATACGGCATTCACCCAGTCAAGACCGGCGCCTCTGCGGGAATCAGGTGAGCGTTACAGTTTCCTTACCCTGAAAGATTTTAGCAATACGTATTGTCAAGGCTGCTGTCATGTTGATTCCTGGGAACAAGCGAAGCCCTGTGGGTACAAAGGAACATTTCTGACTGTGGTGTCTTGTCTTCCAAAATTGACATTCATTTTCAATCCCTCACATTTTGAACATTTGCAAGGCCACATTTGGTATCCAATATTTGTAGATAAAGAAACAAAGCAAAGTTGTATTTACTGGGATCCACCATATAAATCCTGAGATGGTGGCAAGTTACAACATCAAGTGACAGGGAAGATGGCAACGCTAAGGAACGAAAGAGTTTCTTTAAGTGTGCCTTCAAACTGAGGACATCTCGTTAAGCCTTCCTTATAAACTATATTGTCACAAAGAATGTTACAATATTTATCCAATTCTGCCCAAGGTCCATGGACCTAGTCCTTATTTATGCACAGAATGTAATGCCTTGAGAGGGACAGTCAAAGAGCAACCCAAGCATATGTTAAAAAAACTAGGAACAGCCAAGGCAAAGTGTCCATACCCTGAGGTACTGCCATAATCCATAAGGTTAGGGATGGTACCACATTCTTCCGGCGGTAAGGGAAGCCCTGTGGGAAAAAAGGAAATTATCAAAGGGTGTTGGGTCGCCATCAGAAAATTGATAGTTATTTTCTAGCCCCACATATTTTAGAATCTTTTCAATGCCACCTTGTAGCTAGAGAAACACAGAAAAGTCTTACTTACAGGGAAACACCCTGGAGTTCCCTGGAAGGTGGCAGGTCACAGGCTCAATTGGCAGGCAGAACAGGAGCCCTAAGGAACAAAAGTGTTCCTTTAAGGTTGAACTTCAAATTGTTGACATTTGTTTTAGCCTTCCTCATGAAGTACCTTCTAACAGGCTGAGATGTACCAAGATCTTCCTTCATAAGTGCTGCCCTGATTATCCAGGACCTTACATTTGTACACCTATACATGAAATTGGGGCCTTGGAGCATGAACCAAGGAGGTATCTAATAAATGTTTCAGAACACACTTCTCTCTGAGTACCAGGTCTTTGCTACCCATCATTTGAGACTGATAGCTACGGCTAAATATTCCACTGACATAAGGCAATGTTTACATACCTTGACTGACCGAAGATGTGTCTTTGGTTCGGTGTGTTATGAAGGTGCATCCAGACAGGTAAGGAGCGCTACACGAGTAAAAAAAGATCCTGTTAGGTTAGTCATTAAACAAAAGTATTTCTTTTGTCACTCCACATGAAAGCACATGTCGTACGGCTGGCTCCAACCTGACCATATTTCTCAACTCTATTCCGAAAGACCAGAAGCTCCATCCCCACGTATCTGTGCCCTGGGATTGAGGCCTTAACAAGCATGAGTCCAGGTATATCCGTTGCAATGATTTGGTCAGGGAGAACCCTCCCAGACACCCAGGAATCCACTACAATGAGATAACGGATGGTTTCCTCAACATGGTACCCATCACACCCATGGCAAAGTTTCCATACCCTGAAAGATTTTAGCAAAACATATGTTCAAGGCTGCTGTCATGTTGATTCCTGGGAAAAAGCGAAGCCCTGTGTGTACAAAGGAACATTTCTGACTGTGGTGTCTTGTCTTCAAAAATTGATATTCATTTTCAATCCCTCACATTTTGAACATTTGCTAGGCCACATTTGGTATCCAATATTTGAACAAAGCAGGTAGCTAAAGCAACAAAGCAAAGTTGTACTTACTGGGATCCACCATATAAATCCTGAGATGGTGGCAAGCTGCAACATCAAGAGACAGGCAAGACGGCAACGCTAAGGAACCAAAGAGTATCTTTTAGGTGTGCCTTCAAACTGAGGGCATCTCGTTAAGCCTTCCTTATCAACTATATTGTCACAAAGCAAGTTGCAATCTTTCTCCAATTCTGCCCAAGGTCCATGGACATAGTCCTTATTTATGCACAGAATGTAATGTCTTGAGAGGCACAGCAAAAAGAGCATCCCAAGCATTTATTTAAAAAACTAGGAATAGCAAAGGCAAAGTGTCCATACCCTGAGGTACTGCCATAATCCATAAGGTTAGGGATGGTTCCACATTCTTCCGGGAGTAAGGGAAGGCCTGCGGGAACAAAGGAAATTATCAAAGGGTATTGGGTCATCATCAGAACATTGATAGTCATTTTCTAGCCCACATATTTTAGAATCTTTTCAAGGTCACGTTTGGTGATAAATATGTAGTAGGAGAAACACAGCAAAGATTTACTTACAGGGAAACACCCTGGAGTTCCCCAGAAGGTGGTAGGCCATAGGCTCAATTGGCGGGCAGAACAGCAGCCCTAAGGAACAAAAGAGTTCCTCTAAGGTTGAACTTCAAATTGTTGGCATTTGTTTTAGCATTCCTCATGAAGTATCTTCTAACAGGCAAAGATTTACCAAGATCTTCCTTCATCAGTGCTGCCCTGAGTATCCAGGACCTTACATGTGTACACCTATACATGAAATTGTGGCATTAGAGCATGCCCCAAGGAGGTATCTAAGAAAAGTTTTAGAACACACTTCTCTCTGAGTACCAGGTCTTTGCTACCCATCATTTGAGACTGATAGCTACGGCTAAAGATTCCACTGACATAAGGCAATGTTTAAATACCTTGACTGACCGAAGATGTGTCTTTGGTTCGGTGTGTTATGAAGGTTCATCCAGACAGGTAAGGAGCGCTGCACGGTTAAAAATGATCCTGTTAGGTTGGTCATTAAAAAAAAGTATTTCCTTTGTCACTCCCCATGAAAGAACATGTCGCAGGGCTGGCTCCCACCATAGCATATTTCTCAACTCTATTCCGAAAGACCAGAAGCTCCATCCCCACGTATCTGCGCCCTGGGATTGAGGCCTTGACAAGCATGAGTCTAGGTATATCCTTTGCAATGATTTGGTCAGGCAGTACCCTCCCAAATACCCAGGAATCCACTCCAATGAGATAACGGATGGTTTCCTCAACATGGTACCCATCACACCCATGGCAAAGTTTCTGTCATGATCTCTGCTTCCAAAAGATCAGGACTTGCCCGACTCCCTTGGAAGCAGACCCATAACCCCGGTTCCGAGTGCCAGCCAGTCCCAATTGGGACCTTTTGGACCCTGTCCTGGCGCCAGTGGCACCAGGCTCATAAAGATGTCCAGTCCCAGCGCTGGAAGCGCCGGGCTCATAATGCTTGGGTGGATTTACCTGCAGCAGACCATGCTGCTTACTTACCTGCCAGTTGAACCCCTGATCCTCTTCTGTTTGGGACTACTTTTCCTGTTGGGTGGGGCAGGAGCCACTCCCTAGGTTCAGAACACTGGAACTCTTCTGGAAAGCAGGAACTCTTTTCTTACCTAGGCGTGGCTGTGGAAGGAGACACCTAAGCACTACAGGAGGCTATTTAAACCACACCCGATGGATGAATCTTGCTTTGCGTTATTCTGCATTCTCTGCAGCAGAACGCTCATCGTGTCTTCTGCTTCTGATCCTGGGCCTAAGGGAACAAAGGCTTACCATCCTGGAATCCAGTCTTCAGCAGCACCTGTAAAGACAAAGAAAGAACAGGTTAGCACTACGGTCTTCAGTGGCAGCGCATCTCTTACCTGGTCCATCGGCTGTCACCAACGCCTCGCGCTGCATTCCGGCATCGGAAAGACAAAGGCTTACCTACTCTTCGCATGCTCCGGAGGTCTTCGCACTGCATTCCGGCATCTGAAAGACAAAAGCTTACCAGCTCTTCGCACGCTCCGAAGGCCTTCGGCGCTGCATCCCGCATCTGAAAGACAAAAGAAGGTGCGTTTAAAGACATTGGGCAACTTTATTACTCACGTGCCATTACTCCTTCCCACGCCGAATCCAGTGGGTATTCCAGCACCCTTCAGCTTCTCTAAAGCTCCGAACTTGTACCTGCAAGATAAAAGGGACAGTTAGTGCGCATCGTGAAGCAGGCTACAAGCGCTTACTTACGTGCTTCCAGGCGCTTCTATTCCTCACGCAGGTTCAATCCTCAACTCTCATCAGCCCGCCATCCGCCATCGCCGGAACCCTGCAAAACAAGAGATATCATTACAAAAGACTTTTAAGACATTTGAAGTGCCCAGAACTTACCGTTCGTGCAGTTAACGACGGACAGCAGTCCTCTGAGGTCAAGAGGCCTGCACCCTTATCCAGTGAAGAAACTGGTTATGGCACCCTGCCCCGAGGCAGATGGAGAGCTCGGCGTTCACTTACCTAAGGTGAGGGCGTTAATCTTTGGGGTTCTACAGGAGAAGAGAAAGGGAAGAGGAGAGAGGCACCCAATAACGGCAGTTCATTAATCCCATATTTTCTATCTGCAGACATCTTACTCTTCGAGTCAGACATACAGTGCACAGAGGTCCAGCCCAAAGAGCCAACCGTGTGTTACACATCACCTTTGAAGCTACGGCATTCACCCAGTCAAGACCGGCGCCTCTGCGGGAATCAGGTGAGCGTTACAGAACGCAAAGCCAACCGCAAAACTCCCACCCAGGCGCTATGGAAACCTCGGATACCGACCAGCTAGCCCAGTTACTTGGGGAAATAAGAGCAGAAGTGCATGCAGCCCGTCAGGAAAAGAATGCTCTAAGAAGGGAACTGATTATTTCCAAGGAGCGAACAGACGATCTCGCTAGACAATTGCTACAGTCACAAGCCGGACAAACTCTGTTACCCGCATCAGGGGCAAATCTTCCTTCAACATCCTCTACGAACCCAGTGCAGATCAACCTACCTGGGAATGTACCTCTGGCTCCGCCCGAATGATTTTCTGGTGACCCAAAGAGGTTTGCAGTATTTATTAATCAGTGCCGGTTGCACTTCTTATGCCGGCCAGCAGCCTTTCCAACTGATCAAGCTAAGGTAGCTTTCGTGCTTTCGTACCTTAGTGGCAATGCGGCAGACTGGTTGATCCCTCTAGTTAATCAAGATGATCCGCTTCTCCATGATTTTCAAGCTTTTCAGCTCAGTATGGAAAAACTGTTTGCAAGACATTCACAGGGGCAGGCCTTGGACAATGAGCTCCTTTCATTGCGACAGGGTAATCAAGACCTTTTGGCTTATATTGCGTCTTTCAACAGACTGATAGTGGAAACTCGATGGCCTGAGGACAAAAGGATTACGCTGTTTTATAGAGGTCTACGTGGAGAGCTCAAAGATGTGTTAGCCCAAGTAGTGAATCCCCCGCAAGACTGTTCGGACTATATTGACTTAGTCGTTCAAATTGACCACAGACTGCAGAACAGGAAGGCTGATCGTTCCAAGTTTGATGCTCGAGTATTTTCCAAACCACCCACTCCTACCAAAGGAGTAGACTCCGGGGAACCCATGCAAATAGGGGGCCTGAAAGGACCACTAACACAAAAGGAGCGGGAAAGGAGAAAACAGCTGCAATTATGCCTCTATTGCGGAAACTCGGGGCACTTTCTTCGAGACTGTCCGGTGAAACCAGCCAAGAAGGCAGTAGGAGCTGCAGTTACCATGGTCACAAACTCTGAGCAGGGAAACGACCTCGCCCGACAAGAATAGAGGTCCTCTTGCCGAGCGTTAAAACCAGTTGCGTGACCTCGCATTTCGTGATACCTATGGTCCTCATTAGCCCTGAACATCCAGATCGATTACATGCGATTGAAGCTTACGTCGACAGCGGTGCCATCGGCAATTATGTGGATCATGAAATGGTTTTGAGGATGAATCTGACTCTTTGTCCAAAGGCTGTAAAGGACGTCATTACTACAGTGGATGGTACGGAGATAGCCTCCGGACCAGTAACGCATACCACCCAAGAAGTGACGCTAGTAAGTCAAGATGGACACCATGAGAAGATCGTGTTCGATGTGATCAAGGCCCCTCAGTTCCAGATTATTCTAGGAATTCCTTGGTTAGAGAAGCACAATCCTCAGATCGATTGGCGAGCAAGAACGGTTCAGTTTCCAGAATGTGTCTCTACTTGTCACCCTCGACCTGGTGTTGCACTGGCAGCAATTTCCTCGGAGGCTCCCCAGTTACCACCTGAATACCTAGAATTCCAAGAAGTTTTCCGGAAGGATCAGGCTAACTCTCTACCTCCTCATAGGTCTTATGACTGCCAGATAGACCTGATACCTGGATCTACTCCTCCTTGTTGTAGAATTTATGCCCTCACCGAGCCTGAGAATCTTCACCTCCGACAATACCTGGATCAATACCTAGCGAATGGGTTTATTCGTCCTTCCAAGTCCCCTGCTTCCTCAGCTTTGTTCTTCGTTCCAAAAAAAGAAGGGGACCTTAGAACTTGTATAGATTATCGCGCCCTGAACCAGATCACCGTTAAGAATAGATATCCGTTACCTTTGATCCCTGAACTCCTGGACCAAGTCAGAAAAGCATGCATATATACAAAGCTGGATCTTAGAGGAGCCTACCACTTGGTACGAGTAAAAGAGGGCGATGAATGGAAGACGGCCTTCCGCACCAAGTATGGGCTATTTGAATATCAGGTCATGCCCTTCGGACTTTGCAATGCCCCGGCCGCCTTTCAATATTTTATGAACGATGTCCTCAGAGAGCTCATAGATGTGTGTGTTGTTGTTTACATTGACGACATCCTCGTTTATTCTTCATCGGAAACTGAACATCGGAAACACGTGAAAATGGTCCTCGAGAGATTGCGTCAACACAAACTTTTCGCTAAATTGGAAAAATGTGTTTTCAACGTGACTGAAGTTGAATTCTTGGGATTCATATTATCACCTAGCGGAGTGCGTATGGATTCAAAGAAGGTCGATGCAATTCTCAAATGGCCATCGCCATCCTCCGTAAAAGGTGTTCAAAGCATGTTAGGCTTCGCTAACTTTTACCGCAGGTTTATCCCCGAATTCTCTCGAATAGTCCAGCCCATCACCGCCTTGTTAAAGAAAAACAAACGTTTTGAATGGTCAACCGAGGCGGAACAAGCTTTCCAGAATTTGAAGACTAGATTTATCTCTGCACCGATCTTAAAACATCCTCGCCCAGAACTCCCCTACATCGTTGAAACTGATGCTTCGAGCCTTGCCATGGGGGCAGTTCTATCACAAAAGGACCCAGTAACCAATCAGTTGCATCCCGTGGCATTTTGGTCCCGCAAATTCTCGCCTCCTGAAATCAATTACACTATTACTGATAAGGAACTTCTAGCTATCAAGTCCGCCTTTAAGGCTTGGCGGCATTATCTTCTGGGGGCCCGACACACCATTACTGTGATTACAGATCACCGAAACCTGCAATATTTGAAAACCGCAAAAGCTCAGTCCTCTAGGCAACTCCGTTGGGCACTATTCTTTGCCGAGTTTGACTTCATAATTACCTATGGACCTGGTACAAAAAACGGTAAAGCTGATGCCCTTTCTCGGATGGGAGTGGAAGAACATTTGATCAATCCTAAACCTGTACCTATCATTCCCGAACAAAGAATTGTAGGTGTAATCGCCACACAATCCATAGAGGAAGTTAAGGATAAAGCCAGGCTACTGGTAACTCCAGCAGACATACAGAATTGGCATCTGCAGGGAAAGGACTTTACGGTGAAGGACAACCTATTATATTTCCAAGAACGGTTATACCTGCCCAGCACAGATTTACAGAAAAAGGTAATCTCTTGTTATCACGATTCTTTAATGGAAGGACATCCCGGTATGACCAAGACCTCGGAAAAGATCAAGCGCTACTTCTGGTGGCCGTCTTGGAAAAAAGATATCAGAGACTTTATAATGTCCTGTGGAGTATGCGCCCAAAACAAGAGTCAAAAGGAAAAATCAGCCGGCCTCTTACGCCCTATTGACATCCCGCCTCGCCCTTGGCATACGCTTTCTATGGACTTCATCACTGATCTACCTCCATGCTCCGGATACAATACGATCCTAGTAATCGTGGACCTATTCTCCAAGATGGCGCATTTCATTCCACTCAAAGGCTTACCAACAGCAGCAACTCTGGCCCGAGAATTTCTCGAAAAAATCGTCCGACTGCACGGTTTTCCTTCAGTTCTAATTTCGGATCGAGGTAGTCAATTTATTTCTCATTTTTGGCGAAGTTGCTGTCGGTCGGCTCAAATTGATGTGAGACTTTCGACCAGCCACCACCCTCAAACCGACGGACAAACCGAGAGGACCAATCAAACTCTGGAACAGTATTTGCGCTGCATGCTACAACAAACTGAAAAAACTTGGAAAGATATCCTTTGGATTGCCGAATATGCCTACAATAACTCTGTCCACTCGGGAACTGGGAAGACCCCGTTTTTTCTTTTATACGGTAGTCAACCTCGAACCTCGGAGTTGGATCCACTCCAAGATCTTGGAACACCAGCAGTAGACCACCTGCATTCTACAATCACCCAAGCCTTTAAGGAAGCCGTTTCTCACCTTCAAAGGGCTAAAAAACAATACAAGAAAGGAGCAGACCAACATCGGAAGGAAGCCCCCCAATATCAAGTAGGAGATCAAGTCTGGTTATCCACCAAATATCTACCTCTAAAAGGACCACGCACATTCAACCCAAGATACCTTGGTCCCTATTCCATCACTACCATAGTAAATCCAGTAGCGGTCAAGTTGGACTTGCCCCCTCACATGAAGATACATCCGGTCTTCCACGTCTCTCTATTAAAACCAGTGCAACCTCAAACCCGACTAACTACATCTCCAAAACCTATTCTAGTTGATGGAGAACTCGAGTTTGAAGTCAAAAGCATCCTGGATTCCAAGATCTCCAAATCTAAACTATTTTACCTGATTGACTGGAAAGGCTACGGTCCCCAAGAAAGATCCTGGGAACCTGCAGAATATGTCCACGCGCCTCGTCTAATCAAAAGATTTCATCGAACATTTCCTAACAAGCCCAAACCCCCGGAGAAGCCCGGTTTGGGAGGGGCCTTGAGGGGGGGTGCTGTCATGATCTCTGCTTCCAAAAGATCAGGACTTGCCCGACTCCCTTGGAAGCAGACCCATAACCCCGGTTCCGAGTGCCAGCCAGTCCCAATTGGGACCTTTTGGACCCTGTCCTGGCGCCAGTGGCACCAGGCTCATAAAGATGTCCAGTCCCAGCGCTGGAAGCGCCGGGCTCATAATGCTTGGGTGGACTTCCCTGCAGCAGACCATGCTGCTTACTTACCTGCCAGTTGAACCCCTGATCCTCTTCTGTTTGGGACTACTTTTCCTGTTGGGTGGGGCAGGAGCCACTCCCTAGGTTCAGAACACTGGAACTCTTCTGGAAAGCAGGAACTCTTTTCTTACCTAGGCGTGGCTGTGGAAGGAGACACCTAAGCACTACAGGAGGCTATTTAAACCACACCCGATGGATGAATCTTGCTTTGCGTTATTCTGCATTCTCTGCAGCAGAATGCTCATCGTGTCTTCTGCTTCTGATCCTGGGCCTGAGGGAACAAAGGCTTACCATCCTGGAATCCAGTCTTCAGCAGCACCTGTAAAGACAAAGAAAGAACAGGTTAGCACTACGGTCTTCAGTGGCAGCGCATCTCTTACCTGGTCCATCGGCTGTCACCAACGCCTCGCGCTGCATTCCGGCATCGGAAAGACAAAGGCTTACCTACTCTTCGCATGCTCCGGAGGTCTTCGCACTGCATTCCGGCATCTGAAAGACAAAAGCTTACCAGCTCTTCGCACGCTCCGGAGGCCTTCGGCGCTGCATCCCGCATCTGAAAGACAAAAGAAGGTGCGTTTAAAGACATTGGGCAACTTTATTACTCACGTGCCATTACTCCTTCCCACGCCGAATCCAGTGGGTATTCCAGCACCCTTCAGCTTCTCTAAAGCTCCGAACTTGTACCTGCAAGATAAAAGGGACAGTTAGTGCGCATCGTGAAGCAGGCTACAAGCGCTTACTTACGTGCTTCCAGGCACTTCTATTTCTCACGCGGGTTCGATCCTCAACTCTCATCAGCCCGCCATCCGCCATCGCCGGAACCCTGCAAAACAGGAGATATCATTACAAAAGACTTTTAAGACATTTGAAGTGCCCAGAACTTACCGTTCGTGCAGTTAACGACGGACAGCAGTCCTCTGAGGTCAAGAGGCCTGCACCCTTATCCAGTGAAGAAACTGGTTACGGCACCCTGCCCCGAGGCAGATGGAGAGCTCGGCGTTCACTTACCTAAGGTGAGGGCGTTAAACTTTGGGGTTCTACAGGAGAAGAGAAAGGGAAGAGGAGAGAGGCACCCAATAACCCCAGTTCATTAATCCCATATTTTCTATCTGCAGACATCTTACTCTTCGAGTCAGACATACAGTGCACAGAGGTCCAGCCCAAAGAGCCAACCGTGTGTTACACATCACCTTTGAAGATACGGCATTCACCCAGTCAAGACCGGCGCCTCTGCGGGAATCAAGTGAGCGTTACAGTTTCCTTACCCTGAAAGATTTTAGCAATACGTATTGTCAAGGCTGCTGTCATGTTGATTCCTGGGAACAAGCGAACCCCTGTGGGTACAAAGGAACATTTCTGACTGTGGTGTCTTGTCTTCCAAAATTGACATTCATTTTCAATCACTCACATTTTGAACATTTGCAAGGCCACATTTGGTATCCAATATTTGTAGATAAAGAAACAAAGCAAAGTTGTATTTACTGGGATCCACCATATAAATCCTGAGATGGTGGCAAGTTACAACATCAAGTGACAGGCAAGATGGCAACGCTAAGGAACGAAAGAGTTTCTTTTAGTGTGCCTTCAAACTGAGGACATCTCGTTAAGCCTTCCTTATAAACTATATTGTCACAAAGAATGTTACAATATTTATCCAATTCTGCCCAAGGTCCATGGACCTAGTATTTATTTATGCACAGAATGTAATGCCTTGAGAGGGACAGTCAAAGAGCAACCCAAGCATATGTTAAAAAAACTAGGAACAGCCAAGGCAAAGTGTCCATACCCTGAGGTACTGCCATAATCCATAAGGTTAGGGATGGTACCACATTCTTCCGGCGGTAAGGGAAGACCTGTGGGAAAAAAGGAAATTATCAAAGGGTGTTGGGTCGCCATCAGAAAATTGATAGTTATTTTCTAGCCCCACATATTTTAGAATCTTTTCAAGGCCACTTTGTAGCTAGAGAAACACAGAAAAGTCTTACTTACAGGGAAACACCCTGGAGTTCCCTGGAAGGTGGCAGGTCACAGGCTCAATTGGCAGGCAGAACAGCAGCCCTAAGGAACAAAAGAGTTCCTTTAAGGTTGAACTTCAAATTGTTGACATTTGTTTTAGCCTTCCTCATGAAGTATCTTCTAACAGGCTCAGATGTACCAAGATCTTCCTTCATAAGTGCTGCCCTGAGTATCCAGGACCTTACATGTGTACACCTATACATGAAATTGGGGCCTTGGAGCATGAACCAAGGAGGTATCTAATAAAAGTTTCAGAACACACTTCTCTCTGAGTAACAGGTCTTTGCTACCCATCATTTGAGACTGATAGCTACGGCTAAATATTCCACTGACATAAGGCAATGTTTACATACCTTGACTGACCGAAGATGTGTCTTTGGTTCGGTGTGTTATGAAGGTGCATCCAGACAGGTAAGGAGCGCTACACGAGCAAAAAAAGATCCTGTTAGGTTGGTCATTAAACAAAAGTATTTCTTTTGTCACTCCACATGAAAGCACATGTCGTAGGGCTGGCTCCAACCTAACCATATTTCTCAACTCTATTCCGAAGGACCAGAAGCTCCATCCCAAGTATCTGTGCCCTGGGATTGAAGCCTTAACAAGCATGAGTCCAGGTATATCCTTTGCAATGATTTGGTCAGGGAGAACCCTCCCAGACACCCAGGAATCCACTACAATGAGATAACGGATGGTTTCCTCAACATGGTACCCATCACACCCATGGCAAAGTTTCCATACCCTGAAAGATTTTAGCAAAACGTATGTTCAAGGCTGCTGTCAAGTTGATTCCTGGGAAAAAGCGAAGCCCTGTGTGTACAAAGGAACATTTCTGACTGTGGTGTCTTGGCTTCAAATATTGATATTCATTTTCAATCCCTCACATTTTGAACATTTGCTAGGCCACATTTGGTATCCAATATTTGAACAAAGCAGGTAGCTAAAGCAACAAAGCAAAGTTGTACTTACTGGGATCCACCATATAAATCCTGAGATGGTGGCAAGCTGCAACATCAAGAGACAGGCAAGACGGCTACGCTAAGGAACCAAAGAGTATCTTTTAGGTGTGCCTTCAAACTGAGGACATCTCGTTAAGCCTTCCTTATCAACTATATTGTCACAAAGCAAGTTGCAATCTTTTTCCAATTCTGCCCAAGGTCCATGGACATAGTCCTTATTTATGCACAGAATGTAATGTCTTGAGAGGCACAGCAAAAAGAGCATCCCAAGCATATATTTAAAAAACTAGGAATAGCAAAGGCAAAGTGTCCATACCCTGAGGTACTGCCATAATCCATAAGGTTAGGGATGGTTCCACATTCTTCCGCGAGTAAGGGAAGGCCTGCGGGAACAAAGGAAATTATCAAAGGGTATTGGGTCATCATCAGAACATTGATAGTCATTTTCTAGCCCACATAGTTTAGAATCTTTTCAAGGTCACGTTTGGTGATGAATATGTAGTAGGAGAAACACAGCAAAGATTTACTTACAGGGAAACACCCTGGAGTTCCCCGGAAGGTGGCAGGCCATAGGCTCAATTGGCTGGCAGAACAGCAGCCCTAAGGAACAAAAGAGTTCCTCTAAGGTTCAACTTCACATTGTTGGCATTTGTTTTAGCCTTCCTCATGAAGTATCTTATAACAGGCTAAGATTTACCAAGATCTTCCTTCATCAGTGCTGCCCTGAGTATCCAGGACCTTACATGTGTACACCTATACATGAAATTGTGGCATTAGAGCATGACCCAAGGAGGTATCTAAGAAAAGTTTTAGAACACACTTCTCTCTGAGTACCAGGTCTTTGCTACCCATCATTTGAGACTGATAGCTACAGCTAAATATTCCACTGACATAAGGCAATGTTTAAATACCTTGACTGACCGAAGATGTGTCTTTGGTTCGGTGTGTTATGAAGGTTCATCCAGACAGGTAAGGAGCGCTGCACGAGTAAAAAAAGATCCTGTTAGGTTTGTCATTAAAAAAAAGTATTTCTTTTGTCACTCCCCATGAAAGAACATGTTGCAGGGCTGGCTCCAACCTGATCATATTTCTCAACTCTATTCCGAAAGACCAGAAGCTCCATCCCCACGTATCTGCGCCCTGGGATTGAGGCCTTGACAAGCATGAGTCTAGGTATATCCTTTGCAATGATTTGGTCAGGGAGTACCCTCCCAAATACCCAGGAATCCACTCCAATGAGATAACGGATGGTTTCCTCAACATGGTACCCATCACACCCATGGCAAAGTTTCCTTACCCTGAAAGATTTTAGCAATACGTATTGTCAAGGCTGCTGTCATGTTGATTCCTGGGAACAAGCGAAGCCCTGTGGGTACAAAGGAACATTTCTGACTGTGGTGTCTTGTCTTCTAAAATTGACATTCATTTTCATTCCCTCACATTTTGAACATTTGCAAGGCCACATTTGTTACCCAATATTTGTAGATAAAGAAACAAAGCAAAGTTGTATTTACTGGGATCCACCATATAAATCCTGAGAAGGTGGCAAGTTACAACATCAAGTGACAGGCAAGACAGCAATGCTAAGGAACCAAAGAGTTTCTTTTAGTATGCCTTCAAACTGAGGACATCTCGTTAAGCCTTCCTTATAAACTATATTGTCACAAAGAATGTTACAATATTTATCCAATTCTGCCCAAGGTCCATGGACCTAGTTCTTATTTATGCACAGAATGTAATGCCTTGAGAGGGACAGTCAAAGAGCAACCCAAGCATATGTTTAAAAAACTAGGAACAGCCAAGGCAAAGTGTCCATACCCTGAGGTACTGCCATAATCCATAAGGTTAGGGGTGGTACCACATTCTTCCGGCAGTAAAGGAAGCCCTGTGGGAAAAAAGGAAATTATCAAAGGGTGTTGGGTCGCCATCAGAAAATTGATAGTTATTTTCTAGCCCCACATATTTTAGAATCTTTTCAAGGCCACTTTGTAGCTAGAGAAACACAGAAAAGTCTTACTCACAGGGAGACACCCTGGAGTTCCCTGGAAGCTGGCAGGTCACAGGCTCAATTGGCAGGCAGAACAGCAGCCCTAAGGAACAAAAGAGTTCCTTTAAGGTTGAACTTCAAATTGTTGACATTTGTTTTAGCCTTCCTCATGAAGTATCTTCTAACAGGCTGAGATGTACCAAGATCTTCCTTCATAAGTGCTGCCCTGAGTATCCAGGACCTTACATGTGTACACCTATACATGAAATTGGGGCCTTGGAGCATGAACCAAGGAGGTATCTAATAAAAGTTTCAGAACACACTTCTCTCTGAGTAACAGGTCTTTGCTACCCATCATTTGAGACTGATAGCTACGGCTAAATATTCCACTGACATAAGGCAATGTTTACATACCTTGACTGACCGAAGATGTGTCTTTGGTTCGGTGTGTTATGAAGGTGCATCCAGACAGGTAAGGAGCGCTACACGAGTAAAAAAAGATCCTGTTAGGTTGGTCATTAAACAAAAGTATTTCTTTTGTCACTCCACATGAAAGCACATGTCGTAGGGCTGGCTCCAACCTAACCATATTTCTCAACTCTATTCCGAAGGACCAGAAGCTCCATCCCCACGTATCTGTGCCCTGGGATTGAGGCCTTAACAAGCATGAGTCCAGGTATATCCTTTGCAATGATTTGGTCAGGGAGAACCCTCCCAGACACCCAGGAATCCACAACAATGAGATAACGGATGGTTTCCTCAACATGGTACCCATCACACCCATGGCAAAGTTTCCATACCCTGAAAGATTTTAGCAAAACGTATGTTCAAGGCTGCTGTCATGTTGATTCCTGGGAAAAAGTGAAGCCCTGTGTGTACAAAGGAACATTTCTGACTGTGGTGTCTTGTCTTCAAAAATTGATATTCATTTTCAATCCCTCACATTTTGAACATTTGCTAGGCCACATTTGGTATCCAATATTTGAACAAAGCAGGTAGCTAAAGCAACAAAGCAAAGTTGTACTTACTGGGATCCACCATATAAATCCTGAGATGGTGGCAAGCTGCAACATCAAGAGACAGGCAAGACGGCAACGCTAAGGAACCAAAGAGTATCTTTTAGGTGTGCCTTCAAACTGAGGACATCTCGTTAAGCCTTCCTTATCAACCATATTGTCACAAAGCAAGTTGCAATCTTTCTCCAATTCTGCCCAAGGTCCATGGACATAGTCCTTATTTATGCACAGAATGTAATGTCTTGAGAGGCACAGCAAAAAGAGCATCCCAAGCATATATTTAAAAAACTAGGAATAGCAAAGGCAAAGTGTCCATACCCTGAGGTACTGCCATAATCCATAAGGTTAGGGATGGTTCCACATTCTTCCGGGAGTAAGGGAAGGCCTGCGGGAACAAAGGAAATTATCAAAGGGTATTGGGTCATCATCAGAACATTGATAGTCATTTTCTAGCCCACATATTTTAGAATCTTTTCAAGGTCACGTTTGGTGATGAATATGTAGTAGGAGAAACACAGCAAAGATTTACTTACAGGGAAACACCCTGGAGTTCCCCGGAAGGTGGCAGGCCATAGGCTCAATTGGCTGGCAGAACAGCAGCCCTAAGGAGCAAAAGAGTTCCTCTAAGGTTGAACTTCAAATTTTTGGCATTTGTTTTAGCCTTCCTCATGAAGTATCTTATAACAGGCTAAGATTTACCAAGATCTTCCTTCATCAGTGCTGCCCTGAGTATCCAGGACCTTACATGTCTACACCTATACATGAAATTGTGGCATTAGAGCATGACCCAAGGAGGTATCTAAGAAAAGTTTTAGAACACACTTCTCTCTGAGTACCAGGTCTTTGCTACCCATCATTTGAGACTGATAGCTACGGCTAAATATTCCACTGACATAAGGCAATGTTTAAATACCTTGACTGAACGAAGATGTGTCTTTGGTTCGGTGTGTTATGAAGGTTCATCCAGACAGGTAGGGAGCACTGCACGAGTAAAAAAAGATCCTGTTAGGTTGGTCATTAAAAAAAAGTATTTCTTTTGTCACTCCCCATGAAAGAACATGTCGCAGGGCTGGCTCCAACCTGATCATATTTCTCAACTCTATTCCAAAAGACCAGAAGCTCCATCCCCGCGTATCTACGCCCTGGGATTGAGGCCTTGACAAGCATGAGTCTAGGTATATCCTTTGCAATGATTTGGTCAGGGAGTACCCTCCCAAATACCCAGGAATCCACTCCAATGAGATAACGGATGGTTTCCTCAACATGGTACCCATCACACCCATGGCAAAGTTTCCTTACCCTGAAAGATTTTAGCAATACGTATTGTCAAGGCTGCTGTCAAGTTGATTCCTGGGAACAAGCGAAGCCCTGTGGGTACAAAGGAACATTTCTGACTGTGGTGTCTTGTCTTCTAAAATTGACATTCATTTTCAATCCCTCACATTTTGAACATTTGCAAGACCACATTTGGTATCCAATATTTGTAGATAAAGAAACAAAGCAAAGTTGTATTTACTGGGATCCACCATATAAATCCTGAGAAGGTGGCAAGTTACAACATCAAGTGACAGGCAAGACAGCAATGCTAAGGAACCAAAGAGTTTCTTTTAGTATGCCTTCAAACTGAGGACATCTCGTTAAGCCTTCCTTATAAACTATATTGTCAAAAAGAATGTTACAATATTTATCCAATTCTGTCCAAGGTCCATGGACCTAGTCCTTATTTATGCACAGAATGTAATGCCTTGAGAGGGACAGTCAAAGAGCAACCCAAGCATATGTTTAAAAAACTAGGAACAGCCAAGGCAAAGTGTCCATACCCTGAGGTACTGCCATGATCCATAAGGTTAGGGGTGGTACCACATTCTTCCGGCAGTAAGGGAAGCCCTGTGGGAAAAAAGGAAATTATCAAAGGGTGTTGGGTCGCCATCAGAAAATTGATAGTTATTTTCTAGCCCCACATATTTTAGAATCTTTTCAAGGCCACTTTGTAGCTAGAGAAACACAGAAAAGTCTTACTTACAGGGAAACACCCTGGAAGATGGCAGGTCACAGGCTCAATTGGCAGGCAGAACAGCAGCCCTAAGGAACAAAAGAGTTTCTTTAAGGTTGAACTTTAAATTGTTGACATTTGTTTTAGCCTTCCTCGTGAAGTATCTTCTAACGGGCTGAGATGTACCAAGATCTTCCTTCATAAGTGCTGCCCTGAGTATCCAGGACCTTACATGTGTACACCTATACATGACATTGGGGCCTTGGAGCATGAACCAAGGAGGTATCTAATAAAAGTTTCAGAACACACTTCTCTCTGAGTAACAGGTCTTTGCTACCCATCATTTGAGACTGATAGCTACGGCTAAATATTCCACTGACATAAGGCAATGTTTACATACCTTGACTGACCGAAGATGTGTCTTTGGTTCGGTGTGTTATGAAGGTGCATCCAGACAGGTAAGGAGCGCCACACGAGTAAAAAAAGATCCTGTTAGGTTGGTCATTAAACAAAAGTATTTCTTTTGTCACTCCACATGAAAGCACATGTGGTAGGGCTGGCTCCAACCTGACCATATTTCTCAACTCTATTCCGAAAGACCAGAAGCTCCATCCCCACGTATCTGTGCCCTGGGATTGAGGCCTTAACAAGCATGAGTCCAGGTATATCCTTTGCAATGATTTGGTCAGGGAGAACCCTCCCAGACACCCAGGAATCCACTACAATGAGATAACGGATGGTTTCCTCAACATGGTACCCATCACACCCATGGCAAAGTTTCCTTACCCTGAAAGATTTTAGCAAAACGTATGTTCAAGGCTGCTGTCATGTTGATTCCTGGGAAAAAGCGAAGCCCTGTGTGTACAAAGGAACATTTCTGACTGTGGTGTCTTGGCTTCAAAAATTGATATTCATTTTCAATCCCTCACATTTTGAACATTTGCTAGGCCACATTTGGTATCCAATATTTGAACAAAGCAGGTAGCTAAAGCAACAAAGCAAAGTTGTACTTACTGGGATCCACCATATAAATCCTGAGATGGTGGCAAGCTGCAATATCAAGAGACAGGCAAGACGGCAACGCTAAGGAACCAAAGAGTATCTTTTAGGTGTGCCTTCAAACTGAGGACATCTCGTTAAGCCTTCCTTATCAACTATATTGTCACAAAGCAAGTTGCAATCTTTCTCCAATTCTGCCCAAGGTCCATGGACATAGTCCTTATTTATGCACAGAATGTAATGTCTTGAGAGGCACAGCAAAAAGAGCATCCCAAGCATATATTTAAAAAACTAGGAATAGCAAAGGCAAAGTGTCCATACCCTGAGGTACTGCCATAATCCATAAGGTTAGGGATGGTTCCACATTCTTCCGGGAGTAAGGGAAGGCCTGCGGGAACAAAGGAAATTATCAAAGGGTATTGGGTCATCATCACAACATTGATAGTCATTTTCTAGCCCACATATTTTAGAATCTTTTCAAGGTCACGTTTGGTGATGAATATGTAGTAGGAGAAACACAGCAAAGATTTACTTACAGGGAAACACCCTGGAGTTCCCCGGAAGGTGGCAGGCCATAGGCTCAATTGGCTGGCAGAACAGCAGCCCTAAGGAACAAAAGAGTTCCTCTAAGGTTGAACTTCAAATTTTTGGCATTTGTTTTAGCCTTCCTCATGGAGTATCTTATAACAGGCTAAGATTTACCAAGATCTTCCTTCATCAGTGCTGCCCTGAGTATCCAGGACCTTACATGTCTACACCTATACATGAAATTGTGGCATTAGAGCATGACCCAAGGAGGTATCTAAGAAAAGTTTTAGAACACACTTCTCTCTGAGTACCAGGTCTTTGCTACCCATCATTTGAGACTGATAGCTACGGCTAAATATTCCACTGACATAAGGCAATGTTTAAATACCTTGACTGACCGAAGATGTGTCTTTTGTTCGGTGTGTTTTGAAGGTTCATCCAGACAGGTAGGGAGCACTGCACTAGTAAAAAAAGATCCTGTTAGGTTGGTCATTAAAAAAAAGTATTTCTTTTGTCACTCCCCATGAAAGAACATGTCGCAGGGCTGGCTCCAACCTGATCATATTTCTCAACTCTATTCCAAAAGACCAGAAGCTCCATCCCCACGTATCTACGCCCTGGGATTGAGGCCTTGACAAGCATGAGTCTAGGTATATCCTTTGCAATGATTTGGTCAGGGAGTACCCTCACAAATACCCAGGAATCCACTCCAATGAGATAACGGATGGTTTCCTCAACATGGTACCCATCACACCCATGGCAAAGTTTCCTTACCCTGAAAGATTTTAGCAATACGTATTGTCAAGGCTGCTGTCATGTTGATTCCTGGGAACAAGCGAAGCCCTGTGGGTACAAAGGAACATTTCTGACTGTGGTGTCTTGTCTTCTAAAATTGACATTCATTTTCAATCCCTCACATTTTGAACATTTGCAAGACCACATTTGGTATCCAATATTTGTAGATAAAGAAACAAAGCAAAGTTGTATTTACTGGGATCCACCATATAAATCCTGAGAAGGTGGCAAGTTACAACATCAAGTGACAGGCAAGACAGCAATGCTAAGGAACCAAAGAGTTTCTTTTAGTATGCCTTCAAACTGAGGACATCTCGTTAAGCCTTCCTTATAAACTATATTGTCACAAAGAATGTTACAATATTTATCCAATTCTGCCCAGGGTCCATGGACGTAGTCCTTATTTATGCACAGAATGTAATGCCTTGAGAGGGACAGTCAAAGAGCAACCCAAGCATATGTTTAAAAAACTAGGAACAGCCAAGGCAAAGTGTCCATACCCTGAGGTACTGCCATAATCCATAAGGTTAGGGGTGGTACCACATTCTTCCGGAAGTAAGGGAAGACCCGTGGGGAAAAAAGGAAATTATCAAAGGGTGTTGGGTCGCCATCAGAAAATTGATAGTTATTTTCTAGCCCCACATATTTTAGAATCTTTTCAAGGCCACTTTGTAGCTAGAGAAACACAGAAAAGTCTTACTTACAGGGAAACACCCTGGAGTTCCCTGGAAGGTGGCAGGTCACAGGCTCAATTGGCAGGCACAGCAGCAGCCCTAAGGAACAAAAGAGTTCCTTTAAGGTTGAACTTCAAATTGTTGACATTTGTTTTAGCCTTCCTCATGAAGTATCTTCTAACAGGCTGAGATGTACCAAGATCTTCCTTCATAAGTGCTGCCCTGAGTATCCAGGACCTTACATTTGTACACCTATACATGAAATTGGGGCCTTGGAGCATGAACCAAGGAGGTATCTAAAAAAAGTTTCAGAACACACTTCTCTCTGAGTACCAGGTCTTTGCTACCCATCATTTGAGACTGATAGCTACGGCTAAATATTCCACTGACATAAGGCAATGTTTACATACCTTGACTGACCGAAGATGTGTCTTTGGTAAGGTGTGTTATGAAGGTGCATCCAGACAGGTAAGGAGCGCTACACGAGTAAAAAAAGATCCTGTTAGGTTGGTCATTAAACAAAATAATTTCTTTTGTCACTCCACATGAAAGCACATGTCGTAGGGCTGGCTCCAACCTGACCATATTTCTCAACTCTATTCCGAAAGACCAGAAGCTCCATCCCCACGTATCTGTGCCCTGGGATTGAGGCCTTAACAAGCATGAGTCCAGGTATATCCGTTGCAATGATTTGGTCAGGGAGAACCCTCCCAGACACCCAGGAATCCACTACAACGAGATAACGGATGGTTTCCTCAACATGGTACCCATCACACCCATGGCAAAGTTTCCTTACCCTGAAAGATTTTAGCAAAACGTATGTTCAAGGCTGCTGTCATGTTGATTCCTGGGGAAAAGCGAAGCCCTGTGTGTACAAAGGAACATTTCTGACTGTGGTGTCTTTTCTTCAAAAATTGATATTCATTTTCATTCCCTCACATTTTGAACATTTGCTAGGCCACATTTGGTATCCAATATTTGAACAAAGCAGGTAGCTAAAGCAACAAAGCAAAGTTGTACTTACTGGGATCCACCATATAAATCCTGAGATGGTGGCAAGCTGCAACATCAAGAGACAGGCAAGACGGCAACGCTAAGGAACCAAAGAGTATCTTTTAGGTGTGCCTTCAAACTAAGGACATCTCGTTAAGCCTTCCTTATCAACTATATTGTCACAAAGCAAGTTGCAATCTTTCTCCAATTCTGCCCAAGGTCCATGGACATAGTCCTTATTTATGCACAGAATGTAATGTCTTGAGAGGCACAGCAAAAAGAGCATCCCAAGCATATATTTAAAAAACTAGGAATAGCAAAGGCAAAGTGTCCATACCCTGAGGTACTGCCATAATCCATAAGGTTAGGGATGATTCCACATTCTTCCGGGAGTAAGGGAAGGCCTGCGGGAACAAAGGAAATTATCAAAGGGTATTGGGTCATCATCAGAACATTGATAGTCATTTTCTAGCCCACATAGTTTAGAATCTTTTCAAGGTCACGTTTGGTGATGAATATGTAGTAGGAGAAACACAGCAAAGATTTACTTACAGGGAAACACCCTGGAGTTCCCCGGAAGGTGGCAGGCCATAGGCTCAATTGGCTGGCAGAACAGCAGTCCTAAGGAACAAAAGAGTTCCTCTAAGGTTCAACTTCAAATTGTTGGCATTTGTTTTAGCCTTCCTCATGAAGTATCTTATAACAGGCTAAGATTTACCAAGATCTTCCTTCATCAGTGCTGCCCTGAGTATCCAGGACCTTACATGTGTACACCTATACATGAAATTGTGGCATTAGAGCATGACCCAAGGAGGTATCTAAGAAAAGTTTTAGAACACACTTCTCTCTGAGTACCAGGTCTTTGCTACCCATCATTTGAGACTGATAGCTACGGCTAAATATTCCACTGACATAAGGCAATGTTTAAATACCTTGACTGACCGAAGATGTGTCTTTTGTTCGGTGTGTTATGAAGGTTCATCCAGACAGGTAGGGAGCACTGCACGAGTAAAAAAAGATCCTGTTAGGTTGGTCATTAAAAAAAAGTATTTCTTTTGTCACTCCCCATGAAAGAACATGTCGCAGGGCTGGCTCCAACCTGATCATATTTCTCAACTCTATTCCAAAAGACCAGAAGCTCCATCCCCACGTATCTACGCCCTGGGATTGAGGCCTTGACAAGCATGAGTCTAGGTATATCCTTTGCAATGATTTGGTCAGGGAGTACCCTCACAAATACCCAGGAATCCACTCCAATGAGATAACGGATGGTTTCCTCAACATGGTACCCATCACACCCATGGCAAAGTTTCCTTACCCTGAAAGATTTTAGCAATACGTATTGTCAAGGCTGCTGTCATGTTGATTCCTGGGAACAAGCGAAGCCCTGTGGGTACAAAGGAACATTTCTGACTGTGGTGTCTTGTCTTCTAAAATTGACATTCATTTTCAATCCCTCACATTTTGAACATTTGCAAGACCACATTTGGTATCCAATATTTGTAGATAAAGAAACAAAGCAAAGTTGTATTTACTGGGATCCACCATATAAATCCTGAGAAGGTGGCAAGTTACAACATCAAGTGACAGGCAAGACAGCAATGCTAAGGAACCAAAGAGTTTCTTTTAGTATGCCTTCAAACTGAGGACATCTCGTTAAGCCTTCCTTATAAACTATATTGTCACAAAGAATGTTACAATATTTATCCAATTCTGCCCAAGGTCCATGGACCTAGTTCTTATTTATGCACAGAATGTAATGCCTTGAGAGGGACAGTCAAAGAGCAACCCAAGCATATGTTTAAAAAACTAGGAACAGCCAAGGCAAAGTGTCCATACCCTGAGGTACTGCCATAATCCATAAGGTTAGGGGTGGTACCACATTCTTCCGGCAGTAAGGGAAGCCCTGTGGGAAAAAAGGAAATTATCAAAGGGTGTTGGGTCGCCATCAGAAAATTGATAGTTATTTTCTAGCCCCACCTATTTTAGAATCTTTTCAAGGCCACTTTGTAGCTAGAGAAACACAGAAAAGTCTTACTCACAGGGAAACACCCTGGAGTTCCCTGGAAGCTGGCAGGTCACAGGCTCAATTGGCAGGCAGAACAGCAGCCCTAAGGAACAAAAGAGTTCCTTTAAGGTTGAACTTCAAATTGTTGACATTTGTTTTAGCCTTCCTCATGAAGTATCTTCTAACAGGCTCAGATGTACCAAGATCTTCCTTCATAAGTGCTGCCCTGAGTATCCAGGACCTTACATGTGTACACCTATACATGAAATTGGGGCCTTGGAGCATGAACCAAGGAGGTATCTAATAAAAGTTTCAGAACACACTTCTCTCTGAGTAACAGGTCTTTGCTACCCATCATTTGAGACTGATAGCTACGGCTAAATATTCCACTGACATAAGGCAATGTTTACATACCTTGACTGACCGAAGATGTGTCTTTGGTTCGGTGTGTTATGAAGGTGCATCCAGACAGGTAAGGAGCGCTACACGAGTAAAAAAAGATCCTGTTAGGTTGGTCATTAAACAAAATAATTTCTTTTGTCACTCCACATGAAAGCACATGTCGTAGGGCTGGCTCCAACCTGACCATATTTCTCAACTCTATTCCGAAAGACCAGAAGCTCCATCCCCACGTATCTGTGCCCTGGGATTGAGGCCTTAACAAGCATGAGTCCAGGTATATCCGTTGCAATGATTTGGTCAGGGAGAACCCTCCCAGACACCCAGGAATCCACTACAACGAGATAACGGATGGTTTCCTCAACATGGTACCCATCACACCCATGGCAAAGTTTCCTTACCCTGAAAGATTTTAGCAATACGTATTGTCAAGGCTGCTGTCATGTTGATTCCTGGGAACAAGCGAAGCCCTGTGGGTACAAAGGAACATTTCTGACTGTGGTGTCTTGTCTTCTAAAATTGACATTCATTTTCAATCCCTCACATTTTGAACATTTGCAAGACCACATTTGGTATCCAATATTTGTAGATAAAGAAACAAAGCAAAGTTGTATTTACTGGGATCCACCATATAAATCCTGAGAAGGTGGCAAGTTACAACATCAAGTGACAGGCAAGACAGCAATGCTAAGGAACCAAAGAGTTTCTTTTAGTATGCCTTCAAACTGAGGACATCTCGTTAAGCCTTCCTTATAAACTATATTGTCACAAAGAATGTTACAATATTTATCCAATTCTGCCCAGGGTCCATGGACGTAGTCCTTATTTATGCACAGAATGTAATGCCTTGAGAGGGACAGTCAAAGAGCAACCCAAGCATATGTTTAAAAAACTAGGAACAGCCAAGGCAAAGTGTCCATACCCTGAGGTACTGCCATAATCCATAAGGTTAGGGGTGGTACCACATTCTTCCGGAAGTAAGGGAAGACCCGTGGGGAAAAAAGGAAATTATCAAAGGGTGTTGGGTCGCCATCAGAAAATTGATAGTTATTTTCTAGCCCCACATATTTTAGAATCTTTTCAAGGCCACTTTGTAGCTAGAGAAACACAGAAAAGTCTTACTTACAGGGAAACACCCTGGAGTTCCCTGGAAGGTGGCAGGTCACAGGCTCAATTGGCAGGCACAGCAGCAGCCCTAAGGAACAAAAGAGTTCCTTTAAGGTTGAACTTCAAATTGTTGACATTTGTTTTAGCCTTCCTCATGAAGTATCTTCTAACAGGCTGAGATGTACCAAGATCTTCCTTCATAAGTGCTGCCCTGAGTATCCAGGACCTTACATTTGTACACCTATACATGAAATTGGGGCCTTGGAGCATGAACCAAGGAGGTATCTAAAAAAAGTTTCAGAACACACTTCTCTCTGAGTACCAGGTCTTTGCTACCCATCATTTGAGACTGATAGCTACGGCTAAATATTCCACTGACATAAGGCAATGTTTACATACCTTGACTGACCGAAGATGTGTCTTTGGTACGGTGTGTTATGAAGGTGCATCCAGACAGGTAAGGAGCGCTACACGAGTAAAAAAAGATCCTGTTAGGTTGGTCATTAAACAAAATAATTTCTTTTGTCACTCCACATGAAAGCACATGTCGTAGGGCTGGCTCCAACCTGACCATATTTCTCAACTCTATTCCGAAAGACCAGAAGCTCCATCCCCACGTATCTGTGCCCTGGGATTGAGGCCTTAACAAGCATGAGTCCAGGTATATCCGTTGCAATGATTTGGTCAGGGAGAACCCTCCCAGACACCCAGGAATCCACTACAACGAGATAACGGATGGTTTCCTCAACATGGTACCCATCACACCCATGGCAAAGTTTCCTTACCCTGAAAGATTTTAGCAAAACGTATGTTCAAGGCTGCTGTCATGTTGATTCCTGGGGAAAAGCGAAGCCCTGTGTGTACAAAGGAACATTTCTGACTGTGGTGTCTTTTCTTCAAAAATTGATATTCATTTTCATTCCCTCACATTTTGAACATTTGCTAGGCCACATTTGGTATCCAATATTTGAACAAAGCAGGTAGCTAAAGCAACAAAGCAAAGTTGTACTTACTGGGATCCACCATATAAATCCTGAGATGGTGGCAAGCTGCAACATCAAGAGACAGGCAAGACGGCAACGCTAAGGAACCAAAGAGTATCTTTTAGGTGTGCCTTCAAACTAAGGACATCTCGTTAAGCCTTCCTTATCAACTATATTGTCACAAAGCAAGTTGCAATCTTTCTCCAATTCTGCCCAAGGTCCATGGACATAGTCCTTATTTATGCACAGAATGTAATGTCTTGAGAGGCACAGCAAAAAGAGCATCCCAAGCATATATTTAAAAAACTAGGAATAGCAAAGGCAAAGTGTCCATACCCTGAGGTACTGCCATAATCCATAAGGTTAGGGATGATTCCACATTCTTCCGGGAGTAAGGGAAGGCCTGCGGGAACAAAGGAAATTATCAAAGGGTATTGGGTCATCATCAGAACATTGATAGTCATTTTCTAGCCCACATAGTTTAGAATCTTTTCAAGGTCACGTTTGGTGATGAATATGTAGTAGGAGAAACACAGCAAAGATTTACTTACAGGGAAACACCCTGGAGTTCCCCGGAAGGTGGCAGGCCATAGGCTCAATTGGCTGGCAGAACAGCAGTCCTAAGGAACAAAAGAGTTCCTCTAAGGTTCAACTTCAAATTGTTGGCATTTGTTTTAGCCTTCCTCATGAAGTATCTTATAACAGGCTAAGATTTACCAAGATCTTCCTTCATCAGTGCTGCCCTGAGTATCCAGGACCTTACATGTGTACACCTATACATGAAATTGTGGCATTAGAGCATGACCCAAGGAGGTATCTAAGAAAAGTTTTAGAACACACTTCTCTCTGAGTACCAGGTCTTTGCTACCCATCATTTGAGACTGATAGCTACGGCTAAATATTCCACTGACATGAGGCAATGTTTAAATACCTTGACTGACCGAAGATGTGTCTTTTGTTCGGTGTGTTATGAAGGTTCATCCAGACAGGTAGGGAGCACTGCACGAGTAAAAAAAGATCCTATTAGGTTGGTCATTAAAAAAAAGTATTTCTTTTGTCACTCCCCATGAAAGAACATGTCGCAGGGCTGGCTCCAACCTGATCATATTTCTCAACTCTATTCCAAAAGACCAGAAGCTCCATCCCCACGTATCTACGCCCTGGGATTGAGGCCTTGACAAGCATGAGTCTAGGTATATCCTTTGCAATGATTTGGTCAGGGAGTACCCTCACAAATACCCAGGAATCCACTCCAATGAGATAACGGATGGTTTCCTCAACATGGTACCCATCACACCCATGGCAAAGTTTCCTTACCCTGAAAGATTTTAGCAATACGTATTGTCAAGGCTGCTGTCATGTTGATTCCTGGGAACAAGCGAAGCCCTGTGGGTACAAAGGAACATTTCTGACTGTGGTGTCTTGTCTTCTAAAATTGACATTCATTTTCAATCCCTCACATTTTGAACATTTGCAAGACCACATTTGGTATCCAATATTTGTAGATAAAGAAACAAAGCAAAGTTGTATTTACTGGGATCCACCATATAAATCCTGAGAAGGTGGCAAGTTACAACATCAAGTGACAGGCAAGACAGCAATGCTAAGGAACCAAAGAGTTTCTTTTAGTATGCCTTCAAACTGAGGACATCTCGTTAAGCCTTCCTTATAAACTATATTGTCACAAAGAATGTTACAATATTTATCCAATTCTGCCCAGGGTCCATGGACGTAGTCCTTATTTATGCACAGAATGTAATGCCTTGAGAGGGACAGTCAAAGAGCAACCCAAGCATATGTTTAAAAAACTAGGAACAGCCAAGGCAAAGTGTCCATACCCTGAGGTACTGCCATAATCCATAAGGTTAGGGGTGGTACCACATTCTTCCGGCAGTAAGGGAAGACCTGTGGGGAAAAAAGGAAATTATCAAAGGGTGTTGGGTCGCCATCAGAAAATTGATAGTTATTTTCTAGCCCCACATATTTTAGAATCTTTTCAAGGCCACTTTGTAGCTAGAGAAACACAGAAAAGTCTTACTTACAGGGAAACACCCTGGAGTTCCCTGGAAGGTGGCAGGTCACAGGCTCAATTGGCAGGCACAGCAGCAGCCCTAAGGAACAAAAGAGTTCCTTTAAGGTTGAACTTCAAATTGTTGACATTTGTTTTAGCCTTCCTCATGAAGTATCTTCTAACAGGCTGAGATGTACCAAGATCTTCCTTCATAAGTGCTGCCCTGAGTATCCAGGACCTTACATTTGTACACCTATACATGAAATTGGGGCCTTGGAGCATGAACCAAGGAGGTATCTAAAAAAAGTTTCAGAACACACTTCTCTCTGAGTACCAGGTCTTTGCTACCCATCATTTGAGACTGATAGCTACGGCTAAATATTCCACTGACATAAGGCAATGTTTACATACCTTGACTGACCGAAGATGTGTCTTTGGTACGGTGTGTTATGAAGGTGCATCCAGACAGGTAAGGAGCGCTACACGAGTAAAAAAAGATCCTGTTAGGTTGGTCATTAAACAAAATAATTTCTTTTGTCACTCCACATGAAAGCACATGTCGTAGGGCTGGCTCCAACCTGACCATATTTCTCAACTCTATTCCGAAAGACCAGAAGCTCCATCCCCACGTATCTGTGCCCTGGGATTGAGGCCTTAACAAGCATGAGTCCAGGTATATCCGTTGCAATGATTTGGTCAGGGAGAACCCTCCCAGACACCCAGGAATCCACTACAATGAGATAACGGATGGTTTCCTCAACATGGTACCCATCACACCCATGGCAAAGTTTCCTTACCCTGAAAGATTTTAGCAAAACGTATGTTCAAGGCTGCTGTCATGTTGATTCCTGGGGAAAAGCGAAGCCCTGTGTGTACAAAGGAACATTTCTGACTGTGGTGTCTTTTCTTCAAAAATTGATATTCATTTTCATTCCCTCACATTTTGAACATTTGCTAGGCCACATTTGGTATCCAATATTTGAACAAAGCAGGTAGCTAAAGCAACAAAGCAAAGTTGTGCTTACTGGGATCCACCATATAAATCCTGAGATGGTGGCAAGCTGCAACATCAAGAGACAGGCAAGACGGCAACGCTAAGGAACCAAAGAGTATCTTTTAGGTGTGCCTTCAAACTAAGGACATCTCGTTAAGCCTTCCTTATCAACTATATTGTCACAAAGCAAGTTGCAATCTTTCTCCAATTCTGCCCAAGGTCCATGGACATAGTCCTTATTTATGCACAGAATGTAATGTCTTGAGAGGCACAGCAAAAAGAGCATCCCAAGCATATATTTAAAAAACTAGGAATAGCAAAGGCAAAGTGTCCATACCCTGAGGTACTGCCATAATCCATAAGGTTAGGGATGGTTCCACATTCTTCCGGGAGTAAGGGAAGGCCTGCGGGAACAAAGGAAATTATCAAAGGGTATTGGGTCATCATCAGAACATTGATAGTCATTTTCTAGCCCACATATTTAGAATCTTTTCAAAGTCACGTTTGGTGATGAATATGTAGTAGGAGAAACACAGCAAAGATTTACTTACAGGGAAACACCCTGGAGTTCCCCGGAAGGTGGCAGGCCATAGGCTCAATTGGCTGGCAGAACAGCAGTCCTAAGGAACAAAAGAGTTCCTCTAAGGTTCAACTTCAAATTGTTGGCATTTGTTTTAGCCTTCCTCATGAAGTATCTTATAACAGGCTAAGATTTACCAAGATCTTCCTTCATCAGTGCTGCCCTGAGTATCCAGGACCTTACATGTGTACACCTATACATGAAATTGTGGCATTAGAGCATGACCCAAGGAGGTATCTAAGAAAAGTTTTAGAACACACTTCTCTCTGAGTACCAGGTCTTTGCTACCCATCATTTGAGACTGATAGCTACGGCTAAATATTCCACTGACATAAGGCAATGTTTAAATACCTTGACTGACCGAAGATGTGTCTTTGGTTCGGTGTGTTATGAAGGTTCATCCAGACAGGTAAGGAGCGCTGCACGAGTAAAATAAGATCCTGTTAGGTTTGTCATTAAAAAAAAGTATTTCTTTTGTCACTCCCCATGAAAGAACATGTTGCAGGGCTGGCTCCAACCTGATCATATTTCTCAACTCTATTCCGAAAGACCAGAAGCTCCATCCCCACGTATCTGCGCCCTGGGATTGAGGCCTTGACAAGCATGAGTCTAGGTATATCCTTTGCAATGATTTGGTCAGGGAGTACCCTCCCAAATACCCAGGAATCCACTCCAATGAGATTACGGATGGTTTCCTCAACATGGTACCCATCACACCCATGGCAAAGTTTCCTTACCCTGAAAGATTTTAGCAATACGTATTGTCAAGGCTGCTGTCATGTTGATTCCTGGGAACAAGCGAAGCCCTGTGGGTACAAAGGAACATTTCTGACTGTGGTGTCTTGTCTTCTAAAATTGACATTCATTTTCATTCCCTCACATTTTGAACATTTGCAAGGCCACATTTGTTATCCAATATTTGTAGATAAAGAAACAAAGCAAAGTTGTATTTACTGGGATCCACCATATAAATCCTGAGAAGGTGGCAAGTTACAACATCAAGTGACAGGCAAGACAGCAATGCTAAGGAACCAAAGAGTTTCTTTTAGTATGCCTTCAAACTGAGGACATCTCGTTAAGCCTTCCTTATAAACTATATTGTCACAAAGAATGTTACAATATTTATCCAATTCTGCCCAGGGTCCATGGACGTAGTCCTTATTTATGCACAGAATGTAATGCCTTGAGAGGGACAGTCAAAGAGCAACCCAAGCATATGTTTAAAAAACTAGGAACAGCCAAGGCAAAGTGTCCATACCCTGAGGTACTGCCATAATCCATAAGGTTAGGGGTGGTACCACATTCTTCCGGAAGTAAGGGAAGACCCGTGGGGAAAAAAGGAAATTATCAAAGGGTGTTGGGTCGCCATCAGAAAATTGATAGTTATTTTCTAGCCCCACATATTTTAGAATCTTTTCAAGGCCACTTTGTAGCTAGAGAAACACAGAAAAGTCTTACTTACAGGGAAACACCCTGGAGTTCCCTGGAAGGTGGCAGGTCACAGGCTCAATTGGCAGGCACAGCAGCAGCCCTAAGGAACAAAAGAGTTCCTTTAAGGTTGAACTTCAAATTGTTGACATTTGTTTTAGCCTTCCTCATGAAGTATCTTCTAACAGGCTGAGATGTACCAAGATCTTCCTTCATAAGTGCTGCCCTGAGTATCCAGGACCTTACATTTGTACACCTATACATGAAATTGGGGCCTTGGAGCATGAACCAAGGAGGTATCTAAAAAAAGTTTCAGAACACACTTCTCTCTGAGTACCAGGTCTTTGCTACCCATCATTTGAGACTGATAGCTACGGCTAAATATTCCACTGACATAAGGCAATGTTTACATACCTTGACTGACCGAAGATGTGTCTTTGGTACGGTGTGTTATGAAGGTGCATCCAGACAAGTAAGGAGCGCTACACGAGTAAAAAAAGATCCTGTTAGGTTGGTCATTAAACAAAATAATTTCTTTTGTCACTCCACATGAAAGCACATGTCGTAGGGCTGGCTCCAACCTGACCATATTTCTCAACTCTATTCCGAAAGACCAGAAGCTCCATCCCCACGTATCTGTGCCCTGGGATTGAGGCCTTAACAAGCATGAGTCCAGGTATATCCGTTGCAATGATTTGGTCAGGGAGAACCCTCCCAGACACCCAGGAATCCACTACAACGAGATAACGGATGGTTTCCTCAACATGGTACCCATCACACCCATGGCAAAGTTTCCTTACCCTGAAAGATTTTAGCAAAACGTATGTTCAAGGCTGCTGTCATGTTGATTCCTGGGGAAAAGCGAAGCCCTGTGTGTACAAAGGAACATTTCTGACTGTGGTGTCTTTTCTTCAAAAATTGATATTCATTTTCATTCCCTCACATTTTGAACATTTGCTAGGCCACATTTGGTATCCAATATTTGAACAAAGCAGGTAGCTAAAGCAACAAAGCAAAGTTGTACTTACTGGGATCCACCATATAAATCCTGAGATGGTGGCAAGCTGCAACATCAAGAGACAGGCAAGACGGCAACGCTAAGGAACCAAAGAGTATCTTTTAGGTGTGCCTTCAAACTAAGGACATCTCGTTAAGCCTTCCTTATCAACTATATTGTCACAAAGCAAGTTGCAATCTTTCTCCAATTCTGCCCAAGGTCCATGGACATAGTCCTTATTTATGCACAGAATGTAATGTCTTGAGAGGCACAGCAAAAAGAGCATCCCAAGCATATATTTAAAAAACTAGGAATAGCAAAGGCAAAGTGTCCATACCCTGAGGTACTGCCATAATCCATAAGGTTAGGGATGATTCCACATTCTTCCGGGAGTAAGGGAAGGCCTGCGGGAACAAAGGAAATTATCAAAGGGTATTGGGTCATCATCAGAACATTGATAGTCATTTTCTAGCCCACATAGTTTAGAATCTTTTCAAGGTCACGTTTGGTGATGAATATGTAGTAGGAGAAACACAGCAAAGATTTACTTACAGGGAAACACCCTGGAGTTCCCCGGAAGGTGGCAGGCCATAGGCTCAATTGGCTGGCAGAACAGCAGTCCTAAGGAACAAAAGAGTTCCTCTAAGGTTCAACTTCAAATTGTTGGCATTTGTTTTAGCCTTCCTCATGAAGTATCTTATAACAGGCTAAGATTTACCAAGATCTTCCTTCATCAGTGCTGCCCTGAGTATCCAGGACCTTACATGTGTACACCTATACATGAAATTGTGGCATTAGAGCATGACCCAAGGAGGTATCTAAGAAAAGTTTTAGAACACACTTCTCTCTGAGTACCAGGTCTTTGCTACCCATCATTTGAGACTGATAGCTACGGCTAAATATTCCACTGACATAAGGCAATGTTTAAATACCTTGACTGACCGAAGATGTGTCTTTTGTTCGGTGTGTTATGAAGGTTCATCCAGACAGGTAGGGAGCACTGCACGAGTAAAAAAAGATCCTGTTAGGTTGGTCATTAAAAAAAAGTATTTCTTTTGTCACTCCCCATGAAAGAACATGTCGCAGGGCTGGCTCCAACCTGATCATATTTCTCAACTCTATTCCAAAAGACCAGAAGCTCCATCCCCACGTATCTACGCCCTGGGATTGAGGCCTTGACAAGCATGAGTCTAGGTATATCCTTTGCAATGATTTGGTCAGGGAGTACCCTCACAAATACCCAGGAATCCACTCCAATGAGATAACGGATGGTTTCCTCAACATGGTACCCATCACACCCATGGCAAAGTTTCCTTACCCTGAAAGATTTTAGCAATACGTATTGTCAAGGCTGCTGTCATGTTGATTCCTGGGAACAAGCGAAGCCCTGTGGGTACAAAGGAACATTTCTGACTGTGGTGTCTTGTCTTCTAAAATTGACATTCATTTTCAATCCCTCACATTTTGAACATTTGCAAGACCACATTTGGTATCCAATATTTGTAGATAAAGAAACAAAGCAAAGTTGTATTTACTGGGATCCACCATATAAATCCTGAGAAGGTGGCAAGTTACAACATCAAGTGACAGGCAAGACAGCAATGCTAAGGAACCAAAGAGTTTCTTTTAGTATGCCTTCAAACTGAGGACATCTCGTTAAGCCTTCCTTATAAACTATATTGTCACAAAGAATGTTACAATATTTATCCAATTCTGCCCAGGGTCCATGGACGTAGTCCTTATTTATGCACAGAATGTAATGCCTTGAGAGGGACAGTCAAAGAGCAACCCAAGCATATGTTTAAAAAACTAGGAACAGCCAAGGCAAAGTGTCCATACCCTGAGGTACTGCCATAATCCATAAGGTTAGGGGTGGTACCACATTCTTCCGGCAGTAAGGGAAGACCTGTGGGGAAAAAAGGAAATTATCAAAGGGTGTTGGGTCGCCATCAGAAAATTGATAGTTATTTTCTAGCCCCACATATTTTAGAATCTTTTCAAGGCCACTTTGTAGCTAGAGAAACACAGAAAAGTCTTACTTACAGGGAAACACCCTGGAGTTCCCTGGAAGGTGGCAGGTCACAGGCTCAATTGGCAGGCACAGCAGCAGCCCTAAGGAACAAAAGAGTTCCTTTAAGGTTGAACTTCAAATTGTTGACATTTGTTTTAGCCTTCCTCATGAAGTATCTTCTAACAGGCTGAGATGTACCAAGATCTTCCTTCATAAGTGCTGCCCTGAGTATCCAGGACCTTACATTTGTACACCTATACATGAAATTGGGGCCTTGGAGCATGAACCAAGGAGGTATCTAAAAAAAGTTTCAGAACACACTTCTCTCTGAGTACCAGGTCTTTGCTACCCATCATTTGAGACTGATAGCTACGGCTAAATATTCCACTGACATAAGGCAATGTTTACATACCTTGACTGACCGAAGATGTGTCTTTGGTACGGTGTGTTATGAAGGTGCATCCAGACAGGTAAGGAGCGCTACACGAGTAAAAAAAGATCCTGTTAGGTTGGTCATTAAACAAAATAATTTCTTTTGTCACTCCACATGAAAGCACATGTCGTAGGGCTGGCTCCAACCTGACCATATTTCTCAACTCTATTCCGAAAGACCAGAAGCTCCATCCCCACGTATCTGTGCCCTGGGATTGAGGCCTTAACAAGCATGAGTCCAGGTATATCCGTTGCAATGATTTGGTCAGGGAGAACCCTCCCAGACACCCAGGAATCCACTACAATGAGATAACGGATGGTTTCCTCAACATGGTACCCATCACACCCATGGCAAAGTTTCCTTACCCTGAAAGATTTTAGCAAAACGTATGTTCAAGGCTGCTGTCATGTTGATTCCTGGGGAAAAGCGAAGCCCTGTGTGTACAAAGGAACATTTCTGACTGTGGTGTCTTTTCTTCAAAAATTGATATTCATTTTCATTCCCTCACATTTTGAACATTTGCTAGGCCACATTTGGTATCCAATATTTGAACAAAGCAGGTAGCTAAAGCAACAAAGCAAAGTTGTGCTTACTGGGATCCACCATATAAATCCTGAGATGGTGGCAAGCTGCAACATCAAGAGACAGGCAAGACGGCAACGCTAAGGAACCAAAGAGTATCTTTTAGGTGTGCCTTCAAACTAAGGACATCTCGTTAAGCCTTCCTTATCAACTATATTGTCACAAAGCAAGTTGCAATCTTTCTCCAATTCTGCCCAAGGTCCATGGACATAGTCCTTATTTATGCACAGAATGTAATGTCTTGAGAGGCACAGCAAAAAGAGCATCCCAAGCATATATTTAAAAAACTAGGAATAGCAAAGGCAAAGTGTCCATACCCTGAGGTACTGCCATAATCCATAAGGTTAGGGATGGTTCCACATTCTTCCGGGAGTAAGGGAAGGCCTGCGGGAACAAAGGAAATTATCAAAGGGTATTGGGTCATCATCAGAACATTGATAGTCATTTTCTAGCCCACATATTTAGAATCTTTTCAAAGTCACGTTTGGTGATGAATATGTAGTAGGAGAAACACAGCAAAGATTTACTTACAGGGAAACACCCTGGAGTTCCCCGGAAGGTGGCAGGCCATAGGCTCAATTGGCTGGCAGAACAGCAGTCCTAAGGAACAAAAGAGTTCCTCTAAGGTTCAACTTCAAATTGTTGGCATTTGTTTTAGCCTTCCTCATGAAGTATCTTATAACAGGCTAAGATTTACCAAGATCTTCCTTCATCAGTGCTGCCCTGAGTATCCAGGACCTTACATGTGTACACCTATACATGAAATTGTGGCATTAGAGCATGACCCAAGGAGGTATCTAAGAAAAGTTTTAGAACACACTTCTCTCTGAGTACCAGGTCTTTGCTACCCATCATTTGAGACTGATAGCTACGGCTAAATATTCCACTGACATAAGGCAATGTTTAAATACCTTGACTGACCGAAGATGTGTCTTTGGTTCGGTGTGTTATGAAGGTTCATCCAGACAGGTAAGGAGCGCTGCACGAGTAAAATAAGATCCTGTTAGGTTTGTCATTAAAAAAAAGTATTTCTTTTGTCACTCCCCATGAAAGAACATGTTGCAGGGCTGGCTCCAACCTGATCATATTTCTCAACTCTATTCCGAAAGACCAGAAGCTCCATCCCCACGTATCTGCGCCCTGGGATTGAGGCCTTGACAAGCATGAGTCTAGGTATATCCTTTGCAATGATTTGGTCAGGGAGTACCCTCCCAAATACCCAGGAATCCACTCCAATGAGATTACGGATGGTTTCCTCAACATGGTACCCATCACACCCATGGCAAAGTTTCCTTACCCTGAAAGATTTTAGCAATACGTATTGTCAAGGCTGCTGTCATGTTGATTCCTGGGAACAAGCGAAGCCCTGTGGGTACAAAGGAACATTTCTGACTGTGGTGTCTTGTCTTCTAAAATTGACATTCATTTTCATTCCCTCACATTTTGAACATTTGCAAGGCCACATTTGTTATCCAATATTTGTAGATAAAGAAACAAAGCAAAGTTGTATTTACTGGGATCCACCATATAAATCCTGAGAAGGTGGCAAGTTACAACATCAAGTGACAGGCAAGACAGCAATGCTAAGGAACCAAAGAGTTTCTTTTAGTATGCCTTCAAACTGAGGACATCTCGTTAAGCCTTCCTTATAAACTATATTGTCACAAAGAATGTTACAATATTTATCCAATTCTGCCCAGGGTCCATGGACGTAGTCCTTATTTATGCACAGAATGTAATGCCTTGAGAGGGACAGTCAAAGAGCAACCCAAGCATATGTTTAAAAAACTAGGAACAGCCAAGGCAAAGTGTCCATACCCTGAGGTACTGCCATAATCCATAAGGTTAGGGGTGGTACCACATTCTTCCGGAAGTAAGGGAAGACCCGTGGGGAAAAAAGGAAATTATCAAAGGGTGTTGGGTCGCCATCAGAAAATTGATAGTTATTTTCTAGCCCCACATATTTTAGAATCTTTTCAAGGCCACTTTGTAGCTAGAGAAACACAGAAAAGTCTTACTTACAGGGAAACACCCTGGAGTTCCCTGGAAGGTGGCAGGTCACAGGCTCAATTGGCAGGCACAGCAGCAGCCCTAAGGAACAAAAGAGTTCCTTTAAGGTTGAACTTCAAATTGTTGACATTTGTTTTAGCCTTCCTCATGAAGTATCTTCTAACAGGCTGAGATGTACCAAGATCTTCCTTCATAAGTGCTGCCCTGAGTATCCAGGACCTTACATTTGTACACCTATACATGAAATTGGGGCCTTGGAGCATGAACCAAGGAGGTATCTAAAAAAAGTTTCAGAACACACTTCTCTCTGAGTACCAGGTCTTTGCTACCCATCATTTGAGACTGATAGCTACGGCTAAATATTCCACTGACATAAGGCAATGTTTACATACCTTGACTGACCGAAGATGTGTCTTTGGTACGGTGTGTTATGAAGGTGCATCCAGACAAGTAAGGAGCGCTACACGAGTAAAAAAAGATCCTGTTAGGTTGGTCATTAAACAAAATAATTTCTTTTGTCACTCCACATGAAAGCACATGTCGTAGGGCTGGCTCCAACCTGACCATATTTCTCAACTCTATTCCGAAAGACCAGAAGCTCCATCCCCACGTATCTGTGCCCTGGGATTGAGGCCTTAACAAGCATGAGTCCAGGTATATCCGTTGCAATGATTTGGTCAGGGAGAACCCTCCCAGACACCCAGGAATCCACTACAACGAGATAACGGATGGTTTCCTCAACATGGTACCCATCACACCCATGGCAAAGTTTCCTTACCCTGAAAGATTTTAGCAAAACGTATGTTCAAGGCTGCTGTCATGTTGATTCCTGGGGAAAAGCGAAGCCCTGTGTGTACAAAGGAACATTTCTGACTGTGGTGTCTTTTCTTCAAAAATTGATATTCATTTTCATTCCCTCACATTTTGAACATTTGCTAGGCCACATTTGGTATCCAATATTTGAACAAAGCAGGTAGCTAAAGCAACAAAGCAAAGTTGTACTTACTGGGATCCACCATATAAATCCTGAGATGGTGGCAAGCTGCAACATCAAGAGACAGGCAAGACGGCAACGCTAAGGAACCAAAGAGTATCTTTTAGGTGTGCCTTCAAACTAAGGACATCTCGTTAAGCCTTCCTTATCAACTATATTGTCACAAAGCAAGTTGCAATCTTTCTCCAATTCTGCCCAAGGTCCATGGACATAGTCCTTATTTATGCACAGAATGTAATGTCTTGAGAGGCACAGCAAAAAGAGCATCCCAAGCATATATTTAAAAAACTAGGAATAGCAAAGGCAAAGTGTCCATACCCTGAGGTACTGCCATAATCCATAAGGTTAGGGATGATTCCACATTCTTCCGGGAGTAAGGGAAGGCCTGCGGGAACAAAGGAAATTATCAAAGGGTATTGGGTCATCATCAGAACATTGATAGTCATTTTCTAGCCCACATAGTTTAGAATCTTTTCAAGGTCACGTTTGGTGATGAATATGTAGTAGGAGAAACACAGCAAAGATTTACTTACAGGGAAACACCCTGGAGTTCCCCGGAAGGTGGCAGGCCATAGGCTCAATTGGCTGGCAGAACAGCAGTCCTAAGGAACAAAAGAGTTCCTCTAAGGTTCAACTTCAAATTGTTGGCATTTGTTTTAGCCTTCCTCATGAAGTATCTTATAACAGGCTAAGATTTACCAAGATCTTCCTTCATCAGTGCTGCCCTGAGTATCCAGGACCTTACATGTGTACACCTATACATGAAATTGTGGCATTAGAGCATGACCCAAGGAGGTATCTAAGAAAAGTTTTAGAACACACTTCTCTCTGAGTACCAGGTCTTTGCTACCCATCATTTGAGACTGATAGCTACGGCTAAATATTCCACTGACATAAGGCAATGTTTAAATACCTTGACTGACCGAAGATGTGTCTTTGGTTCGGTGTGTTATGAAGGTTCATCCAGACAGGTAAGGAGCGCTGCACGAGTAAAATAAGATCCTGTTAGGTTTGTCATTAAAAAAAAGTATTTCTTTTGTCACTCCCCATGAAAGAACATGTTGCAGGGCTGGCTCCAACCTGATCATATTTCTCAACTCTATTCCGAAAGACCAGAAGCTCCATCCCCACGTATCTGCGCCCTGGGATTGAGGCCTTGACAAGCATGAGTCTAGGTATATCCTTTGCAATGATTTGGTCAGGGAGTACCCTCCCAAATACCCAGGAATCCACTCCAATGAGATAACGGATGGTTTCCTCAACATGGTACCCATCACACCCATGGCAAAGTTTCCTTACCCTGAAAGATTTTAGCAATACGTATTGTCAAGGCTGCTGTCATGTTGATTCCTGGGGACAAGCGAAGCCCTGTGGGTACAAAGGAACATTTCTGACTGTGGTGTCTTGTCTTCTAAAATTGACATTCATTTTCATTCCCTCACATTTTGAACATTTGCAAGGCCACATTTGTTATCCAATATTTGTAGATAAAGAAACAAAGCAAAGTTGTATTTACTGGGATCCACCATATAAATCCTGAGAAGGTGGCAAGTTACAACATCAAGTGACAGGCAAGACAGCAATGCTAAGGTGACCAAAGAGTTTCTTTTAGTATGCCTTCAAACTGAGGACATCTCGTTAAGCCTTCCTTATAAACTATATTGTCACAAAGAATGTTACAATATTTATCCAATTCTGCCCAAGGTCCATGGACCTAGTTCTTATTTATGCACAGAATGTAATGCCTTGAGAGGGACAGTCAAAGAGCAACCCAAGCATATGTTTAAAAAACTAGGAACAGCCAAGGCAAAGTGTCCATACCCTGAGGTACTGCCATAATCCATAAGGTTAGGGGTGGTACCACATTCTTCCGGCAGTAAGGGAAGCCCTGTGGGAAAAAAGGAAATTATCAAAGGGTGTTGGGTCGCCATCAGAAAATTGATAGTTATTTTCTAGCCCCACATATTTTAGAATCTTTTCAAGGCCACTTTGTAGCTAGAGAAACACAGAAAAGTCTTACTCACAGGGAAACACCCTGGAGTTCCCTGGAAGCTGGCAGGTCACAGGCTCAATTGGCAGGCAGAACAGCAGCCCTAAGGAACAAAAGAGTTCCTTTAAGGTTGAACTTCAAATTGTTGACATTTGTTTTAGCCTTCCTCATGAAGTATCTTCTAACAGGCTCAGATGTACCAAGATCTTCCTTCATAAGTGCTGCCCTGAGTATCCAGGACCTTACATGTGTACACCTATACATGAAATTGGGGCCTTGGAGCATGAACCAAGGAGGTATCTAATAAAAGTTTCAGAACACACTTCTCTCTGAGTAACAGGTCTTTGCTACCCATCATTTGAGACTGATAGCTACGGCTAAATATTCCACTGACATAAGGCAATGTTTACATACCTTGACTGACCGAAGATGTGTCTTTGGTTCGGTGTGTTATGAAGGTGCATCCAGACAGGTAAGGAGCGCTACACGAGCAAAAAAAGATCCTGTTAGGTTGGTCATTAAACAAAAGTATTTCTTTTGTCACTCCACATGAAAGCACATGTCGTAGGGCTGGCTCCAACCTAACCATATTTCTCAACTCTATTCCGAAGGACCAGAAGCTCCATCCCAAGTATCTGTGCCCTGGGATTGAAGCCTTAACAAGCATGAGTCCAGGTATATCCTTTGCAATGATTTGGTCAGGGAGAACCCTCCCAGACACCCAGGAATCCACTACAATGAGATAACGGATGGTTTCCTCAACATGGTACCCATCACACCCATGGCAAAGTTTCCATACCCTGAAAGATTTTAGCAAAACGTATGTTCAAGGCTGCTGTCAAGTTGATTCCTGGGAAAAAGCGAAGCCCTGTGTGTACAAAGGAACATTTCTGACTGTGGTGTCTTGGCTTCAAATATTGATATTCATTTTCAATCCCTCACATTTTGAACATTTGCTAGGCCACATTTGGTATCCAATATTTGAACAAAGCAGGTAGCTAAAGCAACAAAGCAAAGTTGTACTTACTGGGATCCACCATATAAATCCTGAGATGGTGGCAAGCTGCAACATCAAGAGACAGGCAAGACGGCTACGCTAAGGAACCAAAGAGTATCTTTTAGGTGTGCCTTCAAACTGAGGACATCTCGTTAAGCCTTCCTTATCAACTATATTGTCACAAAGCAAGTTGCAATCTTTTTCCAATTCTGCCCAAGGTCCATGGACATAGTCCTTATTTATGCACAGAATGTAATGTCTTGAGAGGCACAGCAAAAAGAGCATCCCAAGCATATATTTAAAAAACTAGGAATAGCAAAGGCAAAGTGTCCATACCCTGAGGTACTGCCATAATCCATAAGGTTAGGGATGGTTCCACATTCTTCCGCGAGTAAGGGAAGGCCTGCGGGAACAAAGGAAATTATCAAAGGGTATTGGGTCATCATCAGAACATTGATAGTCATTTTCTAGCCCACATAGTTTAGAATCTTTTCAAGGTCACGTTTGGTGATGAATATGTAGTAGGAGAAACACAGCAAAGATTTACTTACAGGGAAACACCCTGGAGTTCCCCGGAAGGTGGCAGGCCATAGGCTCAATTGGCTGGCAGAACAGCAGCCCTAAGGAACAAAAGAGTTCCTCTAAGGTTCAACTTCACATTGTTGGCATTTGTTTTAGCCTTCCTCATGAAGTATCTTATAACAGGCTAAGATTTACCAAGATCTTCCTTCATCAGTGCTGCCCTGAGTATCCAGGACCTTACATGTGTACACCTATACATGAAATTGTGGCATTAGAGCATGCCCCAAGGAGGTATCTAAGAAAAGTTTTAGAACACACTTCTCTCTGAGTACCAGGTCTTTGCTACCCATCATTTGAGACTGATAGCTACGGCTAAATATTCCACTGACATAAGGCAATGTTTAAATACCTTGACTGACCGAAGATGTGTCTTTGGTTCGGTGTGTTATGAAGGTTCATCCAGAAAGGTAAGGAGCGCTGCACGAGTAAAAAAAGATCCTGTTAGGTTTGTCATTAAAAAAAGTATTTCTTTTGTCACTCCCCATGAAAGAACATGTTGCAGGGCTGGCTCCAACCTGATCATATTTCTCAACTCTATTACGAAAGACCAGAAGCTCCATCCCAACGTATCTGCGCCCTGGGATTGAGGCCTTGACAAGCATGAGTCTAGGTATATCCTTTGCAATGATTTGGTCAGGGAGTACCCTCCCAAATACCCAGGAATCCACTCCAATGAGATAACGGATGGTTTCCTCAACATGGTACCCATCACACCCATGGCAAAGTTTCCTTACCCTGAAAGATTTTAGCAATACGTATTGTCAAGGCTGCTGTCATGTTGATTCCTGGGAACAAGCGAAGCCCTGTGGGTACAAAGGAACATTTCTGACTGAGGTGTCTTGTCTTCTAAAATTGACATTCATTTTCATTCCCTCACATTTTGAACATTTGCAAGGCCACATTTGTTATCCAATATTTGTAGATAAAGAAACAAAGCAAAGTTGTATTTACTGGGATCCACCATATAAATCCTGAGAAGGTGGCAAGTTACAACATCAAGTGACAGGCAAGACAGCAATGCTAAGGAACCAAAGAGTTTCTTTTAGTATGCCTTCAAACTGAGGACATCTCGTTAAGCCTTCCTTATAAACTATATTGTCACAAAGAATGTTACAATATTTATCCAATTCTGCCCAAGGTCCATGGACCTAGTTCTTATTTATGCACAGAATGTAATGCCTTGAGAGGGACAGTCAAAGAGCAACCCAAGCATATGTTTAAAAAACTAGGAACAGCCAAGGCAAAGTGTCCATACCCTGAGGTACTGCCATAATCCATAAGGTTAGGGGTGGTACCACATTCTTCCGGAAGTAAGGGAAGCCCTGTGGGAAAAAAGGAAATTATCAAAGGGTGTTGGGTCGCCATCAGAAAATTGATAGTTATTTTCTAGCCCCACATATTTTAGAATCTTTTCAAGGCCACTTTGTAGCTAGAGAAACACAGAAAAGTCTTACTTACAGGGAAACACCCTGGAAGATGGCAGGTCACAGGCTCAATTGGCAGGCAGAACAGCAGCCCTAAGGAACAAAAGAGTTTCTTTAAGGTTGAACTTTAAATTGTTGACATTTGTTTTAGCCATCCTCGTGAAGTATCTTCTAACAGGCTGAGATGTACCAAGATCTTCCTTCATAAGTGCTGCCCTGAGTATCCAGGACCTTACATGTGTACACCTATACATGAAATTGGGGCCTTGGAGCATGAACCAAGGAGGTATCTAATAAAAGTTTCAGAACACATTTCTCTCTGAGTAACAGGTCTTTGCTACCCATCATTTGAGACTGATAGCTACGGCTAAATATTCCACTGACATAAGGCAATGTTTACATACCTTGACTGACCGAAGATGTGTCTTTGGTTCGGTGTGTTATGAAGGTGCATCCAGACAGGTAAGGAGCGCTACACGAGTAAAAAAAGATCCTGTTAGGTTGGTCATTAAACAAAAGTATTTCGTTTGTCACTCCACATGAAAGCACATGTCGTAGGGCTGGCTCCAACCTGACCATATTTCTCAACTCTATTCCGAAAGACCAGAAGCTCCATCCCCACGTATCTGTGCCCTGGGATTGAGGCCTTAACAAGCATGAGTCCAGGTATATCCTTTGCAATGATTTGGTCAGGGAGAACCCTCCCAGACACCCAGGAATCCACTACAATGAGATAACGGATGGTTTCCTCAACATGGTACCCATCACACCCATGGCAAAGTTTCCTTACCCTGAAAGATTTTAGCAAAACGTATGTTCAAGGCTGCTGTCATGTTGATTCCTGGGAAAAAGCGAAGCCCTGTGTGTACAAAGGAACATTTCTGACTGTGGTGTCTTGGCTTCAAAAATTGATATTCATTTTCAATCCCTCACATTTTGAACATTTGCTAGGCCACATTTGGTATCCAATATTTGAACAAAGCAGGTAGCTAAAGCAACAAAGCAAAGTTGTACTTACTGGGATCCACCATATAAATCCTGAGATGGTGGCAAGCTGCAATATCAAGAGACAGGCAAGACGGCAACGCTAAGGAACCAAAGAGTATCTTTTAGGTGTGCCTTCAAACTGAGGACATCTCGTTAAGCCTTCCTTATCAACTATATTGTCACAAAGCAAGTTGCAATCTTTCTCCAATTCTGCCCAAGGTCCATGGACATAGTCCTTATTTATGCACAGAATGTAATGTCTTGAGAGGAACAGCAAAAAGAGCATCCCAAGCATATATTTAAAAAACTAGGAATAGCAAAGGCAAAGTGTCCATACCCTGAGGTACTGCCATAATCCATAAGGTTAGGGATGGTTCCACATTCTTCCGGGAGTAAGGGAAGGCCTGCGGGAACAAAGGAAATTATCAAAGGGTATTGGGTCATCATCAGAACATTGATAGTCATTTTCTAGCCCACATATTTTAGAATCTTTTCAAGGTCACGTTTGGTGATGAATATGTAGTAGGAGAAACACAGCAAAGATTTACTTACAGGGAAACACCCTGGAGTTCCCCGGAAGGTGGCAGGCCATAGGCTCAATTGGCTGGCACAACAGCAGCCCTAAGGAACAAAAGAGTTCCTCTAAGGTTGAACTTCAAATTGTTGGCATTTGTTTTAGCCTTCCTCATGAAGTATCTTCTAACAGGCAAAGATTTACCAAGATCTTCATTCATCAGTGCTGCCCTGAGTATCCAGGACCTTACATGTGTACACCTATACATGAAATTGTGGCATTAGAGCATGACCCAAGGAGGTATCTAAGAAAAGTTTTAGAACACACTTCTCTCTGAGTACCAGGTCTTTGCTACCCATCATTTGAGACTGATAGCTACGGCTAAATATTCCACTGACATAAGGCAATGTTTAAATACCTTGACTGACCGAAGATGTGTCTTTGGTTCGGTGTGTTATGAAGGTTCATCCAGACAGGTAGGGAGCACTGCACGAGTAAAAAAAGATCCTGTTAGGTTGGTCATTAAAAAAAGTATTTCTCTTGTCACTCCCCATGAAAGAACATGTCGCAGGGCTGGCTCCAACCTGATCATATTGCTCAACTCTATTCCGAAAGACCAGAAGCTCCATCCCCACGTATCTGCGCCCTGGGATTGAGGCCTTGACAAGCATGAGTCTAGGTATATCCTTTGCAATGATTTGGTCAGGGAGTACCCTCCCAAATACCCAGGAATCCACTCCAATGAGATAACGGATGGTTTCCTCAACATGGTACCCATCACACCCATGGCAAAGTTTCCTTACCCTGAAAGATTTTAGCAATACGTATTGTCAAGGCTGCTGTCATGTTGATTCCTGGGAACAAGCGAAGCCCTGTGGGTACAAAGGAACATTTCTGACTGTGGTGTCTTGTCTTCTAAAATTGACATTCATTTTCAATCCCTCACATTTTGAACACTTGCAAGACCACATTTGGCATCCAATATTTGTAGATAAAGAAACAAAGCAAAGTTGTATTTACTGGGATCCACCATATAAATCCTGAGAAGGTGGCAAGTTACAACATCAAGTGACAGGCAAGACAGCAATGCTAAGGAACCAAAGAGTTTCTTTTAGTATGCCTTCAAACTGAGGACATCTCCTTAAGCCTTCCTTATAAACTATATTGTCACAAAGAATGTTACAATATTTATCCAATTCTGCCCAAGGTCCATGGACCTAGTCCTTATTTATGCACAGAATGTAATGCCTTGAGAGGGACAGTCAAAGAGCAACCCAAGCATATGTTTAAAAAACTAGGAACAGCCAAGGCAAAGTGTCCATACCCTGAGGTACTGCCATAATCCATAAGGTTAGGGGTGGTACCACATTCTTCCGGCAGTAAGGGAAGCCCTGTGGGAAAAAAGGAAATTATCAAAGGGTGTTGGGTCGCCATCAGAAAATTGATAGTTATTTTCTAGCCCCACATATTTTAGAATCTTTTCAAGGCCACTTTGTAGCTAGAGAAACACAGAAAAGTCTTACTTACAAGGAAACACCCTGGAAGGTGGCAGGTCACAGGCTCAATTGGCAGGCAGAACAGCAGCCCTAAGGAACAAAAGAGTTCCTTTAAGGTTGAACTTCAAATTGTTGACATTTGTTTTAGCCTTCCTCATGAAGTATCTTCTAACAGGCTGAGATGTACCAAGATCTTCCTTCATAAGTGCTGCCCTGAGTATCCAGGATCTTACATGTGTACACCTATAAATGAAATTGGGGCCTTGGAGCATGAACCAAGGAGGTATCTAATAAAAGTTTCAGAACACACTTCTCTCTGAGTACCAGGTCTTTGCTACCCATCATTTGAGACTGATAGCTACGACTAAATATTCCACTGACATAAGGCAATGTTTACATACCTTGACTGACCGAAGATGTGTCTTTGGTTCGGTGAGTTATGAAGGTGCATCCAGACAGGTAAGGAGCGCTACACGAGTAAAAAAAGATCCTGTTAGGTTGGCATTAAACAAAAGTATTTCTTTTGTCACTCCACATGAAAGCGCATGTCGTAGGTCTGGCTCCAACCTGACCATATTTCTCAACTCTATTCCGAAAGACCAGAAGCTCCATCCCCACGTATCTGTGCCCTGGGATTGAGGCCTTAACAAGCATGAGTCCAGGTATATCCTTTGCAATGATTTGGTCAGGGAGAACCCTCCCAGACACCCAGGAATCCACTACAATGAGATAACGGATGGTTTCCTCAACATGGTACCCATCACACCCATGGCAAAGTTTCATTACCCTGAAAGATTTTAGCAAAACGTATGTTCAAGGCTGCTGTCATGTTGATTCCTGGGAAAAAGCGAAGCCCTGTGTGTACAAAGGAACATTTCTGACTGTGGTGTCTTGTCTTCAAAAATTGATATTCATTTTCAATCCCTCACATTTTGAACATTTGCTAGGCCACATTTGGTATCCAATATTTGAACAAAGCAGGTAGCTAAAGCAACAAAGCAAAGTTGTACTTACTGGGATCCACCATATAAATCCTGAGATGGTGGCAAGCTGCAACATCAAGAGACAGGCAAGACGGCAACGCTAAGGAACCAAAGAGTATCTTTTAGGTGTGCCTTCAAACTGAGGACATCTCGTTAAGCCTTCCTTATCAACCATATTGTCACAAAGCAAGTTGCAATCTTTCTCCAATTCTGCCCAAGGTCCATGGACATAGTCCTTATTTATGCACAGAATGTAATGTCTTGAGAGGCACAGCAAAAAGAGCATCCCAAGCATATATTTAAAAAACTAGGAATAGCAAAGGCAAAGTGTCCATACCCTGAGGTACTGCCATAATCCATAAGTTTAGGGATGGTTCCACATTCTTCCGGGAGTAAGGGAAGGCCTGCGGGAACAAAGGAAATTATCAAAGGGTATTGGGTCATCATCAGAACATTGATAGTCATTTTCTAGCCCACATATTTTAGAATCTTTTCAAGGTCACGTTTGGTGATGAATATGTAGTAGGAGAAACACAGCAAAGATTTACTTACAGGGAAACACCCTGGAGTTCCCCGGAAGGTGGCAGGCCATAGGCTCAATTGGCTGGCAGAACAGCAGCCCTAAGGAACAAAAGAGTTCCTCTAAGGTTGAACTTCAAATTTTTGGCATTTGTTTTAGCCTTCCTCATGAAGTATCTTATAACAGGCTAAGATTTACCAAGATCTTCCTTCATCAGTGCTGCCCTGAGTATCCAGGACCTTACATGTCTACACCTATACATGAAATTGTGGCATTAGAGCATGACCCAAGGAGGTATCTAAGAAATGTTTTAGAACACACTTCTCTCTGAGTACCAGGTCTTTGCTACCCATCATTTGAGACTGATAGCTACGGCTAAATATTCCACTGACATAAGGCAATGTTTAAATACCTTGACTGACCGAAGATGTGTCTTTGTTCGGTGTGTTATGAAGGTTCATCCAGACAGGTAGGGAGCACTGCACGAGTAAAAAAAGATCCTGTTAGGTTGGTCATTAAAAAAATGTATTTCTTTTGTCACTCCCCATGAAAGAACATGTCGCAGGGCTGGCTCCAACCTGATCATATTTCTCAACTCTATTCCAAAAGACCAGAAGCTCCATCCCCACGTATCTACGCCCTGGGATTGAGGCCTTGACAAGCATGAGTCTAGGTATATCCTTTGCAATGATTTGGTCAGGGAGTACCCTCCCAAATACCCAGGAATCCACTCCAATGAGATAACGGATGGTTTCCTCAACATGGTACCCATCACACCCATGGCAAAGTTTCCTTACCCTGAAAGATTTTAGCAATACGTATTGTCAAGGCTGCTGTCATGTTGATTCCTGGGAACAAGCGAAGCCCTGTGGGTACAAAGGAACATTTCTGACTGTGGTGTCTTGTCTTCTAAAATTGACATTCATTTTCAATCCCTCACATTTTGAACATTTGCAAGACCACATTTGGTATCCAATATTTGTAGATAAAGAAACAAAGCAAAGTTGTATTTACTGGGATCCACCATATAAATCCTGAGAAGGTGGCAAGTTACAACATCAAGTGACAGGCAAGACAGCAATGCTAAGGAACCAAAGAGTTTCTTTTAGTATGCCTTCAAACTGAGGACATCTCGTTAAGCCTTCCTTATAAACTATATTGTCAAAAAGAATGTTACAATATTTATCCAATTCTGTCCAAGGTCCATGGACCTAGTCCTTATTTATGCACAGAATGTAATGCCTTGAGAGGGACAGTCAAAGAGCAACCCAAGCATATGTTTAAAAAACTAGGAACAGCCAAGGCAAAGTGTCCATACCCTGAGGTACTGCCATAATCCATAAGGTTAGGGGTGGTACCACATTCTTCCGGCAGTAAGGGAAGCCCTGTGGGAAAAAAGGAAATTATCAAAGGGTGTGGGGTCGCCATCAGAAAATTGATAGTTATTTTCTAGCCCCACATATTTTAGAATCTTTTCAAGGCCACTTTGTAGCTAGAGAAACACAGAAAAGTCTTACTTACAGGGAAACACCCTGGAAGATGGCAGGTCACAGGCTCAATTGGCAGGCAGAACAGCAGCCCTAAGGAACAAAAGAGTTTCTTTAAGGTTGAACTTTAAATTGTTGACATTTGTTTTAGCCATCCTCGTGAAGTATCTTCTAACAGGCTGAGATGTACCAAGATCTTCCTTCATAAGTGCTGCCCTGAGTATCCAGGACCTTACATGTGTACACCTATACATGAAATTGGGGCCTTGGAGCATGAACCAAGGAGGTATCTAATAAAAGTTTCAGAACACACTTCTCTCTGAGTAACAGGTCTTTGCTACCCATCATTTGAGACTGATAGCTATGGCTAAATATTCCACTGACATAAGGCAATGTTTACATACCTTAACTGACCGAAGATGTGTCTTTGGTTCGGTGTGTTATGAAGGTGCATCCAGACAGGTAAGGAGCGCTACACGAGTAAAAAAAGATCCTGTTAGGTTGGTCATTAAACAAAAGTATTTCTTTTGTCACTCCACATGAAAGCACATGTCGTAGGGCTGGCTCCAACCTGACCATATTTCTCAACTCTATTCCGAAAGACCAGAAGCTCCATCCCCACGTATCTGTGCCCTGGGATTGAGGCCTTAACAAGCATGAGTCCAGGTATATCCTTTGCAATGATTTGGTCAGGGAGAACCCTCCCAGACACCCAGGAATCCACTACAATGAGATAACGGATGGTTTCCTCAACATGGTACCCATCACACCCATGGCAAAGTTTCCTTACCCTGAAAGATTTTAGCAAAACGTATGTTCAAGGCTGCTGTCATGTTGATTCCTGGGAAAAAGCGAAGCCCTGTGTGTACAAAGGAACATTTCTGACTGTGGTGTCTTGGCTTCAAAAATTGATATTCATTTTCAATCCCTCACATTTTGAACATTTGCTAGGCCACATTTGGTATCCAATATTTGAACAAAGCAGGTAGCTAAAGCAACAAAGCAAAGTTGTACTTACTGGGATCCACCATATAAATCCTGAGATGGTGGCAAGCTGCAATATCAAGAGACAGGCAAGACGGCAACGCTAAGGAACCAAAGAGTATCTTTTAGGTGTGCCTTCAAACTGAGGACATCTCGTTAAGCCTTCCTTATCAACTATATTGTCACAAAGCAAGTTGCAATCTTTCTCCAATTCTGCCCAAGGTCCATGGACATAGTCCTTATTTATGCACAGAATGTAATGTCTTGAGAGGCACAGCAAAAAGAGCATCCCAAGCATATATTTAAAAAACTAGGAATAGCAAAGGCAAAGTGTCCATACCCTGAGGTACTGCCATAATCCATAAGGTTAGGGATGGTTCCACATTCTTCCGGGAGTAAGGGAAGGCCTGCGGGAACAAAGGAAATTATCAAAGGGTATTGGGTCATCATCAGAACATTGATAGTCATTTTCTAGCCCACATATTTTAGAATCTTTTCAAGGTCACGTTTGGTGATGAATATGTAGTAGGAGAAACACAGCAAAGATTTACTTACAGGGAAACACCCTGGAGTTCCCCGGAAGGTGGCAGGCCATAGGCTCAATTGGCTGGCACAACAGCAGCCCTAAGGAACAAAAGAGTTCCTCTAAGGTTGAACTTCAAATTGTTGGCATTTGTTTTAGCCTTCCTCATGAAGTATCTTCTAACAGGCAAAGATTTACCAAGATCTTCCTTCATCAGTGCTGCCCTGAGTATCCAGGACCTTACATGTGTACACCTATACATGAAATTGTGGCATTAGAGCATGACCCAAGGAGGTATCTAAGAAAAGTTTTAGAACACACTTCTCTCTGAGTACCAGGTCTTTGCTACCCATCATTTGAGACTGATAGCTATGGCTAAATATTCCACTGACATAAGGCAATGTTTAAATACCTTGACTGACCGAAGATGTGTCTTTGGTTCGGTGTGTTATGAAGGTTCATCCAGACAGGTAAGGAGCGCTGCACGAGTAAAAAAAGATCCTGTTAGGTTGGTCATTAAAAAAAAGTATTTCTTTTGTCACTCCCCATGAAAGAACATGTCGCAGGGCTGGCTCCAACCTGATCATATTTCTCAACTCTATTCCGAAAGACCAGAAGCTCCATCCCCATGTATCTGCGCCCTGGGATTGAGGCCTTGACAAGCATGAGTCTAGGTATATCCTTTGCAATGATTTGGTCAGGGAGTACCCTCCCAAATACCCAGGAATCCACTCCAATGAGATAACGGATGGTTTCCTCAACATGGTCCCCATCACACCCATGGCAAAGATTCCTTACCCTGAAAGATTTTAGCAATACGTATTGTCAAGGCTGCTGTCATGTTGATTCCTGGGAACAAGCGAAGCCCTGTGGGTACAAAGGAACATTTCTGACTGTGGTGTCTTGTCTTCTAAAATTGACATTCATTTTCAATCCCTCACATTTTGAACATTTGCAAGGCCACATTTGGTATCCAATATTTGTAGATAAAGAAACAAAGCAAAGTTGTATTTACTGGGATCCACCATATAAATCCTGAGAAGGTGGCAAGTTACAACATCAAGTGACAGGCAAGACAGCAATGCTAAGGAACCAACAAGTTTCTTTTAGTGTGCCTTCAAACTGAGGACATCTCGTTAAGCCTTCCTTATAAACTATATTGTCACAATGAATGTTACAATATTTATCCAATTCTGCCCAAGGTCCATGGACCTAGTCCTTATTTATGCACAGAATGTAATGCCTTGAGAGGGACAGTCAAAGAGCAACCCAAGCATATGTTTAAAAAACTAGGAACAGCCAAGGCAAAGTGTCCATACCCTGAGGTACTGCCATAATCCATAAGGTTAGGGGTGGTACCACATTCTTCCGGCAGTAAGGGAAGCCCTGTGGGAAAAAAGGAAATTATCAAAGGGTGTTGGGTCGCCATCAGAAAATTGATAGTTATTTTCTAGCCCCACATATTTTAGAATCTTTACAAGGCCACTTTGTAGCTAGAGAAACGCAGAAAAGTCTTACTTACAGGGAAACACCCTGGAGTTCCCTGGAAGGTGGCAGGTCACAGGCTCAATTGGCAGGCAGAACAGCAGCCCTAAGGAACAAAAGAGTTCCTTTAAGGTTGAACTTCAAATTGTTGACATTTGTTTTAGCCTTCCTCATGAAGTATCTTCTAATAGGCTGAGATGTACCAAGATCTTCCTTCATAAGTGCTGCCCTGAGTATCCAGGACCTTACATTTGTACACCTATACATGAAATTGGGGCCTTGGAGCATGAACCAAGGAGGTATCTAATAAAAGTTTCAGAACACACTTCTCTCTGAGTAACAGGTCTTTGCTACCCATCATTTGAGACTGATAGCTACGGCTAAATATTCCACTGACATAAGGCAATGTTTACATACCTTGACTGACCGAAGATGTGTCTTTGGTTCGGTGTGTTATGAAGGTGCATCCAGACAGGTAAGGAGCGCTACACGAGCAAAAAAAGATCCTGTTAGGTTGGTCATTAAACAAAAGTATTTCTTTTGTCACTCCACATGAAAGCACATGTCGTAGGGCTGGCTCCAACCTAACCATATTTCTCAACTCTATTCCGAAGGACCAGAAGCTCCATCCCAAGTATCTGTGCCCTGGGATTGAGGCCTTAACAAGCATGAGTCCAGGTATATCCTTTGCAATGATTTGGTCAGGGAGAACCCTCCCAGACACCCAGGAATCCACTACAATGAGATAACGGATGGTTTCCTCAACATGGTACCCATCACACCCATGGCAAAGTTTCCATACCCTGAAAGATTTTAGCAAAACGTATGTTCAAGGCTGCTGTCAAGTTGATTCCTGGGAAAAAGCGAAGCCCTGTGTGTACAAAGGAACATTTCTGACTGTGGTGTCTTGGCTTCAAATATTGATATTCATTTTCAATCCCTCACATTTTGAACATTTGCTAGGCCACATTTGGTATCCAATATTTGAACAAAGCAGGTAGCTAAAGCAACAAAGCAAAGTTGTACTTACTGGGATCCACCATATAAATCCTGAGATGGTGGCAAGCTGCAACATCAAGAGACAGGCAAGACGGCTACGCTAAGGAACCAAAGAGTATCTTTTAGGTGTGCCTTCAAACTGAGGACATCTCGTTAAGCCTTCCTTATCAACTATATTGTCACAAAGCAAGTTGCAATCTTTTTCCAATTCTGCCCAAGGTCCATGGACATAGTCCTTATTTATGCACAGAATGTAATGTCTTGAGAGGCACAGCAAAAAGAGCATCCCAAGCATATATTTAAAAAACTAGGAATAGCAAAGGCAAAGTGTCCATACCCTGAGGTACTGCCATAATCCATAAGGTTAGGGATGGTTCCACATTCTTCCGCGAGTAAGGGAAGGCCTGCGGGAACAAAGGAAATTATCAAAGGGTATTGGGTCATCATCAGAACATTGATAGTCATTTTCTAGCCCACATAGTTTAGAATCTTTTCAAGGTCACGTTTGGTGATGAATATGTAGTAGGAGAAACACAGCAAAGATTTACTTACAGGGAAACACCCTGGAGTTCCCCGGAAGGTGGCAGGCCATAGGCTCAATTGGCTGGCAGAACAGCAGCCCTAAGGAACAAAAGAGTTCCTCTAAGGTTGAACTTCAAATTTTTGGCATTTGTTTTAGCCTTCCTCATGAAGTATCTTATAACAGGCTAAGATTTACCAAGATCTTCCTTCATCAGTGCTGCCCTGAGTATCCAGGACCTTACATGTCTACACCTATACATGAAATTGTGGCATTAGAGCATGACCCAAGGAGGTATCTAAGAAATGTTTTAGAACACACTTCTCTCTGAGTACCAGGTCTTTGCTACCCATCATTTGAGACTGATAGCTACGGCTAAATATTCCACTGACATAAGGCAATGTTTAAATACCTTGACTGACCGAAGATGTGTCTTTGTTCGGTGTGTTATGAAGGTTCATCCAGACAGGTAGGGAGCACTGCACGAGTAAAAAAAGATCCTGTTAGGTTGGTCATTAAAAAAATGTATTTCTTTTGTCACTCCCCATGAAAGAACATGTCGCAGGGCTGGCTCCAACCTGATCATATTTCTCAACTCTATTCCAAAAGACCAGAAGCTCCATCCCCACGTATCTACGCCCTGGGATTGAGGCCTTGACAAGCATGAGTCTAGGTATATCCTTTGCAATGATTTGGTCAGGGAGTACCCTCCCAAATACCCAGGAATCCACTCCAATGAGATAACGGATGGTTTCCTCAACATGGTACCCATCACACCCATGGCAAAGTTTCCTTACCCTGAAAGATTTTAGCAATACGTATTGTCAAGGCTGCTGTCATGTTGATTCCTGGGAACAAGCGAAGCCCTGTGGGTACAAAGGAACATTTCTGACTGTGGTGTCTTGTCTTCTAAAATTGACATTCATTTTCAATCCCTCACATTTTGAACATTTGCAAGACCACATTTGGTATCCAATATTTGTAGATAAAGAAACAAAGCAAAGTTGTATTTACTGGGATCCACCATATAAATCCTGAGAAGGTGGCAAGTTACAACATCAAGTGACAGGCAAGACAGCAATGCTAAGGAACCAAAGAGTTTCTTTTAGTATGCCTTCAAACTGAGGACATCTCGTTAAGCCTTCCTTATAAACTATATTGTCAAAAAGAATGTTACAATATTTATCCAATTCTGTCCAAGGTCCATGGACCTAGTCCTTATTTATGCACAGAATGTAATGCCTTGAGAGGGACAGTCAAAGAGCAACCCAAGCATATGTTTAAAAAACTAGGAACAGCCAAGGCAAAGTGTCCATACCCTGAGGTACTGCCATAATCCATAAGGTTAGGGGTGGTACCACATTCTTCCGGCAGTAAGGGAAGCCCTGTGGGAAAAAAGGAAATTATCAAAGGGTGTGGGGTCGCCATCAGAAAATTGATAGTTATTTTCTAGCCCCACATATTTTAGAATCTTTTCAAGGCCACTTTGTAGCTAGAGAAACACAGAAAAGTCTTACTTACAGGGAAACACCCTGGAAGATGGCAGGTCACAGGCTCAATTGGCAGGCAGAACAGCAGCCCTAAGGAACAAAAGAGTTTCTTTAAGGTTGAACTTTAAATTGTTGACATTTGTTTTAGCCATCCTCGTGAAGTATCTTCTAACAGGCTGAGATGTACCAAGATCTTCCTTCATAAGTGCTGCCCTGAGTATCCAGGACCTTACATGTGTACACCTATACATGAAATTGGGGCCTTGGAGCATGAACCAAGGAGGTATCTAATAAAAGTTTCAGAACACACTTCTCTCTGAGTAACAGGTCTTTGCTACCCATCATTTGAGACTGATAGCTACGGCTAAATATTCCACTGACATAAGGCAATGTTTACATACCTTAACTGACCGAAGATGTGTCTTTGGTTCGGTGTGTTATGAAGGTGCATCCAGACAGGTAAGGAGCGCTACACGAGTAAAAAAAGATCCTGTTAGGTTGGTCATTAAACAAAAGTATTTCTTTTGTCACTCCACATGAAAGCACATGTCGTAGGGCTGGCTCCAACCTGACCATATTTCTCAACTCTATTCCGAAAGACCAGAAGCTCCATCCCCACGTATCTGTGCCCTGGGATTGAGGCCTTAACAAGCATGAGTCCAGGTATATCCTTTGCAATGATTTGGTCAGGGAGAACCCTCCCAGACACCCAGGAATCCACTACAATGAGATAACGGATGGTTTCCTCAACATGGTACCCATCACACCCATGGCAAAGTTTCCTTACCCTGAAAGATTTTAGCAAAACGTATGTTCAAGGCTGCTGTCATGTTGATTCCTGGGAAAAAGCGAAGCCCTGTGTGTACAAAGGAACATTTCTGACTGTGGTGTCTTGGCTTCAAAAATTGATATTCATTTTCAATCCCTCACATTTTGAACATTTGCTAGGCCACATTTGGTATCCAATATTTGAACAAAGCAGGTAGCTAAAGCAACAAAGCAAAGTTGTACTTACTGGGATCCACCATATAAATCCTGAGATGGTGGCAAGCTGCAATATCAAGAGACAGGCAAGACGGCAACGCTAAGGAACCAAAGAGTATCTTTTAGGTGTGCCTTCAAACTGAGGACATCTCGTTAAGCCTTCCTTATCAACTATATTGTCACAAAGCAAGTTGCAATCTTTCTCCAATTCTGCCCAAGGTCCATGGACATAGTCCTTATTTATGCACAGAATGTAATGTCTTGAGAGGCACAGCAAAAAGAGCATCCCAAGCATATATTTAAAAAACTAGGAATAGCAAAGGCAAAGTGTCCATACCCTGAGGTACTGCCATAATCCATAAGGTTAGGGATGGTTCCACATTCTTCCGGGAGTAAGGGAAGGCCTGCGGGAACAAAGGAAATTATCAAAGGGTATTGGGTCATCATCAGAACATTGATAGTCATTTTCTAGCCCACATATTTTAGAATCTTTTCAAGGTCACGTTTGGTGATGAATATGTAGTAGGAGAAACACAGCAAAGATTTACTTACAGGGAAACACCCTGGAGTTCCCCGGAAGGTGGCAGGCCATAGGCTCAATTGGCTGGCACAACAGCAGCCCTAAGGAACAAAAGAGTTCCTCTAAGGTTGAACTTCAAATTGTTGGCATTTGTTTTAGCCTTCCTCATGAAGTATCTTCTAACAGGCAAAGATTTACCAAGATCTTCCTTCATCAGTGCTGCCCTGAGTATCCAGGACCTTACATGTGTACACCTATACATGAAATTGTGGCATTAGAGCATGACCCAAGGAGGTATCTAAGAAAAGTTTTAGAACACACTTCTCTCTGAGTACCAGGTCTTTGCTACCCATCATTTGAGACTGATAGCTATGGCTAAATATTCCACTGACATAAGGCAATGTTTAAATACCTTGACTGACCGAAGATGTGTCTTTGGTTCGGTGTGTTATGAAGGTTCATCCAGACAGGTAAGGAGCGCTGCACGAGTAAAAAAAGATCCTGTTAGGTTGGTCATTAAAAAAAAGTATTTCTTTTGTCACTCCCCATGAAAGAACATGTCGCAGGGCTGGCTCCAACCTGATCATATTTCTCAACTCTATTCCGAAAGACCAGAAGCTCCATCCCCACGTATCTGCGCCCTGGGATTGAGGCCTTGACAAGCATGAGTCTAGGTATATCCTTTGCAATGATTTGGTCAGGGAGTACCCTCCCAAATACCCAGGAATCCACTCCAATGAGATAACGGATGGTTTCCTCAACATGGTCCCCATCACACCCATGGCAAAGATTCCTTACCCTGAAAGATTTTAGCAATACGTATTGTCAAGGCTGCTGTCATGTTGATTCCTGGGAACAAGCGAAGCCCTGTGGGTACAAAGGAACATTTCTGACTGTGGTGTCTTGTCTTCTAAAATTGACATTCATTTTCAATCCCTCACATTTTGAACATTTGCAAGGCCACATTTGGTATCCAATATTTGTAGATAAAGAAACAAAGCAAAGTTGTATTTACTGGGATCCACCATATAAATCCTGAGAAGGTGGCAAGTTACAACATCAAGTGACAGGCAAGACAGCAATGCTAAGGAACCAACAAGTTTCTTTTAGTGTGCCTTCAAACTGAGGACATCTCGTTAAGCCTTCCTTATAAACTATATTGTCACAATGAATGTTACAATATTTATCCAATTCTGCCCAAGGTCCATGGACCTAGTCCTTATTTATGCACAGAATGTAATGCCTTGAGAGGGACAGTCAAAGAGCAACCCAAGCATATGTTTAAAAAACTAGGAACAGCCAAGGCAAAGTGTCCATACCCTGAGGTACTGCCATAATCCATAAGGTTAGGGGTGGTACCACATTCTTCCGGCAGTAAGGGAAGCCCTGTGGGAAAAAAGGAAATTATCAAAGGGTGTTGGGTCGCCATCAGAAAATTGATAGTTATTTTCTAGCCCCACATATTTTAGAATCTTTACAAGGCCACTTTGTAGCTAGAGAAACGCAGAAAAGTCTTACTTACAGGGAAACACCCTGGAGTTCCCTGGAAGGTGGCAGGTCACAGGCTCAATTGGCAGGCAGAACAGCAGCCCTAAGGAACAAAAGAGTTCCTTTAAGGTTGAACTTCAAATTGTTGACATTTGTTTTAGCCTTCCTCATGAAGTATCTTCTAATAGGCTGAGATGTACCAAGATCTTCCTTCATAAGTGCTGCCCTGAGTATCCAGGACCTTACATTTGTACACCTATACATGAAATTGGGGCCTTGGAGCATGAACCAAGGAGGTATCTAATAAAAGTTTCAGAACACACTTCTCTCTGAGTAACAGGTCTTTGCTACCCATCATTTGAGACTGATAGCTACGGCTAAATATTCCACTGACATAAGGCAATGTTTACATACCTTAACTGACCGAAGATGTGTCTTTGGTTCGGTGTGTTATGAAGGTGCATCCAGACAGGTAAGGAGCGCTACACGAGCAAAAAAAGATCCTGTTAGGTTGGTCATTAAACAAAAGTATTTCTTTTGTCACTCCACATGAAAGCACATGTCGTAGGGCTGGCTCCAACCTAACCATATTTCTCAACTCTATTCCGAAGGACCAGAAGCTCCATCCCAAGTATCTGTGCCCTGGGATTGAGGCCTTAACAAGCATGAGTCCAGGTATATCCTTTGCAATGATTTGGTCAGGGAGAACCCTCCCAGACACCCAGGAATCCACTACAATGAGATAACGGATGGTTTCCTCAACATGGTACCCATCACACCCATGGCAAAGTTTCCATACCCTGAAAGATTTTAGCAAAACGTATGTTCAAGGCTGCTGTCAAGTTGATTCCTGGGAAAAAGCGAAGCCCTGTGTGTACAAAGGAACATTTCTGACTGTGGTGTCTTGGCTTCAAATATTGATATTCATTTTCAATCCCTCACATTTTGAACATTTGCTAGGCCACATTTGGTATCCAATATTTGAACAAAGCAGGTAGCTAAAGCAACAAAGCAAAGTTGTACTTACTGGGATCCACCATATAAATCCTGAGATGGTGGCAAGCTGCAACATCAAGAGACAGGCAAGACGGCTACGCTAAGGAACCAAAGAGTATCTTTTAGGTGTGCCTTCAAACTGAGGACATCTCGTTAAGCCTTCCTTATCAACTATATTGTCACAAAGCAAGTTGCAATCTTTTTCCAATTCTGCCCAAGGTCCATGGACATAGTCCTTATTTATGCACAGAATGTAATGTCTTGAGAGGCACAGCAAAAAGAGCATCCCAAGCATATATTTAAAAAACTAGGAATAGCAAAGGCAAAGTGTCCATACCCTGAGGTACTGCCATAATCCATAAGGTTAGGGATGGTTCCACATTCTTCCGCGAGTAAGGGAAGGCCTGCGGGAACAAAGGAAATTATCAAAGGGTATTGGGTCATCATCAGAACATTGATAGTCATTTTCTAGCCCACATAGTTTAGAATCTTTTCAAGGTCACGTTTGGTGATGAATATGTAGTAGGAGAAACACAGCAAAGATTTACTTACAGGGAAACACCCTGGAGTTCCCCGGAAGGTGGCAGGCCATAGGCTCAATTGGCTGGCAGAACAGCAGCCCTAAGGAACAAAAGAGTTCCTCTAAGGTTCAACTTCACATTGTTGGCATTTGTTTTAGCCTTCCTCATGAAGTATCTTATAACAGGCTAAGATTTACCAAGATCTTCCTTCATCAGTGCTGCCCTGAGTATCCAGGACCTTACATGTGTACACCTATACATGAAATTGTGGCATTAGAGCATGCCCCAAGGAGGTATCTAAGAAAAGTTTTAGAACACACTTCTCTCTGAGTACCAGGTCTTTGCTACCCATCATTTGAGACTGATAGCTACGGCTAAATATTCCACTGACATAAGGCAATGTTTAAATACCTTGACTGACCGAAGATGTGTCTTTGGTTCGGTGTGTTATGAAGGTTCATCCAGAAAGGTAAGGAGCGCTGCACGAGTAAAAAAAGATCCTGTTAGGTTTGTCATTAAAAAAAGTATTTCTTTTGTCACTCCCCATGAAAGAACATGTTGCAGGGCTGGCTCCAACCTGATCATATTTCTCAACTCTATTACGAAAGACCAGAAGCTCCATCCCAACGTATCTGCGCCCTGGGATTGAGGCCTTGACAAGCATGAGTCTAGGTATATCCTTTGCAATGATTTGGTCAGGGAGTACCCTCCCAAATACCCAGGAATCCACTCCAATGAGATAACGGATGGTTTCCTCAACATGGTACCCATCACACCCATGGCAAAGTTTCCTTACCCTGAAAGATTTTAGCAATACGTATTGTCAAGGCTGCTGTCATGTTGATTCCTGGGAACAAGCGAAGCCCTGTGGGTACAAAGGAACATTTCTGACTGTGGTGTCTTGTCTTCTAAAATTGACATTCATTTTCATTCCCTCACATTTTGAACATTTGCAAGGCCACATTTGTTATCCAATATTTGTAGATAAAGAAACAAAGCAAAGTTGTATTTACTGGGATCCACCATATAAATCCTGAGAAGGTGGCAAGTTACAACATCAAGTGACAGGCAAGACAGCAATGCTAAGGAACCAAAGAGTTTCTTTTAGTATGCCTTCAAACTGAGGACATCTCGTTAAGCCTTCCTTATAAACTATATTGTCACAAAGAATGTTACAATATTTATCCAATTCTGCCCAAGGTCCATGGACCTAGTTCTTATTTATGCACAGAATGTAATGCCTTGAGAGGGACAGTCAAAGAGCAACCCAAGCATATGTTTAAAAAACTAGGAACAGCCAAGGCAAAGTGTCCATACCCTGAGGTACTGCCATAATCCATAAGGTTAGGGGTGGTACCACATTCTTCCGGAAGTAAGGGAAGCCCTGTGGGAAAAAAGGAAATTATCAAAGGGTGTTGGGTCGCCATCAGAAAATTGATAGTTATTTTCTAGCCCCACATATTTTAGAATCTTTTCAAGGCCACTTTGTAGCTAGAGAAACACAGAAAAGTCTTACTTACAGGGAAACACCCTGGAAGATGGCAGGTCACAGGCTCAATTGGCAGGCAGAACAGCAGCCCTAAGGAACAAAAGAGTTTCTTTAAGGTTGAACTTTAAATTGTTGACATTTGTTTTAGCCATCCTCGTGAAGTATCTTCTAACAGGCTGAGATGTACCAAGATCTTCCTTCATAAGTGCTGCCCTGAGTATCCAGGACCTTACATGTGTACACCTATACATGAAATTGGGGCCTTGGAGCATGAACCAAGGAGGTATCTAATAAAAGTTTCAGAACACACTTCTCTCTGAGTACCAGGTCTTTGCTACCCATCATTTGAGACTGATAGCTACGACTAAATATTCCACTGACATAAGGCAATGTTTACATACCTTGACTGACCGAAGATGTGTCTTTGGTTCGGTGAGTTATGAAGGTGCATCCAGACAGGTAAGGAGCGCTACACGAGTAAAAAAAGATCCTGTTAGGTTGGCATTAAACAAAAGTATTTCTTTTGTCACTCCACATGAAAGCGCATGTCGTAGGGCTGGCTCCAACCTGACCATATTTCTCAACTCTATTCCGAAAGACCAGAAGCTCCATCCCCACGTATCTGTGCCCTGGGATTGAGGCCTTAACAAGCATGAGTCCAGGTATATCCTTTGCAATGATTTGGTCAGGGAGAACCCTCCCAGACACCCAGGAATCCACTACAATGAGATAACGGATGGTTTCCTCAACATGGTACCCATCACACCCATGGCAAAGTTTCCTTACCCTGAAAGATTTTAGCAAAACGTATGTTCAAGGCTGCTGTCATGTTGATTCCTGGGAAAAAGCGAAGCCCTGTGTGTACAAAGGAACATTTCTGACTGTGGTGTCTTGTCTTCAAAAATTGATATTCATTTTCAATCCCTCACATTTTGAACATTTGCTAGGCCACATTTGGTATCCAATATTTGAACAAAGCAGGTAGCTAAAGCAACAAAGCAAAGTTGTACTTACTGGGATCCACCATATAAATCCTGAGATGGTGGCAAGCTGCAACATCAAGAGACAGGCAAGACGGCAACGCTAAGGAACCAAAGAGTATCTTTTAGGTGTGCCTTCAAACTGAGGACATCTCGTTAAGCCTTCCTTATCAACCATATTGTCACAAAGCAAGTTGCAATCTTTCTCCAATTCTGCCCAAGGTCCATGGACATAGTCCTTATTTATGCACAGAATGTAATGTCTTGAGAGGCACAGCAAAAAGAGCATCCCAAGCATATATTTAAAAAACTAGGAATAGCAAAGGCAAAGTGTCCATACCCTGAGGTACTGCCATAATCCATAAGGTTAGGGATGGTTCCACATTCTTCCGGGAGTAAGGGAAGGCCTGCGGGAACAAAGGAAATTATCAAAGAGTATTGGGTCATCATCAGAACATTGATAGTCATTTTCTAGCCCACATATTTTAGAATCTTTTCAAGGTCACGTTTGGTGATGAATATGTAGTAGGAGAAACACAGCAAAGATTTACTTACAGGGAAACACCCTGGAGTTCCCCGGAAGGTGGCAGGCCATAGGCTCAATTGGCTGGCAGAACAGCAGCCCTAAGGAACAAAAGAGTTCCTCTAAGGTTGAACTTCAAATTTTTGGCATTTGTTTTAGCCTTCCTCATGAAGTATCTTATAACAGGCTAAGATTTACCAAGATCTTCCTTCATCAGTGCTGCCCTGAGTATCCAGGACCTTACATGTCTACACCTATACATGAAATTGTGGCATTAGAGCATGACCCAAGGAGGTATCTAAGAAATGTTTTGGAACACACTTCTCTCTGAGTACCAGGTCTTTGCTACCCATCATTTGAGACTGATAGCTACGGCTAAATATTCCACTGACATAAGGCAATGTTTAAATACCTTGACTGACCGAAGATGTGTCTTTGTTCGGTGTGTTATGAAGGTTCATCCAGACAGGTAGGGAGCACTGCACGAGTAAAAAAAGATCCTGTTAGGTTGGTCATTAAAAAAATGTATTTCTTTTGTCACTCCCCATGAAAGAACATGTCGCAGGGCTGGCTCCAACCTGATCATATTTCTCAACTCTATTCCAAAAGACCAGAAGCTCCATCCCCACGTATCTACGCCCTGGGATTGAGGCCTTGACAAGCATGAGTCTAGGTATATCCTTTGCAATGATTTGGTCAGGGAGTACCCTCCCAAATACCCAGGAATCCACTCCAATGAGATAACGGATGGTTTCCTCAACATGGTACCCATCACACCCATGGCAAAGTTTCCTTACCCTGAAAGATTTTAGCAATACGTATTGTCAAGGCTGCTGTCATGTTGATTCCTGGGAACAAGCGAAGCCCTGTGGGTACAAAGGAACATTTCTGACTGTGGTGTCTTGTCTTCTAAAATTGACATTCATTTTCAATCCCTCACATTTTGAACATTTGCAAGACCACATTTGGTATCCAATATTTGTAGATAAAGAAACAAAGCAAAGTTGTATTTACTGGGATCCACCATATAAATCCTGAGAAGGTGGCAAGTTACAACATCAAGTGACAGGCAAGACAGCAATGCTAAGGAACCAAAGAGTTTCTTTTAGTATGCCTTCAAACTGAGGACATCTCGTTAAGCCTTCCTTATAAACTATATTGTCAAAAAGAATGTTACAATATTTATCCAATTCTGTCCAAGGTCCATGGACCTAGTCCTTATTTATGCACAGAATGTAATGCCTTGAGAGGGACAGTCAAAGAGCAACCCAAGCATATGTTTAAAAAACTAGGAACAGCCAAGGCAAAGTGTCCATACCCTGAGGTACTGCCATAATCCATAAGGTTAGGGGTGGTACCACATTCTTCCGGCAGTAAGGGAAGCCCTGTGGGAAAAAAGGAAATTATCAAAGGGTGTGGGGTGGCCATCAGAAAATTGATAGTTATTTTCTAGCCCCACATATTTTAGAATCTTTTCAAGGCCACTTTGTAGCTAGAGAAACACAGAAAAGTCTTACTTACAGGGAAACACCCTGGAAGATGGCAGGTCACAGGCTCAATTGGCAGGCAGAACAGCAGCCCTAAGGAACAAAAGAGTTTCTTTAAGGTTGAACTTTAAATTGTTGACATTTGTTTTAGCCATCCTCGTGAAGTATCTTCTAACAGGCTGAGATGTACCAAGATCTTCCTTCATAAGTGCTGCCCTGAGTATCCAGGACCTTACATGTGTACACCTATACATGAAATTGGGGCCTTGGAGCATGAACCAAGGAGGTATCTAATAAAAGTTTCAGAACACACTTCTCTCTGAGTAACAGGTCTTTGCTACCCATCATTTGAGACTGATAGCTACGGCTAAATATTCCACTGACATAAGGCAATGTTTACATACCTTAACTGACCGAAGATGTGTCTTTGGTTCGGTGTGTTATGAAGGTGCATCCAGACAGGTAAGGAGCGCTACACGAGTAAAAAAAGATCCTGTTAGGTTGGTCATTAAACAAAAGTATTTCTTTTGTCACTCCACATGAAAGCACATGTCGTAGGGCTGGCTCCAACCTGACCATATTTCTCAACTCTATTCCGAAAGACCAGAAGCTCCATCCCCACGTATCTGTGCCCTGGGATTGAGGCCTTAACAAGCATGAGTCCAGGTATATCCTTTGCAATGATTTGGTCAGGGAGAACCCTCCCAGACACCCAGGAATCCACTACAATGAGATAACGGATGGTTTCCTCAACATGGTACCCATCACACCCATGGCAAAGTTTCCTTACCCTGAAAGATTTTAGCAAAACGTATGTTCAAGGCTGCTGTCATGTTGATTCCTGGGAAAAAGCGAAGCCCTGTGTGTACAAAGGAACATTTCTGACTGTGGTGTCTTGGCTTCAAAAATTGATATTCATTTTCAATCCCTCACATTTTGAACATTTGCTAGGCCACATTTGGTATCCAATATTTGAACAAAGCAGGTAGCTAAAGCAACAAAGCAAAGTTGTACTTACTGGGATCCACCATATAAATCCTGAGATGGTGGCAAGCTGCAATATCAAGAGACAGGCAAGACGGCAACGCTAAGGAACCAAAGAGTATCTTTTAGGTGTGCCTTCAAACTGAGGACATCTCGTTAAGCCTTCCTTATCAACTATATTGTCACAAAGCAAGTTGCAATCTTTCTCCAATTCTGCCCAAGGTCCATGGACATAGTCCTTATTTATGCACAGAATGTAATGTCTTGAGAGGCACAGCAAAAAGAGCATCCCAAGCATATATTTAAAAAACTAGGAATAGCAAAGGCAAAGTGTCCATACCCTGAGGTACTGCCATAATCCATAAGGTTAGGGATGGTTCCACATTCTTCCGGGAGTAAGGGAAGGCCTGCGGGAACAAAGGAAATTATCAAAGGGTATTGGGTCATCATCAGAACATTGATAGTCATTTTCTAGCCCACATATTTTAGAATCTTTTCAAGGTCACGTTTGGTGATGAATATGTAGTAGGAGAAACACAGCAAAGATTTACTTACAGGGAAACACCCTGGAGTTCCCCGGAAGGTGGCAGGCCATAGGCTCAATTGGCTGGCACAACAGCAGCCCTAAGGAACAAAAGAGTTCCTCTAAGGTTGAACTTCAAATTGTTGGCATTTGTTTTAGCCTTCCTCATGAAGTATCTTCTAACAGGCAAAGATTTACCAAGATCTTCCTTCATCAGTGCTGCCCTGAGTATCCAGGACCTTACATGTGTACACCTATACATGAAATTGTGGCATTAGAGCATGACCCAAGGAGGTATCTAAGAAAAGTTTTAGAACACACTTCTCTCTGAGTACCAGGTCTTTGCTACCCATCATTTGAGACTGATAGCTATGGCTAAATATTCCACTGACATAAGGCAATGTTTAAATACCTTGACTGACCGAAGATGTGTCTTTGGTTCGGTGTGTTATGAAGGTTCATCCAGACAGGTAAGGAGCGCTGCACGAGTAAAAAAAGATCCTGTTAGGTTGGTCATTAAAAAAAAGTATTTCTTTTGTCACTCCCCATGAAAGAACATGTCGCAGGGCTGGCTCCAACCTGATCATATTTCTCAACTCTATTCCGAAAGACCAGAAGCTCCATCCCCACGTATCTGCGCCCTGGGATTGAGGCCTTGACAAGCATGAGTCTAGGTATATCCTTTGCAATGATTTGGTCAGGGAGTACCCTCCCAAATACCCAGGAATCCACTCCAATGAGATAACGGATGGTTTCCTCAACATGGTCCCCATCACACCCATGGCAAAGATTCCTTACCCTGAAAGATTTTAGCAATACGTATTGTCAAGGCTGCTGTCATGTTGATTCCTGGGAACAAGCGAAGCCCTGTGGGTACAAAGGAACATTTCTGACTGTGGTGTCTTGTCTTCTAAAATTGACATTCATTTTCAATCCCTCACATTTTGAACATTTGCAAGGCCACATTTGGTATCCAATATTTGTAGATAAAGAAACAAAGCAAAGTTGTATTTACTGGGATCCACCATATAAATCCTGAGAAGGTGGCAAGTTACAACATCAAGTGACAGGCAAGACAGCAATGCTAAGGAACCAACAAGTTTCTTTTAGTGTGCCTTCAAACTGAGGACATCTCGTTAAGCCTTCCTTATAAACTATATTGTCACAATGAATGTTACAATATTTATCCAATTCTGCCCAAGGTCCATGGACCTAGTCCTTATTTATGCACAGAATGTAATGCCTTGAGAGGGACAGTCAAAGAGCAACCCAAGCATATGTTTAAAAAACTAGGAACAGCCAAGGCAAAGTGTCCATACCCTGAGGTACTGCCATAATCCATAAGGTTAGGGGTGGTACCACATTCTTCCGGCAGTAAGGGAAGCCCTGTGGGAAAAAAGGAAATTATCAAAGGGTGTTGGGTCGCCATCAGAAAATTGATAGTTATTTTCTAGCCCCACATATTTTAGAATCTTTACAAGGCCACTTTGTAGCTAGAGAAACGCAGAAAAGTCTTACTTACAGGGAAACACCCTGGAGTTCCCTGGAAGGTGGCAGGTCACAGGCTCAATTGGCAGGCAGAACAGCAGCCCTAAGGAACAAAAGAGTTCCTTTAAGGTTGAACTTCAAATTGTTGACATTTGTTTTAGCCTTCCTCATGAAGTATCTTCTAATAGGCTGAGATGTACCAAGATCTTCCTTCATAAGTGCTGCCCTGAGTATCCAGGACCTTACATTTGTACACCTATACATGAAATTGGGGCCTTGGAGCATGAACCAAGGAGGTATCTAATAAAAGTTTCAGAACACACTTCTCTCTGAGTAACAGGTCTTTGCTACCCATCATTTGAGACTGATAGCTACGGCTAAATATTCCACTGACATAAGGCAATGTTTACATACCTTAACTGACCGAAGATGTGTCTTTGGTTCGGTGTGTTATGAAGGTGCATCCAGACAGGTAAGGAGCGCTACACGAGCAAAAAAAGATCCTGTTAGGTTGGTCATTAAACAAAAGTATTTCTTTTGTCACTCCACATGAAAGCACATGTCGTAGGGCTGGCTCCAACCTAACCATATTTCTCAACTCTATTCCGAAGGACCAGAAGCTCCATCCCAAGTATCTGTGCCCTGGGATTGAGGCCTTAACAAGCATGAGTCCAGGTATATCCTTTGCAATGATTTGGTCAGGGAGAACCCTCCCAGACACCCAGGAATCCACTACAATGAGATAACGGATGGTTTCCTCAACATGGTACCCATCACACCCATGGCAAAGTTTCCATACCCTGAAAGATTTTAGCAAAACGTATGTTCAAGGCTGCTGTCAAGTTGATTCCTGGGAAAAAGCGAAGCCCTGTGTGTACAAAGGAACATTTCTGACTGTGGTGTCTTGGCTTCAAATATTGATATTCATTTTCAATCCCTCACATTTTGAACATTTGCTAGGCCACATTTGGTATCCAATATTTGAACAAAGCAGGTAGCTAAAGCAACAAAGCAAAGTTGTACTTACTGGGATCCACCATATAAATCCTGAGATGGTGGCAAGCTGCAACATCAAGAGACAGGCAAGACGGCTACGCTAAGGAACCAAAGAGTATCTTTTAGGTGTGCCTTCAAACTGAGGACATCTCGTTAAGCCTTCCTTATCAACTATATTGTCACAAAGCAAGTTGCAATCTTTTTCCAATTCTGCCCAAGGTCCATGGACATAGTCCTTATTTATGCACAGAATGTAATGTCTTGAGAGGCACAGCAAAAAGAGCATCCCAAGCATATATTTAAAAAACTAGGAATAGCAAAGGCAAAGTGTCCATACCCTGAGGTACTGCCATAATCCATAAGGTTAGGGATGGTTCCACATTCTTCCGCGAGTAAGGGAAGGCCTGCGGGAACAAAGGAAATTATCAAAGGGTATTGGGTCATCATCAGAACATTGATAGTCATTTTCTAGCCCACATAGTTTAGAATCTTTTCAAGGTCACGTTTGGTGATGAATATGTAGTAGGAGAAACACAGCAAAGATTTACTTACAGGGAAACACCCTGGAGTTCCCCGGAAGGTGGCAGGCCATAGGCTCAATTGGCTGGCAGAACAGCAGCCCTAAGGAACAAAAGAGTTCCTCTAAGGTTCAACTTCACATTGTTGGCATTTGTTTTAGCCTTCCTCATGAAGTATCTTATAACAGGCTAAGATTTACCAAGATCTTCCTTCATCAGTGCTGCCCTGAGTATCCAGGACCTTACATGTGTACACCTATACATGAAATTGTGGCATTAGAGCATGCCCCAAGGAGGTATCTAAGAAAAGTTTTAGAACACACTTCTCTCTGAGTACCAGGTCTTTGCTACCCATCATTTGAGACTGATAGCTACGGCTAAATATTCCACTGACATAAGGCAATGTTTAAATACCTTGACTGACCGAAGATGTGTCTTTGGTTCGGTGTGTTATGAAGGTTCATCCAGAAAGGTAAGGAGCGCTGCACGAGTAAAAAAAGATCCTGTTAGGTTTGTCATTAAAAAAAGTATTTCTTTTGTCACTCCCCATGAAAGAACATGTTGCAGGGCTGGCTCCAACCTGATCATATTTCTCAACTCTATTACGAAAGACCAGAAGCTCCATCCCAACGTATCTGCGCCCTGGGATTGAGGCCTTGACAAGCATGAGTCTAGGTATATCCTTTGCAATGATTTGGTCAGGGAGTACCCTCCCAAATACCCAGGAATCCACTCCAATGAGATAACGGATGGTTTCCTCAACATGGTACCCATCACACCCATGGCAAAGTTTCCTTACCCTGAAAGATTTTAGCAATACGTATTGTCAAGGCTGCTGTCATGTTGATTCCTGGGAACAAGCGAAGCCCTGTGGGTACAAAGGAACATTTCTGACTGTGGTGTCTTGTCTTCTAAAATTGACATTCATTTTCATTCCCTCACATTTTGAACATTTGCAAGGCCACATTTGTTATCCAATATTTGTAGATAAAGAAACAAAGCAAAGTTGTATTTACTGGGATCCACCATATAAATCCTGAGAAGGTGGCAAGTTACAACATCAAGTGACAGGCAAGACAGCAATGCTAAGGAACCAAAGAGTTTCTTTTAGTATGCCTTCAAACTGAGGACATCTCGTTAAGCCTTCCTTATAAACTATATTGTCACAAAGAATGTTACAATATTTATCCAATTCTGCCCAAGGTCCATGGACCTAGTTCTTATTTATGCACAGAATGTAATGCCTTGAGAGGGACAGTCAAAGAGCAACCCAAGCATATGTTTAAAAAACTAGGAACAGCCAAGGCAAAGTGTCCATACCCTGAGGTACTGCCATAATCCATAAGGTTAGGGGTGGTACCACATTCTTCCGGAAGTAAGGGAAGCCCTGTGGGAAAAAAGGAAATTATCAAAGGGTGTTGGGTCGCCATCAGAAAATTGATAGTTATTTTCTAGCCCCACATATTTTAGAATCTTTTCAAGGCCACTTTGTAGCTAGAGAAACACAGAAAAGTCTTACTTACAGGGAAACACCCTGGAAGATGGCAGGTCACAGGCTCAATTGGCAGGCAGAACAGCAGCCCTAAGGAACAAAAGAGTTTCTTTAAGGTTGAACTTTAAATTGTTGACATTTGTTTTAGCCATCCTCGTGAAGTATCTTCTAACAGGCTGAGATGTACCAAGATCTTCCTTCATAAGTGCTGCCCTGAGTATCCAGGACCTTACATGTGTACACCTATACATGAAATTGGGGCCTTGGAGCATGAACCAAGGAGGTATCTAATAAAAGTTTCAGAACACACTTCTCTCTGAGTACCAGGTCTTTGCTACCCATCATTTGAGACTGATAGCTACGACTAAATATTCCACTGACATAAGGCAATGTTTACATACCTTGACTGACCGAAGATGTGTCTTTGGTTCGGTGAGTTATGAAGGTGCATCCAGACAGGTAAGGAGCGCTACACGAGTAAAAAAAGATCCTGTTAGGTTGGCATTAAACAAAAGTATTTCTTTTGTCACTCCACATGAAAGCGCATGTCGTAGGGCTGGCTCCAACCTGACCATATTTCTCAACTCTATTCCGAAAGACCAGAAGCTCCATCCCCACGTATCTGTGCCCTGGGATTGAGGCCTTAACAAGCATGAGTCCAGGTATATCCTTTGCAATGATTTGGTCAGGGAGAACCCTCCCAGACACCCAGGAATCCACTACAATGAGATAACGGATGGTTTCCTCAACATGGTACCCATCACACCCATGGCAAAGTTTCCTTACCCTGAAAGATTTTAGCAAAACGTATGTTCAAGGCTGCTGTCATGTTGATTCCTGGGAAAAAGCGAAGCCCTGTGTGTACAAAGGAACATTTCTGACTGTGGTGTCTTGTCTTCAAAAATTGATATTCATTTTCAATCCCTCACATTTTGAACATTTGCTAGGCCACATTTGGTATCCAATATTTGAACAAAGCAGGTAGCTAAAGCAACAAAGCAAAGTTGTACTTACTGGGATCCACCATATAAATCCTGAGATGGTGGCAAGCTGCAACATCAAGAGACAGGCAAGACGGCAACGCTAAGGAACCAAAGAGTATCTTTTAGGTGTGCCTTCAAACTGAGGACATCTCGTTAAGCCTTCCTTATCAACCATATTGTCACAAAGCAAGTTGCAATCTTTCTCCAATTCTGCCCAAGGTCCATGGACATAGTCCTTATTTATGCACAGAATGTAATGTCTTGAGAGGCACAGCAAAAAGAGCATCCCAAGCATATATTTAAAAAACTAGGAATAGCAAAGGCAAAGTGTCCATACCCTGAGGTACTGCCATAATCCATAAGGTTAGGGATGGTTCCACATTCTTCCGGGAGTAAGGGAAGGCCTGCGGGAACAAAGGAAATTATCAAAGAGTATTGGGTCATCATCAGAACATTGATAGTCATTTTCTAGCCCACATATTTTAGAATCTTTTCAAGGTCACGTTTGGTGATGAATATGTAGTAGGAGAAACACAGCAAAGATTTACTTACAGGGAAACACCCTGGAGTTCCCCGGAAGGTGGCAGGCCATAGGCTCAATTGGCTGGCAGAACAGCAGCCCTAAGGAACAAAAGAGTTCCTCTAAGGTTGAACTTCAAATTTTTGGCATTTGTTTTAGCCTTCCTCATGAAGTATCTTATAACAGGCTAAGATTTACCAAGATCTTCCTTCATCAGTGCTGCCCTGAGTATCCAGGACCTTACATGTCTACACCTATACATGAAATTGTGGCATTAGAGCATGACCCAAGGAGGTATCTAAGAAATGTTTTGGAACACACTTCTCTCTGAGTACCAGGTCTTTGCTACCCATCATTTGAGACTGATAGCTACGGCTAAATATTCCACTGACATAAGGCAATGTTTAAATACCTTGACTGACCGAAGATGTGTCTTTGTTCGGTGTGTTATGAAGGTTCATCCAGACAGGTAGGGAGCACTGCACGAGTAAAAAAAGATCCTGTTAGGTTGGTCATTAAAAAAATGTATTTCTTTTGTCACTCCCCATGAAAGAACATGTCGCAGGGCTGGCTCCAACCTGATCATATTTCTCAACTCTATTCCAAAAGACCAGAAGCTCCATCCCCACGTATCTACGCCCTGGGATTGAGGCCTTGACAAGCATGAGTCTAGGTATATCCTTTGCAATGATTTGGTCAGGGAGTACCCTCCCAAATACCCAGGAATCCACTCCAATGAGATAACGGATGGTTTCCTCAACATGGTACCCATCACACCCATGGCAAAGTTTCCTTACCCTGAAAGATTTTAGCAATACGTATTGTCAAGGCTGCTGTCATGTTGATTCCTGGGAACAAGCGAAGCCCTGTGGGTACAAAGGAACATTTCTGACTGTGGTGTCTTGTCTTCTAAAATTGACATTCATTTTCAATCCCTCACATTTTGAACATTTGCAAGACCACATTTGGTATCCAATATTTGTAGATAAAGAAACAAAGCAAAGTTGTATTTACTGGGATCCACCATATAAATCCTGAGAAGGTGGCAAGTTACAACATCAAGTGACAGGCAAGACAGCAATGCTAAGGAACCAAAGAGTTTCTTTTAGTATGCCTTCAAACTGAGGACATCTCGTTAAGCCTTCCTTATAAACTATATTGTCAAAAAGAATGTTACAATATTTATCCAATTCTGTCCAAGGTCCATGGACCTAGTCCTTATTTATGCACAGAATGTAATGCCTTGAGAGGGACAGTCAAAGAGCAACCCAAGCATATGTTTAAAAAACTAGGAACAGCCAAGGCAAAGTGTCCATACCCTGAGGTACTGCCATAATCCATAAGGTTAGGGGTGGTACCACATTCTTCCGGCAGTAAGGGAAGCCCTGTGGGAAAAAAGGAAATTATCAAAGGGTGTGGGGTGGCCATCAGAAAATTGATAGTTATTTTCTAGCCCCACATATTTTAGAATCTTTTCAAGGCCACTTTGTAGCTAGAGAAACACAGAAAAGTCTTACTTACAGGGAAACACCCTGGAAGATGGCAGGTCACAGGCTCAATTGGCAGGCAGAACAGCAGCCCTAAGGAACAAAAGAGTTTCTTTAAGGTTGAACTTTAAATTGTTGACATTTGTTTTAGCCATCCTCGTGAAGTATCTTCTAACAGGCTGAGATGTACCAAGATCTTCCTTCATAAGTGCTGCCCTGAGTATCCAGGACCTTACATGTGTACACCTATACATGAAATTGGGGCCTTGGAGCATGAACCAAGGAGGTATCTAATAAAAGTTTCAGAACACACTTCTCTCTGAGTAACAGGTCTTTGCTACCCATCATTTGAGACTGATAGCTACGGCTAAATATTCCACTGACATAAGGCAATGTTTACATACCTTAACTGACCGAAGATGTGTCTTTGGTTCGGTGTGTTATGAAGGTGCATCCAGACAGGTAAGGAGCGCTACACGAGTAAAAAAAGATCCTGTTAGGTTGGTCATTAAACAAAAGTATTTCTTTTGTCACTCCACATGAAAGCACATGTCGTAGGGCTGGCTCCAACCTGACCATATTTCTCAACTCTATTCCGAAAGACCAGAAGCTCCATCCCCACGTATCTGTGCCCTGGGATTGAGGCCTTAACAAGCATGAGTCCAGGTATATCCTTTGCAATGATTTGGTCAGGGAGAACCCTCCCAGACACCCAGGAATCCACTACAATGAGATAACGGATGGTTTCCTCAACATGGTACCCATCACACCCATGGCAAAGTTTCCTTACCCTGAAAGATTTTAGCAAAACGTATGTTCAAGGCTGCTGTCATGTTGATTCCTGGGAAAAAGCGAAGCCCTGTGTGTACAAAGGAACATTTCTGACTGTGGTGTCTTGGCTTCAAAAATTGATATTCATTTTCAATCCCTCACATTTTGAACATTTGCTAGGCCACATTTGGTATCCAATATTTGAACAAAGCAGGTAGCTAAAGCAACAAAGCAAAGTTGTACTTACTGGGATCCACCATATAAATCCTGAGATGGTGGCAAGCTGCAATATCAAGAGACAGGCAAGACGGCAACGCTAAGGAACCAAAGAGTATCTTTTAGGTGTGCCTTCAAACTGAGGACATCTCGTTAAGCCTTCCTTATCAACTATATTGTCACAAAGCAAGTTGCAATCTTTCTCCAATTCTGCCCAAGGTCCATGGACATAGTCCTTATTTATGCACAGAATGTAATGTCTTGAGAGGCACAGCAAAAAGAGCATCCCAAGCATATATTTAAAAAACTAGGAATAGCAAAGGCAAAGTGTCCATACCCTGAGGTACTGCCATAATCCATAAGGTTAGGGATGGTTCCACATTCTTCCGGGAGTAAGGGAAGGCCTGCGGGAACAAAGGAAATTATCAAAGGGTATTGGGTCATCATCAGAACATTGATAGTCATTTTCTAGCCCACATATTTTAGAATCTTTTCAAGGTCACGTTTGGTGATGAATATGTAGTAGGAGAAACACAGCAAAGATTTACTTACAGGGAAACACCCTGGAGTTCCCCGGAAGGTGGCAGGCCATAGGCTCAATTGGCTGGCACAACAGCAGCCCTAAGGAACAAAAGAGTTCCTCTAAGGTTGAACTTCAAATTGTTGGCATTTGTTTTAGCCTTCCTCATGAAGTATCTTCTAACAGGCAAAGATTTACCAAGATCTTCCTTCATCAGTGCTGCCCTGAGTATCCAGGACCTTACATGTGTACACCTATACATGAAATTGTGGCATTAGAGCATGACCCAAGGAGGTATCTAAGAAAAGTTTTAGAACACACTTCTCTCTGAGTACCAGGTCTTTGCTACCCATCATTTGAGACTGATAGCTATGGCTAAATATTCCACTGACATAAGGCAATGTTTAAATACCTTGACTGACCGAAGATGTGTCTTTGGTTCGGTGTGTTATGAAGGTTCATCCAGACAGGTAAGGAGCGCTGCACGAGTAAAAAAAGATCCTGTTAGGTTGGTCATTAAAAAAAAGTATTTCTTTTGTCACTCCCCATGAAAGAACATGTCGCAGGGCTGGCTCCAACCTGATCATATTTCTCAACTCTATTCCGAAAGACCAGAAGCTCCATCCCCACGTATCTGCGCCCTGGGATTGAGGCCTTGACAAGCATGAGTCTAGGTATATCCTTTGCAATGATTTGGTCAGGGAGTACCCTCCCAAATACCCAGGAATCCACTCCAATGAGATAACGGATGGTTTCCTCAACATGGTCCCCATCACACCCATGGCAAAGATTCCTTACCCTGAAAGATTTTAGCAATACGTATTGTCAAGGCTGCTGTCATGTTGATTCCTGGGAACAAGCGAAGCCCTGTGGGTACAAAGGAACATTTCTGACTGTGGTGTCTTGTCTTCTAAAATTGACATTCATTTTCAATCCCTCACATTTTGAACATTTGCAAGGCCACATTTGGTATCCAATATTTGTAGATAAAGAAACAAAGCAAAGTTGTATTTACTGGGATCCACCATATAAATCCTGAGAAGGTGGCAAGTTACAACATCAAGTGACAGGCAAGACAGCAATGCTAAGGAACCAACAAGTTTCTTTTAGTGTGCCTTCAAACTGAGGACATCTCGTTAAGCCTTCCTTATAAACTATATTGTCACAATGAATGTTACAATATTTATCCAATTCTGCCCAAGGTCCATGGACCTAGTCCTTATTTATGCACAGAATGTAATGCCTTGAGAGGGACAGTCAAAGAGCAACCCAAGCATATGTTTAAAAAACTAGGAACAGCCAAGGCAAAGTGTCCATACCCTGAGGTACTGCCATAATCCATAAGGTTAGGGGTGGTACCACATTCTTCCGGCAGTAAGGGAAGCCCTGTGGGAAAAAAGGAAATTATCAAAGGGTGTTGGGTCGCCATCAGAAAATTGATAGTTATTTTCTAGCCCCACATATTTTAGAATCTTTTCAAGGCCACTTTGTAGCTAGAGAAACGCAGAAAAGTCTTACTTACAGGGAAACACCCTGGAGTTCCCTGGAAGGTGGCAGGTCACAGGCTCAATTGGCAGGCAGAACAGCAGCCCTAAGGAACAAAAGAGTTCCTTTAAGGTTGAACTTCAAATTGTTGACATTTGTTTTAGCCTTCCTCATGAAGTATCTTCTAATAGGCTGAGATGTACCAAGATCTTCCTTCATAAGTGCTGCCCTGAGTATCCAGGACCTTACATTTGTACACCTATACATGAAATTGGGGCCTTGGAGCATGAACCAAGGAGGTATCTAATAAAAGTTTCAGAACACACTTCTCTCTGAGTACCAGGTCTTTGCTACCCATCATTTGAGACTGATAGCTACGACTAAATATTCCACTGACATAAGGCAATGTTTACATACCTTGACTGACCGAAGATGTGTCTTTGGTTCGGTGTGTTATGAAGGTGCATCCAGACAGGTAAGGAGCGCTACACGAGTAAATAAAGATCCTGTTAGGTTGGTCATTAAACAAAAGTATTTCTTTTGTCACTCCACATGAAAGCACATGTCGTAGGGCTGGCTCCAACCTGACCATATTTCTCAACTCTATTCCGAAAGACCAGAAGCTCCATCCCCACGTATCTGTGCCCTAGGATTGAGGCCTTAACAAGCATGAGTCCAGGTATATCCTTTGCAATTATTTGGTCAGGGAGAACCCTCCCAGACACCCAGGAATCCACTACAATGAGATAACGGATGGTTTCCTCAACATGGTACCCATCACACCCATGGCAAAATTTCCTTACCCTGAAAGATTTTAGCAAAACGTATGTTCAAGGCTGCTGTCATGTTGATTCCTGGGAAAAAGCGAAGCCCTGTGTGTACAAAGGAACATTTCTGACTGTGGTGTCTTGTCTTCAAAAATTGATATTCATTTTCAATCCCTCACATTTTGAACATTTGCTAGGCCACATTTGGTATCCAATATTTGAACAAAGCAGGTAGCTAAAGCAACAAAGCAAAGTTGTACTTACTGGGATCCACCATATAAATCCTGAGATGGTGGCAAGCTGCAACATCAAGAGACAGGCAAGACGGCAACGCTAAGGAACCAAAGAGTATCTTTTAGGTGTGCCTTCAAACTGAGGACATCTCGTTAAGCCTTCCTTATCAATTATATTGTCACAAAGCAAGTTGCAATCTTTCTCCAATTCTGCCCAAGGTCCATGGACATAGTCCTTATTTATGCACAGAATGTAATGTCTTGAGAGGCACAGCAAAAAGAGCATCCCAAGCATATATTTAAAAAACTAGGAATAGCAAAGGCAAAGTGTCCATACCCTGAGGTACTGCCATAATCCATAAGGTTAGGGATGGTTCCACATTCTTCCGGGAGTAAGGTAAGGCCTGCGGGAACAAAGGAAATTATCAAAGGGTATTGGGTCATCATCAGAACATTGATAGTCATTTTCTAGCCCACATATTTTAGAATCTTTTCAAGGTCACGTTTGGTGATGAATATGTAGTAGGAGAAACACAGCAAAGATTTACTTACAGGGAAACACCCTGGAGTTCCCCGGAAGGTGGCAGGCCATAGGCTCAATTGGCTGGCAGAACAGCAGCCCTAAGGAACAAAAGAGTTCCTCTAAGGTTGAACTTCAAATCTTTGGCATTTGTTTTAGCCTTCCTCATGAAGTATCTTATAACATGCTAAGATTTGCCAAGATCTTCCTTCATCAGTGCTGCCCTGAGTATCCAGGACCTTACATGTGTACACCTATACATGAAATTGTGGCATTAGAGCATGACCCAAGGAGGTATCTAAGAAAAGTTTTAGAACACACTTCTCTCTGAGTACCAGGTCTTTGCTACCCATCATTTGAGACTGATAGCTACGGCTAAATATTCCACTGACATAAGGCAATGTTTAAATACCTTGACTGACCGAAGATGTGTCTTTGGTTCGGTGTGTTATGAAGGTTCATCCAGACAGGTAGGGAGCACTGCACGAGTAAAAAAAGATCCTGTTAGGTTGGTCATTAAAAAAAAGTATTTCTTTTGTCACTCCCCATGAAAGAACATGTCGCAGGGCTGGCTCCAACCTGATCATATTTCTCAACTCTATTCCGAAAGACCAGAAGCTCCATCCCCACGTATCTGCGCCCTGGGATTGAGGCCTTGACAAGCATGAGTCTAGGTATACCCTTTGCAATGATTTGGTCAGGGAGTACCCTCCCAAATACCCAGGAATCCACTCCAATGAGATAACGGATGGTTTCCTCAACATGGTACCCATCACACCCATGGCAAAGTTTCCTTACCTTGAAAGATTTTAGCAATACGTATTGTCAAGGCTGCTGTCATGTTGATTCCTGGGAACAAGCGAAGCCCTGTGGGTACAAAGGAACATTTCTGACTGTGGTGTCTTGTCTTCTAAAATTGACATTCATTTTCAATCTGTCATGATCTCTGCTTCCAAAAGATCAGGACTTGCCCGACTCCCTTGGAAGCAGACCCATAACCCCGGTTCCGAGTGCCAGCCAGTCCCAATTGGGAACTTTTGGACCCTGTCCTGGCGCCAGTGGCACCAGGCTCATAAAGATGCCCAGTCCCAGCGCTGGAAGCGCCGGGCTCATAATGCTTGGGTGGACTTACCTGCAGCAGACCATGCTGCTTACTTACCTGCCAGTTGAACCCCTGATCCTCTTCTGTTTGGGACTACTTTTCCTGTTGGGTGGGGCAGGAGCCACTCCCTAGGTTCAGAACACTGGAACTCTTCTGGAAAGCAGGAACTCTTTTCTTACCTAGGCGTGGCTGTGGAAGGAGACACCTAAGCACTACAGGAGGCTATTTAAACCACACCCGATGGATGAATCTTGCTTTGCGTTATTCTGCATTCTCTGCAGCAGAACGCTCATCGTGTCTTCTGCTTCTGATCCTGGGCCTAAGGGAACAAAGGCTTACCATCCTGGAATCCAGTCTTCAGCAGCACCTGTAAAGACAAAGAAAGAACAGGTTAGCACTACGGTCTTCAGTGGCAGCGCATCTCTTACCTGGTCCATCGGCTGTCACCAACGCCTCGCGCTGCATTCCGGCATCTGAAAGACAAAGGCTTACCTACTCTTCGCATGCTCCGGAGGTCTTCGCACTGCATTCCGGCATCTGAAAGACAAAAGCTTACCAGCTCTTCGCACGTTCCGGAGGCCTTCGGCGCTGCATCACGCATCTGAAAGACAAAAGAAGGTGCGTTTAAAGACATTGGGCAACTTTATTACTCACGTGCCATTACTCCTTCCCACGCCGAATCCAGTGGGTATTCCAGCACCCTTCAGCTTCTCTAAAGCTCCGAACTTGTACCTGCAAGATAAAAGGGACAGTTAGTGCGCATCGTGAAGCAGGCTACAAGCGCTTACTTACGTGCTTCCAGGCGCTTCTATTCCTCACGCGGGTTCGATCCTCAACTCTCATCAGCCCGCCATCCGCCATCGCCGGAACCCTGCAAAACAAGAGATATCATTACAAAAGACTTTTAATACATTTGAAGTGCCCAGAACTTACCGTTTGTGCAGTTAACGACGGACAGCAGTCCTCTGAGGTCAAGAGGCCTGCACCCTTATCCAGTGAAGAAACTGGTTACGGCACCCTGCCCCGAGGCAGATGGAGAGCTCGGCGTTCACTTACCTAAGGTGAGGGTGTTAACCTTTGGGGTTCTACAGGAGAAGAGAAAGGGAAGAGGAGAGAGGCACCCAATAACCCCAGTTCATTAATCCCATATTTTCTATCTGCAGACATCTTACTCTTCGAGTCAGACATACAGTGCACAGAGGTCCAGCCCAAAGAGCCAACCGTGTGTTACACATCACCTTTGAAGATACGGCATTCACCCAGTCAAGACCGGCGCCTCTGCGGGAATCAGGTGAGCGTTACAGAACGCAAAGCCATTGCAAAACTCCCACCCAGGCGCTATGGAAACCTCGGATACCGACCAGCTAGCCCAGTTACTTTGGGTACTAAGAGCAGAGTGCATGCAGCCCATCAGGAAACGAATGCTCTAAGAAGGGAACTGATTATTTCCAAGGAGCGAACAGACGATCTCGCTAGACAATTGCTACAGTCACAAGCCGGACAAACTCCGTTACCCGCATCAGGGGCAAATCTTCCTTCAACATCCTCTACAAACCCAGTGCAGATCAACCTACCTGGGAATGTACCTCTGGCTCCGCCCGAACGATTTTCTGGTGACCCAAAGAGGTTTGCAGTATTTATTAATCTGTGCCGGTTGCACTTCTTATGCCGGCCAGCAGCTTTTCCAACTGATTAAGCTAAGGTAGCTTTCGTGCTTTCGTACCTTAGTGGCAATGCGGCAGACTGGTCGATCCCTCTAGTTAATCAAGATGATCCGGTTCTCTATGATTTTCAAGCTTTTCAGCTCAGTATGGAAAAATTGTTTGCAAGACATTCACAGGGGCAGGCCTTGGACAATGAGCTCCTTTCATTGCGACAGGGTAATCAAGACCTTTTGGCTTATATTGTGTCTTTCAACAGACTGATAGTGGAAACTCGATGGCCTGAGGACAAAAGGATTACGCTGTTTTATAGAGGTCTACGTGGAGAGCTCAAAGATGTGTTAGCCCAAGTAGTGAATCCCCCGCAAGACTGTTCGGACTATATTGACTTAGTCGTTCAAATTGACCACAGACTGCAGAACAGGAAGGCCGATCGTTCCAAGTTTGATGCTCGAGTATTTTCCAAACCACCAACTCCTACCAAAGGAGTAGACTCCGGGGAACCCATGCAAATAGGGGGCCTGAAAGGACCACTAACACAAAAGGAGCGGGAAAGGAGAAAACAGCTGCAATTATGCCTCTATTGCGGAAACTCGGGGCACTTTCTTCGAGGCTGTCCGGTGAAACCAGCCAAGAAGGCAGTAGGAGCTGCAGTTACCAGGGTCACAAACTCTGAGCAGGGAAACCCCCTCGCCCGACAAGAATAGAGGTCCTCTTGCCGAGCGTTAAAACCAGTTCCGTGACCTCGCATTTCGTGATACCTATGGTCCTCATTAGCCCTGAACATCCGGATCGATTACATGCGATTGAAGCTTACGTCGACAGCGGTGCCATCTGCAATTATGTGGATCATGAAATGGTTTTGAGGATGAATCTGACTCTTTGTCCAAAGGCTGTAAAGGACGTCATTACTATGGTGGATGGTACGGAGATAGCCTCCGGACCAGTAACGCATACCACCCAAGAAGTGACGCTAGTAAGTCAAGATGGACACCATGAGAAGATCGTGTTCGATGTGATCAAGGCCCCTCAGTTCCAGATTATTCTAGGAATTCCTTGGTTAGAGAAGCACAATCCTCAGATCGATTGGCGAGCAAGAACGGTTCAGTTTCCAGAATGTGTCTCTACTTGTCACCTTCGACCTGGTGTTGCACTGGCAGCAATTTCCTCGGAGGCTCCCCAGTTACCTCCTGAATACCTAGAATTCCAAGATGTTTTCCGGAAGGATCAGGCTAACTCTCTACCTCCTCATAGGTCTTATGACTGCCAGATAGACCTGATACCTGGATCTACTCCTCCTTGTAGCAGAATTTATGCCCTCACCGAGCCTGAGAATCTTCACCTCCGACAATACCTGGATCAATACCTAGCGAATGGGTTTATCCGTCCTTCCAAGTCCCCTGCTTCCTCAGCTTTGTTCTTCGTTCCAAAAAAAGAAGGGGACCTTAGAACTTGTATAGATTATCGCGCCCTGAACCAGATCACCGTTAAGAATAGATATCCGTTACCTTTGATCCCTGAACTCCTGGACCAAGTCAGAAAAGCATGCATATATACAAAGCTGGATCTGAGAGGAGCCTACCACTTGGTACGAGTAAAAGAGGGCGATGAATGGAAGACGGCCTTCCGCACCAAGTATGGGCTATTTGAATATCAGGTCATGCCCTTCGGACTTTGCAATGCCCCGGCCGCCTTTCAATATTTTATGAACGATGTCCTCAGAGAGCTCATAGATATGTGTGTTGTTGTTTACATTGACGACATCCTCGTTTATTCTTCATCGGAAACTGAACATCGGAAACACGTGAAAATGGTCCTCGAGAGATTGCGTCAACACAAACTTTTCGCTAAGTTGGAAAAATGTGTTTTCAACGTGACTGAAGTTGAATTCTTGGGATTCATATTATCACCTAGCGGAGTGCGTATGGATTCAAAGAAGGTCAATGCAATTCTCAAATGGCCATCGCCATCCTCCGTAAAAGGTGTTCAAAGCATGTTAGGCTTCGCTAACTTTTACCGCAGGTTTATCCCCGAATTCTCTCGAATAGTCCAGCCCATCACCGCCTTGTTAAAGAAAAACAAACGTTTTGAATGGTCTACCGAGGCGGAACAAGCTTTCCAGAATTTGAAGACTAGATTTATCTCTGCACCGATCTTAAAACATCCTCGCCCAGAACTCCCCTACATCGTTGAAACTGATGCTTCGAGCCTTGCCATGGGGGCAGTTCTATCACAAAAGGATCCAGTAACCAATCAGTTGCATCCCGTGGCATTTTGGTCCCGCAAATTCTCGCCTCCTGAAATCAATTACACTATTACTGATAAGGAACTTCTAGCTATCAAGTCCGCCTTTAAGGCTTGGCGGCATTATCTTCTGGGGGCCCGACACACCGTTACTGTGATTACAGATCACCGAAACCTGCAATATTTGAAAACCGCAAAAGCTCAATCCTCTAGGCAACTCCGTTGGGCACTATTCTTTGCCGAGTTTGACTTCATAATTACCTATCGACCTGGTACAAAAAACGGTAAAGCTGATGCCCTTTCTCAGATGGGAGTGGAAGAACATTTGATCAATCCTAAACCTGTACCTATCATTCCCGAACAAAGAATTCTAGGTGTAATCGCCACACAATCCATAGAGGAAGTTAAGGATAAAGCCAGGCTACTAGTAACTCCAGCAGACATACAGAATTGGCATCTGCAGGGAAAGGACTTTACGGTGAAGGGCAACCTATTATATTTCCAAGAACGGTTATACCTGCCCAGCACAGATTTACAGAAAAAGGTAATCTCCTGCTATCACGATTCTTTAATGGAAGGACATCCCGGTATGACCAAGACCTCGGAAAAGATCAAGCGCTACTTCTGGTGGCCGTCTTGGAAAAAAGATATCAGAGACTTTATAATGTCCTGTGGAGTATGCGCCCAAAACAAGAGTCAAAAGGAAAAACCAGCTGGCCTCTTACGCCCTATTGACATCCCGCCTCGCCCTTGGCATACGCTTTCTATGGACTTCATCACCGATCTACCTCCATACTCCGGATACAATACGATCCTAGTAATCGTGGACCTATTCTCCAAGATGGCGCATTTCATTCCACTCAAAGGCTTACCAACAGCAGCAACTCTGGCCCGAGAATTTCTCAAAAACATCGTCCGACTGCACGGTTTTCCTTCAGTTCTAATTTCGGATCGAGGTAGTCAATTTATTTCTCATTTTTGGCGAAGCTGCTGTCGGTCGGCTCAAATTGATGTGAGACTTTCGACCAGCCACCACCCTAAAACCGACGGACAAACCGAGAGGACCAATCAAACTCTGGAACAGTATTTGCGCTGCATGCTACAACAAACTGAAAAAACTTGGAAAGATATCCTGTGGATAGCCGAATATGCCTGCAATAACTCTGTCCACTCGGGAACTGGGAAGACCCCGTTTTTTCTTTTATACGGTTGTCACCCTCGAACCTCGGAGTTGGATCCACTCCAAGATCTTGGAACACCAGCAGTAGACCACCTGCATTCTACAATCACCCAAGCCTTTAAGGAAGCCGTTTCTCACCTTCAAAGGGCTAAAGAACAATACAAGAAAGGAGCAGACCAACATCGGAAGGAAGCCCCCCAAGATCAAGTAGGAGATCAAGTCTGGTTATCCACCAAATATCTACCTCTAAAAGGACCACGCACATTCAACCCAAGATACCTTGGTCCCTATTCCATCACTACCATAGTAAATCCAGTAGCGGTCAAGTTGGACTTGCCCCCTCACATGAAGATACATCCGGTCTTCCACGTCTCTCTATTAAAACCCGTGCAACCTCAAACCCGACTAACTACATCTCCAAAACCTATTCTAGTTGATGGAGAACTAGAGTTTGAAGTCAAAAGCATCCTGGATTCCAAGATCTCCAAATCTAAACTATTTTACCTGATTGACTGGAAAGGCTACGGTCCCCAAGAAAGATCCTGGGAACCTGCAGAATATGTCCACGCGCCTCGTCTAATCAAAAGATTTCATCGAACATTTCCTAACAAGCCCAAACCCCCGGAGAAGCCCGGTTTGGGAGGGGCCTTGAGGGGGGGTGCTGTCATGATCTCTGCTTCCAAAAGATCAGGACTTGCCCGACTCCTTTGGAAGCAGACCCATAACCCCGGTTCCGAGTGCCAGCCAGTCCCAATTGGGACCTTTTGGACCCTGTCCTGGCGCCAGTGGCACCAGGCTCATAAAGATGCCCAGTCCCATCGCTGGAAGCGCCGGGCTCATAATGCTTGGGTGGACTTACCTGCAGCAGACCATGCTGCTTACTTACCTGCCAGTTGAACCCCTGATCCTCTTCTGTTTGGGACTACTTTTCCTGTTGGGTGGGGCAGGAGCCACTCCCTAGGTTCAGAACACTGGAACTCTTCTGGAAAGCAGGAACTCTTTTCTTACCTAGGCGTGGCTGTGGAAGGAGACACCTAAGCACTACAGGAGGCTATTTAAACCACACCCGATGGATGAATCTTGCTTTGCGTTATTCTGCATTCTCTGCAGCAGAACGCTCATCGTGTCTTCTGCTTCTGATCCTGGGCCTAAGGGAACAAAGGCTTACCATCCTGGAATCCAGTCTTCAGCAGCACCTGTAAAGACAAAGAAAGAACAGGTTAGCACTACGGTCTTCAGTGGCAGCGCATCTCTTACCTGGTCCATCGGCTGTCACCAACGCCTCGCGCTGCATTCCGGCATCTGAAAGACAAAGGCTTACCTACTCTTCGCATGCTCCGGAGGTCTTCGCACTGCATTCCGGCATCTGATAGACAAAAGCTTACCAGCTCTTCGCACGTTCCGGAGGCCTTCGCCGCTGCATCCCGCATCTGAAAGACAAAAGAAGGTGCGTTTAAAGACATTGGGCAACTTTATTACTCACGTGCCATTACTCCTTCCCACGCCGAATCCAGTGGGTATTCCAGCACCCTTCAGCTTCTCTAAAGCTCCGAACTTGTACCTGCAAGATAAAAGGGACAGTTAGTGCGCATCGTGAAGCAGGCTACAAGTGCTTACTTACGTGCTTCCAGGCGCTTCTATTCCTCACGCGGGTTCGATCCTCAACTCTCATCAGCCCGCCATCCGCCATCGCCGGAACCCTGCAAAACAAGAGATATCATTACAAAAGACTTTTAAGACATTTGAAGTGCCCAGAACTTACCGTTCGTGCAGTTAACGACGGACAGCAGTCCTCTGAGGTCAAGAGGCCTGCACCCTTATCCAGTGAAGAAACTGGTTACGGCACCCTGCCCCGAGGCAGATGGAGAGCTCGGCGTTCACTTACCTAAGGTGAGGGTGTTAACCTTTGGGGTTCTACAGGAGAAGAGAAAGGGAAGAGGAGAGAGGCACCCAATAACCCCAGTTCATTAATCCCATATTTTCTATCTGCAGACATCTTACTCTTCGAGTCAGACATACAGTGCACAGAGGTCCAGCCCAAAGAGCCAACCGTGTGTTACACATCACCTTTGAAGATACGGCATTCACCCAGTCAAGACCGGCGCCTCTGCGGGAATCAGGTGAGCGTTACACAATCCCTCACATTTTGAACATTTGCAAGACCACATTTGGTATCCAATATTTGTAGATAAAGAAACAAAGCAAAGTTGTATTTACTGGGACCCACCATATAAATCCTGAGAAGGTGGCAAGTTACAACATCAAGTGACAGGCAAGACAGCAATGCTAAGGAACCAAAGAGTTTCTTTTAGTATGCCTTCAAACTGAGGACATCTCGTTAAGCCTTCCTTATAAACTATATTGTCACAAAGAATGTTACAATATTTATCCAATTCTGCCCAAGGTCCATGGACCTAGTCCTTATTTATGCACAGAATGTAATGCCTTGAGAGGGACAGTCAAAGAGCGACCCAAGCATATGTTTAAAAAACTAGGAACAGCCAAGACAAAGTGTCCATACCCTGAGGTACTGCCATAATCCATAAGGTTAGGGGTGGTACCACATTCTTCCGGCAGTAAGGGAAGGCCTGTGGGAAAAAAGGAAATTATCAAAGGGTGTTGGGTCGCCATCAGAAAATTGATAGTTATTTTCTAGCCCCACATATTTTAGAATCTTTTCAAGGCCACTTTGTAGCTAGAGAAACACAGAAAAGTCTTACTTACAGGGAAACACCCTGGAGTTCCCTGGAAGGTGGCAGGTCACAGGCTCAATTGGCAGGCAGAACAGCAGCCCTAAGGAAGAAAAGAGTTCCTTTAAGGTTGAACTTCAAATTGTTGACATTTGTTTTAGCCTTCCTCATGAAGTATCTTCTAACAGGCTGAGCTGTACCAAGATCTTCCTTCATAAGTGCTGCCCTTAGTATCCAGGACCTTACATGTGTACACCTATACATGAAATTGTGGCATTAGAGCATGACCCAAGGAGGTATCTAAGAAAAGTTTTAGAACACACTTCTCTCTGAGTACCAGGTCTTTGCTACCCATCATTTGAGACTGATAGCTACGGCTAAATATTCCACTGACATAAGGCAATGTTTAAATACCTTGACTGACCGAAGATGTGTCTTTGGTTCGGCGTGTTATGAAGGTTCATCCAGACAGGTAAGGAGCGCTGCACGAGTAAAAAAAGATCCTGTTAGGTTGGTCATTAAAAAAAGTATTTCTTTTGTCACTCCCCATGAAAGAACATGTCGCAGGGCTGGCTCCAACCTGATCATATTTCTCAACTCTATTCCGAAAGACCAGAAGCCCTATCCCCACGTATCTGCGCCCTGGGATTGAGGCCTTGACAAGCATGAGTCTAGGTATATCCTTTGCAATGATTTGGTCAGGGAGTACCCTCCCAAATACCCAGGAATCCACTCCAATGAGATAACGGATGGTTTCCTCAACATGGTACCCATCACACCCATGGCAAAGTTTCCTTACCCTGAAAGATTTTAGCAATACGTATTGTCAAGGCTGCTGTCATGTTGATTCCTGGGAACAAGCGAAGCCCTGTGGGTACAAAGGAACATTTCTGACTGTGGTGTCTTGTCTTCTAAAATTGACATTCATTTTCAATCCCTCACATTTTGAACATTTGCAAGGCCACATTTGGTGTCCAATATTTGTAGATAAAGAAACAAAGCAAAGTTGTATTTACTGGGATCCACCATATAAATCCCGAGAAGGTGGCAAGTTACAACATCAAGTGACAGGCAAGACAGCAATGCTAAGGAACCAAAGAGTTTCTTTTAGTATGCCTTCAAACTGAGGACATCTCATTAAGCCTTCCTTATAAACTATATTGTCACAAAGAATGTTACAATATTTATCCAATTCTGCCCAAGGTCCATGGACCTAGTCCTTATTTATGCACAAAATGTAATGCCTTGAGAGGGACAGTCAAAGAGCAACCCAAGCATATGTTTAAAAAACTAGGAACAGCCAAGGCAAAGTGTCCATACCCTGAGGTACTGCCATAATCCATAGGTCAGGGGTGGTACCACATTCTTCAGGCAGTAAGGGAAGCCCTGTGGGAAAAAAGGAAATTATCAAAGGGTGTTGGGTCGCCATCAGAAAATTGATAGTTATTTTCTAGCCCCACATATTTTAGAATCTTTTCAAGGCCACTTTGTAGCTAAAGAAACGCAGAAAAGTCTTACTTACAGGGAAACACCCTGGAGTTCCCTGGAAGGTGGCAGGTCACAGGCTCAATTGGCAGGCAGAACAGCAGCCCTAAGGAACAAAAGAGTTCCTTTAAGGTTGAACTTCAAATTGTTGACATTTGTTTTAGCCTTCCTCATGAAGTATCTTCTAACAGGCTGAGATGTACCAAGATCTTCCTTCATAAGTGCTGCCCTGAGTATCCAGGACCTTACATTTGTACACCTATGCATAAAATTGGGGCCTTGTAGCATGTACCTAGGAGGTTTCTAAGAAAAGTTTCAGATCACACTTCTCTCTGAGTACCAGGTCTTTGATACCCATCATTTGAGACTGATAGCTACGGCTAAATATTCCACTGACATAAGGCAATGTTTACATACCTTGACTGACCAAAGATGTGTCTTTGGTTCGGTGTGTTATGAAGGTGCATCCAGACAGGTAAGGAGCGCTACACGAGTAAAAAAAGATCCTGTTAGGTTGGTGATTAAACAAATGTATTTCTTTTGTCACTCCACATGAAAGCACATGTCGTAGGGCTGGCTCCAACCTGACCATATTTCTCAACTCTATTCCGAAAGACCAGAAGCTCCATCCCCACGTATCTGTGCCCTGGGATTGAGGCCTTGACAAGCATGAGTCTAGGTATATCCTTTGCAATGATTTGGTCAGGGAGTACCCTCCCAAATACCCAGGAATCCACTCCAATGAGATAACGGATGGTTTCCTCAACATGGTACCCATCACACCCATGGCAAAGTTTCCTTACCCTGAAAGATTTTAGCAATACGTATTGTCAAGGCTGCTGTCATGTTGATTCCTGGGAACAAGCGAAGCCCTGTGGGTACAAAGGAACATTTCTGACTGTGGTGTCTTGTCTTCTAAAATTGACATTCATTTTCAATCCCTCACATTTTGAACATTTGCAAGGCCACATTTGGTGTCCAATATTTGTAGATAAAGAAACAAAGCAAAGTTGTATTTACTGGGATCCACCATATAAATCCCGAGAAGGTGGCAAGTTACAACATCAAGTGACAGGCAAGACAGCAATGCTAAGGAACCAAAGAGTTTCTTTTAGTATGCCTTCAAACTGAGGACATCTCGTTAAGCCTTCCTTATAAACTATATTGTCACAAAGAATGTTATAATATTTATCCAATTCTGCCCAAGGTCCATGGACCTAGTCCTTATTTATGCACAGAATGTAATGCCTTGAGAGGGACAGTCAAAGAGCAACCCAAGCATATGTTTAAAAAACTAGGAACAGCCAAGGCAAAGTGTCCATACCCTGAGGTACTGCCATAATCCATAAGGTTAGGGGTGGTACCACATTCTTCAGGCAGTAAGGGAAGCCCTGTGGGAAAAAAGGAAATTATCAAAGGGTGTTGGGTCGCCATCAGAAAATTGATAGTTATTTTCTAGCCCCACATATTTTAGAATCTTTTCAAGGCCACTTTGTAGATAGAGAAACACAGAAAAGTCTTACTTACAGGGAAACACCCTGGAAGGTGGCAGGTCACAGGCTCAATTGGCAGGCAGAACAGCAGCACTAAGGAACAAAAGAGTTCCTTTAAGGTTGAACTTCAAATTGTTGACATTTGTTTTAGCCTTCCTCATGAAGTATCTTCTAACAGGCTGAGATGTACCAAGATCTTCCTTCATAAGTGCTGCTCTCAGTATCCAGGACCTTACATTTGTACACCTATACATGAAATTGGGGCCTTGGAGCATGAACCAAGGAGTTATCTAATAAAAGTTTCAGAACACACTTCTCTCTGAGTACCAGGTCTTTGCTACCCATCATTTGAGACTGATAGCTACGGCTAAATATTCCACTGACATAAGGCAATGTTTATATACCTTGACTGACCGAAGATGTGTCTTTGGTTCGGTGTGTTATGAAGGTGCATCCAGACAGGTAAGGAGCGCTACACGAGTAAAAAAAGATCCTGTTAGGTTGGTCATTAAACAGAAGTATTTCTTTTGTCACTCCACATGAAAGCACATGTCGTAGGGCTGGCTCCAACCTAACCATATTTCTCAACTCTATTCCGAAAGACCAGAAGCTCCATCCCCACGTATCTGTGCCCTGGGATTGAGGCCTTAACAAGCATGAGTCCAGGTATATCCGTTGCAATGATTTGGTCAGGGAGAACCCTCCCAGACACCCAGGAATCCACTACAATGAGATAACGGATGGTTTCCTCAACATGGTACCCATCACACCCATGGCAAAGTTTCCTTACCTGAAAGATTTTAGCAAAACGTATGTTCAAGGCTGCTGTCATGTTGATTCCTGGGAAAAAGCGAAGCCCTGTGTGTACAAAGGAACATTTCTGACTGTGGTGTCTTGTCTTCAAAAATTGATATTCATTTTCAATCCCTCACATTTTGAACATTTGCTAGGCCACATTTGGTATCCAATATTTGAACAAAGCAGGTAGCTAAAGCAACAAAGCAAAGTTGTACTTACTGGGATTCACCATATAAATCCTGAGATGGTGGCAAGCTGCAACATCAAGAGACGGGCAGGACGGCAACGCTAAGGAACCAAAGAGTATCTTTTAGGTGTGCCTTCAAACTGAGGACATCTCGTTAAGCCTTCCTTATCAACTATATTGTCAGAAAGCAAGTTGCAATCTTTCTCCAATTCTGCCCAAGGTCCAGGGACATAGTCCTTATTTATGCACAGAATGTAATGTCTTGAGAGGCACAGCAAAAAGAGCATCCCAAGTATATATTTAAAAAACTAGGAATAGCAAAGGCAAAGTGTCCATACCCTGAGGTACTGCCATAATCCCTAAGGTTAGGGATGGTTCCACATTCTTCCGGGAGTAAGGGAAGGCCTGCGGGAACAAAGGAAATTATCAAAGGGTATTGGGTCATCATCAGAACATTGATAGTCATTTTCTAGCCCACATATTTTAGAATCTTTTCAAGGTCACGTTTGGTGATGAATATGTAGTAGGAGAAACACAGCAAAGATTTACTTACAGGGAAACACCCTGGAGTTCCCCGGAAGGTGGCAGGCCATAGGCTCAATTGGCTGGCAGAACAGCAGCCCTAAGGAACAAAAGAGTTCCTCTAAGGTTGAACTTCAATTTGTTGGCATTTGTTTTAGCCTTCCTCATAAAGTATCTTCTAACAGGCAAAGATTTACCAAGATCTTCCTTCATCAGTGCTGCCCTGAGTATACAGGACCTTACATGTGTACACCTATACATGAAATTGTGGCATTAGAGCATGACCCAAGGAGGCATCTAAGAAAAGTTTTAGAACACACTTCTTTCTGAGTACCAGGTCTTTGCTACCCATCATTTGAGACTGATAGCTACGGCTAAATATTCCACGGACATAAGGCAATGTTTATATACCTTGACTGACAGAAGATGTGTCTTTGGTTCGGTGTGTTATGAAGGTTCATCCAAACAGGTAAGGAGCGCTGCACGAGTAAAAAAGATCCTGTTAGGTTGGTCATTAAAAAAAAGTATTTCTCTTGTCACTCCCCATGAAAGAACATGTCGCAGGGCTGGCTCCAACCTGATCATATTTCTCAACTCTATTCCGAAAGACCAGAAGCTCCATCCCCAGGTATCTGCGCCCTGGGATTGAGGCCTTGACAAGCATGAGTCTAGGTATATCCTTTGCAATGATTTGGTCAGGGAGTACCTTCCCAAATACCCAGGAATCCACTCCAATGAGATAACGGATGGTTTCCTCAACATGGTACCCATCACACCCATGGCAAAGTTTCTGTCATGATCTCTGCTTCCAAAAGATCAGGACTTGCCCGACTCCCTTGGAAGCAGACCCATAACCCCGGTTCCGAGTGCCAGCCAATCCCAATTGGGACCTTTTGGACCCTGTCCTGGCGCCAGTGGCACCAGGCTCATAAAGATGTCCAGTCCCAGCGCTGGAAGCGCCGGGCTCATAATGCTTGGGTGGACTTACCTGCAGCAGACCATGCTGCTTACTTACCTGCCAGTTGAACCCCTGATCCTCTTCTGTTTGGGACTACTTTTCCTTTTGGGTGGGGCAGGAGCCACTCCCTAGGTTCAGAACACTGGAACTCTTCTGGAAAGCAGGAACTCTTTTCTTACCTAGACGTGGCTGTGGAAGGAGACACCTAAGCACTACAGGAGGCTATTTAAACCACACCCGAAGGATGAATCTTGCTTTGCGTTATTCTGCATTCTCTGCAGCAGAACGCTCATCGTGTCTTCTGCTTCTGATCCTGGGCCTAAGGGAACAAAGGCTTACCATCCTGGAATCCAGTCTTCAGCAGCACCTGTAAAGACAAAGAAAGAACAGGTTAGCACAACGGTCTTCAGTGGCAGCGCATTTCTTACCTGGTCCATCGGCTGTCACCAACGCCTCGCGCTGCATTCCGGCATCGGAAAGACAAAGGCTTACCTACTCTTCGCATGCTCCGGAGGTCTTCGCACTGCATTCCGGCATCTGAAAGACAAAAGCTTACCAGCTCTTCGCACGCTCCGGAGGCCTTCGGCGCTGCATCCCGCATCTGAAAGACAAAAGAAGGTGCGTTTAAAGACATTGGGCAACTTTATTACTCACGTGCCATTACTCCTTCCCACGCCGAATCCAGTGGGTATTCCAGCACCCTTCAGCTTCTCTAAAGCTCTGAACTTTTACCTGCAAGATAAAAGGGACAGTTAGTGCGCATCGTGAAGCAGGCTACAAGCGCTTACTTACGTGCTTCCAGGCGCTTCTATTCCTCACGCGGGTTCGATCCTCAACACTCATCAGCCCGCCATCCTCCATCGCCGGAACCCTGCAAAACAAGAGATATCATTACAAAAGACTTTTAAGACATTTGAAGTGCCCAGAACTTACCGTTCGTGCAGTTAACGACGGACAGCAGTCCTCTGAGGTCAAGAGGCCTGCACCCTTATCCAGTGAAGAAACTGGTTACGGCACCCTGCCCCGAGGCAGATGGAGAGCTCGGCGTTCACTTACCTAAGGTGAGGGCGTTAACCTTTGGGGTTCTACAGGAGAAGAGAAAGGGAAGAGGAGAGAGGCACCCAATAACCCCAGTTCATTAATCCCATATTTTCTATCTGCAGACATCTTACTCTTCGAGTCAGACATACAGTGCACAGAGGTCCAGCCCAAAGAGCCAACCGTGTGTTACACATCACCTTTGAAGATACGGCATTCACCCAGTCAAGACCGGCGCCTCTGCGGGAATCAGGTGAGCGTTACAGAACGCAAAGCCAACCGCAAAACTCCCAACCAGGCGCTATGGAAACCTCGGATACCGACCAGCTAGCCCAGTTACTTGGGGAACTAAGAGCAGAAGTGCATGCAGCCCATCAGGAAACGAATGCTCTAAGAAGGGAACTGATTATTTCCAAGGAGCGAACAGACGATCTCGCTAGACAATTGCTACAGTCACAAGCCGGACAAACTCTGTTACCCGCATCAGGGGCAAATCTTCCTTCAACATCCTCTACGAACCCAGTGCAGATCAACCTACCTGGGAATGTACCTCTGGCTCCGCCCGAATGATTTTCTGGTGACCCAAAGAGGTTTGCAGTATTTATTAATCAGTGCCGGTTGCACTTCTTATGCCGGCCAGCAGCCTGTCCAACTGATCAAGCTAAGGTAGCTTTCGTGCTTTCGTACCTTAGTGGCAATGCGGCAGACAGGTCGATCCCTCTAGTTAATCAAGATGATCCGGTTCTCAATGATTTTCAAGCTTTTCAGCTCAGTATGGAAAAACTGTTTGCAAGACATTCACAGGGGCAGGCCTTGGACAATGAGCTCCTTTCATTGCGACAGGGTAATCAAGACCTTTTGGCTTATATTGCGTCTTTCAACAGACTGATAGTGGAAACTCGATGGCCTGAGGACAAAAGGATTACGCTGTTTTATAGAGGTCTACGTGGAGAGCTCAAAGATGTGTTAGCCCAAGTAGTGAATCCCCCGCAAGACTGTTCGGACTATATTGACTTAGTCGTTCAAATTGACCACAGACTGCAGAACAGGAAGGCTGATCGTTCCAAGTTTGATGCTCGAGTATTTTCCAAACCACCCACTCCTACCAAAGGAGTAGACTCCGGGGAACCCATGCAAATAGGGGGCCTAAAAGGACCACTAACACAAAAGGAGCGGGAAAGGAGAAAACAGCTGCAATTATGCCTCTATTGCGGAAACTCGGGGCACTTTCTTCGAGACTGTCCGGTGAAACCAGCCAAGAAGGCAGTAGGAGCTGCAGTTACCAGGGTCACAAACTCTGAGCAGGGAAACGACCTCGCCCGACAAGAATAGAGGTCCTCTTGCCGAGCGTTAAAACCAGTTGCGTGACCTCGCATTTCGTGATACCTATGGTCCTCATTAGCCCTGAACATCCGGATCGATTACATGCGATTGAAGCTTACGTCGACAGCGGTGCCATCGGCAATTATGTGGATCATGAAATGGTTTTGAGGATGAATCTGACTCTTTGTCCAAAGGCTGTAAAGGACGTCATTACTACGGTGGATGGTACGGAGATAGCCTCCGGACCAGTAACGCATACCACCCAAGAAGTGACGCTAGTAAGTCAAGATGGACACCATGAGAAGATCGTGTTCGATGTGATCAAGGCCCCTCAGTTCCAGATTATTCTAGGAATTCCTTGGTTAGAGAAGCACAATCCTCAGATCGATTGGCGAGCAAGAACGGTTCAGTTTCCAGAATGTGTCTCTACTTGTCACCCTCGACCTGGTTTGCACTGGCAGCAATTTCCTCGGAGGCTCCCCAGTTACCTCCTGAATACCTAGAATTCCAAGATGTTTTCCGGAAGGATCAGGCTAACTCTCTACCTCCTCATAGGTCTTATGACTGCCAGATAGACCTGATACCTGGATCTACTCCTCTTTGTAGTAGAGTGTATGCCCTCACCGAGCCTGAGAATCTTCACCTCCGACAATACCTGGATCAATACCTAGCGAATGGGTTTAGTCGTCCTTCCAAGTCCCCTGCTTCCTCAGCTTTGTTCTTCGTTCCAAAAAAAGAAGGGGACCTTAGAACTTGTATAGATTATCGCGCCCTGAACCAGATCACCGTTAAGAATAGATATCCGTAACCTTTAATCCCTGAACTCCTGGACCAAGTCAGAAAAGCATGCATATATACAAAGCTGGATCTTAGAGGAGCCTACCACTTGGTACGAGTAAAAGAGGGCGATGAATGGAAGACGGCCTTCCGCACCAAGTATGGGCTATTTGAATATCAGGTCATGCCCTTCGGACTTTGCAATGCCCCGGCCGCCCTCCAATATTTTATGAACGATGTCCTCAGAGAGCTCATAGATGTGTGTGTTGTTGTTTACATTGACGACATCCTCGTTTATTCTTCATCGGAAACTGAACATCGGAAACACGTGAAAATGGTCCTCGAGAGATTGCGTCAACACAAACTTTTCGCTAAATTGGAAAAATGTGTTTTCAACGTGACTGAAGTTGAATTCTTGGGATTCATATTATCACCTAGCGGAGTGCGTTGTCAGGTTTCCTTCTCTTATTCAAGTTTCCTTTGGTTTCCTTCTCTTATTCAAGTTTCCTTTTTATTATTTATCCTTTTCAGATTAGCTTTGTGTGGGTGGGAAGTTTTCCATTATAGTTGGTTAGGCCTTAACTTGTTGATTCAGAATCCTGGTTCTGACCCAAGGCAAGATGGAGCCTCACAGTGACAGCTCTGATTGGCTAGAAGACAATGATGAACAACAATGAACATTCTAAACTGTCACTCTGTGCCTTTCATCATCAAAACCCCATCTGAGAGGACGTGTTCAGTGGCTGCTCCTGCTTTAGTATTAGGCCTGGTGGATTTTATCCTTCAGATCTCAGCAGTTGAGCGGCTACTTTCTTGGGGGTTTCAGGAGAAGTCTTCAGCTGGCAGGAATTCGTTTTTGAAGATAGGAAAAGCAGGAAATCTTTGTGAATTCGCTCAGGAGATAAGTGACTTTATTTTTACTGTAAATCTGTTCATCTTAATAACATTCTCCTTGAAAATTCGTTAAAAGTAGTGTTTCTACTAAAACTATTGAACTACCGGAGTGCGCTTGTGTTTCCAGTGCGGTGTTCCTTAGCGCGAGATTTTGACTGTCGCGTGCGAATTCAAGTGAGCGCGTGCTTTCTAGCGTGTGTATTCCGAGCGCGAGTAGAGGTTGGTCTCGTGCCATTTTAAACGCGCGTGTGTTTTATTGCGCGGGTGATCCTTTGCGCGAAAAGCTATACGCTGTGTGTGAACTAAAGAGCGCGTGCGATTTTATAGCGCGGGTGATCCTTTGCGCGAGAAACTATACGCTGCGTGAGAACTACAAAGCGCGTGTGAAATACAAAGCGCGTGTGAAATACAAAGCGCGTGTGATTTTTAGCGCGGGAGTACAAAGCGCGTGTGAAATTCAAAGCGCGTGTGATTTTTAGCGCGGGTGTACAAAGCGCGAGAATCTGTTCGTCGCGTGCCATGTGAGTGCGCGTGTGTTTTTTCCATCGCGAGTGATTTTGCGCGTGAGAATCACTTCGTCGCGTTTGAACTCAATAGCGCGGGTGTTTTTATTTCGCGTGTCTCGCAGGAGAACATTATTGCGCGTGTGGACTATTGCGCGTGTGGATTATTGCGCGTGTGGATTTTTTGCGCGTGTGGATTATTTTGATCGCGCGTCTTCATCCGTTTGCGCGTGTTCTTCAACCAGGAAGATTTCTATGTGAAGTTCATCGATAATTTAAATGGAAATAACCTGGGTGTGCATTTAGCACGTGTTTCCTCTTTCTTCAAGGATTCAAAGACTCAAGATAATTATAAATAGTTTGAAAAGTTTTGAAATGACAAGAAAGAACATTTTAAAGACAATCTAATTGAACTACCAGTGCATGTTGGAAAAAAGACAAACAAAGAACTAAGACTTCCAGTTTTGCCTAATGTAAGAAGTTGCTGGGAATTTCAAGTATCGCAAGTAAGAGAGATTTTCAGCTTCTTATCCGCTTCTCTAAGAAATTTCAAGAGAAGAACCAGGTAGGATTCTCAATTATTAGTTAAGGATTAATGTCTTCCCATTCATAAGGTTAAGTAAGTGAATTAAGGAAGTGTATATGTTATTCTTTATCCTCTGCAGGTTCAGCACTGATTAGCCTTGACGCAGTCTGCCTGGTGTTGTTTTGTTGTCCCATTCCCCCTTTCCCTTTGGGGTGTAGTTTACAGAGCTGTATTGAAAACTAGTTCTGGGAAATACATCTCAGGGGGATTGTCGGGGGTTCAGCAGCTTCCGCGGATACAGGACCTCTCAGCCTGACAGAATGAAAGGCCAATAATTTAGTCCGCCCGAGCTGTCATGAACCCTGACGAATCCATGGAGATGTTAGGATCTTTGATTAGGGAGTTACGGGAGGAGTTGAAAATTTCTCGGGAAGAAAATGCCTTACTTAGTCAAAAGGTAGATGACTTAAGTGTTAAAGTTACACAAATTCAACAGAGGGGAGAATGGAGAGAGGATGAGGTTTCAGGGGGCGCAGGTTCTCCACCTGAGTTAGAAAGAGAAGATCAGTTACCACACATACAACGGGCGCCTTCAGTGGCAGAAGGGGTAAGGAGTATAATTATGCCAGTTCCTTTGGCGCCCCCAGAACGTTATCATGGGGATTGCAAGAGATTTAGGGTGTTCTTAACACAATGTGAATTACATTTTATGAGTAGACCAGAATTATTTCCATCGGATGCTTCTAAGATAACATTTATGTTGTCATATCTTTCTGGGGAGGCATCTGCTTGGGCTGGGTTGTTGGTGAGTCAAAAGAGTGCGGTTTTAGAAAATTATACTAGTTTTTTAGAGATATTCAGAAAAATGTTTGATAGAAGACAGTTATCTCTGGAAGTAGATGGTGAACTTTTAGAATTAAAACAAGGTAATAGAGACTTGATTGCTTATATAACACAATTTAAGTCCCTTGTGTTAGAAAGCAAGTGGCCCGAGGTTAAACAGGCCTCGTTGTTTTATCGGGGCCTTAGAGATGAGTTAAAGGATGCTTTGTCTGGAGTAGTTGAACGCCCTCCTACTTGTGAAGGTCTGATTGATTTGGTTATTCAATTGGACTTCCGTTTGAGTGAAAGGAAGGCAGAGAGACGTCATGGTCAGAGTGATGTAAAGTCTATACTTAGAGTAGATAGACCTAAAATAGAGAGTAAACCCAAAGGGAATAATTCATCTCCAAGAATCAGAGGCCTGTTAACAGTGGAGGAAAAGACTAGGAGGAGAGATAATAATCTGTGTTTATACTGTGGAAGAGGTGGGCACTTTTTAGGAAACTGTCCTTACACTCCCAAGAAGACTTCTTCCTCAGCAGTCAAGGTACAACAGATCGCTAATACAGTGCAGACAGCGGTTCCTCATATAACCATAAATGTATCCTTATTTTTTGATTTGGAGTGTAAGGGAAATGGTCCTGTAATGATTGACTCGGGTGCGACTGGGAATTTCATGGATTGGGGTCTGGCCAAATCGTTGGGAATTCCAATTATTCTGAAGGAGGTTGTAGAGCAGGCTAGGGCTGTTGATGGTACATGTTTATCTTCTGGTCCTATTACTCATAGAACTGGTTCTTTAACTTTGGAGTTATCAGGAGGTCCCAAAGAGATAATTTCGTTTGAGTTAATTGATGCCCCTTTGTTGAAGATTATCTTGGGCATGCCTTGGCTTACTCTCCATAATCCCCTAATTGATTGGAGTGCTAGGACAATTGACATGCAATCCGATTTTTGTAAAGAGAATTGCTTTTCAGGAAGTCTCTTAGAGGAAGAGGTAAAACAAAGTAATTCCGTGTCTAGTTTTCTGGCTGAGACTGGAATTGGAGGTCATGATGTGGGAGCTGTAGTGCGTCAACTTCCCCAGTGTTACAAAGATTTCTGGGACGTATTTGATGAGAAAGTGGCAGGAGAATTACCACCCCATAGATCCTTTGATTGTAAAATTGAACTGGAGCCAGGAACAATTTTGCCTAGTAGTAGGGTATATGCTCTTACTGAGAAAGAGAATGATTATTTAAAAGAATATTTGTCAGAAAATTTGGCCAAAGGATTTATTCGTCATTCTAAGTCACCTGCGGCCTCGCCTTTATTTTTTGTACCAAAACCGGATGGCTCGCTTAGAACTTGCATAGATTATCGAGCAGTTAACAAAGTCACTATTAAGAACCGGTATCCTCTTCCTCTCATCTCAGAAATGCTTAATCAAATACAAGGAGCAAATATTTTCTCAAAATTAGATCTGAGAGGAGCTTACCATCTTGTATGTGTGCAGGAAGGGGACGAATGGAAGACAGCGTTTAAGACCAGATTTGGGCTGTTTGAATATCAAGTTATGCCATTCGGTCTATGTAATGCTCCAGCGGCTTTCCAATTTTTCATTGATGAGGTTTTTAGAGAATACTTGGATATTTTTGTTGTCGTTTATATCGATGATATTTTGATTTTCTCTTCTGACCTAGATCAACATCAGAAACATGTGCGCTTGGTGTTACAAAAGTTGCGAGAAAATCATTTGTTTGCCAAATTGGAAAAAAGTCAATTCCATACCGATTCTGTGGAGTTTTTAGGTTTTATAATTTCACCTAAGGGTTTAGAAATGAATCCTAAAAAAGTGCAAGCCGTTCTTGAATGGCCCCCTCCTACTAAGGTTAAGGAAATACAAAGTTTCTTAGGATTTGCCAATTTTTATAGGAGATTTATAGAAGGTTTTTCTCGGCTGGTTGCTCCTATAACGAGGCTTTTGAAAAAAGGAGTGAAATTTGACTGGGACCTTGAAGCAGAAAAGGCTTTTCAAGAGTTAAAACAAAGATTTACTTCTAGTCCAATTCTAATTCATCCAGATCTTTCTAAACCTTTTTTTGTGGAGGCGGACGCTTCAAATTTAGCGTTGGGGGCGGTGCTTTCTCAAAGGAATGAAACTACTGGTCAAATACATCCAGTTGCATTCTTTTCTAGAAAGTTTTCTGCTGCTGAAGTGAACTACACAATTGCTGATCGGGAACTGTTAGCAATAAAGTCCGCTTTTGAAGAATGGAGAAATTTTCTTAAAGGAGCAAGACATACAGTAACGGTCCTTACTGATCATCGAAATTTATTGTTTTTAAAATCTGCAAGAACTTTGTCTCCACGACAACTTCGTTGGTCTTTGTTCTTTGCAGATTATGATTTCATTGTGACTTTTAAACCCGGAAGTCAAAACAAAAAAGCTGATGCGTTATCTCGCCAATTTCCTGGAAGTGAAGACAAAGAGATTATAGAACCAGAACCTATAATTGCTCCAGAACGTTTTTTGTTAGCTGGAGCCATTAAAGAAATTGATTTTTTGAATGAAGTTCGTCAAAATATGTCCTTGCAGAAGATGGAGGAGTGGGTGAGACTGGATCCAGCTAGAAAGTTGAAAGACAATCTTCCTTTTTTTGATAACAAGCTTTATGTACCTACTGATGAGTTGAGAGAAAAGGTTTTGAGAAATTGTCATGAATCCATTTTAGCAGGACATCCTGGGTTCAGAAAAACTCTGGAACTGGTTCGAAGGAATTTTTGGTGGGAAAAAATTCGCCAAGACACCTTGAATTTTGTTAAAACTTGTGTAGTCTGTGCACAAGCGAAAAGTCAAGTTGGGAAGCCGCATGGTTTATTGGAGCCGTTACCTGTTCCTCCTCGTCCTTGGCACACAATTTCTATGGATTTCATAGTTGATCTCCCTCAAGATAAGGGTTGTACTACCATTCTTGTTGTGGTCGATCTTCTTACTAAAGAAGCACATTTTTTACCAATAGAGGGAGAGGTTACCGCGGAAAAACTGGCTCATAGTTTTTTGCAAGGTGTAGTTAGACTACATGGACTCCCAAGTCAAGTTATCTCTGACAGGGGATCTCAATTTATTTCAAAATTCTGGAGGGCCTTCTGTAAGAAACTTGGAGTGGAAGTTAGTTTGACTTCTGGGTATCATCCGGAAAGTAATGGACAAGTGGAGAGAGTAAATCAAGAATTGGAGAAGTTTTTAAGGTGTTATTTACAAGCTAGAGAGGAATGGGTGGATTTGGTGTGGTTGGCAGAATTCTCTTACAACAATTGTGGAAAAGATGCTACTTCTATGTCCCCTTTCTTGTTGGGTCGTGGGTTTCATCCTCGTTTTCTGAGTTTTGAGGTGTTGGAGGAAGATTCAGGGAATCCTAGAGTGGAAGATCGTTTGTTGATAATGAAAAATAACTTGGATAGAGCAAAAAAGGTTCTGGGAGAAAATAAGTTGAAATATAAGAGATATGCCGATTTGAGAAGAAAAACTGGACCTGAATATAAGGTGGGAGACTTAGTTTGGCTTTCTACCCGATACCTGAAAATTAAGGGGAAGAATAAGTTCAGTCCAAGATTTGTGGGCCCTTTTGAGGTAGAGAAAATCATCAACCCTGTGGCAGTACGATTGAAATTACCCAAGCAGTTGAAGGTACATCCTACTTTTCATGTTAGTCTTTTAAAACCAGTTTGTTCAGGAACTAGATTCAGAACACCACCTTCCCCTGTGATTTTGGAGGATTCATCTGAGGAATTTGTGGTTAAACAAATTTTGGATTCTAGGAAAGTGAGGGGAAGGTTGCAGTATTTGATTGATTGGGAGGGATATGGACCGGAGGAACGATCTTGGGAAGATTCAGTTGATGTACATGCCCCCCGTTTAGTGGCTAAGTTTCATGCTAAAAACCCACACAAGATAGGCCCAGAGACTGGGCATTAGGAGGGGGGTACTGTCAGGTTTCCTTCTCTTATTCAAGTTTCCTTTGGTTTCCTTCTCTTATTCAAGTTTCCTTTTTATTATTTATCCTTTTCAGATTAGCTTTGTGTGGGTGGGAAGTTTTCCATTATAGTTGGTTAGGCCTTAACTTGTTGATTCAGAATCCTGTTTCTGACCCAAGGCAAGATGGAGCCTCACAGTGACAGCTCTGATTGGCTAGAAGACAATGATGAACAACAATGAACATTCTAAACTGTCACTCTGTGCCTTTCATCATCAAAACCCCATCTGAGAGGACGTGTTCAGTGGCTGCTCCTGCTTTAGTATTAGGCCTGGTGGATTTTATCCTTCAGATCTCAGCAGTTGAGCGGCTACTTTCTTGGGGGTTTCAGGAGAAGTCTTCAGCTGGCAGGAATTCGTTTTTGAAGATAGGAAAAGCAGGAAATCTTTGTGAATTCGCTCAGGAGATAAGTGACTTTATTTTTACTGTAAATCTGTTCATCTTAATAACATTCTCCTTGAAAATTCGTTAAAAGTAGTGTTTCTACTAAAACTATTGAACTACCGGAGTGCGCTTGTGTTTCCAGTGCGGTGTTCCTTAGCGCGAGATTTTGACTGTCGCGTGCGAATTCAAGTGAGCGCGTGCTTTCTAGCGTGTGTATTCCGAGCGCGAGTAGAGGTTGGTCTCGTGCAATTTTAAACGCGCGTGTGTTTTATTGCGCGGGTGATCCTTTGCGCGAAAAGCTATACGCTGTGTGTGAACTAAAGAGCGCGTGCGATTTTATAGCGCGGGTGATCCTTTGCGCGAGAAACTATACGCTGCGTGAGAACTACAAAGCGCGTGTGAAATACAAAGCGCGTGTGAAATACAAAGCGCGTGTGATTTTTAGCGCGGGTGTACAAAGCGCGTGTGAAATTCAAAGCGCGTGTGATTTTTAGCGCGGGTGTACAAAGCGCGAGAATCTGTTCGTCGCGTGCCATGTGAGTGCGCGTGTGTTTTTTCCATCGCGAGTGATTTTGCGCGTGAGAATCACTTCGTCGCGTTTGAACTCAATAGCGCGGGTGTTTTTATTTCGCGTGTCTCGCAGGAGAACATTATTGCGCGTGTGGACTATTGCGCATGTGGATTATTGCGCGTGTGGATTTTTTGCGCGTGTGGATTATTTTGATCGCGCGTCTTCATCCGTTTGCGCGTGTTCTTCAACCAGGAAGATTTCTATGTGAAGTTCATCGATAATTTAAATGGAAATAACCTGCGTGTGCATTTAGCACGTGTTTCCTCTTTCTTCAAGGATTCAAAGACTCAAGATAATTATAAATAGTTTGAAAAGTTTTGAAATGACAAGAAAGAACATTTTAAAGACAATCTAATTGAACTACCAGTGCATGTTGGAAAAAAGACAAACAAAGAACTAAGACTTCCAGTTTTGCCTAATGTAAGAAGTTGCTGGGAATTTCAAGTATCGCAAGTAAGAGAGATTTTCAGCTTCTTATCCGCTTCTCTAAGAAATTTCAAGAGAAGAACCAGGTAGGATTCTCAATTATTAGTTAAGGATTAATGTCTTCCCATTCATAAGGTTAAGTAAGTGAATTAAGGAAGTGTATATGTTATTCTTTATCCTCTGCAGGTTCAGCACTGATTAGCCTTGACGCAGTCTGCCTGGTGTTGTTTTGTTGTCCCATTCCCCCTTTCCCTTTGGGGTGTAGTTTACAGAGCTGTATTGAAAACTAGTTCTGGGAAATACATCTCAGGGGGATTGTCGGGGGTTCAGCAGCTTCCGCGGATACAGGACCTCTCAGCCTGACAGAATGAAAGGCCAATAATTTAGTCCGCCCGAGCTGTCATGAACCCCGACAAATCCATGGAGATGTTAGGATCTTTGATTAGGGAGTTACGGGAGGAGTTGAAAATTTCTCGGGAAGAAAATGCCTTACTTAGTCAAAAGGTAGATGACTTAAGTGTTAAAGTTACACAAATTCAACAGAGGGGAGAATGGAGAGAGGATGAGGTTTCAGGGGGCGCAGGTTCTCCACCTGAGTTAGAAAGAGAAGATCAGTTACCACACATACAACGGGCGCCTTCAGTGGCAGAAGGGGTAAGGAGTATAATTATGCCAGTTCCTTTGGCGCCCCCAGAACGTTATCATGGGGATTCCAAGAGATTTAGGGTGTTCTTAACACAATGTGAATGACATTTTATGAGTAGACCAGAATTATTTCCATCGGATGCTTCTAAGATAACATTTATGTTGTCATATCTTTCTGGGGAGGCATCTGCTTGGGCTGGGTTGTTGGTGAGTCAAAAGAGTGCGGTTTTAGAAAATTATACTAGTTTTTTAGAGATATTCAGAAAAATGTTTGATAGAAGACAGTTATCTCTGGAAGTAGATGGTGAACTTTTAGAATTAAAACAAGGTAATAGAGACTTGATTGCTTATATAACACAATTTAAGTCCCTTGTGTTAGAAAGCAAGTGGCCCGAGGTTAAACAGGCCTCGTTGTTTTATCGGGGCCTTAGAGATGAGTTAAAGGATGCTTTGTCTGGAGTAGTTGAACGCCCTCCTACTTGTGAAGGTCTGATTGATTTGGTTATTCAATTGGACTTCCGTTTGAGTGAAAGGAAGGCAGAGAGACGTCATGGTCAGAGTGATGTAAAGTCTATACTTAGAGTAGATAGACCTAAAATAGAGAGTAAACCCAAAGGGAATAATTCATCTCCAAGAATCAGAGGCCTGTTAACAGTGGAGGAAAAGACTAGGAGGAGAGATAATAATCTGTGTTTATACTGTGGAAGAGGTGGGCACTTTGTAGGAAACTGTCCTTACACTCCCAAGAAGACTTCTTCCTCAGCAGTCAAGGTACAACAGATCGCTAATACGGTGCAGACAGCGGTTCCTCATATAACCATAAATGTATCCTTATTTTTTGATTTGGAGTGTAAGGGAAATGGTCCTGTAATGATTGACTCGGGTGCGACTGGGAATTTCATGGATTGGGGTCTGGCCAAATCGTTGGGAATTCCAATTATTCTGAAGGAGGTTGTAGAGCAGGCTAGGGCTGTTGATGGTACATGTTTATCTTCTGGTCCTATTACTCATAGAACTGGTTCTTTAACTTTGGAGTTATCAGGAGGTCACAAAGAGATAATTTCGTTTGAGTTAATTGATGCCCCTTTGTTGAAGATTATCTTGGGCATGCCTTGGCTTACTCTCCATAATCCCCTAATTAATTGGAGTGCTAGGACAATTGACATGCAATCCGATTTTTGTAAAGAGAATTGCTTTTCAGGAAGTCTCTTAGAGGAAGAGGTAAAACAAAGTAATTCCGTGTCTAGTTTTCTGGCTGAGACTGGAATTGGAGGTCATGATGTGGGAGCTGTAGTGGGTCAACTTCCCCAGTGTTACAAAGATTTCTGGGACGTATTTGATGAGAAAGTGGCAGGAGAATTACCACCCCATAGATCCTTTGATTGTAAAATTGAACTGGAGCCAGGAACAATTTTGCCTAGTAGTAGGGTATATGCTCTTACTGAGAAAGAGAATGATTATTTAAAAGAATATTTGTCAGAAAATTTGGCCAAAGGATTTATTCGTCATTCTAAGTCACCTGCGGCCTCGCCTTTATTTTTTGTACCAAAACCGGATGGCTCGCTTAGAACTTGCATAGATTATCGAGCAGTTAACAAAGTCACTATTAAGAACCGGTATCCTCTTCCTCTCATCTCAGAAATGCTTAATCAAATACAAGGAGCAAATATTTTCTCAAAATTAGATCTGAGAGGAGCTTACCATCTTGTACGTGTGCAGGAAGGGGACGAATGGAAGACAGCGTTTAAGACCAGATTTGGGCTGTTTGAATATCAAGTTATGCCATTCGGTCTATGTAATGCTCCAGCGGCTTTCCAATTTTTCATTGATGAGGTTTTTAGAGAATACTTGGATATTTTTGTTGTCGTTTATATCGATGATATTTTGATTTTCTCTTCTGACCTAGATCAACATCAGAAACATGTGCGCTTGGTGTTACAAAAGTTGCGAGAAAATCATTTGTTTGCCAAATTGGAAAAAAGTCAATTCCATACCGATTCTGTGGAGTTTTTAGGTTTTATAATTTCACCTAAGGGTTTAGAAATGAATCCTAAAAAAGTGCAAGCCGTTCTTGAATGGCCCCCTCCTACTAAGGTTAAGGAAATACAAAGTTTTTTAGGATTTGCCAATTTTTATAGGAGATTTATAGAAGGTTTTTCTCGGCTGGTTGCTCCTATAACGAGGCTTTTGAAAAAAGGAGTGAAATTTGACTGGGACCTTGAAGCAGAAAAGGCTTTTCAAGAGTTAAAACAAAGATTTACTTCTAGTCCAATTCTAATTCATCCAGATCTTTCTAAACCTTTTTTTGTGGAGGCGGACGCTTCAAATTTAGCGTTGGGGGCGGTGCTTTCTCAAAGGAATGAAACTACTGGTCAAATACATCCAGTTGCATTCTTTTCTAGAAAGTTTTCTGCTGCTGAAGTGAACTACACAATTGCTGATCGGGAACTGTTAGCAATAAAGTCCGCTTTTGAAGAATGGAGACATTTTCTTAAGGGAGCAAGACATACAGTAACGGTCCTTACTGATCATCGAAATTTATTGTTTTTAAAATCTGCAAGAACTTTGTCTCCACGACAACTTTGTTGGTCTTTGTTCTTTGCAGATTATGATTTCATTGTGACTTTTAAACCCGGAAGTCAAAACAAAAAAGCTGATGCGTTATCTCGCCAATTTCCTGGAAGTGAAGACAAAGAGATTATAGAACCAGAACCTATAATTGCTCCAGAATGTTTTTTGTTAGCTGGAGCCATTAAAGAAATTGATTTTTTGAATGAAGTTCGTCAAAATATGTCCTTGCAGAAGATGGAGGAGTGGGTGAGACTGGATCCAGCTAGAAAGTTGAAAGACAATCTTCCTTTTTTTGATAACAAGCTTTATGTACCTACTGATGAGTTGAGAGAAAAGGTTTTGAGAAATTGTCATGAATCCATTTTAGCAGGACATCCTGGGTTCAGAAAAACTCTGGAACTGGTTCGAAGGAATTTTTGGTGGGAAAAAATTCGCCAAGACACCTTGAATTTTGTTAAAACTTGTGTAGTCTGTGCACAAGCGAAAAGTCAAGTTGGGAAGCCGCATGGTTTATTGGAGCCGTTACCTGTTCCTCCTCGTCCTTGGCACACAATTTCTATGGATTTCATAGTTGATCTCCCTCAAGATAAGGGTTGTACTACCATTCTTGTTGTGGTCGATCTTCTTACTAAAGAAGCACATTTTTTACCAATAGAGGGAGAGGTTACCGCGGAAAAACTGGCTCATAGTTTTTTGCAAGGTGTAGTTAGACTACATGGACTCCCAAGTCAAGTTATCTCTGACAGGGGATCTCAATTTATTTCAAAATTCTGGAGGGCCTTCTGTAAGAAACTTGGAGTGGAAGTTAGTTTGACTTCTGGGTATCATCCGGAAAGTAATGGACAAGTGGAGAGAGTAAATCAAGAATTGGAGAAGTTTTTAAGGTGTTATTTACAAGCTAGAGAGGAATGGGTGGATTTGGTGTGGTTGGCAGAATTCTCTTACAACAATTGTGGAAAAGATGCTACTTCTATGTCCCCTTTCTTGTTGGGTCGTGGGTTTCATCCTCGTTTTCTGAGTTTTGAGGTGTTGGAGGAAGATTCAGGGAATCCTAGAGTGGAAGATCGTTTGTTGATAATGAAAAATAACTTGGATAGAGCAAAAAAGGTTCTGGGAGAAAATAAGTTGAAATATAAGAGATATGCCGATTTGAGAAGAAAAACTGGACCTGAATATAAGGTGGGAGACTTAGTTTGGCTTTCTACCCGATACCTGAAAATTAAGGGGAAGAATAAGTTCAGTCCAAGATTTGTGGGCCCTTTTGAGGTAGAGAAAATCATCAACCCTGTGGCAGTACGATTGAAATTACCCAAGCAGTTGAAGGTACATCCTACTTTTCATGTTAGTCTTTTAAAACCAGTTTGTTCAGGAACTAGATTCAGAACACCACCTTCCCCTGTGATTTTGGAGGATTCATCTGAGGAATTTGTGGTTAAACAAATTTTGGATTCTAGGAAAGTGAGGGGAAGGTTGCAGTATTTGATTGATTGGGAGGGATATGGACCGGAGGAACGATCTTGGGAAGATTCAGTTGATGTACATGCCCCCCGTTTAGTGGCTAAGTTTCATGCTAAAAACCCACACAAGATAGGCCCAGAGACTGGGCATTAGGAGGGGGGTACTGTCAGGTTTCCTTCTCTTATTCAAGTTTCCTTTGGTTTCCTTCTCTTATTCAAGTTTCCTTTTTATTATTTATCCTTTTCAGATTAGCTTTGTGTGGGTGGGAAGTTTTCCATTATAGTTGGTTAGGCCTTAACTTGTTGATTCAGAATCCTGGTTCTGACCCAAGGCAAGATGGAGCCTCACAGTGACAGCTCTGATTGGCTAGAAGACAATGATGAACAACAATGAACATTCTAAACTGTCACTCTGTGCCTTTCATCATCAAAACCCCATCTGAGAGGACGTGTTCAGTGGCTGCTCCTGCTTTAGTATTAGGCCTGGTGGATTTTATCCTTCAGATCTCAGCAGTTGAGCGGCTACTTTCTTGGGGGTTTCAGGAGAAGTCTTCAGCTGGCAGGAATTCGTTTTTGAAGATAGGAAAAGCAGGAAATCTTTGTGAATTCGCTCAGGAGATAAGTGACTTTATTTTTACTGTAAATCTGTTCATCTTAATAACATTCTCCTTGAAAATTCGTTAAAAGTAGTGTTTCTACTAAAACTATTGAACTACCGGAGTGCGCTTGTGTTTCCAGTGCGGTGTTCCTTAGCGCGAGATTTTGACTGTCGCGTGCGAATTCAAGTGAGCGCGTGCTTTCTAGCGTGTGTATTCCGAGCGCGAGTAGAGGTTGGTCTCGTGCAATTTTAAACGCGCGTGTGTTTTATTGTGCGGGTGATCCTTTGCGCGAAAAGCTATACGCTGTGTGTGAACTAAAGAGCGCGTGCGATTTTATAGCGCGGGTGATCCTTTGCGCGAGAAACTATACGCTGCGTGAGAACTACAAAGCGCGTGTGAAATACAAAGCGCGTGTGAAATACAAAGCGCGTGTGATTTTTAGCGCGGGTGTACAAAGCGCGTGTGAAATTCAAAGCGCGTGTGATTTTTAGCGCGGGTGTACAAAGCGCGAGAATCTGTTCGTCGCGTGCCATGTGAGTGCGCGTGTGTTTTTTCCATCGCGAGTGATTTTGCGCGTGAGAATCACTTCGTCGCGTTTGAACTCAATAGCGCGGGTGTTTTTATTTCGCGTGTCTCGCAGGAGAACATTATTGCGCGTGTGGACTATTGCGCGTGTGGATTATTGCGCGTGTGGATTTTTTGCGCGTGTGGATTATTTTGATCGCGCGTCTTCATCCGTTTGCGCGTGTTCTTCAACCAGGAAGATTTCTATGTGAAGTTCATCGATAATTTAAATGGAAATAACCTGCGTGTGCATTTAGCACGTGTTTCCTCTTTCTTCAAGGATTCAAAGACTCAAGATAATTATAAATAGTTTGAAAAGTTTTGAAATGACAAGAAAGAACATTTTAAAGACAATCTAATTGAACTACCAGTGCATGTTGGAAAAAAGACAAACAAAGAACTAAGACTTCCAGTTTTGCCTAATGTAAGAAGTTGCTGGGAATTTCAAGTATCGCAAGTAAGAGAGATTTTCAGCTTCTTATCCGCTTCTCTAAGAAATTTCAAGAGAAGAACCAGGTAGGATTCTCAATTATTAGTTAAGGATTAATGTCTTCCCATTCATAAGGTTAAGTAAGTGAATTAAGGAAGTGTATATGTTATTCTTTATCCTCTGCAGGTTCAGCACTGATTAGCCTTGACGCAGTCTGCCTGGTGTTGTTTTGTTGTCCCATTCCCCCTTTCCCTTTGGGGTGTAGTTTACAGAGCTGTATTGAAAACTAGTTCTGGGAAATACATCTCAGGGGGATTGTCGGGGGTTCAGCAGCTTCCGCGGATACAGGACCTCTCAGCCTGACATGCGTATGGATTCAAAGAAGGTCGATGCAATTCTCAAATGGCCATCGCCATCCTCCGTAAAAGGTGTTCAAAGCATGTTAGGCTTCGCTAACTTTTACCGCAGGTTTATCCCCGAATTCTCTCGAATAGTCCAGCCCATCACCGCCTTGTTAAAGAAAAACAAACGTTTTGAATGGTCAACCGAGGCGGAACAAGCTTTCCAGAATTTGAAGACTAGATTTATCTCTGCACCGATCTTAAAACATCCTCGCCCAGAACTCCCCTACATCGTTGAAACTGATGCTTCGAGCCTTGCCATGGGGGCAGTTCTATCACAAAAGGACCCAGTAACCAATCAGTTGCATCCCGTGGCATTTTGGTCCCGCAAATTCTCGCCTCCTGAAATCAATTACACTATTACTGATAAGGAACTTCTAGCTATCAAGTCCGCCTTTAAGGCTTGGCGGCATTATCTTCTGGGGGCCCGACACACCGTTACTGTGATTACAGATCACCGAAACCTGCAATATTTGAAAACCGCAAAAGCTCAGTCCTCTAGGCAACTCCGTTGGGCACTATTCTTTGCCGAGTTTGACTTCATAATTACCTATCGACCTGGTACAAAAAACGGTAAAGCTGATGCCCTTTCTCGGATGGGAGTGGAAGAACATTTGATCAATCCTAAACCTGTACCTATCATTCCCGAACAAAGAATTCTAGGTGTAATCGCCACACAATCCATAGAGGAAGTTAAGGATAAAGCCAGGCTACTGGTAACTCCAGCAGACATACAGAATTGGCATCTGCAGGAAAAGGACTTTACGGTGAAGGACAACCTATTATATTTCCAAGAACGGTTATACCTGCCCAGCACAGATTTACAGAAAAAGGTAATCTCTTGTTATCACGATTCTTTAATGGAAGGACATCCCGGTATGACCAAGACCCCAGAAAAGATCAAGCGCTACTTCTGGTGGCCGTCTTGGAAAAAAGATATCAGAGACTTTATAATGTCCTGTGGAGTATGCGCCCAAAACAAGAGTCAAAAGCAAAAATCAGCCGGCCTCTTACGGCCTATTGACATCCCGCCTCGCCCTTGGCATACGCTTTCTATGGACTTCATCACCGATCTACCTCCATGCTCCGGATACAATACGATCCTAGTAATCGTGGACCTATTCTCCAAGATGGCGCATTTCATTCCACTCAAAGGCTTACCAACAGCAGCAACTCTGGCCCGAGAATTTCTCGAAAACATCGTCCGACTGCACGGTTTTCCTTCAGTTCTAATTTCGGATCGAGGTAGTCAATTTATTTCTCATTTTTGGCGAAGTTGCTGTCGGTCGGCTCAAATTGATGTGAGACTTTCGACCAGCCACCACCCTCAAACCGACGGACAAACCGAGAGGACCAATCAAACTCTGGAACAGTATTTGCGCTGCATGCTACAACAAACTGAAAAAACTTGGAAAGATATCCTTTGGATAGCCGAATATGCCTACAATAACTCTGTCCACTCGGGAGCTGGGAAGACCCCGTTTTTTCTTTTATACGGTAGTCAACCTCGAACCTCGGAGTTGGATCCACTCCAAGATCTTGGAACACCAGCAGTAGACCACCTGCATTCTACAATCACCCAAGCCTTTAAGGAAGCCGTTTCTCACCTTCAAAGGGCTAAAGAACAATACAAGAAAGGAGCAGACCAACATCGGAAGGAAGCCCCCCAATATCAAGTAGGAGATCAAGTCTGGTTATCCACCAAATATCTACCTCTAAAAGGACCACGCACATTCAACCCAAGATACCTTGGTCCCTATTCCATCACTACCATAGTAAATCCAGTAGCGGTCAAGTTGGACTTGCCCCCTCACATGAAGATACATCCGGTCTTCCACGTCTCTCTATTAAAACCCGTGCAACCTCAAACCCGACTAACTACATCTCCAAAACCTATTCTAGTTGATGGAGAACTCGAGTTTGAAGTCAAAAGCATCCTGGATTCCAAGATCTCCAAATCTAAACTATTTTACCTGATTGACTGGAAAGGCTACGGTCCCCAAGAAAGATCCTGGGAACCTGCAGAATATGTCCACGCGCCTCGTCTAATCAAAAGATTTCATCGAACATTTCCTAACAAGCCCAAACCCCCGGAGAAGCCCGGTTTGGGAGGGGCCTTGAGGGGGGGTGCTGTCATGATCTCTGCTTCCAAAAGATCAGGACTTGCCCGACTCCCTTGGAAGCAGACCCATAACCCCGGTTCCGATTGCCAGCCAGTCCCAATTGGGACCTTTTGGACCCTGTCCTGGCGCCAGTGGCACCAGGCTCATAAAGATGTCCAGTCCCAGCGCTGGAAGCGCCGGGCTCATAATGCTTGGGTGGACTTACCTGCAGCAGACCATGCTGCTTACTTACCTGCCAGTTGAACCCCTGATCCTCTTCTGTTTGGGACTACCTTTCCTGTTGGGTGGGGCAGGAGCCACTCCCTAGGTTCAGAACACTGGAACTCTTCTGGAAAGCAGGAACTCTTTTCTTACCTAGGCGTGGCTGTGGAAGGAGACACCTAAGCACTACAGGAGGCTATTTAAACCACACCCGATGGATGAATCTTGCTTTGCGTTATTCTGCATTCTCTGCAGCAGAACGCTCATCGTGTCTTCTGCTTCTGATCCTGGGCCTAAGGGAACAAAGGCTTACCATCCTGGAATCCAGTCTTCAGCAGCACCTGTAAAGACAAAGAAAGAACAGGTTAGCACTACGGTCTTCAGTGGCAGCGCATCTCTTACCTGGTCCATCGGCTGTCACCAACACGTCGCGCTGCATTCCGGCATCGGAAAGACAAAGGCTTACCTACTCTTCGCATGCTCCGGAGGTCTTCGCACTGCATTCCGGCATCTGAAAGACAAAAGCTTATCAGCTCTTCGCACGCTCCGGAGGCCTTCGGCGCTGCATCCCGCATCTGAAAGACAAAAGAAGGTGCGTTTAAAGACATTGGGCAACTTTATTACTCACGTGCCATTACTCCTTCCCACGCCGAATCCAGTGGGTATTCCAGCACCCTTCAGCTTCTCTAAAGCTCCGAACTTGTACCTGCAAGATAAAAGGGACAGTTAGTGCGCATCGTGAAGCAGGCTACAAGCGCTTACTTACGTGCTTCCAGGCACTTCTATTCCTCACGCGGGTTCGATCCTCAACTCTCATCAGCCCGCCATCCGCCATCGCCGGAACCCTGCAAAACAAGAGATATCATTACAAAAGACTTTTAAGACATTTGAAGTGCCCAGAACTTACCGTTCGTGCAGTTAACGACGGACAGCAGTCCTCTGAGGTCTAAGAGGCCTGCACCCTTATCCAGTGAAGAAACTGGTTACGGCACCCTTCCCCGAGGCAGATGGAGAGCTCGGCGTTCACTTACCTAAGGTGAGGGCGTTAACCTTTGGGGTTCTACAGGAGAAGAGAAAGGGAAGAGGAGAGAGGCACCCAATAACCCCAGTTCATTAATCCCATATTTTCTATCTGCAGACATCTTACTCTTCGAGTCAGACATACAGTGCACAGAGGTCCAGCCCAAAGAGCCAACCGTGTGTTACACATCACCTTTGAAGATACGGCATTCACCCAGTCAAGACCGGCGCCTCTGCGGGAATCAGGTGAGCGTTACAGTTTCCTTACCCTGAAAGATTTTAGCAATACGTATTGTCAAGGCTGCTGTCATGTTGATTCCTGGGAACAAGCGAAGCCCTGTGGGTACAAAGGAACATTTCTGACTGTGGTGTCTTGTCTTCCAAAATTGACATTCATTTTCAATCCCTCACATTTTGAACATTTGCAAGGCCACATTTGGTATCCAATATTTGTAGATAAAGAAACAAAGCAAAGTTGTATTTACTGGGATCCACCATATAAATCCTGAGATGGTGGCAAGTTACAACATCAAGTGACAGGGAAGATGGCAACGCTAAGGAACGAAAGAGTTTCTTTAAGTGTGCCTTCAAACTGAGGACATCTCGTTAAGCCTTCCTTATAAACTATATTGTCACAAAGAATGTTACAATATTTATCCAATTCTGCCCAAGGTCCATGGACCTAGTCCTTATTTATGCACAGAATGTAATGCCTTGAGAGGGACAGTCAAAGAGCAACCCAAGCATATGTTAAAAAAACTAGGAACAGCCAAGGCAAAGTGTCCATACCCTGAGGTACTGCCATAATCCATAAGGTTAGGGATGGTACCACATTCTTCCGGCGGTAAGGGAAGCCCTGTGGGAAAAAAGGAAATTATCAAAGGGTGTTGGGTCGCCATCAGAAAATTGATAGTTATTTTCTAGCCCCACATATTTTAGAATCTTTTCAATGCCACCTTGTAGCTAGAGAAACACAGAAAAGTCTTACTTACAGGGAAACACCCTGGAGTTCCCTGGAAGGTGGCAGGTCACAGGCTCAATTGGCAGGCAGAACAGGAGCCCTAAGGAACAAAAGTGTTCCTTTAAGGTTGAACTTCAAATTGTTGACATTTGTTTTAGCCTTCCTCATGAAGTACCTTCTAACAGGCTGAGATGTACCAAGATCTTCCTTCATAAGTGCTGCCCTGAGTATCCAGGACCTTACATTTGTACACCTATACATGAAATTGGGGCCTTGGAGCATGAACCAAGGAGGTATCTAATAAATGTTTCAGAACACACTTCTCTCTGAGTACCAGGTCTTTGCTACCCATCATTTGAGACTGATAGCTACGGCTAAATATTCCACTGACATAAGGCAATGTTTACATACCTTGACTGACCGAAGATGTGTCTTTGGTTCGGTGTGTTATGAAGGTGCATCCAGACAGGTAAGGAGCGCTACACGAGTAAAAAAAGATCCTGTTAGGTTAGTCATTAAACAAAAGTATTTCTTTTGTCACTCCACATGAAAGCACATGTCGTACGGCTGGCTCCAACCTGACCATATTTCTCAACTCTATTCCGAAAGACCAGAAGCTCCATCCCCACGTATCTGTGCCCTGGGATTGAGGCCTTAACAAGCATGAGTCCAGGTATATCCGTTGCAATGATTTGGTCAGGGAGAACCCTCCCAGACACCCAGGAATCCACTACAATGAGATAACGGATGGTTTCCTCAACATGGTACCCATCACACCCATGGCAAAGTTTCCATACCCTGAAAGATTTTAGCAAAACATATGTTCAAGGCTGCTGTCATGTTGATTCCTGGGAAAAAGCGAAGCCCTGTGTGTACAAAGGAACATTTCTGACTGTGGTGTCTTGTCTTCAAAAATTGATATTCATTTTCAATCCCTCACATTTTGAACATTTGCTAGGCCACATTTGGTATCCAATATTTGAACAAAGCAGGTAGCTAAAGCAACAAAGCAAAGTTGTACTTACTGGGATCCACCATATAAATCCTGAGATGGTGGCAAGCTGCAACATCAAGAGACAGGCAAGACGGCAACGCTAAGGAACCAAAGAGTATCTTTTAGGTGTGCCTTCAAACTGAGGGCATCTCGTTAAGCCTTCCTTATCAACTATATTGTCACAAAGCAAGTTGCAATCTTTCTCCAATTCTGCCCAAGGTCCATGGACATAGTCCTTATTTATGCACAGAATGTAATGTCTTGAGAGGCACAGCAAAAAGAGCATCCCAAGCATTTATTTAAAAAACTAGGAATAGCAAAGGCAAAGTGTCCATACCCTGAGGTACTGCCATAATCCATAAGGTTAGGGATGGTTCCACATTCTTCCGGGAGTAAGGGAAGGCCTGCGGGAACAAAGGAAATTATCAAAGGGTATTGGGTCATCATCAGAACATTGATAGTCATTTTCTAGCCCACATATTTTAGAATCTTTTCAAGGTCACGTTTGGTGATAAATATGTAGTAGGAGAAACACAGCAAAGATTTACTTACAGGGAAACACCCTGGAGTTCCCCAGAAGGTGGTAGGCCATAGGCTCAATTGGCGGGCAGAACAGCAGCCCTAAGGAACAAAAGAGTTCCTCTAAGGTTGAACTTCAAATTGTTGGCATTTGTTTTAGCATTCCTCATGAAGTATCTTCTAACAGGCAAAGATTTACCAAGATCTTCCTTCATCAGTGCTGCCCTGAGTATCCAGGACCTTACATGTGTACACCTATACATGAAATTGTGGCATTAGAGCATGCCCCAAGGAGGTATCTAAGAAAAGTTTTAGAACACACTTCTCTCTGAGTACCAGGTCTTTGCTACCCATCATTTGAGACTGATAGCTACGGCTAAAGATTCCACTGACATAAGGCAATGTTTAAATACCTTGACTGACCGAAGATGTGTCTTTGGTTCGGTGTGTTATGAAGGTTCATCCAGACAGGTAAGGAGCGCTGCACGGTTAAAAATGATCCTGTTAGGTTGGTCATTAAAAAAAAGTATTTCCTTTGTCACTCCCCATGAAAGAACATGTCGCAGGGCTGGCTCCCACCATAGCATATTTCTCAACTCTATTCCGAAAGACCAGAAGCTCCATCCCCACGTATCTGCGCCCTGGGATTGAGGCCTTGACAAGCATGAGTCTAGGTATATCCTTTGCAATGATTTGGTCAGGCAGTACCCTCCCAAATACCCAGGAATCCACTCCAATGAGATAACGGATGGTTTCCTCAACATGGTACCCATCACACCCATGGCAAAGTTTCTGTCATGATCTCTGCTTCCAAAAGATCAGGACTTGCCCGACTCCCTTGGAAGCAGACCCATAACCCCGGTTCCGAGTGCCAGCCAGTCCCAATTGGGACCTTTTGGACCCTGTCCTGGCGCCAGTGGCACCAGGCTCATAAAGATGTCCAGTCCCAGCGCTGGAAGCGCCGGGCTCATAATGCTTGGGTGGATTTACCTGCAGCAGACCATGCTGCTTACTTACCTGCCAGTTGAACCCCTGATCCTCTTCTGTTTGGGACTACTTTTCCTGTTGGGTGGGGCAGGAGCCACTCCCTAGGTTCAGAACACTGGAACTCTTCTGGAAAGCAGGAACTCTTTTCTTACCTAGGCGTGGCTGTGGAAGGAGACACCTAAGCACTACAGGAGGCTATTTAAACCACACCCGATGGATGAATCTTGCTTTGCGTTATTCTGCATTCTCTGCAGCAGAACGCTCATCGTGTCTTCTGCTTCTGATCCTGGGCCTAAGGGAACAAAGGCTTACCATCCTGGAATCCAGTCTTCAGCAGCACCTGTAAAGACAAAGAAAGAACAGGTTAGCACTACGGTCTTCAGTGGCAGCGCATCTCTTACCTGGTCCATCGGCTGTCACCAACGCCTCGCGCTGCATTCCGGCATCGGAAAGACAAAGGCTTACCTACTCTTCGCATGCTCCGGAGGTCTTCGCACTGCATTCCGGCATCTGAAAGACAAAAGCTTACCAGCTCTTCGCACGCTCCGAAGGCCTTCGGCGCTGCATCCCGCATCTGAAAGACAAAAGAAGGTGCGTTTAAAGACATTGGGCAACTTTATTACTCACGTGCCATTACTCCTTCCCACGCCGAATCCAGTGGGTATTCCAGCACCCTTCAGCTTCTCTAAAGCTCCGAACTTGTACCTGCAAGATAAAAGGGACAGTTAGTGCGCATCGTGAAGCAGGCTACAAGCGCTTACTTACGTGCTTCCAGGCGCTTCTATTCCTCACGCAGGTTCAATCCTCAACTCTCATCAGCCCGCCATCCGCCATCGCCGGAACCCTGCAAAACAAGAGATATCATTACAAAAGACTTTTAAGACATTTGAAGTGCCCAGAACTTACCGTTCGTGCAGTTAACGACGGACAGCAGTCCTCTGAGGTCAAGAGGCCTGCACCCTTATCCAGTGAAGAAACTGGTTATGGCACCCTGCCCCGAGGCAGATGGAGAGCTCGGCGTTCACTTACCTAAGGTGAGGGCGTTAATCTTTGGGGTTCTACAGGAGAAGAGAAAGGGAAGAGGAGAGAGGCACCCAATAACGGCAGTTCATTAATCCCATATTTTCTATCTGCAGACATCTTACTCTTCGAGTCAGACATACAGTGCACAGAGGTCCAGCCCAAAGAGCCAACCGTGTGTTACACATCACCTTTGAAGCTACGGCATTCACCCAGTCAAGACCGGCGCCTCTGCGGGAATCAGGTGAGCGTTACAGAACGCAAAGCCAACCGCAAAACTCCCACCCAGGCGCTATGGAAACCTCGGATACCGACCAGCTAGCCCAGTTACTTGGGGAAATAAGAGCAGAAGTGCATGCAGCCCGTCAGGAAAAGAATGCTCTAAGAAGGGAACTGATTATTTCCAAGGAGCGAACAGACGATCTCGCTAGACAATTGCTACAGTCACAAGCCGGACAAACTCTGTTACCCGCATCAGGGGCAAATCTTCCTTCAACATCCTCTACGAACCCAGTGCAGATCAACCTACCTGGGAATGTACCTCTGGCTCCGCCCGAATGATTTTCTGGTGACCCAAAGAGGTTTGCAGTATTTATTAATCAGTGCCGGTTGCACTTCTTATGCCGGCCAGCAGCCTTTCCAACTGATCAAGCTAAGGTAGCTTTCGTGCTTTCGTACCTTAGTGGCAATGCGGCAGACTGGTTGATCCCTCTAGTTAATCAAGATGATCCGCTTCTCCATGATTTTCAAGCTTTTCAGCTCAGTATGGAAAAACTGTTTGCAAGACATTCACAGGGGCAGGCCTTGGACAATGAGCTCCTTTCATTGCGACAGGGTAATCAAGACCTTTTGGCTTATATTGCGTCTTTCAACAGACTGATAGTGGAAACTCGATGGCCTGAGGACAAAAGGATTACGCTGTTTTATAGAGGTCTACGTGGAGAGCTCAAAGATGTGTTAGCCCAAGTAGTGAATCCCCCGCAAGACTGTTCGGACTATATTGACTTAGTCGTTCAAATTGACCACAGACTGCAGAACAGGAAGGCTGATCGTTCCAAGTTTGATGCTCGAGTATTTTCCAAACCACCCACTCCTACCAAAGGAGTAGACTCCGGGGAACCCATGCAAATAGGGGGCCTGAAAGGACCACTAACACAAAAGGAGCGGGAAAGGAGAAAACAGCTGCAATTATGCCTCTATTGCGGAAACTCGGGGCACTTTCTTCGAGACTGTCCGGTGAAACCAGCCAAGAAGGCAGTAGGAGCTGCAGTTACCATGGTCACAAACTCTGAGCAGGGAAACGACCTCGCCCGACAAGAATAGAGGTCCTCTTGCCGAGCGTTAAAACCAGTTGCGTGACCTCGCATTTCGTGATACCTATGGTCCTCATTAGCCCTGAACATCCAGATCGATTACATGCGATTGAAGCTTACGTCGACAGCGGTGCCATCGGCAATTATGTGGATCATGAAATGGTTTTGAGGATGAATCTGACTCTTTGTCCAAAGGCTGTAAAGGACGTCATTACTACAGTGGATGGTACGGAGATAGCCTCCGGACCAGTAACGCATACCACCCAAGAAGTGACGCTAGTAAGTCAAGATGGACACCATGAGAAGATCGTGTTCGATGTGATCAAGGCCCCTCAGTTCCAGATTATTCTAGGAATTCCTTGGTTAGAGAAGCACAATCCTCAGATCGATTGGCGAGCAAGAACGGTTCAGTTTCCAGAATGTGTCTCTACTTGTCACCCTCGACCTGGTGTTGCACTGGCAGCAATTTCCTCGGAGGCTCCCCAGTTACCACCTGAATACCTAGAATTCCAAGAAGTTTTCCGGAAGGATCAGGCTAACTCTCTACCTCCTCATAGGTCTTATGACTGCCAGATAGACCTGATACCTGGATCTACTCCTCCTTGTTGTAGAATTTATGCCCTCACCGAGCCTGAGAATCTTCACCTCCGACAATACCTGGATCAATACCTAGCGAATGGGTTTATTCGTCCTTCCAAGTCCCCTGCTTCCTCAGCTTTGTTCTTCGTTCCAAAAAAAGAAGGGGACCTTAGAACTTGTATAGATTATCGCGCCCTGAACCAGATCACCGTTAAGAATAGATATCCGTTACCTTTGATCCCTGAACTCCTGGACCAAGTCAGAAAAGCATGCATATATACAAAGCTGGATCTTAGAGGAGCCTACCACTTGGTACGAGTAAAAGAGGGCGATGAATGGAAGACGGCCTTCCGCACCAAGTATGGGCTATTTGAATATCAGGTCATGCCCTTCGGACTTTGCAATGCCCCGGCCGCCTTTCAATATTTTATGAACGATGTCCTCAGAGAGCTCATAGATGTGTGTGTTGTTGTTTACATTGACGACATCCTCGTTTATTCTTCATCGGAAACTGAACATCGGAAACACGTGAAAATGGTCCTCGAGAGATTGCGTCAACACAAACTTTTCGCTAAATTGGAAAAATGTGTTTTCAACGTGACTGAAGTTGAATTCTTGGGATTCATATTATCACCTAGCGGAGTGCGTATGGATTCAAAGAAGGTCGATGCAATTCTCAAATGGCCATCGCCATCCTCCGTAAAAGGTGTTCAAAGCATGTTAGGCTTCGCTAACTTTTACCGCAGGTTTATCCCCGAATTCTCTCGAATAGTCCAGCCCATCACCGCCTTGTTAAAGAAAAACAAACGTTTTGAATGGTCAACCGAGGCGGAACAAGCTTTCCAGAATTTGAAGACTAGATTTATCTCTGCACCGATCTTAAAACATCCTCGCCCAGAACTCCCCTACATCGTTGAAACTGATGCTTCGAGCCTTGCCATGGGGGCAGTTCTATCACAAAAGGACCCAGTAACCAATCAGTTGCATCCCGTGGCATTTTGGTCCCGCAAATTCTCGCCTCCTGAAATCAATTACACTATTACTGATAAGGAACTTCTAGCTATCAAGTCCGCCTTTAAGGCTTGGCGGCATTATCTTCTGGGGGCCCGACACACCATTACTGTGATTACAGATCACCGAAACCTGCAATATTTGAAAACCGCAAAAGCTCAGTCCTCTAGGCAACTCCGTTGGGCACTATTCTTTGCCGAGTTTGACTTCATAATTACCTATGGACCTGGTACAAAAAACGGTAAAGCTGATGCCCTTTCTCGGATGGGAGTGGAAGAACATTTGATCAATCCTAAACCTGTACCTATCATTCCCGAACAAAGAATTGTAGGTGTAATCGCCACACAATCCATAGAGGAAGTTAAGGATAAAGCCAGGCTACTGGTAACTCCAGCAGACATACAGAATTGGCATCTGCAGGGAAAGGACTTTACGGTGAAGGACAACCTATTATATTTCCAAGAACGGTTATACCTGCCCAGCACAGATTTACAGAAAAAGGTAATCTCTTGTTATCACGATTCTTTAATGGAAGGACATCCCGGTATGACCAAGACCTCGGAAAAGATCAAGCGCTACTTCTGGTGGCCGTCTTGGAAAAAAGATATCAGAGACTTTATAATGTCCTGTGGAGTATGCGCCCAAAACAAGAGTCAAAAGGAAAAATCAGCCGGCCTCTTACGCCCTATTGACATCCCGCCTCGCCCTTGGCATACGCTTTCTATGGACTTCATCACCGATCTACCTCCATGCTCCGGATACAATACGATCCTAGTAATCGTGGACCTATTCTCCAAGATGGCGCATTTCATTCCACTCAAAGGCTTACCAACAGCAGCAACTCTGGCCCGAGAATTTCTCGAAAAAATCGTCCGACTGCACGGTTTTCCTTCAGTTCTAATTTCGGATCGAGGTAGTCAATTTATTTCTCATTTTTGGCGAAGTTGCTGTCGGTCGGCTCAAATTGATGTGAGACTTTCGACCAGCCACCACCCTCAAACCGACGGACAAACCGAGAGGACCAATCAAACTCTGGAACAGTATTTGCGCTGCATGCTACAACAAACTGAAAAAACTTGGAAAGATATCCTTTGGATTGCCGAATATGCCTACAATAACTCTGTCCACTCGGGAACTGGGAAGACCCCGTTTTTTCTTTTATACGGTAGTCAACCTCGAACCTCGGAGTTGGATCCACTCCAAGATCTTGGAACACCAGCAGTAGACCACCTGCATTCTACAATCACCCAAGCCTTTAAGGAAGCCGTTTCTCACCTTCAAAGGGCTAAAAAACAATACAAGAAAGGAGCAGACCAACATCGGAAGGAAGCCCCCCAATATCAAGTAGGAGATCAAGTCTGGTTATCCACCAAATATCTACCTCTAAAAGGACCACGCACATTCAACCCAAGATACCTTGGTCCCTATTCCATCACTACCATAGTAAATCCAGTAGCGGTCAAGTTGGACTTGCCCCCTCACATGAAGATACATCCGGTCTTCCACGTCTCTCTATTAAAACCAGTGCAACCTCAAACCCGACTAACTACATCTCCAAAACCTATTCTAGTTGATGGAGAACTCGAGTTTGAAGTCAAAAGCATCCTGGATTCCAAGATCTCCAAATCTAAACTATTTTACCTGATTGACTGGAAAGGCTACGGTCCCCAAGAAAGATCCTGGGAACCTGCAGAATATGTCCACGCGCCTCGTCTAATCAAAAGATTTCATCGAACATTTCCTAACAAGCCCAAACCCCCGGAGAAGCCCGGTTTGGGAGGGGCCTTGAGGGGGGGTGCTGTCATGATCTCTGCTTCCAAAAGATCAGGACTTGCCCGACTCCCTTGGAAGCAGACCCATAACCCCGGTTCCGAGTGCCAGCCAGTCCCAATTGGGACCTTTTGGACCCTGTCCTGGCGCCAGTGGCACCAGGCTCATAAAGATGTCCAGTCCCAGCGCTGGAAGCGCCGGGCTCATAATGCTTGGGTGGACTTCCCTGCAGCAGACCATGCTGCTTACTTACCTGCCAGTTGAACCCCTGATCCTCTTCTGTTTGGGACTACTTTTCCTGTTGGGTGGGGCAGGAGCCACTCCCTAGGTTCAGAACACTGGAACTCTTCTGGAAAGCAGGAACTCTTTTCTTACCTAGGCGTGGCTGTGGAAGGAGACACCTAAGCACTACAGGAGGCTATTTAAACCACACCCGATGGATGAATCTTGCTTTGCGTTATTCTGCATTCTCTGCAGCAGAATGCTCATCGTGTCTTCTGCTTCTGATCCTGGGCCTGAGGGAACAAAGGCTTACCATCCTGGAATCCAGTCTTCAGCAGCACCTGTAAAGACAAAGAAAGAACAGGTTAGCACTACGGTCTTCAGTGGCAGCGCATCTCTTACCTGGTCCATCGGCTGTCACCAACGCCTCGCGCTGCATTCCGGCATCGGAAAGACAAAGGCTTACCTACTCTTCGCATGCTCCGGAGGTCTTCGCACTGCATTCCGGCATCTGAAAGACAAAAGCTTACCAGCTCTTCGCACGCTCCGGAGGCCTTCGGCGCTGCATCCCGCATCTGAAAGACAAAAGAAGGTGCGTTTAAAGACATTGGGCAACTTTATTACTCACGTGCCATTACTCCTTCCCACGCCGAATCCAGTGGGTATTCCAGCACCCTTCAGCTTCTCTAAAGCTCCGAACTTGTACCTGCAAGATAAAAGGGACAGTTAGTGCGCATCGTGAAGCAGGCTACAAGCGCTTACTTACGTGCTTCCAGGCACTTCTATTTCTCACGCGGGTTCGATCCTCAACTCTCATCAGCCCGCCATCCGCCATCGCCGGAACCCTGCAAAACAGGAGATATCATTACAAAAGACTTTTAAGACATTTGAAGTGCCCAGAACTTACCGTTCGTGCAGTTAACGACGGACAGCAGTCCTCTGAGGTCAAGAGGCCTGCACCCTTATCCAGTGAAGAAACTGGTTACGGCACCCTGCCCCGAGGCAGATGGAGAGCTCGGCGTTCACTTACCTAAGGTGAGGGCGTTAACCTTTGGGGTTCTACAGGAGAAGAGAAAGGGAAGAGGAGAGAGGCACCCAATAACCCCAGTTCATTAATCCCATATTTTCTATCTGCAGACATCTTACTCTTCGAGTCAGACATACAGTGCACAGAGGTCCAGCCCAAAGAGCCAACCGTGTGTTACACATCACCTTTGAAGATACGGCATTCACCCAGTCAAGACCGGCGCCTCTGCGGGAATCAAGTGAGCGTTACAGTTTCCTTACCCTGAAAGATTTTAGCAATACGTATTGTCAAGGCTGCTGTCATGTTGATTCCTGGGAACAAGCGAACCCCTGTGGGTACAAAGGAACATTTCTGACTGTGGTGTCTTGTCTTCCAAAATTGACATTCATTTTCAATCACTCACATTTTGAACATTTGCAAGGCCACATTTGGTATCCAATATTTGTAGATAAAGAAACAAAGCAAAGTTGTATTTACTGGGATCCACCATATAAATCCTGAGATGGTGGCAAGTTACAACATCAAGTGACAGGCAAGATGGCAACGCTAAGGAACGAAAGAGTTTCTTTTAGTGTGCCTTCAAACTGAGGACATCTCGTTAAGCCTTCCTTATAAACTATATTGTCACAAAGAATGTTACAATATTTATCCAATTCTGCCCAAGGTCCATGGACCTAGTATTTATTTATGCACAGAATGTAATGCCTTGAGAGGGACAGTCAAAGAGCAACCCAAGCATATGTTAAAAAAACTAGGAACAGCCAAGGCAAAGTGTCCATACCCTGAGGTACTGCCATAATCCATAAGGTTAGGGATGGTACCACATTCTTCCGGCGGTAAGGGAAGACCTGTGGGAAAAAAGGAAATTATCAAAGGGTGTTGGGTCGCCATCAGAAAATTGATAGTTATTTTCTAGCCCCACATATTTTAGAATCTTTTCAAGGCCATTTTGTAGCTAGAGAAACACAGAAAAGTCTTACTTACAGGGAAACACCCTGGAGTTCCCTGGAAGGTGGCAGGTCACAGGCTCAATTGGCAGGCAGAACAGGAGCCCTAAGGAACAAAAGAGTTCCTTTAAGGTTGAACTTCAAATTGTTGACATTTCTTTTAGCCTTCCTCATGAAGTATCTTCTAACAGGCTGAGATGTACCAAGATCTTCCTTCATAAGTGCTGCCCTGAGTATCCAGGACCTTACATTTGTACACCTATACATGGAATTGGGGCCTTGGAGCATGAACCAAGGAGGTATCTAATAAAAGTTTCAGAACACACTTCTCTCTGAGTACCAGGTCTTTGCTACCCATCATTTGAGACTGATAGCTACGGCTAAATATTCCACTGACATAAGGCAATGTTTACATACCTTGACTGACCGAAGATGTGTCTTTGGTTCGGTGTGTTATGAAGGTGCATCCAGACAGGTAAGGAGCGCTACACGAGTAAAAAAAGATCCTGTTAGGTTGGTCATTAAACAAAAGTATTTCTTTTGTCACTCCACACGAAAGCACATGTCGTAGGGCTGGCTCCAACCTGACCATATTTCTCAACTCTATTCCGAAAGACCAGAAGCTCCATCCCCACGTATCTGTGCCCTGGGATTGAGGCCTTAACAAGCATGAGTCCAGGTATATCCGTTGCAATGATTTGGTCAGGGAGAACCCTCCCAGACACCCAGGAATCCACTACAATGAGATAACGGATGGTTTCCTCAACATGGTACCCATCACACCCATGGCAAAGTTTCCATACCCTGAAAGATTTTAGCAAAACGTATGTTCAAGGCTGCTGTCATGTTGATTCCTGGGAAAAAGCGAAGCCCTGTGTGTACAAAGGAACATTTCTGACTGTGGTGTCTTGTCTTCAAAAATTGATATTCATTTTCAATCCCTCACATTTTGAACATTTGCTAGGCCACATTTGGTATCCAATATTTGAACAAAGCAGGTAGCTAAAGCAACAAAGCAAAGTTGTACTTACTGGGATCCACCATATAAATCCTGAGATGGTGGCAAGCTGCAACATCAAGAGACAGGCAAGACGGCAATGCTAAGGAACCAAAGAGTATCTTTTAGGTGTGCCTTCAAACTGAGGACATCTCGTTAAGCCTTCCTTATCAACTATATTGTCACAAAGCAAGTTGCAATCTTTCTCCAATTCTGCCCAAGGTCCATGGACATAGTCCTTATTTATGCACAGAATGTAATGTCTTGAGAGGCACAGCAAAAAGAGCATCCCAAGCATATAATTAAAAAACTAGGAATAGCAAAGGCAAAGTGTCCATACCCTGAGGTACTGCCATAATCCATAAGGTTAGGGATGGTTCCACATTCTTCCGGGAGTAAGGGAAGGCCTACGTGAACAAAGGAAATTATCAAATGGTATTGGGTCATCATCAGAACATTGATAGTCATTTTCTAGCCCACATATTTTAGAATCTTTTCAAGGTCACGTTTGGTGATGAATATGTAGTAGGAGAAACACAGCAAAGATTTACTTACAGGGAAACACCCTGGAGTTCCCCAGAAGGTGGCAGGCCATAGGCTCAATTGGCTGGCAGAACAGCAGCCCTAAGGAACAAAAGAGTTCCTCTAAGGTTGAACTTCAAATTGTTGGCAATTGTTTTAGCCTTCCTCATGAAGTATCTTATAACAGGCTAAGATTTACCAAGATCTTCCTTCATCAGTGCTGCCCTGAGTATCCAGGACCTTACATGTGTACACCTATACATGAAATTGTGGCATTAGAGCATGACCCAAGGAGGTATCTAAGAAAAGTTTTAGAACACACTTCTCTCTGAGTACCAGGTCTTTGCTACCCATCATTTGAGACTGATAGCTACGGCTAAATATTCCACTGACATAAGGCAATGTTTAAATACCTTGACTGACCGAAGATGTGTCTTTGGTTCGGTGTGTTATGAAGGTTCATCCAGACAGGTAAGGAGCGCTGCACGAGTAAAAAAAGATCCTGTTAGGTTGGTCATTAAAAAAAGTATTTCTCTTGTCACTCCCCATGAAAGAACATGTCGCAGGGCTGGCTCCAACCTGATCATATTTCTCAACTCTATTCCGAAAGACCAGAAGCTCCATCCCCACGTATCTGCGCCCTGGGATTGAGGCCTTGACAAGCATGAGTCTAGGTATATCCTTTGCAATGATTTGGTCAGGGAGTACCCTCCCAAATACCCAGGAATCCACTCCAATGAGATAACGGATGGTTTCCTCAACATGGTACCCATCACACCCATGGCAAAGTTTCCTTACCCTGAAAGATTTTAGCAATACGTATTGTCAAGGCTGCTGTCATGCTGATTCCTGGGAACAAGCGAAGCCCTGTGGGAACAAAGGAACATTTCTGACTGTGGTGTCTTGTCTTCCAAAATTGACATTCATTTTCAATCTCTCACATTTTGAACATTTGCAAGGCCACATTTGGTATCCAATATTTGTAGATAAAGAAACAAAGCAAAGTTGTATTTACTGGGATCCACCATATAAATCCTGAGATGGTGGCAAGTTACAACATCAAGTGACAGGCAAGATGGCAACGCTAAGGAACCAAAGAGTTTCTTTTAGTGTGCCTTCAAACTGAGGACATCTCGTTAAGCCTTCATTATAAACTATATTGTCACAAAGAATGTTACAATATTTATCCAATTCTGCCCAAGGTCCATGGACCTAGTCCTTATTTATGCACAGAATGTAATGCCTTGAGAGGGACAGTCAAAGAGCAACCCATGCATATGTTTAAAAAACTAGGAACAGCCAAGGCAAAGTGTCCATACCCTGAGGTACTGTCATAATCCATAAGGTTAGGGATGGTACCACATTCTTCCGGCGGTAAGGGAAGCCCTGTGGGAAAAAAGTAAATTATCAAAGGGTGTTGGGTCGCCATCAGAAAATTGATAGTTATTTTCTAGCCCCACATATTTTAGAATCTTTTCAAGGCCACTTTGTAGCTAGAGAAACACAGAAAAGTCTTACTTACAGGGAAACACCCTGGAGTTCCCTGGAAGGTGGCAGGTCACAGGCTCAATTGGCAGGCAGAACAGGAGCCCTAAGGAACAAAAGAGTTCCTTTAAGGTTGAACTTCAAATTGTTGACATTTGTTTTAGCCTTCCTCATGAAGTATCTTCTAACAGGCTGAGATGTACCAAGATCTTCCTTCATAAGTTACACCCTGAGTATCCAGGACCTTACATTTGTACACCTATACATGAAATTGGGGCCTTGGAGCATGAACCAAGGAGGTATCTAATAAAAGTTTCAGAACACACTTCTCTCTGAGTACCAGGTCTTTGCTACCAATCCTTTGAGACTGATAGCTACGGCTAAATATTCCACTGACATAAGGCAATGTTTACATACCTTGACTGACCGAAGATGTGTCTTTGGTTCGGTGTGTTATGAAGGTGCATCCAGACAGGTAAGGAGCGCTACACGAGTAAAAAAAGATCCTGTTAGGTTGGTCATTAAACAAAAGTATTTCTTTTGTCACTCCACATGAAAGCACATGTCATAGGGCTGGCTCCAACCTGACCATATTTCTCAACTCTATTCCGAAAGACCAGAAGCTCCATCCCCACGTATCTGTGCCCTGGGATTGAGGCCTTAACAAGCATGAGTCCAGGTATATCCTTTGCAATGATTTGGTCAGGGAGAACCCTCCCAGACACCCAGGAATCCACTACCATGAGATAACGGATGGTTTCCTCAACATGGTACCCATCACACCCATGGCAAAGTTTCCTTACCCTGAAAGATTTTAGCAAAACGTACGTTCAAGGCTGCTGTCATGTTGATTCCTGGGAACAAGCGAAGCCCTGTGTGTACAAAGGAACATTTCTGACTGTGGTGTCTTGTCTTCTAAAATTGACATTCATTTTCAATCCCTCACATTTTGAACATTTGCAAGGCCACATTTGGTATCCAATATTTGTAGATAAAGAAACAATGCAAAGTTGTATTTACTGGGATCCACCATATAAATCCTGAGAAGGTGGCAAGTTACAACATCAAGTGACAGGCAAGACAGCAATGCTAAGGAACCAAAGAGTTTCTTTTAGTATGCCTTCAAACTGAGGACATCTCGTTAAGCCTTCCTTATAAACTATATTGTCACAAAGAATGTTACAATATTTATCCAATTCTGCCCAAGGTCCATGGACCTAGTCCTTATTTATGCACAGAATGTAATGCCTTGAGAGGGACAGTCAAAGAGCAACCCAAGCATATGTTTAAAAAACTAGGAACAGCCAAGGCAAAGTGTCCATACCCTGAGGTACTGCCATAATCCATAAGGTTAGGGGTGGTACCACATTCTTCCGGCAGTAAGGGAAGACCTGTGGGAAAAAAGGAAATTATCAAAGGGTGTTGGGTCGCCATCAGAAAATTGATAGTTATTTTCTAGCCCCACATATTTTAGAATCTTTTCAAGGCCACTTTGTAGCTAGAGAAACACAGAAAAGTCTTACTTACAGGGAAACACCCTGGAGTTCCCTGGAAAGTGGCAGGTCACAGGCTCAATTGGCAGGCAGAACAGCAGCCCTAAGGAACAAAAGAGTTCCTTTAAGGTTGAACTTCAAATTGTTGACATTTGTTTTAGCCTTCCTCATGAAGTATCTTCTAACAGGCTGAGATGTACCAAGATCTTCCTTCATAAGTGCTGCCCTGAGTATCCAGGACCTTACATGTGTACACCTATACATGAAATTGGGGCCTTGGAGCATGAACCAAGGAGGTATCTAATAAATGTTTCAGAACACACTTCTCTCTGAGTAACAGGTCTTTGCTACCAATCCTTTGAGACTGATAGCTACGGCTAAATATTCCACTGACATAAGGCAATGTTTACATACCTTGACTGACCGAAGATGTGTCTTTGGTTCGGTGTGTTATGAAGGTGCATCCAGACAGGTAAGGAGCGCTACACGAGTAAAAAAAGATCCTGTTAGGTTGGTCATTAAACAAAAGTATTTCTTTTGTCACTCCACATGAAAGCACATGTCATAGGGCTGGCTCCAACCTGACCATATTTCTCAACTCTATTCCGAAAGACCAGAAGCTCCATCCCCACGTATCTGTGCCCTGGGATTGAGGCCTTAACAAGCATGAGTCCAGGTATATCCTTTGCAATGATTTGGTCAGGGAGAACCCTCCCAGACACCCAGGAATCCACTACAATGAGATAACGGATGGTTTCCTCAACATGGTACCCATCACACCCATGGCAAAGTTTCCTTACCCTGAAAGATTTTAGCAAAACGTACGTTCAAGGCTGCTGTCATGTTGATTCCTGGGAACAAGCGAAGCCCTGTGTGTACAAAGGAACATTTCTGACTGTGGTGTCTTGTCTTCTAAAATTGACATTCATTTTCAATCCCTCACATTTTGAACATTTGCAAGGCCACATTTGGTATCCAATATTTGTAGATAAAGAAACAATGCAAAGTTGTATTTACTGGGATCCACCATATAAATCCTGAGAAGGTGGCAAGTTACAACATCAAGTGACAGGCAAGACAGCAATGCTAAGGAACCAAAGAGTTTCTTTTAGTATGCCTTCAAACTGAGGACATCTCGTTAAGCCTTCCTTATAAACCATATTGTCACAAAGAATGTTACAATATTTATCCAATTCTGCCCAAGGTCCATGGACCTAGTCCTTATTTATGCACAGAATGTAATGCCTTGAGAGGGACAGTCAAAGAGCAACCCAAGCATATGTTTAAAAAACTAGGAACAGCCAAGGCAAAGTGTCCATACCCTGAGGTACTGCCATAATCCTTAAGGTTAGGGGTGGTACCACATTCTTCCGGCAGTAAGGGAAGACCTGTGGGAAAAAAGGAAATTATCAAAGGGTGTTGGGTCGCCATCAGAAAATTGATAGTTATTTTCTAGCCCCACATATTTTAGAATCTTTTCAAGGCCACTTTGTAGCTAGAGAAACACAGAAAAGTCTTACTTACAGGGAAACACCCTGGAGTTCCCTGGAAGGTGGCAGGTCACAGGCTCAATTGGCAGGCAGAACAGCAGCCCTAAGGAACAAAAGAGTTCCTTTAAGGTTGAACTTCAAATTGTTGACATTTGTTTTAGCCTTCCTCATGAAGTATCTTCTAACAGGCTGAGATGTACCAAGATCTTCCTTCATAAGTGCTGCCCTGAGTATCCAGGACCTTACATGTGTACACCTATACATTAAATTGGGGCCTTGGAGCATGAACCAAGGAGGTATCTAATAAAAGTTTCAGAACACACTTCTCTCTGAGTAACAGGTCTTTGCTACCCATCATTTGAGACTGATAGCTACGGCTAAATATTCCACTGACATAAGGCAATGTTTACATACCTTGACTGACCGAAGATGTGTCTTTGGTTCGGTGTGTTATGAAGGTGCATCCAGACAGGTAAGGAGCGCTACACGAGTAAAAAAAGATCCTGTTAGGTTGGTCATTAAACAAAAGTATTTCTTTTGTCACTCCACATGAAAGCACATGTCGTAGGGCTGGCTCCAACCTGACCATATTTCTCAACTCTATTCCGAAAGACCAGAAGCTCCATCCCCACGTATCTGTGCCCTGGGATTGAGGCCTTAACAAGCATGAGTCCAGGTATATCCGTTGCAATGATTTGGTCAGGGAGAACCCTCCCAGACATCCAGGAATCCACTACAATGAGATAACGGATGGTTTCCTCAACATGGTACCCATCACACCCATGGCAAAGTTTCCTTACCCTGAAAGATTTTAGCAAGACGTATGTTCAAGGCTGCTGTCATGTTGATTCCTGGGAAAAAGCGAAGCCCCTTGTGTACAAAGGAACATTTCTGACAGTGGTGTCTTGTCTTCAAAAATTGATATTCATTTTCAATCCCTCACATTTTGAACATTTGCTAGGCCACATTTGGTATCCAATATTTGAACAAAGCAGGTAGCTAAAGCAACAAAGCAAAGTTGTACTTACTGGGATCCACCATATAAATCCTGAGATGGTGGCAAGCTGCAACATCAAGAGACAGGCAAGACGGCAACGCTAAGGAACCAAAGAGTATCTATTAGGTGTGCCTTCAAACTGAGGACATCTCGTTAAGCCTTCCTTATCAACTATATTGTCACAAAGCAAGTTGCAATCTTTCTCCAATTCTGCCCAAGGTCCATGGACCTAGTCCTTATTTATGCACAGAATGTAATGTCTTGAGAGGCACAGCAAAAAGAGCATCCCAAGCATATATTTAAAAAACTAGGAATAGCAAAGGCAAAGTGTCCATACCCTGAGGTACTGCCATAATCCATAAGGTTAGGGACGGTTCCACATTCTTCCGGGAGTAAGGGAAGGCCTGCGGGAACAAAGGAAATTATCAAAGGGTATTGGGTCATCATCAGAACATTGATAGTCATTTTCTAGCCCACATATTTTAGAATCTTTTCAAGGTCACGTTTGGTGATGAATATGTAGTAGGAGAAACACAGCAAAGATTTACTTACAGGGAAACACCCTGGAGTTCCCCGGAAGGTGGCAGGCCATAGGCTCAATTGGCTGGCAGAACAGCAGCCCTAAGGAACAAAAGAGTTCCTCTAAGGTTGAACTTCAAATTGTTGGCATTTGTTTTAGCCTTCCTCATGAAGTATCTTATAACAGGCTAAGATTTACCAAGATCTTCCTTCATCAGTGCTGCCCTGAGTATACAGGACCTTACATGTGTACACCTATACATGAAATTGTGGCATTAGAGCATGACCCAACGAGGTATCTAAGAAAAGTTTTAGAACACACTTCTCTCTGAGTACCAGGTCTTTGCTACCCATCATTTGAGACTGATAGCTACGGCTAAATATTCCACTGACATAAGGCAATGTTTAAATACCTTGACTGACCGAAGATGTGTCTTTGGTTCGGTGTGTTATGAAGGTTCATCCAGACAGGTAAGGAGTGCTGCACGAGTAAAAAAAGATCCTGTTAGGTTGGTCATTAAAAAAAAGTATTTCTCTTGTCACTCCCCATGAAAGAACATGTCGCAGGGCTGGCTCCAACCTGATCATATTTATAAACTCTATTCCGAAAGACCAGAAGCTCCATCCCCACGTATCTGCGCCCTGGGATTGAGGCCTTGACAAGCATGAGTCTAGGTATATCCTTTGCAATGATTTGGTCAGGGAGTACCCTCCCAAATACCCAGGAATCCACTCCAATGAGATAACGGATGGTTTCCTCAACATGGTACCCATCACACCCATGGCAAAGTTTCCTTACCCTGAAAGATTTTAGCAATACGTATTGTTGATTCCTGGGAACAAGCGAAGCCCTGTGGGTACAAAGGAACATTTCTGACTGTGGTGTCTTGTCTTCCAAAATTGACATTCATTTTCAATCCCTCACATTTTGAACATTTGCAAGGCCACATTTGGTATCCAATATTTGTAGTAAAGAAACAAAGCAAAGTTGTATTTACTGGGATCCACCATATAAATCCTGAGATGGTGGCAAGTTACAACATCAAGTGACAGGCAAGATGGCAACGCTAAGGAACGAAAGAGTTTCTTTTAGTGTGCCTTCAAACTGAGGACATCTCGTTAAGCCTTCCTTATAAACTATATTGTCACAAAGAATGTTACACTATTTATCCAATTCTGCCCACGGTCCATGGACCTAGTCCTTATTTATGCACAGAATGTAATGCCTTGAGAGGGACAGTCAAAGAGCAACCCAAGCATATGTTTAAAAAACTAGGAACAGCCAAGGCAAAGTGTCCATACCCTGAGGTACTGCCATAATCCATAAGGTTAGGGATGGTACCACATTCTTCCGGCGGTAAGGGAAGCCCTGTGGGAAAAAAGGAAATTATCAAAGGGTGTTGGGTCGCCATCAGAAAATTGATAGTTATTTTCTAGCCCCACATATTTTAGAATCTTTTCAAGGCCACTTTGTAGCTAGAGAAACACAGAAAAGTCTTACTTACAGGGAAACACCCTGGAGTTCCCTGGAAGGTGGCAGGTCACAGGCTCAATTGGCAGGCAGAACAGGAGCCCTAAGGAACAAAAGAGTTCCTTTAAGGTTGAACTTCAAATTGTTGACATTTCTTTTAGCCTTCCTCATGAAGTATCTTCTAACAGGCTTAGATGTACCAAGATCATCCTTCATAAGTGCTGCCCTGAGTATCCAGGACCTGACATTTGTACACCTATACATGAAATTGGGGCCTTGGAGCATGAACCAAGGAGGTATCTAATAAAAGTTTCAGAACACACTTCTCTCTGAGTACCAGGTCTTTGCTACCCATCATTTGAGACTGATAGCTACGGCTAAATATTCCACTGACATAAGGCAATGTTTACATACCTTGACTGACAGAAGATGTGTCTTTGGTTCGGTGTGTTAGAAAGGTGCATCCAGACAGGTAAGGAGCGCTACACGAGTAAAAAAAGATCCTGTTAGGTTGGTCATTAAACAAAAGTATTTCTTTTGTCACTCCACATGAAAGCACATGTCGTAGGGCTGGCTCCAACCTGACCATATTTCTCAACTCTATTCCAAAAGACCAGAAGCTCCATCCCCACGTATCTGTGCCCTGGGATTGAGGCCTTAACAAGCATGAGTCCAGGTATATCCGTTGCAATGATTTGGTCAGGGAGAACCCTCCCAGACACCCAGGAATCCACTACAATGAGATAACGGATGGTTTCCTCAACATGGTATCCATCACACCCATGGCAAAGTTTCCTTACCCTGAAAGATTTTAGCAAAACGTATGTTCAAGGCTGCTGTCATGTTGATTCCTGGGAAAAAGCGAAGCCCTGTGTGTACAAAGGAACATTTCTGACTGTGGTGTCTTGTCTTCAAAAATTGATATTCATTTTCAATCCCTCACATTTTGAACATTTGCTAGGCCACATTTGGTATCCAATATTTGAACAAAGCAGGTAGCTAAAGCAACAAAGCAAAGTTGCACTTACTGGGATCCACCATATAAATCCTGAGATGGTGGCAAGCTGCAACATCAAGAGACAGGCAAGACGGCAACGCTAAGGAACCAAAGAGTATCTTTTAGGTGTGCCTTCAAACTGAGGACATCTTGTTAAGCCTTCCTTATCAACTATATTGTCACAAAGCAAGTTGCAATCTTTCTCCAATTCTGCCCAAGGTCCATGGACATAGTCCTTATTTATGCACATAATGTAATGTCTTGAGAGGCACAGCAAAAAGAGCATCACAAGCATATATTTAAAAAACTAGGAATAGCAAAGGCAAAGCGTCCATACCATGAGGTACTCCCATAATCCATAAGGTTAGGGATGGTTCCACATTCTTCCGGGAGTAAGGGAAGGCCTGCGGGAACAAAGGAAATTATCAAAGGGTATTGGGTCATCATCAGAACATTGATAGTCATTTTCTAGCCCACATATTTTAGAATCTTTTCAAGGTCACGTTTGGTGATGAATATGTAGTAGGAGAAACACAGCAAAGATTTACTTACAGGGAAACACCCTGGAGTTTCCCGGAAGGTGGCAGGCCATAGGCTCAATTGGCTGGCAGAACAGCAGCCCTAAGGAACAAAAGAGTTCCTCTAAGGTTGAACTTCAAATCGTTGGCATTTGTTTTAGCCTTCCTCATGAAGTATCTTATAACAGGCTAAGATTTACCAAGATCTTCCCTCATCAGTGCTGCCGTGAGTATCCAGGACCTTACATGTGTACACCTAAACATGAAATTGTGGCATTAGAGCATGACCCAAGGAGGTATCTAAGAAATGTTTTAGAACACACTTGTCTCTGAGTACCAGGTCTTTGCTACCCATCATTTGAGACTGATAGCTACGGCTAAATATTCCACTGACATAAGGCAATGTTTAAATACCTTGACTGACCGAAGATGTGTCTTTGGTTCGGTGTGTTATGAAGGTTCATCCAGACAGGTAAGGAGCGCTGCATGAGTAAAAAAAGATCCTGTTAGGTTGGTCATTAAAAAAAAGTATTTCTTTTGTCACTCCCCATGAAAGAACATGTCGCAGGGCTGGCTCCAACCTGATCATATTTCTCAACTCTATTCCGAAAGACCAGAAGCTCCATCCCCACGTATCTGCGCCCTGGGATTGAGGCCTTGACAAGCATGAGTCTAGGTATATCCTTTGCAATGATTTGGTCAGGGAGTACCCTCCCAAATATCCAAGAATCAACTCCAATGAGATAACGGATGGTTTCCTCAACATGGTACCCATCACACCCATGGAAAAGTTTCCTTAGCCTGAAAGATTTTAGCAATACGTATTGTCAAGGCTGCTGTTATGTTGATTCCTGGGAACAAGCGAAGCCCTGTTGGTACAAAGGAACATTTCTGACTGTGGTGTCTTGTCTTCTAAAATTGACATTCATTTTCAATCCCTCACATTTTGAACATTTGCAAGGCCACATTTGGTATCCAATATTTGTAGATAAAGAAACAAAGCAAAGTTGTATTTACTGGGATCCACCATATAAATCCTGAGAAGGTGGCAAGTTACAACATCAAGTGACAGGCAAGACAGCAATGCTAAGGAACCAAAGAGTTTCTTTTAGTATGCCTTCAAACTGAGGACATCTCGTTAAGCCTTCCTTATAAACTATATTGTCACAAAGAATGTTACAATATTTATCCAATTCTGCCCAAGGTCCATGGACCTAGTCCTTATTTATGCACAGAATGTAATGCCTTGAGAGGGACAGTCAAAGAGCAACCCAAGCATATGTTTAAAAAACTAGGAACAGCCAAGGCAAAGTGTCCATACCCTGAGGTACTGCCATAATCCATAAGGTTAGGGGTGGTACCACATTCTTCCGGCAGTAAGGGAAGACCTGTGGGAAAAAAGGAAATTATCAAAGGGTGTTGGGTCGCCATCAGAAAATTGATAGTTATTTTCTAGCCCCACATATTTTAGAATCTTTTCAAGGCCACTTTGTAGCTAGAGAAACACAGAAAAGTCTTACTTACAGGGAAACACCCTGGAGTTCCCTGGAAGGTGGCAGGTCACAGGCTCAATTGGTAGGCAGAACGCCAGCCCTAAGGAACAAAAGAGTTCCTTTAAGGTTGAACTTCAAATTGTTGACATTTGTTTTAGCATTCCTCATGAAGTATCTTCTAACAGGCTGAGATGTACCAAGATCTTCCTTCATAAGTGCTGCCCTGAGTATCCAGGACCTTACATTTGTACACCTATACATGAAATTGGGGCCTTGGAGCATGAACCAAGGAGGTATCTAATAAAAGTTTCAGAACACACTTCTCTCTGAGTACCAGGTCTTTGCTACCCATCATTTGAGACTGATAGCTACGGCTAAATATTCGACTGACATAAGGCAATGTTTATATACCTTGACTGACCGAAGATGTGTCTTTGGTTCGGTGTGTTATGAAGGTGGATCCAGACAGGTAAGGAGCGCTACACGAGTAAAAAAGATCCTGTTAGGTTGGTCATTAAACAGAAGTATTTCTTTTGTCACTCCACATGAAAGCACATGTCGTAGGGCTGGCTCCAACCTGACCATATTTCTCAACTCTATTCCGAAAGACCAGAAGCTCCATCCCCACGTATCTGTGCCCTGGGATTGAGACCTTAACAAGCTTGAGTCCAGGTATATCCGTTGCAATGATTTGGTCAGGGAGAACCCTCCCAGACACCCAGGAATACACTACAATGAGATAACGGATGGTTTCCTCAACATGGTACCCATCACACCCATGGCAAAGTTTCCTTACCCTGAAAGATTTTAGCAAAACGTATGTTCAAGGCTGCTGTCATGTTGATTCCTGGGAAAAAGCGAAGCCCTGTGTGTACAAAGGAACATTTCTGACTGTGGTGTCTTGTCTTCAAAAATTGATATTCATTTTCAATCCCTCACATTTTGAACATTTGCTAGGCCACATTTGGTATCCAATATTTGAACAAAGCAGGTAGCTAAAGCAACAAAGCAAAGTTGTACTTACTGGGATCCACCATATAAATCCTGAGATGGTGGCAAGCTGCAACATCAAGAGACAGGCAAGACGGCAACGCTAAGGAACCAAAGAATATCTTTTAGGTGTGCCTTCAAACTGAGGACATCTCGTTAAGCCTTCCTTATCAACTATATTGTCACAAAGCAAGTTGCAATCTTTCTCCAATTCTGCCCAAGGTCCATGGACATAGTCCTTATTTATGCACAGAATGTAATGTCTTGAGAGGCACAGCAAAAAGAGCATCCCAAGCATATATTTAAAAAACTAGGAATAGCAAAGGCAAAGTGTCCATACCCTGAGGTACTGCCATAATCCATAAGGTTAGGGAAGGTTCCACATTCTTCCGGGAGTAAGGGAAGGCCTGCGGGGACAAAGGAAATTATCAAAGGGTATTGGGTCATCATCAGAACATTGATAGTCATTTTCTAGCCCACATATTTTAGAATCTTTTCAAGGTCACGTTTGGTGATGAATATGCAGTAGGAGAAATACAGCAAAGATTTACTTACAGGGAAACACCCTGGAGTTCCCCGGAAGGTGGCAGGCCATAGGCTCAATTGGCTGGCAGAACAGCAGCCCTAAGGAACAAAAGAGTTCCTCTAAGGTTGAACTTCAAATTGTTGGCATTTGTTTTAGCCTTCCTCATGAAGTATCTTATAACAGGCTAAGATTTACCAAGACCTTCCTTCATCAGTGCTGCCCTTAGTATCCAGGACCTTACATGTGTAAACCTATACATGAAATTGTGGCATTAGAGCATGACCCAAGGAGGTATCTAAGAAAAGTTTTAGAACACACTTCTCTCTGAGTACCAGGTCTTTGCTACCCATCATTTGAGACTGATAGCTACGGCTAAATATTCCACTGACATAAGGAAATGTTTAAATACCTTGACTGACCGAAGATGTGTCTTTGGTTCGGTGTGTTATGAAGGTTCATCCAGACAGGTAAGGAGCGCTGCACGAGTAAAAAAAGTTCCTGTTAGGTTGGTCATTAAAAAAAAGTATTTCTTTTGTCACTCCCCATGAAAGAACATGTCGCAGGGCTGGCTCCAACCTGATCATATTTCTCAACTCTATTCCGAAAGACCAGAAGCTCCATCCCCACGTATCTGCGCCCTGGGATTGAGGCCTTGACAAGCATGAGTCTCGGAATATCCTTTGCAATGATTTGGTCAGGGAGTACCCTCCCAAATACCCAGGAATCCACTCCAATGAGATAACGGATGGTTTCCTCAACATGGTACCCATCATACCCATGGCAAAGTTTCCTTACCCTGAAAGATTTTAGCAATACGTATTGTCAAGGCTGCTGTCATGTTGATTCCTGGGAACAAGCGAAGCCCTGTGGGTACAAAGGAACATTTCTGACTGTGGTGTCTTGTCTTCAAAAATTGATATTCATTTTCAATCCCTCACATTTTGAATATTTGCTAGGCCACATTTGGTATCCAATATTTGAACAAAGCAGGTGGCTAAAGCAACAAAGCAAAGTTGTACTTACTGGGATCCACCATATAAATCCTGAGATGGTGGCAAGCTGCAACATCAAGAGACAGGCAAGACGGCAACGCTAAGGAACCAAAGAGTATCTTTTAGGTGTGCCTTCAAACTGAGGACATCTCGTTAAGCCTTCCTTATCAACTATATTGTCACAAAGCAAGTTGCAATCTTTCTCCAATTCTGCCCAAGGTCCACGGACATAGTCCTTATTTATGCACATAATGTAATGTCTTGAGAGGCACAGCAAAAAGAACATCCCAAGCATATATTTAAAAAACTAGGAATAGCAAAGGCAAAGTGTCCATACCCTGAGGTACTGCCATAATCCATAAGGTTAGGGATGGTTCCACATTCTTCCGGGAGTAAGGGAAGGCCTTCGGGAACAAAGGAAATTATCAAAGAGTATTGGGTCATCATCAGAACATTGATAGTCATTTTCTAGCCCACATATTTTAGAATCTTTTCAAGGTCACGTTTGGTGATGAACCACAGGAGAAACACAGCAAAGATTTACTTACAGAGAAACACCCTGGAGTTCCCCGGAAGGTGGCAGGCCATAGGCTCAATTGGCTGGCAGAACAGCAGCCCTAAGGAACAAAAGAGTTCCTCTAAGGTTGAACTTCAAATTGTTGGCATTTGTTTCAGCCTTCCTCATGAAGTATCTTATAACAGGCTAAGATTTACCAAGATCTTCCTTCATCAGTGCTGCCCTGAGTATCCAGGACCTTACATGTGTACACCTAAACATGAAATTGTGGCATTAGAGCATGACCCAAGGAGGTATCTAAGAAATGTTTTAGAACACACTTCTCTCTGAGTACCAGGTCTTTGCTACCCAACATTTGAGACTGATAGCTACGGCTAAATATTCCACTGACATAAGGCAATGTTTAAATACCTTGACTGACCGAAGATGTGTCTTTGGTTCGGTGTGTTATGAAGGTTCATCCAGACAGGTAAGGAGCGCTGCACGAGTAAAAAAAGTTCCTGTTAGGTTGGTCATTAAAAAAAAGTATTTCTTTTGTCACTCTCCATGAAAGAACATGTCGCAGGGCTGGCTCCAACCTGATCATATTTCTCAACTCTATTCCGAAAGACCAGAAGCTCCATCCCCACGTATCTGCGCCCTGGGATTGAGGCCTTGACAAGCATGAGTCTCGGAATATCCTTTGCAATGATTTGGTCAGGGAGTACCCTCCCAAATACCCAGGAATCCACTCCAATGAGATAACGGATGGTTTCCTCAACATGGTACCCATCATACCCATGGCAAAGTTTCCTTACCCTGAAAGATTTTAGCAATACGTATTGTCAAGGCTGCTGTCATGTTGATTCCTGGGAACAAGCGAAGCCCTGTGGGTACAAAGGAACATTTCTGACTGTGGTGTCTTGTCTTCTAAAATTGACATTCATTTTCAATCCCTCACATTTTGAACATTTGCAATGCCACATTTGGTATCCAATATTTGTAGATAAAGAAACAAAGCAAAGTTGTATTTACTGGGATCCACCATATAAATCCTGAGAAGGTGGCAAGTTACAACATCAAGTGACAGGCAAGACAGCAATGCTGAGGAACCAAAGAGTTTCTTTTAGTATGCCTTCAAACTGAGGACATCTCGTTAAGCCTTCCTTATAAACTATATTGTCACAAAGAATGTTACAATATTTATCCAATTCTGCCCAAGGTCCATGGACCTAGTCCTTATTTATGCACAGAATGTAATGCCTTGAGAGGGACAGTCGAAGAGCAACCCAAGCATATGTTTAAAAAACTAGGAACAGCCAAGGCAAAGTGTCCATACCCTGAGGTACTGCCATAATCCATAAGGTTAGGGGTGGTACCACATTCTTCCGGCAGTAAGGGAGGACCTGTGGGAAAAAAGGAAATTATCAAAGGATGTTGGGTCGCCATCAGAAAATTGATAGTTATTTTCTAGCCCCACATATTTTAGAATCTTTTCAGGGCCACTTTGTAGCTAGAGAAACACAGAAAAGTCTTACTTACAGGGAAACACCCTGGAGTTCCCTGGAAGGTGGCAGGTCACAGGCTCAATTGGCAGGCAGAACAGCAGCCCAAAGGAACAAAAGAGTTCCTTTAAGGTTGAACTTCAAATTGTTGACATTTGTTTTAGCCTTCCTCATGAAGTATCTTCTAACAGGCTGAGATGTACCAAGATCTTCCTTCATAAGTGCTGCCCTGAGTATCCAGGACCTTACATTTGTACACCTATACATGAAATTGGGGCCTTGGAGCATGAACCAAGGAGGTATCTAATAAAAGTTTCAGAACACACTTCTCTCTGAGTACCAGGTCTTTGCTACCCATCATTTGAGACTGATAGCTACGGCTAAATATTCCACTGACATAAGGCAATGTTTACATACCTTGACTGACCGAAGATGTGTCTTTGGTTCGGTGTGTTATGAAGGTGCATCCAGACAGGTAAGGAGCGCTACACGAGTAAAAAAAGATCCTGTTAGGTTGGTCATTAAACAGAAGTATTTCTTTTGTCACTCCACATGAAAGCACATGTCGTAGGGCTGGCTCCAACCTGACCATATTTCTCAACTCTATTCCGAAAGACCAGAAGCTCCATCCTCACGTATCTGTGCCCTGGGATTGAGGCCTTAACAAGCATGAGTCCAGGTATATCCTTTGCAATGATTTGGTCAGGGAGAACCCTCCCAGACACCCAGGAATCCACTACAATGAGATAATGGATGGTTTCCTCAACATGGTACCCATCATACCCATGGCAAAGTTTCCTTACCCTGAAAGATTTTAGCAAAACATATGTTCAAGGCTGCTGTCATGTTGATTCCTTGGAAAAAGCAAAGCCCTGTGTGTACAAAGGAACATTTCTGACTGTGGTGTCTTGTCTTCAAAAATTGATATTCATTTTCAATCCCTCATATTTTGAACATTTGCTAGGCCACATTTGGTATCCAATATTTGAACAAAGCAGGTGGCTAAAGCAACAAAGCAAAGTTGTACTTACTGGGATCCACCATATAAATCCTGAGATGGTGGCAAGCTGCAATATCAAGAGACAGGCAAGACGGCAACGCTAAGGAACCAAAGAGTATCTTTTAGGTGTGCCTTCAAACTGAGGACATCTCGTTAAGCCTTCCTTATCAACTATATTGTCACAAAGCAAGTTGCAATCTTTCTCCAATTCTGCCCAAGGTCCATGGACATAGTCCTTATTTATGCACATAATGTAATGTCTTGAGAGGCACAGCAAAAAGAGCATCCCAAGCATATATTTAAAAAACTAGGAATAGCAAAGGCAAAGTGTCCATACCCTGAGGTACTGCCATAATCCATAAGGTTAGGGATGGTTCCACATTCTTCCGGGAGTAAGGGAAGGCCTGCGGGGACAAAGGAAATTATCAAAGGGTATTGGGTCATCATCAGAACATTGATAGTCATTTTCTAGCCCACATATTTTAGAATCTTTTCAAGGTCACGTTTGGTGATGAATATGCAGTAGGAGAAATACAGCAAAGATTTACTTACAGGGAAACACCCTGGAGTTCCCCGGAAGGTGGCAGGCCATAGGCTCAATTGGCTGGCAGAACAGCAGCCCTAAGGAACAAAAGAGTTCCTCTAAGGTTGAACTTCAAATTGTTGGCATTTGTTTTAGCCTTCCTCATGAAGTATCTTCTAACAGGCTAAGATTTACCAAGATCTTCCATCATCAGTGCTGCCCTGAGTATCCAGGACCTTACATGTGTACACCTAAACATGAAATTGTGGCATTAGAGCATGACCCAAGGAGGTATCTAAGAAATGTTTTAGAACACACTTCTCTCTGAGTACCAGGTCTTTGCTACCCATCATTTGAGACTGATAGCTACGGTTAAATATTCCACTGACATAAGGCAATGTTTAAATACCTTGACTGACCGAAGATGTGTCTTTGGTTCGGTGTGTTATGAAGGTTCATCCAGACAGGTAAGGAGCGCTGCACGAGTAAAAAAAGATCCTGTTAGGTTGGTCATTAAAAAAAAGTATTTCTTTTGTCACTCCCCATGAAAGAACATGTCGCAGGGCTGGCTCCAACCTGATCATATTTCTCAACTCTATTCCGAAAGACCAGAAGCTCCATCCCCACGTATCTGCGCCCTGGGATTGAGGCCTTGACAAGCATGAGTCTAGGTATATCCTTTGCAATGATTTGGTCAGGGAGTACCCTCCCAAATACCCAAGAATCAACTCCAATGAGATAACGGATGGTTTCCTCAACATGGTACCCATCACACCCATGGCAAAGTTTCCTTACCCTGAAAGATTTTAGCAATACGTATTGTAAAGGCTGCTGTCATGTTGATTCCTGGGAACAAGCAAAGCCCTGTGTGTACAAAGGAACATTTCTGACTGTGGTGTCTTGTCTTCAAAAATTGATATTCATTTTCAATCCCTCACATTTTGAACATTTGCTAGGCCACATTTGGTATCCAATATTTGAACAAAGCAGGTGGCTAAAGCAACAAAGCAAAGTTGTACTTACTGGGATCCACCATATAAATCCTGAGATGGTGGCAAGCTGCAACATCAAGAGACAGGCAAGACGGCAACGCTAAGGAACCAAAGAGTATCTTTTAGGTGTGCCTTCAAACTGAGGACATCTTGTTAAGCCTTCCTTATCAACTATATTGTCACAAAGCAAGTTGCAATCTTTCTCCAATTCTGCCCAAGGTCCATGGACATAGTCCTTATTTATGCACATAATGTAATGTCTTGAGAGGCACAGCAAAAAGAGCATCCCAAGCATATATTTAAAAAACTAGGAATAGCAAAGGCAAAGTGTCCATACCCTGAGGTACTGCCATAATCCATAAGGTTAGGGATGGTTCCACATTCTTCCGGGAGTAAGGGAAGGCCTTCGGGAACAAAGGAAATTATCAAAGAGTATTGGGTCATCATCAGAACATTGATAGTCATTTTCTAGCCCACATATTTTAGAATCTTTTCAAGGTCACGTTTGGTGATGAACCACAGGAGAAACACAGCAAAGATTTACTTGCAGACAAACACCCTGGAGTTCCCCGGAAGGTGGCAGGCCATAGGCTCAATTGGCTGGCAGAACAGCAGCCCTAAGGAACAAAAGAGTTCCTCTAAGGTTGAACTTCAAATTGTTGGCATTTGTTTTAGCCTTCCTCATGAAGTATCTTCTAACAGGCTAAGATTTACCAAGATCTTCAATCATCAGTGCTGCCCTGAGTATCCAGGACCTTACATGTGTACACCTAAACATGAAATTGTGGCATTAGAGCATGACCCAAGGAGGTATCTAAGAAATGTTTTAGAACACACTTCTCTCTGAGTACCAGGTCTTTGCTACCCATCATTTGAGACTGATAGCTACGGTTAAATATTCCACTGACATAAGGCAATGTTTAAATACCTTGACTGACCGAAGATGTGTCTTTGGTTCGGTGTGTTATGAAGGTTCATCCAGACAGGTAAGGAGCGCTGCACGAGTAAAAAAAGATCCTGTTAGGTTGGTCATTAAAAAAAAAGTATTTCTTTTGTCACTCCCCATGAAAGAACATGTCGCAGGGCTGGCTCCAACCTGATCATATTTCTCAACTCTATTCCGAAAGACCAGAAGCTCCATCCCCACGTATCTGTGCCCTGGGATTGAGACCTTAACAAGCATGAGTCCAGGTATATCCGTTGCAATGATTTGGTCAGGGAGAACCCTCCCAGACACCCAGGAATCCACTACAATGAGATAACGGATGGTTTCCTCAACATGGTACCCATCACACCCATGGCAAAGTTTCCTTACCCTGAAAGATTTTAGCAAAACGTATGTTCAAGGCTGCTGTCATGTTGATTCCTGGGAAAAAGCAAAGCCCTGTGTGTACAAAGGAACATTTCTGACTGTGGTGTCTTGTCTTCAAAAATTGATATTCATTTTCAATCCCTCACATTTTGAACATTTGCTAGGCCACATTTGGTATCCAATATTTGAACAAAGCAGGTAGCTAAAGCAACAAAGCAAAGTTGTACTTACTGGGATCCACCATATAAATCCTGAGATGGTGGCAAGCTGCAACATCAAGAGACAGGCAAGACGGCAACGCTAAGGAACCAAAGAGTATCTTTTAGGTGTGCCTTCAAACTGAGGACATCTCGTTAAGCCTTCCTTATCAGCTATATTGTCACAAAGCAAGTTGCAATCTTTCTCCAATTCTGCCCAAGGTCCATGGACATAGTCCTTATTTATGCACAGAATGTAATGTCTTGAGAGGCACAGCAAAATGAGCATCCCAAGCATATATTTAAAAAACTAGGAATAGCAAAGGCAAAGTGTCCATACCCTGAGGTACTGCCATAATCCATAAGGTTAGGGATGGTTCCACATTCTTCCGGGAGTAAGGGAAGGCCTTCGGGAACAAAGGAAATTATCAAAGAGTATTGGGTCACCATCAGAACATTGATAGTCATTTTCTAGCCCACATATTTTAGAATCTTTTCAAGGTCACGTTTGGTGATGAATATGCAGTAGGAGAAACACAGCAAAGATTTACTTACAGGGAAACACCCTGGAGTTCCCCGGAAGGTGGCAGGCCATAGGCTCAATTGGCTGGCAGAACAGCAGCCCTAAGGAACAAAAGAGTTCCTCTAAGGTTGAACTTCAAATTGTTGGCATTTGTTTTAGCCTTCCTCATGAAGTATCTTATAACAGGCTAAGATTTACCAAGACCTTCCTTCATCAGTGCTGCCCTTAGTATCCAGGACCTTACATGTGTAAACCTATACATGAAATTGTGGCATTAGAGCATGACCCAAGGAGGTATCTAAAAAAAGTTTTAGAACACACTTCTCTCTGAGTACCAGGTCTTTGCTACCCATCATTTGAGACTGATAGCTACGGCTAAATATTCCACTGACATAAGGAAATGTTTAAATACCTTGACTGACCGAAGATGTGTCTTTGGTTCGGTGTGTTATGAAGGTTCATCCAGACAGGTAAGGAGCGCTGCACGAGTAAAAAAAGATCCTGTTAGGTTGGTCATTAAAAAAAGTATTTCTTTTGTCACTCCCCATGAAAGAACATATCGCAGGGCTGGCTCCAACCTGATCATATTTCTCAACTCTATTCCGAAAGACCAGAAGCTCCATCCCCACATATCTGCGCCCTGGGATTGAGGCCTTGACAATCATGAGTCTAGGTATATCCTTTGCAATGATTTGGTCAGGGAGTACCCTCCCAAATACCCAGGAATCCACTCCAATGAGATAACGGATGGTTTCCTCAACATGGTACCCATCACACCCATGGCAAAGTTTCCTTACCCTGAAAGATTTTAGCAATACGTATTGTCAAGGCTGCTGTCATGTTGATTCCTGGGAACAAGCGAAGCCCTGTGGGTACAAAGGAACATTTCTGACTGTGGTGTCTTGTCTTCTAAAATTGACATTCATTTTCAATCCCTCACATTTTGAACATTTGCAATGCCACATTTGGTATCCAATATTTGTAGATAAAGAAACAAAGCAAAGTTGTATTTACTGGGATCCACCATATAAATCCTGAGAAGGTGGCAAGTTACAACATCAAGTGACAGGCAAGACAGCAATGCTAAGGAACCAAAGAGTTTCTTTTAGTATGCCTTCAAACTGAGGACATCTCGTTAAGCCTTCCTTATAAACTATATTGTCACAAAGAATGTTACAATATTTATCCAATTCTGCCCAAGGTCCATGGACCTAGTCCTTATTTATGCACAGAATGTAATGCCTTGAGAGGGACAGTCAAAGAGCAACCCAAGCATATGTTTAAAAAACTAGGAACAGCCAAGGCAAAGTGTCCATACCCTGAGGTACTGCCATAATCCATAAGGTTAGGGGTGGTACCACATTCTTCCGGCAGTAAGGGAGGGCCTGTGGGAAAAAAGGAAATTATCAAAGGATGTTGGGTCGCCATCAGAAAATTGATAGTTATTTTCTAGCCCCACATATTTTAGAATCTTTTCATGGCCACTTTGTAGCTAGAGAAACACAGAAAAGTCTTACTTACATGGAAACACCCTGGAGTTCCCTGGAAGGTGGCAGGTCACAGGCTCAATTGGCAGGCAGAACAGCAGCCCAAAGGAACAAAAGAGTTCCTTTAAGGTTGAACTTCAAATTGTTGACATTTGTTTTAGCCTTCCTCATGAAGTATCTTCTAACAGGCTGAGATGTACCAAGATCTTCCTTCATAAGTGCTGCCCTGAGTATCCAGGACCTTACATTTGTACACCTATATATGGAATTGGGGCCTTGGAGCATGAACCAAGGAGGTATCTAATAAAAGCTTCAGAACACACTTCTCTCTGAGTACCAGGTCTTTGCTACCCATCATTTGAGACTGATAGCTACGGCTAAATATTCCACTGACATAAGGCAATGTTTACATACCTTGACTGACCGAAGATGTGTCTTTGGTTCGGTGTGTTATGAAGGTGCATCCAGACAGGTAAGGAGCGCTACACGAGTAAAAAAAGATCCTGTTAGGTTGGTCATTAAACAGAAGTATTTCTTTTGTCACTCCACATGAAAGCACATGTCGTAGGGCTGGCTCCAACCTGACCATATTTCTCAACTCTATTCCGAAAGACCAGAAGCTCCATCCTCACGTATCTGTGCCCTGGGATTGAGGCCTTAACAAGCATGAGTCCAGGTATATCCTTTGCAATGATTTGGTCAGGGAGAACCCTCCCAGACACCCAGGAATCCACTACAATGAGATAATGGATGGTTTCCTCAACATGGTACCCATCACACCCATGGCAAAGTTTCCTTACCCTGAAAGATTTTAGCAAAACGTATGTTCAAGGCTGCTGTCATGTTGATTCCTTGGAAAAAGCAAAGCCCTGTGTGTACAAAGGAACATTTCTGACTGTGGTGTCTTGTCTTCAAAAATTGATATTCATTTTCAATCCCTCACATTTTGAACATTTGCTAGGCCACATTTGGTATCCAATATTTGAACAAAGCAGGTGGCTAAAGCAACAAAGCAAAGTTGTACTTACTGGGATCCACCATATAAATCCTGAGATGGTGGCAAGCTGCAACATCAAGAGACAGGCAAGACGGCAACGCTAAGGAACCAAAGAGTATCTTTTAGGTGTGCCTTCAAACTGAGGACATCTCGTTAAGCCTTCCTTATCAACTATATTGTCACAAAGCAAGTTGCAATCTTTCTCCAATTCTGCCCAAGGTCCATGGACATAGTCCTTATTTATGCACATAATGTAATGTCTTGAGAGGCACAGCAAAAAGAGCATCCCAAGCATATATTTAAAAAACTAGGAATAGCAAAGGCAAAGTGTCCATACCCTGAGGTACTGCCATAATCCATAAGGTTAGGGATGGTTCCACATTCTTCCGGGAGTAAGGGAAGGCCTTCGGGAACAAAGGAAATTATCAAAGAGTATTGGGTCATCATCAGAACATTGATAGTCATTTTCTAGCCCACATATTTTAGAATCTTTTCAAGGTCACGTTTGGTGATGAACCACAGGAGAAACACAGCAAAGATTTACTTACAGAGAAACACCCTGGAGTTCCCCGGAAGGTGGCAGGCCATAGGCTCAATTGGCTGGCAGAACAGCAGCCCTAAGGAACAAAAGAGTTCCTCTAAGGTTGAACTTCAAATTGTTGGCATTTGTTTTAGCCTTCCTCATGAAGTATCTTCTAACAGGCTAAGATTTACCAAGATCTTCCATCATCAGTGCTGCCCTGAGTATCCAGGACCTTACATGTGTACACCTAAACATGAAATTGTGGCATTAGAGCATGACCCAAGGAGGTATCTAAGAAATGTTTTAGAACACACTTCTCTCTGAGTACCAGGTCTTTGCTACCCATCATTTGAGACTGATAGCTACGGCTAAATATTCCACTGACATAAGGCAATGTTTAAATACCTTGACTGACCGAAGATGTGTCTTTGGTTCGGTGTGTTATGAAGGTTCATCCAGACAGGTAAGGAGCGCTGCACGAGTAAAAAAAGTTCCTGTTAGGTTGGTCATTAAAAAAAAGTATTTCTTTTGTCACTCCCCATGAAAGAACATGTCGCAGGGCTGGCTCCAACCTGATCATATTTCTCAACTATATTCCGAAAGACCAGAAGCTCCATCCCCACGTATCTGCGCCCTGTGATTGAGGCCTTGACAAGCATGAGTCTCGGAATATCCTTTGCAATGATTTGGTCAGGGAGTACCCTCCCAAATACCCAGGAATCCACTCCAATGAGATAACGGATGGTTTCCTCAACATGGTACACATCACACCCATGGCAAAGTTTCCTTACCCTGAAAGATTTTAGCAATACGTATTGTCAAGGCTGCTGTCATGTTGATTCCTGGGAACAAGCGAAGCCCTGTGGGTACAAAAGAACATTTCTGACTGTGGTGTCTTGTCTTCTAAAATTGACATTCATTTTCAATCCCTCACATTTTGAACATTTTCAAGGCCACATTTGGTATCCAATATTTGTAGATAAAGAAACAAAGCAAAGTTGTATTTACTGGGATCCACCATATAAATCCTGAGAAGGTGGCAAGTTACAACATCAAGTGACAGGCAAGACAGCAATGCTAAGGAACCAAAGAGTTTCCTTTAGTATGCCTTCAAACTGAGGACATCTCGTTAAGCCTTCCTTATAAACTATATTGTCACAAAGAATGTTACAATATTTATCCAATTCTGTGCAAGGTCCATGGACCTAGTCCTTATTTATGCACAGAATGTAATGCCTTGAGAGGGACAGTCAAAGAGCAACCCAAGCATATGTTTAAAAAACTAGGAACAGCCAAGGCAAAGTGTCCATACCCTGAGGTACTGCCATAATCCATAAGGTTAGGGGTGGTACCACATTCTTCCGGCAGTAAGGGAAGACCTGTGGGAAAAAAGGAAATTATCAAAGGGTGTTGGGTCGCCATCAGAAAATTGATAGTTATTTTCTAGCCCCACATATTTTAGAATCTTTTCAAGGCCACTTTGTAGCTAGAGAAACACAGAAAAGTCTTACTTACAGGGAAACACCCTGGAGTTCCCTGGAAGGTGGCAGGTCACAGGCTCAATTGGTAGGCAGAACAGCAGCCCTAAGGAACAAAAGAGTTCCTTTAAGGTTGAACTTCAAATTGTGGACATTTGTTTTAGCCTTCCTCATGAAGTATCTTCTAACAGGCTGAGATGTACCAAGATCTTCCTTCATAAGTGCTGCCCTGAGTATCCAGGATCTTACATTTGTACACCTATACATGAAATTGGGGCCTTGGAGCATGAATCAAGGAGGTATCTAATAAAAGTTTCAGAACACACTTCTCTCTGAGTACCAGGTCTTTGCTACCCATCATTTGAGACTGATAGCTACGGCTAAATACTCGACTGACATAAGGCAATGTTTATATACCTTGACTGACCGAAGATGTGTCTTTGGTTCGGTGTGTTATGAAGGTGCATCCAGACAGGTAAGGAGCGCTACACGAGTAAAAAAAGATCCTGTTAGGTTGGTCATTAAACAGAAGTATTTCTTTTGTCACTCCACATGAAAGCACATGTCGTAGGGCTGGCTCCAACCTGACCATATTTCTCAACTCTATTCCGAAAGACCGGAAGCTCCATCCCCACGTATCTGTGCCCTGGGATTGAGGCCTTAACAAGCATGAGTCCAGGTATATCCGTTGCAATGATTTGGTCAGGGAGAACCCTCCCAGACACCCAGGAATCCACTACAATGAGATAACGGATGGTTTCCTCAACATGGTACCCATCACACCCATGGCAAAGTTTCCTTACCCTGAAAGATTTTAGCAAAACGTATGTTCAAGGCTGCTGTCATGTTGATTCCTGGGAAAAAGCGAAGCCCTGTGTGTACAAAGGAACATTTCTGACTGTGGTGTCTTGTCTTCAAAAATTGATATTCATTTTCAATCCCTCACATTTTGAACATTTGCTAGGCCACATTTGGTATCCAATATTTGAACAAAGCAGGTAGCTAAAGCAACAAAGCAAAGTTGTACTTACTGGGATCCACCATATAAATCCTGAGATGGTGGCAAGCTGCAACATCAAGAGACAGGCAAGACGGCAACGCTAAGGAACCAAAGAGTATCTTTTAGGTGTGCCTTCAAACTGAGGACATCTCGTTAAGCCTTCCTTATTAACTATATTGTCACAAAGCAAGTTGCAATCTTTCTCCAATTCTGCCCAAGGTCCATGGACATAGTCCTTATTTATGCACAGAATGTAATGTCTTGAGAGGCACAGCAAAAAGAGCATCCCAAGCATATATTTAAAAAACTAGGAATAGCAAAGGCAAAGTGTCCATACCCTGAGGTACTGCCATAATCCATAAGGTTAGGGATGGTTCCACATTCTTCCGGGAGTAAGGGAAGGCCTGCGGGGACAAAGGAAATTATCAAAGGGTATTGGGTCATCATCAGAACATTGATAGTCATTTTCTAGCCCACATATTTTAGAATCTTTTCAAGGTCACGTTTGGTGATGAATATGTAGTAGGAGAAACACAGCAAAGATTTACTTACAGGGAAACACCCTGGAGTTCCCCGGAAGGTGGCAGGCCATAGGCTCAATTGGCTGGCAGAACAGCAGCCCTAAGGAACAAAAGAGTTCCTCTAAGGTTGAACTTCAAATTGTTGGCATTTGTTTTAGCCTTCCTCATGAAGTATCTTATAACAGGCTAAGATTTACCAAGATCTTCCTTCATCAGTGCTGCCCTGAGTATCCAGGACCTTACATGTGTACACCTATACATGAAATTGTGGCATTAGAGCATGACCCAAGGAGGTATCTAAGAAAAGTTTTAGAACACACTTCTCTCTGAGTACCAGGTCTTTGCTACCCATCATTTGAGACTGATAGCTACGACTAAATATTCCACTGACATAAGGCAATGTTTAAATACCTTGACTGACCGAAGATGTGTCTTTGGTTCGGTTTGTTATGAAGGTTCATCCAGACAGGTAGGGAGCACTGCACAAGTAAAAAAAGATCCTGTTAGGTTGGTCATTGAAAAAAAGTATTTCTTTTGTCACTCCCCATGACAGAACATGTCGCAGGGCTGGCTCCAACCTGATCATATTTCTCAACTCTATTCCGAAAGACCAGAAGCTCCATCCCCACGTATCTGCGCCCTGGGATTGAGGCCTTGACAAGCATGAGTCTAGGTATATCCTTTGCAATGATTTGGTCAGGGAGTACCCTCCCAAATACCTAGGAATCCACTCCAATGAGATAACGGATGGTTTCCTCAACATGGTACCCATCACACCCATGGCAAAGTTTCCTTACCCTGAAAGATTTTAGCAAAACATATGTTCAAGGCTGCTGTCATGTTGATTCCTGGGAACAAGCGAAGCCCTGTGGGTACAAAGGAACATTTCTGACTGTGGTGTCTTGTCTTCTAAAATTGACATTCATTTTCAATCCCTCACATTTTGAACATTTTCAAGGCCACATTTGGTATCCAATATTTGTAGATAAAGAAACAAAGCAAAGTTGTATTTACTGGGATCCACCATATAAATCCTGAGAAGGTGGCAAGTTACAACATCAAGTGACAGGCAAGACAGCAATGCTAAGGAACCAAAGAGTTTCTTTTAGTATGCCTTCAAACTGAGGACATCTCGTTAAGCCTTCCTTATAAACTATATTGTCACAAAGAATGTTACAATATTTATCCAATTCTGCCCAAGGTCCATGGACCTAGTCCTTATTTATGCACAGAATGTAATGCCTTGAGAGGGACAGTCGAAGAGCAACCCAAGCATATGTTTAAAAAACTAGGAACAGCCAAGGCAAAGTGTCCATACCCTGAGGTACTGCCATAATCCATAAGGTTAGGGGTGGTACCACATTCTTCCGGCAGTAAGGGAGGACCTGTGGGAAAAAAGGAAATTATCAAAGGATGTTGGGTCGCCATCAGAAAATTGATAGTTATTTTCTAGCCCCACATATTTTAGAATCTTTTCAGGGCCACTTTGTAGCTAGAGAAACACAGAAAAGTCTTACTTACAGGGAAACACCCTGGAGTTCCCTGGAAGGTGGCAGGTCACAGGCTCAATTGGCAGGCAGAACAGCAGCCCAAAGGAACAAAAGAGTTCCTTTAAGGTTGAACTTCAAATTGTTGACATTTGTTTTAGCCTTCCTCATGAAGTATCTTCTAACAGGCTGAGATGTACCAAGATCTTCCTTCATAAGTGCTGCCCTGAGTATCCAGGACCTTACATTTGTACACCTATACATGAAATTGGGGCCTTGGAGCATGAACCAAGGAGGTATCTAGTAAAAGTTTCAGAACACACTTCTCTCTGAGTACCAGGTCTTTGCTACCCATCATTTGAGACTGATAGCTACGGCTAAATATTCCACTGACATAAGGCAATGTTTACATACCTTGACTGACCGAAGATGTGTCTTTGGTTCGGTGTGTTATGAAGGTGCATCCAGACAGGTAAGGAGCGCTACACGAGTAAAAAAAGATCCTGTTAGGTTGGTCATTAAACAGAAGTATTTCTTTTGTCACTCCACATGAAAGCACATGTCGTAGGGCTGGCTCCAACCTGACCATATTTCTCAACTCTATTCCGAAAGACCAGAAGCTCCATCCTCACGTATCTGTGCCCTGGGATTGAGGCCTTAACAAGCATGAGTCCAGGTATATCCTTTGCAATGATTTGGTCAGGGAGAACCCTCCCAGACACCCAGGAATCCACTACAATGAGATAATGGATGGTTTCCTCAACATGGTACCCATCACACCCATGGCAAAGTTTCCTTACCCTGAAAGATTTTAGCAAAACGTATGTTCAAGGCTGCTGTCATGTTGATTCCTTGGAAAAAGCAAAGCCCTGTGTGTACAAAGGAACATTTCTGACTTTGGTGTCTTCTCTTCAAAAATTGATATTCATTTTCAATCCCTCACATTTTGAACATTTGCTAGGCCACATTTGGTATCCAATATTTGAACAAAGCAGGTGGCTAAAGCAACAAAGCAAAGTTGTACTTACTGGGATCCACCATATAAATCCTGAGATGGTGGCAAGCTGCAACATCAAGAGACAGGCAAGACGGCAACGCTAAGGAACCAAAGAGTATCTTTTAGGTGTGCCTTCAAACTGAGGACATCTCGTTAAGCCTTCCTTATCAACTATATTGTCACAAAGCAAGTTGCAATCTTTCTCCAATTCTGCCCAAGGTCCATGGACATAGTCCTTATTTATGCACATAATGTAATGTCTTGAGAGGCACAGCAAAAAGAGCATCCCAAGCATATATTTAAAAAACTAGGAATAGCAAAGGCAAAGTGTCCATACCCTGAGGTACTGCCATAATCCATAAGGTTAGGGATGGTTCCACATTCTTCCGGGAGTAAGGGAAGGCCTTCGGGAACAAAGGAAATTATCAAAGAGTATTGGGTCATCATCAGAACATTGATAGTCATTTTCTAGCCCACATATTTTAGAATCTTTTCAAGGTCACGTTTGGTGATGAACCACAGGAGAAACACAGCAAAGATTTACTTGCAGACAAACACCCTGGAGTTCCCCGGAAGGTGGCAGGCCATAGGCTCAATTGGCTGGCAGAACAGCAGCCCTAAGGAACAAAAGAGTTCCTCTAAGGTTGAACTTCAAATTGTTGGCATTTGTTTTAGCCTTCCTCATGAAGTATCTTCTAACAGGCTAAGATTTACCAAGATCTTCCATCATCAGTGCTGCCCTGAGTATCCAGGACCTTACATGTGTACACCTAAACATGAAATTGTGGCATTAGAGCATGACCCAAGGAGGTATCTAAGAAATGTTTTAGAACACACTTCTCTCTGAGTACCAGGTCTTTGCTACCCATCATTTGAGACTGATAGCTACGGTTAAATATTCCACTGACATAAGGCAATGTTTAAATACCTTGACTGACCGAAGATGTGTCTTTGGTTCGGTGTGTTATGAAGGTTCATCCAGACAGGTAAGGAGCGCTGCACGAGTAAAAAAAGATCCTGTTAGGTTGGTCATTAAAAAAAAGTATTTCTTTTGTCACTCCCCATGAAAGAACATGTCGCAGGGCTGGCTCCAACCTGATCATATTTCTCAACTCTATTCCGAAAGACCAGAAGCTCCATCCCCACGTATCTGCGCCCTGGGATTGAGGCCTTGACAAGCATGAGTCTAGGTATATCCTTTGCAATGATTTGGTCAGGGAGTACCCTCCCAAATACCCAAGAATCAACTCCAATGAGATAACGGATGGTTTCCTCAACATGGTACCCATCACACCCATGGCAAAGTTTCCTTACCCTGAAAGATTTTAGCAATACGTATTGTCAAGGCTTCTGTCATGTTGATTCCTGGGAACAAGCAAAGCCCTGTGTGTACAAAGGAACATTTCTGACTGTGGTGTCTTGTTTTCAAAAATTGATATTCATTTTCAATCCCTCACATTTTGAACATTTGCTAGGCCACATTTGGTATCCAATATTTGAACAAAGCAGGTGGCTAAAGCAACAAAGCAAAGTTGTACTTACTGGGATCCACCATATAAATCCTGAGATGGTGGCAAGCTGCAACATCAAGAGACAGGCAAGACGGCAACGCTAAGGAACCAAAGAGTATCTTTTACGTGTGCCTTCAAACTGAGGACATCTCGTTAAGCCTTTCTTATCAACTATATTGTCACAAAGCAAGTTGCAATCTTTCTCCAATTCTGCCCAAGGTCCATGGACATAGTCCTTATTTATGCACATAATGTAATGTCTTGAGAGGCACAGCAAAAAGAGCATCCCAAGCATATATTTAAAAAACTAGGAATAGCAAAGGCAAAGTGTCCATACCCTGAGGTACTGCCATAATCCATAAGGTTAGGGATGGTTCCACATTCTTCCGGGAGTAAGGGAAGGCCTTCGGGAACAAAGGAAATTATCAAAGAGTATTGGGTCATCATCAGAACATTGATAGTCATTTTCTAGCCCACATATTTTAGAATCTTTTCAAGGTCACGTTTGGTGATGAACCACAGGAGAAACACAGCAAAGATTTACTTGCAGACAAACACCCTGGAGTTCCCCGGAAGGTGGCAGGCCATAGGCTCAATTGGCTGGCAGAACAGCAGCCCTAAGGAACAAAAGAGTTCCTCTAAGGTTGAACTTCAAATTGTTGGCATTTGTTTTAGCCTTCCTCATGAAGTATCTTCTAACAGGCTAAGATTTACCAAGATCTTCCATCATCAGTGCTGCCCTGAGTATCCAGGACCTTACATGTGTACACCTAAACATGAAATTGTGGCATTAGAGCATGACCCAAGGAGGTATCTAAGAAATGTTTTAGAACACACTTCTCTCTGAGTACCAGGTCTTTGCTACCCATCATTTGAGACTGATAGCTACGGTTAAATATTCCACTGACATAAGGCAATGTTTAAATACCTTGACTGACCGAAGATGTGTCTTTGGTTCGGTGTGTTATGAAGGTTCATCCAGACAGGTAAGGAGCGCTGCACGAGTAAAAAAAGATCCTGTTAGGTTGGTCATTAAAAAAAAGTATTTCTTTTGTCACTCCCCATGAAAGAACATGTCGCAGGGCTGGCTCCAACCTGATCATATTTCTCAACTCTATTCCGAAAGACCAGAAGCTCCATCCCCACGTATCTGCGCCCTGGGATTGAGGCCTTGACAAGCATGAGTCTAGGTATATCCTTTGCAATGATTTGGTCAGGGAGTACCCTCCCAAATACCCAAGAATCAACTCCAATGAGATAACGGATGGTTTCCTCAACATGGTACCCATCACACCCATGGCAAAGTTTCCTTACCCTGAAAGATTTTAGCAATACGTATTGTCAAGGCTGCTGTCATGTTGATTCCTGGGAACAAGCGAAGCCCTGTGGGTACAAAGGAACATTTCTGACTGTGGTGTCTTGTCTTCTAAAATTGACATTCATTTTCAATCCCTCACATTTTGAACATTTGCAAGGCCACATTTGGTATCCAATATTTGTAGATAAAGAAACAAAGCAAAGTTGTATTTACTGGGATCCACCATATAAATCCTGAGAAGGTGGCAAGTTACAACATCAAGTGACAGGCAAGACAGCAATGCTAAGGAACCAAAGAGTTTCTTTTAGTATGCCTTCAAACTGAGGACATCTCGTTAAGCCTTCCTTTTAAACTATATTGTCACAAAGAATGTTACAATATTTATCCAATTCTGCCCAAGGTCCATGGACCTAGTCCTTATTTATGCACAGAATGTAATGCCTTGAGAGGGACAGTCAAAGAGCAACCCAAGCATATGTTTAAAAAACTAGGAACAGCCAAGGCAAAGTGTCCATACCCTGAGGTACTGCCATAATCCATAAGGTTAGGGGTGGTACCACATTCTTCCGGCAGTAAGGGAAGACCTGTGGGAAAAAAGGAAATTATCAAAGGGTGTTGGGTCGCCATCAGAAAATTGATAGTTATTTTCTAGCCCCACATATTTTAGAATCTTTTCAAGGCCACTTTGTAGCTAGAGAAACACAGAAAAGTCTTACTTACAGGGAAACACCCTGGAGTTCCCGGGAAGGTGGCAGGTCACAGGCTCAATTGGTAGGCAGAACGGCAGCCCTAAGGAAGAAAAGAGTTCCTTTAAGGTTGAACTTCAAATTGTTGACATTTGTTTTAGCCTTCCTCATGAAGTATCTTCTAACAGGCTGAGATGTACCAAGATCTTCCTTCATAAGTGCTGCCCTGAGTATCCAGGACCTTACATTTGTACACCTATACATGAAATTGGGGCCTTGGAGCATGAACCAAGGAGGTATCTAATAAAAGTTTCAGAACACACTTCTCTCTGAGTACCAGGTCTTTGCTACCCATCATTTGAGACTGATAGCTACGGCTAAATATTCGACTGACATAAGGCAATGTTTATATACCTTGACTGACCGAAGATGTGTCTTTGGTTCGGTATGTTATGAAGGTGCATCCAGACAGGTAAGGAGCACTACACGAGTAAAAAAGATCCTGTTAGGTTGGTCATTAAACAGAAGTATTTCTTTTGTCACTCCACATGAAAGCACATGTCGTAGGGCTGGCTCCAACCTGACCATATTTCTCAACTCTATTCCGAAAGACCAGAAGCTCCATCCCCACGTATCTGTGCCCTGGGATTGAGACCTTAACAAGCATGAGTCCAGGTATATCCGTTGCAATGATTTGGTCAGGGAGAACCCTCCCAGACACACAGGAATCCACTACAATGAGATAACGGATGGTTTCCTCAACATGGTACCCATCACACCCATGGCAAAGTTTCCTTACCCTGAAAGATTTTAGCAAAACGTATGTTCAAGGCTGCTGTCATGTTGATTCCTGGGAAAAAGCGAAGCCCTGTGTGTACAAAGGAACATTTCTGACTGTGGTGTCTTGTCTTCAAAAATTGATATTCATTTTCAATCCCTCACATTTTGAACATTTGCTAGGCCACATTTGGTATCCAATATTTGAACAAAGCAGGTAGCTAAAGCAACAAAGCAAAGTTGTACTTACTGGGATCCACCATATAAATCCTGAGATGGTGGCAAGCTGCAACATCAAGAGACAGGCAAGACGGCAACGCTAAGGAACCAAAGAGTATCTTTTAGGTGTGCCTTCAAACTGAGGACATCTCGTTAAGCCTTCCTTATCAACTATATTGTCACAAAGCAAGTTGCAATCTTTCTCCAATTCTGCCCAAGGTCCATGGACATAGTCCTTATTTATGCACAGAATGTAATGTCTTGAGAGGCACAGCAAAAAGAGCATCCCAAGCATATATTTAAAAAACTAGGAATAGCAAAGGCAAAGTGTCCATACCCTGAGGTACTGCCATAATCCATAATGTTAGGGATGGTTCCACATTCTTCCGGGAGTAAGGGAAGGCCTGCGGGGACAAAGGAAATTATCAAAGGGTATTGGGTCATCATCAGAACATTGATAGTCATTTTCTAGCCCACATATTTTAGAATCGTTTCAAGGTCACGTTTGGTGATGAATATGCAGTAGGAGAAACACAGCAAAGATTTACTTACAGGGAAACACCCTGGAGTTCCCCGGAACGTGGCAGGCCATAGGCTCAATTGGCTGGCAGAACAGCAGCCCTAAGGAACAAAAGAGTTCCTCTAAGGTTGAACTTCAAATTGTTGGCATTTGTTTTAGCCTTCCTCATGAAGTATCTTATAACAGGCTAAGATTTACCAAGACCTTCCTTCATCAGTGCTGCCCTTAGTATCCAGGACCTTACATGTGTAAACCTATACATGAAATTGTGGCATTAGAGCATGACCCAAGGAGGTATCTAAGAAAAGTTTTAGAACACACTTCTCTCTGAGTACCAGGTCTTTGCTACCCATCATTTGAGACTGATAGCTACGGCTAAATATTCCACTGACATAAGGAAATGTTTAAATACCTTGACTGACCGAAGATGTGTCTTTGGTTCGGTGTGTTATGAAGGTTCATCCAGACAGGTAAGGAGCGCTGCACGAGTAAAAAAAGATCCTGTTAGGTTGGTCATTAAAAAAAGTATTTCTTTTGTCACTCCCCATGAAAGAACATATCGCAGGGCTGGCTCCAACCTGATCATATTTCTCAACTCTATTCCGAAAGACCAGAAGCTCCATCCCCACATATCTGCGCCCTGGGATTGAGGCCTTGACAATCATGAGTCCAGGTATATCCTTTGCAATGATTTGGTCAGGGAGTACCCTCCCAAATACCCAGGAATCCACTCCAATGAGATAACGGATGGTTTCCTCAACATGGTACCCATCACACCCATGGCAAAGTTTCCTTACCCTGAAAGATTTTAGCAATACGTATTGTCAAGGCTGCTGTCATGTTGATTCCTGGGAACAAGCGAAGCCCTGTGGGTACAAAGGAACATTTCTGACTGTGGTGTCTTGTCTTCTAAAATTGACATTCATTTTCAATCCCTCACATTTTGAACATTTGCAATGCCACATTTGGTATCCAATATTTGTAGATAAAGAAACAAAGCAAAGTTGTATTTACTGGGATCCACCATATAAATCCTGAGAAGGTGGCAAGTTACAACATCAAGTGACAGGCAAGACACCAATGCTAAGGAACCAAAGAGTTTCTTTTAGTATGCCTTCAAACTGAGGACATCTCGTTAAGCCTTCCTTATAAACTATGTTGTCACAAAGAATGTTACAATATTTATCCAATTCTGCCCAAGGTCCATGGACCTAGTCCTTATTTATGCACAGAATGTAATGCCTTGAGAGGGACAGTCAAAGAGCAACCCAAGCATATGTTTAAAAAACTAGGAACAGCCAAGGCAAAGTGTCCATACCCTGAGGTACTGCCATAATCCATAAGGTTAGGGGTGGTACCACATTCTTCCGGCAGTAAGGGAGGACCTGTGGGAAAAAAGGAAATTATCAAAGGATTTTGGGTCGCCATCAGAAAATTGATAGTTATTTTCTAGCCCCACATATTTTAGAATCTTTTCAGGGCCACTTTGTAGCTAGAGAAACACAGAAAAGTCTTACTTACAGGGAAACACCCTGGAGTTCCCTGGAAGGTGGCAGGTCACAGGCTCAATTGGCAGGCAGAACAGCAGCCCAAAGGAACAAAAGAGTTCCTTTAAGGTTGAACTTCAAATTGTTGACATTTGTTTTAGCCTTCCTCCTGAAGTATCTTCTAACAGGCTGAGATGTACCAAGATCTTCCTTCATAAGTGCTGCCCTGAGTATCCAGGACCTTACATTTGTACACCTATACATGAAATTGGGGCCTTGGAGCATGAACCAAGGAGGTATCTAATAAAAGTTTCAGAACACACTTCTCTCTGAGTACCAGGTCTTTGCTACCCATCATTTGAGACTGATAGCTACGGCTAAATATTCCACTGACATAAGGCAATGTTTACATACCTTGACTGACCGAAGATGTGTCTTTGGTTCGGTGTGTTATGAAGGTGCATCCAGACAGGTAAGGAGCGCTACACGAGTAAAAAAAGATCCTGTTAGGTTGGTCATTAAACAGAAGTATTTCTTTTGTCACTCCACATGAAAGCACATGTCGTAGGGCTGGCTCCAACCTGACCATATTTCTCAACTCTATTTCGAAAGACCAGAAGCTCCATCCTCACGTATCTGTGCCCTGGGATTGAGGCCTTAACAAGCATGAGTCCAGGTATATCCTTTGCAATGATTTGGTCAGGGAGAACCCTCCCAGACACCCAGGAATCCACTACAATGAGATAATGGATGGTTTCCTCAACATGGTACCCATCACACCCATGGCAAAGTTTCCTTACCCTGAAAGATTTTAGCAAAACGTATGTTCAAGGCTGCTGTCATGTTGATTCCTTGGAAAAAGCAAAGCCCTGTGTGTACAAAGGAACATTTCTGACTGTGGTGTCTTGTCTTCAAAAATTGATATTCATTTTCAATCCCTCACATTTTGAATATTTGCTAGGCCACATTTGGTATCCAATATTTGAACAAAGCAGGTGGCTAAAGCAACAAAGCAAAGTTATACTTACTGGGATCCACCATATAAATCCTGAGATGGTGGCAAGCTGCAACATCAAGAGACAGGCAAGACGGCAACGCTAAGGAACCAAAGAGTATCTTTTAGGTGTGCCTTCAAACTGAGGACATCTCGTTAAGCCTTCCTTATCAACTATATTGTCACAAAGCAAGTTGCAATCTTTCTCCAATTCTGCCCAAGGTCCATGGACATAGTCCTTATTTATGCACATAATGTAATGTCTTGAGAGGCACAGCAAAAAGAGCATCCCAAGCATATATTTAAAAAACTAGGAATAGCAAAGGCAAAGTGTCCATACCCTGAGGTACTGCCATAATCCATAAGGTTAGGGATGGTTCCACATTCTACCGGGAGTAAGGGAAGGCCTTCGGGAACAAAGGAAATTATCAAAGAGTATTGGGTCATCATCAGAACATTGATAGTCATTTTCTAGCCCACATATTTTAGAATCTTTTCAAGGTCACGTTTGGTGATGAACCACAGGAGAAACACAGCAAAGATTTACTTACAGAGAAACACCCTGGAGTTCCCCGGAAGGTGGCAGGCCATAGGCTCAATTGGCTGGCAGAACAGCAGCCCTAAGGAACAAAAGAGTTCCTCTAAGGTTGAACTTCAAATTGTTGGCATTTGTTTTAGCCTTCCTCATGAAGTATCTTATAACAGGCTAAGATTTACCAAGATCTTCCTTCATCAGTGCTGCCCTGAGTATCCAGGACCTTACATGTGGACACCTAAACATGAAATTGTGGCATTAGAGCATGACCCAAGGAGGTATCTAAGAAATGTTTTAGAACACACTTCTCTCTGAGTACAAGGTCTTTGCTACCCATCATTTGAGACTGATAGCTACGGCTAAATATTCCACTGACATAAGGCAATGTTTAAATACCTTGACTGACCGAAGATGTGTCTTTGGTTCGGTGTGTTATGAAGGTTCATCCAGACAGGTAAGGAGCGCTGCACGAGTAAAAAAAGTTCCTGTTAGGTTGGTCATTAAAAAAAAGTATTTCTTTTGTCACTCCCCATGAAAGAACATGTCGCAGGGCTGGCTCCAACCTGATCATATTTCTCAACTCTATTCCGAAAGACCAGAAGCTCCATCCCCACGTATCTGCGCCCTGGGATTGAGGCCTTGACAAGCATGAGTCTCGGAATATCCTTTGCAATGATTTGGTCAGGGAGTACCCTCCCAAATACCCAGGAATCCACTCCAATGAGATAACGGATGGTTTCCTCAACATGGTACCCATCACACCCATGGCAAAGTTTCCTTACCCTGAAAGATTTTAGCAATACGTATTGTCAAGGCTGCTGTCATGTTGATTCCTGGGAACAAGCGAAGCCCTGTGGGTACAAAGGAACATTTCTGACTGTGGTGTCTTGTCTTCTAAAATTGACATTCATTTTCAATCCCTCACATTTTGAACATTTGCAATGCCACATTTGGTATCCAATATTTGTAGATAAAGAAACAAAGCAAAGTTGTATTTACTGGGATCCACCATATAAATCCTGAGAAGGTGGCAAGTTACAACATCAAGTGACAGGCAAGACAGCAATGCTAAGGAACCAAAGAGTTTCTTTTAGTATGCCTTCAAACTGAGGACATCTCATTAAGCCTTCCTTATAAACTATATTGTCACAAAGAATGTTACAATATTTATCCAATTCTGCCCAAGGTCCATGGACCTAGTCCTTATTTATGCACAGAATGTAATGCCTTGAGAGGGACAGTCGAAGAGCAACCCAAGCATATGTTTAAAAAACTAGGAACAGCCAAGGCAAAGTGTCCATACCCTGAGGTACTGCCATAATCCATAAGGTTAGGGGTGGTACCACATTCTTCCGGCAGTAAGGGAGGACCTGTGGGAAAAAAGGAAATTATCAAAGGATGTTGGGTCGCCATCAGAAAATTGATAGTTATTTTCTAGCCCCACATATTTTAGAATCTTTTCAGGGCCACTTTGTAGCTAGAGAAACACAGAAAAGTCTTACTTACAGGGAAACACCCTGGAGTTCCCTGGAAGGTGGCAGGTCACAGGCTCAATTGGCAGGCAGAAGAGCAGCCCAAAGGAACAAAAGAGTTCCTTTAAGGTTGAACTTCAAATTGTTGACATTTGTTTTAGCCTTCCTCATGAAGTATCTTCTAACAGGCTGAGATGTACCAAGATCTTCCTTCATAAGTGCTGCCCTGAGTATCCAGGACCTTACATTTGTACACCGATACATGAAATTGGGGCCTTGGAGCATGAACCAAGGAGGTATCTAATAAAAGTTTCAGAACACACTTCTCTCTGAGTACCAGGTCTTTGCTACCCATCATTTGAGACTGATAGCTACGGCTAAATATTCCACTGACATAAGGCAATGTTTACATACCTTGACTGACCGAAGATGTGTCTTTGGTTCGGTGTGTTATGAAGGTGCATCCAGACAGGTAAGGAGCGCTACACGAGTAAAAAAAGATCCTGTTAGGTTGGTCATTAAACAGAAGTATTTCTTTTGTCACTCCACATGAAAGCACATGTCGTAGGGCTGGCTCCAACCTGACCATATTTCTCAACTCTATTCCGAAAGACCAGAAGCTCCATCCTCACGTATCTGTGCCCTGGGATTGAGGCCTTAACAAGCATGAGTCCAGGTATATCCTTTGCAATGATTTGGTCAGGGAGAACCCTCCCAGACACCCAGGAATCCACTACAATGAGATAATGGATGGTTTCCTCAACATGGTACCCATCACACCCATGGCAAAGTTTCCTTACCCTGAAAGATTTTAGCAAAACATATGTTCAAGGCTGCTGTCATGTTGATTCCTTGGAAAAAGCAAAGCCCTGTGTGTAAAAAGGAACATTTCTGACTGTGGTGTCTTGTCTTCAAAAATTGATATTCATTTTCAATCCCTCACATTTTGAATATTTGCTAGGCCACATTTGGTATCCAATATTTGTAGATAAAGAAACAAAGCAAAGTTGTATTTACTGGGATCCACCATATAAATCCTGACAAGGTGGCAAGTTACAACATCAAGTGACAGGCAAGACAGCAATGCTAAGGAACCAAAGAGTTTCTTTTAGTATGCCTTCAAACTGAGGACATCTCGTTAAGCCTTCCTTATAAACTATATTGTCACAAAGAATGTTACAATATTTATCCAATTCTGCCCAAGGTCCATGGACCTAGTCCTTATTTATGCACAGAATGTAATGCCTTGAGAGGGACAGTCAAAGAGCAACCCAAGCATATGTTTAAAAAACTAGGAACAGCCAAGGCAAAGTGTCCATACCCTGAGGTACTGCCATAATCCATAAGGTTAGGGGTGGTACCACATTCTTCCGGCAGTAAGGGAAGACCTGTGGGAAAAAAGGAAATTATCAAAGGGTGTTGGGTCGCCATCAGAAAATTGATAGTTATTTTCTAGCCCCACATATTTTAGAATCTTTTCAAGGCCACTTTGTAGCTAGAGAAACACAGAAAAGTCTTACTTACAGGGAAACACCCTGGAGTTCCCGGGAAGGTGGCAGGTCACAGGCTCAATTGGTAGGCAGAACGGCAGCCCTAAGGAACAAAAGAGTTCCTTTAAGGTTGAACTTCAAATTGTTGACATTTGTTTTAGCCTTCCTCATGAAGTATCTTCTAACAGGCTGAGATGTACCAAGATCTTCCTTCATAAGTGCTGCCCTGAGTATCCAGGACCTTACATTTGTACACCTATACATGAAATTGGGGCCTTGGAGCATGAACCAAGGAGGTATCTAATAAAAGTTTCAGAACACACTTCTCTCTGAGTACCAGGTCTTTGCTACCCATCATTTGAGACTGATAGCTACGGCTAAATATTCGACTGACATAAGGCAATGTTTATATACCTTGACTGACCGAAGATGTGTCTTTGGTTCGGTGTGTTATGAAGGTGCATCCAGACAGGTAAGGAGCACTACACAAGTAAAAAAGATCCTGTTAGGTTGGTCATTAAACAGAAGTATTTCTTTTGTCACTCCACATGAAAGCACATGTCGTAGGGCTGGCTCCAACCTGACCATATTTCTCAACTCTATTCCGAAAGACCAGAAGCTCCATCCCCACGTATCTGTGCCCTGGGATTGAGACCTTAACAAGCATGAGTCCAGGTAAATCCGTTGCAATGATTTGGTGAGGGAGAACCCTCCCAGACACCCAGGAATCCACTACAATGAGATAACGGATGGTTTCCTCAACATGGTACCCATCACACCCATGGCAAAGTTTCCTTACCCTGAAAGATTTTAGCAAAACGTATGTTCAAGGCTGCTGTCATGTTGATTCCTGGGAAAAAGCAAAGCCCTGTGTGTACAAAGGAACATTTCTGACTGTGGTGTCTTGTCTTCAAAAATTGATATTCATTTTCAATCCCTCACATTTTGAACATTTGCTAGGCCACATTTGGTATCCAATATTTGAACAAAGCAGGTAGCTAAAGCAACAAAGCAAAGTTGTACTTACTGGGATCCACCATATAAATCCTGAGATGGTGGCAAGCTGCAACATCAAGAGACAGGCAAGACGGCAACGCTAAGGAACCAAAGAGTATCTTTTAGGTGTGCCTTCAAACTGAGGACATCTAGTTAAGCCTTCCTTATCAACTATATTGTCACAAAGCAAGTTGCAATCTTTCTCCAATTCTGCCCAAGGTCCATGGACATAGTCCTTATTTATGCACAGAATGTAATGTCTTGAGAGGCACAGCAAAAAGAGCATCCCAAGCATATATTTAAAAAACTAGGAATAGCAAAGGCAAAGTGTCCATACCCTGAGGTACTGCCATAATCCATAAGGTTAGGGATGGTTCCACATTCTTCCGGGAGTAAGGGAAGGCCTGCGGGGACAAAGGAAATTATCAAAGGGTATTGGGTCATCATCAGAACATTGATAGTCATTTTCTAGCCCACATATTTTAGAATCTTTTCAAGGTCACGTTTGGTGATGAATATGCAGTAGGAGAAACACAGCAAAGATTTACTTACAGGGAAACACCCTGGAGTTCCCCGGAAGGTGGCAGGCCATAGGCTCAATTGGCTGGCAGAACAGCAGCCCTAAGGAACAAAAGAGTTCCTCTAAGGTTGAACTTCAAATTGTTGGCATTTGTTTTAGCCTTCCTCATGAAGTATCTTATAACAGGCTAAGATTTACCAAGACCTTCCTTCATCAGTGCTGCCCTTAGTATCCAGGACCTTACATGTGTAAACCTATACATGAAATTGTGGCATTAGAGCATGACCCAAGGAGGTATCTAAGAAAAGTTTTAGAACACACTTCTCTCTGAGTACCAGGTCTTTGCTACCCATCATTTGAGACTGATAGCTACGGCTAAATATTCCACTGACATAAGGAAATGTTTAAATACCTTGACTGACCGAAGATGTGTCTTTGGTTCGGTGTGTTATGAAGGTTCATCCAGACAGGTAAGGAGCGCTGCACGAGTAAAAAAAGATCCTGTTAGGTTGGTCATTAAAAAAAGTATTTCTTTTGTCACTCCCCATGAAAGAACATATCGCAGGGCTGGCTCCAACCTGATCATATTTCTCAACTCTATTCCGAAAGACCAGAAGCTCCATCCCCACATATCTGCGCCCTGGGATTGAGGCCTTGACAATCATGAGTCTAGGTATATCCTTTGCAATGATTTGGTCAGGGAGTACCCTCCCAAATACCCAGGAATCCACTCCAATGAGATAACGGATGGTTTCCTCAACATGGTACCCATCACACCCATGGCAAAGTTTCCTTACCCTGAAAGATTTTAGCAATACGTATTGTCAAGGCTGCTGTCATGTTGATTCCTGGGAACAAGCGAAGCCCTGTGGGTACAAAGGAACATTTCTGACTGTGGTGTCTTGTCTTCTAAAATTGACATTCATTTTCAATCCCTCACATTTTGAACATTTGCAATGCCACATTTGGTATCCAATATTTGTAGATAAAGAAACAAAGCAAAGTTGTATTTACTGGGATCCACCATATAAATCCTGAGAAGGTGGCAAGTTACAACATCAAGTGACAGGCAAGACAGCAATGCTAAGGAACCAAAGAGTTTCTTTTAGTATGCCTTCAAACTGAGGACATCTCGTTAAGCCTTCCTTATAAACTATATTGTCACAAAGAATGTTACAATATTTATCCAATTCTGCCCAAGGTCCATGGACCTAGTCCTTATTTATGCACAGAATGTAATGCCTTGAGAGGGACAGTCAAAGAGCAACCCAAGCATATGTTTAAAAAACTAGGAACAGCCAAGGCAAAGTGTCCATACCCTGAGGTACTGCCATAATCCATAAGGTTAGGGGTGGTACCACATTCTTCCGGCAGTAAGGGAGGACCTGTGGGAAAAAAGGAAATTATCAAAGGATGTTGGGTCGCCATCAGAAAATTGATAGTTATTTTCTAGCCCCACATATTTTAGAATCTTTTCAGGGCCCCTTTGTAGCTAGAGAAACACAGAAAAGTCTTACTTACAGGGAAACACCCTGGAGTTCCCTGGAAGGTGGCAGGTCACAGGCTCAATTGGCAGGCAGAACAGCAGCCCAAAGGAACAAAAGAGTTCCTTTAAGGTTGAACTTCAAATTGTTGACATTTGTTTTAGCCTTCCTCATGAAGTATCTTCTAACAGGCTGAGATGTACCAAGATCTTCCTTCATAAGTGCTGCCCTGAGTATCCAGGACCTTACATTTGTACACCTATACATGAAATTGGGGCCTTGGAGCATGAACCAAGGAGGTATCTAATAAAAGTTTCAGAACACACTTCTCTCTGAGTACCAGGTCTTTGCTACCCATCATTTGAGACTGATAGCTACGGCTAAATATTCCACTGACATAAGGCAATGTTTACATACCTTGACTGACCGAAGATGTGTCTTTGGTTCGGTGTGTTATGAAGGTGCATCCAGACAGGTAAGGAGCGCTACACGAGTAAAAAAAGATCCTGTTAGGTTGGTCATTAAACAGAAGTATTTCTTTTGTCACTCCACATGAAAGCACATGTCGTAGGGCTGGCTCCAACCTGACCATATTTCTCAACTCTATTCCGAAAGACCAGAAGCTCCATCCTCACGTATCTGTGCCCTGGGATTGAGGCCTTAACAAGCATGAGTCCAGGTATATCCTTTGCAATGATTTGGTCAGGGAGAACCCTCCCAGACACCCAGGAATCCACTACAATGAGATAATGGATGGTTTCCTCAACATGGTACCCATCACACCCATGGCAAAGTTTCCTTACCCTGAAAGATTTTAGCAAAACGTATGTTCAAGGCTGCTGTCATGTTGATTCCTTGGAAAAAGCAAAGCCCTGTGTGTACAAAGGAACATTTCTGACTGTGGTGTCTTGTCTTCAAAAATTGATATTCATTTTCAATCCCTCACATTTTGAATATTTGCTAGGCCACATTTGGTATCCAATATTTGAACAAAGCAGGTGGCTAAAGCAACAAAGCAAAGTTGTACTTACTGGGATCCACCATATAAATCCTGAGATGGTGGCAAGCTGCAACATCAAGAGACAGGCAAGACGGCAACGCTAAGGAACCAAAGAGTATCTTTTAGGTGTGCCTTCAAACTGAGGACATCTCATTAAGCCTTCCTTATCAACTATATTGTCACAAAGCAAGTTGCAATCTTTCTCCAATTCTGCCCAAGGTCCATGGACATAGTCCTTATTTATGCACATAATGTAATGTCTTGAGAGGCACAGCAAAAAGAGCATCCCAAGCATATATTTAAAAAACTAGGAATAGCAAAGGCAAAGTGTCCATACCCTGAGGTACTGCCATAATCCATAAGGTTAGGGATGGTTCCACATTCTTCCGGGAGTAAGGGAAGGCCTTCGGGAACAAAGGAAATTATCAAAGAGTATTGGGTCATCATCAGAACATTGATAGTCATTTTCTAGCCCACATATTTTAGAATCTTTTCAAGGTCACGTTTGGTGATGAACCACAGGAGAAACACAGCAAAGATTTACTTGCAGACAAACACCCTGGAGTTCCACGGAAGGTGGCAGGCCATAGGCTCAATTGGCTGGCAGAACAGCAGCCCTAAGGAACAAAAGAGTTCCTCTAAGGTTGAACTTCAAATTGTTGGCATTTGTTTTAGCCTTGCTCATGAAGTATCTTCTAACAGGCTAAGATTTACCAAGATCTTCCATCATCAGTGCTGCCCTGAGTATCCAGGACCTTACATGTGTACACCTAAACATGAAATTGTGGCATTAGAGCATGACCCAAGGAGGTATCTAAGAAATGTTTTAGAACACACTTCTCTCTGAGTACCAGGTCTTTGCTACCCATCATTTGAGACTGATAGCTACGGTTAAATATTCCACTGACATAAGGCAATGTTTAAATACCTTGACTGACCGAAGATGTGTCTTTGGTTCGGTGTGTTATGAAGGTTCATCCAGACAGGTAAGGAGCGCTGCACGAGTAAAAAAAGATCCTGTTAGGTTGGTCATTAAAAAAAAGTATTTCTTTTGTCACTCCCATGAAAGAACATGTCGCAGGGCTGGCTCCAACCTGATCATATTTCTCAACTCTATTCCGAAAGACCAGAAGCTCCATCCCCACGTATCTGCGCCCTGGGATTGAGGCCTTGACAAGCATGAGTCTAGGTATATCCTTTGCAATGATTTGGTCAGGGAGTACCCTCCCAAATACCCAAGAATCAACTCCAATGAGATAACGGATGGTTTCCTCAACATGGTACCCATCACACCCATGGCAAAGTTTCCTTACCCTGAAAGATTTTAGCAATACGTATTGTCAAGGCTGCTGTCATGTTGATTCCTGGGAACAAGCAAAGCCCTGTGTGTACAAAGGAACATTTCTGACTGTGGTGTCTTGTCTTCAAAAATTGATATTCATTTTCAATCCCTCACATTTTGAACATTTGCTAGGCCACATTTGGTATCCAATATTTGAACAAAGCAGGTGGCTAAAGCAACAAAGCAAAGTTGTACTTACTGGGATCCACCATATAAATCCTGAGATGGTGGCAAGCTGCAACATCAAGAGACAGGCAAGACGGCAACGCTAAGGAACCAAAGAGTATCTTTTAGGTGTGCCTTCAAACTGAGGACATCTCGTTAAGCCTTCCTTATCAACTATATTGTCACAAAGCAAGTTGCAATCTTTCTCCAATTCTGCCCAAGGTCCATGGACATAGTCCTTATTTATGCACATAATGTAATGTCTTGAGAGGCACAGCAAAAAGAGCATCCCAAGCATATATTTAAAAAACTAGGAATAGCAAAGGCAAAGTGTCCATACCCTGAGGTACTGCCATAATCCATAAGGTTAGGGATGGTTCCACATTCTTCCGGGAGTAAGGGAAGGCCTTCGGGAACAAAGGAAATTATCAAAGAGTATTGGGTCATCATCAGAACATTGATAGTCATTTTCTAGCCCACATATTTTAGAATCTTTTCAAGGTCACGTTTGGTGATGAACCACAGGAGAAACACAGCAAAGATTTACTTGCAGACAAACACCCTGGAGTTCCCCGGAAGGTGGCAGGCCATAGGCTCAATTGGCTGGCAGAACAGCAGCCCTAAGGAACAAAAGAGTTCCTCTAAGGTTGAACTTCAAATTGTTGGCATTTGTTTTAGCCTTCCTCATGAAGTATCTTCTAACAGGCTAAGATTTACCAAGATCTTCCATCATCAGTGCTGCCCTGAGTATCCAGGACCTTACATGTGTACACCTAAACATGAAATTGTGGCATTAGAGCATGACCCAAGGAGGTATCTAAGAAATGTTTTAGAACACACTTCTCTCTGAGTACCAGGTCTTTGCTACCCATCATTTGAGACTGATAGCTACGGTTAAATATTCCACTGACATAAGGCAATGTTTAAATACCTTGACTGACCGAAGATGTGTCTTTGGTTCGGTGTGTTATGAAGGTTCATCCAGACAGGTAAGGAGCGCTGCACGAGTAAAAAAAGATCCTGTTAGGTTGGTCATTAAAAAAAAAGTATTTCTTTTGTCACTCCCCATGAAAGAACATGTCGCAGGGCTGGCTCCAACCTGATCATATTTCTCAACTCTATTCCGAAAGACCAGAAGCTCCATCCCCACGTATCTGCGCCCTGGGATTGAGGCCTTGACAAGCATGAGTCTAGGTATATCCTTTGCAATGATTTGGTCAGGGAGTACCCTCCCAAATACCCAAGAATCAACTCCAATGAGATAACGGATGGTTTCCTCAACATGGTACCCATCACACCCATGGCAAAGTTTCCTTACCCTGAAAGATTTTAGCAATACGTATTGTCAAGGCTGCTGTCATGTTGATTCCTGGGAACAAGCGAAGCCCTGTGGGTACAAAGGAACATTTCTGACTGTGGTGTCTTGTCTTCTAAAATTGACATTCATTTTCAATCCCTCACATTTTGAACATTTGCAAGGCCACATTTGGTATCCAATATTTGTAGATAAAGAAACAAAGCAAAGTTGTATTTACTGGGATCCACCATATAAATCCTGAGAAGGTGGCAAGTTACAACATCAAGTGACAGGCAAGACAGCAATGCTAAGGAACCAAAGAGTTTCTTTTAGTATGCCTTCAAACTGAGGACATCTCGTTAAGCCTTCCTTTTAAACTATATTGTCACAAAGAATGTTACAATATTTATCCAATTCTGCCCAAGGTCCATGGACCTAGTCCTTATTTATGCACAGAATGTAACGCCTTGAGAGGGACAGTCAAAGAGCAACCCAAGCATATGTTTAAAAAACTAGGAACAGCCAAGGCAAAGTGTCCATACCCTGAGGTACTGCCATAATCCATAAGGTTAGGGGTGGTACCACATTCTTCCGGCAGTAAGGGAAGACCTGTGGGAAAAAAGGAAATTATCAAAGGGTGTTGGGTCGCCATCAGAAAATTGATAGTTATTTTCTAGCCCCACATATTTTAGAATCTTTTCAAGGCCACTTTGTAGCTAGAGAAACACAGAAAAGTCTTACTTACAGGGAAACACCCTGGAGTTCCCGGGAAGGTGGCAGGTCACAGGCTCAATTGGTAGGCAGAACGGCAGCCCTAAGGAACAAAAGAGTTCCTTTAAGGTTGAACTTCAAATTGTTGACATTTGTTTTAGCCTTCCTCATGAAGTATCTTCTAACAGGCTGAGATGTACCAAGATCTTCCTTCATAAGTGCTGCCCTGAGTATCCAGGACCTTACATTTGTACACCTATACATGAAATTGGGGCCTTGGAGCATGAACCAAGGAGGTATCTAATAAAAGTTTCAGAACACACTTCTCTCTGAGTACCAGGTCTTTGCTACCCATCATTTGAGACTGATAGCTACGGCTAAATATTCGACTGACATAAGGCAATGTTTATATACCTTGACTGACCGAAGATGTGTCTTTGGTTCGGTGTGTTATGAAGGTGCATCCAGACAGGTAAGGAGCACTACACGAGTAAAAAAGATCCTGTTAGGTTGGTCATTAAACAGAAGTATTTCTTTTGTCACTCCACATGAAAGCACATGTCGTAGGGCTGGCTCCAACCTGACCATATTTCTCAACTCTATTCCGAAAGACCAGAAGCTCCATCCCCACGTATCTGTGCCCTGGGATTGAGACCTTAACAAGCATGAGTCCAGGTATATCCGTTGCAATGATTTGGTCAGGGAGAACCCTCCCAGACACACAGGAATCCACTACAATGAGATAACGGATGGTTTCCTCAACATGGTACCCATCACACCCATGGCAAAGTTTCCTTACCCTGAAAGATTTTAGCAAAACGTATGTTCAAGGCTGCTGTCATGTTGATTCCTGGGAAAAAGCGAAGCCCTGTGTGTACAAAGGAACATTTCTGACTGTGGTGTCTTGTCTTCAAAAATTGATATTCATTTTCAATCCCTCACATTTTGAACATTTGCTAGGCCACATTTGGTATCCAATATTTGAACAAAGCAGGTAGCTAAAGCAACAAAGCAAAGTTGTACTTACTGGGATCCACCATATAAATCCTGAGATGGTGGCAAGCTGCAACATCAAGAGACAGGCAAGACGGCAACGCTAAGGAACCAAAGAGTATCTTTTAGGTGTGCCTTCAAACTGAGGACATCTCGTTAAGCCTTCCTTATCAACTATATTGTCACAAAGCAAGTTGCAATCTTTCTCCAATTCTGCCCAAGGTCCATGGACATAGTCCTTATTTATGCACAGAATGTAATGTCTTGAGAGGCACAGCAAAAAGAGCATCCCAAGCATATATTTAAAAAACTAGGAATAGCAAAGGCAAAGTGTCCATACCCTGAGGTACTGCCATAATCCATAATGTTAGGGATGGTTCCACATTCTTCCGGGAGTAAGGGAAGGCCTGCGGGGACAAAGGAAATTATCAAAGGGTATTGGGTCATCATCAGAACATTGATAGTCATTTTCTAGCCCACATATTTTAGAATCTTTTCAAGGTCACGTTTGGTGATGAATATGCAGTAGGAGAAACACAGCAAAGATTTACTTACAGGGAAACACCCTGGAGTTCCCCGGAAGGTGGCAGGCCATAGGCTCAATTGGCTGGCAGAACAGCAGCCCTAAGGAACAAAAGAGTTCCTCTAAGGTTGAACTTCAAATTGTTGGCATTTGTTTTAGCCTTCCTCATGAAGTATCTTATAACAGGCTAAGATTTACCAAGACCTTCCTTCATCAGTGCTGCCCTTAGTATCCAGGACCTTACATGTGTAAACCTATACATGAAATTGTGGCATTAGAGCATGACCCAAGGAGGTATCTAAGAAAAGTTTTAGAACACACTTCTCTCTGAGTACCAGGTCTTTGCTACCCATCATTTGAGACTGATAGCTACGGCTAAATATTCCACTGACATAAGGAAATGTTTAAATACCTTGACTGACCGAAGATGTGTCTTTGGTTCGGTGTGTTATGAAGGTTCATCCAGACAGGTAAGGAGCGCTGCACGAGTAAAAAAAGATCCTGTTAGGTTGGTCATTAAAAAAAGTATTTCTTTTGTCACTCCCCATGAAAGAACATATCGCAGGGCTGGCTCCAACCTGATCATATTTCTCAACTCTATTCCGAAAGACCAGAAGCTCCATCCCCACATATCTGCGCCCTGGGATTGAGGCCTTGACAATCATGAGTCCAGGTATATCCTTTGCAATGATTTGGTCAGGGAGTACCCTCCCAAATACCCAGGAATCCACTCCAATGAGATAACGGATGGTTTCCTCAACATGGTACCCATCACACCCATGGCAAAGTTTCCTTACCCTGAAAGATTTTAGCAATACGTATTGTCAAGGCTGCTGTCATGTTGATTCCTGGGAACAAGCGAAGCCCTGTGGGTACAAAGGAACATTTCTGACTGTGGTGTCTTGTCTTCTAAAATTGACATTCATTTTCAATCCCTCACATTTTGAACATTTGCAATGCCACATTTGGTATCCAATATTTGTAGATAAAGAAACAAAGCAAAGTTGTATTTACTGGGATCCACCATATAAATCCTGAGAAGGTGGCAAGTTACAACATCAAGTGACAGGCAAGACACCAATGCTAAGGAACCAAAGAGTTTCTTTTAGTATGCCTTCAAACTGAGGACATCTCGTTAAGCCTTCCTTATAAACTATGTTGTCACAAAGAATGTTACAATATTTATCCAATTCTGCCCAAGGTCCATGGACCTAGTCCTTATTTATGCACAGAATGTAATGCCTTGAGAGGGACAGTCAAAGAGCAACCCAAGCATATGTTTAAAAAACTAGGAACAGCCAAGGCAAAGTGTCCATACCCTGAGGTACTGCCATAATCCATAAGGTTAGGGGTGGTACCACATTCTTCCGGCAGTAAGGGAGGACCTGTGGGAAAAAAGGAAATTATCAAAGGATGTTGGGTCGCCATCAGAAAATTGATAGTTATTTTCTAGCCCCACATATTTTAGAATCTTTTCAGGGCCACTTTGTAGCTAGAGAAACACAGAAAAGTCTTACTTACAGGGAAACACCCTGGAGTTCCCTGGAAGGTGGCAGGTCACAGGCTCAATTGGCAAGCAGAACAGCAGCCCAAAGGAACAAAAGAGTTCCTTTAAGGTTGAACTTCAAATTGTTGACATTTGTTTTAGCCTTCCTCCTGAAGTATCTTCTAACAGGCTGAGATGTACCAAGATCTTCCTTCATAAGTGCTGCCCTGAGTATCCAGGACCTTACATTTGTACACCTATACATGAAATTGGGGCCTTGGAGCATGAACCAAGGAGGTATCTAATAAAAGTTTCAGAACACACTTCTCTCTGAGTACCAGGTCTTTGCTACCCATCATTTGAGACTGATAGCTACGGCTAAATATTCCACTGACATAAGGCAATGTTTACATACCTTGACTGACCGAAGATGTGTCTTTGGTTCGGTGTGTTATGAAGGTGCATCCAGACAGACAGGTAAGGAGCGCTACACGAGTAAAAAAAGATCCTGTTAGGTTGGTCATTAAACAGAAGTATTTCTTTTGTCACTCCACATGAAAGCACATGTCGTAGGGCTGGCTCCAACCTGACCATATTTCTCAACTCTATTCCGAAAGACCAAAAGCTCCATCCTCACGTATCTGTGCCCTGGGATTGAGGCCTTAACAAGCATGAGTCCAGGTATATCCTTTGCAATGATTTGGTCAGGGAGAACCCTCCCAGACACCCAGGAATCCACTACAATGAGATAATGGATGGTTTCCTCAACATGGTACCCATCACACCCATGGCAAAGTTTCCTTACCCTGAAAGATTTTAGCAAAACGTATGTTCAAGGTTGCTGTCATGTTGATTCCTTGGAAAAAGCAAAGCCCTGTGTGTACAAAGGAACATTTCTGACTGTGGTGTCTTGTCTTCAAAAATTGATATTCATTTTCAATCCCTCACATTTTGAATATTTGCTAGGCCACATTTGGTATCCAATATTTGAACAAAGCAGGTGGCTAAAGCAACAAAGCAAAGTTGTACTTACTGGGATCCACCATATAAATCCTGAGATGGTGGCAAGCTGCAACATCAAGAGACAGGCAAGACGGCAACGCTAAGGAACCAAAGAGTATCTTTTAGGTGTGCCTTCAAACTGAGGACATCTCGTTAAGCCTTCCTTATCAACTATATTGTCACAAAGCAAGTTGCAATCTTTCTCCAATTCTGCCCAAGGTCCACGGACATAGTCCTTATTTATGCACATAATGTAATGTCTTGAGAGGCACAGCAAAAAGAGCATCCCAAGCATATATTTAAAAAACTAGGAATAGCAAAGGCAAAGTGTCCATACCCTGAGGTACTGCCATAATCCATAAGGTTAGGGATGGTTCCACATTCTTCCGGGAGTAAGGGAAGGCCTTCGGGAACAAAGGAAATTATCAAAGAGTATTGGGTCATCATCAGAACATTGATAGTCATTTTCTAGCCCACATATTTTAGAATCTTTTCAAGGTCACGTTTGGTGATGAACCACAGGAGAAACACAGCAAAGATTTACTTACAGAGAAACACCCTGGAGTTCCCCGGAAGGTGGCAGGCCATAGGCTCAATTGGCTGGCAGAACAGCAGCCCTAAGGAACAAAAGAGTTCCTCTAAGGTTGAACTTCAAATTGTTGGCATTTGTTTTAGCCTTCCTCATGAAGTATCTTATAACAGGCTAAGATTTACCAAGATCTTCCTTCATCAGTGCTGCCCTGAGTATCCAGGACCTTACATGTGTACACCTAAACATGAAATTGTGGCATTAGAGCATGACCCAAGGAGGTATCTAAGAAATGTTTTAGAACACACTTCTCTCTGAGTACCAGGTCTTTGCTACCCATCATTTGAGACTGATAGCTACGGCTAAATATTCCACTGACATAAGGCAATGTTTAAATACCTTGACTGACCGAAGATGTGTCTTTGGTTCGGTGTGTTATGAAGGTTCATCCAGACAGGTAAGGAGCGCTGCACGAGTAAAAAAAGTTCCTGTTAGGTTGGTCATTAAAAAAAAGTATTTCTTTTGTCACTCCCCATGAAAGAACATGTCGCAGGGCTGGCTCCAACCTGATCATATTTCTCAACTCTATTCCGAAAGACCAGAAGCTCCATCCCCACGTATCTGCGCCCTGGGAGTGAGGCCTTGACAAGCATGAGTCTCGGAATATCCTTTGCAATGATTTGGTCAGGGAGTACCCTCCCAAATACCCAGGAATCCACTCCAATGAGATAACGGATGGTTTCCTCAACATGGTACCCATCATACCCATGGCAAAGTTTCCTTACCCTGAAAGATCTTAGCAATACGTATTGTCAAGGCTGCTGTCATGTTGATTCCTGGGAACAAGCGAAGCCCTGTGGGTACAAAGGAACATTTCTGACTGTGGTGTCTTGTCTTCTAAAATTGACATTCATTTTCAATCCCTCACATTTTGAACATTTGCAATGCCACATTTGGTATCCAATATTTGTAGATAAAGAAACAAAGCAAAGTTGTATTTACTGGGATCCACCATATAAATCCTGAGAAGGTGGCAAGTTACAACATCAAGTGACAGGCAAGACAGCAATGCTAAGGAACCAAAGAGTTTCTTTTAGTATGCCTTCAAACTGAGGACATCTCGTTAAGCCTTCCTTATAAACTATATTGTCACAAAGAATGTTACAATATTTATCCAATTCTGCCCAAGGTCCATGGACCTAGTCCTTATTTATGCACAGAATGTAATGCCTTGAGAGGGACAGTCGAAGAGCAACCCAAGCATATGTTTAAAAAACTAGGAACAGCCAAGGCAAAGTGTCCATACCCTGAGGTACTGCCATAATCCATAAGGTTAGGGGTGGTACCACATTCTTCCGGCAGTAAGGGAGGACCTGTGGGAAAAAAGGAAATTATCAAAGGATGTTGGGTCGCCATCAGAAAATTGATAGTTATTTTCTAGCCCCACATATTTTAGAATCTTTTCAGGGCCACTTTGTAGCTAGAGAAACACAGAAAAGTCTTACTTACAGGGAAACACCCTGGAGTTCCCTGGAAGGTGGCAGGTCACAGGCTCAATTGGCAGGCAGAACAGCAGCCCAAAGGAACAAAAGAGTTCCTTTAAGGTTGAACTTCAAATTGTTGACATTTGTTTTAGCCTTCCTCATGAAGTATCTTCTAACAGGCTGAGATGTACCAAGATCTTCCTTCATAAGTGCTGCCCTGAGTATCCAGGACCTTACATTTGTACACCTATACATGAAATTGGGGCCTTGGAGCATGAACCAAGGAGGTATCTAATAAAAGTTTCAGAACACACTTCTAATAATAAAAAATAATAATAATAATTAGGCTTTTATATAGCGCTACAAACCCTCAGGTATCTGAGCGCTGCTTATTATTACCCACGGTGTGTGGTGCTCATTTATCGACCTCGGAAGGATGAAAGGCTGAGTTTGGCCCCGCCGGGATTCGAACCTGCGTTAACAGGCTCTGCACGGGTGTCAAAGCGGGCGCTCTACTCGCTGTGCCACTTGACTTGACTTCTCTCTGAGTACCAGGTCTTTGCTACCCATCATTTGAGACTGATAGCTACGGCTAAATATTCCACTGACATAAGGCAATGTTTACATACCTTGACTGACCGAAGATGTGTCTTTGGTTCGGTGTGTTATGAAGGTGCATCCAGACAGGTAAGGAGCGCTACACGAGTAAAAAAAGATCCTGTTAGGTTGGTCATTAAACAGAAGTATTTCTTTTGTCACTCCACATGAAAGCACATGTCGTAGGGCTGGCTCCAACCTGACCATATTTCTCAACTCTATTCCGAAAGACCAGAAGCTCCATCCTCACGTATCTGTGCCCTGGGATTGAGGCCTTAATAAGCATGAGTCCAGGTATATCCTTTGCAATGATTTGGTCAGGGAGAACCCTCCCAGACACCCAGGAATCCACTACAATGAGATAATGGATGGTTTCCTCAACATGGTACCCATCACACCCATGGCAAAGTTTCCTTACCCTGAAAGATTTTAGCAAAACGTATGTTCAAGGCTGCTGTCATGTTGATTCCTTGGAAAAAGCAAAGCCCTGTGTGTACAAAGGAACATTTCTGACTGTGGTGTCTTGTCTTCAAAAATTGATATTCATTTTCAATCCCTCACATTTTGAACATTTGCTAGGCCACATTTGGTATCCAATATTTGAACAAAGCAGGTGGCTAAAGCAACAAAGCAAAGTTGTACTTACTGGGATCCACCATATAAATCCTGAGATGGTGGCAAGCTGCAACATCAAGAGACAGGCAAGACGGCAACGCTAAGGAACCAAAGAGTATCTTTTAGGTGTGCCTTCAAACTGAGGACATCTCGTTAAGCCTTCCTTATCAACTATATTGTCACAAAGCAAGTTGCAATCTTTCTCCAATTCTGCCCAAGGTCCATGGGCATAGTCCTTATTTATGCACATAATGTAATGTCTTGAGAGGCACAGCAAAAAGAGCATCCCAAGCATATATTTAAAAAACTAGGAATAGCAAAGGCAAAGTGTCCAGACCCTGAGGTACTGCCATAATCCATAAGGTTAGGGATGGTTCCACATTCTTCCGGGAGTAAGGGAAGGCCTTCGGGAACAAAGGAAATTATCAAAGAGTATTGGGTCATCATCAGAACATTGATAGTCATTTTCTAGCCCACATATTTTAGAATCTTTTCAAGGTCACGTTTGGTGATGAACCACAGGAGAAACACAGCAAAGATTTACTTGCAGACAAACACCCTGGAGTTCCCCAGAAGGTGGCAGGCCATAGGCTCAATTGGCTGGCAGAACAGCAGCCCTAAGGAACAAAAGAGTTCCTCTAAGGTTGAACTTCAAATTGTTGGCATTTGTTTTAGCCTTCCTCATGAAGTATCTTCTAACAGGCTAAGATTTACCAAGATCTTCCATCATCAGTGCTGCCCTGAGTATCCAGGACCTTACATGTGTACACCTAAACATGAAATTGTGGCATTAGAGCATGACCCAAGGAGGTATCTAAGAAATGTTTTAGAACACACTTCTCTCTGAGTACCAGGTCTTTGCTACCCATCATTTGAGACTGATAGCTACGGTTAAATATTCCACTGACATAAGGCAATGTTTAAATACCTTGACTGACCGAAGATGTGTCTTTGGTTCGGTGTGTTATGAAGGTTCATCCAGACAGGTAAGGAGCGCTGCATGAGTAAAAAAAGATCCTGTTAGGTTGGTCATTAAAAAAAGGATTTCTTTTGTCACTCCCCATGAAAGAACATGTCGCAGGGCTGGCTCCAACCTGATCATATTTCTCAACTCTATTCCGAAAGACCAGAAGCTCCATCCCCACGTATCTGCGCCCTGGGATTGAGGCCTTGACAAGCATGAGTCTAGGTATATCCTTTGCAATGATTTGGTCAGGGAGTACCCTCCCAAATACCCAAGAATCAACTCCAATGAGATAACGGATGGTTTCCTCAACATGGTACCCATCACACCCATGGCAAAGTTTCCTTACCCTGAAAGATTTTAGCAATACGTATTGTCAAGGCTGCTGTCATGTTGATTCCTGGGAACAAGCAAAGCCCTGTGTGTACAAAGGAACATTTCTGACTGTGGTGTCTTGTCTTCAAAAATTGATATTCATTTTCAATCCCTCACATTTTGAACATTTGCTAGGCCACATTTGGTATCCAATATTTGAACAAAGCAGGTGGCTAAAGCAACAAAGCAAAGTTGTACTTACTGGGATCCACCATATAAATCCTGAGATGGTGGCAAGCTGCAACATCAAGAGACAGGCAAGACGGCAACGCTAAGGAACCAAAGAGTATCTTTTAGGTGTGCCTTCAAACTGAGGACATCTCGTTAAGCCTTCCTTATCAACTATATTGTCACAAAGCAAGTTGCAATCTTTCTCCAATTCTGCCCAAGGTCCATGGACATAGTCCTTATTTATGCACATAATGTAATGTCTTGAGAGGCACAGCAAAAAGAGCATCCCAAGCATATATTTAAAAAACTAGGAATAGCAAAGGCAAAGTGTCCATACCCTGAGGTACTGCCATAATCCATAAGGTTAGGGATGGTTCCACATTCTTCCGGGAGTAAGGGAAGGCCTTCGGGAACAAAGGAAATTATCAAAGAGTATTGGGTCATCATCAGAACATTGATAGTCATTTTCTAGCCCACATATTTTAGAATCTTTTCAAGGTCACGTTTGGTGATGAACCACAGGAGAAACACAGCAAAGATTTACTTGCAGACAAACACCCTGGAGTTCCCCGGAAGGTGGCAGGCCATAGGCTCAATTGGCTGGCAGAACAGCAGCCCTGAGGAACAAAAGAGTTCCTCTAAGGTTGAACTTCAAATTGTTGGCATTTGTTTTAGCCTTCCTCATGAAGTATCTTATAACAGGCTAAGATTTACCAAGACCTTCCTTCATCAGTGCTGCCCTTAGTATCCAGGACCTTACATGTGTAAACCTATACATGAAATTGTGGCATTAGAGCATGACCCAAGGAGGTATCTAAAAAAAGTTTTAGAACACACTTCTCTCTGAGTACCAGGTCTTTGCTACCCATCATTTGAGACTGATAGCTACGGCTAAATATTCCACTGACATAAGGAAATGTTTAAATACCTTGACTGACCGAAGATGTGTCTTTGGTTCGGTGTGTTATGAAGGTTCATCCAGACAGGTAAGGAGCGCTGCACGAGTAAAAAAAGATCCTGTTAGGTTGGTCATTAAAAAAAGTATTTCTTTTGTCACTCCCCATGAAAGAACATATCGCAGGGCTGGCTCCAACCTGATCATATTTCTCAACTCTATTCCGAAAGACCAGAAGCTCCATCCCCACATATCTGCGCCCTGGGATTGAGGCCTTGACAATCATGAGTCTAGGTATATCCTTTGCAATGATTTGGTCAGGGAGTACCCTCCCAAATACCCAGGAATCCACTCCAATGAGATAACGGATGGTTTCCTCAACATGGTACCCATCACACCCATGGCAAAGTTTCCTTACCCTGAAAGATTTTAGCAATACGTATTGTCAAGGCTGCTGTCATGTTGATTCCTGGGAACAAGCGAAGCCCTGTGGGTACAAAGGAACATTTCTGACTGTGGTGTCTTGTCTTCTAAAATTGACATTCATTTTCAATCCCTCACATTTTGAACATTTGCAATGCCACATTTGGTATCCAATATTTGTAGATAAAGAAACAAAGCAAAGTTGTATTTACTGGGATCCACCATATAAATCCTGAGAAGGTGGCAAGTTACAACATCAAGTGACAGGCAAGACAGCAATGCTAAGGAACCAAAGAGTTTCTTTTAGTATGCCTTCAAACTGAGGACATCTCGTTAAGCCTTCCTTATAAACTATATTGTCACAAAGAATGTTACAATATTTATCCAATTCTGCCCAAGGTCCATGGACCTAGTCCTTATTTATGCACAGAATGTAATGCCTTGAGAGGGACAGTCAAAGAGCAACCCAAGCATATGTTTAAAAAACTAGGAACAGCCAAGGCAAAGTGTCCATACCCTGAGGTACTGCCATAATCCATAAGGTTAGGGGTGGTACCACATTCTTCCGGCAGTAAGGGAGGACCTGTGGGAAAAAAGGAAATTATCAAAGGATGTTGGGTCGCCATCAGAAAATTGATAGTTATTTTCTAGCCCCACATATTTTAGAATCTTTTCAGGGCCACTTTGTAGCTAGAGAAACACAGAAAAGTCTTACTTACATGGAAACACCCTGGAGTTCCCTGGAAGGTGGCAGGTCACAGGCTCAATTGGCAGGCAGAACAGCAGCCCAAAGGAACAAAAGAGTTCCTTTAAGGTTGAACTTCAAATTGTTGACATTTGTTTTAGCCTTCCTCATGAAGTATCTTCTAACAGGCTGAGATGTACCAAGATCTTCCTTCATAAGTGCTGCCCTGAGTATCCAGGACCTTACATTTGTACCACCTATACATGAAATTGGGGCCTTGGAGCATGAACCAAGGAGGTATCTAATAAAAGCTTCAGAACACACTTCTCTCTGAGTACCAGGTCTTTGCTACCCATCATTTGAGACTGATAGCTACGGCTAAATATTCCACTGACATAAGGCAATGTTTACATACCTTGACTGACCGAAGATGTGTCTTTGGTTCGGTGTGTTATGAAGGTGCATCCAGACAGGTAAGGAGCGCTACACGAGTAAAAAAAGATCCTGTTAGGTTGGTCATTAAACAGAAGTATTTCTTTTGTCACTCCACATGAAAGCACATGTCGTAGGGCTGGCTCCAACCTGACCATATTTCTCAACTCTATTCCGAAAGACCAGAAGCTCCATCCTCACGTATCTGTGCCCTGGGATTGAGGCCTTAACAAGCATGAGTCCAGGTATATCCTTTGCAATGATTTGGTCAGGGAGAACCCTCCCAGACACCCAGGAATCCACTACAATGAGATAATGGATGGTTTCCTCAACATGGTACCCATCACACCCATGGCAAAGTTTCCTTACCCTGAAAGATTTTAGCAAAACGTATGTTCAAGGCTGCTGTCATGTTGATTCCTTGGAAAAAGCAAAGCCCTGTGTGTACAAAGGAACATTTCTGACTGTGGTGTCTTGTCTTCAAAAATTGATATTCATTTTCAATCCCTCACATTTTGAATATTTGCTAGGCCACATTTGGTATCCAATATTTGAACAAAGCAGGTGGCTAAAGCAACAAAGCAAAGTTGTACTTACTGGGATCCACCATATAAATCCTGAGATGGTGGCAAGCTGCAACATCAAGAGACAGGCAAGACGGCAACGCTAAGGAACCAAAGAGTATCTTTTAGGTGTGCCTTCAAACTGAGGACATCTCGTTAAGCCTTCCTTATCAACTATATTGTCACAAAGCAAGTTGCAATCTTTCTCCAATTCTGCCCAAGGTCCACGGACATAGTCCTTATTTATGCACATAATGTAATGTCTTGAGAGGCACAGCAAAAAGAGCATCCCAAGCATATATTTAAAAAACTAGGAATAGCAAAGGCAAAGTGTCCATACCCTGAGGTACTGCCATAATCCATAAGGTTAGGGATGGTTCCACATTCTTCCGGGAGTAAGGGAAGGCCTTCGGGAACAAAGGAAATTATCAAAGAGTATTGGGTCATCATCAGAACATTGATAGTCATTTTCTAGCCCACATATTTTAGAATCTTTTCAAGGTCACGTTTGGTGATGAACCACAGGAGAAACACAGCAAAGATTTACTTACAGAGAAACACCCTGGAGTTCCCCGGAAGGTGGCAGGCCATAGGCTCAATTGGCTGGCAGAACAGCAGCCCTAAGGAACAAAAGAGTTCCTCTAAGGTTGAACTTCAAATTGTTGGCATTTGGTTTAGCCTTCCTCATGAAGTATCTTATAACAGGCTAAGATTTACCAAGATCTTCCTTCATCAGTGCTGCCCTGAGTATCCAGGACCTTACATGTGTACACCTAAACATGAAATTGTGGCATTAGAGCATGACCCAAGGAGGTATCTAAGAAATGTTTTAGAACACACTTCTCTCTGAGTACCAGGTCTTTGCTACCCATCATTTGAGACTGATAGCTACGGCTAAATATTCCACTGACATAAGGCAATGTTTAAATACCTTGACTGACCGAAGATGTGTCTTTGGTTCGGTGTGTTATGAAGGTTCATCCAGACAGGTAAGGAGCGCTGCACGAGTAAAAAAAGATCCTGTTAGGTTGGTCATTAAAAAAAGTATTTCTTTTGTCACTCCCCATGAAAGAACATATCGCAGGGCTGGCTCCAACCTGATCATATTTCTCAACTCTATTCCGAAAGACCAGAAGCTCCATCCCCACATATCTGCGCCCTGGGATTGAGGCCTTGACAATCATGAGTCTAGGTATATCCTTTGCAATGATTTGGTCAGGGAGTACCCTCCCAAATACCCAGGAATCCACTCCAATGAGATAACGGATGGTTTCCTCAACATGGTACCCATCACACCCATGGCAAAGTTTCCTTACCCTGAAAGATTTTAGCAATACGTATTGTCAAGGCTGCTGTCATGTTGATTCCTGGGAACAAGCGAAGCCCTGTGGGTACAAAGGAACATTTCTGACTGTGGTGTCTTGTCTTCTAAAATTGACATTCATTTTCAATCCCTCACATTTTGAACATTTGCAATGCCACATTTGGTATCCAATATTTGTAGATAAAGAAACAAAGCAAAGTTGTATTTACTGGGATCCACCATATAAATCCTGAGAAGGTGGCAAGTTACAACATCAAGTGACAGGCAAGACAGCAATGCTAAGGAACCAAAGAGTTTCTTTTAGTATGCCTTCAAACTGAGGACATCTCGTTAAGCCTTCCTTATAAACTATATTGTCACAAAGAATGTTACAATATTTATCCAATTCTGCCCAAGGTCCATGGACCTAGTCCTTATTTATGCACAGAATGTAATGCCTTGAGAGGGACAGTCAAAGAGCAACCCAAGCATATGTTTAAAAAACTAGGAACAGCCAAGGCAAAGTGTCCATACCCTGAGGTACTGCCATAATCCATAAGGTTAGGGGTGGTACCACATTCTTCCGGCAGTAAGGGAGGACCTGTGGGAAAAAAGGAAATTATCAAAGGATGTTGGGTCGCCATCAGAAAATTGATAGTTATTTTCTAGCCCCACATATTTTAGAATCTTTTCAGGGCCCCTTTGTAGCTAGAGAAACACAGAAAAGTCTTACTTACAGGGAAACACCCTGGAGTTCCCTGGAAGGTGGCAGGTCACAGGCTCAATTGGCAGGCAGAACAGCAGCCCAAAGGAACAAAAGAGTTCCTTTAAGGTTGAACTTCAAATTGTTGACATTTGTTGTAGCCTTCCTCATGAAGTATCTTATAACAGGCTAAGATTTACCAAGATCTTCCTTCATCAGTGCTGCCCTGAGTATCCAGGACCTTACATGTGTACACCTAAACATGAAATTGTGGAATTAGAGCATGACCCAAGGAGGTATCTAAGAAATGTTTTAGAACACACTTCTCTCTGAGTACCAGGTCTTTGCTACCCATCATTTGAGACTGATAGCTACGGTTAAATATTCCACTGACATAAGGCAATGTTTAAATACCTTGACTGACCGAAGATGTGTCTTTGGTTCGGTGTGTTATGAAGGTTCATCCAGACAGGTAAGGAGCGCTGCACGAGTAAAAAAAGATCCTGTTAGGTTGGTCATTAAAAAAAAGTATTTCTTTTGTCACTCCCCATGAAAGAACATGTCGCAGGGCTGGCTCCAACCTGATCATATTTCTCAACTCTATTCCGAAAGACCAGAAGCTCCATCCCCACGTATCTGCGCCCTGGGATTGAGGCCTTGACAAGCATGAGTCTAGGTATATCCTTTGCAATGATTTGGTCAGGGAGTACCCTCCCAAATACCCAAGAATCAACTCCAATGAGATAACGGATGGTTTCCTCAACATGGTACCCATCACACCCATGGCAAAGTTTCCTTACCCTGAAAGATTTTAGCAATACGTATTGTCAAGGCTGCTGTCATGTTGATTCCTGGGAACAAGCAAAGCCCTGTGTGTACAAAGGAACATTTCTGACTGTGGTGTCTTGTCTTCAAAAATTGATATTCATTTTCAATCCCTCACATTTTGAACATTTGCTAGGCCACATTTGGTATCCAATATTTGAACAAAGCAGGTGGCTAAAGCAACAAAGCAAAGTTGTACTTACTGGGATCCACCATATAAATCCTGAGATGGTGGCAAGCTGCAACATCAAGAGACAGGCAAGACGGCAACGCTAAGGAACCAAAGAGTATCTTTTAGGTGTGCCTTCAAACTGAGGACATCTCGTTAAGCCTTCCTTATCAACTATATTGTCACAAAGCAAGTTGCAATCTTTCTCCAATTCTGCCCAAGGTCCATGGACATAGTCCTTATTTATGCACATAATGTAATGTCTTGAGAGGCACAGCAAAAAGAGCATCCCAAGCATATATTTAAAAAACTAGGAATAGCAAAGGCAAAGTGTCCATACCCTGAGGTACTGCCATAATCCATAAGGTTAGGGATGGTTCCACATTCTTCCGGGAGTAAGGGAAGGCCTTCGGGAACAAAGGAAATTATCAAAGAGTATTGGGTCATCATCAGAACATTGATAGTCATTTTCTAGCCCACATATTTTAGAATCTTTTCAAGGTCACGTTTGGTGATGAACCACAGGAGAAACACAGCAAAGATTTACTTGCAGACAAACACCCTGGAGTTCCCCGGAAGGTGGCAGGCCATAGGCTCAATTGGCTGGCAGAACAGCAGCCCTAAGGAACAAAAGAGTTCCTCTAAGGTTGAACTTCAAATTGTTGGCATTTGTTTTAGCCTTCCTCATGAAGTATCTTCTAACAGGCTAAGATTTACCAAGATCTTCCATCATCAGTGCTGCCCTGAGTATCCAGGACCTTACATGTGTACACCTAAACATGAAATTGTGGCATTAGAGCATGACCCAAGGAGGTATCTAAGAAATGTTTTAGAACACACTTCTCTCTGAGTACCAGGTCTTTGCTACCCATCATTTGAGACTGATAGCTACGGTTAAATATTCCACTGACATAAGGCAATGTTTAAATACCTTGACTGACCGAAGATGTGTCTTTGGTTCGGTGTGTTATGAAGGTTCATCCAGACAGGTAAGGAGCGCTGCACGAGTAAAAAAAGATCCTGTTAGGTTGGTCATTAAAAAAAAAGTATTTCTTTTGTCACTCCCCATGAAAGAACATGTCGCAGGGCTGGCTCCAACCTGATCATATTTCTCAACTCTATTCCGAAAGACCAGAAGCTCCATCCCCACGTATCTGCGCCCTGGGATTGAGGCCTTGACAAGCATGAGTCTAGGTATATCCTTTGCAATGATTTGGTCAGGGAGTACCCTCCCAAATACCCAAGAATCAACTCCAATGAGATAACGGATGGTTTCCTCAACATGGTACCCATCACACCCATGGCAAAGTTTCCTTACCCTGAAAGATTTTAGCAATACGTATTGTCAAGGCTGCTGTCATGTTGATTCCTGGGAACAAGCGAAGCCCTGTGGGTACAAAGGAACATTTCTGACTGTGGTGTCTTGTCTTCTAAAATTGACATTCATTTTCAATCCCTCACATTTTGAACATTTGCAAGGCCACATTTGGTATCCAATATTTGTAGATAAAGAAACAAAGCAAAGTTGTATTTACTGGGATCCACCATATAAATCCTGAGAAGGTGGCAAGTTACAACATCAAGTGACAGGCAAGACAGCAATGCTAAGGAACCAAAGAGTTTCTTTTAGTATGCCTTCAAACTGAGGACATCTCGTTAAGCCTTCCTTTTAAACTATATTGTCACAAAGAAGGGAATAGTTTCTTACCTGTAACTCCATTTCTCCAGCATTGGTATCTTTCATGGATTCACATGCTTTGAATATTCCCCGTCGTCAGGCTGGGAATCCCCGGTACATTATATAGACCCTTTCCCGTAGGAAAACTTTTTCGACGCTTATGCGTCCTATCCACCTCGTTTTGTATCATGCGTGCCCGTGCCGTCAGGACGTCATGATATAAATACAGGCCCCGCCCCCGCGCTCCCTCAGATTTCGGCCCCCAAAGTAGTGGGGGAACCGGTTTGCATGATCAGGGGAGGCAGGTGGGCGCATGTGAATCCATGAAAGATACCAATGCTGGAGAAATGGAGTTACAGGTAAGAAACTATTCCCTTCTCCAGCATTGGATCTTTCATGGATTCACATGCTTTGAATAGATTACATAGCAGTACTACCCCCAAGAGGAGGTGTGCATGCAAACCCCTATACATTCTTCGCAAAAGGCCGTTCCCTAAGATTATGTATACATCAGTAATAGTTTACATAGGGAAAAAACGGACCACATACAGTCATAAATTCCACAGGATGCCACCCCGCAGCCGGGGCTTACCTTACTGGAATAGGTGTCGAAGCACCGCCTGTCCCATCCGGGTGTCTTCGGCATGTTGCTGCGACAGGCAGTAATGGCGGGTAAAGGTGTGTGTAGTCGCCCAGGTAGCCGCCATGCAGATGTCCCCTAGAGGGACTCCGGCCCACAGTGCCGTCGACGATGCCGCTGCTCTAGTTGAATGAGCTCTTGGCCGTCGTAGAAGAGGCTTCCCTGCCTTGGAATGGCAGTACGAGATGGTAGATGACACCCATCTTGAAAGTCCTTGCTTTGAAATGGCTTTTCCTCTAGCACCCAACCCATAGGCCACAAACAGCTGTCTCGTTTCTCTGAACGGTTGCGTACGATGAAGATAAAACTTGAGAGCCCTTTTTACATCCAATGTGTGTAGCATGCGCTCCGCTCCCGAGCATGGCTCCGGAAAAAACGTAGGCAACACGATAGAAGAGTGTTTATGAAACACCGAAGGAGCTTTTGGTATGAACTGTGGGTTAGTGGCTAGGACTACCTTGGTCTTGAAAAATCGTAAGTATGGTGGGTCCACCATTAGAGCCTGAACTTCTGAGATACGTCGGGCTGAAGTGATGGCCACCAGGAAGGCCAATTTCCACGACAGAAACTTCAGAGACGATGATGACATTGGCTCAAACGGAGGTTTCATAAGAGACGTTAAGATCAGATTGAGGCTCCACTCCGGTGGAAATTTCTTCTCTGGAGGGAAACTCCGAAAGAGGCCTTTAAGGAAGTGCTTAATCAGGCGGTCGCTGAACAATGGTGCCGAGTGCCGTCGACGAGTAAACCTGGAAATGGCTGCTAGGTGTACTTTTATTGACGACACCGACAGGCCCATTTGAGCTAATAACAGCAAGTATGGAAGGAGCTGTTCCGGCCTAATCGATTGCGGGGCCAAACCTGGTTGATCCTCACACCATTGACAGAACCTTTTCCATTTGTACGCGTATGAGGCGTTTGTGGAAGGTGCTCTTGCCGCTTGCAGGATACGTCGACAGTCCTCCGGAATCGTTAGCCGACCAAATTCGGCGAAGTCAGGAGCCAGGCCGTCAACTTGAGGCTGTCCGGGTCGTGATGCCAAACGACACCCTCCTGTCGAGACAGAAGGTCGGGGGTCTTCTGGAATCTCATCGGTTCCGCCGCCGCTAAGTGTAGTAGGTCTGAAAACCACACTTGTCTGGCCCAGTATGGGGCCACCAGAATTACCCGACATGGGTACCTGAGGATCCATTGCAACGTCCTCCTGACAAGGGGAAAAGGAGGAAATGCGTACAGGAATTTGTTCGTCCATGGGAATGAGAACGCATCCCCCAGTGAGCCCTGCTGAGGCCATCTGCTTGCGTACTGATGGCATTTCTTGTTGTTCTTCGTTGCAAACAGGTCTATGGAAGGGTGTCCCCATTCCTTGAATACTTGTTGAAGTTGTTGGTCGTTCAGCACCCATTCGTGAACTTCGTTCATTTCTCTGCTGAGGGCATCGGCTTCCACGTTTTTCACTCCTGGTAGGTGAAATGCTAAGATTTGTATGTTGTGTTGAAGGGCCCAATGCCAGATTTTCTGTGCCTCTGTCGATAGGGACCTGGAACGTGTCCCTCCTTGTTTCCTCAAGTAGAACATCGTAGTGGTGTTGTCCGTCATGACACGCACCACCGAGTCCCTCAGTTGCGGAAGAAAAGACTTCAGAGCCCATCGCACTGCTCTCAGTTCTAGCAGGTTGATATGCAGGGAGGACTCCTGCAAAGACCACTGGCCTTGTACCTGTAACATATCCAGATGAGCTCCCCATCCGCTCAGCGATGCATCCGTCACCACCGTCTTTTGGAACTCTGGTTCCAGTAGAGGCATCCCTCTCGTTAGGTGAGTAGACACTTTCCACCAGCCGAGTGCTTGAACTAGTTGTTCGTCGACGACCAGTCTGTCGGACCAGCGACCTCTGCTCTGTGCCCAACGGTCCGCTAGAAATTCCTGGCAAGGCCTCATAAACAGACGGCAGTTGTTTATTAACGGAATGCAGGACGACATGGTCCCTAGCAGGGACATGTACTTGCGCACAGAGACTCTGGTACCGCCGCTCCATTCCGACGCCTTGTTTTGAAGTTTCTGAATTCTTTCGCTGGATGGTTTCACCAGGCTTGTGTGCGTATGAAACTCCGCTCCTAGAAAGACCAAGGTCCTCGAAGGCTCTACTGAGGACTTGTTGAAGTTTATTGCGAAGCCCAGTTCCTGTAAGATGGACATTGTGGCTCGTAGACTGTCTCGTGTTTGTTCCTTGGATGACCCTCTGATTAGCCAGTCGTCTAGATATGGATAGACATGATGACCATCCTTCCTTAAATGGGCCGCTATAGGGGCCAAGCACTTGGTGAACGTCCTGGGGGAGGACTTGAGCCCGAACGGGAGGACCTTGAACTGAAAATGCTTTCTCCCGACGACGAATCTTAAATATCTCCTGTGTCGTGGGCGTATTGGGATGTGAAAATAAGCATCCTGAAGGTCTAGTGAAGAGAGATAGTCCATGGGTTGCACCGATCTGATAACCTCTTGGAGTTTTAGCATTTTGAATTTTTGGCTCTTTAGCCACTTGTTGAGTACCCTCAGGTCGAGAATGGGCCTCCATTTGCCGTTTGGCTTTTTGACAACAAAGAACCTGGAATAAACTCCTTGGCCTTCCTGTGCCACAGGAACTCTCTCTACCGCCCCTTTTCGCAACATAAGCTCCGCCTCTTGTCGTAGGATTTGGAGGTGGGGCTGTGTCGAGAATAAAGGAGGAAGACGCGGAGGCTTGTCTTTGAATTGCAGCGCATGACCCATGCGAATCGTGTCTAGGACCCATCGATCTTTGGTGATGCATTTCCATCGGTCGAAGTGATGAGAGACTCGACCCCCCAGGACGTTCCGAAGGCCGTCATTGGTTGCTGGTTTGCTTGTTCTTCGTTGACGACGGACCTGAGCCTCGCCACCTGGAGGCTTGATAGTCCCTGCTTCCACGTGCCGACTGGGACGCTCGTCTGAACCCTTGTGAAGAGTACGAGGGCCTGTTAAATCCACGGTCCCTCGAGGCTCCAAAGCGGGAGTTTCCAGAAGCACCTCTGAAAGGGCGAAAAGAGCGAAAATTTCTACCCGTTTGAAGGGCGCCGAGGGACCTAGCAGTATCCGTGTCTTCTTTCATCCCTTTCAGCGCTTCATCAACCTTTTCGCCAAACAGGTGCTCCCCTTCGCATGGCATGTCCAGGACTTTGTACTGTACTTCAGGACGGAAAGTAGTACATTTGAGCCACGCTTGTCGACGAAGCACTACTCCATGGTTGATTTGTTTGAAACCAGACTCTGCTAGGTCCACTGCGATATTAATAGCGTGGTTCGAGGCCTCCTCGCCGTCCCGCACCAGTAACATAGCTGCTTTTCGGTGTTCGTCTGGCAGGTGTTCTAGGATAGGGGCTAATTTGTGCCACATTTCCCTATCATATCGTGACACGATCGCTAAGGAATTGGCTGCTCTTACTGTCGTCGCTCCGACCGAGAGCACCTTCTTTCCAAATGCGTCCTGCCTCCTAGCCTCGCTTTCCGGTGGCGTTGAACATTTTTGCTGGACCCTGGCCTTCCTAGCTGCTGCCGCCGACACCACCGAGTCAGACAAAGGCTGTGATGTTAGACATTTTGGAGTGGACTCCGGAGCTTTAAACTTTTTCTCGATCCGTCCCTTTATGGCTGGTTCCGAGAACGGATGGCGCATCGTTTTGAGACCTTCTTGCCACACGTGGTCAAGGATTGGGATGGCAAATACCGATTTTCTCCTTTGACCCATATGGTCAAAAAGGAAACAGTCTTTCCTCTGCTCCTCAGGAATCAAGCCGAATTCGGAACACGCTTTCCCCATCATTGCATGGAAGGCTCCCACATCATCAGGGGGAGATGGCTGTGTCTGGCTCCTCGTAGACTCCAATTCTACATCCGAATTCCATGTCGGGTCCCTCGACGGTGACAGGGAGATGTCTGACCCAGAGTCATCATGTATAGAGTCGGACTCCGACAACTCACCCTCCTCCTGAGCTCGAGGACGATCTTTTACCGCCTGGGGAGCCGATGGGTGATTCGTCGACGAGCGAGCCGTACAAGTTTGCTCGTCGACGGAAGGTACAGACAGAAGTGACGATGACGTCCCAGGTTGAGGGAACTGGGTATCCAGCCGCTGTAGTAGCTTCTGAAGAGTATTAAGCACATCCAGAGACAAAACTGTCTGGGGGTTCAGCAACGTGGATGATATAGGTACCATACCCCCGCTCGCACTCGTCGCCGTCGTCGTCGACGTGGAAGGCCGTAAGCCTAAATCCAATGGCTGCAGAACCATGTCACCTTCCCCTTCCGCCGAGCAGGCCGTGTCTGGCTGCAGTAAGACCTCAGGGGGGATCGGGTCATAGACCTCAGGCAGCCAAGCCATAGACTGAGTTTCCGTCGACGAAGGAATCCCAACCGCTGCTGCTTGAACGGTAATAGGCATCGTCAATGACACCGAGGTCGACGAGGAAGTCGTCGTCGTCGAGCCTTTAGACTTCGTTGTCGATTTTGATGCCGACTTCCCGGCTGAAGCTTCTCGACTCACGGAAGACCTGGGACGGTCCCCTGAGGAGGATTTAGACAGCGCCAGCCTCTCCGTCTTAGATGATGAGGAGGAGGAGGGCTTTTTATGAGATGAGGAGGATCCAGCATGTTTCCCCTTATGCTTGTCCTCAGGGCGAATTTCTGCTGGCCGCACCTTCTTCGATGGAGGCTCCGACTTGCTCCTGGAGGCCGTGGAGCCAACTTCCGAAGCCGGGTAGGAACCCGCTCCGTCATTAAGCCAGTCGACCAGCCTTCTTTTACGGTCCTTAAGGGTTTTTTGGGAGAAACCCTGGCATATCTCACATGTATCCGCCGTGTGGTGCGGGTGGAGACAGTAGATACAGTCCATGTGGCCGTCTCCTTCATAAACCTTTTTGAGGCCACAGGTTGCACATGGGCGAAATAACGCCTTTCCAGACATAATTCTCCAGATTTGAACTTCGCTTACGCGAAACAGACAAAAAAACAATCTAGTTATCACTAGTAGTAACACGAAGATCCCACTGCTTTGAAAGACGGTTGAAATCTGAGGGAGCGCGGGGGCGGGGCCTGTATTTATATCATGACGTCCTGACGGCACGGGCACGCATGATACAAAACGAGGTGGATAGGACGCATAAGCGTCGAAAAAGTTTTCCTACGGGAAAGGGTCTATATAATGTACCGGGGATTCCCAGCCTGACGACGGGGAATATTCAAAGCATGTGAATCCATGAAAGATCCAATGCTGGAGAATGTTACAATATTTATCCAATTCTGCCCAAGGTCCATGGACCTAGTCCTTATTTATGCACAGAATGTAATGCCTTGAGAGGGACAGTCAAAGAGCAACCCAAGCATATGTTTAAAAAACTAGGAACAGCCAAGGCAAAGTGTCCATACCCTGAGGTACTGCCATAATCCATAAGGTTAGGGGTGGTACCACATTCTTCCGGCAGTAAGGGAAGACCTGTGGGAAAAAAGGAAATTATCAAAGGGTGTTGGGTCGCCATCAGAAAATTGATAGTTATTTTCTAGCCCCACATATTTTAGAATCTTTTCAAGGCCACTTTGTAGCTAGAGAAACACAGAAAAGTCTTACTTACAGGGAAACACCCTGGAGTTCCCGGGAAGGTGGCAGGTCACAGGCTCAATTGGTAGGCAGAACGGCAGCCCTAAGGAACAAAAGAGTTCCTTTAAGGTTGAACTTCAAATTGTTGACATTTGTTTTAGCCTTCCTCATGAAGTATCTTCTAACAGGCTGAGATGTACCAAGATCTTCCTTCATAAGTGCTGCCCTGAGTATCCAGGACCTTACATTTGTACACCTATACATGAAATTGGGGCCTTGGAGCATGAACCAAGGAGGTATCTAATAAAAGTTTCAGAACACACTTCTCTCTGAGTACCAGGTCTTTGCTACCCATCATTTGAGACTGATAGCTACGGCTAAATATTCGACTGACATAAGGCAATGTTTATATACCTTGACTGACCGAAGATGTGTCTTTGGTTCGGTGTGTTATGAAGGTGCATCCAGACAGGTAAGGAGCACTACACGAGTAAAAAAGATCCTGTTAGGTTGGTCATTAAACAGAAGTATTTCTTTTGTCACTCCACATGAAAGCACATGTCGTAGGGCTGGCTCCAACCTGACCATATTTCTCAACTCTATTCCGAAAGACCAGAAGCTCCATCCCCACGTATCTGTGCCCTGGGATTGAGACCTTAACAAGCATGAGTCCAGGTATATCCGTTGCAATGATTTGGTCAGGGAGAACCCTCCCAGACACACAGGAATCCACTACAATGAGATAACGGATGGTTTCCTCAACATGGTACCCATCACACCCATGGCAAAGTTTCCTTACCCTGAAAGATTTTAGCAAAACGTATGTTCAAGGCTGCTGTCATGTTGATTCCTGGGAAAAAGCGAAGCCCTGTGTGTACAAAGGAACATTTCTGACTGTGGTGTCTTGTCTTCAAAAATTGATATTCATTTTCAATCCCTCACATTTTGAACATTTGCTAGGCCACATTTGGTATCCAATATTTGAACAAAGCAGGTAGCTAAAGCAACAAAGCAAAGTTGTACTTACTGGGATCCACCATATAAAGCCTGAGATGGTGGCAAGCTGCAACATCAAGAGACAGGCAAGACGGCAACGCTAAGGAACCAAAGAGTATCTTTTAGGTGTGCCTTCAAACTGAGGACATCTCGTTAAGCCTTCCTTATCAACTATATTGTCACAAAGCAAGTTGCAATCTTTCTCCAATTCTGCCCAAGGTCCATGGACATAGTCCTTATTTATGCACAGAATGTAATGTCTTGAGAGGCACAGCAAAAAGAGCATCCCAAGCATATATTTAAAAAACTAGGAATAGCAAAGGCAAAGTGTCCATACCCTGAGGTACTGCCATAATCCATAATGTTAGGGATGGTTCCACATTCTTCCGGGAGTAAGGGAAGGCCTGCGGGGACAAAGGAAATTATCAAAGGGTATTGGGTCATCATCAGAACATTGATAGTCATTTTCTAGCCCACATATTTTAGAATCTTTTCAAGGTCACGTTTGGTGATGAATATGCAGTAGGAGAAACACAGCAAAGATTTACTTACAGGGAAACACCCTGGAGTTCCCCGGAAGGTGGCAGGCCATAGGCTCAATTGGCTGGCAGAACAGCAGCCCTAAGGAACAAAAGAGTTCCTCTAAGGTTGAACTTCAAATTGTTGGCATTTGTTTTAGCCTTCCTCATGAAGTATCTTATAACAGGCTAAGATTTACCAAGACCTTCCTTCATCAGTGCTGCCCTTAGTATCCAGGACCTTACATGTGTAAACCTATACATGAAATTGTGGCATTAGAGCATGACCCAAGGAGGTATCTAAGAAAAGTTTTAGAACACACTTCTCTCTGAGTACCAGGTCTTTGCTACCCATCATTTGAGACTGATAGCTACGGCTAAATATTCCACTGACATAAGGAAATGTTTAAATACCTTGACTGACCGAAGATGTGTCTTTGGTTCGGTGTGTTATGAAGGTTCATCCAGACAGGTAAGGAGCGCTGCACGAGTAAAAAAAGATCCTGTTAGGTTGGTCATTAAAAAAAGTATTTCTTTTGTCACTCCCCATGAAAGAACATATCGCAGGGCTGGCTCCAACCTGATCATATTTCTCAACTCTATTCCGAAAGACCAGAAGCTCCATCCCCACATATCTGCGCCCTGGGATTGAGGCCTTGACAATCATGAGTCCAGGTATATCCTTTGCAATGATTTGGTCAGGGAGTACCCTCCCAAATACCCAGGAATCCACTCCAATGAGATAACGGATGGTTTCCTCAACATGGTACCCATCACACCCATGGCAAAGTTTCCTTACCCTGAAAGATTTTAGCAATACGTATTGTCAAGGCTGCTGTCATGTTGATTCCTGGGAACAAGCGAAGCCCTGTGGGTACAAAGGAACATTTCTGACTGGTGTCTTGTCTTCTAAAATTGACATTCATTTTCAATCCCTCACATTTTGAACATTTGCAATGCCACATTTGGTATCCAATATTTGTAGATAAAGAAACAAAGCAAAGTTGTATTTACTGGGATCCACCATATAAATCCTGAGAAGGTGGCAAGTTACAACATCAAGTGACAGGCAAGACACCAATGCTAAGGAACCAAAGAGTTTCTTTTAGTATGCCTTCAAACTGAGGACATCTCGTTAAGCCTTCCTTATAAACTATGTTGTCACAAAGAATGTTACAATATTTATCCAATTCTGCCCAAGGTCCATGGACCTAGTCCTTATTTATGCACAGAATGTAATGCCTTGAGAGGGACAGTCAAAGAGCAACCCAAGCATATGTTTAAAAAACTAGGAACAGCCAAGGCAAAGTGTCCATACCCTGAGGTACTGCCATAATCCATAAGGTTAGGGGTGGTACCACATTCTTCCGGCAGTAAGGGAGGACCTGTGGGAAAAAAGGAAATTATCAAAGGATGTTGGGTCGCCATCAGAAAATTGATAGTTATTTTCTAGCCCCACATATTTTAGAATCTTTTCAGGGCCACTTTGTAGCTAGAGAAACACAGAAAAGTCTTACTTACAGGGAAACACCCTGGAGTTCCCTGGAAGGTGGCAGGTCACAGGCTCAATTGGCAGGCAGAACAGCAGCCCAAAGGAACAAAAGAGTTCCTTTAAGGTTGAACTTCAAATTGTTGACATTTGTTTTAGCCTTCCTCCTGAAGTATCTTCTAACAGGCTGAGATGTACCAAGATCTTCCTTCATAAGTGCTGCCCTGAGTATCCAGGACCTTACATTTGTACACCTATACATGAAATTGGGGCCTTGGAGCATGAACCAAGGAGGTATCTAATAAAAGTTTCAGAACACACTTCTCTCTGAGTACCAGGTCTTTGCTACCCATCATTTGAGACTGATAGCTACGGCTAAATATTCCACTGACATAAGGCAATGTTTACATACCTTGACTGACCGAAGATGTGTCTTTGGTTCGGTGTGTTATGAAGGTGCATCCAGACAGACAGGTAAGGAGCGCTACACGAGTAAAAAAAGATCCTGTTAGGTTGGTCATTAAACAGAAGTATTTCTTTTGTCACTCCACATGAAAGCACATGTCGTAGGGCTGGCTCCAACCTGACCATATTTCTCAACTCTATTCCGAAAGACCAAAAGCTCCATCCTCACGTATCTGTGCCCTGGGATTGAGGCCTTAACAAGCATGAGTCCAGGTATATCCTTTGCAATGATTTGGTCAGGGAGAACCCTCCCAGACACCCAGGAATCCACTACAATGAGATAATGGATGGTTTCCTCAACATGGTACCCATCACACCCATGGCAAAGTTTCCTTACCCTGAAAGATTTTAGCAAAACGTATGTTCAAGGTTGCTGTCATGTTGATTCCTTGGAAAAAGCAAAGCCCTGTGTGTACAAAAGAACATTTCTGACTGTGGTGTCTTGTCTTCAAAAATTGATATTCATTTTCAATCCCTCACATTTTGAATATTTGCTAGGCCACATTTGGTATCCAATATTTGAACAAAGCAGGTGGCTAAAGCAACAAAGCAAAGTTGTACTTACTGGGATCCACCATATAAATCCTGAGATGGTGGCAAGCTGCAACATCAAGAGACAGGCAAGACGGCAACGCTAAGGAACCAAAGAGTATCTTTTAGGTGTGCCTTCAAACTGAGGACATCTCGTTAAGCCTTCCTTATCAACTATATTGTCACAAAGCAAGTTGCAATCTTTCTCCAATTCTGCCCAAGGTCCATGGACATAGTCCTTATTTATGCACATAATGTAATGTCTTGAGAGGCACAGCAAAAAGAGCATCCCAAGCATATATTTAAAAAACTAGGAATAGCAAAGGCAAAGTGTCCATACCCTGAGGTACTGCCATAATCCATAAGGTTAGGGATGGTTCCACATTCTTCCGGGAGTAAGGGAAGGCCTTCGGGAACAAAGGAAATTATCAAAGAGTATTGGGTCATCATCAGAACATTGATAGTCATTTTCTAGCCCACATATTTTAGAATCTTTTCAAGGTCACGTTTGGTGATGAACCACAGGAGAAACACAGCAAAGATTTACTTACAGAGAAACACCCTGGAGTTCCCCGGAAGGTGGCAGGCCATAGGGTCAATTGGCTGGCAGAACAGCAGCCCTAAGGAACAAAAGAGTTCCTCTAAGGTTGAACTTCAAATTGTTGGCATTTGTTTTAGCCTTCCTCATGAAGTATCTTATAACAGGCTAAGATTTACCAAGATCTTCCTTCATCAGTGCTGCCCTGAGTATCCAGGACCTTACATGTGTACACCTAAACATGAAATTGTGGCATTAGAGCATGACCCAAGGAGGTATCTAAGAAATGTTTTAGAACACACTTCTCTCTGAGTACCAGGTCTTTGCTACCCATCATTTGAGACTGATAGCTACGGCTAAATATTCCACTGACATAAGGCAATGTTTAAATACCTTGACTGACCGAAGATGTGTCTTTGGTTCGGTGTGTTATGAAGGTTCATCCAGACAGGTAAGGAGCGCTGCACGAGTAAAAAAAGTTCCTGTTAGGTTGGTCATTAAAAAAAAGTATTTCTTTTGTCACTCCCCATGAAAGAACATGTCGCAGGGCTGGCTCCAACCTGATCATATTTCTCAACTCTATTCCGAAAGACCAGAAGCTCCATCCCCACGTATCTGCGCCCTGGGAGTGAGGCCTTGACAAGCATGAGTCTCGGAATATCCTTTGCAATGATTTGGTCAGGGAGTACCCTCCCAAATACCCAGGAATCCACTCCAATGAGATAACGGATGGTTTCCTCAACATGGTACCCATCATACCCATGGCAAAGTTTCCTTACCCTGAAAGATCTTAGCAATACGTATTGTCAAGGCTGCTGTCATGTTGATTCCTGGGAACAAGCGAAGCCCTGTGGGTACAAAGGAACATTTCTGACTGTGGTGTCTTGTCTTCTAAAATTGACATTCATTTTCAATCCCTCACATTTTGAACATTTGCAATGCCACATTTGGTATCCAATATTTGTAGATAAAGAAACAAAGCAAAGTTGTATTTACTGGGATCCACCATATAAATCCTGAGAAGGTGGCAAGTTACAACATCAAGTGACAGGCAAGACAGCAATGCTAAGGAACCAAAGAGTTTCTTTTAGTATGCCTTCAAACTGAGGACATCTCGTTAAGCCTTCCTTATAAACTATATTGTCACAAAGAATGTTACAATATTTATCCAATTCTGCCCAAGGTCCATGGACCTAGTCCTTATTTATGCACAGAATGTAATGCCTTGAGAGGGACAGTCGAAGAGCAACCCAAGCATATGTTTAAAAAACTAGGAACAGCCAAGGCAAAGTGTCCATACCCTGAGGTACTGCCATAATCCATAAGGTTAGGGGTGGTACCACATTCTTCCGGCAGTAAGGGAGGACCTGTGGGAAAAAAGGAAATTATCAAAGGATGTTGGGTCGCCATCAGAAAATTGATAGTTATTTTCTAGCCCCACATATTTTAGAATCTTTTCAGGGCCACTTTGTAGCTAGAGAAACACAGAAAAGTCTTACTTACAGGGAAACACCCTGGAGTTCCCTGGAAGGTGGCAGGTCACAGGCTCAATTGGCAGGCAGAACAGCAGCCCAAAGGAACAAAAGAGTTCCTTTAAGGTTGAACTTCAAATTGTTGACATTTGTTTTAGCCTTCCTCATGAAGTATCTTCTAACAGGCTGAGATGTACCAAGATCTTCCTTCATAAGTGCTGCCCTGAGTATCCAGGACCTTACATTTGTACACCTATACATGAAATTGGGGCCTTGGAGCATGAACCAAGGAGGTATCTAATAAAAGTTTCAGAACACACTTCTAATAATAAAAAATAATAATAATAATTAGGCTTTTATATAGCGCTACAAACCCTCAGGTATCTGAGCGCTGCTTATTATTACCCACGGTGTGTGGTGCTCATTTATCGACCTCGGAAGGATGAAAGGCTGAGTTTGGCCCCGCCGGGATTCGAACCTGCGTTAACAGGCTCTGCACGGGTGTCAAAGCGGGCGCTCTACTCGCTGTGCCACTTGACTTGACTTCTCTCTGAGTACCAGGTCTTTGCTACCCATCATTTGAGACTGATAGCTACGGCTAAATATTCCACTGACATAAGGCAATGTTTACATACCTTGACTGACCGAAGATGTGTCTTTGGTTCGGTGTGTTATGAAGGTGCATCCAGACAGGTAAGGAGCGCTACACGAGTAAAAAAAGATCCTGTTAGGTTGGTCATTAAACAGAAGTATTTCTTTTGTCACTCCACATGAAAGCACATGTCGTAGGGCTGGCTCCAACCTGACCATATTTCTCAACTCTATTCCGAAAGACCAGAAGCTCCATCCTCACGTATCTGTGCCCTGGGATTGAGGCCTTAACAAGCATGAGTCCAGGTATATCCTTTGCAATGATTTGGTCAGGGAGAACCCTCCCAGACACCCAGGAATCCACTACAATGAGATAATGGATGGTTTCCTCAACATGGTACCCATCACACCCATGGCAAAGTTTCCTTACCCTGAAAGATTTTAGCAAAACGTATGTTCAAGGCTGCTGTCATGTTGATTCCTTGGAAAAAGCAAAGCCCTGTGTGTACAAAGGAACATTTCTGACTGTGGTGTCTTGTCTTCAAAAATTGATATTCATTTTCAATCCCTCACATTTTGAACATTTGCTAGGCCACATTTGGTATCCAATATTTGAACAAAGCAGGTGGCTAAAGCAACAAAGCAAAGTTGTACTTACTGGGATCCACCATATAAATCCTGAGATGGTGGCAAGCTGCAACATCAATAGACAGGCGAGACGGCAACGCTAAGGAACCAAAGAGTATCTTTTAGGTGTGCCTTCAAACTGAGGACATCTCGTTAAGCCTTCCTTATCAACTATATTGTCACAAAGCAAGTTGCAATCTTTCTCCAATTCTGCCCAATGTCCATGGGCATAGTCCTTATTTATGCACATAATGTAATGTCTTGAGAGGCACAGCAAAAAGAGCATCCCAAGCATATATTTAAAAAACTAGGAATAGCAAAGGCAAAGTGTCCAGACCCTGAGGTACTGCCATAATCCATAAGGTTAGGGATGGTTCCACATTCTTCCGGGAGTAAGGGAAGGCCTTCGGGAACAAAGGAAATTATCAAAGAGTATTGGGTCATCATCAGAACATTGATAGTCATTTTCTAGCCCACATATTTTAGAATCTTTTCAAGGTCACGTTTGGTGATGAACCACAGGAGAAACACAGCAAAGATTTACTTGCAGACAAACACCCTGGAGTTCCCCGGAAGGTGGCAGGCCATAGGCTCAATTGGCTGGCAGAACAGCAGCCCTAAGGAACAAAAGAGTTCCTCTAAGGTTGAACTTCAAATTGTTGGCATTTGTTTTAGCCTTCCTCATGAAGTATCTTCTAACAGGCTAAGATTTACCAAGATCTTCCATCATCAGTGCTGCCCTGAGTATCCAGGACCTTACATGTGTACACCTAAACATGAAATTGTGGCATTAGAGCATGACCCAAGGAGGTATCTAAGAAATGTTTTAGAACACACTTCTCTCTGAGTACCAGGTCTTTGCTACCCATCATTTGAGACTGATAGCTACGGTTAAATATTCCACTGACATAAGGCAATGTTTAAATACCTTGACTGACCGAAGATGTGTCTTTGGTTCGGTGTGTTATGAAGGTTCATCCAGACAGGTAAGGAGCGCTGCACGAGTAAAAAAAGATCCTGTTAGGTTGGTCATTAAAAAAAGGATTTCTTTTGTCACTCCCCATGAAAGAACATGTCGCAGGGCTGGCTCCAACCTGATCATATTTCTCAACTCTATTCCGAAAGACCAGAAGCTCCATCCCCACGTATCTGCGCCCTGGGATTGAGGCCTTGACAAGCATGAGTCTAGGTATATCCTTTGCAATGATTTGGTCAGGGAGTACCCTCCCAAATACCCAAGAATCAACTCCAATGAGATAACGGATGGTTTCCTCAACATGGTACCCATCACACCCATGGCAAAGTTTCCTTACCCTGAAAGATTTTAGCAATACGTATTGTCAAGGCTGCTGTCATGTTGATTCCTGGGAACAAGCAAAGCCCTGTGTGTACAAAGGAACATTTCTGACTGTGGTGTCTTGTCTTCAAAAATTGATATTCATTTTCAATCCCTCACATTTTGAACATTTGCTAGGCCACATTTGGTATCCAATATTTGAACAAAGCAGGTGGCTAAAGCAACAAAGCAAAGTTGTACTTACTGGGATCCACCATATAAATCCTGAGATGGTGGCAAGCTGCAACATCAAGAGACAGGCAAGACGGCAACGCTAAGGAACCAAAGAGTATCTTTTAGGTGTGCCTTCAAACTGAGGACATCTCGTTAAGCCTTCCTTATCAACTATATTGTCACAAAGCAAGTTGCAATCTTTCTCCAATTCTGCCCAAGGTCCATGGACATAGTCCTTATTTATGCACATAATGTAATGTCTTGAGAGGCACAGCAAAAAGAGCATCCCAAGCATATATTTAAAAAACTAGGAATAGCAAAGGCAAAGTGTCCATACCCTGAGGTACTGCCATAATCCATAAGGTTAGGGATGGTTCCACATTCTTCCGGGAGTAAGGGAAGGCCTTCGGGAACAAAGGAAATTATCAAAGAGTATTGGGTCATCATCAGAACATTGATAGTCATTTTCTAGCCCACATATTTTAGAATCTTTTCAAGGTCACGTTTGGTGATGAACCACAGGAGAAACACAGCAAAGATTTACTTGCAGACAAACACCCTGGAGTTCCCCGGAAGGTGGCAGGCCATAGGCTCAATTGGCTGGCAGAACAGCAGCCCTGAGGAACAAAAGAGTTCCTCTAAGGTTGAACTTCAAATTGTTGGCATTTGTTTTAGCCTTCCTCATGAAGTATCTTATAACAGGCTAAGATTTACCAAGACCTTCCTTCATCAGTGCTGCCCTTAGTATCCAGGACCTTACATGTGTAAACCTATACATGAAATTGTGGCATTAGAGCATGACCCAAGGAGGTATCTAAAAAAAGTTTTAGAACACACTTCTCTCTGAGTACCAGGTCTTTGCTACCCATCATTTGAGACTGATAGCTACGGCTAAATATTCCACTGACATAAGGAAATGTTTAAATACCTTGACTGACCGAAGATGTGTCTTTGGTTCGGTGTGTTATGAAGGTTCATCCAGACAGGTAAGGAGCGCTGCACGAGTAAAAAAAGATCCTGTTAGGTTGGTCATTAAAAAAAGTATTTCTTTTGTCACTCCCCATGAAAGAACATATCGCAGGGCTGGCTCCAACCTGATCATATTTCTCAACTCTATTCCGAAAGACCAGAAGCTCCATCCCCACATATCTGCGCCCTGGGATTGAGGCCTTGACAATCATGAGTCTAGGTATATCCTTTGCAATGATTTGGTCAGGGAGTACCCTCCCAAATACCCAGGAATCCACTCCAATGAGATAACGGATGGTTTCCTCAACATGGTACCCATCACACCCATGGCAAAGTTTCCTTACCCTGAAAGATTTTAGCAATACGTATTGTCAAGGCTGCTGTCATGTTGATTCCTGGGAACAAGCGAAGCCCTGTGGGTACAAAGGAACATTTCTGACTGTGGTGTCTTGTCTTCTAAAATTGACATTCATTTTCAATCCCTCACATTTTGAACATTTGCAATGCCACATTTGGTATCCAATATTTGTAGATAAAGAAACAAAGCAAAGTTGTATTTACTGGGATCCACCATATAAATCCTGAGAAGGTGGCAAGTTACAACATCAAGTGACAGGCAAGACAGCAATGCTAAGGAACCAAAGAGTTTCTTTTAGTATGCCTTCAAACTGAGGACATCTCGTTAAGCCTTCCTTATAAACTATATTGTCACAAAGAATGTTACAATATTTATCCAATTCTGCCCAAGGTCCATGGACCTAGTCCTTATTTATGCACAGAATGTAATGCCTTGAGAGGGACAGTCAAAGAGCAACCCAAGCATATGTTTAAAAAACTAGGAACAGCCAAGGCAAAGTGTCCATACCCTGAGGTACTGCCATAATCCATAAGGTTAAGGGTGGTACCACATTCTTCCGGCAGTAAGGGAGGACCTGTGGGAAAAAAGGAAATTATCAAAGGATGTTGGGTCGCCATCAGAAAATTGATAGTTATTTTCTAGCCCCACATATTTTAGAATCTTTTCAGGGCCACTTTGTAGCTAGAGAAACACAGAAAAGTCTTACTTACATGGAAACACCCTGGAGTTCCCTGGAAGGTGGCAGGTCACAGGCTCAATTGGCAGGCAGAACAGCAGCCCAAAGGAACAAAAGAGTTCCTTTAAGGTTGAACTTCAAATTGTTGACATTTGTTTTAGCCTTCCTCATGAAGTATCTTCTAACAGGCTGAGATGTACCAAGATCTTCCTTCATAAGTGCTGCCCTGAGTATCCAGGACCTTACATTTGTACCACCTATACATGAAATTGGGGCCTTGGAGCATGAACCAAGGAGGTATCTAATAAAAGCTTCAGAACACACTTCTCTCTGAGTACCAGGTCTTTGCTACCCATCATTTGAGACTGATAGCTACGGCTAAATATTCCACTGACATAAGGCAATGTTTACATACCTTGACTGACCGAAGATGTGTCTTTGGTTCGGTGTGTTATGAAGGTGCATCCAGACAGGTAAGGAGCGCTACACGAGTAAAAAAAGATCCTGTTAGGTTGGTCATTAAACAGAAGTATTTCTTTTGTCACTCCACATGAAAGCACATGTCGTAGGGCTGGCTCCAACCTGACCATATTTCTCAACTCTATTCCGAAAGACCAGAAGCTCCATCCTCACGTATCTGTGCCCTGGGATTGAGGCCTTAACAAGCATGAGTCCAGGTATATCCTTTGCAATGATTTGGTCAGGGAGAACCCTCCCAGACACCCAGGAATCCACTACAATGAGATAATGGATGGTTTCCTCAACATGGTACCCATCACACCCATGGCAAAGTTTCCTTACCCTGAAAGATTTTAGCAAAACGTATGTTCAAGGCTGCTGTCATGTTGATTCCTTGGAAAAAGCAAAGCCCTGTGTGTACAAAGGAACATTTCTGACTGTGGTGTCTTGTCTTCAAAAATTGATATTCATTTTCAATCCCTCACATTTTGAATATTTGCTAGGCCACATTTGGTATCCAATATTTGAACAAAGCAGGTGGCTAAAGCAACAAAGCAAAGTTGTACTTACTGGGATCCACCATATAAATCCTGAGATGGTGGCAAGCTGCAACATCAAGAGACAGGCAAGACGGCAACGCTAAGGAACCAAAGAGTATCTTTTAGGTGTGCCTTCAAACTGAGGACATCTCGTTAAGCCTTCCTTATCAACTATATTGTCACAAAGCAAGTTGCAATCTTTCTCCAATTCTGCCCAAGGTCCACGGACATAGTCCTTATTTATGCACATAATGTAATGTCTTGAGAGGCACAGCAAAAAGAGCATCCCAAGCATATATTTAAAAAACTAGGAATAGCAAAGGCAAAGTGTCCATACCCTGAGGTACTGCCATAATCCATAAGGTTAGGGATGGTTCCACATTCTTCCGGGAGTAAGGGAAGGCCTTCGGGAACAAAGGAAATTATCAAAGAGTATTGGGTCATCATCAGAACATTGATAGTCATTTTCTAGCCCACATATTTTAGAATCTTTTCAAGGTCACGTTTGGTGATGAACCACAGGAGAAACACAGCAAAGATTTACTTACAGAGAAACACCCTGGAGTTCCCCGGAAGGTGGCAGGCCATAGGCTCAATTGGCTGGCAGAACAGCAGCCCTAAGGAACAAAAGAGTTCCTCTAAGGTTGAACTTCAAATTGTTGGCATTTGGTTTAGCCTTCCTCATGAAGTATCTTATAACAGGCTAAGATTTACCAAGATCTTCCTTCATCAGTGCTGCCCTGAGTATCCAGGACCTTACATGTGTACACCTAAACATGAAATTGTGGCATTAGAGCATGACCCAAGGAGGTATCTAAGAAATGTTTTAGAACACACTTCTCTCTGAGTACCAGGTCTTTGCTACCCATCATTTGAGACTGATAGCTACGGCTAAATATTCCACTGACATAAGGCAATGTTTAAATACCTTGACTGACCGAAGATGTGTCTTTGGTTCGGTGTGTTATGAAGGTTCATCCAGACAGGTAAGGAGCGCTGCACGAGTAAAAAAAGTTCCTGTTAGGTTGGTCATTAAAAAAAAGTATTTCTTTTGTCACTCCCCATGAAAGAACATGTCGCAGGGCTGGCTCCAACCTGATCATATTTCTCAACTCTATTCCGAAAGACCAGAAGCTCCATCCCCACGTATCTGCGCCCTGGGATTGAGGCCTTGACAAGCATGAGTCTCGGAATATCCTTTGCAATGATTTGGTCAGGGAGTACCCTCCCAAATACCCAGGAATCCACTCCAATGAGATAACGGATGGTTTCCTCAACATGGTACCCATCATACCCATGGCAAAGTTTCCTTACCCTGAAAGATTTTAGCAATACGTATTGTCAAGGCTGCTGTCATGTTGATTCCTGGGAACAAGCGAAGCCCTGTGGGTACAAAGGAACATTTCTGACTGTGGTGTCTTGTCTTCTAAAATTGACATTCATTTTCAATCCCTCACATTTTGAACATTTGCAATGCCACATTTGGTATCCAATATTTGTAGATAAAGAAACAAAGCAAAGTTGTATTTACTGGGATCCACCATATAAATCCTGAGAAGGTGGCAAGTTACAACATCAAGTGACAGGCAAGACAGCAATGCTAAGGAACCAAAGAGTTTCTTTTAGTATGCCTTCAAACTGAGGACATCTCGTTAAGCCTTCCTTATAAACTATATTGTCACAAAGAATGTTACAATATTTATCCAATTCTGCCCAAGGTCCATGGACCTAGTCCTTATTTATGCACAGAATGTAATGCCTTGAGAGGGACAGTCGAAGAGCAACCCAAGCATATGTTTAAAAAACTAGGAACAGCCAAGGCAAAGTGTCCATACCCTGAGGTACTGCCATAATCCATAAGGTTAGGGGTGGTACCACATTCTTCCGGCAGTAAGGGAGGACCTGTGGGAAAAAAGGAAATTATGAAAGGATGTTGGGTCGCCATCAGAAAATTGATAGTTATTTTCTAGCCCCACATATTTTAGAATATTTTCAGGGCCACTTTGTAGCTAGAGAAACACAGAAAAGTCTTACTTACAGGGAAACACCCTGGAGTTCCCTGGAAGGTGGCAGGTCACAGGCTCAATTGGCAGGCAGAACAGCAGCCCAAAGGAACAAAAGAGTTCCTTTAAGGTTGAACTTCAAATTGTTGACATTTGTTTTAGCCTTCCTCATGAAGTATCTTCTAACAGGCTGAGATGTACCAAGATCTTCCTTCATAAGTGCTGCCCTGAGTATCCAGGACCTTACATTTGTACACCTATACATGAAATTGGGGCCTTGGAGCATGAACCAAGGAGGTATCTAATAAAAGTTTCAGAACACACTTCTCTCTGAGTACCAGGTCTTTGCTACCCATCATTTGAGACTGATAGCTACGGCTAAATATTCCACTGACATAAGGCAATGTTTACATACCTTGACTGACCGAAGATGTGTCTTTGGTTCGGTGTGTTATGAAGGTGCATCCAGACAGGTAAGGAGCGCTACACGAGTAAAAAAAGATCCTGTTAGGTTGGTCATTAAACAGAAGTATTTCTTTTGTCACTCCACATGAAAGCACATGTCGTAGGGCTGGCTCCAACCTGACCATATTTCTCAACTCTATTCCGAAAGACCAGAAGCTCCATCCTCACGTATCTGTGCCCTGGGATTGAGGCCTTAACAAGCATGAGTCCAGGTATATCCTTTGCAATGATTTGGTCAGGGAGAACCCTCCCAGACACCCAGGAATCCACTCCAATGAGATAACGGATGGTTTCCTCAACATGGTACCCATCACACCCATGGCAAAGTTTCCTTACCCTGAAAGATTTTAGCAAGATTTTAGCCTTCCTCATGAAGTATCTTATAACAGGCTAAGATTTACCAAGATCTTCCTTCATCAGTGCTGCCCTGAGTATCCAGGACCTTACATGTGTACACCTAAACATGAAATTGTGGCATTAGAGCATGACCCAAGGAGGTATCTAAGAAATGTTTTAGAACACACTTCTCTCTGAGTACCAGGTCTTTGCTACCCATCATTTGAGACTGATAGCTACGGCTAAATATTCCACTGACATAAGGCAATGTTTAAATACCTTGACTGACCGAAGATGTGTCTTTGGTTCGGTGTGTTATGAAGGTTCATCCAGACAGGTAAGGAGCGCTGCACGAGTAAAAAAAGTTCCTGTTAGGTTGGTCATTAAAAAAAAGTATTTCTTTTGTCACTCCCCATGAAAGAACATGTCGCAGGGCTGGCTCCAACCTGATCATATTTCTCAACTCTATTCCGAAAGACCAGAAGCTCCATCCCCACGTATCTGCGCCCTGGGATTGAGGCCTTGACAAGCATGAGTCTCGGAATATCCTTTGCAATGATTTGGTCAGGGAGTACCCTCCCAAATACCCAGGAATCCACTCCAATGAGATAACGGATGGTTTCCTCAACATGGTACCCATCATACCCATGGTAAAGTTTCCTTACCCTGAAAGATTTTAGCAATACGTATTGTCAAGGCTGCTGTCATGTTGATTCCTGGGAACAAGCGAAGCCCTGTGGGTACAAAGGAACATTTCTGACTGTGGTGTCTTGTCTTCTAAAATTGACATTCATTTTCAATCCCTCACATTTTGAACATTTGCAATGCCACATTTGGTATCCAATATTTGTAGATAAAGAAACAAAGCAAAGTTGTATTTACTGGGATCCACCATATAAATCCTGAGAAGGTGGCAAGTTACAACATCAAGTGACAGGCAAGACAGCAATGCTAAGGAACCAAAGAGTTTCTTTTAGTATGCCTTCAAACTGAGGACATCTCGTTAAGCCTTCCTTATAAACTATATTGTCACAAAGAATGTTACAATATTTATCCAATTCTGCCCAAGGTCCATGGACCTAGTCCTTATTTATGCACAGAATGTAATGCCTTGAGAGGGACAGTCGAAGAGCAACCCAAGCATATGTTTAAAAAACTAGGAACAGCCAAGGCAAAGTGTCCATACCCTGAGGTACTGCCATAATCCATAAGGTTAGGGGTGGTACCACATTCTTCCGGCAGTAAGGGAGGACCTGTGGGAAAAAAGGAAATTATCAAAGGATGTTGGGTCGCCATCAGAAAATTGATAGTTATTTTCTAGCCCCACATATTTTAGAATCTTTTCAGGGCCACTTTGTAGCTACAGAAACACAGAAAAGTCTTACTTACAGGGAAACACCCTGGAGTTCCCTGGAAGGTGGCAGGTCACAGGCTCAATTGGCAGGCAGAACAGCAGCCCAAAGGAACAAAAGAGTTCCTTTAAGGTTGAACTTCAAATTGTTGACATTTGTTTTAGCCTTCCTCATGAAGTATCTTCTAACAGGCTGAGATGTACCAAGATCTTCCTTCATAAGTGCTGCCCTGAGTATCCAGGACCTTACATTTGTACACCTATACATGAAATTGGGGCCTTGGAGCATGAACCAAGGAGGTATCTAATAAAAGTTTCAGAACACACTTCTCTCTGAGTACCAGGTCTTTGCTACCCATCATTTGAGACTGATAGCTACGGCTAAATATTCCACTGACATAAGGCAATGTTTACATACCTTGACTGACCGAAGATGTGTCTTTGGTTCGGTGTGTTATGAAGGTGCATCCAGACAGGTAAGGAGCGCTACACGAGTAAAAAAAGATCCTGTTAGGTTGGTCATTAAACAGAAGTATTTCTTTTGTCACTCCACATGAAAGCACATGTCGTAGGGCTGGCTCCAACCTGACCATATTTCTCAACTCTATTCCGAAAGACCAGAAGCTCCATCCTCACGTATCTGTGCCCTGGGATTGAGGCCTTAACAAGCATGAGTCCAGGTATATCCTTTGCAATGATTTGGTCAGGGAGAACCCTCCCAGACACCCAGGAATCCACTACAATGAGATAATGGATGGTTTCCTCAACATGGTACCCATCACACCCATGGCAAAGTTTCCTTACCCTGAAAGATTTTAGCAAAACGTATGTTCAAGGCTGCTGTCATGTTGATTCCTTGGAAAAAGCAAAGCCCTGTGTGTACAAAGGAACATTTCTGACTGTGGTGTCTTGTCTTCAAAAATTGATATTCATTTTCAATCCCTCACATTTTGAACATTTGCTAGGCCACATTTGGTATCCAATATTTGAACAAAGCAGGTGGCTAAAGCAACAAAGCAAAGTTGTACTTACTGGGATCCACCATATAAATCCTGAGATGGTGGCAAGCTGCAACATCAAGAGACAGGCAAGACGGCAACGCTAAGGAACCAAAGAGTATCTTTTAGGTGTGCCTTCAAACTGAGGACATCTCGTTAAGCCTTCCTTATCAACTATATTGTCACAAAGCAAGTTGCAATCTTTCTCCAATTCTGCCCAAGGTCCATGGACATAGTCCTTATTTATGCACATAATGTAATGTCTTGAGAGGCACAGCAAAAAGAGCATCCCAAGCATATATTTAAAAAACTAGGAATAGCAAAGGCAAAGTGTCCATACCCTGAGGTACTGCCATAATCCATAAGGTTAGGGATGGTTCCACATTCTTCCGGGAGTAAGGGAAGGCCTTCGGGAACAAAGGAAATTATCAAAGAGTATTGGGTCATCATCAGAACATTGATAGTCATTTTCTAGCCCACATATTTTAGAATCTTTTCAAGGTCACGTTTGGTGATGAACCACAGGAGAAACACAGCAAAGATTTACTTACAGAGAAACACCCTGGAGTTCCCCGGAAGGTGGCAGGCCATAGGCTCAATTGGCTGGCAGAACAGCAGCCCTAAGGAACAAAAGAGTTCCTCTAAGGTTGAACTTCAAATTGTTGGCATTTGTTTTAGCCTTCCTCATGAAGTATCTTCTAACAGGCTAAGAATTACCAAGATCTTCCATCATCAGTGCTGCCCTGAGTATCCAGGACCTTACATGTGTACACCTAAACATGAAATTGTGGCATTAGAGCATGACCCAAGGAGGTATCTAAGAAATGTTTTAGAACACACTTCTCTCTGAGTACCAGGTCTTTGCTACCCATCATTTGAGACTGATAGCTAAGGCTAAATATTCCACTGACATAAGGCAATGTTTAAATACCTTGACTGACCGAAGATGTGTCTTTGGTTCGGTGTGTTATGAAGGTTCATCCAGACAGGTAAGGAGCGCTGCACGAGTAAAAAAAGTTCCTGTTAGGTTGGTCATTAAAAAAAAGTATTTCTTTTGTCACTCCCCATGAAAGAACATGTCGCAGGGCTGGCTCCAACCTGATCATATTTCTCAACTCTATTCCGAAAGACCAGAAGCTCCATCCCCACGTATCTGCGCCCTGGGATTGAGGCCTTGACAAGCATGAGTCTCGGAATATCCTTTGCAATGATTTGGTCAGGGAGTACCCTCCCAAATACCCAGGAATCCACTCCAATGAGATAACGGATGGTTTCCTCAACATGGTACCCATCACACCCATGGCAAAGTTTCCTTACCCTGAAAGATTTTAGCAATACGTATTGTCAAGGCTGCTGTCATGTTGATTCCTGGGAACAAGCGAAGCCCTGTGGGTACAAAAGAACATTTCTGACTGTGGTGTCTTGTCTTCTAAAATTGACATTCATTTTCAATCCCTCACATTTTGAACATTTTCAAGGCCACATTTGGTATCCAATATTTGTAGATAAAGAAACAAAGCAAAGTTGTATTTACTGGGATCCACCATATAAATCCTGAGAAGGTGGCAAGTTACAACATCAAGTGACAGGCAAGACAGCAATGCTAAGGAACCAAAGAGTTTCTTTTAGTATGCCTTCAAACTGAGGACATCTCGTTAAGCCTTCCTTATAAACTATATTGTCACAAAGAATGTTACAATATTTATCCAATTCTGTGCAAGGTCCATGGACCTAGTCCTTATTTATGCACAGAATGTAATGCCTTGAGAGGGACAGTCAAAGAGCATCCCAAGCATATGTTTAAAAAACTAGGAACAGCCAAGGCAAAGTGTCCATACCCTGAGGTACTGCCATAATCCATAAGGTTAGGGGTGGTACCACATTCTTCCGGCAGTAAGGGAAGACCTGTGGGAAAAAAGGAAATTATCAAAGGGTGTTGGGTCGCCATCAGAAAATTGATAGTTATTTTCTAGCCCCACATATTTTAGAATCTTTTCAAGGCCACTTTGTAGCTAGAGAAACACAGAAAAGTCTTACTTACAGGGAAACACCCTGGAGTTCCCTGGAAGGTGGCAGGTCACAGGCTCAATTGGTAGGCAGAACAGCAGCCCTAAGGAACAAAAGAGTTCCTTTAAGGTTGAACTTCAAATTGTTGACATTTGTTTTAGCCTTCCTCATGAAGTATCTTCTAACAGGCTGAGATGTACCAAGATCTTCCTTCATAAGTGCTGCCCTGAGTATCCAGGACCTTACATTTGTACACCTATACATGAAATTGGGGCCTTGGAGCATGAACCAAGGAGGTATCTAATAAAAGTTTCAGAACACACTTCTCTCTGAGTACCAGGTCTTTGCTACCCATCATTTGAGACTGATAGCTACGGCTAAATATTCGACTGACATAAGGCAATGTTTATATACCTTGACTGACCGAAGATGTGTCTTTGGTTCGGTGTGTTATGAAGGTGCATCCAGACAGGTAAGGAGCGCTACACGAGTAAAAAAAGATCCTGTTAGGTTGGTCATTAAACAGAAGTATTTCTTTTGTCACTCCACATGAAAGCACATGTCGTAGGGCTGGCTCCAACCTGACCATATTTCTCAACTCTATTCCGAAAGACCGGAAGCTCCATCCCCACGTATCTGTGCCCTGGGATTGAGGCCTTAACAAGCATGAGTCCAGGTATATCCGTTGCAATGATTTGGTCAGGGAGAACCCTCCCAGACACCCAGGAATCCACTACAATGAGATAACGGATGGTTTCCTCAACATGGTACCCATCACACCCATGGCAAAGTTTCCTTACCCTGAAAGATTTTAGCAAAACGTATGTTCAAGGCTGCTGTCATGTTGATTCCTGGGAAAAAGCGAAGCCCTGTGTGTACAAAAGAACATTTCTGACTGTGGTGTCTTGTCTTCAAAAATTGATATTCATTTTCAATCCCTCACATTTTGAACATTTGCTAGGCCACATTTGGTATCCAATATTTGAACAAAGCAGGTAGCTAAAGCAACAAAGCAAAGTTGTACTTACTGGGATCCACCATATAAATCCTGAGATGGTGGCAAGCTGCAACATCAAGAGACAGGCAAGACGGCAACGCTAAGGAACCAAAGAGTATCTTTTAGGTGTGCCTTCAAACTGGGGACATCTCGTTAAGCCTTCCTTATTAACTATATTGTCACAAAGCAAGTTGCAATCTTTCTCCAATTCTGCCCAAGGTCCATGGACATAGTCCTTATTTATGCACAGAATGTAATGTCTTGAGAGGCACAGCAAAAAGAGCATCCCAAGCATATATTTAAAAAACTAGGAATAGCAAAGGCAAAGTGTCCATACCCTGAGGTACTGCCATAATCCATAAGGTTAGGGATGGTTCCACATTCTTCCGGGAGTAAGGGAAGGCCTGCGGGGACAAAGGAAATTATCAAAGGGTATTGGGTCATCATCAGAACATTGATAGTCATTTTCTAGCCCACATATTTTAGAATCTTTTCAAGGTCACGTTTGGTGATGAACCACAGGAGAAACACAGCAAAGATTTACTTGCAGACAAACACCCTGGAGTTCCCCGGAAGGTGGCAGGCCATAGGCTCAATTGGCTGGCAGAACAGCAGCCCTAAGGAACAAAAGAGTTCCTCTAAGGTTGAACTTCAAATTGTTGGCATTTGTTTTAGCCTTCCTCATGAAGTATCTTCTAACAGGCTAAGATTTACCAAGATCTTCCATCATCAGTGCTGCCCTGAGTATCCAGGACCTTACATGTGTACACCTAAACATGAAATTGTGGCATTAGAGCATGACCCAAGGAGGTATCTAAGAAAAGTTTTAGAACACACTTCTCTCTGAGTACCAGGTCTTTGCTACCCATCATTTGAGACTGATAGCTACGGTTAAATATTCCACTGACATAAGGCAATGTTTAAATACCTTGACTGACCGAAGATGTGTCTTTGGTTCGGTGTGTTATGAAGGTTCATCCAGACAGGTAAGGAGCGCTGCACGAGTAAAAAAAGATCCTGTTAGGTTGGTCATTAAAAAAAAGTATTTCTTTTGTCACTCCCCATGAAAGAACATGTCGCAGGGCTGGCTCCAACCTGATCATATTTCTCAACTCTATTCCGAAAGACCAGAAGCTCCATCCCCACGTATCTGCGCCCTGGGATTGAGGCCTTGACAAGCATGAGTCTAGGTATATCCTTTGCAATGATTTGGTCAGGGAGTACCCTCCCGAATACCCAAGAATCAACTCCAATGAGATAACGGATGGTTTCCTCAACATGGTACCCATCACACCCATGGCAAAGTTTCCTTACCCTGAAAGATTTTAGCAATACGTATTGTCAAGGCTGCTGTCATGTTGATTCCTGGGAACAAGCGAAGCCCTGTGGGTACAAAGGAACATTTCTGACTGTGGTGTCTTGTCTTCTAAAATTGACATTCATTTTCAATCCCTCACATTTTGAACATTTGCAAGGCCACATTTGGTATCCAATATTTGTAGATAAAGAAACAAAGCAAAGTTGTATTTACTGGGATCCACCATATAAATCCTGAGAAGGTGGCAAGTTACAACATCAAGTGACAGGCAAGACAGCAATGCTAAGGAACCAAAGAGTTTCTTTTAGTATGCCTTCAAACTGAGGACATCTCGTTAAGCCTTCCTTTTAAACTATATTGTCACAAAGAATGTTACAATATTTATCCAATTCTGCCCAAGGTCCATGGACCTAGTCCTTATTCATGCACAGAATGTAATGCCTTGAGAGGGACAGTCAAAGAGCAACCCAAGCATATGTTTAAAAAACTAGGAACAGCCAAGGCAAAGTGTCCATACCCTGAGGTACTGCCATAATCCATAAGGTTAGGGGTGGTACCACATTCTTCCGGCAGTAAGGGAAGACCTGTGGGAAAAAAGGAAATTATCAAAGGGTGTTGGGTCGCCATCAGAAAATTGATAGTTATTTTCTAGCCCCACATATTTTAGAATCTTTTCAAGGCCACTTTGTAGCTAGAGAAACACAGAAAAGTCTTACTTACAGGGAAACACCCTGGAGTTCCCGGGAAGGTGGCAGGTCACAGGCTCAATTGGTAGGCAGAACGGCAGCCCTAAGGAACAAAAGAGTTCCTTTAAGGTTGAACTTCAAATTGTTGACATTTGTTTTAGCCTTCCTCGTGAAGTATCTTCTAACAGGCTGAGATGTACCAAGATCTTCCTTCATAAGTGCTGCCCTGAGTATCCAGGACCTTACATTTGTACACCTATACATGAAATTGGGGCCTTGGAGCATGAACCAAGGAGGTATCTAATAAAAGTTTCAGAACACACTTCTCTCTGAGTACCAGGTCTTTGCTACCCATCATTTGAGACTGATAGCTACGGCTAAATATTCGACTGACATAAGGCAATGTTTATATACCTTGACTGACCGAAGATGTGTCTTTGGTTCGGTGTGTTATGAAGGTGCATCCAGACAGGTAAGGAGCACTACACGAGTAAAAAAGATCCTGTTAGGTTGGTCATTAAACAGAAGTATTTCTTTTGTCACTCCACATGAAAGCACATGTCGTAGGGCTGGCTCCAACCTGACCATATTTCTCAACTCTATTCCGAAAGACCAGAAGCTCCATCCCCACGTATCTGTGCCCTGGGATTGAGACCTTAACAAGCATGAGTCCAGGTATATCCGTTGCAATGATTTGGTCAGGGAGAACCCTCCCAGACACCCAGGAATCCACTACAATGAGATAACGGATGGTTTCCTCAACATGGTACCCATCACACCCATGGCAAAGTTTCCTTACCCTGAAAGATTTTAGCAAAACGTATGTTCAAGGCTGCTGTCATGTTGATTCCTGGGAAAAAGCAAAGCCCTGTGTGTACAAAGGAACATTTCTGACTGTGGTGTCTTGTCTTCAAAAATTGATATTCATTTTCAATCCCTCACATTTTGAACATTTGCTAGGCCACATTTGGTATCCAATATTTGAACAAAGCATGTAGCTAAAGCAACAAAGCAAAGTTGTACTTACTGGGATCCACCATATAAATCCTGAGATGGTGGCAAGCTGCAACATCAAGAGACAGGCAAGACGGCAACGCTAAGGAACCAAAGAGTATCTTTTAGGTGTGCCTTCAAACTGAGGACATCTCGTTAAGCCTTCCTTATCAACTATATTGTCACAAAGCAAGTTGCAATCTTTCTCCAATTCTGCCCAAGGTCCATGGACATAGTCCTTATTTATGCACAGAATGTAATGTCTTGAGAGGCACAGCAAAAAGAGCATCCCAAGCATATATTTAAAAAACTAGGAATAGCAAAGGCAAAGTGTCCATACCCTGAGGTACTGCCATAATCCATAAGGTTAGGGATGGTTCCACATTCTTCCGGGAGTAAGGGAAGGCCTGCGGGGACAAAGGAAATTATCAAAGGGTATTGGGTCATCATCAGAACATTGATAGTCATTTTCTAGCCCACATATTTTAGAATCTTTTCAAGGTCACGTTTGGTGATGAATATGCAGTAGGAGAAACACAGCAAAGATTTACTTACAGGGAAACACCCTGGAGTTCCCCGGAAGGTGGCAGGCCATAGGCTCAATTGGCTGGCAGAACAGCAGCCCTAAGGAACAAAAGAGTTCCTCTAAGGTTGAACTTCAAATTGTTGGCATTTGTTTTAGCCTTCCTCATGAAGTATCTTATAACAGGCTAAGATTTACGAAGACCTTCCTTCATCAGTGCTGCCCTTAGTATCCAGGACCTTACATGTGTAAACCTATACATGAAATTGTGGCATTAGAGCATGACCCAAGGAGGTATCTAAAAAAAGTTTTAGAACACACTTCTCTCTGAGTACCAGGTCTTTGCTACCCATCATTTGAGACTGATAGCTACGGCTAAATATTCCACTGACATAAGGAAATGTTTAAATACCTTGACTGACCGAAGATGTGTCTTTGGTTCGGTGTGTTATGAAGGTTCATCCAGACAGGTAAGGAGCGCTGCACGAGTAAAAAAAGATCCTGTTAGGTTGGTCATTAAAAAAAGTATTTCTTTTGTCACTCCCCATGAAAGAACATATCGCAGGGCTGGCTCCAACCTGATCATATTTCTCAACTCTATTCCGAAAGACCAGAAGCTCCATCACCACATATCTGCGCCCTGGGATTGAGGCCTTGACAATCATGAGTCTAGGTATATCCTTTGCAATGATTTGGTCAGGGAGTACCCTCCCAAATACCCAGGAATCCACTCCAATGAGATAACGGATGGTTTCCTCAACATGGTACCCATCACACCCATGGCAAAGTTTCCTTACCCTGAAAGATTTTAGCAATACGTATTGTCAAGGCTGCTGTCATGTTGATTCCTGGGAACAAGCGAAGCCCTGTGGGTACAAAGGAACATTTCTGACTGTGGTGTCTTGTCTTCTAAAATTGACATTCATTTTCAATCCCTCACATTTTGAACATTTGCAATGCCACATTTGGTATCCAATATTTGTAGATAAAGAAACAAAGCAAAGTTGTATTTACTGGGATCCACCATATAAATCCTGAGAAGGTGGCAAGTTAGAACATCAAGTGACAGGCAAGACAGCAATGCTAAGGAACCAAAGAGTTTCTTTTAGTATGCCTTCAAACTGAGGACATCTCGTTAAGCCTTCCTTATAAACTATATTGTCACAAAGAATGTTACAATATTTATCCAATTCTGCCCAAGGTCCATGGACCTAGTCCTTATTTATGCACAGAATGTAATGCCTTGAGAGGGACAGTCAAAGAGCAACCCAAGCATATGTTTAAAAAACTAGGAACAGCCAAGGCAAAGTGTCCATACCCTGAGGTACTGCCATAATCCATAAGGTTAGGGGTGGTACCACATTCTTCCGGCAGTAAGGGAGGACCTGTGGGAAAAAAGGAAATTATCAAAGGATGTTGGGTCGCCATCAGAAAATTGATAGTTATTTTCTAGCCCCACATATTTTAGAATCTTTTCAGGGCCACTTTGTAGCTAGAGAAACACAGAAAAGTCTTACTTACAGGGAAACACCCTGGAGTTCCCTGGAAGGTGGCAGGTCACAGGCTCAATTGGCAGGCAGAACAGCAGCCCAAAGGAACAAAAGAGTTCCTTTAAGGTTGAACTTCAAATTGTTGACATTTGTTTTAGCCTTCCTCATGAAGTATCTTCTAACAGGCTGAGATGTACCAAGATCTTCCTTCATAAGTGCTGCCCTGAGTATCCAGGACCTTACATTTGTACACCTATACATGAAATTGGGGCCTTGGAGCATGAACCAAGGAGGTATCTAATAAAAGTTTCAGAACACACTTCTCTCTGAGTACCAGGTCTTTGCTACCCATCATTTGAGACTGATAGCTACGGCTAAATATTCCACTGACATAAGGCAATGTTTACATACCTTGACTGACCGAAGATGTGTCTTTGGTTCGGTGTGTTATGAAGGTGCATCCAGACAGGTAAGGAGCGCTACACGAGTAAAAAAAGATCCTGTTAGGTTGGTCATTAAACAGAAGTATTTCTTTTGTCACTCCACATGAAAGCACATGTCGTAGGGCTGGCTCCAACCTGACCATATTTCTCAACTCTATTCCGAAAGACCAGAAGCTCCATCCTCACGTATCTGTGCCCTGGGATTGAGGCCTTAACAAGCATGAGTCCAGGTATATCCTTTGCAATGATTTGGTCAGGGAGAACCCTCCCAGACACCCAGGAATCCACTACAATGAGATAATGGATGGTTTCCTCAACATGGTACCCATCACACCCATGGCAAAGTTTCCTTACCCTGAAAGATTTTAGCAAAACGTATGTTCAAGGCTGCTGTCATGTTGATTCCTTGGAAAAAGCAAAGCCCTGTGTGTACAAAGGAACATTTCTGACTGTGGTGTCTTGTCTTCAAAAATTGATATTCATTTTCAATCCCTCACATTTTGAATATTTGCTAGGCCACATTTGGTATCCAATATTTGAACAAAGCAGGTGGCTAAAGCAACAAAGCAAAGTTGTACTTACTGGGATCCACCATATAAATCCTGAGATGGTGGCAAGCTGCAACATCAAGAGACAGGCAAGACGGCAACGCTAAGGAACCAAAGAGTATCTTTTAGGTGTGCCTTCAAACTGAGGACATCTCGTTAAGCCTTCCTTATCAACTATATTGTCACAAAGCAAGTTGCAATCTTTCTCCAATTCTGCCCAAGGTCCACGGACATAGTCCTTATTTATGCACATAATGTAATGTCTTGAGAGGCACAGCAAAAAGAGCATCCCAAGCATATATTTAAAAAACTAGGAATAGCAAAGGCAAAGTGTCCATACCCTGAGGTACTGCCATAATCCATAAGGTTAGGGATGGTTCCACATTCTTCCGGGAGTAAGGGAAGGCCTTCGGGAACAAAGGAAATTATCAAAGAGTATTGGGTCAACATCAGAACATTGATAGTCATTTTCTAGCCCACATATTTTAGAATCTTTTCAAGGTCACGTTTGGTGATGAACCACAGGAGAAACACAGCAAAGATTTACTTACAGAAAAACACCCTGGAGTTCCCCGGAAGGTGGCAGGCCATAGGCTCAATTGGCTGGCAGAACAGCAGCCCTAAGGAACAAAAGAGTTCCTCTAAGGGTGAACTTCAAATTGTTGGCATTTGTTTTAGCCTTCCTCATGAAGTATCTTATAACAGGCTAAGATTTACCAAGATCTTCCTTCATCAGTGCTGCCCTGAGTATCCAGGACCTTACATGTGTACACCTAAACATGAAATTGTGGCATTAGAGCATGACCCAAGGAGGTATCTAAGAAATGTTTTAGAACACACTTCTCTCTGAGTACCAGGTCTTTGCTACCCATCATTTGAGACTGATAGCTACGGCTAAATATTCCACTGACATAAGGCAATGTTTAAATACCTTGACTGACCGAAGATGTGTCTTTGGTTCGGTGTGTTATGAAGGTTCATCCAGACAGGTAAGGAGCGCTGCACGAGTAAAAAAAGTTCCTGTTAGGTTGGTCATTAAAAAAAAGTATTTCTTTTGTCACTCCCCATGAAAGAACATGTCGCAGGGCTGGCTCCAACCTGATCATATTTCTCAACTCTATTCCGAAAGACCAGAAGCTCCATCCCCACGTATCTGCGCCCTGGGATTGAGGCCTTGACAAGCATGAGTCTCGGAATATCCTTTGCAATGATTTCGTCAGGGAGTACCCTCCCAAATACCCAGGAATCCACTCCAATGAGATAACGGATGGTTTCCTCAACATGGTACCCATCATACCCATGGCAAAGTTTCCTTACCCTGAAAGATTTTAGCAATACGTATTGTCAAGGCTGCTGTCATGTTGATTCCTGGGAACAAGCGAAGCCCTGTGGGTACAAAGGAACATTTCTGACTGTGGTGTCTTGTCTTCAAAAATTGATATTCATTTTCAATCCCTCACATTTTGAACATTTGCAATGCCACATTTGGTATCCAATATTTGTAGATAAAGAAACAAAGCAAAGTTGTATTTACTGGGATCCACCATATAAATCCTGAGAAGGTGGCAAGTTACAACATCAAGTGACAGGCAAGACAGCAATGCTAAGGAACCAAAGAGTTTCTTTTAGTATGCCTTCAAACTGAGGACATCTCGTTAAGCCTTCCTTATAAACTATATTGTCACAAAGAATGTTACAATATTTATCCAATTCTGCCCAAGGTCCATGGACCTAGTCCTTATTTATGCACAGAATGTAATGCCTTGAGAGGGACAGTCGAAGAGCAACCCAAGCATATGTTTAAAAAACTAGGAACAGCCAAGGCAAAGTGTCCATACCCTGAGGTACTGCCATAATCCATAAGGTTAGGGGTGGTACCACATTCTTCCGGCAGTAAGGGAGGACCTGTGGAAAAAAAGGAAATTATCAAAGGATGTTGGGTCGCCATCAGAAAATTGATAGTTATTTTCTAGCCCCACATATTTTAGAATCTTTTCAGGGCCACTTTGTAGCTAGAGAAACACAGAAAAGTCTTACTTACAGGGAAACACCCTGGAGTTCCCTGGAAGGTGGCAGGTCACAGGCTCAATTGGCAGGCAGAACAGCAGCCCAAAGGAACAAAAGAGTTCCTTTAAGGTTGAACTTCAAATTGTTGACATTTGTTTTAGCCTTCCTCATGAAGTATCTTCTAACAGGCTGAGATGTACCAAGATCTTCCTTCATAAGTGCTGCCCTGAGTATCCAGGACCTTACATTTGTACACCTATACATGAAATTGGGGCCTTGGAGCATGAACCAAGGAGGTATCTAATAAAAGTTTCAGAACACACTTCTCTCTGAGTACCAGGTCTTTGCTACCCATCATTTGAGACTGATAGCTACGGCTAAATATTCCACTGACATAAGGCAATGTTTACATATCTTGACTGACCAAAGATGTGTCTTTGGTTCGGTGTGTTATGAAGGTGCATCCAGACAGGTAAGGAGCGCTACACGAGTAAAAAAAGATCCTGTTAGGTTGGTCATTAAACAGAAGTATTTCTTTTGTCACTCCACATGAAAGCACATGTCGTAGGGCTGGCTCCAACCTGACCATATTTCTCAACTCTATTCCGAAAGACCAGAAGCTCCATCCTCACGTATCTGTGCCCTGGGATTGAGGCCTTAACAAGCATGAGTCCAGGTATATCCTTTGCAATGATTTGGTCAGGGAGAACCCTCCCAGACACCCAGGAATCCACTACAATGAGATAATGGATGGTTTCCTCAACATGGTACCCATCACACCCATGGCAAAGTTTCCTTACCCTGAAAGATTTTAGCAAAACGTATGTTCAAGGCTGCTGTCATGTTGATTCCTTGGAAAAAGCAAAGCCCTGTGTGTACAAAGGAACATTTCTGACTGTGGTGTCTTGTCTTCAAAAATTGATATTCATTTTCAATCCCTCACATTTTGAACATTTGCTAGGCCACATTTGGTATCCAATATTTGAACAAAGCAGGTGGCTAAAGCAACAAAGCAAAGTTGTACTTACTGGGATCCACCATATAAATCCTGAGATGGTGGCAAGCTGCAACATCAAGAGACAGGCAAGACGGCAACGCTAAGGAACCAAAGAGTATCTTTTAGGTGTGCCTTCAAACTGAGGACATCTCGTTAAGCCTTCCTTATCAACTATATTGTCACAAAGCAAGTTGCAATCTTTCTCCAATTCTGCCCAAGGTCCATGGACATAGTCCTTATTTATGCACAGAATGTAATGTCTTGAGAGGCACAGCAAAAAGAGCATCCCAAGCATATATTTAAAAAACTAGGAATAGCAAAGGCAAAGTGTCCATACCCTGAGGTACTGCCATAATCCATAAGGTTAGGGATGGTTCCACATTCTTCCGGGAGTAAGGGAAGGCCTGCGGGGACAAAGGAAATTATCAAAGGGTATTGGGTCATCATCAGAACATTGATAGTCATTTTCTAGCCCACATATTTTAGAATCTTTTCAAGGTCACGTTTGGTGATGAATATGCAGTAGGAGAAACACAGCAAAGATTTACTTACAGGGAAACACCCTGGAGTTCCCCGGAAGGTGGCAGGCCATAGGCTCAATTGGCTGGCAGAACAGCAGCCCTAAGGAACAAAAGAGTTCCTCTAAGGTTGAACTTCAAATTGTTGGCATTTGTTTTAGCCTTCCTCATGAAGTATCTTATAACAGGCTAAGATTTACCAAGACCTTCCTTCATCAGTGCTGCCCTTAGTATCCAGGACCTTACATGTGTAAACCTATACATGAAATTGTAGCATTAGAGCATGACCCAAGGAGGTATCTAAGAAATGTTTTAGAACACACTTCTCTCTGAGTACCAGGTCTTTGCTACCCATCATTTGAGACTGATAGCTACGGCTAAATATTCCACTGACATAAGGAAATGTTTAAATACCTTGACTGACCGAAGATGTGTCTTTGGTTCGGTGTGTTATGAAGGTTCATCCAGACAGGTAAGGAGCGCTGCACGAGTAAAAAACGATCCTGTTAGGTTGGTCATTAAAAAAAGTATTTCTTTTGTCACTCCCCATGAAAGAACATATCGCAGGGCTGGCTCCAACCTGATCATATTTCTCAACTCTATTCCGAAAGACCAGAAGCTCCATCCCCACATATCTGCGCCCTGGGATTGAGGCCTTGACAATCATGAGTCTAGGTATATCCTTTGCAATGATTTGGTCAGGGAGTACCCTCCCAAATACCCAGGAATCCACTCCAATGAGATAACGGATGGTTTCCTCAACATGGTACCCATCACACCCATGGCAATGTTTCCTTACCCTGAAAGATTTTAGCAATACGTATTGTCAAGGCTGCTGTCATGTTGATTCCTGGGAACAAGCGAAGCCCTGTGGGTACAAAGGAACATTTCTGACTGTGGTGTCTTGTCTTCTAAAATTGACATTCATTTTCAATCCCTCACATTTTGAACATTTGCAATGCCACATTTGGTATCCAATATTTGTAGATAAAGAAACAAAGCAAAGTTGTATTTACTGGGATCCACCATATAAATCCTGAGAAGGTGGCAAGTTACAACATCAAGTGACAGGCAAGACAGCAATGCTAAGGAACCAAAGAGTTTCTTTTAGTATGCCTTCAAACTGAGGACATCTCGTTAAGCCTTCCTTATAAACTATATTGTCACAAAGAATGTTACAATATTTATCCAATTCTGCCCAAGGTCCATGGACCTAGTCCTTATTTATGCACAGAATGTAATGCCTTGAGAGGGACAGTCAAAGAGCAACCCAAGCATATGTTTAAAAAACTAGGAACAGCCAAGGCAAAGTGTCCATACCCTGAGGTACTGCCATAATCCATAAGGTTAGGGGTGGTACCACATTCTTCCGGCAGTAAGGGAGGACCTGTGGGAAAAAAGGAAATTATCAAAGGATGTTGGGTCGGCATCAGAAAATTGATAGTTATTTTCTAGCCCCACATATTTTAGAATCTTTTCAGGGCCACTTTGTAGCTAGAGAAACACAGAAAAGTCTTACTTACAGGGGAACACCCTGGAGTTCCCTGGAAGGGGGCAGGTCACAGGCTCAATTGGCAGGCAGAACAGCAGCCCAAAGGAACAAAAGAGTTCCTTTAAGGTTGAACTTCAAATTGTTGACATTTGTTTTAGCCTTCCTCATGAAGTATCTTCTAACAGGCTGAGATGTACCAAGATCTTCCTTCATAAGTGCTGCCCTGAGTATCCAGGACCTTACATTTGTACACCTATACATGAAATTGGGGCCTTGGAGCATGAACCAAGAAGGTATCTAATAAAAGTATCAGAACACACTTCTCTCTGAGTACCAGGTCTTTGCTACCCATCATTTGAGACTGATAGCTACGGCTAAATATTCCACTGACATAAGGCAATGTTTACATACCTTGACTGACCGAAGATGTGTCTTTGGTTCGGTGTGTTATGAAGGTGCATCCAGACAGGTAAGGAGCGCTACACGAGTAAAAAAAGATCCTGTTAGGTTGGTCATTAAACAGAAGTATTTCTTTTGTCACTCCACATGAAAGCACATGTCGTAGGGCTGGCTCCAACCTGACCATATTTCTCAACTCTATTCCGAAAGACCAGAAGCTCCATCCTCACGTATCTGTGCCCTGGGATTGAGGCCTTAACAAGCATGAGTCCAGGTATATCCTTTGCAATGATTTGGTCAGGGAGAACCCTCCCAGACACCCAGGAATCCACTACAACGAGATAATGGATGGTTTCCTCAACATGGTACCCATCACACCCATGGCAAAGTTTCCTTACCCTGAAAGATTTTAGCAAAACGTATGTTCAAGGCTGCTGTCATGTTGATTCCTTGGAAAAAGCAAAGCCCTGTGTGTACAAAGGAACATTTCTGACTGTGGTGTCTTGTCTTCAAAAATTGATATTCATTTTCAATCCCTCACATTTTGAATATTTGCTAGGCCACATTTGGTATCCAATATTTGAACAAAGCAGGTGGCTAAAGCAACAAAGCAAAGTTGTACTTACTGGGATCCACCATATAAATCCTGAGATGGTGGCAAGCTGCAACATCAAGAGACAGGCAAGACGGCAACGCTAAGGAACCAAAGAGTATCTTTTAGGTGTGCCTTCAAACTGAGGACATCTCGTTAAGCCTTCCTTATCAACTATATTGTCACAAAGCAAGTTGCAATCTTTCTCCAATTCTGCCCAAGGTCCACGGACATAGTCCTTATTTATGCACATAATGTAATGTCTTGAGAGGCACAGCAAAAAGAGCATCCCAAGCATATATTTAAAAAACTAGGAATAGCAAAGGCAAAGTGTCCATACCCTGAGGTACTGCCATAATCCATAGGGTTAGGGATCGTTCCACATTCTTCCGGGAGTAAGGGAAGGCCTTCGGGAACAAAGGAAATTATCAAAGAGTATTGGGTCATCATCAGAACATTGATAGTCATTTTCTAGCCCACATATTTTAGAATCTTTTCAAGGTCACGTTTGGTGATGAATATGTAGTAGGAGAAACACAGCAAAGATTTACTTACAGAGAAACACCCTGGAGTTCCCCGGAAGGTCGCAGGCCATAGGCTCAATTGGCTGGCAGAACAGCAGCCCTAAGGAACAAAAGAGTTCCTCTAAGGTTGAACTTCAAATTGTTGGCATTTGTTTTAGCCTTCCTCATGAAGTATCTTATAACAGGCTAAGATTTACCAAGATCTTCCTTCATCAGTGCTGCCCTGAGTATCCAGGACCTTACATGTGTACACCTAAACATGAAATTGTGGCATTAGAGCATGACCCAAGGAGGTATCTAAGAAATGTTTTAGAACACACTTCTCTCTGAGTACCAGGTCTTTGCTACCCATCATTTGAGACTGATAGCTACGGCTAAATATTCCACTGACATAAGGCAATGTTTAAATACCTTGACTGACCGAAGATGTGTCTTTGGTTCGGTGTGTTATGAAGGTTCATCCAGACAGGTAAGGAGCGCTGCACGAGTAAAAAAAGTTCCTGTTAGGTTGGTCATTAAAAAAAAGTATTTCTTTTGTCACTCCCCATGAAAGAACATGTCGCAGGGCTGGCTCCAACCTGATCATATTTCTCAACTCTATTCCGAAAGACCAGAAGCTCCATCCCCACGTATCTGCGCCCTGGGATTGAGGCCTTGACAAGCATGAGTCTCGGAATATCCTTTGCAATGATTTGGTCAGGGACTACCCTCCCAAATACCCAGGAATCCACTCCAATGAGATAACGGATGGTTTCCTCAACATGGTACCCATCACACCCATGGCAAAGTTTCCTTACCCTGAAAGATTTTAGCAATACGTATTGTCAAGGCTGCTGTCATGTTGATTCCTGGGAACAAGCGAAGCCCTGTGGGTACAAAGGAACATTTCTGACTGTGGTGTCTTGTCTTCTAAAATTGACATTCATTTGCAATCCCTCACATTTTGAACATTTGCAATGCCACATTTGGTATCCAATATTTGTAGATAAAGAAACAAAGCAAAGTTGTATTTACTGGGATCCACCATATAAATCCTGAGAAGGTGGCAAGTTACAACATCAAGTGACAGGCAAGACAGCAATGCTAAGGAACCAAAGAGTTTCTTTTAGTATGCCTTCAAACTGAGGACATCTCGTTAAGCCTTCCTCATAAACTATATTGTCACAAAGAATGTTACAATATTTATCCAATTCTGCCCAAGGTCCATGGACCTAGTCCTTATTTATGCACAGAATGTAATGCCTTGAGAGGGACAGTCAAAGAGCAACCCAAGCATATGTTTAAAAAACTAGGAACAGCCAAGGCAAAGTGTCCATACCCTGAGGTACTGCCATAATCCATAAGGTTAGGGGTGGTACCACATTCTTCCGGCAGTAAGGGAGGACCTGTGGGAAAAAAGGAAATTATCAAAGGATGTTGGGTCGCCATCAGAAAATTGATAGTTATTTTCTAGCCCCACATATTTTAGAATCTTTTCAGGGCCACTTTGTAGCTAGAGAAACAAAGAAAAGTCTTACTTACAGGGAAACACCCTGGAGTTCCCTGGAAGGTGGCAGGTCACAGGCTCAATTGGCAGGCAGAACAGCAACCCAAAGGAACAAAAGAGTTCCTTTAAGGTTGAACTTCAAATTGTTGACATTTGTTTTAGCCTTCCTCATGAAGTATCTTCTAACAGGCTGAGATGTACCAAGATCTTCCTTCATAAGTGCTGCCCTGAGTATCCAGGACCTTACATTTGTACACCTATACATGAAATTGGGGCCTTGGAGCATGAACCAAGGAGGTATCTAATAAAAGTTTCAGAACACACTTCTCTCTGAGTACCAGGTCTTTGCTACCCATCATTTGAGACTGATAGCTACGGCTAAATATTCCACTGACATAAGGCAATGTTTACATACCTTGACTGACCGAAGATGTGTCTTTGGTTCGGTGTGTTATGAAGGTGCATCCAGACAGGTAAGGAGCGCTACACGAGTAAAAAAAGATCCTGTTAGGTTGGTCATTAAACAGAAGTATTTCTTTTGTCACTCCACATGAAAGCACATGTCGTAGGGCTGGCTCCAACCTGACCATATTTCTCAACTCTATTCCGAAAGACCAGAAGCTCCATCCTCACGTATCTGTGCCCTGGGATTGAGGCCTTAACAAGCATGAGTCCATGTATATCCTTTGCAATGATTTGGTCAGGGAGAACCCTCCCAGACACCCAGGAATCCACTACAATGAGATAATGGATGGTTTCCTCAACATGGTACCCATCACACCCATGGCAAAGTTTCCTTACCCTGAAAGATTTTAGCAAAACGTATGTTCAAGGCTGCTGTCATGTTGATTCCTTGGAAAAAGCAAAGCCCTGTGTGTACAAAGGAACATTTCTGACTGTGGTGTCTTGTCTTCAAAAATTGATATTCATTTTCAATCCCTCACATTTTGAATATTTGCTAGGCCACATTTGGTATCCAATATTTGAACAAAGCAGGTGGCTAAAGCAACAAAGCAAAGTTGTACTTACTAGGATCCACCATATAAATCCTGAGATGGTGGCAAGCTGCAACATCAAGAGACAGGCAAGACGGCAACGCTAAGGAACCAAAGAGTATCTTTTAGGTGTGCCTTCAAACTGAGGACATCTCGTTAAGCCTTCCTTATCAACTATATTGTCACAAAGCAAGTTGCAATCTTTCTCCAATTCTGCCCAAGGTCCACGGACATAGTCCTTATTTATGCACATAATGTAATGTCTTGAGAGGCACAGCAAAAAGAGCATCCCAAGCATATATTTAAAAAACTAGGAATAGCAAAGGCAAAGTGTCCATACCCTGAGGTACTGCCATAATCCATAAGGTTAGGGATGGTTCCACATTCTTCCGGGAGTAAGGGAAGGTCTTCGGGAACAAAGGAAATTATCAAAGAGTATTGGGTCATCATCAGAACATTGATAGTCATTTTCTAGCCCACATATTTTAGAATCTTTTCAAGGTCACGTTTGGTGATGAACCACAGGAGAAACACAGCAAAGATTTACTTACAGAGAAACACCCTGGAGTTCCCCGGAAGGTGGCAGGCCATAGGCTCAATTGGCTGGCAGAACAGCAGCCCTAAGGAACAAAAGAGTTCCTCTAAGGTTGAACTTCAAATTGTTGGCATTTGTTTTAGCCTTCCTCATGAAGTATCTTATAACAGGCTAAGATTTACCAAGAACTTCCTTCATCAGTGCTGCCCTGAGTATCCAGGACCTTACATGTGTACACCTAAACATGAAATTGTGGCATTAGAGCATGACCCAAGGAGGTATCTAAGAAATGTTTTAGAACACACTTCTCTCTGAGTACCAGGTCTTTGCTACCCATCATTTGAGACTGATAGCTACGGCTAAATATTCCACTGACATAAGGCAATGTTTAAATACCTTGACTGACCGAAGATGTGTCTTTGGTTCGGTGTGTTATGAAGGTTCATCCAGACAGGTAAGGAGCGCTGCACGAGTAAAAAAAGTTCCTGTTAGGTTGGTCATTAAAAAAAAGTATTTCTTTTGTCACTCCCCATGAAAGAACATGTCGCAGGGCTGGCTCCAACCTGATCATATTTCTCAACTCTATTCCGAAAGACCAGAAGCTCCATCCCCACGTATCTGCGCCCTGGGATTGAGGCCTTGACAAGCATGAGTCTCGGAATATCCTTTGCAATGATTTGGTCAGGGAGTGCCCTCCCAAATACCCAGGAATCCACTCCAATGAGATAACGGATGGTTTCCTCAACATGGTACCCATCATACCCATGGCAAAGTTTCCTTACCCTGAAAGATTTTAGCAATACGTATTGTCAAGGCTGCTGTCATGTTGATTCCTGGGAACAAGCGAAGCCCTGTGGGTACAAAGGAACATTTCTGACTGTGGTGTCTTGTCTTCTAAAATTGACATTCATTTTCAATCCCTCACATTTTGAACATTTGCAATGCCACATTTGGTATCCAATATTTGTAGATAAAGAAACAAAGCAAAGTTGTATTTACTGGGATCCACCGTATAAATCCTGAGAAGGTGGCAAGTTACAACATCAAGTGACAGGCAAGACAGCAATGCTAAGGAACCAAAGAGTTTCTTTTAGTATGCCTTCAAACTGAGGACATCTCGTTAAGCCTTCCTTATAAACTATATTGTCACAAAGAATGTTACAATGTTATTTATCCAATTCTGCCCAAGGTCCATGGACCTAGTCCTTATTTATGCACAGAATGTAATGCCTTGAGAGGGACAGTCGAAGAGCAACCCAAGCATATGTTTAAAAAACTAGGAACAGCCAAGGCAAAGTGTCCATACCCTGAGGTACTGCCATAATCCATAAGGTTAGGGGTGGTACCACATTCTTCCGGCAGTAAGGGAGGACCTGTGGAAAAAAAGGAAATTATCAAAGGATGTTGGGTCGCCATCAGAAAATTGATAGTTATTTTCTAGCCCCACATATTTTAGAATCTTTTCAGGGCCACTTTGTAGCTAGAGAAACACAGAAAAGTCTTACTTACAGGGAAACACCCTGGAGTTCCCTGGAAGGTGGCAGGTCACAGGCTCAATTGGCAGGCAGAACAGCAGCCCAAAGGAACAAAAGAGTTCCTTTAAGGTTGAACTTCAAATTGTTGACATTTGTTTTAGCCTTCCTCATGAAGTATCTTCTAACAGGCTGAGATGTACCAAGATCTTCCTTCATAAGTGCTGCCCTGAGTATCCAGGACCTTACATTTGTACACCTATACATGAAATTGGGGCCTTGGAGCATGAACCAAGGAGGTATCTAATAAAAGTTTCAGAACACACTTCTCTCTGAGTACCAGGTCTTTGCTACCCATCATTTGAGACTGATAGCTACGGCTAAATATTCCACTGACATAAGGCAATGTTTACATATCTTGACTGACCGAAGATGTGTCTTTGGTTCGGTGTGTTATGAAGGTGCATCCAGACAGGTAAGGAGCGCTACACGAGTAAAAAAAGATCCTGTTAGGTTGGTCATTAAACAGAAGTATTTCTTTTGTCACTCCACATGAAAGCACATGTCGTAGGGCTGGCTCCAACCTGACCATATTTCTCAACTCTATTCCGAAAGACCAGAAGCTCCATCCTCACGTATCTGTGCCCTGGGATTGAGGCCTTAACAAGCATGAGTCCAGGTATATCCTTTGCAATGATTTGGTCAGGGAGAACCCTCCCAGACACCCAGGAATCCACTACAATGAGATAATGGATGGTTTCCTCAACATGGTACCCATCACACCCATGGCAAAGTTTCCTTACCCTGAAAGATTTTAGCAAAACGTATGTTCAAGGCTGCTGTCATGTTGATTCCTTGGAAAAAGCAAAGCCCTGTGTGTACAAAGGAACATTTCTGACTGTGGTGTCTTGTCTTCAAAAATTGATATTCATTTTCAATCCCTCACATTTTGAACATTTGCTAGGCCACATTTGGTATCCAATATTTGAACAAAGCAGGTGGTTAAAGCAACAAAGCAAAGTTGTACTTACTGGGATCCACCATATAAATCCTGAGATGGTGGCAAGCTGCAACATCAAGAGACAGGCAAGACGGCAACGCTAAGGAACCAAAGAGTATCTTTTAGGTGTGCCTTCAAACTGAGGACATCTCGTTAAGCCTTCCTTATCAACTATATTGTCACAAAGCAAGTTGCAATCTTTCTCCAATTCTGCCCAAGGTCCATGGACATAGTCCTTATTTATGCACATAATGTAATGTCTTGAGAGGCACAGCAAAAAGAGCATCCCAAGCATATATTTAAAAAACTAGGAATAGCAAAGGCAAAGTGTCCATACCCTGAGGTACTGCCATAATCCATAAGGTTAGGGATGGTTCCACATTCTTCCGGGAGTAAGGGAAGGCCTTCGGGAACAAAGGAAATTATCAAAGAGTATTGGGTCATCATCAGAACATTGATAGTCATTTTCTAGCCCACATATTTTAGAATCTTTTCAAGGTCACGTTTGGTGATGAACCACAGGAGAAACACAGCAAAGATTTACTTACAGAGAAACACCCTGGAGTTCCCCGGAAGGTGGCAGGCCATAGGCTCAATTGGCTGGCAGAACAGCAGCCCTAAGGAACAAAAGAGTTCCTCTAAGGTTGAACTTCAAATTGTTGGCATTTGTTTTAGCCTTCCTCATGAAGTATCTTCTAACAGGCTAAGATTTACCAAGATCTTCCATCATCAGTGCTGCCCTGAGTATCCAGGACCTTACATGTGTACACCTAAACATGAAATTGTGGCATTAGAGCATGACCCAAGGAGGTATCTAAGAAATGTTTTAGAACACACTTCTCTCTGAGTACCAGGTCTTTGCTACCCATCATTTGAGACTGATAGCTACGGCTAAATATTCCACTGACATAAGGCAATGTTTAAATACCTTGACTGACCGAAGATGTGTCTTTGGTTCGGTGTGTTATGAAGGTTCATCCAGACAGGTAAGGAGCGCTGCACGAGTAAAAAAAGTTCCTGTTAGGTTGGTCATTAAAAAAAAGTATTTCTTTTGTCACTCCCCATGAAAGAACATGTCGCAGGGCTGGCTCCAACCTGATCATATTTCTCAACTCTATTCCGAAAGACCAGAAGCTCCATCCCCACGTATCTGCGCCCTGGGATTGAGGCCTTGACAAGCATGAGTCTCGGAATATCCTTTGCAATGATTTGGTCAGGGAGTGCCCTCCCAAATACCCAGGAATCCACTCCAATGAGATAACGGATGGTTTCCTCAACATGGTCCCCATCTTACCCATGGCAAAGTTTCCTTACCCTGAAAGATTTTAGCAATACGTATTGTCAAGGCTGCTGTCATGTTGATTCCTGGGAACAAGCGAAGCCCTGTGGGTACAAAGGAACATTTCTGACTGTGGTGTCTTGTCTTCTAAAATTGACATTCATTTTCAATCCCTCACATTTTGAACATTTGCAATGCCACATTTGGTATCCAATATTTGTAGATAAAGAAACAAAGCAAAGTTGTATTTACTGGGATCCACCGTATAAATCCTGAGAAGGTGGCAAGTTACAACATCAAGTGACAGGCAAGACAGCAATGCTAAGGAACCAAAGAGTTTCTTTTAGTATGCCTTCAAACTGAGGACATCTCGTTAAGCCTTCCTTATAAACTATATTGTCACAAAGAATGTTACAATGTTATTTATCCAATTCTGCCCAAGGTCCATGGACCTAGTCCTTATTTATGCACAGAATGTAATGCCTTGAGAGGGACAGTCGAAGAGCAACCCAAGCATATGTTTAAAAAACTAGGAACAGCCAAGGCAAAGTGTCCATACCCTGAGGTACTGCCATAATCCATAAGGTTAGGGGTGGTACCACATTCTTCCGGCAGTAAGGGAGGACCTGTGGAAAAAAAGGAAATTATCAAAGGATGTTGGGTCGCCATCAGAAAATTGATAGTTATTTTCTAGCCCCACATATTTTAGAATCTTTTCAGGGCCACTTTGTAGCTAGAGAAACACAGAAAAGTCTTACTTACAGGGAAACACCCTGGAGTTCCCTGGAAGGTGGCAGGTCACAGGCTCAATTGGCAGGCAGAACAGCAGCCCAAAGGAACAAAAGAGTTCCTTTAAGGTTGAACTTCAAATTGTTGACATTTGTTTTAGCCTTCCTCATGAAGTATCTTCTAACAGGCTGAGATGTACCAAGATCTTCCTTCATAAGTGCTGCCCTGAGTATCCAGGACCTTACATTTGTACACCTATACATGAAATTGGGGCCTTGGAGCATGAACCAAGGAGGTATCTAATAAAAGTTTCAGAACACACTTCTCTCTGAGTACCAGGTCTTTGCTACCCATCATTTGAGACTGATAGCTACGGCTAAATATTCCACTGACATAAGGCAATGTTTACATATCTTGACTGACCGAAGATGTGTCTTTGGTTCGGTGTGTTATGAAGGTGCATCCAGACAGGTAAGGAGCGCTACACGAGTAAAAAAAGATCCTGTTAGGTTGGTCATTAAACAGAAGTATTTCTTTTGTCACTCCACATGAAAGCACATGTCGTAGGGCTGGCTCCAACCTGACCATATTTCTCAACTCTATTCCGAAAGACCAGAAGCTCCATCCTCACGTATCTGTGCCCTGGGATTGAGGCCTTAACAAGCATGAGTCCAGGTATATCCTTTGCAATGATTTGGTCAGGGAGAACCCTCCCAGACACCCAGGAATCCACTACAATGAGATAATGGATGGTTTCCTCAACATGGTACCCATCACACCCATGGCAAAGTTTCCTTACCCTGAAAGATTTTAGCAAAACGTATGTTCAAGGCTGCTGTCATGTTGATTCCTTGGAAAAAGCAAAGCCCTGTGTGTACAAAGGAACATTTCTGACTGTGGTGTCTTGTCTTCAAAAATTGATATTCATTTTCAATCCCTCACATTTTGAACATTTGCTAGGCCACATTTGGTATCCAATATTTGAACAAAGCAGGTGGTTAAAGCAACAAAGCAAAGTTGTACTTACTGGGATCCACCATATAAATCCTGAGATGGTGGCAAGCTGCAACATCAAGAGACAGGCAAGACGGCAACGCTAAGGAACCAAAGAGTATCTTTTAGGTGTGCCTTCAAACTGAGGACATCTCGTTAAGCCTTCCGTATCAACTATATTGTCACAAAGCAAGTTGCAATCTTTCTCCAATTCTGCCCAAGGTCCATGGACATAGTCCTTATTTATGCACATAATGTAATGTCTTGAGAGGCACAGCAAAAAGAGCATCCCAAGCATATATTTAAAAAACTAGGAATAGCAAAGGCAAAATGTCCATACCCTGAGGTACTGCCATAATCCATAAGGTTAGGGATGGTTCCACATTCTTCCGGGAGTAAGGGAAGGCCTTCGGGAACAAAGGAAATTATCAAAGAGTATTGGGTCATCATCAGAACATTGATAGTCATTTTCTAGCCCACATATTTTAGAATCTTTTCAAGGTCACGTTTGGTGATGAACCACAGGAGAAACACAGCAAAGATTTACTTACAGAGAAACACCCTGGAGTTCCCCGGAAGGTGGCAGGCCATAGGCTCAATTGGCTGGCAGAACAGCAGCCCTAAGGAACAAAAGAGTTCCTCTAAGGTTGAACTTCAAATTGTTGGCATTTGTTTTAGCCTTCCTCATGAAGTATCTTCTAACAGGCTAAGATTTACCAAGATCTTCCATCATCAGTGCTGCCCTGAGTATCCAGGACCTTACATGTGTACACCTAAACATGAAATTGTGGCATTAGAGCATGACCCAAGGAGGTATCTAAGAAATGTTTTAGAACACACTTCTCTCTGAGTACCAGGTCTTTGCTACCCATCATTTGAGACTGATAGCTACGGCTAAATATTCCACTGACATAAGGCAATGTTTAAATACCTTGACTGACCGAAGATGTGTCTTTGGTTCGGTGTGTTATGAAGGTTCATCCAGACAGGTAAGGAGCGCTGCACGAGTAAAAAAAGTTCCTGTTAGGTTGGTCATTAAAAAAAAGTATTTCTTTTGTCACTCCCCATGAAAGAACATGTCGCAGGGCTGGCTCCAACCTGATCATATTTCTCAACTCTATTCCGAAAGACCAGAAGCTCCATCCCCACGTATCTGCGCCCTGGGATTGAGGCCTTGACAAGCATGAGTCTCGGAATATCCTTTGCAATGATTTGGTCAGGGAGTACCCTCCCAAATACCCAGGAATCCACTCCAATGAGATAACGGATGGTTTCCTCAACATGGTACCCATCACACCCATGGCAAAGTTTCCTTACCCTGAAAGATTTTAGCAATACGTATTGTCAAGGCTGCTGTCATGTTGATTCCTGGGAACAAGCGAAGCCCTGTGGGTACAAAAGAACATTTCTGACTGTGGTGTCTTGTCTTCTAAAATTGACATTCATTTTCAATCCCTCACATTTTGAACATTTTCAAGGCCACATTTGGTATCCAATATTTGTAGATAAAGAAACAAAGCAAAGTTGTATTTACTGGGATCCACCATATAAATCCTGAGAAGGTGGCAAGTTACAACATCAAGTGACAGGCAAGACAGCAATGCTAAGGAACCAAAGAGTTTCTTTTAGTATGCCTTCAAACTGAGGACATCTCGTTAAGCCTTCCTTATAAACTATATTGTCACAAAGAATGTTACAATATTTATCCAATTCTGTGCAAGGTCCATGGACCTAGTCCTTATTTATGCACAGAATGTAATGCCTTGAGAGGGACAGTCAAAGAGCAACCCAAGCATATGTTTAAAAAACTAGGAACAGCCAAGGCAAAGTGTCCATACCCTGAGGTACTGCCATAATCCATAAGGTTAGGGGTGGTACCACATTCTTCCGGCAGTAAGGGAAGACCTGTGGGAAAAAAGGAAATTATCAAAGGGTGTTGGGTCGCCATCAGAAAATTGATAGTTATTTTCTAGCCCCACATATTTTAGAATCTTTTCAAGGCCACTTTGTAGCTAGAGAAACACAGAAAAGTCTTACTTACAGGGAAACACCCTGGAGTTCCCGGGAAGGTGGCAGGTCACAGGCTCAATTGGTAGGCAGAACGGCAGCCCTAAGGAACAAAAGAGTTCCTTTAAGGTTGAACTTCAAATTGTTGACATTTGTTTTAGCCTTCCTCATGAAGTATCTTCTAACAGGCTGAGATGTACCAAGATCTTCCTTCATAAGTGCTGCCCTGAGTATCCAGGACCTTACATTTGTACACCTATACATGAAATTGGGGCCTTGGAGCATGAACCAAGGAGGTATCTAATAAAAGTTTCAGAACACACTTCTCTCTGAGTACCAGGTCTTTGCTACCCTACATTTGAGACTGATAGCTACGGCTAAATATTCGACTGACATAAGGCAATGTTTATATACCTTGACTGACCGAAGATGTGTCTTTGGTTCGGTGTGTTATGAAGGTGCATCCAGACAGGTAAGGAGCGCTACACGAGTAAAAAAAGATCCTGTTAGGTTGGTCATTAAACAGAAGTATTTCTTTTGTCACTCCACATGAAAGCACATGTCGTAGGGCTGGCTCCAACCTGACCATATTTCTCAACTCTATTCCGAAAGACCGGAAGCTCCATCCCCACGTATCTGTGCCCTGGGATTGAGGCCTTAACAAGCATGAGTACAGGTATATCCGTTGCAATGATTTGGTCAGGGAGAACCCTCCCAGACACCCAGGAATCCACTACAATGAGATAACGGATGGTTTCCTCAACATGGTACCCATCACACCCATGGCAAAGTTTCCTTACCCTGAAAGATTTTAGCAAAACGTATGTTAAAGGCTGCTGTCATGTTGATTCCTGGGAAAAAGCGAAGCCCTGTGTGTACAAAGGAACATTTCTGACTGTGGTGTCTTGTCTTCAAAAATTGATATTCATTTTCAATCCCTCACATTTTGAACATTTGCTAGGCCACATTTGGTATCCAATATTTGAACAAAGCAGGTAGCTAAAGCAACAAAGCAAAGTTGTACTTACTGGGATCCACCATATAAATCCTGAGATGGTGGCAAGCTGCAACATCAAGAGACAGGCAAGACGGCAACGCTAAGGAACCAAAGAGTATCTTTTAGGTGTGCCTTCAAACTGAGGACATCTCGTTAAGCCTTCCTTATTAACTATATTGTCACAAAGCAAGTTGCAATCTTTCTCCAATTCTGCCCAAGGTCCATGGACATAGTCCTTATTTATGCACAGAATGTAATGTCTTGAGAGGCACAGCAAAAAGAGCATCCCAAGCATATATTTAAAAAACTAGGAATAGCAAAGGCAAAGTGTCCATACCCTGAGGTACTGCCATAATCCATAAGGTTAGGGATGGTTCCACATTCTTCCGGGAGTAAGGGAAGGCCTGCGGGGACAAAGGAAATTATCAAAGGGTATTGGGTCATCATCAGAACATTGATAGTCATTTTCTAGCCCACATATTTTAGAATCTTTTCAAGGTCACGTTTGGTGATGAATATGTAGTAGGAGAAACACAGCAAAGATTTACTTACAGGGAAACACCCTGGAGTTCCCCGGAAGGTGGCAGGCCATAGGCTCAATTGGCTGGCAGAACAGCAGCCCTAAGGAACAAAAGAGTTCCTCTAAGGTTGAACTTCAAATTGTTGGCATTTGTTTTAGCCTTCCTCATGAAGTATCTTATAACAGGCTAAGATTTACCAAGATCTTCCTTCATCAGTGCTGCCCTGAGTATCCAGGACCTTACATGTGTACACCTATACATGAAATTGTGGCATTAGAGCATGACCCAAGGAGGTATCTAAGAAAAGTTTTAGAACACACTTCTCTCTGAGTACCAGGTCTTTGCTACCCATCATTTGAGACTGATAGCTACGACTAAATATTCCACTGACATAAGGCAATGTTTAAATACCTTGACTGACCGAAGATGTGTCTTTGGTTCGGTTTGTTATGAAGGTTCATCCAGACAGGTAGGGAGCACTGCACAAGTAAAAAAAGATCCTGTTAGGTTGGTCATTGAAAAAAAGTATTTCTTTTGTCACTCCCCATGACAGAACATGTCGCAGGGCTGGCTCCAACCTGATCATATTTCTCAACTCTATTCCGAAAGACCAGAAGCTCCATCCCCACGTATCTGCGCCCTGGGATTGAGGCCTTGACAAGCATGAGTCTAGGTATATCCTTTGCAATGATTTGGTCAGGGAGTACCCTCCCAAATACCTAGGAATCCATTCCAATGAGATAACGGATGGTTTCCTCAACATGGTACCCATCACACCCATGGCAAAGTTTCCTTACCCTGAAAGATTTTAGCAAAACATATGTTCAAGGCTGCTGTCATGTTGATTCCTGGGAACAAGCGAAGCCCTGTGGGTACAAAGGAACATTTCTGACTGTGGTGTCTTGTCTTCTAAAATTGACATTCATTTTCAATCCCTCACATTTTGAACATTTTCAAGGCCACATTTGGTATCCAATATTTGTAGATAAAGAAACAAAGCAAAGTTGTATTTACTGGGATCCACCATATAAATCCTGAGAAGGTGGCAAGTTACAACATCAAGTGACAGGCAAGACAGCAATGCTAAGGAACCAAAGAGTTTCTTTTAGTATGCCTTCAAACTGAGGACATCTCGTTAAGCCTTCCTTATAAACTATATTGTCACAAAGAATGTTACAATATTTATCCAATTCTGCCCAAGGTCCATGGACCTAGTCCTTATTTATACACAGAATGTAATGCCTTGAGAGGGACAGTCAAAGAGCAACCCACGCATATGTTTAAAAAACTAGGAACAGCCAAGGCAAAGTGTCCATACCCTGAGGTACTGCCATAATCCATAAGGTAAGGGGTGGTACCACATTCTTCCGGCAGTAAGGGAGGACCTGTGGGAAAAAAGGAAATTATCAAAGGATGTTGGGTCGTCATCAGAAAATTGATAGTTATTTTCTAGCCCCACATATTTTAGAATCTTTTCAGGGCCACTTTGTAGCTAGAGAAACACAGAAAAGTCTTACTTACAGGGAAACACCCTGGAGTTCCCTGGAAGGTGGCAGGTCACAGGCTCAATTGGCAGGCAGAACAGCAGCCCTAAGGAACAAAAGAGTTCCTTTAAGGTTGAACTTCAAATTGTTGACATTTGTTTTATCCTTCCTCATGAAGTATCTTCTAACAGGCTGAGATGTACCAAGATCTTCCTTCATAAGTGCTGCCCTGAGTATCCAGGACCTTACATTTGTACACCTATACATGAAATTGGGGCCTTGGAGCATGCACCAAGGAGGTATCTAATAAAAGTTTCAGAACACACTTCTCTCTGAGTACCAGGTCTTTGCTACCCATCATTTGAGACTGATAGCTACGGCTAAATATTCCACTGACATAAGGCAATGTTTACATACCTTGACTGACCGAAGATGTGTCTTTGGTTCGGTGTGTTATGAAGGTGCATCCAGACAGGTAAGGAGCGCTACACGAGTAAAAAAAGATCCTGTTAGGTTGGTCATTAAACAAAAGTATTTCTTTTGTCACTCCACATGAAAGCACATGTCGTAGGGCTGGCTCCAACCTGACCATATTTCTCAACTCTATTCCGAAAGACCAGAAGCTCCATCCCCACGTATCTGTGCCCTGGGATTGAGGCCTTAACAAGCATGAGTCCAGGTATATCCGTTGCAATGATTTGGTCAGGGAGAACCCTCCCAGACACCCAGGAATCCACTACGATGAGATAACGGATGGTTTCCTCAACATGGTACCCATCACACCCATGGCAAAGTTTCCTTACCCTGAAAGATTTTAGCAAAACATATGTTCAAGGCTACTGTCATGTTGATTCCTGGGAACAAGCGAAGCCCTGTGGGTACAAAGGAACATTTCTGACTGTGGTGTCTTGTCTTCTAAAATTGACATTCATTTTCAATCCCTCACATTTTGAACATTTTCAAGGCCACATTTGGTATCCAATATTTGTAGATAAAGAAACAAAGCAAAGTTGTATTTACTGGGATCCACCATATAAATCCTGAGAAGGTGGCAAGTTACAACATCAAGTGACAGGCAAGACAGCAATGCTAAGGAACCAAAGAGTTTCTTTTAGTATGCCTTCAAACTGAGGACATCTCGTTAAACCTTCCTTATAAACTATATTGTCACAAAGAATGTTACAATATTTATCCAATTCTGCCCAAGGTCCATGGACCTAGTCCTTATTTATACACGGAATGTAATGCCTTGAGAGGGACAGTCAAAGAGCAACCCAAGCATATGTTTAAAAAACTAGGAACAGCCAAGACAAAGTGTCCATACCCTGAGGTACTGCCATAATCTATAAGGTTAGGGGTGGTACCACATTCTTCCGGCAGTAAGGGAGGACCTGTGAGAAAAAAGGAAATTATCAAAGGATGTTGGGTCGCCATCAGAAAATTGATAGTTATTTTCTAGCCCCACATGTTTTAGAATCTTTTCAGGGCCACTTTGTAGCTAGAGAAACACAGAAAAGTCTTACTTACAGGGAAACACCCTGGAGTTCCCTGGAAGGTGGCAGATCACAGGCTCAATTGGCAGGCAGAACAGCAGCCCTAAGGAACAAAAGAGTTCCTTTAAGGTTGAACTTCAAATTGTTGACATTTGTTTTAGCCTTCCTCATGAAGTATCTTCTAACAGGCTGAGATGTACCAAGATCTTCCTTCATAAGTGCTGCCCTGAGTATCCAGGACCTTACATTTGTACACCTATACATGAAATTGGGGCCTTGGAGCATGAACCAAGGAGGTATCTAATAAAAGTTTCAGAACACACTTCTCTCCGAGTACCAGGTCTTTGCTACCCATCATTTGAGACTGATAGCTACGGCTAAATATTCCACTGACATAAGGCAATGTTTACATACCTTGACTGACCGAAGATGTGTCTTTGGTTCGGTGTGTTATGAAGGTGCATCCAGACAGGTAAGGAGCGCTACACGAGTAAAAAAAGATCCTGTTAGGTTGGTCATTAAACAAAAGTATTTCTTTTGTCACTCCACATGAAAGCACATGTCGTAGGGCTGGCTCCAACCTGACCATATTTCTCAACTCTATTCCGAAAGACCAGAAGCTCCATCCCCACGTATCTGTGCCCTGGGATTGAGGCCTTAACAAGCATGAGTCCAGGTATATCCGTTGCAATGATTTGGTCAGGGAGAACCCTCCCAGACACCCAGGAATCCACTACAATGAGATAACGGATGGTTTCCTCAACATGGTACCCATCACACCCATGGCAAAGTTTCCATACCCTGAAAGATTTTAGCAAAACGTATGTTCAAGGCTGCTGACATGTTGATTCCTGGGAAAAAGCGAAGCCCTGTGTGTACAAAGGAACATTTCTGACTGTGGTGTCTTGTCTTCAAAAATTGATATTCATTTTCAATCCCTCACATTTTGAACATTTGCTAGGCCACATTTGGTATCCAATATTTGAACAAAGCAGGTAGCTAAAGCAACAAAGCAAAGTTGTACTTACTGGGATCCACCATATAAATCCTGAGATGGTGGCAAGTTGCAACATCAAGAGACAGGCAAGACGGCAACGCTAAGGAACCAAAGAGTATCTTTTAGGTGTGCCTTCAAACTGAGGACATCTCGTTAAGCCTTCCTTATCAACTATATTGTCACAAAGCAAGTTGCAATCTTTCTCCAATTCTGCCCAAGGTCCAGGGACATAGTCCTTATTTATGCACAGAATGTAATGTCTTGAGAGGCACAGCAAAAAAGAGCATCCCAAGCATATATTTAAAAAACTAGGAATAGCAAAGGTAAAGTGTCCATACCCTGAGGTACTGCCATAATCCATAAGGTTAGGGATGGTTCCACATTCTTCCGGGAGTAAGGGAAGGCCTGCGGGAACAAAGGAAATTATCAAAGGGTATTGGGTCATCATCAGAACATTGATAGTCATTTTCTAGCCCACATATTTTAGAATCTTTTCAAGGTCACGTTTGGTGATGAATATGTAGTAGGAGAAACACAGCAAAGATTTACTTACAGGGAAACACCCTGGAGTTCCCCGGAAGGTGGCAGGCCATTGGCTCAATTGGCTGGCAGAACAGCAGCCCTAAGGAACAAAAGAGTTCCTCTAAGGTTGAACTTCAAATTGTTGGCATTTGTTTTAGCCTTCCTCATGAAGTATCTTATAACAGGCTAAGATTTACCAAGATCTTCCTTCATCAGTGCTGCCCTTAGTATCCAGGACCTTACATGTGTACACCTATACATGGAATTGTGGCATTAGAGCATGACCCAAGGAGGTATCTAAGAAAAGTTTTAGAACACACTTCTCTCTGAGTACCAGGTCTTTGCTACCCATCATTTGAGACTGATAGCTACGGCTAAATATTCCACTGACATAAGGCAATATTTAAATACCTTGACCGACCGAAGATGTGTCTTTGGTTCGGTGTGTTATGAAGGTTCATCCAGACAGGTAAGGAGCGCTGCACGAGTAAAAAAAGATCCTGTTAGGTTGGTCATTAAAAAAAAGTATTTCTCTTGTCACTCCCCATGAAAGAACATGTCGCAGGGCTGGCTCCAACCTGATCATATTTCTCAACTCTATTCCGAAAGACCAGAAGCTCCATCCCCACGTATCTGCGCCCTGGGATTGAGGCCTTGACAAGCATGAGTCTAGGTATATCCTTTGCAATGATTTGGTCAGGGAGTACCCTCCCAAATACCCAGGAATCCACTCCAATGAGATAACGGATGGTTTCCTCAACATGGTACCCATCACACCCATGGCAAAGTTTCCTTACCCTGAAAGATTTTAGCAATACATATTGTCAAGGCTGTTGTCATGTTGATTCCTGGGAACAAGCGAAGCCCTGTGGGTACAAAGGAACATTTCTGACTGTGGTGTCTTGTCTTCCAAAATTGACATTCATTTTCAATCCCTCACATTTTGAACATTTGCAAGGCCACATTTGGTATCCAATATTTGTAGATAAAGAAACAAAGCAAAGTTGTATTTACTGGGATCCACCATATAAATCCTGAGATGATGGCAAGTTACAACATCAAGTGACAGGCAAGATGGCAATGCTAAGGAACCAAAGAGTTTCTTTTAGTGTGCCTTCAAACTGAGGACATTGTCAGGGTCCGGCTTGACTGAATTCCACAGGAGCTGATGCTGGCCCCACAGACCCTCACCAGGAGTTCACCTCTCAACCCTTAAACATAAGCTGAGCTGAAAACCCCAAGAAAGGGAAAGGGGAATTTGGAGAAAATAACAACGGAGACACAGCTGCCCTTCAACCGTCTGGTAGGCTCTGGTATCTGTGATAAACAAATACACCTGGTTACTAATATAATAAGAAAACTTCTTTTCTAAATTATGCTAAATAAATTCTAAACTCTTTACCTCTTAAACCTCAGTAAAAGACTTAGAGGTTAGTAACCTTTGTGGAATATCTTGTAAATATATCTTGTATTGTGCAAATAGTTCAAGCCAACCTAGTCTCTTTAGAATCCTAAAGTGATGGCCTTTGCAACATCTTTTCAGAATTAGATATTCTTCTTACTTCAAAGTTCTTCTGATCTTATGTAGTTTTCAATGCTTACATAAATTGCAGTCTTTCTCTGAAAACATTGAGTTCTATTTGCATAGATTACTTTAAATTATATTCTTTAACTTCCTGGAATACTGCTTTCTTTCTGCGTGTGAATTGTTTTCCTTATTTACACATTTACACAAAGAAAGTATAGTTTCTTCCTTTACTAGCGTGTGCGATAAACACGTGAAATCAGAAGACGTGAAGAATTGTCCTCGCGTGTAAAATACACACGCGATTATCTTAAAAAACCCGCGTGCGTGAAAAAATATGTAAACGCGATTAAAATAACACGCGCTGATAAAAATGGACTCGCGCTCTATCGCAGCCCGACACGCGCTTTCTCTTGAAATGACTTTCACGTGAAAAAATGTACACGCGCTAAAATTCACACGCGCAATTCTTTTTGGCACGCGCTCTATCGCAAACCACACGCGCTTTCTCAGGAAACGACTTTCACGTGAAAAATGTACACGCGCTAAAATTCACACGTGCAATTCTTTTTGGCACGCGCTCTATCGCAAACCACACGCGCTTTCTCAGGAAACGACTTTCACGTGAAAAATGTACACGCGCTTTAAAAAGAACACGCAAACGGCAACTTGCGAGCTCGCGCACACATTAAACAGTCTTGAAGAACATTTCACACAGTTAATCAACTTTAAAATCCTAAGGACAATCTTCAAGCTTGTTTTCCTTATAATAACTTTAACTGTAATGTCTCTTTTCTCAAATGAACTTGAAACTTGTTTACTCTTTAAGTTTTCTTATAAAAGAAAATGAAAGTTCACTGTGACAATCTCAAAATCTTTAAAAGAACGATCCCACCTGATGACTTCTTGTTCAAATTGGATCAGCAAACAATATTCTTACTTTGGTAGATTTTCTGAGCTCTGGAAAGGCCTTACTTAAGGAGCTTAACTAATACACAACCAGCCACTGAATTTCTCTGGATGAAAGGCAGTTTAGAATCTTGCTCATCTCCCAAGAATCAAACCCATTGTCCTCTCCACCAATCAGGCAACCAAACATATCATTGTTTCTTTAACCAATCAGAGTAAGTTTCTTTCACTCCATCTTGACTTGGGCAAGCACAATGTTAATTCTATGAACAAACTCTTCCTGTTACTAAACCAGCCAGTTCTAAAAGCACAACTAACCCAGCCAGCTCTAAAGGCACAATGTTAATCTTGTTACTCTTCCTGTTATGAAACTAGTCAGTCCTGACAGTACCCCCCTCTTCAAAGCCCTGTCCCAGGGCCTGGTTTAGCAGGGAAACTCTTGTGAAATTGTTTTATCAATTGAGGGGCATGTACATCTACTTGATCCTCCCAAGATCTTTCTTCAGGACCGTATCCCTTCCAGTCAATAAGATATTGTAAGGTACCTCTAACAATCCTGGAATCTAAGATTTTCTTAACTTCAAACTATTCGTCATTTTCCTCTGTGTAAACTGCTGGTGGTGGTTTTCCTAATCTAGTTCCTGACACACAAGGTTTCACTAAGCTAACAAGAAATGTAGGGTGACTTTTGATACTTGCGGGTAATTTCAGTTTGATTGCTACGGGATTTATTATTCTTTCTATTTCAAATGGACCAATAAATCTCAGACTAAATTTAGTTCTTCCCTTTAAACGTAAGTTTTCTGTGGACAACCAAACTTTTTGACCCACCTGATAATGTGGTGCTTCACGACGTTTCTTATCAGCAAATGTTTTAAATCTTAGCTTACTTTTTTCTAAGGTTTCTTTAGCTTTCACTAAACCATCTCTAATACAAGCCAATCGCTGCTCAACCTCTGGATTGGAATACTCAGATGGTAACACTTCTTTCAAAAATCGTGGATGGAAACCATAGTTGCTAAAAAATGGAGAATACTTAGTAGAATCCTTGACAGAATTGTTATAGCTAAACTCTGCTAGCCAAAGAAGATCTACCCAACTTCCTCTTTCTTGCCAAAAAGCTCTAATATATTTTTCCAATTCTTGATTTACTCGCTCTGTTTGGCCGTTGGTCTGTGGGTGATAACCTGAAGAAAGCTTTACCTCAATTCCCAACTCTGTACAGAAAGCTCACCAAAACTTAGAAATGAACTGGGACCCTCGATCTGATACAATATGTGTTGGTAGACCATGTAATCGTACTACTTCTTGCAAAAAACTTTTTGCCAGATTCCTTGCAGAAGCCTCTCCTTTCATGGGAATGAAATGCCCAGCTTTAGTTAGTAAATCCACAACTACTAATACTGTAGTGTAACCTTGATCTTTGGGAAGATCTACAATATAATCCATAGAGATTGTAAACCAAGGACTAGGAGGTACTGGTAATGGATTTAATAACCCAGATGGTTTTCCTCCTCCTGACTTTACTCGAGCACAGACTTCACATGTTTTCACATAGTCTTCAATATCTTTTTTCATTTCTTTCCACCAAAACTTTCTCTCAATCAGTTCAATAGTTTTACGCATTCCAGGGTGACCTACCAACTTGGATTCATGACATTCTTGCATAATTTCCTTTTGCAGTTCCTTGCTTGGAAGGTAAATTTTAGAATGAACACATGGAAATCCTTCAATTAAATGTCTACCAGAATCCTCCGCTAACCAAGATTGAATTTCATCTTCTGGTAATTCCTTTAGAATCTTTTTAAGAAGCTGATTCTCTTCCTGTGTAGCACTTAGGATAAATTTTTCTTCTGCAATCACTGGTTCTGGTAATAGTTGATTTTCAACTTCTCCCGAATATCCTTGTCGTGATAAAGCATCCGCTTTACAGTTTAACCGCCCAGGCTTGAATGTTATCACAAAATCGTATTCTGAAAAGAAAAGTGACCACCTAAGTTGTCGAGGTGATAGTGTTCGAGCAGATTTCAAAAACAGAAGATTTCGATGATCGGTTAAAACGGTTACTGTGAATCTTGCTCCCAACAGATAATGTCTCCATTCCTGAAATGCTTTCTTGATTGCCAGGAGTTCTCTGTCTGTAATTGTGTAGTTCACTTCTGCTGGAAGCAATTTCTTAGATAGATAGGCCACAGGATGCAACTGTCCAGTTTCAGGATGCCTTTGAGAAAGCACTGCTCCAATTGCAACATTAGAAGCATCTGCCTCCACAAAAAATGGTTGTGAAGGATCTGGGTGTAATAAGATCGGTCCAGATGTAAAACAGTTCTTCAATGTTTTGAAAGCTTGATCCGCTTCATCTTTCCACTCAAATTTCATTCCTTTCTTCAATAATTTGGTGATAGGAGCAACAGTTTGAGAGAAATTTTTAATGAATCTCCTGTCAAAGTTTGCAAAGCCCAGGAAGCTTTGGATATCTTTAACACAAGTTGGAGTTGGCCACTGTTCAACTGCCTTAATTTTCTTCATATCCATTTCCAAACCTTTGGGAGAAATCATAAAACCTAGAAATTCCACTTCTCTGGTATGAAATTGGCTCTTTTCTAACTTAGCAAATAGTTTATTCTCCCTTAGTCGTTGTAACACTTTCTTGACATGTTCTTCATGTTGCATGAGATCCTTAGAATAAATGAGAATGTCATCTATGTATACTACTACAAAGATGTCAATAAAATCTCTTAATACCTCATTTATAAAAAATTGAAAGGCTGCGGGAGCGTTACACAATCCGAATGGCATTACTTGATATTCGAAAAGACCAAATTTTGTTCTAAATGCCGTCTTCCATTCATCACCTTGACGAACTCGCACCAAATGATATGCACCACGAAGATCTAGTTTGCTAAATACTGAGGCTCCTTGAATCTGGTCTAACATTACTGATATCAAAGGCAGCGGATATCTGTTTTTAATTGTTATCTTGTTTAATGCTCTATAATCTATGCATGTTCGTAAAGTGCCTTCCTTTTTGGGAACAAAAAATAGTGGAGAAGCTGCTGGCGATTGAGAGTGCCTGATGAAACCCTTATTCAAATTTTCTTGGATGTAATCCTTCAAATGTTGATTCTCTTTTTCTGTTAAGGCATAGATGCGACTGCAAGGAATGTGGGCCCCTGGTTCTAAATCAATTTTACAGTCATACTCTCTATGAGGAGGTAATTCATTAGCTTCCTTTTCACTAAACACATCATTGAAATCATGGTAACACTTTGGTAATTCTCCCATTACAGCCCCTATAGAATGTACTATAGTTCCCAAATTCACCAAACCTTCCACTACTTCTGAACAATTATCACTAGAAACATTTTCCTGAATTGCTTCTTTACAACAATTTGTAACACAAAAAGCAGAATCCAATTTCACCACTCTTCTTCCCCAATCAATCTGAGGGTTATGATACGTCAACCAAGGCATTCCCAAAATTATTTTCAACTGTGGAGTGTCAATTAATTCAAACACAATTTCCTCCCAGTGTCCTCCAATTTCCATTTCCAATGGTATTGTTTCATGTGTAATTAAACCTGATGTCAGTTGAGACCCATCCACCGCTCTCACATACTCTGGTATATCTTTTACAACGTAAGGCACATTCATATCTTTAACCACATTCCAATCCATGAAGTTACCAGTGGCTCCTGAATCTATTACTACTGGACCACTTCCCTTTAATTCCTCTTTAATATACAAGGATACATTCAATGTGGAGCTGTTAGTAGATGCAGAAGGTTTTGGACACCAAGGGCAATTTCCAACAAAATGTCCTGATTTCCCACAATATAAACATAAATTTTTCTGTCTTCACCTATCCTTCTCCTCCTTAGTTAAAGGACCTCTCACTTTATTTACTCTCTCTGCGTTCCCAGTTCTCAATTCTTTATTTACAATTTCTAATCTTCCTCTATCAACTCTAGGGAAAACTCTGGGTTGTTCAACTCCTCCTCTTCTACGCTCAGCCTTGCGTTCCCCTAATCTATAGTCAATTTGTATGACCAGATTAATTAAATCCTCACATGAAGTGGGTCTATTAACAATTGTAGATAATGCATCTTTCAATTCCTCCTTCAAACCTCTATAAAATAAAGAGGATTGCTTCTCTTCTGGCCAATTGCTCTCTAATACTAAAGATCTGAACTGTGTGATGTAAGACACTAAATCTTTGGTTCCCTGTTTTAACTCTAGTAGTTCTCCATCTACTTCTTGAGAAAATTGGCGTCTGTCAAACATCTTTTTAAATTCTAACTTGAAAGCTAACAAGTTCTTTAGTATTGGATTCTCTTGACCAACCAATAATACTGACCAAGTTGCTGCCTCACCAGTGAGGTAAGACAGCATAAAAGCTATTTTAGAAGCATCTGTGTTAAAAGCTTCAGGTCGACAAAGGAAATGAAGTTCACACTGTGTAAGGAAAATCTGGCATTTCTTGGCCTCTCCCCCAAAACGTTCTGGAGTTGCTAAGGGCACTGGACCTACAGGTATATTCAAACTTCCCCTGCGTCTTTCTTGAGAACTCGTTCCTTCACCCAAATCCTCTCTAATTAACACTGGTAATTCTCTACTAGTATCCTCTGAATCTCTTGACTCCAAAGAAATTTCTTCACCCTTACGGGTAACCTTGGAGTTTAACTCTTCAAACTTGACTTGTAATTCCTGATTTTCTTTTCGCACAGCCCTCATTTCCTCCCTTAACTCTGAAAACATGTCCCTTATGGAACTAGCTAGTGCCTCTGTGGGATCCATATCAGCTCAGGTGGAAAATATTATCGTGGGCCTTTCATCCTGTCAGGGTCCGGCTTGACTGAATTCCACAGGAGCTGATGCTGGCCCCACAGACCCTCACCAGGAGTTCACCTCTCAACCCTTAAACATAAGCTGAGCTGAAAACCCCAAGAAAGGGAAAGGGGAATTTGGAGAAAATAACAACGGAGACACAGCTGCCCTTCAACCGTCTGGTAGGCTCTGGTATCTGTGATAAACAAATACACCTGGTTACTAATATAATAAGAAAACTTCTTTTCTAAATTATGCTAAATAAATTCTAAACTCTTTACCTCTTAAACCTCAGTAAAAGACTTAGAGGTTAGTAACCTTTGTGGAATATCTTGTAAATATATCTTGTATTGTGCAAATAGTTCAAGCCAACCTAGTCTCTTTAGAATCCTAAAGTGATGGCCTTTGCAACATCTTTTCAGAATTAGATATTCTTCTTACTTCAAAGTTCTTCTGATCTTATGTAGTTTTCAATGCTTACATAAATTGCAGTCTTTCTCTGAACACATTGAGTTCTATTTGCATAGATTACTTTAAATTATATTCTTTAACTTCCTGGAATACTGCTTTCTTTCTGCGTGTGAATTGTTTTCCTTATTTACACATTTACACAAAGAACGTATAGTTTCTTCCTTTACTAGCGTGTGCGATAAACACGTGAAATCAGAAGACGTGAAGAATTGTCCTCGCGTGTAAAATACACACGCGATCTTAAAAAACCTGCGCGCGTGAAAAAATACGTAAACGCGATAAAAATAACATGCGCTGATAAAAATGGACTCGCGCTCTATCGCAGCCCGACACGCGCTTTCTCTTGAAACGACTTTCACGTGAAAAAATGTACACGCGCTAAAATTCACACGCGCAATTCTTTTTGGCACGCGCTCTATCGCAAACCACACGCGCTTTCTCAGGAAACGACTTTCACGTGAAAAATGTACACGCGCTAAAATTCACACGCGCAATTCTTTTTGGCACGCGCTCTATCGCAAACCACACGCGCTTTGTCAGGAACCGACTTTCACGTGAAAAATGTACACGCTCTTTAAAAAGAACACGCAAACGGCAACTTGCGAGCTCGCGCACACATTAAACAGTCTTGAAGAACATTTCACACAGTTAATCAACTTTAAAATCCTACGCACAATCTTCAAGCTTGTTTTCCTTATAATAACTTTAACTGTAATGTCTCTTTTCTCAAATGAACTTGAAACTTGTTTACTCTTTAAGTTTTCTTATAAAAGAAAATGAAAGTTCACTGTGACAATCTCAAAATCCACCTGATGACTTCTTGTTCAAATTGGATCAGCAAACGATATTCTTACTTTGGTAGATTTTCTGAGCTCTGGAAAGGCCTTACTTAAGGAGCTTAACTAATACACAACCAGCCACTGAATTTCTCTGGTTGAAAGGCAGTTTAGAATCTTGCTCATCTCCCAAGAATCAAACCCATTGTCCTCTCCACCAATCAGGCAACCAAACATATCATTGTTTCTTTAACCAATCAGAGTAAGTTTCTTTCACTCCATCTTGACTTGGGCAAGCACAATGTTAATTCTATGAACAAACTCTTCCTGTTACTAAACCAGCCAGTTCTAAAAGCACAACTAACCCAGCCAGCTCTAAAGGCACAATGTTAATCTTGTTACTCTTCCTGTTATGAAACTAGTCAGTCCTGACAGACATCTCGTTAAGCCTTCCTTATAAACTATATTGTCACAAAGAATGTTACAATATTTATCCAATTCTGCCCAAGGTCCATGGACCTAGTCCTTATTTATGCACAGAATATAATGCCTTGAGAGGGACAGTCAAAGAGGAACCCAAGCATATGTTTAAAAAACTAGGAACAGCCAAGGCAAAGTGTCCATACCCTGAGGTACTGCCATAATCCATAAGGTTAGGGATGGTACCACATTCTTCCGGCAGTAAGGGAAGCCCTGTGGGAAAAAAGGAAATGATCAAAGGGTGTTGGGTCGCCATCAGAAAATTGATAGTTATTTTCTAGCCCCACATATTTTAGAATCTTTTCAAGGCCACTTTGTAGCTAGAGAAACACAGAAAAGTCTTACTTACAGGGAAACACCCTGGAGTTCCCTGGAAGGTGGCAGGTCACAGGCTCAATTGGCAGGCAGAACAGCAGCCCTAAGGAACAAAAGAGTTCCTTTAAGGTTGAACTTCAAATTGTTGACATTTGTTTTAGCCTTCCTCATGAAGTATCTTCTAACAGGCTGAGATGTACCAAGACCTTCCTTCATAAGTGCTGCCCTGAGTATCCAGGACCTTACATTTGTACACCTATATATGAAATTGGGGCCTTGGAGCATGAACCAAGGAGGTATCTAATACAAGTTTCAGAACACACTTCTCTCTAAGTACCAGGTCTTTGCTACCCATCATTTGAGACTGATAGCTACGGCTAAATATTCCACTGACATAAGGCAATGTTTACATACCTTGACTGACCGAAGATGTGTCTTTGGTTCGGTGTGTTATGAAGGTGCATCCAGACAGGTAAGGAGCGCTACACGAGTAAAATAAGATCCTGTTAGGTTGGTCATTAAACAAAAGTATTTCTTTTGTCACTCCACATGAAAGCACATGTCGTAGGGCTGGCTCCAACCTGACCATATTTCTCAACTCTATTCCGAAAGACCAGAAGCTCCATCCGCACGTATCTGTGCCCTGGGATTGAGGCCTTAACAAGCATGAGTCCAGGTATATCCTTTGCAATGATTTGGTCAGGGAGAACCCTCCCAGACACCCAGGAATCCACTACAATGAGATAACGGATGGTTTCCTCAACATGGTACCCATCACACCCATGGCAAAGTTTCCTTACCCTGAAAGATTTTAGCAAAACGTATGTTCAAGGCTGCTGTCATGTTGATTCCTGGGAAAAAGCGAAGCCCTGTGTGTACAAAGGAACATTTCTGACTGTGGTGTCTTGTCTTCAAAAATTGATATTCATTTTCAATCCCTCACATTTTGAACATTTGCTAGGCCACATTTGGTATCCAATATTTGAACAAAGCAGGTAGCTAAAGCAACAAAGCAAAGTTGTACTTACTGGGATCCACCATATAAATCCTGAGATGGTGGCAAGCTGCAACATCAAGAGACAGGCAATACGGCAACGCTAAGGAACCAAAGAGTATCTTTTAGGTGTGCCTTCAAACTGAGGACATCTCGTTAAGCCTTCCTTATCAACTATATTGTCACAAAGCAAGTTGCAATCTTTCTCCAATTCTGCCCAAGGTCCATGGACATAGTCCTTATTTATGCACAGAATGTAATGTCTTGAGAGGCACAGCAAAAAGAGCATCCCAAGCATATATTTAAAAAACTAGGAATAGCAAAGGCAAAGTGTCCATACCCTGAGGTACTGCCATAATCCATAAGGTTAGGGATGGTTCCACATTCTTCCGGGAGTAAGGGAAGGCCTGCGGGAAAAAAGGAAATTATCAAAGGGTATTGGGTCATCATCAGAACATTGATAGTCATTTTCTAGCCCACATATTTTAGAATCTTTTCAAGGTCACGTTTGGTGATGAATATGTAGTAGGAGAAACACAGCAAAGATTTACTTACAGGGAAACACCCTGGAGTTCCCCGGAAGGTGGCAGGCCATAGGCTCAATTGGCTGGCAGAACAGCAGCCCTAAGGAACAAAAGAGTTCCTCTAAGGTTGAACTTCAAATTGTTGGCATTTGTTTTAGCCTTCCTCATGAAGTATCTTCTAACAGGCTAAGATTTACCAAGATCTTCCATCATCAGTGCTGCCCTGAGTATCCAGGACCTTACATGTGTACACCTAAACATGAAATTGTGGCATTAGAGCATGACCCAAGGAGGTATCTAAGAAATGTTTTAGAACACACTTCTCTCTGAGTACCAGGTCTTTGCTACCCATCATTTGAGACTATTAGCTACGGCTAAATATTACACTGACATAAGGCAATGTTTAAATACCTTGACTGACCGAAGATGTGTCTTTGGTTCGGTGTGTTATGAAGGTTCATTCAGACAGGTAAGGAGCGCTGCACGAGTAAAAAAAGATCCTGTTAGGTTGGTCATTAAAAAAAAGTATTTCTTTTGTCACTCCCCATGAAAGAACATGTCGCAGGGCTGGTTCCAACCTGATCATATTTCTCAACTCTATTCCGAAAGACCAGAAGCTCCATCCCCACGTATCTGCGCCCTGGGATTGAGGCCTTGACAAGCATGAGTCTAGGTATATCCTTTGCAATGATTTGGTCAGGGAGAACCCTCCCGGACACCCAGGAATCCACTACAATGAGATAACGGATGGTTTCCTCAACATGGTATCCATCACACCCATGGCAAAGTTTCCTTACCCTGAAAGATTTTAGCAAAACGTATGTTCAAGGCTGCTGTCATGTTGATTCCTGGGAAAAAGCGAAGCCCTGTGTGTACAAAGGAACATTTCTGACTGTGGTGTCTTGTCTTCAAAAATTGATATTCATTTTCAATCCCTCACATTTTGAACATTTGCTAGGCCACATTTGGTATCCAATATTTGAACAAAGCAGGTAGCTAAAGCAACAAAGCAAAGTTGTACTTACTGGGATCCACCATATAAATCCTGAGATGGTGGCAAGCTGCAACATCAAGAGACAGGCAAGACGGCAACGCTAAGGAACCAAAGAGTATCTTTTAGGTGTGCCTTCAAACTGAGGACATCTCGTTAAGCCTTCCTTATCAACTATATTGTCACAAAGCAAGTTGCAATCTTTCTCCAATTCTGCCAAGGTCCATGGACATAGTCCTTATTTATGCACAGAATGTAATGTCTTGAGAGGCACAGCAAAAAGAGCATCCCAAGCATATATTTAAAAAACTAGGAATAGCAAAGGCAAAGTGTCCATACCCTGAGGTACTGCCATAATCCATAAGGTTAGGGATGGTTCCACATTCTTCCGGGAGTAAGGGAAGGCCTGCGGGAACAAAGGAAATTATCAAAGGGTATTGGGTCATCATCAGAACATTGATAGTCATTTTCTAGCCCACATATTTTAGAATCTTTTCAAGGTCACGTTTGGTGATGAATATGTAGTAGGAGAAACACAGCAAAGATTTACTTACAGGGAAACACCCTGGAGTTCCCCGGAAGGTGGCAGGCCATAGGCTCAATTGGCTGGCAGAACAGCAGCCCTAAGGAACAAAAGAGTTCCTCTAAGGTTGAACTTCAAATTGTTGGCATTTGTTTTAGCCTTCCTCATGAAGTATTTTATAACAGGCTAAGATTTACCAAGATCTTTCTTCATCAGTGCTGCCCTGAGTATCCAGGACCTTGCATGTGTACACCTATACATGAAATTGTGGCATTAGAGCATGACCCAAGGAGGTATCTAAGAAAGGTTTTAGAACACACTTCTCACTGAGTACCAGGTCTTTGCTACCCATCATTTGAGACTGATAGCTACGGCTAAATATTCCACTGACATAAGGCAATGTTTAAATACCTTGACTGACCGAAGATGTGTCTTTGGTTCGGTGTGTTATGAAGGTTCATCCAGACAGGTAAGGAGCGCTGCACGAGTAAAAAAAGATCCTGTTAGGTTGGTCATTAAAAAAAAGTATTTCTCTTGTCACTCCCCATGAAAGAACATGTCGCAGGGCTGGCTCCAACCTGATCATATTTCTCAACTCTATTCCGAAAGACCAGAAGCTCCATCCCCACGTATCTGCGCCCTGGGATTGAGGCCTTGACAAGCATGAGTCTAGGTATATCCTTTGCAATGATTTGGTGAGGGAGTACCCTCCCAAATACCCAGGAATCCACTCCAATGAGATAACGGATGGTTTCCTCAACATGGTACCCATCACACCCATGGCAAAGTTTCCTTACCCTGAAAGATTTTAGCAATACGTATTGTCAAGGCTGCTGTCATGTTGATTCCTGGGAACAAGCGAAGCCCTGTGGGTACAAAGGAACATTTCTGACTTTGGTGTCTTGTCTTCCAAAATTGACATTCATTTTCAATCCCTCACATTTTGAACATTTGCAAGGCCACATTGGGTATCCAATATTTGTAGATAAAGAAACAAAGCAAAGTTGTATTTACTGGGATCCACCATATAAATCCTGAGATGGTGGCAAGTTACAACATCAAGTGACAGGCAAGATGGCAACGCTAAGGAACCAAAGAGTTTCTTTTAGTGTGCCTTCAAACTGAGGACATCTCGTTAAGCCTTCCTTATAAACTATATTGTCACAAAGAATGTTACAATATTTATCCAATTCTGCCCAAGGTCCATGGACCTAGTCCTTATTTATGCACAGAATGTAATGCCTTGAGAGGGACAGTCAAAGAGCAACCCAAGCATATGTTTAAAAAACTCGGAACAGCCAAGGCAAAGTGTCCATACCCTGAGGTACTGCCATAATCCATAAGGTTAGGGATGGTACCACATTCTTCCGGCAGTAAGGGAAGCCCTGTGGGAAAAAAGGAAATGATCAAAGGGTGTTGGGTCGCCATCAGAAAATTGATAGTTATTTTCTAGCCCCACATATTTTAGAATCTTTTCAAGGCCACTTTGTAGCTAGAGAAACACAGAAAAGTCTTACTTACAGGGAAACACCCTGGAGTTCCCTGGAAGGTGGCAGGTCACAGGCTCAATTGGCAGGCAGAACAGCAGCCCTAAGGAACAAAAGAGTTCCTTTAAGGTTGAACTTCAAATTGTTGACATTTGTTTTAGCCTTCCTCATGAAGTATCTTCTAACAGGCTGAGATGTACCAAGATCTTCCTTCATAAGTGCTGCCTTGAGTATCCAGGACCTTACATTTGTACATTTGAAATTGGGGCCTTGGAGCATGAACCAAGGAGGTATCTAATAAAGGTTTCAGAACACACTTCTCTCTGAGTACCAGGTCTTTGCTACCCATCATTTGAGACTGATAGCTACGGCTAAATATTCCACTGACATAAGGCAATGTTTACATACCTTGACTGACCGAAGATGTGTCTTTGGTTCGGTGTGTTATGAAGGTGCATCCAGACAGGTAAGGAGCGCTACACGAGTAAAAAAAAGATCCTGTTAGGTTGGTCATTAAACAAAAGTATTTCTTTTGTCACTCCACATGAAAGCACATGTCGTAGGGCTGGCTCCAACCTGACCATATTTCTCAACTCTATTCCGAAAGACCAGAAGCTCCATCCTCACGTATCTGTGCCCTGGGATTGAGGCCTTAACAAGCATGAGTCCAGGTATATCCTTTGCAATGATTTGGTCAGGGAGAACCCTCCCAGACACCCAGGAATCCACTACAATGAGATAACGGATGGTTTCCTCAACATGGTACCCATCACACCCATGGCAAAGTTTCCTTACCCTGAAAGATTTTAGCAAAACGTATGTTCAAGGCTGCTGTCATGTTGATTTCTGGGAAAAAGCGAAGTCCTGTGTGTACAAAGGAACATTTCTGACTGTGGTGTCTTGTCTTCAAAAATTGATATTCATTTTCAATCCCTCACATTTTGAACATTTGCTAGGCCACATTTGGTATCCAATATTTGAACAAAGCAGGTAGCTAAAGCAACAAAGCAAAGTTGTACTTACTGGGATCCACCATATAAATCCTGAGATGGTGGCAAGCTGCTACATCAAGAGACAGGCAAGACGGCAACGCTAAGGAACCAAAGAGTATCTTTTAGGTGTGCCTTCAAACTGATGACATCTCGTTAAGCCTTCCTTATCAACTATATTGTCACAAAGCAAGTTGCAATCTTTCTCCAATTCTGCCCAAGGTCCATGGACATAGTCCTTATTTATGCACAGAATGTAATGTTTTGAGAGGCACAGCAAAAAGAGCATCCCAAGCATATATTTAAAAAACTAGGAATAGCAAAGGCAAAGTGTGCATACCCTGAGGTACTGCCATAAACCATAAGGTTAGGGATGGTTCCACATTCTTCCGGGAGTAAGGGAAGGCCTGGGGGAACAAAGGAAATTATCAAAGGGTATTGGGTCATCATCAGAACATTGATAGTCATTTTCTAGCCCACATATTTTAGAATCTTTTCAAGGTCACATTTGGTGATGAATATGTAGTAGGAGAAACACAGCAAAGATTTACTTACAGGGAAACACCCTGGAGTTCCCCGGAAGGTGGCAGGCCATAGGCTCAATTGGCTGGCAGAACAGCAGCCCTAAGGAACAAAAGAGTTCCTCTAAGGTTGAACTTCAAATTGTTGGCATTTGTTTTAGCCTTCCTCATGAAGTATCTTCTAACAGGCTAAGATTTACCAAGATCTTCCATCATCAGTGCTGCCCTGAGTATCCAGGACCTTACATGTGTACACCTAAACATGAAATTGTGGCATTAGAGCATGACCCAAGGATGTATCTAAGAAATGTTTTAGAACACACTTCTCTCTGAGTACCAGGTCTTTGCTACCCATCATTTGAGACTGATAGCTACGGCTAAATATTCCACTGACATAAGGCAATGTTTAAATACCTTGACTGACCGAAGATGTGTCTTTGGTTCGGTGTGTTATGAAGGTTCATCCAGACAGGTAAGGAGCGCTGCACGAGTAAAAAAAGATCCTGTTAGGTTGGTCATTAAAAAAAAGTATTTCTTTTGTCACTCCCCATGAAAGAACATGTCGCAGGGCTGGCTCCAACCTGATTATATTTCTCAACTCTATTCCGAAAGACCAGAAGCTCCATCCCCACGTATCTGCGCACTAGGATTGAGGCCTTGACAAGCATGAGTCTAGGTATATCCTTTGCAATGATTTGGTCAGGGAGAACCCTCCCAGACACCCAGGAATCCACTACAATGAGATAACGGATGGTTTCCTCAACATGGTATCCATCGCACCCATGGCAAAGTTTCCTTACCCTGAAAGATTTTAGCAAAACGTATGTTCAAGGCTGCTGTCATGTTGATTCCTGGGAAAAAGCGAAGCCCTGTGTGTACAAAGGAACATTTCTGACTGTGGTGTCTTGTCTTCCAAAATTGACATTCATTTTCAATCCCTCACATTTTGAACATTTGCAAGGCCACATTTGTTATCCAATATTTGTAGATAAAGAAACAAAGCAAAGTTGTATTTACTGGGATCCACCATATAAATCCTGAGATGGTGGCAAGTTACAACATCAAGTGACAGGCAAGATGGCAACGCTAAGGAACCAAAGAGTTTCTTTTAGTGTGCCTTCAAACTGAGGACATCTCGTTAAGCCTTCCTTATAAACTATATTGTCACAAAGAATGTTACAATATTTATCCAATTCTGCCCAAGGTCCATGGATCTAGTCCTTATTTATGCACAGAATGTAATGCCTTGAGAGGGACAGTCAAAGAGCAACCCAAGCATATGTTTAAAAAACTAGGAACAGCCAAGGCAAAGTGTCCATACCCTGAGGTACTGCCATAATCCTTAAGGTTAGGGATGGTACCACATTCTTCCGGCAGTAAGGGAAGCCCTGTGGGAAAAAAGGAAATTATCAAAGGGTGTTGGGTCGCCATCAGAAAATTGATAGTTATTTTCTAGCCCCACATATTTTAGAATCTTTTCAAGGCCACTTTGTAGCTAGAGAAACACAGAAAAGTCTTACTTACAGGGAAACACCCTGGAGTTCCCTGGAAGGTGGCAGGTCACAGGCTCAATTGGCAGGCAGAACAGCAGCCCTAATGAACAAAAGAGTTCCTTTAAGGTTGAACTTCAAATTGTTGACATTTGTTTTAGCCTTCCTCATGAAGTATCTTCTAACAGGCTGAGAGGTACCAAGATCTTCCTTCATAAGTGCTGCCCTGAGTATCCAGGACCTTACATTTGTACACCTAAACATGAAATTGGGGCCTTGGAGCATGAACCAAGGAGGTATCTAATAAAAGTTTCAGAACACACTTCTCTCTGAGTACCAGGTCTTTGCTCCCCATCATTTGAGACTGATAGCTACGGCTAAATATTCCACTGACATAAGGCAATGTTTACATACCTTGACTGACCGAAGATGTGTCTTTGGTTCGGTGTGTTATGAAGGTGCATCCAGACAGGTAAGGAGCCCTACACGAGTAAAAAAAGATCCTGTTAGGTTGGTCATTAAACAAAAGTATTTCTTTTGTCACTCCACATGAAAGCACATGTCGCAGGTCTGGCTCCAACCTGACCATATTTCTCAACTCTATTCCGAAAGATCAGAAGCTCCATCCCCACGTATCTGTGCCCTGGGATTGAGGCGTTAACAAGCATGAGTCCAGGTATATCCTTTGCAATGATTTGGTCAGGGAGAACCCTCCCAGACACCCAGGAATCCACTACAATGAGATAACGGATGGTTTCCTCAACATGGTACCCATCACACCCATGGCAAAGTTTCCTTACCCTGAAAGATTTTAGCAAAACGTATGTTCAAGGCTGCTGTCATGTTGATTCCTGGGAAAAAGCAAAGCCCTGTGTGTACAAAGGAACATTTCTGACTGTGGTGTCTTGTCTTCAAAAATTGATATTCATTTTCAATCCCTCACATTTTGAACATTTGCTAGGCCACATTTGGTATCCAATATTTGAACAAAGCAGGTAGCTAAAGCAACAAAGCAAAGTTGTACTTACTGGGATCCACCATATAAATCCTGAGATGGTGGCAAGTTACAACATCAAGTGACAGGCAAGATGGCAACGCTAAGGAACCAAAGAGTTTCTTTTAGTGTGTCTTCAAACTGAGGACATCTCGTTAAGCCTTCCTTATAAACTATATTGTCACAAAGAATGTTACAATATTTATCCAATTCTGCCCAAGGTCCATGGACCTAGTCCTTATTTATGCACAGAATGTAATGCCTTGAGACGGACAGTCAAAGAGCAACCCAAGCATATGTTTAAAAAACTAGGAACAGCCAAGGCAAAGTGTCCATACCCTGAGGTACTGCCATAATCCATAAGGTTAGGGATGGTACCACATTCTTCCGGCAGTAAGGGAAGCCCTGTGGGAAAAAAGGAAATGATCAAAGGGTGTTGGGTCACCATCAGAAAATTGATAGTTATTTTCTAGCCCCACATATTTTAGAATCTTTTCAAGGCCACTTTGTAGCTAGAGAAACACAGAAAAGTCTTACTTACAGGGAAACACACTGGAGTTCCCTGGAAGGTGGCAGGTCACAGGCTCAATTGGCAGGCAGAACAGCAGCCCTAAGGAACAAAAGAGTTCCTTTAAGGTTGAACTTCAAATTGTTGACATTTGTTTTAGCCTTCCTCATGAAGTATTTTCTAACAGGCTGAGATTTACCAAGATCTTCCTTCATAAGTGCTGCCCTGAGTATCTAGGACCTTACATTTGTACATTTGAAATTGGGGCCTTGGAGCATGAACCAAAGAGGTATCTAATAAAGGTTTCAGAACACACTTCTCTCTGAGTACCAGGTCTTTGCTACCCATCATTTGAGACTGATAGCTACGGCTAAATATTCCACTGACATAAGGCAATGTTTACATCCTTGACTGACCGAAGATGTGTCTTTGGTTCGGTGTGTTATGAAGGTGCATCCAGACAGGTAAGGAGCGCTACACGAGTAAAAAAAGATCCTGTTAGGTTGGTCATTAAACAAAAGTATTTCTTTTGTCACTCCACATGAAAGCACATGTCGTAGGGCTGGCTCCAACCTGACCATATTTCTCAACTCTATTCCGAAAGACCAGAAGCTCCATCCCCACGTATCCGTGCCCTGGGATTGAGGCCTTAACAAGCATGAGTCCAGGTATATCCTTTGCAATGATTTGGTCAGGGAGAACCCTCCCAGACACCCAGGAATCCACTACAATGAGAAAAGGGATGGTTTCCTCAACATGGTACCCAACACACCCATGGCAAAGTTTCCTTACCCTGAAAGATTTTAGCAAAACGTATGTTCAAGGCTGCTGTCATGTTGATTCCTGGGAAAAAGCAAAGCCCTGTGGGTACAAAGGAACATTTCTGACTGTGGTGTCTTGTCTTCCAAAATTGACATTCATTTTCAATCCCTCACATTTTGAACATTTGCAAGGCCACATTTGGTATCCAATATTTGTAGATAAAGAAACAAAGCAAAGTTGTATTTACTGGGATCCACCATATAAATCCTGAGATGGTGGCAAGTTACAACATCAAGTGACAGGCAAGATGGCAACGCTAAGGAACCAAAGAGTTTCTTTTAGTGTGCCTTCAAACTGAGGACATCTCGTTAAGCCTTCCTTATAAACTATATTGTCACAAAGAATGTTACAATATTTATCCAATTCTGCCCAAGGTCCATGGACCTAGTCCTTATTTATGCACAGAATGTAATGCCTTGAGAGGGACAGTCAAAGAGGAACCCAAGCATATGTTTAAAAAACTAGGAACAGCCAAGGCAAAGTGTCCATACCCTGAGGTACTGCCATAATCCATAAGGTTAGGGATGGTACCACATTCTTCCGGCAGTAAGGGAAGCCCTGTGAGAAAAAAGGAAATTATCAAAGGGTGTTGGGTCGCCATCAGAAAATTGATAGTTATTTTCTAGCCCAACATATTTTAGAATCTTTTCAACGCCACTTTGTAGCTAGAGAAACACAGAAAAGTCTTACTTACTGTCGCGGTTCGAGGGTTCCACGATGAGTCTGAGGAATCACTTGGGTTAGATGCCGCTAAAGTAATCCAGACTTCCTTCCTGAGAGCACAGCTTGCAGGGAAAAGAAACACCTGTCAGGCCAAGGGCTCAGGCAAAAAGGCAGAACGCACAGCGGAGCTAGAGGGAAGAAAACAAACAAAGCAAATATTACATACCGTTTGTTGACTATTCCAGTCCCTCTACCCCCTCCGAGCCCCACAAGCTTACCTGTGTATTCTTTTCCTTCAGCGGAACCCCTACTTGTGACAATACACAAGAATGGGAGTGCGTGAAGGTCAGGGCTAGAATGAAGGGGGACCATAGACTTCCCTCAATGATGGATTGGTGATGTCAACAGTAGAGTGTCCCCCATTCCAATGAGTGAAAACAAAATCAAATGTTCCAAGAGCAAATAGGCAAAGAAAACAGCAGAGCGTCCCACTTATCCAAGGAGTGAAGCCAAGTGTCTCAAGATCCAAGGGGGCGGAGTAAATGATGAACACAGCAAAGCGTCCCAAAAAATCCCACAAATGATGAGCACAGCAAAGCGTCCCAACAATAACCAAGAAGTGAGGTTCTCCACTCGGGGAGCGGGTGGCCAGGAGTGATTTGAAGACTACGGGGTTGAAGGGGGCCGGAAACCAGAGATGAGAAGCAGAATCCAAAATCAGTCCGAGGTGTATTCCGTGGTCGAGCAGGGGAGTTGATCAAACGAAGGTCTAAGGCAGAACCAAGGAGACGATAACAAAGGTCCAAGGTCCAAGGTAAGCATAGAACTTCAGGAACCAGAAAGGCAAGGAAAAAGGGGAGAAGGAACTTAATCCAAGAGCGTAGCTCGCGTAACGCAATGGTTTAGGAGCACCGGCTTGTTGGGGGCGTGGCCAATTATAGGAAGTGAAATGCAATCGAGGCGTGGAACGCACGCAAAAAGAAGTAGAAAGCGTTCCAAAGGTTCCTGGCGGGCATCGTCCCCAAGTATACCCTAAGAAACCGGGGGACGTGACACTTACAGGGAAACACCCTGGAGTTCCCTGGAAGGTGGCAGGTCACAGGCTCAATTGGTAGGCAGAATATCAGCCCTAAGGAACAAAAGAGTTCCTTTAAGGTTGAACTTCAAATTGTTGACATTTGTTTTAGCCTTCCTCATGAAGTATCTTCTAACAGGCTGAGATGTACCAAGATCTTCCTTCATAAGTGCTGCCCTGAGTATCCAGGACCTTACATTTGTACACCTATACATGAAATTGGGGCCTTGGAGCATGAACCAAGGAGGTATCTAATAAAGGTTTCAGAACACACTTCTCTCTGAGTACCAGGTCTTTGCTACCCATCATTTGAGACTGATAGCTACGGCTAAATATTCCACTGACATAAGGCAATGTTTACATACCTTGACTGACCGAAGATGTGTCTTTGGTTCGGTGTGTTATGAAGGTGCATCCAGACAGGTAAGGAGCGCTACACGAGTAAAAAAAGATCCTGTTAGGTTGGTCATTAAACAAAAGTATTTATTTTGTCACTCCACTTGAAAGCACATGTCGTAGGGCTGGCTCCAACCTGACCATATTTCTCAACTCTATTCCGAAAGACCAGAAGCTCCATCCCCCCGTATCTGTGCCCTGGGATTGAGGCCTTAACAAGCATGAGTCCAGGTATATCCGTTGCAATGATTTGGTCAGGGAGAACCCTCCCAGACACCCAGGAATCCACTACAATGAGATAACGGATGGTTTCCTCAACATGGTACCCATCACACCCATGGCAAAGTTTCCTTACCCTGAAAGATTTTAGCAAAACGTATGTTCAAGGCTGCTGTCATGTTGATTCCTTGGAAAAAGCAAAGCCCTGTGTGTACAAAGGAACATTTCTGACTGTGGTGTCTTGTCTTCAAAAATTGATATTCATTTTCAATCCCTCACATTTTGAACATTTGCTAGGCCACATTTGGTATCCAATATTTGAACAAAGCAGGTAGCTAAAGCAACAAAGCAAAGTTGTACTTACTGGGATCCACCATATAAATCCTGAGATGGTGGCAAGCTGTAACATCAAGAGACAGGCAAGACGGCAACGCTAAGGAACCAAAGAGTATCTTTTAGGTGTGCCTTCAAACTGAGGACATCTCGTTAAGCCTTCCTTATCAACTATATTGTCACAAAGCAAGTTGCAATCTTTCTCCAATTCTGCCCAAGGTCCATGGACATAGTCCTTATTTATGCACAGAATGTAATGTCTTGAGAGGGACAGCAAAAAGAGCATCCCAAGCATATATTTAAAAAACTAGGAATAGCAAAGGCAAAGTGTCCATACCCTGAGGTACTGCCATAATCCATAAGGTTAAGGATGGTTCCACATTCTTCCGGGAGTAAGGGAAGGCCTGCGGGAACAAAGGAAATTATCAAAGGGTATTGGGTCATCATCAGAACATTGATAGTCATTTTCTAGCCCACATATTTTAGAATCTTTTCAAGGTCATGTTTGGTGATGAATATGTAGTAGGAGATACACAGCAAAGATTTACTTACAGGGAAACACCCTGGAGTTCCCCGGAAGGTGGCAGGCCATAGGCTCAATTGGCTGGCAGAACAGCAGCCCTAAGGAACAAAAGAGTTCCTCTAAGGTTGAACTTCAAATTGTTGGCATTTGTTTTAGCCTTCCTCATGAAGTATCTTCTAACAGGCTAAGATTTACCAAGATCTTCCATCATCAGTGCTGCCCTGAGTATCCAGGACCTTACATGTGTACACCTAAACATGAAATGGTGGCATTAGAGCATGACCCAAGGAGGTATCTAAGAAAAGTTTTAGAACACACTTCTCTCTGAGTACCAGGTCTTTGCTACCCATCATTTGAGACTGATAGCTACGGCTAAATATTCCACTGACATAAGGCAATGTTTAAATACCTTGACTGACCGAAGATGTGTCTTTGGTTCGGTGTATTATGAAGGTTCATCCAGACAGGTAAGGAGCGCTGCACGAGTAAAAAAAGATCCTGTTAGGTTGGTCATTAAAAAAAAGTATTTCTCTTGTCATTCCCCATGAAAGAACATGTCGCAGGGCTGGCTCCAACCTGATCATATTATTCAACACTATTCCGAAAGACCAGAAGCTCCATCCCCACGTATCTGCGCCCTGGGATTGAGGCCTTGACAAGCATGTGTCTAGGTATATCCTTTGCAATGATTTGGTCAGGGAGAACCCTCCCAGACACCCAGGAATCCACTACAATGAGATAACGGATGGTTTCCTCAACATGGTACCCATCACACCCATGGCAAAGTTTCCTTACCCTGAAAGATTTTAGCAAAACGTATGTTCAAGGCTGCTGTCATGTTGATTCCTGGGAAAAAGCGAAGCCCTTTGTGTACAAAGGAACATTTCTGACTGTGGTGTCTTGTCTTCAAAAATTGATATTCATTTTCAATCCCTCACATTTTGAACATTTGCTAGGCCACATTTGGTATCCAATATTTGAACAAAGCAGGTAGCTAAAGCAACAAAGCAAAGTTGTACTTACTGGGATCCACCATATAAATCCTGAGATGGTGGCAAGCTGCAACATCAAGAGACAGGCAAGACGGCAACGCTAAGGAACCAAAGAGTATCTTTTAGGTGTGCCTTCAAACTGAGGACATCTCGTTAAGCCTTCCTTATCAACTATATTGTCACAAAGCAAGTTGCAATCTTTCTCCAATTCTGCCCAAGGTCCATGGACATAGTCCTTATTTATGCACAGAATGTAATGTCTTGAGAGGCACAGCAAAAAGAGCATCCCAAGCATATATTTAAAAAACTAGGAATAGCAAAGGCAAAGTGTCCATACCCTGAGGTACTGCCATAATCCATAAGGTTAGGGATGGTTCCACATTCTTCCGGGAGTAAGGGAAGGCCTGCGGGAACAAAGGAAATTATCAAAGGATATTGGGTCATCATCAGAACATTGATAGTCATTTTCTAGCCCACATATTTTAGAATCTTTTCAAGGTCACGTTTGGTGATGAATATGTAGTAGGAGAAACACAGCAAAGATTTACTTACAGGGAAACACCCTGGAGTTCCCCGGAAGGTGGCAGGCCATAGGCTCAACTGGCTGGCAGAACAGCAGTCCCAAGAAACAAAAGAGTTCCTCTAAGGTTGAACTTCAAATTGTTGGCATTTGTTTTAGCCTTCCTCATGAAGTATCTTATAACAGGCTAAGATTTACCAAGATCTTCCTTCATCAGTGCTGCCCTGAGTATCCAGGACCTTACATGTGTACACCTATACATGAAATTGTGGCATTAGAGCATGACCCAAGGAGGTATCTAAGAAAAGTTTTAGAACACACTTCTCTCTCAGTACCAGGTCTTTGCTACCCATCATTTGAGACTGATAGCTACGGCTAAATATTCCACTGACATAAGGCAATGTTTAAATACCTTGACTGACCGAAGATGTGTCTTTGGTTCGGTGTGTTATGAAGGTTCATCCAGACAGGTAAGGAGCGCTGCACGAGTAAAAAAAGATCCTGTTAGGTTGGTCATTAAAAAAAAGTATTTCTCTTGTCACTCCCCATGAAAGAACATGTCGCAGGGCTGGCTCCAACCTGATCATATTTCTCAACTCTATTACGAAAGACCAGAAGCTCCATCCCCACGTATCTGCGCCCTGGGATTGAGGCCTTGACAAGCATGAGTCTAGGTATATCCTTTGCAATGATTTTGTCAGGGAGTACCCTCCCAAATACCCAGGAATCCACTCCAATGAGATAACGAATGGTTTCCTCAACATGGTACCCATCACACCCATGGCAAAGTTTCCTTACCCTGAAAGATTTTAGCAATACGTATTGTCAAGGCTGCTGTCATGTTGATTCCTGGGAACAAGCGAAGCCCTGTGGGTACAAAGGAACATTTCTGACTGTGGTGTCTTGTCTTCCAAAATTGACATTCATTTTCAATCCCTCACATTTTGAACATTTGCAAGGCCACATTTGGTATCCAATATTTGTAGATAAAGAAACAAAGGAAAGTTGTATTTACTGGGATCCACCATATAAATCCTGAGATGGTGGCAAGTTACAACATCAAGTGACAGGCAAGATGGCAACGCTAAGGAACCAAAGAGTTTCTTTTAGTGTGCCTTCAAACTGAGGACATCTCGTTAAGCCTTCCTTATAAACTATATTGTCACAAAGAATGTTACAATATTTATCCAATTCTGCCCAAGATCCATGGACCTAGTCCTTATTTATGCACAGAATGTAATGCCTTGAGAGGGAAAGTCAAAGAGCAACCCAAGCATATGTTTAAAAAACTAGGAACAGCCAAGGCAAAGTGTCCATACCCTGAGGTACTGCCATAATCCATAAGGTTAGGGATGGTACCACATTCTTCCGGCAGTAAGGGAAGCCCTGTGGGAAAAAAGGAAATTATCAAAGGGTGTTGGGTCGCCATCAGAAAATTGATAGTTATTTTCTAGCCCCACATATTTTAGAATCTTTTCAAGGCCACTTTGTAGCTAGAGAAACACAGAAAAGTCTTACTTACAGGGAAACACCCTGGAGTTCCCTGGAAGGTGGCAGGTCACAGGCTCAATTGGCAGGCAGAACAGCAGCCCTAAGGAACAAAAGAGTTCCTTTAAGGTTGAACTTCAAATTGTTGACATTTGTTTTAGCCTTCCTCATGAAGTATCTTCTAACAGGCTGAGATGTACCAAGATCTTCCTTCATAAGTGCTGCCCTGAGTATCCAGGACCTTACATTTGTACACCTATACATGAAATTGGGGCTTTGGAGCATGAACCAAGGAGGTATCTAATAAAAGTTTCAGAACACACTTCTCTCTGAGTACCAGGTCTTTGCTACCCATCATTTGAGACTGATAGCTACGGCTAAATATTCCACTGACATAAGGCAATGTTTACATACCTTGACTGACCGAAGATGTGTCTTTGGTTCGGTGTGTTATGAAGGTGCATCCAGACAGGTAAGGAGCGCTACACGAGTAAAAAAAGATCCTGTTAGGTTGGTCATTAAACAAAAGTATTTCTTTTGTCACTCCACATGAAAGCACATGTCGTAGGGCTGGCTCCAACCTGACCATATTTCTCAACTCTATTCCGAAAGACCAGAAGCTCCATCCCCACGTATCTGTGCCCTGGGATTGAGGCCTTAACAAGCATGAGTCCAGGTATATCCGTTGCAATGATTTGGTCAGGGAGAACCCTCCCAGACACCCAGGAATCCACTACAATGAGATAACGGATGGTTTCCTCAACATGGTCCCCATCACACCCATGGCAAAGTTTCCTTACCCTGAAAGATTTTAGCAAAACGTATGTTCAAGGCTGCTGTCATGTTGATTCCTGGGAAAAAGCGAAGCCCTTTGTGTACAAAGAACATTTCTGACTGTGGTATCTTGTCTTCAAAAATTGATATTCATTTTCAATCCCTCACATTTTGAACATTTGCTAGGCCACATTTGGTATCCAATATTTGAACAAAGCAGGTAGCTAAAGCAACAAAGCAAAGTTGTACTTACTGGGATCCACCATATAAATCCTGAGATGGTGGCAAGCTGCAACATCAAGAGACAGGCAAGACGGCAACGCTAAGGAACCAAAGAGTATCTTTTAGGTGTGCCTTCAAACTGAGGACATCTCGTTAAGCCTTCCTTATCAACTATATTGTCACAAAGCAAGTTGCAATCTTTCTCCAATTCTGCCCAAGGTCCATGGACATAGTCCTTATTTATGCACAGAATGTAATGTCTTGAGAGGCACAGCAAAAAGAGCATCTCAGGCATATATTTAAAAAACTAGGAATAGCAAAGGCAAAGTGTCCATACCCTGAGGTACTGCCATAATCCATAAGGTTAGGGATGGTTCCACATTCTTCCGGGAGTAAGGGAAGGCCTGCGGGAACAAAGGAAATTATCAAAGGGTATTGGGTCATCATCAGAACATTGATAGTCATTTTCTAGCCCACATATTTTAGAATCTTTTCAAGGTCACGTTTGGTGATGAATATGTAGTAGGAGAAACACAGCAAAGATTTACTTACAGGGAAACACCCTGGAGTTCCCCGGAAGGTGGCAGGCCATAGGCTCAATTGGCTGGCAGAACAGCAGCCCTAAGGAACAAAAGAGTTCCTCTAAGGTTGAACTTCAAATTGTTGGCATTTGTTTTAGCCTTCCTCATGAAGTATCTTATAACAGGCTAAGATTTACCAAGATCTTCCTTCATCAGTGCTGCCCTGAGTATCCAGGACCTTACATGTGTACACCTATACATGAAATTGGGGCTTTGGAGCATGAACCAAGGAGGTATCTAATAAAAGTTTTAGAACACACTTCTCTCTGAGTACCAGGTCTTTGCTACCCATCATTTGAGACTGATAGCTACGGCTAAATATTCCAGTGACATAAGGCAATGTTTAAATACCTTGACTGACCGAAGATGTGTCTTTGGTTCGGTGTGTTATGAAGGTTCATCCAGACAGGTAAGGAGCGCTTCACGAGTAAAAAAAGATCCTGTTAGGTTGGTCATTAAAAAAAAGTATTTCTCTTGTCACTCCCCATGAAAGAACATGTTGCAGGGCTGGCTCCAACCTGATCATATTTCTCAACTCTATTACGAAAGACCAGAAGCTCCATCCCCACGTATCTGCGCCCTGGGATTGAGGCCTTGACAAGCATGAGTCTAGGTATATCCTTTGCAATGATTTGGTCAGAGAGTACCCTCCTAAATACCCAGGAATCCACTCCAATGAGATAACGGATGGTTTCCTCAACATGGTACCCATCACACCCATGGTAAAGTGTCCTTACCCTGAAAGATTTTAGCAAAACGTATGTTCAAGGCTGCTGTCATGTTGATTCCTGGGAAAAAGCGAAGCCCTGTGTGTACAAAGGAACATTTCTGACTGTGGTGTCTTGTCTTCAAAAATTGATATTCATTTTCAATCCCTCACATTTTGAACATTTACTAGGCCACATTTGGTATCCAATATTTGAACAAAGCAGGTAGCTAAAGCAACAAAGCAAAGTTGTACTTACTGGGATCCACCATATAAATCCTGAGATGGTGGCAAGCTGCAACATCAAGAGACAGGCAAGACGGCAACGCTAAGGAACCAAAGAGTATCTTTTAGGTGTGCCTTCAAACTGAGGACATCTCGTTAAGCCTTCCTTATCAACTATATTGTCACAAAGCAAGTTGCAATCTTTCTCCAATTCTGCCCAAGGTCCATGGACATAGTCCTTATTTATGCACAGAATGTAATGTCTTGAGAGGCACAGCAAAAAGAGCATCTCAGGCATATATTTAAAAAACTAGGAATAGCAAAGGCAAAGTGTCCATACCCTGAGGTACTGCCATAATCCATAAGGTTAGGGATGGTTCCACATTCTTCCGGGAGTAAGGGAAGGCCTGCGGGAACAAAGGAAATTATCAAAGGGTGTTGGGTCATCATCAGAACATTGATAGTCATTTTCTAGCCCACATATTTTAGAATCTTTTCAAGGTCATGTTTGGTGATGAATATGTAGTAGGAGAAACACAGCAAAGATTTACTTACAGGGAAACACCCTGGAGTTCCCCGGAAGGTGGCAGGCCATAGGCTCAGCTGGCTGGCAGAACAGCAGCCCTAAGGAACAAAAGAGTTCCTCTAAGGTTGAACTTCAAATTGTTGGCATTTGTTTTAGCGTTCCTCATGAAGTATCTTATAACAGGCTAAGATTTACCAAGATCTTCCTTCATCAGTGCTGCCCTGAGTATCCAGGACCTTACATGTGTACACCTATACATGAAATTGTGGCATTAGAGCATGACCCAAGGAGGTATCTAAGAAAAGTTTTAGAACACACTTCTCTCTGAGTACCAGGTCTTTGCTACCCATCGTTTGAGACTGATAGCTACGGCTAAATATTCCACTGACATAAGGCAATGTTTAAATACCTTGACTGACCGAAGATGTGTCTTTGGTTCGGTGTGTTATGAAGGTTCATCCAGACAGGTAAGGAGCGCTGCACGAGTAAAAAAAGATCCTGTTAGTTTGGTCATTAAAAAAAAGTATTTCTTTTGTCACTCCCCATGAAAGAACATGTCGCAGGGCTGGCTCCAACCTGATCATATTTCTCAACTCTATTCCGAAAGACCAGAAGCTCCATCCCCACGTATCTGCGCCCTGGGATTGAGGCCTTGACAAGCATGAGTCTAGGTATATCCTTTGCAATGATTTGGTCAGGGAGAACCCTCCCAGACACCCAGGAATCCACTACAATGAGATAACGGATGGTTTCCTCAACATGGTATCCATCACACCCATGGCAAAGTCTCCTTACCCTGAAAGATTTTAGCAAAACGTATGTTCAAGGCTGCTGTCATGTTGATTCCTGGGAAAAAGCGAAGCCCTGTGTGTACAAAGGAACATTTCTGACTGTGGTGTCTTGTCTTCAAAAATTGATATTCATTTTCAATCCCTCACATTTTGAACATTTGCTAGGCCACATTTGGTATCCAATATTTGAACAAAGCAGGTAGCTAAAGCAACAAAGCAAAGTTGTACTTACTGGGATCCACCATATAAATCCTGAGATGGTGGCAAGCTGCAACATCAAGAGACAGGCAAGACGGCAACGCTAAGGAACCAAAGAGTATCTTTTAGGTGTGCCTTCAAACTGAGGACATCTCGTTAAGCCTTCCTTATCAACTATATTGTCACAAAGCAAGTTGCAATCTTTCTCCAATTCTGCCCAAGGTCCATGGACATAGTCCTTATTTATGCACAGAATGTAATGTCTTGAGAGGCACAGCAAAAAGAGCATCTCAGGCATATATTTAAAAAACTAGGAATAGCAAAGGCAAAGTGTCCATACCCTGAGGTACTGCCATAATCCATAAGGTTAGGGATGGTTCCACATTCTTCCGGGAGTAAGGGAAGGCCTGCGGGAACAAAGGAAATTATCAAAGGGTATTGGGTCATCATCAGAACATTGATAGTCATTTTCTAGCCCACATATTTTAGAATCTTTTCAAGGTCACGATTGGTGATGAATATGTAGTAGGAGAAACACAGCAAAGATTTACTTACAGGGAAACACCCTGGAGTTCCCCGGAAGGTGCCAGGTCACAGGCTCAATTGGCAGGCAGAACAGCAGCCCTAAAGAACAAAACAGTTCCTTTAAGGTTGAACTTCAAATTGTTGACATTTGTTTTAGCCTTCCTCATGAAGTATATTCTAACAGGCTGAGATGTACCAAGATCTTCCTTCATAAGTGCTGCCCTGAGTATCCAGGACCTTACATTTGTACACCTATACATGAAATTGGGGCCTTGGAGCATGAACCAAGGAGGTATCTAATAAAAGTTTCAGAACACACTTCTCTCTGAGTACCAGGTCTTTCCTACCCATCATTTGAGACTGATAGCTACGGCTAAATATTCCACTGACATAAGGCAATGTTTACATACCTTGACTGACCGAAGATGTGTCTTTGGTTCGGTGTGTTATGAAGGTGCATCCAGACAGGTAAGGAGCGCTACACGAGTAAAAAAAGATCCTGTTAGGTTGGTCATTAAACAAAAGTATTTCTTTTGTCACTCCACATGAAAGCACATGTCGTAGGGCTGGCTCCAACCTGACCATATTTCTCAACTCTATTCCGAAAGACCAGAAGCTCCATCCCCACGTATCTGTGCCCTGGGATTGAGGCCTTAACAAGCATGAGTCCAGATATATCCTTTGCAATGATTTGGTCAGGGAGAACCCTCCCAGACACCCAGGAATCCACTACAATGAGATAACGGATGGTTTCCTCAACATGGTACCCATCACACCCATGCCAAAGTTTCCTTACCCTGAAAGATTTTAGCAAAACGTATGTTCAAGGCTGCTGTCATGTTGATTCCTGGGAAAAAGCAAAGCCCTGTGTGTACAAAGGAACATTTCTGACTGTGGTGTCTTGTCTTCAAAAATTGATATTCATTTTCAATCCCTCACATTTTGAACATTTGCTAGGCCACATTTGGTATCCAATATTTGAACAAAGCAGGTAGCTAAAGCAACAAAGCAAAGTTGTACTTACTGGGATCCACCATATAAATCCTGAGATGGTGGCATGCTGCAACATCAAAAGACAGGCAAGACGGCAACGCTAAGGAACCAAAGAGTATCTTTTAGGTGTGCCTTCAAACTGAGGACATCTCGTTAAGCCTTCCTTATCAACTATATTGTCACAAAGCAAGTTGCAATCTTTCTCCAATTCTGCCCAAGGTCCATGGACATAGTCCTTATTTATGCACAGAATGTAGTGTCTTGAGAGGCACAGCAAAAAGAGCACCCAAGCATATATTTAAAAAACTAGGAATAGCAAAGGCAAAGTGTCCATACCCTGAGGTACTGCCATAATCCATAAGGTTAGGGATGGTTCCACATTCTTCCGGGAGTAAGGGAAGGCCTGCGGGAACAAAGGAAATTATCAAAGGGTATTGGGTCATCATCAGAACATTGATAGTCATTTTCTAGCCCACATATTTTAGAATCTTTTCAAGGTCACGTTTGGTGATGAATATGTAGTAGGAGAAACACAGCAAAGATTTACTTACAGGGAAACACCCTGGAGTTCCCCGGAAGGTGGCAGGCCATAGGCTCAATTGGCTGGCAGAACAGCAGCCCTAAGGAACAAAAGAGTTCCTCTAAGGTTGAACTTCAAATTGTTGGCATTTGTTTTAGCCTTCCTCATGAAGTATCTTCTAACAGGCTAAGATTTACCAAGATCTTCCATCATCAGTGCTGCCCTGAGTATCCAGGACCTTACATGTGTACACCTATACATGAAATTGTGGCATTAGAGCATAACCCAAGGAGGTATCTAAGAAATGTTTTAGAACACACTTCTCTCTGAGTACCAGGTCTTTGCTACCCATCATTTGAGACTGATAGCTACGGCTAAATATTCCACTGACATAAGGCAATGTTTAAATACCTTGATTGACCGAAGATGTGTCTTTGGTTCGGTGTGTTATGAAGGTGCATCCAGACAGGTAAGGAGCGCTACATGAGTAAAAAAAGATCCTGTTAGGTTGGTCATTAAACAAAAGTATTTCTTTTGTCACTCCACATGAAAGCACATGTCGTAGGGCTGGCTCCAACCTGACCATATTTCTCAACTCTATTCCGAAAGACCAGAAGCTCCATCCCCACGCATCTGTGCCCTGGGATTGAGGCCTTAACAAGCATGAGTCCAGATATATCCTTTGCAATGATTTGGTCAGGGAGAACCCTCCCAGACACCCAGGAATCCACTACAATGAGATAACGGATGGTTTCCTCAACATGGTACCCATCACACCCATGCCAAAGTTTCCTTACCCTGAAAGATTTTAGCAAAACGTATGTTCAAGGCTGCTGTCATGTTGATTCCTGGGAAAAAGCAAAGCCCTGTGTGTACAAAGGAACATTTCTGACTGTGGTGTCTTGTCTTCAAAAATTGATATTCATTTTCAATCCCTCACATTTTGAACATTTGCTAGGCCACATTTGGTATCCAATATTTGAACAAAGCAGGTAGCTAAAGCAACAAAGCAAAGTTGTACTTACTGGGATCCACCATATAAATCCTGAGATGGTGGCAAGCTGCAACATCAAAAGACAGGCAAGACGGCAACGCTAAGGAACCAAAGGGTATCTTTTAGGTGTGCCTTCAAACTGAGGACATCTCGTTAAGCCTTCCTTATCAACTATATTGTCACAAAGCAAGTTGCAATCTTTCTCCAATTCTGCCCAAGGTCCATGGACATAGTCCTTATTTATGCACAGAATGTAGTGTCTTGAGAGGCACAGCAAAAAGAGCACCCAAGCATATATTTAAAAAACTAGGAATAGCAAAGGCAAAGTGTCCATACCCTGAGGTACTGCCATAATCCATAAGGTTAGGGATGGTTCCACATTCTTCCGGGAGTAAGGGAAGGCCTGCGGGAACAAAGGAAATTATCAAAGGGTATTGGGTCATCATCAGAACATTGATAGTCATTTTCTAGCCCACATATTTTAGAATCTTTTCAAGGTCACGTTTGGTGATGAATATGTAGAAGGAGAAACACAGCAAAGATTTACTTACAGGGAAACACCCTGGAGTTCCCCGGAAGGTGGCAGGCCATAGGCTCAATTGGCTGGCAGAACAGCAGCCCTAAGGAACAAAAGAGTTCCTCTAAGGTTGAACTTCAAATTGTTGGCATTTGTTTTAGCCTTCCTCATGAAGTATCTTCTAACAGGCTAAGATTTACCAAGATCTTCCATCATCAGTGCTGCCCTGAGTATCCAGGACCTTACATGTGTACACCTATACATGAAATTGTGGCATTAGAGCATAACCCAAGGAGGTTTCTAAGAAATCTTTTAGAACACACTTCTCTCTGAGTACCAGGTCTTTGCTACCCATCATTTGAGACTGATAGCTACGGCTAAATATTCCACTGACATAAGGCAATGTTTAAATACCTTGACTGACCGAAGATGTGTCTTTGGTTCGGTGTATTATGAAGGTTCATCCAGACAGGTAAGGAGCGCTGCACGAGTAAAAAAAGATCCTGTTAGGTTGGTCATTAAAAAAAGTATTTCTTTTGTCACTCCCCATGAAAGAACATGTCGCAGGGCTGGCTCCAACCCGATCATATTTCTCAACTCTATTACGAAAGACCAGAAGCTCCATCCCCACGTATCTGCGCCCTGGGATTGAGGCCTTGACAAGCATGAGTCTAGGTATATCCTTTGCAATGATTTGGTCAGGGAGAACCCTCCCAGACACCCAGGAATCCACTACAATGAGATAACGGATGGTTTCCTCAACATGGTACCCATCACACCCATGGCAAAGTTTCCTTACCCTGAAAGATTTTAGCAAAAAGTATGTTCAAGGCTGCTGTCATGTTGATTCCTGGGAAAAAGCGAAGCCCTGTGTGTACAAAGGAAGATTTCTGACTGTGGTGTCTTGTCTTCAAAAATTGATATTCATTTTCAATCCCTCACATTTTGAACATTTGCTAGGCCACATTTGGTATCCAATATCTGAACAAAGCAGGTGGCTAAAGCAACAAAGCAAAGATGTACTTACTGGGATCCACCATATAAATCCTGAGATGGTGGCAAGCTGCAACATCAAGAGACAGGCAAGACGGCAACGCTAAGGAACCAAAGAGTATCTTTTAGGTGTGCCTTCAAACTGAGGACATCTCGTTAAGCCTTCCTTATCAACTATATTGTCACAAAGCAAGTTGCAATCTTTCTCCAATTCTGCCCAAGGTCCATGGACATAGTCCTTATTTATGCACAGAATGTAATGTCTTGAGAGGCACAGCAAAAAGAGCATCCCAAGCATATATTTAAAAAACTAGGAATAGCAAAGGCAAAGTGTCCATACCCTGAGGTACTGCCATAATCCATAAGGTTAGGGATGGTTCCACATTCTTCCGGGAGTAAGGGAAGGCCTGCGGGAACAAAGGAAATTATCAAAGGATATTGGGTCATCATCAGAACATTGATAGTCATTTTCTAGCCCACATATTTTAGAATCTTTTCAAGGTCACGTTTGGTGATGAATATGTAGGAGAAACACAGCAAAGACTTACTTACAAGGAAACACCCTGGAGTTCCCCGGAAGGGTGCAGGCAATAGGCTCAATTGGCAGGCAGAACAGCAGCCCTAAGGAACAAAAGAGTTCCTCTAAGGTTGAACTTCAAATTGTTGGCATTTGTTTTAGCCTTCCTCATGAAGTATTTTATAACAGGCTAAGATTTACCAAGATCTTTCTTCATCAGTGCTGCCCTGAGTATCCAGGACCTTGCATGTGTACACCTATACATGAAATTGTGGCATTAGAGCATGACCCAAGGAGGTATCTAAGAAAGGTTTTAGAACACACTTCTCACTGAGTACCAGGTCTTTGCTACCCATCATTTGAGACTGATAGCTACGGCTAAATATTCCACTGACATAAGGCAATGTTTAAATACCTTGACTGACCGAAGATGTGTCTTTGGTTCGGTGTGTTATGAAGGTTCATCCAGACAGGTAAGGAGCGCTGCACGAGTAAAAAAAGATCCTGTTAGGTTGGTCATTAAAAAAAAGTATTTCTCTTGTCACTCCCCATGAAAGAACATGTCGCAGGGCTGGCTCCAACCTGATCATATTTCTCAACTCTATTCCGAAAGACCAGAAGCTCCATCCCCACGTATCTGCGCCCTGGGATTGAGGCCTTGACAAGCATGAGTCTAGGTATATCCTTTGCAATGATTTGGTGAGGGAGTACCCTCCCAAATACCCAGGAATCCACTCCAATGAGATAACGGATGGTTTCCTCAACATGGTACCCATCACACCCATGGCAAAGTTTCCTTACCCTGAAAGATTTTAGCAATACGTATTGTCAAGGCTGCTGTCATGTTGATTCCTGGGAACAAGCGAAGCCCTGTGGGTACAAAGGAACATTTCTGACTTTGGTGTCTTGTCTTCCAAAATTGACATTCATTTTCAATCCCTCACATTTTGAACATTTGCAAGGCCACATTGGGTATCCAATATTTGTAGATAAAGAAACAAAGCAAAGTTGTATTTACTGGGATCCACCATATAAATCCTGAGATGGTGGCAAGTTACAACATCAAGTGACAGGCAAGATGGCAACGCTAAGGAACCAAAGAGTTTCTTTTAGTGTGCCTTCAAACTGAGGACATCTCGTTAAGCCTTCCTTATAAACTATATTGTCACAAAGAATGTTACAATATTTATCCAATTCTGCCCAAGGTCCATGGACCTAGTCCTTATTTATGCACAGAATGTAATGCCTTGAGAGGGACAGTCAAAGAGCAACCCAAGCATATGTTTAAAAAACTCGGAACAGCCAAGGCAAAGTGTCCATACCCTGAGGTACTGCCATAATCCATAAGGTTAGGGATGGTACCACATTCTTCCGGCAGTAAGGGAAGCCCTGTGGGAAAAAAGGAAATGATCAAAGGGTGTTGGGTCGCCATCAGAAAATTGATAGTTATTTTCTAGCCCCACATATTTTAGAATCTTTTCAAGGCCACTTTGTAGCTAGAGAAACACAGAAAAGTCTTACTTACAGGGAAACACCCTGGAGTTCCCTGGAAGGTGGCAGGTCACAGGCTCAATTGGCAGGCAGAACAGCAGCCCTAAGGAACAAAAGAGTTCCTTTAAGGTTGAACTTCAAATTGTTGACATTTGTTTTAGCCTTCCTCATGAAGTATCTTCTAACAGGCTGAGATGTACCAAGATCTTCCTTCATAAGTGCTGCCCTGAGTATCCAGGACCTTACATTTGTACACCTAAACATGAAATTGGGGCCTTGGAGCATGAACCAAGGAGGTATCTAATAAAAGTTTCAGAACACACTTCTCTCTGAGTACCAGGTCTTTGCTCCCCATCATTTGAGACTGATAGCTACGGCTAAATATTCCACTGACATAAGGCAATGTTTACATACCTTGACTGACCGAAGATGTGTCTTTGGTTCGGTGTGTTATGAAGGTGCATCCAGACAGGTAAGGAGCCCTACACGAGTAAAAAAAGATCCTGTTAGGTTGGTCATTAAACAAAAGTATTTCTTTTGTCACTCCACATGAAAGCACATGTCGCAGGTCTGGCTCCAACCTGACCATATTTCTCAACTCTATTCCGAAAGATCAGAAGCTCCATCCCCACGTATCTGTGCCCTGGGATTGAGGCGTTAACAAGCATGAGTCCAGGTATATCCTTTGCAATGATTTGGTCAGGGAGAACCCTCCCAGACACCCAGGAATCCACTACAATGAGATAACGGATGGTTTCCTCAACATGGTACCCATCACACCCATGGCAAAGTTTCCTTACCCTGAAAGATTTTAGCAAAACGTATGTTCAAGGCTGCTGTCATGTTGATTCCTGGGAAAAAGCAAAGCCCTGTGTGTACAAAGGAACATTTCTGACTGTGGTGTCTTGTCTTCAAAAATTGATATTCATTTTCAATCCCTCACATTTTGAACATTTGCTAGGCCACATTTGGTATCCAATATTTGAACAAAGCAGGTAGCTAAAGCAACAAAGCAAAGTTGTACTTACTGGGATCCACCATATAAATCCTGAGATGGTGGCAAGTTACAACATCAAGTGACAGGCAAGATGGCAACGCTAAGGAACCAAAGAGTTTCTTTTAGTGTGTCTTCAAACTGAGGACATCTCGTTAAGCCTTCCTTATAAACTATATTGTCACAAAGAATGTTACAATATTTATCCAATTCTGCCCAAGGTCCATGGACCTAGTCCTTATTTATGCACAGAATGTAATGCCTTGAGACGGACAGTCAAAGAGCAACCCAAGCATATGTTTAAAAAACTAGGAACAGCCAAGGCAAAGTGTCCATACCCTGAGGTACTGCCATAATCCATAAGGTTAGGGATGGTACCACATTCTTCCGGCAGTAAGGGAAGCCCTGTGGGAAAAAAGGAAATGATCAAAGGGTGTTGGGTCACCATCAGAAAATTGATAGTTATTTTCTAGCCCCACATATTTTAGAATCTTTTCAAGGCCACTTTGTAGCTAGAGAAACACAGAAAAGTCTTACTTACAGGGAAACACACTGGAGTTCCCTGGAAGGTGGCAGGTCACAGGCTCAATTGGCAGGCAGAACAGCAGCCCTAAGGAACAAAAGAGTTCCTTTAAGGTTGAACTTCAAATTGTTGACATTTGTTTTAGCCTTCCTCATGAAGTATTTTCTAACAGGCTGAGATTTACCAAGATCTTCCTTCATAAGTGCTGCCCTGAGTATCTAGGACCTTACATTTGTACATTTGAAATTGGGGCCTTGGAGCATGAACCAAAGAGGTATCTAATAAAGGTTTCAGAACACACTTCTCTCTGAGTACCAGGTCTTTGCTACCCATCATTTGAGACTGATAGCTACGGCTAAATATTCCACTGACATAAGGCAATGTTTACATCCTTGACTGACCGAAGATGTGTCTTTGGTTCGGTGTGTTATGAAGGTGCATCCAGACAGGTAAGGAGCGCTACACGAGTAAAAAAAGATCCTGTTAGGTTGGTCATTAAACAAAAGTATTTCTTTTGTCACTCCACATGAAAGCACATGTCGTAGGGCTGGCTCCAACCTGACCATATTTCTCAACTCTATTCCGAAAGACCAGAAGCTCCATCCCCACGTATCCGTGCCCTGGGATTGAGGCCTTAACAAGCATGAGTCCAGGTATATCCTTTGCAATGATTTGGTCAGGGAGAACCCTCCCAGACACCCAGGAATCCACTACAATGAGAAAAGGGATGGTTTCCTCAACATGGTACCCAACACACCCATGGCAAAGTTTCCTTACCCTGAAAGATTTTAGCAAAACGTATGTTCAAGGCTGCTGTCATGTTGATTCCTGGGAAAAAGCAAAGCCCTGTGGGTACAAAGGAACATTTCTGACTGTGGTGTCTTGTCTTCCAAAATTGACATTCATTTTCAATCCCTCACATTTTGAACATTTGCAAGGCCACATTTGGTATCCAATATTTGTAGATAAAGAAACAAAGCAAAGTTGTATTTACTGGGATCCACCATATAAATCCTGAGATGGTGGCAAGTTACAACATCAAGTGACAGGCAAGATGGCAACGCTAAGGAACCAAAGAGTTTCTTTTAGTGTGCCTTCAAACTGAGGACATCTCGTTAAGCCTTCCTTATAAACTATATTGTCACAAAGAATGTTACAATATTTATCCAATTCTGCCCAAGGTCCATGGACCTAGTCCTTATTTATGCACAGAATGTAATGCCTTGAGAGGGACAGTCAAAGAGGAACCCAAGCATATGTTTAAAAAACTAGGAACAGCCAAGGCAAAGTGTCCATACCCTGAGGTACTGCCATAATCCATAAGGTTAGGGATGGTACCACATTCTTCCGGCAGTAAGGGAAGCCCTGTGAGAAAAAAGGAAATTATCAAAGGGTGTTGGGTCGCCATCAGAAAATTGATAGTTATTTTCTAGCCCAACATATTTTAGAATCTTTTCAACGCCACTTTGTAGCTAGAGAAACACAGAAAAGTCTTACTTACTGTCGCGGTTCGAGGGTTCCACGATGAGTCTGAGGAATCACTTGGGTTAGATGCCGCTAAAGTAATCCAGACTTCCTTCCTGAGAGCACAGCTTGCAGGGAAAAGAAACACCTGTCAGGCCAAGGGCTCAGGCAAAAAGGCAGAACGCACAGCGGAGCTAGAGGGAAGAAAACAAACAAAGCAAATATTACATACCGTTTGTTGACTATTCCAGTCCCTCTACCCCCTCCGAGCCCCACAAGCTTACCTGTGTATTCTTTTCCTTCAGCGGAACCCCTACTTGTGACAATACACAAGAATGGGAGTGCGTGAAGGTCAGGGCTAGAATGAAGGGGGACCATAGACTTCCCTCAATGATGGATTGGTGATGTCAACAGTAGAGTGTCCCCCATTCCAATGAGTGAAAACAAAATCAAATGTTCCAAGAGCAAATAGGCAAAGAAAACAGCAGAGCGTCCCACTTATCCAAGGAGTGAAGCCAAGTGTCTCAAGATCCAAGGGGGCGGAGTAAATGATGAACACAGCAAAGCGTCCCAAAAAATCCCACAAATGATGAGCACAGCAAAGCGTCCCAACAATAACCAAGAAGTGAGGTTCTCCACTCGGGGAGCGGGTGGCCAGGAGTGATTTGAAGACTACGGGGTTGAAGGGGGCCGGAAACCAGAGATGAGAAGCAGAATCCAAAATCAGTCCGAGGTGTATTCCGTGGTCGAGCAGGGGAGTTGATCAAACGAAGGTCTAAGGCAGAACCAAGGAGACGATAACAAAGGTCCAAGGTCCAAGGTAAGCATAGAACTTCAGGAACCAGAAAGGCAAGGAAAAAGGGGAGAAGGAACTTAATCCAAGAGCGTAGCTCGCGTAACGCAATGGTTTAGGAGCACCGGCTTGTTGGGGGCGTGGCCAATTATAGGAAGTGAAATGCAATCGAGGCGTGGAACGCACGCAAAAAGAAGTAGAAAGCGTTCCAAAGGTTCCTGGCGGGCATCGTCCCCAAGTATACCCTAAGAAACCGGGGGACGTGACACTTACAGGGAAACACCCTGGAGTTCCCTGGAAGGTGGCAGGTCACAGGCTCAATTGGTAGGCAGAATATCAGCCCTAAGGAACAAAAGAGTTCCTTTAAGGTTGAACTTCAAATTGTTGACATTTGTTTTAGCCTTCCTCATGAAGTATCTTCTAACAGGCTGAGATGTACCAAGATCTTCCTTCATAAGTGCTGCCCTGAGTATCCAGGACCTTACATTTGTACACCTATACATGAAATTGGGGCCTTGGAGCATGAACCAAGGAGGTATCTAATAAAGGTTTCAGAACACACTTCTCTCTGAGTACCAGGTCTTTGCTACCCATCATTTGAGACTGATAGCTACGGCTAAATATTCCACTGACATAAGGCAATGTTTACATACCTTGACTGACCGAAGATGTGTCTTTGGTTCGGTGTGTTATGAAGGTGCATCCAGACAGGTAAGGAGCGCTACACGAGTAAAAAAAGATCCTGTTAGGTTGGTCATTAAACAAAAGTATTTATTTTGTCACTCCACTTGAAAGCACATGTCGTAGGGCTGGCTCCAACCTGACCATATTTCTCAACTCTATTCCGAAAGACCAGAAGCTCCATCCCCCCGTATCTGTGCCCTGGGATTGAGGCCTTAACAAGCATGAGTCCAGGTATATCCGTTGCAATGATTTGGTCAGGGAGAACCCTCCCAGACACCCAGGAATCCACTACAATGAGATAACGGATGGTTTCCTCAACATGGTACCCATCACACCCATGGCAAAGTTTCCTTACCCTGAAAGATTTTAGCAAAACGTATGTTCAAGGCTGCTGTCATGTTGATTCCTTGGAAAAAGCAAAGCCCTGTGTGTACAAAGGAACATTTCTGACTGTGGTGTCTTGTCTTCAAAAATTGATATTCATTTTCAATCCCTCACATTTTGAACATTTGCTAGGCCACATTTGGTATCCAATATTTGAACAAAGCAGGTAGCTAAAGCAACAAAGCAAAGTTGTACTTACTGGGATCCACCATATAAATCCTGAGATGGTGGCAAGCTGTAACATCAAGAGACAGGCAAGACGGCAACGCTAAGGAACCAAAGAGTATCTTTTAGGTGTGCCTTCAAACTGAGGACATCTCGTTAAGCCTTCCTTATCAACTATATTGTCACAAAGCAAGTTGCAATCTTTCTCCAATTCTGCCCAAGGTCCATGGACATAGTCCTTATTTATGCACAGAATGTAATGTCTTGAGAGGGACAGCAAAAAGAGCATCCCAAGCATATATTTAAAAAACTAGGAATAGCAAAGGCAAAGTGTCCATACCCTGAGGTACTGCCATAATCCATAAGGTTAAGGATGGTTCCACATTCTTCCGGGAGTAAGGGAAGGCCTGCGGGAACAAAGGAAATTATCAAAGGGTATTGGGTCATCATCAGAACATTGATAGTCATTTTCTAGCCCACATATTTTAGAATCTTTTCAAGGTCATGTTTGGTGATGAATATGTAGTAGGAGATACACAGCAAAGATTTACTTACAGGGAAACACCCTGGAGTTCCCCGGAAGGTGGCAGGCCATAGGCTCAATTGGCTGGCAGAACAGCAGCCCTAAGGAACAAAAGAGTTCCTCTAAGGTTGAACTTCAAATTGTTGGCATTTGTTTTAGCCTTCCTCATGAAGTATCTTCTAACAGGCTAAGATTTACCAAGATCTTCCATCATCAGTGCTGCCCTGAGTATCCAGGACCTTACATGTGTACACCTAAACATGAAATGGTGGCATTAGAGCATGACCCAAGGAGGTATCTAAGAAAAGTTTTAGAACACACTTCTCTCTGAGTACCAGGTCTTTGCTACCCATCATTTGAGACTGATAGCTACGGCTAAATATTCCACTGACATAAGGCAATGTTTAAATACCTTGACTGACCGAAGATGTGTCTTTGGTTCGGTGTATTATGAAGGTTCATCCAGACAGGTAAGGAGCGCTGCACGAGTAAAAAAAGATCCTGTTAGGTTGGTCATTAAAAAAAAGTATTTCTCTTGTCATTCCCCATGAAAGAACATGTCGCAGGGCTGGCTCCAACCTGATCATATTATTCAACACTATTCCGAAAGACCAGAAGCTCCATCCCCACGTATCTGCGCCCTGGGATTGAGGCCTTGACAAGCATGTGTCTAGGTATATCCTTTGCAATGATTTGGTCAGGGAGAACCCTCCCAGACACCCAGGAATCCACTACAATGAGATAACGGATGGTTTCCTCAACATGGTACCCATCACACCCATGGCAAAGTTTCCTTACCCTGAAAGATTTTAGCAAAACGTATGTTCAAGGCTGCTGTCATGTTGATTCCTGGGAAAAAGCGAAGCCCTTTGTGTACAAAGGAACATTTCTGACTGTGGTGTCTTGTCTTCAAAAATTGATATTCATTTTCAATCCCTCACATTTTGAACATTTGCTAGGCCACATTTGGTATCCAATATTTGAACAAAGCAGGTAGCTAAAGCAACAAAGCAAAGTTGTACTTACTGGGATCCACCATATAAATCCTGAGATGGTGGCAAGCTGCAACATCAAGAGACAGGCAAGACGGCAACGCTAAGGAACCAAAGAGTATCTTTTAGGTGTGCCTTCAAACTGAGGACATCTCGTTAAGCCTTCCTTATCAACTATATTGTCACAAAGCAAGTTGCAATCTTTCTCCAATTCTGCCCAAGGTCCATGGACATAGTCCTTATTTATGCACAGAATGTAATGTCTTGAGAGGCACAGCAAAAAGAGCATCCCAAGCATATATTTAAAAAACTAGGAATAGCAAAGGCAAAGTGTCCATACCCTGAGGTACTGCCATAATCCATAAGGTTAGGGATGGTTCCACATTCTTCCGGGAGTAAGGGAAGGCCTGCGGGAACAAAGGAAATTATCAAAGGATATTGGGTCATCATCAGAACATTGATAGTCATTTTCTAGCCCACATATTTTAGAATCTTTTCAAGGTCACGTTTGGTGATGAATATGTAGTAGGAGAAACACAGCAAAGATTTACTTACAGGGAAACACCCTGGAGTTCCCCGGAAGGTGGCAGGCCATAGGCTCAACTGGCTGGCAGAACAGCAGTCCCAAGAAACAAAAGAGTTCCTCTAAGGTTGAACTTCAAATTGTTGGCATTTGTTTTAGCCTTCCTCATGAAGTATCTTATAACAGGCTAAGATTTACCAAGATCTTCCTTCATCAGTGCTGCCCTGAGTATCCAGGACCTTACATGTGTACACCTATACATGAAATTGTGGCATTAGAGCATGACCCAAGGAGGTATCTAAGAAAAGTTTTAGAACACACTTCTCTCTCAGTACCAGGTCTTTGCTACCCATCATTTGAGACTGATAGCTACGGCTAAATATTCCACTGACATAAGGCAATGTTTAAATACCTTGACTGACCGAAGATGTGTCTTTGGTTCGGTGTGTTATGAAGGTTCATCCAGACAGGTAAGGAGCGCTGCACGAGTAAAAAAAGATCCTGTTAGGTTGGTCATTAAAAAAAAGTATTTCTCTTGTCACTCCCCATGAAAGAACATGTCGCAGGGCTGGCTCCAACCTGATCATATTTCTCAACTCTATTACGAAAGACCAGAAGCTCCATCCCCACGTATCTGCGCCCTGGGATTGAGGCCTTGACAAGCATGAGTCTAGGTATATCCTTTGCAATGATTTCGTCAGGGAGTACCCTCCCAAATACCCAGGAATCCACTCCAATGAGATAACGAATGGTTTCCTCAACATGGTACCCATCACACCCATGGCAAAGTTTCCTTACCCTGAAAGATTTTAGCAATACGTATTGTCAAGGCTGCTGTCATGTTGATTCCTGGGAACAAGCGAAGCCCTGTGGGTACAAAGGAACATTTCTGACTGTGGTGTCTTGTCTTCCAAAATTGACATTCATTTTCAATCCCTCACATTTTGAACATTTGCAAGGCCACATTTGGTATCCAATATTTGTAGATAAAGAAACAAAGCAAAGTTGTATTTACTGGGATCCACCATATAAATCCTGAGATGGTGGCAAGTTACAACATCAAGTGACAGGCAAGATGGCAACGCTAAGGAACCAAAGAGTTTCTTTTAGTGTGCCTTCAAACTGAGGACATCTCGTTAAGCCTTCCTTATAAACTATATTGTCACAAAGAATGTTACAATATTTATCCAATTCTGCCCAAGATCCATGGACCTAGTCCTTATTTATGCACAGAATGTAATGCCTTGAGAGGGAAAGTCAAAGAGCAACCCAAGCATATGTTTAAAAAACTAGGAACAGCCAAGGCAAAGTGTCCATACCCTGAGGTACTGCCATAATCCATAAGGTTAGGGATGGTACCACATTCTTCCGGCAGTAAGGGAAGCCCTGTGGGAAAAAAGGAAATTATCAAAGGGTGTTGGGTCGCCATCAGAAAATTGATAGTTATTTTCTAGCCCCACATATTTTAGAATCTTTTCAAGGCCACTTTGTAGCTAGAGAAACACAGAAAAGTCTTACTTACAGGGAAACACCCTGGAGTTCCCTGGAAGGTGGCAGGTCACAGGCTCAATTGGCAGGCAGAACAGCAGCCCTAAGGAACAAAAGAGTTCCTTTAAGGTTGAACTTCAAATTGTTGACATTTGTTTTAGCCTTCCTCATGAAGTATCTTCTAACAGGCTGAGATGTACCAAGATCTTCCTTCATAAGTGCTGCCCTGAGTATCCAGGACCTTACATTTGTACACCTATACATGAAATTGGGGCTTTGGAGCATGAACCAAGGAGGTATCTAATAAAAGTTTCAGAACACACTTCTCTCTGAGTACCAGGTCTTTGCTACCCATCATTTGAGACTGATAGCTACGGCTAAATATTCCACTGACATAAGGCAATGTTTACATACCTTGACTGACCGAAGATGTGTCTTTGGTTCGGTGTGTTATGAAGGTGCATCCAGACAGGTAAGGAGCGCTACACGAGTAAAAAAAGATCCTGTTAGGTTGGTCATTAAACAAAAGTATTTCTTTTGTCACTCCACATGAAAGCACATGTCGTAGGGCTGGCTCCAACCTGACCATATTTCTCAACTCTATTCCGAAAGACCAGAAGCTCCATCCCCACGTATCTGTGCCCTGGGATTGAGGCCTTAACAAGCATGAGTCCAGGTATATCCGTTGCAATGATTTGGTCAGGGAGAACCCTCCCAGACACCCAGGAATCCACTACAATGAGATAACGGATGGTTTCCTCAACATGGTACCCATCACACCCATGGCAAAGTTTCCTTACCCTGAAAGATTTTAGCAAAACGTATGTTCAAGGCTGCTGTCATGTTGATTCCTGGGAAAAAGCGAAGCCCTGTGTGTACAAAGAACATTTCTGACTGTGGTATCTTGTCTTCAAAAATTGATATTCATTTTCAATCCCTCACATTTTGAACATTTGCTAGGCCACATTTGGTATCCAATATTTGAACAAAGCAGGTAGCTAAAGCAACAAAGCAAAGTTGTACTTACTGGGATCCACCATATAAATCCTGAGATGGTGGCAAGCTGCAACATCAAGAGACAGGCAAGACGGCAACGCTAAGGAACCAAAGAGTATCTTTTAGGTGTGCCTTCAAACTGAGGACATCTCGTTAAGCCTTCCTTATCAACTATATTGTCACAAAGCAAGTTGCAATCTTTCTCCAATTCTGCCCAAGGTCCATGGACATAGTCCTTATTTATGCACAGAATGTAATGTCTTGAGAGGCACAGCAAAAAGAGCATCTCAGGCATATATTTAAAAAACTAGGAATAGCAAAGGCAAAGTGTCCATACCCTGAGGTACTGCCATAATCCATAAGGTTAGGGATGGTTCCACATTCTTCCGGGAGTAAGGGAAGGCCTGCGGGAACAAAGGAAATTATCAAAGGGTATTGGGTCATCATCAGAACATTGATAGTCATTTTCTAGCCCACATATTTTAGAATCTTTTCAAGGTCACGTTTGGTGATGAATATGTAGTAGGAGAAACACAGCAAAGATTTACTTACAGGGAAACACCCTGGAGTTCCCCGGAAGGTGGCAGGCCATAGGCTCAATTGGCTGGCAGAACAGCAGCCCTAAGGAACAAAAGAGTTCCTCTAAGGTTGAACTTCAAATTGTTGGCATTTGTTTTAGCCTTCCTCATGAAGTATCTTATAACAGGCTAAGATTTACCAAGATCTTCCTTCATCAGTGCTGCCCTGAGTATCCAGGACCTTACATGTGTACACCTATACATGAAATTGGGGCTTTGGAGCATGAACCAAGGAGGTATCTAATAAAAGTTTTAGAACACACTTCTCTCTGAGTACCAGGTCTTTGCTACCCATCATTTGAGACTGATAGCTACGGCTAAATATTCCAGTGACATAAGGCAATGTTTAAATACCTTGACTGACCGAAGATGTGTCTTTGGTTCGGTGTGTTATGAAGGTTCATCCAGACAGGTAAGGAGCGCTTCACGAGTAAAAAAAGATCCTGTTAGGTTGGTCATTAAAAAAAAGTATTTCTCTTGTCACTCCCCATGAAAGAACATGTTGCAGGGCTGGCTCCAACCTGATCATATTTCTCAACTCTATTACGAAAGACCAGAAGCTCCATCCCCACGTATCTGCGCCCTGGGATTGAGGCCTTGACAAGCATGAGTCTAGGTATATCCTTTGCAATGATTTGGTCAGAGAGTACCCTCCTAAATACCCAGGAATCCACTCCAATGAGATAACGGATGGTTTCCTCAACATGGTACCCATCACACCCATGGTAAAGTGTCCTTACCCTGAAAGATTTTAGCAAAACGTATGTTCAAGGCTGCTGTCATGTTGATTCCTGGGAAAAAGCGAAGCCCTGTGTGTACAAAGGAACATTTCTGACTGTGGTGTCTTGTCTTCAAAAATTGATATTCATTTTCAATCCCTCACATTTTGAACATTTACTAGGCCACATTTGGTATCCAATATTTGAACAAAGCAGGTAGCTAAAGCAACAAAGCAAAGTTGTACTTACTGGGATCCACCATATAAATCCTGAGATGGTGGCAAGCTGCAACATCAAGAGACAGGCAAGACGGCAACGCTAAGGAACCAAAGAGTATCTTTTAGGTGTGCCTTCAAACTGAGGACATCTCGTTAAGCCTTCCTTATCAACTATATTGTCACAAAGCAAGTTGCAATCTTTCTCCAATTCTGCCCAAGGTCCATGGACATAGTCCTTATTTATGCACAGAATGTAATGTCTTGAGAGGCACAGCAAAAAGAGCATCTCAGGCATATATTTAAAAAACTAGGAATAGCAAAGGCAAAGTGTCCATACCCTGAGGTACTGCCATAATCCATAAGGTTAGGGATGGTTCCACATTCTTCCGGGAGTAAGGGAAGGCCTGCGGGAACAAAGGAAATTATCAAAGGGTGTTGGGTCATCATCAGAACATTGATAGTCATTTTCTAGCCCACATATTTTAGAATCTTTTCAAGGTCATGTTTGGTGATGAATATGTAGTAGGAGAAACACAGCAAAGATTTACTTACAGGGAAACACCCTGGAGTTCCCCGGAAGTTGGCAGGCCATAGGCTCAGCTGGCTGGCAGAACAGCAGCCCTAAGGAACAAAAGAGTTCCTCTAAGGTTGAACTTCAAATTGTTGGCATTTGTTTTAGCGTTCCTCATGAAGTATCTTATAACAGGCTAAGATTTACCAAGATCTTCCTTCATCAGTGCTGCCCTGAGTATCCAGGACCTTACATGTGTACACCTATACATGAAATTGTGGCATTAGAGCATGACCCAAGGAGGTATCTAAGAAAAGTTTTAGAACACACTTCTCTCTGAGTACCAGGTCTTTGCTACCCATCGTTTGAGACTGATAGCTACGGCTAAATATTCCACTGACATAAGGCAATGTTTAAATACCTTGACTGACCGAAGATGTGTCTTTGGTTCGGTGTGTTATGAAGGTTCATCCAGACAGGTAAGGAGCGCTGCACGAGTAAAAAAAGATCCTGTTAGGTTGGTCATTAAAAAAAAGTATTTCTTTTGTCACTCCCCATGAAAGAACATGTCGCAGGGCTGGCTCCAACCTGATCATATTTCTCAACTCTATTCCGAAAGACCAGAAGCTCCATCCCCACGTATCTGCGCCCTGGGATTGAGGCCTTGACAAGCATGAGTCTAGGTATATCCTTTGCAATGATTTGGTCAGGGAGAACCCTCCCAGACACCCAGGAATCCACTACAATGAGATAACGGATGGTTTCTTCAACATGGTATCCATCACACCCATGGCAAAGTCTCCTTACCCTGAAAGATTTTAGCAAAACGTATGTTCAAGGCTGCTGTCATGTTGATTCCTGGGAAAAAGCGAAGCCCTGTGTGTACAAAGGAACATTTCTGACTGTGGTGTCTTGTCTTCAAAAATTGATATTCATTTTCAATCCCTCACATTTTGAACATTTGCTAGGCCACATTTGGTATCCAATATTTGAACAAAGCAGGTAGCTAAAGCAACAAAGCAAAGTTGTACTTACTGGGATCCACCATATAAATCCTGAGATGGTGGCAAGCTGCAACATCAAGAGACAGGCAAGACGGCAACGCTAAGGAACCAAAGAGTATCTTTTAGGTGTGCCTTCAAACTGAGGACATCTCGTTAAGCCTTCCTTATCAACTATATTGTCACAAAGCAAGTTGCAATCTTTCTCCAATTCTGCCCAAGGTCCATGGACATAGTCCTTATTTATGCACAGAATGTAATGTCTTGAGAGGCACAGCAAAAAGAGCATCTCAGGCATATATTTAAAAAACTAGGAATAGCAAAGGCAAAGTGTCCATACCCTGAGGTACTGCCATAATCCATAAGGTTAGGGATGGTTCCACATTCTTCCGGGAGTAAGGGAAGGCCTGCGGGAACAAAGGAAATTATCAAAGGGTATTGGGTCATCATCAGAACATTGATAGTCATTTTCTAGCCCACATATTTTAGAATCTTTTCAAGGTCACGATTGGTGATGAATATGTAGTAGGAGAAACACAGCAAAGATTTACTTACAGGGAAACACCCTGGAGTTCCCCGGAAGGTGCCAGGTCACAGGCTCAATTGGCAGGCAGAACAGCAGCCCTAAAGAACAAAACAGTTCCTCTAAGGTTGAACTTCAAATTGTTGGCATTTGTTTTAGCCTTCCTCATGAAGTATATTCTAACAGGCTGAGATGTACCAAGATCTTCCTTCATAAGTGCTGCCCTGAGTATCCAGGACCTTACATTTGTACACCTATACATGAAATTGGGGCCTTGGAGCATGAACCAAGGAGGTATCTAATAAAAGTTTCAGAACACACTTCTCTCTGAGTACCAGGTCTTTCCTACCCATCATTTGAGACTGATAGCTACGGCTAAATATTCCACTGACATAAGGCAATGTTTACATACCTTGACTGACCGAAGATGTGTCTTTGGTTCGGTGTGTTATGAAGGTGCATCCAGACAGGTAAGGAGCGCTACACGAGTAAAAAAAGATCCTGTTAGGTTGGTCATTAAACAAAAGTATTTCTTTTGTCACTCCACATGAAAGCACATGTCGTAGGGCTGGCTCCAACCTGACCATATTTCTCAACTCTATTCCGAAAGACCAGAAGCTCCATCCCCACGTATCTGTGTCCTGGGATTGAGGCCTTAACAAGCATGAGTCCAGATATATCCTTTGCAATGATTTGGTCAGGGAGAACCCTCCCAGACACCCAGGAATCCACTACAATGAGATAACGGATGGTTTCCTCAACATGGTACCCATCACACCCATGCCAAAGTTTCCTTACCCTGAAAGATTTTAGCAAAACGTATGTTCAAGGCTGCTGTCATGTTGATTCCTGGGAAAAAGCGAAGCCCTGTGTGTACAAAGGAACATTTCTGACTGTGGTGTCTTGTCTTCAAAAATTGATATTCATTTTCAATCCCTCACATTTTGAACATTTGCTAGGCCACATTTGGTATCCAATATTTGAACAAAGCAGGTAGCTAAAGCAACAAAGCAAAGTTGTACTTACTGGGATCCACCATATAAATCCTGAGATGGTGGCATGCTGCAACATCAAAAGACAGGCAAGACGGCAACGCTAAGGAACCAAAGAGTATCTTTTAGGTGTGCCTTCAAACTGAGGACATCTCGTTAAGCCTTCCTTATCAACTATATTGTCACAAAGCAAGTTGCAATCTTTCTCCAATTCTGCCCAAGGTCCATGGACATAGTCCTTATTTATGCACAGAATGTAGTGTCTTGAGAGGCACAGCAAAAAGAGCACCCAAGCATATATTTAAAAAACTAGGAATAGCAAAGGCAAAGTGTCCATACCCTGAGGTACTGCCATAATCCATAAGGTTAGGGATGGTTCCACATTCTTCCGGGAGTAAGGGAAGGCCTGCGGGAACAAAGGAAATTATCAAAGGGTATTGGGTCATCATCAGAACATTGATAGTCATTTTCTAGCCCACATATTTTAGAATCTTTTCAAGGTCACGTTTGGTGATGAATATGTAGTAGGAGAAACACAGCAAAGATTTACTTACAGGGAAACACCCTGGAGTTCCCCGGAAGGTGGCAGGCCATAGGCTCAATTGGCTGGCAGAACAGCAGCCCTAAGGAACAAAAGAGTTCCTCTAAGGTTGAACTTCAAATTGTTGGCATTTGTTTTAGCCTTCCTCATGAAGTATCTTCTAACAGGCTAAGATTTACCAAGATCTTCCATCATCAGTGCTGCCCTGAGTATCCAGGACCTTACATGTGTACACCTATACATGAAATTGTGGCATTAGAGCATAACCCAAGGAGGTATCTAAGAAATGTTTTAGAACACACTTCTCTCTGAGTACCAGGTCTTTGCTACCCATCATTTGAGACTGATAGCTACGGCTAAATATTCCACTGACATAAGGCAATGTTTAAATACCTTGATTGACCGAAGATGTGTCTTTGGTTCGGTGTGTTATGAAGGTGCATCCAGACAGGTAAGGAGCGCTACATGAGTAAAAAAAGATCCTGTTAGGTTGGTCATTAAACAAAAGTATTTCTTTTGTCACTCCACATGAAAGCACATGTCGTAGGGCTGGCTCCAACCTGACCATATTTCTCAACTCTATTCCGAAAGACCAGAAGCTCCATCCCCACGCATCTGTGCCCTGGGATTGAGGCCTTAACAAGCATGAGTCCAGATATATCCTTTGCAATGATTTGGTCAGGGAGAACCCTCCCAGACACCCAGGAATCCACTACAATGAGATAACGGATGGTTTCCTCAACATGGTACCCATCACACCCATGCCAAAGTTTCCTTACCCTGAAAGATTTTAGCAAAACGTATGTTCAAGGCTGCTGTCATGTTGATTCCTGGGAAAAAGCAAAGCCCTGTGTGTACAAAGGAACATTTCTGACTGTGGTGTCTTGTCTTCAAAAATTGATATTCATTTTCAATCCCTCACATTTTGAACATTTGCTAGGCCACATTTGGTATCCAATATTTGAACAAAGCAGGTAGCTAAAGCAACAAAGCAAAGTTGTACTTACTGGGATCCACCATATAAATCCTGAGATGGTGGCAAGCTGCAACATCAAAAGACAGGCAAGACGGCAACGCTAAGGAACCAAAGGGTATCTTTTAGGTGTGCCTTCAAACTGAGGACATCTCGTTAAGCCTTCCTTATCAACTATATTGTCACAAAGCAAGTTGCAATCTTTCTCCAATTCTGCCCAAGGTCCATGGACATAGTCCTTATTTATGCACAGAATGTAGTGTCTTGAGAGGCACAGCAAAAAGAGCACCCAAGCATATATTTAAAAAACTAGGAATAGCAAAGGCAAAGTGTCCATACCCTGAGGTACTGCCATAATCCATAAGGTTAGGGATGGTTCCACATTCTTCCGGGAGTAAGGGAAGGCCTGCGGGAACAAAGGAAATTATCAAAGGGTATTGGGTCATCATCAGAACATTGATAGTCATTTTCTAGCCCACATATTTTAGAATCTTTTCAAGGTCACGTTTGGTGATGAATATGTAGAAGGAGAAACACAGCAAAGATTTACTTACAGGGAAACACCCTGGAGTTCCCCGGAAGGTGGCAGGCCATAGGCTCAATTGGCTGGCAGAACAGCAGCCCTAAGGAACAAAAGAGTTCCTCTAAGGTTGAACTTCAAATTGTTGGCATTTGTTTTAGCCTTCCTCATGAAGTATCTTCTAACAGGCTAAGATTTACCAAGATCTTCCATCATCAGTGCTGCCCTGAGTATCCAGGACCTTACATGTGTACACCTATACATGAAATTGTGGCATTAGAGCATAACCCAAGGAGGTTTCTAAGAAATCTTTTAGAACACACTTCTCTCTGAGTACCAGGTCTTTGCTACCCATCATTTGAGACTGATAGCTACGGCTAAATATTCCACTGACATAAGGCAATGTTTAAATACCTTGACTGACCGAAGATGTGTCTTTGGTTCGGTGTATTATGAAGGTTCATCCAGACAGGTAAGGAGCGCTGCACGAGTAAAAAAAGATCCTGTTAGGTTGGTCATTAAAAAAAGTATTTCTTTTGTCACTCCCCATGAAAGAACATGTCGCAGGGCTGGCTCCAACCCGATCATATTTCTCAACTCTATTACGAAAGACCAGAAGCTCCATCCCCACGTATCTGCGCCCTGGGATTGAGGCCTTGACAAGCATGAGTCTAGGTATATCCTTTGCAATGATTTGGTCAGGGAGAACCCTCCCAGACACCCAGGAATCCACTACAATGAGATAACGGATGGTTTCCTCAACATGGTACCCATCACACCCATGGCAAAGTTTCCTTACCCTGAAAGATTTTAGCAAAAAGTATGTTCAAGGCTGCTGTCATGTTGATTCCTGGGAAAAAGCGAAGCCCTGTGTGTACAAAGGAAGATTTCTGACTGTGGTGTCTTGTCTTCAAAAATTGATATTCATTTTCAATCCCTCACATTTTGAACATTTGCTAGGCCACATTTGGTATCCAATATCTGAACAAAGCAGGTGGCTAAAGCAACAAAGCAAAGATGTACTTACTGGGATCCACCATATAAATCCTGAGATGGTGGCAAGCTGCAACATCAAGAGACAGGCAAGACGGCAACGCTAAGGAACCAAAGAGTATCTTTTAGGTGTGCCTTCAAACTGAGGACATCTCGTTAAGCCTTCCTTATCAACTATATTGTCACAAAGCAAGTTGCAATCTTTCTCCAATTCTGCCCAAGGTCCATGGACATAGTCCTTATTTATGCACAGAATGTAATGTCTTGAGAGGCACAGCAAAAAGAGCATCCCAAGCATATATTTAAAAAACTAGGAATAGCAAAGGCAAAGTGTCCATACCCTGAGGTACTGCCATAATCCATAAGGTTAGGGATGGTTCCACATTCTTCCGGGAGTAAGGGAAGGCCTGCGGGAACAAAGGAAATTATCAAAGGATATTGGGTCATCATCAGAACATTGATAGTCATTTTCTAGCCCACATATTTTAGAATCTTTTCAAGGTCACGTTTGGTGATGAATATGTAGGAGAAACACAGCAAAGACTTACTTACAAGGAAACACCCTGGAGTTCCCCGGAAGGGTGCAGGCAATAGGCTCAATTGGCAGGCAGAACAGCAGCCCTAAGGAACAAAAGAGTTCCTCTAAGGTTGAACTTCAAATTGTTGACATTTGTTTTAGCCTTCCTCATGAAGTATCTTCTAACAGGCTAAGATTTACCAAGATCTTCCTTCATCAGTGCTGCCCTGAGTATCCAGGACCTTACATGTGTACACCTATACATGAAATTGTGGCATTAGAGCATGACCCAAGGAGGTATCTAAGAAAAGTTTTAGAACACACTTCTCTCTGAGTACCAGGTCTTTGCTACCCATCATTTGAGACTGATAGCTACGGCTAAATATTCCACTGACATAAGGCAATGTTTAAATACCTTGACTGACCGAAGATGTGTCTTTGGTTCGGTGTGTTATGAAGGTTCATCCAGACAGGTAAGGAGCGCTGCACGAGTAAAAAAAGATCCTGTTAGGTTGGTCATTAAAAAAAAGTATTTCTCTTGTCACTCCCCATGAAAGAACATGTCGCAGGGCTGGCTCCAACCTGATCATATTTCTCAACTCTATTACGAAAGACCAGAAGCTCCATCCCCACGTATCTGCGCCCTGGGATTGAGGCCTTGACAAGCATGAGTCTAGGTATATCCTTTGCAATGATTTGGTCAGGGAGTACCCTCCCAAATACCCAGGAATCCACTCCAATGAGATAACGAATGGTTTCCTCAACATGGTACCCATCACACCCATGGCAAAGTTTCCTTACCCTGAAAGATTTTAGCAATACGTATTGTCAAGGCTGCTGTCATGTTGATTCCTGGGAACAAGCGAAGCCCTGTGGGTACAAAGGAACATTTCTGACTGTGGTGTCTTGTCTTCCAAAATTGACATTCATTTTCAATCCCTCACATTTTGAACATTTGCAAGGCCACATTTGGTATCCAATATTTGTAGATAAAGAAACAAAGCAAAGTTGTATTTACTGGGATCCACCATATAAATCCTGAGATGGTGGCAAGTTACAACATCAAGTGACAGGCAAGATGGCAACGCTAAGGAACCAAAGAGTTTCTTTTAGTGTGCCTTCAAACTGAGGACATCTCGTTAAGCCTTCCTTATAAACTATATTGTCACAAAGAATGTTACAATATTTATCCAATTCTGCCCAGGATCCATGGACCTAGTCCTTATTTATGCACAGAATGTAATGCCTTGAGAGGGACAGTCAAAGAGCAACCCAAGCATATGTTTAAAAAACTAGGAACAGCCAAGGCAAAGTGTCCATACCCTGAGGTACTGCCATAATCCATAAGGTTAGGGATGGTACCACATTCTTCCGGCAGTAAGGGAAGCCCTGTGGGAAAAAAGGAAATTATCAAAGGGTGTTGGGTCGCCATCAGAAAATTGATAGTTATTTTCTAGCCCCACATATTTTAGAATCTTTTCAAGGCCACTTTGTAGCTAGAGAAACACAGAAAAGTCTTACTTACAGGGAAACACCCTGGAGTTCCCTGGAAGGTGGCAGGTCACAGGCTCAATTGGCAGGCAGAACAGCAGCCCTAAGGAACAAAAGAGTTCCTTTAAGGTTGAACTTCAAATTGTTGACATTTGTTTTAGCCTTCCTCATGAAGTATCTTCTAACAGGCTGAGATGTACCATGATCTTCCTTCATCAGTGCTGCCCTGAGTATCCAGGACCTTACATGTGTACACCTAAACATGAAATTGTGGCATTAGAGCATGACCCAAGGAGGTATCTAAGAAAAGTTTTAGAACACACTTCTCTCTGAGTACCAGGTCTTTGCTACCCATCATTTGAGACTGATAGCTACGGCTAAATATTCCACTGACATAAGGCAATGTTTAAATACCTTGACTGACCGAAGATGTGTCTTTGGTTCGGTGTGTTATGAAGGTTCATCCAGACAGGTAAGGAGCGCTTCACGAGTAAAAAAAGATCCTGTTAGGTTGGTCATTAAAAAAAAGTATTTCTCTTGTCACTCCCCATGAAAGAACATGTTGCAGGGCTGGCTCCAACCTGATCATATTTCTGAACTCTATTACGAAAGACCAGAAGCTCCATCCCCACGTATCTGCGCCCTGGGATTGAGGCTTTGACAAGCATGAGTCTAGGTATATCCTTTGCAATGATTTGGTCAGAGAGTACCCTCCTAAATACCCAGGAATCCACTCCAATGAGATAACGGATGGTTTCCTCAACATGGTACCCATCACACCCATGGCAAAGTGTCCTTACCCTGAAAGATTTTAGCAAAACGTATGTTCAAGGCTGCTGTCATGTTGATTCCTGGGAAAAAGCGAAGCCCTGTGTGTACAAAGGAACATTTCTGACTGTGGTGTCTTGTCTTCAAAAATTGATATTCATTTTCAATCCCTCACATTTTGAACATTTGCTAGGCCACATTTGGTATCCAATATTTGAACAAAGCAGGTAGCTAAAGCAACAAAGCAAAGTTGTACTTACTGGGATCCACCATATAAATCCTGAGATGGTGGCAAGCTGCAACATCAAGAGACAGGCAAGACGGCAACGCTAAGGAACCAAAGAGTATCTTTTAGGTGTGCCTTCAAACTGAGGACATCTCGTTAAGCCTTCCTTATCAACTATATTGTCACAAAGCAAGTTGCAATCTTTCTCCAATTCTGCCCAAGGTCCATGGACATAGTCCTTATTTATGCACAGAATGTAATGTCTTGAGAGGCACAGCAAAAAGAGCATCTCAGGCATATATTTAAAAAACTAGGAATAGCAAAGGAAAAGTGTCCATACCCTGAGGTACTGCCATAATCCATAAGGTTAGGGATGGTTCCACATTCTTCCGGGAGTAAGGGAAGGCCTGCGGGAACAAAGGAAATTATCAAAGGGTGTTGGGTCATCATCAGAACATTGATAGTCATTTTCTAGCCCACATATTTTAGAATCTTTTCAAGGTCATGTTTGGTGATGAATATGTAGTAGGAGAAACATAGCAAAGATTTACTTACAGGGAAACACCCTGGAGTTCCCCGGAAGGTGGCAGGCCATAGGCTCAGCTGGCTGGCAGAACAGCAGCCCTAAGGAACAAAAGAGTTCCTCTAAGGTTGAACTTCAAATTGTTGGCATTTGTTTTAGCGTTCCTCATGAAGTATCTTATAACAGGCTAAGATTTACCAAGATCTTCCTTCATCAGTGCTGCCCTGAGTATCCAGGACCTTACATGTGTACACCTATACATGAAATTGTGGCATTAGAGCATGACCCAAGGAGGTATCTAAGAAAAGTTTTAGAACACACTTCTCTCTGAGTACCAGGTCTTTGCTACCCATCGTTTGAGACTGATAGCTACGGCTAAATATTCCACTGACATAAGGCAATGTTTAAATACCTTGACTGACCGAAGATGTGTCTTTGGTTCGGTGTGTTATGAAGGTTCATCCAGACAGGTAAGGAGCGCTGCACGAGTAAAAAAAGATCCTGTTAGGTTGGTCATTAAAAAAAAGTATTTCTTTTGTCACTCCCCATGAAAGAACATGTCGCAGGGCTGGCTCCAACCTGATCATATTTCTCAACTCTATTCCGAAAGACCAGAAGCTCCATCCCCACGTATCTGCGCCCTGGGATTGAGGCCTTGACAAGCATGAGTCTAGGTATATCCTTTGCAATGATTTGGTCAGGGAGAACCCTCCCAGACACCCAGGAATCCACTACAATGAGATAACGGATGGTTTCCTCAACATGGTATCCATCACACCCATGGCAAAGTCTCCTTACCCTGAAAGATTTTAGCAAAACGTATGTTCAAGGCTGCTGTCATGTTGATTCCTGGGAAAAAGCGAAGCCCTGTGTGTACAAAGGAACATTTCTGACTGTGGTGTCTTGTCTTCAAAAATTGATATTCATTTTCAATCCCTCACATTTTGAACATTTGCTAGGCCACATTTGGTATCCAATATTTGAACAAAGCAGGTAGCTAATCCAACAAAGCAAAGTTGTACTTACTGGGATCCACCATATAAATCCTGAGATGGTGGCAAGCTGCAACATCAAGAGACAGGCAAGACGGCAACGCTAAGGAACCAAAGAGTATCTTTTAGGTGTGCCTTCAAACTGAGGACATCTCGTTAAGCCTTCCTTATCAACTATATTGTCACAAAGCAAGTTGCAATCTTTCTCCAATTCTGCCCAAGGTCCATGGACATAGTCCTTATTTATGCACAGAATGTAATGTCTTGAGAGGAACAGCAAAAAGAGCATCCCAAGCATATATTTAAAAAACTAGGAATAGCAAAGGCAAAGTGTCCATACCCTGAGGTACTGCCATAATCCATAAGGTTAGGGATGGTTCCACATTCTTCCGGGAGTAAGGGAAGGCCTGCGGGAACAAAGGAAATTATCAAAGGGTATTGGGTCATCATCAGAACATTGATAGTCATTTTCTAGCCCACATATTTTAGAATCTTTTCAAGGTCACGATTGGTGATGAATATGTAGTAGGAGAAACACAGCAAAGATTTACTTACAGGGAAACACCCTGGAGTTCCCCGGAAGGTGCCAGGTCACAGGCTCAATTGGCAGGCAGAACAGCAGCCCTAAAGAACAAAACAGTTCCTTTAAGGTTGAACTTCAAATTGTTGACATTTGTTTTAGCCTTCCTCATGAAGTATATTCTAACAGGCTGAGATGTACCAAGATCTTCCTTCATAAGTGCTGCCCTGAGTATCCAGGACCTTACATTTGTACACCTATACATGAAATTGGGGCCTTGGAGCATGAACCAAGGAGGTATCTAATAAAAGTTTCAGAACACACTTCTCTCTGAGTACCAGGTCTTTCCTACCCATCATTTGAGACTGATAGCTACGGCTAAATATTCCACTGACATAAGGCAATGTTTACATACCTTGACTGACCGAAGATGTGTCTTTGGTTCGGTGTGTTATGAAGGTGCATCCAGACAGGTAAGGAGCGCTACACGAGTAAAAAAAGATCCTGTTAGGTTGGTCATTAAACAAAAGTATTTCTTTTGTCACTCCACATGAAAGCACATGTCGTAGGGCTGGCTCCAACCTGACCATATTTCTCAACTCTATTCCGAAAGACCAGAAGCTCCATCCCCACGTATCTGTGCCCTGGGATTGAGGCCTTAACAAGCATGAGTCCAGATATATCCTTTGCAATGATTTGGTCAGGGAGAACCCTCCCAGACACCCAGGAATCCACTACAATGAGATAACGGATGGTTTCCTCAACATGGTACCCATCACACCCATGCCAAAGTTTCCTTACCCTGAAAGATTTTAGCAAAACGTATGTTCAAGGCTGCTGTCATGTTGATTCCTGGGAAAAAGCGAAGCCCTGTGTGTACAAAGGAACATTTCTGACTGTGGTGTCTTGTCTTCAAAAATTGATATTCATTTTCAATCCCTCACATTTTGAACATTTGCTAGGCCACATTTGGTATCCAATATTTGAACAAAGCAGGTAGCTAAAGCAACAAAGCAAAGTTGTACTTACTGGGATCCACCATATAAATCCTGAGATGGTGGCATGCTGCAACATCAAAAGACAGGCAAGACGGCAACGCTAAGGAACCAAAGAGTATCTTTTAGGTGTGCCTTCAAACTGAGGACATCTCGTTAAGCCTTCCTTATCAACTATATTGTCACAAAGCAAGTTGCAATCTTTCTCCAATTCTGCCCAAGGTCCATGGACATAGTCCTTATTTATGCACAGAATGTAGTGTCTTGAGAGGCACAGCAAAAAGAGCACCCAAGCATATATTTAAAAAACTAGGAATAGCAAAGGCAAAGTGTCCATACCCTGAGGTACTGCCATAATCCATAAGGTTAGGGATGGTTCCACATTCTTCCGGGAGTAAGGGAAGGCCTGCGGGAACAAAGGAAATTATCAAAGGGTATTGGGTCATCATCAGAACATTGATAGTCATTTTCTAGCCCACATATTTTAGAATCTTTTCAAGGTCACGTTTGGTGATGAATATGTAGTAGGAGAAACACAGCAAAGATTTACTTACAGGGAAACACCCTGGAGTTCCCCGGAAGGTGGCAGGCCATAGGCTCAATTGGCTGGCAGAACAGCAGCCCTAAGGAACAAAAGAGTTCCTCTAAGGTTGAACTTCAAATTGTTGGCATTTGTTTTAGCCTTCCTCATGAAGTATCTTCTAACAGGCTAAGATTTACCAAGATCTTCCATCATCAGTGCTGCCCTGAGTATCCAGGACCTTACATGTGTACACCTATACATGAAATTGTGGCATTAGAGCATAACCCAAGGAGGTATCTAAGAAATGTTTTAGAACACACTTCTCTCTGAGTACCAGGTCTTTGCTACCCATCATTTGAGACTGATAGCTACGGCTAAATATTCCACTGACATAAGGCAATGTTTAAATACCTTGATTGACCGATGATGTGTCTTTGGTTCGGTGTGTTATGAAGGTGCATCCAGACAGGTAAGGAGCGCTACATGAGTAAAAAAAGATCCTGTTAGGTTGGTCATTAAACAAAAGTATTTCTTTTGTCACTCCACATGAAAGCACATGTCGTAGGGCTGGCTCCAACCTGACCATATTTCTCAACTCTATTCCGAAAGACCAGAAGCTCCATCCCCACGCATCTGTGCCCTGGGATTGAGGCCTTAACAAGCATGAGTCCAGATATATCCTTTGCAATGATTTGGTCAGGGAGAACCCTCCCAGACACCCAGGAATCCACTACAATGAGATAACGGATGGTTTCCTCAACATGGTACCCATCACACCCATGCCAAAGTTTCCTTACCCTGAAAGATTTTAGCAAAACGTATGTTCAAGGCTGCTGTCATGTTGATTCCTGGGAAAAAGCAAAGCCCTGTGTGTACAAAGGAACATTTCTGACTGTGGTGTCTTGTCTTCAAAAATTGATATTCATTTTCAATCCCTCACATTTTGAACATTTGCTAGGCCACATTTGGTATCCAATATTTGAACAAAGCAGGTAGCTAAAGCAACAAAGCAAAGTTGTACTTACTGGGATCCACCATATAAATCCTGAGATGGTGGCAAGCTGCAACATCAAAAGACAGGCAAGACGGCAACGCTAAGGAACCAAAGGGTATCTTTTAGGTGTGCCTTCAAACTGAGGACATCTCGTTAAGCCTTCCTTATCAACTATATTGTCACAAAGCAAGTTGCAATCTTTCTCCAATTCTGCCCAAGGTCCATGGACATAGTCCTTATTTATGCACAGAATGTAGTGTCTTGAGAGGCACAGCAAAAAGAGCACCCAAGCATATATTTAAAAAACTAGGAATAGCAAAGGCAAAGTGTCCATACCCTGAGGTACTGCCATAATCCATAAGGTTAGGGATGGTTCCACATTCTTCCGGGAGTAAGGGAAGGCCTGCGGGAACAAAGGAAATTATCAAAGGGTATTGGGTCATCATCAGAACATTGATAGTCATTTTCTAGCCCACATATTTTAGAATCTTTTCAAGGTCACGTTTGGTGATGAATATGTAGAAGGAGAAACACAGCAAAGATTTACTTACAGGGAAACACCCTGGAGTTCCCCGGAAGGTGGCAGGCCATAGGCTCAATTGGCTGGCAGAACAGCAGCCCTAAGGAACAAAAGAGTTCCTCTAAGGTTGAACTTCAAATTGTTGGCATTTGTTTTAGCCTTCCTCATGAAGTATCTTCTAACAGGCTAAGATTTACCAAGATCTTCCATCATCAGTGCTGCCCTGAGTATCCAGGACCTTACATGTGTACACCTATACATGAAATTGTGGCATTAGAGCATAACCCAAGGAGGTTTCTAAGAAATCTTTTAGAACACACTTCTCTCTGAGTACCAGGTCTTTGCTACCCATCATTTGAGACTGATAGCTACGGCTAAATATTCCACTGACATAAGGCAATGTTTAAATACCTTGACTGACCGAAGATGTGTCTTTGGTTCGGTGTATTATGAAGGTTCATCCAGACAGGTAAGGAGCGCTGCACGAGTAAAAAAAGATCCTGTTAGGTTGGTCATTAAAAAAAGTATTTCTTTTGTCACTCCCCATGAAAGAACATGTCGCAGGGCTGGCTCCAACCCGATCATATTTCTCAACTCTATTACGAAAGACCAGAAGCTCCATCCCCACGTATCTGCGCCCTGGGATTGAGGCCTTGACAAGCATGAGTCTAGGTATATCCTTTGCAATGATTTGGTCAGGGAGAACCCTCCCAGACACCCAGGAATCCACTACAATGAGATAACGGATGGTTTCCTCAACATGGTACCCATCACACCCATGGCAAAGTTTCCTTACCCTGAAAGATTTTAGCAAAAAGTATGTTCAAGGCTGCTGTCATGTTGATTCCTGGGAAAAAGCGAAGCCCTGTGTGTACAAAGGAAGATTTCTGACTGTGGTGTCTTGTCTTCAAAAATTGATATTCATTTTCAATCCCTCACATTTTGAACATTTGCTAGGCCACATTTGGTATCCAATATCTGAACAAAGCAGGTGGCTAAAGCAACAAAGCAAAGATGTACTTACTGGGATCCACCATATAAATCCTGAGATGGTGGCAAGCTGCAACATCAAGAGACAGGCAAGACGGCAACGCTAAGGAACCAAAGAGTATCTTTTAGGTGTGCCTTCAAACTGAGGACATCTCGTTAAGCCTTCCTTATCAACTATATTGTCACAAAGCAAGTTGCAATCTTTCTCCAATTCTGCCCAAGGTCCATGGACATAGTCCTTATTTATGCACAGAATGTAATGTCTTGAGAGGCACAGCAAAAAGAGCATCCCAAGCATATATTTAAAAAACTAGGAATAGCAAAGGCAAAGTGTCCATACCCTGAGGTACTGCCATAATCCATAAGGTTAGGGATGGTTCCACATTCTTCCGGGAGTAAGGGAAGGCCTGCGGGAACAAAGGAAATTATCAAAGGATATTGGGTCATCATCAGAACATTGATAGTCATTTTCTAGCCCACATATTTTAGAATCTTTTCAAGGTCACGTTTGGTGATGAATATGTAGGAGAAACACAGCAAAGACTTACTTACAAGGAAACACCCTGGAGTTCCCCGGAAGGGTGCAGGCAATAGGCTCAATTGGCAGGCAGAACAGCAGCCCTAAGGAACAAAAGAGTTCCTCTAAGGTTGAACTTCAAATTGTTGACATTTGTTTTAGCCTTCCTCATGAAGTATCTTCTAACAGGCTAAGATTTACCAAGATCTTCCTTCATCAGTGCTGCCCTGAGTATCCAGGACCTTACATGTGTACACCTATACATGAAATTGTGGCATTAGAGCATGACCCAAGGAGGTATCTAAGAAAAGTTTTAGAACACACTTCTCTCTGAGTACCAGGTCTTTGCTACCCATCATTTGAGACTGATAGCTACGGCTAAATATTCCACTGACATAAGGCAATGTTTAAATACCTTGACTGACCGAAGATGTGTCTTTGGTTCGGTGTGTTATGAAGGTTCATCCAGACAGGTAAGGAGCGCTGCACGAGTAAAAAAAGATCCTGTTAGGTTGGTCATTAAAAAAAAGTATTTCTCTTGTCACTCCCCATGAAAGAACATGTCGCAGGGCTGGCTCCAACCTGATCATATTTCTCAACTCTATTACGAAAGACCAGAAGCTCCATCCCCACGTATCTGCGCCCTGGGATTGAGGCCTTGACAAGCATGAGTCTAGGTATATCCTTTGCAATGATTTGGTCAGGGAGTACCCTCCCAAATACCCAGGAATCCACTCCAATGAGATAACGAATGGTTTCCTCAACATGGTACCCATCACACCCATGGCAAAGTTTCCTTACCCTGAAAGATTTTAGCAATACGTATTGTCAAGGCTGCTGTCATGTTGATTCCTGGGAACAAGCGAAGCCCTGTGGGTACAAAGGAACATTTCTGACTGTGGTGTCTTGTCTTCCAAAATTGACATTCATTTTCAATCCCTCACATTTTGAACATTTGCAAGGCCACATTTGGTATCCAATATTTGTAGATAAAGAAACAAAGCAAAGTTGTATTTACTGGGATCCACCATATAAATCCTGAGATGGTGGCAAGTTACAACATCAAGTGACAGGCAAGATGGCAACGCTAAGGAACCAAAGAGTTTCTTTTAGTGTGCCTTCAAACTGAGGACATCTCGTTAAGCCTTCCTTATAAACTATATTGTCACAAAGAATGTTACAATATTTATCCAATTCTGCCCAGGATCCATGGACCTAGTCCTTATTTATGCACAGAATGTAATGCCTTGAGAGGGACAGTCAAAGAGCAACCCAAGCATATGTTTAAAAAACTAGGAACAGCCAAGGCAAAGTGTCCATACCCTGAGGTACTGCCATAATCCATAAGGTTAGGGATGGTACCACATTCTTCCGGCAGTAAGGGAAGCCCTGTGGGAAAAAAGGAAATTATCAAAGGGTGTTGGGTCGCCATCAGAAAATTGATAGTTATTTTCTAGCCCCACATATTTTAGAATCTTTTCAAGGCCACTTTGTAGCTAGAGAAACACAGAAAAGTCTTACTTACAGGGAAACACCCTGGAGTTCCCTGGAAGGTGGCAGGTCACAGGCTCAATTGGCAGGCAGAACAGCAGCCCTAAGGAACAAAAGAGTTCCTTTAAGGTTGAACTTCAAATTGTTGACATTTGTTTTAGCCTTCCTCATGAAGTATCTTCTAACAGGCTGAGATGTACCATGATCTTCCTTCATCAGTGCTGACCTGAGTATCCAGGACCTTACATGTGTACACCTAAACATGAAATTGTGGCATTAGAGCATGACCCAAGGAGGTATCTAAGAAAAGTTTTAGAACACACTTCTCTCTGAGTACCAGGTCTTTGCTACCCATCATTTGAGACTGATAGCTACGGCTAAATATTCCACTGACATAAGGCAATGTTTAAATACCTTGACTGACCGAAGATGTGTCTTTGGTTCGGTGTGTTATGAAGGTTCATCCAGACAGGTAAGGAGCGCTTCACGAGTAAAAAAAGATCCTGTTAGGTTGGTCATTAAAAAAAAGTATTTCTCTTGTCACTCCCCATGAAAGAACATGTTGCAGGGCTGGCTCCAACCTGATCATATTTCTGAACTCTATTACGAAAGACCAGAAGCTCCATCCCCACGTATCTGCGCCCTGGGATTGAGGCTTTGACAAGCATGAGTCTAGGTATATCCTTTGCAATGATTTGGTCAGAGAGTACCCTCCTAAATACCCAGGAATCCACTCCAATGAGATAACGGATGGTTTCCTCAACATGGTACCCATCACACCCATGGCAAAGTGTCCTTACCCTGAAAGATTTTAGCAAAACGTATGTTCAAGGCTGCTGTCATGTTGATTCCTGGGAAAAAGCGAAGCCCTGTGTGTACAAAGGAACATTTCTGACTGTGGTGTCTTGTCTTCAAAAATTGATATTCATTTTCAATCCCTCACATTTTGAACATTTGCTAGGCCACATTTGGTATCCAATATTTGAACAAAGCAGGTAGCTAAAGCAACAAAGCAAAGTTGTACTTACTGGGATCCACCATATAAATCCTGAGATGGTGGCAAGCTGCAACATCAAGAGACAGGCAAGACGGCAACGCTAAGGAACCAAAGAGTATCTTTTAGGTGTGCCTTCAAACTGAGGACATCTCGTTAAGCCTTCCTTATCAACTATATTGTCACAAAGCAAGTTGCAATCTTTCTCCAATTCTGCCCAAGGTCCATGGACATAGTCCTTATTTATGCACAGAATGTAATGTCTTGAGAGGCACAGCAAAAAGAGCATCTCAGGCATATATTTAAAAAACTAGGAATAGCAAAGGCAAAGTGTCCATACCCTGAGGTACTGCCATAATCCATAAGGTTAGGGATGGTTCCACATTCTTCCGGGAGTAAGGGAAGGCCTGCGGGAACAAAGGAAATTATCAAAGGGTGTTGGGTCATCATCAGAACATTGATAGTCATTTTCTAGCCCACATATTTTAGAATCTTTTCAAGGTCATGTTTGGTGATGAATATGTAGTAGGAGAAACATAGCAAAGATTTACTTACAGGGAAACACCCTGGAGTTCCCCGGAAGGTGGCAGGCCATAGGCTCAGCTGGCTGGCAGAACAGCAGCCCTAAGGAACAAAAGAGTTCCTCTAAGGTTGAACTTCAAATTGTTGGCATTTGTTTTAGCGTTCCTCATGAAGTATCTTATAACAGGCTAAGATTTACCAAGATCTTCCTTCATCAGTGCTGCCCTGAGTATCCAGGACCTTACATGTGTACACCTATACATGAAATTGTGGCATTAGAGCATGACCCAAGGAGGTATCTAAGAAAAGTTTTAGAACACACTTCTCTCTGAGTACCAGGTCTTTGCTACCCATCGTTTGAGACTGATAGCTACGGCTAAATATTCCACTGACATAAGGCAATGTTTAAATACCTTGACTGACCGAAGATGTGTCTTTGGTTCGGTGTGTTATGAAGGTTCATCCAGACAGGTAAGGAGCGCTGCACGAGTAAAAAAAGATCCTGTTAGGTTGGTCATTAAAAAAAAGTATTTCTTTTGTCACTCCCCATGAAAGAACATGTCGCAGGGCTGGCTCCAACCTGATCATATTTCTCAACTCTATTCCGAAAGACCAGAAGCTCCATCCCCACGTATCTGCGCCCTGGGATTGAGGCCTTGACAAGCATGAGTCTAGGTATATCCTTTGCAATGATTTGGTCAGGGAGAACCCTCCCAGACACCCAGGAATCCACTACAATGAGATAACGGATGGTTTCCTCAACATGGTATCCATCACACCCATGGCAAAGTCTCCTTACCCTGAAAGATTTTAGCAAAACGTATGTTCAAGGCTGCTGTCATGTTGATTCCTGGGAAAAAGCGAAGCCCTGTGTGTACAAAGGAACATTTCTGACTGTGGTGTCTTGTCTTCAAAAATTGATATTCATTTTCAATCCCTCACATTTTGAACATTTGCTAGGCCACATTTGGTATCCAATATTTGAACAAAGCAGGTAGCTAATCCAACAAAGCAAAGTTGTACTTACTGGGATCCACCATATAAATCCTGAGATGGTGGCAAGCTGCAACATCAAGAGACAGGCAAGACGGCAACGCTAAGGAACCAAAGAGTATCTTTTAGGTGTGCCTTCAAACTGAGGACATCTCGTTAAGCCTTCCTTATCAACTATATTGTCACAAAGCAAGTTGCAATCTTTCTCCAATTCTGCCCAAGGTCCATGGACATAGTCCTTATTTATGCACAGAATGTAATGTCTTGAGAGGAACAGCAAAAAGAGCATCCCAAGCATATATTTAAAAACTAGGAATAGCAAAGGCAAAGTGTCCATACCCTGAGGTACTGCCATAATCCATAAGGTTAGGGATGGTTCCACATTCTTCCGGGAGTAAGGGAAGGCCTGCGGGAACAAAGGAAATTATCAAAGGGTATTGGGTCATCATCAGAACATTGATAGTCATTTTCTAGCCCACATATTTTAGAATCTTTTCAAGGTCACGATTGGTGATGAATATGTAGTAGGAGAAACACAGCAAAGATTTACTTACAGGGAAACACCCTGGAGTTCCCCGGAAGGTGCCAGGTCACAGGCTCAATTGGCAGGCAGAACAGCAGCCCTAAAGAACAAAACAGTTCCTTTAAGGTTGAACTTCAAATTGTTGACATTTGTTTTAGCCTTCCTCATGAAGTATATTCTAACAGGCTGAGATGTACCAAGATCTTCCTTCATAAGTGCTGCCCTGAGTATCCAGGACCTTACATTTGTACACCTATACATGAAATTGGGGCCTTGGAGCATGAACCAAGGAGGTATCTAATAAAAGTTTCAGAACACACTTCTCTCTGAGTACCAGGTCTTTCCTACCCATCATTTGAGACTGATAGCTACGGCTAAATATTCCACTGACATAAGGCAATGTTTACATACCTTGACTGACCGAAGATGTGTCTTTGGTTCGGTGTGTTATGAAGGTGCATCCAGACAGGTAAGGAGCGCTACACGAGTAAAAAAAGATCCTGTTAGGTTGGTCATTAAACAAAAGTATTTCTTTTGTCACTCCACATGAAAGCACATGTCGTAGGGCTGGCTCCAACCTGACCATATTTCTCAACTCTATTCCGAAAGACCAGAAGCTCCATCCCCACGTATCTGTGCCCTGGGATTGAGGCCTTAACAAGCATGAGTCCAGATATATCCTTTGCAATGATTTGGTCAGGGAGAACCCTCCCAGACACCCAGGAATCCACTACAATGAGATAACGGATGGTTTCCTCAACATGGTACCCATCACACCCATGCCAAAGTTTCCTTACCCTGAAAGATTTTAGCAAAACGTATGTTCAAGGCTGCTGTCATGTTGATTCCTGGGAAAAAGCGAAGCCCTGTGTGTACAAAGGAACATTTCTGACTGTGGTGTCTTGTCTTCAAAAATTGATATTCATTTTCAATCCCTCACATTTTGAACATTTGCTAGGCCACATTTGGTATCCAATATTTGAACAAAGCAGGTAGCTAAAGCAACAAAGCAAAGTTGTACTTACTGGGATCCACCATATAAATCCTGAGATGGTGGCATGCTGCAACATCAAAAGACAGGCAAGACGGCAACGCTAAGGAACCAAAGAGTATCTTTTAGGTGTGCCTTCAAACTGAGGACATCTCGTTAAGCCTTCCTTATCAACTATATTGTCACAAAGCAAGTTGCAATCTTTCTCCAATTCTGCCCAAGGTCCATGGACATAGTCCTTATTTATGCACAGAATGTAGTGTCTTGAGAGGCACAGCAAAAAGAGCACCCAAGCATATATTTAAAAAACTAGGAATAGCAAAGGCAAAGTGTCCATACCCTGAGGTACTGCCATAATCCATAAGGTTAGGGATGGTTCCACATTCTTCCGGGAGTAAGGGAAGGCCTGCGGGAACAAAGGAAATTATCAAAGGGTATTGGGTCATCATCAGAACATTGATAGTCATTTTCTAGCCCACATATTTTAGAATCTTTTCAAGGTCACGTTTGGTGATGAATATGTAGTAGGAGAAACACAGCAAAGATTTACTTACAGGGAAACACCCTGGAGTTCCCCGGAAGGTGGCAGGCCATAGGCTCAATTGGCTGGCAGAACAGCAGCCCTAAGGAACAAAAGAGTTCCTCTAAGGTTGAACTTCAAATTGTTGGCATTTGTTTTAGCCTTCCTCATGAAGTATCTTCTAACAGGCTAAGATTTACCAAGATCTTCCATCATCAGTGCTGCCCTGAGTATCCAGGACCTTACATGTGTACACCTATACATGAAATTGTGGCATTAGAGCATAACCCAAGGAGGTATCTAAGAAATGTTTTAGAACACACTTCTCTCTGAGTACCAGGTCTTTGCTACCCATCATTTGAGACTGATAGCTACGGCTAAATATTCCACTGACATAAGGCAATGTTTAAATACCTTGATTGACCGAAAATGTGTCTTTGGTTCGGTGTGTTATGAAGGTGCATCCAGACAGGTAAGGAGCGCTACATGAGTAAAAAAAGATCCTGTTAGGTTGGTCATTAAACAAAAGTATTTCTTTTGTCACTCCACATGAAAGCACATGTCGTAGGGCTGGCTCCAACCTGACCATATTTCTCAACTCTATTCCGAAAGACCAGAAGCTCCATCCCCACGCATCTGTGCCCTGGGATTGAGGCCTTAACAAGCATGAGTCCAGATATATCCTTTGCAATGATTTGGTCAGGGAGAACCCTCCCAGACACCCAGGAATCCACTACAATGAGATAACGGATGGTTTCCTCAACATGGTACCCATCACACCCATGCCAAAGTTTCCTTACCCTGAAAGATTTTAGCAAAACGTATGTTCAAGGCTGCTGTCATGTTGATTCCTGGGAAAAAGCAAAGCCCTGTGTGTACAAAGGAACATTTCTGACTGTGGTGTCTTGTCTTCAAAAATTGATATTCATTTTCAATCCCTCACATTTTGAACATTTGCTAGGCCACATTTGGTATCCAATATTTGAACAAAGCAGGTAGCTAAAGCAACAAAGCAAAGTTGTACTTACTGGGATCCACCATATAAATCCTGAGATGGTGGCAAGCTGCAACATCAAAAGACAGGCAAGACGGCAACGCTAAGGAACCAAAGGGTATCTTTTAGGTGTGCCTTCAAACTGAGGACATCTCGTTAAGCCTTCCTTATCAACTATATTGTCACAAAGCAAGTTGCAATCTTTCTCCAATTCTGCCCAAGGTCCATGGACATAGTCCTTATTTATGCACAGAATGTAGTGTCTTGAGAGGCACAGCAAAAAGAGCACCCAAGCATATATTTAAAAAACTAGGAATAGCAAAGGCAAAGTGTCCATACCCTGAGGTACTGCCATAATCCATAAGGTTAGGGATGGTTCCACATTCTTCCGGGAGTAAGGGAAGGCCTGCGGGAACAAAGGAAATTATCAAAGGGTATTGGGTCATCATCAGAACATTGATAGTCATTTTCTAGCCCACATATTTTAGAATCTTTTCAAGGTCACGTTTGGTGATGAATATGTAGTAGGAGAAACACAGCAAAGATTTACTTACAGGGAAACACCCTGGAGTTCCCCGGAAGGTGGCAGGCCATAGGCTCAATTGGCTGGCAGAACAGCAGCCCTAAGGAACAAAAGAGTTCCTCTAAGGTTGAACTTCAAATTGTTGGCATTTGTTTTAGCCTTCCTCATGAAGTATCTTCTAACAGGCTAAGATTTACCAAGATCTTCCATCATCAGTGCTGCCCTGAGTATCCAGGACCTTACATGTGTACACCTATACATGAAATTGTGGCATTAGAGCATAACCCAAGGAGGTATCTAAGAAATCTTTTAGAACACACTTCTCTCTGAGTACCAGGTCTTTGCTACCCATCATTTGAGACTGATAGCTACGGCTAAATATTCCACTGACATAAGGCAATGTTTAAATACCTTGACTGACCGAAGATGTGTCTTTGGTTCGGTGTATTATGAAGGTTCATCCAGACAGGTAAGGAGCGCTGCACGAGTAAAAAAAGATCCTGTTAGGTTGGTCATTAAAAAAAGTATTTCTTTTGTCACTCCCCATGAAAGAACATGTCGCAGGGCTGGCTCCAACCTGATCATATTTCTCAACTCTATTACGAAAGACCAGAAGCTCCATCCCCACGTATCTGCGCCCTGGGATTGAGGCCTTGACAAGCATGAGTCTAGGTATATCCTTTGCAATGATTTGGTCAGGGAGAACCCTCCCAGACACCCAGGAATCCACTACAATGAGATAACGGATGGTTTCCTCAACATGGTACCCATCACACCCATGGCAAAGTTTCCTTACCCTGAAAGATTTTAGCAAAAAGTATGTTCAAGGCTGCTGTCATGTTGATTCCTGGGAAAAAGCGAAGCCCTGTGTGTACAAAGGAAGATTTCTGACTGTGGTGTCTTGTCTTCAAAAATTGATATTCATTTTCAATCCCTCACATTTTGAACATTTGCTAGGCCACATTTGGTATCCAATATCTGAACAAAGCAGGTGGCTAAAGCAACAAAGCAAAGATGTACTTACTGGGATCCACCATATAAATCCTGAGATGGTGGCAAGCTGCAACATCAAGAGACAGGCAAGACGGCAACGCTAAGGAACCAAAGAGTATCTTTTAGGTGTGCCTTCAAACTGAGGACATCTCGTTAAGCCTTCCTTATCAACTATATTGTCACAAAGCAAGTTGCAATCTTTCTCCAATTCTGCCCAAGGTCCATGGACATAGTCCTTATTTATGCACAGAATGTAATGTCTTGAGAGGCACAGCAAAAAGAGCATCCCAAGCATATATTTAAAAAACTAGGAATAGCAAAGGCAAAGTGTCCATACCCTGAGGTACTGCCATAATCCATAAGGTTAGGGATGGTTCCACATTCTTCCGGGAGTAAGGGAAGGCCTGCGGGAACAAAGGAAATTATCAAAGGATATTGGGTCATCATCAGAACATTGATAGTCATTTTCTAGCCCACATATTTTAGAATCTTTTCAAGGTCACGTTTGGTGATGAATATGTAGGAGAAACACAGCAAAGACTTACTTACAAGGAAACACCCTGGAGTTCCCCGGAAGGGTGCAGGCAATAGGCTCAATTGGCAGGCAGAACAGCAGCCCTAAGGAACAAAAGAGTTCCTCTAAGGTTGAACTTCAAATTGTTGACATTTGTTTTAGCCTTCCTCATGAAGTATCTTCTAACAGGCTAAGATTTACCAAGATCTTCCTTCATCAGTGCTGCCCTGAGTATCCAGGACCTTACATGTGTACACCTATACATGAAATTGTGGCATTAGAGCATGACCCAAGGAGGTATCTAAGAAAAGTTTTAGAACACACTTCTCTCTGAGTACCAGGTCTTTGCTACCCATCATTTGAGACTGATAGCTACGGCTAAATATTCCACTGACATAAGGCAATGTTTAAATACCTTGACTGACCGAAGATGTGTCTTTGGTTCGGTGTGTTATGAAGGTTCATCCAGACAGGTAAGGAGCGCTGCACGAGTAAAAAAAGATCCTTTTAGGTTGGTCATTAAAAAAAAGTATTTCTCTTGTCACTCCCCATGAAAGAACATGTCGCAGGGCTGGCTCCAACCTGATCATATTTCTCAACTCTATTACGAAAGACCAGAAGCTCCATCCCCACGTATCTGCGCCCTTGGATTGAGGCCTTGACAAGCATGAGTCTAGGTATATCCTTTGCAATGATTTGGTCAGGGAGTACCCTCCCAAATACCCAGGAATCCACTCCAATGAGATAACGAATGGTTTCCTCAACATGGTACCCATCACACCCATGGCAAAGTTTCCTTACCCTGAAAGATTTTAGCAATACGTATTGTCAAGGCTGCTGTCATGTTGATTCCTGGGAACAAGCGAAGCCCTGTGGGTACAAAGGAACATTTCTGACTGTGGTGTCTTGTCTTCCAAAATTGACATTCATTTTCAATCCCTCACATTTTGAACATTTGCAAGGCCACATTTGGTATCCAATATTTGTAGATAAAGAAACAAAGCAAAGTTGTATTTACTGGGATCCACCATATAAATCCTGAGATGGTGGCAAGTTACAACATCAAGTGACAGGCAAGATGGCAACGCTAAGGAACCAAAGAGTTTCTTTTAGTGTGCCTTCAAACTGAGGACATCTCGTTAAGCCTTCCTTATAAACTATATTGTCACAAAGAATGTTACAATATTTATCCAATTCTGCCCAAGATCCATGGACCTAGTCCTTATTTATGCACAGAATGTAATGCCTTGAGAGGGACAGTCAAAGAGCAACCCAAGCATATGTTTAAAAACCTAGGAACAGCCAAGGCAAAGTGTCCATACCCTGAGGTACTGCCATAATCCATAAGGTTAGGGATGGTACCACATTCTTCCGGCAGTAAGGGAAGCCCTGTGGGAAAAAAGGAAATTATCAAAGGGTGTTGGGTCGCCATCAGAAAATTGATAGTTATTTTCTAGCCCCACATATTTTAGAATCTTTTCAAGGCCACTTTGTAGCTAGAGAAACACAGAAAAGTCTTACTTACAGGGAAACACCCTGGAGTTCCCTGGAAGGTGGCAGGTCACAGGCTCAATTGGCAGGCAGAACAGCAGCCCTAAGGAACAAAAGAGTTCCTTTAAGGTTGAACTTCAAATTGTTGACATTTGTTTTAGCCTTCCTCATGAAGTATCTTCTAACAGGCTGAGATGTACCATGATCTTCCTTCATCAGTGCTGCCCTGAGTATCCAGGACCTTACATGTGTACACCTAAACATGAAATTGTGGCATTAGAGCATGACCCAAGGAGGTATCTAAGAAAAGTTTTAGAACACACTTCTCTCTGAGTACCAGGTCTTTGCTACCCATCATTTGAGACTGATAGCTACGGCTAAATATTCCACTGACATAAGGCAATGTTTAAATACCTTGACTGACCGAAGATGTGTCTTTGGTTCGGTGTGTTATGAAGGTTCATCCAGACAGGTAAGGAGCACTTCACGAGTAAAAAAAGATCCTGTTAGGTTGGTCATTAAAAAAAAGTATTTCTCTTGTCACTCCCCATGAAAGAACATGTTGCAGGGCTGGCTCCAACCTGATCATATTTCTGAACTCTATTACGAAAGACCAGAAGCTCCATCCCCACGTATCTGCGCCCTGGGATTGAGGCTTTGACAAGCATGAGTCTAGGTATATCCTTTGCAATGATTTGGTCAGAGAGTACCCTCCTAAATACCCAGGAATCCACTCCAATGAGATAACGGATGGTTTCCTCAACATGGTACCCATCACACCCATGGCAAAGTGTCCTTACCCTGAAAGATTTTAGCAAAACGTATGTTCAAGGCTGCTGTCATGTTGATTCCTGGGAAAAAGCGAAGCCCTGTGTGTACAAAGGAACATTTCTGACTGTGGTGTCTTGTCTTCAAAAATTGATATTCATTTTCAATCCCTCACATTTTGAACATTTGCTAGGCCACATTTGGTATCCAATATTTGAACAAAGCAGGTAGCTAAAGCAACAAAGCAAAGTTGTACTTACTGGGATCCACCATATAAATCCTGAGATGGTGGCAAGCTGCAACATCAAGAGACAGGCAAGACGGCAACGCTAAGGAACCAAAGAGTATCTTTTAGGTGTGCCTTCAAACTGAGGACATCTCGTTAAGCCTTCCTTATCAACTATATTGTCACAAAGCAAGTTGCAATCTTTCTCCAATTCTGCCCAAGGTCCATGGACATAGTCCTTATTTATGCACAGAATGTAATGTCTTGAGAGGCACAGCAAAAAGAGCATCTCAGGCATATATTTAAAAAACTAGGAATAGCAAAGGCAAAGTGTCCATACCCTGAGGTACTGCCATAATCCATAAGGTTAGGGATGGTTCCACATTCTTCCGGGAGTAAGGGAAGGCCTGCGGGAACAAAGGAAATTATCAAAGGGTGTTGGGTCATCATCAGAACATTGATAGTCATTTTCTAGCCCACATATTTTAGAATCTTTTCAAGGTCATGTTTGGTGATGAATATGTAGTAGGAGAAACACAGCAAAGATTTACTTACAGGGAAACACCCTGGAGTTCCCCGGAAGGTGGCAGGCCATAGGCTCAGCTGGCTGGCAGAACAGCAGCCCTAAGGAACAAAAGAGTTCCTCTAAGGTTGAACTTCAAATTGTTGGCATTTGTTTTAGCGTTCCTCATGAAGTATCTTATAACAGGCTAAGATTTACCAAGATCTTCCTTCATCAGTGCTGCCCTGAGTATCCAGGACCTTACATGTGTACACCTATACATGAAATTGTGGCATTAGAGCATGACCCAAGGAGGTATCTAAGAAAAGTTTTAAAACACACTTCTCTCTGAGTACCAGGTCTTTGCTACCCATCGTTTGAGACTGATAGCTACGGCTAAATATTCCACTGACATAAGGCAATGTTTAAATACCTTGACTGACCGAAGATGTGTCTTTGGTTCGGTGTGTTATGAAGGTTCATCCAGACAGGTAAGGAGCGCTGCACGAGTAAAAAAAGATCCTGTTAGGTTGGTCATTAAAAAAAAGTATTTCTTTTGTCACTCCCCATGAAAGAACATGTCGCAGGGCTGGCTCCAACCTGATCATATTTCTCAACTCTATTCCGAAAGACCAGAAGCTCCATCCCCACGTATCTGCGCCCTGGGATTGAGGCCTTGACAAGCATGAGTCTAGGTATATCCTTTGCAATGATTTGGTCAGGGAGAACCCTCCCAGACACCCAGGAATCCACTACAATGAGATAACGGATGGTTTCCTCAACATGGTATCCATCACACCCATGGCAAAGTCTCCTTACCCTGAAAGATTTTAGCAAAACGTATGTTCAAGGCTGCTGTCATGTTGATTCCTGGGAAAAAGCGAAGCCCTGTGTGTACAAAGGAACATTTCTGACTGTGGTGTCTTGTCTTCAAAAATTGATATTCATTTTCAATCCCTCACATTTTGAACATTTGCTAGGCCACATTTGGTATCCAATATTTGAACAAAGCAGGTAGCTAAAGCAACAAAGCAAAGTTGTACTTACTGGGATCCACCATATAAATCCTGAGATGGTGGCAAGCTGCAACATCAAGAGACAGGCAAGACGGCAACGCTAAGGAACCAAAGAGTATCTTTTAGGTGTGCCTTCAAACTGAGGACATCTCGTTAAGCCTTCCTTATCAACTATATTGTCACAAAGCAAGTTGCAATCTTTCTCCAATTCTGCCCAAGGTCCATGGACATAGTCCTTATTTATGCACAGAATGTAATGTCTTGAGAGGCACAGCAAAAAGAGCATCCCAAGCATATATTTAAAAAACTAGGAATAGCAAAGGCAAAGTGTCCATACCCTGAGGTACTGCCATAATCCATAAGGTTAGGGATGGTTCCACATTCTTCCGGGAGTAAGGGAAGGCCTGCGGGAACAAAGGAAATTATCAAAGGGTATTGGGTCATCATCAGAACATTGATAGTCATTTTCTAGCCCACATATTTTAGAATCTTTTCAAGGTCACGTTTGGTGATGAATATGTAGTAGGAGAAACACAGCAAAGATTTACTTACAGGGAAACACCCTGGAGTTCCCCGGAAGGTGGCAGGTCACAGGCTCAATTGGCAGGCAGAACAGCAGCCCTAAAGAACAAAACAGTTCCTTTAAGGTTGAACTTCAAATTGTTGACATTTGTTTTAGCCTTCCTCATGAAGTATATTCTAACAGGCTGAGATGTACCAAGATCTTCCTTCATAAGTGCTGCCCTGAGTATCCAGGACCTTACATTTGTACACCTATACATGAAATTGGGGCCTTGGAGCATGAACCAAGGAGGTATCTAATAAAAGTTTCAGAACACACTTCTCTCTGAGTACCAGGTCTTTGCTACCCATCATTTGAGACTGATAGCTACGGCTAAATATTCCACTGACATAAGGCAATGTTTACATACCTTGACTGACCGAAGATGTGTCTTTGGTTCGGTGTGTTATGAAGCTGCATCCAGACAGGAAAGGAGCGCTACACGAGTAAAGAAAGATCCTGTTAGTTTGGTCATTAAACAAAAGTATTTCTTTTGCCACTCCACATGAAAGCACATGTCGCAGGGCTGGCTCCAACCTGATCATATTTCTCAACTCTATTCCGAAAGACCAGAAGCTCCATCCCCACGTATCTGCGCCCTGGGATTGAGGCCTTAACAAGCATGACTCTAGGTATATCCTTTGCAATGATTTGGTCAGGGAGAACCCTCCCAGACACCCAGGAATCCACTACAATGAGATAACGGATGGTTTCCTCAACATGGTACCCATCACACCCATGGCAAAGTTTCCTTACCCTGAAAGATTTTAGCAAAACGTATGTTCAAGGCTGCTGTCATGTTGATTCCTGGGAAAAAGCGAAGCCCTGTGTGTACAAAGGAACATTTCTGACTGTGGTGTCTTGTCTTCAAAAATAGATATTCATTTTCAATCCCTCACATTTTGAACATTTGCTAGGCCACATTTGGTATCCAATATTTGAACAAAGCAGGTAGCTAAAGCAACAAAGCAAAGTTGTACTTACTGGGATCCACCATATAAATCCTGAGATGGTGGCAAGCTGCAACATCAAGAGACAGGCAAGACGGCAACGCTAAGGAACCAAAGAGTATCTTTTAGGTGTGCCTTCAAACTGAGGACATCTCGTTAAGCCTTCCTTATCAACTGTATTGTCACAAAGCAAGTTGCAATCTTTCTCCAATTCTGCTCAAGGTCCATGGGCATAGTCCTTATTTATGCACAGAATGTAATGTCTTGAGAGGCACAGCAAAAAGAGCATCCCAAGCATATATTTAAAAAACTAGGAATAGCAAAGGCAAAGTTGTCCAAACCCTGAGGTACTGCCATAATCCATAAGGTTAGGGATGGTTCCACATTCTTCCGGGAGTAAGGGAAGGCCTGCGGGAACAAAGGAAATTATCAAAGGGTATTGGGTCATCATCAGAACATTGATAGTCATTTTCTAGCCCACATATTTTAGAATCTTTTCAAGGTCACGTTTGGTGATGAATATGTAGTAGGAGAAACACAGCAAAGATTTACTTACAGGGAAACACCCTGGAGTTCCCCGGAAGGTGGCAGGCCATAGGCTCAATTGGCTGGCAGAACAGCAGCCCTAAGGAACAAAAGAGTTCCTCTAAGGTTGAACTTCAAATTGTTGGCATTTGTTTTAGCCTTCCTCATGAAGTATCTTCTAACAGGCTAAGATTTACCAAGATCTTCCATCATCAGTGCTGCCCTGAGTATCCAGGACCTTACATGTGTACACCTAAACATGAAATTGTGGCATTAGAGCATGACCCAAGGAGGTATCTAAGAAATGTTTTAGAACACACTTCTCTCTGAGTACCAGGTCTTTGCTACCCATCATTTGAGACGGATAGCTACGGCTAAATATTCCACTGACATAAGGCAATGTTTAAATACCTTGACTGATCGAAGATGTGTCTTTGGTTCGGTGTGTTATGAAGGTTCATCCAGACAGGTAAGGCGCGCTTCACGAGTAAAAAAAAGATCCTGTTAGTTTGGTCATTAAAAAAAAGTATTTCTCTTGTCACTCCCCATGAAAGAACATGTCGCAGGGCTGGCTCCAACCTGATCATATTTCTCAACTCTATTCCGAAAGACCAGAAGCTCCATCCCCACGTATCTGCGCCCTGGGATTGAGGCCTTGACAAGCATGAGTCTAGGTATATCCTTTGCAATGATTTGGTCAGGGAGTACCCTCCAAAATACCCAGGAATCCACTCCAATGAGATAACGGATGGTTTCCTCAACATGGTACCCATCACACCCATGGCAAAGTTTCCTTACCCTGAAAGATTTTAGCAATACGTATTGTCAAGGCTGCTGTCATGTTGTTCCTGGGAACAAGCAAAGCCCTGTGGGTACAAAGGAACATTTCTGACTGTGGTGTCTTGTCTTCCAAAATCGACATTCATTTTCAATCCCTCACATTTTGAACATTTGCAAGGCCACATTTGGTATCCAATATTTGTAGATAAAGAAACAAAGCAAAGTTGTATTTACTGGGATCCACGATATAAATCCTGAGATGGTGGCAAGTTACAACATCAAGTGACAGGTAAGATGGCAACACTAAGGAACCAAAGAGTTTCTTTTAGTGTGCCTTCAAACTGAGGACATCTCGTTAAGCCTTCCTTATAAACTATATTGTCACAAAGAATGTAACAATATTTATCCAATTCTGCCCAAGGTCCATGGACCTAGTCCTTATTTATGCACAGAATGTAATGCCTTGAGAGGGACAGTCAAAGAGCAACCCAAGCATATGTTTAAAAAACTAGGAACAGCCAAGGCAAAGTGTCCATACCCTGAGGTACTGCCATAATCCATAAGGTTAGGGATGGTACCACATTCTTCCGGCAGTAAGGGAAGCCCTGTGGGAAAAAAGGAAATTATCAAAGGGTGTTGGGTCGCCATCAGAAAATTGATAGTTATTTTCTAGCCCCACATATTTTAGAATCTTTTCAAGGCCACTTTGTAGCTAGAGAAACACAGAAAAGTCTTACTTACAGGGAAACACCCTGGAGTTCCCTGGAAGGCGGCAGGTCACAGGCTCAATTGGCAGACAGAACAGCAGCCCTAAGGAACAAAAGAGTTCCTTTAAGGTTGAACTTCAAATTGTTGACATTTGTTTTAGCCTTCCTCATGAAGTATCTTCTAACAGGCTGAGATGTACCAAGATCTTCCTTCATAAGTGCTGCCCTGAGTATCCAGGACCTTACATTTGTACACCTATACATGAAATTGGGGCCTTGGAGCATGAACCAAGGAGGTATCTAATAAAAGTTTCAGAACACACTTCTCTCTGAGTACCAGGTCTTTGCTACCCATCATTTGAGACTGATAGCTACGGCTAAATATTCCACTGACATAAGACAATGTTTACATACCTTGACTGACCGAAGATGTGTCTTTGGTTCGGTGTGTTATGAAGGTGCATCCAGACAGGTAAGGAGCGCTACACGAGTAAAAAAAGATCCTGTTAGTTTGGTCATTAAACAAAAGTATTTCTTTTGCCACTCCACTTGAAAGCACATGTCGTAGGGCTGGCTCCAACCTGATCATATTTCTCAACTCTATTCCGAAAGACCAGAAGCTCCATCCCCACGTATCTGTGCCCTGGGATTGAGGCCTTAACAAGCATGAGTCCAGGTATATCCGTTGCAATGATTTGGTCAGGGAGAACCCTCCCAGACACCCAGGAATCCACTACAAACAGATAACGGATGGTTTCCTCAACATGGTACCCATCACACCCATGGCAAAGTTTCCTTACCCTGAAACATTTTAGCAAAACGTATGTTCAAGGCTGCTGTCATGTTGATTCCTGGGAAAAAGCGAAGCCCTGTGTGTACAAAGGAACATTTCTGACTGTGGTGTCTTGTCTTCAAAAATTGATATTCATTTTCAATCCCTCACATTTTGAACATTTGCTAGGCCACATTTGGTATCCAATATTTGAACAAAGCAGGTAGCTAAAGCAACAAAGCAAAGTTGTACTTACTGGGATCCACCATATAAATCCTGAGATGGTGGCAAGCTGCAACATCAAGAGACAGGCAAGACGGCAACGCTAAGGAACCAAAGAGTATCTTTTAGGTGTGCCTTCAAACTGAGGACATCTCGTTAAGCCTTCCTTATCAACTATATTGTCACAAAGCAAGTTGCAATCTTTCTCCAATTCTGCCCAAGGTCCATGGACATAGTCCATATTTATGCACAGAATGTAATGTCTTGAGAGGCACAGCAAAAAGAGCATCCCAAGCATATATTTAAAAAACTAGGAATAGCAAAGGCAAAGTGTCCATACCCTGAGGTACTGCCATAATCCATAAGGTTAGGGATGGTTCCACATTCTTCCGGGAGTAAGGGAAGGCCTGCGGGAACAAAGGAAATTATCAAAGGATATTGGGTCATCATCAGAACATTGATAGTCATTTTCTAGCCCACATATTTTAGAATCTTTTCAAGGTCACGTTTGGTGATGAATATGTAGTAGGAGAAACACAGCAAAGATTTACTTACAGGGAAACACCCTGGAGTTCCCCGGAAGGTGGCAGGCCATTGGCTCAATTGGCTGGCAGAACAGCAGCCCTAAGGAACAAAAGAGTTCCTCTAAGGTTGAACTTCAAATTGTTGGCATTTGTTTTAGCCTTCCTCATGAAGTATCTTCTAACAGGGTAAGATTTACCAAGATCTTCCATCATCAGTGCTGCCCTGAGTATCCAGGACCTTACATGAGTACACCTAAACATGAAATTGTGGCATTAGAGCATGACCCAAGGAGGTATCTAAGAAATGTTTTAGAACACACTTCTCTCTGAGTACCAGGTCTTTGCTACCCATCATTTGAGACTGATAGCTACGGCTAAATATTCCACTGACATAAGGCAATGTTTAAATACCTTGACTGACCGAAGATGTGTCTTTGGTTCGGTGTGTTATGAAGGTTCATCCAGACAGGTAAGGAGCGCTGCACGAGTAAAAAAAGATCCTGTTAGGTTGGTCATTAAAAAAAAGTATTTCTTTTGTCACTCCCCATGAAAGAACATGTCGCAGGGCTGGCTACAACCTGATCATATTTCTCAACTCTATTCCGAAAGACCAGAAGCTCCATCCCCACGTATCTGCGCCCTGGGATTGAGGCCTTGACAAGCATGAGTCTAGGTATATCCTTTGCAATGATTTGGTCAGGGAGAACCCTCCCAGACACCCAGGAATCCACTACAATGAGATAACGGATGGTTTCCTCAACATGGTACCCATCACACCCATGGCAAAGTTTCCTTACCCTGAAAGATTTTAGCAAAACGTATGTTCAAGGCTGCTGTCATGTTGATTCCTGGGAAAAAGCGAAGCCCTGTGTGTACAAAGGAACATTTCTGACTGTGGTGTCTTGTCTTCAAAAATTGATATTCATTTTCAATCCCTCACATTTTGAACATTTGCTAGGCCACATTTGGTATCCAATATTTGAACAAAGCAGGTAGCTAAAGCAACAAAGCAAAGTTGTACTTACTGGGATCCACCATATAAATCCTGAGATGGCGGCAAGCTGCAACATCAAGAGACAGGCAAGACGGCAATGCTAAGGAACCAAAGAGTATCTTTTAGGTGTGACTTCAAACTGAGGACATCTCGTTAAGCCTTCCTTATCAACTATATTGTCACAAAGCAAGTTGCAATCTTTCTCCAATTCTGCCCAAGGTCCATGGACATAGTCCTTATTTATGCACAGAATGTAATGTCTTGAGAGGCACAGCAAAAAGAGCATCCCAAGCATATATTTAAAAAACTAGGAATAGCAAAGGCAAAGTGTCCATACCCTGAGGTACTGCCATAATCCATAAGGTTAGGGATGGTTCCACATTCTTCCGGGAGTAAGGGAAGGCCTGCGGGAACAAAGGAAATTATCAAAGGGTATTGGGTCATCATCAGAACATTGATAGTCATTTTCTAGCCCACATATTTTAGAATCTTTTCAAGGTCACGTTTGGTGATGACTATGTACTAGGAGAAACACAGCAAAGATTTACTTACAGGGAAACACCCTGGAGTTCCCCGGAAGGTGGCAGGCCATAGGCTCAATTGGCTGGCAGAACAGCAGCCCTAAGGAACAAAAGAGTTCCTCTAAGGTTGAACTTCAAATTGTTGGCATTTGTTTTAGCCTTCCTCATGAAGTATCTTCTAACAGGCTAAGATTTACCAAGATCTTCCATCATCAGTGCTGCCCTGAGTATCCAGGACCTTACATGTGTACACCTATACATGAAATTGTGGCATTAGAGCATGACCCAAGGAGGTATCTAAGAAAAGTTTTAGAACACACTTCTCTCTGAGTACCAGGTCTTTGCTACCCATCGTTTGAGACTGATAGCTACGGCTAAATATTCCACTGACATAAGGCAATGTTTAAATACCTTGACTGACCGAAGATGTGTCTTTGGTTCGGTGTGTTATGAAGGTTCATCCAGACAGGTAAGGAGCGCTGCACGAGTAAAAAAAGATCCTGTTAGGTTGGTCATTAAAAAAAAGTATTTCTTTTGTCACTCCCCATGAAAGAACATGTCGCAGGGCTGGCTCCAACCTGATCATATTTCTCAACTCTATTCCGAAAGACCAGAAGCTCCATCCCCACGTATCTGCGCCCTGGGATTGAGGCCTTGACAAGCATGAGTCTAGGTATATCCTTTGCAATGATTTGGTCAGGGAGAACCCTCCCAGACACCCAGGAATCCACTACAATGAGATAACGGATGGTTTCCTCAACATGGTATCCATCACACCCATGGCAAAGTCTCCTTACCCTGAAAGATTTTAGCAAAACGTATGTTCAAGGCTGCTGTCATGTTGATTCCTGGGAAAAAGCGAAGCCCTGTGTGTACAAAGGAACATTTCTGACTGTGGTGTCTTGTCTTCAAAAATTGATATTCATTTTCAATCCCTCACATTTTGAACATTTGCTAGGCCACATTTGGTATCCAATATTTGAACAAAGCAGGTAGCTAAAGCAACAAAGCAAAGTTGTACTTACTGGGATCCACCATATAAATCCTGAGATGGTGGCAAGCTGCAACATCAAGAGACAGGCAAGACGGCAACGCTAAGGAACCAAAGAGTATCTTTTAGGTGTGCCTTCAAACTGAGGACATCTCGTTAAGCCTTCCTTATCAACTATATTGTCACAAAGCAAGTTGCAATCTTTCTCCAATTCTGCCCAAGGTCCATGGACATAGTCCTTATTTATGCACAGAATGTAATGTCTTGAGAGGCACAGCAAAAAGAGCATCCCAAGCATATATTTAAAAAACTAGGAATAGCAAAGGCAAAGTGTCCATACCCTGAGGTACTGCCATAATCCATAAGGTTAGGGATGGTTCCACATTCTTCCGGGAGTAAGGGAAGGCCTGCGGGAACAAAGGAAATTATCAAAGGGTATTGGGTCATCATCAGAACATTGATAGTCATTTTCTAGCCCACATATTTTAGAATCTTTTCAAGGTCACGTTTGGTGATGAATATGTAGTAGGAGAAACACAGCAAAGATTTACTTACAGGGAAACACCCTGGAGTTCCCCGGAAGGTGGCAGGTCACAGGCTCAATTGGCAGGCAGAACAGCAGCCCTAAAGAACAAAACAGTTCCTTTAAGGTTGAACTTCAAATTGTTGACATTTGTTTTAGCCTTCCTCATGAAGTATATTCTAACAGGCTGAGATGTACCAAGATCTTCCTTCATAAGTGCTGCCCTGAGTATCCAGGACCTTACATTTGTACACCTATACATGAAATTGGGGCCTTGGAGCATGAACCAAGGAGGTATCTAATAAAAGTTTCAGAACACACTTCTCTCTGAGTACCAGGTCTTTGCTACCCATCATTTGAGACTGATAGCTACGGCTAAATATTCCACTGACATAAGGCAATGTTTACATACCTTGACTGACCGAAGATGTGTCTTTGGTTCGGTGTGTTATGAAGCTGCATCCAGACAGGTAAGGAGCGCTACACGAGTAAAGAAAGATCCTGTTAGTTTGGTCATTAAACAAAAGTATTTCTTTTGCCACTCCACATGAAAGCACATGTCGCAGGGCTGGCTCCAACCTGATCATATTTCTCAACTCTATTCCGAAAGACCAGAAGCTCCATCCCCACGTATCTGCGCCCTGGGATTGAGGCCTTAACAAGCATGACTCTAGGTATATCCTTTGCAATGATTTGGTCAGGGAGAACCCTCCCAGACACCCAGGAATCCACTATAATGAGATAACGGATGGTTTCCTCAACATGGTACCCATCACACCCATGGCAAAGTTTCCTTACCCTGAAAGATTTTAGCAAAACGTATGTTCAAGGCTGCTGTCATGTTGATTCCTGGGAAAAAGCGAAGCCCTGTGTGTACAAAGGAACATTTCTGACTGTGGTGTCTTGTCTTCAAAAATTGATATTCATTTTCAATCCCTCACATTTTGAACATTTGCTAGGCCACATTTGGTATCCAATATTTGAACAAAGCAGGTAGCTAAAGCAACAAAGCAAAGTTGTACTTACTGGGATCCACCATATAAATCCTGAGATGGTGGCAAGCTGCAACATCAAGAGACAGGCAAGACGGCAACGCTAAGGAACCAAAGAGTATCTTTTAGGTGTGCCTTCAAACTGAGGACATCTCGTTAAGCCTTCCTTATCAACTATATTGTCACAAAGCAAGTTGCAATCTTTCTCCAATTCTGCCCAAGGTCCATGGACATAGTCCATATTTATGCACAGAATGTAATGTCTTGAGAGGCACAGCAAAAAGAGCATCCCAAGCATATATTTAAAAAACTAGGAATAGCAAAGGCAAAGTGTCCATACCCTGAGGTACTGCCATAATCCATAAGGTTAGGGATGGTTCCACATTCTTCCGGGAGTAAGGGAAGGCCTGCGGGAACAAAGGAAATTATCAAAGGATATTGGGTCATCATCAGAACATTGATAGTCATTTTCTAGCCCACATATTTTAGAATCTTTTCAAGGTCACGTTTGGTGATGAATATGTAGTAGGAGAAACACAGCAAAGATTTACTTACAGGGAAACACCCTGGAGTTCCCCGGAAGGTGGCAGGCCATTGGCTCAATTGGCTGGCAGAACAGCAGCCCTAAGGAACAAAAGAGTTCCTCTAAGGTTGAACTTCAAATTGTTGGCATTTGTTTTAGCCTTCCTCATGAAGTATCTTCTAACAGGGTAAGATTTACCAAGATCTTCCATCATCAGTGCTGCCCTGAGTATCCAGGACCTTACATGAGTACACCTAAACATGAAATTGTGGCATTAGAGCATGACCCAAGGAGGTATCTAAGAAATGTTTTAGAACACACTTCTCTCTGAGTACCAGGTCTTTGCTACCCATCATTTGAGACTGATAGCTACGGCTAAATATTCCACTGACATAAGGCAATGTTTAAATACCTTGACTGACCGAAGATGTGTCTTTGGTTCGGTGTGTTATGAAGGTTCATCCAGACAGGTAAGGAGCGCTGCACGAGTAAAAAAAGATCCTGTTAGGTTGGTCATTAAAAAAAAGTATTTCTTTTGTCACTCCCCATGAAAGAACATGTCGCAGGGCTGGCTACAACCTGATCATATTTCTCAACTCTATTCCGAAAGACCAGAAGCTCCATCCCCACGTATCTGCGCCCTGGGATTGAGGCCTTGACAAGCATGAGTCTAGGTATATCCTTTGCAATGATTTGGTCAGGGAGAACCCTCCCAGACACCCAGGAATCCACTACAATGAGATAACGGATGGTTTCCTCAACATGGTACCCATCACACCCATGGCAAAGTTTCCTTACCCTGAAAGATTTTAGCAAAACGTATGTTCAAGGCTGCTGTCATGTTGATTCCTGGGAAAAAGCGAAGCCCTGTGTGTACAAAGGAACATTTCTGACTGTGGTGTCTTGTCTTCAAAAATTGATATTCATTTTCAATCCCTCACATTTTGAACATTTGCTAGGCCACATTTGGTATCCAATATTTGAACAAAGCAGGTAGCTAAAGCAACAAAGCAAAGTTGTACTTACTGGGATCCACCATATAAATCCTGAGATGGCGGCAAGCTGCAACATCAAGAGACAGGCAAGACGGCAATGCTAAGGAACCAAAGAGTATCTTTTAGGTGTGACTTCAAACTGAGGACATCTCGTTAAGCCTTCCTTATCAACTATATTGTCACAAAGCAAGTTGCAATCTTTCTCCAATTCTGCCCAAGGTCCATGGACATAGTCCTTATTTATGCACAGAATGTAATGTCTTGAGAGGCACAGCAAAAAGAGCATCCCAAGCATATATTTAAAAAACTAGGAATAGCAAAGGCAAAGTGTCCATACCCTGAGGTACTGCCATAATCCATAAGGTTAGGGATGGTTCCACATTCTTCCGGGAGTAAGGGAAGGCCTGCGGGAACAAAGGAAATTATCAAAGGGTATTGGGTCATCATCAGAACATTGATAGTCATTTTCTAGCCCACATATTTTAGAATCTTTTCAAGGTCACGTTTGGTGATGAATATGTAGTAGGAGAAACACAGCAAAGATTTACTTACAGGGAAACACCCTGGAGTTCCCCGGAAGGTGGCAGGCCATAGGCTCAATTGGCTGGCAGAACAGCAGCCCAAAGGAACAAAAGAGTTCCTCTAAGGTTGAACTTCAAATTGTTGGCATTTGTTTTAGCCTTCCTCATGAAGTATCTTATAACAGGCTAAGATTTACCAAGATCTTCCATCATCAGTGCTACCCTGAGTATCCAGGACCTTACATGTGTACACCTAAACATGAAATTGTGGCATTAGAGCATGACCCAAGGAGGTATCTAAGAAATGTTTTAGAACACACTTCTCTCTGAGTACCAGGTCTTTGCTACCCATCATTTGAGACTGATAGCTACGGCTAAATATTCCACTGACATAAGGCAATGTTTAAATACCTTGACTGACCGAAGATGTGTCTTTGGTTCGGTGTGTTATGAAGGTTCATCCAGACAGGTAAGGAGCGCTGCACGAGTAAAAAAAGATCCTGTTAGGTTGCTCATTAAAAAAAAATATTTCTTTTGTCACTCCCCATGAAAGAACATGTCGCAGGGCTGGCTCCAACCTGATCATATTTCTCAACTCTATTCCGAAAGACCAGAAGCTCCATCCCCACGTATCTGCGCCCTGGGATTGAGGCCTTGACAAGCATGAGTCTAGGTATATCCTTTGCAATGATTTGGTCAGGGAGAACCCTCCCAGACACCCAGGAATCCACTACAATGAGATAACGGATGGTTTCCTCAACATGGTACCCATCACACCCATGGCAAAGTTTCCTTACCCTGAAAGATTTTAGCAAAACGTATGTTCAAGGATGCTGTCATGTTGATTCCTGGGAAAAAGCGAAGCCCTGTGTGTACAATGGAACATTTCTGACTGTGGTGTCTTGTCTTCAAAAATTGATATTCATTTTCAATCCCTCACATTTTGAACATTTGCTAGGCCACATTTGGTATCCAATATTTGAACAAAGCAGGTAGCTAAAGCAACAAAGCAAAGTTGTACTTACTGGGATCCACCATATAAATCCTGAGATGGTGGCAAGCTGCAACATCAAGAGACAGGCAAGACGGCAACGCTAAGGAACCAAAGAGTATCTTTTAGGTGTGCCTTTAAACTGAGGACATCTCGTTAAGCCTTCCTTATCAACTATATTGTCACAAAGCAAGTTGCAATCTTTCTCCAATTCTGCCCAAGGTCCATGGACATAGTCCTTATTTATGCACAGAATGTAATGTCTTGAGAGGCACAGAAAAAAGAGCATCCCAAGCATATATTTAAAAAACTAGGAATAGCAAAGGCAAAGTGTCCATACCCTGAGGTACTGCCATAATCCATAAGATTAGGGATGGTTCCACATTCTTCCGGGAGTAAGGGAAGGCCTGCGGGAACAAAGGAAATTATCAAAGGGTATTGGGTCATCATCAGAACATTGATAGTCATTTTCTAGACCACATATTTTAGAATCTTTTCAAGGTCACGTTTGGTGATGAATATGTAGTAGGAGAAACACAGCAAAGATTTACTTACAGGGAAACACCCTGGAGTTCCCCGGAAGGTGGCAGGCCATAGGCTCAATTGGCTGGCAGAACAGCAGCCCTAAGGAACAAAAGAGTTCCTCTACGGTTGAACTTCAAATTGTTGGCATTTGTTTTAGCCTTCCTCATGAAGTATCTTCTAACAGGCTAAGATTTACCAAGATCTTCCATCATCAGTGCTGCCCTGAGTATCCAGGACCTTACATGTGTACACCTAAACATGAAATTGTGGCATTAGAGCATGACCCAAGGAGGTATCTAAGAAATGTTTTAGAACACACTTCTCTCTGAGTACCATGTCTTTGCTACCCATCATTTGAGACTGATAGCTACGGCTAAATATTCCACTGACATAAGGCAATGTTTAAATACCTTGACTGACTGAAGATGTGTCTTTGGTTGGGTGTGTTATGAAGGTTCATCCAGACAGGTAAGGAGCGCTGCACGAGTAAAAAAAGATCCTGTTAGTTTGGTCATTAAACAAAAGTATTTCTTTTGCCACTCCACTTGAAAGCACATGTCGTAGGGCTGGCTCCAACCTGATCATATTTCTCAACTCTATTCCGAAAGACCAGAAGCTCCATCCCCACGTATCTGTGCCCTGGGATTGAGGCCTTAACAAGCATGAGTCCAGGTATATCCGTTGCAATGATTTGGTCAGGGAGAACCCTCCCAGACACCCAGGAATCCACTACAAACAGATAACGGATGGTTTCCTCAACATGGTACCCATCACACCCATGGCAAAGTTTCCTTACCCTGAAACATTTTAGCAAAACGTATGTTCAAGGCTGCTGTCATGTTGATTCCTGGGAAAAAGCGAAGCCCTGTGTGTACAAAGGAACATTTCTGACTGTGGTGTCTTGTCTTCAAAAATTGATATTCATTTTCAATCCCTCACATTTTGAACATTTGCTAGGCCACATTTGGTATCCAATATTTGAACAAAGCAGGTAGCTAAAGCAACAAAGCAAAGTTGTACTTACTGGGATCCACCACATAAATCATGACATGGTGGCAAGCTGCAACATCAAGAGACAGGCAGGACGGCAACGCTCAGGAACCAAAGAGTATCTTTTAGGTGTGCCTTCAAACTGAGGACATCTCGTTAAGCCTTCCTTATCAACTATATTGTCACAAAGCAAGTTGCAATCTTTCTCCAATTCTGCCCAAGGTCCATGGACATAGTCCTTATTTATGCACAGAATGTAATGTCTTGAGAGGCACAGCAAAAAGAGCATCCCAAGCATATATTTAAAAAACTAGGAATAGCAAAGGCAAAGTGTCCATACCCTGAGGTACTGCCATAATCCATAAGGTTAGGGATGGTTCCACATTCTTCCGGGAGTAAGGGAAGGCCTGCGGGAACAAAGGAAATTATCAAAGGGTATTGGGTCATCATCAGAACATTGATAGTCATTTTCTAGCCCACATATTTTAGAATCTTTTCAAGGTCACGTTTGGTGATGAATATGTAGTAGGAGAAACACAGCAAAGATTTACTTACAGGGAAACACCCTGGAGTTCCCCGGAAGGTGGCAGGCCATTGGCTCAATTGGCTGGCAGAACAGCAGCCCTAAGGAACAAAAGAGTTCCTCTAAGGTTGAACTTCAAATTGTTGGCATTTGTTTTAGCCTTCCTCATGAAGTATCTTATAACAGGCTAAGATTTACCAAGATCTTCCATCATCAGTGCTGCCCTGAGTATCCAGGACCTTACATGAGTACACCTAAACATGAAATTGTGGCATTAGAGCATGACCCAAGGAGGTATCTAAGAAATGTTTTAGAACACACTTCTCTCTGAGTACCAGGTCTTTGCTACCCATCATTTGAGACTGATAGCTACGGCTAAATATTCCACTGACATAAGGCAATGTTTAAATACCTTGACTGACCGAAGATGTGTCTTTGGTTCGGTGTGTTATGAAGGTTCATCCAGACAGGTAAGGAGCGCTGCACGAGTAAAAAAAGATCCTGTTAGGTTGGTCATTAAAAAAAAGTATTTCTTTTGTCACTCCCCATGAAAGAACATGTCGCAGGGCTGGCTACAACCTGATCATATTTCTCAACTCTATTCCGAAAGACCAGAAGCTCCATCCCCACGTATCTGCGCCCTGGGATTGAGGCCTTGACAAGCATGAGTCTAGGTATATCCTTTGCAATGATTTGGTCAGGGAGAACCCTCCCAGACACCCAGGAATCCACTACAATGAGATAACGGATGGTTTCCTCAACATGGTACCCATCACACCCATGGCAAAGTTTCCTTACCCTGAAAGATTTTAGCAAAACGTATGTTCAAGGCTGCTGTCATGTTGATTCCTGGGAAAAAGCGAAGCCCTGTGTGTACAAAGGAACATTTCTGACTGTGGTGTCTTGTCTTCAAAAATTGATATTCATTTTCAATCCCTCACATTTTGAACATTTGCTAGGCCACATTTGGTATCCAATATTTGAACAAAGCAGGTAGCTAAAGCAACAAAGCAAAGTTGTACTTACTGGGATCCACCATATAAATCCTGAGATGGCGGCAAGCTGCAACATCAAGAGACAGGCAAGACGGCAATGCTAAGGAACCAAAGAGTATCTTTTAGGTGTGACTTCAAACTGAGGACATCTCGTTAAGCCTTCCTTATCAACTATATTGTCACAAAGCAAGTTGCAATCTTTCTCCAATTCTGCCCAAGGTCCATGGACATAGTCCTTATTTATGCACAGAATGTAATGTCTTGAGAGGCACAGCAAAAAGAGCATCCCAAGCATATATTTAAAAAACTAGGAATAGCAAAGGCAAAGTGTCCATACCCTGAGGTACTGCCATAATCCATTAGGTTAGGGATGGTTCCACATTCTTCCGGGAGTAAGGGAAGGCCTGCGGGAACAAAGGAAATTATCAAAGGGTATTGGGTCATCATCAGAACATTGATAGTCATTTTCTAGCCCACATATTTTAGAATCTTTTCAAGGTCACGTTTGGTGATGACTATGTACTAGGAGAAACACAGCAAAGATTTACTTACAGGGAAACACCCTGGAGTTCCCCGGAAGGTGGCAGGCCATAGGCTCAATTGGCTGGCAGAACAGCAGCCCTAAGGAACAAAAGAGTTCCTCTAAGGTTGAACTTCAAATTGTTGGCATTTGTTTTAGCCTTCCTCATGAAGTATCTTCTAACAGGCTAAGATTTACCAAGATCTTCCATCATCAGTGCTGCCCTGAGTATCCAGGACCTTACATGTGTACACCTATACATGAAATTGTGGCATTAGAGCATGACCTAAGGAGGTATCTAAGAAAAGTTTTAGAACACACTTCTCTCTGAGTACCAGGTCTTTGCTACCCATCATTTGAGACTGATAGCTATGGCTAAATATTCCACTGACATAAGGCAATGTTTAAATACCTTGACTGACCGAAGATGTGTCTTTGGTTTGGTGTGTTATGAAGGTTCATCCAGACAGGTAAGGAGCGCTGCACGAGTTAAAAAAAGATCCTGTTAGGTTGCTCATTAAAAAAAAGTATTTCTTTTGTCACTCCCCATGAAAGAACATGTCGCAGGGCTGGCTCCAACCTGATCATATTTCTCAACTCTATTCCGAAAGACGAGAAGCTCCATCCCCACGTATCTGCGCCCTGGGATTGAGGCCTTGACAAGCATGAGTCTAGGTATATCCTTTGCAATGATTTGGTCAGGGAGAACCCTCCCAGACACCCAGGAATCCACTACAATGAGATAACGGATGGTTTCCTCAACATGGTACCCATCACACCCATGGCAAGGTTTCCTTACCCTGAAAGATTTTAGCAAAACGTATGTTCAAGGCTGCTGTCATGTTGATTCCTGGGAAAAAGCGAAGCCCTGTGTGTACAAAGGAACATTTCTGACTGTGGTGTCTTGTCTTCAAAAATTGATATTCATTTTCAATCCCTCACATTTTGAACATTTGCTAGGCCACATTTGGTATCCAATATTTGAACAAAGCAGGTAGCTAAAGCAACAAAGCAAAGTTGTACTTACTGGGATCCACCATATAAATCCTGAGATGGCGGCAAGCTGCAACATCAAGAGACAGGCAAGACGGCAACGCTAAGGAACCAAAGAGTATCTTTTAGGTGTGACTTCAAACTGAGGACATCTCGTTAAGCCTTCCTTATCAACTATATTGTCACAAAGCAAGTTGCAATCTTTCTCCAATTCTGCCCTAGGTCCATGGACATAGTCCTTATTTATGCACAGAATGTAATGTCTTGAGAGGCACAGCAAAAAGAGCATCCCAAGCATATATTTAAAAAACTAGGAATAGCAAAGGCAAAGTGTCCATACCCTGAGATACTGCCATAATCCATAAGGTTAGGGATGGTTCCACATTCTTCCGGGAGTAAGGGAAGGCCTGCGGGAACAAAGGAAATTATCAAAGGGTATTGGGTCATCATCAGAACATTGATAGTCATTTTCTAGCCCACATATTTTAGAATCTTTTCAAGGTCACGTTTGGTGATGACTATGTAGTAGGAGAAACACAGCAAAGATTTACTTACAGGGAAACACCCTGGAGTTCCCCGGAAGGTGGCAGGCCATAGGCTCAATTGGCTGGCAGAACAGCAGCCCTAAGGAACAAAAGAGTTCCTCTAAGGTTGAACTTCAAATTGTTGGCATTTGTTTTAGCCTTCCTCATGAAGTATCTTCTAACAGGCTAAGATTTACCAAGATCTTCCATCATCAGTGCTGCCCTGAGTATCCAGGACCTTACATGTGTACACCTATACATGAAATTGTGGCATTAGAGCATGACCCAAGGAGGTATCTAAGAAAAGTTTTAGAACACACTTCTCTCTGAGTACCAGGTCTTTGCTACCCATCATTTGAGACTGATAGCTACTGCTAAATATTCCACTGACATAAGGCAATGTTTAAATACCTTGACTGACCGAAGATGTGTCTTTGGTTTGGTGTGTTATGAAGGTTCATCCAGACAGGTAAGGAGAGCTGCACGAGTTAAAAAAAGATCCTGTTAGGTTGGTCATTAAAAAAAAGTATTTCTTTTGTCACTCCCCATGAAAGAACATGTCGCAGGGCTGGCTCCAACCTGATCATATTTCTCAACTCTATTCCGAAAGACGAGAAGCTCCGTCCCCACGTATCTGCGCCCTGGGATTGAGGCCTTGACAAGCATGAGTCTAGGTATATCCTTTGCAATGATTTGGTCAGGGAGAACCCTCCCAGACACCCAGGAATCCACTACAATGAGATAACGGATGGTTTCCTCAACATGGTACCCATCACACCCATGGCAAGGTTTCCTTACCCTGAAAGATTTTAGCAAAACGTATGTTCAAGGCTGCTGTCATGTTGATTCCTGGGAAAAAGCGAAGACCTGTGTGTACAAAGGAACATTTCTGACTGTGGTGTCTTGTCTTCAAAAATTGATATTCATTTTCAATCCCTCACATTTTGAACATTTGCTATGCCACATTTGGTATCCAATATTTGAACAAAGCAGGTAGCTAAAGCAACAAAGCAAAGTTGTACTTACTGGGATCCACCATATAAATCCTGAGATGGCGGCAAGCTGCAACATCAAGAGACAGGCAAGACGGCAACGCTAAGGAACCAAAGAGTATCTTTTAGGTGTGACTTCAAACTGAGGACATCTCGTTAAGCCTTCCTTATCAACTATATTGTCACAAAGCAAGTTGCAATCTTTCTCCAATTCTGCCCAAGGTCCATGGACATAGTCCTTATTTATGCACAGAATGTAATGTCTTGAGAGGCACAGCAAAAAGAGCATCCCAAGCATATATTTAAAAAACTAGGAATAGCAAAGGCAAAGTGTCCATACCCTGAGGTACTGCCATAATCCATAAGGTTAGGGATGGTTCCACATTCTTCCGGGAGTAAGGGAAGGCCTGCGGGAACAAAGGAAATTATCAAAGGGTATTGGGTCATCATCAGAACATTGATAGTCATTTTCTAGCCCACATATTTTAGAATCTTTTCAAGGTCACGTTTGGTGATGAATATGTAGTAGGAGAAACACAGCAAAGATTTACTTACAGGGAAACACCCTGGAGTTCCCCGGAAGGTGGCAGGCCATAGGCTCAATTGGCTGGCAGAACAGCAGCCCTAAGGAACAAAAGAGTTCCTCTAAGGTTGAACTTCAAATTGTTGGCATTTGTTTCAGCCTTCCTCATGAAGTATCTTATAACAGGCTAAGATTTACCAAGATCTTCCTTCATCAGTGCTGCCCTGAGTATCCAGGACCTTACATGTGTACACCTATACATGAAATTGTGGCATTAGAGCATGACCCAAGGAGGTATCTAAGAAAAGTTTTAGAACACACTTCTCTCTGAGTACCAGGTCTTTGCTACCCATCATTTGAGACTGATAGCTATGGCTAAATATTCCACTGACATAAGGCAATGTTTAAATACCTTGACTGACCGAAGATGTGTCTTTGGTTCGGTGTGTTATGAAGGTTCATCCAGACAGGTAAGGAGCGCTGCACGAGTAAAAAAAGATCCTGTTAGGTTGGTCATTAAAAAAAAGTATTTCTCTTGTCACTCCCCATGAAAGAACATGTTGCAGGGCTGGCTCCAACCTGATCATATTTCTCAACTCTATTCCGAAAGACCAGAAGCTCCATCCCCACGTATCTGCGTCCTGGGATTGAGGCCTTGACAAGCATGAGTCTAGGTATATCCTTTGCAATGATTTGGTCAGGGAGTACCCTCCCAAATACCCAGGAATCCACTCCAATGAGATAACGGATGGTTTCCTCAACATGGTACCCATCACACCCATGGCAAAGTTTCCTTACCCTGAAAGATTTTAGCAATACGTATTGTCAAGGCTGCTGTCATGTTGATTCCTGGGAACAAGCGAAGCCCTGTGGGTACAAAGGAACATTTCTGACTGTGGTGTCTTGTCTTCCAAAATTGACATTCATTTTCAATCCCTCACATTTTGAACATTTGCAAGGCCACATTTGGTATCCAATATTTGTAGATAAAGAAACAAAGCAAAGTTGTATTTACTGGGATCCACCATATAAATCCTGAGATGGTGGCAAGTTAACACATCAAGTGACAGGCAAGATGGCAACGCTAAGGAACCAAAGAGTTTCTTTTAGTGTGCCTTCAAACTGAGGACATCTCGTTAAGCCTTCCTTATAAACTATATTGTCACAAAGAATGTTACAATATTTATCCAATTCTGCCCAAGGTCCATGGACCTAGTCCTTATTTATGCACAGAATGTAATGCCTTGAGAGGGACAGTCAAAGAGAAACCCAAGCATATGTTTAAAAAACTAGGAACAGCCAAGGCAAAGTGTCCATACCCTGAGGTACTGCCATAATCCATAAGGTTAGGGATGGTACCACATTCTTCCGGCAGTAAGGGAAGTCCTGTGGGAAAAAAGGAAATTATCAAAGGGGGTTGGGTCGCCATCAGAAAATTGATAGTTATTTTCTAGCCCCACATATTTTAGAATCTTTTCAAGGCCACTTTGTAGCTAGAGAAACACAGAAAAGTCTTACTTGCAGGGAAACACCCTGGAGTTCCCTGGAAGGTGGCAGGTCACAGGCTCAATTGGCAGGCAGAACAGCAGCCCTAAGGAACAAAAGAGTTCCTTTAAGGTTGAACTTCAAATTGTTGACATTTGTTTTAGCCTTCCTCATGAAGTATCTTCTAACAGGCTGAGATGTACCAAGATCTTCCTTCATAAGTGCTGCCCTGAGTATCCAGGACCTTACATGTGTACACCTAAACATGAAATTGTGGCATTAGAGCATGAACCAAGGAGGTATCTAAGAAAAGTTTTAGAACACACTTCTCTCTGAGTACCAGGTCTTTGCTACCCATCATTTGAGACTGATAGCTACGGCTAAATATTCCACTGACATAAGGCAATGTTTAAATACCTTGACTGACCGAAGATGTGTCTTTGGTTCGGTGTGTTATGAAGGTTCATCCAGACAGGTAAGGAGCGCTGCACGAGTAAAAAAAGATCCTGTTAGGTTGGTCATTAAAAAAAAGTATTTATTTTGTCACTCCCCATGAAAGAACATGTCGCAGGGCTGGCTCCAACCTGATCATATTTCTCAACTCTATTCCGAAAGACCAGAAGCTCCATCCCCACGTATCTGCGCCCTGGGATTGAGGCCTTGACAAGCATGAGTCTAGGTATATCCTTTGCAATGATTTGGTCAGGGAGAACCCTCCCAGACACCCATGAATCCACTACAATGAGATAACGGTTGGTTTCCTCAACATGGTACCCATCACACCCATGGCAAAGTTTCCTTACCCTGAAAGATTTTAGCAAAACATATGTTCAAGGCTGCTGTCATGTTGATTCCTGGGAAAAAGCGAAGCCCTGTGTGTACAAAGGAACATTTCTGACTGTGGTGTCTTGTCTTCAAAAATTGATATTCATTTTCAATCCCTCACATTTTGAACATTTGCTAGGCCACATTTGGTATCCAATATTTGAACAAAGCAGGTAGCTAAAGCAACAAAGCAAAGTTGTACTTACTGGGATCCACCATATAAATCCTGAGATGGTGGCAAGCTGCAACATCAAGAGACAGACAAGACGGCAACGCTAAGGAACCAAAGAGTATCTTTTAGGTGTGCCTTCAAACTGAGGACATCTCGTTAAGCCTTCCTTATCAACTATATTGTCACAAAGCAAGTTGCAATCTTTCTCCAATTCTGCCCAAGGTCCATGGACATAGTCCTTATTTATGCACAGAATGTAATGTCTTGAGAGGCACAGCAAAAAGAGCATCCCAAGCATATATTTAAAAAACTAGGAATAGCAAAGGCAAAGTGTCCATACCCTGAGGTACTGCCATAATCCATAAGGTTAGGGATGGTTCCACATTCTTCCGGGAGTAAGGGAAGGCCTGCGGGAACAAAGGAAATTATCAAAGGGTATTGGGTCATCATCAGAACATTGATAGTCATTTTCTAGCCCACATATTTTAGAATCTTTTCAAGGTCACGTTTGGTGATGAATATGTAGTAGGAGAAACACAGCAAAGATTTACTTACAGGGAAACACCCTGGAGTTCCCCGGAAGGTGGCAGGCCATAGGCTCAATTGGCTGGCAGAACAGCAGCCCTAAGGAACAAAAGAGTTCCTCTAAGGTTGAACTTCAAATTGTTGGCATTTGTTTTAGCCTTCCTCATGAAGTATCTTCTAACAGGCTAAGATTTACCAAGATCTTCCATCATCAGTGCTGCCCTGAGTATCCAGGACCTTACATGTGTACACCTAAACATGAAATTGTGGCATTAGAGCATGAACCAAGGAGGTATCTAAGAAATGTTTTAGAACACACTTCTCTCTGAGTACCAGGTCTTTGCTACCCATCATTTGAGACTGATAGCTACGGCTAAATATTCCACTGACATAAGGCAATGTTTAAATACCTTGACTGACCGAAAATGTGTCTTTGGTTCGGTGTGTTATGAAGGTTCATCCAGACAGGTCAGGAGCGCTGCACGAATTAAAAAAAGATCCTGTTAGGTTGGTCATTAAAAAAAGTATTTCTTTTGTCACTCCCCATGAAAGAACATGTCGCAGGGCTGGCTCCAACCTGATCATATTTCTCAACTCTATTCCGAAAGACGAGAAGCTCCATCCCCACGTATCTGCGCCCTGGGATTGAGGCCTTGACAAGCATGAGTCTAGGTATATCCTTTGCAATGATTTCGTCAGGGAGAACCCTCCCAGACACCCAGGAATCCACTACAATGAGATAACGGATGGTTTCCTCAACATGGTACCCATCGCACCCATGGCAAAGTTTCCTTACCCTGAAAGATTTTAGCAAAACGTATGTTCAAGGCTGCTGTCATGTTGATTCCTGGGAAAAAGCGAAGCCCTGTGTGTACAAAGGAACATTTCTGACTGTGGTGTCTTGTCTTCAAAAATTGATATTCATTTTCAATCCCTCACATTTTGAACATTTGCTAGGCCACATTTGGTATCCAATATTTGAACAAAGCAGGTAGCTAAAGCAACAAAGCAAAGTTGTACTTACTGGGATCCACCATATAAATCCTGAGATGGTGGCAAGCTGCAACATCAAGAGACAGGCAAGACGGCAACGCTAAGGAACCAAAGAGTATCTTTTAGGTGTGCCTTCAAACTGAGGACATCTCGTTAAGCCTTCCTTATCAACTATATTGTCACAAAGCAAGTTGCAATCTTTCTCCAATTCTGCCCAAGGTCCATGGACATAGTCCTTATTTATGCACAGAATGTAATGTCTTGAGAGGCACAGCAAAAAGAGCATCCCAAGCATATATTTAAAAAACTAGGAATAGCAAAGGCAAAGTGTCCATACCCTGAGGTACTGCCATAATCCATAAGGTTAGGGATGGTTCCACATTCTTCCGGGAGTAAGGGAAGGCCTGCGGGAACAAAGGAAATTATCAAAGGGTATTGGGTCATCATCAGAACATTGATAGTCATTTTCTAGCCCACATATTTTAGAATCTTTTCAAGGTCACGTTTGGTGATGAATATGTAGTAGGAGAAACACAGCAAAGATTTACTTACAGGGAAACACCCTGGAGTTCCCCGGAAGGTGGCAGGCCATAGGCTCAATTGGCTGGCAGAACAGCAGCCCTAAGGAACAAAAGAGTTCCTCTAAGGTTGAACTTCAAATTGTTGGCATTTGTTTTAGCCTTCCTCATGAAGTATCTTATAACAGGCTAAGATTTACCAAGATCTTCCTTCATCAGTGCTGCCCTGAGTATCCAGGACCTTACATGCGTACACCTAAACATGAAATTGTGGCATTAGAGCATGACCCAAGGAGGTATCTAAGAAAAGTTTGAGAACACACTTCTCTCTGAGTACCAGGTCTTTGCTACCCATCATTTGAGACTGATAGCTACGGCTAAATATTCCACTGACATAAGGCAATGTTTAAATACCTTGACTGACCGAAGATGTGTCTTTGGTTCGGTGTGTTATGAAGGTTCATCCAGACAGGTAAGGAGCACTGCACGAGTAAAAAAAGATCCTGTTAGGTTGGTCATTAAAAAAAAGTATTTCTCTTGTAACTCCCCATGAAAGAACATGTCGCAGGGCTGGCTCCAACCTGATCATATTTCTCAACTCTATTCCGAAAGACCAGAAGCTCCATCCCCACGTATCTGCGCCCTGGGATTGAGGCCTTGACAAGCATGAGTCTAGGTATATCCTTTGCAATGATTTGGTCAGGGAGTACCCTCCCAAATACCCAGGAATCCACTCCCATGAGATAACGGATGGTTTCCTCAACATGGTACCTATCACACCCATGGCAAAGTTTCCTTACCCTGAAAGATTTTAGCAATACGTATTGTCAAGGCTGCTGTCATGTTGATTCCTGGGAACAAGCGAAGCCCTGTGGGTACAAAGGAACATTTCTGACTGTGGTGTCTTGTCTTCCAAAATTGACATTCATTTTCAATCCCTCACATTTTGAACATTTGCAAGGCCACATTTGGTATCCAATATTTGTAGGTAAAGAAACAAAGCTAAGTTGTATTTACTGGGATCCACCATATAAATCCTGAGATGGTGGCAAGTTACAACATCAAGTGACAGGCAAGATGGCAACGCTAAGGAACCAAAGAGTTTCTTTTAGTGTGCCTTCAAACTGAGGACATCTCGTTAAGCCTTCCTTATAAACTATATTGTCACAAAGAATGTTACAATATTTATCCAATTCTGCCCAAGGTCCATGGACCTAGTCCTTATTTATGCACAGAATGTAATGCCTTGAGAGGGAAAGTCAAAGAGCAACCCAAGCATATGTTTAAAAAACTAGGAACAGCCAAGGCAAAGTGTCCATTCCCTGAGGTACTGCCATAATCCATAAGGTTAGGGATGGTACCACATTCTTCCGGCAGTAAGGGAAGCCCTGTGGGAAAAAATGAAATTATCAAAGGGTGTTGGGTCGCCATCAGAAAATTGATAGTTATTTTCTAGCCCCACATATTTTAGAATCTTTTCAAGGCCACTTTGTAGCTAGAGAAACACAAAAAAGTCTTACTTACAGGGAAACACCCTGGAGTTCCCTGGAAGGTGGCAGGTCACAGGCTCAATTGGCAGGCAGAACAGCAGCCCTAAGGAACAAAAGAGTTCCTTTAAGGTTGAACTTCAAATTGTTGACATTTGTTTTAGCCTTCCTCATGAAGTATCTTCTAACAGGCTGAGATGTACCAAGATCTTCCTTCATAAGTGCTGCCCTGAGTATCCAGGACCTTACATTTGTACACCTATACATGAAATTGGGGCCTTGGAGCATGAACCAAGGAGGTATCTAATAAAAGTTTCAGAACACACTTCTCTCTGAGTACCAGGTCTTTGCTACCCATCATTTGAGACTGATAGCTACGGCTAAATATTCCACTGACATAAGGCAATGTTTACATACCTTGACTGACTGAAGATGTGTCTTTGGTTCGGTGTGTTATGAAGGTGCATCCAGACAGTTAAGGAGCGCTACACGAGTAAAAAAAGATCCTGTTAGGTTGGTCATTAAACAAAAGTATTTCTTTTGTCACTCCACATGAAAGCACATGTCGTAGGGCTGGCTCCAACCTGACCATATTTCTCAACTCTATTCCGAAAGACCAGAAGCTCCATCCCCACGTATCTGTGCCCTGGGATTGAGGCCTTAACAAGCATGAGTCCAGGTATATCCGTTGCAATGATTTGGTCAGGGAGAACCCTCCCAGACACCCAGGAATCCACTACAATGAGATAACAGATGGTTTCCTCAACATGGTACCCATCACACCCATGGCAAAGTTTCCTTACCCTGAAAGATTTTAGCAAAACGTATGTTCAAGGCTGCTGTCATGTTGATTCCTGGGAAAAAGCGAAGCCCTGTGTGTACAAAGGAACATTTCTGACTGTGGTGTCTTGTCTTCAAAAATTGATATTCATTTTCAATCCCTCACATTTTGAACATTTGCTAGGCCACATTTGGTATCCAATATTTGAACAAAGCAGGTAGCTAAAGCAACAAAGCAAAGTTGTACTTACTGGGATCCACCATATAAATCCTGAGATGGTGGCAAGCTGCAACATCAAGAGACAGGCAAGACGGCAACGCTAAGGAACCAAAGAGTATCTTTTAGGTGTGCCTTCAAACTGAGGACATCTCGTTAAGCCTTCCTTATCAACTGTATTGTCACAAAGCAAGTTGCAATCTTTCTCCAATTCTGCCCAAGGTCCATGGACATAGTCCTTATTTATGCACAGAATGTAATGTCTTGAGAGGCACAGCAAAAAGAGCATCCCAAGCATATATTTAAAAAACTAGGAATAGCAAAGTCAAAGTGTCCATACCCTGAGGTACTGCCATAATCCATAAGGTTAGGGATGGTTCCACATTCTTCCGGGAGTAAGGGAAGGCCTGCGGGAACAAAGGAAATTATCAAAGGGTATTGGGTCATCATCAGAACATTGATAGTCATTTTCTAGCACACATATTTTAGCATCTTTTCAAGGTCACGTTTGGTGATGAATATGCAGTAGGAGAAACACAGCAAAGATTTACTTACAGGGAAACACAATGGAGTTCCCCGGAAGGTGGCAGACCATAGGCTCAATTGGCTGGCAGAACAGCAGCCCTAAGGAACAAAAGAGTTCCTCTAAGGTTGAACTTCAAATTGTTGGCATTTGTTTTAGCCTTCCTCATGAAGTATCTTATAACTGGCTAAGATTTACCAAGATCTTCCTTCATCAGTGCTGCCCTGAGTATCCAGGACCTTACATGCGTACACCTAAACATGAAATTGTGGCATTAGAGCATGACCCAAGGAGGTATCTAAGAAATGTTTTAGAACACACTTCTCTCTGAGTACCAGGTCTTTGCTACCCATCATTTGAGACTGATAGCTACGGCTAAATATTCCACTGACATAAGGCAATGTTTAAATACCTTGACTGACCGAAGATGTGTCTTTGGTTTGGTGTGTTATGAAGGTTCATCCAGACAGGTAAGGAGCGCTGCACGAGTAAAAAAGATCCTGTTAGGTTGGTCATTAAAAAAAAGTATTTCTTTTGTCACTCCCCATGAAAGAACATGTCGCAGGGCTGGCTCCAACCTGATCATATTTCTCAACTCTATTCCGAAAGACCAGAAGCTCCATCCCCACGTATCTGTGCCCTGGGATTGAGGCCTTAACAAGCATGAGTCCAGGTATATCCGTTGCAATGATTTGGTCAGGGAGAACCCTCCCAGACACCCAGGAATCCACTACAAACAGATAACGGATGGTTTCCTCAACATGGTACCCATCACACCCATGGCAAAGTTTCCTTACCCTGAAAGATTTTAGCAAAACGTATGTTCAAGGCTGCTGTCATGTTGATTCCTGGGAAAAAGCGAAGCCCTGTGTGTACAAAGGAACATTTCTGACTGTGGTGTCTTGTCTTCAAAAATTGATATTCATTTTCAATCCCTCACATTTGGAACATTTGCTAGGCCACATTTGGTATCCAATATTTGAACAAAGCAGGTAGCTAAAGCAACAAAGCAAAGTTGTACTTACTGGGATCCACCATATAAATCCTGAGATGGTGGCAAGCTGCAACATCAAGAGACAGGCAAGACGGCAACGCTAAGGAACCAAAGAGTATCTTTTAGGTGTGCCTTCAAACTGAGGACATCTCGTTAAGCCTTCCTTATCAACTATATTGTCACAAAGCAAGTTGCAATCTTTCTCCAATTCTGCCCAAGGTCCATGGACATAGTCCTTATTTATGCACAGAATGTAATGTCTTGAGAGGCACAGCAAAAAGAGCATCCCAAGCATATATTTAAAAAACTAGGAATAGCAAAGGCAAAGTGTCCATACCCTGAGGTACTGCCATAATCCATAAGGTTAGGGATGGTTCCACATTCTTCCGGGAGTAAGGGAAGGCCTGCGGGAACAAAGGAAATTATCAAAGGGTATTGGGTCATCATCAGAACATTGATAGTCATTTTCTAGCCCACATATTTTAGAATCTTTTCAAGGTCACGTTTGGTGATGAATATGTAGTAGGAGAAACACAGCAAAGATTTACTTACAGGGAAACACCCTGGAGTTCCCCGGAAGGTGGCAGGCCATGGGCTCAATTGGCTGGCAGAACAGCAGCCCTAAGGAACAAAAGAGTTCCTCTAAGGTTGAACTTCAAATTGTTGGCATTTGTTTTAGCCTTCCTCATGAAGTATCTTATAACAGGCTAAGATTTACCAAGATCTTCCTTCATCAGTGCTGCCCTGAGTATCCAGGACCTTACATGTGTACACCTATACATGAAATTGTGGCATAAGAGCATGACCCAAGGAGGTATCTAAGAAAACTTTTAGAACACACTTCTCTCTGAGTACCAGGTCTTTGCTACCCATCATTTGAGACTGATAGCTACGGCTAAATATTCCACTGACATAAGGCAATGTTTAAATACCTTGACTGACCGAAGATGTGTCTTTGGTTCGGTGTGTTATGAAGGTTCATCCAGACAGGTAAGGAGCGCTGCACGAGTAAAAAAACATCCTGTTAGGTTGGTCATTAAAAAAAAGGATTTCTCTTGTCACTCCCCATGAAAGAACATGTTGCAGGGCTGGCTCCAACCTGATCATATTTCTCAACTCTATTACGAAAGACCAGAAGCTCCATCCCCGCGTATCTGCGCCCTGGGATTGAGGCCTTGACAAGCATGAGTCTAGGTATATCCTTTGCAATGATTTGGTCAGAGAGTACCCTCCTAAATACCCAGGAATCCACTCCAATGAGATAACGGATGGTTTCCTCAACATGGTACCCATCACACCCATGGCAAAGTTTCCTTACCCTGAAAGATTTTAGCAATACGTATTGTCAAGGCTGCTGTCATGTTGATTCCTGGGAACAAGCGAAGCCCTGTGGGTACAAAGGAACATTTCTGACGACTGTGGTGTCTTGTCTTCCAAAATTGACATTAATTTTCAATCCCTCACATTTTGAACATTTGCAAGGCCACATTTGGTATCCAATATTTGTAGATAAAGAAACAAAGCAAAGTTGTATTTACTGGGATCCACCATATAAATCCTGAGATGGTGGCAAGTTACAACATCAAGTGACAGGCAAGATGGCAACGCTAAGGAACCAAAGAGTTTCTTTTAGTGTGCCTTCAAACTGAGGACATCTCGTTAAGCCTTCCTTATAAACTATATTGTCACAAAGAATGTTACAATATTTATCCAATTCTGCCCAAGGTCCATGGACCTAGTCCTAATTTATGCACAGAATGTAATGCCTTGAGAGGGACAGTCAAAGAGCAACCCAAGCATATGTTTAAAAAACTAGGAACAGCCAAGGCAAAGTGTCCATACCCTGAGGTACTGCCATAATCCATAAGGTTAGGGATGGTACCACATTCTTCCGGCAGTAAGGGAAGCCCTGTGGGAAAAAAGGAAATTATCAAAGGGTATTGGGTCGCCATCAGAAAATTGATAGTTATTTTCTAGCCCCACATATTTTAGAATCTTTTCAAGGCCACTTTGTAGCTAGAGAAACACAGAAAAGTCTTACTTACAGGGAAACACCCTGGAGTTCCCTGGAAGGTGGCAGGTCACAGGCTCAATTGGCAGGCAGAACAGCAGCCCTAAGGAAGAAAAGAGTTCCTTTAAGGTTGAACTTCAAATTGTTGACATTTCTTTTAGCCTTCCTCATGAAGTATCTTCTAACAGGCTGAGATGTACCAAGATCTTCCTTCATAAGTGCTGCCCTGAGTATCCAGGACCTTACATTTGTACACCTATACATGAAATTGGGGCCTTGGAGCATGAACCAAAGAGGTATCTAATAAAAGTTTCAGAACACACTTCTCTCTGAGTACCAGGTCTTTGCTACCCATCATTTGAGACTGATAGCTACGGCTAAATATTCCAAAGACATAAGGCAATGTTTACATACCTTGACTGACCGAAGATGTGTCTTTGGTTCGGTGTGTTATGAAGGTGCATCCAGACAGGTAAGGAGCGCTACACGAGTAAAAAAAGATCCTGTTAGGTTGGTCATTAAACAAAAGAATTTCTTTTGTCACTCCACATGAAAGCACATGTCGTAGGGCTGGCTCCAACCTGACCATATTTCTCAACTCTATTCGGAAAGACCAGAAGCTCCATCCCCACGTATCTGTGCCCTGGGATTGAGGCCTTAACAAGCATGAGTCCAGGTATATCCTTTGCAATGATTTGGTCAGGGAGAACCCTCCCAGACACCCAGGAATCCACTACAATGAGATAACGGATGGTTTCCTCAACATGGTACCCATCACACCCATGGCAAAGTTTCCTTACCCTGAAAGATTTTAGCAAAACGTATCTTCAAGGCTGCTGTCATGTTGATTCCTGGGAAAAAGCGAAGCCCTGTGTGTACAAAGGAACATTTCTGACTGTGGTGTCTTGTCTTCAAAAATTGATATTCATTTTCAATCCCTCACATTTTGAACATTTGCTAGGCCACATTTGGTATCCAATATTTGAACAAAGCAGGTAGCTAAAGCAACAAAGCAAAGTTGTACTTACTGGGATCCACCATATAAATCCTGAGATGGTGGCAAGCTGCAACATCAAGAGACAGGCAAGACGGCAACGCTAAGGAACCAAAGAGTATCTTTTAGGTGTGCCTTCAAACTGAGGACATCTCGTTAAGCCTTCCTTATCAACTATATTGTCACAAAGCAAGTTGCAATCTTTCTCCAATTCTGCCCAAGGTCCATGGACATAGTCCTTATTTATGCACAGAATGTAATGTCTTGAGAGGCACAGCAAAAAGAGCATCCCAAGCATATATTTAAAAAACTAGGAATAGCAAAGGCAAAGTGTCCATACCCTGAGGTACTGCCATAATCCATAAGGTTAGGGATGGTTCCACATTCTTCCGGGAGTAAGGGAAGGCCTGCGGGAACAAAGGAAATTATCAAAGGGTATTGGGTCATCATCAGAACATTGATAGTCATTTTCTAGCCCACATATTTTAGAATCTTTTCAAGGTCACGTTTGGTGATGAATATGTAGTAGGAGAAACACAGCAAAGATTTACTTACAGGGAAACACCCTGGAGTTCCCCGGAAGGTGGCAGGCCATAGGCTCAATTGGCTGGCAGAACAGCAGCTCTAAGGAACAAAAGAGTTCCTCTAAGGTTGAACTTCAAATTGTTGGCATTTTTTTTAGCATTCCTCATGAAGTATCTTCCAACAGGCTAAGATTTACCAAGATCTTCCATCATCAGTGCTGCCCTGAGTATCCAGGACCTTACATGTGTACACCTAAACATGAAATTGTGGCATTAGAGCATGAACCAAGGAGGTATCTAAGAAATGTTTTAGAACACACTTCTCTCTGAGTACCAGGTCTTTGCTACCCATCATTTGAGACTGATAGCTACGGCTAAATATTCAACTGACATAAGGCAATGTTTAAATACCTTGACTGACCGAAGATGTGTCTTTGGTTCGGTGTGTTATGAAGGTTCATCCAGACAGGTAAGGAGCGCTGCACGAGTTAAAAAAAGATCCTGTTATGTTGGTCATTAAAAAAAAGTATTTCTTTTGTCACTCCCCATGAAAGAACATGTCGCAGGGCTGGCTCCAACCTGATCATATTTCTCAACTCTATTCCGAAAGACGAGAAGCTCCATCCCCACGTATCTGCGCCCTGGGATTGAGGCCTTGACAAGCATGAGTCTAGGTATATCCTTTGCAATGATTCGGTCAGGGAGAACCCTCCCAGACACCCAGGAATCCACTACAATGAGATAACGGATGGTTTCCTCAACATGGTACCCATCACACCCATGGCAAAGTTTCCTTACCCTGAAAGATTTTAGCAAAACATATGTTCAAGGCTGCTGTCATGTTGATTCCTGGGAAAAAGCGAAGCCCTGTGTGTACAAAGGAACATTTCTGACTGTGGTGTCTTGTCTTCAAAAATTGATATTCATTTTCAATCCCTCACATTTTGAACATTTGCTAGGCCACATTTGGTATCCAATATTTGAACAAAGCAGGTAGCTAAAGCAACAAAGCAAAGTTGTACTTACTGGGATCCACCATATAAATCCTGAGATGGTGGCAAGCTGCAACATCAAGAGACAGGCAAGACGGCAACGCTAAGGAACCAAAAGAGTATCTTTTAGGTGTGCCTTTAAACTGAGGACATCTCGTTAAGCCTTCCTTATCAACTATATTGTCACAAAGCAAGTTGCAATCTTTCTCCAATTCTGCCCAAGGTGCATGGACATAGTCCTTATTTATGCACAGAATGTAATGTCTTGAGAGGCACAGCAAAAAGAGCATCCCAAGCATATATTTAAAAAACTAGGAATAGCAAAGGCAAAGTGTCCATACCCTGAGGTACTGCCATAATCCATAAGGTTAGGGATGGTTCCACATTCTTCCGGGAGTAAGGGAAGGCCTGCGGGAACAAAGGAAATTATCAAAGGGTATTGGGTCATCATCAGAACATTGATAGTCATTTTCTAGCCCACATATTTTAGAATCTTTTCAAGGTCACGTTTGGTGATGAATATGTAGTAGGAGAAACACAGCAAAGATTTACTTACAGGGAAACACCCTGGAGTTCCCCGGAAGGTGGCAGGCCATAGGCTCAATTGGCTGGCAGAACAGCAGCCCTAAGGAACAAAAGAGTTCCTCTAAGGTTGAACTTCAAATTGTTGGCATTTGTTTTAGCCTTCCTCATGAAGTATCTTATAACAGGCTAAGATTTACCAAGATCTTCCATCATCAGTGCTGCCCTGAGTATCCAGGACCTTACATGTGTACACCTAAACATGAAATTGTGGCATTAGAGCATGACCCAAGGAGGTATCTAAGAAATGTTTTAGAACACACTTCTCTCTGAGTACCAGGTCTTTGCTACCCATCATTTGAGACTGATAGCTACGGCTAAATATTCCACTGACATAAGGCAATGTTTAAATACCTTGACTGACCGAAGATGTGTCTTTGGTTCGGTGTGTTATGAAGGTTCATCCAGACAGGTAAGGAGCGCTGCACGAGTAAAAAAAGATCCTGTTAGGTTGCTCATTAAAAAAAATATTTCTTTTGTCACTCCCCATGAAAGAACATGTCGCAGGGCTGGCTCCAACCTGATCATATTTCTCAACTCTATTCCGAAAGACCAGAAGCTCCATCCCCACGTATCTGCGCCCTGGGATTGAGGCCTTGACAAGCATGAGTCTAGGTATATCCTTTGCAATGATTTGGTCAGGGAGAACCCTCCCAGACACCCAGGAATCCACTACAATGAGATAACGGATGGTTTCCTCAACATGGTACCCATCACACCTATGGCAAAGTTTCCTTACCCTGAAAGATTTTAGCAAAACGTATGTTCAAGGCTGCTTTCATGTTGATTCCTGGGAAAAAGCGAAGCCCTGTGTGTACAATGGAACATTTCTGACTGTGGTGTCTTGTCTTCAAAAATTGATATTCATTTTCAATCCCTCACATTTTGAACATTTGCTAGGCCACATTTGGTATCCAATATTTGAACAAAGCAGGTAGCTAAAGCAACAAAGCAAAGTTGTACTTACTGGGATCCACCATATAAATCCTGAGATGGTGGCAAGCTGCAACATCAAGAGACAGGCAAGACGGCAACGCTAAGGAACCAAAGAGTATCTTTTAGGTGTGCCTTCAAACTGAGGACATCTCGTTAAGCCTTCCTTATCAACTATATTGTCACAAAGCAAGTTGCAATCTTTCTCCAATTCTGCCCAAGGTCCATGGACATAGTCCTTATTTATGCACAGAATGTAATGTCTTGAGAGGCACAGAAAAAAGAGCATCCCAAGCATATATTTAAAAAACTAGGAATAGCAAAGGCAAAGTGTCCATACCCTGAGGTACTGCCATAATCCATAAGATTAGGGATGGTTCCACATTCTTCCGGGAGTAAGGGAAGGCCTGCGGGAACAAAGGAAATTATCAAAGGGTATTGGGTCATCATCAGAACATTGATAGTCATTTTCTAGCCCACATATTTTAGAATCTTTTCAAGGTCACGTTTGGTGATGAATATGTAGTAGGAGAAACACAGCAAAGATTTACTTACAGGGAAACACCCTGGAGTTCCCCGGAAGGTGGCAGGCCATAGGCTCAATTGGCTGGCAGAACAGCAGCCCTAAGGAACAAAAGAGTTCCTCTACGGTTGAACTTCAAATTGTTGGCATTTGTTTTAGCCTTCCTCATGAAGTATCTTCTAACAGGCTAAGATTTACCAAGATCTTCCATCATCAGTGCTGCCCTGAGTATCCAGGACCTTACATGTGTACACCTAAACATGAAATTGTGGCATTAGAGCATGACCCAAGGAGGTATCTAAGAAATGTTTTAGAACACACTTCTCTCTGAGTACCATGTCTTTGCTACCCATCATTTGAGACTGATAGCTACGGCTAAATATTCCACTGACATAAGGCAATGGGCCTCATTACGACCCAGGCGGACTTCGCGGTGCTAAATGCACCGCGAAGCATGGCGGAAAGCCGCCGATAGCGCCATGGGGGTTGGCGGATTTACCGCCCCATTCCGACCTCGGCGGAGCGGTAAATCCCCAATCCCCATTCTGCCCTTCCCCATTCCCATTTTTGCCCCATAGGGTATAATGGGAGTGGGGAAGGAGTTAATTACGCTACCGTAAAATACGGTGGCGTAATTAACAACGAGGTCCCGTAGCGCCATGGTTTTCTCCAGCTGGTAAAACCAGGCGGAGAAAACCTCCATGGCGCTACGGGAACTCGTAGTATGGCGGAGAGGTACGCCATGCACTACGCTGGCGTAATACCCTCTCCGCCAGGGTCCTAATGAGGCCCAATGTTTAAATACCTTGACTGACTGAAGATGTGTCTTTGGTTGGGTGTGTTATGAAGGTTCATCCAGACAGGTAAGGAGCGCTGCACGAGTAAAAAAAGATCCTGTTAGGTTGGTCATAAAAAAAAATATTTCTTTTGTCACTCCCCATGAAAGAACATGTCGCAGGGCTGGCTCCAACCTGATCATATTTCTCAACTCTATTTCGAAAGACCAGAAGCTCCATCCCCACGTATCTGCGCCCTGGGATTGAGGCCTTGACTAGCATGAGTCTAGGTATATCCTTTGCAATGATTTGGTCAGGGAGAGCCCTCCCAGACAACCAGGAATCCACTACAATGAGATAACGGATGGTTTCCTCAACATGGTACCCATCACACCCATGGCAAAGTTTCCTTACCCTGAAAGATTTTAGCAAAACGTATGTTCAAGGCTGCTGTCATGTTGATTCCTGGGAAAAAGCGAAGCCCTGTGTGTACAAAGGAACATTTCTGACTGTGGTGTCTTGTCTTCAAAAATTGATATTCATTTTCAATCCCTCACATTTTGAACATTTGCTAGGCCACATTTGGTATCCAATATTTGAACAAAGCAGGTAGCTAAAGCAACAAAGCAAAGTTGTACTTACTGGGATCCACCATATAAATCCTGAGATGGTGGCAAGCTGCAACATCAAGAGACAGGCAAGACGGCAACGCTAAGGAACCAAAGAGTATCTTTTAGGTGTGCCTTCAAACTGAGGACATCTCGTTAAGCCTTCCTTATCAACTATATTGTCACAAAGCAAGTTGCAATCTTTCTCCAATTCTGCCCAAGGTCCATGGACATAGTCCTTATTTATGCACATAATGTAATGTCTTGAGAGGCACAGCAAAAAGAGCATCCCAAGCATATATTTAAAAAACTAGGAATAGCAAAGGCAAAGTGTCCATACCCTGAGGTACTGCCATAATCCATAAGGTTAGGGATGGTTCCACATTCTTCCGGGAGTAAGGGAAGGCCTGCGGGAACAAAGGAAATTATCAAAGGCTATTGGGTCATCATCAGAACATTGATAGTCATTTTCTAGCCCACATATTTTAGAATCTTTTCAAGGTCACGTTTGGTGATGAATATGTAGTAGGAGAAACACAGCAAAGATTTACTTACAGGGAAACACCCTGGAGTTCCCCGGAAGGTGGCAGGCCATAGGCTCAATTGGCTGGCAGAACAGCAGCCCTAAGGAACAAAAGAGTTCCTCTACGGTTGAACTTCAAATTGTTGGCATTTGTTTTAGCCTTCCTCATGAAGTATCTTCTAACAGGCTAAGATTTACCAAGATCTTCCATCATCAGGGCTGCCCTGAGTATCCAGGACCTTACATGTGTACACCTATACATGAAATTGTGGCATTAGAGCATGACCCAAGGAGGTATCTAAGAAATGTTTTAGAACACACTTCTCTCTGAGTACCATGTCTTTGCTACCCATCATTTGAGACTGATAGCTACGGCTAAATATTCCACTGACATAAGGCAATGTTTAAATACCTTGACTGACCGAAGATGTGTCTTTGGTTCGGTGTGTTATGAAGGTTCATCCAGACAGGTAAGGAGCGCTGCACGAGTAAAAAAAGATCCTGTTAGGTTGGTCATAAAAAAAAGTATTTCTTTTGTCACTCCCCATGAAAGAACATGTCGCAGGGCTGGCTCCAACCTGATCATATTTCTCAACTCTATTTCGAAAGACCAGAAGCTCCATCCCCACGTATCTGCGCCCTGGGATTGAGGCCTTGACTAGCATGAGTCTAGGTATATCCTTTGCAATGATTTGGTCAGGGAGAGCCCTCCCAGACAACCAGGAATCCACTACAATGAGATAACGGATGGTTTCCTCAACATGGTACACATCACACCCATGGCAAAGTTTCCTTACCCTGAAAGATTTTAGCAAAACGTATGTTCAAGGCTGCTGTCATGTTGATTCCTGGGAAAAAGCGAAGCCCTGTGTGTACAAAGGAACATTTCTGACTGTGGTGTCTTGTCTTCAAAAATTGATATTCATTTTCAATCCCTCACATTTTGAACATTTGCTAGGCCACATTTGGTATCCAATATTTGAACAAAGCAGGTAGCTAAAGCAACAAAGCAAAGTTGTACTTACTGGGATCCACCATATAAATCCTGAGATGGTGGCAAGCTGCAACATCAAGAGACAGGCAAGACGGCAACGCTAAGGAACCAAAAGAGTATCTTTTAGGTGTGCCTTCAAACTGAGGACATCTCGTTAAGCCTTCCTTATCAACTATATTGTCACAAAGCAAGTTGCAATCTTTCTCCAATTCTGCCCAAGGTCCATGGACATAGTCCTTATTTATGCACATAATGTAATGTCTTGAGAGGCACAGCAAAAAGAGCATCCCAAGCATATATTTAAAAAACTAGGAATAGCAAAGGCAAAGTGTCCATACCCTGAGGTACTGCCATAATCCATAAGGTTAGGGATGGTTCCACATTCTTCCGGGAGTAAGGGAAGGCCTGCGGGAACAAAGGAAATTATCAAAGGCTATTGGGTCATCATCAGAACATTGATAGTCATTTTCTAGCCCACATATTTTAGAATCTTTTCAAGGTCACGTTTGGTGATGAATATGTAGTAGGAGAAACACAGCAAAGATTTACTTACAGGGAAACACCCTGGAGTTCCCCGGAAGGTGGCAGGCCATAGGCTCAATTGGCTGGCAGAACAGCAGCCCTAAGGAACAAAAGAGTTCCTCTACGGTTGAACTTCAAATTGTTGGCATTTGTTTTAGCCTTCCTCATGAAGTATCTTATAACAGGCTAAGATTTACCAAGATCATCCTTCATCAGTGCTGCCCTGAGTATCCAGGACCTTACATGTGTACACCTATACATGAAATTGTGGCATTAGAGCATGACCCAAGGAGGTAGCTAAGAAAAGTTTTAGAACACACTTCTCTCTGAGTACCAGGTCTTTGCTACCCATCATTTGAGACGGATAGCTACGGCTAAATATTCCACTGACATAAGGCAATGTTTAAATACCTTCACTGACCGAAGATGTGTCTTTGGTTCGGTGTGTTATGAAGGTTCATCCAGACAGGTAAGGAGCGCTGCATGAGTAAAAAAAGATCCTGTTAGGTTGGTCATTAAAAAAAAGTATTTCTCTTGTCACTCCCCATGAAAGTACATGTTGCAGGGCTGGCTCCAACCTGATCATATTTCTCAACTCTATTCCGAAAGACCAGAAGCTCCATCCCCACGTATCTGCGCCCTGGGATTGAGGCCTTGACAAGCATGAGTCTAGGTATATCCTTTGCAATGATTTGGTCAGGGAGTACCCTCCCAAATACCCAGGAATCCACTCCAATGAGATAACGGATGGTTTCCTCAACATGGTACCCATCACACCCATGGCAAAGTTTCCTTACCCTGAAAGATTTTAGCAATACGTATTGTCAAGGCTGCTGTCATGTTGATTCCTGGGAACAAGCGAAGCCCTGTGGGTACAAAGGAACATTTCTGACTGTGGTGTCTTGTCTTCCAAAATTGACATTCATTTTCAATCCCTCACATTCTAACATTTGCAAGGCCACATTTGGTATCCAATATTTGTAGATAAAGAAACAAAGCAAAGTTGTATTTACTGTGATCCACCATATAAATCCTGAGATGGTGGCAAGTTACAACATCAAGTGACAGGCAAGATGGACACGCTAAGGAACCAAAGAGTTTCTTTTAGTGTGCCTTCAAACTGAGGACATCTCCTTAAGCCTTCCTTATAAACTATATTGTCACAAAGAATGTTACAATATTTATCCAATTCTGCCCAAGGTCCATGGACCTAGTCCTTATTTATGCACAGAATGTAATGCCTTGAGAGGGACAGTCAAAGAGCAACCCAAGCATATGTTTAAAAAACTAGGAACAGCCAAGGCAAAGTGTCCATACCCTGAGGTACTGCCATAATCCATAAGGTTAGGGATGGTACCATATTCTTCCGGCAGTAAGGGAAGCCCTGTGGGAAAAAAGGAAATTATCAAAGGGTGTTGGGTCGCCATAAGAAAATTGATAGTTATTTTCTAGCCCCACATATTTTAGAATCTTTTCAAGGCCACTTTGTAGCTAGAGAAACACAGAAAAGTCTTACTTACAGGGAAACACCCTGGAGTTCCCTGGAAAGTGGCAGGTCACAGGCTCAATTGGCAGGCAGAACAGCAGCCCTAAGGAACACAAGAGTTCCTTTAAGGTTGAACTTCAAATTGTTGACATTTGTTTTAGCCTTCCTCATGAAGTATCTTCTAACAGGCTGAGATGTACCAAGATCTTCCTTCATAAGTGCTGCCCTGAGTATCCAGGACCTTACATTTGTACACCTATACATGAAATTGGGGCCTTGGAGCATGAACCAAGGAGGTATCTAATAAAAGTTTCAGAACACACTTCTCTCTGAGTACCAGGTCTTTGCTACCCATCATTTGAGACTGATAGCTACGGCTAAATATTCCACTGACATAAGGCAATGTTTACATACCTTGACTGACCGAAGATGTGTCTTTGGTTCGGTGTGTTATGAAGGTTCATCCAGACAGGTAAGGAGCGCTGCACGAGTAAAAAAAGATCCTGTTAGGTTGGTAATTAAAAAAAATATTTCTTTTGTCACTCCCCATGAAAGAACATGTCGCAGGACTGGCTCCAACCTGATCATATTTCTCAACTCTATTCCGAAAGACCAGAAGCTCCATCCCCACGTATCTGCGCCCTGGGATTGAGGCCTTGACAAGCATGAGTCTAGGTATATCCTTTGCAATGATTTGGTCAGGGAGTACCCTCCCAGACACCCAGGAATCCACTACAATGAGATAACGGATGGTTTCTTCAACATGGTACCCATCACACCCATGGCAAAGTTTCCTTACCCTGAAAGATTTTAGCAAAATGTATGTTCAAGGCTGCTGTCATGTTGATTCCTGGGAAAAAGCGAAGCCCTGTGTGTACAAAGGAACATTTCTGACTGTGGTGTCTTGTCTTCAAAAATTGATATTCATTTTCAATCCCTCACATTTTGAACATTTGCTAGGCCACATTTGGTATCCAATATTTGAACAAAGCAGGTAGCTAAAGCAACAAAGCAAAGTTGTACTTACTGGGATCCACCATATAAATCCTGAGATGGTGGCAAGCTGCAACATCAAGAGACAGGCAAGACGGCAACACTAAGGAACCAAAGAGTATCTTTTAGGTGTGCCTTCAAACTGAGGACATCTCGTTAAGCCTTCCTTATCAACTATATTGTCACAAAGCAAGTTGCAATCTTTCTCCAATTCTGCCAAAGGTCCATGGCCATAGTCCTTATTTATGCACAGAATGTAATGTCTTGAGAGGCACAGCAAAAAGAGCATCCCAAGCATATATTTAAAAAACTAGGAATAGCAAAGGCAAAGTGTCCATACCCTGAGGTACTGCCATAATCCATAAGGTTAGAGATGGTTCCACATTCTTCCGGGAGTAAGGGAAGGCCTGCGGGAACAAAGGAAATTATCAAAGGGTATTGGGTCATCATCAGAACATTGATAGTCATTTTCTAGCCCACATATTTTAGAATCTTTTCAAGGTCACGTTTGGTGATGAATATGTAGTAGGAGAAACACAGCAAAGATTTACTTACAGGGAAACACCATGGAGTTCCCCGGAAGGTGGCAGGCCATAGGCTCAATTGGCTGGCAGAACAGTAGCCCTAAGGAACAAAAGAGTTCCTCTAAGGTTGAACTTCAAATTGTTGGCATTTGTTTTAGCCTTCCTCATGAAGTATATTCTAACAGGCTAAGATTTACCAAGATCTTCCTTCATCAGTGCTGCCCTGAGTATCCAGGACCTTACATTTGTACACCTAAACATGAAATTGTGGCATTAGCGCATGACCCAAGGAGGTATCTAAGAAATGTTTTAGAACACACTTCTCTCTGAGTACCAGGACTTTGCTACCCATCATTTGAGACTGATAGCTACGGCTAAATATTCCACTGACATAAGGCAATGTTTACATACCTTGACTGACCGAAGATGTGTCTTTGGTTCGGTGTGTTATGAAGGTGCATCCAGACAGGTAAGGAGCGCTACACGAGTAAAAAAAGATCCTGTTAGGTTGGTCATTAAACAAAAATATTTCTTTTGTCACTCCACATGAAAGCACATGTCGTAGGGCTGGCTCCAACCTGACCATATTTCTCAACTCTATTCCGAAAGACCAGAAGCTCCATCCCCACGTATCTGTGCCCTGGGATTGAGGCCTTAACAAGCATGAGTCCAAGTATATCCGTTGCAATGATTTGGTCAGGGAGAACCCTCCCAGACACCCAGGAATCCACTACAATGAGATAACAGATGGTTTCCTCAACATGGTACCCATCACACCCATGGCAAAGTTTCCTTACCCTGAAAGATTTTAGCAAAACGTATGTTCAAGGCTGCTGTCATGTTGATTCCTGGGAAAAAGCGAAGCCCTGTGTGTACAAAGGAACATTTCTGACTGTGGTGTCTTGTCTTCAAAAATTGATATTCATTTTCAATCCCTCACATTTTGAACATTTGCTAGGCCACATTTGGTATCCAATATTTGAACAAAGCAGGTAGCTAAAGCAACAAAGCAAAGTTGTACTTACTGGGATCCACCATATAAATCCTGAGATGGTGGCATGCTGCAACATCAAGTGACAGGCAAGACGGCAACGCTAAGGAACCAAAGAGTATCTTTTAGGTGTGCCTTCAAACTGAGAACATCTCGTTAAGCCTTCCTTATCAACTATATTGTCACAAAGCAAGTTGCAATCTTTCTCCAATTCTGCCCAAGGTCCATGGACATAGTCCTTATTTATGCACAGAATGTAATGTCTTGAGAGGCACAGCAAAAAGAGCATCCCAAGCATATATTTAAAAAACTAGGAATAGCAAAGGCAAAGTGTCCATACCCTGAGGTACTGCCATAATCCATAAGGTTAGGGATGGTTCCACATTCTTCCGGGAGTAAGGGAAGGCCTGCGGGAACAATGGAAATTATCAAAGGTTATTGGGTCATCATCAGAACATTGATAGTCATTTTCTAGCCCACATATTTTAGAATCTTTTCAAGGTCACGTTTGGTGATGAATATGTAGTAGGAGAAACACAGCAAAGATTTACTTACAGGGAAACACCCTGGAGTTCCCCGGAAGGTGTCAGGCCATAGGCTCAATTGGCTGGCAGAACAGCAGCCCTAAGGAACAAAAGAGTTCCTCTAAGGTTGAACTTCAAATTGTTGGCAATTGTTTTAGCCTTCCTCATGAAGTATCTTATAACAGGCTAAGATTTACCAAGATCTTCCTTCATCAGTGCTGCCCTGAGTATCCAGGACCTTACATGTGTACACCTATACATGAAATTGTGGCATTAGAGCATGACCCAAGGAGGTATCTAAGAAAAGTTTTAGAACACACTTCTCTCTGAGTACCAGGTCTTTGCTACCCATCATTTGAGACTGATAGCTACGGCTAAATATTCCACTGACATAAGGCAATGTTTAAATACCTTGACTGACCGAAGATGTGTCTTTGGTTCGGTGTGTTATGAAGGTTCATCCAGACAGGTAAGGAGCGCTGCACGAGTAAAAAAAGATCCTGTTAGGTTGGTCATTAAAAAAAGTATTTCTCTTGTCACTCCCCATGAAAGAACATGTCGCAGTGCTGGCTCCAACCTGATCATATTTCTCAACTCTATTACGAAAGACCAGAAGCTCCATCTCCACGTATCTGCGCCCTGAGATTGAGGCCTTGACAAGCATGAGTCTAGGTATATCCTTTGCAATGATTTGGTCAGGGAGTACCCTCCCAAATACCCAGGAATCCACTCCAATGAGATAACGGATGGTTTCCTCAACATGGTACCCATCACACACATGGCAAAGTTTCCTTACCCTGAAAGATTTTAGCAATACGTATTGTCAAGGCTGCTGTCATGTTGATTCCTGGGAATAAGCGAAGCCCTGTGGGTACAAAGGAACATTTCTGACTGTGGTGTCTTGTCTTCCAAAATTTACATTCATTTTCAATCCCTCACATTTTGAACATTTGCAAGGCCACATTTGGTATCCAATATTTGTAGATAAAGAAACAAAGCAAAGTTGTATTTACTGGGATCCACCATATTGTCAGGGTCCGGCTTGACTGAATTCCACAGGAGCTGATGCTGGCCCCACAGACCCTCACCAGGAGTTCACCTCTCAACCATTAAACATAAGCTGAGCTGAAAACCCCAAGAAAGGGAAAGGGGAATTTGGAGAAAATAACAACGGAGACACAGCTGCCCTTCAACCGTCTGGTAGGCTCTGGTATCTGTGATAAACAAATACACCTGGTTACTAATATAATAAGAAAACTTCTTTTCTAAATTATGCTAAATAAATTCTAAACTCTTTACCTCTTAAACCTCAGTAAAAGACTTAGAGGTTAGTAACCTTTGTGGAATATCTTGTAAATATATCTTGTATTGTGCAAATAGTTCAAGCCAACCTAGTCTCTTTAGAATCCTAAAGTGATGGCCTTTGCAACATCTTTTCAGAATTAGATATTCTTCTTACTTCAAAGTTCTTCTGATCTTATGTAGTTTTCAATGCTTACATAAATTGCAGTCTTTCTCTGAACACATTGAGTTCTATTTGCATAGATTACTTTAAATTATATTCTTTAACTTCCTGGAATACTGCTTTCTTTCTGCGTGTGAATTGTTTTCCTTATTTACACATTTACACAAAGAACGTATAGTTTCTTCCTTTACTAGCGTGTGCGATAAACACGTGAAATCAGAAGACGTGAAGAATTGTCCTCGCGTGTAAAATACACACGCGATTATCTTAAAAAAAACCTGCGCGCGTGAAAAAATACGTAAACGCGATAAAAATAACACGCGCTGATAAAAATGGACTCGCGCTCTATCGCAGCCCGACACGCGCTTTCTCTTGAAACGACTTTCACGTGAAAAAATGTACACGCGCTAAAATTCACACGCGCAATTCTTTTTGGCACGCGCTCTATCGCAAACCACACGCGCTTTCTCAGGAAACGACTTTCACGTGAAAAATGTACACGCGCTAAAATTCACACGCCCAATTCTTTTTGGCACGCGCTCTATCGCAAACCACACGCGCTTTCTCAGGAAACGACTTTCACGTGAAAAATGTACACGCGCTAAAATTCACACGCGCAATTCTTTTTGGCACGCGCTCTATCGCAAACCACACGCGCTTTCTCAGGAAACGACTTTCACGTGAAAAATGTACACGCACTTTAAAAAAAACCACGCAAACGGCATCTTGCGAGCTCGCGCACACATTAAACAGTCTTGAAGAACATTTCACACAGTTAATCAACTTTAAAATCCTACGCACAATCTTCAAGCTTGTTTTCCTTATAATAACTTTAACTGTAATGTCACTTTTCTCAAATGAACTTGAAACTTGTTTACTCTTTAAGTTTTCTTATAAAAGAAAATGAAAGTTCACTGTGACAATCTCAAAATCTTTAAAAGAACGATCCCACCTGATGACTTCTTGTTCAAATTGGATCAGCAAACGATATTCTTACTTTGGTAGATTTTCTGAGCTCTGGAAAGGCCTTACTTAAGGAGCTTAACTAATACACAACCAGCCACTGAATTTCTCTGGATGAAAGCCAGTTTAGAATCTTGCTCATCTCCCAAGAATCAAACCCATTGTCCTCTCCACCAATCAGGCAACCAAACATATCTTTGTTTCTTTAACCAATCAGAGTAAGTTTCTTTCACTCCATCTTGACTTGGGCAAGCACAATGTTAATTCTATGAACAAACTCTTCCTGTTACTAAACCAGCCAGTTCTAAAAGCACAACTAACCCAGCCAGCTCTAAAGGCACAATGTTAATCTTGTTACTCTTCCTGTTATGAAACTAGTCAGTCCTGACAGTACCCCCCTCTTCAAAGCCCTGTCCCAGGGCCTGGTTTAGCAGGGAAACTCTTGTGAAATAGTTTTATCAATTGAGGGGCATGTACATCTACTTGATCCTCCCAAGATCTTTCTTCAGGACTGTATCCCTTCCAGTCAATAAGATATTGTAAGGTACCTCTAACAATCCTGGAATCTAAGATTTTCTTAACTTCAAACTCTTCGTCATTTTCCTCTGTGTAAACTGCTGGTGGTGGTTTTCCTAATCTAGTTCCTGACACACAAGGTTTCACTAAGCTAACATGAAATGTAGGGTGACTTTTGATACTTGCGGGTAATTTCAGTTTGATTGCTACGGGATTTATTATTCTTTCTATTTCCAATGGACCAATAAATCTCGGACTAAATTTAGTTCTTCCCTTTAAACGTAAGTTTTTTGTGGACAACCAAACTTTTTGACCCACCTGATAATGTGGTGCTTTAACGACGTTTCTTATCAGCAAATGTTTTAAATCTTAGCTTACTTTTTTCTAAGGTTTCTTTAGCTTTCACTAAACCATCTCTAATACAAGTCAATCGCTGCTCAACCTCTGGATTGGAATACTCAGATGGTAACACTTCTTTCAAAAATCGTGGATGGAAACCATAGTTGCTAAAAAATGGAGAATACTTAGTAGAATCCTTGACAGAATTGTTATAGCTAAACTCTGCTAGCCAAAGAAGATCTACCCAACTTCCTCTTTCATGCCAAAAAGCTCTAATATATTTTTCCAATTCTTGATTTACTCGCTCTGTTTGGCCGTTGGTCTGTGGGTGATAACCTGAAGAAAGCTTTACCTCAATTCCCAACTCTGTACAGAAAGCTCGCCAAAACTTAGAAATGAACTGGGACCCTCGATCTGATACAATATGTGTTGGTAGACCATGTAATCGTACTACTTCTTGCAAAAAACTTTTTGCCAGATTCCTTGCAGAAGCCTCTCCTTTCATGGGAATGAAATGCCCAGCTTTAGTTAGTAAATCCACAACTACTAATACTGTAGTGTAACCTTGATCTTTGGGAAGATCTACAATATAATCCATAGAGATTGTAAACCAAGGACTAGGAGGTACTGGTAATGGATTTAATAACCCAGATGGTTTTCCTCCTCCTGACTTTACTCGAGCACAGACTTCACATGTTTTCACATAGTCTTCAATATCTTTTTTCATTTCTTTCCACCAAAACTTTCTCTCAATCAGTTCAATAGTTTTACGAATTCCAGGGTGACCTACCAACTTGGATTCATGACATTCTTGCATAATTTCCTTTTGCAGTTCCTTGCTTGGAAGGTAAATTTTAGAATGAACACATGGAAATCCTTCAATTAAATGTCTTCCAGAATCCTTCGCTAACCAAGATTGAATTTCATCTTCTGGTAATTCCTTTAGAATCTTTTTAAGAAGCTGATTCTCTTCCTGTGTAGCACTTAGGATACATTTTTCTTCTGCAATCACTGGTTCTGGTAATAATTGATTTTCAACTTCTCCCGAATATCCTTGTCGTGATAAAGTATCCGCTTTACCGTTTAACCACCCAGGCTTGAATGTTATCACAAAATCGTATTCTGAAAAGAAAAGTGACCACCTAAGTTGTCGAGGTGATAGTGTTCGAGCAGATTTCAAAAACAGAAGATTTCGATGATCGGTTAAAACGGTTACTGTGAATCTTGCTCCCAACAGATAATGTCTCCATTCCTGAAATGCTTTCTTGATTGCCAGGAGTTCTCTGTCTGTAATTGTGTAGTTCACTTCTGCTGGAAGCAATTTCTTAGATAGGCCACAGGATGCAACTGTCCAGTTTCAGGATGCCTTTGAGAAAGCACTGCTCCAAATGCAACATTAGAAGCATCTGCCTCCACAAAAAATGGTTGTGAAGGATCTGGGTGTAATAAGATCGGTCCAGATGTAAAACAGTTCTTCAATGTTTTGAAGGCTTGATCCGCTTCATCTTTCCACTCAACTTTCATTCCTTTCTTCAATAATTTGGTGATAGGAGCAACAGTTTGAGAGAAATTTTTAATGAATCTCCTGTAAACGTTTGCAAAGCCCAGGAAGCTTTGGATATCTTTAACACAAGTTGGAGTTGGCCACTGTTCAACTGCCTTAATTTTCTTCATATCCATTTCCAAACCTTTGGGAGAAATCATAAAACCTAGAAATTCCACTTCTCTGGTATGAAATTGGCTCTTTTCTAACTTAGCAAATAGTTTATTCTCCCTTAGTCGTTGTAACACTTTCTTGACATGTTCTTCATGTTGCATGAGATCCTTAGAATAAATGAGAATGTCATCTATGTATACTACTACAAAGATGTCAATAAAATCTCTTAATACCTCATTTATAAAAAATTGAAAGGCTGCGGGAGCGTTACACAATCCGAATGGCATTACTTGATATTCGAAAAGACCAAATTTTGTTCTAAATGCCGTCTTCCATTCATCACCTTGACGAACTCGCACCAAATGATATGCACCACGAAGATCTAGTTTGCTAAATACTGAGGCTCCTTGAATCTGGTCTAACATTACTGATATCAAAGGCAGCGGATATCTGTTTTTAATTGTTATCTTGTTTAATGCTCTATAATCTATGCATGTTCGTAAAGTGCCTTCCTTTTTGGGAACAAAAAATAGTGGAGAAGCTGCTGGCGATTGAGAGTGCCTGATGAAACCCTTATTCAAATTTTCTTGGATGTAATCCTTCAAATGTTGATTCTCTTTTTCTGTTAAGGCATAGATGCGACTGCAAGGAATGTGGGCCCCTGGTTCTAAATCAATTTTACAGTCATACTCTCTATGAGGAGGTAATTCATTAGCTTCCTTTTCACTAAACACATCATTGAAATCATGGTAACACTTTGGTAATTCTCCCATTACAGCCCCTATAGAATGTACTATAGTTCCCAAATTCACCAAACCTTCCACTACTTCTGAACAATTATCACTAGAAACATTTTCCTGAATTGCTTCTTTACAACAATTTGTAACACAAAAAGCAGAATCCAATTTCACCACTCTTCTTCCCCAATCAATCTGAGGGTTATGATACGTCAACCAAGGCATTCCCAAAATTATTTTCAACTGTGGAGTGTCAATTAATTCAAACACAATTTCCTCCCAGTGTCCTCCAATTTCCATTTCCAATGGGATTGTTTCATGTGTAATTAAACCTGATGTCAGTTGAGACCCATCCACCGCTCTCACATACTCTGGTATATCTTTTACAACGTAAGGCACATTCATATCTTTAACCACATTCCAATCCATGAAGTTACCAGTGGCTCCTGAATCTATTACTACTGGACCACTTCCCTTTAATTCCTCTTTAATATACAAGGATACATTCAATGTAATATGTGGTACTGCTGCTTGGATGGTATTTGCCACTTGCTGATTTCTGGAGCTGTTAGTAGATGCAGAAGGTTTTGGACACCAAGGGCAATTTCCAACAAAATGTCCTGATTTCCCACAATATAAACATAAATTATTCTGTCTTCGCCTATCCTTCTCCTCCTTAGTTAAAGGACCTCTCACTTTATTTACTCTCTCCGCGTTCCCAGTTCTCAATTCTTTATTTACAATTTCTAATCTTCCTCTATCAACTCTAGGGAAAACTCTGGGTTGCTCAACTCCTCCTCTTCTACGCTCAGCCTTGCGTTCCCCTAATCTATAGTCAATTTGTATGACCAGATTAATTAAATCCTCACATGAAGTGGGTCTATTAACAATTGTAGATAATGCATCTTTCAATTCCTCCTTCAAACCTCTATAAAATAAAGAGGATTGCTTCTCTTCTGGCCAATTGCTCTCTAATACTAAAGATCTGAACTGTGTGATGTAAGACACTAAATCTTTGGTTCCCTGTTTTAACTCTAGTAGTTCTCCATCTACTTCTTGAGATAATTGGCGTCTGTCAAACATCTTTTTAAATTCTAACTTGAAAGCTAACAAGTTCTTTATTATTGGATTCTATTGACCAACCAATAATACTGACCAAGTTGCTGCCTCACCAGTGAGGTAAGACAGCATAAAAGCTATTTTAGAAGCATCTGTGTTAAAAGCTTCAGGTCGACAAAGGAAATGAAGTTCACACTGTGTAAGGAAAATCTGGCATTTCTTGGCCTCTCCCCCAAAACGTTCTGGAGGTGCTAAGGGGACTGGACCTACAGGTATATTCAAACTTCCCCTGCGTCTTTCTTGAGAACTCGTTCCTTCACCCAAATCCTCTCTAATTAACACTGGTAATTCTCTACTAGTATCCTCTGAATCTCTTGACTCCAAAGAAATTTCTTCACCCTTACGGGTAACCTTGGAGTTTAACTCTTCAAACTTGACTTGTAATTCCGATTTTCTTTTCGCACAGCCCTCATTTCCTCCCTTAACTCTGAAAACATGTCCCTTATGGAACTAGCTAGTGCCTCTGTGGGATCCATATCAGCTCAGGTGGAAAATATTATCGTGGGCCTTTCATCCTGTCAGGGTCCGGCTTGACTGAATTCCACAGGAGCTGATGCTGGCCCCACAGACCCTCACCAGGAGTTCACCTCTCAACCCTTAAACATAAGCTGAGCTGAAAACCCCAAGAAAGGGAAAGGGGAATTTGGAGAAAATAACAACGGAGACACAGCTGCCCTTCAACCGTCTGGTAGGCTCTGGTATCTGTGATAAACAAATACACCTGGTTACTAATATAATAAGAAAACTTCTTTTCTAAATTATGCTAAATAAATTCTAAACTCTTTACCTCTTAAACCTCAGTAAAAGACTTAGAGGTTAGTAACCTTTGTGGAATATCTTGTAAATATATCTTGTATTGTGCAAATAGTTCAAGCCAACCTAGTCTCTTTAGAATCCTAAAGTGATGGCCTTTGCAACATCTTTTCAGAATTAGATATTCTTCTTACTTCAAAGTTCTTCTGATCTTATGTAGTTTTCAATGCTTACATAAATTGCAGTCTTTCTCTGAACACATTGAGTTCTATTTGCATAGATTACTTTAAATTATATTCTTTAACTTCCTGGAATACTGCTTTCTTTCTGCGTGTGAATTGTTTTCCTTATTTACACATTTACACAAAGAACGTATAGTTTCTTCCTTTACTAGCGTGTGCGATAAACACGTGAAATCAGAAGACGTGAAGAATTGTCCTCGCGTGTAAAATACACACGCGATTATCTTAAAAAAAACCAGCGCGCGTGAAAAAATACGTAAACGCGATAAAAATAACACGCGTTGATAAAAATGGACTCGCGCTCTATCGCAGCCCGACACGCGCTTTCTCTTGAAACGACTTTCACGTGAAAAAATGTACACGCGCTAAAATTCACACGCGCAATTCTTTTTGGCACGCGCTCTATCGCAAACCACACGCGCTTTCTCAGGAAACGACTTTCACGTGAAAAATGTACACGCGCTAAAATTCACACGCGCAATTCTTTTTGGCACGCGCTCTATCGCAAACCACACGCGCTTTCTCAGGAAACGACTTTCACGTGAAAAATGTACACGCACTTTAAAAAAAAACACGCAAACGGCAACTTGCGAGCTTGCGCACACATTAAACAGTCTTGAAGAACATTTCACACAGTTAATCAACTTTAAAATCCTACGCACAATCTTCAAGCTTGTTTTCCTTATAATAACTTTAACTGTAATGTCTCTTTTCTCAAATGAACTTGAAACTTGTTTACTCTTTAAGTTTTCTTATAAAAGAAAATGAAAGTTCACTGTGACAATCTCAAAATCTTTAAAAGAACGATCCCACCTGATGACTTCTTGTTCAAATTGGATCAGCAAACGATATTCTTACTTTGGTAGATTTTCTGAGCTCTGGAAAGGCCTTACTTAAGGAGCTTAACTAATACACAACCAGCCACTGAATTTCTCTGGATGAAAGGCAGTTTAGAATCTTGCTCATCTCCCAAGAATCAAACCCATTGTCCTCTCCACCAATCAGGCAACCAAACATATCTTTGTTTCTTTAACCAATCAGAGTAAGTTTCTTTCACTCCATCTTGACTTGGGCAAGCACAATGTTAATTCTATGAACAAACTCTTCCTGTTACTAAACCAGCCAGTTCTAAAAGCACAACTAACCCAGTGTCAGGTTTCCTTCCCTTATTCAAGTTTCCTTTTCATTATTTCTCTTTATTTATCCTTTTCAGATTAGCTTTGTGTGGGTGGGAAGTTTTCCATTATAGTTGGTTGGGCCTTAACTTGCTGATTCAGGCTCCTGGTTCTGACCCAAGGCAAGATGGAGCCACACAGTGACAGCTCTGATTGGTTAGAAGACAATGCTGAACAACAATGAACATTCTAAACTGTCACTCTGTGCCTTTCATCATCAAAACCCCATCTGAGAGGACGTGTTTAGTGGCTGCTCCTGCTTTAGTCTTAGGCCTGGTGGATTTTATCCTTCAGGCGTCAGCAGTTGAGCGGCTACTTTCTTGGGGGTTACAGGAGAAGCTATCAGTTGGCAGGAATTTGTTTTTGAAGACAGGAAAAGCAGAAGATCCTTTTGAATTCGCTCAGGAGATAAGTGACTTTATTTGTACTGTTACTCTGTTCATCCTAATGACATTCTCCTTGAAAATTTGTGAAAAGTTGTGTTTGAACTCCCGGAGTGCGCGTGTGTTTTCCAGCGCGGTGTTCCTTAGCGCAAAATCTGTTTGTCGCGTGCGAATTCAAGTGAGCGTGTGTTTTCTAGCGCGGGTGTTCCGAGCGCGAGAAGCAGTTGGTCGCGTGCTATTTTAAATGCGCCTGGGTTTCAGAGCGCGGGTGCATCTTAGCGCGAGAAGCTATACGTCGCGTGTGAACTAAAGAGCGCGTGTGATTTCTAGCGTGGGTGTTCTTGGCGCGAGAAACTATACGTCGCGTGTGAACTAAAGAGCGCGTGTGATTTCTAGCGCGGGTGTTCTTAGCGCGAGAAGATATACGTCGCGTGTGAACTAAAGAGCGCGTGTGATTTCTAGCGCGGGTGTTCTTGGCGCGAGAAGCTATACGTCGCGTGTGGACTAAAGAGCGCGTGTGATTTCTAGCGCGGGTGTTTTTTCGCGCGAGAAGCTATACGTCGCGTGTGAACTAAAGAGCGCGTGTGATTTCTAGCGCGGGTGTTTTTAGCGCGAGAACATTGTTGCGCGTGTGGATTTTTGCGCGTGTGGATTCTTTTGATCGCGTGTATTCGTTCGTAAGTGAACTTTTTGCGCGTGTTCTTCAACCAGGAAGATTTCTAAGTGAAGTTCATCGTTCATCTGAATGGAGATAACCTGCGTGTGCGTTTAACACGTGTTTTTTCTTCAAGGATTCTAAAACTCAATAGAACTATAAATAGTTTGCCAAGTTTGAAAGAAAAAGAAAGAATATTTTTAAGAACAATCTAACTGGACCTCCAGGGCATTTTGGAAAAAAGACAATGAACTAAGATTTCCAGATTTGCCTAAAGTAAGAAGTAGCTGTGAATTTCAAGCGTCTCAAGTAAGAGAGATTTTCAGCTTCTTATTTCTCTAAGAAATTTCAAGAGAAGAGCCAGGTATGATTCTTTCATTATTAGTTAAGGATAAATGTCTTCCCAGTCATAACGTTAAGTAAGTAAATTAAGGAATTGTATCTGCTATTCTTATATCCTCTGCAGGTTCAGCTCTGGTTAGCCTTGACGCAGTCTGCCTGGTGTTGTTTTGTTATCCACTTCCCCCTTTCCCTTTGGGGTGTAGTTTACAGAGCTGAATTGAAATCTAGTTCTGGGAATTACATCTCAGGGGGATTGTCGGAGGTTCAGCAGCTTCCGCGGACACAGGACCTCTCAGCCTGACAGTATGAAAGGCCAATAATTTAGTCCGCCCGAGCTGTTATGAACCCCGACGAATCCATGGAGAAGTTAGGATCTTTGATCAGGGAGTTACGGGAGGAGTTGAAAATTTCTCGGGATGAAAATGCCTTACTTAGTCAAAAGGTGGATGACTTAAGTGTTAAAGTTACACAAATTCAACAGAGGGGAGAAAGGAGAGAGGATGAGGTTTCAGGGGGCGCAGGTTCTCCACCTGAGTTAGAAAGAGAAGATCAGTTACCACACATACAACGTGCGCCTCCAGTGGCAGAAGGGGTAAGGAGTATTATTATGCCAGTTCCTTTGGCGCCCCCAGAACGTTATCATGGGGATTCCAAGAGATTTAGGGTGTTTTTAACACAATGTGAATTACATTTTATGAGTAGACCAGAATTATTTCCATCGGATGCTTCTAAGATAACATTTATGTTGTCATATCTTTCTGGGGAGGCATCTGCTTGGGCTGGGTTGTTGGTGAGTCAAAAGAGTGCGGTTTTAGGAAATTATACCAGTTTTTTAGAGATATTCCGAAAAATGTTTGATAGAAGACAGCTATCTCTGGAAGTGGATGGTGAACTTTTAGAATTAAAACAAGGTAATAGAGACTTGATTGCTTATATAACACAATTTAAGACCCTTGTGTTAGAAAGCAAGTGGCCCGAGGTTAAACAGGCCTCGTTGTTTTATCGGGGCCTTAGAGATGAGTTAAAGGATGCTTTGTCTGGAGTAGTTGAACGCCCTTCTACTTGTGAAGGTCTGATTGATTTGGTTATTCAATTGGACTTCCGTTTGAGTGAAAGGAAGGCAGAGAGACGTCATGGTCAGAGTGATGTAAAGTCTATAGTTAGAGTAGATAGACCTAAAATAGAGAGTAGACCCAAAGGGAATAATTCATCTCCAAGAATCAGAGGCCCGTTAACAGTGGAGGAAAAGACTAGGAGGAGAGATAATAATCTGTGTTTATACTGTGGAAGAGGTGGGCACTTTTTAGGAAACTGTCCTTACACTCCCAAGAAGACTTCTTCCTCAGCAGTCAAGGTACAACAGATCGCCAATACGGTGCAGACAGCGGTTCCTCATATAACCATAAATGTATCCTTATTTTTTGATTTGGAGTGTAAGGGAAATGGTCCTGTAATGATTGACTCTGGTGCGACTGGGAATTTCATGGATTGGGGTCTGGCCAAATCGTTGGGAATTCCAATTATTCTGAAGGAGGTTGTAGAGCAGGCTAGGGCTGTTGATGGTACGTGTTTATCTTCTGGTCCAATTACTCATAGAACTGGTTCTTTAACTTTGGAGTTATCAGGAGGTCACAGAGAGATAATTTCGTTTGAGTTAATTGATGCCCCTTTGTTGAAGATTATCTTGGGCATGCCTTGGCTTACTCTCCATAATCCCCTAATTGATTGGAGTGCTAGGACAATTGACATGCAATCCGATTTTTGTAAAGAAAATTGCTTTTCAGGAAGTCTTTTAGAGGAAGAGGTAAAACAAAGTAATTCCGTGTCTAGTTTTTTGGCTGAGACTGGAATTAGAGGTCATGATGTGGGAGCTGTAGTGGGTCAACTTCCCCAGTGTTACAAAGATTTCTGGGATGTATTTGATGAGAAAGTGGCAGGAGAATTACCACCCCATAGGCCCTTTGATTGTAAAATTGAACTGGAGCCAGGAACAATTTTGCCTAGTAGTAGGGTATATGCTCTTACTGAGAAAGAGAATGATTATTTAAAAGAATATTTGTCGGAAAATTTGGCCAAAGGATTTATTCGTCATTCTAAGTCACCGGCGGCCTCTCCTTTATTTTTTGTACCAAAACCGGATGGCACGCTTAGAACTTGCATAGATTATCGAGCAGTTAACAAAGTCACTGTTAAGAACCGGTATCCTCTTCCTCTCATCTCAGAAATGCTTAATCAAATACAAGGAGCTAATATTTTCTCTAAATTAGATCTGAGAGGAGCTCACCATCTTGTACGTGTGCAGGAAGGGGATGAATGGAAGACAGCGTTTAAGACCAGATTTGGGCTGTTTGAATATCAAGTTATGCCATTCGGTCTATGTAATGCTCCAGCGGCTTTCCAATTTTTCATTGATGAGGTTTTTAGAGAATACTTGGATATTTTTGTTGTCGTTTATATCGATGATATTTTGATTTTCTCTTCTGAACTAGATCAACATCAGAAACATGTGCGCCTGGTTTTACAAAAGTTGCGAGAAAATCATTTGTTTGCCAAATTGGAAAAAAGTCAATTCCATACCGATTCTGTGGAGTTTTTAGGTTTTATAATTTCACCTAAGGGTTTAGAAATGAATCCTAAAAAAGTGCAAGCCGTTCTTGAATGGCCCCCTCCTACTAAGGTTAAGGAAATACAAAGTTTCTTAGGGTTTGCCAATTTTTATAGGAGATTTATAGAAGGTTTTTCTCGGCTGGTTGCTCCTATAACGAGACTTTTGAAAAAAGGAGTGAAATTTGACTGGGACCTTGAAGCAGAAAAGGCTTTTCAAGAGTTAAAACAAAGATTTACTTCTAGTCCAATTCTAATTCATCCAGATCTTTCTAAACCTTTTTTTGTGGAGGCGGACGCTTCAAATTTAGCGTTGGGGGCGGTGCTTTCTCAAAGGAATGAAACTACTGGTCAAATACATCCAGTGCATTCTTTTCTAGGAAGTTTTCTGCTGCTGAAGTGAACTACACAATTGCTGATCGTGAACTGTTAGCAATAAAGTCCGCTTTTGAAGAATGGAGACATTTTCTTAAAGGAGCAAGACATACAGTAACGGTCCTTACTGATCACCGAAATTTATTGTTTTTAAAATCTGCAAGAACTTTGTCTCCACGACAACTTCGTTGGTCTTTATTCTTTGCAGATTATGATTTCATTGTGACTTTTAAACCTGGAAGTCAGAACAAAAAAGCTGATGCGTTATCTCGCCAATTTCCAGGAAGTGAGGAGAAAGAGATTCTAGAACCAGAACCTATAATTGCTCCAGAACGTTTTTTGTTAGCTGGAGCCATTAAAGAAATTGATTTTTTGAATGAAGTTCGTCAAAATATGTCCTTGCAAAAGATGGAGGAGTGGGTGAGACTGGATCCAGCTAGAAAGTTGAAAGACGATCTTCCTTATTTTGATAACAAGCTTTATGTACCTACTGATGAGTTAAGAGAAAAGGTTTTGAGAAATTGTCATGAATCCATTTTAGCAGGACATCCTGGTTTCAGAAAAACTCTGGAATTGGTTTGAAGGAATTTTTGGTGGGAAAAAATTTGCCAAGACACATTGAACTTTGTTAAAACTTGTGTAGTTTGTGCACAAGTGAAAAGTCTAGTTGGGAAGCCGCATGGTTTATTGGAGCCGTTACCTGTTCCTCCTCGTCCTTGGCACACAATTTCTATGGATTTCATAGTTGATCTCCCTCAAGATAAGGGTTGTATTACCATTCTTGTTGTGGTCGATCTTCTTACTAAAGAAGCACATTTTTTACCAATGGAGGGAGAGGTTACCGCGGAAAAACTGGCTCATAGTTTTTTGCAAGGTGTAGTTCGACTACATGGACTCCCAAGTCAAGTTATCTCTGACAGGGGATCTCAATTTATTTCAAAATTCTGGAGGGCCTTCTGTAAGAAACTTGGAGTGGAAGTTAGTTTGACTTCTGGGTATCATCCGGAAAGTAATGGACAAGTGGAGAGAGTAAATCAAGAATTGGAGAAGTTTTTAAGGTGTTATTTACAAGCTAGAGAGGAATGGGTGGATTTGGTGTGGTTGGCAGAATTCTCTTACAACAATTGTGGAAAAGATGCTACTTCTATGTCCCCTTTCTTGTTAGGTCGTGGGTTTCATCCTCGCTTTCTGAGTTTTGAGGTGTTGGAGGATTCAGGGAATCCTAGAGTGGAAGATCGTTTGTTGATAATGAAAAATAACTTGGATAGAGCAAAAAAGGTTCTGGGAGAAAATAAGTTGAAATATAAAAGGTGTGCAGATTTGAGAAGAAAAGCTGGTCCTGAATATAAGGTTGGAGACTTAGTTTGGCTTTCTACCCGATACCTGAAAATTAAGGGGAAGAATATGTGCAGTCCACGATTTGTAGGCCCTTTTGAGGTAGAGAAAATCATCAACCCTGTGGCAGTAAGATTGAAATTACCCAAGCAGTTGAAGGTACATCCTACTTTTCATGTTAGTCTTTTAAAACCAGTTTGTTCAGGAACTAGATTTAGAACACCACCTTCCCCTGTGATTTTGGAGGATTCATCTGAGGAATTTGTGGTTAAACAAATTTTGGATTCTAGGAAAGTGAGGGGAAGGTTGCAGTATTTGATTGATTGGGAGGGATATGGACCGGAGGAACGATCATGGGAAGATTCATTTGATGTACATGCCCCTCGTTTAGTTGCTAAGTTTCACGCTAAAAACCCACACAAGATAGGCCCAGAGACTGGGCATTAGGAGGGGGGTACTGTCAGGTTTCCTTCCCTTATTCAAGTTTCCTTTTCATTATTTCTCTTTATTTATCCTTTTCATATTAGCTTTGTGTGGGTGGGAAGTTTTCCATTATAGTTGGTTGGGCCTTAACTTGCTGATTCAGGCTCCTGGTTCTGACCCAAGGCAAGATGGAGCCACACAGTGACAGCTCTGATTGGTTAGAAGACAATGCTGAACAACAATGAACATTCTAAACTGTCACTCTGTGCCTTTCATCATCAAAACCCCATCTGAGAGGACGTGTTTAGTGGCTGCTCCTGCTTTAGTCTTAGGCCTGGTGGATTTTATCCTTCAGGCGTCAGCAGTTGAGCGGCTACTTTCTTGGGGGTTACAGGAGAAGCTATCAGTTGGCAGGAATTTGTTTTTGAAGACAGGAAAAGCAGAAGATCCTTTTCAATTCGCTCAGGAGATAAGTGACTTTATTTGTACTGTTACTCTGTTCATCCTAATGACATTCTCCTTGAAAATTTGTGAAAAGTTGTGTTTGTACTAGAACTTTTGAACTCCCGTAGTGCGCGTGTGTTTTCCAGCGCGGTGTTCCTTAGCGCAAGAATCTGTTTGTCGCGTGCGAATTCAAGTGAGCGTGTGTTTTCTAGCGCGGGTGTTCCGAGCGCGAGAAGCAGTTGGTCGCGTGCTATTTTAAATGCGCGTGGGTTTCAGAGCGCGGGTGCATCTTAGCGCGAGAAGCTATACGTCGCGTGTGAACTAAAGAGCGCGTGTGATTTCTAGCGCGGGTGTTCTTGGCGCGAGAAACTATACGTCGCGTGTGAACTAAAGAGCGCGTGTGATTTCTAGCGCGGGTGTTCTTAGCGCGAGAAGATATACGTCGCGTGTGAACTAAAGAGCGCGTGTGATTTCTAGCGCGGGTGTTCTTGGCGCGAGAAGCTATACGTCGCGTGTGGACTAAAGAGCGCGTGTGATTTCTAGCGCGGGTGTTTTTTCGCGCGAGAAGCTATACGTCGCGTGTGGACTAAAGAGCGCGTGTGATTTCTAGCGCGGGTGTTTTTTCGCGCGAGAAGCTATACGTCGCGTGTGAACTAAAGAGCGCGTGTGATTTCTAGCGCGGGTGTTTTTAGCGCGAGAACATTGTTGCGCGTGTGGATTTTTGCGCGTGTGGATTCTTTTGATCGCGTGTATTCGTTCGTAAGTGAACTTTTTGCGCGTGTTCTTCAACCAGGAAGATTTCTAAGTGAAGTTCATTGTTCATCTGAATGGAGATAACCTGCGTGTGCGTTTAACACGTGTTTTTTCTTCAAGGATTCTAAAACTCAATAGAACTATAAATAGTTTGCCAAGTTTGAAAGAAAAAGAAAGAATATTTTTAAGAACAATCTAACTGGACCTCCAGGGCATTTTGGAAAAAAGACAATGAACTAAGATTTCCAGATTTGCCTAAAGTAAGAAGAAGCTGTGAATTTCAAGTGTCTCAAGTAAGAGAGATTTTCAGCTTCTTATCAGCTTCTCTAAGAAATTTCAAGAGAAGAGCCAGGTATGATTCTTTCATTATTAGTTAAGGATAAATGTCTTCCCAGTCATAACGTTAAGTAAGTAAATTAAGGAATTGTATCTGCTATTCTTATATCCTCTGCAGGTTCAGCTCTGGTTAGCCTTGACGCAGTCTGCCTGGTGTTGTTTTGTTATCCACTTCCCCCTTTCCCTTTGGGGTGTAGTTTACAGAGCTGAATTGAAATCTAGTTCTGGGAATTACATCTCAGGGGGATTGTCGGGGGTTCAGCAGCTTCCGCGGACACAGGACCTCTCAGCCTGACACCCAGCCAGCTCCAAAGGCACAATGTTAATCTTGTTACTCTTCCTGTTATGAAACTAGTCAGTCCTGACACATATAAATCCTGAGATGGTGGCAAGTTACAACATCAAGTGACAGGCAAGATGGCAACGCTAAGGAACCAAAGAGTTTCTTTTAGTGTGCCTTCAAACTGAGGACATCTCGTTAAGCCTTCCTTATAAACTATATTATCACAAAGAATGTTACAATATTTATCCAATTCTGCCCAAGGTCCATGGACCTAGTCCTTATTTATGCACAGAATGTAATGCCTTGAGAGGGACAGTCAAAGAGCAACCCAAGCATATGTTTAAAAAACTAGGAACAGCCAAGGCAAAGTGTCCATACCCTGAGGTACTGCCATAATCCATAAGGTTAGGGATGGTACCACATTCTTCCGGTAGTAAGGGAAGCCCTGTGGGAAAAAAGGAAATTATCAAAGGGTGTTGGGTCGCCATCAGAAAATTGATAGTTATTTTCTAGCCCCACATATTTTAGAATCTTTTCAAGGCCACTTTGTAGCTAGAGAAACACAGAAAAGTCTTACTTACAGGGAAACACCCTGGAGTTCCCTGGAAGGTAGCAGGTCACAGGCTCAATTGGCAGGCAGAACAGCAGCCCTAAGGAACAAAAGAGTTCCTTTAAGGTTGAACTTCAAATTGTTGACATTTCTTTTAGCCTTCCTCATGAAGTATCTTCTAACAGGCTGAGATGTACCAAGATCTTCCTTCATAAGTGCTGCCCTGAGTATCCAGGACCTTACATTTGTACACCTATACATGAAATTGGGGCCTTGGAGCATGAACCAAGGAGGTATCTAATAAAAGTTTCAGAACACACTTCTCTCTGAGTACCAGGTCTTTGCCCCATCATTTGAGACTGATAGCTACGGCAAAATATTCCACTGACATAAGGCAATGTTTACATACCTTGACTGACCGAAGATGTGTCTTTGGTTCGGTGTGTTATGAAGGTGCATCCAGACAGGTAAGGAGCGCTACACGAGTAAAAAAAGATCCTGTTAGGTTGGTCATTAAACAAAAGTATTTCTTTTGTCACTCCACATGAAAGCACATGTCGTAGGGCTGGCTCCAACCTGACCATATTTCTCAACTCTATTCCGAAAGACCAGAAGCTCCATCCCCACGTATCTGTGCCCTGGGATTGAGGCCTTAACAAGCATGAGTCCAGGTATATCCTTTGCAATGATTTGGTCAGGGAGAACCCTCCCAGACACCCAGGAATCCACTACAATGAGATAACGGATGGTTTCCTCAACATGGTACCCATCACACCCATGGCAAAGTTTCCTTACCCTGAAAGATTTTAGCAAAACGTATGTTCAAGGCTACTGTCATGTTGATTCCTGGGAAAAAGTGAAGCCCTGTGTGTACAAAGGAACATTTCTGACTTTGGTGTCTTGTCTTCAAAAATTGATATTCATTTTCAATCCCTCACATTTTGAACATTTGCTAGGCCACATTTGGTATCCAATATTTGAACAAAGCAGGTAGCTAAAGCAACAAAGCAAAGTTGTACTTACTGGGATCCACCATATAAATCCTGAGATGGTGGCAAGCTGCAACATCAAGAGACAGGCAAGACGGCAACGCTAAGGAACCAAAGAGTATCTTTTAGGTGTGCCTTCAAACTGAGGACATCTCGTTAAGCCTTCCTTATCAACTATATTGTCACAAAGCAAGTTGCAATCTTTCTCCAATTCTGCCCAAGGTCCATGGACATAGTCCTTATTTATGCACAGAATGTAATGTCTTGAGAGGCACAGCAAAAAGAGCATTCCAAGCATATATTTAAAAAACTAGAAATAGCAAAGGCAAAGTGTCCATACCCTGAGGTACTGCCATAATCCATAAGGTTAGGGATGGTTCCACATTCTTCCGGGAGTAAGGGAAGGCCTGCGGGAACAAAGGAAATTATCAAAGGGTATTGGGTCATCATCAGAACATAGATAGTCACTTTCTAGTCCACATATTTTAGAATCTTTTCAAGGTCACCTTTGGTGATGAATATGTAGTAGGAGAAACACAGCAAAGATTTGCTTACAGGGAAACACCCTGGAGTTCCCCGGAAGGTGGCAGGCCATAGGCTCAATTGGCTGGCAGAACAGCAGCCCTAAGGAACAAAAGAGTTCCTCTAAGGTTGAACTTCAAATTGTTGGCATTTGTTTTAGCCTTCCTCATGAAGTATCTTCTAACAGGCAAAGATTTACCAAGATCTTCCTTCATCAGTGCTGCCCTGAGTATCCAGGACCTTACATGTGTACACCTATACATGAAATTGTGGCATTAGAGCATGACCCAAGGAGGTATCTAAGAAAAGTTTTAGAACAAACTTCTCTCTGAGTACCAGGTCTTTGCTACCCATCATTTGAGACTGATAGCTACGGCTAAATATTCCACTGACATAAGGCAATGTTTAAATACCTTGACTGAACGAAGATGTGTCTTTGGTTCGGTGTGTTATTAAGGTTCATACAGACAGGTAAGGAGCGCTGCACGAGTAAAAAAAGATCCTGTTAGGTTGGTCATTAAAAAAAAGTATTTCTTTTGTCACTCCCCATGAAAGAACATGTCGCAGGGCTGGCTCCAACATGATCATATTTCTCAACTCTATTCCGAAAGACCAGAAGCTCCATCCCCACGTATCTGCGCCCTGGGATTGAGGCCTTGACAAGCATGAGTCTAGGTATATCCTTTGCAATGATTTGGTCAGTGAGTACCCTCCCAAATACCCAGGAATCCACTCCAATGAGATAACGGATGGTTTCCTCAACATGGTACCCATCACACTCATGGGAAAGTTTCCTTACCCTGAAAGATTTTAGCAATACGTATTGTCAAGGCTGCTGTCATGTTGATTCCTGGGAACAAGCGAAGACCTGTGGGTACAAAGGAACATTTCTGACTGTGGTTTCTTGTCTTCTAAAATTGACATTCATTTTCAATCCCTCACATTTTGAACATTTGCAAGGCCACATTTGGTATCCAATATTTGTAGATAAAGAAACAAAGCAAAGTTGTATTTACTGGGATCCACCATATAAATCCTGAGAAGGTGGCGAGTTACAACATCAAGTGACAGGCAAGACAGCAATGCTAAGGAACCAAAGAGTTTCTTTTAATATGCCTTCAAACTGAGGACATCTCGTTAAGCCTTCCTTATAAACTATATTGTCACAAAGAATGTTACAATATTTATCCAATTCTGCCCAAGGTCCATGGACCTAGTCCTTATTTATGCACAGAATGTAATGCCTTGAGAGGGACAGTCAAAGAGCAACCCAAGCATATGTTTAAAAAACTAGGAACAGCCAAGGCAAAGTTTACATACCCTGAGGTACTGCCATAATCCATAAGGTTAGGGGTGGTACCACATTCTTCCGGCAGTAAGGGAAGACCTGTGGGAAAAAAGGAAATTATCAAAGGGTGTTGGGTCGCCATCAGAAAATTGATAGTTATTTTCTAGCCCCACATATTTTAGAATCTTTTCAAGGCCACTTTGTAGCTAGAGAAACACAGAAAAGTCTTACTTACAGGGAAACACCCTGGAGTTCCCTGGAAGGTGGCAGGTCACAGGCTCAATTGGCAGGCAGAACAGCAGCCCTAAGGAACAAAAGAGTTCCTTTAAGGTTGAACTTCAAATTTTTGACATTTGTTTTAGCCTTCCTCATGAAGTATCTTCTAACAGGCTGAGATGTACCAAGATCTTCCTTCATAAGTGCTGCCCTGAGTATCCAGGACCTTACATTTGTACATTTGAAATTGGGGCCTTGGAGCATGAACCAAGGAGGTATCTAATAAAAGTTTCAGAACACACTTCTCTCTGAGTACCAGGTCTTTGCTACCCATCATTTGAGACTGATAGCTACGGCTAAATATTCCACTGACATAAGGCAATGTTTACATACCTTGACTGACCGAAGATGTGTCTTTGGTTCGGTGTGTTATGAAGGTGCATCCAGACAGGTAAGGAGCGCTACACGAGTAAAAAAAGATCCTGTTAGGTTGGTCATTAAACAAAAGAATTTCTTTTGTCACTCCACATGAAAGAACATGTCGTAGGGCTGGCTCCAACCTGACCATATTTCTCAACTCTATTCCGAAAGACCAGAAGCTCCATCCCCACGTATCTGTGCCCTGGGATTGAGGCCTTAACAAGCATGAGTCCAGGTATATCCTTTGCAATGATTTGGTCAGGGAGAACCCTCCCAGACAACCAGGAATCCACTACAATGAGATAACGGATGGTTTCCTCAACATGGTACCCATCACACCCATGGCAAAGTTTCCTTACCCTGAAAGATTTTAGCAAAACGTATGTTCAAGGCTGCTGTCATGTTGATTCCTGGGAAAAAGCGAAGCCCTGTGTGTACAAAGGAACATTTCTGACTGTGGTGTCTTGTCTTCAAAAATTGATATTCATTTTCAATCCCTCACATTTTGAACATTTGCTAGGCCACATTTGGTATCCAATATTTGAACAAAGCAGGTAGCTAAAGCAACAAAGCAAAGTTGTACTTACTGGGATCCACCATATAAATCCTGAGATGGTGGCAAGCTGCAACATCAAGAGACAGGCAAGACGGCAACGCTAAGGAACCAAAGAGTATCTTTTAGGTGTGCCTTCAAACTGAGGACATCTCGTGAAGCCTTCCTTATCAACTATATTGTCACAAAGCAAGTTGCAATCTTTCTCCAATTCTGCCCAAGGTCCATGGACATAGTCCTCATTCATGCACAGAATGTAATGTCTTGAGAGGCACAGCAAAAAGAGCATCCCAAGCATATATTTAAAAAACTAGGAATAGAAAAGGCAAAGTGTCCATACCCTGAGGTACTGCCATAATCCATAAGGTTAGGGATGGTTCCACATTCTTCCGGGAGCAAGGGAAGGCCTGCGGGAACAAAGGAAATTATCAAAGGGTATTGGGTCATCATCAGAACATTGATAGTCATTTTCTAGCCCACATATTTTAGAATCTTTTCAAGGTCACGTTTGGTGATGAATATGTAGTAGGAGAAACACAGCAAAGATTTACTTACAGGGAAACACCTTGGAGTTCCCCGGAAGGTGGCAGGCCATAGGCTCAATTGGCTGGCAGAACAGCAGCCCTAAGGAACAAAAGAGTTCCTCTAAGGTTGAACTTCAAATTGTTGGCAATTGTTTTAGCCTTCCTCATGAAGTATCTTATAACAGGCTAAGATTTACCAAGATCTTCCTTCATCAGTGCTGCCCTGAGTATCCAGGACCTTACATGTGTACACCTAAACATGAAATTGTGGCATTAGAGCATGACCCAAGGAGGTATCTAAGAAATGTTTTAGAACACACTTCTCTCTGAGTACCAGGTCTTTGCTACCCATCATTTGAGACTGATAGCTACGGCTAAATATTCCACTGACATAAGGCAATGTTTAAATACCTTGACTGACCGAAGATGTGTCTTTGGTTCGGTGTGTTATGAAGGTTCATCCAGACAGGTAAGGAGCGCTGCACGAGTAAAAAAAGATCCTGTTAGGTTGGTCATTAAAAAAAAGTATTTCTCTTGTCACTCCCCATGAAAGAACATGTCGCAGGGCTGGCTCCAACCTGATCATATTTCTCAACTCTATTACGAAAGACCAGAAGCTCCATCTCCACGTATCTGCGCCCTGAGATTGAGGCCTTGACAAGCATGAGTCTAGGTATATCCTTTGCAATGATTTGGTCAAGGAGTACCCTCCCAAATACCCAGGAATCCACTCCAATGAGATAACGGATGGTTTCCTCAACATGGTACCCATCACACCCATGGCAAAGTTTCCTTACCCTGAAAGATTTTAGCAATACGTATTGTCAAGGCTGCTGTCATGTTGATTCCTGGGAATAAGCGAAGCCCTGTGGGTACAAAGGAACATTTCTGACTGTGGTGTCTTGTCTTCCAAAATTGACATTCATTTTCAATCCCTCACATTTTGAACATTTGCAAGGCCACATTTGGTATCCAATATTTGTAGATAAAGAAACAAAGCAAAGTTGTATTTACTGGGATCCACCATATTGTCAGGGTCCGGCTTGACTGAATTCCACAGGAGCTGATGCTGGCCCCACAGACCCTCACCAGGAGTTCACCTCTCAACCCTTAAACATAAGCTGAGCTGAAAACCCCAAGAAAGGGAAAGGGGAATTTGGAGAAAATAACAACGGAGACACAGCTGCCCTTCAACCGTCTGGTAGGCTCTGGTATCTGTGATAAACAAATACACCTGGTTACTAATATAATAAGAAAACTTCTTTTCTAAATTATGCTAAATAAATTCTAAACTCTTTACCTCTTAAACCTCAGTAAAAGACTTAGAGGTTAGTAACCTTTGTGGAATATCTTGTAAATATATCTTGTATTGTGCAAATAGTTCAAGCCAACCTAGTCTCTTTAGAATCCTAAAGTGATGGCCTTTGCAACATCTTTTCAGAATTAGATATTCTTCTTACTTCAAAGTTCTTCTGATCTTATGTAGTTTTCAATGCTTACATAAATTGCAGTCTTTCTCTGAACACATTGAGTTCTATTTGCATAGATTACTTTAAATTATATTCTTTAACTTCCTGGAATACTGCTTTCTTTCTGTGTGTGAATTGTTTTCCTTATTTACACATTTACACAAAGAACGTATAGTTTCTTCCTTTACTAGCGTGTGCGATAAACACGTGAAATCAGAAGACGTGAAGAATTGTCCTCGCGTGTAAAATACACACGCGATTATCTTAAAAAAAACCTGCGCGCGTGAAAAAATACGTAAACGCGATAAAAATAACACGCGCTGATAAAAATGGACTCGCGCTCTATCGCAGCCCGACACGCGATTTCTCTTGAAATGACTTTCACGTGAAAAAATGTACACGCGCTAAAATTCACACGCGCAATTCTTTTTGGCACGCGCTCTATCGCAAACCACACGCGCTTTCTCAGGAAACGACTTTCACGTGAAAAATGTACACGCACTAAAATTCACACGCGCAATTCTTTTTGGCACGCGCTCTATCGCAAACCACACGCGCTTTCTCAGGAAACGACTTTCACGTGAAAAATTTACACACGCTAAAATTCACACGCGCAATTCTTTTTGGCACGCGCTCTATCGCAAACCACACGCTCTTTCTCAGGAAACGACTTTCACGTGAAAAATGTACACGCACTTTAAAAAAAAACACGCAAACGGCAACTTGCGAGCTCGCGCACACATTAAACAGTCTTGAAGAACATTTCACACAGTTAATCAACTTTAAAATCCTACGCACAATCTTCAAGCTTGTTTTCCTTATAATAACTTTAACTGTAATGTCACTTTTCTCAAATGAACTTGAAACTTGTTTACTCTTTAAGTTTTCTTATAAAAGAAAATGAAAGTTCACTGTGACAATCTCAAAATCTTTAAAAGAACGATCCCACCTGATGACTTCTTGTTCAAATTGGATCAGCAAACGATATTCTTACTTTGGTAGATTTTCTGAGCTCTGGAAAGGCCTTACTTAAGGAGCTTAACTAATACACAACGAGCCACTGAATTTCTCTGGATGAAAGGCAGTTTAGAATCTTGCTCATCTCCCAAGAATCAAACCCATTGTCCTCTCCACCAATCAGGCAACCAAACATATCTTTGTTTCTTTAACCAATCAGAGTAAGTTTCTTTCACTCCATCTTGACTTGGGCAAGCACAATGTTCATTCTATGAACAAACTCTTCCTGTTACTAAACCAGCCAGTTCTAAAAGCACAACTAACCCAGCCAGCTCTAAAGGCACAATGTTAATCTTGTTACTCTTCCTGTTATGAAACTAGTCAGTCCTGACAGTACCCCCCTCTTCAAAGCCCTGTCCCAGGGCCTGGTTTAGCAGGGAAACTCTTGTGAAATTGTTTTATCAATTGAGGGGTATGTACATCTACTTGATCCTCCCAAGATCTTTCTTCAGGACTGTATCCCTTCCAGTCAATAAGATATTGTAAGGTACCTCTAACAATCCTGGAATCTAAGATTTTCTTAACTTCAAACTCTTCGTCATTTTCCTCTGTGTAAACTGCTGGTGGTGGTTTTCCTAATCTAGTTCCTGACACACAAGGTTTCACTAAGCTAACATGAAATGTAGGGTGACTTTTGATACTTGCGGGTAATTTCAGTTTGATTGCTACGGGATTTATTATTCTTTCTATTTCCAATGGACCAATAAATCTCGGACTAAATTTAGTTCTTCCCTTTAAACGTAAGTTTTTTGTGGACAACCAAACTTTTTGACCCACCTGATAATGTGGTGCTTTACGACGTTTCTTATCAGCAAATGTTTTAAATCTTAGCTTACTTTTTTCTAAGGTTTCTTTAGCTTTCACTAAACCATCTCTAATACAAGTCAATCGCTGCTCAACCTCTGGATTGGAATACTCAGATGGTAACACTTCTTTCAAAAATCGTGGATGGAAACCATAGTTGCTAAAAAATGGAGAATACTTAGTAGAATCCTTGACAGAATTGTTACAGCTAAACTCTGCTAGCCAAAGAAGATCTACCCAACTTCCTCTTTCTTGCCAAAAAGCTCTAATATATTTTTCCAATTCTTGATTTACTCGCTCTGTTTGGCCGTTGGTCTGTGGGTGATAACCTGAAGAAAGCTTTGCCTCAATTCCCAACTCTGTACAGAAAGCTCACCAAAACTTAGAAATGAACTGGGACCCTCGATCTGATACAATATGTGTTGGTAGACCATGTAATCGTACTACTTCTTGCAGAAAACTTTTTGCCAGATTCCTTGCAGAAGCCTCTCCTTTCATGGGAATGAAATGCCCAGCTTTAGTTAGTAAATCCACAACTACTAATACTGTAGTGTAACCTTGATCTTTGGGAAGATCTACAATATAATCCATAGAGATTGTAAACCAAGGAGTAGGAGGTACTGGTAATGGATTTAATAACCCAGATGGTTTTCCTCCTCCTGACTTTACTCGAGCACAGACTTCACATGTTTTCACATAGTCTTCAATATCTTTTTTCATTTCTTTCCACCAAAACTTTCTCTCAATCAGTTCAATAGTTTTACGAATTCCAGGGTGACCTACCAACTTGGATTCATGACATTCTTGCATAATTTCCTTTTGCAGTTCCTTGCTTGGAAGGTAAATTTTAGAATGAACACATGGAAATCCTTCAATTAAATGTCTTCCAGAATCCTTCGCTAAACAAGATTGAATTTCATCTTCTGGTAATTCCTTTAGAATCTTTTTAAGAAGCTGATTCTCTTCCTGTGTAGCACTTAGGATAAATTTTTCTTCTGCAATCACTGGTTCTGGTAATAATTGATTTTCAACTTCTCCCGAATATCCTTGTCGTGATAAAGCATCCGCTTTACCGTTTAACCGCCCAGGCTTGAATGTTATCACAAAATCGTATTCTGAAAAGAAAAGTGACCACCTAAGTTGTCGAGGTGATAGTGTTCGAGCAGATTTCAAAAACAGAAGATTTCGATGATCGGTTAAAACGGTTACTGTGAATCTTGCTCCCAACAGATAATGTCTCCATTCCTGAAATGCTTTCTTGATTGCCAGGAGTTCTCTGTCTGTAATTGTGTAGTTCACTTCTGCTGGAAGCAATTTCTTAGATAGAAAGGCCACAGGATGCAACTGTCCAGTTTCAGGATGCCTTTGAGAAAGCACTGCTCCAATTGCAACATTAGAAGCATCTGCCTCCACAAAAAATGGTTGTGAAGGATCTGGGTGTAATAAGATCGGTCCAGATGTAAAACAGTTCTTCAATGTTTTGAAGGCTTGATCTGCTTCATCTTTCCACTCAAATTTCATTCCTTTCTTCAATAATTTGGTGATAGGAGCAACAGTTTGAGAGAAATTTTTAATGAATCTCCTGTAAAAGTTTGCAAAGCCCAGGAAGCTTTGGATATCTTTAACACAAGTTGGAGTTGGCCACTGTTCAACTGCCTTAATTTTCTTCATATCCATTTCCAAACCTTTGGGAGAAATCATAAAACCTAGAAATTCCACTTCTCTGGTATGAAATTGGCTCTTTTCTAACTTAGCAAATAGTTTATTCTCCCTTAGTTGTTGTAACACTTTCTTGACATGTTCTTCATGTTGCATGAGATCCTTAGAATAAATGAGAATGTCATCTATGTATACTACTACAAAGATGTCAATAAAATCTCTTAATACCTCATTTATAAAAAATTGAAAGGCTGCGGGAGCGTTACACAATCCGAATGGCATTACTTGATATTCGAAAAGACCAAATTTTGTTCTAAATGCCGTCTTCCATTCATCACCTTGACGAACTCGCACCAAATGATATGCACCACGAAGATCTAGTTTGCTAAATACTGAGGCTCCTTGAATCTGGTCTAACATTACTGATATCAAAGGCAGCGGATATCTGTTTTTAATTGTTATCTTGTTTAATGCTCTATAATCTATGCATGTTCGTAAAGTGCCTTCCTTTTTGGGAACAAAAAATAGTGGAGAAGCTGCTGGCGATTGAGAGTGCCTGATGAAACCCTTATTCAAATTTTCTTGGATGTAATCCTTCAAATGTTGATTCTCTTTTTCTGTTAAGGCATAGATGCGACTGCAAGGAATGTGGGCCCCTGGTTCTAAATCAATTTTACAGTCATACTCTCTATGAGGAGGTAATTCCTTAGCTTCCTTTTCACTAAACACATCATTGAAATCATGGTAACACTTTGGTAATTCTCCCATTACAGCCCCTATAGAATGTACTATAGTTCCCAAATTCACCAAACCTTCCACTACTTCTGAACAATTATCACTAGAAACATTTTCCTGAATTGCTTCTTTACAACAATTTGTAACACAAAAAGCAGAATCCAATTTCACCACTCTTCTTCCCCAATCAATCTGAGGGTTATGATACGTCAACCAAGGCATTCCCAAAATTATTTTCAACTGTGGAGTGTCAATTAATTCAAACACAATTTCCTCCCAGTGTCCTCCAATTTCCATTTCCAATGGGATTGTTTCATGTGTAATTAAACCTGATGTCAGTTGAGACCCATCCACCGCTCTCACATACTCTGGTATATCTTTTACAACGTAAGGCACATTCATATCTTTAACCACATTCCAATCCATGAAGTTACCAGTGGCTCCTGAATCTATTACTACTGGACCACTTCCCTTTAATTCCTCTTTAATATACAAGGATACATTCAATGTAATATGTGGTACTGCTGCTTGGATGGTATTTGCCACTTGCTGATTTCTGGAGCTGTTAGTAGATGCAGAAGGTTTTGGACACCAAGGGCAATTTCCAACAAAATGTCCTGATTTCCCACAATATAAACATAAATTATTCTGTCTTCGCCTATCCTTCTCCTCCTTAGTTAAAGGACCTCTCACTTTATTTACTCTCTCTGCGTTCCCAGTTCTCAATTCTTTATTTACAATTTCTAATCTTCCTCTATCAACTCTAGGGAAAACTCTGGGTTGCTCAACTCCTCCTCTTCTACGCTCAGCCTTGCGTTCCCCTAATCTATAGTCAATTTGTATGACCAGATTAATTAAATCCTCACATGAAGTGGGTCTATTAACAATTGTAGATAATGCATCTTTCAATTCCTCCTTCAAACCTCTATAAAATAAAGAGGATTGCTTCTCTTCTGGCCAATTGCTCTCTAATACTAAAGATCTGAACTGTGTGATGTAAGACACTAAATCTTTGGTTCCCTGTTTTAACTCTAGTAGTTCTCCATCTACTTCTTGAGATAATTGGCGTCTGTCAAACATCTTTTTAAATTCTAACTTGAAAGCTAACAAGTTCTTTAGTATTGGATTCTATTGACCAACCAATAATACTGACCAAGTTGCTGCCTCACCAGTGAGGTAAGACAGCATAAAAGCTATTTTAAAAGCATCTGTGTTAAAAGCTTCAGGTCGACAAAGGAAATGAAGTTCACACTGTGTAAGGAAAATCTGGCATTTCTTGGCCTCTCCCCCAAAACGTTCTGGAGGTGCTAAGGGGACTGGACCTACAGGTATATTCAAACTTCCCCTGCGTCTTTCTTGAGAACTCGTTCCTTCACCCAAATCCTCTCTAATTAACACTGGTAATTCTCTACTAGTATCCTCTGAATCTCTTGACTCCAAAGAAATTTCTTCACCCTTACGGGTAACCTTGGAGTTTAACTCTTCAAACTTGACTTGTAATTCCGATTTTCTTTTCGCACAGCCCTCATTATTCCCTTAACTCTGAAAATATGTCCCTTATGGAACTAGCTAGTGCCTCTGTGGGATCCATATCAGCTCAGGTGGAAAATATTATCGTGGGCCTTTCATCCTGTCAGGGTCCGGCTTGACTGAATTCCACAGGAGCTGATGCTGGCCCCACAGACCCTCACCAGGAGTTCACCTCTCAACCCTTAAACATAAGCTGAGCTGAAAACCCCAAGAAAGGGAAAGGGGAATTTGGAGAAAATAACAACGGAGACACAGCTGCCCTTCAACCGTCTGGTAGGCTCTGGTATCTGTGATAAACAAATACACCTGGTTACTAATATAATAAGAAAACTTCTTTTCTAAATTATGCTAAATAAATTCTAAACTCTTTACCTCTTAAACCTCAGTAAAAGACTTAGAAGTTAGTAACCTTTGTGGAATATCTTGTAAATATATCTTGTATTGTGCAAATAGTTCAAGCCAACCTAGTCTCTTTAGAATCCTAAAGTGATGGCCTTTGCAACATCTTTTCAGAATTAGATATTCTTCTTACTTCAAAGTTCTTCTGATCTTATGTAGTTTTCAATGCTTACATAAATTGCAGTCTTTCTCTGAACACATTGAGTTCTATTTGCATAGATTACTTTAAATTATATTCTTTAACTTCCTGGAATACTGCTTTCTTTCTGTGTGTGAATTGTTTTCCTTATTTACACATTTACACAAAGAACGTATAGTTTCTTCCTTTACTAGCGTGTGCGATAAACACGTGAAATCAGAAGACGTGAAGAATTGTCCTCGCGTGTAAAATACACACGCGATTATCTTAAAAAAAACCTGCACGCGTGAAAAAATACGTAAACGCGATAAAAATAACACGCGCTGATAAAAATGGACTCGCGCTCTATCGCAGCCCGACACGCGCTTTCTCTTGAAACGACTTTCACGTGAAAAAATGTACACGCGCTAAAATTCACACGCGCAATTCTTTTTGGCACGCGCTCTATCGCAAACCACACGAGCTTTCTCAGGAAACGACTTTCACGTGAAAAATGTACACACGCTAAAATTCACATGAGCAATTCTTTTTGGCACGCGCTCTATCGCAAACCACACGCGCTTTCTCAGGAAACGACTTTCACGTGAAAAATGTACACGCGCTAAAATTCACACGCGCAATTCTTTTTGGCACGCGCTCTATCGCAAACCACACGCGCTTTCTCAGGAAACGACTTTCACGTGAAAAATGTACACGCACTTTAAAAAAAAACACGCAAACGCAACTTGCGAGCTCGCGCACACATTAAACAGTCTTGAAGAACATTTCACACAGTTAATCAACTTTAAAATCCTACACACAATCTTCAAGCTTGTTTTCCTTATAATAACTTTAACTGTAATGTCTCTTTTCTCAAATGAACTTGAAACTTGTTTACTCTTTAAGTTTTCTTATAAAAGAAAATGAAAGTTCACTGTGACAATCTCAAAATCTTTAAAAGAACGATCCCACCTGATGACTTCTTGTTCAAATTGGATCAGCAAACGATATTCTTACTTTGGTAGATTTTCTGAGCTCTGGAAAGGCCTTACTTAAGGAGCTTAACTAATACACAACCAGCCACTGAATTTCTCTGGATGAAAGGCAGTTTAGAATCTTGCTCATCTCCCAAGAATCAAACCCATTGTCCTCTCCACCAATCAGGCAACCAAACATATCTTTGTTTCTTTAACCAATCAGAGTAAGTTTCTTTCACTCCATCTTGACTTGAGCAAGCACAATGTTCATTCTATGAACAAACTCTTCCTGTTACTAAACCAGCCAGTTCTAAAAGCACAACTAACCCAGCCAGCTCCAAAGGCACAATGTTAATCTTGTTACTCTTCCTGTTATGAAACTAGTCAGTCCTGACACATATAAATCCTGAGATGGTGGCAAGTTACAACATCAAGTGACAGGCAAGATGGCAACGCTAAGGAACCAAAGAGTTTCTTTTAGTGTGCCTTCAAACTGAGGACATCTCGTTAAGCCTTCCTTATAAACTATATTGTCACAAAGAATGTTACAATATTTATCCAATTCTGCCCAAGGTCCATGGACCTAGTCCTTATTTATGCACAGAATGTAATGCCTTGAGAGGGACGGTCAAAGAGCAACCCAAGCATATGTTTAAAAAACTAGGAACAGCCAAGGCAAAGTGTCCATACCCTGAGGTACTGCCATAATCCATAAGGTTAGGGATGGTACCACATTCTTCCGGCAGTAAGGGAAGCCCTGTGGGAAAAAAGGAAATTATCAAAGGGTGTTGGGTCGCCATCAGAAAATTGATAGTTATTTTCTAGCCCCACATATTTTAGAATCTTTTCAAGGCCACTTTGTAGCTAGAGAAACACAGAAAAGTCTTACTTACAGGGAAACACCCTGGAGTTCCCTGGAAGGTGGCAGGTCACAGGCTCAATTGGCAGGCAGAACAGCAGCCCTAAGGAACAAAAGAGTTCCTTTAAGGTTGAACTTCAAATTGTTGACATTTGTTTTAGCCTTCCTCATGAAGTATCTTCTAACAGGCTGAGATGTACCAAGATCTTCCTTCATAAGTGCTGCCCTGAGTATCCAGGACCTTACATTTGTACACCTATACATGAAATTGGGGCCTTGGAGCATGAACCAAGGAGGTATCTAATAAATGTTTCAGAACACACTTCTCTCTGAGTACCAGGTCTTTGCTACCCATCATTTGAGACTGATAGCTACGGCTAAATATTCCACTGACATAAGGCTATGTTTACATACCTTGACTGACCGAAGATGTGTCTTTGGTTCGGTGTGTTATGAAGGTGCATCCAGACAGGTAAGGAGCGCTACACGAGTAAAAAAAGATCCTGTTAGGTTGGTCATTAAACAAAAGTATTTCTTTTGTCACTCCACATGAAAGCACATGTCGTAGGGCTGGCTCCAACCTGACCATATTTCTCAACTCTATTCCGAAAGACCAGAAGCTCCATCCCCACGTATCTGTGCCCTGGGATTGAGGCCTTAACAAGCATGAGTCCAGGTATATCCTTTGCAATGATTTGGTCAGGGAGAACCCTCCCAGACACCCAGGAATCCACTACAATGAGATAACGGATGGTTTCCTCAACATGGTACCCATCACACCCATGGCAAAGTTTCCTTACCCTGAAAGATTTTAGCAAAACGTATGTTCAAGGCTACTGTCATGTTGATTCCTGGGAAAAAGCGAAGCCCTGTGTGTACAAAGGAACATTTATGACTGTGGTGTCTTGTCTTCAAAAATTGATATTCATTTTCAATCCCTCACATTTTGAACATTTGCTAGGCCACATTTGGTATCCAATATTTGAACAAAGCAGGTAGCTAAAGCAACAAAGCAAAGTTGTACTTACTGGGATCCACCATATAAATCCTGAGATGGTGGCAAGCTGCAACATCAAGAGACAGGAAAGACGGCAACGCTAAGGAACCAAAGAGTATCTTTTAGGTGTGCCTTCAAACTGAGGACATCTCGTTAAGCCTTCCTTATCAACTATATTGTCACAAAGCAAGTTGCAATCTTTCTCCAATTCTGCCCAAGGTCCATGGACATAGTCCTTATTTATGCACAGAATGTAATGTCTTGAGAGGCACAGCAAAAAGAGCATTCCAAGCATATATTTAAAAAACTAGAAATAGCAAAGGCAAAGTGTCCATACCCTGAGGTACTGCCATAATCCATAAGGTTAGGGATGGTTCCACATTCTTCCGGGAGTAAGGGAAGGCCTGCGGGAACAAAGGAAATTATCTAAGGGTATTGGGTCATCATCAGAACATTGATAGTCATTTTCTAGCCCACATATTTTAGAATCTTTTCAAGGTCACGTTTGGTGATGAATATGTAGTAGGAGAAACACAGCAAAGATTTACTTACAGGGAAACACCCTGGAGTTCCCCGGAAGGTGGCAGGCCATAGGCTCAATTGGCTGGCAGAACAGCAGCCCTAAGGAACAAAAGAGTTCCTCTAAGGTTGAACTTCAAATTGTTGGCATTTGTTTTAGCCTTCCTCATGAAGTATCTTCTAACAGGCTAAGATTTACCAAGATCTTCCATCATCAGTGCTGCCCTGAGTATCCAGGACCTTACATGTGTACACCTAAACATGAAATTGTGGCATTAGAGCATGACCCAAGGAGGTATCTAAGAAATGTTTTAGAACACACTTCTCTCTGAGTACCAGGTCTTTGCTACCCATCATTTGAGACTGATAGCTACGGCTAAATATTCCACTGACATAAGGCAATGTTTAAATACCTTGACTGACCGAAGATGTGTCTTTGGTTCGGTGTGTTATGAAGGTTCATCCAGACAGGTAAGGAGCGCTGCACGAGTAAAAAAAGATCCTGTTAGGTTGGTCATTAAAAAAAAGTATTTCTTTTGTCACTCCCCATGAAAGAACATGTCGCAGGGCTGGCTCCAACCTGATCATATTTCTCAACTCTATTATGAAAGACCAGAAGCTCCATCCCCACGTATCTGCGCCCTGGGATTGAGGCCTTGACAAGCATGAGTCTAGGTATATCCTTTGCAATGATTTGGTCAGGGAGTACCCTCCCAAATACCCAGGAATCCACTCCAATGAGACAACGGATGGTTTCCTCAACATGGTACCCATCACACCCATGGCAAAGTTTCCTTACCCTGAAAGATTTTAGCAATACGTATTGTCAAGGCTGCTGTCATGTTGATTCCTGGGAACAAGCAAAGCCCTGTGGGTACAAAGGAACATTTCTGACTGTGGTGTCTTGTCTTCCAAAATTGACATTCATTTTCAATCCCTCACATTTTGAACATTTGCAAGGCCACATTTGGTATCCAATATTTGTAGATAAAGAAACAAAGCAAAGTTGTATTTACTGGGATCCACCATATAAATCCTGAGATGGTGGCAAGTTACAACATCAAGTGACAGGCAAGATGGCAACGCTAAGGAACCAAAGAGTTTCTTTTAGTGTGCCTTCAAACTGAGGACATCTCGTTAAGCCTTCCTTATAAACTACATTGTCACAAAAAATGTTACAATATTTATCCAATTCTGCCCAAGGTCCATGGACCTAGTCCTTATTTATGCACAGAATGTAATGCCTTGAGAGGGACAGTCAAAGAGCAACCCAAGCATATGTTTAAAAAACTAGGAACAGCCAAGGCAAAGTGTCCATACCCTGAGGTACTGCCATAATCCATAAGGTTAGGGATGGTACCACATTCTTCCGGCAGTAAGGGAAGCCCTGTGGGAAAAAAGGAAATTATCAAAGGGTGTTGGGTCGCCATCAGCAAATTGATAGTTATTTTCTAGCCCCACATATTTTAGAATCTTTTCAAGGCCACTTTGTAGCTCGAGAAACACAGAAAAGTCTTACTTACAGGGAAACACCCTGGAGTTCCCTGGAAGGTGGCAGGTCACAGGCTCAATTGGCAGGCAGAACAGCAGCCCTAAGGAACAAAACAGTTCCTTTAAGGTTGAACTTCAAATTGTTGACATTTGTTTTAGCCTTCCTCATGAAGTATCTTCTAACAGGCTGAGATGTACCAAGATCTTCCTTCATAAGTGCTGCCCTGAGTATCCAGGACCTTACATTTGTACACCTATACATGAAATTGGGGCCTTGGAGCATGAACCAAGGAGGTATCTAATAAAAGTTTCAGAACACACTTCTCTCTGAGTACCAGGTCTTTGCTACCCATCATTTGAGACTGATAGCTACGGCTAAATATTCCACTGACATAAGGCAATGTTTACATACCTTGACTGACCGAAGATGTGTCTTTGGTTCGGTGTGTTATGAAGGTGCATCCAGACAGGTAAGGAGCGCTACACGAGTAAAAAAAGATCCTGTTAGGTTGGTCATTAAACAAAAGTATTTCTTTTGTCACTCCACATGAAAGCACATGTCGTAGGGCTGGCTCCAACCTGACCATATTTCTCAACTCTATTCCGAAAGACCAGAAGCTCCATCCCCACGTATCTGTGCCCTGGGATTGAGGCCTTAACAAGCATGAGTCCAGGTATATCCTTTGCAATGATTTGGTCAGGGAGAACCCTCCCAGACACCCAGGCATCCACTACAATGAGATAACGGATGGTTTCCTCAACATGGTACCCATCACACCCATGGCAAAGTTTCCTTACCCTGAAAGATTTTAGCAAAACGTATGTTCAAGGCTGCTGTCATGTTGATTCCTGGGAAAAAGCGAAGCCCTGTGTGTACAAAGGAACATTTCTGACTGTGGTGTCTTGTCTTCAAAAATTGATATTCATTTTCAATCCCTCACATTTTGAACATTTGCTAGGCCACATTTGGTATCCAATATTTGAACAAAGCAGGTAGCTAAAGCAACAAAGCAAAGTTGTACTTACTGGGATCCACCATATAAATCCTGAGATGGTGGCAAGCTGCAAAATCAAGAGACAGGCAAGACGGCAACGCTAAGGAACCAAAGAGTATCTTTTAGGTGTGCCTTCAAACTGAGGACATCTCGTTAAGCCTTCCTTATCAACTATATTGTCACAAAGCAAGTTGCAATCTTTCTCCAATTCTGCCCAAGGTCCATGGACATAGTCCTTATTTATGCACAGAATGTAATGTCTTGAGAGGCACAGCAAAAAGAGCATCCCAAGCATATATTTAAAAAACTAGGAATAGCAAAGGCAAAGTGTCCATACCCTGAGGTACTGCCATAATCCATAAGGTTAGGGATGGTTCCACATTCTTCCGGGAGTAAGGGAAGGCCTGCGGGAACAAAGGAAATTATCAAAGGGTATTGGGTCATCATCAGAACATTGATAGTTATTTTCTAGCCCCACATATTTTAGAATCTTTTCAAGGCCACTTTGTAGCTAGAGAAACACAGAAAAGTCTTACTTACAGGGAAACACCCTGGAGTTCCCTGGAAGGTGGCAGGTCACAGGCTCAATTGGCTGGCAGAACAGCAGCCCTAAGGAACAAAAGAGTTCCTTTAAGGTTGAACTTCAAATTGTTGACATTTGTTTTAGCCTTCCTCATGAAGTATCTTCTAACAGGCTGAGATGTACCAAGATCTTCCTTCATAAGTGCTGCCCTGAGTGTCCAGGACCTTACATTTGTACACCTATACATGAAATTGGGGCCTTGGAGCATGAACCAAGGAGGTATCTAATAAATGTTTCAGAACACACTTCTCTCTGAGTACCAGGTCTTTGCTACCCATCATTTGAGACTGATAGCTATGGCTAAATATTCCACTGACATAAGGCAATGTTTACATACCTTGACTGACCGAAGATGTGTCTTTGGTTCGGTGTGTTATGAAGGTGCATCCAGACAGGTAAGGAGCGCTAAACGAGTAAAAAAAGATCCTGTTAGGTTGGTCATTAAACAAAAGTATTTCTTTTGTCACTCCACATGAAAGCACATGTCGTAGGGCTGGCTCCAACCTGACCATATTTCTCAACTCTATTCCGAAAGACCAGAAGCTCCATCCCCACGTATCTGTGCCCTGGGATTGAGGCCTTAACAAGCATGAGTCCAGGTATATCCTTTGCAATGATTTGGTCAGGGAGAACCCTCCCAGACACCCAGGAATCCACTACAATGAGATAACGGATGGTTTCCTCAACATGGTACCCATCACACCCATGGCAAAGTTTCCTTACCCTGAAAGATTTTAGCAAAACGTATGTTCAAGGCTGCTGTAATGTTGATTCCTGGGAATAAGCAAAGCCCTGTGTGTACAAAGGAACATTTCTGACTGTGGTGTCTTGTCTTCAAAAATTGATATTCATTTTCAATCCCTCACATTTTGAACATTTGCTAGGCCACATTTGGTATCCAATATTTGAACAAAGCAGGTAGCTAAAGCAACAAAGCAAAGTTGTACTTACTGGGATCCACCATATAAATCCTGAGATGGTGGCAAGCTGCAACATCAAGAGACAGGCAAGACGGCAACGCTAAGGAACCAAAGAGTATCTTTTAGGTGTGCCTTCAAACTGAGGACATCTCGTGAAGCCTTCCTTATCAACTATATTGTCACAAAGCAAGTTGCAATCTTTCTCCAATTCTGCCCAAGGTCCATGGACATAGTCCTCATTCATGCACAGAATGTAATGTCTTGAGAGGCACAGCAAAAAGAGCATCCCAAGCATATATTTAAAAAACTAGGAATAGCAAAGGCAAAGTGTCCATACCCTGAGGTACTGCCATAATCCATAAGGTTAGGGATGGTTCCACATTCTTCCGGGAGTAAGCGAAGGCCTGCGGCAACAAAGGAAATTATCAAAGGGTATTGGGTCATCATCAGACCATTGATAGTCATTTTCTAGCCCACATATTTTAGAATCTTTTCAAGGTCACGTTTGGTGATGAATATGTAGTAGGAGAAACACAGCAAAGATTTACTTACAGGGAAACACCCTGGAGTTCCCCGGAAGGTGGCAGGCCATAGGCTCAATTGGCTGGCAGAACAGCAGCCCTAAGGAACAAAAGAGTTCCTCTAAGGTTGAACTTCAAATTGTTGGCATTTCTTTTAGCCTTCCTCATGAAGTATCTTCTAACAGGCAAAGATTTACCAAGATCTTCCTTCATCAGTGCTGCCCTGAGTATCCAGGACCTTACATGTGTACACCTATACATGAAATTGTGGCATTAGAGCATGTCCCAAGGAGGTATCTAAGAAATGTTTTAGAACACACTTCTCTCTGAGTACCAGGTCTTTGCTACCCATCATTTGAGACTGATAGCTATGGCTAAATATTCCACTGACATAAGGCAATGTTTAAATACCTTGACTGACCAAAGATGTGTCTTTGGTTCGGTGTGTTATGAAGGTTCATCCAGACAGGTAAGGAGCGCTGCACGATTAAAAAAAGATCCTGTTAGGTTGGTCCTTAAAAAAAAGTATTTCTTTTGTCACTCCCCATGAAAGAACATGTCGCAGGGCTGGCTCCAACATGATCATATTTCTCAACTCTATTCCGAAAGACCAGAAGCTCCATCCCCACGTATCTGCGCCCTGGGATTGAGGCCTTGACAAGCATAAGTCTAGGTATATCCTTTGCAATGATTTGGTCAGGGAGTACCCTCCCAAATACCCAGGAATCCACTCCAATGAGATAACGGATGGTTTCCTTAACATGGTACCCATCACACCCAGGGCAAAGTTTCCTTACCCTGAAAGATTTTATCAATACGTATTGTCAAGGCTGCTGTCATGTTGATTCCTGGGAACAAGCGAAGCCCTGTGGGTACAAAGAAACATTTCTGACTGTGGTGTCTTGTCTTCCAAAATTGACATTCATTTTCAATCCCTCACATTTTGAACATTTGCAAGGCCACATTTGGTATCCAATATTTGTAGATAAAGAAACAAAGCAAAGTTGTATTTACTGGGATCCACCATATAAATCGTGAGATGGTGGCAAGTTACAACATCAAGTGACAAGCAAGATGGCAACGCTAAGGAACCAAAGAGTTTCTTTTAGTGTGCCTTGAAAATGAGGACATCTCGTTAAGCCTTCCTTATAAACTACATTGTCACAAAGCATGTTACAATATTTATCCAATTCTGCCCATGGTCCATGGACCTAGTCCTTATTTATGCACAGAATGTAATGCCTTGAGAGGCACAGCCAAAGAGCAACCCAAGCATATGTTTAAAAAACTAGGAACAGCCAAGGCAAAGTGTCCATACCCTGAGGTACTGCCATAATCCATAAGGTTAGGGATGGTACCACATTCTTCCGGCAGTAAGGGAAGCCCTGTGGGAAAAAAGGAAATTATCAAAGGGTGTTGGGTCGCCATCAGAAAATTGATAGTTATTTTCTAGCCCCACATATTTTAGAATCTTTTCAAGGCCACTTTGTTGCTAGAGAAACACAGAAAAGACTTACCTACAGGGAAACACCCTGGAGTTCCCTGGAAGGTGGCAGGTCACAGGCTCAATTGGCAGGCAGAACAGCAGCCCTAAGGAACAAAAGAATTCCTTTAAGGTTGAACTTCAAATTGTTGACATTTGTTTTAGCCTTCCTCATAAAGTATCTTCTAACAGGCTAAGGTGTACCAAGATCTTCCCTCATCAGTGCTGCCCTGAGTATCCAGGACCTTACATGTGTAAACCTATACATGAAATTGGGGCCTTGGAGCATGAACCAAGGAGGTATCTAAGAAAAGTTTCAGAACACACATCTCTCTGAGTACCAGGTCTTTGCTACTCATCATTTGAGACTGATAGCTACGGCTAAATATTCCACTGACATAAGGCAATGTTTACATACCTTGCCTGACCGAAGATGTGTCTTTGGTTCGGTTTGTTATGAAGGTGCATCCAGACAAGTAAGGAGCGCTACACGAGTAAAAAAAGATCCTGTTAGGTTGGTCATTAAACAAAAGTATTTCTTTTTTCACTCCACATGAAAGCACATGTCGTAGGGCTGGCTCCAACCTGATCATATTTCTCAACTCTATTCCGAAAGACCAGAAGCTCCATCCCCACGTATTTGTGCCCTGGGATTGAGGCCTTGACAAGCACGAGTCCAGGTATATCCTTTGCAATGATTTGGTCAGGGAGAACCCTCCCAGACACCCAGGAATCCACTACAATGATATAACAGATGGTTTCCTCAACATGGTACCCATCACACCCATGGCAAAGTTTCCTTACCCTGAAAGAGTTTCTGTTACGCTCACCTGACTCCCACAGAGGCGCCGGTCTGATCTGGGCTGCTGCGTCCTCCTCCAGCGTAATGCGTAGGGTCGAGATGTGTCGTTTGTCTGGCCGTTAGGAGACACTTCTGTGAATGGAGAAAGGGGAATTAACCACCCGTGGAGTTGAGCGTAAATTCCCCCTAACTCCCGTTGTTCTCCCCACTGATCACCTCCGATGTTCCCTCTAAAGTCTCACCTTATGGTTTGAAAGGGTGAGTTCTCCATCCTGCTTCGAGCACAGGGGCGCGTGATGGACCAGTTGCACCACTGGCCGAAGGAATTGGTGAGTTCCAGGGCTATTTTGACTCTCCTGGCAAGACGCCATAAGTATGCAGTTCGTAAGAGTTCAAATGCCTGACCATCACTCCTATCCAATCCCGTAATATGTGGTCTTCTCCTTTATTCAGGTGCTGAGAGAAAACCAGAGTCGAGTAGTTATACCTCCGGTGGTAAAATTAGGTAAGTCTATGGTGGGAGGTGGCTCCTCTTGATTAACATTTTGATTCACCCTGTTGTGCTTTTGTTTCCCATTAGGGGCCGGGGTACGGCGATGGTGCAGTGGGAGCTGCGCCGACCCGAGGAGAGGAATAGTTCCCCCGATGGTAAATCGGGTAGGTCTTAGGGTGGTAACCAGTATTCCTCTATATGTTCCCTTGGCTCACCTTATCGTCTTTATCTGCCCTAGGTGCCGGAATGCGGCGGGAAGATGCAGAAGGCTGCGGTGAAACGTGAAGATGCTGCGAAGAACGGTGAGTGCAGTGCGGCGCTGCTGCTGGCGATGCGACGTGTGTAAAAATAAAGTATTTCCTTTGGTTCGACGATGCGATGGCTCAGGAATCAGGTAAGAAGCTGGTAAATGTTCTGGTTCTAACCTTTCTCCTTTTGTCCCTTGTTTCTAGGTGCTCCGGGTTCGAGGCGGGAGTAGCTGAAGTCTGGATGCTGCTGCAGGCACGGTGAGCATTACGCTGCTGGATGCAGAATAAGGCGAAGCGTATGCTGCTCTTCGGGCGTTGTTTAAATAGCCTCCAAAGTAGTTCCAGGTAAGTATTCCTCCACCGCCACACCCGAGTGGCAAAAGAGTCCCTAGGTAAAGTAGTCCCTTCTAGGCCTCTTGAGGGCTTGGATCCCTTGCAGCATGGTCTGCATCAGGTAAGTCCAGGTAAGTTTTTTCCCCTTATGAGCCTGGCGCCTATGGCGGCAGGACTGAAGTCTCACATGAGCCTGGTGCCAAAGGCGCCAGGACTGTGTCCAGATGGCCCCTAACAGGGGTCGCTGGGCCTTTCCCCGGGAACATGATGCCTGCTCCCGGGGCTGCTGGACCTGGTCTGGTTCCCCGGGGGTAGGCATCATGAGAGGTTAGCAAAATGTATTGTCAAGGCTGCTGTCATGTTGATACCTGGGAACAAGCGAAGCCCTGTGGGTACAAAGGAATATTTCTGGCTGTGGTGTCTTGTCTTCAAAAACTGATATTCATTTTCAATCCCTCACATTTTCAACATTTGCTAGACCATATTTGGTATCCAATATTTGAAAGCAGAAGGTAGCTAAAGCAACAAAGCAAAGTTGTACTTACTGGGATCCACCATATAAATCCTGAGATGGTGGCAAGCTGCAACATCAAGAGACAGGCAAGACGGCAACTCTAAGGAACCAAATAGTTTCTTTTAGGTGTCCTTCAAACTGAGGACATCTCGTTAAGCCTTCCTTATGAACTATATTGTCACAAAGCAAGTTGCAATCTTTCTCCAATTCTGCCCAAGGTCCATGGACATAGTCCGTATTTATGCACAGAATGTAATGTCTTGAGAGGCACAGCAAAAAGAGCATCCCAAGCATATGTTTAAAAAACTAGGAATAGCAAAGGCAAAGTGTCCATACCCTGAGGTACTGCCATAATCCATAAGGTTAGGGATGGTTCCACATTCTTCCGGCAGTAAGGGAAGGCCTGCGGGAACAAAGGAAATTATCAAAGGGTATTGGGTCATCATCAGAACATTGATAGTCATTTTCTAGCCCACATATTTTAGAATCTTTTCAAGGTCACGTTTGGTGATGAATATGTAGTAGAAGAAACACAGCAAAGATTTACTTACAGGGAAACACCCTGGAGTTCCCCGGAAGGTGGCAGGCCATAGGCTCAATTGGCTGGCAGAACAGCAGCCCTAAGGAACAAAAGAGTTCCTCTAAGGTTGAACTTCAAATTGTTGGCAATTGTTTTAGCCTTCCTCATGAAGTATCTTATAACAGGCTAAGATTTACCAAGATCTTCCTTCATCAGTGCTGCCCTGAGTATCCAGGACCTTACATGTGTACACCTATACATGAAATTGTGGCATTAGAGCATGACCCAAGGAGGTATCTAAGAAATGTTTTAGAACACACTTCTCTCTGAGTACCAGGTCTTTGCTACCCATCATTTGAGACTGATAGCTACGGCTAAATATTCCACTGACATAAGGCAATGTTTAAATACCTTGACTGACCGAAGATGTGTCTTTGGTTCGGTGTGTTATGAAGGTTCATCCAGACAGGTAAGGAGCGCTGCACGAGTAAAAAAAGATCCTGTTAGGTTGGTCATTAAAAAAAAGTATTTCTCTTGTCACTCCCCATGAAAGAACATGTCGCAGGGCTGGCTCCAACCTGATCATATTTCTCAACTCTATTACGAAAGACCAGAAGCTCCATCCCCACGTATCTGCGCCCTGGGATTGAGGCCTTGACAAGCATGAGTCTAGGTATATCCTTTGCAATGATTTGGTCAGGGAGTACCCTCCCAAATACCCAGGAATCCACTCCAATGAGATAACGGATAGTTTCCTCAACATGGTACCCATCACACCCATGGCAAAGTTTCCTTACCCTGAAAGATTTTAGCAATACGTATTGTCAAGGCTGCTGTCATGTTGATTCCTGGGAACAAGCGAAGCCCTGTGGGTACAAAGGAACATTTCTGACTGTGGTGTCTTGTCTTCCAAAATTGACATTCATTTTCAATCCCTCACATTTTGAACATTTGCAAGGCCACATTTGGTATCCAATATTTGTAGATAAAGCAACAAAGCAAAGTTGTATTTACTGGGATCCACCATATAAATCCTGAGATGGTGGCAAGTTACAACATCAAGTAACAGGCAAGATGGCAACGCTAAGGAACCAAAGAGTTTCTTTTAGTGTGCCTTCAAACTGAGGACATCTCGTTAAGCCTTCCTTATAAACTATATTGTCAGAAAGAATGTTACAATATTTATACAATTCTGCCCAAGGTCCATGGACCTAGTCCTTATTTATGCACAGAATGTAATGCCTTGAGAGGGACGGTCAAAGAGCAACCTAAGCATATGTTTAAAAAACTAGGAACAGCCAAGGAAAAGTGTCCATACCCTGAGGTACTGCCATAATCCATAAGGTTAGGGATGGTACCACATTCTTCCGGCAGTAAGGGAAGCCCTGTGGGAAAAAAGGAAATTATCAAAGGGTGTTGGGTCGCCATCAGAAAATTGATAGTTATTTTCTAGCCCCACATATTTTAGAATCTTTTCAAGGTCACTTTGTAGCTAGAGAAACACAGAAAAGTCTTACTTACAGGGAAACACCCTGGAAGATGGCAGGTCACAGGCTCAATTGGCAGGCAGGACAGCAGCCCTAAGGAACAAAAGAGTTTCTTTAAGGTTGAACTTTAAATTGTTGACATTTGTTTTAGCCTTCCTCGTGAAGTATCTTCTAACAGGCTGAGATGTACCAAGATCTTCCTTCATAAGTGCTGCCCTGAGTATCCAGGACCTTACATGTGTACACCTATACATGAAATTGGGGCCTTCGAGCATGAACCAAGGAGGTATCTAATAAAAGTTTCAAAACACACTTCTCTCTGAGTAACAGGTCTTTGCTACCCATCATTTGAGACTGATAGCTACGGCTAAATATTCCACTGACATAAGGCAATGTTTACATACCTTGACTGACCGAAGATGTGTCTTTGGTTCGGTGTGTTATGAAGGTGCATCCAGACAGGTAAGGAGCGCTACACGAGTAAAAAAAGATCCTGTTAGGTTGGTCATTAAACAAAAGTATTTCTTTTGTCACTCCACATGAAAGCACATGTCGTAGGGCTGGCTCCAACCTGACCATATTTCTCAACTCTATTCCGAAAGACCAGAAGCTCCATCCCCACGTATCTGTGCCCTGGGATTGAGGCCTTAACAAGCATGAGTCCAGGTATATCCTTTGCAATGATTTGGTCAGGGAGAACCCTCCCAGACACCCAGGAATCCACTACAATGAGATAACGGATGGTTTCCTCAACATGGTACCCATCACACCCATGGCAATGTTTCCTTACCCTGAAAGATTTTAGCAAAACGTATGTTCAAGGCTGCTGTCATGTTGATTCCTGGGAAAAAGCGAAGGCCTGTGTGTACAAAGGAACATTTCTGACTGTGGTGTCTTGGCTTCAAAAATTGATATTCATTTTCAATCCCTCACATTTTGAACATTTGCTAGGCCACATTTGGTATCCAATATTTGAACAAAGCAGGTAGCTAAAGCAACAAAGCAAAGTTGTACTTACTGGGATCCACCATATAAATCCTGAGATGGTGGCAAGCTGCAATATCAAGAGACAGGCAAGACGGCAACGCTAAGGAACCAAAGAGTATCTTTTAGGTGTGCCTTCAAACTGAGGACATCTCGTTAAGCCTTCCTTATCAACTATATTGTCACAAAGCAAGTTGCAATCTTTCTCCAATTCTGCCCAAGGTCCATGGACATAGTCCTTATTTATGCACAGAATGTAATGTCTTGAGAGGCACAGCAAAAAGAGCATCCCAAGCATATGTTTAAAAAACTAGGAATAGCAAAGGCAAAGTGTCCATACCCTGAGGTACTGCCATAATCCATAAGGTTAGGGATGGTTCCACATTCTTCCGGCAGTAAGGGAAGGCCTGCGGGAACAAAGGAAATTATCAAAGGGTATTGGGTCATCATCAGAACATTGATAGTCATTTTCTAGCCCACATATTTTAGAATCTTTTCAAGGTCACGTTTGGTGATGAATATGTAGTAGAAGAAACACAGCAAAGATTTACTTACAGGGAAACACCCTGGAGTTCCCCGGAAGGTGGCAGGCCATAGGCTCAATTGGCTGGCAGAACAGCAGCCCTAAGGAACAAAAGAGTTCCTCTAAGGTTGAACTTCAAATTGTTGGCAATTGTTTTAGCCTTCCTCATGAAGTATCTTATAACAGGCTAAGATTTACCAAGATCTTCCTTCATCAGTGCTGCCCTGAGTATCCAGGACCTTACATGTGTACACCTATACATGAAATTGTGGCATTAGAGCATGACCCAAGGAGGTATCTAAGAAATGTTTTAGAACACACTTCTCTCTGAGTACCAGGTCTTTGCTACCCATCATTTGAGACTGATAGCTACGGCTAAATATTCCACTGACATAAGGCAATGTTTAAATACCTTGACTGACCGAAGATGTGTCTTTGGTTCGGTGTGTTATGAAGGTTCATCCAGACAGGTAAGGAGCGCTGCACGAGTAAAAAAAGATCCTGTTAGGTTGGTCATTAAAAAAAAGTATTTCTCTTGTCACTCCCCATGAAAGAACATGTCGCAGGGCTGGCTCCAACCTGATCATATTTCTCAACTCTATTCCGAAAGACCAGAAGCTCCATCCCCACGTATCTGCGCCCTGGGATTGAGGCCTTGACAAGCATGAGTCTAGGTATATCCTTTGCAATGATTTGGTCAGGGAGTACCCTCCCAAATACCCAGGAATCCACTCCAATGAGATAACGGATGGTTTCCTCAACATGGTACCCATCACACCCATGGCAAAGTTTCCTTACCTTGAAAGATTTTAGCAATACGTATTGTCAAGGCTGCTGTCATGTTGATTCCTGGGAACAAGCGAAGCCCTGTGGGTACAAAGGAACATTTCTGACTGTGGTGTCTTGTCTTCTAAAATTGACATTCATTTTCAATCTGTCATGATCTCTGCTTCCAAAAGATCAGGACTTGCCCGACTCCCTTGGAAGCAGACCCATAACCCCGGTTCCGAGTGCCAGCCAGTCCCAATTGGGACCTTTTGGACCCTGTCCTGGCGCCAGTGGCACCAGGCTCATAAAGATGCCCAGTCCCAGCGCTGGAAGCGCCGGGCTCATAATGCTTGGGTGGACTTACCTGCAGCAGACCATGCTGCTTACTTACCTGCCAGTTGAACCCCTGATCCTCTTCTGTTTGGGACTACTTTTCCTGTTGGGTGGGGCAGGAGCCACTCCCTAGGTTCAGAACACGGGAACTCTTCTGGAAAGCAGGAACTCTTTTCTTACCTAGGCGTGGCTGTGGAAGGAGACACCTAAGCACTACAGGAGGCTATTTAAACCACACCCGATGGATGAATCTTGCTTTGCGTTATTCTGCATTCTCTGCAGCAGAACGCTCATCGTGTCTTCTGCTTCTGATCCTGGGCCTAAGGGAACAAAGGCTTACCATCCTGGAATCCAGTCTTCAGCAGCACCTGTAAAGACAAAGAAAGAACAGGTTAGCACTACGGTCTTCAGTGGCAGCGCATCTCTTACCTGGTCCATCGGCTGTCACCAACGCCTCGCGCTGCATTCCGGCATCTGAAAGACAAAGGCTTACCTACTCTTCGCATGCTCCGGAGGTCTTCGCACTGCATTCCGGCATCTGAAAGACAAAAGCTTACCAGCTCTTCGCACGTTCCGGAGGCCTTCGGCGCTGCATCACGCATCTGAAAGACAAAAGAAGGTGCGTTTAAAGACATTGGGCAACTTTATTACTCACGTGCCATTACTCCTTCCCACGCCGAATCCAGTGGGTATTCCAGCACCCTTCAGCTTCTCTAAAGCTCCGAACTTGTACCTCCAAGATAAAAGGGACAGTTAGTGCGCATCGTGAAGCAGGCTACAAGCGCTTACTTACGTGCTTCCAGGCGCTTCTATTCCTCACGCGGGTTCGATCCTCAACTCTCATCAGCCCGCCATCCGCCATCGCCGGAACCCTGCAAAACAAGAGATATCATTACAAAAGACTTTTAAGACATTTGAAGTGCCCAGAACTTACCGTTCGTGCAGTTAACGACGGACAGCAGTCCTCTGAGGTCAAGAGGCCTGCACCCTTATCCAGTGAAGAAACTGGTTACGGCACCCTGCCCCGAGGCAGATGGAGAGCTCGGCGTTCACTTACCTAAGGTGAGGGTGTTAACCTTTGGGGTTCTACAGGAGAAGAGAAAGGGAAGAGGAGAGAGGCACCCAATAACCCCAGTTCATTAATCCCATATTTTCTATCTGCAGACATCTTACTCTTCGAGTCAGACATACAGTGCACAGAGGTCCAGCCCAAAGAGCCAACCGTGTGTTACACATCACCTTTGAAGATACGGCATTCACCCAGTCAAGACCGGCGCCTCTGCGGGAATCAGGTGAGCGTTACAGAACGCAAAGCCATCGCAAAACTCCCACCCAGGCGCTATGGAAACCTCGGATACCGACCAGCTAGCCCAGTTACTTTGGGAACTAAGAGCAGAGTGCATGCAGCCCATCAGGAAACGAATGCTCTAAGAAGGGAACTGATTATTTCCAAGGAGCGAACAGACGATCTCGCTAGACAATTGCTACAGTCACAAGCCGGACAAACTCCGTTACCCGCATCAGGGGCAAATCTTCCTTCAACATCCTCTACAAACCCAGGGCAGATCAACCTACCTGGGAATGTACCTCTGGCTACGCCCGAACCATTTTCTGGTGACCCAAAGAGGTTTGCAGTATTTATTAATCAGTGCCGGTTGCACTTCTTATGCCGGCCAGCAGCCTTTCCAACTGATTAAGCTAAGGTAGCTTTCGTGCTTTCGTACCTTAGTGGCAATGCGGCAGACTGGTCGATCCCTCTAGTTAATCAAGATGATCCGGTTCTCCATGATTTTCAAGCTTTTCAGCTCAGTATGGAAAAACTGTTTGCAAGACATTCACAGGGGCAGGCCTTGGACAATGAGCTCCTTTCATTGCGACAGGGTAATCAAGACCTTTTGGCTTATATTGTGTCTTTCAACAGACTGATAGTGGAAACTCGATGGCCTGAGGACAAAAGGATTACGCTGTTTTATAGAGGTCTACGTGGAGAGCTCAAAGATGTGTTAGCCCAAGTAGTGAATCCCCCGCAAGACTGTTCGGACTATATTGACTTAGTCGTTCAAATTGACCACAGACTGCAGAACAGGAAGGCCGATCGTTCCAAGTTTGATGCTCGAGTATTTTCCAAACCACCAACTCCTACCAAAGGAGTAGACTCCGGGGAACCCATGCAAATAGGGGGCCTGAAAGGACCACTAACACAAAAGGAGCGGGAAAGGAGAAAACAGCTGCAATTATGCATCTATTGCGGAAACTCGGGGCACTTTCTTCGAGGCTGTCCGGTGAAACCAGCCAAGAAGGCAGTGGGAGCTGCAGTTACCAGGGTCACACACTCTGAGCAGGGAAACCCCCTCGCCCGACAAGAATAGAGGTCCTCTTGCCGAGCGTTAAAACCAGTTCCGTGACCTCGCATTTCGTGATACCTATGGTCCTCATTAGCCCTGAACATCCGGATCGATTACATGCGATTGAAGCTTACGTCGACAGCGGTGCCATCTGCAATTATGTGGATCATGAAATGGTTTTGAGGATGAATCTGACTCTTTGTCCAAAGGCTGTAAAGGACATCATTACTACGGTGGATGGTACGGAGATAGCCTCCGGACCAGTAACGCATACCACCCAAGAAGTGACGCTAGTAAGTCAAGATGGACACCATGAGAAGATCGTGTTCGATGTGATCAAGGCCCCTCAGTTCCAGATTATTCTAGGAATTCCTTGGTTAGAGAAGCACAATCCTCAGATCGATTGGCGAGCAAGAACGGTTCAGTTTCCAGAATGTGTCTCTACTTGTCACCTTCGACCTGGTGTTGCACTGGCAGCAATTTCCTCGGAGGCTCCCCAGTTACCTCCTGAATACCTAGAATTCCAAGATGTTTTCCGGAAGGATCAGGCTAACTCTCTACCTCCTCATAGGTCTTATGACTGCCAGATAGACCTGATACCTGGATCTACTCCTCCTTGTAGCAGAATTTATGCCCTCACCGAGCCTGAGAATCTTCACCTCCGACAATACCTGGATCAATACCTAGCGAATGGGTTTATCCGTCCTTCCAAGTCCCCTGCTTCCTCAGCTTTGTTCTTCGTTCCAAAAAAAGAAGGGGACCTTAGAACTTGTATAGATTATCGCGCCCTGAACCAGATCACCGTTAAGAATAGATATCCGTTACCTTTGATCCCTGAACTCCTGGACCAAGTCAGAAAAGCATGCATATATACAAAGCTGGATCTGAGAGGAGCCTACCACTTGGTATGAGTAAAAGAGGGCGATGAATGGAAGACGGCCTTCCGCACCAAGTATGGGCTATTTGAATATCAGGTCATGCCCTTCGGACTTTGCAATGCCCCGGCCGCCTTTCAATATTTTATGAACGATGTCCTCAGAGAGCTCATAGATATGTGTGTTGTTGTTTACATTGACGACATCCTCGTTTATTCTTCATCGGAAACTGAACATCGGAAACACGTGAAAATGGTCCTCGAGAGATTGCGTCAACACAAACTTTTCGCTAAGTTGGAAAAATGTGTTTTCAACGTGACTGAAGTTGAATTCTTGGGATTCATATTATCACCTAGCGGAGTGCGTATGGATTCAAAGAAGGTCAATGCAATTCTCAAATGGCCATCGCCATCCTCCGTAAAAGGTGTTCAAAGCATGTTAGGCTTCGCTAACTTTTACCGCAGGTTTATCCCCGAATTCTCTCGAATAGTCCAGCCCATCACCGCCTTGTTAAAGAAAAACAAATGTTTTGAATGGTCTACCGAGGCGGAACAAGCTTTCCAGAATTTGAAGACTAGATTTATCTCTGCACCGATCTTAAAACATCCTCGCCCAGAACTCCCCTACATCGTTGAAACTGATGCTTCGAGCCTTGCCATGGGGGCAGTTCTATCACAAAAGGATCCAGTAACCAATCAGTTGCATCCCGTGGCATTTTGGTCCCGCAAATTCTCGCCTCCTGAAATCAATTACACTATTACTGATAAGGAACTTCTAGCTATCAAGTCCGCCTTTAAGGCTTGGCGGCATTATCTTCTGGGGGCCCGACACACCGTTACTGTGATTACAGATCACCGAAACCTGCAATATTTGAAAACCGCAAAAGCTCAATCCTCTAGGCAACTCCGTTGGGCACTATTCTTTGCCGAGTTTGACTTCATAATTACCTATCGACCTGGTACAAAAAACGGTAAAGCTGATGCCCTTTCTCGGATGGGAGTGGAAGAACATTTGATCAATCCTAAACCTGTACCTATCATTCCCGAACAAAGAATTCTAGGTGTAATCGCCACACAATCCATAGAGGAAGTTAAGGATAAAGCCAGGCTACTAGTAACTCCAGCAGACATACAGAATTGGCATCTGCAGGGAAAGGACTTTACGGTGAAGGACAACCTATTATATTTCCAAGAACGGTTATACCTGCCCAGCACAGATTTACAGAAAAAGGTAATCTCCTGTTATCACAATTCTTTAATGGAAGGACATCCCGGTATGACCAAGACCTCGGAAAAGATCAAGCGCTACTTCTGGTGGCCGTCTTGGAAAAAAGATATCAGAGACTTTATAATGTCCTGTGGAGTATGCGCCCAAAACAAGAGTCAAAAGGAAAAACCAGCCGGCCTCTTACGCCCTATTGACATCCCGCCTCGCCCTTGGCATACGCTTTCTATGGACTTCATCACCGATCTACCTCCATACTCCGGATACAATACGATCCTAGTAATCGTGGACCTATTCTCCAAGATGGCGCATTTCATTCCACTCAAAGGCTTACCAACAGCAGCAACTCTGGCCCGAGAATTTCTCGAAAACATCGTCCCACTGCACGGTTTTCCTTCAGTTCTAATTTCGGATCGAGGTAGTCAATTTATTTCTCATTTTTGGCGAAGTTGCTGTCGGTCGGCTCAAATTGATGTGAGACTTTCGACCAGCCACCACCCTAAAACCGACGGACAAACCGAGAGGACCAATCAAACTCTGGAACAGTATTTGCGCTGCATGCTACAACAAACTGAAAAAACTTGGAAAGATATCCTGGGGATAGCCGAATATGCCTGCAATAACTGTGTCCACTCGGGAACTGGGAAGACCCCGTTTTTTCTTTTATACGGTTGTCACCCTCGAACCTCGGAGTTGGATCCACTCCAAGATCTTGGAACACCAGCAGTAGACCACCTGCATTCTACAATCACCCAAGCCTTTAAGGAAGCCGTTTCTCACCTTCAAAGGGCTAAAGAACAATGCAAGAAAGGAGCAGACCAACATCGGAAGGAAGCCCCCCAAGATCAAGTAGGAGATCAAGTCTGGTTATCCACCAAATATCTACCTCTAAAAGGACCACGCACATTCAACCCAAGATACCTTGGTCCCTATTCCATCACTACCATAGTAAATCCAGTAGCGGTCAAGTTGGACTTGCCCCCTCACATGAAGATACATCCGGTCTTCCACGTCTCTCTATTAAAACCCGTGCAACCTCAAACCCGACTAACTACATCTCCAAAACCTATTCTAGTTGATGGAGAACTTGAGTTTGAAGTCAAAAGCATCCTGGATTCCAAGATCTCCAAATCTAAACTATTTTACCTGATTGACTGGAAAGGCTACGGTCCCCAAGAAAGATCCTGGGAACCTGCAGAATATGTCCACGCGCCTCGTCTAATCAAAAGATTTCATCGAACATTTCCTAACAAGCCCAAACCCCCAGAGAAGCCCGGTTTGGGAGGGGCCTTGAGGGGGGGTGCTGTCATGATCTCTGCTTCCAAAAGATCAGGACTTGCCCGACTCCTTTGGAAGCAGACCCATAACCCCGGTTCCGAGTGCCAGCCAGTCCCAATTGGGACCTTTTGGACCCTGTCCTGGCGCCAGTGGCACCAGGCTCATAAAGATGCCCAGTCCCAGCGCTGGAAGCGCCGGGCTCATAATGCTTGGGTGGACTTACCTGCAGCAGACCATGCTGCTTACTTACCTGCCAGTTGAACCCCTGATCCTCTTCTGTTTGGGACTACTTTTCCTGTTGGGTGGGGCAGGAGCCACTCCCTAGGTTCAGAACACTGGAACTCTTCTGGAAAGCAGGAACTCTTTTCTTACCTAGGCGTGGCTGTGGAAGGAGGGACCTAAGCACTACAGGAGGCTATTTAAACCACACCCGATGGATGAATCTTGCTTTGCGTTATTCTGCATTCTCTGCAGCAGAACGCTCATCGTGTCTTCTGCTTCTGATCCTGGGCCTAAGGGAACAAAGGCTTACCATCCTGGAATCCAGTCTTCAGCAGCACCTGTAAAGACAAAGAAAGAACAGGTTAGCACTACGGTCTTCAGTGGCAGCGCATCTCTTACCTGGTCCATCGGCTGTCACCAACGCCTCGCGCTGCATTCCAGCATCTGAAAGACAAAGGCTTACCTACTCTTTGCATGCTCCGGAGGTCTTCGCACTGCATTCCGGCATCTGATAGACAAAAGCTTACCAGCTCTTCGCACGTTCCGGAGGCCTTCGCCGCTGCATCCCGCATCTGAAAGACAAAAGAAGGTGCGTTTAAAGACATTGGGCAACTTTATTACTCACTTGCCATTACTCCTTCCCACGCCGAATCCAGTGGGTATTCCAGCACCCTTCAGCTTCTCTAAAGCTCCGAACTTGTACCTGCAAGATAAAAGGGACAGTTAGTGCACATCGTGAAGCAGGCTACAAGTGCTTACTTACGTGCTTCCAGGCGCTTCTATTCCTCACGCGGGTTCGATCCTCAACTCTCATCAGCCCGCCATCCGCCATCGCCGGAACCCTGCAAAACAAGAGATATCATTACAAAAGACTTTTAAGACATTTGAAGTGCCCAGAACTTACCGTTCGTGCAGTTAACGACGGACAGCAGTCCTCTGAGGTCAAGAGGCCTGCACCCTTATCCAGTGAAGAAACTGGTTACGGCACCCTGCCCCGAGGCAGATGGAGAGCTCGGCGTTCACTTACCTAAGGTGAGGGTGTTAACCTTTGGGGTTCTACAGGAGAAGAGAAAGGGAAGAGGAGAGAGGCACCCACTAACCCCAGTTCATTAATCCCATATTTTCTATCTGCACACATCTTACTCTTCGAGTAAGACATACAGTGCACAGAGGTCCAGCCCAAAGAGCCAACCGTGTGTTACACATCACCTTTGAAGATACGGCATTCACCCAGTCAAGACCGGCGCCTCTGCGGGAATCAGGTGAGCGTTACACAATCCCTCACATTTTGAACATTTGCAAGACCACATTTGGTATCCAATATTTGTAGATAAAGAAACAAAGCAAAGTTGTATTTACTGGGACCCACCATATAAATCCTGAGAAGGTGGCAAGTTACAACATCAAGTGACAGGCAAGACAGCAATGCTAAGGAACCAAAGAGTTTCTTTTAGTATGCCTTCAAACTGAGGACATCTCGTTAAGCCTTCCTTATAAACTATATTGTCACAAAGAATGTTACAATATTTATCCAATTCTGCCCAAGGTCCATGGACCTAGTCCTTATTTATGCACAGAATGTAATGCCTTGAGAGGGACAGTCAAAGAGCGACCCAAGCATATGTTTAAAAAACTAGGAACAGCCAAGACAAAGTGTCCATACCCTGAGGTACTGCCATAATCCATAAGGTTAGGGGTGGTACCACATTCTTCCGGCAGTAAGGGAAGGCCTGTGGGAAAAAAGGAAATTATCATAGGGTGTTGGGTCGCCATCAGAAAATTGATAGTTATTTTCTAGCCCCACATATTTTAGAATCTTTTCAAGGCCCCTTTGTAGCTAGAGAAACACAGAAAAGTCTTACTTACAGGGAAACACCCTGGAGTTCCCTGGAAGGTGGCAGGTCACAGGCTCAATTGGCAGGCAGAACAGCAGCCCTAAGGAAGAAAAGAGTTCCTTTAAGGTTGAACTTCAAATTGTTGACATTTGTTTTAGCCTTCCTCATGAAGTATCTTCTAACAGGCTGAGATGTACCAAGATCTTCCTTCATAAATGCTACCCTGAGTATCCAGGGCCTTACATTTGTACACCTATACATGAAATTGGGGCCTTGGAGCATGAACCAAGGAGGTATCTAATAAAAGTTTCAGAACACACTTCTCTCTGAGTACCAGGTCTTTGCTACCCATCATTTGAGACTGATAGCTACGGCTAAATATTCCACTGACATAAGGCAATGTTTACATACCTTGACTGACCGAAGATGTGTCTTTGGTTCGGTGTGTTATGAAGGTGCATCCAGACAGGTAAGGAGCGCTACACGAGTAAAAAAAGATCCTGTTAGGTTGGTCATTAAACAAAAGTATTTCTTTTGTCACTCCACATGAAAGCACATGTCGTAGGGCTGGCTCCAACCTGACCATATTTCTCAACTCTATTCCGAAAGACCAGAAGCTCCATCCCCACGTATCTGTGCCCTGGGATTGAGGCCTTAACAAGCATGAGTCCAGGTATATCCTTTGCAATGATTTGGTCAGGGAGAACCCTCCCAGACACCCAGGAATCCACTACAATGAGATAACGGATGGTTTCCTCAACATGGTACCCATCACACCCATGGCAAAGTTTCCTTACCCTGAAAGATTTTAGCAAAACGTATGTTCAAGGCTGCTGTCATGTTGATTCCTGGGAAAAAGCGAAGCCCTGTGTGTACAAAGGAACATTTCTGACTGTGGTGTCTTGTCTTCAAAAATTGATATTCATTTTCAATCCCTCACATTTTGAACATTTGCTAGGCCATATTTGGTATCCAATATTTGAACAAAGCAGGTAGCTAAAGCAACAAAGCAAAGTTGTACTTACTGGGATCCACCATATAAATCCTGAGATGGTGGCAAGCTGCAACATCAAGAGACAGGCAAGACGGCAACGCTAAGGAAACAAAGAGTATCTTTTAGGTGTGCCTTCAAACTGAGGACATCTCGTTAAGCCTTCCTTATCAACTATATTGTCACAAAGCAAGTTGCAATCTTTCTCCAATTCTGCCCAAGGTCCATGGACATAGTCCTTATTTATGCACAGAATGTAATGTCTTGAGAGGCACAGCAAAAAGAGCATTCCAAGCATATATTTAAAAAACTAGGAATAGCAAAGGCAAAGTGTCCATACCCTGAGGTACTGCCATAATCCATAAGGTTAGGGATGGTTCCACATTCTTCCGGGAGTAAGGGAAGGCCTGCGGGAACAAAGGAAATTATCAAAGGGTATTGGGTCATCATCAGAACATTGATAGTTATTTTCTAACCCACATATTTTAGAATCTTTTCAAGGTCACGTTTGGTGATGAATATGTAGTAGGAGAAACACAGCAAAGATTTACTTACAGGGAAACACCCTGGAGTTCCCCGGAAGGTGGCAGGCCATAGGCTCAATTGGCTGGCACAACAGCAGCCCTAAGGAACAAAAGAGTTCCTCTAAGGTTGAACTTCAAATTGTTGGCATTTGTTTTAGCCTTCCTCATGAAGTACCTTCTAACAGGCAAAGATTTACCAAGATCTTCCTTCATCAGTGCTGCCCTTAGTATCCAGGACCTTACATGTGTACACCTATACATGAAATTGTGGCATTAGAGCATGACCCAAGGAGGTATCTAAGAAAAGTTTTAGAACACACTTCTCTCTGAGTACCAGGTCTTTGCTACCCATCATTTGAGACTGATAGCTACGGCTAAATATTCCACTGACATAAGGCAATGTTTAAATACCTTGACTGACCGAAGATGTGTCTTTGGTTCGGCGTGTTATGAAGGTTCATCCAGACAGGTAAGGAGCGCTGCACGAGTAAAAAAAGATCCTGTTAGGTTGGTCATTAAAAAAAGTATTTCTTTTGTCACTCCCCATGAAAGAACATGTCGCAGGGCTGGCTCCAACCTGATCATATTTCTCAACTCTATTCCGAAAGACCAGAAGCCCCATCCCCACGTATCTGCGCCCTGGGATTGAGGCCTTGACAAGCATGAGTCTAGGTATATCCTTTGCAATGATTTGGTCAGGGAGTACCCTCCCAAATACCCAGGAATCCATTCCAATGAGATAACGGATGGTTTCCTCAACATGGTACCCATCACACCCATGGCAAAGTTTCCTTACCCTGAAAGATTTTAGCAATACGTATTGTCAAGGCTGCTGTCATGTTGATTCCTGGGAACAAGCGAAGCCCTGTGGGTACAAAGGAACATTTCTGACTGTGGTGTCTTGTCTTCTAAAATTGACATTCATTTTCAATCCCTCACATTTTGAACATTTGCAAGGCCACATTTGGTGTCCAATATTTGTAGATAAAGAAACAAAGCAAAGTTGTATTTACTGGGATCCACCATATAAATCCCGAGAAGGTGGCAAGTTACAACATCAAGTGACAGGCAAGACAGCAATGCTAAGGAACCAAAGAGTTTCTTTTAGTATGCCTTCAAACTGAGGACATCTCATTAAGCCTTCCTTATAAACTATATTGTCACAAAGAATGTTACAATATTTATCCAATTCTGCCCAAGGTCCATGGACCTAGTCCTTATTTATGCACAAAATGTAATGCCTTGAGAGGGACAGTCAAAGAGCAACCCAAGCATATGTTTAAAAAACTAGGAACAGCCAAGGCAAAGTGTCCATACCCTGAGGTACTGCCATAATCCATAAGGTCAGGGGTGGTACCACATTCTTCAGGCAGTAAGGGAAGCCCTGTGGGAAAAAAGGAAATTATCAAAGGGTGTTGGGTCGCCATCAGAAAATTGATAGTTATTTTCTAGCCCCACATATTTTAGAATCTTTTCAAGGCCACTTTGTAGCTAAAGAAACGCAGAAAAGTCTTACTTACAGGGAAACACCCTGGAGTTCCCTGGAAGGTGGCAGGTCACAGGCTCAATTGGCAGGCAGAACAGCAGCCCTAAGGAACAAAAGAGTTCCTTTAAGGTTGAACTTCAAATTGTTGACATTTGTTTTAGCCTTCCTCATGAAGTATCTTCTAACAGGCTGAGATGTACCAAGATCTTCCTTCATAAGTGCTGCCCTGAGTATCCAGGACCTTACATTTGTACACCTATGCATAAAATTGGGGCCTTGTAGCATGTACCTAGGAGGTTTCTAAGAAAAGTTTCAGATCACACTTCTCTCTGAGTACCAGGTCTTTGATACCCATCATTTGAGACTGATAGCTACGGCTAAATATTCCACTGACATAAGGCAATGTTTACATACCTTGACTGACCAAAGATGTATCTTTGGTTCGGTGTGTTATGAAGGTGCATCCAGACAGGTAAGGAGCCCTACACGAGTAAAAAAAGATCCTGTTAGGTTGGTCATTAAACAAATGTATTTCTTTTGTCACTCCACATGAAAGCACATGTCGTAGGGCTGGCTCCAACCTGACCATATTTCTCAACTCTATTCCGAAAGACCAGAAGCTCCATCCCCACGTATCTGTGCCCTGGGATTGAGGCCTTAACAAGCATGAGTCCAGGTATATCCTTTGCAATGATTTGGTCAGGGAGAACCCTCCCAGACACCCAGGAATCCACTACAATGAGATAACGGATGGTTTCCTCAACATGGTACCCATCACACCCATGGCAAAATTTCCTTACCCTGAAAGATTTTAGCAAAACGTATGTTCAAGGCTGCTGTCATGTTGATTCCTGGGAAAAAGCGAAGCCCTGATTGTACAAAGGAACATTTCTGACTGTGGTGTCTTGTCTTCAAAAATTGATATTCATTTTCAATCCCTCACATTTTGAACATTTGCTAGGCCACATTTGGTATCCAATATTTGAACAAAGCAGGTAGCTAAAGCAACAAAGCAAAGTTGTACTTACTGGGATCCACCATATAAATCCTGAGATGGTGGCAAGCTGCAACATCAAGAGACAGGCAAGACGGCAACGCTAAGGAACCAAAGAGTATCTTTTAGGTGTGCCTTCAAACTGAGGACATCTCGTTAAGCTTCCTTATCAATTCTATTGTCACAAAGCAAGTTGCAATCTTTCTCCAATTCTGCCCAAGGTCCATGGACATAGTCCTTATTTATGCACAGAATGTAATGTCTTGAGAGGCACAGCAAAAAGAGCATCCCAAGCATATATTTAAAAAACTAGGAATAGCAAAGGCAAAGTGTCCATACCCTGAGGTACTGCCATAATCCATAAGGTTAGGGATGGTTCCACATTCTTCCGGGAGTAAGGGAAGGCCTGCGGGAACAAAGGAAATTATCAAAGGGTATTGGGTCATCATCAGAACATTGATAGTCATTTTCTAGCCCACATATTTTAGAATCTTTTCAAGGTCACGTTTGTTGATGAATATGTAATAGGAGAAACACAGCAAAGATTTACTTACAGGGAAACACCCTGGAGTTCCCCGGAAGGTGGCAGGCCATAGGCTCAATTGGCTGGCAGAACAGCAGCCCTAAGGAACAAAAGAGTTCCTCTAAGGTTGAACTTCAAATTGTTGGCATTTGTTTTAGCCTTCCTCATGAAGTATCTTATAACAGGCTAAGATTTACCAAGATCTTCCTTCATCAGTGCTGCCCTGAGTATCCAGGACCTTACATGTGTACACCTATACATGAAATTGTGGCATTAGAGCATGACCCAAGGAGGTATCTAAGAAAAGTTTTAGAACACACTTCTCTCTGAGTACCAGGTCTTTGCTACCCATCATTTGAGACTGATAGCTACGGCTAAATATTCCACTGACATAAGGCAATGTTTAAATACCTTGACTGACCGAAGATGTGTCTTTGGTTCGGTGTGTTATGAAGGTTCATCCAGACAGGTAAGGAGCGCTGCACGAGTAAAAAAAGATCCTGTTAGGTTGGTCATTAAAAAAAGTATTTCTTTTGTCACTCCCCATGAAAGAACATGTCGCAGGGCTGGCTCCAACCTGATCATATTTCTCAACTCTATTCCGAAAGACCAGAAGCTCCATCCCCACGTATCTGCGCCCTGGGATTGAGGCCTTGACAAGCATGAGTCTAGGTATATCCTTTGCAATGATTTGGTCAGGGAGTACCCTCCCAAATACCCAGGAATCCACTCCAATGAGATAACGGATGGTTTCCTCAACATGGTACCCATCACACCCATGGCAAAGTTTCCTTACCCTGAAATATTTTAGCAATACATATTGTCAAGGCTGCTGTCATGTTGATTCCTGGGAACAAGCGAAGCCCTGTGGGTACAAAGGAACATTTCTGACTGTGGTGTCTTGTCTTCTAAAATTGACATTCATTTTCAATCCCTCACATTTTGAACATTTGCAAGGCCACATTTGGTGTCCAATATTTGTAGATAAAGAAACAAAGCAAAGTTGTATTTACTGGGATCCACCATATAAATCCCGAGAAGGTGGCAAGTTACAACATCAAGTGACAGGCAAGACAGCAATGCTAAGGAACCAAAGAGTTTCTTTTAGTATGCCTTCAAACTGAGGACATCTCGTTAAGCCTTCCTTATAAACTATATTGTCACAAAGAATGTTATAATATTTATCCAATTCTGCCCAAGGTCCATGGACCTAGTCCTTATTTATGCACAGAATGTAATGCCTTGAGAGGGACAGTCAAAGAGCAACCCAAGCATATGTTTAAAAAACTAGGAACAGCCAAGGCAAAGTGTCCATACCCTGAGGTACTGCCATAATCCATAAGGTTAGGGGTGGTACCACATTCTTCAGGCAGTAAGGGAAGCCCTGTGGGAAAAAAGGAAATTATCAAAGGGTGTTGGGTCGCCATCAGAAAATTGATAGTTATTTTCTAGCCCCACATATTTTAGAATCTTTTCAAGGCCACTTTGTAGCAAGAGAAACACAGAAAAGTCTTACTTACAGGGAAACACCCTGGAAGGTGGCAGGTCACAGGCTCAATTGGCAGGCAGAACAGCAGCACTAAGGAACAAAAGAGTTCCTTTAAGGTTGAACTTCAAATTGTTGACATTTGTTTTAGCCTTCCTCATGAAGTATCTTCTAACAGGCTGAGATGTACCAAGATCTTCCTTCATAAGTGCTGCCTTGAGTATCCAGGACCTTACATTTGTACACCTATACATGAAATTGGGGCCTTGGAGCATGAACCAAGGAGGTATCTAATAAAAGTTTCAGAACACACTTCTCTCTGAGTACCAGGTCTTTGCTACCCATCATTTGAGACTGATAGCTACGGCTAAATATTCCACTGACATAAGGCAATGTTTATATACCTTGACTGACCGAAGATGTGTCTTTGGTTCGGTGTGTTATGAAGGTGCATCCAGACAGGTAAGGAGCGCTACACGAGTAAAAAAAGATCCTGTTAGGTTGGTCATTAAACAGAAGTATTTCTTTTGTCACTCCACATGAAAGCACATGTCGTAGGGCTGGCTCCAACCTAACCATATTTCTCAACTCTATTCCGAAAGACCAGAAGCTCCATCCCCACGTATCTGTGCCCTGGGATTGAGGCCTTAACAAGCATGAGTCCAAGTATATCCGTTGCAATGATTTGGTCAGGGAGAACCCTCCCAGACACCCAGGAATCCACTACAATGAGATAACAGATGGTTTCCTCAACATGGTACCCATCACACCCATGGCAAAGTTTCCTTACCCTGAAAGATTTTAGCAAAACGTATGTTCAAGGCTGCTGTCATGTTGATTCCTGGGAAAAAGCGAAGCCCTGTGTGTACAAAGGAACATTTCTGACTGTGGTGTCTTGTCTTCAAAAATTGATATTCATTTTCAATCCCTCACATTTTGAACATTTGCTAGGCCACATTTGGTATCCAATATTTGAACAAAGCAGGTAGCTAAAGCAACAAAGCAAAGTTGTACTTACTGGGATCCACCATATAAATCCTGAGATGGTGGCAAGCTGCAACATCAAGAGACGGGCAGGACGGCAACGCTAAGGAACCAAAAGAGTATCTTTTAGGTGTGCCTTCAAACTGAGGACATCTCGTTAAGCCTTCCTTATCAACTATATTGTCAGAAAGCAAGTTGCAATCTTTCTCCAATTCTGCCCAAGGTCCATGGACATAGTCCTTATTTATGCACAGAATGTAACGTCTTGAGAGGCACAGCAAAAAGAGCATCCCAAGTATATATTTAAAAAACTAGGAATAGCAAAGGCAAAGTGTCCATACCCTGAGGTACTGCCATAATCCATAAGGTTAGGGATGGTTCCACATTCTTCCGGGAGTAAGGGAAGGCCTGCGGGAACAAAGGAAATTATCAAAGGGTATTGGGTCATCATCAGAACATTGATAGTCATTTTCTAGCCCACATATTTTAGAATCTTTTCAAGGTCACGTTTGGTGATGAATATGTAGTAGGAGAAACACAGCAAAGATTTACTTACAGGGAAACACCCTGGAGTTCCCCGGAAGGTGGCAGGCCATAGGCTCAATTGGCTGGCAGAACAGCAGCCCTAAGGAACAAAAGAGTTCCTCTAAGGTTGAACTTCAAATTGTTGGCATTTGTTTTAGCCTTCCTCATGAAGTATCTTCTAACAGGCAAAGATTTACCAAGATCTTCCTTCATCAGTGCTGCCCTGGGTATACAGGACCTTACATGTGTACACCTATACATGAAATTGTGGCATTAGAGCATGACCCAAGGAGGCATCTAAGAAAAGTTTTAGAACACACTTCTCTCTGAGTACCAGGTCTTTGCTACCCATCATTTGAGACTGATAGCTACGGCTAAATATTCCACGGACATAAGGCAATGTTTATATACCTTGACTGACCGAAGATGTGTCTTTGGTTCGGTGTGTTATGAAGGTTCATCCAGACAGGTAAGGAGCGCTGCACGAGTAAAAAAGATCCTGTTAGGTTGGTCATTAAAAAAAAGTATTTCTCTTGTCACTCCCCATGAAAGAACATGTCGCAGGGCTGGCTCCAACCTGATCATATTTCTCAACTCTATTCCGAAAGACCAGAAGCTCCATCCCCAGGTATCTGCGCCCTGGGATTGAGGCCTTGACAAGCATGAGTCCAGGTATATCCTTTGCAATGATTTGGTCAGGGAGTACCCTCCCAAATACCCAGGAATCCACTCCAATGAGATAACGGATGGTTTCCTCAACATGGTACCCATCACACCCATGGCAAAGTTTCTGTCATGATCTCTGCTTCCAAAAGATCAGGACTTGCCCGACTCCCTTGGAAGCAGACCCATAACCCCGGTTCCGAGTGCCAGCCAATCCCAATTGGGACCTTTTGGACCCTGTCCTGGCGCCAGTGGCACCAGGCTCATAAAGATGTCCAGTCCCAGCGCTGGAAGCGCCGGGCTCATAATGCTTGGGTGGACTTACCTGCAGCAGACCATGCTGCTTACTTACCTGCCAGTTGAACCCCTGATCCTCTTCTGTTTGGGACTACTTTTCCTTTTGGGTGGGGCAGGAGCCACTCCCTAGGTTCAGAACACTGGAACTCTTCTGGAAAGCAGGAACTCTTTTCTTACCTAGACGTGGCTGTGGAAGGAGACACCTAAGCACTACAGGAGGCTATTTAAACCACACCCGAAGGATGAATCTTGCTTTGCGTTATTCTGCATTCTCTGCAGCAGAACGCTCATCGTGTCTTCTGCTTCTGATCCTGGGCCTAAGGGAACAAAGGCTTACCATCCTGGAATCCAGTCTTCAGCAGCACCTGTAAAGACAAAGAAAGAACAGGTTAGCACAACGGTCTTCAGTGGCAGCGCATTTCTTACCTGGTCCATCGGCTGTCACCAACGCCTCGCGCTGCATTCCGGCATCGGAAAGACAAAGGCTTACCTACTCTTCGCATGCTCCGGAGGTCTTCGCACTGCATTCCGGCATCTGAAAGACAAAAGCTTACCAGCTCTTCGCACGCTCCGGAGGCCTTCAGCGCTGCATCCCGCATCTGAAAGACAAAAGAAGGTGCGTTTAAAGACATTGGGCAACTTTATTACTCACGTGCCATTACTCCTTCCCACGCCGAATCCAGTGGGTATTCCAGCACCCTTCAGCTTCTCTAAAGCTCTGAACTTTTACCTGCAAGATAAAAGGGACAGTTAGTGCGCATCGTGAAGCAGGCTACAAGCGCTTACTTACGTGCTTCCAGGCGCTTCTATTCCTCACGCAGGTTCGATCCTCAACTCTCATCAGCCCGCCATCCGCCATCGCCGGAACCCTGCAAAACAAGAGATATCATTACAAAAGACTTTTAAGACATTTGAAGTGCCCAGAACTTACCGTTCGTGCAGTTAACGACGGACAGCAGTCCTCTGAGGTCAAGAGGCCTGCACCCTTATCCAGTGAAGAAACTGGTTACGGCACCCTGCCCCGAGGCAGATGGAGAGCTCGGCGTTCACTTACCTAAGGTGAGGGCGTTAACCTTTGGGGTTCTACAGGAGAAGAGAAAGGGAAGAGGAGAGAGGCACCCAATAACCCCAGTTCATTAATCCCATATTTTCTATCTGCAGACATCTTACTCTTCGAGTCAGACATACAGTGCACAGAGGTCCAGCCCAAAGAGCCAACCGTGTGTCACACATCACCTTTGAAGATACGGCATTCACCCAGTCAAGACCGGCGCCTCTGCAGGAATCAGGTGAGCGTTACAGAACGCAAAGCCAACCGCAAAACTCCCAACCAGGCGCTATGGAAACCTCGGATACCGACCAGCTAGCCCAGTTACTTGGGGAACTAAGAGCAGAAGTGCATGCAGCCCGTCAGGAAACGAATGCTCTAAGAAGGGAACTGATTATTTCCAAGGAGCGAACAGACGATCTCGCTAGACAATTGCTACAGTCACAAGCCGGACAAACTCTGTTACCCGCATCAGGGGCAAATCTTCCTTCAACATCCTCTACGAACCCAGTGCAGATCAACCTACCTGGGAATGTACCTCTGGCTCCGCCCGAATGATTTTCTGGTGACCCAAAGAGGTTTGCAGTATTTATTAATCAGTGCCGGTTGCACTTCTTATGCCGGCCAGCAGCCTGTCCAACTGATCAAGCTAAGGTAGCTTTCGTGCTTTCGTACCTTAGTGGCAATGCGGCAGACTGGTTGATTCCTCTAGTTAATCAAGATGATCCGGTTCTCAATGATTTTCAAGCTTTTCAGCTCAGTATGGAAAAACTGTTTGCAAGACATTCACAGGGGCAGGCCTTGGACAATGAGCTCCTTTCATTGCGACAGGGTAATCAAGACCTTTTGGCTTATATTGCGTCTTTCAACAGACTGATAGTGGAAACTCGATGGCCTGAGGACAAAAGGATTACGCTGTTTTATAGAGGTCTACGTGGAGAGCTCAAAGATGTGTTAGCCCAAGTAGTGAATCCCCCGCAAGACTGTTCGGACTATATTGACTTAGTCGTTCAAATTGACCACAGACTGCAGAACAGGAAGGCTGATCGTTCCAAGTTTGATGCTCGAGTATTTTCCAAACCACCCACTCCTACCAAAGGAGTAGACTCCGGGGAACCCATGCAAATAGGGGGCCTAAAAGGACCACTAACACAAAAGGAGCGGGAAAGGAGAAAACAGCTGCAATTATGCCTCTATTGCGGAAACTCGGGGCACTTTCTTCGAGACTGTCCGGTGAAACCAGCCAAGAAGGCAGTAGGAGCTGCAGTTACCAGGGTCACAAACTCTGAGCAGGGAAACGACCTCGCCCGACAAGAATAGAGGTCCTCTTGCCGAGCGTTAAAACCAGTTGCGTGACCTCGCATTTCGTGATACCTATGGTCCTCATTAGCCCTGAACATCCGGATCGATTACATGCGATTGAAGCTTACGTCGACAGCGGTGCCATCGGCAATTATGTGGATCATGAAATGGTTTTGAGGATGAATCTGACTCTTTGTCCAAAGGCTGTAAAGGACGTCATTACTACGGTGGATGGTACGGAGATAGCCTCCGGACCAGTAACGCATACCACCCAAGAAGTGACGCTAGTAAGTCAAGATGGACACCATGAGAAGATCGTGTTCGATGTGATCAAGGCCCCTCAGTTCTAGATTATTCTAGGAATTCCTTGGTTAGAGAAGCACAATCCTCAGATCGATTGGCGAGCAAGAACGGTTCAGTTTCCAGAATGTGTCTCTACTTGTCACCCTCGACCTGGTGTTGCACTGGCAGCAATTTCCTCGGAGGCTCCCCAGTTACCTCCTGAATACCTAGAATTCCAAGATGTTTTCCGGAAGGATCAGGCTAACTCTCTACCTCCTCATAGGTCTTATGACTGCCAGATAGACCTGATACCTGGATCTACTCCTCTTTGTAGTAGAATGTATGCCCTCACCGAGCCTGAGAATCTTCACCTCCGACAATACCTGAATCAATACCTAGCGAATGGGTTTATTCGTCCTTCCAAGTCCCCTGCTTCCTCAGCTTTGTTCTTCGTTCCAAAAAAAGAAGGGGACCTTAGAACTTGTATAGATTATCGCGCCCTGAACCAGATCACCGTTAAGAATAGATATCCGTAACCTTTAATCCCTGAACTCCTGGACCAAGTCAGAAAAGCATGCATATATACAAAGCTGGATCTTAGAGGAGCCTACCACTTGGTACGAGTAAAAGAGGGCGATGAATGGAAGACGGCCTTCCGCACCAAGTATGGGCTATTTGAATATCAGGTCATGCCCTTCGGACTTTGCAATGCCCCGGCCGCCCTCCAATATTTTATGAACGATGTCCTCAGAGAGCTCATAGATGTGTGTGTTGTTGTTTACATTGACGACATCCTCGTTTATTCTTCATCGGAAACTGAACATCGGAAACACGTGAAAATGGTCCTCGAGAGATTGCGTCAACACAAACTTTTCGCTAAATTGGAAAAATGTGTTTTCAACGTGACTGAAGTTGAATTCTTGGGATTCATATTATCACCTAGCGGAGTGCGTTGTCAGGTTTCCTTCTCTTATTCAAGTTTCCTTTTTATTATTTATCCTTTTCAGATTAGCTTTGTGTGGGTGGGAAGTTTTCCATTATAGTTGGTTAGGCCTTAACTTGTTGATTCAGAATCCTGGTTCTGACCCAAGGCAAGATGGAGCCTCACAGTGACAGCTCTGATTGGCTAGAAGACAATGATGAACAACAATGAACATTCTAAACTGTCACTCTGTGCCTTTCATCATCAAAACCCCATCTGAGAGGACGTGTTCAGTGGCTGCTCCTGCTTTAGTATTAGGCCTGGTGGATTTTATCCTTCAGATCTCAGCAGTTGAGCGGCTACTTTCTTGGGGGTTTCAGGAGAAGTCTTCAGCTGGCAGGAATTCGTTTTTGAAGATAGGAAAAGCAGGAAATCTTTGTGAATTCGCTCAGGAGATAAGTGACTTTATTTTTACTGTAAATCTGTTCATCTTAATAACATTCTCCTTGAAAATTCGTTAAAAGTAGTGTTTCTACTAAAACTATTGAACTACCGGAGTGCGCTTGTGTTTCCAATGCGGTGTTCCTTAGCGCGAGATTTTGACTGTCGCGTGCGAATTCAAGTGAGCGCGTGCTTTCTAGCGTGTGTATTCCGAGCGCGAGTAGAGGTTGGTCTCGTGCAATTTTAAACGCGCGTGTGTTTTATTGCGCTGGTGATCCTTTGCGCGAAAAGCTATACGCTGTGTGTGAACTAAAGAGCGCGTGCGATTTTATAGCGCGGGTGATCCTTTGCGCGAGAAACTATACGCTGCGTGAGAACTACAAAGCGCGTGTGAAATACAAAGCGCGTGTGAAATACAAAGCGCGTGTGATTTTTAGCGCGGGTGTACAAAGCGCGTGTGAAATTCAAAGCGCGTGTGATTTTTAGCGCGGGTGTACAAAGCGCGAGAATCTGTTCGTCGCGTGCCATGTGAGCGCGCGTGTGTTTTTTCCATCGTGAGTGATTTTGCGCGTGAGAATCACTTCGTCGCGTTTGAACTCAATAGCGCGGGTGTTTTTATTTCGCGTGTCTCGCAGGAGAACATTATTGCGCGTGTGGACTATTGCGCGTGTGGATTATTGCGCGTGTGGATTTTTTGCGCGTGTGGATTATTTTGATCGCGCGTCTTCATCCGTTTGCGCGTGTTCTTCAACCAGGAAGATTTCTATGTGAAGTTCATCGATAATTTAAATGGAAATAACCTGCGTGTGCATTTAGCACGTGTTTCCTCTTTCTTCAAGGATTCAAAGACTCAAGATAATTATAAATAGTTTGAAAAGTTTTGAAATGACAAGAAAGAACATTTTAAAGACAATCTAATTGAACTACCAGTGCATGTTGGAAAAAAGACAAACAAAGAACTAAGACTTCCAGTTTTGCCTAATGTAAGAAGTTGCTGGGAATTTCAAGTATCGCAAGTAAGAGAGATTTTCAGCTTCTTATCCGCTTCTCTAAGAAATTTCAAGAGAAGAACCAGGTAGGATTCTCAATTATTAGTTAAGGATTAATGTCTTCCCATTCATAAGGTTAAGTAAGTGAATTAAGGAAGTGTATATGTTATTCTTTATCCTCTGCAGGTTCAGCACTGATTAGCCTTGACGCAGTCTGCCTGGTGTTGTTTTGTTGTCCCATTCCCCCTTTCCCTTTGGGGTGTAGTTTACAGAGCTGTATTGAAAACTAGTTCTGGGAAATACATCTCAGGGGGATTGTCGGGGGTTCAGCAGCTTCCGCGGATACAGGACCTCTCAGCCTGACAGAATGAAAGGCCAATAATTTAGTCCGCCCGAGCTGTCATGAATCCCGACGAATCCATGGAGATGTTAGGATCTTTGATTAGGGAGTTACGGGAGGAGTTGAAAATTTCTCGGGAAGAAAATGCCTTACTTAGTCAAAAGGTAGATGACTTAAGTGTTAAAGTTACACAAATTCAACAGAGGGGAGAATGGAGAGAGGATGAGGTTTCAGGGGGCGCAGGTTCTCCACCTGAGTTAGAAAGAGAAGATCAGTTACCACACATACAACGGGCGCCTTCAGTGGAACAAGAAGGGGTAAGGAGTATAATTATGCCAGTTCCTTTGGCGCCCCCAGAACGTTATCATGGGGATTCCAAGAGATTTAGGGTGTTCTTAACACAATGTGAATTACATTTTATGAGTAGACCAGAATTATTTCCATCGGATGCTTCTAAGATAACATTTATGTTGTCATATCTTTCTGGGGAGGCATCTGCTTGGGCTGGGTTGTTGGTGAGTCAAAAGAGTGCGGTTTTAGAAAATTATACTAGTTTTTTAGAGATATTCCGAAAAATGTTTGATAGAAGACAGTTATCTCTGGAAGTAGATGGTGAACTTTTAGAATTAAAACAAGGTAATAGAGACTTGATTGCTTATATAACACAATTTAAGTCCCTTGTGTTAGAAAGCAAGTGGCCCGAGGTTAAACAGGCCTCGTTGTTTTATCGGGGCCTTAGAGATGAGTTAAAGGATGCTTTGTCTGGAGTAGTTGAACGCCCTCCTACTTGTGAAGGTCTGATTGATTTGGTTATTCAATTGGACTTCCGTTTGAGTGAAAGGAAGGCAGAGAGACGTCATGGTCAGAGTGATGTAAAGTCTATACTTAGAGTAGATAGACCTAAAATAGAGAGTAAACCCAAAGGGAATAATTCATCTCCAAGAATCAGAGGCCTGTTAACAGTGGAGGAAAAGACTAGGAGGAGAGAAAATAATCTGTGTTTATACTGTGGAAGAGGTGGGCACTTTTTAGGAAACTGTCCTTACACTCCCAAGAAGACTTCTTCCTCAGCAGTCAAGGTACAACAGATCGCTAATACGGTGCAGACAGCGGTTCCTCATATAACCATAAATGTATCCTTTTCTTAAAAAACCCTTGGCTTGGAAGGTTTGGTCTAAACTGGCGACATCCGATAGTGGTAAAAAAACTGAATGTCGTGAATGTAAGTAGTCCAATAGGTCCTTAGAGTCGCGTCTCACCAAATCGGGGGTTTAGCCAAGTACAAGACCCCTTGCTGAATAGTTTGAAGTATAAGTGACCTGGAAGGAGACTGCGCCTGATTCTTGCACACAAGACTTATTTTTTGATTTTTTATTATTAATTATTTATTTTTCAGAAAAAATTGCCCTTAACGTTGATGACACGTGTTTCGGTCCTCCAAGGACCTTTTTCAAATCAGGGCTATTGATTAGTCTTATGGTCATGTAAGAGGCCCCTGTCACATAATGTGAAAGATGAGCTTCCATATGTCATTGGGATAAATCCCTGATGCTGCTTGGAAACTCAAGTTTCAGTTTCCAAGCAGCATCAGGGATTTATCCCAATGACATATGGAAGCTCATCTTAAAAAATAAAAAATCAAAAAATAAGTCTTGTGTGCAAGAATCAGGCGCAGTCTCCTTCCAGGTCACTTATACTTCAAATAAATGTATCCTTATTTTTTGATTTGGAGTGTAAGGGAAATGGTCCTGTAATGATTGACTCGGGTGCGACTGGGAATTTCATGGATTGGGGTCTGGCCAAATCGTTGGGAATTCCAATTATTCTGAAGGAGGTTGTAGAGCAGGCTAGGGTTGTTGATGGTACATGTTTATCTTCTGGTCCTATTACTCATAGAACTGGTTCTTTAACTTTGGAGTTATCAGGAGGTCACAAAGAGATAATTTCGTTTGAGTTAATTGATGCCCCTTTGTTGAAGATTATCTTGGGCATGCCTTGGCTTACTCTCCATAATCCCCTAATTGATTGGAGTGCTAGGACAATTGACATGCAATCCGATTTTTGTAAAGAGAATTGCTTTTCAGGAAGTCTCTTAGAGGAAGAGGTAAAACAAAGTAATTCCGTGTCTAGTTTTCTGGCTGAGACTGGAATTGGAGGTCATGATGTGGGAGCTGTAGTGGGTCAACTTCCCCAGTGTTACAAAGATTTCTGGGACGTATTTGATGAGAAAGTGGCAGGAGAATTACCACCCCATAGATCCTTTGATTGTAAAATTGAACTGGAGCCAGGAACAATTTTGCCTAGTAGTAGGGTATATGCTCTTACTGAGAAAGAGAATGATTATTTAAAAGAATATTTGTCAGAAAATTTGGCCAAAGGATTTATTCCTCATTCTAAGTCACCTGCGCCTCTCCTTTATTTTTTGTACCAAAACCGGATGGCTCGCTTAGAACTTGCATAGATTATCGAGCAGTTAACAAAGTCACTATTAAGAACCGGTATCCTCTTCCTCTCATCTCAGAAATGCTTAATCAAATACAAGGAGCAAATATTTTCTCAAAATTAGATCTGAGAGGAGCTTACCATCTTGTACGTGTGCAGGAAGGGGACGAATGGAAGACAGCGTTTAAGACCAGATTTGGGCTGTTTGAATATCAAGTTATGCCATTCGGTCTATGTAATGCTCCAGCGGCTTTCCAATTTTTCATTGATGAGGTTTTTAGAGAATACTTGGATATTTTTGTTGTCGTTTATATCGATGATATTTTGATTTTCTCTTCTGACCTAGATCAACATCAGAAACATGTGCGCTTGGTGTTACAAAAGTTGCGAGAAAATCATTTGTTTGCCAAATTGGAAAAAAGTCAATTCCATACCGATTCTGTGGAGTTTCTAGGTTTTATAATTTCACCTAAGGGTTTAGAAATGAATCCTAAAAAAGTGCAAGCCGTTCTTGAATGGCCCCCTCCTACTAAGGTTAAGGAAATACAAAGTTTCTTAGGATTTGCCAATTTTTATAGGAGATTTATAGAAGGTTTTTCTCGGCTGGTTGCTCCTATAACGAGACTTTTGAAAAAAGGAGTGAAATTTGACTGGGACCTTGAAGCAGAAAAGGCTTTTCAAGAGTTAAAACAAAGATTTACTTCTAGTCCAATTCTAATTCATCCAGATCTTTCTAAACCTTTTTTTGTGGAGGCGGACGCTTCAAATTTAGCGTTGGGGGCGGTGCTTTCTCAAAGGAATGAAACTACTGGTCAAATACATCCAGTTGCATTCTTTTCTAGAAAGTTTTCTGCTGCTGAAGTGAACTACACAATTGCTGATCGGGAACTGTTAGCAATAAAGTCCGCTTTTGAAGAATGGAGACATTTTCTTAAAGGAGCAAGACATACAGTAACGGTCCTTACTGATCATCGAAATGTATTGTTTTTAAAATCTGCAAGAACTTTGTCTCCACGACAACTTCGTTGGTCTTTGTTCTTTGCAGATTATGATTTCATTGTGACTTTTAAACCCGGAAGTCAAAACAAAAAAGCTGATGCGTTATCTCGCCAATTTCCTGGAAGTGAAGACAAAGAGATTATAGAACCAGAACCTATAATTGCTCCAGAACGTTTTTTGTTAGCTGGAGCCATTAAAGAAATTGATTTTTTGAATGAAGTTCGTCAAAATATGTCCTTGCAGAAGATGGAGGAGTGGGTGAGACTGGATCCAGCTAGAAAGTTGAAAGACAATCTTCCTTTTTTTGATAACAAGCTTTATGTACCTACTGATGAGTTGAGAGAAAAGGTTTTGAGAAATTGTCATGAATCCATTTTAGCAGGACATCCTAGTGTCAAAACCACTTCCCAATATTTCTTTACCCGGAGTCTCCTCACCTTGATCTTCACTAAGACTGGTGGCTTTCTGTCTTCTCCTCCATTCTTTCTGGGTCTTCTCCTCTTCCGTGTCCTTCTTAAGGAGTCCTTTACCCTTCTTGCGTTCGAAGAGATAGGGACGGTCTCCTCCGGAGGCCACCTTGACCGTTATTAGACTAAACCGTCAGGTTAACCCCTTCGGAGGCCGCCCCTCCCACTACAGGGAAAAAGCCAGTAAGGCAGAAAAAACCCTGTGAGGCTGCCGGCGGGGATGGATTGGGTAACTTCCAGAAGTACTAAAAGTCTTGAGAACAATGTCCAGTTGATAACTCCAAATATCACCGGAAACAGGACTTTGATTCCTTGGCAGGAACGAGGGTGCCTTGGATGAGGCGCTGGAGTGAAGAGCCACGAAGGAAGACTAAACAGGCTTCCGAAGTATCCAACAGCGGCTCCGAAGACTGCTGATAGGGTAAGTTGGGATGGAGGGAGAGAATGTGAGAGTGGCCCAGAGTCCGTGGGAGAGCGAGAATGCGAGAGAGTAAGAATGAGAGAGAAGTGACTATGAGAGTGCGCGAATGCGAGGCAAGCGAATGCGAGAGAGAAAGCATGAAAGGGTAAGTGACTATGTGAGTGCGCGAATGCGAGGCAAGCGAATGCGAGAGAGAAAGAATGAAAGGGTAAGTGACTATGTGAGTGCGCGAATGCGAGGTAGAGTGAATGCGAGAGAGTCTGAATGAAAGAGCAAGTGTCTATGAGAGCGCGCGAATGCGCGGTCGAATGAATGCGAGAGTACGCGAAAGAAAAAAACTAGGGGAGAAAGAGAAGGATGGAAAGACCGAAAGAAAAGGGGGAAGGCAAGAGAGAACAGCCGTCGCCAGGCGAGAGGGCGGCGGGCCGGTGAGAGTACCCAGGTAAACTAAAGAGGAGCTCGGGAGGTCAAAGCTTTCGTCGGCACAAATCCGAAAGTAGCATAGCGAGTTGCAACGCAACTCGCAGGGGGGGCGTGGCTTCCTTAAATGCAGCGGCAACCAGAAAGACTAGACCGCTCACCGACAGACCAGATGGACCTAATAACGCCTCCATCTTGCCCATAACTTCCACGGTCTCAGCGGTGTGACAGTATGCCCTCTCCTTATCCCTTCTCCCCCAGGCTTCCCTGGGTGAAGGCGATGGAACAATCTGAGAAGGCGTGGGGCATGGATGTTACGTCTGGGCTCCCAAGAGCGTTCTGCGGCGGAGTATCCTTTCCAATGGACCAGGTATTGTACAGTGCCATGTCTGTAACGGGAATCCACCAGTCTCTCCACCTCATACTCGTCAGGGTCCGGGTCTTCAATCCTTAAAGAGGAGGGTTTACGATGACTCGTAGGATCGGGGACATAAGCCTTTAGGAGAGACGTATGGAATACAGGATGAATCCTCTTCATCTTGGGTGGTAATTGTAATCGAAAGGCCACAGGATTTACTCGGGATGAAATGGGGAATGGACCTATGAAGCGGGCCGAGAATTTTCCTGGGTGAACCCAACGTGGGAGAAATTTGGTAGATAACCAAACCTTGGTTCCTACGACCCAGTTAGGGTTAGGGGAGCGCTTCTTATCCGCATACTTTTTGTAACGTATCCGGCTTGCCTCCAACTTCTGTACCGCTTCCTTTTGGATGATACGGAGATCATGAAGATGACAATCCACCGAGGGCACAGTAGTAGAGGGACTCTCCGAAAAGAGGTATATGTCTCGGGTGATACCCGTAGGTGAAAAAGAAGGGACTGATACCTGTAGCAGAATGTTGGGTGTTATTATATGTAAACTCTGCCAGTGCTAGATAGGACTGCCACTTATTCTGCTCCTGATTACAGAAACAGCGTAGATACTGTTCAATGGTGGCATTGAGGCGTTCGGTCTGGCCGTTACTCTGGGGGTGGTAACCCGACGACAATGCCCTCTGAATCCCCAGAGAGTTGCATAAAGCTGACCAAAAACGGGAAGTAAATTGGGTACCCCTATCAGACACTATGGTCCTAGGCAAGCCATGTAGTCTCACAACGTCTCTCAGGAACACCTCGGCAGTCACCGGGGCAGAAGGCAAGCCATGTAAGGGAGAGAAATGTGCCATCTTGCTCAGGGAGTCTATCGTCACCATAATTGCTGTGTATTTCCCCGAGGGGGGAAGATCCACAATGAAATCGGTAGATACATGTATCCACGGCTGGGATGGTAGAGGCTCTTGTTGGAGCAGGCCCAAAGGACTATGAGTGGTATTCTTGTTGGCAGCACATACTGGACAACTCATCACATATGTCTTAGTGTCCTTCACCATTGTCGACCACCAGAAATATCTAGAAACCAAGCCTAGGGTTGCACTCTGTCCCTTGTGACCTGCAGACGGCAGGTCGTGACACCAATATAGGGCTTGCGTTTGGAACTCCTTAGATGGTAGTAATAGAGCGCCTTGATGAAAGTACAATCCACCCTTCCTCACCAAAAGCGGTTGATACTCTGAAGACACCTCGATAAGGTTAGTGGCAAGTTCTACTTCTTGTAGGAACGAGCTGACCACTCCCAGGATTCTCTTGCCAGCAAGTATCTCATCCTGGCCCTGTTTCTGTTCTTCTTGGTACTCCAGGCTTCGAGAGAGAGCGTCCGCTAAGGCGTTCTCCTTTCCGGGAAGATATGTGATTTCAAAGTCAAATTGGGAAAAGAAATAGGCCCATCGAGCGTGTCTGGAATTGCGGCACTCCATTTGCTGCAATATCTTCAGATTCCTGTGGTCAGTACGAACCAAAAAGGGATGGGCAGCTCCCTGTAGCAAATGTCTCCATTCGATACAAGCCTGTCGGATAGCCAATAACTCTCGTTCCAAAACCGAGTAATTCCTTTCACTAGGTGTAAGGGTTCTAGAATAATATGCCACCGGATGTTCAACTCCCTCTTTACCGGCTTGTAGAAGGGCGGCTCCGATAGCCCCTCCAGAGGCATCTGTTTCAACCACAAAGGGGAGAGATTGGTTAGGTTGCACCAGAATGGGGGCTGTAGTAAAGGCTTTCTTGAGTACCAGGAAGGCTTGGTCGGCATCCTTATCCCAATCAAACCTTTGGCCCTTCTTTAGAAGACGAGTGATGGGTAAGACTATGTCAGAGAAGTTCGGGATGAATCTTCTGTAGAAGTTGGAAAGACCCAAAAATCTCTGTATGTCCTTAGGATTCTTCGGAACAGACCACCTAAGGACTGCCCTTACCTTCTCCGGATCCATCTGAACCCCTTCCTTGGAGACGATAAAACCTAAGTATGACACTGAGGTAACCTCGAAAATACACTTTTCTGGTTTGACCAGAAGCTGATTCTCCCTTAATCTTTGGAGGACTAGGGAGACATGTCTTCGGTGTTCTGACAGAGAGGAGGAGAAGACCAAAATATCGTCTAAGTAGACTACCACTGAGGCATACAGCAAGTCAGAGAAAATCTTATCAACGAAGCGCTGGAAGACTGCCGGGGCGTTCACCAGTCCAAAGGGCATGACTCTATATTCAAAGTGTCCCAATGGTGTTCGAAAGGCCGTTTTCCACTCATCCCCCTTCTTTATTCTCAGCAGATGGTAGGCTCCCCGAAGATCTAATTTGGTGAATATAGAGGCTCCTTCTACAGCTTCGAGTACCTCCTTTATGAGAGGCATAGGGTACCTGTCCCGAATAGTCAAGCTGTTCAATCCCCGGTAGTCTATGCATGGCCTGAGCTCGGTAGAACCCTTCTTTGGGATGAAGAACATTGAAGCCCCCGCGGGAGAGTGAGATTCCTGGATCAGGCCGTTCTGTAGATTTGCATCTAGATACTCCTTCAAAGCCTTTCTTTCTGGTAGTGACATCGGATACATGCATCCAAAGGGTACAGATGCTTCAGGTTTCAAATTGATGGCACAATCCTCAGCTCGATGAGGAAGAAGAGTACGAGGTAGTTTGTCCTCAAAAATCTCGGCATACTGCTGATAATAAGGAGGGATTGTTTGAACCACAGCCGAGGACGTTGGAATAGCAACTCCCTTCCCCCTGAAATGAGATGTCTGGGGAAGACACGAAGTGGAACAATACGAAGACTGAAAGCCTATGGTATTAGTAGCCCAGTCTATCCTGGGATTATGCTTGCGCAACCAGGGTATGCCCAGGATGACGGGAACATGGGCAGCTCTGATAACATCAAAGGTAATTTGTTCCTGGTGTTGGAACAAAGACATAGTGGCTGGACTAGTCTCTTGAACGATGGGTCCTGAAGAGAGAGGAACTCCGTCAACTCCCTCTACCGGTAAAGGACAATCCTTCTGAATTAGGGGAATAGCTTGTTCTTGAACCCACTGAATATCTATGAAATTTCCAGCAGCTCCGCAGTCTAGCATAGCCAATGTTTCTAATGAAGCAAGAGATCCGAATGTTAGATGGACAGTAAACACCATGAGTCTATGGTCCTCCTTCGGTTTATCCGGCTGTCTGGAATTGCAGGGATCAATCGATTCCGCCCGGTACCTTTCCCTGCTTAAGACCGGGGAGACGCGTTTCCCGACCGTCTCGGGGGAACTTCGGAACAACTCCGAAGTAGGTGCTTAGAGGATCCGCAGTACATGCAGAGGCCCTGTTCTCTGCGTCTCTTTCGTTCCTCAGGAGTCAACGGGCCCCTAGTAGATCCTATTTGCATAGGTTCCTCTGGCTGCGATCGAGTAGAAGGGTTTGAGGCGGGTACTCCGATGGTCTGATGTGGTCTGAACCTCCTCCTTTCTAATCTTCGCTCTTGTAATCTAAATTCCAATTGCAGGGACAGCGTGACCAACTCCGGGAAAGAAGCAGGACGTGCCATCCGGGCTAGTTCGTCTTTAATTTCATCATGTAGTCCTCGTCGGAAGAGGGTCTGCTGGGCAGAGTCTGGCCACCCTGCCTCAGTCGCCAACTTCATAAATGCTGAGGCGTATGTCTGTATACCTTGATTCCCCTGACGGAGATCCAGAAGAGCTTCATATGAGGAGTATTGGACCTCTGGTCGTTCGAATCTGTTCCGCATCAATTGAAGGAACTGTGCGTAATCATTAACCGCAGGATTAGCTTGCGCTATCAATGGAGTAGCCCACGCCAAGGCATTGCCCACTAGGTTGGAGACCAAAAAACCAACCTTGGCCCTATCTAGTTCATAGGCCTTAGGTCGAAAGGTAAAATAAACCATACAGGCATCCAAAAATTCTTTCAGGAGTCGTGGACTGCCATCATACTTCCCGAAGGAAAATGTCAGGGGAGGCAGGTCGCCTCGGAAATCCTCTCGAGTGGCTACCTGCTGCCGTAAGTTGATGTTCTCTGTTCGAAGGTTCTGAACCTCCGCCTGGAGACCCTGAATAGCCGTTACCATCTCCTGGTATTGTTCCAAAGAGGCCATCGTAGTTGTTGGGCATTGCAATCTGTCAAAACCACTTCCCAATATTTCTTTACCCGGAGTCTCCTCACCTTGATCTTCACTAAGACTGGTGGCTTTCTGTCTTCTCCTCCATTCTTTCTGGGTCTTCTCCTCTTCCGTGTCCTTCTTAAGGAGTCCTTTACCCTTCTTGCGTTCGAAGAGATAGGGACGGTCTCCTCCGGAGGCCACCTTGACCGTTATTAGACTAAACCGTCAGGTGAACCCTGGGGAGTCCGCCCCTCCCACTACAGGGAAAAAGCCAGTAAGGCAGAACAAAACCCTGTGAGGCTGCCGGCGGGGATGGATTGGGTAACTTCCAGAAGTACTAAAAGTCTTGAGAACAATGTCCAGTTGATAACTCCAAATATCACCGGAAACAGGACTTTGATTCCTTGGCAGGAACTAGGGTGCCTTGGATGAGGCGCTGGAGTGAAGAGCCACGAAGGAAGACTAAACAGGCTTCCGAAGTATCCAACAGCGGCTCCGAAGACTGCTGATAGGGTAAGTTGGGATGGAGGGAGAGAATGTGAGAGTGGCCCAGAGTCCGTGGGAGAGCGAGAATGCGAGAGAGTAAGAATGAGAGAGAAGTGACTATGAGAGTGCGCGAATGCGAGGCAAGCGAATGCGAGAGAGAAAGCATGAAAGGGTAAGTGACTATGTGAGTGCGCGAATGCGAGGCAAGCGAATGCGAGAGAGAAAGAATGAAAGGGTAAGTGACTATGTGAGTGCGCGAATGCGAGGTAGAGTGAATGCGAGAGAGTCTGAATGAAAGAGCAAGTGTCTATGAGAGCGCGCGAATGCGCGGTCGAATGAATGCGAGAGTACGCGAAAGAAAAAAACTAGGGGAGAAAGAGAAGGATGGAAAGACCGAAAGAAAAGGGGGAAGGCAAGAGAGAACGGCCGTCGCCAGGCGAGAGGGCGGCGGGCCGGTGAGAGTACCCAGGTAAACTAAAGAGGAGCTCGGGAGGTCAAAGCTTTCGTCGGCACAAATCCGAAAGTAGCATAGCGAGTTGCAACGCAACTCGCAGGGGGGGCGTGGCTTCCTTAAATGCAGCGGCAACCAGAAAGACTAGACCGCTCACCGACAGACCAGATGGACCTAATAACGCCTCCATCTTGCCCATAACTTCCACGGTCTCAGCGGTGTGACACCTAGGTTCAGAAAAACTCTGGAACTGGTTCGAAGGAATTTTTGGTGGGAAAAAATTCGCCAAGACACCTTGAATTTTGTTAAAACTTGTGTAGTCTGTGCACAAGCGAAAAGTCAAGTTGGGAAGCCGCATGGTTTATTGGAGCCGTTACCTGTTCCTCCTCGTCCTTGGCACACAATTTCTATGGATTTCATAGTTGATCTCCCTCAAGATAAGGGTTGTACTACCATTCTTGTTGTGGTCGATCTTCTTACTAAAGAAGCACATTTTTTACCAATAGAGGGAGAGGTTACCGCGGAAAAACTGGCTCATAGTTTTTTTCAAGGTGTAGTTAGACTACATGGACTCCCAAGTCAAGTTATCTCTGACAGGGGATCTCAATTTATTTCAAAATTCTGGAGGGCCTTCTGTAAGAAACTTGGAGTGGAAGTTAGTTTGACTTCTGGGTATCATCCGGAAAGTAATGGACAAGTGGAGAGAGTAAATCAAGAATTGGAGAAGTTTTTAAGGTGTTATTTACAAGCTAGAGAGGAATGGGTGGATTTGGTGTGGTTGGCAGAATTCTCTTACAACAATTGTGGAAAAGATGCTACTTCTATGTCCCCTTTCTTGTTGGGTCGTGGGTTTCATCCTCGTTTTCTGAGTTTTGAGGTGTTGGAGGAAGATTCAGGGAATCCTAGAGTGGAAGATCGTTTGTTGATAATGAAAAATAACTTGGATAGAGCAAAAAAGGTTCTGGGAGAAAATAAGTTGAAATATAAGAGATATGCCGATTTGAGAAGAAAAACTGGACCTGAATATAAGGTGGGAGACTTAGTTTGGCTTTCTACCCGATACCTGAAAATTAAGGGGAAGAATAAGTTCAGTCCAAGATTTGTGGGCCCTTTTGAGGTAGAGAAAATCATCAACCCTGTGGCAGTACGATTGAAATTACCCAAGCAGTTGAAGGTACATCCTACTTTTCTTGTTAGTCTTTTAAAACCAGTTTGTTCAGGAACTAGATTCAGAACACCACCTTCCCCTGTGATTTTGGAGGATTCATCTGAGGAATTTGTGGTTAAACAAATTTTGGATTCTAGGAAAGTGAGGGGAAGGTTGCAGTATTTGATTGATTGGGAGGGATATGGACCGGAGGAACGATCTTGGGAAGATTCAGTTGATGTACATGCCCCCCGTTTAGTGGCTAAGTTTCATGCTAAAAACCCACACAAGATAGGCCCAGAGACTGGGCATTAGGAGGGGGGTACTGTCAGGTTTCCTTCTCTTATTCAAGTTTCCTTTGGTTTCCTTCTCTTATTCAAGTTTCCTTTTTATTATTTATCCTTTTCAGATTAGCTTTGTGTGGGTGGGAAGTTTTCCATTATAGTTGGTTAGGCCTTAACTTGTTGATTCAGAATCCTGGTTCTGACCCAAGGCAAGATGGAGCCTCACAGTGACAGCTCTGATTGGCTAGAAGACAATGATGAACAACAATGAACATTCTAAACTGTCACTCTGTGCCTTTCATCATCAAAACCCCATCTGAGAGGACGTGTTCAGTGGCTGCTCCTGCTTTAGTATTAGGCCTGGTGGATTTTATCCTTCAGATCTCAGCAGTTGAGCGGCTACTTTCTTGGGGGTTTCAGGAGAAGTCTTCAGCTGGCAGGAATTCGTTTTTGAAGATAGGAAAAGCAGGAAATCTTTGTGAATTCGCTCAGGAGATAAGTGACTTTATTTTTACTGTAAATCTGTTCGTCTTAATAACATTCTCCTTGAACATTTGTTAAAAGTAGTGTTTCTACTAAAACTATTGAACTACCGGAGTGCGCTTGTGTTTCCAGTGCGGTGTTCCTTAGCGCGAGATTTTGACTGTCGCGTGCGAATTCAAGTGAGCGCGTGCTTTCTAGCGTGTGTATTCCGAGCGCGAGTAGAGGTTGGTCTCGTGCAATTTTAAACGCGCGTGTGTTTTATTGCGCGGGTGATCCTTTGCGCGAAAAGCTATACGCTGTGTGTGAACTAAAGAGCGCGTGCGATTTTATAGCGCGGGTGATCCTTTGCGCGAGAAACTATACGCTGCGTGAGAACTACAAAGCGCGTGTGAAATACAAAGCGCGTGTGAAATACAAAGCGCGTGTGATTTTTAGCGCGGGTGTACAAAGCGCGTGTGAAATTCAAAGCGCGTGTGATTTTTAGCGCGGGTGTACAAAGCGCGAGAATCTGTTCGTCGCGTGCCATGTGAGTGCGCGTGTGTTTTTTCCATCGCGAGTGATTTTGCGCGTGAGAATCACTTCGTCGCGTTTGAACTCAATAGCGCGGGTGTTTTTATTTCGCGTGTCTCGCAGGAGAACATTATTGCGCGTGTGGACTATTGCGCGTGTGGATTATTGCGCGTGTGGATTTTTTGCGCGTGTGGATTATTTTGATCGCGCGTCTTCATCCGTTTGCGCGTGTTCTTCAACCAGGAAGATTTCTATGTGAAGTTCATCGATAATTTAAATGGAAATAACCTGCGTGTGCATTTAGCACGTGTTTCCTCTTTCTTCAAGGATTCAAAGACTCAAGATAATTATAAATAGTTTGAAAAGTTTTGAAATGACAAGAAAGAACATTTTAAAGACAATCTAATTGAACTACCAGTGCATGTTGGAAAAAAGACAAACAAAGAACTAAGACTTCCAGTTTTGCCTAATGTAAGAAGTTGCTGGGAATTTCAAGTATCGCAAGTAAGAGAGATTTTCAGCTTCTTATCCGCTTCTCTAAGAAATTTCAAGAGAAGAACCAGGTAGGATTCTCAATTATTAGTTAAGGATTAATGTCTTCCCATTCATAAGGTTAAGTAAGTGAATTAAGGAAGTGTATATGTTATTCTTTATCCTCTGCAGGTTCAGCACTGATTAGCCTTGACGCAGTCTGCCTGGTGTTGTTTTGTTGTCCCATTCCCCCTTTCCCTTTGGGGTGTAGTTTACAGAGCTGTATTGAAAACTAGTTCTGGGAAATACATCTCAGGGGGATTGTCGGGGGTTCAGCAGCTTCCGCGGATACAGGACCTCTCAGCCTGACATGCGTATGGATTCAAAGAAGGTCGATGCAATTCTCAAATGGCCATCGCCATCCTCCGTAAAAGGTGTTCAAAGCATGTTAGGCTTTGCTAACTTTTACCGCAGGTTTATCCCCGAATTCTCTCGAATAGTCCAGCCCATCACCGCCTTGTTAAAGAAAAACAAACGTTTTGAATGGTCAACCGAGGCGGAACAAGCTTTCCAGAATTTGAAGACTAGATTTATCCCTGCACCGATCTTAAAACATCCTCGCCCAGAACTCCCCTACATCGTTGAAACTGATGCTTCGAGCCTTGCCATGGGGGCAGTTCTATCACAAAAGGACCCAGTAACCAATCAGTTGCATCCCGTGGCATTTTGGTCCCGCAAATTCTCGCCTCCTGAAATCAATTACACTATTACTGATAAGGAACTTCTACCTATCAAGTCCGCCTTTAAGGCTTGGCGGCATTATCTTCTGGGGGCCCGACACACCGTTACTGTGATTACAGATCACCGAAACCTGCAATATTTGAAAACCGCAAAAGCTCAGTCCTCTAGGCAACTCGGTTGGGCACTATTCTTTGCCGAGTTTGACTTCATAATTACCTATGGACCTGGTACAAAAAACGGTAAAGCTGATGCCCTTTCTCGGATGGGAGTGGAAGAACATTTGATCAATCCGAAACCTGTACCTATCATTCCCGAACAAAGAATTCTAGGTGTAATCGCCACACAATCCATAGAGGAAGTTAAGGATAAAGCCAGGCTACTGGTAACTCCAGCAGACATACAGAATTGGCATCTGCAGGGAAAGGACTTTACGGTGAAGGACAACCTATTATATTTCCAAGAACGGTTATACCTGCCCAGCACAGATTTACAGAAAAAGGTAATCTCTTGTTATCACGATTCTTTAATGGAAGGACATCCCGGTATGACCAAGACCTCAGAAAAGATCAAGCGCTACTTCTGGTGGCCGTCTTGGAAAAAAGATATCAGAGACTTTATAATGTCCTGTGGAGTATGCGCCCAAAACAAGAGTCAAAAGGAAAAATCAGCCGGCCTCTTACGCCCTATTGACATCCCGCCTCGCCCTTGGCATACGCTTTCTATGGACTTCATCACCGATCTACCTCCATGCTCCGGATACAATACGATCCTAGTAATCGTGGACCTATTCTCCAAGATGGCGCATTTCATTCCACTCAAAGGCTTACCAACAGCAGCAACTCTGGCCCGAGAATTTCTCGAAAACATCGTCCGACTGCACAGTTTTCCTTCAGTTCTAATTTCGGATCGAGGTAGTCAATTTATTTCTCATTTTTGGCAAAGTTGCTGTCGGTCGGCTCAAATTGATGTGAGACTTTCGACCAGCCACCACCCTCAAACCGACGGACAAACCGAGAGGACCAATCAAACTCTGGAACAGTATTTGCGCTGCATGCTACAACAAACTGAAAAAACTTGGAAAGATATCCTTTGGATAGCCGAATATGCCTACAATAACTCTGTCCACTCGGGAACTGGGAAGACCCCGTTTTTTCTTTTATACGGTAGTCAACCTCGAACCTCGGAGTTGGATCCACTCCAAGATCTTGGAACACCAGCAGTAGACCACCTGCATTCTACAATCACCCAAGCCTTTAAGGAAGCCGTTTCTCACCTTCAAAGGGCTAAAGAACAATACAAGAAAGGAGCAGACCAACATCGGAAGGAAGCCCCCCAATATCAAGTAGGAGATCAAGTCTGGTTATCCACCAAATATCTACCTCTAAAAGGACCACGCACATTCAACCCAAGATACCTTGGTCCCTATTCCATCACTACCATAGTAAATCCAGTAGCGGTCAAGTTGGACTTGCCCCCTCACATGAAGATACATCCGGTCTTCCACGTCTCTCTATTAAAACCCGTGCAACCTCAAACCCGACTAACTACATCTCCAAAACCTATTCTAGTTGATGGAGAACTTGAGTTTGAAGTCAAAAGCATCCTGGATTCCAAGATCTCCAAATCTAAACTATTTTACCTGATTGACTGGAAAGGCTACGGTCCCCAAGAAAGATCCTGGGAACCTGCAGAATATGTCCACGCGCCTCGTCTAATCAAAAGATTTCATCGAACATTTCCTAACAAGCCCAAACCCCCGGAGAAGCCCGGTTTGGAAGGGGCCTTGAGGGGGGGTGCTGTCATGATCTCTGCTTCCAAAAGATCAGGACTTGCCCGACTCCCTTGGAAGCAGACCCATAACCCCGGTTCCGATTGCCAGCCAGTCCCAATTGGGACCTTTTGGACCCTGTCCTGGCGCCAGTGGCACCAGGCTCATAAAGATGCCCAGTCCCAGCGCTGGAAGCGCCGGGCTCATAATGCTTGGGTGGACTTACCTGCAGCAGACCATGCTGCTTACTTACCTGCCAGTTGAACCCCTGATCCTCTTCTGTTTGGGACTACTTTTCCTGTTGGGTGGGGCAGGAGCCACTCCCTAGGTTCAGAACACTGGAACTCTTCTGGAAAGCAGGAACTCTTTTCTTACCTAGGTGTGGCTGTGGAAGGAGACACCTAAGCACTACAGGAGGCTATTTAAACCACACCCGATGGATGAATCTTGCTTTGCGTTATTCTGCATTCTCTGCAGCAGAACGCTCATCGTGTCTTCTGCTTCTGATCCTGGGCCTAAGGGAACAAAGGCTTACCATCCTGGAATCCAGTCTTCAGCAGCACCTGTAAAGACAAAGAAAGAACAGGTTAGCACTACGGTCTTCAGTGGCAGCGCATCTCTTACCTGGTCCATCGGCTGTCACCAACACCTCGCGCTGCATTCCGGCATCGGAAAGACAAAGGCTTACCTACTCTTCGCATGCTCCGGAGGTCTTCGCACTGCATTCCGGCATCTGAAAGACAAAAGCTTACCAGCTCTTCGCACGCTCCGGAGGCCTTCGGCGCTGCATCCCGCATCTGAAAGACAAAAGAAGGTGCGTTTAAAGACATTGGGCAACTTTATTACTCACGTGCCATTACTCCTTCCCACGCCGAATCCAGTGGGTATTCCAGCACCCTTCAGCTTCTCTAAAGCTCCGAACTTGTACCTGCAAGATAAAAGGGACAGTTAGTGCGCATCGTGAAGCAGGCTACAAGCGCTTACTTACGTGCTTCCAGGCGCTTCTATTCCTCACGCAGGTTCAATCCTCAACTCTCATCAGCCCGCCATCCGCCATCGCCGGAACCCTGCAAAACAAGAGATATCATTACAAAAGACTTTTAAGACATTTGAAGTGCCCAGAACTTACCGTTCGTGTAGTTAACGACGGACAGCAGTCCTCTGAGGTCAAGAGGCCTGCACCCTTATCCAGTGAAGAAACTGGTTATGGCACCCTGCCCCGAGGCAGATGGAGAGCTCGGCGTTCACTTACCTAAGGTGAGGGCGTTAATCTTTGGGGTTCTACAGGAGAAGAGAAAGGGAAGAGGAGAGAGGCACCCAATAACGGCAGTTCATTAATCCCATATTTTCTATCTGCAGACATCTTACTCTTCGAGTCAGACATACAGTGCACAGAGGTCCAGCCCAAAGAGCCAACCGTGTGTTACACATCACCTTTGAAGCTACGGCATTCACCCAGTCAAGACCGGCGCCTCTGCGGGAATCAGGTGAGCGTTACAGAACGCAAAGCCAACCGCAAAACTCCCACCCAGGCGCTATGGAAACCTCGGATACCGACCAGCTAGCCCAGTTACTTGGGGAAATAAGAGCAGAAGTGCATGCAGCCCGTCAGGAAAAGAATGCTCTAAGAAGGGAACTGATTATTTCCAAGGAGCGAACAGACGATCTCGCTAGACAATTGCTACAGTCACAAGCCGGACAAACTCCGTTACCCGCATCAGGGGCAAATCTTCCTTCAACATCCTCTACGAACCCAGTGCAGATCAACCTACCTGGGAATGTACCTCTGGCTCCGCCCGAATGATTTTCTGGTGACCCAAAGAGGTTTGCAGTATTTATTAATCAGTGCCGGTTGCACTTCTTATGCCGGCCAGCAGCCTTTCCAACTGATCAAGCTAAGGTAGCTTTCGTGCTTTCGTACCTTAGTGGCAATGCGGCAGACTGGTCGATCCCTCTAGTTAATCAAGATGATCAGCTTCTCCATGATTTTCAAGCTTTTCAGCTCAGTATGGAAAAACTGTTTGCAAGACATTCACAGGGGCAGGCCTTGGACAATGAGCTCCTTTCATTGCGACAGGGTAATCAAGACCTTTTGGCTTATATTGCGTCTTTCAACAGACTGATAGTGGAAACTCGATGGCCTGAGGACAAAAGGATTACGCTGTTTTATAGAGGTCTACGTGGAGAGCTCAAAGATGTGTTAGCCCAAGTAGTGAATCCCCCGCAAGACTGTTCGGACTATATTGACTTAGTCGTTCAAATCGACCACAGACTGCAGAACAGGAAGGCTGATCGTTCCAAGTTTGATGCTCGAGTATTTTCCAAACCAGCCACTCCTACCAAAGGAGTAGACTCCGGGGAACCCATGCAAATAGGGGGCCTGAAAGGACCACTAACACAAAAGGAGCGGGAAAGGAGAAAACAGCTGCAATTATGCCTCTATTGCGGAAACTCGGGGCACTTTCTTCGAGACTGTCCGGTGAAACCAGCCAAGAAGGCAGTAGGAGCTGCAGTTACCATGGTCACAAACTCTGAGCAGGGAAACGACCTCGCCCGACAAGAATAGAGGTCCTCTTGCCGAGCGTTAAAACCAGTTGCGTGACCTCGCATTTCGTGATACCTATGGTCCTCATTAGCCCTGAACATCCAGATCGATTACATGCGATTGAATCTTACGTCGACAGCGGTGCCATCGGCAATTATGTGGATCATGAAATGGTTTTGAGGATGAATCTGACTCTTTGTCCAAAGGCTGTAAAGGACGTCATTACTACGGTGGATGGTACGGAGATAGCCTCCGGACCAGTAACGCATACCACCCAAGAAGTGACGCTAGTAAGTCAAGATGGACACCATGAGAAGATCGTGTTCGATGTGATCAAGGCCCCTCAGTTCCAGATTATTCTAGGAATTCCTTGGTTAGAGAAGCACAATCCTCAGATCGATTGGCGAGCAAGAACGGTTCAGTTTCCAGAATGTGTCTCTACTTGTCACCCTCGACCTGGTGTTGCACTGGCAGCAATTTCCTCGGAGGCTCCCCAGTTACCTCCTGAATACCTAGAATTCCAAGAAGTTTTCCGGAAGGATCAGGCTAACTCTCTACCTCCTCATAGGTCTTATGACTGCCAGATAGACCTGATACCTGGATCTACTCCTCCTTGTAGTAGAATTTATGCCCTCACCGAGCCTGAGAATCTTCACCTCCGACAATACCTGGATCAATACCTAGCGAATGGGTTTATTCGTCCTTCCAAGTCCCCTGCTTCCTCAGCTTTGTTCTTCGTTCCAAAAAAAGAAGGGGACCTTAGAACTTGTATAGATTATCGCGCCCTGAACCAGATCACCGTTAAGAATAGATATCCGTTACCTTTGATCCCTGAACTCCTGGACCAAGTCAGAAAAGCATGCATATATACAAAGCTGGATCTTAGAGGAGCCTACCACTTGGTACGAGTAAAAGAGGGCGATGAATGGAAGACGGCCTTCCGCACCAAGTATGGGCTATTTGAATATCAGGTCATGCCCTTCGGACTTTGCAATGCCCCGGCCGCCTTTCAATATTTTATGAGAGCTCATAGATGTGTGTGTTGTTGTTTACATTGACGACATCCTCGTTTATTCTTCATCGGAAACTGAACATCGGAAACACGTGAAAATGGTCCTCGAGAGATTGGGTCAACACAAACTTTTCGCTAAATTGGAAAAATGTGTTTTCAACGTGACTGAAGTTGAATTCTTGGGATTCATATTATCACCTAGCGGAGTGCGTATGGATTCAAAGAAGGTCGATGCAATTCTCAAATGGCCATCGCCATCCTCCGTAAAAGGTGTTCAAAGCATGTTAGGCTTCGCTAACTTTTACCGCAGGTTTATCCCCGAATTCTCTCGAATAGTCCAGCCCATCACCGCCTTGTTAAAGAAAGACAAACGTTTTGAATGGTCAACCGAGGCGGAACAAGCTTTCCAGAATTTGAAGACTAGATTTATCTCTGCACCGATCTTAAAACATCCTCGCCCAGAACTCCCCTACATCGTTGAAACTGATGCTTCGAGCCTTGCCATGGGGGCAGTTCTATCACAAAAGGACCCAGTAACCAATCAGTTGCATCCCGTGGCATTTTGGTCCCGCAAATTCTCGCCTCCTGAAATCAATTACACTATTACTGATAAGGAACTTCTAGCTATCAAGTCCGCCTTTAAGGCTTGGCGGCATTATCTTCTGGGGGCCCGACACACCATTACTGTGATTACAGATCACCGAAACCTGCAATATTTGAAAACCGCAAAAGCTCAGTCCTCTAGGCAACTCCGTTGGGCACTATTCTTTGCCGAGTTTGACTTCATAATTACCTATGGACCTGGTACAAAAAACGGTAAAGCTGATGCCCTTTCTCGGCTGGGAGTGGAAGAACATTTGATCAATCCTAAACCTGTACCTATCATTCCCGAACAAAGAATTGTAGGTGTAATCGCCACACAATCCATAGAGGAAGTTAAGGATAAAGCCAGGCTACTGGTAACTCCAGCAGACATACAGAATTGGCATCTGCAGGGAAAGGACTTTACGGTGAAGGACAACCTATTATATTTCCAAGAACGGTTATACCTGCCCAGCACAGATTTACAGAAAAAGGTAATCTCTTGTTATCACGATTCTTTAATGGAAGGACATCCCGGTATGACCAAGACCTCGGAAAAGATCAAGCGCTACTTCTGGTGGCCGTCTTGGAAAAAAGATATCAGAGACTTTATAATGTCCTGTGGAGTATGCGCCCAAAACAAGAGTCAAAAGGAAAAATCAGCCGGCCTCTTACGCCCTATTGACATCCCGCCTCGCCCTTGGCATACGCTTTCTATGGACTTCATCACCGATCTACCTCCATGCTCCGGATACAATACGATCCTAGTAATCGTGGACCTATTCTCCAAGATGGCGCATTTCATTCCACTCAAAGGCTTACCAACAGCAGCAACTCTGGCCCGAGAATTTCTCGAAAAAATCGTCCGACTGCACGGTTTTCCTTCAGTTCTAATTTCGGATCGAGGTAGTCAATTTATTTCTCATTTTTGGCGAAGTTGCTGTCGGTCGGCTCAAATTGATGTGAGACTTTCGACCAGCCACCACCCTCAAACCGACGGACAAACCGAGAGGACCAATCAAACTCCGGAACAGTATTTGCGCTGCATGCTACAACAAACTGAAAAAACTTGGAAAGATATCCTTTGGATAGCCAAATATGCCTACAATAACTCTGTCCACTCGGGAACTGGGAAGACCCCGTTTTTTCTTTTATACGGTAGTCAACCTCGAACCTCGGAGTTGGATCCACTCCAAGATCTTGGAACACCAGCAGTAGACCACCTGCATTCTACAATCACCCAAGCCTTTAAGGAAGCCGTTTCTCACCTTCAAAGGGCTAAAGAACAATACAAGAAAGGAGCAGACCAACATCGGAAGGAAGCCCCCCAATATCAAGTAGGAGATCAAGTCTGGTTATCCACCAAATATCTACCTCTAAAAGGACCACGCACATTCAACCCAAGATACCTTGGTCCCTATTCCATCACTACCATAGTAAATCCAGTAGCGGTCAAGTTGGACTTGCCCCCTCACATGAAGATACATCCGGTCTTCCACGTCTCTCTATTAAAACCAGTGCAACCTCAAACCCGACTAACTACATCTCCAAAACCTATTCTAGTTGATGGAGAACTCGAGTTTGAAGTCAAAAGCATCCTGGATTCCAAGATCTCCAAATCTAAACTATTTTACCTGATTGACTGGAAAGGCTACGGTCCCCAAGAAAGATCCTGGGAACCTGCAGAATATGTCCACGCGCCTCGTCTAATCAAAAGATTTCATCGAACATTTCCTAACAAGCCCAAACCCCCGGAGAAGCCCGGTTTGGGAGGGGCCTTGAGGGGGGGTGCTGTCATGATCTCTGCTTCCAAAAGATCAGGACTTGCCCGACTCCCTTGGAAGCAGACCCATAACCCCGGTTCCGAGTGCCAGCCAGTCCCAATTGGGACCTTTTGGACCCTGTCCTGGCGCCAGTGGCACCAGGCTCATAAAGATGTCCAGTCCCAGCGCTGGACACGCCGGGCTCATAATGCTTGGGTGGACTTACCTGCAGCAGACCATGCTGCTTACTTACCTGCCAGTTGAACCCCTGATCCTCTTCTGTTTGGGACTACTTTTCCTGTTGGGTGGGGCAGGAGCCACTCCCTAGGTTCAGAACACTGGAACTCTTCTGGAAAGCAGGAACTCTTTTCTTACCTAGGCGTGGCTGTGGAAGGAGACACCTAAGCACTACAGGAGGCTATTTAAACCACACCCGATGGATGAATCTTGCTTTGCGTTATTCTGCATTCTCTGCAGCAGAATGCTCATCGTGTCTTCTGCTTCTGATCCTGGGCCTGAGGGAACAAAGGCTTACCATCCTGGAATCCAGTCTTCAGCAGCACCTGTAAAGACAAAGAAAGAACAGGTTAGCACTACGGTCTTCAGTGGCAGCGCATCTCTTACCTGGTCCATCGGATGTCACCAACGCCTCGCGCTGCATTCCGGCATCGGAAAGACAAAGGCTTACCTACTCTTCGCATGCTCCGGAGGTCTTCGCACTGCATTCCGGCATCTGAAAGACAAAAGCTTACCAGCTCTTCGCACGCTCCGGAGGCCTTCGGCGCTGCATCCCGCATCTGAAAGACAAAAGAAGGTGCGTTTAAAGACATTGGGCAACTTTATTACTCACGTGCCATTACTCCTTCCCACGCCGAATCCAGTGGGTATTCCAGCACCCTTCAGCTTCTCTAAAGCTCCGAACTTGTACCTGCAAGATAAAAGGGACAGTTAGTGCGCATCGTGAAGCAGGCTACAAGCGCTTACTTACGTGCTTCCAGGCACTTCTATTTCTCACGCGGGTTCGATCCTCAACTCTCATCAGCCCGCCATCCGCCATCGCCGGAACCCTGCAAAACAAGAGATATCATTACAAAAGACTTTTAAGACATTTGAAGTGCCCAGAACTTACCGTTCGTGCAGTTAACGACGGACAGCAGTCCTCTGAGGTCAAGAGGCCTGCACCCTTATCCAGTGAAGAAACTGGTTACGGCACCCTGCCCCGAGGCAGATGGAGAGCTCGGCGTTCACTTACCTAAGGTGAGGCCGTTAACCTTTGGGGTTCTACAGGAGAAGAGAAAGGGAAGAGGAGAGAGGCACCCAATAACCCCAGTTCATTAATCCCATATTTTCTATCTGCAGACATCTTACTCTTCGAGTCAGACATACAGTGCACAGAGGTCCAGCCCAAAGAGCCAACCGTGTGTTACACATCACCTTTGAAGATACGGCATTCACCCAGTCAAGACCGGCGCCTCTGCGGGAATCAGGTGAGCGTTACAGTTTCCTTACCCTGAAAGATTTTAGCAATACGTATTGTCAAGGCTGCTGTCATGTTGATTCCTGGGAACAAGCGAACCCCTGTGGGTACAAAGGAACATTTCTGACTGTGGTGTCTTGTCTTCCAAAATTGACATTCATTTTCAATCACTCACATTTTGAACATTCGCAAGGCCACATTTGGTATCCAATATTTGTAGATAAAGAAACAAAGCAAAGTTGTATTTACTGGGATCCACCATATAAATCCTGAGATGGTGGCAAGTTACAACATCAAGTGACAGGCAAGATGGCAACGCTAAGGAACGAAAGAGTTTCTTTTAGTGTGCCTTCAAACTGAGGACATCTCGTTAAGCCTTCCTTATAAACTATATTGTCACAAATAATGTTACAATATTTATCCAATTCTGCACAAGGTCCATGGACCTAGTATTTATTTATGCACAGAATGTAATGCCTTGAGAGGGACAGTCAAAGAGCAACCCAAGCATATGTTAAAAAAACTAGGAACAGCCAAGGCAAAGTGTCCATACCCTGAGGTACTGCCATAATCCATAAGGTTAGGGATGGTACCACATTCTTCCGGCGGTAAGGGAAGCCCTGTGGGAAAAAAGGAAATTATCAAAGGGTGTTGGGTCGCCATCAGAAAATTGATAGTTATTTTCTAGCCCCACATATTTTAGAATCTTTTCAAGGCCACTTTGTAGCTAGAGAAACACAGAAAAGTCTTACTTACAGGGAAACACCCTGGAGTTCCCTGGAAGGTGGCAGGTCACAGGCTCAATTGGCAGGCAGAACAGGAGCCCTAAGGAACAAAAGAGTTCCTTTAAGGTTGAACTTCAAATTGTTGACATTTCTTTTAGCCTTCCTCATGAAGTATCTTCTAACAGGCTGAGATGTACCAAGATCTTCCTTCATAAGTGCTGCCCTGAGTATCCAGGACCTTACATTTGTACACAAATACATGAAATTGGGGCCTTGGAGCATGAACCAAGGAGGTATCTAATAAAAGTTTCAGAACACACTTCTCTCTGAGTACCAGGTCTTTGCTACCCATCATTTGAGACTGATAGCTACGGCTAAATATTCCACTGACATAAGGCAATGTTTACATACCTTGACTGACCGAAGATGTGTCTTTGGTTCGGTGTGTTATGAAGGTGCATCCAGACAGGTAAGGAGCGCTACACGAGTAAAAAAAGATCCTGTTAGGTTGGTCATTAAACAAAAGTATTTCTTTTGTCACTCCACATGAAAGCACATGTCGTAGGGCTGGCTCCAACCTGACCATATTTCTCAACTCTATTCCGAAAGACCAGAAGCTCCATCCCCACGTATCTGTTCCCTGGGATTGAGGCCTTAACAAGCATGAGTCCAGGTATATCCGTTGCAATGATTTGGTCAGGGAGAACCCTCCCAGACACCCAGGAATCCACTACAATGAGATAACGGATGGTTTCCTCAACATGGTACCCATCACACCCATGGCAAAGTTTCCATACCATGAAAGATTTTAGCAAAACGTATGTTCAAGGCTGCTGTCATGTTGATTCCTGGGAAAAAGCGAAGCCCTGTGTGTACAAAGGAACATTTCTGACTGTGGTGTCTTGTCTTCAAAAATTGATATTCATTTTCAATCCCTCACATTTTGAACATTTGCTAGGCCACATTTGGTATCCAATATTTGAACAAAGCAGGTAGCTAAAGCAACAAAGCAAAGTTGTACTTACTGGGATCCACCATATAAATCCTGAGATGGTGGCAAGCTGCAACATCAAGAGACAGGCAAGACGGCAATGCTAATGAACCAAAGAGTATCTTTTAGGTGTGCCTTCAAACTGAGGACATCTCGTTAAGCCTTCCTTATCAACTATATTGTCACAAAGCAAGTTGCAATCTTTCTCCAATTCTGCCCAAGGTCCATGGACATAGTCCTTATTTATGCACAGAATGTAATGTCTTGAGAGGCACAGCAAAAAGAGCATCCCAAGCATATATTTAAAAAACTAGGAATAGCAAAGGCAAAGTGTCCATACCCTGAGGTACTGCCATAATCCATAAGGTTAGGGATGGTTCCACATTCTTCCGGGAGTAAGGGAAGGCCTACGGGAACAAAGGAAATTATCAAAGGGTATTGGGTCATCATCAGAACATTGATAGTCATTTTCTAGCCTACATATTTTAGAATCTTTTCAAGGTCACGTTTGGTGATGAATATGTAGTAGGAGAAACACAGCAAAGATTTACTTACAGGGAAACACCCTGGAGTTCCCCAGAAGGTGGCAGGCCATAGGCTCAATTGGCTGGCAGAACAGCAGCCCTAAGCAACAAAAGAGTTCCTCTAAGGTTGAACTTCAAATTGTTGGCAATTGTTTTAGCCTTCCTCATGAAGTATCTTATAACAGGCTAAGATTTACCAAGATCTTCCTTCATCAGTGCTGCCCTGAGTATCCAGGACCTTACATGTGTACACCTATACATGAAATTGTGGCATTAGAGCATGACCCAAGGAGGTATCTAAGAAAAGTTTTAGAACACACTTCTCTCTGAGTACCAGGTCTTTGCTACCCATCATTTGAGACTGATACCTACGGCTAAATATTCCACTGACATAAGGCAATGTTTAAATACCTTGACTGACCGAAGATGTGTCTTTGGTTCGGTGTGTTATGAAGGTTCATCCAGACAGGTAAGGAGCGCTGCACGAGTAAAACAAGATCCTGTTAGGTTGGTCATTAAAAAAAGTATTTCTCTTGTCACTCCCCATGAAAGAACATGTCGCAGGGCTGGCTCCAACCTGATCATATTTCTCAACTCTATTCCGAAAGACCAGAAGCTCCATCCCCATGTATCTGCGCCCTGGGATTGAGGCCTTGACAAGCATGAGTCTAGGTATATCCTTTGCAATGATTTGGTCAGGGAGTACCCTCCCAAATACCCAGGAATCCACTCCAATGAGATAACGGATGGTTTCCTCAACATGGTACCCATCACACCCATGGCAAAGTTTCCTTACCCTGAAAGATTTTAGCAATACGTATTGTCAAGGCTGCTGTCATGCTGATTCCTGGGAACAAGCGAAGCCCTGTGGGAACAAAGGAACATTTCTGACTGTGGTGTCTTGTCTTCCAAAATTGACATTCATTTTCAATCTCTCACATTTTGAACATTTGCAAGGCCACATTTGGTATCCAATATTTTTAGATAAAGAAACAAAGCAAAGTTGTATTTACTGGGATCCACCATATAAATCCTGAGATGGTGGCAAGTTACAACATCAAGTGACAGGCAAGATGGCAACGCTAAGGAACCAAAGAGTTTCTTTTAGTGTGCCTTCAAACTGAGGACATCTCGTTAAGCCTTCATTATAAACTATATTGTCACAAAGAATGTTACAATATTTATCCAATTCTGCCCAAGGTCCATGGACCTAGTCCTTATTTATGCACAGAATGTAATGCCTTGAGAGGGACAGTCAAAGAGCAACCCATGCATATGTTTAAAAAACTAGGAACAGCCAAGGCAAAGTGTCCATACCCTGAGGTACTGTCATAATCCATAAGGTTAGGGATGGTACCACATTCTTCCGGCGGTAAGGGAAGCCCTGTGGGAAAAAAGTAAATTATCAAAGGGTGTTGGGTCGCCATCAGAAAATTGATAGTTATTTTCTAGCCCCACATATTTTAGAATCTTTTCAAGGCCACTTTGTAGCTAGAGAAACACAGAAAAGTCTTACTTACAGGGAAACACCCTGGAGTTCCCTGGAAGGTGGCAGGTCACAGGCTCAATTGGCAGGCAGAACAGGAGCCCTAAGGAACAAAAGAGTTCCTTTAAGGTTGAACTTCAAATTGTTGACATTTGTTTTAGCCTTCCTCATGAAGTATCTTCTAACAGGCTGAGATGTACCAAGATCTTCCTTCATAAGTTACACCCTGAGTATCCAGGACCTTACATTTGTAGACCTATACATGAAATTGGGGTCTTGGAGCATGAACCTAGGAGGTATCTAATAAAAGTTTCAGAACACACTTCTCTCTGAGTACCAGGTCTTTGCTACCAATCATTTGAGACTGATAGCTACGGCTAAATATTCCACTGACATAAGGCAATGTTTACATACCTTGACTGACCGAGGATGTGTCTTTGGTTCGGTGTGTTATGAAGGTGCATCCAGACAGGTAAGGAGCGCTACACGAGTAAAAAAAGATCCTGTTAGGTTGGTCATTAAACAAAAGCATTTCTTTTGTCACTCCACATGAAAGCACATGTCATAGGGCTGGCTCCAACCTGACCATATTTCTCAACTCTATTCCGAAAGACCAGAAGCTCCATCCCCACGTATCTGTGCCCTGGGATTGAGGCCTTAACAAGCATGAGTCCAGGTATATCCTTTGCAATGATTTGGTCAGGGAGAACCCTCCCAGACACCCAGGAATCCACTACAATGAGATAACGGATGGTTTCCTCAACATGGTACCCATCACACCCATGGCAAAGTTTCCTTACCCTGAAAGATTTTAGCAAAACGTACGTTCAAGGCTGCTGTCATGTTGATTCCTGGGAACAAGCGAAGCCCTGTGTGTACAAAGGAACATTTCTGACAGTGGTGTCTTGTCTTCTAAAATTGACATTCATTTTCAATCCCTCACATTTTGAACATTTGCAAGGCCACATTTGGTATCCAATATTTGTAGATAAAGAAACAATGCAAAGTTGTATTTACTGGGATCCACCATATAAATCCTGAGAAGGTGGCAAGTTACAACATCAAGTGACAGGCAAGACAGCAATGCTAAGGAACCAAAGAGTTTCTTTTAGTATGCCTTCAAACTGAGGACATCTCGTTAAGCCTTCCTTATAAACCATATTGTCACAAAGAATGTTACAATATTTATCCAATTCTGCCCAAGGTCCATGGACCTAGTCCTTATTTATGCACAGAATGTAATGCCTTGAGAGGGACAGTCAAAGAGCAACCCAAGCATATGTTTAAAAAACTAGGAACAGCCAAGGCAAAGTGTCCATACCCTGAGGTACTGCCATAATCCATAAGGTTAGGGGTGGTACCACATTCTTCCGGCAGTAAGGGAAGACCTGTGGGAAAAAAGGAAATTATCAAAGGGTGTTGGGTCGCCATCAGAAAATTGATAGTTATTTTCTAGCCCCACATATTTTAGAATTTTTTCAAGGCCACTTTGTAGCTAGAGAAACACAGAAAAGTCTTACTTACAGGGAAACACCCTGGAGTTCCCTGGAAGGTGGCAGGTCACAGGCTCAATTGGCAGGCAGAACAGCAGCCCTAAGGAACAAAAGAGTTCCTTTAAGGTTGAACTTCAAATTGTTGACATTTGTTTTAGCCTTCCTCATGAAGTATCTTCTAACAGGCTGAGATGTACCAAGATCTTCCTTCATAAGTGCTGCCCTGAGTATCCAGGACCTTACATGTGTACACCTATACATGAAATTGGGGCCTTGGAGCATGAACCAAGGAGGTATCTAATAAAAGTTTCAGAACACACTTCTCTCTGAGTAACAGGTCTTTGCTACCCATCATTTGAGACTGATAGCTACGGCTAAATATTCCACTGACATAAGGCAATGTTTACATACCTTGACTGACCGAAGATGTGTCTTTGGTTCGGTGTGTTATGAAGGTGCATCCAGACAAGTAAGGAGCGCTACACGAGTAAAAAAAGATCCTGTTAGGTTGGTCATTAAACAGAAGTATTTCTTTTGTCACTCCACATGAAAGCACATGTCGTAGGGCTGGCTCCAACCTGACCATATATCTCAACTCTATTCCGAAAGACCAGAAGCTCCATCCCCACGTATCTGTGCCCTGGGATTGAGGCCTTAACAAGCATGAGTCCAGGTATATCCGTTGCAATGATTTGGTCAGGGAGAACCCTCCCAGACATCCAGGAATCCACTACAATGAGATAACGGATGGTTTCCTCAACATGGTACCCATCACACCCATGGCAAAGTTTCCTTACCCTGAAAGATTTTAGCAAGACGTATGTTCAAGGCTGCTGTCATGTTGATTCCTGGGAAAAAGCGAAGCCCCTTGTGTACAAAGGAACATTTCTGACAGTGGTGTCTTGTCTTCAAAAATTGATATTCATTTTCAATCCCTCACATTTTGAACATTTGCTAGGCCACATTTGGTATCCAATATTTGAACAAAGCAGGTAGCTAAAGCAACAAAGCAAAGTTGTACTTACTGGGATCCACCATATAAATCCTGAGATGGTGGCAAGCTGCAACATCAAGAGACAGGCAAGACGGCAACGCTAAGGAACCAAAGAGTATCTTTTAGGTGTGCCTTCAAACTGAGGACATCTCGTTAAGCCTTCCTTATCAACTATATTGTCACAAAGCAAGTTGCAATCTTTCTCCAATTCTGCCCAAGCTCCATGGACCTAGTCCTTATTTATGCACAGAATGTAATGTCTTGAGAGGCACAGCAAAAAGAGCATTCCAAGCATATATTTAAAAAACTAGAAATAGCAAAGGCAAAGTGTCCATACCCTGAGGTACTGCCATAATCCATAAGGTTAGGGATGGTTCCACATTCTTCCGGGAGTAAGGGAAGGCCTGCGGGAACAAAGGAAATTATCAAAGGGTATTGGGTCATCATCAGAACATTGATAGTCATTTTCTAGCCCACATATTTTAGAATCTTTTCAAGGTCACGTTTGGTGATGAATATGTAGTAGGAGAAACACAGCAAAGATTTACTTACAGGGAAACACCCTGGAGTTCCCCGGAAGGTGGCAGGCCATAGGCTCAATTGGCTGGCAGAACAGCAGCCCTAAGGAACAAAAGAGTTCCTCTAAGGTTGAACTTCAAATTGTTGGCATTTGTTTTAGCCTTCCTCATGAAGTATCTTATAACAGGCTAAGATTTACCAAGATCTTCCTTCATCAGTGCTGCCCTGAGTATACAGGACCTTACATGTGTACACCTATACATGAAATTGTGGCATTAGAGCATGACCCAAGGAGGTATCTAAGAAAAGTTTTAGAACACACTTCTCTCTGAGTACCAGGTCTTTGCTACCCATCATTTGAGACTGATAGCTACGGCTAAATATTCCACTGACATAAGGCAATGTTTAAATACCTTGACTGACCGAAGATGTGTCTTTGGTTCGGTGTGTTATGAAGGTTCATCCAGACAGGTAAGGAGTGCTGCACGAGTAAAAAAAGATCCTGTTAGGTTGGTCATTAAAAAAAAGTATTTCTCTTGTCACTCCCCATGAAAGAACATGTCGCAGGGCTGGCTCCAACCTGATCATATTTATAAACTCTATTCCGAAAGACCAGAAGCTCCATCCCCACGTATCTGCGCCCTGGGATTGAGGCCTTGACAAGCATGAGTCTAGGTATATCCTTTGCAATGATTTGGTCAGGGAGTACCCTCCCAAATACCCAGGAATCCACTCCAATGAGATAACGGATGGTTTCCTCAACATGGTACCCATCACACCCATGGCAAAGTTTCCTTACCCTGAAAGATTTTAGCAATACGTATTGTTGATTCCTGGGAACAAGCGAAGCCCTGTGGGTACAAAGGAACATTTCTGACTGTGGTGTCTTGTCTTCCAAAATTGACATTCATTTTCAATCCCTCACATTTTGAACATTTGCAAGGCCACATTTGGTATCCAATATTTGTAGATAAAGAAACAAAGCAAAGTTGTATTTACCGGGATCCACCATATAAATCCTGAGATGGTGGCAAGTTACAACATCAAGTGACAGGCAAGATGGCAACGCTAAGGAACGAAAGAGTTTCTTTTAGTGTGCCTTCAAACTGAGGACATCTCGTTAAGCCTTCCTTATAAACTATATTGTCACAAAGAATGTTACACTATTTATCCAATTCTGCCCAAGGTCCATGGACCTAGTCCTTATTTATGCACAGAATGTAATGCCTTGAGAGGGACAGTCAAAGAGCAACCCAAGCATATGTTTAAAAAACTAGGAACAGCCAAGGCAAAGTGTCCATACCCTGAGGTACTGCCATAATCCATAAGGTTAGGGATGGTACCACATTCTTCCGGCGGTAAGGGAAGCCCTGTGGGAAAAAAGGAAATTATCAAAGGGTGTTGGGGCGCCATCAGAAAATTGATAGTTATTTTCTAGCCCCACATATTTTAGAATCTTTTCAAGGCCACTTTGTAGCTAGAGAAACACAGAAAAGTCTTACTTACAGGGAAACACCCTGGAGTTCCCTGGAAGGTGGCAGGTCACAGGCTCAATTGGCAGGCAGAACAGGAGCCCTAAGGAACAAAAGAGTTCCTTTAAGGTTGAACTTCAAATTGTTGACATTTCTTTTAGCCTTCCTCATGAAGTATCTTCTAACAGGCTGAGATGTACCAAGATCATCCTTCATAAGTGCTGCCCTGAGTATCCAGGACCTGACATTTGTACACCTATACATGAAATTGGGGCCTTGGAGCATGAACCAAGGAGGTATCTAATAAAAGTTTCAGAACACACTTCTCTCTGAGTACCAGGTCTTTGCTACCCATCATTTGAGACTGATAGCTACGGCTAAATATTCCACTGACATAAGGCAATGTTTACATACCTTGACTGACAGAAGATGTGTCTTTGGTTCGGTGTGTTAGAAAGGTGCATCCAGACAGGTAAGGAGCGCTACACGAGTAAAAAAAGATCCTGTTAGGTTGGTCATTAAACAAAAGTATTTCTTTTGTCACTCCACATGAAAGCACATGTCGTAGGGCTGGCTCCAACCTGACCATATTTCTCAACTCTATTCCAAAAGACCAGAAGCTCCATCCCCACGTATCTGTGCCCTGGGATTGAGGCCTTAACAAGCATGAGTCCAGGTATATCCGTTGCAATGATTTGGTCAGGGAGAACCCTCCCAGACACCCAGGAATCCACTACAATGAGATAACGGATGGTTTCCTCAACATGGTATCCATCACACCCATGGCAAAGTTTCCTTACCCTGAAAGATTTTAGCAAAACATATGTTCAAGGCTGCTGTCATGTTGATTCCTGGGAAAAAGCGAAGCCCTGTGTGTACAAAGGAACATTTCTGACTGTGGTGTCTTGTCTTCAAAAATTGATATTCATTTTCAATCCCTCACATTTTGAACATTTGCTAGGCCACATTTGGTATCCAATATTTGAACAAAGCAGGTAGCTAAAGCAACAAAGCAAAGTTGCACTTACTGGGATCCACCATATAAATCCTGAGATGGTGGCAAGCTGCAACATCAAGAGACAGGCAAGACGGCAACGCTAAGGAACCAAAGAGTATCTTTTAGGTGTGCCTTCAAACTGAGGACATCTTGTTAAGCCTTCCTTATCAACTATATTGTCACAAAGCAAGTTGCAATCTTTCTCCAATTCTGCCCAAGGTCCATGGACATAGTCCTTATTTATGCACATAATGTAATGTCTTGAGAGGCACAGCAAAAAGAGCATCCCAAGCATATATTTAAAAAACTAGGAATAGCAAAGGCAAAGCGTCCATACCATGAGGTACTCCCATAATCCATAAGGTTAGGGATGGTTCCACATTCTTCCGGGAGTAAGGGAAGGCCTGCGGGAACAAAGGAAATTATCAAAGGGTATTGGGTCATCATCAGAACATTGATAGTCATTTTCTAGCCCACATATTTTAGAATCTTTTCAAGGTCACATTTGGTGATGAATATGTAGTAGGAGAAACACAGCAAAGATTTACTTACAGGGAAACACCCTGGAGTTCCCCGGAAGGTGGCAGGCCATAGGCTCAATTGGCTGGCAGAACAGCAGCCCTAAGGAACAAAAGAGTTCCTCTAAGGTTGAACTTCAAATCGTTGGCATTTGTTTTAGCCTTCCTCATGAAGTATCTTATAACAGGCTAAGATTTACCAAGATCTTCCCTCATCAGTGCTGCCGTGAGTATCCAGGACCTTACATGTGTACACCTAAACATGAAATTGTGGCATTAGAGCATGACCCAAGGAGGTATCTAAGAAATGTTTTAGAACACACTTGTCTCTGAGTACCAGGTCTTTGCTACCCATCATTTGAGACTGATAGCTACGGCTAAATATTCCACTGACATAAGGCAATGTTTAAATACCTTGACTGACCGAAGATGTTTCTTTGGTTCGGTGTGTTATGAAGGTTCATCCAGACAGGTAAGGAGCGCTGCACGAGTAAAAAAAGATCCTGTTAGGTTGGTCATTAAAAAAAAGTATTTCTTTTTTCACTCCCCATGAAAGAACATGTCGCAGGGCTGGCTCCAACCTGACCATATTTCTCAACTCTATTCCGAAAGACCAGAAGCTCCATCCCCACGTATCTGTGCCCTGGGATTGAGACCTTAACAAGCTTGAGTCCAGGTATATCCGTTGCAATGATTTGGTCAGGGAGAACCCTCCCAGACACCCAGGAATCCACTACAATGAGATAACGGATGGTTTCCTCAACATGGTACCCATCACACCCATGGCAAAGTTTCCTTACCCTGAAAGATTTTAGCAAAACGTATGTTCAAGGCTGCTGTCATGTTGATTCCTGGGAAAAAGCGAAGCCCTGTGTGTACAAAGGAACATTTCTGACTGTGGTGTCTTGTCTTCAAAAATTGATATTCATTTTCAATCCCTCACATTTTGAACATTTGCTAGGCCACATTTGGTATCCAATATTTGAACAAAGCAGGTAGCTAAAGCAACAAAGCAAAGTTGTACTTACTGGGATCCACCATATAAATCCTGAGATGGTGGCAAGCTGCAACATCAAGAGACAGGCAAGACGGCAACGCTAAGGAACCAAAGAGTATCTTTTAGGTGTGCCTTCAAACTGAGGACATCTCGTTAAGCCTTCCTTATCAACTATATTGTCACAAAGCAAGTTGCAATCTTTCTCCAATTCTGCCCAAGGTCCATGGACATAGTCCTTATTTATGCACAGAATGTAATGTCTTGAGAGGCACAGCAAAAAGAGCATCCCAAGCATATATTTAAAAAACTAGGAATAGCAAAGGCAAAGTGTCCATACCCTGAGGTACTGCCATAATCCATAAGGTTAGGGATGGTTCCACATTCTTCCGGGAGTAAGGGAAGGCCTGCGGGGACAAAGGAAATTATCAAAGGGTATTGGGTCATCATCAGAACATTGATAGTCATTTTCTAGCCCACATATTTTAGAATCTTTTCAAGGTCACGTTTGGTGATGAATATGCAGTAGGAGAAATACAGCAAAGATTTACTTACAGGGAAACACCCTGGAGTTCCCCGGAAGGTGGCAGGCCATAGGCTCAATTGGCTGGCAGAACAGCAGCCCTAAGGAACAAAAGAGTTCCTCTAAGGTTGAACTTCAAATTGTTGGCATTTGTTTTAGCCTTCCTCATGAAGTATCTTATAACAGGCTAAGATTTACCAAGACCTTCCTTCATCAGTGCTGCCCTTAGTATCCAGGACCTTACATGTGTAAACCTATACATGAAATTGTGGCATTAGAGCATGACCCAAGGAGGTATCTAAGAAAAGTTTTAGAACACACTTCTCTCTGAGTACCAGGTCTTTGCTACCCATCATTTGAGACTGATAGCTACGGCTAAATATTCCACTGACATAAGGAAATGTTTAAATACCTTGACTGACCGAAGCTGTGTCTTTGGTTCGGTGTGTTATGAAGGTTCATCCAGACAGGTAAGGAGCGCTGCACGAGTAAAAAAAGATCCTGTTAGGTTGGTCATTAAAAAAAGTATTTCTTTTGTCACTCCCCATGAAAGAACATATCGCAGGGCTGGCTCCAACCTGATCATATTTCTCAACTCTATTCCGAAAGACCAGAAGCTCCATCCCCACGTATCTGCGCCCTGGGATTGAGGCCTTGACAATCATGAGTCTAGGTATATCCTTTGCAATGATTTGGTCAGGGAGTACCCTCCGAAATACCCAGGAATCCACTCCAATGAGATAACGGATGGTTTCCTCAACATGGTACCCATCACACCCATGGCAAAGTTTCCTTACCCTGAAAGATTTTAGCAATACGTATTGTCAAGGCTGCTGTCATGTTGATTCCTGGGAACAAGCGAAGCCCTGTGGGTACAAAGGAACATTTCTGACTGTGGTGTCTTGTCTTCTAAAATTGACATTCATTTTCAATCCCTCACATTTTGAACATTTGCAATGCCACATTTGGTATCCAATATTTGTAGATAAAGAAACAAAGCAAAGTTGTATTTACTGGGATCCACCATATAAATCCTGAGAAGGTGGCAAGTTACAACATCAAGTGACAGGCAAGACAGCAATGCTAAGGAACCAAAGAGTTTCTTTTAGTATGCCTTCAAACTGAGGACATCTCGTTAAGCCTTCCTTATAAACTATATTGTCACAAAGAATGTTACAATATTTATCCAATTCTGCCCAAGGTCCATGGACATAGTCCTTATTTATGCACATAATGTAATGTCTTGAGAGGCACAGCAAAAAGAGCATCCCAAGCATATATTTAAAAAACTAGGAATAGCAAAGGCAAAGTGTCCATACCCTGAGGTACTGCCATAATCCATAAGGTTAGGGATGGTTCCACATTCTTCCGGGAGTAAGGGAAGGCCTGCGGGAACAAAGGAAATTATCAAAGGGTATTGGGTCATCATCAGAACATTGATAGTCATTTTCTAACCCACATATTTTAGAATCTTTTCAAGGTCACGTTTGGTGATGAATATGTAGTAGGTGAAACACAGCAAAGATTCACTTACAGAGAAACACCCTGGAGTTCCCCGGAAGGTGGCAGGCCATAGGCTCAATTGGCTGGCAGAACAGCAGCCCTAAGGAACAAAAGAGTTCCTCTAAGGTTGAACTTCAAATTGTTGGCATTTGTTTTAGCCTTCCTCATGAAGTATCTTCTAACAGGCTAAGATTTACCAAGATCTTCCATCATCAGTGCTGCCCTGAGTATCCAGGACCTTACATGTGTACACCTAAACATGAAATTGTGGCATTAGAGCATGACCCAAGGAGGTATCTAAGAAATGTTTTAGAACACACTTCTCTCTGAGTACCAGGTCTTTGCTACCCATCATTTGAGACTGATAGCTACGGTTAAATATTCCACTGACATAAGGCAATGTTTAAATACCTTGACTGACCCAAGATGTGTCTTTGGTTCGGTGTGTTATGAAGGTTCATCCAGACAGGTAAGGAGCGCTGCACGAGTAAAAAAAGATCCTGTTAGGTTGGTCATTAAAAAAAAGTATTTCTTTTGTCACTCCCCATGAAAGAACATGTCGCAGGGCTGGCTCCAACCTGATCATATTTCTCAACTCTATTCCGAAAGACCAGAAGCTCCATCCCCACGTATCTGCGCCCTGGGATTGAGGCCTTGACAAGCATGAGTCTAGGTATATCCTTTGCAATGATTTGGTCAGGGAGTACCCTCCCAAATACCCAAGAATCTACTCCAATGAGATAACGGATGGTTTCCTCAACATGGTACCCATCACACCCATGGCAAAGTTTCCTTACCCTGAAAGATTTTAGCAATACGTATTGTCAAGGCTGCTGTCATGTTGATTCCTGGGAACAAGCGAAGCCCTGTGGGTACAAAGGAACATTTCTGACTGTGGTGTCTTGTCTTCTAAAATTGACATTCATTTTCAATCCCTCACATTTTGAACATTTGCAAGGCCACATTTGGTATCCAATATTTGTAGATAAAGAAACAAAGCAAAGTAGTATTTACTGGGATCCACCATATAAATCCTCAGAAGGTGGCAAGTTACAACATCAAGTGACAGGCAAGACAGCAATGCTAAGGAACCAAAGAGTTTCTTTTAGTATGCCTTCAAACTGAGGACATCTCGTTAAGCCTTCCTTATAAACTATATTGTCACAAAGAATGTTACAATATTTATCCATTTCTGCCCAAGGTCCATGGACCTAGTCCTTATTTATGCACAGAATGTAATGCCTTAAGAGGGACAGTCAAAGAGCAACCCAAGCATATGTTTAAAAAACTAGGAACAGCCAAGGCAAAGTGTCCATACCCTGAGGTACTGCCATAATCCATAAGGTTAGGGGTGGTACCACATTCTTCCTGCAGTAAGGGAGGACCTGTGGGAAAAAAGGAAATTATCAAAGGATGTTGGGTCGCCATCAGAAAATTGATAGTTATTTTCTAGCCCCACATATTTTAGAATCTTTTCAGGGCCACTTTGTAGCTAGAGAAACACAGAAAAGTCTTACTTACAGGGAAACACCCTGGAGTTCCCTGGAAGGTGGCAGGTCACAGGCTCAATTGGCAGGCAGAACAGCAGCCCAAAGGAACAAAAGAGTTCCTTTAAGGTTGAACTTCAAATTGTTGACATTTGTTTTAGCCTTCCTCATGAAGTATCTTCTAACAGGCTGAGATGTACCAAGATCTTCCTTCATAAGTGCTGCCCTGAGTATCCAGGACCATACATTTGTACACCTATACATGAAATTGGGGCCTTGGAGCATGAACCAAGGAGGTATCTAATAAAAGTTTCAGAACACACTTCTCTCTGAGTACCAGGTCTTTGCTACCCATCATTTGAGACTGATAGCTACGGCTAAATATTCCACTGACATAAGGCAATGTTTACATACCTTGACTGACCGAAGATGTGTCTTTGGTTCGGTGTGTTATGAAGGTGCATCCAGACAGGTAAGGAGCGCTACACGAGTAAAAAAAGATCCTGTTAGGTTGGTCATTAAACAGAAGTATTTCTTTTGTCACTCCACATGAAAGCACATGTCGTAGGGCTGGCTCCAACCTGACCATATTTCTCAACTCTATTCCGAAAGACCAGAAGCTCCATCCTCACATATCTGTGCCCTGGGATTGAGGCCTTAACAAGCATGAGTCCAGGTATATCCTTTGCAATGATTTGGTCAGGGAGAACCCTCCCAGACACCCAGGAATCCACTACAATGAGATAATGGATGGTTTCCTCAACATGGTACCCATCACACCCATGGCAAAGTTTCCTTACCCTGAAAGATTTTAGCAAAACGTATGTTCAAGGCTGCTGTCATGTTGATTCCTTGGAAAAAGCAAAGCCCTGTGTGTACAAAGGAACATTTCTGACTGTGGTGTCTTGTCTTCAAAAATTGATATTCATTTTCAATCCCTCACATTTTGAATATTTGCTAGGCCACATTTGGTATCCAATATTTGAACAAAGCAGGTGGCTAAAGCAACAAAGCAAAGTTGTACTTACTGGGATCCACCATATAAATCCTGAGATGGTGGCAAGCTGCAACATCAAGAGACAGGCAAGACGGCAACGCTAAGGAACCAACGAGTATCTTTTAGGTGTGCCTTCAAACTGAGGACATCTCGTTAAGCCTTCCTTATCAACTATATTGTCACAAAGCAAGTTGCAATCTTTCTCCAATTCTGCCCAAGGTCCATGGACATAGTCCTTATTTATGCACATAATGTAATGTCTTGAGAGGCACAGCAAAAAGAGCATCCCAAGCATATATTTAAAAAACTAGGAATAGCAAAGGCAAAGTGTCCATACCCTGAGGTACTGCCATAATCCATAAGGTTAGGGATGGTTCCACATTCTTCCGGGAGTAAGGGATGGCCTTCGGGAACAAAGGAAATTATCAAAGAGTATTGGGTCATCATCAGAACATTGATAGTCATTTTCTAGCCCACATATTTTAGAATCTTTTCAAGGTCACGTTTGGTGATGAACCACAGGAGAAACACAGCAAAGATTTACTTACAGAGAAACACCCTGGAGTTCCCCGGAAGGTGGCAGGCCATAGGCTCAATTGGCTGGCAGAACAGCAGCCCTAAGGAACAAAAGAGTTCCTCTAAGGTTGAACTTCAAATTGTTGGCATTTGTTTTAGCCTTCCTCATGAAGTATCTTATAACAGGCTAAGATTTACCAAGATCTTGCTTCATCAGTGCTGCCCTGAGTATCCAGGACCTTACATGTGTACACCTAAACATGAAATTGTGGCATTAGAGCATGACCCAAGGAGGTATCTAAGAAATGTTTTAGAACACACTTCTCTCTGAGTACCAGGTCTTTGCTACCCATCATTTGAGACTGATAGCTACGGCTAAATATTCCACTGACATAAGGCAATGTTTAAATACCTTGACTGACCGAAGATGTGTCTTTGGTTCGGTGTGTTATGAAGGTTCATCCAGACAGGTAAGGAGCACTGCACGAGTAAAAAAAGTTCCTGTTAGGTTGGTCATTAAAAAAAAGTATTTCTTTTGTCACTCCCCATGAAAGAACATGTCGCAGGGCTGGCTCCAACCTGATCATATTTCTCAACTCTATTCCGAAAGACCAGAAGCTCCATCCCCACGTATCTGCGCCCTGGGATTGAGGCCTTGACAAGCATGAGTCTCGGAATATCCTTTGCAATGATTTGGTCAGGGAGTACCCTCCCAAATACCCAGGAATCCACTCCAATGAGATAACGGATGGTTTCCTCAACATGGTACCCATCACACCCATGGCAAAGTTTCCTTACCCTGAAAGATTTTAGCAATACGTATTGTCAAGGCTGCTGTCATGTTGATTCCTGGGAACAAGCGAAGCCCTGTGGGTACAAAGGAACATTTCTGACTGTGGTGTCTTGTCTTCTAAAATTGACATTCATTTTCAATCCCTCACATTTTGAACATTTGCAATGCCACATTTGGTATCCAATATTTGTAGATAAAGAAACAAAGCAAAGTTGTATTTACTGGGATCCACCATATAAATCCTGAGAAGGTGGCAAGTTACAACATCAAGTGACAGGCAAGACAGCAATGCTAAGGAACCAAAGAGTTTCTTTTAGTATGCCTTCAAACTGAGGACATCTCGTTAAGCCTTCCTTATAAACTATATTGCCACAAAGAATGTTACAATATTTATCCAATTCTGCCCAAGGTCCATGGACCTAGTCCTTATTTATGCACAGAATGTAATGCCTTGAGAGGGACAGTCGAAGAGCAACCCAAGCATATGTTTAAAAAACTAGGAACAGCCAAGGCAAAGTGTCCATACCCTGAGGTACTGCCATAATCCATAAGGTTAGGGGTGGTACCACATTCTTCCGGCAGTAAGGGAGGACCTGTGGGAAAAAAGGAAATTATCAAAGGATGTTGGGTCGCCATCAGAAAATTGATAGTTATTTTCTAGCCCCACATATTTTAGAATCTTTTCAGGGCCACTTTGTAGCTAGAGAAACACAGAAAAGTCTTACTTACAGGGAAACACCCTGGAGTTCCCTGGAAGGTGGCAGGTCACAGGCTCAATTGGCAGGCAGAACAGCAGCCCAAAGGAACAAAAGAGTTCCTTTAAGGTTGAACTTCAAATTGTTGACATTTGTTTTAGCCTTCCTCATGAAGTATCTTCTAACAGGCTGAGATGTACCAAGATCTTCCTTCATAAGTGCTGCCCTGAGTATCCAGGACCTTACATTTGTACACCTATACATGAAATTGGGGCCTTGGAGCATGAACCAAGGAGGTATCTAATAAAAGTTTCAGAACACACTTCTCTCTGAGTACCAGGTCTTTGCTACCCATCATTTGAGACTGATAGCTACGGCTAAATATTCCACTGACATAAGGCAATGTTTACATACCTTGACTGACCGAAGATGTGTCTTTGGTTCGGTGTGTTATGAAGGTGCATCCAGACAGGTAAGGAGCGCTACACGAGTAAAAAAAGATCCTGTTAGGTTGGTCATTAAACAGAAGTATTTCTTTTGTCACTCCACATGAAAGCACATGTCGTAGGGCTGGCTCCAACCTGACCATATTTCTCAACTCTATTCCAAAAGACCAGAAGCTCCATCCTCACGTATCTGTGCCCTGGGATTGAGGCCTTAACAAGCATGAGTCCAGGTATATCCTTTGCAATGATTTGGTCAGGGAGAACCCTCCCAGACACCCAGGAATCCACTACAATGAGATAATGGATGGTTTCCTCAACATGGTACCCATCACACCCATGGCAAAGTTTCCTTACCCTGAAAGATTTTAGCAAAACGTATGTTCAAGGCTGCTGTCATGTTTGTTTGTTTATTTATTTGTTTGTTTATTTATTTAGTATAGCGCGCAAAACCCAGAGGTAACAGGGCGCAACAGAGGTCAGGAAGATAGGATTACTTAAAAACTTGGTTACAGAATAAGATAGGCATGAGAAAAAGTGCATTGCATTTACAGTTACATTGTGTGGGATGTGCAAATATACATATAATTGAGCGAAGGTTTACAAATTTACATATTAATACTGTGCGTAGGAGCAGTTCGGTTGCATTTACATATTTACAAATTTAAGGCTGTGCGTGGTAGTCAGGTTATAGCATTGGCATGATCAGATTAGATGGCAGGGTTAGTCGTGAGGATCATTGGCCCGCAGCCAAGTGAGGGTGTTTCGCCTGAAGCTATAGTAGGATTGGTCTGTCCTAATGTGGAGTGGGAGGGCGTTCCAGTGTTGGGCTGCCAGGACAGGGAAGCTGCTGCCGCCGGTTTTCTTTTGTCTGAAATTGGGTACCTGCAGGCAGTAGGAATTGATCGATCTGGTGGGGCGGGTGGACGTTTTTTTCTTTATTCTGGATGCGAGATAGGGGGGGGGCTGCGTTGTTTAAGCATTTGTGGGTGAGTGATGCCGTTTTGAGGGAGATGCGGTCATGGATTTTAAGCCATTTGTGTTCTCTTCTTTTGTTGGAGATGTGTTCCTTAGAGGGTAGGTTGAGGGCTGTTCTGAGAGCGTTGATTCCTTGGAAAAAGCAAAGCCCTGTGTGTACAAAGGAACATTTCTGACTGTGGTGTCTTGTCTTCAAAAATTGATATTCATTTTCAATCCCTCACATTTTGAACATTTGCAAAGCCACATTTGGTATCCAATATTTGTAGTTAAAGAAACAAAGCAAAGTTGTATTTACTGGGATCCACCATATAAATCCTGACAAGGTGGCAAGTTACAACATCAAGTGACAGGCAAGACAGCAATGCTAAGGAACCAAAGAGTTTCTTTTAGTATGCCTTCAAACTGAGGACATCTCGTTAAGCCTTCCTTATAAACTATATTGTCACAAAGAATGTTACAATATTTATCCAATTCTGCCCAAGGTCCATGGACCTAGTCCTTATTTATGCACAGAATGTAATGCCTTGAGAGGGACAGTCAAAGAGCAACCCAAGCATATGTTTAAAAAACTAGGAACAGCCAAGGCAAAGTGTCCATACCCTGAGGTACTGCCATAATCCATAAGGTTTGGGGTGGTACCACATTCTTCCGGCAGTAAGGGAAGACCTGTGGGAAAAAAGGAAATTATCAAAGGGTGTTGGGTCGCCATCAGAAAATTGATAGTTATTTTCTAGCCCCACATATTTTAGAATCTTTTCAAGGCCACTTTGTAGCTAGAGAAACACAGAAAAGTCTTACTTACAGGGAAACACCCTGGAGTTCCCGGGAAGGTGGCAGGTCACAGGCTCAATTGGTAGGCAGAACGGCAGCCCTAAGGAACAAAAGAGTTCCTTTAAGGTTGAACTTCAAATTGTTGACATTTGTTTTAGCCTTCCTCATGAAGTATCTTCTAACAGGCTGAGATGTACCAAGATCTTCCTTCATAAGTGCTGCCCTGAGTATCCAGGACCTTACATTTGTACACCTATACATGAAATTGGGGCCTTGGAGCATGAACCAAGGAGGTATCTAATAAAAGTTTCAGAACACACTTCTCTCTGAGTACCAGGTCTTTGCTACCCATCATTTGAGACTGATAGCTACGGCTAAATATTCGACTGACATAAGGCAATGTTTATATACCTTGACTGACCGAAGATGTGTCTTTGGTTCGGTGTGTTATGAAGGTGCATCCAGACAGGTAAGGAGCACTACACGAGTAAAAAAGATCCTGTTAGGTTGGTCATTAAACAGAAGTATTTCTTTTGTCACTCCACATGAAAGCACATGTCGTAGGGCTGGCTCCAACCTGACCATATTTCTCAACTCTATTCCGAAAGACCAGAAGCTCCATCCCCACGTATCTGTGCCCTGGGATTGAGACCTTAACAAGCATGAGTCCAGGTATATCCGTTGCAATGATTTGGTGAGGGAGAACCCTCCCAGACACCCAGGAATCCACTACAATGAGATAACGGATGGTTTCCTCAACACGGTACCCATCACACCCATGGCAAAGTTTCCTTACCCTGAAAGATTTTAGCAAAACGTATGTTCAAGGCTGCTGTCATGTTGATTCCTGGGAAAAAGCAAAGCCCTGTGTGTACAAAGGAACATTTCTGACTGTGGTGTCTTGTCTTCAAAAATTGATATTCATTTTCAATCCCTCACATTTTGAACATTTGCTAGGCCACATTTGGTATCCAATATTTGAACAAAGCAGGTAGCTAAAGCAACAAAGCAAAGTTGTACTTACTGGGATCCACCATATAAATCCTGAGATGGTGGCAAGCTGCAACATCAAGAGACAGGCAAGACGGCAACGCTAAGGAACCAAAGAGTATCTTTTAGGTGTGCCTTCAAACTGAGGACATCTCGTTAAGCCTTCCTTATCAACTATATTGTCACAAAGCAAGTTGCAATCTTTCTCCAATTCTGCCCAAGGTCCATGGACATAGTCCTTATTTATGCACAGAATGTAATGTCTTGAGAGGCACAGCAAAAAGAGCATCCCAAGCATATATTTAAAAAACTAGGAATAGCAAAGGCAACGTGTCCATACCCTGAGGTACTGCCATAATCCATAAGGTTAGGGATGGTTCCACATTCTTCCGGGAGTAAGGGAAGGCCTGCGGGGACAAAGGAAATTATCAAAGGGTATTGGGTGATCATCAGAACATTGATAGTCATTTTCTAGCCCACATATTTTAGAATCTTTTCAAGGTCACGTTTGGTGATGAATATGCAGTAGGAGAAACACAGCAAAGATTTACTTACAGGGAAACACCCTGGAGTTCCCCGGAAGGTGGCAGGCCATAGGCTCAATTGGCTGGCAGAACAGCAGTCCTAAGGAACAAAAGAGTTCCTCTAAGGTTGAACTTCAAATTGTTGGCATTTGTTTTAGCCTTCCTCATGAAGTATCTTATAACAGGCTAAGATTTACCAAGACCTTCCTTCATCAGTGCTGCCCTTAGTATCCAGGACCTTACATGTGTAAACCTATACATGAAATTGTGGCATTAGAGCATGACCCAAGGAGGTATCTAAGAAAAGTTTTAGAACACACTTCTCTCTGAGTACCAGGTCTTTGCTACCCATCATTTGAGACTGATAGCTACGGCTAAATATTCCACTGACATAAGGAAATGTTTAAATACCTTGACTGACCGAAGATGTGTCTTTGGTTCGGTGTGTTATGAAGGTTCATCCAGACAGGTAAGGAGCGCTGCATGAGTAAAAAAAGATCCTGTTAGGTTGGTCATTAAAAAAAGTATTTCTTTTGTCACTCCCCATGAAAGAACATATCGCAGGGCTGGCTCCAACCTGATCATATTTCTCAACTCTATTCCGAAAGACCAGAAGCTCCATCCCCACATATCTGCGCCCTGGGATTGAGGCCTTGACAATCATGAGTCTAGGTATATCCTTTGCAATGATTTGGTCAGGGAGTACCCTCCCAAATACCCAGGAATCCACTCCAATGAGATAACGGATGGTTTCCTCAACATGGTACCCATCACACCCATGGCAAAGTTTCCTTACCCTGAAAGATTTTAGCAATACGTATTGTCAAGGCTGCTGTCATGTTGATTCCTGGGAACAAGCGAAGCCCTGTGGGTACAAAGGAACATTTCTGACTGTGGTGTCTTGTCTTCTAAAATTGACATTCATTTTCAATCCCTCACATTTTGAACATTTGCAATGCCACATTTGGTATCCAATATTTGTAGATAAAGAAACAAAGCAAAGTTGTATTTACTGGGATCCACCATATAAATCCTGAGAAGGTCTCAAGTTACAACATCAAGTGACAGGCAAGACAGCAATGCTAAGGAACCAAAGAGTTTCTTTTAGTATGCCTTCAAACTGAGGACATCTCGTTAAGCCTTCCTTATAAACTATATTGTCACAAAGAATGTTACAATATTTATCCAATTCTGCCCAAGGTCCATGGACCTAGTCCTTATTTATGCACAGAATGTAATGCCTTGAGAGGGACAGTCAAAGAGCAACCCAAGCATATGTTTAAAAAACTAGGAACAGCCAAGGCAAAGTGTCCATACCCTGAGGTACTGCCATAATCCATAAGGTTAGGGGTGGTACCACATTCTTCCGGCAGTAAGGGAGGACCTGTGGGAAAAAAGGAAATTATCAAAGGATGTTGGGTCGCCATCAGAAAATTGATAGTTATTTTCTAGCCCCACATATTTTAGAATCTTTTCAGGGCCACTTTGTAGCTAGAGAAACACAGAAAAGTCTTACTTACAGGGAAACACCCTGGAGTTCCCTGGAAGGTGGCAGGTCACAGGCTCAATTGGCAGGCAGAACAGCAGCCCAAAGGAACAAAAGAGTTCCTTTAAGGTTGAACTTCAAATTGTTGACATTTGTTTTAGCCTTCCTCATGAAGTATCTTCTAACAGGCTGAGATGTACCAAGATCTTCCTTCATAAGTGCTGCCCTGAGTACCCAGGACCTTACATTTGTACACCTATACATGAAATTGGGGCCTTGGAGCATGAACCAAGGAGGTATCTAATAAAAGTTTCAGAACACACTTCTCTCTGAGTACCAGGTCTTTGATACCCATCATTTGAGACTGATAGCTACGGCTAAATATTCCACTGACATAAGGCAATGTTTACATACCTTGACTGACCGAAGATGTGTCTTTGGTTCGGTGTGTTATGAAGGTGCATCCAGACAGGTAAGGAGCGCTACACGAGTAAAAAAAGATCCTGTTAGGTTGGTCATTAAACAGAAGTATTTCTTTTGTCACTCCACATGAAAGCACATGTCGTAGGGCTGGCTCCAACCTGACCATATTTCTCAACTCTATTCCGAAAGACCAGAAGCTCCATCCTCACGTATCTGTGCCCTGGGATTGAGGCCTTAACAAGCATGAGTCCAGGTATATCCTTTGCAATGATTTGGTCAGGGAGAACCCTCCCAGACACCCAGGAATCCACTACAATGAGATAATGGATGGTTTCCTCAACATGGTACCCATCACACCCATGGCAAAGTTTCCTTACCCTGAAAGATTTTAGCAAAACGTATGTTCAAGGCTGCTGTCATGTTGATTCCTTGGAAAAAGCAAAGCCCTGTGTGTACAAAGGAACATTTCTGACTGTGGTGTCTTGTCTTCAAAAATTGATATTCATTTTCAATCCCTCACATTTTGAATATTTGCTAGGCAACATTTGGTATCCAATATTTGAACAAAGCAGGTGGCTAAAGCAACAAAGCAAAGTTGTACTTACTGGGATCCACCATATAAATCCTGAGATGGTGGCAAGCTGCAACATCAAGAGACAGGCAAGACGGCAACGCTAAGGAACCAAAGAGTATCTTTTAGGTGTGCCTTCAAACTGAGGACATCTCGTTAAGCCTTCCTTATCAACTATATTGTCACAAAGCAAGTTGCAATCTTTCTCCAATTCTGCCCAATGTCCATGGACATAGTCCTTATTTATGCACATAATGTAATGTCTTGAGAGGCACAGCAAAAAGAGCATCCCAAGCATATATTTAAAAAACTAGGAATAGCAAAGGCAAAGTGTCCATACCCTGAGGTACTGCCATAATCCATAAGGTTAGGGATGGTTCCACATTCTTCCGGGAGTAAGGGAAGGCCTTCGGGAACAAAGGAAATTATCAAAGAGTATTGGGTCATCATCAGAACATTGATAGTCATTTTCTAGCCCACATATTTTAGAATCTTTTCAAGGTCACGTTTGGTGATGAACCACAGGAGAAACACAGCAAAGATTTACTTACAGAGAAACACCCTGGAGTTCCCCGGAAGGTGGCAGGCCATAGGCTCAATTGGCTGGCAGAACAGCAGCCCTAAGGAACAAAAGAGTTCCTCTAAGGTTGAACTTCAAATTGTTGGCATTTGTTTTAGCCTTCCTCATGAAGTATCTTATAACAGGCTAAGATTTACCAAGATCTTCCTTCATCAGTGCTGCCCTGAGTATCCAGGACCTTACATGTGTACACCTAAACATGAAATTGTGGCATTAGAGCATGACCCAAGGAGGTATCTAAGAAATGTTTTAGAACACACTTCTCTCTGAGTACCAGGTCTTTGCTACCCATCATTTGAGACTGATAGCTACGGCTAAATATTCCACTGACATAAGGCAATGTTTAAATACCTTGACTGACCGAAGATGTGTCTTTGGTTCGGTGTGTTATGAAGGTTCATCCAGACAGGTAAGGAGCACTGCACGAGTAAAAAAAGTTCCTGTTAGGTTGGTCATTAAAAAAAAGTATTTCTTTTGTCACTCCCCATGAAAGAACATGTCGCAGGGCTGGCTCCAACCTGATCATATTTCTCAACTCTATTCCGAAAGACCAGAAGCTCCATCCCCACGTATCTGCGCCCTGGGATTGAGGCCTTGACAAGCATGAGTCTCGGAATATCCTTTGCAATGATTTGGTCAGGGAGTACCCTCCCAAATACCCAGGAATCCACTCCAATGAGATAACGGATGGTTTCCTCAACATGGTACCCATCACACCCATGGCAAAGTTTCCTTACCCTGAAAGATTTTAGCAATACGTATTGTCAAGGCTGCTGTCATGTTGATTCCTGGGAACAAGCGAAGCCCTGTGGGTACAAAGGAACATTTCTGACTGTGGTGTCTTGTCTTCTAAAATTGACATTCATTTTCAATCCCTCACATTTTGAACATTTGCAATGCCACATTTGGTATCCAATATTTGTAGATAAAGAAACAAAGCAAAGTTGTATTTACTGGGATCCACCATATAAATCCCGAGAAGGTGGCAAGTTACAACATCAAGTGACAGGCAAGACAGCAATGCTAAGGAACCAAAGAGTTTCTTTTAGTATGCCTTCAAACTGAGGACATCTCGTTAAGCCTTCCTTATAAACTATATTGTCACAAAGAATGTTACAATATTTATCCAATTCTGCCCAAGGTCCATGGACCTAGTCCTTATTTATGCACAGAATGTAATGCCTTGAGAGGGACAGTCGAAGAGCAACCCAAGCATATGTTTAAAAAACTAGGAACAGCCAAGGCAAAGTGTCCATACCCTGAGGTACTGCCATAATCCATAAGGTTAGGGGTGGTACCACATTCTTCCGGCAGTAAGGGAGGACCTGTGGGAAAAAAGGAAATTATCAAAGGATGTTGGGTCGCCATCAGAAAATTGATAGTTATTTTCTAGCCCCACATATTTTAGAATCTTTTCAGGGCCACTTTGTAGCTAGAGAAACACAGAAAAGTCTTACTTACAGGGAAACACCCTGGAGTTCCCTGGAAGGTGGCAGGTCACAGGCTCAATTGGCAGGCAGAACAGCAGCCCAAAGGAACAAAAGAGTTCCTTTAAGGTTGAACTTCAAATTGTTGACATTTGTTTTAACCTTCCTCATGAAGTATCTTCTAACAGGCTGAAATGTACCAGGATCTTCCTTCATAAGTGCTGCCCTGAGTATCCAGGACCTTACATTTGTACACCTATACATGAAATTGGGGCCTTGGAGCATGAACCAAGGAGGTATCTAATAAAAGTTTCAGAACACACTTCTCTCTGAGTACCAGGTCTTTGCTACCCATCATTTGAGACTGATAGCTACGGCTAAATATTCCACTGACATAAGGCAATGTTTACATACCTTGACTGACCGAAGATGTGTCTTTGGTTCGGTGTGTTATGAAGGTGCATCCAGACAGGTAAGGAGCGCTACACGAGTAAAAAAAGATCCTGTTAGGTTGGTCATTAAACAGAAGTATTTCTTTTGTCACTCCACATGAAAGCACATGTCGTAGGGCTGGCTCCAACCTGACCATATTTCTCAACTCTATTCCGAAAGACCAGAAGCTCCATCCTCACGTATCTGTGCCCTGGGATTGAGGCCTTAACAAGCATGAGTCCAGGTATATCCTTTGCAATGATTTGGTCAGGGAGAACCCTCCCAGACACCCAGGAATCCACTACAATGAGATAATGGATGGTTTCCTCAACATGGTACCCATCACACCCATGGCAAAGTTTCCTTACCCTGAAAGATTTTAGCAAAACGTATGTTCAAGGCTGCTGTCATGTTGATTCCTTGGAAAAAGCAAAGCCCTGTGTGTACAAAGGAACATTTCTGACTGTGGTGTCTTGTCTTCAAAAATTGATATTCATTTTCAATCCCTCACATTTTGAACATTTGCTAGGCCACATTTGGTATCCAATATTTGAACAAAGCAGGTGGCTAAAGCAACAAAGCAAAGTTGTACTTACTGGGATCCACCATATAAATCCTGAGATGGTGGCAAGCTGCAACATCAAGAGACAGGCAAGACGGCAACGCTAAGGAACCAAAGAGTATCTTTTAGGTGTGCCTTCAAACTGAGGACATCTCGTTAAGCCTTCCTTATCAACTATATTGTCACAAAGCAAGTTGCAATCTTTCTCCAATTCTGCCCAAGGTCCATGGACATAGTCCTTATTTATGCACATAATGTAATGTCTTGAGAGGCACAGCAAAAAGAGCATCCCAAGCATATATTTAAAAAACTAGGAATAGCAAAGGCAAAGTGTCCATACCCTGAGGTACTGCCATAATCCATAAGGTTAGGGATGGTTCCACATTCTTCCGGGAGTAAGGGAAGGCCTTCGGGAACAAAGGAAATTATCAAAGAGTATTGGGTCATCATCAGAACATTGATAGTCATTTTCTAGCCCACATATTTTAGAATCTTTTCAAGGTCACGTTTGGTGATGAACCACAGGAGAAACACAGCAAAGATTTACTTGCAGACAAACACCCTGGAGTTCCCCGGAAGGTGGCAGGCCATAGGCTCAATTGGCTGGCAGAACAGCAGCCCTAAGGAACAAAAGAGTTCCTCTAAGGTTGAACTTCAAATTGTTGGCATTTGTTTTAGCCTTCCTCATGAAGTATCTTCTAACAGGCTAAGATTTACCAAGATCTTCCATCATCAGTGCTGCCCTGAGTATCCAGGACCTTACATGTGTACACCTAAACATGAAATTGTGGCATTAGAGCATGACCCAAGGAGGTATCTAAGAAATGTTTTAGAACACACTTCTCTCTGAGTACCAGGTCTTTGCTACCCATCATTTGAGATTGATAGCTACGGTTAAATATTCCACTGACATAAGGCAATGTTTAAATACCTTGACTGACCGAAGATGTGTCTTTGGTTCGGTGTGTTATGAAGGTTCATCCAGACAGGTAAGGAGCGCTGCACGAGTAAAAAAAGATCCTGTTAGGTTGGTCATTAAAAAAAAGTATTTCTTTTGTCACTCCCCATGAAAGAACATGTCGCAGGGCTGGCTCCAACCTGATCATATTTCTCAACTCTATTCCGAAAGACCAGAAGCTCCATCCCCACGTATCTGCGCCCTGGGATTGAGGCCTTGACAAGCATGAGTCTAGGTATATCCTTTGCAATGATTTGGTCAGGGAGTACCCTCCCAAATACCCAAGAATCAACTCCAATGAGATAACGGATGGTTTCCTCAACATGGTACCCATCACACCCATGGCAAAGTTTCCTTACCCTGAAAGATTTTAGCAATACGTATTGTCAAGGCTGCTGTCATGTTGATTCCTGGGAACAAGCAAAGCCCTGTGTGTACAAAGGAACATTTCTGACTGTGGTGTCTTGTCTTCAAAAATTGATATTCATTTTCAATCCCTCACATTTTGAACATTTGCTAGGCCACATTTGGTATCCAATATTTGAACAAAGCAGGTGGCTAAAGCAACAAAGCAAAGTTGTACTTACTGGGATCCACCATATAAATCCTGAGATGGTGGCAAGCTGCAACATCAAGAGACAGGCAAGACGGCAACGCTAAGGAACCAAAGAGTATCTTTTAGGTGTGCCTTCAAACTGAGGACATCTCGTTAAGCCTTCCTTATCAACTATATTGTCACAAAGCAAGTTGCAATCTTTCTCCAATTCTGCCCAAGGTCCATGGACATAGTCCTTATTTATGCACATAATGTAATGTCTTGAGAGGCACAGCAAAAAGAGCATCCCAAGCATATATTTAAAAAACTAGGAATAGCAAAGGCAAAGTGTCCATACCCTGAGGTACTGCCATAATCCATAAGGTTAGGGATGGTTCCACATTCTTCCGGGAGTAAGGGAAGGCCTTCGCGAACAAAGGAAATTATCAAAGAGTATTGGGTCATCATCAGAACATTGATAGTCATTTTCTAGCCCACATATTTTAGAATCTTTTCAAGGTCACGTTTGGTGATGAACCACAGGAGAAACACAGCAAAGATTTACTTACAGAGAAACACCCTGGAGTTCCCCGGAAGGTGGCAGGCCATAGGCTCAATTGGCTGGCAGAACAGCAGCCCTAAGGAACAAAAGAGTTCCTCTAAGGTTGAACTTCAAATTGTTGGCATTTGTTTTAGCCTTCCTCATGAAGTATCTTATAACAGGCTAAGATTTACCAAGATCTTCCTTCATCAGTGCTGCCCTGAGTATCCAGGACCTTACATGTGTACACCTAAACATGAAATTGTGGCATCAGAGCATGACCCAAGGAGGTATCTAAGAAATGTTTTAGAACACACTTCTCTCTGAGTACCAGGTCTTTGCTACCCATCATTTGAGACTGATAGCTACGGCTAAATATTCCACTGACATAAGGCAATGTTTAAATACCTTGACTGACCGAAGATGTGTCTTTGGTTCGGTGTGTTATGAAGGTTCATCCAGACAGGTAAGGAGCACTGCACGAGTAAAAAAAGTTCCTGTTAGGTTGGTCATTAAAAAAAAGTATTTCTTTTGTCACTCCCCATGAAAGAACATGTCGCAGGGCTGGCTCCAACTTGATCATATTTCTCAACTCTATTCCGAAAGACCAGAAGCTCCATCCCCACGTATCTGCGCCCTGGGATTGAGGCCTTGACAAGCATGAGTCTCGGAATATCCTTTGCAATGATTTGGTCAGGGAGTACCCTCCCAAATACCCAGGAATCCACTCCAATGAGATAACGGATGGTTTCCTCAACATGGTACCCATCACACCCATGGCAAAGTTTCCTTACCCTGAAAGATTTTAGCAATACGTATTGTCAAGGCTGCTGTCATGTTGATTCCTGGGAACAAGCGAAGCCCTGTGGGTACAAAGGAACATTTCTGACTGTGGTGTCTTGTCTTCTAAAATTGACATTCATTTTCAATCCCTCACATTTTGAACATTTGCAATGCCACATTTGGTATCCAATATTTGTAGATAAAGAAACAAAGCAAAGTTGTATTTACTGGGATCCACCATATAAATCCTGAGAAGGTGGCAAGTTACAACATCAAGTGACAGGCAAGACAGCAATGCTAAGGAACCAAAGAGTTTCTTTTAGTATGCCTTCAAACTGAGGACATCTCGTTAAGCCTTCCTTATAAACTATATTGTCACAAAGAATGTTACAATATTTATCCAATTCTGCCCAAGGTCCATGGACCTAGTCCTTATTTATGCACAGAATGTAATGCCTTGAGAGGGACAGTCGAAGAGCAACCCAAGCATATGTTTAAAAAACTAGGAACAGCCAAGGCAAAGTGTCCATACCCTGAGGTACTGCCATAATCCATAAGGTTAGGGGTGGTACCACATTCTTCCGGCAGTAAGGGAGGACCTGTGGGAAAAAAGGAAATTATCAAAGGATGTTAGGTCGCCATCAGAAAATTGATAGTTATTTTCTAGCCCCACATATTTTAGAATCTTTTCAGGGCCACTTTGTAGCTAGAGAAACACAGAAAAGTCTTACTTACAGGGAAACACCCTGGAGTTCCCTGGAAGGTGGCAGGTCACAGGCTCAATTGGCAGGCAGAACAGCAGCCCAAAGGAACAAAAGAGTTCCTTTAAGGTTGAACTTCAAATTGTTGACATTTGTTTTAGCCTTCCTCATGAAGTATCTTCTAACAGGCTGAGATGTACCAAGATCTTCCTTCATAAGTGCTGCCCTGAGTATCCAGGACCTTACATTTGTACACCTATACATGAAATTGGGGCCTTGGAGCATGAACCAAGGAGGTATCTAATAAAAGTTTCAGAACACACTTCTCTCTGAGTACCAGGTCTTTGCTACCCATCATTTGAGACTGATAGCTACGGCTAAATATTCCACTGACATAAGGCAATGTTTACATACCTTGACTGACCGAAGATGTGTCTTTGGTTCGGTGTGTTATGAAGGTGCATCCAGACAGGTAAGGAGCGCTACACGAGTAAAAAAAGATCCTGTTAGGTTGGTCATTAAACAGAAGTATTTCTTTTGTCACTCCACATGAAAGCACATGTCGTAGGGCTGGCTCCAACCTGACCATATTTCTCAACTCTATTCCAAAAGACCAGAAGCTCCATCCTCACGTATCTGTGCCCTGGGATTGAGGCCTTAACAAGCATGAGTCCAGGTATATCCTTTGCAATGATTTGGTCAGGGAGAACCCTCCCAGACACCCAGGAATCCACTACAATGAGATAATGGATGGTTTCCTCAACATGGTACCCATCACACCCATGGCAAAGTTTCCTTACCCTGAAAGATTTTAGCAAAACGTATGTTCAAGGCTGCTGTCATGTTGATTCCTTGGAAAATGCAAAGCCCTGTGTGTACAAAGGAACATTTCTGACTGTGGTGTCTTGTCTTCAAAAATTGATATTCATTTTCAATCCCTCACATTTTGAACATTTGCAAAGCCACATTTGGTATCCAATATTTGTAGATAAAGAAACAAAGCAAAGTTGTATTTACTGGGATCCACCATATAAATCCTGACAAGGTGGCAAGTTACAACATCAAGTGACAGGCAAGACAGCAATGCTAAGGAACCAAAGAGTTTCTTTTAGTATGCCTTCAAACTGAGGACATCTCGTTAAGCCTTCCTTATAAACTATATTGTCACAAAGAATGTTACAATATTTATCCAATTCTGCCCAAGGTCCATGGACCTAGTCCTTATTTATGCACAGAATGTAATGCCTTGAGAGGGACAGTCAAAGAGCAACCCAAGCATATGTTTAAAAAACTAGGAACAGCCAAGGCAAAGTGTCCATACCCTGAGGTACTGCCATAATCCATAAGGTTTGGGGTGGTACCACATTCTTCCGGCAGTAAGGGAAGACCTGTGGGAAAAAAGGAAATTATCAAAGGGTGTTGGGTCGCCATCAGAAAATTGATAGTTATTTTCTAGCCCCACATATTTTAGAATCTTTTCAAGGCCACTTTGTAGCTAGAGAAACACAGAAAAGTCTTACTTACAGGGAAACACCCTGGAGTTCCCGGGAAGGTGGCAGGTCACAGGCTCAATTGGTAGGCAGAACGGCAGCCCTAAGGAACAAAAGAGTTCCTTTAAGGTTGAACTTCAAATTGTTGACATTTGTTTTAGCCTTCCTCATGAAGTATCTTCTAACAGGCTGAGATGTACCAAGATCTTCCTTCATAAGTGCTGCCCTGAGTATCCAGGACCTTACATTTGTACACCTATACATGAAATTGGGGCCTTGGAGCATGAACCAAGGAGGTATCTAATAAAAGTTTCAGAACACACTTCTCTCTGAGTACCAGGTCTTTGCTACCCATCATTTGAGACTGATAGCTACGGCTAAATATTCAACTGACATAAGGCAATGTTTATATACCTTGACTGACCGAAGATGTGTCTTTGGTTCGGTGTGTTATGAAGGTGCATCCAGACAGGTAAGGAGCACTACACGAGTAAAAAAGATCCTGTTAGGTTGGTCATTAAACAGAAGTATTTCTTTTGTCACTCCACATGAAAGCACATGTCGTAGGGCTGGCTCCAACCTGACCATATTTCTCAACTCTATTCCGAAAGACCAGAAGCTCCATCCCCACGTATCTGTGCCCTGGGATTGAGACCTTAACAAGCATGAGTCCAGGTATATCCGTTGCAATGATTTGGTGAGGGAGAACCCTCCCAGACACCCAGGAATCCACTACAATGAGATAACGGATGGTTTCCTCAACATGGTACCCATCACACCCATGGCAAAGTTTCCTTACCCTGAAAGATTTTAGCAAAACGTATGTTCAAGGCTGCTGTCATGTTGATTCCTGGGAAAAAGCAAAGCCCTGTGTGTACAAAGGAACATTTCTGACTGTGGTGTCTTGTCTTCAAAAATTGATATTCATTTTCAATCCCTCACATTTTGAACATTTGCTAGGCCACATTTGGTATCCAATATTTGAACAAAGCAGGTAGCTAAAGCAACAAAGCAAAGTTGTACTTACTGGGATCCACCATATAAATCCTGAGATGGTGGCAAGCTGCAACATCAAGAGACAGGCAAGACGGCAACGCTAAGGAACCAAAGAGTATCTTTTAGGTGTGCCTTCAAACTGAGGACATCTCGTTAAGCCTTCCTTATCAACTATATTGTCACAAAGCAAGTTGCAATCTTTCTCCAATTCTGCCCAAGGTCCATGGACATAGTCCTTATTTATGCACAGAATGTAATGTCTTGAGAGGCACAGCAAAAAGAGCATCCCAAGCATATATTTAAAAAACTAGGAATAGCAAAGGCAAAGTGTCCATACCCTGAGGTACTGCCATAATCCATAAGGTTAGGGATGGTTCCACATTCTTCCGGGAGTAAGGGAAGGCCTGCGGGGACAAAGGAAATTATCAAAGGGTATTGGGTCATCATCAGAACATTGATAGTCATTTTCTAGCCCACATATTTTAGAATCTTTTCAAGGTCACGTTTGGTGATGAATATGCAGTAGGAGAAACACAGCAAAGATTTACTTACAGGGAAACACCCTGGAGTTCCCCGGAAGGTGGCAGGCCATAGGCTCAATTGGCTGGCAGAACAGCAGTCCTAAGGAACAAAAGAGTTCCTCTAAGGTTGAACTTCAAATTGTTGGCATTTGTTTTAGCCTTCCTCATGAAGTATCTTATAACAGGCTAAGATTTACCAAGATCTTCCTTCATCAGTGCTGCCCTTAGTATCCAGGACCTTACATGTGTAAACCTATACATGAAATTGTGGCATTAGAGCATGACCCAAGGAGGTATCTAAGAAAAGTTTTAGAACACACTTCTCTCTGAGTACCAGGTCTTTGCTACCCATCATTTGAGACTGATAGCTACGGCTAAATATTCCACTGACATAAGGAAATGTTTAAATACCTTGACTGACCGAAGATGTGTCTTTGGTTCGGTGTGTTATGAAGGTTCATCCAGACAGGTAAGGAGCGCTGCATGAGTAAAAAAAGATCCTGTTAGGTTGGTCATTAAAAAAAGTATTTCTTTTGTCACTCCCCATGAAAGAACATATCGCAGGGCTGGCTCCAACCTGATCATATTTCTCAACTCTATTCCGAAAGACCAGAAGCTCCATCCCCACATATCTGCGCCCTGGGATTGAGGCCTTGACAATCATGAGTCTAGGTATATCCTTTGCAATGATTTGGTCAGGGAGTACCCTCCCAAATACCCAGGAATCCACTCCAATGAGATAACGGATGGTTTCCTCAACATGGTACCCATCACACCCATGGCAAAGTTTCCTTACCCTGAAAGATTTTAGCAATACGTATTGTCAAGGCTGCTGTCATGTTGATTCCTGGGAACAAGCGAAGCCCTGTGGGTACAAAGGAACATTTCTGACTGTGGTGTCTTGTCTTCTAAAATTGACATTCATTTTCAATCCCTCACATTTTGAACATTTGCAATGCCACATTTGGTATCCAATATTTGTAGATAAAGAAACAAAGCAAAGTTGTATTTACTGGGATCCACCATATAAATCCTGAGAAGGTGGCAAGTTACAACATCAAGTGACAGGCAAGACAGCAATGCTAAGGAACCAAAGAGTTTCTTTTAGTATGCCTTCAAACTGAGGACATCTCGTTAAGCCTTCCTTATAAACTATATTGTCACAAAGAATGTTACAATATTTATCCAATTCTGCCCAAGGTCCATGGACCTAGTCCTTATTTATGCACAGAATGTAATGCCTTGAGAGGGACAGTCAAAGAGCAACCCAAGCATATGTTTAAAAAACTAGGAACAGCCAAGGCAAAGTGTCCATACCCTGAGGTACTGCCATAATCCATAAGGTTAGGGGTGGTACCACATTCTTCCGGCAGTAAGGGAGGACCTGTGGGAAAAAAGGAAATTATCAAAGGATGTTGGGTCGCCATCAGAAAATTGATAGTTATTTTCTAGCCCCACATATTTTAGAATCTTTTCAGGGCCACTTTGTAGCTAGAGAAACACAGAAAAGTCTTACTTACAGGGAAACACCCTGGAGTTCCCTGGAAGGTGGCAGGTCACAGGCTCAATTGGCAGGCAGAACAGCAGCCCAAAGGAACAAAAGAAGTCCTTTAAGGTTGAACTTCAAATTGTTGACATTTGTTTTAGCCTTCCTCATGAAGTATCTTCTAACAGGCTGAGATGTACCAAGATCTTCCTTCATAAGTGCTGCCCTGAGTACCCAGGACCTTACATTTGTACACCTATACATGAAATTGGGGCCTTGGAGCATGAACCAAGGAGGTATCTAATAAAAGTTTCAGAAAACACTTCTCTCTGAGTACCAGGTCTTTGCTACCCATCATTTGAGACTGATAGCTACGGCTAAATATTCCACTGACATAAGGCAATGTTTACATACCTTGACTGACCGAAGATGTGTCTTTGGTTCGGTGTGTTATGAAGGTGCATCCAGACAGGTAAGGAGCGCTACACGAGTAAAAAAAGATCCTGTTAGGTTGGTCATTAAACAGAAGTATTTCTTTTGTCACTCCACATGAAAGCACATGTCGTAGGGCTGGCTCCAACCTGACCATATTTCTCAACTCTATTCCGAAAGACCAGAAGCTCCATCCTCACGTATCTGTGCCCTGGGATTGAGGCCTTAACAAGCATGAGTCCAGGTATATCCTTTGCAATGATTTGGTCAGGGAGAACCCTCCCAGACACCCAGGAATCCACTACAATGAGATAATGGATGGTTTCCTCAACATGGTACCCATCACACCCATGGCAAAGTTTCCTTACCCTGAAAGATTTTAGCAAAACGTATGTTCAAGGCTGCTGTCATGTTGATTCCTTGGAAAAAGCAAAGCCCTGTGTGTACAAAGGAACATTTCTGACTGTGGTGTCTTGTCTTCAAAAATTGATATTCATTTTCAATCCCTCACATTTTGAATATTTGCTAGGCAACATTTGGTATCCAATATTTGAACAAAGCAGGTGGCTAAAGCAACAAAGCAAAGTTGTACTTACTGGGATCCACCATATAAATCCTGAGATGGTGGCAAGCTGCAACATCAAGAGACATGCAAGACGGCAACGCTAAGGAACCAAAGAGTATCTTTTAGGTGTGCCTTCAAACTGAGGACATCTCGTTAAGCCTTCCTTATCAACTATATTGTCACAAAGCAAGTTGCAATCTTTCTCCAATTCTGCCCAATGTCCATGGACATAGTCCTTATTTATGCACATAATGTAATGTCTTGAGAGGCACAGCAAAAAGAGCATCCCAAGCATATATTTAAAAAACTAGGAATAGCAAAGGCAAAGTGTCCATACCCTGAGGTACTGCCATAATCCATAAGGTTAGGGATGGTTCCACATTCTTCCGGGAGTAAGGGAAGGCCTTCGGGAACAAAGGAAATTATCAAAGAGTATTGGGTCATCATCAGAACATTGATAGTCATTTTCTAGCCCACATATTTTAGAATCTTTTCAAGGTCACGTTTGGTGATGAACCACAGGAGAAACACAGCAAAGATTTACTTACAGAGAAACACCCGGGAGTTCCCCGGAAGGTGGCAGGCCATAGGCTCAATTGGCTGGCAGAACAGCAGCCCTAAGGAACAAAAGAGTTCCTCTAAGGTTGAACTTCAAATTGTTGGCATTTGTTTTAGCCTTCCTCATGAAGTATCTTATAACAGGCTAAGATTTACCAAGATCTTCCTTCATCAGTGCTGCCCTGAGTATCCAGGACCTTACATGTGTACACCTAAACATGAAATTGTGGCATTAGAGCATGACCCAAGGAGGTATCTAAGAAATGTTTTAGAACACACTTCTCTCTGAGTACCAGGTCTTTGCTACCCATCATTTGAGACTGATAGCTACGGCTAAATATTCCACTGACATAAGGCAATGTTTAAATACCTTGACTGACCGAAGATGTGTCTTTGGTTCGGTGTGTTATGAAGGTTCATCCAGACAGGTAAGGAGCACTGCACGAGTAAAAAAAGTTCCTGTTAGGTTGGTCATTAAAAAAAAGTATTTCTTTTGTCACTCCCCATGAAAGAACATGTCGCAGGGCTGGCTCCAACCTGATCATATTTCTCAACTCTATTCCGAAAGACCAGAAGCTCCATCCCCACGTATCTGCGCCCTGGGATTGAGGCCTTGACAAGCATGAGTCTCGGAATATCCTTTGCAATGATTTGGTCAGGGAGTACCCTCCCAAATACCCAGGAATCCACTCCAATGAGATAACGGATGGTTTCCTCAACATGGTACCCATCACACCCATGGCAAAGTTTCCTTACCCTGAAAGATTTTAGCAATACGTATTGTCAAGGCTGCTGTCATGTTGATTCCTGGGAACAAGCGAAGCCCTGTGGGTACAAAGGAACATTTCTGACTGTGGTGTCTTGTCTTCTAAAATTGACATTCATTTTCAATCCCTCACATTTTGAACATTTGCAATGCCACATTTGGTATCCAATATTTGTAGATAAAGAAACAAAGCAAAGTTGTATTTACTGGGATCCACCATATAAATCCTGAGAAGGTGGCAAGTTACAACATCAAGTGACAGGCAAGACAGCAATGCTAAGGAACCAAAGAGTTTCTTTTAGTATGCCTTCAAACTGAGGACATCTCGTTAAGCCTTCCTTATAAACTATATTGTCACAAAGAATGTTACAATATTTATCCAATTCTTCCCAAGGTCCATGGACCTAGTCCTTATTTATGCACAGAATGTAATGCCTTGAGAGGGACAGTCGAAGAGCAACCCAAGCATATGTTTAAAAAACTAGGAACAGCCAAGGCAAAGTGTCCATACCCTGAGGTACTGCCATAATCCATAAGGTTAGGGGTGGTACCACATTCTTCCGGCAGTAAGGGAGGACCTGTGGGAAAAAAGGAAATTATCAAAGGATGTTGGGTCGCCATCAGAAAATTGATAGTTATTTTCTAGCCCCACATATTTTAGAATCTTTTCAGGGCCACTTTGTAGCTAGAGAAACACAGAAAAGTCTTACTTACAGGGAAACACCCTGGAGTTCCCTGGAAGGTGGCAGGTCACAGGCTCAATTGGCAGGCAGAACAGCAGCCCAAAGGAACAAAAGAGTTCCTTTAAGGTTGAACTTTAAATTGTTGACATTTGTTTTAACCTTCCTCATGAAGTATCTTCTAACAGGCTGAGATGTACCAAGATCTTCCTTCATAAGTGCTGCCCTGAGTATCCAGGACCTTACATTTGTACACCTATACATGAAATTGGGGCCTTGGAGCATGAACCAAGGAGGTATCTAATAAAAGTTTCAGAACACACTTCTCTCTGAGTACCAGGTCTTTGCTACCCATCATTTGAGACTGATAGCTACGGCTAAATATTCCACTGACATAAGGCAATGTTTACATACCTTGACTGACCGAAGATGTGTCTTTGGTTCGGTGTGTTATGAAGGTGCATCCAGACAGGTAAGGAGCGCTACACGAGTAAAAAAAGATCCTGTTAGGTTGGTCATTAAACAGAAGTATTTCTTTTGTCACTCCACATGAAAGCACATGTCGTAGGGCTGGCTCCAACCTGACCATATTTCTCAACTCTATTCCGAAAGACCAGAAGCTCCATCCTCACGTATCTGTGCCCTGGGATTGAGGCCTTAACAAGCATGAGTCCAGGTATATCCTTTGCAATGATTTGGTCAGGGAGAACCCTCCCAGACACCCAGGAATCCACTACAATGAGATAATGGATGGTTTCCTCAACATGGTACCCATCACACCCATGGCAAAGTTTCCTTACCCTGAAAGATTTTAGCAAAACGTATGTTCAAGGCTGCTGTCATGTTGATTCCTTGGAAAAAGCAAAGCCCTGTGTGTACAAAGGAACATTTCTGACTGTGGTGTCTTGTCTTCAAAAATTGATATTCATTTTCAATCCCTCACATTTTGAACATTTGCTAGGCCACATTTGGTATCCAATATTTGAACAAAGCAGGTGGCTAAAGCAACAAAGCAAAGTTGTACTTACTGGGATCCACCATATAAATCCTGAGATGGTGGCAAGCTGCAACATCAAGAGACAGGCAAGACGGCAACGCTAAGGAACCAAAGAGTATCTTTTAGGTGTGCCTTCAAACTGAGGACATCTCGTTAAGCCTTCCTTATCAACTATATTGTCACAAAGCAAGTTGCAATCTTTCTCCAATTCTGCCCAAGGTCCATGGACATAGTCCTTATTTATGCACATAATGTAATGTCTTGAGAGGCACAGCAAAAAGAGCATCCCAAGCATATATTTAAAAAACTAGGAATAGCAAAGGCAAAGTGTCCATACCCTGAGGTACTGCCATAATCCATAAGGTTAGGGATGGTTCCACATTCTTCCGGGAGTAAGGGAAGGCCTTCGGGAACAAAGGAAATTATCAAAGAGTATTGGGTCATCATCAGAACATTGATAGTCATTTTCTAGCCCACATATTTTAGAATCTTTTCAAGGTCACGTTTGGTGATGAACCACAGGAGAAACACAGCAAAGATTTACTTGCAGACAAACACCCTGGAGTTCCCCGGAAGGTGGCAGGCCATAGGCTCAATTGGCTGGGAGAACAGCAGCCCTAAGGAACAAAAGAGTTCCTCTAAGGTTGAACTTCAAATTGTTGGCATTTGTTTTAGCCTTCCTCATGAAGTATCTTCTAACAGGCTAAGATTTACCAAGATCTTCCATCATCAGTGCTGCCCTGAGTATCCAGGACCTTACATGTGTACACCTAAACATGAAATTATGGCATTAGAGCATGACCCAAGGAGGTATCTAAGAAATGTTTTAGAACACACTTCTCTCTGAGTACCAGGTCTTTGCTACCCATCATTTGAGATTGATAGCTACGGTTAAATATTCCACTGACATAAGGCAATGTTTAAATACCTTGACTGACCGAAGATGTGTCTTTGGTTCGGTGTGTTATGAAGGTTCATCCAGACAGGTAAGGAGCGCTGCACGAGTAAAAAAAGATCCTGTTAGGTTGGTCATTAAAAAAAAGTATTTCTTTTGTCACTCCCCATGAAAGAACATGTCGCAGGGCTGGCTCCAACCTGATCATATTTCTCAACTCTATTCCGAAAGACCAGAAGCTCCATCCCCACGTATCTGCGCCCTGGGATTGAGGCCTTGACAAGCATGAGTCTAGGTATATCCTTTGCAATGATTTGGTCAGGGAGTACCCTCCCAAATACCCAAGAATCAACTCCAATGAGATAACGGATGGTTTCCTCAACATGGTACCCATCACACCCATGGCAAAGTTTCCTTACCCTGAAAGATTTTAGCAATACGTATTGTCAAGGCTGCTGTCATGTTGATTCCTGGGAACAAGCAAAGCCCTGTGTGTACAAAGGAACATTTCTGACTGTGGTGTCTTGTCTTCAAAAATTGATATTCATTTTCAATCCCTCACATTTTGAACATTTGCTAGGCCACATTTGGTATCCAATATTTGAACAAAGCAGGTGGCTAAAGCAACAAAGCAAAGTTGTACTTACTGGGATCCACCATATAAATCCTGAGATGGTGGCAAGCTGCAACATCAAGAGACAGGCAAGACGGCAACGCTAAGGAACCAAAGAGTATCTTTTAGGTGTGCCTTCAAACTGAGGACATCTCATTAAGCCTTCCTTATCAACTATATTGTCACAAAGCAAGTTGCAATCTTTCTCCAATTCTGCCCAAGGTCCATGGACATAGTCCTTATTTATGCACATAATGTAATGTCTTGAGAGGCACAGCAAAAAGAGCATCCCAAGCATATATTTAAAAAACTAGGAATAGCAAAGGCAAAGTGTCCATACCCTGAGGTACTGCCATAATCCATAAGGTTAGGGATGGTTCCACATTCTTCCGGGAGTAAGGGAAGGCCTTCGGGAACAAAGGAAATTATCAAAGAGTATTGGGTCATCATCAGAACATTGATAGTCATTTTCTAGCCCACATATTTTAGAATCTTTTCAAGGTCACGTTTGGTGATGAACCACAGGAGAAACACAGCAAAGATTTACTTACAGAGAAACACCCTGGAGTTCCCCGGAAGGTGGCAGGCCATAGGCTCAATTGGCTGGCAGAACAGCAGCCCTAAGGAACAAAAGAGTTCCTCTAAGGTTGAACTTCAAATTGTTGGCATTTGTTTTAGCCTTCCTCATGAAGTATCTTATAACAGGCTAAGATTTACCAAGATCTTCCTTCATCAGTGCTGCCCTGAGTATCCAGGACCTTACATGTGTACACCTAAACATGAAATTGTGGCATTAGAGCATGACCCAAGGAGGTATCTAAGAAATGTTTTAGAACACACTTCTCTCTGAGTACCAGGTCTTTGCTACCCATCATTTGAGACTGATAGCTACGGCTAAATATTCCACTGACATAAGGCAATGTTTAAATACCTTGACTGACCGAAGATGTGTCTTTGGTTCGGTGTGTTATGAAGGTTCATCCAGACAGGTAAGGAGCACTGCACGAGTAAAAAAAGTTCCTGTTAGGTTGGTCATTAAAAAAAAGTATTTCTTTTGTCACTCCCCATGAAAGAACATGCCGCAGGGCTGGCTCCAACTTGATCATATTTCTCAACTCTATTCCGAAAGACCAGAAGCTCCATCCCCACGTATCTGCGCCCTGGGATTGAGGCCTTGACAAGCATGAGTCTCGGAATATCCTTTGCAATGATTTGGTCAGGGAGTACCCTCCCAAATACCCAGGAATCCACTCCAATGAGATAACGGATGGTTTCCTCAACATGGTACCCATCACACCCATGGCAAAGTTTCCTTACCCTGAAAGATTTTAGCAATACGTATTGTCAAGGCTGCTGTCATGTTGATTCCTGGGAACAAGCGAAGCCCTGTGGGTACAAAGGAACATTTCTGACTGTGGTGTCTTGTCTTCTAAAATTGACATTCATTTTCAATCCCTCACATTTTGAACATTTGCAATGCCACATTTGGTATCCAATATTTGTAGATAAAGAAACAAAGCAAAGTTGTATTTACTGGGATCCACCATATAAATCCTGAGAAGGTGGCAAGTTACAACATCAAGTGACAGGCAAGACAGCAATGCTAAGGAACCAAAGAGTTTCTTTTAGTATGCCTTCAAACTGAGGACATCTCGTTAAGCCTTCCTTATAAACTATATTGTCACAAAGAATGTTACAATATTTATCCAATTCTGCCCAAGGTCCATGGACCTAGTCCTTATTTATGCACAGAATGTAATGCCTTGAGAGGGACAGTCGAAGAGCAACCCAAGCATATGTTTAAAAAACTAGGAACAGCCAAGGCAAAGTGTCCATACCCTGAGGTACTGCCATAATCCATAAGGTTAGGGGTGGTACCACATTCTTCCGGCAGTAAGGGAGGACCTGTGGGAAAAAAGGAAATTATCAAAGGATGTTGGGTCGCCATCAGAAAATTGATAGTTATTTTCTAGCCCCACATATTTTAGAATCTTTTCAGGGCCACTTTGTAGCTAGAGAAACACAGAAAAGTCTTACTTACAGGGAAACACCCTGGAGTTCCCTGGAAGGTGGCAGGTCACAGGCTCAATTGGCAGGCAGAACAGCAGCCCAAAGGAACAAAAGAGTTCCTTTAAGGTTGAACTTCAAATTGTTGACATTTGTTTTAGCCTTCCTCATGAAGTATCTTCTAACAGGCTGAGATGTACCAAGATCTTCCTTCATAAGTGCTGCCCTGAGTATCCAGGACCTTACATTTGTACACCTATACATGAAATTGGGGCCTTGGAGCATGAACCAAGGAGGTATCTAATAAAAGTTTCAGAACACACTTCTCTCTGAGTACCAGGTCTTTGCTACCCATCATTTGAGACTGATAGCTACGGCTAAATATTCCACTGACATAAGGCAATGTTTACATACCTTGACTGACCGAAGATGTGTCTTTGGTTCGGTGTGTTATGAAGGTGCATCCAGACAGGTAAGGAGCGCTACACGAGTAAAAAAAGATCCTGTTAGGTTGGTCATTAAACAGAAGTATTTCTTTTGTCACTCCACATGAAAGCACATGTCGTAGGGCTGGCTCCAACCTGACCATATTTCTCAACTCTATTCCAAAAGACCAGAAGCTCCATCCTCACGTATCTGTGCCCTGGGATTGAGGCCTTAACAAGCATGAGTCCAGGTATATCCTTTGCAATGATTTGGTCAGGGAGAACCCTCCCAGACACCCAGGAATCCACTACAATGAGATAATGGATGGTTTCCTCAACATGGTACCCATCACACCCATGGCAAAGTTTCCTTACCCTGAAAGATTTTAGCAAAACGTATGTTCAAGGCTGCTGTCATGTTGATTCCTTGGAAAAAGCAAAGCCCTGTGTGTACAAAGGAACATTTCTGACTGTGGTGTCTTGTCTTCAAAAATTGATATTCATTTTCAATCCCTCACATTTTGAACATTTGCAAAGCCACATTTGGTATCCAATATTTGTAGATAAAGAAACAAAGCAAAGTTGTATTTACTGGGATCCACCATATAAATCCTGACAAGGTGGCAAGTTACAACATCAAGTGACAGGCAAGACAGCAATGCTAAGGAACCAAAGAGTTTCTTTTAGTATGCCTTCAAACTGAGGACATCTCGTTAAGCCTTCCTTATAAACTATATTGTCACAAAGAATGTTACAATATTTATCCAATTCTGCCCAAGGTCCATGGACCTAGTCCTTATTTATGCACAGAATGTAATGCCTTGAGAGGGACAGTCAAAGAGCAACCCAAGCATATGTTTAAAAAACTAGGAACAGCCAAGGCAAAGTGTCCATACCCTGAGGTACTGCCATAATCCATAAGGTTTGGGGTGGTACCACATTCTTCCGGCAGTAAGGGAAGACCTGTGGGAAAAAAGGAAATTATCAAAGGGTGTTGGGTCGCCATCAGAAAATTGATAGTTATTTTCTAGCCCCACATATTTTAGAATCTTTTCAAGGCCACTTTGTAGCTAGAGAAACACAGAAAAGTCTTACTTACAGGGAAACACCCTGGAGTTCCCGGGAAGGTGGCAGGTCACAGGCTCAATTGGTAGGCAGAACGGCAGCCCTAAGGAACAAAAGAGTTCCTTTAAGGTTGAACTTCAAATTGTTGACATTTGTTTTAGCCTTCCTCATGAAGTATCTTCTAACAGGCTGAGATGTACCAAGATCTTCCTTCATAAGTGCTGCCCTGAGTATCCAGGACCTTACATTTGTACACCTATACATGAAATTGGGGCCTTGGAGCATGAACCAAGGAGGTATCTAATAAAGGTTTCAGAACACACTTCTCTCTGAGTACCAGGTCTTTGCTACCCATCATTTGAGACTGATAGCTACGGCTAAATATTTGACTGACATAAGGCAATGTTTATATACCTTGACTGACCGAAGATGTGTCTTTGGTTCGGTGTGTTATGAAGGTGCATCCAGACAGGTAAGGAGCACTACACGAGTAAAAAAGATCCTGTTAGGTTGGTCATTAAACAGAAGTATTTCTTTTGTCACTCCACATGAAAGCACATGTCGTAGGGCTGGCTCCAACCTGACCATATTTCTCAACTCTATTCCAAAAGACCAGAAGCTCCATCCCCACGTATCTGTGCCCTGGGATTGAGACCTTAACAAGCATGAGTCCAGGTATATCCGTTGCAATGATTTGGTGAGGGAGAACCCTCCCAGACACCCAGGAATCCACTACAATGAGATAACGGATGGTTTCCTCAACATGGTACCCATCACACCCATGGCAAAGTTTCCTTACCCTGAAAGATTTTAGCAAAACGTATGTTCAAGGCTGCTGTCATGTTGATTCCTGGGAAAAAGCAAAGCCCTGTGTGTACAAAGGAACATTTCTGACTGTGGTGTCTTGTCTTCAAAAATTGATATTCATTTTCAATCCCTCACATTTTGAACATTTGCTAGGCCACATTTGGTATCCAATATTTGAACAAAGCAGGTAGCTAAAGCAACAAAGCAAAGTTGTACTTACTGGGATCCACCATATAAATCCTGAGATGGTGGCAAGCTGCAACATCAAGAGACAGGCAAGACGGCAACGCTAAGGAACCAAAGAGTATCTTTTAGGTGTGCCTTCAAACTGAGGACATCTCGTTAAGCCTTCCTTATCAACTATATTGTCACAAAGCAAGTTGCAATCTTTCTCCAATTCTGCCCAAGGTCCATGGACATAGTCCTTATTTATGCACAGAATGTAATGTCTTGAGAGGCACAGCAAAAAGAGCATCCCAAGCATATATTTAAAAAACTAGGAATAGCAAAGGCAAAGTGTCCATACCCTGAGGTACTGCCATAATCCATAAGGTTAGGGATGGTTCCACATTCTTCCGGGAGTAAGGGAAGGCCTGCGGGGACAAAGGAAATTATCAAAGGGTATTGGGTCATCATCAGAACATTGATAGTCATTTTCTAGCCCACATATTTTAGAATCTTTTCAAGGTCACGTTTGGTGATGAATATGCAGTAGGAGAAACACAGCAAAGATTTATTTACAGGGAAACACCCTGGAGTTCCCCGGAAGGTGGCAGGCCATAGGCTCAATTGGCTGGCAGAACAGCAGTCCTAAGGAACAAAAGAGTTCCTCTAAGGTTGAACTTCAAATTGTTGGCATTTGTTTTAGCCTTCCTCATGAAGTATCTTATAACAGGCTAAGATTTACCAAGACCTTCCTTCATCAGTGCTGCCCTTAGTATCCAGGACCTTACATGTGTAAACCTATACATGAAATTGTGGCATTAGAGCATGACCCAAGGAGGTATCTAAGAAAAGTTTTAGAACACACTTCTCTCTGAGTACCAGGTCTTTGCTACCCATCATTTGAGACTGATAGCTACGGCTAAATATTCCACTGACATAAGGAAATGTTTAAATACCTTGACTGACCGAAGATGTGTCTTTGGTTCGGTGTGTTATGAAGGTTCATCCAGACAGGTAAGGAGCGCTGCATGAGTAAAAAAAGATCGTGTTAGGTTGGTCATTAAAAAAAGTATTTCTTTTGTCACTCCCCATGAAAGAACATATCGCAGGGCTGGCTCCAACCTGATCATATTTCTCAACTCTATTCCGAAAGACCAGAAGCTCCATCCCCACATATCTGCGCCCTGGGATTGAGGCCTTGACAATCATGAGTCTAGGTATATCCTTTGCAATGATTTGGTCAGGGAGTACCCTCCCAAATACCCAGGAATCCACTCCAATGAGATAACGGATGGTTTCCTCAACATGGTACCCATCACACCCATGGCAAAGTTTCCTTACCCTGAAAGATTTTAGCAATACGTATTGTCAAGGCTGCTGTCATGTTGATTCCTGGGAACAAGCGAAGCCCTGTGGGTACAAAGGAACATTTCTGACTGTGGTGTCTTGTCTTCTAAAATTGACATTCATTTTCAATCCCTCACATTTTGAACATTTGCAATGACACATTTGGTATCCAATATTTGTAGATAAAGAAACAAAGCAAAGTTGTATTTACTGGGATCCACCATATAAATCCTGAGAAGGTGGCAAGTTACAACATCAAGTGACAGGCAAGACAGCAATGCTAAGGAACCAAAGAGTTTCTTTTAGTATGCCTTCAAACTGAGGACATCTCGTTAAGCCTTCCTTATAAACTATATTGTCACAAAGAATGTTACAATATTTATCCAATTCTGCCCAAGGTCCATGGACCTAGTCCTTATTTATGCACAGAATGTAATGCCTTGAGAGGGACAGTCAAAGAGCAACCCAAGCATATGTTTAAAAAACTAGGAACAGCCAAGGCAAAGTGTCCATACCCTGAGGTACTGCCATAATCCATAAGGTTAGGGGTGGTACCACATTCTTCCGGCAGTAAGGGAGGACCTGTGGGAAAAAAGGAAATTATCAAAGGATGTTGGGTCGCCATCAGAAAATTGATAGTTATTTTCTAGCCCCACATATTTTAGAATCTTTTCAGGGCCACTTTGTAGCTAGAGAAACACAGAAAAGTCTTACTTACAGGGAAACACCCTGGAGTTCCCTGGAAGGTGGCAGGTCACAGGCTCAATTGGCAGGCAGAACAGCAGCCCAAAGGAACAAAAGAGTTCCTTTAAGGTTGAACTTCAAATTGTTGACATTTGTTTTAGCCTTCCTCATGAAGTATCTTCTAACAGGCTGAGATGTACCAAGATCTTCCTTCATAAGTGCTGCCCTGAGTACCCAGGACCTTACATTTGTACACCTATACATGAAATTGGGGCCTTGGAGCATGAACCAAGGAGGTATCTAATAAAAGTTTCAGAACACACTTCTCTCTGAGTACCAGGTCTTTGCTACCCATCATTTGAGACTGATAGCTACGGCTAAATATTCCACTGACATAAGGCAATGTTTACATACCTTTACTGACCGAAGATGTGTCTTTGGTTCGGTGTGTTATGAAGGTGCATCCAGACAGGTAAGGAGCGCTACACGAGTATAAAAAGATCCTGTTAGGTTGGTCATTAAACAGAAGTATTTCTTTTGTCACTCCACATGAAAGCACATGTCGTAGGGCTGGCTCCAACCTGACCATATTTCTCAACTCTATTCCGAAAGACCAGAAGCTCCATCCTCACGTATCTGTGCCCTGGGATTGAGGCCTTAACAAGCATGAGTCCAGGTATATCCTTTGCAATGATTTGGTCAGGGAGAACCCTCCCAGACACCCAGGAATCCACTACAATGAGATAATGGATGGTTTCCTCAACATGGTACCCATCACACCCAGGGCAAAGTTTCCTTACCCTGAAAGATTTTAGCAAAACGTATGTTCAAGGCTGCTGTCATGTTGATTCCTTGGAAAAAGCAAAGCCCTGTGTGTACAAAGGAACATTTCTGACTGTGGTGTCTTGTCTTCAAAAATTGATATTCATTTTCAATCCCTCACATTTTGAATATTTGCTAGGCAACATTTGGTATCCAATATTTGAACAAAGCAGGTGGCTAAAGCAACAAAGCAAAGTTGTACTTACTGGGATCCACCATATAAATCCTGAGATGGTGGCAAGCTGCAACATCAAGAGACAGGCAAGACGGCAACGCTAAGGAACCAAAGAGTATCTTTTAGGTGTGCCTTCAAACTGAGGACATCTCGTTAAGCCTTCCTTATCAACTATATTGTCACAAAGCAAGTTGCAATCTTTCTCCAATTCTGCCCAATGTCCATGGACATAGTCCTTATTTTTGCACATAATGTAATGTCTTGAGAGGCACAGCAAAAAGAGCATCCCAAGCATATATTTAAAAAACTAGGAATAGCAAAGGCAAAGTGTCCATACCCTGAGGTACTGCCATAATCCATAAGGTTAGGGATGGTTCCACATTCTTCCGGGAGTAAGGGAAGGCCTTCGGGAACAAAGGAAATTATCAAAGAGTATTGGGTCATCATCAGAACATTGATAGTCATTTTCTAGCCCACATATTTTAGAATCTTTTCAAGGTCACGTTTGGTGATGAACCACAGGAGAAACACAGCAAAGATTTACTTACAGAGAAACACCCTGGAGTTCCCCGGAAGGTGGCAGGCCATAGGCTCAATTGGCTGGCAGAACAGCAGCCCTAAGGAACAAAAGAGTTCCTCTAAGGTTGAACTTCAAATTGTTGGCATTTGTTTTAGCCTTCCTCATGAAGTATCTTATAACAGGCTAAGATTTACCAAGATCTTCCTTCATCAGTGCTGCCCTGAGTATCCAGGACCTTACATGTGTACACCTAAACATGAAATTGTGGCATTAGAGCATGACCCAAGGAGGTATCTAAGAAATGTTTTAGAACACACTTCTCTCTGAGTACCAGGTCTTTGCTACCCATCATTTGAGACTGATAGCTACGGCTAAATATTCCACTGACATAAGGCAATGTTTAAATACCTTGACTGACCGAAGATGTGTCTTTGGTTCGGTGTGTTATGAAGGTTCATCCAGACAGGTAAGGAGCACTGCACGAGTAAAAAAAGTTCCTGTTAGGTTGGTCATTAAAAAAAAGTATTTCTTTTGTCACTCCCCATGAAAGAACATGTCGCAGGGCTGGCTCCAACCTGATCATATTTCTCAACTCTATTCCGAAAGACCAGAAGCTCCATCCCCACGTATCTGCGCCCTGGGATTGAGGCCTTGACAAGCATGAGTCTCGGAATATCCTTTGCAATGATTTGGTCAGGGAGTACCCTCCCAAATACCCAGGAATCCACTCCAATGAGATAACGGATGGTTTCCTCAACATGGTACCCATCACACCCATGGCAAAGTTTCCTTACCCTGAAAGATTTTAGCAATACGTATTGTCAAGGCTGCTGTCATGTTGATTCCTGGGAACAAGCGAAGCCCTGTGGGTACAAAGGAACATTTTTGACTGTGGTGTCTTGTCTTCTAAAATTGACATTCATTTTCAATCCCTCACATTTTGAACATTTGCAATGCCACATTTGGTATCCAATATTTGTAGATAAAGAAACAAAGCAAAGTTGTATTTACTGGGATCCACCATATAAATCCTGAGAAGGTGGCAAGTTACAACATCAAGTGACAGGCAAGACAGCAATGCTAAGGAACCAAAGAGTTTCTTTTAGTATGCCTTCAAACTGAGGACATCTCGTTAAGCCTTCCTTATAAACTATATTGTCACAAAGAATGTTACAATATTTATCCAATTCTGCCCAAGGTCCATGGACCTAGTCCTTATTTATGCACAGAATGTAATGCCTTGAGAGGGACAGTCGAAGAGCAACCCAAGCATATGTTTAAAAAACTAGGAACAGCCAAGGCAAAGTGTCCATACCCTGAGGTACTGCCATAATCCATAAGGTTAGGGGTGGTACCACATTCTTCCGGCAGTAAGGGAGGACCTGTGGGAAAAAAGGAAATTATCAAAGGATGTTGGGTCGCCATCAGAAAATTGATAGTTATTTTCTAGCCCCACATATTTTAGAATCTTTTCAGGGCCACTTTGTAGCTAGAGAAACACAGAAAAGTCTTACTTACAGGGAAACACCCTGGAGTTCCCTGGAAGGTGGCAGGTCACAGGCTCAATTGGCAGGCAGAACAGCAGCCCAAAGGAACAAAAGAGTTCCTTTAAGGTTGAACTACAAATTGTTGACATTTGTTTTAGCCTTCCTCATGAAGTATCTTCTAACAGGCTGAGATGTACCAAGATCTTCCTTCATAAGTGCTGCCCTGAGTATCCAGGACCTTACATTTGTACACCTATACATGAAATTGGGGCCTTGGAGCATGAACCAAGGAGGTATCTAATAAAAGTTTCAGAACACACTTCTCTCTGAGTACCAGGTCTTTGCTACCCATCATTTGAGACTGATAGCTACGGCTAAATATTCCACTGACATAAGGCAATGTTTACATACCTTGACTGACCGAAGATGTGTCTTTGGTTCGGTGTGTTATGAAGGTGCATCCAGACAGGTAAGGAGCGCTACACGAGTAAAAAAAGATCCTGTTAGGTTGGTCATTAAACAGAAGTATTTCTTTTGTCACTCCACATGAAAGCACATGTCGTAGGGCTGGCTCCAACCTGACCATATTTCTCAACTCTATTCCGAAAGACCAGAAGCTCCATCCTCACGTATCTGTGCCCTGGGATTGAGGCCTTAACAAGCATGAGTCCAGGTATATCCTTTGCAATGATTTGGTCAGGGAGAACCCTCCCAGACACCCAGGAATCCACTACAATGAGATAATGGATGGTTTCCTCAACATGGTACCCATCACACCCATGGCAAAGTTTCCTTACCCTGAAAGATTTTAGCAAAACGTATGTTCAAGGCTGCTGTCATGTTGATTCCTTGGAAAAAGCAAAGCCCTGTGTGTACAAAGGAACATTTCTGACTGTGGTGTCTTGTCTTCAAAAATTGATATTCATTTTCAATCCCTCACATTTTGAACATTTGCTAGGCCACCTTTGGTATCCAATATTTGATCAAAGCAGGTGGCTAAAGCAACAAAGCAAAGTTGTACTTACTGGGATCCACCATATAAATCCTGAGATGGTGGCAAGCTGCAACATCAAGAGACAGGCAAGACGGCAACGCTAAGGAACCAAAGAGTATCTTTTAGGTGTGCCTTCAAACTGAGGACATCTCGTTAAGCCTTCCTTATCAACTATATTGTCACAAAGCAAGTTGCAATCTTTCTCCAATTCTGCCCAAGGTCCATGGACATAGTCCTTATTTATGCACATAATGTAATGTCTTGAGAGGCACAGCAAAAAGAGCATCCCAAGCATATATTTAAAAAACTAGGAATAGCAAAGGCAAAGTGTCCATACCCTGAGGTACTGCCATAATCCATAAGGTTAGGGATGGTTCCACATTCTTCCGGGAGTAAGGGAAGGCCTTCGGGAACAAAGGAAATTATCAAAGAGTATTGGGTCATCATCAGAACATTGATAGTCATTTTCTAGCCCACATATTTTAGAATCTTTTCAAGGTCACGTTTGGTGATGAACCACAGGAGAAACACAGCAAAGATTTACTTGCAGACAAACACCCTGGAGTTCCCCGGAAGGTGGCAGGCCATAGGCTCAATTGGCTGGCAGAACAGCAGCCCTAAGGAACAAAAGAGTTCCTCTAAGGTTGAACTTCAAATTGTTGGCATTTGTTTTAGCCTTCCTCATGAAGTATCTTCTAACAGGCTAAGATTTACCAAGATCTTCCATCATCAGTGCTGCCCTGAGTATCCAGGACCTTACATGTGTACACCTAAACATGAAATTGTGGCATTAGAGCATGACCCAAGGAGGTATCTAAGAAATGTTTTAGAACACACTTCTCTCTGAGTACCAGGTCTTTGCTACCCATCATTTGAGACTGATAGCTACGGTTAAATATTCCACTGACATAAGGCAATGTTTAAATACCTTGACTGACCGAAGATGTGTCTTTGGTTCGGTGTGTTATGAAGGTTCATCCAGACAGGTAAGGAGCGCTGCACGAGTAAAAAAAGATCCTGTTAGGTTGGTCATTAAAAAAAAGCATTTCTTTTGTCACTCCCCATGAAAGAACATGTCGCAGGGCTGGCTCCAACCTGATCATATTTCTCAACTCTATTCCGAAAGACCAGAAGCTCCATCCCCACGTATCTGCGCCCTGGGATTGAGGCCTTGACAAGCATGAGTCTAGGTATATCCTTTGCAATGATTTGGTCAGGGAGTACCCTCCCAAATACCCAAGAATCAACTCCAATGAGATAACGGATGGTTTCCTCAACATGGTACCCATCACACCCATGGCAAAGTTTCCTTACCCTGAAAGATTTTAGCAATACGTATTGTCAAGGCTGCTGTCATGTTGATTCCTGGGAACAAGCAAAGCCCTGTGTGTACAAAGGAACATTTCTGACTGTGGTGTCTTGTCTTCAAAAATTGATATTCATTTTCAATCCCTCACATTTTGAACATTTGCTAGGCCACATTTGGTATCCAATATTTGAACAAAGCAGGTGGCTAAAGCAACAAAGCAAAGTTGTACTTACTGGGATCCACCATATAAATCCTGAGATGGTGGCAAGCTGCAACATCAAGAGACAGGCAAGACGGCAACGCTAAGGAACCAAAGAGTATCTTTTAGGTGTGCCTTCAAACTGAGGACATCTCGTTAAGCCTTCCTTATCAACTATATTGTCACAAAGCAAGTTGCAATCTTTCTCCAATTCTGCCCAAGGTCCATGGACATAGTCCTTATTTATGCACATAATGTAATGTCTTGAGAGGCACAGCAAAAAGAGCATCCCAAGCATATATTTAAAAAACTAGGAATAGCAAAGGCAAAGTGTCCATACCCTGAGGTACTGCCATAATCCATAAGGTTAGGGATGGTTCCACATTCTTCCGGGAGTAAGGGAAGGCCTTCGGGAACAAAGGAAATTATCAAAGAGTATTGGGTCATCATCAGAACATTGATAGTCATTTTCTAGCCCACATATTTTAGAATCTTTTCAAGGTCACGTTTGGTGATGAACCACAGGAGAAACACAGCAAAGATTTACTAGCAGACAAACACCCTGGAGTTCCCCGGAAGGTGGCAGGCCATAGGCTCAACTGGCTGGCAGAACAGCAGCCCTAAGGAACAAAAGAGTTCCTCTAAGGTTGAACTTCAAATTGTTGGCATTTGTTTTAGCCTTCCTCATGAAGTATCTTCTAACAGGCTAAGATTTACCAAGATCTTCCATCATCAGTGCTGCCCTGAGTATCCAGGACCTTACATGTGTACACCTAAACATGAAATTGTGGCATTAGAGCATGACCCAAGGAGGTATCTAAGAAATGTTTTAGAACACACTTCTCTCTGAGTACCAGGTCTTTGCTACCCATCATTTGAGACTGATAGCTACGGTTAAATATTCCACTGACATAAGGCAATGTTTAAATACCTTGACTGACCGAAGATGTGTCTTTGGTTCGGTGTGTTATGAAGGTTCATCCAGACAGGTAAGGAGCGCTGCACGAGTAAAAAAAGATCCTGTTAGGTTGGTCATTAAAAAAAAGTATTTCTTTTGTCACTCCCCATGAAAGAACATGTCGCAGGGCTGGCTCCAACCTGATCATATTTCTCAACTCTATTCCGAAAGACCAGAAGCTCCATCCCCACGTATCTGCGCCCTGGGATTGAGGCCTTGACAAGCATGAGTCTAGGTATATCCTTTGCAATGATTTGGTCAGGGAGTACCCTCCCAAATACCCAAGAATCAACTCCAATGAGATAACGGATGGTTTCCTCAACATGGTACCCATCACACCCATGGCAAAGTTTCCTTACCCTGAAAGATTTTAGCAATACGTATTGTCAAGGCTGCTGTCATGTTGATTCCTGGGAACAAGCGAAGCCCTGTGGGTACAAAGGAACATTTCTGACTGTGGTGTCTTGTCTTCTAAAATTGACATTCATTTTCAATCCCTCACATTTTGAACATTTGCAAGGCCACATTTGGTATCCAATATTTGTAGATAAAGAAACAAAGCAAAGTTGTATTTACTGGGATCCACCATATAAATCCTGAGAAGGTGGCAAGTTACAACATCAAGTGACAGGCAAGACAGCAATGCTAAGGAACCAAAGAGTTTCTTTTAGTATGCCTTCAAACTGAGGACATCTCGTTAAGCCTTCCTTATAAACTATATTGTCACAAAGAATGTTACAATATTTATCCAATTCTGCCCAAGGTCCATGGACCTAGTCCTTATTTATGCACAGAATGTAATGCCTTGAGAGGGACAGTCAAAGAGCAACCCAAGCATATGTTTAAAAAACTAGGAACAGCCAAGGCAAAGTGTCCATACCCTGAGGTACTGCCATAATCCATAAGGTTAGGGGTGGTACCACATTCTTCCGGCAGTAAGGGAAGACCTGTGGGAAAAAAGGAAATTATCAAAGGGTGTTGGGTCGCCATCAGAAAATTGATAGTTATTTTCTAGCCCCACATATTTTAGAATCTTTTCAAGGCCACTTTGTAGCTAGAGAAACACAGAAAAGTCTTACTTACAGGGAAACACCCTGGAGTTCCCGGGAAGGTGGCAGGTCACAGGCTCAATTGGTAGGCAGAACGGCAGCCCTAAGGAACAAAAGAGTTCCTTTAAGGTTGAACTTCAAATTGTTGACATTTGTTTTATCCTTCCTCATGAAGTATCTTCTAACAGGTTGAGATGTACCAAGATCTTCCTTCATAAGTGCTGCCCTGAGTATCCAGGACCTTACATTTGTACACCTATACATGAAATTGGGGCCTTGGAGCATGAACCAAGGAGGTATCTAATAAAAGTTTCAGAACACACTTCTCTCTGAGTACCAGGTCTTTGCTACCCATCATTTGAGACTGATAGCTACGGCTAAATATTCGACTGACATAAGGCAATGTTTATATACCTTGACTGACCGAAGATGTGTCTTTGGTTCGGTGTGTTATGAAGGTGCATCCAGACAGGTAAGGAGCACTACACAAGTAAAAAAGATCCTGTTAGGTTGGTCATTAAACAGAAGTATTTCTTTTGTCACTCCACATGAAAGCACATGTCGTAGGGCTGGCTCCAACCTGACCATATTTCTCAACTCTATTCCGAAAGACCAGAAGCTCCATCCCCACGTATCTGTGCCCTGGGATTGAGACCTTAACAAGCATGAGTCCAGGTATATCCGTTGCAATGATTTGGTCAGGGAGAACCCTCCCAGACACCCAGGAATCCACTACAATGAGATAACGGATGGTTTCCTCAACATGGTACCCATCACACCCATGGCAAAGTTTCCTTACCCTGAAAGATTTTAGCAAAACGTATGTTCAAGGCTGCTGTCATGTTGATTCCTGGGAAAAAGCAAAGCCCTGTGGGTACAAAGGAACATTTCTGACTGTGGTGTCTTGTCTTCAAAAATTGATATTCATTTTCAATCCCTCACATTTTGAACATTTGCTAGGCCACATTTGGTATCCAATATTTGAACAAAGCAGGTAGCTAAAGCAACAAAGCAAAGTTGTACTTACTGGGATCCACCATATAAATCCTGAGATGGTGGCAAGCTGCAACATCAAGAGACAGGCAAGACGGCAACGCTAAGGAACCAAAGAGTATCTTTTAGGTGTGCCTTCAAACTGAGGACATCTCGTTAAGCCTTCCTTATCAACTATATTATCACAAAGCAAGTTGCAATCTTTCTCCAATTCTGCCCAAGGTCCATGGACATAGTCCTTATTTATGCACAGAATGTAATGTCTTGAGAGGCACAGCAAAAAGTGCATCCCAAGCATATATTTAAAAAACTAGGAATAGCAAAGGCAAAGTGTCCATACCCTGAGGTACTGCCATAATCCATAAGGTTAGGGATGGTTCCACATTCTTCCGGGAGTAAGGGAAGGCCTGCGGGGACAAAGGAAATTATCAAAGGGTATTGGGTCATCATCAGAACATTGATAGTCATTTTCTAGCCCACATATTTTAGAATCTTTTCAAGGTCACGTTTGGTGATGAATATGCATTAGGAGAAACACAGCAAAGATTTACTTACAGGGAAACACCCTGGAGTTCTCCGGAAGGTGGCAGGCCATAGGCTCAATTGGCTGGCAGAACAGCAGCCCTAAGGAACAAAAGAGTTCCTCTAAGGTTGAACTTCAAATTGTTGGCATTTGTTTTAGCCTTCCTCATGAAGTATCTTATAACAGGCTAAGATTTACCAAGACCTTCCTTCATCAGTGCTGCCCTTAGTATCCAGGACCTTACATGTGTAAACCTATACATGAAATTGTGGCATTAGAGCATGACCCTAGGAGGTATCTAAAAAAAGTTTTAGAACACACTTCTCTCTGAGTACCAGGTCTTTGCTACCCATCATTTGAGACTGATAGCTACGGCTAAATATTCCACTGACATAAGGAAATGTTTAAATACCTTGACTGACCGAAGATGTGTCTTTGGTTCGGTGTGTTATGAAGGTTCATCCAGACAGGTAAGGAGCGCTGCACGAGTAAAAAAAGATCCTGTTAGGTTGGTCATTAAAAAAAGTATTTCTTTTGTCACTCCCCATGAAAGAACATATTGCAGGGCTGGCTCCAACCTGATCATATTTCTCAACTCTATTCCGAAAGACCAGAAGCTCCATCCCCACATATCTGCGCCCTGGGATTGAGGCCTTGACAATCATGAGTCTAGGTATATCCTTTGCAATGATTTGGTCAGGGAGTACCCTCCCAAATACCCAGGAATCCACTCCAATGAGATAACGGATGGTTTCCTCAACATGGTACCCATCACACCCATGGCAAAGTTTCCTTACCCTGAAAGATTTTAGCAATACGTATTGTCAAGGCTGCTGTCATGTTGATTCCTGGGAACAAGCGAAGCCCTGTGGGTACAAAGGAACATTTCTGACTGTGGTGTCTTGTCTTCTAAAATTGACATTCATTTTCAATCCCTCACATTTTGAACATTTGCAATGCCACATTTGGTATCCAATATTTGTAGATAAAGAAACAAAGCAAAGTTGTATTTACTGGGATCCACCATATAAATCCTGAGAAGGTGGCAAGTTACAACATCAAGTGACAGGCAAGACAGCAAGCAATGCTAAGGAACCAAAGAGTTTCTTTTAGTATGCCTTCAAACTGAGGACATCTCGTTAAGCCTTCCTTATAAACTATATTGTCACAAAGAATGTTACAATATTTATCCAATTCTGCCCAAGGTCCATGGACCTAGTCCTTATTTATGCACAGAATGTAATGCCTTGAGAGGGACAGTCAAAGAGCAACCCAAGCATATGTTTAAAAAACTAGGAACAGCCAAGGCAAAGTGTCCATACCCTGAGGTACTGCCATAATCCATAAGGTTAGGGGTGGTACCACATTCTTCCGGCAGTAAGGGAGGACCTGTGGGAAAAAAGGAAATTATCAAAGGATGTTGGGTCGCCATCAGAAAATTGATAGTTATTTTCTAGCCCCACATATTTTAGAATCTTTTCAGGGCCACTTTGTAGCTAGAGAAACACAGAAAAGTCTTACTTACAGGGAAACACCCTGGAGTTCCCTGGAAGGTGGCAGGTCACAGGCTCAATTGGCAGGCAGAACAGCAGCCCAAAGGAACAAAAGAGTTCCTTTAAGGTTGAACTTCAAATTGTTGACATTTGTTTTAGCCTTCCTCATGAAGTATCTTCTAACAGGCTGAGATGTACCAAGATCTTCCTTCATAAGTGCTGCCCTGAGTATCCAGGACCTTACATTTGTACACCTATACATGAAATTGGGGCCTTGGAGCATGAACCAAGGAGGTATCTAATAAAAGTTTCAGAACACACTTCTCTCTGAGTACCAGGTCTTTGCTACCCATCATTTGAGACTGATAGCTACGGCTAAATATTCCACTGACATAAGGCAATGTTTATATACCTTGACTGACCGAAGATGTGTCTTTGGTTCGGTGTGTTATGAAGGTTCATCCAGACAGGTAAGGAGCGCTGCGCGAGTAAAAAAAGATCCTGTTAGGTTGGTCATTAAAAAAAGTATTTCTTTTGTCACTCCCCATGAAAGAACATATTGCAGGGCTGGCTCCAACCTGATCATATTTCTCAACTCTATTCCGAAAGACCAGAAGCTCCATCCCCACATATCTGCGCCCTGGGATTGAGGCCTTGACAATCATGAGTCTAGGTATATCCTTTGCAATGATTTGGTCAGGGAGTACCCTCCCAAATACCCAGGAATCCACTCCAATGAGATAACGGATGGTTTCCTCAACATGGTACCCATCACACCCATGGCAAAGTTTCCTTACCCTGAAAGATTTTAGCAATACGTATTGTCAAGGCTGCTGTCATGTTGATTCCTGGGAACAAGCGAAGCCCTGTGGGTACAAAGGAACATTTCTGACTGTGGTGTCTTGTCTTCTAAAATTGACATTCATTTTCAATCCCTCACATTTTGAACATTTGCAATGCCACATTTGGTATCCAATATTTGTAGATAAAGAAACAAAGCAAAGTTGTATTTACTGGGATCCACCATATAAATCCTGAGAAGGTGGCAAGTTACAACATCAAGTGACAGGCAAGACAGCAAGCAATGCTAAGGAACCAAAGAGTTTCTTTTAGTATGCCTTCAAACTGAGGACATCTCGTTAAGCCTTCCTTATTAACTATATTGTCACAAAGCAAGTTGCAATCTTTCTCCAATTCTGCCCAAGGTCCATGGACATAGTCCTTATTTATGCACAGAATGTAATGTCTTGAGAGGCACAGCAAAAAGAGCATCCCAAGCATATATTTAAAAAACTAGGAATAGCAAAGGCAAAGTGTCCATACCCTGAGGTACTGCCATAATCCATAAGGTTAGGGATGGTTCCACATTCTTCCGGGAGTAAGGGAAGGCCTGCGGGGACAAAGGAAATTATCAAAGGGTATTGGGTCATCATCAGAACATTGATAGTCATTTTCTAGCCCACATATTTTAGAATCTTTTCAAGGTCACGTTTGGTGATGAATATGTAGTAGGAGAAACACAGCAAAGATTTACTTACAGGGAAACACCCTGGAGTTCCCCGGAAGGTGGCAGGCCATAGGCTCAATTGGCTGGCAGAACAGCAGCCCTAAGGAACAAAAGAGTTCCTCTAAGGTTGAACTTCAAATTGTTGGCATTTGTTTTAGCCTTCCTCATGAAGTATCTTATAACAGGCTAAGATTTACCAAGATCTTCCTTCATCAGTGCTGCCCTGAGTATCCAGGACCTTACATGTGTACACCTATACATGAAATTGTGGCATTAGAGCATGACCCAAGGAGGTATCTAAGAAAAGTTTTAGAACACACTTCTCTCTGAGTACCAGGTCTTTGCTACCCATCATTTGAGACTGATAGCTACGACTAAATATTCCACTGACATAAGGCAATGTTTAAATACCTTGACTGACCGAAGATGTGTCTTTGGTTCGGTGTGTTATGAAGGTTCATCCAGACAGGTAGGGAGCACTGCACAAGTAAAAAAAGATCCTGTTAGGTTGGTCATTGAAAAAAAGTATTTCTTTTGTCACTCCCCATGACAGAACATGTCGCAGGGCTGGCTCCAACCTGATCATATTTCTCAACTCTATTCCGAAAGACCAGAAGCTCCATCCCCACGTATCTGCGCCCTGGGATTGAGGCCTTGACAAGCATGAGTCTAGGTATATCCTTTCAATGATTTGGTCAGGGAGTACCCTCCCAAATACCTAGGAATCCACTCCAATGAGATAACGGATGGTTTCCTCAACATGGTACCCATCACACCCATGGCAAAGTTTCCTTACCCTGAAAGATTTTAGCAAAACATATGTTCAAGGCTGCTGTCATGTTGATTCCTGGGAACAAGCGAAGCCCTGTGGGTACAAAGGAACATTTCTGACTGTGGTGTATTGTCTTCTAAAATTGACATTCATTTTCAATCCCTCACATTTTGAACATTTTCAAGGCCACATTTGGTATCCAATATTTGTAGATAAAGAAACAAAGCAAAGTTGTATTTACTGGGATCCACCATATAAATCCTGAGAAGGTGGCAAGTTACAACATCAAGTGACAGGCAAGACAGCAATGCTAAGGAACCAAAGAGTTTCTTTTAGTATGCCTTCAAACTGAGGACATCTCATTAAGCCTTCCTTATAAACTATATTGTCACAAAGAATGTTACAATATTTATCCAATTCTGCCCAAGGTCCATGGACCTAGTCCTTATTTATACACAGAATGTAATGCCTTGAGAGGGACAGTCAAAGAGCAACCCACGCATATGTTTAAAAAACTAGGAACAGCCAAGGCAAAGTGTCCATACCCTGAGGTACTGCCATAATCCATAAGGTTAGGGGCGGTACCACATTCTTCCGGCAGTAAGGGAGGACCTGTGGGAAAAAAGGAAATTATCAAAGGATGTTGGGTCGCCATCAGAAAATTGATAGTTATTTTCTAGCCCCACATATTTTAGAATCTTTTGAGGGCCACTTTGTAGCTAGAGAAACACAGAAAAGTCTTACTTACAGGGAAACACCCTGGAGTTCCCTGGAAGGTGGCAGGTCACAGGCTCAATTGGCAGGCAGAACAGCAGCCCTAAGGAACAAAAGAGTTCCTTTAAGGTTGAACTTCAAATTGTTGACATTTGTTTTATCCTTCCTCATGAAGTATCTTCTAACAGGCTGAGATGTACCAAGATCTTCCTTCATAAGTGCTGCCCTGAGTATCCAGGACCTTACATTTGTACACCTATACATGAAATTGGGGCCTTGGAGCATGAACCAAGGAGGTATCTAATAAAAGTTTCAGAACACACTTCTCTCTGAGTACCAGGTCTTTGCTACCCATCATTTGAGACTGATAGCTACGGCTAAATATTCCACTGACATAAGGCAATGTTTACATACCTTGACTGACCGAAGATGTGTCTTTGGTTCGGTGTGTTATGAAGGTTCATCCAGACAGGTAGGGAGCACTGCACAAGTAAAAAAAGATCCTGTTAGGTTGGTCATTGAAAAAAAGTATTTCTTTTGTCACTCCCCATGACAGAACATGTCGCAGGGCTGGCTCCAACCTGATCATATTTCTCAACTCTATTCCGAAAGACCAGAAGCTCCATCCCCACGTATCTGCGCCCTGGGATTGAGGCCTTGACAAGCATGAGTCTAGGTATATCCTTTGCAATGATTTGGTCAGGGAGTACCCTCCCAAATACCTAGGAATCCACTCCAATGAGATAACGGATGGTTTCCTCAACATGGTACCCATCACACCCATGGCAAAGTTTCCTTACCCTGAAAGATTTTAGCAAAACATATGTTCAAGGCTGCTGTCATGTTGATTCCTGGGAACAAGCGAAGCCCTGTGGGTACAAAGGAACATTTCTGACTGTGGTGTATTGTCTTCTAAAATTGACATTCATTTTCAATCCCTCACATTTTGAACATTTTCAAGGCCACATTTGGTATCCAATATTTGTAGATAAAGAAACAAAGCAAAGTTGTATTTACTGGGATCCACCATATAAATCCTGAGAAGGTGGCAAGTTACAACATCAAGTGACAGGCAAGACAGCAATGCTAAGGAACCAAAGAGTTTCTTTTAGTATGCCTTCAAACTGAGGACATCTCATTAAGCCTTCCTTATAAACTATATTGTCACAAAGAATGTTACAATATTTATCCAATTCTGCCCAAGGTCCATGGACCTAGTCCTTATTTATACACAGAATGTAATGCCTTGAGAGGGACAGTCAAAGAGCAACCCACGCATATGTTTAAAAAACTAGGAACAGCCAAGGCAAAGTGTCCATACCCTGAGGTACTGCCATAATCCATAAGGTTAGGGGCGGTACCACATTCTTCCGGCAGTAAGGGAGGACCTGTGGGAAAAAAGGAAATTATCAAAGGATGTTGGGTCGCCATCAGAAAATTGATAGTTATTTTCTAGCCCCACATATTTTAGAATCTTTTGAGGGCCACTTTGTAGCTAGAGAAACACAGAAAAGTCTTACTTACAGGGAAACACCCTGGAGTTCCCTGGAAGGTGGCAGGTCACAGGCTCAATTGGCAGGCAGAACAGCAGCCCTAAGGAACAAAAGAGTTCCTTTAAGGTTGAACTTCAAATTGTTGACATTTGTTTTATCCTTCCTCATGAAGTATCTTCTAACAGGCTGAGATGTACCAAGATCTTCCTTCATAAGTGCTGCCCTGAGTATCCAGGACCTTACATTTGTACACCTATACATGAAATTGGGGCCTTGGAGCATGAACCAAGGAGGTATCTAATAAAAGTTTCAGAACACACTTCTCTCTGAGTACCAGGTCTTTGCTACCCATCATTTGAGACTGATAGCTACGGCTAAATATTCCACTGACATAAGGCAATGTTTACATACCTTGACTGACCGAAGATGTGTCTTTGGTTCGGTGTGTTATGAAGGTGCATCCAGACAGGTAAGGAGCGCTACACGAGTAAAAAAAGATCCTGTTAGGTTGGTCATTAAACAAAAGTATTTCTTTTGTCACTCCACATGAAAGCACATGTCGTAGGGCTGGCTCCAACCTGACCATATTTCTCAACTCTATTCCGAAAGACCAGAAGCTCCATCCCCACGTATCTGTGCCCTGGGATTGAGGCCTTAACAAGCATGAGTCCAGGTATATCCGTTGCAATGATTTGGTCAGGGAGAACCCTCCCAGACACCCAGGAATCCACTACGATGAGATAACGGATGGTTTCCTCAACATGGTACCCATCACACCCATGGCAAAGTTTCCTTACCCTGAAAGATTTTAGCAAAACATATGTTCAAGGCTGCTGTCATGTTGATTCCTGGGAACAAGCGAAGCCCTGTGGGTACAAAGGAACATTTCTGACTGTGGTGTCTTGTCTTCTAAAATTGACATTCATTTTCAATCCCTCACATTTTGAACATTTTCAAGGCCACATTTGGTATCCAATATTTGTAGATAAAGAAACAAAGCAAAGTTGTATTTACTGGGATCCACCATATAAATCCTGAGAAGGTGGCAAGTTACAACATCAAGTGACAGGCAAGACAGCAATGCTAAGGAACCAAAGAGTTTCTTTTAGTATGCCTTCAAACTGAGGACATCTCGTTAAGCCTTCCTTATAAACTATATTGTCACAAAGAATGTTACAATATTTATCCAATTCTGCCCAAGGTCCATGGACCTAGTCCTTATTTATACACAGAATGTAATGCCTTGAGAGGGACAGTCAAAGAGCAACCCAAGCATATGTTTAAAAAACTAGGAACAGCCAAGACAAAGTGTCCATACCCTGAGGTACTGCCATAATCTATAAGGTTAGGGGTGGTACCACATTCTTCCGGCAGTAAGGGAGGACCTGTGAGAAAAAAGGAAATTATCAAAGGATGTTGGGTCGCCATCAGAAAATTGATAGTTATTTTCTAGCCCCACATATTTTAGAATCTTTTCAGGGCCACTTTGTAGCTAGAGAAACACAGAAAAGTCTTACTTACAGGGAAACACCCTGGAGTTCCCTGGAAGGTGGCAGATCACAGGCTCAATTGGCAGGCAGAACAGCAGCCCTAAGGAACAAAAGAGTTCCTTTAAGGTTGAACTTCAAATTGTTGACATTTGTTTTAGCCTTCCTCATGAAGTATCTTCTAACAGGCTGAGATGTACCAAGATCTTCCTTCATAAGTGCTGCCCTGAGTATCCAGGACCTTACATTTGTACACCTATACATGAAATTGGGGCCTTGGAGCATGAACCAAGGAGGTATCTAATAAAAGTTTCAGAACACACTTCTCTCTGAGTACCAGGTCTTTGCTACCCATCATTTGAGACTGATAGCTACGGCTAAATATTCCACTGACATAAGGCAATGTTTACATACCTTGACTGACCGAAGATGTGTCTTTGGTTCGGTGTGTTATGAAGGTGCATCCAGACAGGTAAGGAGCGCTACACGAGTAAAAAAAGATCCTGTTAGGTTGGTCATTAAACAAAAGTATTTCTTTTGTCACTCCACATGAAAGCACATGTCGTAGGGCTGGCTCCAACCTGACCATATTTCTCAACTCTATTCCGAAAGACCAGAAGCTCCATCCCCACGTATCTGTGCCCTGGGATTGAGGCCTTAACAAGCATGAGTCCAGGTATATCCGTTGCAATGATTTGGTCAGGGAGAACCCTCCCAGACACCCAGGAATCCACTACAATGAGATAACGGATGGTTTCCTCGACATGGTACCCATCACACCCATGGCAAAGTTTCCATACCCTGAAAGATTTTAGCAAAACGTATGTTCAAGGCTGCTGACATGTTGATTCCTGGGAAAAAGCGAAGCCCTGTGTGTACAAAGGAACATTTCTGACTGTGGTGTCTTGTCTTCAAAAATTGATATTCATTTTCAATCCCTCACATTTTGAACATTTGCTAGGCCACATTTGGTATCCAATATTTGAACAAAGCAGGTAGCTAAAGCAACAAAGCAAAGTTGTACTTACTGGGATCCACCATATAAATCCTGAGATGGTGGCAAGTTGCAACATCAAGAGACAGGCAAGACGGCAACGCTAAGGAACCAAAGAGTATCTTTTAGGTGTGCCTTCAAACTGAGGACATCTCGTTAAGCCTTCCTTATCAACTATATTGTCACAAAGCAAGTTGCAATCTTTCTCCAATTCTGCCCAAGGTCCATGGACATAGTCCTTATTTATGCACAGAATGTAATGTCTTGAGAGGCACAGCAAAAAAGAGCATCCCAAGCATATATTTAAAAAACTAGGAATAGCAAAGGCAAAGTGTCCATACCCTGAGGTACTGCCATAATCCATAAGGTTAGGGATGGTTCCACATTCTTCCGGGAGTAAGGGAAGGCCTGCGGGAACAAAGGAAATTATCAAAGGGTATTGGGTCATCATCAGAACATTGATAGTCATTTTCTAGCTTACATATTTTAGAATCTTTTCAAGGTCACGTTTGGTGTTGAATATGTAGTAGGAGAAACACAGCAAAGATTTACTTACAGGGAAACACCGTGGAGTTCCCCGGAAGGTGGCAGGCCATTGGCTCAATTGGCTGGCAGAACAGCAGCCCTAAGGAACAAAAGAGTTCCTCTAAGGTTGAACTTCAAATTGTTGGCATTTGTTTTAGCCTTCCTCATGAAGTATCTTATAACAGGCTAAGATTTACCAAGATCTTCCTTCATCAGTGCTGCCCTTAGTATCCAGGACCTTACATGTGTACACCTATACATGGAATTGTGGCATTAGAGCATGACCCAAGGAGGTATCTAAGAAAAGTTTTAGAACACACTTCTCTCTGAGTACCAGGTCTTTGCTACCCATCATTTGAGACTGATAGCTACGGCTAAATATTCCACTGACATAAGGCAATATTTAAATACCTTGACCGACCGAAGATGTGTCTTTGGTTCGGTGTGTTATGAAGGTTCATCCAGACAGGTAAGGAGCGCTGCACGAGTAAAAAAAGATCCTGTTAGGTTGGTCATTAAAAAAAAGTATTTCTCTTGTCACTCCCCATGAAAGAACATGTCGCAGGGCTGGCTCCAACCTGATCATATTTCTCAACTCTATTCCGAAAGACCAGAAGCTCCATCCCCACGTATCTGCGCCCTGGGATTGAGGCCTTGACAAGCATGAGTCTAGGTATATCCTTTGCAATGATTTGGTCAGGGAGTACCCTCCCAAATACCCAGGAATCCACTCCAATGAGATAACGGATGGTTTCCTCAACATGGTACCCATCACACCCATGGCAAAGTTTCCTTACCCTGAAAGATTTTAGCAATACGTATTGTCAAGGCTGTTGTCATGTTGATTCCTGGGAACAAGCGAAGCCCTGTGGGTACAAAGGAACATTTCTGACTGTGGTGTCTTGTCTTCCAAAATTGACATTCATTTTCAATCCCTCACATTTTGAACATTTGCAAGGCCACATTTGGTATCCAATATTTGTAGATAAAGAAACAAAGCAAAGTTGTATTTACTGGGATCCACCATATAAATCCTGAGATGATGGCAAGTTACAACATCAAGTGACAGGCAAGATGGCAACGCTAAGGAACCAAAGAGTTTCTTTTAGTGTGCCTTCAAACTGAGGACATTGTCAGGGTCCGGCTTGACTGAATTCCACAGGAGCTGATGCTGGCCCCACAGACCCTCACCAGGAGTTCACCTCTCAACCCTTAAACATAAGCTGAGCTGAAAACCCCAAGAAAGGGAAAGGGGAATTTGGAGAAAATAACAACGGAGACACAGCTGCCCTTCAACCGTCTGGTAGGCTCTGGTATCTGTGATAAACAAATACACCTGGTTACTAATATAATAAGAAAACTTCTTTTCTAAATTATGCTAAATAAATTCTAAACTCTTTACCTCTTAAACCTCAGTAAAAGACTTAGAGGTTAGTAACCTTTGTGGAATATCTTGTAAATATATCTTGTATTGTGCAAATAGTTCAAGCCAACCTAGTCTCTTTAGAATCCTAAAGTGATGGCCTTTGCAACATCTTTTCAGAATTAGATATTCTTCTTACTTCAAAGTTCTTCTGATCTTATGTAGTTTTCAATGCTTACATAAATTGCAGTCTTTCTCTGAAAACATTGAGTTCTATTTGCATAGATTACTTTAAATTATATTCTTTAACTTCCTGGAATACTGCTTTCTTTCTGCGTGTGAATTGTTTTCCTTATTTACACATTTACACAAAGAAAGTATAGTTTCTTCCTTTACTAGCGTGTGCGATAAACACGTGAAAATAGAAGACGTGAAGAATTGTCCTCGCGTGTAAAATACACACGCGATTATCTTAAAAAACGCGCGCGCGTGAAAAAATACGTAAATGCGATAAAAATAACACGCGCTGATAAAAATGGACTCGCGCTCTATCGCAGCCCGACACGCGCTTTCTCTTGAAACGACTTTCACGTGAAAAAATGTACACGCGCTAAAATTCACACGCGCAATTCTTTTTGGCACGCGCTCTATCGCAAACCACACGCGCTTTCTCAGGAAACGACTTTCACGTGAAAAATCTACACGCGCTAAAATTCACACGCGCAATTCTTTTTGGCACGCGCTCTATCGCAAACCACACGCGCTTTCTCAGGAAACGACTTTCACGTGAAAAATGTACACGCGCTTTAAAAAGAACACGCAAACGGCAACTTGCGAGCTCGCGCACACATTAAACAGTCTTGAAGAACATTTCACACAGTTAATCAACTTTAAAATCCTAAGGACAATCTTCAAGCTTGTTTTCCTTATAATAACTTTAACTGTAATGTCTCTTTTCTCAAATGAACTTGAAACTTGTTTACTCTTTAAGTTTTCTTATAAAAGAAAATGAAAGTTCACTGTGACAATCTCAAAATCTTTAAAAGAACGATCCCACCTGATGACTTCTTGTTCAAATTGGATCAGCAAACGATATTCTTACTTTGGTAGATTTTCTGAGCTCTGGAAAGGCCTTACTTAAGGAGCTTAACTAATACACAACCAGCCACTGAATTTCTCTGGATGAAAGGCAGTTTAGAATCTTGCTCATCTCCCAAGAATCAAACCCATTGTCCTCTCCACCAATCAGGCAACCAAACATATCATTGTTTCTTTAACCAATCAGAGTAAGTTTCTTTCACTCCATCTTGACTTGGGCAAGCACAATGTTAATTCTATGAACAAACTCTTCCTGTTACTAAACCAGCCAGTTCTAAAAGCACAACTAACCCAGCCAGCTCTAAAGGCACAATGTTAATCTTGTTACTCTTCCTGTTATGAAACTAGTCAGTCCTGACAGACATCTCGTTAAGCCTTCCTTATAAACTATATTGTCACAAAGAATGTTACAATATTTATCCAATTCTGCCCAAGGTCCATGGACCTAGTCCTTATTTATGCACAGAATGTAATGCCTTGAGAGGGACAGTCAAAGAGGAACCCAAGCATATGTTTAAAAAACTAGGAACAGCCAAGGCAAAGTGTCCATACCCTGAGGTACTGCCATAATCCATAAGGTTAGGGATGGTACCACATTCTTCCGGCAGTAAGGGAAGCCCTGTGGGAAAAAAGGAAATGATCAAAGGGTGTTGGGTCGCCATCAGAAAATTGATAGTTATTTTCTAGCCCCACATATTTTAGAATCTTTTCAAGGCCACTTTGTAGCTAGAGAAACACAGAAAAGTCTTACTTACAGGGAAACACCCTGGAGTTCCCTGGAAGGTGGCAGGTCACAGGTTCAATTGGCAGGCAGAACAGCAGCCCTAAGGAACAAAAGAGTTCCTTTAAGTTTGAACTTCAAATTGTTGACATTTGTTTTAGCCTTCCTCATGAAGTATCTTCTAACAGGCTGAGATGTACCAAGACCTTTCTTCATAAGTGCTGCCCTGAGTATCCAGGACCTTACATTTGTACACCTATATATGAAATTGGGGCCTTGGAGCATGAACCAAAGAGGTATCTAATACAAGTTTCAGAACACACTTCTCTCTGAGTACCAGGTCTTTGCTACCCATCATTTGAGACTGATAGCTACGGCTAAATATTCCACTGACATAAGGCAATGTTTACATACCTTGACTGACCGAAGATGTGTCTTTGGTTCGGTGTGTTATGAAGGTGCATCCAGACAGGTAAGGAGCGCTACACGAGTAAAATAAGATCCTGTTAGGTTGGTCATTAAACAAAAGTATTTCTTTTGTCACTCCACATGAAAGCACATGTCGTAGGGCTGGCTCCAACCTGACCATATTTCTCAACTCTATTCCGAAAGACCAGAAGCTCCATCCCCACGTATCTGTGCCCTGGGATTGAGGCCTTAACAAGCATGAGTCCAGGTATATCCTTTGCAATGATTTGGTCAGGGAGAACCCTCCCAGACACCCAGGAATCCACTACAATGAGATAACGGATGGTTTCTTCAACATGGTACCCATCACACCCATGGCAAAGTTTCCTTACCCTGAAAGATTTTAGCAAAACGTATGTTCAAGGCTGCTGTCATGTTGATTCCTGGGAAAAAGCGAAGCCCTGTGTGTACAAAGGAACATTTCTGACTGTGGTGTCTTGTCTTCAAAAATTGAGATTCATTTTCAATCCCTCACATTTTGAACATTTGCTAGGCCACATTTGGTATCCAATATTTGAACAAAGCAGGTAGCTAAAGCAACAAAGCAAAGTTGTACTTACTGGGATCCACCATATAAATCCTGAGATGGTGGCAAGCTGCAACATCAAGAGACAGGCAATACGGCAACGCTAAGGAACCAAAGAGTATCTTTTAGGTGTGCCTTCAAACTGAGGACATCTCGTTAAGCCTTCCTTATCAACTATATTGTCACAAAGCACGTTGCAATCTTTCTCCAATTCTGCCCAAGGTCCATGGACATAGTCCTTATTTATGCACAGAATGTAATGTCTTGAGAGGCACAGCAAAAAGAGCATCCCAAGCATATATTTAAAAAACTAGGAATAGCAAAGGCAAAGTGTCCATACCCTGAGGTACTGCCATAATCCATAAGGTTAGGGATGGTTCCACATTCTTCCGGGAGTAAGGGAAGGCCTGCGGGAAAAAAGGAAATTATCAAAGGGTATTGGGTCATCATCAGAACATTGATAGTCATTTTCTAGCCCACATATTTTAGAATCTTTTCAAGGTCACGTTTGGTGATGAATATGTAGTAGGAGAAACACAGCAAAGATTTACTTACAGGGAAACACCCTGGAGTTCCCCGGAAGGTGGCAGGCCATAGGCTCAATTGGCTGGCAGAACAGCAGCCCTAAGGAACAAAAGAGTTCCTCTAAGGTTGAACTTCAAATTGTTGGCATTTGTTTTAGCCTTCCTCATGAAGTATCTTCTAACAGGCTAAGATTTACCAAGATCTTCCATCATCAGTGCTGCCCTGAGTATCCAGGACCTTACATGTGTACACCTAAACATGAAATTGTGGCATTAGAGCATGACCCAAGGAGGTATCTAAGAAATGTTTTAGAACACACTTCTCTCTGAGTACCAGGTCTTTGCTACCCATCATTTGAGACTATTAGCTACGGCTAAATATTACACTGACATAAGGCAATGTTTAAATACCTTGACTGACCGAAGATGTGTCTTTGGTTCGGTGTGTTATGAAGGTTCATTCAGACAGGTAAGGAGCGCTGCACGAGTAAAAAAAGATCCTGTTAGGTTGGTCATTAAAAAAAAGTATTTCTTTTGTCACTCCCCATGAAAGAACATGTCGCAGGGCTGGTTCCAACCTGATCATATTTCTCAACTCTATTCCGAAAGACCAGAAGCTCCATCCCCACGTATCTGCGCCCTGGGATTGAGGCCTTGACAAGCATGAGTCTAGGTATATCCTTTGCAATGATTTGGTCAGGGAGAACCCTCCCAGACACCCAGGAATCCACTACAATGAGATAACGGATGGTTTCCTCAACATGGTATCCATCACACCCATGGCAAAGTTTCCTTACCCTGAAAGATTTTAGCAAAACGTATGTTCAAGGCTGCTGTCATGTTGATTCCTGGGAAAAAGCGAAGCCCTGTGTGTACAAAGGAACATTTCTGACTGTGGTGTCTTGTCTTCAAAAATTGATATTCATTTTCAATCCCTCACATTTTGAACATTTGCTAGGCCACATTTGGTATCCAATATTTGAACAAAGCAGGTAGCTAAAGCAACAAAGCAAAGTTGTACTAACTGGGATCCACCATATAAATCCTGAGATGGTGGCAAGCTGCAACATCAAGAGACAGGCAAGACGGCAACGCTAAGGAACCAAAGAGTATCTTTTAGGTGTGCCTTCAAACTGAGGACATCTCGTTAAGCCTTCCTTATCAACTATATTGTCACAAAGCAAGTTGCAATCTTTCTCCAATTCTGCCCAAGGTCCATGGACATAGTCCTTATTTATGCACAGAATGTAATGTCTTGAGAGGCACAGCAAAAAGAGCATCCCAAGCATATATTTAAAAAACTAGGAATAGCAAAGGCAAAGTGTCCATACCCTGAGGTACTGCCATAATCCATAAGGTTAGGGATGGTTCCACATTCTTCCGGGAGTAAGGGAAGGCCTGCGGGAACAAAGGAAATTATCAAAGGGTATTGGGTCATCATCAGAACATTGATAGTCATTTTCTAGCCCACATATTTTAGAATCTTTTCAAGGTCACGTTTGGTGATGAATATGTAGTAGGAGAAACACAGCAAATATTTACTTACAGGGAAACACCCTGGAGTTCCCCGGAAGGTGGCAGGCCATAGGCTCAATTGGCTGGCAGAACAGCAGCCCTAAGGACCAAAAGAGTTCCTCTAAGGTTGAACTTCAAATTGTTGGCATTTGTTTTAGCCTTCCTCATGAAGTATCTTCTAACAGGCTAAGATTTACCAAGATCTTCCATCATCAGTGCTGCCCTGAGTATCCAGGACCTTACATGTGTACACCTAAACATGAAATTGTGGCATTAGAGCATGACCCAAGGATGTATCTAAGAAATGTTTTAGAACACACTTCTCTCTGAGTACCAGGTCTTTGCTACCCATCATTTGAGACTGATAGCTACGGCTAAATATTCCACTGACATAAGGCAATGTTTAAATACCTTGACTGACCGAAGATGTGTCTTTGGTTCGGTGTGTTATGAAGGTTCATCCAGACAGGTAAGGAGCGCTGCACGAGTAAAAAAAGATCCTGTTAGGTTGGTCATTAAAAAAAAGTATTTCTTTTGTCACTCCCCATGAAAGAACATGTCGCAGGGCTGGCTCCAACCTGATTATATTTCTCAACTCTATTCCGAAAGACCAGAAGCTCCATCCCCACGTATCTGCGCCCTAGGATTGAGGCCTTGACAAGCATGAGTCTAGGTATATCCTTTGCAATGATTTGGTCAGGGAGAACCCTCCCAGACACCCAGGAATCCACTACAATGAGATAACGGATGGTTTGCTCAACATGGTATCCATCGCACCCATGGCAAAGTTTCCTTACCCTGAAAGATTTTAGCAAAACCTATGTTCAAGGCTGCTGTCATGTTGATTCCTGGGAAAAAGCGAAGCCCTGTGTGTACAAAGGAACATTTCTGACTGTGGTGTCTTGTCTTCAAAAATTGATATTCATTTTCAATCCCTCACATTTTGAACATTTGCTAGGCCACATTTGGTATCCAATATTTGAACAAAGCAGGTAGCTAAAGCAACAAAGCAAAGTTGTACTTACTGGGATCCACCATATAAATCCTGAGATGGTGGCAAGCTGCAACATCAAGAGACAGGCAAGAGGGCAACGCTAAGGAACCAAAGAGTATCTTTTAGGTGTGCCTTCAAACTGAGGACATCTCGTTAAGCCTTCCTTATAAACTATATTGTCACAAAGAATGTTACAATATTTATCCAATTCTGCCCAAGGTCCATGGACCTAGTCCTTATTTATGCACAGAATGTAATGCCTTGAGAGGGACAGTCAAAGAGGAACCCAAGCATATGTTTAAAAAACTAGGAACAGCCAAGGCAAAGTGTCCATACCCTGAGGTACTGCCATAATCCATAAGGTTAGGGATGGTACCACATTCTTCCGGCAGTAAGGGAAGCCCTGTGAGAAAAAAGGAAATTATCAAAGGGTGTTGGGTCGCCATCAGAAAATTGATAGTTATTTTCTAGCCCAACATATTTTAGAATCTTTTCAAGGCCACTTTGTAGCTAGAGAAACACAGAAAAGTCTTACTTACAGGGAAACACCCTGGAGTTCCCTGGAAGGTGGCAGGTCACAGGCTCAATTGGTAGGCAGAACAGCAGCCCTAAGGAACAAAAGAGTTCCTTTAAGGTTGAACTTCAAATTGTTGACATTTGTTTTAGCCTTCCTCATGAAGTATCTTCTAACAGGCTGAGATGTACCAAGATCTTCCTTCATAAGTGCTGCCCTGAGTATCCAGGACCTTACATTTGTACACCTATACATGAAATTGGGGCCTTGGAGCATGAACCAAGGAGGTATCTAATAAAAGTTTCAGAACACACTTCTCTCTGAGTACCAGGTCTTTGCTAGCCATCATTTGAGACTGATAGCTACGGCTAAATATTCGACTGACATAAGGCAATGTTTATATACCTTGACTGACCGAAGATGTGTCTTTGGTTCGGTGTGTTATGAAGGTGCATCCAGACAGGTAAGGAGCGCTACACGAGTAAAAAAAGATCCTGTTAGGTTGGTCATTAAACAGAAGTATTTCTTTTGTCACTCCACATGAAAGCACGTCGTAGGGCTGGCTCCAACCTGACCATATTTCTCAACTCTATTCCGAAAGACCAGAAGCTCCATCCCCACGTATCTGTGCCCTGGGATTGAGGCCTTAACAAGCATGAGTCCAGGTGTATCCGTTGCAATGATTTGGTCAGGGAGAACCCTCCCAGACACCCAGGAATCCACTACAATGAGATAACGGATGGTTTCCTCAACATGGTACCCATCACACCAATGGCAAAGTTTCCTTACCCTGAAAGATTTTAGCAAAACGTATGTTCAAGGCTGCTGTCATGTTGATTCCTGGGAAAAAGCGAAGCCCTGTGTGTACAAAGGAACATTTCTGACTGTGGTGTCTTGTCTTCAAAAATTGATATTCATTTTCAATCCCTCACATTTTGAACATTTGCTAGGCCACATTTGGTATCCAATATTTGAACAAAGCAGGTAGCTAAAGCAACAAAGCAAAGTTGTACTTACTGGGATCCACCATATAAATCCTGAGATGGTGGCAAGCTGCAACATCAAGAGACAGGCAAGACGGCAACGCTAAGGAACCAAAGAGTATCTTTTAGGTGTGCCTTCAAACTGAGGACATCTCGTTAAGCCTTCCTTATCAACTATAGTGTCACAAAGCAAGTTGCAATCTTTGTCCAATTCTGCCCAAGGTCCATGGACATAGTCCTTATTTATGCACAGAATGTAATGTCTTGAGAGGCACAGCAAAAAGAGCATCCCAGGCATATATTTAAAAAACTAGGAATAGCAAAGGCAAAGTGTCCATACCCTGAGGTACTGCCATAATCCATAAGGTTAGGGATGGTTCCACATTCTTCCGGGAGTAAGGGAAGGCCTGCGGGAACAAAGGAAATTATCAAAGGGTATTGGGTCATCATCAGAACATTGATAGTCATTTTCTAGCCCATATATTTTAGAATCTTTTCAAGGTCACGTTTGGTGATGAATATGTAGTAGGAGAAACACAGCAAAGATTTACTTACAGGGAAACACCCTGGAGTTCCCCGGAAGGTGGCAGGCCATAGGCTCAATTGGCTGGCAGAACAGCAGCCCTAAGGAACAAAAGAGTTCCTCTAAGGTTGAACTTCAAATTGTTGGCATTTGTTTTAGCCTTCCTCATGAAGTATCTTATAACAGGCTAAGATTTACCAAGATCTTCCTTCATCAGTGCTGCCCTGAGTATCCAGGACCTTACATGTGTACACCTATACATGAAATTGTGACATTAGAGCATGACCCAAGGAGGTATCTAAGAAAGGTTTTAGAACACACTTCTCACTGAGTACCAGGTCTTTGCTACCCATCATTTGAGACTGATAGCTATGGCTAAATATTCCACTGACATAAGGCAATGTTTAAATACCTTGACTGACCGAAGATGTGTCTTTGGTTCGGTGTGTTATGAAGGTTCATCCAGACAGGTAAGGAGCGCTGCACGAGTAAAAAAAGATCCTGTTAGGTTGTCATTAAAAAAAAGTATTTCTCTTGTCACTCCCCATGAAAGAACATGTCGCAGGGCTGGCTCCAACCTGATCATATTTCTCAACTCTATTACGAAAGACCAGAAAATCCATCCCCACGTATCTGCGCCCTGGGATTGAGGCCTTGACAAGCATGAGTCTAGGTATATCCTTTGCAATGATTTGGTCAGGGAGTACCCTCCCAAATACCCAGGAATCCACTCCAATGAGATAACGGATGGTTTCCTCAACATGGTACCCATCACACCCATGGCAAAGTTTCCTTACCCTGAAAGATTTTAGCAATACGTATTGTCAAGGCTGCTGTCATGTTGATTCCTGGGAACAAGCGAAGCCCTGTGGGTACAAAGGAACATTTCTGACTGTGGTGTCTTGTCTTCCAAAATTGACATTCATTTTCAATCCCTCACATTTTGAACATTTGCAAGGCCACATTTGGTATCCAATATTTGTAGATAAAGAAACAAAGCAAAGTTGTATTTACTGGGATCCACCATATAAATCCTGAGATGGTGGCAAGTTACAACATCAAGTGACAGGCAAGATGGCAACGCTAAGGAACCAAAGAGTTTCTTTTAGTGTGTCTTCAAACTGAGGACATCTCGTTAAGCCTTCCTTATAAACTATATTGTCACAAAGAATGTTACAATATTTATCCAATTCTGCCCAAGGTCCATGGACCTAGTCCTTATTTATGCACAGAATGTAATGCCTTGAGAGGGACAGTCAAAGAGCAACCCAAGCATATGTTTAAAAAACTAGGAACAGCCAAGGCAAAGTGTCCATACCCTGAGGTACTGCCATAATCCATAAGGTTAGGGATGGTACCACATTCTTCCGGCAGTAAGGGAAGCCCTGTGGGAAAAAAGGAAATGATAAAAGGGTGTTGGGTCGCCATCAGAAAATTGATAGTTATTTTCTAGCCCCACATATTTTAGAATCTTTTCAAGGCCACTTTGTAGCTAGAGAAACACAGAAAAGTCTTACTTACAGGGAAACACCCTGGAGTTCCCTGGAAGGTGGCAGGTCACAGGCTCAATTGGCAGGCAGAACAGCAGCCCTAAAGAACAAAACAGTTCCTTTAAGGTTGAACTTCAAATTGTTGACATTTGTTTTAGCCTTCCTCATGAAGTATCTTCTAACAGGCTGAGATGTACCAAGATCTTACTTCATAAGTGCTGCCCAGAGTATCCAGGACCTTACATTTGTACATTTGAAATTGGGGCCTTGGAGCATGAACCAAGGAGGTATCTAATAAAAGTTTCAGAACACACTTCTCTCTGAGTACCAGGTCTTTGCTACCCATCATTTGAGACTGATAGCTACGGCTAAATATTCCACTGACATAAGGCAATGTTTACATACCTTGACTGACCGAAGATGTGTCTTTGGTTCGGTGTGTTATGAAGGTGCATCCAGACAGGTAAGGAGCGCTACACGAGTAAAAAAAGATCCTGTTAGGTTGGTCATTAAACAAAAGTATTTCTTTTGTCACTCCACATGAAAGCACATGTCGTAGGGCTGGCTCCGACCTGACCATATTTCTCAACTCTATTCCGAAAGACCAGAAGCTCCATCCCCACGTATCTGTGCCCTGGGATTGAGGCCTTAACAAGCATGAGTCCAGATATATCCGTTGCAATGATTTGGTCAGGGAGAACCCTCCCAGACACCCAGGAATCCACTACAATGAGATAACGGATGGTTTCCTCAACATGTTACCCATCACACCCATGCCAAAGTTTCCTTACCCTGAAAGATTTTAGCAAAACGTATGTTCAAGGCTGCTGTCATGTTGATTCCTGGGAAAAAGCGAAGCCCTGTGTGTACAAAGGAACATTTCTGACTGTGGTGTCTTGTCTTCAAAAATTGATATTCATTTTCAATCCCTCACATTTTGAACATTTGCTAGGCCACATTTGGTATCCAATATTTGAACAAAGCAGGTAGCTAAAGCAACAAAGCAAAGTTGTACTTACTGGGATCCACCATATAAATCCTGAGATGGTGGCAAGCTGCAACATCAAAAGACAGGCAAGACGGCAACGCTAAGGAACCAAAGAGTATCTTTTATGTGTGCCTTCAAACTGAGGACATCTCGTTAAGCCTTCCTTATCAACTATATTGTCACAAAGCAAGTTGCAATCTTTCTCCAATTCTGCCCAAGGTCCATGGACATAGTCCTTATTTATGCACAGAATGTAGTGTCTTGAGAGGCACAGCAAAAAGAGCACCCAAGCATATATTTAAAAAACTAGGAATAGCAAAGGCAAAGTGTCCATACCCTGAGGTACTGCCATAATCCATAAGGTTAGGGATGGTTCCACATTCTTCCGGGAGTAAGGGAAGGCCTGCGGGAACAAAGGAAATTATCAAAGGGTATTGGGTCATCATCAGAACATTGATAGTCATTTTCTAGCCCACATATTTTAGAATCTTTTCAAGGTCACGTTTGGTGATGAATATGTAGTAGGAGAAACACAGCAAAGATTTACTTACAGGGAAACACCCTGGAGTTCCCCGGAAGGTGGCAGGCCATAGGCTCAATTGGCTGGCAGAACAGCAGCCCTAAGGAACAAAAGAGTTCCTCTAAGGTTGAACTTCAAATTGTTGGCATTTGTTTTAGCCTTCCTCATGAAGTATCTTCTAACAGGCTAAGATTTACCAAGATCTTCCATCATCAGTGCTGCCCTGAGTATCCAGGACCTTACATGTGTACACCTATACATGAAATTGTGGCATTAGAGCATAACCCAAGGAGGTATCTAAGAAATGTTTTAGAACACACTTCTCTCTGAGTACCAGGTCTTTGCTACCCATCATTTGAGACTGATAGCTACGGCTAAATATTCCACTGACATAAGGCAATGTTTAAATACCTTGATTGACCGAAGATGTGTCTTTGGTTCGGTGTGTTATGAAGGTGCATCCAGACAGGTAAGGAGCGCTACACGAGTAAAAAAAGATCCTGTTAGGTTGGTCATTAAACAAAAGTATTTCTTTTGTCACTCCACATGAAAGCACATGTCGTAAGGCTGGCTCCAACCTGACCATATTTCTCAACTCTATTCCGAAAGACCAGAAGCTCCATCCCCACGTATCTGTGCCCTGGGATTGAGGCCTCAACAAGCATGAGTCCAGATATATCCTTTGCAATGATTTGGTCAGGGAGAACCCTCCCAGACACCCAGGAATCCACTACAATGAGATAACGGATGGTTTCCTCAACATGGTACCCATCACACCCATGCCAAAGTTTCCTTACCCTGAAAGATTTTAGCAAAACGTATGTTCAAGGCTGCTGTCATGTTGATTCCTCGGAAAAAGCGAAGCCCTGTGTGTACAAAGGAACATTTCTGACTGTGGTGTCTTGTCTTCAAAAATTGATATTCATTTTCAATCCCTCACATTTTGAACATTTGCTAGGCCACATTTGGTATCCAATATTTGAACAAAGCAGGTAGCTAAAGCAACAAAGCAAAGTTGTACTTACTGGGATCCACCATATAAATCCTGAGATGGTGGCAAGCTGCAACATCAAAAGACAGGCAAGACGGCAACGCTAAGGAACCAAAGAGTATCTTTTAGGTGTGCCTTCAAACTGAGGACATCTCGTTAAGCCTTCCTTATCAACTATATTGTCACAAAGCAAGTTGCAATCTTTCTCCAATTCTGCCCAAGGTCCATGGACATAGTCCTTATTTATGCACAGAATGTAGTGTCTTGAGAGGCACAGCAAAAAGAGCACCCAAGCATATATTTAAAAAACTAGGAATAGCAAAGGCAAAGTGTCCATACCCTGAGGTACTGCCATAATCCATAAGGTTAGGGATGGTTCCACATTCTTCCGGGAGTAAGGGAAGGCCTGCGGGAACAAAGGAAATTATCAAAGGGTATTGGGTCATCATCAGAACATTGATAGTCATTTTCTAGCCCACATATTTTAGAATCTTTTCAAGGTCACGTTTGGTGATGAATATGTAGTAGGAGAAACACAGCAAAGATTTACTTACAGGGAAACACCCTGGAGTTCCCCGGAAGGTGGCAGGCCATAGGCTCAATTGGCTGGCAGAACAGCAGCCCTAAGGAACAAAAGAGTTCCTCTAAGGTTGAACTTCAAATTGTTGGCATTTGTTTTAGCCTTCCTCATGAAGTATCTTCTAACAGGCTAAGATTTACCAAGATCTTCCATCATCAGTGCTGCCCTGAGTATCCAGGACCTTACATGTGTACACCTATACATGAAATTGTGGCATTAGAGCATAACCCAAGGAGGTATCTAAGAAATGTTCTAGAACACACTTCTCTCTGAGTACCAGGTCTTTGCTACCCATCATTTGAGACTGATAGCTACGGCTAAATATTCCACTGACATAAGGCAATGTTTAAATACCTTGACTGACCGAAGATGTGTCTTTGGTTCGGTGTATTATGAAGGTTCATCCAGACAGGTAAGGAGCGCTGCACGAGTAAAAAAAGATCCTGTTAGGTTGGTCATTAAAAAAAAGTATTTCTTTTGTCACTCCCCATGAAAGAACATGTCGCAGGGCTGGCTCCAACCTGATCATATTTCTCAACTCTATTACGAAAGACCAGAAGCTCCATCCCCACGTATCTGCGCCCTGGGATTGAGGCCTTGACAAGCATGAGTCTAGGTATATCCTTTGCAATGATTTGGTCAGGGAGAACCCTCCCAGACACCCAGGAATCCACTACAATGAGATAACGGATGGTTTCCTCAACATGGTACCCATCACACCCATGGCAAAGTTTCCTTACCCTGAAAGATTTTAGCAAAACGTATGTTCAAGGCTGCTGTCATGTTGATTCCTGGGAAAAAGCGAAGCCCTGTGTGTACAAAGGAACATTTCTGACTGTGGTGTCTTGTCTTCAAAAATTGATATTCATTTTCAATCCCTCACATTTTGAACATTTGCTAGGCCACATTTGGTATCCAATATTTGAACAAAGCAGGTAGCTAAAGCAACAAAGCAAAGTTGTACTTACTGGGATCCACCATATAAATCCTGAGATGGTGGCAAGCTGCAACATCAAGAGACAGGCAAGACGGCAACGCTAAGGAACCAAAGAGTATCTTTTAGGTGTGCCTTCAAACTGAGGACATCTCGTTAAGCCTTCCTTATCAACTATATTGTCACAAAGCAAGTTGCAATCTTTCTCCAATTCTGCCCAAGGTCCATGGACATAGTCCTTATTTATGCACAGAATGTAATGTCTTGAGAGGCACAGCAAAAAGAGCATCCCAAGCATATATTTAAAAAACTAGGAATAGCAAAGGCAAAGTGTCCATACCCTGAGGTACTGCCATAATCCATAAGGTTAGGGATGGTTCCACATTCTTCCGGGAGTAAGGGAAGGCCTGCGGGAACAAAGGAAATTATCAAAGGATATTGGGTCATCATCAGAACATTGATAGTCATTTTCTAGCCCACATATTTTAGAATCTTTTCAAGGTCACGTTTGGTGATGAATATGTAGGAGAAACACAGCAAAGACTTACTTACAAGGAAACACCCTGGAGTTCCCCGGAAGGGTGCAGGCCATAGGCTCAATTGGCAGGCAGAACAGCAGCCCTAAGGAACAAAAGAGTTCCTCTAAGGTTGAACTTCAAATTGTTGACATTTGTTTTAGCCTTCCTCATGAAGTATCTTCTAACAGGCTAAGATTTACCAAGATCTTCCTTCATCAGTGCTGCCCTGAGTATCCAGGACCTTACATGTGTACACCTATACATGAAATTGTGGCATTAGAGCATGACCCAAGGAGGTATCTAAGAAAAGTTTTAGAACACACTTCTCTCTGAGTACCAGGTCTTTGCTACCCATCATTTGAGACTGATAGCTACGGCTAAATGTTCCACTGACATAAGGCAATGTTTAAATACCTTGACTGACCGAAGATGTGTCTTTGGTTCGGTGTGTTATGAAGGTTCATCCAGACAGGTAAGGAGCGCTGCACGAGTAAAAAAAGATCCTGTTAGGTTGGTCATTAAAAAAAAGTATTTCTCTTGTCACTCCCCATGAAAGAACATGTCGCAGGGCTGGCTCCAACCTGATCATATTTCTCAACTCTATTCCGAAAGACCAGAAGCTCCATCCCCACGTATCTGCGCCCTGGGATTGAGGCCTTGACAAGCATGAGTCTAGGTATATCCTTTGCAATGATTTGGTCAGGGAGTACCCTCCCAAATACCCAGGAATCCACTCCAATGAGATAACGAATGGTTTCCTCAACATGGTACCCATCACACCCATGGCAAAGTTTCCTTACCCTGAAAGATTTTAGCAATACGTATTGTCAAGGCTGCTGTCATGTTGATTCCTGGGAACAAGCGAAGCCCTGTGGGTACAAAGGAACATTTCTGACTGTGGTGTCTTGTCTTCCAAAATTGACATTCATTTTCAATCCCTCACATTTTGAACATTTGCAAGGCCACATTTGGTATCCAATATTTTTAGATAAAGAAACAAAGCAAAGTTGTATTTACTGGGATCCACCATATAAATCCTGAGATGGTGGCAAGTTACAACATCAAGTGACAGGCAAGATGGCAACGCTAAGGAACCAAAGAGTTTCTTTTAGTGTGCCTTCAAACTGAGGACATCTCGTTAAGCCTTCCTTATAAACTATATTGTCACAAAGAATGTTACAATATTTATCAAATTCTGCCCAAGATCCATGGACCTAGTCCTTATTTATGCACAGAATGTAATGCCTTGAGAGGGACAGTCAAAGAGCAACCCAAGCATATGTTTAAAAAACTAGGAACAGCCAAGGCAAAGTGTCCATACCCTGAGATACTGCCATAATCCATAAGGTTAGGGATGGTACCACATTCTTCCGGCAGTAAGGGAAGCCCTGTGGGAAAAAAGGAAATTATCAAAGGGTGTTGGGTCGCCATCAGAAAATTGATAGTTATTTTCTAGCCCCACATATTTTAGAATCTTTTCAAGGCCACTTTGTAGCTAGAGAAACACAGAAAAGTCTTACTTACAGGGAAACACCCTGGAGTTCCCTGGAAGGTGGCAGGTCACAGGCTCAATTGGCAGGCAGAACAGCAGCCCTAAGGAACAAAAGAGTTCCTTTAAGGTTGAACTTCAAATTGTTGACATTTGTTTTAGCCTTCCTCATGAAGTATCTTCTAACAGGCTGAGATGTACCATGATCTTCCTTCATCAGTGCTGCCCTGAGTATCCAGGACCTTACATGTGTACACCTATACATGAAATTGTGGCATTAGAGCATGACCCAAGGAGGTATCTAAGAAAAGTTTTAGAACACACTTCTCTCTGAGTACCAGGTCTTTGCTACCCATCATTTGAGACTGATAGCTACGGCTAAATATTCCACTGACATAAGGCAATGTTTAAATACCTTGACTGACCGAAGATGTGTCTTTGGTTCGGTGTGTTATGAAGGTTCATCCAGACAGGTAAGGAGCGCTTCACGAGTAAAAAAAGATCCTGTTAGGTTGGTCATTAAAAAAAAGTATTTCTCTTGTCACTCCCCATGAAAGAACATGTTGCAGGGCTGGCTCCAACCTGATCATATTTCTGAACTCTATTACGAAAGACCAGAAGCTCCATCCCCACGTATCTGCGCCCTGGGATTGAGGCTTTGACAAGCATGAGTCTAGGTATATCCTTTGCAATGATTTGGTCAGAGAGTACCCTCCTAAATACCCAGGAATCCACTCCAATGAGATAACGGATGGTTTCCTCAACATGGTACCCATCACACCCATGGCAAAGTGTCCTTACCCTGAAAGATTTTAGCAAAACGTATGTTCAAGGCTGCTGTCATGTTGATTCCTGGGAAAAAGCGAAGCCCTGTGTGTACAAAGGAACATTTCTGACTGTGGTGTCTTGTCTTCAAAAATTGATATTCATTTTCAATCCCTCACATTTTGAACATTTGCTAGGCCACATTTGGTATCCAATATTTGAACAAAGCAGGTAGCTAAAGCAACAAAGCAAAGTTGTACTTACTGGGATCCACCATATAAATCCTGAGATGGTGGCAAGCTGCAACATCAAGAGACAGGCAAGACGGCAACGCTAAGGAACCAAAGAGTATCTTTTAGGTGTGCCTTCAAACTGAGGACATCTCGTTAAGCCTTCCTTATCAACTATATTGTCACAAAGCAAGTTGCAATCTTTCTCCAATTCTGCCCAAGGTCCATGGACATAGTCCTTATTTATGCACAGAATGTAATGTCTTGAGAGGCACAGCAAAAAGAGCATCCCAGGCATATATTTAAAAAACTAGGAATAGCAAAGGCAAAGTGTCCATACCCTGAGGTACTGCCATAATCCATAAGGTTAGGGATGGTTCCACATTCTTCCGGGAGTAAGGGAAGGCCTGCGGGAACAAAGGAAATTATCAAAGGGTATTGGGTCATCATCAGAACATTGATAGTCATTTTCTAGCCCACATATTTTAGAATCTTTTCAAGGTCATGTTTGGTGATGAATATGTAGTAGGAGAAACACAGCAAAGATTTACTTACAGGGAAACACCCTGGAGTTCCCCGGAAGGTGGCAGGCCATAGGCTCAGCTGGCTGGCAGAACAGCAGCCCTAAGGAACAAAAGAGTTCCTCTAAGGTTGAACTTCAAATTGTTGGCATTTGTTTTAGCGTTCCTCATGAAGTATCTTATAACAGGCTAAGATTTACCAAGATCTTCCTTCATCAGTGCTGCCCTGAGTATCCAGGACCTTACATGTGTACACCTATACATGAAATTGTGGCATTAGAGCATGACCCAAGGAGGTATCTAAGAAAAGTTTTAGAACACACTTCTCTCTGAGTACCAGGTCTTTGCTACCCATCGTTTGAGACTGATAGCTACGGCTAAATATTCCACTGACATAAGGCAATGTTTAAATACCTTGACTGACCGAAGATGTGTCTTTGGTTCGGTGTGTTATGAAGGTTCATCCAGACAGGTAAGGAGCGCTGCACGAGTAAAAAAAGATCCTGTTAGGTTGGTCATTAAAAAAAGTATTTCTTTTGTCACTCCCCATGAAAGAACATGTCGCAGGGCTGGCTCCAACCTGATCATATTTCTCAACTCTATTCCGAAAGACCAGAAGCTCCATCCCCACGTATTTGCGCCCTGGGATTGAGGCCTTGACAAGCATGAGTCTAGGTATATCCTTTGCAATGATTTGGTCAGGGAGAACCCTCCCTACACCCAGGAATCCACTACAATGAGATAACGGATGGTTTCCTCAACATGGTATCCATCACACCCATGGCAAAGTCTCCTTACCCTGAAAGATTTTAGCAAAACGTATGTTCAAGGCTGCTGTCATGTTGATTCCTGGGAAAAAGCGAAGCCCTGTGTGTACAAAGGAACATTTCTGACTGTGGTGTCTTGTCTTCAAAAATTGATATTCATTTTCAATCCCTCACATTTTGAACATTTGCTAGGCCACATTTGGTATCCAATATTTGAACAAAGCAGGTAGCTAAAGCAACAAAGCAAAGTTGTACTTACTGGGATCCACCATATAAATCCTGAGATGGTGGCAAGCTGCAACATCAAGAGACAGGCAAGACGGCAACGCTAAGGAACCAAAGAGTATCTTTTAGGTGTGCCTTCAAACTGAGGACATCTCGTTAAGCCTTCCTTATCAACTATATTGTCACAAAGCAAGTTGCAATCTTTCTCCAATTCTGCCCAAGGTCCATGGACATAGTCCTTATTTATGCACAGAATGTAATGTCTTGAGAGGCACAGCAAAAAGAGCATCCCAAGCATATATTTAAAAAACTAGGAATAGCAAAGGCAAAGTGTCCATACCCTGAGGTACTGCCATAATCCATAAGGTTAGGGATGGTTCCACATTCTTCCGGGAGTAAGGGAAGGCCTGCGGGAACAAAGGAAATTATCAAAGGGTATTGGGTCATCATCAGAACATTGATAGTCATTTTCTAGCCCACATATTTTAGAATCTTTTCAAGGTCACGTTTGGTGATGAATATGTAGTAGGAGAAACACAGCAAAGATTTACTTACAGGGAAACACCCTGGAGTTCCCCGGAAGGTGGCAGGTCACAGGCTCAATTGGCAGGCAGAACAGCAGCCCTAAAGAACAAAACAGTTCCTTTAAGGTTGAACTTCAAATTGTTGACATTTGTTTTAGCCTTCCTCATGAAGTATCTTCTAACAGGCTGAGATGTACCAAGATCTTCCTTCATAAGTGCTGCCCTGAGTATCCAGGACCTTACATTTGTACACCTATACATGAAATTGGGGCCTTGGAGCATGAACCAAGGAGGTATCTAATTAAAGTTTCAGAACACACTTCTCTCTGAGTACCAGGTCTTTGCTACCCATCATTTGAGACTGATAGCTACGGCTAAATATTCCACTGACATAAGGCAATGTTTACATACCTTGACTGACCGAAGATGTGTCTTTGGTTCGGTGTGTTATGAAGGTGCATCCAGACAGGTAAGGAGCGCTACACGAGTAAAAAAAGATCCTGTTAGGTTGGTCATTAAACAAAAGTATTTCTTTTGTCACTTCACATGAAAGCACATGTCGTAGGGCTGGCTCCAACCTGACCATATTTCTCAACTCTATTCCGAAAGACCAGAAGCTCCATCCCCACGTATCTGTGCCCTGGGATTGAGGCCTTAACAAGCATGAGTCCAGATATATCCTTTGCAATGATTTGGTCAGGGAGAACCCTCCCAGACACCCAGGAATCCACTACAATGAGATAACGGATGGTTTCCTCAACATGGTACCCATCACACCCATGCCAAAGTTTCCTTACCCTGAAAGATTTTAGCAAAACGTATGTTCAAGGCTGCTGTCATGTTGATTCCTGGGAAAAAGCGAAGCCCTGTGTGTACAAAGGAACATTTCTGACTGTGGTGTCTTGTCTTCAAAAATTGATATTCATTTTCAATCCCTCACATTTTGAACATTTGCTACGCCACATTTGGTATCCAATATTTGAACAAAGCAGGTAGCTAAAGCAACAAAGCAAAGTTGTACTTACTGGGATCCACCATATAAATCCTGAGATGGTGGCAAGCTGCAACATCAAAAGACAGGCAAGACGGCAACGCTAAGGAACCAAAGAGTATCTTTTAGGTGTGCCTTCAAACTGAGGACATCTCATTAAGCCTTCCTTATCAACTATATTGTCACAAAGCAAGTTGCAATCTTTCTCCAATTCTGCCCAAGGTCCATGGACATAGTCCTTATTTATGCACAGAATGTAATGTCTTGAGAGGCACAGCAAAAAGAGCACCCAAGCATATATTTAAAAAACTAGGAATAGCAAAGGCAAAGTGTCCATACCCTGAGGTACTGCCATAATCCATAAGGTTAGGGATGGTTCCACATTCTTCCGGGAGTAAGGGAAGGCCTGCGGGAACAAAGGAAATTATCAAAGGGTATTGGGTCATCATCAGAACATTGATAGTCATTTTCTAGCCCACATATTTTAGAATCTTTTCAAGGTCACGTTTGGTGATGAATATGTAGTAGGAGAAACACAGCAAAGATTTACTTACAGGGAAACACCCTGGAGTTCCCCGGAAGGTGGCAGGCCATAGGCTCAATTGGCTGGCAGAACAGCAGCCCTAAGGAACAAAAGAGTTCCTCTAAGATTGAACTTCAAATTGTTGGCATTTGTTTTAGCCTTCCTCATGAAGTATCTTATAACAGGCTAAGATTTACCAAGATCTTCCATCATCAGTGCTGCCCTGAGTATCCAGGACCTTACATGTGTACACCTATACATGAAATTGTGGCATTAGTGCATAACCCAAGGAGGTATCTAAGAAAAGTTTTAGAACACACTTCTCTCTGAGTACCAGGTCTTTGCTACCCATCATTTGAGACTGATAGCTACGGCTAAATATTCCACTGACATAAGGCAATGTTTAAATACCTTGACTGACCGAAGATGTGTCTTTGGTTCGGTGTATTATGAAGGTTCATCAAGACAGGTAAGGAGCGCTGCACGAGTAAAAAAAGATCCTGTTAGGTTGGTCATTAAAAAAAAGTATTTCTTTTGTCACTCCCCATGAAAGAACATGTCGCAGGGCTGGCTCCAACCTGATCATATTTCTCAACTCTATTACGAAAGACCAGAAGCTCCATCCCCACGTATCTGCGCCCTGGGATTGAGGCCTTGACAAGCATGAGTCTAGGTATATCCTTTGCAATGATTTGGTCAGGGAGAACCCTCCCAGACACCCAGGAATCCACTACAATGAGATAACGGATGGTTTCCTCAACATGGTACCCATCACACCCATGGCAAAGTTTCCTTACCCTGAAAGATTTTAGCAAAACGTATGTTCAAGGCTGCTGTCATGTTGATTCCTGGGAAAAAGCGAAGCCCTGTGTGTACAAAGGAACATTTCTGACTGTGGTGTCTTGTCTTCAAAAATTGATATTCATTTTCAATCCCTCACATTTTGAACATTTGCTAGGCCACATTTGGTATCCAATATTTGAACAAAGCAGGTAGCTAAAGCAACAAAGCAAAGTTGTACTTACTGGGATCCACCATATAAATCCTGAGATGGTGGCAAGCTGCAACATCAAGAGACAGGCAAGACGGCAACGCTAAGGAACCAAAGAGTATCTTTTAGGTGTGCCTTCAAACTGAGGACATCTCATTAAGCCTTCCTTATCAACTATATTGTCACAAAGCAAGTTGCAATCTTTCTCCAATTCTGCCCAAGGTCCATGGACATAGTCCTTATTTATGCACAGAATGTAATGTCTTGAGAGGCACAGCAAAAAGTGCATCCCAAGCATATATTTAAAAAACTAGGAATAGCAAAGGCAAAGTGTCCATACCCTGAGGTACTGCCATAATCCATAAGGTTAGGGATGGTTCCACATTCTTCCGGGAGTAAGGGAAGGCCTGCGGGAACAAAGGAAATTATCAAAAGGTATTGGGTCATCATCAGAACATTGATAGTCATTTTCTAGCCCACATATTTTAGAATCTTTTCAAGGTCATGTTTGGTGATGAATATGTAGTAGGAGAAACACAGCAAAGATTTACTTACAGGGAAACACCCTGGAGTTCCCCGGAAGGTGGCAGGCCATAGGCTCAGCTGGCTGGCAGAACAGCAGCCCTAAGGAACAAAAGAGTTCCTCTAAGGTTGAACTTCAAATTGTTGGCATTTGTTTTAGCGTTCCTCATGAAGTATCTTATAACAGGCTAAGATTTACCAAGATCTTCCTTCATCAGTGCTGCCCTGAGTATCCAGGACCTTACATGTGTACACCTATACATGAAATTGTGGCATTAGAGCATGACCCAAGGAGGTATCTAAGAAAAGTTTTAGAACACACTTCTCTCTGAGTACCAGGTCTTTGCTACCCATCGTTTGAGACTGATAGCTACGGCTAAATATTCCACTGACATAAGGCAATGTTTAAATACCTTGACTGACCGAAGATGTGTCTTTGGTTCGGTGTGTTATGAAGGTTCATCCAGACAGGTAAGGAGCGCTGCACGAGTAAAAAAAGATCCTGTTAGGTTGGTCATTAAAAAAAGTATTTCTTTTGTCACTCCCCATGAAAGAACATGTCGCAGGGCTGGCTCCAACCTGATCATATTTCTCAACTCTATTCCGAAAGACCAGAAGCTCCATCCCCACGTATCTGCGCCCTGGGATTGAGGCCTTGACAAGCATGAGTCTAGGTATATCCTTTGCAATGATTTGGTCAGGGAGAACCCTCCCTACACCCAGGAATCCACTACAATGAGATAACGGATGGTTTCCTCAACATGGTATCCATCACACCCATGGCAAAGTCTCCTTACCCTGAAAGATTTTAGCAAAACGTATGTTCAAGGCTGCTGTCATGTTGATTCCTGGGAAAAAGCGAAGCCCTGTGTGTACAAAGGAACATTTCTGACTGTGGTGTCTTGTCTTCAAAAATTGATATTCATTTTCAATCCCTCACATTTTGAACATTTGCTAGGCCACATTTGGTATCCAATATTTGAACAAAGCAGGTAGCTAAAGCAACAAAGCAAAGTTGTACTTACTGGGATCCACCATATAAATCCTGAGATGGTGGCAAGCTGCAACATCAAGAGACAGGCAAGACGGCAACGCTAAGGAACCAAAGAGTATCTTTTAGGTGTGCCTTCAAACTGAGGACATCTCGTTAAGCCTTCCTTATCAACTATATTGTCACAAAGCAAGTTGCAATCTTTCTCCAATTCTGCCCAAGGTCCATGGACATAGTCCTTATTTATGCACAGAATGTAATGTCTTGAGAGGCACAGCAAAAAGAGCATCCCAAGCATATATTTAAAAAACTAGGAATAGCAAAGGCAAAGTGTCCATACCCTGAGGTACTGCCATAATCCATAAGGTTAGGGATGGTTCCACATTCTTCCGGGAGTAAGGGAAGGCCTGCGGGAACAAAGGAAATTATCAAAGGGTATTGGGTCATCATCAGAACATTGATAGTCATTTTCTAGCCCACATATTTTAGAATCTTTTCAAGGTCACGTTTGGTGATGAATATGTAGTAGGAGAAACACAGCAAAGATTTACTTACAGGGAAACACCCTGGAGTTCCCCGGAAGGTGGCAGGTCACAGGCTCAATTGGCAGGCAGAACAGCAGCCCTAAAGAACAAAACAGTTCCTTTAAGGTTGAACTTCAAATTGTTGACATTTGTTTTAGCCTTCCTCATGAAGTATCTTCTAACAGGCTGAGATGTACCAAGATCTTCCTTCATAAGTGCTGCCCTGAGTATCCAGGATCTTACATTTGTACACCTATACATGAAATTGGGGCCTTGGAGCATGAACCAAGGAGGTATCTAATTAAAGTTTCAGAACACACTTCTCTCTGAGTACCAGGTCTTTGCTACCCATCATTTGAGACTGATAGCTACGGCTAAATATTCCACTGACATAAGGCAATGTTTACATACCTTGACTGACCGAAGATGTGTCTTTGGTTCGGTGTGTTATGAAGGTGCATCCAGACAGGTAAGGAGCGCTACACGAGTAAAAAAAGATCCTGTTAGGTTGGTCATTAAACAAAAGTATTTCTTTTGTCACTCCACATGAAAGCACATGTCGTAGGGCTGGCTCCAACCTGACCATATTTCTCAACTCTATTCCGAAAGACCAGAAGCTCCATCCCCACGTATCTGTGCCCTGGGATTGAGGCCTTAACAAGCATGAGTCCAGATATATCCTTTGCAATGATTTGGTCAGGGAGAACCCTCCCAGACACCCAGGAATCCACTACAATGAGATAACGGATGGTTTCCTCAACATGGTACCCATCACACCCATGCCAAAGTTTCCTTACCCTGAAAGATTTTAGCAAAACGTATGTTCAAGGCTGCTGTCATGTTGATTCCTGGGAAAAAGCGAAGCCCTGTGTGTACAAAGGAACATTTCTGACTGTGGTGTCTTGTCTTCAAAAATTGATATTCATTTTCAATCCCTCACATTTTGAACATTTGCTAGGCCACATTTGGTATCCAATATTTGAACAAAGCAGGTAGCTAAAGCAACAAAGCAAAGTTGTACTTACTGGGATCCACCATATAAATCCTGAGATGGTGGCAAGCTGCAACATCAAAAGACAGGCAAGACGGCAACGCTAAGGAACCAAAGAGTATCTTTTAGGTGTGCCTTCAAACTGAGGACATCTCGTTAAGCCTTCCTTATCAACTATATTGTCACAAAGCAAGTTGCAATCTTTCTCCAATTCTGCCCAAGGTCCATGGACATAGTCCTTATTTATGCACAGAATGTAATGTCTTGAGAGGCACAGCAAAAAGAGCACCCAAGCATATATTTAAAAAACTAGGAATAGCAAAGGCAAAGTGTCCATACCCTGAGGTACTGCCATAATCCATAAGGTTAGGGATGGTTCCACATTCTTCCGGGAGTAAGGGAAGGCCTGCGGGAACAAAGGAAATTATCAAAGGGTATTGGGTCATCATCAGAACATTGATAGTCATTTTCTAGCCCACATATTTTAGAATCTTTTCAAGGTCACGTTTGGTGATGAATATGTAGTAGGAGAAACACAGCAAAGATTTACTTACAGGGAAACACCCTGGAGTTCCCCGGAAGGTGGCAGGCCATAGGCTCAATTGGCTGGCAGAACAGCAGCCCTAAGGAACAAAAGAGTTCCTCTAAGATTGAACTTCAAATTGTTGGCATTTGTTTTAGCCTTCCTCATGAAGTATCTTATAACAGGCTAAGATTTACCAAGATCTTCCATCATCAGTGCTGCCCTGAGTATCCAGGACCTTACATGTGTACACCTATACATGAAATTGTGGCATTAGTGCATAACCCAAGGAGGTATCTAAGAAAAGTTTTAGAACACACTTCTCTCTGAGTACCAGGTCTTTGCTACCCATCATTTGAGACTGATAGCTACGGCTAAATATTCCACTGACATAAGGCAATGTTTAAATACCTTGACTGACCGAAGATGTGTCTTTGGTTCGGTGTATTATGAAGGTTCATCAAGACAGGTAAGGAGCGCTGCACGAGTAAAAAAAGATCCTGTTAGGTTGGTCATTAAAAAAAAGTATTTCTTTTGTCACTCCCCATGAAAGAACATGTCGCAGGGCTGGCTCCAACCTGATCATATTTCTCAACACTATTCCGAAAGACCAGAAGCTCCATCCCCACGTATCTGCGCCCTGGGATTTAGGCCTTGACAAGCATGAGTCTAGGTATATCCTTTGCAATGATTTGGTCAGGAGAACCCTCCCAGACACCCAGGAATCCACTACAATGAGATAACGGATGGTTTCCTCAACATGGTACCCATCACACCCATGGCAAAGTTTCCTTACCCTGAAAGATTTTAGCAAAACGTATGTTCAAGGCTGCTGTCATGTTGATTCCTGGGAAAAAGCGAAGCCCTGTGTGTACAAAGGAACATTTCTGACTGTGGTGTCTTGTCTTCAAAAATTGATATTCATTTTCAATCCCTCACATTTTGAACATTTGCTAGGCCACATTTGGTATCCAATATTTGAACAAAGCAGGTAGCTAAAGCAACAAAGCAAAGTTGTACTTACTGGGATCCACCATATAAATCCTGAGATGGTGGCAAGCTGCAACATCAAGAGACAGGCAAGACGGCAACGCTAAGGAACCAAAGAGTATCTTTTAGGTGTGCCTTCAAACTGAGGACATCTCGTTAAGCCTTCCTTATCAACTATATTGTCACAAAGCAAGTTGCAATCTTTCTCCAATTCTGCCCAAGGTCCATGGACATAGTCCATATTTATGCACAGAATGTAATGTCTTGAGAGGCACAGCAAAAAGAGCATCCCAAGCATATATTTAAAAAACTAGGAATAGCAAAGGCAAAGTGTCCATACCCTGAGGTACTGCCATAATCCATAAGGTTAGGGATGGTTCCACATTCTTCCGGGAGTAAGGGAAGGCCTGCGGGAACAAAGGAAATTATCAAAGGATATTGGGTCATCATCAGAACATTGATAGTCATTTTCTAGCCCACATATTTTAGAATCTTTTCAAGGTCACGTTTGGTGATGAATATGTAGGAGAAACACAGCAAAGATTTACTTACAGGGAAACACCCTGGAGTTCCCCGGAAGGTGGCAGGCCATAGGCTCAATTGGCTGGCAGAACAGCAGCCCCAAGAAACAAAAGAGTTCCTCTAAGGTTGAACTTCAAATTGTTGGCATTTGTTTTAGCCTTCCTCATGAAGTATCTTATAACAGGCTAAGATTTACCAAGATCTTCCATCATCAGTGCTGCCCTGAGTATACAGGACCTTACATGTGTACACCTATACATGAAATTGTGGCATTAGAGCATGACCCAAGGAGGTATCTAAGAAAAGTTTGAGAACACACTTCTCTCTCAGTACCAGGTCTTTGCTACCCATCATTTGAGACTGATAGCTACGGCTAAATATTCCACTGACATAAGGCAATGTTTAAATACCTTGACTGACCGAAGATGTGTCTTTGGTTCGGTGTGTTATGAAGGTTCATCCAGACAGGTAAGGAGCGCTGCACGAGTAAAAAAAGATCCTGTTAGGTTGGTCATTAAAAAAAAGTATTTCTCTTGTCACTCCCCATGAAAGAACATGTCGCAGGGCTGGCTCCAACCTGATCATATTTCTCAACTCTATTACGAAAGACCAGAAGCTCCATCCCCACGTATCTGCGCCCTGGGATTGAGGCCTTGACAAGCATGAGTCTAGGTATATCCTTTGCAATGATTTGGTCAGGGAGTACCCTCCCAAATACCCAGGAATCCACTCCAATGAGATAACGAATGGTTTCCTCAACATGGTACCCATCACACCCATGGCAAAGTTTCCTTACCCTGAAAGATTTTAGCAATACGTATTGTCAAGGCTGCTGTCATGTTGATTCCTGGGAAAAAGCGAAGCCCTGTGGGTACAAAGGAACATTTCTGACTGTGGTGTCTTGTCTTCCAAAATTGACATTCATTTTCAATCCCTCACATTTTTAACATTTGCAAGGCCACATTTGGTATCCAATATTTGTAGATAAAGAAACAAAGCAAAGTTGTATTTACTGGGATCCACCATATAAATCCTGAGATGGTGGCAAGCTGCAACATCAAGAGACAGGCAAGATGGCAACGCTAAGGAACCAAAGAGTTTCTTTTAGTGTGCCTTCAAACTGAGGACATCTCGTTAAGCCTTCCTTATAAACTATATTGTCACAAAGAATGTTACAATATTTATCCAATTCTGCCCAAGATCCATGGACCTAGTCCTTATTTATGCACAGAATGTAATGCCTTGAGAGGGACAGTCAAAGAGCAACCCAAGCATATGTTTAAAAAACTAGGAACAGCCAAGGCAAAGTGTCCATACCCTGAGGTACTGCCATAATCCATAAGGTTAGGGATGGTACCACATTCTTCCGGCAGTAAGGGAAGCCCTGCGGGAAAAAAGGAAATTATCAAAGGGTGTTGGGTCGCCATCAGAAAATTGATAGTTATTTTCTAGCCCCACATATTTTAGAATCTTTTCAAGGCCACTTTGTAGCTAGAGAAACACAGAAAAGTCTTACTTACAGGGAAACACCCTGGAGTTCCCTGGAAGGTGGCAGGTCACAGGCTCAATTGGCAGGCAGAACAGCAGCCCTAAGGAACAAAAGAGTTCCTTTAAGGTTGAACTTCAAATTGTTGACATTTGTTTTAGCCTTCCTCATGAAGTATCTTCTAACAGGCTGAGATGTACCAAGATCTTCCTTCATAAGTGCTGCCCTGAGTATCCAGGACCTTACATTTGTACACCTATACATGAAATTGGGGCCTTGAAGCATGAACCAAGGAGGTATCTAATAAAAGTTTCAGAACACACTTCTCTCTGAGTACCAGGTCTTTGCTACCCATCATTTGAGCCTGATAGCTACGGCTAAATATTCCACTGACATAAGGCAATGTTTACATACCTTGACTGACCAAAGATGTGTCTTTGGTTCGGTGTGTTATGAAGGTGCATCCAGACAGGTAAGGAGCGCTACACGAGTAAAAAAAGATCCTGTTAGGTTGGTCATTAAACAAAAGTATTTCTTTTGTCACTCCACATGAAAGCACATGTCGTAGGGCTGGCTCCAACCTGACCATATTTCTCAACTCTATTCCGAAAGACCAGAAGCTCCATCCCCACGTATCTGTGCCCTGGGATTGAGGCCTTAACAAGCACGAGTCCAGGTATATCCTTTGCAATGATTTGGTCAGGGAGAACCCTCCCAGACACCCAGGAATCCACTACAATGAGATAACGGATGGTTTCCTCAACATGGTACCCATCACACCCATGGCAAAGTTTCCTTACCCTGAAAGATTTTAGCAAAACGTATGTTCAAGGCTGCTGTCATGTTGATTCCTGGGAAAAAGCGAAGCCCTGTGTGTACAAAGGAACATTTCTGACTGTGGTGTCTTGTCTTCAAAAATTGATATTCATTTTCAATCCCTCACATTTTGAACATTTGCTAGGCCACATTTGGTATCCAATATTTGAACAAAGCAGGTAGCTAAAGCAACAAAGCAAAGTTGTACTTACTGGGATCCACCATATAAATCCTGAGATGGTGGCAAGCTGCAACATCAAGAGACAGGCAAGACGGCAACGCTAAGGAACCAAAGAGTATCTTTTAGGTGTGCCTTCAAACTGAGGACATCTCGTTAAGCCTTCCTTATCAACTATATTGTCACAAAGCAAGTTGCAATCTTTCTCCAATTCTGCCCAAGGTCCATGGACATAGTCCTTATTTATGCACAGAATGTAATGTCTTGAGAGGCACAGCAAAAAGAGCATCCCAAGCATATATTCAAAAAACTAGGAATAGCAAAGGCAAAGTGTCCAAACCCTGAGGTACTGCCATAATCCATAAGGTTAGGGATGGTTCCACATTCTTCCGGGAGTAAGGGAAGGCCTGCGGGAACAAAGGAAATTATCAAAGGGTATTGGGTCATCATCAGAACATTGATAGTCATTTTCTAGCCCACATATTTTAGAATCTTTTCAAGGTCACGTTTGGTGATGAATATGTAGTAGGAGAAACACAGCAAAGATTTACTTACAGGGAAACACCCTGGAGTTCCCCGGAAGGTGGCAGGCCATAGGCTCAATTGGCTGGCAGAACAGCAGCCCTAAGGAACAAAAGAGTTCCTCTAAGGTTGAACTTCAAATTGTTGGCATTTGTTTAGCCTTCCTCATGAAGTATCTTCTAACAGGCTAAGATTTACCAAGATCTTCCTTCATCAGTGCTGCCCTGAGTATCCAGGACCTTACATGTGTACACCTATACATGAAATTGTGGCATTAGAGCATGACCCAAGGAGGTATCTAAGAAAAGTTTTAGAACACACTTCTCTCTCAGTACCAGGTCTTTGCTACCCATCATTTGAGACTGATAGCTACGGCTAAATATTCCACTGACATAAGGCAATGTTTAAATACCTTGACTGGCCGAAGATGTGTCTTTGGTTCGGTGTGTTATGAAGGTTCATCCAGACAGGTAAGGAGCGCTGCACGAGTAAAAAAAGATCCTGTTAGGTTGGTCATTAAAAAAAAGTATTTCTCTTGTCACTCCCCATGAAAGAACATGTTGCAGGGCTGGCTCCAACCTGATCATATTTCTCAACTCTATTCCGAAAGACCAGAAGCTCCATCCCCACGTATCTGCGCCCTGGGATTGAGGCCTTGACAAGCATGAGTCTAGGTATATCCTTTGCAATGATTTGGTCAGGGAGAACCCTCCCAAATACCCAGGAATCCACTCCAATGAGATAACGGATGGTTTCCTCAACATGGTACCCATCACACCCATGGCAAAGTTTCCTTACCCTGAAAGATTTTAGCAATACGTATTGTCAAGGCTGCTGTCATGTTGATTCCTGGGAACAAGCGAAGCCCTGTGGGTACAAAGGAACATTTCTGACTGTGGTGTCTTGTCTTCGAAAATTGACATTCATTTTCAATCCCTCACATTTTGAACATTTGCAAGGCCACATTTGGTATCCAATATTTGTAGATAAAGAAACAAAGCAAAGTTGTATTTACTGGGATCCACCATATAAATCCTGAGATGGTGGCATGTTACAACATCAAGTGACAGGCAAGATGGCAACGCTAAGGAACCAAAGAGTTTCTTTTAGTGTGCCTTCAAACTGAGGAGATCTCGTTAAGCCTTCCTTATAAACTATATTGTCACAAAGAATGTTACAATATTTATCCAATTCTGCCCAAGGTCCATGGACCTAGTCCTTATTTATGCACAGAATGTAATGCCTTGAGAGGGACAGTCAAAGAGCAACCCAAGCATATGTTTAAAAAACTAGGAACAGCCAAGGCAAAGTGTCCATACCCTGAGGTACTGCCATAATCCATAAGGTTAGGGATGGTACCACATTCTTCCGGCAGTAAGGGAAGCCCTGTGGGAAAAAAGGAAATTATCAAAGGGTGTTGGGTCGCCATCAGAAAATTGATAGTTATTTTCTAGCCCCACATATTTTAGAATCTTTTCAAGGCCACTTTGTAGCTAGAGAAACACAGAAAAGTCTTACTTACAGGGAAACACCCTGGAGTTCCCTGGAAGGTGGCAGGTCACAGGCTCAATTGGCAGGCAGAACAGCAGCCCTAAGGAACAAAAGAGTTCCTTTAAGGTTGAACTTCAAATTGTTGACATTGTTTTTAGCCTTCCTCATGAAGTATCTTCTAAGAGGCTGAGATGTACCAAGATCTTCCTTCATAAGTGCTGCCCTGAGTATCCAGGACCTTACATTTGTACACCTATACATGAAATTGGGGCCTTGGAGCATGAACCAAGGAGGTATCTAATAAAAGTTTCAGAACACACTTCTCTCTGAGTACCAGGTCTTTGCTACCCATCATTTGAGACTGATAGCTACGGCTGAATATTCCACTGACATAAGGCAATGTTTACATACCTTGACTGACCGAAGATGTGTCTTTGGTTCGGTGTGTTATGAAGGTGCATCCAGACAGGTAAGGAGCGCTACACGAGTAAAAAAAGATCCTGTTAGGTTGGTCATTAAACAAAAGAATTTCTTTTGTCACTCCACATGAAAGCACATGTCGTAGGGCTGGCTCCAACCTGAACATATTTCTCAACTCTATTCCGAAAGACCAGAAGCTCCATCCCCACGTATCTGTGCCCTGGGATTGAGGCCTTAACAAGCATGAGTCCAGGTATATCCTTTGCAATGATTTGGTCAAGGAGAACCCTCCCAGACACCCAGGAATCCACTACAATGAGATAACGGATGGTTTCCTCAACATGGTACCCATCACACCCATGGCAAAGTTTCCTTACCCTGAAAGATTTTAGCAAAACGTATGTTCAAGGCTGCTGTCATGTTGATTCCTGGGAAAAAGCGAAGCCCTGTGTGTACAAAGGAACATTTCTGACTGTGGTGTCTTGTCTTCAAAAATTGATATTCATTTTCAATCCCTCACATTTTGAACATTTGCTAGGCCACATTTGGTATCCAATATTTGAACAAAGCAGGTAGCTAAAGCAACAAAGCAAAGTTGTACTTACTGGGATCCACCATATAAATCCTGAGATGGTGGCAAGCTGCAACATCAAGAGACAGGCAAGACGGCAACGCTAAGGAACCAAAGAGTATCTTTTAGGTGTGCCTTCAAACTGAGGACATCTCGTTAAGCCTTCCTTATCAACTATATTGTCACAAAGCAAGTTGCAATCTTTCTCCAATTCTGCCCAAGGTCCATGGACATAGTCCTTATTTATGCACAGAATGTAATGTCTTGAGAGGCACAGCAAAAAGAGCATCCCAAGCATATATTTAAAAAACTAGGAATAGCAAAGGCAAAGTGTCCATACCCTGAGGTACTGCCATAATCCATAAGGTTAGGGATGGTTCCACATTCTTCCGGGAGTAAGGGAAGGCCTGCGGGAACAAAGGAAATTATCAAAGGGTATTGGGTCATCATCAGAACATTGATAGTCATTTTCTAGCCCACATATTTTAGAATCTTTTCAAGGTCACGTTTGGTGATGAATATGTAGTAGGAGAAACACAGCAAAGATTTACTTACAGGGAAACACCCTGGAGTTCCCCGGAAGGTGGCAGGCCATAGGCTCAATTGGCTGGCAGAACAGCAGCCCTAAGGAACAAAAGAGTTCCTCTAAGGTTGAACTTCAAATTGTTGGCATTTGTTTTAGCCTTCCTCATTAAGTATCTTATAACAGGCTAAGATTTACCAAGATCTTCCTTCATCAGTGCTGCCCTGAGTATCCAGGACCTTACATGTGTACACCTATACATGAAATTCTGGCATTAGAGCATGCCCCAAGGAGGTATCTAAGAAAAGATTTAGAACACACTTCTCTCTGAGTACCAGGTCTTTGCTACCCATCATTTGAGACTGATAGCAACGGCTAAATATTCCACTGACATAAGGCAATGTTTAAATACCTTGACTGACCGAAGATGTGTCTTTGGTTCGGTGTGTTATGAAGGTTCATCCAGACAGGTAAGGAGCGCTTCACGAGTAAAAAAAGATCCTGTTAGGTTGGTCATTAAAAAAAAGTATTTCTCTTGTCACTCCCCATGAAAGAACATGTTTCAGGGCTGCCTCCAACCTGATCATATTTCTCAACTCTATTACGAAAGACCAGAAGCTCCATCCCCACGTATCTGCGCCCTGGGATTGAGGCCTTGACAAGCATGAGTCTAGGTATATCCTTTGCAATGATTTGGTCAGAGAGTACCCTCCTAAATACCCAGGAATCCACTCCAATGAGATAACGGATGGTTTCCTCAACATGGTACCCATCACACCCATGGCAAAGTTTCCTTACCCTGAAAGATTTTAGCAATACGTATTGTCAAGGCTGCTGTCATGTTGATTCCTGGGAACAAGCGAAGCCCTGTGGGTACAAAGGAACATTTCTGACTGTGGTGTCTTGTCTTCCAAAATTGATATTCATTTTCAATCCCTCACATTTTGAACATTTGCTAGGCCACATTTGGTATCCAATATTTGAACAAAGCAGGTAGCTAAAGCAACAAAGCAAAGTTGTACTTACTGGGATCCACCATATAAATCCTGAGATTGTGGCAAGCTGCAACATCAAGAGACAGGCAAGACGGCAACGCTAAGGAACCAAAGAGTATCTTTTAGGTGTGCCTTCAAACTGAGGACATCTCGTTAAGCCTTCCTTATCAACTATATTGTCACAAAGCAAGTTGCAATCTTTCTCCAATTCTGCCCAAGGTCCATGGACATAGTCCTTATTTATGCACAGAATGTAATGTCTTGAGAGGCACAGCAAAAAGAGCATCCCAAGCATATATTTAAAAAACTAGGAATAGCAAAGGCAAAGTGTCCATACCCTGAGGTACTGCCATAATCCATAAGGTTAGGGATGGTTCCACATTCTTCCGGGAGTAAGGGAAGGCCTGCGGGAACAAAGGAAATTATCAAAGGGTATTGGGTCATCATCAGAACATTGATAGTCATTTTCTAGCCCACATATTTTAGAATCTTTTCAAGGTCACGTTTGGTGATGAATATGTAGTAGGAGAAACACAGCAAAGATTTACTTACAGGGAAACACCCTGGAGTTCCCCGGAAGGTGGCAGGCCATAGGCTCAATTGGCTGGCAGAACAGCAGTCCTAAGGAACAAAAGAGTTCCTCTAAGGTTGAACTTCAAATTGTTGGCATTTGTTTTAGCCTTCCTCATGAAGTATCTTATAACAGGCTAAGATTTACCAAGATCTTCCTTCATCAGTGCTGCCCTGAGTATCCAGGACCTTACATGTGTACACCTATACATGAAATTCTGGCATTAGAGCATGCCCCAAGGAGGTATCTAAGAAACGTTTTAGAACACACTTCTCTCTGAGTACCAGGTCTTTGCTACCCATCATTTGAGACTGATAGCTACGGCTAAATATTCCACTGACATAAGGCAATGTTTAAATACCTTGACTGACCGAAGATGTGTCTTTGGTTCGGTGTGTTGTGAAGGTTCATCCAGACAGGTAAGGAGCGCTTCACGAGTAAAAAAAGATCCTGTTTGGTTGGTCATTAAAAAAAAGTATTTCTCTTGTCACTCCCCATGAAAGAACATGTTGCAGGGCTGGCTCCAACCTAATCATATTACTCAACTCTATTACGAAAGACCAGAAGCTCCATCCCCACGTATCTGCGCCCTGGGATTGAGGCCTTGACAAGCATGAGTCTAGGTATATCCTTTGCAATGATTTGGTCAGAGAGTACCCTCCTAAATACCCAGGAATCCACTCCAATGAGATAACGGATGGTTTCCTCAACATGGTACCCATCACACCCATGGCAAAGTTTCCTTACCCTGAAAGAATTTAGCAATATGTATTGTCAAGGCTGCTGTCATGTTGATTCCTGGGAACAAGCGAAGCCCTGTGGGTACAAAGGAACATTTCTGACTGTGGTGTCTTGTCTTCCAAAATTGATATTCATTTTCAACCCCTCACATTTTGAACATTTGCTAGGCCACATTTGGTATCCAATATTTGTAGATAAAGAAACAAAGCAAAGTTGTATTTACTGGGATCCACCATATAAATCCTGAGATGGTGGCAAGTTACAACATCAAGTGACAGGCAAGATGGCAACGCTAAGGAACCAAAGAGTTTCTTTTAGTGTGCCTTCAAACTGAGGACATCTCGTTAAGCCTTCCTTATAAACTATATTGTCACAAAGTATGTTACAATATTTATCCAATTCTGCCCAAGATCCATGGACCTAGTCCTTATTTATGCACAGAATGTAATGCCTTGAGAGGGACAGTCAAAGAGCAACCCAAGCATATGTTTAAAAAACTAGGAACAGCCAAGGCAAAGTGTCCATACCCTGAGGTACTGCCATAATCCATAAGGTTAGGGATGGTACCACATTCTTCCGGCAGTAAGGGAAGCCCTGTGAGAAAAAAGGAAATTATCAAAGGGTGTTGGGTCGCCATCAGAAAATTGATAGTTATTTTCTAGCCCCACATATTTTAGAATCTTTTCAAGGCCACTTTGTAGCTAGAGAAACACAGAAAAGTCTTACTTACAGGGAAACACCCTGGAGTTCCCTGGAAGGTGGCAGGTCACAGGCTCAATTGGCAGACAGAACAGCAGCCCTAAGGAAGAAAATAGTTCCTTTAAGGTTGAACTTCAAATTGTTGGCATTTGTTTTAGCCTTCCTCATGAAGTATCTTCTAACAGGCTGAGATGTACCAAGATCTTCCTTCATAAGTGCTGCCCTGAGTATCCAGGACCTTACATTTGTACACCTATACATGAAATTGGGGCCTTGGAGCATGAACCAAGGAGGTATCTAATAAAAGTTTCAGAACACACTTCTCTCTGAGTACCAGGTCTTTGCTACCCATCATTTGAGACTGATAGCTACGGCTAAATATTCCACTGAAATAAGGCAATGTTTACATACCTTGACTGACCGAAGATGTGTCTTTGGTTCGGTGTGTTATGAAGCTGCATCCAGACAGGAAAGGAGCGCTACACGAGTAAAAAAAGATCCTGTTAGTTTGGTCATTAAACAAAAGTATTTCTTTTGCCACTCCACATGAAAGCACATGTCGCAGGGCTGGCTCCAACCTGATCATATTTCTCAACTCTATTCCGAAAGACCAGAAGCTCCATCCCCACGTATCTGCGCCCTGGGATTGAGGCCTTAACAAGCATGAGTCTAGGTATATCCTTTGCAATGATTTGGTCAGGGAGAACCCTCCCAGACACCCAGGAATCCACTACAATGAGATAACGGATGGTTTCCTCAACATGGTACCCATCACACCCATGGCAAAGTTTCCTTACCCTGAAAGATTTTAGCAAAACGTATGTTCAAGGCTGCTGTCATGTTGATTCCTGGGAAAAAGCGAAGCCCTGTGTGTACAAAGGAACATTTCTGACTGTGGTGTCTTGTCTTCAAAAATTGATATTCATTTTCAATCCCTCACATTTTGAACATTTGCTAGGCCACATTTGGTATCCAATATTTGAACAAAGCAGGTAGCTAAAGCAACAAAGCAAAGTTGTACTTACTGGGATCCACCATATAAATCCTGAGATGGTGGCAAGCTGCAACATCAAGAGACAGGCAAGACGGCAACGCTAAGGAACCAAAGAGTATCTTTTAGGTGTGCCTTCAAACTGAGGACATCTCGTTAAGCCTTCCTTATCAACTGTATTGTCACAAAGCAAGTTGCAATCTTTCTCCAATTCTGCCCAAGGTCCATGGACATAGTCCTTATTTATGCACAGAATGTAATGTCTTGAGAGGCACAGCAAAAAGAGCATCCCAAGCATATATTTGAAAAACTAGGAATAGCAAAGGCAAAGTTGTCCAAACCCTGAGGTACTGCCATAATCCATAAGGTTAGGGATGGTTCCACATTCTTCCGGGAGTAAGGGAAGGCCTGCGGGAACAAAGGAAATTATCAAAGGGTATTGGGTCATCATCAGAACATTGATAGTCATTTTCTAGCCCACATATTTTAGAATCTTTTCAAGGTCACGTTTGGTGATGAATATGTAGTAGGAGAAACACAGCAAAGATTTACTTACAGGGAAACACCCTGGAGTTCCCCGGAAGGTGGCAGGCCATAGGCTCAATTGGCTGGCAGAACAGCAGCCCTAAGGAACAAAAGAGTTCCTCTAAGGTTGAACTTCAAATTGTTGGCATTTGTTTTAGCCTTCCTCATGAAGTATCTTCTAACAGGCTAAGATTTACCAAGATCTTCCATCATCAGTGCTGCCCTGAGTATCCAGGACCTTACATGTGTACACCTAAACATGAAATTGTGGCATTAGAGCATGACCCAAGGAGGTATCTAAGAAATGTTTTAGAACACACTTCTCTCTGAGTACCAGGTCTTTGCTACCCATCATTTGAGACTGATAGCTACGGCTAAATATTCCACTGACATAAGGCAATGTTTAAATACCTTGACTGACCGAAGATGTGTCTTTGGTTCGGTGTGTTATGAAGGTTCATCCAGACAGGTAAGGAGCGCTGCACGAGTAAAAAAAGATCCTGTTAGGTTGGTCATTAAAAAAAAGTATTTCTCTTGTCACTCCCCATGAAAGAACATGTTTCAGGGCTGCCTCCAACCTGATCATATTTCTCAACTCTATTACGAAAGACCAGAAGCTCCATCCCCACGTATCTGCGCCCTGGGATTGAGGCCTTGACAAGCATGAGTCTAGGTATATCCTTTGCAATGATTTGGTCAGAGAGTACCCTCCTAAATACCCAGGAATCCACTCCAATGAGATAACGGATGGTTTCCTCAACATGGTACCCATCACACCCATGGCAAAGTTTCCTTACCCTGAAAGATTTTAGCAATACGTATTGTCAAGGCTGCTGTCATGTTGATTCCTGGGAACAAGCGAAGCCCTGTGGGTACAAAGGAACATTTCTGACTGTGGTGTCTTGTCTTCCAAAATTGATATTCATTTTCAATCCCTCACATTTTGAACATTTGCTAGGCCACATTTGGTATCCAATATTTGAACAAAGCAGGTAGCTAAAGCAACAAAGCAAAGTTGTACTTACTGGGATCCACCATATAAATCCTGAGATTGTGGCAAGCTGCAACATCAAGAGACAGGCAAGACGGCAACGCTAAGGAACCAAAGAGTATCTTTTAGGTGTGCCTTCAAACTGAGGACATCTCGTTAAGCCTTCCTTATCAACTATATTGTCACAAAGCAAGTTGCAATCTTTCTCCAATTCTGCCCAAGGTCCATGGACATAGTCCTTATTTATGCACAGAATGTAATGTCTTGAGAGGCACAGCAAAAAGAGCATCCCAAGCATATATTTAAAAAACTAGGAATAGCAAAGGCAAAGTGTCCATACCCTGAGGTACTGCCATAATCCATAAGGTTAGGGATGGTTCCACATTCTTCCGGGAGTAAGGGAAGGCCTGCGGGAACAAAGGAAATTATCAAAGGGTATTGGGTCATCATCAGAACATTGATAGTCATTTTCTAGCCCACATATTTTAGAATCTTTTCAAGGTCACGTTTGGTGATGAATATGTAGTAGGAGAAACACAGCAAAGATTTACTTACAGGGAAACACCCTGGAGTTCCCCGGAAGGTGGCAGGCCATAGGCTCAATTGGCTGGCAGAACAGCAGTCCTAAGGAACAAAAGAGTTCCTCTAAGGTTGAACTTCAAATTGTTGGCATTTGTTTTAGCCTTCCTCATGAAGTATCTTATAACAGGCTAAGATTTACCAAGATCTTCCTTCATCAGTGCTGCCCTGAGTATCCAGGACCTTACATGTGTACACCTATACATGAAATTCTGGCATTAGAGCATGCCCCAAGGAGGTATCTAAGAAACGTTTTAGAACACACTTCTCTCTGAGTACCAGGTCTTTGCTACCCATCATTTGAGACTGATAGCTACGGCTAAATATTCCACTGACATAAGGCAATGTTTAAATACCTTGACTGACCGAAGATGTGTCTTTGGTTCGGTGTGTTGTGAAGGTTCATCCAGACAGGTAAGGAGCGCTTCACGAGTAAAAAAAGATCCTGTTTGGTTGGTCATTAAAAAAAAGTATTTCTCTTGTCACTCCCCATGAAAGAACATGTTGCAGGGCTGGCTCCAACCTAATCATATTACTCAACTCTATTACGAAAGACCAGAAGCTCCATCCCCACGTATCTGCGCCCTGGGATTGAGGCCTTGACAAGCATGAGTCTAGGTATATCCTTTGCAATGATTTGGTCAGAGAGTACCCTCCTAAATACCCAGGAATCCACTCCAATGAGATAACGGATGGTTTCCTCAACATGGTACCCATCACACCCATGGCAAAGTTTCCTTACCCTGAAAGAATTTAGCAATATGTATTGTCAAGGCTGCTGTCATGTTGATTCCTGGGAACAAGCGAAGCCCTGTGGGTACAAAGGAACATTTCTGACTGTGGTGTCTTGTCTTCCAAAATTGATATTCATTTTCAACCCCTCACATTTTGAACATTTGCTAGGCCACATTTGGTATCCAATATTTGTAGATAAAGAAACAAAGCAAAGTTGTATTTACTGGGATCCACCATATAAATCCTGAGATGGTGGCAAGTTACAACATCAAGTGACAGGCAAGATGGCAACGCTAAGGAACCAAAGAGTTTCTTTTAGTGTGCCTTCAAACTGAGGACATCTCGTTAAGCCTTCCTTATAAACTATATTGTCACAAAGTATGTTACAATATTTATCCAATTCTGCCCAAGATCCATGGACCTAGTCCTTATTTATGCACAGAATGTAATGCCTTGAGAGGGACAGTCAAAGAGCAACCCAAGCATATGTTTAAAAAACTAGGAACAGCCAAGGCAAAGTGTCCATACCCTGAGGTACTGCCATAATCCATAAGGTTAGGGATGGTACCACATTCTTCCGGCAGTAAGGGAAGCCCTGTGAGAAAAAAGGAAATTATCAAAGGGTGTTGGGTCGCCATCAGAAAATTGATAGTTATTTTCTAGCCCCACATATTTTAGAATCTTTTCAAGGCCACTTTGTAGCTAGAGAAACACAGAAAAGTCTTACTTACAGGGAAACACCCTGGAGTTCCCTGGAAGGTGGCAGGTCACAGGCTCAATTGGCAGACAGAACAGCAGCCCTAAGGAAGAAAATAGTTCCTTTAAGGTTGAACTTCAAATTGTTGGCATTTGTTTTAGCCTTCCTCATGAAGTATCTTCTAACAGGCTGAGATGTACCAAGATCTTCCTTCATAAGTGCTGCCCTGAGTATCCAGGACCTTACATTTGTACACCTATACATGAAATTGGGGCCTTGGAGCATGAACCAAGGAGGTATCTAATAAAAGTTTCAGAACACACTTCTCTCTGAGTACCAGGTCTTTGCTACCCATCATTTGAGACTGATAGCTACGGCTAAATATTCCACTGAAATAAGGCAATGTTTACATACCTTGACTGACCGAAGATGTGTCTTTGGTTCGGTGTGTTATGAAGCTGCATCCAGACAGGAAAGGAGCGCTACACGAGTAAAAAAAGATCCTGTTAGTTTGGTCATTAAACAAAAGTATTTCTTTTGCCACTCCACATGAAAGCACATGTCGCAGGGCTGGCTCCAACCTGATCATATTTCTCAACTCTATTCCGAAAGACCAGAAGCTCCATCCCCACGTATCTGCGCCCTGGGATTGAGGCCTTAACAAGCATGAGTCTAGGTATATCCTTTGCAATGATTTGGTCAGGGAGAACCCTCCCAGACACCCAGGAATCCACTACAATGAGATAACGGATGGTTTCCTCAACATGGTACCCATCACACCCATGGCAAAGTTTCCTTACCCTGAAAGATTTTAGCAAAACGTATGTTCAAGGCTGCTGTCATGTTGATTCCTGGGAAAAAGCGAAGCCCTGTGTGTACAAAGGAACATTTCTGACTGTGGTGTCTTGTCTTCAAAAATTGATATTCATTTTCAATCCCTCACATTTTGAACATTTGCTAGGCCACATTTGGTATCCAATATTTGAACAAAGCAGGTAGCTAAAGCAACAAAGCAAAGTTGTACTTACTGGGATCCACCATATAAATCCTGAGATGGTGGCAAGCTGCAACATCAAGAGACAGGCAAGACGGCAACGCTAAGGAACCAAAGAGTATCTTTTAGGTGTGCCTTCAAACTGAGGACATCTCGTTAAGCCTTCCTTATCAACTGTATTGTCACAAAGCAAGTTGCAATCTTTCTCCAATTCTGCCCAAGGTCCATGGACATAGTCCTTATTTATGCACAGAATGTAATGTCTTGAGAGGCACAGCAAAAAGAGCATCCCAAGCATATATTTGAAAAACTAGGAATAGCAAAGGCAAAGTTGTCCAAACCCTGAGGTACTGCCATAATCCATAAGGTTAGGGATGGTTCCACATTCTTCCGGGAGTAAGGGAAGGCCTGCGGGAACAAAGGAAATTATCAAAGGGTATTGGGTCATCATCAGAACATTGATAGTCATTTTCTAGCCCACATATTTTAGAATCTTTTCAAGGTCACGTTTGGTGATGAATATGTAGTAGGAGAAACACAGCAAAGATTTACTTACAGGGAAACACCCTGGAGTTCCCCGGAAGGTGGCAGGCCATAGGCTCAATTGGCTGGCAGAACAGCAGCCCTAAGGAACAAAAGAGTTCCTCTAAGGTTGAACTTCAAATTGTTGGCATTTGTTTTAGCCTTCCTCATGAAGTATCTTCTAACAGGCTAAGATTTACCAAGATCTTCCATCATCAGTGCTGCCCTGAGTATCCAGGACCTTACATGTGTACACCTAAACATGAAATTGTGGCATTAGAGCATGACCCAAGGAGGTATCTAAGAAATGTTTTAGAACACACTTCTCTCTGAGTACCAGGTCTTTGCTACCCATCATTTGAGACTGATAGCTACGGCTAAATATTCCACTGACATAAGGCAATGTTTAAATACCTTGACTGACCGAAGATGTGTCTTTGGTTCGGTGTGTTATGAAGGTTCATCCAGACAGGTAAGGAGCGCTGCACGAGTAAAAAAAGATCCTGTTAGGTTGGTCATTAAAAAAAAGTATTTCTCTTGTCACTCCCCATGAAAGAACATGTCGCAGGGCATGTCGCAGGGCTGGCTCCAACCTGATCATATTTCTCAACTCTATTCCGAAAGACCAGAAGCTCCATCCCCACGTATCTGCGCCCTGGGATTGAGGCCTTGACAAGCATGAGTCTAGGTATATCCTTTGCAATGATTTGGTCAGGTAGTACCCTCCCAAATACCCAGGAATCCACTCCAATGAGATAACAGATGGTTTCCTCAACATGGTACCCATCACACCCATGGCAAAGTTTCCTTACCCTGAAAGATTTTAGCAATACGTATTGTCAAGGCTGCTGTCATGTTGATTCCTGGGAACAAGCGAAGCCCTGTGGGTACAAAGGAACATTTCTGACTGTGGTGTCTTGTCTTCCAAAATTGACATTCATTTTCAATCCCTCACATTTTGAACATTTGCAAGGCCACATTTGGTATCCAATATTTGTAGATAAAGAAACAAAGCAAAGTTGTATTTACTGGGATCCACCATATAAATCCTGAGATGGTGGCAAGTTACAACATCAAGTGACAGGCAAGATGGCAACGCTAAGGAACCAAAGAGTTTCTTTTAGTGTGCCTTCAAACTGAGGACATCTCGTTAAGCCTTCCTTATAAACTATATTGTCACAAAGAATGTTACAATATTTATCCAATTCTGCCCAAGGTCCATGGACCTAGTCCTTATTTATGCACAGAATGTAATGACTTGAGAGGGACAGTCAAAGAGCAACCCAAGCATATGTTTAAAAAACTAGGAACAGCCAAGGCAAAGTGTCCATACCCTGAGGTACTGCCATAATCCATAAGGTTAGGGATGGTACCACATTCTTCCGGCAGTAAGGGAAGCCCTGTGGGAAAAAGGAAATTATCAAAGGGTGTTGGGTCGCCATCAGAAAATTGATAGTTATTTTCTAGCCCCACATATTTTAGAATCTTTTCAAGGCCACTTTGTAGCTAGAGAAACACAGAAAAGTCTTACTTACAGGGAAACACCCTGGAGTTCCCTGGAAGGTGGCAGGTCACAGGCTCAATTGGCAGGCAGAACAGCAGCCCTAAGGAACAAAATAGTTCCTTTAAGGTTGAACTTCAAATTGTTGACATTTGTTTTAGCCTTCCTCATGAAGTATCTTCTAACAGGCTGAGATGTACCAAGATCTTCCTTCATAAGTGCTGCCCTGAGTATCCAGGACCTTACATTTGTACACCTATACATGAAATTGGGGCCTTGGAGCATGAACCAAGGAGGTATCTAATAAAAGTTTCAGAACACACTTCTCTCTGAGTACCAGGTCTTTGCTACCCATCATTTGAGACTGATAGCTCCGGCTAAATATTCCACTGACATAAGGCAATGTTTACATACCTTGACTGACCGAAGATGTGTCTTTGGTTTGGTGTGTTATGAAGCTGCATCCAGACAGGTAAGGAGCGCTACACGAGTAAAAAAAGATCCTGTTAGTTTGGTCATTAAACAAAAGTATTTCTTTTGCCACTCCACATGAAAGCACATGTCGCAGGGCTGGCTCCAACCTGATCATATTTCTCAACTCTATTCCGAAAGACCAGAAGCTCCATCCCCACGTATCTGCGCCCTGGGATTGAGGCCTTAACAAGCATGAGTCTAGGTATATCCTTTGCAATGATTTGGTCAGGGAGAACCCTCCCAGACACCCAGGAATCCACTACAATGAGATAACGGATGGTTCCCTCAACATGGTACCCATCACACCCATGGCAAAGTTTCCTTACCCTGAAAGATTTTAGCAAAACGTATGTTCAAGGCTGCTGTCATGTTGATTCCTGGGAAAAAGCGAAGCCCTGTGTGTACAAAGGAACATTTCTGACTGTGGTGTCTTGTCTTCAAAAATTGATATTCATTTTCAATCCCTCACATTTTGAACATTTGCTAGGCCACATTTGGTATCCAATATTTGAACAAAGCAGGTAGCTAAAGCAACAAAGCAAAGTTGTACTTACTGGGATCCACCACATAAATCCTGAGATGGTGGCAAGCTGCAACATCAAGAGACAGGCAGGACGGCAACGCTAAGGAACCAAAGAGTATCTTTTAGGTGTGCCTTCAAACTGAGGACATCTCGTTAAGCCTTCCTTATCAACTATATTGTCACAAAGCAAGTTGCAATCGTTCTCCAATTCTGCCCAAGGTCCATGGACATAGTCCTTATTTATGCACACAATGTAATGTCTTGAGAGGCACAGCAAAAAGAGCATCCCAAGCATATATTTAAAAAACTAGGAATAGCAAAGGCAAAGTGTCCATACCCTGAGGTACTGCCATAATCCATAAGGATAGGGATGGTTCCACATTCTTCCGGGAGTAAGGGAAGGCCTGCGGGAACAAAGGAAATTATGAAAGGGTATTGGGTCATCATCAGAACATTGATAGTCATTTTCTAGCCCACATATTTTAGAATCTTTTCAAGGTCACGTTTGGTGATGAATATGTAGTAGGAGAAACACAGCAAAGATTTACTTACAGGGAAACACCCTGGAGTTCCCCGGAAGGTGGCAGGCCATAGGCTCAATTGGCTGGCAGAACAGCAGCCCTAAGGAACAAAAGAGTTCCTCTAAGGTTGAACTTCAAATTGTTGGCATTTGTTTTAGCCTTCCTCATGAAGTATCTTATAACAGGCTAAGATTTACCAAGATCTTCCTTCATCAGTGCTGCCCTGAGTATCCAGGACCTTACATGTGTACACCTATACATGAAATTGTGGCATTAGAGCATGACCCAAGGAGGTATCTAAGAAAAGTTTTAGAAAACACTTCTCTCTGAGTACCAGGTCTTTGCTACCCATCATTTGAGACTGATAGCTACGGCTAAATATTCCACTGACATAAGGCAATGTTTAAATACCTTGACTGGCCGAAGATGTGTCTTTGGTTCGGTGTGTTATGAAGGTTCATCCAGACAGGTAAGGAGCGCTGCACGAGTAAAAAAAGATCCTGTTAGGTTGGTCATTAAAAAAAAGTATTTCTCTTGTCACTCCCCATGAAAGAACATGTTGCAGGGCTGGCTCCAACCTGATCATATTTCTCAACTCTATTATGAAAGACCAGAAGCTCCATCCCCACGTATCTGCGCCCTGGGATTGAGGCCTTGACAAGCATGAGTCTAGGTATATCCTTTGCAATGATTTGGTCAGAGAGTACCCTCCTAAATACCCAGGAATCCACTCCAATGAGATAACGGATGGTTTCCTCAACATGGTACCCATCACACCCATGGCAAAGTTTCCTTACCCTGAAAGATTTTAGCAATACGTATTGTCAAGGCTGCTGTCATGTTGATTCCTGGGAACAAGCGAAGCCCTGTGGGTACAAAGGAACATTTCTGACTGTGGTGTCTTGTCTTCCAAAATTGATATTCATTTTCAACCCCTCACATTTTGAACATTTGCTAGGCCACATTTGGTATCCAATATTTGTAGATAAAGAAACAAAGCAAAGTTGTATTTACTGGGATCCACCATATAAATCCTGAGATGGTGGCAAGTTACAACATCAAGTGACAGGCAAGATGGCAACGCTAAGGAACCAAAGAGTTTCTTTTAGTGTGCCTTCAAACTGAGGACATCTCGTTAAGCCTTCCTTATAAACTATATTGTCACAAAGAATGTTACAATATTTATCCAATTCTGCCCAAGATCCATGGACCTAGTCCTTATTTATGCACAGAATGTAATGCCTTGAGAGGGACAGTCAAAGAGCAACCCAAGCATATGTTTAAAAAACTAGGAACAGCCAAGGCAAAGTGTCCATACCCTGAGGTACTGCCATAATCCATAAGGTTAGGGATGGTACCACATTCTTCCGGCAGTAAGGGAAGCCCTGTGGGAAAAAGGAAATTATCAAAGGGTGTTGGGTCGCCATCAGAAAATTGATAGTTATTTTCTAGCCCCACATATTTTAGAATCTTTTCAAGGCCACTTTGTAGCTAGAGAAACACAGAAAAGTCTTACTTACAGGGAAACACCCTGGAGTTCCCTGGAAGGTGGCAGGTCACAGGCTCAATTGGCAGGCAGAACAGCAGCCCTAAGGAACAAAATAGTTCCTTTAAGGTTGAACTTCAAATTGTTGACATTTGTTTTAGCCTTCCTCATGAAGTATCTTCTAACAGGCTGAGATGTACCAAGATCTTCCTTCATAAGTGCTGCCCTGAGTATCCAGGACCTTACATTTGTACACCTATACATGAAATTGGGGCCTTGGAGCATGAACCAAGGAGGTATCTAATAAAAGTTTCAGAACACACTTCTCTCTGAGTACCAGGTCTTTGCTACCCATCATTTGAGACTGATAGCTACGGCTAAATATTCCACTGACATAAGGCAATGTTTACATACCTTGACTGACCGAAGATGTGTCTTTGGTTTGGTGTGTTATGAAGCTGCATCCAGACAGGTAAGGAGCGCTACACGAGTAAAAAAAGATCCTGTTAGTTTGGTCATTAAACAAAAGTATTTCTTTTGCCACTCCACATGAAAGCACATGTCGCAGGGCTGGCTCCAACCTGATCATATTTCTCAACTCTATTCCGAAAGACCAGAAGCTCCATCCCCACGTATCTGCGCCCTGGGATTGAGGCCTTAACAAGCAGGAGTCTAGGTATATCCTTTGCAATGATTTGGTCAGGGAGAACCCTCCCAGACACCCAGGAATCCACTACAATGAGATAACGGATGGTTTCCTCAACATGGTACCCATCACACCCATGGCAAAGTTTCCATACCCTGAAAGATTTTAGCAAAACGTATGTTCAAGGCTGCTGTCATGTTGATTCCTGGGAAAAAGCGAAGCCCTGTGTGTACAAAGGAACATTTCTGACTGTGGTGTCTTGTCTTCAAAAATTGATATTCATTTTCAATCCCTCACATTTTGAACATTTGCTAGGCCACATTTGGTATCCAATATTTGAACAAAGCAGGTAGCTAAAGCAACAAAGCAAAGTTGTTCTTACTGGGATCCACCACATAAATCCTGAGATGGTGGCAAGCTGCAACATCAAGAGACAGGCAGGACGGCAACGCTAAGGAACCAAAGAGTATCTTTTAGGTGTGCCTTCAAACTGAGGACATCTCGTTAAGCCTTCCTTATCAACTATATTGTCACAAAGCAAGTTGCAATCTTTCTCCAATTCTGCCCAAGGTCCATGGACATAGTCCTTATTTATGCACAGAATGTAATGTCTTGAGAGGCACAGCAAAAAGAGCATCCCAAGCATATATTTAAAAAACTAGGAATAGCAAAGACAAAGTGTCCATACCCTGAGGTACTGCCATAATCCATAAGGATAGGGATGGTTCCACATTCTTCCGGGAGTAAGGAAAGGCCTGCGGGAACAAAGGAAATTATGAAAGGGTATTGGGTCATCATCAGAACATTGATAGTCATTTTCTAGCCCACATATTTTAGAATCTTTTCAAGGTCACGTTTGGTGATGAATATGTAGTAGGAGAAACACAGCAAAGATTTACTTACAGGGAAACACCCTGGAGTTCCCCGGAAGGTGGCAGGCCATAGGCTCAATTGGCTGGCAGAACAGCAGCCCTAAGGAACAAAAGAGTTCCTCTAAGGTTGAACTTCAAATTGTTGGCATTTGTTTTAGCCTTCCTCATGAAGTATCTTATAACAGGCTAAGATTTACCAAGATCTTCCTTCATCAGTGCTGCCCTGAGTATCCAGGACCTTACATGTGTACACCTATACATGAAATTGTGGCATTAGAGCATGACCCAAGGAGGTATCTAAGAAAAGTTTTAGAACACACTTCTCTCTGAGTACCAGGTCTTTGCTACCCATCATTTGAGACTGATAGCTACGGCTAAATATTCCACTGACATAAGGCAATGTTTAAATACCTTGACTGGCCGAAGATGTGTCTTTGGTTCGGTGTGTTATGAAGGTTCATCCAGACAGGTAAGGAGCGCTGCACGAGTAAAAAAAGATCCTGTTAGGTTGGTCATTAAAAAAAAGTATTTCTCTTGTCACTCCCCATGAAAGAACATGTCGCAGGGCATGTCGCAGGGCTGGCTCCAACCTGATCATATTTCTCAACTCTATTCCGAAAGACCAGAAGCTCCATCCCCACGTATCTGCACCCTGGGATTGAGGCCTTGACAAGCATGAGTCTAGGTATGTCCTTTGCAATGATATGGTCAGGGAGTACCCTCCCAAATACCCAGGAATCCACTCCAATGAGATAACGGATGGTTTCCTCAACATGGTACCCATCACACCCATGGCAAAGTTTCCTTACCCTGAAAGATTTTAGCAATACGTATTGTCAAGGCTGCTGTCATGTTGTTCCTGGGAACAAGCGAAGCCCTGTGGGTACAAAGGAACATTTCTGACTGTGGTGTCTTGTCTTCCAAAATTGACATTCATTTGCAATCCCTCACATTTTGAACATTTGCAAGGCCACATTTGGTATCCAATATTTGTAGATAAAGAAACAAAGCAAAGTTGTATTTACTGGGATCCACCATATAAATCCTGAGATGGTGGCAAGTTACAACATCAAGTGACAGGCAAGATGGCAACGCTAAGGAACCAAAGAGTTTCTTTTAGTGTGCCTTCAAACTTAGGACATCTCGTTAAGCCTTCCTTATAAACTATATTGTCACAAAGAATGTTACAATATTTATCCAATTCTTCCCAAGGTCCATGGACCTAGTCCTTATTGATGCGCAGAATGTAATGCCTTGAGAGGGACAGTCAAAGAGCAACCCAAGCATATGTTTAAAAAACTAGGAACAGCCAAGGCAAAGTGTCCATACCCTGAGGTACTGCCATAATCCATAAGGTTAGGGATGGTACCACATTCTTCCGGCAGTAAGGGAAGCCCTGTGGGAAAAAAGGAAATTATCAAAGGGTGTTGGGTCGCCATCAGAAAATTGATAGTTATTTTCTAGCCCCACATATTTTAGAATCTTTTCAAGGCCACTTTGTAGCTAGAGAAACACAGAAAAGTCTTACTTACAGGGAAACACCCTGGAGTTCCCTGGAAGGTGGCAGGTCACAGGCTCAATTGGCAGACAGAACAGCAGCCCTAAGGAACAAAAGAGTTCCTTTAAGGTTGAACTTCAAATTGTTGACATTTGTTTTAGCCTTCCTCATGAAGTATCTTCTAACAGGCTGAGATGTACCAAGATCTTCCTTCATAAGTGCTGCCCTGAGTATCCAGGACCTTACATTTGTACACCTATACATGAAATTGGGGCCTTGAAGCATGAACCAAGGAGGTATCTAATAAAAGTTTCAGAACACACTTCTCTCTGAGTACCAGGTCTTTGCTACCCATCATTTGAGCCTGATAGCTACGGCTAAATATTCCACTGACATAAGGCAATGTTTACATACCTTGACTGACCAAAGATGTGTCTTTGGTTCGGTGTGTTATGAAGGTGCATCCAGACAGGTAAGGAGCGCTACACGAGTAAAAAAAGATCCTGTTAGGTTGGTCATTAAACAAAAGTATTTCTTTTGTCACTCCACATGAAAGCACATGTCGTAGGGCTGGCTCCAACCTGACCATATTTCTCAACTCTATTCCGAAAGACCAGAAGCTCCATCCCCACGTATCTGTGCCCTGGGATTGAGGCCTTAACAAGCACGAGTCCAGGTATATCCTTTGCAATGATTTGGTCAGGGAGAACCCTCCCAGACACCCAGGAATCCACTACAATGAGATAACGGATGGTTTCCTCAACATGGTACCCATCACACCCATGGCAAAGTTTCCTTACCCTGAAAGATTTTAGCAAAACGTATGTTCAAGGCTGCTGTCATGTTGATTCCTGGGAAAAAGCGAAGCCCTGTGTGTACAAAGGAACATTTCTGACTGTGGTGTCTTGTCTTCAAAAATTGATATTCATTTTCAATCCCTCACATTTTGAACATTTGCTAGGCCACATTTGGTATCCAATATTTGAACAAAGCAGGTAGCTAAAGCAACAAAGCAAAGTTGTACTTACTGGGATCCACCATATAAATCCTGAGATGGTGGCAAGCTGCAACATCAAGAGACAGGCAAGACGGCAACGCTAAGGAACCAAAGAGTATCTTTTAGGTGTGCCTTCAAACTGAGGACATCTCGTTAAGCCTTCCTTATCAACTATATTGTCACAAAGCAAGTTGCAATCTTTCTCCAATTCTGCCCAAGGTCCATGGACATAGTCCTTATTTATGCACAGAATGTAATGTCTTGAGAGGCACAGCAAAAAGAGCATCCCAAGCATATATTCAAAAAACTAGGAATAGCAAAGGCAAAGTGTCCAAACCCTGAGGTACTGCCATAATCCATAAGGTTAGGGATGGTTCCACATTCTTCCGGGAGTAAGGGAAGGCCTGCGGGAACAAAGGAAATTATCAAAGGGTATTGGGTCATCATCAGAACATTGATAGTCATTTTCTAGCCCACATATTTTAGAATCTTTTCAAGGTCACGTTTGGTGATGAATATGTAGTAGGAGAAACACAGCAAAGATTTACTTACAGGGAAACACCCTGGAGTTCCCCGGAAGGTGGCAGGCCATAGGCTCAATTGGCTGGCAGAACAGCAGCCCTAAGGAACAAAAGAGTTCCTCTAAGGTTGAACTTCAAATTGTTGGCATTTGTTTTAGCCTTCCTCATGAAGTATCTTCTAACAGGCTAAGATTTACCAAGATCTTCCTTCATCAGTGCTGCCCTGAGTATCCAGGACCTTACATGTGTACACCTATACATGAAATTGTGGCATTAGAGCATGACCCAAGGAGGTATCTAAGAAAAGTTTTAGAACACACTTCTCTCTCAGTACCAGGTCTTTGCTACCCATCATTTGAGACTGATAGCTACGGCTAAATATTCCACTGACATAAGGCAATGTTTAAATACCTTGACTGGCCGAAGATGTGTCTTTGGTTCGGTGTGTTATGAAGGTTCATCCAGACAGGTAAGGAGCGCTGCACGAGTAAAAAAAGATCCTGTTAGGTTGGTCATTAAAAAAAAGTATTTCTCTTGTCACTCCCCATGAAAGAACATGTTGCAGGGCTGGCTCCAACCTGATCATATTTCTCAACTCTATTCCGAAAGACCAGAAGCTCCATCCCCACGTATCTGCGCCCTGGGATTGAGGCCTTGACAAGCATGAGTCTAGGTATATCCTTTGCAATGATTTGGTCAGGGAGAACCCTCCCAAATACCCAGGAATCCACTCCAATGAGATAACGGATGGTTTCCTCAACATGGTACCCATCACACCCATGGCAAAGTTTCCTTACCCTGAAAGATTTTAGCAATACGTATTGTCAAGGCTGCTGTCATGTTGATTCCTGGGAACAAGCGAAGCCCTGTGGGTACAAAGGAACATTTCTGACTGTGGTGTCTTGTCTTCGAAAATTGACATTCATTTTCAATCCCTCACATTTTAAACATTTGCAAGGCCACATTTGGTATCCAATATTTGTAGATAAAGAAACAAAGCAAAGTTGTATTTACTGGGATCCACCATATAAATCCTGAGATGGTGGCATGTTACAACATCAAGTGACAGGCAAGATGGCAACGCTAAGGAACCAAAGAGTTTCTTTTAGTGTGCCTTCAAACTGAGGACATCTCGTTAAGCCTTCCTTATAAACTATATTGTCACAAAGAATGTTACAATATTTATCCAATTCTGCCCAAGGTCCATGGACCTAGTCCTTATTTATGCACAGAATGTAATGCCTTGAGAGGGACAGTCAAAGAGCAACCCAAGCATATGTTTAAAAAACTAGGAACAGCCAAGGCAAAGTGTCCATACCCTGAGGTACTGCCATAATCCATAAGGTTAGGGATGGTACCACATTCTTCCGGCAGTAAGGGAAGCCCTGTGGGAAAAAAGGAAATTATCAAAGGGTGTTGGGTCGCCATCAGAAAATTGATAGTTATTTTCTAGCCCCACATATTTTAGAATCTTTTCAAGGCCACTTTGTAGCTAGAGAAACACAGAAAAGTCTTACTTACAGGGAAACACCCTGGAGTTCCCTGGAAGGTGGCAGGTCACAGGCTCAATTGGCAGGCAGAACAGCAGCCCTAAGGAACAAAAGAGTTCCTTTAAGGTTGAACTTCAAATTGTTGACATTGTTTTTAGCCTTCCTCATGAAGTATCTTCTAAGAGGCTGAGATGTACCAAGATCTTCCTTCATAAGTGCTGCCCTGAGTATCCAGGACCTTACATTTGTACACCTATACATGAAATTGGGGCCTTGGAGCATGAACCAAGGAGGTATCTAATAAAAGTTTCAGAACACACTTCTCTCTGAGTACCAGGTCTTTGCTACCCATCATTTGAGACTGATAGCTACGGCTGAATATTCCACTGACATAAGGCAATGTTTACATACCTTGACTGACCGAAGATGTGTCTTTGGTTCGGTGTGTTATGAAGGTGCATCCAGACAGGTAAGGAGCGCTACACGAGTAAAAAAAGATCCTGTTAGGTTGGTCATTAAACAAAAGAATTTCTTTTGTCACTCCACATGAAAGCACATGTCGTAGGGCTGGCTCCAACCTGAACATATTTCTCAACTCTATTCCGAAAGACCAGAAGCTCCATCCCCACGTATCTGTGCCCTGGGATTGAGGCCTTAACAAGCATGAGTCCAGGTATATCCTTTGCAATGATTTGGTCAAGGAGAACCCTCCCAGACACCCAGGAATCCACTACAATGAGATAACGGATGGTTTCCTCAACATGGTACCCATCACACCCATGGCAAAGTTTCCTTACCCTGAAAGATTTTAGCAAAACGTATGTTCAAGGCTGCTGTCATGTTGATTCCTGGGAAAAAGCGAAGCCCTGTGTGTACAAAGGAACATTTCTGACTGTGGTGTCTTGTCTTCAAAAATTGATATTCATTTTCAATCCCTCACATTTTGAACATTTGCTAGGCCACATTTGGTATCCAATATTTGAACAAAGCAGGTAGCTAAAGCAACAAAGCAAAGTTGTACTTACTGGGATCCACCATATAAATCCTGAGATGGTGGCAAGCTGCAACATCAAGAGACAGGCAAGACGGCAACGCTAAGGAACCAAAGAGTATCTTTTAGGTGTGCCTTCAAACTGAGGACATCTCGTTAAGCCTTCCTTATCAACTATATTGTCACAAAGCAAGTTGCAATCTTTCTCCAATTCTGCCCAAGGTCCATGGACATAGTCCTTATTTATGCACAGAATGTAATGTCTTGAGAGGCACAGCAAAAAGAGCATCCCAAGCATATATTTAAAAAACTAGGAATAGCAAAGGCAAAGTGTCCATACCCTGAGGTACTGCCATAATCCATAAGGTTAGGGATGGTTCCACATTCTTCCGGGAGTAAGGGAAGGCCTGCGGGAACAAAGGAAATTATCAAAGGGTATTGGGTCATCATCAGAACATTGATAGTCATTTTCTAGCCCACATATTTTAGAATCTTTTCAAGGCCACTTTGTAGCTAGAGAAACACAGAAAAGTCTTACTTACAGGGAAACACCCTGGAGTTCCCTGGAAGGTGGCAGGTCACAGGCTCAATTGGCAGACAGAACAGCAACCCTAAAGAACAAAAGAGTTCCTTTAAGGTTGAACTTCAAATTGTTGACATTTGTTTTAGCCTTCCTCATGAAGTATCTTCTAACAGGCTGAGATGTACCAAGATCTTCCTTCATAAGTGCTGCCCTGAGTATCCAGGACCTTACATTTGTACACCTATACATGAAATTGGGGCCTTGGAGCATGAACCAAGGAGGTATCTAATAAAAGTTTCAGAACACACTTCTCTCTGAGTACCAGGTCTTTGCTACCCATCATTTGAGACTGATAGCTACGGCTAAATATTCCACTGACATAAGGCAATGTTTACATACCTTGACTGACCGAAGATGTGTCTTTGGTTCGGTGTGTTATGAAGCTGCATCTAGACAGGTAAGGAGCGCTACACGAGTAAAAAAAGATCCTGTTAGTTTGGTCATTAAACAAAAGTATTTCTTTTGCCACTCCACATGAAAGCACATGTCGCAGGGCTGGCTCCAACCTGATCATATTTCTCAACTCTATTCCGAAAGACCAGAAGCTCCATCCCCACGTATCTGTGCCCTGGGATTGAGGCCTTAACAAGCATGAGTCCAGGTATATCCGTTGCAATGATTTGGTCAGGGAGAACCCTCCCAGACACCCAGGAATCCACTACAAACAGATAACGGATGGTTTCCTCAACATGGTACCCATCACACCCATGGCAAAGTTTCCTTACCCTGAAAGATTTTAGCAAAACGTATGTTCAAGGCTGCTGTCATGTTGATTCCTGGGAAAAAGCGAAGCCCTGTGTGTACAAAGGAACATTTCTGACTGTGGTGTCTTGTCTTCAAAAATTGATATTCATTTTCAATCCCTCACATTTTGAACATTTGCTAGGCCACATTTGGTATCCAATATTTGAACAAAGCAGGTAGCTAAAGCAACAAAGCAAAGTTGTACTTACTGGGATCCACCATATAAATCCTGAGATGGTGGCAAGCTGCAACATCAAGAGACAGGCAGGACGGCAACGCTAAGGAACCAAAGAGTATCTTTTAGGTGTGCCTTCAAACTGAGGACATCTCGTTAAGCCTTCCTTATCAACTATATTGTCACAAAGCAAGTTGCAATCTTTCTCCAATTCTGCCCAAGGTCCATGGACATAGTCCTTATTTATGCACAGAATGTAATGTCTTGAGAGGCACAGCAAAAAGAGCATCCCAAGCATATATTTAAAAAACTAGGAATAGCAAAGGCAAAGTGTCCATACCCTGAGGTACTGCCATAATCCATAAGGTTAGGGATGGTTCCACATTCTTCCGGGAGTAAGGGAAGGCCTGCGGGAACAAAGGAAATTATCAAAGGGTATTGGGTCATCATCAGAACATTGATAGTCATTTTCTAGCCCACATATTTTAGAATCTTTTCAAGGTCACGTTTGGTGATGAATATGTAGTAGGAGAAACACAGCAAAGATTTACTTACAGGGAAACACCCTGGAGTTCCCCGGAAGGTGGCAGGCCATAGGCTCAATTGGCTGGCAGAACAGCAGCCCTAAGGAACAAAAGAGTTCCTCTAAGGTTGAACTTCAAATTGTTGGCATTTGTTTTAGCCTTCCTCATGAAGTATCTTATAACAGGCTAAGATTTACCAAGATCTTCCTTCATCAGTGCTGCCCTGAGTATCCAGGACCTTACATGTGTACACCTATACATGAAATTGTGGCATTAGAGCATGACCCAAGGAGGTATCTAAGAAAAGTTTTAGAACACACTTCTCTCTCAGTACCAGGTCTTTGCTACCCATCATTTGAGACTGATAGCTACGGCTAAATATTCCACTGACATAAGGCAATGTTTAAATACCTTGACTGGCCGAAGATGTGTCTTTGGTTCGGTGTGTTATGAAGGTTCATCCAGACAGGTAAGGAGCGCTGCACGAGTAAAAAAAGATCCTGTTAGGTTGGTCATTAAAAAAAAGTATTTCTCTTGTCACTCCCCATGAAAGAACATGTTGCAGGGCTGGCTCCAACCTGATCATATTTCTCAACTCTATTCCGAAAGACCAGAAGCTCCATCCCCACGTATCTGCGCCCTGGGATTGAGGCCTTGACAAGCATGAGTCTAGGTATATCCTTTGCAATGATTTGGTCAGGGAGAACCCTGCCAAATACCCAGGAATCCACTCCAATGAGATAACGGATGGTTTCCTCAACATGGTACCCATCACACCCATGGCAAAGTTTCCTTACCCTGAAAGATTTTAGCAATACGTATTGTCAAGGCTGCTGTCATGTTGATTCCTGGGAACAAGCGAAGCCCTGTGGGTAAAAGGGAACATTTCTGACTGTGGTGTCTTGTCTTCGAAAATTGACATTCATTTTCAATCCCTCACATTTTGAACATTTGCAAGGCCACATTTGGTATCCAATATTTGTAGATAAAGAAACAAAGCAAAGTTGTATTTACTGGGATCCACCATATAAATCCTGAGATGGTGGCAAGCTGCAACATCAAGAGACAGGCAAGACGGCAACGCTAAGGAACCAAAGAGTATCTTTTAGGTGTGCCTTCAAACTGAGGACATCTCGTTAAGCCTTCTTTATCAACTATATTGTCACAAAGCAAGTTGCAATCTTTCTCCAATTCTGCCCAAGGTCCATGGACATAGTCCTTATTTATGCACAGAATGTAATGTCTTGAGAGGCACAGCAAAAAGAGCATCCCAAGCATATATTTAAAAAACTAGGAATAGCAAAGGCAAAGTGTCCATACCCTGAGGTACTGCCATAATCCATAAGGTTAGGGATGGTTCCACATTCTTCCGGGAGTAAGGGAAGGCCTGCGGGAACAAAGGAAATTATCAAAGGGTATTGGGTCATCATCAGAACATTGATAGTCATTTTCTAGCCCACATATTTTAGAATCTTTTCAAGGCCACTTTGTAGCTAGAGAAACACAGAAAAGTCTTACTTACAGGGAAACACCCTGGAGTTCCCTGGAAGGTGGCAGGTCACAGGCTCAATTGGCAGACAGAACAGCAACCCTAAGGAACAAAAGAGTTCCTTTAAGGTTGAACTTCAAATTGTTGACATTTGTTTTAGCCTTCCTCATGAAGTATCTTCTAACAGGCTGAGATGTACCAAGATCTTCCTTCATAAGTGCTGCCCTGAGTATCCAGGACCTTACATTTGTACACCTATACATGAAATTGGGGCCTTGGAGCATGAACCAAGGAGGTATCTAATAAAAGTTTCAGAACACACTTCTCTCTGAGTACCAGGTCTTTGCTACCCATCATTTGAGACTGATAGCTACGGCTAAATATTCCACTGACATAAGGCAATGTTTACATACCTTGACTGACCGAAGATGTGTCTTTGGTTCGGTGTGTTATGAAGCTGCATCCAGACAGGTAAGGAGCGCTACACGAGTAAAAAAAGATCCTGTTAGTTTGGTCATTAAACAAAAGTATTTCTTTTGCCACTCCACATGAAAGCACATGTCGCAGGGCTGGCTCCAACCTGATCATATTTCTCAACTCTATTCCGAAAGACCAGAAGCTCCATCCCCACGTATCTGCGCCCTGGGATTGAGGCCTTAACAAGCATGACTCTAGGTATATCCTTTGCAATGATTTGGTCAGGGAGAACCCTCCCAGACACCCAGGAATCCACTACAATGAGATAACGGATGGTTTCCTCAACATGGTACCCATCACACCCATGGCAAAGTTTCCTTACCCTGAAAGATTTTAGCAAAACGTATGTTCAAGGCTGCTGTCATGTTGATTCCTGGGAAAAAGCGAAGCCCTGTGTGTACAAAGGAACATTTCTGACTGTGGTGTCTTGTCTTCAAAAATAGATATTCATTTTCAATCCCTCACATTTTGAACATTTGCTAGGGCACATTTGGTATCCAATATTTGAACAAAGCAGGTAGCTAAAGCAACAAAGCAAAGTTGTACTTACTGGGATCCACCATATAAATCCTGAGATGGTGGCAAGCTGCAACATCAAGAGACAGGCAAGACGGCAACGCTAAGGAACCAAAGAATATCTTTTAGGTGTGCCTTCAAACTGAGGACATCTCGTTAAGCCTTCCTTATCAACTGTATTGTCACAAAGCAAGTTGCAATCTTTCTCCAATTCTGCTCAAGGTCCATGGGCATAGTCCTTATTTATGCACAGAATGTAATGTCTTGAGAGGCACAGCAAAAAGAGCATCCCAAGCATATATTTAAAAAAACTAGGAATAGCAAAGGCAAAGTTGTCCAAACCCTGAGGTACTGCCATAATCCATAAGGTTAGGGATGGTTCCACATTCTTCCGGGAGTAAGGGAAGGCCTGCGGGAACAAAGGAAATTATCAAAGGGTATTGGTCATCATCAGAACATTGATAGTCATTTTCTAGCCCACATATTTTAGAATCTTTTCAAGGTCACGTTTGGTGATGAATATGTAGTAGGAGAAACACAGCAAAGATTTACTTACAGGGAAACACCCTGGAGTTCCCCGGAAGGTGGCAGGCCATAGGCTCAATTGGCTGGCAGAACAGCAGCCCTAAGGAACAAAAGAGTTCCTCTAAGGTTGAACTTCAAATTGTTGGCATTTGTTTTAGCCTTCCTCATGAAGTATCTTCTAACAGGCTAAGATTTACCAAGATCTTCCATCATCAGTGCTGCCCTGAGTATCCAGGACCTTACATGTGTACACCTAAACATGAAATTGTGGCATTAGAGCATGACCCAAGGAGGTATCTAAGAAATGTTTTAGAACACACTTCTCTCTGAGTACCAGGTCTTTGCTACCCATCATTTGAGACTGATAGCTACGGCTAAATATTCCACTGACATAAGGCAATGTTTACATACCTTGACTGACCGAAGATGTGTCTTTGGTTCTGTGTGTTATGAAGGTGCATCCAGACAGGTAAGGAGCGCTACACGAGTAAAAAAAGATCCTGTTAGGTTGGTCATTAAACAAAAGAATTTCTTTTGTCACTCCACATGAAAGCACATGTCGTAGGGCTGGCTCCAACCTGAACATATTTCTCAACTCTATTCCGAAAGACCAGAAGCTCCATCCCCACGTATCTGTGCCCTGGGATTGAGGCCTTAACAAGCATGAGTCCAGGTATATCCTTTGCAATGATTTGGTCAAGGAGAACCCTCCCAGACACCCAGGAATCCACTACAATGAGATAACGGATGGTTTCCTCAACATGGTACCCATCACACCCATGGCAAAGTTTCCTTACCCTGAAAGATTTTAGCAAAACGTATGTTCAAGGCTGCTGTCATGTTGATTCCTGGGAAAAAGCGAAGCCCTGTGTGTACAAAGGAACATTTCTGACTGTGGTGTCTTGTCTTCAAAAATTGATATTCATTTTCAATCCCTCACATTTTGAACATTTGCTAGGCCACATTTGGTATCCAATATTTGAACAAAGCAGGTAGCTAAAGCAACAAAGCAAAGTTGTACTTACTGGGATCCACCATATAAATCCTGAGATGGTGGCATGCTGCAACATCAAGTGACAGGCAAGACGGCAACGCTAAGGAACCAAAGAGTATCTTTTAGGTGTGCCTTCAAACTGAGGACATCTCGTTAAGCCTTCTTTATCAACTATATTGTCACAAAGCAAGTTGCAATCTTTCTCCAATTCTGCCCAAGGTCCATGGACATAGTCCTTATTTATGCACAGAATGTAATGTCTTGAGAGGCACAGCAAAAAGAGCATCCCAAGCATATATTTAAAAAACTAGGAATAGCAAAGGCAAAGTGTCCATACCCTGAGGTACTGCCATAATCCATAAGGTTAGGGATGGTTCCACATTCTTCCGGGAGTAAGGGAAGGCCTGCGGGAACAAAGGAAATTATCAAAGGGTATTGGGTCATCATCAGAACATTGATAGTCATTTTCTAGCCCACATATTTTAGAATCTTTTCAAGGCCACTTTGTAGCTAGAGAAACACAGAAAAGTCTTACTTACAGGGAAACACCCTGGAGTTCCCTGGAAGGTGGCAGGTCACAGGCTCAATTGGCAGACAGAACAGCAACCCTAAGGAACAAAAGAGTTCCTTTAAGGTTGAACTTCAAATTGTTGACATTTGTTTTAGCCTTCCTCATGAAGTATCTTCTAACAGGCTGAGATGTACCAAGATCTTCCTTCATAAGTGCTGCCCTGAGTATCCAGGACCTTACATTTGTACACCTATACATGAAATTGGGGCCTTGGAGCATGAACCAAGGAGGTATCTAATAAAAGTTTCAGAACACACTTCTCTCTGAGTACCAGGTCTTTGCTACCCATCATTTGAGACTGATAGCTACGGCTAAATATTCCACTGACATAAGGCAATGTTTACATACCTTGACTGACCGAAGATGTGTCTTTGGTTCGGTGTGTTATGAAGCTGCATCCAGACAGGTAAGGAGCGCTACACGAGTAAAAAAAGATCCTGTTAGTTTGGTCATTAAACAAAAGTATTTCTTTTGCCACTCCACATGAAAGCACATGTCGCAGGGCTGGCTCCAACCTGATCATATTTCTCAACTCTATTCCGAAAGACCAGAAGCTCCATCCCCACGTATCTGCGCCCTGGGATTGAGGCCTTAACAAGCATGACTCTAGGTATATCCTTTGCAATGATTTGGTCAGGGAGAACCCTCCCAGACACCCAGGAATCCACTACAATGAGATAACGGATGGTTTCCTCAACATGGTACCCATCACACCCATGGCAAAGTTTCCTTACCCTGAAAGATTTTAGCAAAACGTATGTTCAAGGCTGCTGTCATGTTGATTCCTGGGAAAAAGCGAAGCCCTGTGTGTACAAAGGAACATTTCTGACTGTGGTGTCTTGTCTTCAAAAATAGATATTCATTTTCAATCCCTCACATTTTGAACATTTGCTAGGGCACATTTGGTATCCAATATTTGAACAAAGCAGGTAGCTAAAGCAACAAAGCAAAGTTGTACTTACTGGGATCCACCATATAAATCCTGAGATGGTGGCAAGCTGCAACATCAAGAGACAGGCAAGACGGCAACGCTAAGGAACCAAAGAATATCTTTTAGGTGTGCCTTCAAACTGAGGACATCTCGTTAAGCCTTCCTTATCAACTGTATTGTCACAAAGCAAGTTGCAATCTTTCTCCAATTCTGCCCAAGGTCCATGGACATAGTCCTTATTTATGCACAGAATGTAATGTCTTGAGAGGCACAGCAAAAAGAGCATCCCAAGCATATATTTAAAAAACTAGGAATAGCAAAGGCAAAGTTGTCCAAACCCTGAGGTACTGCCATAATCCATAAGGTTAGGGATGGTTCCACATTCTTCCGGGAGTAAGGGAAGGCCTGCAGGAACAAAGGAAATTATCAAAGGGTATTGGTCATCATCAGAACATTGATAGTCATTTTCTAGCCCACATATTTTAGAATCTTTTCAAGGTCACGTTTGGTGATGAATATGTAGTAGGAGAAACACAGCAAAGATTTACTTACAGGGAAACACCCTGGAGTTCCCCGGAAGGTGGCAGGCCATAGGCTCAATTGGCTGGCAGAACAGCAGCCCTAAGGAACAAAAGAGTTCCTCTAAGGTTGAACTTCAAATTGTTGGCATTTGTTTTAGCCTTCCTCATGAAGTATCTTCTAACAGGCTAAGATTTACCAAGATCTTCCATCATCAGTGCTGCCCTGAGTATCCAGGACCTTACATGTGTACACCTAAACATGAAATTGTGGCATTAGAGCATGACCCAAGGAGGTATCTAAGAAATGTTTTAGAACACACTTCTCTCTGAGTACCAGGTCTTTGCTACCCATCATTTGAGACTGATAGCTACGGCTAAATATTCCACTGACATAAGGCAATGTTTAAATACCTTGACTGACCGAAGATGTGTCTTTGGTTCGGTGTGTTATGAAGGTTCATCCAGACAGGTAAGGAGCGCTTCACGAGTAAAAAAAAGATCCTGTTAGTTTGGTCATTAAAAAAAAGTATTTCTCTTGTCACTCCCCATGAAAGAACATGTCGCAGGGCTGGCTCCAACCTGATCATATTTCTCAACTCTATTCCGAAAGACCAGAAGCTCCATCCCCACGTATCTGCGCCCTGGGATTGAGGCCTTGACAAGCATGAGTCTAGGTATATCCTTTGCAATGATTTGGTCAGGGAGTACCCTCCCAAATACCCAGGAATCCACTCCAATGAGATAACGGATGGTTTCCTCAACATGGTACCCATCACACCCATGGCAAAGTTTCCTTACCCTGAAAGATTTTAGCAATACGTATTGTCAAGGCTGCTGTCATGTTGTTCCTGGGAACAAGCAAAGCCCTGTGGGTACAAAGGAACATTTCTGACTGTGGTGTCTTGTCTTCCAAAATCGACATTCATTTTCAATCCCTCACATTTTGAACATTTGCAAGGCCACATTTGGTATCCAATATTTGTAGATAAAGAAACAAAGCAAAGTTGTATTTACTGGGATCCACCATATAAATCCTGAGATGGTGGCAAGTTACAACATCAAGTGACAGGTAAGATGGCAACACTAAGGAACCAAAGAGTTTCTTTTAGTGTGCCTTCAAACTGAGGACATCTCGTTAAGCCTTCCTTATAAACTATATTGTCACAAAGAATGTTACAATATTTATCCAATTCTGCCCAAGGTCCATGGACCTAGTCCTTATTTATGCACAGAATGTAATGCCTTGAGAGGGACAGTCAAAGAGCAACCCAAGCATATGTTTAAAAAACTAGGAACAGCCAAGGCAAAGTGTCCATACCCTGAGGTACTGCCATAATCCATAAGGTTAGGGATGGTACCACATTCTTCCGGCAGTAAGGGAAGCCCTGTGGGAAAAAAGGAAATTATCAAAGGGTGTTGGGTCGCCATCAGAAAATTGATAGTTATTTTCTATCCCCACATATTTTAGAATCTTTTCAAGGCCACTTTGTAGCTAGAGAAACACAGAAAAGTCTTACTTACAGGGAAACACCCTGGAGTTCCCTGGAAGGTGGCAGGTCACAGGCTCAATTGGCAGGCAGAACAGCAGCCCTAAGGAAGAAAAGAGTTCCTTTAAGGTTGAACTTCAAATTGTTGACATTTGTTTTAGCCTTCCTCATGAAGTATCTTCTAACATGCTGAGATGTACCAAGATCTTCCTTCATAAGTGCTGCCCTGAGTATCCAGGACCTTACATTTGTACACCTATACATGAAATTGGGGCCTTGGAGCATGAACCAAGGAGGTATCTAATAAAAGTTTCAGAACACACTTCTCTCTGCGTACCAGGTCTTTGCTACCCATCATTTGAGACTGATAGCTACGGCTGAATATTCCACTGACATAAGGCAATGTTTACATACCTTGACTGACCGAAGATGTGTCTTTGGTTCGGTGTGTTATGAAGGTGCATCCAGACAGGTAAGGAGCGCTACACGAGTAAAAAAAGATCCTGTTAGGTTGGTCATTAAACAAAAGAATTTCTTTTGTCACTCCACATGAAAGCACATGTCGTAGGGCTGGCTCCAACCTGATCATATTTCTCAACTCTATTACGAAAGACCAGAAGCTCCATCCCCACGTATCTGCGCCCTGGGATTGAGGCCTTGACAAGCATGAGTCTAGGTATATCCTTTGCAATGATTTGGTCAGAGAGTACCCTCCTAAATACCCAGGAATCCACTCCAATGAGATAACGGATGGTTTCCTCAACATGGTACCCATCACACCCATTGCAAAGTTTCCTTACCCTGAAAGATTTTAGCAAAACGTATGTTCAAGGCTGCTGTCATGTTAATTCCTGGGAAAAAGCGAAGCCCTGTGTGTAAAAAGGAACATTTCTGACTGTGGTGTCTTGTCTTCAAAAATTGATATTCATTTTCAATCCCTCACATTTTGAACATTTGCTAGGCCACATTTGGTATCCAATATTTGAACAAAGCAGGTAGCTAAAGCAACAAAGCAAAGTTGTACTTACTGGTATCCACCATATAAATCCTGAGATGGTGCCAAGCTGCAACATCAAGAGACAGGCAAGACGGCAACGCTAAGGAACCAAAGAGTATCTTTTAGGTGTGCCTTCAAACTGAGGACATCTTGTTAAGCCTTCCTTATCAACTATATTGTCACAAAGCAAGTTGCAATCTTTCTCCAATTCTGCCCAAGGTCCATGGACATAGTCCTTATTTATGCACAGAATGTAATGTCTTGAGAGGCACAGCAAAAAGAGCATCCCAAGCATATATTTAAAAAACTAGGAATAGCAAAGGCAAAGTGTCCATACCCTGAGGTACTGCCATAATCCATAAGGTTAGGGATGGTTCCACATTCTTCCGGGAGTAAGTGAAGGCCTGCGGGAACAAAGGAAATTATCAAAGGGTATTGGGTCATCATCAGAACATTGATAGTCATTTTCTAGCCCACATATTTTAGAATCTTTTCAAGGTCACGTTTGGTGATGAATATGTAGTAGGAGAAACACAGCAAAGATTTACTTACAGGGAAACACCCTGGAGTTCCCCGGAAGGTGGCAGGCCATAGGCTCAATTGGCTGGCAGAACAGCAGCCCTAAGGAACAAAAGAGTTCCTCTAAGGTTGAACTTCAAATTGTTGGCATTTGTTTTAGCCTTCCTCATGAAGTATCTTATAACAGGCTAAGATTTACCAAGATCTTCATTCATCAGTGCTGCCCTGAGTATCCAGGACCTTACATGTGTACACCTATACATGAAATTGTGGCATTAGAGCATGACCCAAGGAGGTATCTAAGAAAAGTTTTAGAACACACTTCTCTCTGAGTACCAGGTCTTTGCTACCCATCATTTGAGACTGATAGCTACGGCTAAATATTCCACTGACATAAGGCAATGTTTAAATACCTTGACTGACCGAAGATGTGTCTTTGGTTCGGTGTGTTATGAAGGTTCATCCAGACAGGTAAGTAGCGCTGCACGAGTAAAAAAAGATCCTGTTAGGTTGGTCATTAAAAAAAAGTATTTCTCTTGTCACTCCCCATGAAAGAACATGTCGCAGGGCTGGCTCCAACCTGATCATATTTCTCAACTCTATTCCGAAAGACCAGAAGCTCCATCCCCACGTACCTGCGCCCTGGGATTGAGGCCTTGACAAGCATGAGTCTAGGTATATCCTTTGCAATGATTTGGTCAGGGAGTACCCTCCCAAATACCCAGGAGTCCACTCCAATGAGATAACGGATGGTTTCCTCAACATGGTACCCATCACACCCATGGCAAAGTTTCCTTACCCTGAAAGATTTTAGCAATACGTATTGTCAAGGCTGCTGTCATGTTGATTCCTGGGAACAAGCGAAGCCCTGTGGGTACAAAGGAACATTTCTGACTGTGGTGTCTTGTCTTCCAAAATTGACATTCATTTTCAATCCCTCACATTTTGAACATTTGCAAGGCCACATTTGGTATCCAATATTTGTAGATAAAGAAACAAAGCAAAGTTGTATTTACTGGGATCCACCATATAAATCCTGAGATGGTGGCAAGTTACAACATCAAGTGACAGGCAAGATGGCAACGCTAAGGAACCAAAGAGTTTCTTTTAGTGTGCCTTCAAACTGAGGACATCTCGTTAAGCCTTCCTTATAAACTATATTGTCACAAAGAATGTTACAATATTTATCCAATTCTGCCCAAGGTCCATGGACCTAGTCCTTATTTATGCACAGAATGTAATGCCTTGAGAGGGACAGTCAAAGAGCAACCCAAGCATATGTTTAAAAAACTAGGAACAGCCAAGGCAAAGTGTCCATACCCTGAGGTACTGCCATAATCCATAAGGTTAGGGATGGTACCACATTCTTCCGGTAGTAAGGGAAGCCCTGTGGGAAAAAAGGAAATTATCAAAGGGTGTTGGGTCGCCATCAGAAAATTGATAGTTATTTTCTAGCCCCACATATTTTAGAATCTTTTCAAGGCCACTTTGTAGCTAGAGAAACCCAGAAAAGTCTTACTTACAGGGAAACACCCTGGAGTTCCCTGGAAGGTGGCAGGTCACAGGCTCAATTGGCAGGCAGAACAGCAGCCCTAAGGAACACAAGAGTTCCTTTAAGGTTGAACTTCAAATTGTTGGCATTTGTTTTAGCCTTCCTCATGAAGTATCTTCTAACAGGCTGAGATGTACCAAGATCTTCCTTCATAAGTGCTGCCCTGAGTATCCAGGACCTTACATTTGTACACCTATACATGAAATTGGGGCCTTGGAGCATGAACCAAGGAGGTATCTAATAAAAGTTTCAGAACACACTTCTCTCTGAGCACCAGGTCTTTGCCCCATCATTTGAGACTGATAGCTACGGCTAAATATTCCACTGACATAAGGCAATGTTTACATACCTTGACTGACCGAAGATGTGTCTTTGGTTCGGTGTGTTATGAAGGTGCATCCAGACAGGTAAGGAGCGCTACACGACTAAAAAAAGATCCTGTTAGGTTGGTCATTAAACAAAAGTATTTCTTTTGTCACTCCACATGAAAGAACATGTCGTAGGGCTGGCTCCAACCTGACCATATTTCTCAACTCTATTCCGAAAGACCAGAAGCTCCATCGCCACGTATCTGTGCCCTGGGATTGAGGCCTTAACAAGCATGAGTCCGGTCTATCCTTTGCAATGATTTGGTCAGGGAGAACCCTCCCAGACACCCAGGAATCCACTACAATGAGATAACGGATGGTTTCCTCAACATGGTACCCATCACACCCATGGCAAAGTTTCCTTACCCTGAAAGATTTTAGCAAAACATATGTTCAAGGCTGCTGTCATGTTGATTCCTGGGAAAAAGCGAAGCCCTGTGTGTACAAAGGAACATTTCTGACTGTGGTGTCTTGTCTTCAAAAATTGATATTCATTTTCAATCCCTCACATTTTGAACATTTGCTAGGCCACATTTGGTATCCAATATTTGAACAAAGCAGGTAGCTAAAGCAACAAAGCAAAGTTGTACTTACTGGGATCCACCATATAAATCCTGAGATGGTGGCAAGCTGCAACATCAAGAGACAGGCAAGACGGCAATGCTAAGGAACCAAAGAGTATCTTTTAGGTGTGCCTTCAAACTGAGGACATCTCGTTAAGCCTTCCTTATCAACTATATTGTCACAAAGCAAGTTGCAATCTTTCTCCAATTCTGCCCAAGGTCCATGGACATAGTCCTCATTCATGCACAGAATGTAATGTCTTGAGAGGCACAGCAAAAAGAGCATCCCAAGCATATATTTAAAAAACTAGGAATAGAAAAGGCAAAGTGTCCATACCCTGAGGTACTGCCATAATCCATAAGGTTAGGGATGGTTCCACATTCTTCCGGGAGTAAGGGAAGGCCTGCGGGAACAAAGGAAATTATCAAAGGGTATTGGGTCATCATCAGAACATTGATAGTCATTTTCTAGCCCACATATTTTAGAATCTTTTCAAGGTCACGTTTGGTGATGAATATGTAGTAGGAGAAACACAGCAAATATTTACTTACAGGGAAACACCCTGGAGTTCCCCAGAAGGTGGCAGGCCATAGGCTCAATTGGCTGGCAGAACAGCAGCCCTAAGGAACAAAAGGGTTCCTCTAAGGTTGAACTTCAAATTGTTGGCATTTGTTTTAGCCTTCCTCATGAAGTATCTTCTAACAGGCAAAGATTTACCAAGATCTTCCTTCATCAGTGCTGCCCTGAGTATCCAGGACCTTACATGTGTACACCTATACATGAAATTGTGGCATTAGAGCATGACCCAAGGAGGTATCTAAGAAAAGTTTTAGAACACACTTCTCTCTGAGTACCAGGTCTTTGCTACCCATCATTTGAGACTGATAGCTACGGCTAAATATTCCACGGACATAAGGCAATGTTTAAATACCTTGACTGACCGAAGATGTGTCTTTGGTTCGGTGTGTTATTAAGGTTCATCCAGACAGGTAAGGAGCGCTGCACGAGTAAAAAAAGATCCTGTTAGGTTGGTCATTAAAAAAAAGTATTTCTTTTGTCACTCCCCATGAAAGAACATGTCGCAGGGCTGGCTCCAACATGATCATATTTCTCAACTCTATTCCGAAAGACCAGAAGCTCCATCCCCACGTATCTGCGCCCTGGGATTGAGGCCTTGACAAGCATGAGTCTAGGTATATCCTTTGCAATGATTTGGTCAGGGAGTACCCTCCCAAATACCCAGGAATCCACTCCAATGAGATAACGGATGGTTTCCTCAACATGGTACCCATCACACTCATGGGAAAGTTTCCTTACCCTGAAAGATTTTAGCAATACGTATTGTCAAGGCTGCTGTCATGTTGATTCCTGGGAACAAGCGAAGACCTGTGGGTACAAAGGAACATTTCTGACTGTGGTTTCTTGTCTTCTAAAATTGACATTCATTTTCAATCCCTCACATTTTGAACATTTGCAAGGCCACATTTGGTATCCAATATTTGTAGATAAAGAAACAAAGCAAAGTTGTATTTACTGGGATCCACCATATAAATCCTGAGAAGGTGGCGAGTTACAACATCAAGTGACAGGCAAGACAGCAATGCTAAGGAACCAAAGAGTTTCTTTTAATATGCCTTCAAACTGAGGACATCTCGTTAAGCCTTCCTTATAAACTATATTGTCACAAAGAATGTTACAATATTTATCCAATTCTGCCCAAGGTCCATGGACCTAGTCCTTATTTATGCACAGAATGTAATGCCTTGAGAGGGACAGTCAAAGAGCAACCCAAGCATATGTTTAAAAAACTAGGAACAGCCAAGGCAAAGTTTACATACCCTGAGGTACTGCCATAATCCATAAGGTTAGGGGTGGTACCACATTCTTCCGGCAGTAAGGGAAGACCTGTGGGAAAAAAGGAAATTATCAAAGGGTGTTGGGTCGCCATCAGAAAATTGATAGTTATTTTCTAGCCCCACATATTTTAGAATCTTTTCAAGGCCACTTTGTAGCTAGAGAAACACAGAAAAGTCTTACTTACAGGGAAACACCCTGGAGTTCCCTGGAAGGTGGCAGGTCACAGGCTCAATTGGCAGGCAGAACAGCAGCCCTAATGAACAAAAGAGTTCCTTTAAGGTTGAACTTCAAATTGTTGACATTTGTTTTAGCCTTCCTCATGAAGTATCTTCTAACAGGCTGAGATGTACCAAGATCTTCCTTCATAAGTGCTGCCCTGAGTATCCAGGACCTTACATTTGTACATTTGAAATTGGGGCCTTGGAGCATGAACCAAGGAGGTATCTAATAAAAGTTTCAGAACACACTTCTCTCTGAGTACCAGGTCTTTGCTACCCATCATTTGAGACTGATAGCTACGGCTAAATATTCCACTGACATAAGGCAATGTTTACATACCTTGACTGACCGAAGATGTGTCTTTGGTTCGGTGTGTTATGAAGGTGCATCCAGACAGGTAAGGAGCGCTACACGAGTAAAAAAAGATCCTGTTAGGTTGGTCATTAAACAAAAATATTTCTTTTGTCACTCCACATGAAAGCACATGTCGTAGGGCTGGCTCCAACCTGACCATATTTCTCAACTCTATTCCGAAAGACCAGAAGCTCCATCCCCACGTATCTGTGCCCTGGGATTGAGGCCTTAACAAGCATGAGTCCAAGTAAATCCTTTGTAATGATTTGGTCAGGGAGAACCCTCCCAGACACCCAGGAATCCACTACAATGAGATAACAGATGGTTTCCTCAACATGGTACCCATCACACCCATGGCAAAGTTTCCTTACCCTGAAAGATTTTAGCAAAACGTATGTTCAAGGCTGCTGTCATGTTGATTCCTGGGAAAAAGCGAAGCCCTGTGTGTACAAAGGAACATTTCTGACTGTGGTGTCTTGTCTTCAAAAATTGATATTAATTTTCAATCCCTCACATTTTGAACATTTGCTAGGCCACATTTGGTATCCAATATTTGAACAAAGCAGGTAGCTAAAGCAACAAAGCAAAGTTGTACTTACTGGGATCCACCATATAAATCCTGAGATGGTGGCATGCTGCAACATCAAGTGACAGGCAAGACGGCAACGCTAAGGAACCAAAGAGTATCTTTTAGGTGTGCCTTCAAACTGAGGACATCTCGTTAAGCCTTCCTTATCAACTATATTGTCACAAAGCAAGTTGCAATCTTTCTCCAATTCTGCCCAAGGTCCATGGACATAGTCCTTATTTATGCACAGAATGTAATGTCTTGAGAGGCACAGCAAAAAGAGCATCCCAAGCATATATTTAAAAAACTAGGAATAGCAAAGGCAAAGTGTCCATACCCTGAGGTACTGCCATAATCCATAAGGGTCGGGATGGTTCCACATTCTTCCGGGAGTAAGGGAAGGCCTGCGGGAACAATGGAAATTATCAAAGGGTATTGGGTCATCATCAGAACATTGATAGTCATTTTCTAGCCCACATATTTTAGAATCTTTTCAAGGTCACGTTTGGTGATGAATATGTAGTAGGAGAAACACAGCAAAGATTTACTTACAGGGAAACACCCTGGAGTTCCCCGGAAGGTGGCAGGCCATAGGCTCAATTGGCTGGCAGAACAGCAGCCCTAAGGAACAAAAGAGTTCCTCTAAGGTTGAACTTCAAATTGTTGGCAATTGTTTTAGCCTTCCTCATGAAGTATCTTATAACAGGCTAAGATTTACCGAGATCTTCCTTCATCAGTGCTGCCCTGAGTATCCAGGACCTTACATGTGTACACCTATACATGAAATTGTAGCATTAGAGCATGACCCAAGGAGGTATCTAAGAAAAGTTTTAGAACACACTTCTCTCTGAGTACCAGGTCTTTGCTACCCATCATTTGAGACTGATAGCTACGGCTAAATATTCCACTGACATAAGGCAATGTTTAAATACCTTGACTGACCGAAGATGTGTCTTTGGTTCGGTGTGTTATGAAGGTTCATCCAGACAGGTAAGGAGCGCTGCACGAGTAAAAAAAGATCCTGTTAGGTTGGTCATTAAAAAAAAGTATTTCTCTTGTCACTCCACATGAAAGAACATGTCGTAGGGCTGGCTCCAACCTGACCATATTTGTCAACTCTATTCCGAAAGACCAGAAGCTCCATCGCCACGTATCTGTGCCCTGGGATTGAGGCCTTAACAAGCATGAGTCCAGGTATATCCTTTGCAATGATTTGGTCAGGGAGAACCCTCCCAGACACCACCCAGGAATCCACTACAATGAGATAACGGATGGTTTCCTCAACATGGTACCCATCACACCCATGGCAAAGTTTCCTTACCCTGAAAGATTTTAGCAAAACGTATGTTCAAGGCTGCTGTCATGTTGATTCCTGGGAAAAAGCGAAGCCCTGTGTGTACAAAGGAACATTTCTGACTGTGGTGTCTTGTCTTCAAAAATTGATATTCATTTTCAATCCCTCACATTTTGAACATTTGCTAGGCCACATTTGGTATTCAATATTTGAACAAAGCAGGTAGCTAAAGCAACAAAGCAAAGTTGTACTTACTGGGATCCACCATATAAATCCTGAGATGGTGGCAAGCTGCAACATCAGGAGACAGGCAAGACGGCAACGCTAAGGAACCAAAGAGTATCTTTTAGGTGTGCCTTCAAACTGAGGACATCTCGTTAAGCCTTCCTTATCAACTATATTGTCACAAAGCAAGTTGCAATCTTTCTCCAATTCTGCCCAAGGTCCATGGACATAGTCCTCATTCATGCACAGAATGTAATGTCTTGAGAGGCACAGCAAAAAGAGCATCCCAAGCATATATTTAAAAAACTAGGAATAGAAAAGGCAAAGTGTCCATACCCTGAGGTACTGCCATAATCCATAAGGTTAGGGATGGTTCCACATTCTTCCGGGAGTAAGGGAAGGCCTGCGGGAACAAAGGAAATTATCAAAGGGTATTGGGTCATCATCAGAACATTGATAGTCATTTTCTAGCCCACATATTTTAGAATCTTTTCAAGGTCACGTTTGGTGATGAATATGTAGTAGGAGAAACACAGCAAAGATTTACTTACAGGGAAACACCCTGGAGTTCCCCGGAAGGTGGCAGGCCATAGGCTCAATTGGCTGGCAGAACAGCAGCCCTAAGGAACAAAAGGGTTCCTCTAAGGTTGAACTTCAAATTGTTGGCATTTGTTTTAGCCTTCCTCATGAAGTATCTTCTAACAGGCAAAGATTTACCAAGATCTTCCTTCATCAGTGCTGCCCTGAGTATCCAGGACCTTACATGTGTACACCTATACATGAAATTGTGGCATTAGAGCATGACCCAAGGAGGTATCTAAGAAAAGTTTTAGAACAAACTTCTCTCTGAGTACCAGGTCTTTGCTACCCATCATTTGAGACTGATAGCTACGGCTAAATATTCCACTGACATAAGGCAATGTTTAAATACCTTGACTGACCGAAGATGTGTCTTTGGTTCGGTGTGTTATTAAGGTTCATCCAGACAGGTAAGGAGCGCTGCACGAGTAAAAAAAGATCCTGTTAGGTTGGTCATTAAAAAAAAGTATTTCTTTTGTCACTCCCCATGAAAGAACATGTCGCAGGGCTGGCTCCAACATGATCATATTTCTCAACTCTATTCCGAAAGACCAGAAGCTCCATCCCCACGTATCTGCGCCCTGGGATTGAGGCCTTGACAAGCATGAGTCTAGGTATATCCTTTGCAATGATTTGGTCAGGGAGTACCCTCCCAAATACCCAGGAATCCACTCCAATGAGATAACGGATGGTTTCCTCAACATGGTACCCATCACACTCATGGGGAAGTTTCCTTACCCTGAAAGATTTTAGCAATACGTATTGTCAAGGCTGCTGTCATGTTGATTCCTGGGAACAAGCGAAGACCTGTGGGTACAAAGGAACATTTCTGACTGTGGTTTCTTGTCTTCTAAAATTGACATTCATTTTCAATCCCTCACATTTTGAACATTTGCAAGGCCACATTTGGTATCCAATATTTGTAGATAAAGAAACAAAGCAAAGTTGTATTTACTGGGATCCACCATATAAATCCTGAGAAGGTGGCGAGTTACAACATCAAGTGACAGGCAAGACAGCAATGCTAAGGAACCAAAGAGTTTCTTTTAATATGCTTTCAAACTGAGGACATCTCGTTAAGCCTTCCTTATAAACTATATTGTCACAAAGAATGTTACAATATTTATCCAATTCTGCCCAAGGTCCATGGACCTAGTCCTTATTTATGCACAGAATGTAATGCCTTGAGAGGGACAGTCAAAGAGCAACCCAAGCATATGTTTAAAAAACTAGGAACAGCCAAGGCAAAGTTTACATACCCTGAGGTACTGCCATAATCCATAAGGTTAGGGGTGGTACCACATTCTTCCGGCAGTAAGGGAAGACCTGTGGGAAAAAAGGAAATTATCAAAGGGTGTTGGGTCGCCATCAGAAAATTGATAGTTATTTTCTAGCCCCACATATTTTAGAATCTTTTCAAGGCCACTTTGTAGCTAGAGAAACACAGAAAAGTCTTACTTACAGGGAAACACCCTGGAGTTCCCTGGAAGGTGGCAGGTCACAGGCTCAATTGGCAGGCAGAACAGCAGCCCTAATGAACAAAAGAGTTCCTTTAAGGTTGAACTTCAAATTGTTGACATTTGTTTTAGCCTTCCTCATGAAGTATCTTCTAACAGGCTGAGATGTACCAAGATCTTCCTTCATAAGTGCTGCCCTGAGTATCCAGGACCTTACATTTGTACATTTGAAATTGGGGCCTTGGAGCATGAACCAAGGAGGTATCTAATAAAAGTTTCAGAACACACTTCTCTCTGAGTACCAGGTCTTTGCTACCCATCATTTGAGACTGATAGCTACGGCTAAATATTCCACTGACATAAGGCAATGTTTACATACCTTGACTGACCGAAGATGTGTCTTTGGTTCGGTGTGTTATGAAGGTGCATCCAGACAGGTAAGGAGCGCTACACGAGTAAAAAAAGATCCTGTTAGGTTGGTCATTAAACAAAAATATTTCTTTTGTCACTCCACATGAAAGCACATGTCGTAGGGCTGGCTCCAACCTGACCATATTTCTCAACTCTATTCCGAAAGACCAGAAGCTCCATCCCCACGTATCTGTGCCCTGGGATTGAGGCCTTAACAAGCATGAGTCCAAGTATATCCGTTGCAATGATTTGGTCAGGGAGAACCCTCCCAGACACCCAGGAATCCACTACAATGAGATAACAGATGGTTTCCTCAACATGGTACCCATCACACCCATGGCAAAGTTTCCTTACCCTGAAAGATTTTAGCAAAACGTATGTTCAAGGCTGCTGTCATGTTGATTCCTGGGAAAAAGCGAAGCCCTGTGTGTACAAAGGAACATTTCTGACTGTGGTGTCTTGTCTTCAAAAATTGATATTCATTTTCAATCCCTCACATTTTGAACATTTGCTAGGCCACATTTGGTATCCAATATTTGAACAAAGCAGGTAGCTAAAGCAACAAAGCAAAGTTGTACTTACTGGGATCCACCATATAAATCCTGAGATGGTGGCATGCTGCAACATCAAGTGACAGGCAAGACGGCAACGCTAAGGAACCAAAGAGTATCTTTTAGGTGTGCCTTCAAACTGAGAACATCTCGTTAAGCCTTCCTTATCAACTATATTGTCACAAAGCAAGTTGCAATCTTTCTCCAATTCTGCCCAAGGTCCATGGACATAGTCCTTATTTATGCACAGAATGTAATGTCTTGAGAGGCACAGCAAAAAGAGCATCCCAAGCATATATTTAAAAAACTAGGAATAGCAAAGGCAAAGTGTCCATACCCTGAGGTACTGCCATAATCCATAAGGTTAGGGATGGTTCCACATTCTTCCGGGAGTAAGGGAAGGCCTGCGGGAACAATGGAAATTATCAAAGGGTATTGGGTCATCATCAGAACATTGATAGTCATTTTCTAGCCCACATATTTTAGAATCTTTTCAAGGTCACGTTTGGTGATGAATATGTAGTAGGAGAAACACAGCAAAGATTTACTTACAGGGAAACACCCTGGAGTTCCCCGGAAGGTGTCAGGCCATAGGCTCAATTGGCTGGCAGAACAGCAGCCCTAAGGAACAAAAGAGTTCCTCTAAGGTTGAACTTCAAATTGTTGGCAATTGTTTTAGCCTTCCTCATGAAGTATCTTATAACAGGCTAAGATTTACCAAGATCTTCCTTCATCAGTGCTGCCCTGAGTATCCAGGACCTTGCATGTGTACACCTATACATGAAATTGTGGCATTAGAGCATGACCCAAGGAGGTATCTAAGAAAAGTTTTAGAACACACTTCTCTCTGAGTACCAGGTCTTTGCTACCCATCATTTGAGACTGATAGCTACGGCTAAATATTCCACTGACATAAGGCAATGTTTAAATACCTTGACTGACCGAAGATGTGTCTTTGGTTCGGTGTGTTATGAAGGTTCATCCAGACAGGTAAGGAGCGCTGCACGAGTAAAAAAAGATCCTGTTAGGTTGGTCATTAAAAAAAAGTATTTCTCTTGTCACTCCCCATGAAAGAACATGTCGCAGGGCTGGCTCCAACCTGATCATATTTCTCAACTCTATTACGAAAGACCAGAAGCTCCATCTCCACGTATCTGCGCCCTGAGATTGAGGCCTTGACAAGCATGAGTCTAGGTATATCCTTTGCAATGATTTGGTCAGGGAGTACCCTCCCAAATACCCAGGAATCCACTCCAATGAGATAACGGATGGTTTCCTCAACATGGTACCCATCACACCCATGGCAAAGTTTCTTTACCCTGAAAGTTTTTAGCAATACGTATTGTCAAGGCTGCTGTCATGTTGATTCCTGGGAATAAGCGAAGCCCTGTGGGTACAAAGGAACATTTCTGACTGTGGTGTCTTGTCTTCCAAAATTGACATTCATTTTCAATCCCTCACATTTTGAACATTTGCAAGGCCACATTTGGTATCCAATATTTGTAGATAAAGAAACAAAGCAAAGTTGTATTTACTGGGATCCACCATATTGTCAGGGTCCGGCTTGACTGAATTCCACAGGAGCTGATGCTGGCCCCACAGACCCTCACCAGGAGTTCACCTCTCAACCCTTAAACATAAGCTGAGCTGAAAACCCCAAGAAAGGGAAAGGGGAATTTGGAGAAAATAACAACGGAGACACAGCTGCCCTTCAACCGTCTGGTAGGCTCTGGTATCTGTGATAAACAAATACACCTGGTTACTAATATAATAAGAAAACTTCTTTTCTAAATTATGCTAAATAAATTCTAAACTCTTTACCTCTTAAACCTCAGTAAAAGACTTAGAGGTTAGTAACCTTTGCGGAATATCTTGTAAATATATCTTGTATTGTGCAAATAGTTCAAGCCAACCTAGTCTCTTTAGAATCCTAAAGTGATGGCCTTTGCAACATCTTTTCAGAATTAGATATTCTTCTTACTTCAAAGTTCTTCTGATCTTATGTAGTTTTCAATGCTTACATAAATTGCAGTCTTTCTCTGAACACATTGAGTTCTATTTGCATAGATTACTTTAAATTATATTCTTTAACTTCCTGGAATACTGCTTTCTTTCTGCGTGTGAATTGTTTTCCTTATTTACACATTTACACAAAGAACGTATAGTTTCTTCCTTTACTAGCGTGTGCGATAAACACGTGAAATCATAAGACGTGAAGAATTGTCCTCGCGTGTAAAATACACACACGATTATCTTAAAAAAAACCTGCGCGCGTGAAAAAATACGTAAACGCGATAAAAATAACACGCGCTGATAAAAATGGACTCGCGCTCTATCGCAGCCCTACACGCGCTTTCTCTTGAAACGACTTTCACGTGAAAAAATGTACACGCGCTAAAATTCACACGCGCAATTCTTTTTGGCACGCGCTCTATCGCAAACCACACGCGCTTTCTCAGGAAACGACTTTCACGTGAAAAATGTACACGCGCTAAAATTCACACGCGCAATTCTTTTTGGCACGCGCTCTATCGCAAACCACACGCGCTTTCTCAGGAAACGACTTTCACGTGAAAAATGTACACGCGCTAAAATTCACACGCGCAATTCTTTTTGGCACGCACTCTATCGCAAACCACACGCGCTTTCTCAGGAAACGACTTTCACGTGAAAAATGTACACGCACTTTAAAAAAAACCAGGCAAACGGCAACTTGCGAGCTCGCGCACACATTAAACAGTCTTGAAGAACATTTCACACAGTTAATCAACTTTAAAATCCTACGCACAATCTTCAAGCTTGTTTTCCTATATAATGTCCATGGACATAGTCCTCATTCATGCACAGAATGTAATGTCTTGAGAGGCACAGCAAAAAGAGCATCCCAAGCATATATTTAAAAAACTAGGAATAGAAAAGGCAAAGTGTCCATACCCTGAGGTACTGCCATAATCCATAAGGTTAGGGATGGTTCCACATTCTTCCGGGAGTAAGGGAAGGCCTGCGGGAACAAAGGAAATTATCAAAGGGTATTGGGTCATCATCAGAACATTGATAGTCATTTTCTAGCCCACATATTTTAGAATCTTTTCAAGGTCACGTTTGGTGATGAATATGTAGTAGGAGAAACACAGCAAAGATTTACTTACAGGGAAACACCCTGGAGTTCCCCAGAAGGTGGCAGGCCATAGGCTCAATTGGCTGGCAGAACAGCAGCCCTAAGGAACAAACAAAAGGGTTCCTCTAAGGTTGAACTTCAAATTGTTGGCATTTGTTTTAGCCTTCCTCATGAAGTATCTTCTAACAGGCAAAGATTTACCAAGATCTTCCTTCATCAGTGCTGCCCTGAGTATCCAGGACCTTACATGTGTACACCTATACATGAAATTGTGGCATTAGAGCATGACCCAAGGAGGTATCTAAGAAAAGTTTTAGAACACACTTCTCTCTGAGTACCAGGTCTTTGCTACCCATCATTTGAGACTGATAGCTACGGCTAAATATTCCACGGACATAAGGCAATGTTTAAATACCTTGACTGACCGAAGATGTGTCTTTGGTTCGGTGTGTTATTAAGGTTCATCCAGACAGGTAAGGAGCGCTGCACGAGTAAAAAAAGATCCTGTTAGGTTGGTCATTAAAAAAAAGTATTTCTTTTGTCACTCCCCATGAAAGAACATGTCGCAGGGCTGGCTCCAACATGATCATATTTCTCAACTCTATTCCGAAAGACCAGAAGCTCCATCCCCACGTATCTGCGCCCTGGGATTGAGGCCTTGACAAGCATGAGTCTAGGTATATCCTTTGCAATGATTTGGTCAGGGAGTACCCTCCCAAATACCCAGGAATCCACTCCAATGAGATAACGGATGGTTTCCTCAACATGGTACCCATCACACTCATGGGAAAGTTTCCTTACCCTGAAAGATTTTAGCAATACGTATTGTCAAGGCTGCTGTCATGTTGATTCCTGGGAACAAGCGAAGACCTGTGGGTACAAAGGAACATTTCTGACTGTGGTTTCTTGTCTTCTAAAATTGACATTCATTTTCAATCCCTCACATTTTGAACATTTGCAAGGCCACATTTGGTATCCAATATTTGTAGATAAAGAAACAAAGCAAAGTTGTATTTACTGGGATCCACCATATAAATCCTGAGAAGGTGGCGAGTTACAACATCAAGTGACAGGCAAGACAGCAATGCTAAGGAACCAAAGAGTTTCTTTTAATATGCCTTCAAACTGAGGACATCTCGTTAAGCCTTCCTTATAAACTATATTGTCACAAAGAATGTTACAATATTTATCCAATTCTGCCCAAGGTCCATGGACCTAGTCCTTATTTATGCACAGAATGTAATGCCTTGAGAGGGACAGTCAAAGAGCAACCCAAGCATATGTTTAAAAAACTAGGAACAGCCAAGGCAAAGTTTACATACCCTGAGGTACTGCCATAATCCATAAGGTTAGGGGTGGTACCACATTCTTCCGGCAGTAAGGGAAGACCTGTGGGAAAAAAGGAAATTATCAAAGGGTGTTGGGTCGCCATCAGAAAATTGATAGTTATTTTCTAGCCCCACATATTTTAGAATCTTTTCAAGGCCACTTTGTAGCTAGAGAAACACAGAAAAGTCTTACTCACAGGGAAACACCCTGGAGTTCCCTGGAAGGTGGCAGGTCACAGGCTCAATTGGCAGGCAGAACAGCAGCCCTAATGAACAAAAGAGTTCCTTTAAGGTTGAACTTCAAATTGTTGACATTTGTTTTAGCCTTCCTCATGAAGTATCTTCTAACAGGCTGAGATGTACCAAGATCTTCCTTCATAAGTGCTGCCCTGAGTATCCAGGACCTTACATTTGTACATTTGAAATTGGGGCCTTGGAGCATGAACCAAGGAGGTATCTAATAAAAGTTTCAGAACACACTTCTCTCTGAGTACCAGGTCTTTGCTACCCATCATTTGAGACTGATAGCTACGGCTAAATATTCCACTGACATAAGGCAATGTTTACATACCTTGACTGACCGAAGATGTGTCTTTGGTTCGGTGTGTTATGAAGGTGCATCCAGACAGGTAAGGAGCGCTACACGAGTAAAAAAAGATCCTGTTAGGTTGGTCATTAAACAAAAATATTTCTTTTGTCACTCCACATGAAAGCACATGTCGTAGGGCTGGCTCCAACCTGACCATATTTCTCAACTCTATTCCGAAAGACCAGAAGCTCCATCCCCACGTATCTGTGCCCTGGGATTGAGGCCTTAACAAGCATGAGTCCAAGTAAATCCTTTGTAATGATTAGGTCAGGGAGAACCCTCCCAGACACCCAGGAATCCACTACAATGAGATAACAGATGGTTTCCTCAACATGGTACCCATCACACCCATGGCAAAGTTTCCTTACCCTGAAAGATTTTAGCAAAACGTATGTTCAAGGCTGCTGTCATGTTGATTCCTGGGAAAAAGCGAAGCCCTGTGTGTACAAAGGAACATTTCTGACTGTGGTGTCTTGTCTTCAAAAATTGATATTCATTTTCAATCCCTCACATTTTGAACATTTGCTAGGCCACATTTGGTATCCAATATTTGAACAAAGCAGGTAGCTAAAGCAACAAAGCAAAGTTGTACTTACTGGGATCCACCATATAAATCCTGAGATGGTGGCATGCTGCAACATCAAGTGACAGGCAAGACGGCAACGCTAAGGAACCAAAGAGTATCTTTTAGGTGTGCCTTCAAACTGAGGACATCTCGTTAAGCCTTCCTTATCAACTATATTGTCACAAAGCAAGTTGCAATCTTTCTCCAATTCTGCCCAAGGTCCATGGACATAGTCCTTATTTATGCACAGAATGTAATGTCTTGAGAGGCACAGCAAAAAGAGCATCCCAAGCATATATTTAAAAAACTAGGAATAGCAAAGGCAAAGTGTCCATACCCTGAGGTACTGCCATAATCCATAAGGGTCGGGATGGTTCCACATTCTTCCGGGAGTAAGGGAAGGCCTGCGGGAACAATGGAAATTATCAAAGGGTATTGGGTCATCATCAGAACATTGATAGTCATTTTCTAGCCCACATATTTTAGAATCTTTTCAAGGTCACGTTTGGTGATGAATATGTAGTAGGAGAAACACAGCAAAGATTTACTTACAGGGAAACACCCTGGAGTTCCCCGGAAGGTGGCAGGCCATAGGCTCAATTGGCTGGCAGAACAGCAGCCCTAAGGAACAAAAGAGTTCCTCTAAGGTTGAACTTCATATTGTTGGCAATTGTTTTAGCCTTCCTCATGAAGTATCTTATAACAGGCTAAGATTTACCGAGATCTTCCTTCATCAGTGCTGCCCTGAGTATCCAGGACCTTACATGTGTACACCTATACATGAAATTGTGGCATTAGAGCATGACCCAAGGAGGTATCTAAGAAAAGTTTTAGAACACACTTCTCTCTGAGTACCAGGTCTTTGCTACCCATCATTTGAGACTGATAGCTACGGCTAAATATTCCACTGACATAAGGCAATGTTTAAATACCTTGACTGACCGAAGATGTGTCTTTGGTTCGGTGTGTTATGAAGGTTCATCCAGACAGGTAAGGAGCGCTGCACGAGTAAAAAAAGATCCTGTTAGGTTGGTCATTAAAAAAAAGTATTTCTCTTGTCACTCCACATGAAAGAACATGTCGTAGGGCTGGCTCCAACCTGACCATATTTGTCAACTCTATTCCGAAAGACCAGAAGCTCCATCGCCACGTATCTGTGCCCTGGGATTGAGGCCTTAACAAGCATGAGTCCAGGTATATCCTTTGCAATGATTTGGTCAGGGAGAACCCTCCCAGACACCACCCAGGAATCCACTACAATGAGATAACGGATGGTTTCCTCAACATGGTACCCATCACACCCATGGCAAAGTTTCCTTACCCTGAAAGATTTTAGCAAAACGTATGTTCAAGGCTGCTGTCATGTTGATTCCTGGGAAAAAGCGAAGCCCTGTGTGTACAAAGGAACATTTCTGACTGTGGTGTCTTGTCTTCAAAAATTGATATTCATTTTCAATCCCTCACATTTTGAACATTTGCTAGGCCACATTTGGTATTCAATATTTGAACAAAGCAGGTAGCTAAAGCAACAAAGCAAAGTTGTACTTACTGGGATCCACCATATAAATCCTGAGATGGTGGCAAGCTGCAACATCAGGAGACAGGCAAGACGGCAACGCTAAGGAACCAAAGAGTATCTTTTAGGTGTGCCTTCAAACTGAGGACATCTCGTTAAGCCTTCCTTATCAACTATATTGTCACAAAGCAAGTTGCAATCTTTCTCCAATTCTGCCCAAGGTCCATGGACATAGTCCTCATTCATGCACAGAATGTAATGTCTTGAGAGGCACAGCAAAAAGAGCATCCCAAGCATATATTTAAAAAACTAGGAATAGAAAAGGCAAAGTGTCCATACCCTGAGGTACTGCCATAATCCATAAGGTTAGGGATGGTTCCACATTCTTCCGGGAGTAAGGGAAGGCCTGCGGGAACAAAGGAAATTATCAAAGGGTATTGGGTCATCATCAGAACATTGATAGTCATTTTCTAGCCCACATATTTTAGAATCTTTTCAAGGTCACGTTTGGTGATGAATATGTAGTAGGAGAAACACAGCAAAGATTTACTTACAGGGAAACACCCTGGAGTTCCCCGGAAGGTGGCAGGCCATAGGCTCAATTGGCTGGCAGAACAGCAGCCCTAAGGAACAAAAGGGTTCCTCTAAGGTTGAACTTCAAATTGTTGGCATTTGTTTTAGCCTTCCTCATGAAGTATCTTCTAACAGGCAAAGATTTACCAAGATCTTCCTTCATCAGTGCTGCCCTGAGTATCCAGGACCTTACATGTGTACACCTATACATGAAATTGTGGCATTAGAGCATGACCCAAGGAGGTATCTAAGAAAAGTTTTAGAACAAACTTCTCTCTGAGTACCAGGTCTTTGCTACCCATCATTTGAGACTGATAGCTACGGCTAAATATTCCACTGACATAAGGCAATGTTTAAATACCTTGACTGACCGAAGATGTGTCTTTGGTTCGGTGTGTTATTAAGGTTCATCCAGACAGGTAAGGAGCGCTGCACGAGTAAAAAAAGATCCTGTTAGGTTGGTCATTAAAAAAAAGTATTTCTTTTGTCACTCCCCATGAAAGAACATGTCGCAGGGCTGGCTCCAACATGATCATATTTCTCAACTCTATTCCGAAAGACCAGAAGCTCCATCCCCACGTATCTGCGCCCTGGGATTGAGGCCTTGACAAGCATGAGTCTAGGTATATCCTTTGCAATGATTTGGTCAGGGAGTACCCTCCCAAATACCCAGGAATCCACTCCAATGAGATAACGGATGGTTTCCTCAACATGGTACCCATCACACTCATGGGAAAGTTTCCTTACCCTGAAAGATTTTAGCAATACGTATTGTCAAGGCTGCTGTCATGTTGATTCCTGGGAACAAGCGAAGACCTGTGGGTACAAAGGAACATTTCTGACTGTGGTTTCTTGTCTTCTAAAATTGACATTCATTTTCAATCCCTCACATTTTGAACATTTGCAAGGCCACATTTGGTATCCAATATTTGTAGATAAAGAAACAAAGCAAAGTTGTATTTACTGGGATCCACCATATAAATCCTGAGAAGGTGGCGAGTTACAACATCAAGTGACAGGCAAGACAGCAATGCTAAGGAACCAAAGAGTTTCTTTTAATATGCTTTCAAACTGAGGACATCTCGTTAAGCCTTCCTTATAAACTATATTGTCACAAAGAATGTTACAATATTTATCCAATTCTGCCCAAGGTCCATGGACCTAGTCCTTATTTATGCACAGAATGTAATGCCTTGAGAGGGACAGTCAAAGAGCAACCCAAGCATATGTTTAAAAAACTAGGAACAGCCAAGGCAAAGTTTACATACCCTGAGGTACTGCCATAATCCATAAGGTTAGGGGTGGTACCACATTCTTCCGGCAGTAAGGGAAGACCTGTGGGAAAAAAGGAAATTATCAAAGGGTGTTGGGTCGCCATCAGAAAATTGATAGTTATTTTCTAGCCCCACATATTTTAGAATCTTTTCAAGGCCACTTTGTAGCTAGAGAAACACAGAAAAGTCTTACTTACAGGGAAACACCCTGGAGTTCCCTGGAAGGTGGCAGGTCACAGGCTCAATTGGCAGGCAGAACAGCAGCCCTAATGAACAAAAGAGTTCCTTTAAGGTTGAACTTCAAATTGTTGACATTTGTTTTAGCCTTCCTCATGAAGTATCTTCTAACAGGCTGAGATGTACCAAGATCTTCCTTCATAAGTGCTGCCCTGAGTATCCAGGACCTTACATTTGTACATTTGAAATTGGGGCCTTGGAGCATGAACCAAGGAGGTATCTAATAAAAGTTTCAGAACACACTTCTCTCTGAGTACCAGGTCTTTGCTACCCATCATTTGAGACTGATAGCTACGGCTAAATATTCCACTGACATAAGGCAATGTTTACATACCTTGACTGACCGAAGATGTGTCTTTGGTTCGGTGTGTTATGAAGGTGCATCCAGACAGGTAAGGAGCGCTACACGAGTAAAAAAAGATCCTGTTAGGTTGGTCATTAAACAAAAATATTTCTTTTGTCACTCCACATGAAAGCACATGTCGTAGGGCTGGCTCCAACCTGACCATATTTCTCAACTCTATTCCGAAAGACCAGAAGCTCCATCCCCACGTATCTGTGCCCTGGGATTGAGGCCTTAACAAGCATGAGTCCAAGTATATCCGTTGCAATGATTTGGTCAGGGAGAACCCTCCCAGACACCCAGGAATCCACTACAATGAGATAACAGATGGTTTCCTCAACATGGTACCCATCACACCCATGGCAAAGTTTCCTTACCCTGAAAGATTTTAGCAAAACGTATGTTCAAGGCTGCTGTCATGTTGATTCCTGGGAAAAAGCGAAGCCCTGTGTGTACAAAGGAACATTTCTGACTGTGGTGTCTTGTCTTCAAAAATTGATATTCATTTTCAATCCCTCACATTTTGAACATTTGCTAGGCCACATTTGGTATCCAATATTTGAACAAAGCAGGTAGCTAAAGCAACAAAGCAAAGTTGTACTTACTGGGATCCACCATATAAATCCTGAGATGGTGGCATGCTGCAACATCAAGTGACAGGCAAGACGGCAACGCTAAGGAACCAAAGAGTATCTTTTAGGTGTGCCTTCAAACTGAGAACATCTCGTTAAGCCTTCCTTATCAACTATATTGTCACAAAGCAAGTTGCAATCTTTCTCCAATTCTGCCCAAGGTCCATGGACATAGTCCTTATTTATGCACAGAATGTAATGTCTTGAGAGGCACAGCAAAAAGAGCATCCCAAGCATATATTTAAAAAACTAGGAATAGCAAAGGCAAAGTGTCCATACCCTGAGGTACTGCCATAATCCATAAGGTTAGGGATGGTTCCACATTCTTCCGGGAGTAAGGGAAGGCCTGCGGGAACAATGGAAATTATCAAAGGGTATTGGGTCATCATCAGAACATTGATAGTCATTTTCTAGCCCACATATTTTAGAATCTTTTCAAGGTCACGTTTGGTGATGAATATGTAGTAGGAGAAACACAGCAAAGATTTACTTACAGGGAAACACCCTGGAGTTCCCCGGAAGGTGTCAGGCCATAGGCTCAATTGGCTGGCAGAACAGCAGCCCTAAGGAACAAAAGAGTTCCTCTAAGGTTGAACTTCAAATTGTTGGCAATTGTTTTAGCCTTCCTCATGAAGTATCTTATAACAGGCTAAGATTTACCAAGATCTTCCTTCATCAGTGCTGCCCTGAGTATCCAGGACCTTGCATGTGTACACCTATACATGAAATTGTGGCATTAGAGCATGACCCAAGGAGGTATCTAAGAAAAGTTTTAGAACACACTTCTCTCTGAGTACCAGGTCTTTGCTACCCATCATTTGAGACTGATAGCTACGGCTAAATATTCCACTGACATAAGGCAATGTTTAAATACCTTGACTGACCGAAGATGTGTCTTTGGTTCGGTGTGTTATGAAGGTTCATCCAGACAGGTAAGGAGCGCTGCACGAGTAAAAAAAGATCCTGTTAGGTTGGTCATTAAAAAAAAGTATTTCTCTTGTCACTCCCCATGAAAGAACATGTCGCAGGGCTGGCTCCAACCTGATCATATTTCTCAACTCTATTACGAAAGACCAGAAGCTCCATCTCCACGTATCTGCGCCCTGAGATTGAGGCCTTGACAAGCATGAGTCTAGGTATATCCTTTGCAATGATTTGGTCAGGGAGTACCCTCCCAAATACCCAGGAATCCACTCCAATGATATAACGGATGGTTTCCTCAACATGGTACCCATCACACCCATGGCAAAGTTTCCTTACCCTGAAAGTTTTTAGCAATACGTATTGTCAAGGCTGCTGTCATGTTGATTCCTGGGAATAAGCGAAGCCCTGTGGGTACAAAGGAACATTTCTGACTGTGGTGTCTTGTCTTCCAAAATTGACATTCATTTTCAATCCCTCACATTTTGAACATTTGCAAGGCCACATTTGGTATCCAATATTTGTAGATAAAGAAACAAAGCAAAGTTGTATTTACTGGGATCCACCATATTGTCAGGGTCCGGCTTGACTGAATTCCACAGGAGCTGATGCTGGCCCCACAGACCCTCACCAGGAGTTCACCTCTCAACCCTTAAACATAAGCTGAGCTGAAAACCCCAAGAAAGGGAAAGGGGAATTTGGAGAAAATAACAACGGAGACACAGCTGCCCTTCAACCGTCTGGTAGGCTCTGGTATCTGTGATAAACAAATACACCTGGTTACTAATATAATAAGAAAACTTCTTTTCTAAATTATGCTAAATAAATTCTAAACTCTTTACCTCTTAAACCTCAGTAAAAGACTTAGAGGTTAGTAACCTTTGCGGAATATCTTGTAAATATATCTTGTATTGTGCAAATAGTTCAAGCCAACCTAGTCTCTTTAGAATCCTAAAGTGATGGCCTTTGCAACATCTTTTCAGAATTAGATATTCTTCTTACTTCAAAGTTCTTCTGATCTTATGTAGTTTTCAATGCTTACATAAATTGCAGTCTTTCTCTGAACACATTGAGTTCTATTTGCATAGATTACTTTAAATTATATTCTTTAACTTCCTGGAATACTGCTTTCTTTCTGCGTGTGAATTGTTTTCCTTATTTACACATTTACACAAAGAACGTATAGTTTCTTCCTTTACTAGCGTGTGCGATAAACACGTGAAATCATAAGACGTGAAGAATTGTCCTCGCGTGTAAAATACACACACGATTATCTTAAAAAAAACCTGCGCGCGTGAAAAAATACGTAAACGCGATAAAAATAACACGCGCTGATAAAAATGGACTCGCGCTCTATCGCAGCCCTACACGCGCTTTCTCTTGAAACGACTTTCACGTGAAAAAATGTACACGCGCTAAAATTCACACGCGCAATTCTTTTTGGCACGCGCTCTATCGCAAACCACACGCGCTTTCTCAGGAAACGACTTTCACGTGAAAAATGTACACGCGCTAAAATTCACACGCGCAATTCTTTTTGGCACGCGCTCTATCGCAAACCACACGCGCTTTCTCAGGAAACGACTTTCACGTGAAAAATGTACACGCGCTAAAATTCACACGCGCAATTCTTTTTGGCACGCGCTCTATCGCAAACCACACGCGCTTTCTCAGGAAACGACTTTCACGTGAAAAATGTACACGCACTTTAAAAAAAACCACGCAAACGGCAACTTGCGAGCTCGCGCACACATTAAACAGTCTTGAAGAACATTTCACACAGTTAATCAACTTTAAAATCCTACGCACAATCTTCAAGCTTGTTTTCCTTATAATAACTTTAACTGTAATGTCACTTTTCTCAAATGAACTTGAAACTTGTTTACTCTTTAAGTTTTCTCATAAAAGAAAATGAAAGTTCACTGTGACAATCTCAAAATCTTTAAAAGAACGATCCCACCTGATGACTTCTTGTTCAAATTGGATCAGCAAACGATATTCTTACTTTGGTAGATTTTCTGAGCTCTGGAAAGGCCTTACTTAAGGAGCTTAACTAATACACAACCAGCCACTGAATTTCTCTGGATGAAAGCCAGTTTAGAATCTTGCTCATCTCCCAAGAATCAAACCCATTGTCCTCTCCACCAATCAGGCAACCAAACATATCTTTGTTTCTTTAACCAATCAGAGTAAGTTTCTTTCACTCCATCTTGACTTGGGCAAGCACAATGTTAATTCTATGAACAAACTCTTCCTGTTACTAAACCAGCCAGTTCTAAAAGCACAACTAACCCAGCCAGCTCTAAAGGCACAATGTTAATCTTGTTACTCTTCCTGTTATGAAACTAGTCAGTCCTGACAGTACCCCCCTCTTCAAAGCCCTGTCCCAGGGCCTGGTTTAGCAGGGAAACTCTTGTGAAATAGTTTTATCAATTGAGGGGCATGTACATCTACTTGATCCTCCCAAGATCTTTCTTCAGGACTGTATCCCTTCCAGTCAATAAGATATTGTAAGGTACCTCTAACAATCCTGGAATCTAAGATTTTCTTAACTTCAAACTCTTCGTCATTTTCCTCTGTGTAAACTGCTGGTGGTGGTTTTCCTAATCTAGTTCCTGACACACAAGGTTTCACTAAGCTAACATGAAATGTAGGGTGACTTTTGATACTTGCGGGTAATTTCAGTTTGATTGCTACAGGATTTATTATTCTTTCTATTTCCAATGGACCAATAAATCTCGGACTAAATTTAGTTCTTCCCTTTAAACGTAAGTTTTTTGTGGACAACCAAACTTTTTGACCCACCTGATAATGTGGTGCTTTAACGACGTTTCTTATCAGCAAATGTTTTAAATCTTAGCTTACTTTTTTCTAAGGTTTCTTTAGCTTTCACTAAACCATCTCTAATACAAGTCAATCGCTGCTCAACCTCTGGATTGGAATACTCAGATGGTAACACTTCTTTCAAAAATCGTGGATGGAAACCATAGTTGCTAAAAAATGGAGAATACTTAGTAGAATCCTTGACAGAATTGTTATAGCTAAACTCTGCTAGCCAAAGAAGATCTACCCAACTTCCTCTTTCTTGCCAAAAAGCTCTAATATATTTTTCCAATTCTTGATTTACTCGCTCTGTTTGGCCGTTGGTCTGTGGGTGATAACCTGAAGAAAGCTTTACCTCAATTCCCAACTCTGTACAGAAAGCTCGCCAAAACTTAGAAATGAACTGGGACCCTCGATCTGATACAATATGTGTTGGTAGACCATGTAATCGTACTACTTCTTGCAAAAAACTTTTTGCCAGATTCCTTGCAGAAGCCTCTCCTTTCATGGGAATGAAATGCCCAGCTTTAGTTAGTAAATCCACAACTACTAATACTGTAGTGTAACCTTGATCTTTGGGAAGATCTACAATATAATCCATAGAGATTGTAAACCAAGGACTAGGAGGTACTGGTAATGGATTTAATAACCCAGATGGTTTTCCTCCTCCTGACTTTACTCGAGCACAGACTTCACATGTTTTCACATAGTCTTCAATATCTTTTTTCATTTCTTTCTACCAAAACTTTCTCTCAATCAGTTCAATAGTTTTACGAATTCCAGAGTGACCTACCAACTTGGATTCATGACATTCTTGCATAATTTCCTTTTGCAGTTCCTTGCTTGGAAGGTAAATTTTAGAATGAACACATGGAAATCCTTCAATTAAATGTCTTCCAGAATCCTTCGCTAACCAAGATTGAATTTCATCTTCTGGTAATTCCTTTAGAATCTTTTTAAGAAGCTGATTCTCTTCCTGTGTAGCACTTAGGATAAATTTTTCTTCTGCAATCACTGGTTCTGGTAATAATTGATTTTCAACTTCTCCCGAATATCCTTGTCGTGATAAAGTATCCGCTTTACCGTTTAACCGCCCAGGCTTGAATGTTATCACAAAATCGTATTCTGAAAAGAAAAGTGACCACCTAAGTTGTCGAGGTGATAGTGTTCGAGCAGATTTCAAAAACAGAAGATTTCGATGATCGGTTAAAACGGTTACTGTGAATCTTGCTCCCAACAGATAATGTCTCCATTCCTGAAATGCTTTCTTGATTGCCAGGAGTTCTCTGTCTGTAATTGTGTAGTTCACTTCTGCTGGAAGCAATTTCTTAGATAGGCCACAGGATGCAACTGTCCAGTTTCAGGATGCCTTTGAGAAAGCACTGCTCCAATTGCAACATTAGAAGCATCTGCCTCCACAAAAAATGGTTGTGAAGGATCTGGGTGTAATAAGATCGGTCCAGATGTAAAACAGTTCTTCAATGTTTTGAAGGCTTGATCCGCTTCATCTTTCCACTCAAATTTCATTCCTTTCTTCAATAATTTGGTGATAGGAGCAACAGTTTGAGAGAAATTTTTAATGAATCTCCTGTAAACGTTTGCAAAGCCCAGGAAGCTTTGGATATCTTTAACACAAGTTGGAGTTGGCCACTGTTCAACTGCCTTAATTTTCTTCATATCCATTTCCAAACCTTTGGGAGAAATCATAAAACCTAGAAATTCCACTTCTCTGGTATGAAATTGGCTCTTTTCTAACTTAGCAAATAGTTTATTCTCCCTTAGTCGTTGTAACACTTTCTTGACATGTTCTTCATGTTGCATGAGATCCTTAGAATAAATGAGAATGTCATCTATGTATACTACTACAAAGATGTCAATAAAATCTCTTAATACCTCATTTATAAAAAATTGAAAGGCTGCGGGAACGTTACACAATCCGAATGGCATTACTTGATATTCGAAAAGACCAAATTTTGTTCTAAATGCCGTCTTCCATTCATCACCTTGACAAACTCGCACCAAATGATATGCACCACGAAGATCTAGTTTGCTAAATACTGAGGCTCCTTGAATCTGGTCTAACATTACTGATATCAAAGGCAGCGGATATCTGTTTTTAATTGTTATCTTGTTTAATGCTCTATAATCTATGCATGTTCGTAAAGTGCCTTCCTTTTTGGGAACAAAAAATAGTGGAGAAGCTGCTGGCGATTGAGAGTGCCTGATGAAACCCTTATTCAAATTTTCTTGGATGTAATCCTTCAAATGTTGATTCTCTTTTTCTGTTAAGGCATAGATGCGACTGCAAGGAATGTGGGCCCCTGGTTCTAAATCAATTTTACAGTCATACTCTCTATGAGGAGGTAATTCATTAGCTTCCTTTTCACTAAACACATCATTGAAATCATGGTAACACTTTGGTAATTCTCCCATTACAGCCCCTATAGAATGTACTATAGTTCCCAAATTCACCAAACCTTCCACTACTTCTGAACAATTATCACTAGAAACATTTTCCTGAATTGCTTCTTTACAACAATTTGTAACACAAAAAGCAGAATCCAATTTCACCACTCTTCTTCCCCAATCAATCTGAGGGTTATGATACGTCAACCAAGGCATTCCCAAAATTATTTTCAACTGTGGAGTGTCAATTAATTCAAACACAATTTCCTCCCAGTGTCCTCCAATTTCCATTTCCAATGGGATTGTTTCATGTGTAATTAAACCTGATGTCAGTTGAGACCCATCCACCGCTCGCACATACTCTGGTATATCTTTTACAACGTAAGGCACATTCATATCTTTAACCACATTCCAATCCATGAAGTTACCAGTGGCTCCTGAATCTATTACTACTGGACCACTTCCCTTTAATTCCTCTTTAATATACAAGGATACATTCAATGTAATATGTGGTACTGCTGCTTGGATGGTATTTGCCACTTGCTGATTTCTGGAGCTGTTAGTAGATGCAGAAGGTTTTGGACACCAAGGGCAATTTCCAACAAAATGTCCTGATTTCCCACAATATAAACATAAATTATTCTGTCTTCGCCTATCCTTCTCCTCCTTAGTTAAAGGACCTCTCACTTTATTTACTCTCTCTGCGTTCCCAGTTCTCAATTCTTTATTTACAATTTCTAATCTTCCTCTATCAACTCTAGGGAAAACTCTGGGTTGTTCAACTCCTCCTCTTCTACGCTCAGCCTTGCGTTCCCCTAATCTATAGCCAATTTGTATGACCAGATTAATTAAATCCTCACATGAAGTGGGTCTATTAACAATTGTAGATAATGCATCTTTCAATTCCTCCTTCAAACCTCTATAAAATAAAGAGGATTGCTTCTCTTCTGGCCAATTGCTCTCTAATACTAAAGATCTGAACTGTGTGATGTAAGACACTAAATCTTTGGTTCCCTGTTTTAACTCTAGTAGTTCTCCATCTACTTCTTGAGATAATTGGCGTCTGTCAAACATCTTTTTAAATTCTAACTTGAAAGCTAACAAGTTCTTTAGTATTGGATTCTATTGACCAACCAATAATACTGACCAAGTTGCTGCCTCACCAGTGAGGTAAGACAGCATAAAAGCTATTTTAGAAGCATCTGTGTTAAAAGCTTCAGGTCGACAAAGGAAATGAAGTTCACACTGTGTAAGGAAAATCTGGCATTTCTTGGCCTCTCCCCCAAAACGTTCTGGAGGTGCTAAGGGGACTGGACCTACAGGTATATTCAAACTTCCCCTGCGTCTTTCTTGAAAACTCGTTCCTTCACCCAAATCCTCTCTAATTAACACTGGTAATTCTCTACTAGTATCCTCTGAATCTCTTGACTCCAAAGAAATTTCTTCACCCTTACGGGTAACCTTGGAGTTTAACTCTTCAAACTTGACTTGTAATTCCGATTTTCTTTTCGCACAGCCCTCATTTCCTCCCTTAACTCTGAAAACATGTCCCTTATGGAACTAGCTAGTGCCTCTGTGGGATCCATATCAGCTCAGGTGGAAAATATTATCGTGGGCCTTTCATCCTGTCAGGGTCCGGCTTGACTGAATTCCACAGGAGCTGATGCTGGCCCCACAGACCCTCACCAGGAGTTCACCTCTCAACCCTTAAACATAAGCTGAGCTGAAAACCCCAAGAAAGGGAAAGGGGAATTTGGAGAAAATAACAACGGAGACACAGCTGCCCTTCAACCGTCTGGTAGGCTCTGGTATCTGTGATAAACAAATACACCTGGTTACTAATATAATAAGAAAACTTCTTTTCTAAATTATGCTAAATAAATTCTAAACTCTTTACCTCTTAAACCTCAGTAAAAGACTTAGAGGTTAGTAACCTTTGTGGAATATCTTGTAAATATATCTTGTATTGTGCAAATAGTTCAAGCCAACCTAGTCTCTTTAGAATCCTAAAGTGATGGCCTTTGCAACATCTTTTCAGAATTAGATATTCTTCTTACTTCAAAGTTCTTCTGATCTTATGTAGTTTTCAATGCTTACATAAATTGCAGTCTTTCTCTGAACACATTGAGTTCTATTTGCATAGATTACTTTAAATTATATTCTTTAACTTCCTGGAATACTGCTTTCTTTCTGCGTGTGAATTGTTTTCCTTATTTACACATTTACACAAAGAACGTATAGTTTCTTCCTTTACTAGCGTGTGCGATAAACACGTGAAATCAGAAGACGTGAAGAATTGTCCTCGCGTGTAAAATACACACGCGATTATCTTAAAAAAAACCAGCGCGCGTGAAAAAATACGTAAACGCGATAAAAATAACACGCGCTGATAAAAATGGACTCGCGCTCTATCGCAGCCCGACACGCGCTTTCTCTTGAAACGACTTTCACGTGAAAAAATGTACACGCGCTAAAATTCACACGCGCAATTCTTTTTGGCACGCGCTCTATCGCAAACCACACGCGCTTTCTCAGGAAACGACTTTCACGTGAAAAATGTACACGCGCTAAAATTCACACGCGCAATTCTTTTTGGCACGCGCTCTATCGCAAACCACACGCGCTTTCTCAGGAAACGACTTTCACGTGAAAAATGTACACGCACTTTAAAAAAAAAACACGCAAACGGCAACTTGCGAGCTCGCGCACACATTAAACAGTCTTGAAGAACATTTCACACAGTTAATCAACTTTAAAATCCTACGCACAATCTTCAAGCTTGTTTTCCTTATAATAACTTTAACTGTAATGTCTCTTTTCTCAAATGAACTTGAAACTTGTTTACTCTTTAAGTTTTCTTATAAAAGAAAATGAAAGTTCACTGTGACAATCTCAAAATCTTTAAAAGAACGATCCCACCTGATGACTTCTTGTTCAAATTGGATCAGCAAACGATATTCTTACTTTGGTAGATTTTCTGAGCTCTGGAAAGGCCTTACTTAAGGAGCTTAACTAATTCACAACCAGCCACTGAATTTCTCTGGATGAAAGGCAGTTTAGAATCTTGCTCATCTCCCAAGAATCAAACCCATTGTCCTCTCCACCAATCAGGCAACCAAACATATCTTTGTTTCTTTAACCAATCAGAGTAAGTTTCTTTCACTCCATCTTGACTTGGGCAAGCACAATGTTAATTCTATGAACAAACTCTTCCTGTTACTAAACCAGCCAGTTCTAAAAGCACAACTAACCCAGTGTCAGGTTTCCTTCCCTTATTCAAGTTTCCTTTTCATTATTTCTCTTTATTTATCCTTTTCAGATTAGCTTTGTGTGGGTGGGAAGTTTTCCATTATAGTTGGTTGGGCCTTAACTTGCTGATTCAGGCTCCTGGTTCTGACCCAAGGCAAGATGGAGCCTCACAGTGACAGCTCTGATTGGTTAGAAGACAATGCTGAACAACAATGAACATTCTAAACTGTCACTCTGTGCCTTTCATCATCAAAACCCCATCTGAGAGGACGTGTTTAGTGGCTGCTCCTGCTTTAGTCTTAGGCCTGGTGGATTTTATCCTTCAGGCGTCAGCAGTTGAGCGGCTACTTTCTTGGGGGTTACAGGAGAAGCTATCAGTTGGCAGGAATTTGTTTTTGAAGACAGGAAAAGCAGAAGATCCTTTTGAATTCGCTCAGGAGATAAGTGACTTTATTTGTACTGTTACTCTGTTCATCCTAATGACATTCTCCTTGAAAATTTGTGAAAAGTTGTGTTTGAACTCCCGGAGTGCGCGTGTGTTTTCCAGCGCGGTGTTCCTTAGCGCAAGAATCTGTTTGGCGCGTGCGAATTCAAGTGAGCGTGTGTTTTCTAGCGCGGGTGTTCCGAGCGCGAGAAGCAGTTGGTCGCGTGCTATTTTAAATGCGCGTGGGTTTCAGAGCGCGGGTGCATCTTAGCGCGAGAAGCTATACGTCGCGTGTGAACTAAAGAGCGCGTGTGCTTTCTAGCGCGGGTGTTCTTGGCGCGAGAAACTATACGTCGCGTGTGAACTAAAGAGCGCGTGTGATTTCTAGCGCGGGTGTTCTTAGCGCGAGAAGATATACGTCGCGTGTGAACTAAAGAGCGCGTGTGATTTCTAGCGCGGGTGTTCTTGGCGCGAGAAGCTATACGTCGCGTGTGGACTAAAGAGCGCGTGTGATTTCTAGCGCGGGTGTTTTTTCACGCGAGAAGCTATACGTCGCGTGTGAACTAAAGAGCGCGTGTGATTTCTAGCGCGGGTGTTTTTAGCGCGAGAACATTGTTGCGCGTGTGGATTCTTTTGATCGCGTGTATTCGTTCGTAAGTGAACTTTTTGCGCGTGTTCTTCAACCAGGAAGATTTCTAAGTGAAGTTCATCGTTCATCTGAATGGAGATAACCTGCGTGTGCGTTTAACACGTGTTTTTTCTTCAAGGATTCTAAAACTCAATAGAACTATAAATAGTTTGCCAAGTTTGAAAGAAAAAGAAAGAATATTTTTAAGAACAATCTAACTGGACCTCCAGGGCATTTTGGAAAAAAGACAATGAACTAAGATTTCCAGATTTGCCTAAAGTAAGAAGTAGCTGTGAATTTCAAGTGTCTCAAGTAAGAGAGATTTTCAGCTTCTTATCAGCTTCTCTAAGAAATTTCAAGAGAAGAGCCAGGTATGATTCTTTCATTATTAGTTAAGGATAAATGTCTTCCCAGTCATAACGTTAAGTAAGTAAATTAAGGAATTGTATCTGCTATTCTTATATCCTCTGCAGGTTCAGCTCTGGTTAGCCTTGACGCAGTCTGCCTGGTGTTGTTTTGTTATCCACTTCCCCCTTTCCCTTTGGGGTGTAGTTTACAGAGCTGAATTGAAATCTAGTTCTGGGAATTACATCTCAGGGGGATTGTCGGGGGTTCAGCAGCTTCCGCGGACACAGGACCTCTCAGCCTGACAGTATGAAAGGCCAATAATTTAGTCCGCCCGAGCTGTTATGAACCCCGACGAATCCATGGAGATGTTAGGATCTTTGATCAGGGAGTTACGGGAGGAGTTGAAAATTTCTCGGGATGAAAATGCCTTACTTAGTCAAAAGGTGGATGACTTAAGTGTTAAAGTTACACAAATTCAACAGAGGGGAGAAAGGAGAGAGGATGAGGTTTCAGGGGGCGCAGGTTCTCCACCTGAGTTAGAAAGAGAAGATCAGTTACCACACATACAACGGGCGCCTCCAGTGGCAGAAGGGGTAAGGAGTATTATTATGCCAGTTCCTTTGGCGCCCCCAGAACGTTATCATGGGGATTCCAAGAGATTTAGGGTGTTTTTAACACAATGTGAATTACATTTTATGAGTAGACCAGAATTATTTCCATCGGATGCTTCTAAGATAACATTTATGTTGTCATATCTTTCTGGGGAGGCATCTGCTTGGGCTGGGTTGTTGGTGAGTCAAAAGAGTGCGGTTTTAGGAAATTATACCAGTTTTTTAGAGATATTCCGAAAAATGTTTGATAGAAGACAGCTATCTCTGGAAGTGGATGGTGAACTTTTAGAATTAAAACAAGGTAATAGAGACTTGATTGCTTATATAACACAATTTAAGACCCTTGTGTTAGAAAGCAAGTGGCCCGAGGTTAAACAGGCCTCGTTGTTTTATCGGGGCCTTAGAGATGAGTTAAAGGATGCTTTGTCTGGAGTAGTTGAACGCCCTTCTACTTGTGAAGGTCTGATTGATTTGGTTATTCAATTGGACTTCCGTTTGAGTGAAAGGAAGGCAGAGAGACGTCATGGTCAGAGTGATGTAAAGTCTATAGTTAGAGTAGATAGACCTAAAATAGAGAGTAGACCCAAAGGGAATAATTCATCTCCAAGAATCAGAGGCCCGTTAACAGTGGAGGAAAAGACTAGGAGGAGAGATAATAATCTGTGTTTATACTGTGGAAGAGGTGGGCACTTTTTAGGAAACTGTCCTTACACTCCCAAGAAGACTTCTTCCTCAGCAGTCAAGGTACAACAGATCGCCAATACGGTGCAGACAGCGGTTCCTCATATAACCATAAATGTATCCTTATTTTTTGATTTGGAGTGTAAGGGAAATGGTCCTGTAATGATTGACTCTGGTGCGACTGGGAATTTCATGGATTGGGGTCTGGCCAAATCGTTGGGAATTCCAATTATTCTGAAGGAGGTTGTAGAGCAGGCTAGGGCTGTTGATGGTACGTGTTTATCTTCTGGTCCAATTACTCATAGAACTGGTTCTTTAACTTTGGAGTTATCAGGAGGTCACAGAGAGATAATTTCGTTTGAGTTAATTGATGCCCCTTTGTTGAAGATTATCTTGGGCATGCCTTGGCTTACTCTCCATAATCCCCTAATTGATTGGAGTGCTAGGACAATTGACATGCAATCCGATTTTTGTAAAGAAAATTGCTTTTCAGGAAGTCTTTTAGAGGAAGAGGTAAAACAAAGTAATTCCGTGTCTAGTTTTTTGGCTGAGACTGGAATTAGAGGTCATGATGTGGGAGCTGTAGTGGGTCAACTTCCCCAGTGTTACAAAGATTTCTGGGATGTATTTGATGAGAAAGTGGCAGGAGAATTACCACCCCATAGGCCCTTTGATTGTAAAATTGAACTGGAGCCAGGAACAATTTTGCCTAGTAGTAGGGTATATGCTCTTACTGAGAAAGAGAATGATTATTTAAAAGAATATTTGTCGGCAAATTTGGCCAAAGGATTTATTCGTCATTCTAAGTCACCGGCGGCCTCTCCTTTATTTTTTGTACCAAAACCGGATGGCACGCTTAGAACTTGCATAGATTATCGAGCAGTTAACAAAGTCACTGTTAAGAACCGGTATCCTCTTCCTCTCATCTCAGAAATGCTTAATCAAATACAAGGAGCTAATATTTTCTCTAAATTAGATCTGAGAGGAGCTCACCATCTTGTACGTGTGCAGGAAGGGGATGAATGGAAGACAGCGTTTAAGACCAGATTTGGGCTGTTTGAATATCAAGTTATGCCATTCGGTCTATGTAATGCTCCAGCGGCTTTCCAATTTTTCATTGATGAGGTTTTTAGAGAATACTTGGATATTTTTGTTGTCGTTTATATCGATGATATTTTGATTTTCTCTTCTGATCTAGATCAACATCAGAAACATGTGCGCTTGGTTTTACAAAAGTTGCGAGAAAATCATTTGTTTGCCAAATTGGAAAAAAGTCAATTCCATACCGATTCTGTGGAGTTTTTAGGTTTTATAATTTCACCTAAGGGTTTAGAAATGAATCCTAAAAAAGTGCAAGCCGTTCTTGAATGGCCCCCTCCTACTAAGGTTAAGGAAATACAAAGTTTCTTAGGGTTTGCCAATTTTTATAGGAGATTTATAGAAGGTTTTTCTCGGCTGGTTGCTCCTATAACGAGACTTTTGAAAAAAGGAGTGAAATTTGACTGGGACCTTGAAGCAGAAAAGGCTTTTCAAGAGTTAAAACAAAGATTTACTTCTAGTCCAATTCTAATTCATCCAGATCTTTCTAAACCTTTTTTTGTGGAGGCGGACGCTTCAAATTTAGCGTTGGGGGCGGTGCTTTCTCAAAGGAATGAAACTACTGGTCAAATACATCCAGTTGCATTCTTTTCTAGGAAGTTTTCTGCTGCTGAAGTGAACTACACAATTGCTGATCGTGAACTGTTAGCAATAAAGTCCGCTTTTGAAGAATGGAGACATTTTCTTAAAGGAGCAAGACATACAGTAACGGTCCTTACTGATCACCGAAATGTATTGTTTTTAAAATCTGCAAGAACTTTGTCTCCACGACAACTTCGTTGGTCTTTATTCTTTGCAGATTATGATTTCATTGTGACTTTTAAACCTGGAAGTCAGAACAAAAAAGCTGATGCGTTATCTCGCCAATTTCCAGGAAGTGAGGAGAAAGAGATTCTAGAACCAGAACCTATAATTGCTCCAGAACGTTTTTTGTTAGCTGGAGCCATTAAAGAAATGGATTTTTTGAATGAAGTTCGTCAAAATATGTCCTTGCAAAAGATGGAGGAGTGGGTGAGACTGGATCCAGCTAGAAAGTTGAAAGACGATCTTCCTTATTTTGATAACAAGCTTTATGTACCTACTGATGAGTTAAGAGAAAAGGTTTTGAGAAATTGTCATGAATCCATTTTAGCAGGACATCCTGGTTTCAGAAAAACTCTGGAATTGGTTCGAAGGAATTTTTGGTGGGAAAAAATTTGCCAAGACACATTGAACTTTGTTAAAACTTGTGTAGTTTGTGCACAAGTGAAAAGTCTAGTTGGGAAGCCGCATGGTTTATTGGAGCCGTTACCTGTTCCTCCTCGTCCTTGGCACACAATTTCTATGGATTTCATAGTTGATCTCCCTCAAGATAAGGGTTGTACTACCATTCTTGTTGTGGTCGATCTTCTTACTAAAGAAGCACATTTTTTACCAATGGAGGGAGAGGTTACCGCGGAAAAACTGGCTCATAGTTTTTTGCAAGGTGTAGTTCGACTACATGGACTCCCAAGTCAAGTTATCTCTGACAGGGGATCTCAATTTATTTCAAAATTCTGGAGGGCCTTCTGTAAGAAACTTGGAGTGGAAGTTAGTTTGACTTCTGGGTATCATCCGGAAAGTAATGGACAAGTGGAGAGAGTAAATCAAGAATTGGAGAAGTTTTTAAGGTGTTATTTACAAGCTAGAGAGGAATGGGTGGATTTGGTGTGGTTGGCAGAATTCTCTTACAACAATTGTGGAAAAGATGCTACTTCTATGTCCCCTTTCTTGTTAGGTCGTGGGTTTCATCCTCGCTTTCTGAGTTTTGAGGTGTTGGAGGATTCAGGGAATCCTAGAGTGGAAGATCGTTTGTTGATAATGAAAAATAACTTGGATAGAGCAAAAAAGGTTCTGGGAGAAAATAAGTTGAAATATAAAAGGTGTGCAGATTTGAGAAGAAAAGCTGGTCCTGAATATAAGGTTGGAGACTTAGTTTGGCTTTCTACCCGATACCTGAAAATTAAGGAGAAGAATAAGTTCAGTCCACGATTTGTAGGCCCTTTTGAGGTAGAGAAAATCATCAACCCTGTGGCAGTAAGATTGAAATTACCCAAGCAGTTGAAGGTACATCCTACTTTTCATGTTAGTCTTTTAAAACCAGTTTGTTCAGGAACTAGATTTAGAACACCACCTTCCCCTGTGATTTTGGAGGATTCATCTGAGGAATTTGTGGTTAAACAAATTTTGGATTCTAGGAAAGTGAGGGGAAGGTTGCAGTATTTGATTGATTGGGAGGGATATGGACCGGAGGAACGATCATGGGAAGATTCATTTGATGTACATGCCCCTCGTTTAGTTGCTAAGTTTCACGCTAAAAACCCACACAAGATAGGCCCAGAGACTGGGCATTAGGAGGGGGGTACTGTCAGGTTTCCTTCCCTTATTCAAGTTTCCTTTTCATTATTTCTCTTTATTTATCCTTTTCAGATTAGCTTTGTGTGGGTGGGAAGTTTTCCATTATAGTTGGTTGGGCCTTAACTTGCTGATTCAGGCTCCTGGTTCTGACCCAAGGCAAGATGGAGCCTCACAGTGACAGCTCTGATTGGTTAGAAGACAATGCTGAACAACAATGAACATTCTAAACTGTCACTCTGTGCCTTTCATCATCAAAACCCCATCTGAGAGGACGTGTTTAGTGGCTGCTCCTGCTTTAGTCTTAGGCCTGGTGGATTTTATCCTTCAGGCGTCAGCAGTTGAGCGGCTACTTTCTTGGGGGTTACAGGAGAAGCTATCAGTTGGCAGGAATTTGTTTTTGAAGACAGGAAAAGCAGAAGATCCTTTTGAATTCGCTCAGGAGATAAGTGACTTTATTTGTACTGTTACTCTGTTCATCCTAATGACATTCTCCTTGAAAATTTGTGAAAAGTTGTGTTTGTACTAGAACTTTTGAACTCCCGGAGTGCGCGTGTGTTTTCCAGCGCGGTGTTCCTTAGCGCAAGAATCTGTTTGTCGCGTGCAAATTCAAGTGAGCGTGTGTTTTCTAGCGCGGGTGTTCCGAGCGCGAGAAGCAGTTGGTCGCGTGCTATTTTAAATGCGCGTGGCTTTCAGAGCGCGGGTGCATCTTAGCGCGAGAAGCTATACGTCGCGTGTGAACTAAAGAGCGCGTGTGATTTCTTGCGCGGGTGTTCTTGGCGCGAGAAACTATACGTCGCGTGTGAACTAAAGAGCGCGTGTGATTTCTAGCGCGGGTGTTCTTAGCGCGAGAAGATATACGTCGCGTGTGAACTAAAGAGCGCGTGTGATTTCTAGCGCGGGTGTTCTTGGCGCGAGAAGCTATACGTCGCGTGTGGACTAAAAAGCGCGTGTGATTTCTAGCGCGGGTGTTTTTTCGCGCGAGAAGCTATACGTCGCGTGTGGACTAAAGAGCGCGTGTGATTTCTAGCGTGGGTGTTTTTTCGCGCGAGAAGCTATACGTCGCGTGTGAACTAAAGAGCGCGTGTGATTTCTAGCGCGGGTGTTTTTAGCGCGAGAACATTGTGCGTGTGGATTTTTGCGCGTGTGGATTCTTTTGATCGCGTGTATTCGTTCGTAAGTGAACTTTTTGCGCGTGTTCTTCAACCAGGAAGATTTCTAAGTGAAGTTCATCGTTCATCTGAATGGAGATAACCTGCGTGTGCGTTTAACACGTGTTTTTTCTTCAAGGATTCTAAAACTCAATAGAACTATAAATAGTTTGCCAAGTTTGAAAGAAAAAGAAAGAATATTTTTAAGAACAATCTAACTGGACCTCCAGGGCATTTTGGAAAAAAGACAATGAACTAAGATTTCCAGATTTGCCTAAAGTAAGAAGAAGCTGTGAATTTCAAGTGTCTCAAGTAAGAGAGATTTTCAGCTTCTTATCAGCTTCTCTAAGAAATTTCAAGAGAAGAGCCAGGTATGATTCTTTCATTATTAGTGAAGGATAAATGTCTTCCCAGTCATAACGTTAAGTAAGTAAATTAAGGAATTGTATCTGCTATTCTTATATCCTCTGCAGGTTCAGCTCTGGTTAGCCTTGACGCAGTCTGCCTGGTGTTGTTTTGTTATCCACTTCCCCCTTTCCCTTTGGGGTGTAGTTTACAGAGCTGAATTGAAATCTAGTTCTGGGAATTACATCTCAGGGGGATTGTCGGGGGTTCAGCAGCTTCCGCGGACACAGGACCTCTCAGCCTGACACCCAGCCAGCTCCAAAGGCACAATGTTAATCTTGTTACTCTTCCTGTTATGAAACTAGTCAGTCCTGACACATATAAATCCTGAGATGGTGGCAAGTTACAACATCAAGTGACAGGCAAGATGGCAACGCTAAGGAACCAAAGAGTTTCTTTTAGTGTGCCTTCAAACTGAGGACATCTCATTAAGCCTTCCTTATAAACTATATTGTCACAAAGAATGTTACAATATTTATCCAATTCTGCCCAAGGTCCATGGACCTAGTCCTTATTTATGCACAGAATGTAATGCCTTGAGAGGGACGGTCAAAGAGCAACCCAAGCATATGTTTAAAAAACTACGAACAGCCAAGGCAAAGTGTCCATACCCTGAGGTACTGCCATAATCCATAAGGTTTGGGGATGGTACCACATTCTTCCGGCAGTAAGGGAAGCCCTGTGGGAAAAAAGGAAATTATCAAAGGGTGTTGGGTCGCCATCAGAAAATTGATAGTTATTTTCTAGCCCCACATATTTTAGAATCTTTTCAAGGCCACTTTGTAGCTAGAGAAACACAGAAAAGTCTTACTTACAGGGAAACACCCTGGAGTTCCCTGGAAGGTGGCAGGTCACAGGCTCAATTGGCAGGCAGAACAGCAGCCCTAAGGAACAAAAGAGTTCCTTTAAGGTTGAACTTCAAATTGTTGACATTTGTTTTAGCCTTCCTCATGAAGTATCTTCTAACAGGCTGAGATGTACCAAGATCTTCCTTCATAAGTGCTGCCCTGAGTATCCAGGACCTTACATTTGTACACCTATACATGAAATTGGGGCCTTGGAGCATGAACCAAGGAGGTATCTAATAAAAGTTTCAGAACACACTTCTCTCTGAGTACCAGGTCTTTGCTACCCATCATTTGAGACTGATAGCTACGGCTAAATATTCCACTGACATAAGGCAATGTTTACATACCTTGACTGACCGAAGATGTGTCTTTGGTTCGGTGTGTTATGAAGGTGCATCCAGACAGGTAAGGAGCGCTACACGAGTAAAAAAAGATCCTGTTAGGTTGGTCATTAAACAAAAGTATTTCTTTTGTCACTCCACATGAAAGCACATGTCATAGGGCTGGCTCCAACCTGACCATATTTCTCAACTCTATTCCGAAAGACCAGAAGCTCCATCCCCACGTATCTGTGCCCTGGGATTGAGGCCTTAACAAGCATGAGTCCAGGTATATCCTTTGCAATGATTTGGTCAGGGAGAACCCTCCCAGACACCCAGGAATCCACTACAATGAGATAACGGATGGTTTCCTCAACATGGTACCCATCACACCCATGGCAAAGTTTCCTTACCCTGAAAGATTTTAGCAAAACGTATGTTCAAGGCTACTGTCATGTTGATTCCTGGGAAAAAGCGAAGCCCTGTGTGTACAAAGGAACATTTCTGACTGTGGTGTCTTGTCTTCAAAAATTGATATTCATTTTCAATCCCTCACATTTTGAACATTTGCTAGGCCACATTTGGTATCCAATATTTGAACAAAGCAGGTAGCTAAAGCAACAAAGCAAAGTTGTACTTACTGGGATCCACCATATAAATCCTGAGATGGTGGCAAGCTGCAACATCAAGAGACAGGCAAGACGGCAACGCTAAGGAACCAAAGAGTATCTTTTAGGTGTGCCTTCAAACTGAGGACATCTCGTTAAGCCTTCCTTATCAACTATATTGTCACAAAGCAAGTTGCAATCTTTCTCCAATTCTGCCCAAGGTCCATGGACATAGTCCTTATTTATGCACAGAATGTAATGTCTTGAGAGGCACAGCAAAAAGAGCATTCCAAGCATATATTTAAAAAACTAGAAATAGCAAAGGCAAAGTGTCCATACCCTGAGGTACTGCCATAATCCATAAGGTTAGGGATGGTTCCACATTCTTCCGGGAGTAAGGGAAGGCCTGCGGGAACAAAGGAAATTATCTAAGGGTATTGGGTCATCATCAGAACATTGATAGTCATTTTCTAGCCCACATATTTTAGAATCTTTTCAAGGTCACGTTTGGTGATGAATATGTAGTAGGAGAAACACAGCAAAGATTTACTTACAGGGAAACACCCTGGAGTTCCCCGGAAGGTGGCAGGCCATAGGCTCAATTGGCTGGCAGAACAGCAGCCCTAAGGAACAAAAGAGTTCCTCTAAGGTTGAACTTCAAATTGTTGGCATTTGTTTTAGCCTTCCTCATGAAGTATCTTCTAACAGGCTAAGATTTACCAAGATCTTCCATCATCAGTGCTGCCCTGAGTATCCAGGACCTTACATGTGTACACCTAAACATGAAATTGTGGCATTAGAGCATGACCCAAGGAGGTATCTAAGAAATGTTTTAGAACACACTTCTCTCTGAGTACCAGGTCTTTGCTACCCATCATTTGAGACTGATAGCTACGGCTAAATATTCCACTGACATAAGGCAATGTTTAAATACCTTGACTGACCGAAGATGTGTCTTTGGTTCGGTGTGTTATGAAGGTTCATCCAGACAGGTAAGGAGCGCTGCACGAGTAAAAAAAGATCCTGTTAGGTTGGTCATTAAAAAAAAGTATTTCTTTTGTCACTCCCCATGAAAGAACATGTCGCAGGGCTGGCTCCAACCTGATCATATTTCTCAACTCTATTCCGAAAGACCAGAAGCTCCATCCCCACGTATCTGCGCCCTGGGATTGAGGCCTTGACAAGCATGAGTCTAGGTATATCCTTTGCAATGATTTGGTCAGGGAGTACCCTCCCATATACCCAGGAATCCACTCCAATGAGACAACGGATGGTTTCCTCAACATGGTACCCATCACACCCATGGCAAAGTTTCCTTACCCTGAAAGATTTTAGCAATACGTATTGTCAAGGCAGCTGTCATGTTGATTCCTGGGAACAAGCAAAGCCCTGTGGGTACAAAGGAACATTTCTGACTGTGGTGTCTTGTCTTCCAAAATTGACATTCATTTTCAATCCCTCACATTTTGAACATTTGCAAGGCCACATTTGGTATCCAATATTTGTAGATAAAGAAACAAAGCAAAGTTGTATTTACTGGGATCCACCATATAAATCCTGAGATGGTGGCAAGTTACAACATCAAGTGACAGGCAAGATGGCAACGCTAAGGAACCAAAGAGTTTCTTTTAGTGTGCCTTCAAACTGAGGACATCTCGTTAAGCCTTCCTTATAAACTATATTGTCACAAAGAATGTTACAATATTTATCCAATTCTGCCCAAGGTCCATGGACCTAGTCCTTATTTATGCACAGAATGTAATGCCTTGAGAGGGACAGTCAAAGAGCAACCCAAGCATATGTTTAAAAAACTAGGAACAGCCAAGGCAAAGTGTCCATACCCTGAGGTACTGCCATAATCCATAAGGTTAGGGATGGTACCACATTCTTCCGGTAGTAAGGGAAGCCCTGTGGGAAAAAAGGAAATTATCAAAGGGTGTTGGGTCGCCATCAGAAAATTGATAGTTATTTTCTAGCCCCACATATTTTAGAATCTTTTCAAGGCCACTTTGTAGCTAGAGAAACACAGAAAAGTCTTACTTACAGGGAAACACCCGGGAGTTCCCTGGAAGGTAGCAGGTCACAGGCTCAATTGGCAGGCAGAACAGCAGCCCTAAGGAACAAAAGAGTTACTTTAAGGTTGAACTTCAAATTGTTGACATTTCTTTTAGCCTTCCTCATGAAGTATCTTCTAACAGGCTGAGATGTACCAAGATCTTCCTTCATAAGTGCTGCCCTGAGTATCCAGGACCTTACATTTGTACACCTATACATGAAATTGGGGCCTTGGAGCATGAACCAAGGAGGTATCTAATAAAAGTTTCAGAACACACTTCTCTCTGAGTACCAGGTCTTTGCCCCATCATTTGAGACTGATAGCTACGGCTAAATATTCCACTGACATAAGGCAATGTTTACATACCTTGACTGACCGAAGATGTGTCTTTGGTCCGGTGTGTTATGAAGGTGCATCCAGACAGGTAAGGAGCGCTACACGAGTAAAAAAAGATCCTGTTAGGTTGGTCATTAAACAAAAGTATTTCTTTTGTCACTCCACATGAAAGCACATGTCGTAGGGCTGGCTCCAACCTGACCATATTTCTCAACTCTATTCCGAAAGACCAGAAGCTCCATCCCCACGTATCTGTGCCCTGGGATTGAGGCCTTAACAAGCATGAGTCCAGGTATATCCTTTGCAATGATTTGGTCAGGGAGAACCCTCCCAGACACCCAGGAATCCACTACAATGAGATAACGGATGGTTTCCTCAACATGGTACCCATCACACCCATGGCAAAGTTTCCTTACCCTGAAAGATTTTAGCAAAACGTATGTTCAAGGCTACTGTCATGTTGATTCCTGGGAAAAAGCGAAGCCCTGTGTGTACAAAGGAACATTTCTGACTTTGGTGTCTTGTCTTCAAAAATTGATATTCATTTTCAATCCCTCACATTTTGAACATTTGCTAGGCCACATTTGGTATCCAATATTTGAACAAAGCAGGTAGCTAAAGCAACAAAGCAAAGTTGTACTTACTGGGATCCACCATATAAATCCTGAGATGGTGGCAAGCTGCAACATCAAGAGACAGGCAAGACGGCAACGCTATGGAACCAAAGAGTATCTTTTAGGTGTGCCTTCAAACTGAGGACATCTCGTTAAGCCTTCCTTATCAACTATATTGTCACAAAGCAAGTTGCAATCTTTCTCCAATTCTGCCCAAGGTCCATGGACATAGTCCTTATTTATGCACAGAATGTAATGTCTTGAGAGGCACAGCAAAAAGAGCATTCCAAGCATATATTTAAAAAACTAGAAATAGCAAAGGCAAAGTGTCCATACCCTGAGGTACTGCCATAATCCATAAGGTTAGGGATGGTTCCACATTCTTCCGGGAGTAAGGGAAGGCCTGCGGGAACAAAGGAAATTATCAAAGGGTATTGGGTCATCATCAGAACATAGATAGTCACTTTCTAGCCCACATATTTTAGAATCTTTTCAAGGTCACGTTTGGTGATGAATATGTAGTAGGAGAAACACAGCAAAGATTTACTTACAGGGAAACACCCTGGAGTTCCCCGGAAGGTGGCAGGCCATAGGCTCAATTGGCTGGCAGAACAGCAGCCCTAAGGAACAAAAGAGTTCCTCTAAGGTTGAACTTCAAATTGTTGGCATTTGTTTTAGCCTTCCTCATGAAGTATCTTCTAACAGGCAAAGATTTACCAAGATCTTCCTTCATCAGTGCTGCCCTGAGTATCCAGGACCTTACATGTGTACACCTATACATGAAATTGTGGCATTAGAGCATGACCCAAGGAGGTATCTAAGAAAAGTTTTAGAACAAACTTCTCTCTGAGTACCAGGTCTTTGCTACCCATCATTTGAGACTGATAGCTACGGCTAAATATTCCACTGACATAAGGCAATGTTTAAATACCTTGACTGACCGAAGATGTGTCTTTGGTTCGGTGTGTTATGAAGGTTCATCCAGACAGGTAAGGAGCGCTGCACGAGTAAAAAAAGATCCTGTTAGGTTGGTCATTAAAAAAAAGTATTTCTCTTGTCACTCCCCATGAAAGAACATGTCGCAGGGCTGGCTCCAACCTGATCATATTTCTCAACTCTATTACGAAAGACCAGAAGCGCCCTGAGATTGAGGCCTTGACAAGCATGAGTCTAGGTATATCCTTTGCAATGATTTGGTCAGGGAGTACCCTCCCAAATACCCAGGAATCCACTCCAATGAGATAACGGATGGTTTCCTCAACATGGTACCCATCACACCCATGGCAAAGTTTCCTTACCCTGAAAGATTTTAGCAATACGTATTGTCAAGGCTGCTGTCATGTTGATTCCTGGGAATAAGCGAAGCCCTGTGGGTACAAAGGAACATTTCTGACTGTGGTGTCTTGTCTTCCAAAATTGACATTCATTTTCAATCCCTCACATTTTGAACATTTGCAAGGCCACATTTGGTATCCAATATTTGTAGATGAAGAAACAAAGCAAAGTTGTATTTACTGGGATCCACCATATAAATCCTGAGATGGTGGCAAGTTACAACATCAAGTGACAGGCAAGATGGCAACGCTAAGGAACCAAAGAGTTTCTTTTAGTGTGCCTTCAAACTGAGGACATCTCGTTAAGCCTTCCTTATAAACTATATTGTCACAAAGAATGTTACAATATTTATCCAATTCTGCCCAAGGTCCATGGACCTAGTCCTTATTTATGCACAGAATGTAATGCCTTGAGAGGGACAGTCAAAGAGCAACCCAAGCATATGTTTAAAAAACTACGAACAGCCAAGGCAAAGTGTCCATACCCTGAGGTACTGCCATAATCCATAAGGTTAGGGATGGTACCACATTCTTCCGGTAGTAAGGGAAGCCCTGTGGGAAAAAAGGAAATTATCAAAGGGTGTTGGGTCGCCATCAGAAAATTGATAGTTATTTTCTAGCCCCACATATTTTAGAATCTTTTCAAGGCCACTTTGTAGCTAGAGAAGCACAGAAAAGTCTTACTTACAGGGAAACACCCTGGAGTTCCCTGGAAGGTGGCAGGTCACAGGCTCAATTGGCAGGCAGAACAGCAGCCCTAAGGAACAAAAGAGTTCCTTTAAGGTTGAACTTCAAATTGTTGACATTTGTTTTAGCCTTCCTCATGAAGTATCTTCTAACAGGCTGAGATGTACCAAGATCTTCCTTCATAAGTGCTGCCCTGAGTATCCAGGACCTTACATTTGTACACCTATACATGAAATTGGGGCCTTGGAGCATGAACCAAGGAGGTATCTAATAAAAGTTTCAGAACACACTTCTCTCTGAGTACCAGGTCTTTGCCCCATCATTTGAGACTGATAGCTACGGCTAAATATTCCACTAACATAAGGCAATGTTTACATACCTTGACTGACCGAAGATGTGTCTTTGGTTCGGTGTGTTATGAAGGTGCATCCAGACAGGTAAGGAGCGCTACACGACTAAAAAAAGATCCTGTTAGGTTGGTCATTAAACAAAAGTATTTCTTTTGTCACTCCACATGAAAGAACATGTCGTAGGGCTGGCTCCAACCTGACCATATTTCTCAACTCTATTCCGAAAGACCAGAAGCTCCATCCCCACGTTTCTGTGCCCTGGGATTGAGGCCTTAACAAGCATGAGTCCAGGTATATCCTTTGCAATGATTTGGTCAGGGAGAACCCTCCCAGACAACCAGGAATCCACTACAATGAGATAACGGATGGTTTCCTCAACATGGTACCCATCACACCCATGGCAAAGTTTCCTTACCCTGAAAGATTTTAGCAAAACGTATGTTCAAGGCTGCTGTCATGTTGATTCCTGGGAAAAAGCGAAGCCCTGTGTGTACAAAGGAACATTTCTGACTGTGGTGTCTTGTCTTCAAAAATTGATATTCATTTTCAATCCCTCACATTTTGAACATTTGCTAGGCCACATTTAGTATCCAATATTTGAACAAAGCAGGTAGCTAAAGCAACAAAGCAAAGTTGGACTTACTGGGATCCACCATATAAATCCTGAGATGGTGGCAAGCTGCAACATCAAGAGACAGGCAAGACGGCAACGCTAAGGAACCAAAGAGTATCTTTTAGGTGTGCCTTCAAACTGAGGACATCTCGTTAAGCCTTCCTTATCAACTATATTGTCACAAAGCAAGTTGCAATCTTTCTCCAATTCTGCCCAAGGTCCATGGACATAGTCCTCATTCATGCACAGAATGTAATGTCTTGAGAGGCACAGCAAAAAGAGCATCCCAAGCATATATTTAAAAAACTAGGAATAGAAAAGGCAAAGTGTCCATACCCTGAGGTACTGCCATAATCCATAAGGTTAGGGATGGTTCCACATTCTTCCGGGAGCAAGGGAAGGCCTGCGGGAACAAAGGAAATTATCAAAGGGTATTGGGTCATCATCAGAACATTGATAGTCATTTTCTAGCCCACATATTTTAGAATCTTTTCAAGGTCACGTTTGGTGATGAATATGTAGTAGGAGAAACACAGCAAAGATTTACTTACAGGGAAACACCTTGGAGTTCCCCGGAAGGTGGCAGGACATAGGCTCAATTGGCTGGCAGAACAGCAGCCCTAAGGAACAAAAGAGTTCCTCTAAGGTTGAACTTCAAATTGTTGGCAATTGTTTTAGCCTTCCTCATGAAGTATCTTATAACAGGCTAAGATTTACCAAGATCTTCCTTCATCAGTGCTGCCCTGAGTATCCAGGACCTTACATGTGTACACCTAAACATGAAATTGTGGCATTAGAGCATGACCCAAGGAGGTATCTAAGAAATGTTTTAGAACACACTTCTCTCTGAGTACCAGGTCTTTGCTACCCATCATTTGAGACTGATAGCTACGGCTAAATATTCCACTGACATAAGGCAATGTTTAAATACCTTGACTGACCGAAGATGTGTCTTTGGTTCGGTGTGTTATGAAGGTTCATCCAGACAGGTAAGGAGCGCTGCACGAGTAAAAAAAGATCCTGTTAGGTTGGTCATTAAAAAAAAGTATTTCTCTTGTCACTCCCCATGAAAGAACATGTCGCAGGGCTGGCTCCAACCTGATCATATTTCTCAACTCTATTACGAAAGACCAGAAGCTCCATCTCCACGTATCTGCGCCCTGAGATTGAGGCCTTGACAAGCATGAGTCTAGGTATATCCTTTGCAATGAGTTGATCAGGGAGTACCCTCCCAAATACCCAGGAATCCACTCCAATGAGATAACGGATGGTTTCCTCAACATGGTACCCATCACACCCATGGCAAAGTTTCCTTACCCTGAAAGATTTTAGCAATACGTATTGTCAAGGCTGCTGTCATGTTGATTCCTGGGAATAAGCGAAGCCCTGTGGGTACAAAGGAACATTTCTGACTGTGGTGTCTTGTCTTCCAAAATTGACATTCATTTTCAATCCCTCACATTTTGAACATTTGCAAGGCCACATTTGGTATCCAATATTTGTAGATAAAGAAACAAAGCAAAGTTGTATTTACTGGGATCCACCATATTGTCAGGGTCCGGCTTGACTGAATTCCACAGGAGCTGATGCTGGCCCCACAGACCCTCACCAGGAGTTCACCTCTCAACCCTTAAACATAAGCTGAGCTGAAAACCCCAAGAAAGGGAAAGGGGAATTTGGAGAAAATAACAACGGAGACACAGCTGCCCTTCAACCGTCTGGTAGGCTCTGGTATCTGTGATAAACAAATACACCTGGTTACTAATATAATAAGAAAACTTCTTTTCTAAATTATGCTAAATAAATTCTAAACTCTTTACCTCTTAAACCTCAGTAAAAGACTTAGAGGTTAGTAACCTTTGTGGAATATCTTGTAAATATATCTTGTATTGTGCAAATAGTTCAAGCCAACCTAGTCTCTTTAGAATCCTAAAGTGATGGCCTTTGCAACATCTTTTCAGAATTAGATATTCTTCTTACTTCAAAGTTCTTCTGATCTTATGTAGTTTTCAATGCTTACATAAATTGCAGTCTTTCTCTGAACACATTGAGTTCTATTTGCATAGATTACTTTAAATTATATTCTTTAACTTCCTGGAATACTGCTTTCTTTCTGTGTGTGAATTGTTTTCCTTATTTACACATTTACACAAAGAACGTATAGTTTCTTCCTTTACTAGCGTGTGCGATAAACACGTGAAATCAGAAGACGTGAAGAATTGTCCTCGCGTGTAAAATACACACGCGATTATCTTAAAAAAAACCAGCGCGCGTGAAAAAATACGTAAACGCGATAAAAATAACACGCGCTGATAAAAATGGACTCGCGCTCTTTCGCAGCCCGACACGCGCTTTCTCTTGAAACGACTTTCACGTGAAAAAATGTACACGCGCTAAAATTCACACGCGCAATTCTTTTTGGCACGCGCTCTATCGCAAACCACACGCGCTTTCTCAGGAAACGACTTTCACGTGAAAAATGTACACGCGCTAAAATTCACACGCGCAATTCTTTTTGGCACGCGCTCTATCGCAAACCACACGCCCTTTCTCAGGAAACGACTTTCACGTGAAAAATGTACACACGCTAAAATTCACACGCGCAATTCTTTTTGGCACGCGCTCTATCGCAAACCACACGCTCTTTCTCAGGAAACGACTTTCACGTGAAAAATGTACACGCACTTTAAAAAAAAACACGCAAACGGCAACTTGCGAGCTCGCGCACACATTCTTGAAGAACATTTCACACAGTTAATCAACTTTAAAATCCTACGCACAATCTTCAAGCTTGTTTTCCTTATAATAACTTTAACTGTAATGTCACTTTTCTCAAATGAACTTGAAACTTGTTTACTCTTTAAGTTTTCTTATAAAAGAAAATGAAAGTTCACTGTGACAATCTCAAAATCTTTAAAAGAACGATCCCACCTGATGACTTCTTGTTCAAATTGGATCAGCAAACGATATTCTTACTTTGGTAGATTTTCTGAGCTCTGGAAAGGCCTTACTTAAGGAGCTTAACTAATACACAACCAGCCACTGAATTTCTCTGGATCAAAGGCAGTTTAGAATCTTGCTCATCTCCCAAGAATCAAACCCATTGTCCTCTCCACCAATCAGGCAACCAAACATATCTTTGTTTCTTTAACCAATCAGAGTAAGTTTCTTTCACTCCATCTTGACTTGGGCAAGCACAATGTTCATTCTATGAACAAACTCTTCCTGTTACTAAACCAGCCAGTTCTAAAAGCACAACTAACCCAGCCAGCTCTAAAGGCACAATGTTAATCTTGTTACTCTTCCTGTTATGAAACTAGTCAGTCCTGACAGTACCCCCCTCTTCAAAGCCCTGTCCCAGGGCCTGGTTTAGCAGGGAAACTCTTGTGAAATTGTTTTATCAATTGAGGGGTATGTACATCTACTTGATCCTCCCAAGATCTTTCTTCAGGACTGTATCCCTTCCAGTCAATAAGATATTGTAAGGTACCTCTAACAATCCTGGAATCTAAGATTTTCTTGACTTCAAACTCTTCGTCATTTTCCTCTGTGTAAACTGCTGGTGGTGGTTTTCCTAATCTAGTTCCTGACACACAAGGTTTCACTAAGCTAACATGAAATGTAGGATGACTTTTGATACTTGCGGGTAATTTCAGTTTGATTGCTACGGGATTTATTATTCTTTCTATTTCCAATGGACCAATAAATCTCGGACTAAATTTATTTCTTCCCTTTAAACGTAAGTTTTTTGTGGACAACCAAACTTTTTGACCCACCTGATAATGTGGTGCTTTACGACGTTTCTTATCAGCAAATGTTTTAAATCTTAGCTTACTTTTTTCTAAGGTTTCTTTAGCTTTCACTAAACCATCTCTAATACAAGTCAATCGCTGCTCAACCTCTGGATTGGAATACTCAGATGGTAACACTTCTTTCAAAAATCGTGGATGGAAACCATAGTTGCTAAAAAATGGAGAATACTTAGTAGAATCCTTGACAGAATTGTTATAGCTAAACTCTGCTAGCCAAAGAAGATCTACCCAACTTCCTCTTTCTTGCCAAAAAGCTCTAATATATTTTTCCAATTCTTGATTTACTCGCTCTGTTTGGCCGTTGGTCTGTGGGTGATAACCTGAAGAAAGCTTTACCTCAATTCCCAACTCTGTACAGAAAGCTCGCCAAAACTTAGAAATGAACTGGGACCCTCGATCTGATACAATATGTGTTGGTAGACCATGTAATCGTACTACTTCTTGCAGAAAACCTTTTGCCAGATTCCTTGCAGAAGCCTCTCCTTTCATGGGAATGAAATGCCCAGCTTTAGTTAGTAAATCCACAACTACTAATACTGTAGTGTAACCTTGATCTTTGGGAAGATCTACAATATAATCCATAGAGATTGTAAACCAAGGACTAGGAGGTACTGGTAATGGATTTAATAACCCAGATGGTTTTCCTCCTCCTGACTTTACTCGAGCACAGACTTCACATGTTTTCATATAGTCTTCAATATCTTTTTTCATTTCTTTCGACCAAAACTTTCTCTCAATCAGTTCAATAGTTTTACGAATTCCAGGGTGACCTACCAACTTGGATTCATGACATTCTTGCATAATTTCCTTTTGCAGTTCCTTGCTTGGAAGGTAAATTTTAGAATGAACACATGGAAATCCTTCAATTAAATGTCTTCCAGAATCCTTCGCTAACCAAGATTGAATTTCATCTTCTGGTAATTCCTTTAGAATCTTTTTAAGAAGCTGATTCTCTTCCTGTGTAGCACTTAGGATAAATTTTTCTTCTGCAATCACTGGTTCTGGTAATAATTGATTTTCAACTTCTCCCGAATATCCTTGTCGTGATAAAGCATCCGCTTTACCGTTTAACCGCCCAGGCTTGAATGTTATCACAAAATCGTATTCTGAAAAGAAAAGTGACCACCTAAGTTGTCGAGGTGATAGTGTTCGAGCAGATTTCAAAAACAGAAGATTTCGATGATCGGTTAAAACGGTTACTGTGAATCTTGCTCCCAACAGATAATGTCTCCATTCCTGAAATGCTTTCTTGATTGCCAGGAGTTCTCTGTCTGTAATTGTGTAGTTCACTTCTGCTGGAAGCAATTTCTTAGATAGAAAGGCCACAGGATGCAACTGTCCAGTTTCAGGATGCCTTTGAGAAAGCACTGCTCCAATTGCAACATTAGAAGCATCTGCCTCCACAAAAAATGGTTGTGAAGGATCTGGGTGTAATAAGATCGGTCCAGATGTAAAACAGTTCTTCAATGTTTTGAAGGCTTGATCTGCTTCATCTTTCCACTCAAATTTCATTCCTTTCTTCAATATTTTGGTGATAGGAGCAACAGTTTGAGAGAAATTTTTAATGAATCTCCTGTAAAAGTTTGCAAAGCCCAGGAAGCTTTGGATATCTTTAACACAAGTTGGAGTTGGCCACTGTTCAACTGCCTTAATTTTCTTCATATCCATTTCCAAACCTTTGGGAGAAATCATAAAACCTAGAAATTCCACTTCTCTGGTATGAAATTGGCTCTTTTCTAACTTAGCAAATAGTTTATTCTCCCTTAGTTGTTGTAACACTTTCTTGACATGTTCTTCATGTTGCATGAGATCCTTAGAATAAATGAGAATGTCATCTATGTATACTACTACAAAGATGTCAATAAAATCTCTTAATACCTCATTTATAAAAAATTGAAAGGCTGCGGGAGCGTTACACAATCCAAATGGCATTACTTGATATTCGAAAAGACCAAATTTTGTTCTAAATGCCGTCTTCCATACATCACCTTGACGAACTCGCACCAAATGATATGCACCACGAAGATCTAGTTTGCTAAATACTGAGGCTCCTTGAATCTGGTCTAACATTACTGATATCAAAGGCAGCGGATATCTGTTTTTAATTGTTATCTTGTTTAATGCTCTATAATCTATGCATGTTCGTAAAGTGCCTTCCTTTTTGGGAACAAAAAATAGTGGAGAAGCTGCTGGCGATTGAGAGTGCCTGATGAAACCCTTATTCAAATTTTCTTGGATGTAATCCTTCAAATGTTGATTCTCTTTTTCTGTTAAGGCATAGATGCGACTGCAAGGAATGTGGGCCCCTGGTTCTAAATCAATTTTACAGTCATACTCTCTATGAGGAGGTAATTCATTAGCTTCCTTTTCACTAAACACATCATTGAAATCATGGTAACACTTTGGTAATTCTCCCATTACAGCCCCTATAGAATGTACTATAGTTCCCAAATTCACCAAACCTTACACTACTTCTGAACAATTATCACTAGAAACATTTTCCTGAATTGCTTCTTTACAACAATTTGTAACACAAAAAGCAGAATCCAATTTCACCACTCTTCTTCCCCAATCAATCTGAGGGTTATGATACGTCAACCAAGGCATTCCCAAAATTATTTTCAACTGTGGAGTGTCAATTAATTCAAACACAATTTCCTCCCAGTGTCCTCCAATTTCCATTTCCAATGGGATTGTTTCATGTGTAATTAAACCTGATGTCAGTTGAGACCCATCCACCGCTCTCACATACTCTGGTATATCTTTTACAACGTAAGGCACATTCATATCTTTAACCACATTCCAATCCATGAAGTTACCAGTGGCTCCTGAATCTATTACTACTGGACCACTTCCCTTTAATTCCTCTTTAATATACAAGGATACATTCAATGTAATATGTGGTACTGCTGCTTGGATGGTATTTGCCACTTGCTGATTTCTGGAGCTGTTAGTAGATGCAGAAGGTTTTGGACACCAAGGGCAATTTCCAACAAAATGTCCTGATTTCCCACAATATAAACATAAATTATTCTGTCTTCGCCTATCCTTCTCCTCCTTAGTTAAAGGACCTCTCACTTTATTTACTCTCTCTGCGTTCCCAGTTCTCAATTCTTTATTTACAATTTCTAATCTTCCTCTATCAACTCTAGGGAAAACTCTGGGTTGCTCAACTCCTCCTCTTCTACGCTCAGCCTTGCGTTCCCCTAATCTATAGTCAATTTGTATGACCAGATTAATTAAATCCTCACATGAAGTGGGTCTATTAACAATTGTAGATAATGCATCTTTCAATTCCTCCTTCAAACCTCTATAAAATAAAGAGGATTGCTTCTCTTCTGGCCAATTGCTCTCTAATACTAAAGATCTGAACTGTGTGATGTAAGACACTAAATCTTTGGTTCCCTGTTTTAACTCTAGTAGTTCTCCATCTACTTCTTGAGATAATTGGCGTCTGTCAAACATCTTTTTAAATTCTAACTTGAAAGCTAACAAGTTCTTTAGTATTGGATTCTATTGACCAACCAATAATACTGACCAAGTTGCTGCCTCACCAGTGAGGTAAGACAGCATAAAAGCTATTTTAGAAGCATCTGTGTTAAAAGCTTCAGGTCGACAAAGGAAATGAAGTTCACACTGTGTAAGGAAAATCTGGCATTTCTTGGCCTCTCCCCCAAAACGTTCTGGAGGTGCTAAGGGGACTGGACCTACAGGTATATTCAAACTTCCCCTGCGTCTTTCTTGAGAACTCGTTCCTTCACCCAAATCCTCTCTAATTAACACTGGTAATTCTCTACTAGTATCCTCTGAATCTCTTGACTCCAAAGAAATTTCTTCACCCTTACGGGTAACCTTGGAGTTTAACTCTTCAAACTTGACTTGTAATTCCGATTTTCTTTTCGCACAGCCCTCATTATTCCCTTAACTCTGAAAACATGTCCCTTATGGAACTAGCTAGTGCCTCTGTGGGATCCATATCAGCTCAGGTGGAAAATATTATTGTGGGCCTTTCATCCTGTCAGGGTCCGGCTTGACTGAATTCCACAGGAGCTGATGCTGGCCCCACAGACCCTCACCAGGAGTTCACCTCTCAACCCTTAAACATAAGCTGAGCTGAAAACCCCAAGAAAGGGAAAGGGGAATTTGGAGAAAATAACAACGGAGACACAGCTGCCCTTCAACCGTCTGGTAGGCTCTGGTATCTGTGATAAACAAATACACCTGGTTACTAATATAATAAGAAAACTTCTTTTCTAAATTATGCTAAATAAATTCTAAACTCTTTACCTCTTAAACCTCAGTAAAAGACTTAGAGGTTAGTAACCTTTGTGGAATATCTTGTAAATATATCTTGTATTGTGCAAATAGTTCAAGCCAACCTAGTCTCTTTAGAATCCTAAAGTGATGGCCTTTGCAACATCTTTTCAGAATTAGATATTCTTCTTACTTCAAAGTTCTTCTGATCTTATGTAGTTTTCAATGCTTACATAAATTGCAGTCTTTCTCTGAAGACATTGAGTTCTATTTGCATAGATTACTTTAAATTATATTCTTTAACTTCCTGGAATACTGCTTTCTTTCTGTGTGTGAATTGTTTTCCTTATTTACACATTTACACAAAGAACGTATAGTTTCTTCCTTTACTAGCGTGTGCGATAAACACGTGAAATCAGAAGACGTGAAGAATTGTCCTCGCGTGTAAAATACACACGCGATTATCTTAAAAAAAACCTGCGCGCGTGAAAAAATACGTAAACGCGATAAAAATAACACGCGCTGATAAAAATGGACTCGCGCTCTATCGCAGCCCGACACGCGCTTTCTCTTGAAACGACTTTCACGTGAAAAAATGTACACGCGCTAAAATTCACACGCGCAATTCTTTTTGGCACGCGCTCTATCGCAAACCACACAAGCTTTCTCAGGAAACGACTTTCACGTGAAAAATGTACACGCGCTAAAATTCACATGCGCAATTCTTTTTGGCACGCGCTCTATCGCAAACCACACGCGCTTTCTCAGGAAACGACTTTCACGTGAAAAATGTACACGCGCTAAAATTCACACGCGCAATTCTTTTTGGCACGCGCTCTATCGCAAACCACACGCGCTTTCTCAGGAAACGACTTTCACGTGAAAAATGTACACGCACTTTAAAAAAAAACACGCAAACGCAACTTGCGAGCTCGCGCACACATTAAACAGTCTTGAAGAACATTTCACACAGTTAATCAACTTTAAAATCCTACGCACAATCTTCAAGCTTGTTTTCCTTATAATAACTTTAACTGTAATGTCTCTTTTCTCAAATGAACTTGAAACTTGTTTACTCTTTAAGTTTTCTTATAAAAGAAAATGAAAGTTCACTGTGACAATCTCAAAATCTTTAAAAGAACGATCCCACCTGATGACTTCTTGTTCAAATTGGATCAGCAAACGATATTCTTACTTTGGTAGATTTTCTGAGCTCTGGAAAGGCCTTACTTAAGGAGCTTAACTAATACACAACCAGCCACTGAATTTCTCTGGATGAAAGGCAGTTTAGAATCTTGCTCATCTCCTAAGAATCAAACCCATTGTCCTCTCCACCAATCAGGCAACCAAACATATCTTTGTTTCTTTAACCAATCAGAGTAAGTTTCTTTCACTCCATCTTGACTTGGGCAAGCACAATGTTCATTCTATGAACAAACACTTCCTGTTACTAAACCAGCCAGTTCTAAAAGCACAACTAACCCAGCCAGCTCCAAAAGCACAATGTTAATCTTGTTACTCTTCCTGTTATGAAACTAGTCAGTCCTGACACATATAAATCCTGAGATGGTGGCAAGTTACAACATCAAGTGACAGGCAAGATGGCAACGCTAAGGAACCAAAGAGTTTCTTTTAGTGTGCCTTCAAACTGAGGACATCTCGTTAAGCCTTCCTTATAAACTATATTGTCACAAAGAATGTTACAATATTTATCCAATTCTGCCCAAGGTCCATGGACCTAGTCCTTATTTATTCACAGAATGTAATGCCTTGAGAGGGACGGTCAAAGAGCAACCCAAGCATATGTTTAAAAAACTAGGAACAGCCAAGGCAAAGTGTCCATACCCTGAGGTACTGCCATAATCCATAAGGTTAGGGATGGTACCACATTCTTCCGGCAGTAAGGGAAGCCCTGTGGGAAAAAAGGAAATTATCAAAGGGTGTTGGGTCGCCATCAGAAAATTGATAGTTATTTTCTAGCCCCACATATTTTAGAATCTTTTCAAGGCCACTTTGTAGCTAGAGAAACACAGAAAAGTCTTACTTACAGGGAAACACCCTGGAGTTCCCTGGAAGGTGGCAGGTCACAGGCTCAATTGGCAGGCAGAACAGCAGCCCTAAGGAACAAAAGAGTTCCTTTAAGGATGAACTTCAAATTGTTGACATTTGTTTTAGCCTTCCTCATGAAGTATCTTCTAACAGGCTGAGATGTACCAAGATCTTCCTTCATAAGTGCTGCCCTGAGTATCCAGGACCTTACATTTGTACACCTATACATGAAATTGGGGCCTTGGAGCATGAACCAAGGAGGTATCTAATAAAAGTTTCAGAACACACTTCTCTCTGAGTACCAGGTCTTTGCTACCCATCATTTGAGACTGATAGCTACGGCTAAATATTCCACTGACATAAGGCTATGTTTACATACCTTGACTGACCGAAGATGTGTCTTTGGTTCGGTGTGTTATGAAGGTGCATCCAGACAGGTAAGGAGCGCTACACGAGTAAAAAAAGATCCTGTTAGGTTGGTCATTAAACAAAAGTATTTCTTTTGTCACTCCACATGAAAGCACATGTCGTAGGGCTGGCTCCAACCTGACCATATTTCTCAACTCTATTCCGAAAGACCAGAAGCTCCATCCCCACGTATCTGTGCCCTGGGATTGAGGCCTTAACAAGCATGAGTCCAGGTTTATCCTTTGCAATGATTTGGTCAGGGAGAACCCTCCCAGACACCCAGGAATCCACTACAATGAGATAACGGATGGTTTCCTCAACATGGTACCCATCACACCCATGGCAAAGTTTCCTTACCCTGAAAGATTTTAGCAAAACGTATGTTCAAGGCTGCTGTCATGTTGATTCCTGGGAAAAAGCAAAGCCCTGTGTGTACAAAGGAACATTTCTGACTGTGGTGTCTTGTCTTCAAAAATTGATATTCATTTTCAATCCCTCACATTTTGAACATTTGCTAGGCCACATTTGGTATCCAATATTTGAAAAAAGCAGGTAGCTAAAGCAACAAAGCAAAGTTGTACTTACTGGGATCCACCATATAAATCCTGAGATGGTGGCAAGCTGCAACATCAAGAGACAGGCAAGACGGCAACGCTAGGGAACCAAAGAGTATCTTTTAGGTCTGCCTTCAAACTGAGGACATCTCGTGAAGCCTTCCTTATCAACTATATTGTCACAAAGCAAGTTGCAATCTTTCTCCAATTCTGCCCAAGGTCCATGGACATAGTCCTCATTCATGCACAGAATGTAATGTCTTGGGAGGCACAGCAAAAAGAGCATCCCAAGCATATATTTAAAAAACTAGGAATAGCAAAGGCAAAGTGTCCATACCCTGAGGTACTGCCATAATCCATAAGGTTAGGGATGGTTCCACATTCTTCCGGGAGTAAGGGAAGGCCTGCGGGAACAAAGGAAATGATCAAAGGGTATTGGGTCATCGTCAGAACATTGATAGTCATTTTCTAGCCCACATATTTTAGAATCTTTTCAAGGTCACGTTTGGTGATGAATATGTAGTAGGAGAAACACAGCAAAGATTTACTTACAGGGAAACACCCTGGAGTTCCCCGGAAGGTGGCAGGCCATAGGCTCAATTGGCTGGCAGAACAGCAGCCCTAAGGAACAAAAGAGTTCCTCTAAGGTTGAATTTCAAATTGTTGGCATTTGTTTTAGCCTTCCTCATGAAGTATCTTCTAACAGGCAAAGATTTACCAAGATCTTCCTTCATCAGTGCTGCCCTGGGTATCCAGGACCTTACATGTGTACACCTATACATGAAATTGTGGCATTAGAGCATGACCCAAGGAGGTATCTAAGAAAAGTTTTAGAAAACACTTCTCTCTGAGTACCAGGTCTTTGCTACCCATCATTTGAGACTGATAGCTACGGCTAAATATTCCACTGACATAAGGCAATGTTTAAATACCTTGACTGACCGAAGATGTGTCTTTGGTTCAGTGTGTTATGAAGGTTCATCCAGACAGGTAAGGAGCGCTGCACGATTAAAAAAAGATCCTGTTAGGTTGGTCATTAAAAAAAAAGTATTTCTTTTGTCACTCCCCATGAAAGAACATGTCGCAGGGCTGGCTCCAACATGATCATATTTCTCAACTCTATTCCGAAAGACCAGAAGCTCCATCCCCACGTATCTGCGCCCTGGGATTGAGGCCTTGACAAGCATGAGTCTAGGTATATCCTTTGCAATGATTTGGTCAAGGAGTACCCTCCCAAATACCCAGGAATCAACTCCAATGAGATAACGGATGGTTTCCTCAACATGGTACACATCACACCCATGGCAAAGTTTCCTTACCCTGAAAGATTTTATCAATACGTATTGTCAAGGCTGCTGTCATGTTGATTCCTGGGAACAAGCGAAGCCCTGTGGGTACAAAGGAACATTTCTGACTGTGGTGACTTGTCTTCCAAAATTGACATTCATTTTCAATCCCTCACATTTTGAACATTTGCAAGTCCACATTTGGTATCCAATATTTGTAGGTAAAGAAACAAAGCAAAGTTGTATTTACTGGGATCCACCATATAAATCCTGAGATGGTGGCAAGTTACAACATCAAGTGACCGGCAAGATGGCAACGCTAAGGAACCAAAGAGTTTCTTTTAGTGTGCCTTCAAACTGAGGACATCTCGTTAAGCCTTCCTTATAAACTACATTGTCACAAAGCATGTTACAATATTTATCCAATTCTGCCCACGGTCCATGGACCTAGTCCTTATTTATGCACAGGATGTAATGCCTTGAGAGGCACAGCCAAAGAGCAACCCAAGCATATGTTTAAAAAACTTGGAACAGCCAAGGCAAAGTGTCCATACCCTGAGGTACTGCCATAATCCGTAAGGTTAGGGATGGTACCACATTCTTCCGGCAGTAAGGGAAGCCCTGTGGGAAAAAAGGAAATTATCAAAGGGTGTTGAGTTGCCATCAGAAAATTGATAGTTATTTTCTAGCCCCACATATTTTAGAATCTTTTCAAGGCCACTTTGTAGCTAGAGAAACACAGAAAAGACTTACTTACAGGGAAACACCATGGAGTTCCCTGGAAGGTGGCAGGTCACAGGCTCAATTGGCAGGCAGAACAGCAGCCCTAAGGAACAAAAGAATTCCTTTAAGGTTGAACTTCAAATTGTTGACATTTGTTTTAGCCTTCCTCATAAAGTATCTTCTAACAGGCTAAGATGTACCAAGATCTTCCTTCATCAGTGCTGCCTTGAATATCCAGGACCTTACATTTGTACACCTATGCATGAAATTGGGGCCTTGGAGCATGAACCAAGGAGGTATCTAAGAAAAGTTTCAGAACACACTTCTCTCTGAGTACCAGGTCTTTGCTACTCATCATTTGAGACTGATAGCTACGGCTAAATATTCCACTGACATAAGGCAATGTTTACATACCTTGCCTGACCGAAGATGTGTCTTTGATTCGGTGTGTTATGAAGGTGCATCCAGACAAGTAAGGAGCGCTACACAAGTAAAAAAAGATCCTGTTAGGTTGGTCATTAAACAAAAGTATTTCTTTTGTCACTCCACATGAAAGCACATGTCGTAGGGCTGGCTCCAACCTGATCATATTTCTCAACTCTATTCCGAAAGACCAGAAGCTCCATCCCCACATATTTGTACCCTGGGATTGAGGCCTTGACAAGCACGAGTCCAGGTATATCCTTTGCAATGATTTGGTCAGGGAGAACCCTCCCAGACACCCAGGAATCCACTACAATGATATAACAGATGGTTTCCTCAACATGGTACCCATCACACCCATGGCAAAGTTTCCTTACCCTGAAAGAGTTTCTGTTACGCTCACCTGACTCCCACAGAGGCGCCGGTCTGATCTGGGCTGCTGCGTCCTCCTCCAGCGTAATGCGTAGGGCCGAGATGGGTCGTTTGTCTGGCCGTTAGGAGACACTTCTGTGAATGGAGAAAGGGGAATTAACCACCCGTGGAGTTGAGCGTAAATTCCCCCTAACTCCCGTTGTTCTCCCCACTGACCACCTCCGATGTTCCCTCTAAAGTCTCACCTTATGGTTTGAAAGGGTGAGTTCTCCATCCTGCTTCGAGCACAGGGGCGGGTGATGGACCAGTTGCTCCACTGGTCAAAGGAATTGGTGAGTTCCAGGGCTATTTTGACTCTCCTGGCAAGACGCTGTAAGTATGCAGTTCGTAAGAGTTCAAATGCCTGACCATCACTCCTATCCAATCCCGTAATCTGTGGTCTTCTCCTTTATTCAGGTGCTGAGAGAAAACCAGAGTCGAGTAGTTATACCTCCGGTGGTAAAATTAGGTAAGTCTATGGCGGGAGGTGGCTCCTCTTGATTATCCTTTTGATTCACCCTGTTGTGCTTTTGTTTCCCCTTAGAAGCCGGGGTACGGCGATGGTGCAGTGGGAGCTGCGCCGACCCGAGGAGAGGAATAGTTACCCCGATGGTAAATCGGGTAGGTCTTAGGGTGGTAACCAGTATTCCTCTATATGTTCCCTTGGCTCACCTTATTGTCTTTATCTGCCCTAGGTGCCGGAATGCGGCGGGAAGATGCAGAAGGCTGCGGTGAAACGTGAAGATGCTGCGAGGAACGGTGAGTGCAGTGCGGCGCTGCTGCTGGCGATGCGACGTGTGTAAAAATAAAGTCTTTCCTTTGGTTCGACGATGCGATGGCTCAGGAATCAGGTAAGAAGCTGGTAAATGTTCTGGTTCTAACCTTTCTCCTTTTGTCCTTTGTTCCTAGGTGCTCCGGGTTCGAGGCGGGAGTAGCTGAAGTCTGGATGCTGCTGCAGGCACGGTGAGCATTACGCTGCTGGATGCAGAATAAGGCGAAGCGTGTGCTGCTCTTCGGGCGTTGTTTAAATAGCCTCGAAAGTAGTTCCAGGTAAGTATTCCTCCACCGCCACACCCGAGTGGCAAAAGAGTCCCTAGGTAAAGTAGTCCCTTCTAGGCCTCTTGAGGGCTTGGATCCCTTGCAGCATGGTCTGCATCAGGTAAGTCCAGGTAAGTTTTTTCCCCTTATGAGCCTGGCGCCTATGGCGGCAGGACTGAAGTCTCATATGAGCCTGGCGCCAAAGGCGCCAGGACTGTGTTCAGATGGCCCCTAACAGGGGTCGCTGGGCCTTTCCCCGGGAACGTGATGCCTGCTCCCGGGGCTGCTGGACCTGGTCTGGTTCCCCGGGGGTAGGCATCATGAGAGTTTAGCAAAATGCATTGTCAAGGCTGCTGTCATGTTGATTCCTGGGAACAAGCGAAGCCCTGTGGGTAAAAAGGAATATTTCTGGCTGTGGTGTCTTGTCTTCAAAAATTGATATTCATTTTCAATCCCTCACATTTTCAACATTTGCTAGACCATATTTGGTATCCAATATTTGAAAGCAGCAGGTAGCTAAAGCAACAAAGCAAAGTTGTACTTACTGGGATCCACCATATAAATCCTGAGATGGTGGCAAGCTGCAACATCAAGAGACAGGCAAGACGGCAACTCTAAGGAACCAAATAGTTTCTTTTAGGTGTGCCTTCAAACTGAGGACATCTCGTTAAGCCTTCCTTATCAACAATATTGTCACAGAGCAAGTTGCAATCTTTCTCCAATTCTGCCCAAGGTCCATGGACATAGTCCTTATTTATGCACAGAATGTAATGTCTTGAGAGGCACAGCAAAAAGAGCATCCCAAGCATATGTTTAAAAAACTAGGAATAGCAGCAAAGGCAAAGTGTCCATACCTGAGGTACTGCCATAATCCATAAGGTTAGGGATGGTTCCACATTCTTCCGGCAGTAAGGGAAGGCCTGTGGGAACAAAGGAAATTATCAAAGGGTGTTGGGTGATCATCAGAAAATTGATAGTCATTTTCTAGCCCCACATATTTTAGAATATTTTCAAGGCCACGTTTGGTGATCAACATGTAGTAGGAGAAACACAGCAAAGACTTACTTACAGGGAAACACCCTGGAGTTCCCTGGAAGGTGGCAGGTCACAGGCTCAATTGGCAGGCAGAACAGCAGCCCTAAGGAACAAAAGAGTTCCTTTAAGGTTGAACTTCAAATTGTTGACATTTGTTTTAGCCTTCCTCATGAAGTATCTTCTAACAGGCTGAGATGTACCAAGATCTTCCTTCATAAGTGCTGCCCTGAGTATCCAGGACCTTACATTTGTACACCTATACATGAAATTGGGGCCTTGGAGCATGAACCAAGGAGGTATCTAAGAAAAGTTTCAGAACACACTTCTCTCTGAGTACCAGGTCTTTGCTACCTATCATTTGAGACTGATAGCTACGGCTAAATATTCCACTGACATAAGGCAATGTTTACATACCTTGACTGACCGAAGATGTGTCTTTGGTTCGGTGTGTTATGAAGGTGCATCCAGACAGGTAAGGAGCGCTACACGAGTAAAAAAAGATCCTGTTAGGTTGGTCATTAAACAAAAGTATTTCTTTTGTCACTCCACATGAAAGCACATGTCGTAGGGCTGGCTCCAACCTGACCATATTTCTCAACTCTATTCCGAAAGACCAGAAGCTCCATCCCCACGTATCTGTGCCCTGGGATTGAGGCCTTAACAAGCATGAGTCCAGGTATATCCTTTGCAATGATTTGGTCAGGGAGAACCCTCCCAGACACCCAGGCATCCACTACAATGAGATAACGGATGGTTCCCTCAACATGGTACCCATCACACCCATGGCAAAGTTTCCTTACCCTGAAATATTTTAGAAAAACGTATGTTCAAGGTTGCTGTCATGTTGATTCCTGGGAAAAAGCTAAGCCCTGTGTGTACAAAGGAACATTTCTGACTGTGGTGTCTTGTCTTCAAAAATTGATATTCATTTTCAATCCCTCACATTTTGAACATTTGCTAGGCCACATTTGGTATCCAATATTTGAACAAAGCAGGTAGCTAAAGCAACAAAGCAAAGTTGTACTTACTGGGATCCACCATATAAATCCTGAGATGGTGGCAAGCTGCAAAATCAAGAGACAGGCAAGACGGCAACGCTAAGGAACCAAAGAGTATCTTTTAGGTGTGCCTTCAAACTGAGGACATCTCGTTAAGCCTTCCTTATCAACTATATTGTCACAAAGCAAGTTGCAATCTTTCTCCAATTCTGCCCAAGGTCCATGGACATAGTCCTTATTTATGCACAGAATGTAATGTCTTGAGAGGCACAGCAAAAAGAGCATCCCAAGCATATATTTAAAAAACTAGGAATAGCAAAGGCAAAGTGTCCATACCCTGAGGTACTGCCATAATCCATAAGGTTAGGGATGGTTCCACATTCTTCCGGGAGTAAGGGAAGGCCTGCGGGAACAAAGGAAATTATCAAAGGGTATTGGGTCATCATCAGAACATTGATAGTTATTTTCTAGCCCCACATATTTTAGAATCTTTTCAAGGCCACTTTGTAGCTAGAGAAACACAGAAAAGTCTTACTTACAGGGAAACACCCTGGAGTTCCCTGGAAGGTGGCAGGTCAAAGGCTCAATTGGCTGGCAGAACAGCAGCCCTAAGGAACAAAAGAGTTCCTTTAAGGTTGAACTTCAAATTGTTGACATTTGTTTTAGCCTTCCTCATGAAGTATCTTCTAACAGGCTGAGATGTACCAAGATCTTCCTTCATAAGTGCTGCCCTGGATATCCAGGACCTTACATTTGTACACCTATACATGAAATTGGGGCCTTGGAGCATGAACCAAGGAGGTATCTAATAAAAGTTTCAGAACACACTTCTCTCTGAGTACCAGGTCTTTGCTACCCATCATTTGAGACTGATAGCTATGGCTAAATATTCCACTGACATAAGGCAATGTTTACATACCTTGACTGACCGAAGATGTGTCTTTGGTTCGGTGTGTTATGAAGGTGCATCCAGACAGGTAAGGAGCGCTACACGAGTAAAAAAAGATCCTGTTAGGTTGGTCATTAAACAAATGTATTTCTTTTGTCACTCCACATGAAAGCACATGTCGTAGGGCTGGCTCCAACCTGACCATATTTCTCAACTCTATTCCGAAAGACCAGAAGCTCCATCCCCACGTATCTGTGCCCTGGGATTGAGGCCTTAACAAGCATGAGTCCAGGTATATCCTTTGCAATGATTTGGTCAGGGAGAACCCTCCCAGACACCCAGGAATCCACTACAATGAGATAACGGATGGTTTCCTCAACATGGTACCCATCACACCCATGGCAAAGTTTCCTTACCCTGAAAGATTTTAGCAAAACGTATGTTCAAGGCTGCTGTAATGTTGCTTCCTGGGAATAAGCAAAGCCCTGTGTGTACAAAGGAACATTTCTCACTGTGGTGTCTTGTCTTCAAAAATTGATATTCATTTTCAATCCCTCACATTTTGAACATTTGCTAGGCCACATTTGGTATCCAATATTTGAACAAAGCAGGTAGCTAAAGCAACAAAGCAAAGTTGTATTTACTGGGATCCACCATATAAATCCTGAGATGGTGGCAAGCTGCAACATCAAGAGACAGGCAAGACGGCAACGCTAAGGAACCAAAGAGTATCTTTTAGGTGTGCCTTCAAACTGAGGACATCTCGTGAAGCCTTCCTTATCAACTATATTGTCACAAAGCAAGTTGCAATCTTTCTCCAATTCTGCCCAAGGTCCATGGACATAGTCCTCATTCATGCACAGAATGTAATGTCTTGAGAGGCACAGCAAAAAGAGCATCCCAAGCATATATTTAAAAAACTAGGAATAGCAAAGGCAAAGTGTCCATACCCTGAGGTACTGCCATAATCCATAAGGTTAGGGATGGTTCCACATTCTTCCGGGAGTAAGGGAAGGCCTGCGGGAACAAAGGAAATTATCAAAGGGTATTGGGTCATCATCAGACCATTGATAGTCATTTTCTAGCCCACATATTTTAGAATCTTTTCAAGGTCACGTTTGGTGATGAATATGTAGTAGGAGAAACACAGCAAAGATTTACTTACAGGGAAACACCCTGGAGTTCCCCGGAAGGTGGCAGGCCATAGGCTCAATTGGCTGGCAGAACAGCAGCCCTAAGGAACAAAAGAGTTCCTCTAAGGTTGAACTTCAAATTGTTGGCATTTGTTTTAGCCTTCCTCATGAAGTATCTTCTAACAGGCAAAGATTTACCAAGATCTTCCTTCATCAGTGCTGCCCTGAGTATCCAGGACCTTACATGTGTACACCTATACATGAAATTGTGGCATTAGAGCATGACCCAAGGAGGTATCTAAGAAATGTTTTAGAACACACTTCTCTCTGAGTACCAGGTCTTTGCTACCCATCATTTGAGACTGATAGCTACGGCTAAATATTCCACTGACATAAGGCAATGTTTAAATACCTTGACTGACCAAAGATGTGTCTTTGGTTCGGTGTGTTATGAAGGTTCATCCAGACAGGTAAGGAGCGCTGCACGATTAAAAAAAGATCCTGTTAGGTTGGTCATTAAAAAAAAGTATTTCTTTTGTCACTCCCCATGAAAGAACATGTCGCAGGGCTGGCTCCAACATGATCATATTTCTCAACTCTATTCCGAAAGACCAGAAGCTCCATCCCCACGTATCTGCGCCCTGGGATTGAGGCCTTGACAAGCATGAGTCTAGGTATATCCTTTGCAATGATTTGGTCAGGGAGTACCCTCCCAAATACCCAGGAATCCACTCCAATGAGATAACGGATGGTTTCCTTAACATGTTACCCATCACACCCATGGCAAAGTTTCCTTACCCTGAAAGATTTTATCAATACGTATTGTCAAGGCTGCTGTCATGTTGATTCCTGGGAACAAGCGAAGCCCTGTGGGTACAAAGGAACATTTCTGACTGTGGTGTCTTGTCTTCCAAAATTGACATTCATTTTCAATCCCTCACATTTTGAACATTTGCAAGGCCACATTTGGTATCCAATATTTGTAGATAAAGAAACAAAGCAAAGTTGTATTTACTGGGATCCACCATATAAATCGTGAGATGGTGGCAAGTTACAACATCAAGTGACAAGCAAGATGGCAACGCTAAGGAACCAAAGAGTTTCTTTTAGTGTGCCTTGAAAATGAGGACATCTCGTTAAGCCTTCCTTATAAACTACATTGTCACAAAGCATGTTACAATATTTATCCAATTCTGCCCATGGTCCATGGACCTAGTCCTTATTTATGCACAGAATGTAATGCCTTGAGAGGCACAGCCAAAGAGCAACCCAAGCATATGTTTAAAAAACTAGGAACAGCCAAGGCAAAGTGTCCATACCCTGAGGTACTGCCATAATCCATAAGGTTAGGGATGGTACCACATTCTTCCGGCAGTAAGGGAAGCCCTGTGGGAAAAAAGGAAATTATCAAAGGGTGTTGGGTCGCCATCAGAAAATTGATAGTTATTTTCTAGCCCCACATATTTTAGAATCTTTTCAAGGCCACTTTGTTGCTAGAGAAACACAGAAAAGACTTACCTACAGGGAAACACCCTGGAGTTCCCTGGAAGGTGGCAGGTCACAGGCTCAATTGGCAGGCAGAACAGCAGCCTTAAGGAACAAAATAATTCCTTTAAGGTTGAACTTCAAATTGTTGACATTTGTTTTAGCCTTCCTCATAAAGTATCTTCTAACAGGCTAAGGTGTACCAGGATCTTCCTTCATCAGTGCTGCCCTGAGTATCCAGGACCTTACATTTGTACACCTATACATGAAATTGGGGCCTTGGAGCATGAACCAAGGAGGTATCTAAGAAAAGTTTCAGAACACACTTCTCTCTGAGTACCAGGTCTTTGCTACTCATCATTTGAGACTCATAGCTACGGCTAAATATTCCACTGACATAAGGCAATGTTTACATACCTTGCCTGACCGAAGATGTGTCTTTGGTTCGGTTTGTTATGAAGGTGCATCCAGACAAGTAAGGAGCGCTACACGAGTAAAAAAAGATCCTGTTAGGTTGGTCATTAAACAAAAGTATTTCTTTTGTCACTCCACATGAAAGCACATGTCGTAGGGCTGGCTCCAACCTGATCACATTTCTCAACTCTATTCCGAAAGACCACAAGCTCCATCCCCACGTATTTGTGCCCTGGGATTGAGGCCTTGACAAGCACGAGTCCAGGTATATCCTTTGCAATGATTTGGTCAGGGAGAACCCTCCCAGACACCCAGGAATCCACTACAATGATATAACAGATGGTTTCCTCAACATGGTACCCATCACACCCATGGCAAAGTTTCCTTACCCTGAAAGAGTTTCTGTTACGCTCACCTGACTCCCACAGAGGCGCCGGTCTGATCTGGGCTGCTGCGTCCTCCTCCAGCGTAATGCGTAGGGTCGAGATGTGTCGTTTGTCTGGCCGTTAGGAGACACTTCTGTGAATGGAGAAAGGGGAATTAACCACCCGTGGAGTTGAGCGTAAATTCCCCCTAACTCCCGTTGTTCTCCCCACTGATCACCTCTGATGTTCCCTCTAAAGTCTCACCTTATGGTTTGAAAGGGTGAGTTCTCCATCCTGCTTCGAGCACAGGGGCGCGTGATGGACCAGTTGCTCCACTGGCCGAAGGAATTGGTGAGTTCCAGGGCTATTTTGACTCTCCTGGCAAGACGCCGTAAGTATGCAGTTCGTAAGAGTTCAAATGCCTGACCATCACTCCTATCCAATCCCGTAATATGTGGTCTTCTCCTTTATTCAGGTGCTGAGAGAAAACCAGAGTCGAGTAGTTATACCTCCGGTGGTAAAATTAGGTAAGTCTATGGCGGGAGGTGGCTCCTCTTGATTAACCTTTTGATTCACCCTGTTGTGCTTTTGTTTCCCATTAGGGGCCGGGGTACGGCGATGGTGCAGTGGGAGCTGCGCCGACCCGAGGAGAGGAATAGTTCCCCCGATGGTAAATCGGGTAGGTCTTAGGGTGGTAACCAGTATTCCTCTATATGTTCCCTTGGCTCACCTTATCGTCTTTATCTGCCCTAGGTGCCGGAATGCGGCGGGAAGATGCAGAAGGCTGCGGTGAAACGTGAAGATGCTGCGAAGAACGGTGAGTGCAGTGCGGCGCTGCTGCTGGCGATGCGACGTGTGTAAAAATAAAGTATTTCCTTTGGTTCGACGATGCGATGGCTCAGGAATCAGGTAAGAAGCTGGTAAATGTTCTGGTTCTAACCTTTCTCCTTTTGTCCCTTGTTTCTAGGTGCTCCGGGTTCGAGGCGGGAGTAGCTGAAGTCTGGATGCTGCTGCAGGCACGGTGAGCATTACGCTGCTGGATGCAGAATAAGGCGAAGCGTATGCTGCTCTTCGGGCGTTGTTTAAATAGCCTCCAAAGTAGTTCCAGGTAAGTATTCCTCCACCGCCACACCCGAGTGGCAAAAGAGTCCCTAGGTAAAGTAGTCCCTTCTAGGCCTCTTGAGGGCTTGGATCCCTTGCAGCATGGTCTGCATCAGGTAAGTCCAGGTAAGTTTTTTCCACTTATGAGCCTGGCGCCTATGGCGGCAGGACTGAAGTCTCACATGAGCCTGGTGCCAAAGGCGCCAGGACTGTGTCCAGATGGCCCCTAACAGGGGTCGCTGGGCCTTTCCCCGGGAACATGATGCCTGCTCCCGGGGCTGCTGGACCTGGTCTGGTTCCCCGGGGGTAGGCATCATGAGAGGTTAGCAAAATGTATTGTCAAGGCTGCTGTCATGTTGATACCTGGGAACAAGCGAAGCCCTGTGGGTACAAAGGAATATTTCTGGCTGTGGTGTCTTGTCTTCAAAAACTGATATTCATTTTCAATCCCTCACATTTTCAACATTTGCTAGACCATATTTGGTATCCAATATTTGAAAGCAGCAGGTAGCTAAAGCAACAAAGCAAAGTTGTACTTACTGGGATCCACCATATAAATCCTGAGATGGTGGCAAGCTGCAACATCAAGAGACAGGCAAGACGGCAACTCTAAGGAACCAAATAGTTTCTTTTAGGTGTCCTTCAAACTGAGGACATCTCTTTAAGCCTTCCTTATGAACTATATTGTCACAAAGCAAGTTGCAATCTTTCTCCAATTCTGCCCAAGGTCCATGGACATAGTCCGTATTTATGCACAGAATGTAATGTCTTGAGAGGCACAGCAAAAAGAGCATCCCAAGCATATGTTTAAAAAACTAGGAATAGCAAAGGCAAAGTGTCCATACCCTGAGGTACTGCCATAATCCATAAGGTTAGGGATGGTTCCACATTCTTCCGGCAGTAAGGGAAGGCCTGCGGGAACAAAGGAAATTATCAAAGGGTATTGGGTCATCATCAGAACATTGATAGTCATTTTCTAGCCCACATATTTTAGAATCTTTTCAAGGTCACGTTTGGTGATGAATATGTAGTAGAAGAAACACAGCAAAGATTTACTTACAGGGAAACACCCTGGAGTTCCCCGGAAGGTGGCAGGCCATAGGCTCAATTGGCTGGCAGAACAGCAGCCCTAAGGAACAAAAGAGTTCCTCTAAGGTTGAACTTCAAATTGTTGGCAATTGTTTTAGCCTTCCTCATGAAGTATCTTATAACAGGCTAAGATTTACCAAGATCTTCCTTCATCAGTGCTGCCCTGAGTATCCAGGACCTTACATGTGTACACCTATACATGAAATTGTGGCATTAGAGCATGACCCAAGGAGGTATCTAAGAAATGTTTTAGAACACACTTCTCTCTGAGTACCAGGTCTTTGCTACCCATCATTTGAGACTGATAGCTACGGCTAAATATTCCACTGACATAAGGCAATGTTTAAATACCTTGACTGACCGAAGATGTGTCTTTGGTTCGGTGTGTTATGAAGGTTCATCCAGACAGGTAAGGAGCGCTGCACGAGTAAAAAAAGATCCTGTTAGGTTGGTCATTAAAAAAAAGTATTTCTCTTGTCACTCCCCATGAAAGAACATGTCGCAGGGCTGGCTCCAACCTGATCATATTTCTCAACTCTATTACGAAAGACCAGAAGCTCCATCCCCACGTATCTGCGCCCTGGGATTGAGGCCTTGACAAGCATGAGTCTAGGTATATCCTTTGCAATGATTTGGTCAGGGAGTACCCTCCCAAATACCCAGGAATCCACTCCAATGAGATAACGGATAGTTTCCTCAACATGGTACCCATCACACCCATGGCAAAGTTTCCTTACCCTGAAAGATTTTAGCAATACGTATTGTCAAGGCTGCTGTCATGTTGATTCCTGGGAACAAGCGAAGCCCTGTGGGTACAAAGGAACATTTCTGACTGTGGTGTCTTGTCTTCCAAAATTGACATTCATTTTCAATCCCTCACATTTTGAACATTTGCAAGGCCACATTTGGTATCCAATATTTGTAGATAAAGCAACAAAGCAAAGTTGTATTTACTGGGATCCACCATATAAATCCTGAGATGGTGGCAAGTTACAACATCAAGTAACAGGCAAGATGGCAACGCTAAGGAACCAAAGAGTTTCTTTTAGTGTGCCTTCAAACTGAGGACATCTCGTTAAGCCTTCCTTATAAACTATATTGTCAGAAAGAATGTTACAATATTTATACAATTCTGCCCAAGGTCCATGGACCTAGTCCTTATTTATGCACAGAATGTAATGCCTTGAGAGGGACGGTCAAAGAGCAACCTAAGCATATGTTTAAAAAACTAGGAACAGCCAAGGCAAAGTGTCCATACCCTGAGGTACTGCCATAATCCATAAGGTTAGGGATGGTACCACATTCTTCCGGCAGTAAGGGAAGCCCTGTGGGAAAAAAGGAAATTATCAAAGGGTGTTGGGTCGCCATCAGAAAATTGATAGTTATTTTCTAGCCCCACATATTTTAGAATCTTTTCAAGGCCACTTTGTAGCTAGAGAAACACAGAAAAGTCTTACTTACAGGGAAACACCCTGGAGTTCCCTGGAAGGTGGCAGGTCACAGGCTCAATTGGAAGGCAGAACAGCAGCCCTAAGGAACAAAAGAGTTCCTTTAAGGTTGAACTTCAAATTGTTGACATTTGTTTTAGCCTTCCTCATGAAGTATCTTCTAACAGGCTGAGATGTACCAAGATCTTCCTTCATAAGTGCTGCCCTGAGTATCCAGGACCTTACATTTGTACACCTATACATGAAATTGGGGCCTTGGAGCATGAACCAAGGAGGTATCTAATAAAAGTTTCAGAACACACTTCTCTCTGAGTACAAGGTCTTTGCTACCCATCATTTGAGACTGATAGCTACGGCTAAATATTCCACTGACATAAGGCAATGTTTACATACCTTGACTGACCGAAGATGGTTCTTGGGTTCGGTGTGTTATGAAGGTGCATCCAGACAGGTAAGGAGAGCTACACAAGTAAAGAAAGATCTTGTTAGGTTGGTCATTAAACAAAAGTATTTCTTTTGTCACTCCACATGAAAGCACATGTCGTAGGGCTGGCTCCAACCTGACCATATTTCTCAACTCTATTCCGAAAGACCAGAAGCTCCATCCCCACGTATCTGTGCCCTGGGATTGAGGCCTTGACAAGCATGAGTCCAGGTATATCCTTTGCAATGATTTGGTCAGGGAGAACCCTCCCAGACACCCAGGAATCCACTACAATGAGATAACGATGGTTTCCTCAACATGGTATCCATCACACCCATGGCAAAGTTTCCTTACCCTGAAAGATTTTAGAAAAACGTATTGTCAAGGCTGCTGTCATGTTGATTCCTGGGAACAAGCGAAGCCCTGTGGGTACAAAGGAACATTTCTGACTGTGGTGTCTTGTCTTCAAAAATTGATATTCATTTTCAATCCCTCACATTTTGAACATTTGCTCGGCCGCATTCGGTATCCAATATTTGAATGCAGCAGGTAGATAAAGAAACAAAGCAAAGTTGTACTTAATGGGATCCACCATATAAATCCTAAGATGGTGGCAAGTTACAACATCAAGTGACAGGCAAGACGGCAACGCTAAGGAACCAAAGAGTTTCTTTTAGTGTGCCTTCAAACTGCGGACATCTCGTTAAGCCTTCCTTATAAACTATATTGTCACAAAGCATGTTACAATATTTATCCAATTCTGCCCAAGGTCCATAGACCTAGTCCTTATTTATGCACAGAATGTAATGCCTTGAGAGGCACAGCCAAAGAGCAACCCAAGCATATGTTTAAAAAACTAGGAACAGCCAAGGCAAAGTGTCCATACCCTGAGGTGCTGCCATAATCCATAAGGTTAGGGATGGTACCACATTCTTCCGGCAGTAAGGGAAGCCATGTGGGAAAAAAGGAAATTATCAAAGGGTGTTGGGTCGCCATCAGAAAATTGATAGTTATTTTCTAGCCCCACATATTTTAGAATCTTTTCAAGGCCACTTTGTAGCTAGAGAAACACATAAAAGATTTACTTACAGGGAAACACCCTGGAGTTCCCTGGAAGGTGGCAGGTCACAGGCTCAATTGGCAGGCAGAACAGCAGCCCTAAGGAACAAAAGAGTTCCTTTAAGGTTGAACTTCAAATTGTTGACATATGTTTTAGCCTTCCTCATGAAGTATCTTCTAACAGGCTGAGATGTACCAAGATCTTCCTTCATAAGTGCTGCCCTGAGTATCCAGGACCTTACATTTGTACACCTATACATGAAATTGGGGCCTTGGAGCATGAACCAAGGAGGTATCTAATAAAGGTTTCAGAACACACTTCTCTCTGAGTACCAGGTCTTTGCTACCCATCATTTGAGACTGATAGCTACGGCTAAATATTCCACTGACATAAGGCAATGTTTACATACCTTGACTGACCGAAGATGTGTCTTTGGTTCGGTGTGTTATGAAGGTGCATCCAGACAGGTAAGGAGCGCTACACAAGTAAAAAAAGATCCTGTTAGGCTGGTCATTAAACAAAAGTATTTCTTTTGTCACTCCACATGAAAGCACATGTCGTAGGGCTGGCTCCAACCTGATCATATTTTTCAACTCTATTCCGAAAGACCAGAAGCTCCATCCCCACGTATCTGTGCCCTGGGATTGAGGCCTTGACAAGCATGAGTCCAGGTATATCCTTTGCAATGATTTGGTCAGGCAGAACCCTCCCAGACACCCAGGAATCCACTACAATGAGATAACGGATGGTTTCCTCAACATGGTACCCATCACACCCATGGCAAAGTTTCCTTACCCTGAAAGATTTTGGCAAAACATATTGTCAAGGCTGCTGTCATGTTGATTCCTGGGAAAAAGCGAAGCCCTGTGTGTACAAAGGAACATTTCTGACTGTGGTGTCCTGTCTTCAAAAATTGATATTCATTTTCAATCCCTCACATTTTGAACATTTGCTCGGCCGCATTCGGTATCCAATATTTGAACAAAGCAGGTAGCTAAAGCAACAAAGCAAAGTTGTACTTACTGGGATCCACAATATAAATCCTGAGATGGTGGCAAGCTGCAACATCAAGAGACAGGCAAGACGGCAACGCTAAGGAACCAAAGAGTTTCTTTTAGTATGCCTTCAAACTGAGGACATCTCGTTAAGCCTTCCTTATAAACTATATATTGTCACAAAGAATGTTACAATCTTTATCCAATTCTGCCCAAGGTCCATGGACCTAGTCCTTAGTTATGCACAGAATGTAATGCCTTGAGAGGGACAGTCAAAGAGCAACCCAAGCATATGTTTAAAAAACTAGGAACAGCCAAGGCAAAGTGTCCATACCCTGAGGTACTGCCATAATCCATAAGGTTAGGGATGGTACCACATTCTTCCGGCAGTAAGGGAAGCCCTATGGGAAAAAAGGAAATTATCAAAGGGTTTTGGGTCGCCATCAGAAACTTGATAGTTATTTTCTAGCCCCACATATTTTAGAATCTTTTCAAGGGCACTTTGTAGCTAGAGAAACACAGAAAAGTCTTAATTACAGGGAAACACCCTGGAGTTCCCTGGAAGATGGCAGGTCACAGGCTCAATTGGCAGGCAGAACAGCAGCCCTAAGGAACAAAAGAGTTCCTTTAAGGTTGAACTTCAAATTGTTGACATTCGTTTCAGCCTTCCTCATGAAGTATCTTCTAACAGGTTGAGATGTACCAAGATCTTCCTTTATAAGTGCTGCCCTGAGTATCCAGGACATTACATTTGTACACCTATACATGAAATTGGGGCCTTGGAGCATGAACCAAGGAGGTATCTAATAAAAGTTTCAGAACACACTTCTCTCTGAGTACCAGGTCTTTGCTACCCATCATTTGAGACTGATAGCTGCGGCTAAATATTCCACTGACATAAGGCAATGTTTACATACCTTGACTGACTGAAGATGTGTCTTTGGTTCGGTGTGTTATGAAGGTGCATCCAGACAGGTAAGGAGCGCTACACGAGTAAAAAAAGATCCTGTTAGGTTGGTCATTAAACAGAAGTATTTCTTTTGTCACTCCACATGAAAGCACATGTCGTAGGGCTGGCTCCAACCTGACCATATTTCTCAACTCTATTCCGAAAGACCAGAAGCTCCATCCCCACGTATCTGTGCCCTGGGATTGAGGCCTTGACAAGCATGAGTCCAGGTATATCCTTTGCAATGATTTGGTCAGGGAGAACCCTCCCAGACACCCAGGAATCCACTACAATGAGATAACGGATGGTTTCCTCAACATGGTACCCATCACACCCATGGCAAAGTTTCCTTACCCTGAAAGGTTTTAGCAAAAAGTATTGTCAAGGCTGCTTTCATGTTGATTCCTGGGAAAAAGCGAAGCCCTGTGTGTACAAAGGAACATTTCTGACTGTGGTGTCTTGTCTTCAAAAATTGATATTCATTTTCAATCCCTCACATTTTGAACATTTGCTAGGCCACATTTGGTATCCAATATTTGAACAAAGCAGGTAGCTAAAGCAACAAAGCAAAGTTGTACTTACTGGGATCCACCATATAAATCCTGAGATGGTGGCAAGCTGCAACATCAAGAGACAGGCAAGACGGCAACGCTAAGGAACCAAAGAGTATCTTTTAGGTGTGCCTTCAAACTGAGGACATCTTGTTAAGCCTTCCTTATCAACTATATTGTCACAAAGCAAGTTGCAATCTTTCTCCAATTCTGCCCAAGGTCCATGGACATAGTCCTTATTTATGCACAGAATGTAATGTCTTGAGAGGCACAGCAAAAAGAGCATCCCAAGCATATATTTAAAAAACTAGGAATAGCAAAGACAAAGTGTCCATACCCTGAGGTACTGCCATAATCCATAAGGGTAGGGATGGTTCCACATTCTTCCGGGAGTAAGGGAAGGCCTGCAGGAACAAAGGAAATTATCAAAGGGTTTTGGGTCATCATCAGAAAATTGATAGTCATTGTCTAGCCCCACATATTTCAGAATATTTTCAAGGCCACATTTGGTGATCAATATGTAGTAGGAGAAACACAGCAAAGACTTACTTACAGGGAAACACCCTGGATTTCCCCCGGAAGGTGGCAGGCCATAGGCTCAATTTGCAGGCAGAACAGCAGCCCTAAGGAACAAAAGAGTTCCTCTAAGGTTGAACTTCAAATTGTTGACATTTGTTTTAGCCTTCCTCATGAAGTATATTCTAACAGGCTAAGATTTACCAAGATCTTCCTTCATCAGTGCTGCCCTGAGTATCCAGGACCTTACATTTGTACACCTATGCATGAAATTGTGGCATTAGAGCATGACCCAAGGAGATATCTAAGAAAAGTTTTAGAACACACTTCTCTCTGAGTACCAGGTCTTTGATACCCATCATTTGAGACTGATAGCTACGGCTAAATATTCCACTGACATAAGGCAATGTTTAAATACCTTGACTGACCGAAGATGTGTCTTTGGTTTGGTGTGTTATGAAGGTTCATCCAGACAGGTAAGGAGCGCTGCACGAGTAAAAAAAGATCCTGTTAGGTTGGTCATTAAAAAAAAGTATTTATTTTGTCACTCCCCATGAAAGAAAATGTCGTAGGGCTGGCTCCAACCTGATCATATTTCTCAACTCTATTCCGAAAGACCAGAAGCTCCATCCCCACGTATCTGTGCCCTGGGATTGAGGCCTTGACAAGCATGAGTCTAGGTATATCCTTTGCAATGATTTGGTCAGGGAGTACCCTCCCAAATACCCAGGAATCCACCCCAATGAGATAACGGATGGTTTCCTCAACATGGTACTCATCACACCCATGGCAAAGTTTCCTTACCCTGAAAGATTTTAGCAAAACGTATTCTCAAGGCTGCTGTCATGTTGATTCCTGGGAACAAGCGAAGCCCTGTGGGTACAAAGGAACATTTCTGACTGTGGTGTCTTGTCTTCAAAAATTGATATTCATTTTCATTCCCTCACATTTTGAACATTTGCTAGGCCACATTTGGTATCCAATATTGGAACGCAGCAGGTAGCTAAAGCAACAAAGCAAAGTTGTACTTACTGGGATCCACCATATAAATCCTGAGATGGTGGCAAGCTGCAACATCAAGTGACAGGCAAGACGGCAACTCTATGGAACCAAAGAGTTTCTTTTAGGTGTGCCTTCAAACTGAGGACATCTCGAGAAGCCTTCCTTATCAACTATATTGTCACATAGCAAGTTGAAATCTTTCTCCAATTCTGCCCAAGGTCCATGGACATAGTCCTTATTTGTGCACATAATTGCAATGTCTTGAGAGCCACAGCAAAAAGAGCATCCCAAGCATATGTTTAAAAAACTAGGAATAGCAAAGGCAAAGTGTCCATACCCTGAGGTACTGCCATAATCCATAAGGTTAGGGATGGTTCCACATTCTTCCGGGAGTAAGGGAAGGCCTGCGGGAACAAAGGAAATTATCAAAGGGCGTTGGGTCATCATCAAAAAATTGATAGTCATTTTCTAGCCCCACATATTTTAGAATCTTTTCAAGGCCACATTTGGTGATCAATATGTAGTAGGAGAAACACAGCAAAGACTTACTTACAAGGAAACACCCTGGAGTTCCCCGGAAGGGTGCAGGCCATAGGCTCAATTGGCAGGCAGAACAGCAGCCCTAAGGAACAAAAGAGTTCCTCTAAGGTTGAACTTCAAATTGTTGACATTTGTTTTAGCCTTCCTCATGAAGTATCTTCTAACAGGCTAAGATTTACCAAGATCTTCCTTCATCAGTGCTGCCCTGAGTATCCAGGACCTTACATGTGTACACCTATACATGAAATTGTGGCATTAGAGCATGACCCAAGGAGGTATCTAAGAAAAGTTTTAGAACACACTTCTCTCTGACTACCAGGTCTTTGCTACCCATCATTTGAGACTGATAGCTACGGCTAAATATTCCACTGACATAAGGCAATGTTTACATACCTTGACTGACCGAAGATGGTTCTTGGGTTCGGTGTGTTATGAAGGTGCATCCAGACAGGTAAGGAGAGCTACACGAGTAAAGAAAGATCTTGTTAGGTTGGTCATTAAACAAAAGTATTTCTTTTGTCACTCCACATGAAAGCACATGTCGTAGGGCTGGCTCCAACCTGACCATATTTCTCAACTCTATTCCGAAAGACCAGAAGCTCCATCCCCACGTATCTGTGCCCTGGGATTGAGGCCTTGACAAGCATGAGTCCAGGTATATCCTTTGCAATGATTTGGTCAGGGAGAACCCTCCCAGACACCCAGGAATCCACTACAATGAGATAACGATGGTTTCCTCAACATGGTATCCATCACACCCATGGCAAAGTTTCCTTACCCTGAAAGATTTTAGAAAAACGTATTGTCAAGGCTGCTGTCATGTTGATTCCTGGGAACAAGCGAAGCCCTGTGGGTACAAAGGAACATTTCTGACTGTGGTGTCTTGTCTTCAAAAATTGATATTCATTTTCAATCCCTCACATTTTGAACATTTGCTCGGCCGCATTCGGTATCCAATATTTGAATGCAGCAGGTAGATAAAGAAACAAAGCAAAGTTGTACTTAATGGGATCCACCATATAAATCCTAAGATGGTGGCAAGTTACAACATCAAGTGACAGGCAAGACGGCAACGCTAAGGAACCAAAGAGTTTCTTTTAGTGTGCCTTCAAACTGCGGACATCTTGTTAAGCCTTCCTTATAAACTATATTGTCACAAAGCATGTTACAATATTTATCCAATTCTGCCCAAGGTCCATAGACCTAGTCCTTATTTATGCACAGAATGTAATGCCTTGAGAGGCACAGCCAAAGAGCAACCCAAGCATATGTTTAAAAAACTAGGAACAGCCAAGGCAAAGTGTCCATACCCTGAGGTGCTGCCATAATCCATAAGGTTAGGGATGGTACCACATTCTTCCGGCAGTAAGGGAAGCCCTGTGGGAAAAAAGGAAATTATCAAAGGGTGTTGGGTCGCCATCAGAAAATTGATAGTTATTTTCTAGCCCCACATATTTTAGAATCTTTTCAAGGCCACTTTGTAGCTAGAGAAACACATAAAAGATTTACTTACAGGGAAACACCCTGGAGTTCCCTGGAAGGTGGCAGGTCACAGGCTCAATTGGCAGGCAGAACAGCAGCCCTAAGGAACAAAAGAGTTCCTTTAAGGTTGAACTTCAAATTGTTGACATATGTTTTAGCCTTCCTCATGAAGTATCTTCTAACAGGCTGAGATGTACCAAGATCTTCCTTCATAAGTGCTGCCCTGAGTATCCAGGACCTTACATTTGTACACCTATACATGAAATTGGGGCCTTGGAGCATGAACCAAGGAGGTATCTAATAAAGGTTTCAGAACACACTTCTCTCTGAGTACCAGGTCTTTGCTACCCATCATTTGAGACTGATAGCTACGGCTAAATATTCCACTGACATAAGGCAATGTTTACATACCTTGACTGACCGAAGATGTGTCTTTGGTTCGGTGTGTTATGAAGGTGCATCCAGACAGGTAAGGAGCGCTACACAAGTAAAAAAAGATCCTGTTAGGCTGGTCATTAAACAAAAGTATTTCTTTTGTCACTCCACATGAAAGCACATGTCCTAGGGCTGGCTCCAACCTGATCATATTTTTCAACTCTATTCCGAAAGACCAGAAGCTCCATCCCCACGTATCTGTGCCCTGGGATTGAGGCCTTGACAAGCATGAGTCCAGGTATATCCTTTGCAATGATTTGGTCAGGCAGAACCCTCCCAGACACCCAGGAATCCACTACAATGAGATAACGGATGGTTTCCTCAACATGGTACCCATCACACCCATGGCAAAGTTTCCTTACCCTGAAAGATTTTGGCAAAACATATTGTCAAGGCTGCTGTCATGTTGATTCCTGGGAAAAAGCGAAGCCCTGTGTGTACAAAGGAACATTTCTGACTGTGGTGTCCTGTCTTCAAAAATTGATATTCATTTTCAATCCCTCACATTTTGAACATTTGCTCGGCCGCATTCGGTATCCAATATTTGAACAAAGCAGGTAGCTAAAGCAACAAAGCAAAGTTGTACTTACTGGGATCCACCATATAAATCCTGAGATGGTGGCAAGCTGCAACATCAAGAGACAGGCAAGACGGCAACGCTAAGGAACCAAAGAGTTTCTTTTAGTATGCCTTCAAACTGAGGACATCTCGTTAAGCCTTCCTTATAAACTATATATTGTCACAAAGAATGTTACAATCTTTATCCAATTCTGCCCAAGGTCCATGGACCTAGTCCTTAGTTATGCACAGAATGTAATGCCTTGAGAGGGACAGTCAAAGAGCAACCCAAGCATATGTTTAAAAAACTAGGAACAGCCAAGGCAAAGTGTCCATACCCTGAGGTACTGCCATAATCCATAAGGTTAGGGATGGTACCACATTCTTCCGGCAGTAAGGGAAGCCCTGTGGGAAAAAGGAAATTATCAAAGGGTTTTGGGTCGCCATCAGAAAATTGATAGTTATTTTCTAGCCCCACATATTTTAGAATCTTTTCAAGGCCACTTTGTAGCTAGAGAAACACAGAAAAGTCTTAATTACAGGGAAACACCCTGGAGTTCCCTGGAAGATGGCAGGTCACAGGCTCAATTGGCAGGCAGAACAGCAGCCCTAAGGAACAAAAGAGTTCCTTTAAGGTTGAACTTCAAATTGTTGACATTCGTTTCAGCCTTCCTCATGAAGTATCTTCTAACAGGTTGAGATGTACCAAGATCTTCCTTCATAAGTGCTGCCCTGAGTATCCAGGACATTACATTTGTACACCTATACATGAAATTGGGGCCTTGGAGCATGAACCAAGGAGGTATCTAATAAAAGTTTCAGAACACACTTCTCTCTGAGTACCAGGTCTTTGCTACCCATCATTTGAGACTGATAGCTGCGGCTAAATATTCCACTGACATAAGGCAATGTTTACATACCTTGACTGACTGAAGATGTGTCTTTGGTTCGGTGTGTTATGAAGGTGCATCCAGACAGGTAAGGAGCGCTACACGAGTAAAAAAAGATCCTGTTAGGTTGGTCATTAAACAGAAGTATTTCTTTTGTCACTCCACATGAAAGCACATGTCGTAGGGCTGGCTCCAACCTGACCATATTTCTCAACTCTATTCCGAAAGACCAGAAGCTCCATCCCCACGTATCTGTGCCCTGGGATTGAGGCCTTGACAAGCATGAGTCCAGGTATATCCTTTGCAATGATTTGGTCAGGGAGAACCCTCCCAGACACCCAGGAATCCACTACAATGAGATAACCGATGGTTTCCTCAACATGGTACCCATCACACCCATGGCAAAGTTTCCTTACCCTGAAAGGTTTTAGCAAAAAGTATTGTCAAGGCTGCTTTCATGTTGATTCGTGGGAAAAAGCGAAGCCCTGTGTGTACAAAGGAACATTTCTGACTGTGGTGTCTTGTCTTCAAAAATTGATATTCATTTTCAATCCCTCACATTTTGAACATTTGCTAGGCCACATTTGGTATCCAATATTTGAACAAAGCAGGTAGCTAAAGCAACAAAGCAAAGTTGTACTTACTGGGATCCACCATATAAATCCTGAGATGGTGGCAAGCTGCAACATCAAGAGACAGGCAAGACGGCAACGCTAAGGAACCAAAGAGTATCTTTTAGGTGTGCCTTCAAACTGAGGACATCTTGTTAAGCCTTCCTTATCAACTATATTGTCACAAAGCAAGTTGCAATCTTTCTCCAATTCTGCCCAAGGTCCATGGACATAGTCCTTATTTATGCACAGAATGTAATGTCTTGAGAGGCACAGCAAAAAGAGCATCCCAAGCATATATTTAAAAAACTAGGAATAGTAAAGGCAAAGTGTCCATATCCTGAGGTACTGCCATAATCCATAAGGGTAGGGATGGTTCCACATTCTTCCGGGAGTAAGGGAAGGCCTGCAGGAACAAAGGAAATTATCAAAGGGTTTTGGGTCATCATCAGAAAATTTATAGTCATTTTCTAGCCGCACATATTTCAGAATATTTTCAAGGCCACATTTGGTGATCAATATGTAGTAGGAGAAACACAGCAAAGACTTACTTACAGGGAAACACCCTGGATTTCCCCCAGAAGGTGGCAGGCCATAGGCTCAATTTGCAGGCAGAACAGCAGCCCTAAGGAACAAAAGAGTTCCTCTAAGGTTGAACTTCAAATTGTTGACATTTGTTTTAGCCTTCCTCATGAAGTATATTCTAACAGGCTAAGATTTACCAAGATCTTCCTTCATCGGTGCTGCCCTGAGTATCCAGGACCTTACATTTGTACACCTATGCATGAAATTGTGGCATTAGAGCATGACCCAAGGAGATATCTAAGAAAAGTTTTAGAACACACTTCTCTCTGAGTACCAGGTCTTTGCTACCCATCATTTGAGACTGATAGCTACGGCTAAATATTCCACTGACATAAGGCAATGTTTAAATACCTTGACTGACCGAAGATGTGTCTTTGGTTCGGTGTGTTATGAAGGTTCATCCAGACAGGTAAGGAGCGCTGCACGAGTAAAAAAAGATCCTGTTAGGTTGGTCATTAAAAAAAAGTATTTATTTTGTCACTCCCCATGAAAGAAAATGTCGTAGGGCTGGCTCCAACCTGATCATATTTCTCAACTCTATTCCGAAAGACCAGAAGCTCCATCCCCACGTATCTGTGCCCTGGGATTGAGGCCTTGACAAGCATGAGTCTAGGTATATCCTTTGCAATGATTTGGTCAGGGAGTACCCTCCCAAATACCCAGGAATCCAACCCAATGAGATAACGGATGGTTTCCTCAACATGGTACCCATCACACCCATGGCAAAGTTTCCTTACCCTGAAAGATTTTAGCAAAACGTATTCTCAAGGCTGCTGTCATGTTGATTCCTGGGAACAAGCGAAGCCCTGTGGGTACAAAGGAACATTTCTGACTGTGGTGTCTTGTCTTCAAAAATTGATATTCATTTTCATTCCCTCACATTTTGAACATTTGCTAGGCCACATTTGGTATCCAATATTGGAACGCAGCAGGTAGCTAAAGCAACAAAGCAAAGTTGTACTTACTGGGATCCACCATATAAATCCCTAGATGGTGGCAAGCTGCAACATCAAGTGACAGGCAAGACGGCAACTCTATGGAACCAAAGAGTTTCTTTTAGGTGTGCCTTCAAACTGAGGACATCTCGAGAAGCCTTCCTTATCAACTATATTGTCACATAGCAAGTTGAAATCTTTCTCCAATTCTGCCCAAGGTCCATGGACATAGTCCTTATTTGTGCACAGAATTGTAATGTCTTGAGAGGCACAGCAAAAAGAGCATCCCAAGCATATGTTTAAAAAACTAGGAATAGCAAAGGCAAAGTGTCCATACCCTGAGGTACTGCCATAATCCATAAGGTTAGGGATGGTTCCACATTCTTCCGGGAGTAAGGGAAGGCCTGCGGGAACAAAGGAAATTATCAAAGGGCGTTGGGTCATCATCAAAAAATTGATAGTCATTTTCTAGCCCCACATATTTTAGAATCTTTTCAAGGCCACATTTGGTGATCAATATGTAGTAGGAGAAACACAGCAAAGACTTACTTACAAGGAAACACCCTGGAGTTCCCCGGAAGGGTGCAGGCCATAGGCTCAATTGGCAGGCAGAACAGCAGCCCTAAGGAACAAAAGAGTTCCTCTAAGGTTGAACTTCAAATTGTTGACATTTGTTTTAGCCTTCCTCATGAAGTATCTTCTAACAGGCTAAGATTTACCAAGATCTTCCTTCATCAGTGCTGCCCTGAGTATCCAGGACCTTACATGTGTACACCTATACATGAAATTGTGGCATTAGAGCATGACCCAAGGAGGTATCTAAGAAAAGTTTTAGAACACACTTCTCTCTGACTACCAGGTCTTTGCTACCCATCATTTGAGACTGATAGCTATGGCTAAATATTCCACTGACATAAGGCAATGTTTACATACCTTGACTGACCGAAGATGGTTCTTGGGTTCGGTGTGTTATGAAGGTGCATCCAGACAGGTAAGGAGAGCTACACGAGTAAAGAAAGATCTTGTTAGGTTGGTCATTAAACAAAAGTATTTCTTTTGTCACTCCACATGAAAGCACATGTCGTAGGGCTGGCTCCAACCTGACCATATTTCTCAACTCTATTCCGAAAGACCAGAAGCTCCATCCCCACGTATCTGTGCCCTGGGATTGAGGCCTTGACAAGCATGAGTCCAGGTATATCCTTTGCAATGATTTGGTATGGGAGAACCCTCCCAGACACCCAGGAATCCACTACAATGAGATAACGATGGTTTCCTCAACATGGTATCCATCACACCCATGGCAAAGTTTCCTTACCCTGAAAGATTTTAGAAAAACGTATTGTCAAGGCTGCTGTCATGTTGATTCCTGGGAACAAGCGAAGCCCTGTGGGTACAAAGGAACATTTCTGACTGTGGTGTCTTGTCTTCAAAAATTGATATTCATTTTCAATCCCTCACATTTTGAACATTTGCTCGGCCGCATTCGGTATCCAATATTTGAATGCAGCAGGTAGATAAAGAAACAAAGCAAAGTTGTACTTAATGGGATCCACCATATAAATCCTAAGATGGTGGCAAGTTACAACATCAAGTGACAGGCAAGACGGCAACGCTAAGGAACCAAAGAGTTTCTTTTAGTGTGCCTTCAAACTGCGGACATCTCGTTAAGCCTTCCTTATAAACTATATTGTCACAAAGCATGTTACAATATTTATCCAATTCTGCCCAAGGTCCATAGACCTAGTCCTTATTTATGGACAGAATGTAATGCCTTGAGAGGCACAGCCAAAGAGCAACCCAAGCATATGTTTAAAAAACTAGGAACAGCCAAGGCAAAGTGTCCATACCCTGAGGTGCTGCCATAATCCATAAGGTTAGGGATGGTACCACATTCTTCCGGCAGTAAGGGAAGCCCTGTGGGAAAAAAGGAAATTATCAAAGGGTGTTGGGTCGCCATCAGAAAATTGATAGTTATTTTCTAGCCCCACATATTTTAGAATCTTTTCAAGGCCACTTTGTAGCTAGAGAAACACATAAAAGATTTACTTACAGGGAAACACCCTGGAGTTCCCTGGAAGGTGGCAGGTCACAGGCTCAATTGGCAGGCAGAACAGCAGCCCTAAGGAACAAAAGAGTTCCTTTAAGGTTGAACTTCAAATTGTTGACATATGTTTTAGCCTTCCTCATGAAGTATCTTCTAACAGGCTGAGATGTACCAAGATCTTCCTTCATAAGTGCTGCCCTGAGTATCCAGGACCTTACATTTGTACACCTATACATGAAATTGGGGCCTTGGAGCATGAACCAAGGAGGTATCTAATAAAGGTTTCAGAACACACTTCTCTCTGAGTACCAGGTCTTTGCTACCCATCATTTGAGACTGATAGCTACGGCTAAATATTCCACTGACATAAGGCAATGTTTACATACCTTGACTGACCGAAGATGTGTCTTTGGTTCGGTGTGTTATGAAGGTGCATCCAGACAGGTAAGGAGCGCTACACAAGTAAAAAAAGATCCTGTTAGGCTGGTCATTAAACAAAAGTATTTCTTTTGTCACTCCACATGAAAGCACATGTCGTAGGGCTGGCTCCAACCTGATCATATTTTTCAACTCTATTCCGAAAGACCAGAAGCTCCATCCCCACGTATCTGTGCCCTGGGATTGAGGCCTTGACAAGCATGAGTCCAGGTATATCCTTTGCAATGATTTGGTCAGGCAGAACCCTCCCAGACACCCAGGAATCCACTACAATGAGATAACGGATGGTTTCCTCAACATGGTACCCATCACACCCATGGCAAAGTTTCCTTACCCTGAAAGATTTTGGCAAAACATATTGTCAAGGCTGCTGTCATGTTGATTCCTGGGAAAAAGCGAAGCCCTGTGTGTACAAAGGAACATTTCTGACTGTGGTGTCCTGTCTTCAAAAATTGATATTCATTTTCAATCCCTCACATTTTGAACATTTGCTCGGCCGCATTCGGTATCCAATATTTGAACTCAGCAGGTAGATAAAGAAACAAAGCAAAGTTGTACTTACTGGGATCCACCATATAAATCCTGAGAAGGTGGAAAGTTACAACATCAAGTGACAGGCAAGACGGCAACGCCAAGGAACCAAAGAGTTTCTTTTAGTATGCCTTCAAACTGAGGACATCTCGTTAAGCCTTCCTTATAAACTATATATTGTCACAAAGAATGTTACAATCTTTATCCAATTCTGCCCAAGGTCCATGGACCTAGTCCTTAGTTATGCACAGAATGTAATGCCTTGAGAGGGACAGTCAAAGAGCAACCCAAGCATATGTTTAAAAAACTAGGAACAGCCAAGGCAAAGTGTCCATACCCTGAGGTACTGCCATAATCCATAAGGTTAGGGATGGTACCACATTCTTCCGGCAGTAAGGGAAGCCCTGTGGGAAAAAAGGAAATTATCAAAGGGTTTTGGGTCGCCATCAGAAAATTGATAGTTATTTTCTAGCCCCACATATTTTAGAATCTTTTCAAGGCCACTTTGTAGCTAGAGAAACACAGAAAAGTCTTAATTACAGGGAAACACCCTGGAGTTCCCTGGAAGATGGCAGGTCACAGGCTCAATTGGCAGGCTGAACAGCAGCCCTAAGGAACAAAAGAGTTCCTTTAAGGTTGAACTTCAAATTGTTGACATTCGTTTTAGCCTTCCTCATGAAGTATCTTCTAACAGGTTGAGATGTACCAAGATCTTCCTTCATAAGTGCTGCCCTGAGTATCCAGGACATTACATTTGTACACCTATACATGAAATTGGGGCCTTGGAGCATGAACCAAGGAGGTATCTAATAAAAGTTTCAGAACACACTTCTCTCTGAGTACCAGGTCTTTGCTACTCATCATTTGAGACTGATAGCTGCGGCTAAATATTCCACTGACATAAGGCAATGTTTACATACCTTGACTGACTGAAGATGTGTCTTTGGTTCGGTGTGTTATGAAGGTGCATCCAGACAGGTAAGGAGCGCTACACGAGTAAAAAAAGATCCTGTTAGGTTGGTCATTAAACAGAAGTATTTCTTTTGTCACTCCACATGAAAGCACATGTCGTAGGGCTGGCTCCAACCTGACCATATTTCTCAACTCTATTCCGAAAGACCAGAAGCTCCATCCCCACGTATCTGTGCCCTGGGATTGAGGCCTTGACAAGCATGAGTCCAGGTATATCCTTTGCAATGATTTGGTCAGGGAGAACCCTCCCAGACACCCAGGAATCCACTACAATGAGATAACGGATGGTTTCCTCAACATGGTACCCATCACACCCATGGCAAAGTTTCCTTACCCTGAAAGGTTTTAGCAAAAAGTATTGTCAAGGCTGCTTTCATGTTGATTCGTGGGAAAAAGCGAAGCCCTGTGTGTACAAAGGAACATTTCTGACTGTGGTGTCTTGCCTTCAAAAATTGATATTCATTTTCAATCCCTCACATTTTGAACATTTGCTAGGCCACATTTGGTATCCAATATTTGAACAAAGCAGGTAGCTAAAGCAACAAAGCAAAGTTGTACTTACTGAGATCCACCATATAAATCCTGAGATGGTGGCAAGCTGCAACATCAAGAGACAGGCAAGACGGCAACGCTAAGGAACCAAAGAGTATCTTTTAGGTGTGCCTTCAAACTGAGGACATCTTGTTAAGCCTTCCTTATCAACTATATTGTCACAAAGCAAGTTGCAATCTTTCTCCAATTCTGCCCAAGGTCCATGGACATAGTCCTTATTTATGCACAGAATGTAATGTCTTGAGAGGCACAGCAAAAAGAGCATCCCAAGCATATATTTAAAAAACTAGGAATAGCAAAGGCAAAGTGTCCATACCCTGAGGTACTGCCATAATCCATAAGGGTAGGGATGGTTCCACATTCTTCCGGGAGTAAGGGAAGGCCTGCGGGAACAAAGGAAATTATCAAAGGGTATTGGGTCATCATCAGAACATTGATAGTCATTTTCTAGCCCATATATTTTAGAATCTTTTCAAGGTCACGTTTGGTGATGAATATGTAGCAGGAGAAACACAGCAAAGATTTACTTAAGGGGAAACACCCTGGAGTTCCCCGGAAGGTGGCAGGCCATAGGCTCAATTGGCTGGCAGAACAGCAGCCCTAAGGAACAAAAGAGTTCCTCTAAGGTTGAACTTCAAATTGCTGGCATTTGTTTTAGCCTTCCTCATGAAGTATCTTCTAACAGGCTAAGATTTACCAAGATCTTCCTTCATCAGTGCTGCCCTGAGTATCCAGGACCTTACATGTGTACACCTATACATGAAATTGTGGCATTAGAGCATGACCCAAGGAGGTATCTAAGAAAAGTTTTAGAACACACTTCTCTCTGAGTACCAGGTCTTTGCTACCCATCATTTGAGACTGATAGCTACGGCTAAATATTCCACTGACATAAGGCAATGTTTAAATACCTTGACTGACCGAAGATGTGTCTTTGGTTCGGTGTGTTATGAAGGTTCATCCAGACAGGTAAGGAGCGCTGCACGAGTAAAAAAAGATCCTGTTAGGTTGGTCATTAAAAAAAGTATTTCTTTTGTCACTCCCCATGAAAGAGCATGTTGCAGGGCTGGCTCCAACCTGATCATATTTCTCAACTCTATTCCGAAAGATCAGAAGCTCCATCCCCACGTATCTGCGCCCTGGGATTGAGGCCTTGACAAGCATGAGTCTAGGTATATCCTTTGCAATGATTTGGTCAGGGAGTACCCTCCCAAATACCCAGGAATCCACTCCAATGAGATAACGGATGGTTTCCTCAACATGGTACCCATCACACCCATGGCAAAGTTTCCTTACCCTGAAAGATTTTAGCAATACGTATTGTCAAGGCTGCTGTCATGTTGATTCCTGGGAACAAGCGAAGCCCTGTGGGTACAAAGGAACATTTCTGACTGTGGTGTCTTGTCTTCTAAAATTGACATTCATTTTCAATCCCTCACATTTTGAACATTTGCAAGGCCACATTTGGTATCCAATATTTGTAGATAAAGAAACAAAGCAAAGTTGTATTTACTGGGATCCACCATATAAATCCTGAGATGGTGGCAAGTTACAACATCAAGTGACAGGCAAGATGGCAACGCTAAGGAACCAAAGAGTTTCTTTTAGTGTGCCTTCAAACTGAGGACATCTCGTTAAGCCTTCATTATAAACTACATTGTCACAAAGCATGTTACAATATTTATCCAATTCTGCCCACGGTCCATGGACCTAGTCCTTATTTATGCACAGAATGTAATGCCTTGAGAGGCACAGCCAAAGAGCAACCCAAGCATATGTTTAAAAAACTAGGAACAGCCAAGGCAAAGTGTCCATACCCTGAGGTACTGCCATAACCCATAAGGTTAGGGATGGTACAACATTCTTCCGGCAGTAAGGGAAGCCCTGTGGGAAAAAAGGAAATTATCAAAGGGTGTTGGGTCGCCATCAGAAAATTGATAGTTATTTTCTAGCCCCACATATTTTAGAATCTTTTCAAGGCCACTTTGTAGCTAGAGAAACACAGAAAAGACTTACTTACAGGGAAACACCCTGGAGTTCCCTGGAAGGTGGCATGTCACAGGCTCAATTGGCAGGCAGAACAGCAGCCCTAAGGAACAAAAGAGTTCCTTTAAGGTTGAACTTCAAATTGTTGACATTTGTTTTAGCCTTCCTCATGAAGTATCTTCTAACAGGCTAAGATTTACCAAGATCTTCCTTCATCAGTGCTGCCCTGAGAATCCAGGACCTTACATGTGTACACCTATACATGAAATTGTGGCATTAGAGCATGACCGAAGGAGGTATCTAAGAAAAGTTCTAGAACACACTTCTCTCTGAGTACCAGGTCTTTGCTACCCATCATTTGAGACTGATAGCTACGGCTAAATATTCCACTGACATAAGGCAATGTTTAAATACCTTGACTGACCGAAGATGTTTCTTTGGTTCGGTGTGTTATGAAGGTTCATCCAGACAGGTAAGGAGCGCTGCACGAGTAAAAAAAGATCCTGTTAGGTTGGTCATTAAAAAAAAGTATTTCTTTTGTCACTCCCCATGAAAGAGCATGTTGCAGGGCTGGCTCCAACCTGATCATATTTCTCAACTCTATTCCGAAAGACCAGAAGCTCCATCCCCACGTATCTGCGCCCTGGGATTGAGGCCTTGACAAGCATGAGTCTAGGTATATCCTTTGCAATGATTTGGTCAGGGAGTACCCTCCCAAATACCCAGGAATCCACTCCAATGAGATAACGGATGGTTTCCTCAACATGGTACCCATCACACCCATGGCAAAGTTTCCTTACCCTGAAAGATTTTAGCAATACGTATTGTCAAGGCTGCTGTCATGTTGATTCCTGGGAACAAGCGAAGCCCTGAGGGTACAAAGGAACATTTCTGACTGTGGTGTCTTGTCTTCTAAAATTGACATTCATTTTCAATCCCTCACATTTTGAACATTTGCAAGGCCACATTTGGTATCCAATATTTGTAGATAAAGAAACAAAGCAAAGTTGTATTTACTGGGATCCACCATATAAATCCTGAGATGGTGGCAAATTACAACATCAAGTGACAGGCAAGATGGCAACGCTAAGGAACCAAAGAGTTTCTTTTAGTGTGCCTTCAAACTGAGGACATCTCGTTAAGCCTTCATTATAAACTACATTGTCACAAAGCATGTTACAATATTTATCCAATTCTGCCCACGGTCCATGGACCTAGTCCTTATTTATGCACAGAATGTAATGCCTTGAGAGGCACAGCCACAGAGCAACCCAAGCATATGTTTAAAAAACTAGGAACAGCCAAGGCAAAGTGTCCATACCCTGAGGTACTGCCATAATCCATAAGGTTAGGGATGGTACAACATTCTTCCGGCAGTAAGGGAAGCCCTGTGGGAAAAAAGGAAATTATCAAAGGGTGTTGAGTCGCCATCAGAAAATTGATAGTTATTTTCTAGCCCCACATATTTTAGAATCTTTTCATGGCCACTTTGTAGCTAGAGAAACACAGAAAAGACTTACTTACAGGGAAACACCCTGGAGTTCCCTGGAAGGTGGCAGGTCACAGGCTCAATTGGCAGGCAGAACAGCAGCCCTAAGGAACAAAAGAATTCCTTTAAGGTTGAACTTCAAATTGTTGACATTTGTTTTAGCCTTCCTCATGAAGTATCTTCTAACAGGCTAAGAGTTACCAAGATCTTCCTTCATCAGTGCTGCCCTGAGTATCCAGGACCTTACATTTGTACACCTATACATGAAATTGGGGCCTTGGAGCATGAACCAAGGAGGTATCTAAGAAAAGTTTCAGAACACACTTCTCTCTGAGTACCAGGTCTTTGCTACCCATCACTTGAGACTGATAGCTACGGCTAAATATTCCACTGTCCTAAGGCAATGTTGAAATACCTTGACTGACCGAAAATGTGTCTTTGGTTCGGTGTGTTATGAAGGTTCATCCAGACAGGTAAGGAGCGCTGCACGAGTAAAAAAAGATCCTGTTAGGTTGGTCATTAAAAAAAAGTATTTCTTTTGTCACTCCCCATGAAAGAACATGTCGCAGGGCTGGCTCCAACCTGATCATATTTCTCAACTCTATTCCGAAAGACCAGAAGCTCCATCCCCACGTATCTGCGCCCTGGGATTGAGGCCTTGACAAGCATGAGTCTAGGTATATCCATTGCAATGATTTGGTCAGGGAGTACCCTCCGAAATACCCAGGAATCCACTCCAATGAGATAACGGATGGTTTCCTCAACATGGTACCCATCACACCCATGGCAAAGTTTCCTTACCCTGAAAGATTTTAGCAATACGTATTGTCAAGACTGCTGTCATGTTGATTCCTGGGAACAAGCGAAGCCCTGTGGGTACAAAGGAACATTTCTGACTGTGGTGACTTGTCTTCTAAAATTGACATTCATTTTCAATCCCTCACATTTTGAACATTTGCAAGGCCACATTTGGTATCCAATATTTGTAGATAAAGAAACAAAGCAAAGTTGTATTTACTGGGATCCACCATATAAATCCTGAGATGGTGGCAAGTTACAACATCAAGTGACAGGCAAGATGGCAACGCTAAGGAACCAAAGAGTTTCTTTTAGTGTGCCTTCAAACTGAGGACATCTCGTTAAGCCTTCCTTATAAACTACATTGTCACAAAGCATGTTACAATATTTATCCAATTCTGCCCACGGTCCATGGACATAGTCCTTATTTATGCACAGAATGTAATGCCTTGAGAGGCACAGCCAAAGAGCAACCCAAGCATATGTTTAAAAAACTAAGAACAGCCAAGGCAAAGTGTCCATACCCTGAGGTACTGCCATAATCCATAAGGTTAGGGATGGTAGCACATTCTTCCGGCAGTAAGGGAAGCCCTGTGGGAAAAAAGGAAATTATCAAAGGGTGTTGGGTCGCCATCAGAAAATTGATAGTTATTTTCTAGCCCCACATATTTTAGAATCTTTTCAAGGCCACTTTGTAGCTAGAGAAACACAGAAAAGACTTACTTACAGGAAAACACCCTGGAGTTCCCTGGAAGGTGGCAGGTCACAGGCTCAATTGGCAGGCAGAACAGCAGCCCTAAGGAACAAAAGAATTCCTTTAAGGTTGAACTTCAAATTGTTGACATTTGTTTTAGCCTTCCTCATGAAGTATCTTCTAACAGGCTAAGATGTACCAAGATCTTCCTTCATCAGTGCTGCCCTGAGTATCCAGGACCTTACATTTGTACACCTCTACATGAAATTGGGGCCTTGGAGCATGAACCAAGGAGGTATCTAAGAAAAGTTTCAGAACACACTTCTCTCTGAGGACCAGGTCTTTGCTACTCAACATTTGAGACTGATAGCTACGGCTAAATATTCCACTGACATAAGGCAATGTTGACATACCTTGCCTGACCGAAGATGTGCTTTTGGTTCGGTGTGTTATGAAGGTGCATCCAGACAAGTAAGGAGCGCTACACGAGTAAAAAAAGATCCTATTAGGTTGGTCATTAAACAAAAGTATTTCTTTTGTCACTCCACATGAAAGCACATGTCACAGGGCTGGCTCCAACCTGATCATATTTCTCAACTCTATTCCGAAAGACCAGAAGCTCCATCCCCATGTATTTGTACCCTGGGATTGAGGCCTTCACAAGCATGAGTCCAGGTATATCCTTTGCAATGATTTGGTCAGGGAGAACCCTCCCAGACACCCAGGAATCCACTACAATGAGATAACAGATGGTTTCCTCAACATGGTACCCATCACACCCATGGCAAAGTTTCCTTACCCTGAAAGAGTTTCTGTTACGCTCACCTGACTCCCACAGAGGCGCCGGTCTGATCTGGGCTGCTGCGGCCTCCTCCAGCGGAATGCGTAGGGCCGAGATGTGTCGTTTGTCTGGCCGGTAGGAGACACTTCTGTGAATGGAGAAAGGGGAATTAACCACCCGTGGAGTTGAGCGTAAATTCCCCCTAATCCCCGTTGTTCTCCCCACTGACCACCTCCGATGTTCCCTCTAAAGTCTCACCTTATGGTTTGAAAGGTGAGTTCTCCATCCTGCTTCGAGCACAGGGGCGCGTGATGGACCAGTTGCTCCACTGGTCGAAGGAATTGTTGAGTTCCAGGGCTATTTTGACTCTCCCGGCAAGACGCCCTAAGTATGCAATTCGTAAGAGTTCAAATGCCTGACCATCACTCCTATCCAATCCCGTAATCTGTGGTATTCTCCTTTATTCAGGTGCTGAGAGAAAACCAGAGTCGAGTAGTTATACCTCTGGTGGTAAAATTAGGTACGTCTATGGCGGGAGGTGGGTCCTCTTGATTATCCTTTTGATTCACCCTGTTGTGCTTTTGTTTCCCCTTAGGGGCCGGGGTACAGCAATGGTGCAGTGGGAGCTGCGCCGACCCGAGGAGAGGAAAGGTTCCCCCGATGGTAAATCAGGTAGGTCTTAGGGTGGTAACCAGTATTCCTCTATATGTTCCCTTGGCTCACCTTATTGTCTTTATCTGCCCTAGGTGCCGGAATGCGGCGGGAAGATGCAGAAGGCTCCGGTGAAACATGAAGATGCTGCGAGGAACGGTGAGTGCAGCACGGCGCTGCTGCTGGCGATGCGACGTGTGTAAAAATAAAGTCTTTCCTTTGGTTCGAAGATGCAATGGCTCAGGAATCAGGTAAGAAGCTGGTAAATGTTCTGGTTCTAACCTTTCTCCTTTTGTCCCTTGTTTCTAGGTGCTCCGGGTTCGAGGCGGGAGTGGCTGAAGGCTGGATGCTGCTGCAGGCACGGTGAGCGTTACGCTGCTGGATGCAGAATAACGCGAAGCATGTGCTGCTCTTCGGGCGTTGTTTAAATAGCCTCCAAAGTAGTTCCAGGTAAGTATTCCTCCACCGCCACACCCGAGTGGCAAAAGAGTCCCTAGGTAAAGTAGTCCCTTCAAGGCCTCGTGAGGGGTTGGATCCCTTGCAGCATGGAATGCATCAGGTAAGTCCAGGTAAGTTTTTTCCCCTTATGAGCCTGGCGCCTACGGAGCCAGGACTGAAGTCCCATATGAGCCTGGCACCAAAGGCGCCAGGACTGTGTCCAGATGGCCCCTAACAGGGGTCGCTGGGCCGTTCCCCGGGAACGTGATGCCTGCTCCCGGTGCTGCTGGACCTGGTCTGGTTCCCCGGGGGTAGGCATCATGAGAGTTTAGCAAAATGTATTGTCAAGGCTGCTGTCATGTTGATTCCTGGGAACAAGCGAAGCCCTGTGGGTACAAAGGAATATTTCTGGCTGTGGTGTCTTGTCTTCAAAAATTGATATTCATTTTCAATCCCTCACATTTTCAACATTTGCTAGACCACATTTGGTATCCAATATTTGAAAGCAGCAGGTAGTTAAAGCAACAAAGCAAAGTTGTACTTACTGGGATCCACCATATAAATCCTGAGATGGTGGCAAGCTGCAACATCAAGAGACAGGCAAGACGGCAACTCTAAGGAACCAAATAGTTTCTTTTAGGTGTGCCTTCAAACTGAGGACATCGCGTTAAGCCTTCCTTATCAACTATATTGTCACAAAGCAAGTTGCAATCTTTCTCCAATTCTGCCCAAGGTCCATGGATATAGTCCTTATTTATGCACAGAATGTAATGTCTTGAGAGGCACAGCAAAAAGAGCATCCCAAGAATATGTTTAAAAAACTAGGAATAGCAAAGGCAAAGTGTCCATACCCTGAGGTACTGCCATAATCCATAAGGCTAGGGATGGTTCCACATTCTTCCAGGAGTAAGGGAAGGCCTGCGGGAACAAAGGAAATTATCAAAGGGTGTTGGGTCATCATCAGAAAATTGATAGTCATTTTCTAGCCCCACATATTTTAGAATCTTTTCAAGGCCACGTTTGGTGATCAATATGTAGTAGGAGAAACACAGCAAAGACTTACTTACAGGGAAACACCCTGGAGTTCCCCAGAAGGTGGCAGGCCATAGGCTCAATTGGCTGGCAGAACAGCAGCCCTAAGGAACAAAAGAGTTCCTCTAAGGTTGAACTTCAAATTGTTGACATTTGTTTTAGCCTTCCTCATGAAGTATCTTCTAACAGGCTAAGATTTACCAAGATCTTCCTTCATCAGTGCTGCCCTGAGTATCCAGGACCTTACATTTGTACACCTATGCATGAAATTGTGGCATTTGCGCATGACCCAAGGAGGTATCTAAGAAAAGTTTTTGAACACACTTCTCTCTGAGTACCAGGTCTTTGCTACCCATCATTTGAGACTGATAGCTACGGCTAAATATTCCACTGACATAAGGCAATGTTTACATACCTTGCCTGACCGAAGATGTGTCTTTGGTTCTGTGTGTTATGAAGGTGCATCCAGACAGGTAAGGAGCGCTACATGAGTAAAAAAAGATCCTGTTAGGTTGGTCATTAAAAAAAAGTATTTCTTTTGTCATTCGCCATGAAAGAACATGTCGTAGGGCTGGCTCCAACATGATCATATTTCTCAACTCTATTCGGAAAGACCAGAAGCTCCCTCCCCACGTATCTGTGCCCTGGGATTGAGGCCTTGACAAGCATGAATCTAGGTATATCCTTTGCAATGATTTGGTCAGGGAGTACCCTCACAAATACCCAGGAATCCACTCCAATGAGATAACGGATGGTTTCCTCAACATGGTACCCATAACACCCATGACAAAGTTCCCTTACACTGAAAGATTTTAGCAATACGTATTCTCAAGGCTGCTGACATGTTGATTCCTGGGAACAAGCGAAGCCCTGTGGGTACAAAGGAACATTTCTGACTGTGGTGACTTGTCTTCAAAAATTGACATTCATTTTCAATCCCTCACATTTTGAACATTTGCTAGGCCACATTTCGTATCCAATATTTGAACTCAGCAGGTAGATAAAGAAACAAAGCAAAGTTGTCCTTACTGGGATCCACCATATAAATCCTGAGATGGTGGCAAGTTACAACATCAACTGACAGGCAAGACGGCAATGCTAAGGAACCAAAGAGTTTCTTTTAGTGTGCCTTCAAACTGAGGACATCTCGTTAAGATTTCCTTATAAACTATATTGTCACAAAGCATGTTACAATATTTATCCAATTCTGCCTAAGGTCCATGGACCTAGCCCTTATTTATGCACATAATTTAATGCCTTGAGAGGCACAGCCAAAGAGCAACCCAAGCATATGTTTAAAAAACTAGGAACAGCCAAGGGAAAGTGTTCATATCCTGTGGTACTGCCATAATCCATAAGGTTAGGGATGGTACCACATTCTTCCGGCAGTAAGGGAAGCCCTGTAGGAAAAGGAAATTATCAAAGGGTGTTGGGTCGCCATCAGAAAATTGATAGTTATTTTCTAGCCCCACATATTTTAGAATCTTTTCAAGGCCACTTTGTAGCTAGAGAAACACAGAAAAGACTTACTTACAGGGAAACACCCTGGAGTTCCCTGGAAGGTGGCAGGTCACAGGTTCAATTGGCAGGCAGAACAGCAGCCCTAAGGAACAAAATAGTTCCTTTAAGGTTGAACTTCAAATTGTTGACATTTGTTTTAGCCTTCCTCATAAAGTATCTTCTAACAGGCTAAGATGTACCAAGATCTTCCTTCATCAGTGCTGCCCTGAGTATCCAGGACCTTACATGTGTACACCTCTGCATGAAATTGGGGCCTTGGAGCATGAACCAAGGAGGTATCTAATAAAAGTATCAGAACACACTTCTCTCTGAGTACCAGGTCTTTGCTACCCATCATTTGAGACTGATAGCTACAGCTAAATATTCCACTGACATAAGGCAATGTTTACATACCTTGACTGACCGAAGATGTGTCTTTGGTTCGTCCAGACAGGTAAGGAGCGCTACACGAGTAAAAAAAGATCCTGTTAGGTTGGTCATTAAACAAAAGTATTTCTTTTGTCACTCCACATGAAAGGACATGTCGTAGGGCTGGCTCCAACCTGACCGTATTTCTCAACTCTATTCCGAAAGACCAGAAGCTCCATCCCCACGTATCTGTGCCCTGGGATTGAGGCCTTGACAAACATGAGTCCAGGTATATCCTTTGCAATGATTTGGTCAGGGAGAACCCTCCCAGACACCCAGGAATCCACTACAATGAGATAACGGATGGTTTCCTCAACATGGTACCCATCAAACCCATGACAAAGTTTCCTTACCCTGAAAGATTTTAGCAAAACGTATTGTCAAGGCTGCTGTCATGTTGATTCCTGGGGAAAAGCGAAGCCCTGTGTGTACAAAGGAACATTTCTGACTGTGGTGTCTTGTCTTCAAAAATTGATATTCATTTTCAATCCCTCACATTTTGAACATTTGCTAGACCACATTTGGTATCCAATATTTGAACAAAGCAGGTAGCTAAAGCAAGAAAGCAAAGTTGTACTTACTGGGATCCACCATATAAATCCTGAGATGGTGGCAAGCTGCAACATCAAGAGACAGGCAAGACGGCAACGCTAAGGAACCAAAGAGTATCTTTTAGGTGTGCCTTCAAACTGAGGACATCTCGTTAAGCCTTCCTTATCAACTATATTGTCAGAAAGCAAGTTGCAATCTTTCTCCAATTCTGCCCAAGGTCCATGGACATAGTCCTTATTTATGCACAGAATGTAATGTCTTGAGAGGCACAGCAAAAGGAGCATCCCAAGCATATATTTAAAAAACTAGTAATAGCAAAGGCAAGGTGTCCATACCCTGAGCTACTGCCATAATCCATAAGGGTAGGGATGGTTCCACATTCTTCCGGGAGTAAGGGAAGGCCTGCGGGAACAAAGGAAATTATCAAAGGGTATTGGGTCATCATCAGAACATTGATAGTCATTTTCTAGCCCACATATTTTAGAATCTTTTCAAGGTCACGTTTGGTGATGAATATGTAGTAGGAGAAACAGAGCAAAGATTTACTTACACGGAAACACCCTGGAGTTCCCCGGAAGGTGGCAGGCCATAGGCTCAATTGGCTGGCAGAACAGCAGCCCTAAGGAACAAAAGAGTTCCTCTAAGGTTGAACTTCAAATTGTTGGCATTTGTTTTAGCCTTCCTCATGAAGTATCTTCTAACAGGCTAAGATTTACCAAGATCTTCCTTCATCAGTGCTGCCCTGAATATCCAGGACCTTACATGTGTACACCTGTACATGAAATTGTGGCATTAGAGCATGACCCAAGGAGGTATCTAAGAAAAGTTTTAGAACACACTTCTCTCTGAGTACCAGGTCTTTGCTACCCATCATTTGAGACTGATAGCTACGGCTAAATATTCCATTGACATAAGGCAATGTTTAAATACCTTGACTGACCGAAGATGTTTCTTTGGTTCTGTGTGTTATGAAGGTTCACCCAGACAGGTAAGGAGCGCTGCACGAGTAAAAAAAGATCCTGTTAGGTTGGTCATTAAAAAAAAGTATTTCTTTTGTCACTCCCCATGAAAGAACATGTCGTAGGGCTGGCTCCAACCTGATCATATTTCTCAACTCTATTCCAAAAGACCAGAAGCTCCATCCCCACGTATCTGTGCCCTGGGATTGAGGCCTTGAGAAGCATGAGTCTAGGTATATCCTTTGCAATGAGTTGATCAGGGAGTACCCTCCCAAATACCCAGGAATCCACTCCAATGAGATAACGCATAGTTTCCTGAACATGGTACCCATCACACCCATGGCAAAGTTTCCTTACTCTGAAAGATTTTAGCAATACGTATTGTCAAGGCTGCTGTCATGTTGATTCCTGAGAACAAGCGAAGCCCTGTGGGTACAAATGAACATTTCTGACTGTGGTGTCTTGTCTTCTAAAATTGACATTCATTTTCAATCCCTCACATTTTGAACATTTGCTAGGCCATATTTGGTATCCAATATTTGAACTCAGCAGGTAGATTAAGAAACAAAGCAAAGTTGTATTTACTGGGATCCACCATATAAATCCTGAGATGGTGGCAAGTTACAACATCAAGTGACAGGCAAGATGGCAACGCTAAGGAACCAAAGAGTTTCTTTTAGTGTGCCTTTAAACTGAGGACATCTTGTTAAGCCTTCCTTATAAACTACATTGTCACAAAGCATGTTACAATATTTATCCAATTCTGCCCACGGTCCATGGACCTAGTCCTTATTTCTGCACAGAATGTAATGCCTTGAGAGGCACAGCCAAAGAGCAACCCAAGCATATGTTTAAAAAACTAGGAACAGCCAAGGCAAAGTGTCCATACCCTGAGGTACTGCCATAATCCATAAGGTTAGGGATGGTACCACATTCTTCCGGCAGTAAGGGAAGCCCTGCGGGAAAAAAGGAAATTATCAAAGGGTGTTGGGTCGCCATCAGAAAATTGATAGTTATTTTCTAGCCCCACATATTTTAGAATCTTTTCAAGGCCACTTTGTAGCTAGAGAAACACAGAAAAGACTTACTTACAGGGAAACACCCTGGAGTTCCCTGGAAGGTGGCAGGTCACAGGCTCAATTGGCAGGCAGAACAGCAGCCTTAAGGAACAAAAGAATTCCTTTAAGGTTGAACTTCAAATTGTTGACATTTGTTTTAGCCTTCCTCATGTAGTATCTTCTAACAGGCTAAGATGTACCAAGATCTTCCTTCATCAGTGCTGCCCTGAGTATCCAGGACCTTACATCTTACATTTGTACACCTATACATGGAATTGGGGCCTTGGAGCATGAACCAAGGAGGTGTCTAATAAAAGTTTCAGAACACACTTCTCTCTGAGTACCAGGTCTTTGCTACTCATCATTTGAGACTGATAGCTACGGCTAAATATTCCACTGACAATGTTTACATACCTTGCCTGACCGAAGATGTGTCTTTGGTTCGGTGTGTTATGAAGGTGCATCCAGACAAGTAAGGAGCGCTACACGAGTAAAAAAAGATCCTGTTAGGTTGGTCATTAAACAAAAGTATTTCTTTTGTCACTCCACATGAAAGCACATGTCGTAGGGCTGGCTCCAACCTGATCATATTTCTCAACTCTATTCAGAAAGACCAGAAGCTCCATCCTCACCTATTTGTACCCTGGGATTGAGGCCTTGACAAGCATGAGTCCAGGTATATCCTTTGCAATGATTTGCAATGATTTGGTCAGGGAGAACCCTCCCAGACACCCAGGAATCCACTACAATGAGATAACGGATGGTTTCCTCAACATGGTACCCATCACACCCATGGCAAAGTTTCCTTACCCTGAAAGAGTTTCTGTTACGCTCACCTGACTCCCACAGAGGCGCCGGTCTGATCTGGGCTGCTGCGGCCTCCTCCAGCGTAATGCGTAGGGCCGAGATGTGTCGTTTGTCTGGCCGGTAGGAGACACTTCTGTGAATGGAGAAAGGGGAATTAACCACCCGTGGAGTTGAGCGTAAATTCCCCCTAATCCCTGTTGTTCTCCCCACTGACCACCTCCGATGTTCCCTCTAAAGTCTCACCTTATGGTTTGAAAGGGTGAGTTCTCCATCCTGCTTCAAGCACTGGGGCGCGTGATGGACCAGTTGCTCCACTGGTCGAAGGAATTGGTGAGTTCCAGGGCTATTTTGACTCTCCCGGCAAGACGCAGTAAGTATGCAGTTCGTAAGAGTTCAAATGCCTGACCATCACTCCTATCCAATCCCATAATCTGTGGTCTTCTCCTTTATTCAGGTGCTGAGAGAAAACCAGAGTCGAGTAGTTATACCTCTGGTGGTAAAATTAGGTAAGTCTATGGCGGGAGGTGGTTCCTCTTGATTATCCTTTTGATTTACCCTGTTGTTCTTTTGTTTCCCCTTAGGGGCCGGGGTACGGCGATGGTGCAGTGGGAGCTGCGCCGACCCGAGGAGAGGAATGGTTCCCCCGATGGTAAATCAGGTAGGTCTTAGGGTGGTAACCAGTATTCCTCTATATGTTCCGTTGGCTCACCTTATTGTCTTTATCTGCCCTAGGTGCCGGAATGCGGCGGGAAGATGCAGAAGGCTGCGGTGAAACGTGAAGATGCTGCGAGGAACGGTGAGTGCAGCGCGGCGCTGCTGCTGGCGATGCGACGTGTGTAAAAATAAAGTCTTTCCTTTGGTTCGACGATGCGATGGCTCAGGAATCAGGTAAGAAGCTGGTAAATGTTCTGGTTCTAACCTTTCTCCTTTTGTCCCTTGTTTCTAGGTGCTCCGGGTTCGAGGCGGGAGTGGCTGAAGTCTGGATGCTGCTGCAGGCACGGTGAGCGTTACGCTGCTGGATGCAGAATAACGCGAAGCGTGTGCTGCTCTTCGGGCGTTGTTTAAATAACCTCCAAAGTAGTTCCAGGTAAGTATTCCTCCACCGCCACACCCGAGTGGCAAAAGAGTCCCTAGGTAAAGTAATCCCTTCTAGGCCTCTTGAGGGCTTGGATCCCTTGCAGCATGGTCTGCATCAGGTAAGTCCAGGTAAGTTTTTTCCCCTTATGAGCCTGGCGCCTATGGCGCCAGGACTGAAGTCTCATATGAGCCTGGCGCCAAAGGCGCCAGGCCTGTGTCCAGATGGCCCCTAACAGGGGTCGCTGGGCCTTTCCCCGGGAACGTGATGCCTGCTCCCGGGGCTGCTGGACCTGGTCTGGTTCCCCGGGGGTAGGCATCATGAGAGTTTAGCAAAATGTATTGTCAAGGCTGCTGTCATGTTGATTCCTGGGAACAAGCAAAGCCCTGTGGGTACAAAGGAATATTTCTGGCTGTGGTGTCTTGTCTTCAAAAATTGATATTCATTTTCAATCCCTCACATTTTCAACATTTGCTAGACCACATTTGGTATCCAATATTTGAAAGCAGCAGGTAGCTAAAGCAACAAAGCAAAGTTGTACTTACTGGGATCCACCATATAAATCCTGAGATGGTGGCAAGCTGCAACATCAAGAGACAGGCAAGACGGCAACTCTAAGGAACCAAATAGTTTCTTTTAGGTGTGCCTTCAAACTGAGGACATCTCGTTAAGCCTTCCTTATCAACTATATTGTCACAAAGCAAGTTGCAATCTTTCTCCAATTCTGCCCACGGTCCATGGATATAGTCCTTATTTATGCACAGAATGTAATGTCTTGAGAGGCACAGCAAAAAGAGCATCCCAAGCATATGTTTAAAAAACTAGGAATAGCAAAGGCAAAGTGTCCATACCCTGAGGTACAGCCATAATCCATAAGTTTAGGGATGGTTCCACATTCTTCCGACAGTAAGGGAAGGCCTGCGGGAACAAAGGAAATTATCAAAGGGTGTTGGGTCATCATCAGACAATTGATAGTCATTTTCTAGCCCCACATATTTTAGAATCTTTTCAAGGCCACGTTTGATGATCAATATGTAGTAGGAGAAACACAGCAAAGACTGACTTACAGGGAAACACCCTGGAGTTCCCCGGAAGGTGGCAGGCCATAGGCTCAATTGGCTGGCAGAACAGCAGCCCTAAGGAACAAAAGAGTTCCTCTAAGGTTGAACTTCAAATTATTGACATTTGTTTTAGCCTTCCTCATGAAGTATCTTCTAACAGGCTAAGATTTACCAAGATCTTCCTTCATCAGTGCTGCCCTGAGTATCCAGGACCTTACATTTGTATACCTATGCATGAAATTGTGGCATTAGTGCATGACCCAAGGAGGTATCTAAGAAAAGTTTTAGAACACACTTCTCTCTGAGTACCAGGTCTTTGCTACCCATCATTTGAGACTGATAGCTACGGCTAAATATTGAACTGATATAAGGCAATGTTTAAATACCTTGACTGACTGAATATGTGTCTTTGGTTCGGTGTGTTATGAAGATTCATCCAGACAGGTAAGGAGCGCTGCACGAGTAACAAAAGATCCTGTTAGGTTGGTCATTAAAAAAAAGTATTTCTTTTGTCATTCCCCATGAAAGAACATGTCGTAGGGCTGGCTCCAACATGATCATATTTCTCAACTCAATTCGGAAAGACCAGAAGCTCCATCCCCACGTATCTGTGCCCTGGGATTGAGGCCTTGACAAGCATGAATCTAGGTATATCCTTTGCAATGATTTGGTCAGGGAGTACCCTCCCAAATACCCAGGAATCCTGTCAGGGTCCGGCTTGACTGAATTCCACAGGAGCTGATGCTGGCCCCACAGACCCTCACCAGGAGTTCACCTCTCAACCCTTAAATATAAGCTGAGCTGAAAACCCCAAGAAAGGGAAAGGGGAATTTGGAGAAAATAACAACGGAGACACAGCTGCCCTTCAACCGTCTGGTAGGCTCTGGTATCTGTGATAAACAAATACACCAGGTTACTAATATAATAAGAAAACTTCTTTTCTAACTTATGCTAAATAAACTCTAAACTCTTTACCTCTTAAAACCTCAGTAAAAGACTTAGAGGTTAGTAATCTTTGTGGAATATCTTGTAAATATATCTCGTATTGTGCAAATAGTTCAAGCCAACCTAGTCTCTTTAGAATCCTAAAGTGATGGCCTTTGCAACATCTTTTCAGAATTAGATATTCTTCTTACTTCAAAGTTCTTCTGATCTTATGTAGTTTTCAATGCTTACATAAATTGCAGTCTTTCTCTGAAAACATTGAGTTCTATTTGCATAGATTACTTTAAATTATATTCTTTAACTTCCTGGAATACTGCTTTCTTTCTGCGTGTGAATTGTTTTCCTTATTTACACATTTACACAAAGAACGTATAGTTTCTTCCTTTACTAGCGTGTGCGATAAACACGTGAAATCAGAAGACGTGAAGAATTGTCCTCGCGTGTAAAATACGCACGCGATTATTTTACAAACCCGCGCGCGTGAAAAAATACGTAAACGCGATAAAAAATAACACGCGCTGATAAAAATGGACTCGCACTCTATCGCAACCCAACACGCGCTTTCTCTTGAGACGTATTTCGCGTAAAAAATATACACGCGTTAAAGTTAACTTGCGCAATTCTTTTAGGCACGCGCTCTGTCACAAAACCACACGCGCTTTCTCAGGAAACGACTTTCACGTGAAAAAAATGTACACGCGCTAAAATTCACACGCGCAATTCTTTTTGGCACGCGCTCTATCGCAAACCACACGCGCTTTCTCAGGAAACGAGTTTCACGTGAAAAATGTACACGTGCTAAAATTCACATGCGCAATTCTTTTTGGCACGCGCTCTATCGCAAACCACACGCGCTTTCTCAGGAAACGACTTTCACGTGAAAAATGTACACGCGCTAAAATTCACACGCGCAATTCTTTTTGGCACGCGCTCTATCGCAAACCACACGCGCTTTCTCAGGAAACGACTTTCACGTAAAAAATGTACACGCACTTTAAAAAGAACACGCAAACGACAACTTGCGAGCTCGCGCACACATTAAACAGTCTTGAAGAACATTACACGCAGTTAATCAACTTTAAAATCCTACGCACAATCTTCAAGCTTGTTTTCCTTATGATAACTTTAACTGTAATGTCTCTTTTCTCAAATGAACTTGAAACCTTTTTACTCTTTAAGTTTTCTTATAAAAGAAAATGAAAGTTCACTGTGACAATTTCAAAATCTTTAAAAGAACGATCCCACCTGATGACTTCTTGTTCAAATTGGATCAGCAAACGATATTCTTACTTCTTTGGTAGATTTTCTGAGCTCTGGAAAGGCCTTACTTAAGGAGCTTAACTAATACACATCCAGCCACTGAATTTCTCTGGATGAAATGCAGTTTAGAATCTTGCTCATCTCCCAAGAATCAAACCCATTGTCCTCTCCACCAATCAGGCAACCAAACATATCATTGTTTCTTTAACCAATCAGATTAAGTTTCTTTCACTCCATCTTGACTTGGGCAAGCACAATGTTAATTCTATGAACAAACTCTTCCTGTTACTAAACCAGCCAGTTCTGAAAGCACAACTAACCCAGCCAGCTCTAAAGGCACAATGTTAATCTAGTTACTCTTCGTGTTATGAAACTAGTCAGTCCTGACAAATCCACTCTAATGAGATAATGGATGGTTTCCTCAACATGGTACCCATCACACCCATGACAAAGTTCCCTTACACTGAAAGATTTTAGCAATACGTATTCTCAAGGCTGCTGTCATGTTGATTCCTGGGAACAAGCGAAGCCCTGTGGGTACGAAGGAACATTTCTGACTGTGGTGACTTGTCTTCAAAAATTGACATTCATTTTCAATCCCTCACATTTTGAACATTTGCTAGGCCACATTTTTTATCCAATATTTGACCTCAGCAGGTTGATAAAGAAACAAAGCAAAGTTGTACTTACTGGGATCCACCATATAAATCTTGAGATGGTGGCAAGTTACAACATCAAATGACAGGCAAGACGGCAATGCTAAGGAACCAAAGAGTTGCTTTTAGTGTGCCTTCAAACCGAGGACATCTCGTTAAGATTTCCTTATAAACTATATTGTCACAAAGCATGTTACAATATTTATCCAATTCTGCCTAAGGTCCATGGACCTAGCCCTTATTTATGCACATAATTTAATGCCTTGAGAGGCACAGCCAAAGAGCAACCCAAGCATATGTTTAAAAAACTAGGAACAGCCAAGGCAAAGTGTCCATATCCTGTGGTACTGCCATAATCCATAAGGTTAGGGATGGTACCACATTCTTCCGGCAGTAAGGGAAGCCCTGTGGGAAAAGGAAATTATCAAAGGGTGTTGGGTCGCCATCAAAAAATTGATAGTTATTTTCTAGCCCCACATATTTTAGAATCTTTTCAAGGCCACTTTGTAGCTAGAGAAACACAGAAAAGACTTACTTACAGGGAAACACCCTGTAGTTCCCTGGAAGGTGGCAGGTCACAGGTTCAATTGGCAGGCAGAACAGCAGCCCTAAGGAACAAAATAGTTCCTTTAAGGTTGAACTTCAAATTGTTGACATTTGTTTTAGCCTTCCTCATAAAGTATCTTCTAACAGACTAAGATGTACCAAGATCTTCCTTCATCAGTGCTGCCCTGAGTATCCAGGACCTTACATGTGTACACCTCTGCATGAAATTGGGGCCTTGGAGCATGAACCAAGGAGGTATCTAAGAAAAATTTCAGAACACACTCTCTCTGAGTACCAGGTCTTTGCTACCCATCATTTGAGACTGATAGCTACGGCTAAATATTCCACTGACATAAGGCAATGTTTAAATACCTTGACTGACCGAAGATGTGTCTTTGGTTCGGTGTGTTATGAAGGTTCATCCAGACAGGTAAGGAGCGCTGCACGAGTAAAAAAAGATCCTGTTAGGTTGGTCATTAAAAAAAAGTATTTCTTTTGTCACTCCCCATGAAAGAACATGCCGTAGGGCTGGCTCCAACCTGATCATATTTCTCAACTCTATTCCAAAAGACCAGAAGCTCCATCCCCACGTATCTGTGCCCTGGGATTGAGGCCTTGACAAGCATGAGTCCAGGTATATACTTTGCAATGATTTGGTCAGGGAGAACCCTCCCAGACACCGAGGAATCCACTACAATGAGATAACGGATGGTTTCCTCAACATGGTACCCATCACACCCATGGCAAAGTTTCCTTACTCTGAAAGATTTTAGTAAAACGTATTGTCAAGGCTGCTGTCATGTTGATTCCTGGGAACAAGCGAAGCCCTGTGGGTACAAAGGAACATTTCTGACTGTGGTGTCTTGTCTTCAAAAATTGATATTAATGTTCAATCCCTCACATTTCTAACATTTGCTAGGCCACATTTGGCATCCAATATTTGAAAGCAGCAGGTAGCTAAAGCAACAAAGCAAAGTTGTACTTACTGGGATCCACCATATAAATCCTGAGATGGTGGCAAGCTGCAACATCAAGAGACAGGCAAGACGGCAACGCTAAGGAACCAAAGAGTTTCATTTAGGTGTGCCTTCAAACTGAGGACATCTCGTTAAGCCTTCCTTATCAAATATATTGTCACAAAGCAAGTTGCAATCTTTCTCCAATTCTGCCCAAGGTCCGTGGACATAGTCCTTATTTATGCACAGAATGTAATGTCTTGAGAGGCACAGCAAAAAAGAGCATCCCAAGCATAGCATATGTTTAAAAAACTAAGAATAGCAAAGGCAAAGTGTCCATACCCTGAGGTACTGCCATAATCCATAAGGTTAGGGATGGTTCCACATTCTTCCGGGAGTAAGGGAAGGCCTGCGGGAACAAAGGAAATTTTCAAAGGGTGTTGGGTCATCATCAGAAAATTGATAATCATTTTCTAGCCCCACATATTTTCGAACCTTTTCAAGGCCACGTTTGGTGATCAATATGTAGTAGGAGAAACACAGCAAAGACTTACTTAGAGGGAAACAACCTGGAGTTCCCCGGAAGGTGGGAGGCCACAGGCTCAATTAGCAGGCAGAACAGCAGCCCTAAGGAACAAAAGAGTTCCTCTAAGGTTGAACTTCAAATTGTTGACATTTGTTTTAGCCTTCCTCATGAAGTACCTTCTAACAGGCTAATATTTACCAAGATCTTCCTTCATCAGTGCTGCCCTGAGTATCCAGGACCTTACATTTGTACACCTACGCATGAAATTGTGGCATTAGAGCATGACCCAAGGAGGTATCTAAGAAAAGTTTTATAACACTTCTCTCTGAGTACCAGGTCTTTGCTACCCATCATTTGAGACTGATAGCTACGGCTAAATATTGCGCTGACATAAGGCAATGTTTAAATACCTTGACTGACCGAAGATGTGTCTTTGGTTCGGTGTGTTATGAAGGTTCATCCAGACAGGTAAGGAGCGCTGCACGAGTAAAAAAAGATCCTGTTAGGTTGGTCATTAAAAAAAGTATTTCTTTTGTCACTCCCCATGAAAGAACATGGCGTAGGGCTGGCTCCAACCTGATCATATTTCTCAACTCTATTCCGAAAGACCAGAAGCTCCATCCCCACGTATCTGTGCCCTGGGATTGAGGCCTTGACAAGCATGAGTCTAGGAATATCCTTTGCAATGATTTGGTCGGGGAGTACCCTCCCAAATACCCAGGAACCCACTCCAATGAGATAACGGATGGTTTCCTCAACATGGTACCCATCACACCCATGGCAAAGTTTCCTTACCCTGAAAGATTTTAGCAATACGTATTGTCAAGGCTGCTGTCATGTTGATTCCTGGGAACAAGCGAAGCCCTGTGGGTACAAATTAACATTTCTGACTGTGGTGTCTTCTCTTCAAAAATTGACATTCATTTTCAATCCCTCACATTTTGAACATTTGCTAGGCCACATTTGGTATCCAATATTTGAACTCAGCAGGTAGATAAAGAAACAAAGCAAAGTTGTACTTACTGGGATCCACCATATAAATCCTAAGATGGTGGCAAGCTGCAACATCAAGTGACAGGCAAGACGGCAACGCTAAGGAACCAAAGAGTTTCTTTTAGGTGTGCCTTCAAACTGAGGACATCTCGTTAAGCCTTCCTTATAAACTATAGTGTCACAAACATGTTACAATCTTTATCCAATTCTGCCCAAGGTCCATGGACCTAGTCCTTATTTATGCACAGAATGTAATGCCTTGAGAGGCACAGCCAAATAGCAACCCAAGCATATGTTTAAAAAAACTAGGAACAGCCAAGGCAAAGTGTCCATACCCTGAGGTACTGCCATAATCCATAAGGTTAGGGATTGTACCACATTCTTCCGGCAGTAAGGGAAGCCCTGTGGGAAAAAAGGAAATTATCAAAGGGTGTTGGGTCGCCATCAGAAAATTGATAGTTATTTTCTAGCCCCATATATTTTAGAATCTTTTCAAGGCCACTTTGTAGCTAGAGAAACACAGAAAAGACTTACTTACAGGGAAACACCCTGGAGTTCCCTGGATGGTGGCAGGCCACAGGCTCAATTGGCAGACAGAACAGCAGCCCTAAGGAACAAAAGAGTTCCTTTAAGGTTGAACTTCAAATTGTTGACATTTGTTTTAGCCTTCCTCATGAAGTATCTTCTAACAGGCTAAGATGTACCAAGATCTTCCTTCATCAGTGCTGCCCTGATATCCAGTACCTTACATTTGTACACCTATGCATGACATTGGGGCCTTGGAGCATGAAACAAGGAGGTATCTAAGAAAAGTTTTAGAACACATTTCTCTCTGAGTACCAGGTCTTTGCTACCCATCATTTGAGACTGATAGCTACGGCTAAATATTCCATTGACATAAGGCAATGTTTAAATACCTTGACTGACCGAAGATGTTTCTTTGGTTCTGTGTGTTATGAAGGTTCATCCAGACAGGCAAGGAGTGCGAGTAAAAAAAGATCCTGTTAGGTTGGTCATTAAAAAAAAGTATTTCTTTTGTCACTCCCCATGAAAGAACATGTCGTAGGGCTGGCTCCAACCTGATCATATTTCTCAACTCTATTCCAAAAGACCAGAAGCTCCATCCCCACGTATCTGTGTCCTGGGATTGAGGCCTTGAGAAGCATGAGTCTAGGTATATCCTTTGCAATGATTTGGTCAGGGAGCACCCTCCCAGACACCCAGGAATCCACTACAATGAGATAACGGATGGTTTCCTCAACCTCAACATGGTACCCATCACACCCATGGCAAAGTTTCCTCACCCTGAAAGATTTTAGCAATACGTATTGTCAAGGCTGCTGTCATGTTGATTCCTGGGAACAAGCGGAGCCCTGTGGGTACAAAGGAACTTTTCTGACTGTGGTGTCTTGTCTTCAAAAATTGATATTCATTTTCAATCCCTCACATTTTGAACATTTGCTAGGCCACATTTGGTATCCAACATTTGAACGCAGCAGGTAGCTAAAGCAACAAAGCAAAGTTGTACTTTCTGGGATCCACCATATAAATCCTGAGATGGTGGCAAGCTGCAACATCAAGAGACAGGCAAGACGGCAACGCTAAGGAACCAAAGAGTTTCATTTAGGTGTGCCTTCAGACTGAGGACATCACATTAAGCCTTCTTTATAAAATATATTGGCCCTCATTACGACCCTGGCGGAATCCGGAAAACGATGGCGGAAATGCAATACCGCCATCGAATAGCGCTCGGTGCGACTATGACCCGTCACCGCAAAGTACGATGCCATTAGCGACACCGTAGTGAACGCCAACGCTAACTGCACCAAGCACACGCGCGCGCGCCATGCCAAACCGTAAACACCACCATGGCGCAAGGGTACGCCAATTCCGACCCTAGCGGACATGTACCTAACGCCATCAAGCATGGCGGAATGTACCATTCCGCCATGGTGAGAAGTACGGCATCGCGAATCAACCGTAAACGGCCCCACTGAGTGCCTGTACACCGCTCCCTGCCCACAAAGTACAACTCCCCGTAGGTGCAATGAAGTCACAATGCAACCAGTGAAATGTACAAGTCACCCATGCATGCCAACGAACAAAAGAAACACAACAGGGGCCAATGGGAGCTGCAGGGCACAGATGGCACGAATACAGAAGCCATCCCAATGGACATGACCACAGTCCCCCACCAAGAAACGCACGCAAACACAGGCACCTGTGACCAGCAATATTCCGAAAATCACATCATTCCACCAGTCCACCTGGCTGACCGGCATCTGTTACACAAAACCCAATCCCCCGCCCCTGAGCATGACAACATTCAAACAGTCATATTGGCAGCCCCCATCCCTGACCTCACTGGGCTTCGTAGGCAAACGCGCCCAGTACAGTACCACGCAACTAAACTCCGAACGCTACACGGGCCAAATCAGAATAGAAATTTAATGCACATCAAAATCACCAAGCCCATACAGCCATCAGGCCATGAACTCCAAAACACATTTCACCATTGTGGGCTGCATCCGCAAGAAATGACCAGCCACTACTTGTGTGACGCCCTGTTCCATCATGGTACACAGAGCCACATTCACGTACGAAAAGGCAACATGGAAGCGCACAGAACCGCAGGGCCGTCCCAATGGGGAGGCACTAGTCCAGCTGAAAGGCCGAAATGTTTCTCCGAGCCACCAGTACTGCGTAAGGGCATGTGGCCCATTGGCGATCGTCCCATAAGATCGTAATGCTGCTCCACTGATTAACACGAAGCAGCAGGTGTCGGGAGTAAAACCCATCTGCAGGAGTGGCATACAGATGGCAGTGGCAAAAGGGGAGGAGATACCTGTCAACCAAAAGAAAAGAAAAAGAACAGAATGGCCATCAGTACTACATTCCAACGACTCACTGCAATGATCACACTAAATCCACAGCCATATGCATGCTAGCCCACTCCAAAGGTCCATCACCACCCAAAAACCACTTGCGACTCATAACTATCTATATCGAGGTGTAATCACCATCAGAAACGAGTGTACCTGTGCATGCGCCTGTGAAAACAGAATCCATCTGATGGGATTGGTAACGTGCATGGACACAAGTGTCTGAGGGCGCGTCGAGACAGGGAGGGCTCAACAAGGCCAGATAGACGATGGTCCCACTATGGCAGCCCTGCATCACATAGCGTAGGGGAGGCGGATAGATCCCAAGAAGCCCTGTACATGGCAAACTCTGCATCAAATCACCTGCCCATGCATCCATTCATCATTCCCTCATCCCGGGATTAAAACGCCTGAATATTTACTCACATAACATTAGAAATATCCATTGAGTCTGTGCGTTATGCAGCCTGCAAAATCCACAGTGCCCCAGCCCGTAATTCCAGTGTAGTGAAGTAACATGTATTTGGGAGCGTCCGGCCTCATCGCCCACGTCGCTATTGCGCATCCCAAACTATTCATATCAATCATTGCATCCTCGCCATGGCCCCTGTCTCAAGGACATTGAACAATAGTACGTTATATTTGCAGTCAGACCTGTGGGCATTTCCTCGCCGCTTAGCTGAAAACCGAAAGCGCCGCCCTTCGAATTCCTCATTTGCAACATCACGTCGGAGAGGCATCTGTGGCCGTTTGAAAACACTAATTAATCCATCGAGTGCGGCTGTGTGTGAAAATGGCAACTGCCTTCACCCACGAATGGGACGCCCCGCCCGTCGTTGCAACTCGGTACAGTGATGCATGAGGGCCCACCGTTACTCGAGTACTACGTTCCACTGACCCTTCACAAGTCTGTTCGCGACTGCACAGATAGTATGTGAAACAATGGGACCACAGCAGAATGAACATATCAACCAATGTTACACGGCCATCGGGTACAAATACATGATTACAATAGCAAGATGCCATTCCACGAATTGCAGCGTTGTGCGCGGGACGTGCTCGGCCAAAGGGGAGAGCAGTTTGCACAGGTGGAATGAATCACCACAGGTGGAGGCCATTCAGCCTGAAAACACATAAATTGCACAGCCAGTCTCCTCCCACAACCACACCGAAATGCTACCGGCAGGACTCGCGATGTTGGCCCTGGGGGACATGATAGCACTGCAAGTACTCCAACTCCAAGAAGAAGACGAACACCAACTACAACCGGCCGCACGGAGGAGACGCAGGAGGAGGAGGAGGCCAAGGCAGGGCCAGCAAGGGCCGCCAGCACAGCCACTACCACCACGCAGGCAGCCCGCAATCCCACGCCTCCGAGCACATCCGTTCAACCTCACTGATGAGCAGATCCACACCCTCTACCGTCTGGACCGGGACACCATAGCCGCCATTGTGGACATGACACAGGCTGACCTTGTCAGCATGATAGATAGCCCAACCGCCATCCCACCCCTACTGAAGGTGGTGTCTGTACTCCACTTCCTGGCCACAGGCACCTACCAGCACAAATTCGGACAGTTGCATGGCATTTCTCAGCCACTGTTCTCACGGACACTATTGCAAGTGCTCGATGCCCTCCTGTAGCACGCAGACGACTACATCTCCCTACCACGCTCGGAGCAGGAAATTACCAACACAAAAGTGGGATTCCATGCACTTGCCGGCATACCGGGTTGCATTGGTGCCATCGACTGCACCCATGTGGAATTGGTCGTCCCACATGCCATGGAGGCCCAGTACCGCAACCGAAAACAATTTCATTCTCTGAATGTACAAATGGTGTGTGACTCCAACAGGATCATTACACATTGTTGTGCCCGATTCCCTGGATCAACCCATGATTCAATGGTCTTGAGGAACTCTACAATACCACGCTACATGGAGCGACACGCAGGGAACAGATCCTGGCTACTCGGTGAGTCTCATTACATGCATGATAATGTGGGGTATGTGATTCGGCAATGACCTGGCAGGAAGGGGGGGGGGGTGCGTACGTAGCAATGGCATTCCACATCATACGTTTCTCGTCCACATACAGGTGATGCTGGATATCCACTGAAGAGATGGCTCCTCACACCAGTCCGGAACCCACGGGACCAGCATGAGGAGGACTACAACCATGCCCACTCACGTACCCGTGTAGTCATTGAACAGGCATTCGGCCTACTGAAGGGTCGTTTCCGCTGCCTCAGCAGGTCTGGCGGGGCACTCCTGTACCGCCATGTGAAGGTTGCAAAGATGGTGATGGCATGTGTCATGCTCCACAACATGTGCGTACGTAGAAATGTGCCCATGCCCCCTGACGCAGAACTGCAAGCACCTGATGATGGTCATGATGAGGGTGGGGATGTGGCAGCACCTCAAGGAGTCTGCGAGGCACCGGAGGGCCGTGACATTCGTCAGCATCTCATTGATGTATGCTTCTAGCATTCACGCCTGGTGGCTGATACATGGACACGGGACTCGTGGCACTGTGTGTGTCTGGGACATGCACAATATGGACTGTACGCCTATGATGGCCTAGTACACAAAGATCAATGTCCACACATCTCATTGGTTGATCGTGCACTGTTTATGGCATATGTGATATCATGTTGTACACCCTATCAACCCGCCACCCAAGTGAGCCCAACACACCCCCTCCACCCTCCTACCTCCCCCCGAACACCAGTGTCCAAAGATGCTCATTGTCAGTGGGCAGTCGCTATTGCAAGCCCCCTCTGCGGGTATCAGGGGCACCCCTGCCTGTGGAGCGCAGGTTCCTCCCAGATCTACGTTGGGGGCTGCCCTGGACGGAACTTGCAACGGATGATGTCTCTGCCTGCTCACGTCCATGCATGTCCCTAAGGGTTTGCGAGAGATCAGTGAGCACACGGCGCACTGCGGCAAGTTCGGCACATACGTCCTTGGACGTCGCATGCAGTTCCCCCCTCAGGCTCTCGGTGCTTCTCTCCATTTGTGCCCTTAGTGTCTCTGTACCTCTCTCCATTTCTGCCCTAAGTGTCTCAGTTGATGTTTCTATGTCTGCCTTAGTGCCCCCACATTCATCGGCATGGTCCTTGAGGAGCGTGGCCAGTTGCTGCTGTTGCACGATTAACTGGTCGAGGGACTGTTGCCTCTGCTGGGCCATGGCCATTTGCGGGGGTGTCACAGAGGGGCTGTTGTCCTCATGTTGCCTTGCCACAGGGCTTGTGGGGGATGGCCAGTCGTCGTCTTGTGGGTGCCCCTGCGTGGTATCCTCATGTTGTACAGGATGGGACAGACAGGGGGATTGGGACAGGTCATGGATGGATCTGACTTCGACATCCCCGTCTTCTGTGTCGGAGCATGCTGCCATCAATGGGGTGTCACCTATGGTGCTGCTGCCACCAGAGGCAGTGCCTTCTGTGGCATCCGTTGGGGGGACCTGTGGTGGTGGTGTTGTGGGCATGCTGGCTGCTGGGGTGCCTGTTGATGTTCCCTCCTCTGTGCTGCCACCTGATTTGTGCTGCTGCCGTGTCTTGATGCGTGCAGCTGAGGTGGAGGGTCTTTGGCCGTTGGTCTTGGCCCTCTTTGCAGGTGTGCTGGTAGGGGTGTCCTGAAGCTCGTCGTTTGGATCGGACCCTGTGGTGGAGTAAAGGAGGGCGAGGGTTATTGATGGGTCTGTGGGAATTGGAATGGCATTGTATCACATGCATTGGGGTGGTACCTGAGGGTGATTTGGGTCGGGGCCTTGGAGGTGCTTTCATTTGTGTGTGGAGTGAGGGTGCAGTTGTTTGGCAGCCTGCAGTTAGGGTGTGCCTGCTGCACGTGTAGTGCGTGTTTTAGGGGTTTTTAATTATTTATGTATTTATTGTGGGTTTTAACGTGCGCTATCAGGCCGATGTGTGTGGACGTTCTCCTGGACATGTGTTTCTGTTGCACTATGTGGACGCATGGTACTTCACATGGATGGACTTTGTGGATTTGGCATTGTTTCATTTGGCCCACCTACCTGAATCTTCGGATGTCTCCACTCCTTTCTCCATCCCTCCGACTCCCTCTATGCTCTCCATTCCGATGGTGGAGGCACAGATTTCTTCCCAGGGGGTCAACTTGATGGGTGATTCAGGACCTCCCCCGGTGGCTGTGGCGATGTTGCGGTTGGCAGAGAGTATGCTGCGGACGCGTATCCGCAGGTCGTCCCATCGCTTACGGCATTGCTGTGGGGTGCGGGGTGCGGTCCCCACCGCACTTACCCGCTGTGCCACCAGAGCCCATATGGCCTTCTTGTTTGCAAGTGCCGTCCTGGTCATTTGCGTGCAGAAGACGACGGCAGCATTCTCCTGGAGGGTCTCTGTTAGCACGGTGAGTTCCTCACGGGAGAAGTGGACCTGCCGCTTGCGGTCGCACGCTTTCTTCGCTACTTTTCCCATTTTTCTTGGTTTCGCTAGGGTGGATGACGGGTTGGGGTGTGTCTCAGGGTAGTGATTTTAGTGGTTGTGTGGTTTTAGTGGTTTTATAGGTGTACGGCGGGATGTTTCCCGTTCCGGGCCCATGTTTTAACTTCCGTTTCCGTATATTTCCGGTCACCGTACTTTCCGGTAGGCGCACACTGCGGTGTCCGCTGTGATGGGTGGCGGTATTACACCTAGGGCGCCGTACGGCGGCGGTGTGGGCCGTTTTGGGGTCGTTTCCGCCATCGCGGACTTTGCACTTCCGCCATGCCGTGGTGCTCGTGCCCGATGGGTCGGAATGGGCCGCACTTTGCTCCTTCGTGCAATGGCGGAAACGCTATTTACGCTGTGGCGGTCCGGTCAGTCACTTTCTGCCAGGGTCGTAATGAGGGCCATTGTCACAAAGCAAGTTGCAATCTTTCTCCAATTCTGCCCAAGGTCCGTGGACATAGTGCTTATTTATGCACAGAATGTAATGTCTTGAGAGGCACAGCAAAAAGAACATCCCAAGCATAGCATATGTTTAAAAAACTAGGAATAGCAAAGGCAAAGTCTCCATACCCTGAGGTAATGCCATAATACATAAGGTTAGGGATGGTTCCACATTCTTCCGGGAGTAAGGGAAGGCCTGCGGGAACAAAGGAAATTATCAAAGGGTGTTGGGTCATCATCAGAAAATTGATAGTCATTTTCTAGCCCCACATATTTTCGAACCTTTTCAAGGCCACATTTGGTGATCAATATGTAGTAGGAGAAACACAGCAAAGACTTACTTACAGGGAAACACCCTGGAGTTCCCCGGAAGGTGGCAGCCCATAGGCTCAATTAGCAGGCAGAACAGCAGCCCTAAGAAACAAAAGAGTTCCTCTAAGGTTGAACTTCAAATTGGTGACATTTGTTTTAGCCTTCCTCATGAAGTATCTTCTAACAGGCTAATATTTACCAAGATCTTCCTTCATCAGTGCTGCCCTGAGTATCCAGGACCTTACATTTGTACACGTATGCATGATATTGTGGCATTAGAGCATGACCCAAGGAGGTATCTAAGAAAAGTTTTAGAACACACTTCTCTCTGAGTACCAGGTCTTTGCTACCCATCATTTGAGACTGATAACTACGGCTAAATATTCCACTGACATAAGGCAGTATTTAAATACCTTGACTGACCGAAGATGTGTCTTTGGTTCGGTGTGTTATGAAGGTTCATCCAGACAGGTAAGGAGCGCTGCACGAGTAAAAAAAGATCCTGTTAGGTTGGTCATTAAAAAAAAGTATTTCTTTTGTCACTCCCCATGAAAGAACATGGCGTAGGGCTGGCTCCAACCTGATCATATTTCTCAACTCTATTTCAAAAGAGCAGAAGCTTCATCCCCACGTATCTGTGCCCTGGGATTGAGGCCTTGACAAGCATGAGTCTAGGTATATCCTTTGCAATGATTTGGTCAGTGATACCTTCCCAAATACCCAGGAACCCACTCCAATGAGATAACGGATGGTTTCCTCAACATGGTACCCATCACACCCATGGCAAAGTTTCCTTACCCTGAAAGATTTTAGCAATACGTATTGTCAAGGCTGCTGTCATGTTGATTCCTGGGAACAAGCGAAGCCCTGTGGGTACAAATTAACATTTCTGACTGTGGTGTCTTGTCTTCAAAAATTGACATTCATTTTCAATCCCTCACATTTTGAACATTTGCTAGGCCACATTTGGTATCCAATATTTGAACTCAGCAGGTAGATAAAGAAACAAAGCAAAGTTGTACTTACTGGGATCCACCATATAAATCCTAAGATGGTGGCAAGCTGCAACATCAAGTGACAGGCAAGACGGCAACGCTAAGGAACCAAAGAGTTTCTTTTAGGTGTGCCTTCAAACTGAGGACATCTCGTTAAGCCTTCCTTATAAACTATATTGTCACAAACATGTTACAATCTTTATCCAATTCTGCCCAAGGTCCATGGACCTAGTCCTTATTTATGCACAGAATGTAATGCCTTGAGAGGCACAGCCAAAGAGCAACCCAAGCATATGTTTAAAAAAACTAGGAACAGCCAAGGCAAAGTGTCCATACCCTGAGGTACTGCCATAATCCATAAGGTTAGGGATTGTACCACATTCTTCCGGCGGTAAGGGAAGCCCTGTGGGAAAAAAGGAAATTATCAAAGGGTGTTGGGTCGCCATCAGAAAATTGATAGTTATTTTCTAGACCCATATATTTTAGAATTTTTTCAAGGCCACTTTGTAGCTAGAGAAACACAGAAAAGACTTACTTACAGGGAAACACCCTGGAGTTCCCTGGATGGTGGCAGGCCACAGGCTCAATTGGCAGGCAGAACAGCAGCCCTAAGGAACAAAAGAGTTCCTTTAAGGTTGAACTTCAAATTGTTGACATTTGTTTTAGCCTTCCTCATGAAGTATCTTCTAACAGGCTAAGATGTACCAAGATCTTCCTTCATCAGTGCTGCCCTGATATCCAGGACCTTACATTTGTACACCTATGCATGACATTGGGGCCTTGGAGCATGAAACAAGGAGGTATCTAAGAAAAGTTTCAGAACACACTTCTTTCTGAGTACCAGGTCTTTGCTACCCATCATTGGAGACTGATAGCTACGGCTAAATATTCCACTGACATAAGGCAATGTTTACATACCTTGACTGACTGAAGATGTGTCTTTGGTTCGGTGTGTTATGAAGGTTCATCCAGACAGGTAAGGAGCGCTGCACGAGTAAAAAAAGATCCTGTTAGTTTGGTCATTAAAAAAAAGTATTTCTTTTGTCACTCCCCATGAAAGAACATCTCGTAGGGCTGGCTCCAACCTGATCATATTTCTCAACTCTATTCCGAAAGACCAGAAGCTCCATCCCTACGTATCTGTGCCCTGGGATTGAGGCCTTGACAAGCATGAGTCTAGGTATATCCTTTGCAATGATTTGGTCAGGGAGTACCCTCCCAAATACCCAGGAATCCACTCCAATGAGATAACGGATGGTTTCCTCAACATGGTACCCATCACACCATGGCAAAGTTTACTTACCCTGAAAGATTTTAGCAAAACGTATTGTCAAGGCTGCTGCCCAAGGTCCACGGACATAGTCCTTATTTATGCACAGAATGTAATGCCTTTAGAGGCACAGCAAAAAGAGCATCCCAAGCATATGTTTAAAAAACTAGGAACAGCCAAGGCAAAGTGTCCATACCCTGAGGTACTGCCATAATCCATAAGGTTAGGGATGGTACCACATTCTTCCGGCAGTAAGGGAAGCCCTGTGGGAAAAAAAGAAATTATCAAAGGGTGTTGGGTCGCCATCAGAAAATTGATAGTTATTTTCTAGCCCCACATATTTTAGAATCTTTTCAAGGCCACTTTGTAGCTAGAGAAACACAGAAAAGACTTACTTACAGGGAAACACCCTGGAGTTCCCTGGAAGGTGGCAGGTCACAGGCTCAATTGGCAGGCAGAACAGCAGCCCTAAGGAACAAAAGAGTTCCTTTAAGGTTGAACTTCAAATTGTTGACATTTGTTTTAGCCTTCCTCATGAAGTATCTTCTAACAGGCTAAGATGTACCAAGATCTTCCTTCATCAGTGCTGCCCTGAGTATCCAGGACCTTACATTTGTACACCTATACATGAAATTGGGGCCATGGAGCATGAACCAAGGAGGTATCTAAGTAAAGTTTCAGAACACACTTCTCTCTGAGTACCAGGTCTTTGCTACCCATCATTTGAGACTGATAACTACGGCTAAATATTCCACTGACATAAGACAATGTTTACATACCTTGACTGACCGAAGATGTGTCTTTGGTTCGGTGTTATGAAGGTGCATCCAGACAGGTAAGGAGCGCTACACGAGTAAAAAAAGATCCTGTTAGGTTGGTCATTAAACAAAAGTATTTCTTTTGTCACTCCACATGAAAGCACATGTCGTAGGGCTGGCTCCAACCTGATCATATTTCTCAACTCTATTCCGAAAGACCAGAAGCTCCATCCCCACGAATCTGTGCCCTGGGATTGAGGCCTTGACAAGCATGAGTCCAGGTATATCCTTTGCAATGATTTGGTCAGGGAGAACCCTCCCAGACACCCAGGAATCCACTACAATGAGATAACGGATGGTTTCCTCAACATGGTACCCATCACACCCATGGCAAAGTTTACTTACCCTGAAAGATTTTAGCAAAACGTATTGTCAAGGCTGCTGCCCAAGGTCCACGGACATAGTCCTTATTTATGCACAGAATGTAATGCCTTTAGAGGCACAGCAAAAAGAGCATCCCAAGCATATATTTAAAAAACTAGGAATAGCAAAGTCAAAGTGTCCATACCCTGAGGTACTGCCATAATCCATAAGGTTAGGGATGGTTCCACATTCTTCCGGGAGTAAGGGAAGGCCTGCAGGAACAAAGGAAATTATCAAAGGTAGGGTCATCATCAGAAAATTGATAGTCATTTTCTAGCCCCACATATTTTAGAATCTTTTCAAGGCCAATGTTTGGTGATCAATATGTAGTTGGAGAAACACAGCAAAGACTTACTTACAGGGAAACATCCTGGAGTTCTCCGGAAGGTGGCAGGCCATAGGCTCAATTGGCAGGCAGAACAGCAGCCCTAAGGAACAAAAGAGTTCCTTTAAGGTTGAACTTCAAATTGTTGACATTTGTTTTAGCCTTCCTCATGAAGTATCTTCTAAGATCTTCCTTCATCAGTGCTGCCCTGAATATCCAGGACCTTACATTTGTACACCTATGCATGAAATTGTGGCATTAGAGCATGACCCAAGGAGGTATCTAAGAAAAGTTTTAGAACACACTTCTCTCTGAGTACCAGGTCTTTGCTACCCATCATTTGAGACTGATAGCTACGGCTAAATATTCCATTGACATAAGGCAATGTTTAAATACCTTGACTGACCGAAGATGTTTCTTTGGTTCTGTGTGTTATGAAGGTTCATCAAGACAGGTAAGGAGTGCTGCACGAGTAAAAAAAGATCCTGTTAGGTTGGTCATTAAAAAAAAGTATTTCTTTTGTCACTCCCCATGAAAGAACATGTCGTAGGGCTGGCTCCAACCTGATCATATTTCTCAACTCTATTCCAAAAGACCAGAAGCTCCATCCCCACGTATCTGTGCCCTGGGATTGAGGCCTTGAGAAGCATGAGTCTAGGTATATCCTTTGCAATGATTTGGTCAGGGAGAACCCTCCCAAATACCCAGGAATCCACTCCAATGAGATAACGGATAGTTTCCTCAACATGGTACCCATCACACCCATGGCAAAGTTTCCTTACCCTTAACAAGCGAAGCCCTGTGGGTACAAATGAACATTTCTGACTGTGGTGTCTTGTCTTCAAAAATTGACATTCATTTTCAATCCCTCACATTTTGAACATTTGCTAGGCCATATTTGGTATCCAATATTTGAACTCAGCAGGTAGATAAAGAAACAAAGCAAAGTTGTACTTACTGAGATCCACCATATAAATCCTGAGAAGGTGGAAAGTTACAACATCAAGTGACAGGCAAGACGGCAACGCTAAGGAACCAAAGAGTTTCTTTTAGTGTGCCTTCAAACTGAGGACATCTCGTTAAGCCTTCCTTATAAACTATATTGTCACAAAGCATGTTACAATCTTTATCCAATTCTGCCAAAGGTCCATGGACCTAGTCCTTATTTATGCACAGAATGTAATGTCTTGAGAGGCACAGCAAAAAGAGCATCCCAAGCATATATTTAAAAAACTAGGAATAGCAAAGGCAAAGTGTCCATACCCTGAGGTACTGCCATAATCCATAAGGTTAGGGATGGTTCCACATTCTTCCGGGAGTAAGGGAAGGCCTGCGGGAACAAAGGAAATTATCAAAGGGTGTTAGGTCATCATCAGAAAATTGATAGTCATTTTCTAGCCTCACATATTTTAGAATCTTTTCAAGGCCACATTTGGTATCCAATATTTGAACAAAGCAGGTAGCTAAAACAACAAAGCAAAGTTGTACTTACTGGAATCCACAATATAAATCCTGAGATGGTGGCAAGCTGCAACATCAAGAGACAGGCAAGACGGCAACGCTAAGGAACCAAAGAGTTTCTTTTAGGTGTGCCTTCAAACTGAGGACATCTCGTTAAGCCTTCCTTATCAACTATATTGTCACAAAGCAAGTTGCAATCTTTCTCCAATTCTGCCCAAGGTCCATGGACATAGTCCTTATTTATGCACAGAATGTAATGTCTTGAGAGGCACAGCAAAAAGAGCATCCCCTCTTCACGAAGGTCCGACTCACAAAGGCTCCCTGTCCCTTGCCTGTCCCAGCCTGACTGTCCACAACACCTCTGCAGGAGCAGGAGCTCCCCTGAAGTACACTGCAGGAGCAGTGCAACCACCACGATGATCGACTGGAATCCACCATCTAGCTGCAAGGTATGCCAATAGGCTTATTGTGCTGCCACGAACTCAGAAAGCTTGAAAAATAATATTATTGCTGCAACGCCGGAATCGCGGGCGTTATTATCACCATAAATATACCGAAGTGTTTATCAGAAGTTCACTCTCCGCATACCAGCAGAAATTTACTTTTGCAAAGTGAGGCTCCATTAGATGCCACGAGGCATCCACCATTCCAAGATGGCCGCCTGCCGATTTGAGCTCCTACCCACAATGCTATCCTAGTGCTGCTGCCATCGGGGTCATCGGATTGGCTGCTGCCCTGTTATTGTCAGCCAACCCGAACCGGAGACGAGAGCCGACCCTCTTCACGAAGGCCCGACTCACAAAGGCTCCCTGTCCCTTGCCTGTCCTCAGCCTTCCTCGCCGTTCGCCGGTACCCCCTGCACGTTTTTTCTCACCACCTCCTCGCCTACATCTTGTGCCTGTGTCAAAGGAAGTCGGTAAATCACCAACTTGCCGCCGCCTGATCGGTAAGACCCTGCTTACAATTTGACTTGCCAGTACACTGCCCAACACCTGCCTACAGGCTTCGTTTAAAGGCTCCCTGTATTCGTGTTCACATCTTCAGCGGCACGACCCGTTAAGTAGTAAATCTCTCTGCACGATTCGGCTCAATCCTACTGTACGAACAAGATCACCGTCTCCTACACTGCATTCCTTAAAACATTGCCCCGCGCCATACTCTGCTCGTAGCCGTTCCTCCACGTGTGGGCGATATCCACTGCTTTGTTGCTTCCGCTCGTAGCCTCTTATAGAGCCTTGCCTTACTGCTCTCTCATCTCGCTCGCAGCTGATCCTCCACGTCTGCCTGATCTTAAATGTATTATTGACTGTGTTTGTAGCCCCCTACAGAGACCTGCCACACTGTCAATTCATTTTGCTACAGAGACCTGCCACACTGTCAATTCATTTTGCTACAGAGACCTGCCACACTGTCAATTCATTTTGCTACAGAGACCTGCCACACTGTCAATTCATCTTGCTCACAGCCGCTCATCCACGCGTGTCCAAACTTAATTACATTGCTGACTTTGCTTGCAGCCCCTTATGGTATGCACCCTGCCTAGGTGTATCATCTGCCCTTTGCAATTCTGCAGCTTCTCTGTGTTCACCAGATTTAGACGTACTCCGATAGCTAAATAACTTCATTCACTTGAATCTATTACTGTCACCAGGCTACACTGACTAGCATAGAAGATCACTGCGCCAAAATTGCACCTTGCCTATGTGCGGTCCTGTATTGCTCAGTATGAAGTGCCCCACGCCCAATATAGCTTTGCTGTACACTAGGGCTGTGCTGTGCCCTATGGTCTCTTACTGATCATTGCGCAATTGTGCTGTGCCCCATGGTCACTTACTGACCACTGTGCAGTTGCATTGCACCCTATGGTCACACACGTCCAGGCTGCGGGTAGTTCTACACTCTAACCGTGTTGGCCCTTAAGGTCGCTTACAGACCATTTGATATTGAGTCGTGCCTAAGGTCGCTTACAGACCATTTTAAATTGTGTTATGCCTTAAGGTCGCTTACAGACCATTTCAAATTGTGTTGTGCCTTAAGGTCGCTTACAAACCATTTGAAATTGTGTTGTGCCTTAAGGTCGCTTACAGACCATTTCAACTTGTGCTGTGCCTTAAGGTCGCTTACAGACCATTTCAAATTGTGTTGTGCCTTAAGGTCGCCCACAGACCACTTCAATTTGTGCTGTGCCTTAAGGTCGCTTACAGACCATTTCAAATTGTGTTGTGTCTTAAGGTCGCTTACAGACCACTTCAAATTGTGTTGTGCCTTAAGGTCGCTTACAGACCACTTCAAATTGTGTTGTGCCTTAAGGTCGCTTACAGACCATTTCAAATTGTGTTGTGCCTTAAGGTCGCTTACAGACCACTTTCAAATTGTGCTGTGCCTAAGATCGCTTATAGACCATTTCAAACTGTGTTGTGCCTTAAGGTCGCTTATAGACCATTCAAAATTGTGTTGTGCCTTAAGGTCGCTTACAGACCACTTCAAATTATGCTGTGCCTTCAGATCGCTTACTCTGCGGCCCGCAGCTCTATTGCTGTTGGGTTTGGCAAACTCTAGATGCCATCTGATATATGCAATTTAGCCTCTGATAGGACTGTCATTTCTAGATGCCCCCCGATGAACGCAATTTAGCCGTTGATAGGACTGTCATCTCTAGAGGCCCCCTCATGTATGCAATTTAGCCGCTGATAGGACCGCCATATCTAGCTGCCTCTGATATATGCAAATTAGTCGCTGACACGACTGTCAAAACTAGTTGCCGCTGACATACGCATTTTAGTCACTGATAGGACTGTCAAGGTAGATATACCTCGCTGCTTGCACTTCAGTTACCATTGAGTTGTCAAATTTAGACGCCCTTCGGCTACCTGCCTCCCAACATGCACATCACCAAAACACACCTAACACTCACTCTTTGCACCCTACTCTGGACCCTTCTAACCATCATCATAACAATGGCTCACACCAATTCCACACCTTGCAATCTGCAAGAGAGAAACATTCGACTTAGAGCAAGGCTGCCTCGCCTCTATGACCTCAAAAACAAGAGAACTAGACCACCAGGCTCTACCTCAACTCCTACTACACATGACCCTGACCGTCCTGCCTTAGTGGTAGAAAGAAGCCATAAACTTCAAACCGACCTTTATAATCAGAGGAGGCCTAAAACACCCAATCTTAGACTGATCCAAGATAAAATCACAATTGCTAGCCTATCAGGAGCGCTTATCAATGCGAGGTCCTCATAGCTCATAGCACTGAAATTGCGGACATACTTGCCCTGGACAACTTAGATTTACTCGCAATCACTGAGACCTGGCTCCATGACGCCGCAGGTCCTGCACTCATGATTGCCGTACCTGATAATTACAACATTCTGATCGCCCCAACTCTCGAGGAGGTGGCCTAGCCATCATCGCCAAAACTAAGCTAGATGTAAGACTCACCCCTCACCCGGAAATAACATCATGCGAACTCCTCTCAGCCAAAATACTCTAACAATAGCACACTAACTGTTCTCTTGGTATATAGACCACCAGGCCCACTAGGCAACTTCGAGGAAGACTTATCTAGCCTCCTTACTAACAACATCAAAGACACTACCCAGCTCCTATTACTAGGTGACTTCAACTTGGGTTTTAATGATAATGAGGACAAACAAGCCCACTCCATCCAATCCATTATAGTCGATCATGGCCTGACTCAGAACATTTTTGCCCCCACGCACATAAAAGGACGGACCCTAGATTGGATAGCCAACCGAAACTGTAACACCACTATCTCTAAAATCCTGCCACAAACATGGACGGATCACCACCTCATCAGTTTCTCATTAACTATAGAACTGCCTAAACCAATTAACCAGGATATAGTACCAGCCATGCCAACCAGAAGTAAAAAAGACATTACTTTGGAAAAATTGCCCCTCTCCTCCTACCAGCCCTTGCTGTTAGCGATACCAACCAGGACCCTAACATACTAGTTCAAACATTCAACAACGCCATGTCCAATGCGTTGGACATAATAGCCCCCATCAAAACTTCGTAAAAGCAAACGAGAATCTCATCTCAACTCATGGTTCACCCCTCACCTCAAAGAACTACGAATCCAAAAGTGCAAACTCCAAGCTATCTGGAGGCATACACCCTCGGCTGAGAATAAAACCATCCTTAACAACTTTGCCAATAAATATAAGAAGGAAATCATCCAAACCAAAAAAGACACATTCAATGAGAGAATTAGCAAGGCTAATTCTAATTCTAAAGAACTCTTCTCCATCCTCTGAGAAATGGAAAACCCTATTGCTCCCGTAGACAACGTCCCCAAAGATAAACAGTGGTGCACTAACATCCAAAATGCCCTAGCTAACAAAATTGCAACTTTGCAAACCAAAATTGCAAAGAAGAAAGCATCCTTGAGCCCTACTAAAGCCCACACTATCCACTCGACTAATTCGCACCGAACAGCCACCCAATACAATTGCCAACCTTTCAGTTTTACCAACATATCCATCCTAGAAACCGAAAAGGTGATCCTATCACTAAAGCGCTCTAACTGCCAAGGTGACAACTGCCCTGCACAAGTCATTAAGGACGCAGCACGAGATTTAGCACCCTTCATCTCTAAACTAATTAATGCTTCATTTAAATCTAGCATTGTACCATCTAACCTCAAAGAATCTTGGGTACTACCCCTCCTTAAAAAACAGACCCTCGATCCAGCCATCCCTACCAACTATAGGCCAATCACCACAGTCCCATTCCTCCTCAAAATCATTGATAGAGTAGCCTACCTCCAGATCCAAAACTATCTGGAGACAAACCAACTACTAGGTTCTCGCCAATCTTGTTTGAGACCATTACATGGCACTGAAACAGCCCTTATCGATCTCAAAACACAAATCAACGAGCTGAAGGATAAAGGTAAAACAGCTATGCTCCTCCTCCTTGATCTATCAGCGGCCTTTGACCTGGTGGACCACGCAGTGTTATGCAACCACCTAGCGTCTGCCGCCCATTTCTCAAGTGAAGCTATAGCCTGGGTACAATCCTTCCTAGCCAACCGTACGATGAGAGTGTTCTCCCCTTTAGCCTCAGCGGACCCAATACATATCACCTGTGGCGTCCCACAAGGTTCATGTGTCTCACCTACCATGTACAACATCTTCACTAAGCCACTCTTCGACAAATTGGACAGACTAGGGATAACCTATACCAACTATGCGGACGATACGCAAATCCTCTTACCACTATCTGGCAACTTTGTCGAAGACACAGCTCTAGTAAATAAGATCTACCTCATCATTCAGGCATGGATGGCCTCCCACGGCCTCTGCCTGAATGACGACAAAACTGAGATACTGATCATGGGCTCCGACTCCAACCTTGGAAAACTTAGCCCAAACTACCGTGCCTTTAACATTGATGGCAACATAATCAAAGTGGCAACAGAGGTAAAAACACTAGGTTTCTACCTCGACTCCACGCTATCTCTCAAAAAACAAGTTAATTTCCTAGCGTCCTCCACAGCTTACACCTGCAAATTAATCAGGGCCTGCAGACCCTACCTCTCGAAATCTAATTGCATCACCCTAGCCAATGCCTTAGTAATGTCAAAACTGGACTATTGCAACGCCCTCTATGCAGGAGCTAGCAAAACTGCCATAAACAAAATGCAAATACTTCAGAATAATGCTCTTAGAGCAGCTCTGGACATACCTCATAGAGCCCACATCTCTAACATCAGAAAAGGCCAGCATTGGTTAAAAATCAGTGATAGAGTTCTTCTTAAGACACTATCCCTCACCCACAAAGGCCTGAATAACAATGCGCCCCCATATATCTCGGCCAGACTGACAAGAAAATCCTCCACTCAACACACTAGAGCCGCTAACCAATTTCTGCTTGAAACACCCAGATTCAGACTATCCAAAGCGGGTGGGGCAAGCTTCCCGGTTAGAGCTGCTCACGCCTGGAATGCACTGCCCACCGCACTGAGAGCCAACCTACCCTACACCAGATTTAGATGCAAAGTGAAAAGTTGGCTTTGGACCAACAACGACTTACAATAGCGTTAGGCCAGGACCTATCAAAAATTTTTACCAAACTAGGAACTTGTACTTCACTTATCCGGCACCGAATGCACTCTGTATACCTGCTCTGTAATTTCTTCATGAACTGCACTCCCTGTATGTATTCCATATATGTAACCTAAGATCAAGTATTCTTATGACTGCTGCGCCCGGCTACCCCTGGGTTTTGTGCGCATTATCAAATAAATAATACAATAATACAATATATTTAAAAAACTAGGAATAGCAAAGGCAAAGTGTCCATACCCCGAGGTACTGCCATAATCCATAAGGTTAGGGATGGTTCCACATTCTTCCGGGAGTAAGGGAAGGCCTGCGGGAACAAAGGAAATTATCAAAGGGTGTTGGGTCATCATCAGAAAATTGATAGTCATTTTCTAGCCCCACATATTTTAGAATATTTTCAAGGCCACATTTGGTGATCAATATGTAGTAGGAGAAACACAGCAAAGACTTACTTACAGAGAAACACCCTGGAGTTCCCCCAGAAGGTGGCAGGCCATAGGCTCAATTGGCAGGCAGAACAGCAGCCCTAAGGAACAAAAGAGTTCCTCTAAGGTTGAACTTCAAATTGTTGACATTTGTTTGAGCCCTCCTCATGAAGTATCTTCTAACAGACTAAGATTTACCAAGATCTTCCTTCATCAGTGCTGCCCTGAGTATCCAGGACCTTACATTTGTACACCTATGCATGAAATTGTGGCATTAGAGCATGACCCAAGGAGGTATCTAAGAAAAGTTTTAGAACACACTTCTCTCTGAGTACCAGGTCTTTGCTACCCATCATTTGAGACTGATAGCTACGGCTAAATATTCCATTGACATAAGGCAATGTTTAAATACCTTGACTGACCGAAGATGTTTCTTTGGTTCTGTGTGTTATGAAGGTTCATCCAGACAGGTAAGGAGTGCTGCACGAGTAAAAAAAGATCCTGTTAGGTTGGTCATTAAAAAAAAGTATTTCTTTTGTCACTCCCCATGAAAGAACATGTTGTAGGGCTGGCTCCAACCTGATCATATTTCTCAGCTCTTTTCCAAAAGACCAGAAGCTCCATCCCCACGTATCTGTGCCCTGGGATTGAGGCCTTGAGAAGCATGAATCTAGGTATATCCTTTGCAATGATTTGGTCAGGGAGTACCCTCCCAAATACCCAGGAATCCACTCCAATGAGATAACGGATAGTTTCCTCAACATGGTACCCATCACACCCATGGCAAAGTTTCCTCACCCTGAAAGATTTTAGCAATACATATTGTCAAGGCTGCTGTCATGTTGATTCCTGGGAACAAGCGGAGCCCTGTGGGTACAAAGGAACTTTTCTGACTGTGCTGTCTTGTCTTCAAAAAGTGATATTCATTTTCAATCCCTCACATTTTGAACATTTGCTAGGCCACATTTGGTATCCAACATTTGAACGCAGCAGGTAGCTAAAGCAACAAAATAAAGTTGTACTTACTGGGATCCACCATATAAATCCTGAGATGGTGGCAAGCTGCAACATCAAGTGACAGGCAAGACGGCAACACTAAGGGACCAAAGAGTTTCTTTTAGGTGTGCCTTCAAACTGAGGACATCTCGTTAAGCTTCCTTATCAACTATATTGTCACAAAGCAAGTTGCAATCTTTCTCCAATTCTGCCCAAGGTCCATGGACATAGTCCTTATTTATGCACAGAATGTAATGCCTTGAGAGGCACAGCCCAAAGAGCAACCCAAGCATATGTTTAAAAAACTAGGAACAGCCAAGGCAAAGTGTCCATACCCTGAGGTACTGCCATAATCCATAAGGATAGGGATGGTACCACATTCTTCCGGCAGTAAGGGAAGCCCTGTGGGAAAAAAGGAAATTATCAAAGGGTGTTGGGTCGCCATCAGAATATTGATAGTTAATTTCTAGCCCCACATATTTTAGAATCTTTTCAAGGGCACTTTGTAGCTAGAGAAACACAGAAAAGACTTACTTACAGGGAAACACCTTGGAGTTCCCTGGAAGGTGACAGGCCACAGGCTCAATTGGCAGGCAGAACAGCAGCCCTAAGGAACAAAAGTGTTCCTTTAAGGTTGAGCTTCAAATTGTTGACATTTGTTTTAGCCTTCTTCATGAAGTATCTTCTAACAGGCTAAGATATACCAAGATCTTCCTTCATCAGTGCTGCCCTGAGTATCCAGGACCTTACATTTGTACCCTATGCATGAAATTGGGGCCTTGGAGCATGAACCTAGGAGGTTTCTAAGAAAAGTTTCAGATCACACTTCTCTCTGAGTACCAGGTCTTTGCTACCCATCATTTGAGACTGATAGCTACGGCTAAATATTCCACTGACATAAGGCAATGTTTACATACCTTGACTGACCGAAGATGTGTCTTTGGTTCGGTGTGTTATGAAGGTGCATCCAGACAGGTAAAGAACGCTACACAAGTAAAAATAGATCCTGTTAGGTTGGTCATTAAACAAAAGTATTTCTTTTGTCACTCCACATGAAAGCACATGTCGTCGGGCTGGCTCCAACCTGATCATATTTCTCAACTCTATTCCGAAAGACCAGAAGCTCCATCCCCACGTATCTGTGCCCTGGGATTGAGGCCATGACAAGCATTAGTCCAGGTATATCCTTTGCAATGATTTGGTCAGGGAGAACCCTCCCAGACACCCAGGAATCCACTACAATGAGATAACGGATGGTTTCCTCAACATAGTACCCATCACACCCATGGCAAAGTTTCCTTACCCTGAAAGATTTTAGCAAAACGTATTGTCAAGGCTGCTGTCATGTTGATTCCTGGGAAGAAGCGAAGCCCTGTGGGTACAAAGGAAAATTTCTGACTGTGGTTTCTTGTCTTCAAAAATTGATGTTCATTTTCAATCCCTCACATTTTGAACATTTGCTAGGCCACATTTGGTATCCAATATTTGAACGCAGCAGGTAGCTAAAGCAACAAAGCAAAGTTGTACTTACTGGGATCCACCATATAAATCCTGAGATGGTGGCAAGCTGCAACATCAAGAGACAGGCAAGACGGCAATGCTAAGGAAACAAAGAGTTTCTTTTAGGTGTGCCTTCAAACTGAGGACATCTCGTTAAGCCTACCTTATCAACTATATTGTCACAAGCAAGTTGCAATCTTTCTCCAATTCTGCCCAAGGTCCAGGGGCATAGTCCTTATTTATGCACAGAATGTAATGTCTTGAGAGGCACAGCAAAAAGAGCATCCCAAGGATATGTTTAAAAACCTAGGAATAGCAAAGGCAAAGTGTCCATACCCTGAGGTACTGCCATAATCCATAAGGTTAGGGATGGTTCCACATTCTTCCGGGAGTAAGGGAAGGCCTGCGGGAACAAAGGAAATTATCAAAGGGTGTTGGGTCATCATCAGAAAATTGATAGTCATTTTCTAGCCCCACATATTTTAGAATATTTTCAAGGCCACATTTGGTGATCAATATGTAGTAGGAGAAACACAGCAAAGACTTACTTACAGGGAAACACCCTGGAGTTCCCCCGGAAGGTGGCAGGCCATAGGCTCAATTGGCAGGCAGAACAGCAGCCCTAAGGAACAAAAGAGTTCCTCTAAGGTTGAACTTCAAATTGTTGACATTTGTTTGAGCCTTCCTCATGAAGTATCTTCTAACAGGCTAAGATTTACCAAGATCTTCCTTCATCAGTGCTGCCCTGAGTATCCAGGACCTTACATTTGTACACCTATGCATGGAATTGTGGCATTAGAGCATGACCCAAGGAGGTATCTAAGAAAAGCTTTAGAACACACTTCTCTCTGAGTACCAGGTCTTTGCTACCCATCATTTGAGACTGATAGCTACGGCTAAATATTCCATTGACATAAGGCAATGTTTACATACCTTGACTGACCGAAGATGTGTCTTTGGTTCGGTGTGTTATGAAGGTTCATCCAGACAGGTAAGGAGCGCTGCACGAGTAAAAAAAGATCCTGTTAGGTTGGTCATTAAAAAAAGTATTTCTTTTGTCACTCCCCAAGAAAGAACATGTCGTAGGGCTGGCTCCAACCTGATCATATTTCTCAGCTCTATTCCAAAAGACCAGAAGCTCCATCCCCACGTATCTGTGCCCTGGGATTGAGGCCTTGAGAAGCATGAGTCTAGGTATATCCTTTGCAATGATTTGGTCAGGGAGTACCCTCCCAAATACCCAGGAATCCACTCCAATGAGATAACGGATAGTTTCCTCAACATGGTACCCATCACACCCATGGCAAAGTTTCCTTACCCTGAAAGATTTTAGCAATACGTATTGTCAAGGCTGCTGTCATGTTGATTCCTGGGAACAAGCGAAGCCCTGTGGGTACAAAGGAACATTTCTGATTGTGGTGTCTTGTCTTCAAAAATTGATATTAATTTTCAACCCCTCACATTTTGAACATTTGCTAGGCCATATTTGGTATCCAACATTTGAACAAAGCAGGTAGCTAAAGCAACAAAGCAAAGTTGTACTTACTGGGATCCACAACATAAATCCTGAGAAGGTGGAAAGTTACAACATCAAGTGACAGGCAAGACAGCAATGCTAAGGAACCAAAGAGTATCTTTTAGGTGTGCCTTCAAACTGAGGACATCTCGTTAAGCCTTCCTTATCAACTATATTGTCACAAAGCAAGTTGCAATCTTTCTCCAATTCTGCCCAAGGTCCATGGACATAGTCCTTATTTATGCACAGAATGTAATGTCTTGAGAGGCACAGCAAAAAGAGCATCCCAAGCATATATTTAAAAAACTAGGAATAGCAAAGGCAAAGTGTCCATACCCTGAGGTACTGCCATAATCCATAAGGTTAGGGATGGTTCCACATTCTTCCGGGAGTAAGGGAAGGCCTGCGGGAACAAAGGAAATTATCAAAGGGTGTTGGGTCATCATCAGAAAATTGATAGTCATTTTCGAGGCCCACATATTTTAGAATATTTTCAAGGCCACATTTGGTGATCAATATGTAGTAGGAGAAACACAGCAAAGACTTACTTACAGGGAAACACCCTGGAGTTCCCCCGGAAGGTGGCAGGCCATAGGCTCAATTGGCAGGCAGAACAGCAGCCCTAAGGAACAAAAGAGTTCCTCTAAGGTTGAACTTCAAATTGTTGACATTTGTTTGAGCCTTCCTCATGAAGTATCTTCTAACAGGCTACGATTTACCAAGATCTTCCTTCATCAGTGCTGCCCTGAGTATCCAGGACCTTACATTTGTACACCTATGCATGAAATTGTGGCATTAGAGCATGACCCAAGGAGGTATCTAAGAAAAGCTTTAGAACACACTTCTCTCTGAGTACCAGGTCTTTGCTACCCATCATTTGAGACTGATAGCTACGGCTAAATATTCCATTGACATAAGGCAATGTTTACATACCTTGACTGACCGAAGATGTGTCTTTGGTTCGGTGTGTTATGAAGGTGCATCCAGACAGGTAAAGAACGCTACACAAGTAAAAATAGATCCTGTTAGGTTGGTCATTAAACAAAAGTATTTCTTTTGTCACTCCACATGAAAGCACATGTCGTCGGGCTGGCTCCAACCTGATCATATTTCTCAACTCTATTCCGAAAGACCAGAAGCTCCATCCCCACGTATCTGTGCCCTGGGATTGAGGCCATGACAAGCATTAGTCCAGGTATATCCTTTGCAATGATTTGGTCAGGGAGAACCCTCCCAGACACCCAGGAATCCACTACAATGAGATAACGGATGGTTTCCTCAACATAGTACCCATCACACCCATGGCAAAGTTTCCTTACCCTGAAAGATTTTAGCAAAACGTATTGTCAAGGCTGCTGTCATGTTGATTCCTGGGAAGAAGCGAAGCCCTGTGGGTACAAAGGAAAATTTCTGACTGTGGTTTCTTGTCTTCAAAAATTGATGTTCATTTTCAATCCCTCACATTTTGAACATTTGCTAGGCCACATTTGGTATCCAATATTTGAACGCAGCAGGTAGCTAAAGCAACAAAGCAAAGTTGTACTTACTGGGATCCACCATATAAATCCTGAGATGGTGGCAAGCTGCAACATCAAGAGACAGGCAAGACGGCAATGCTAAGGAAACAAAGAGTTTCTTTTAGGTGTGCCTTCAAACTGAGGACATCTCGTTAAGCCTACCTTATCAACTATATTGTCACAAGCAAGTTGCAATCTTTCTCCAATTCTGCCCAAGGTCCAGGGGCATAGTCCTTATTTATGCACAGAATGTAATGTCTTGAGAGGCACAGCAAAAAGAGCATCCCAAGGATATATTTAAAAAACTAGGAATAGCAAAGGCAAAGTGTCCATACCCTGAGGTACTGCCATAATCCATAAGGTTAGGGATGGTTCCACATTCTTCCGGGAGTAAGGGAAGGCCTGCGGGAACAAAGGAAATTATCAAAGGGTGTTGGGTCATCATCAGAAAATTGATAGTCATTTTCTAGCCCCACATATTTTAGAATATTTTCAAGGCCACATTTGGTGATCAATATGTAGTAGGAGAAACACAGCAAAGACTTACTTACAGGGAAACACCCTGGAGTTCCCCCGGAAGGTGGCAGGCCATAGGCTCAATTGGCAGGCAGAACAGCAGCCCTAAGGAACAAAAGAGTTCCTCTAAGGTTGAACTTCAAATTGTTGACATTTGTTTGAGCCTTCCTCATGAAGTATCTTCTAACAGGCTAAGATTTACCAAGATCTTCCTTCATCAGTGCTGCCCTGAGTATCCAGGACCTTACATTTGTACACCTATGCATGGAATTGTGGCATTAGAGCATGACCCAAGGAGGTATCTAAGAAAAGCTTTAGAACACACTTCTCTCTGAGTACCAGGTCTTTGCTACCCATCATTTGAGACTGATAGCTACGGCTAAATATTCCATTGACATAAGGCAATGTTTACATACCTTGACTGACCGAAGATGTGTCTTTGGTTCGGTGTGTTATGAAGGTTCATCCAGACAGGTAAGGAGCGCTGCACGAGTAAAAAAAGATCCTGTTAGGTTGGTCATTAAAAAAAGTATTTCTTTTGTCACTCCCCAAGAAAGAACATGTCGTAGGGCTGGCTCCAACCTGATCATATTTCTCAGCTCTATTCCAAAAGACCAGAAGCTCCATCCCCACGTATCTGTGCCCTGGGATTGAGGCCTTGAGAAGCATGAGTCTAGGTATATCCTTTGCAATGATTTGGTCAGGGAGTACCCTCCCAAATACCCAGGAATCCACTCCAATGAGATAACGGATAGTTTCCTCAACATGGTACCCATCACACCCATGGCAAAGTTTCCTTACCCTGAAAGATTTTAGCAATACGTATTGTCAAGGCTGCTGTCATGTTGATTCCTGGGAACAAGCGAAGCCCTGTGGGTACAAAGGAACATTTCTGATTGTGGTGTCTTGTCTTCAAAAATTGATATTAATTTTCAACCCCTCACATTTTGAACATTTGCTAGGCCATATTTGGTATCCAATATTTGAACAAAGCAGGTAGCTAAAGCAACAAAGCAAAGTTGTACTTACTGGGATCCACAACATAAATCCTGAGAAGGTGGAAAGTTACAACATCAAGTGACAGGCAAGACAGCAATGCTAAGGAACCAAAGAGTATCTTTTAGGTGTGCCTTCAAACTGAGGACATCTCGTTAAGCCTTCCTTATCAACTATATTGTCACAAAGCAAGTTGCAATCTTTCTCCAATTCTGCCCAAGGTCCATGGACATAGTCCTTATTTATGCACAGAATGTAATGTCTTGAGAGGCACAGCAAAAAGAGCATCCCAAGCATATATTTAAAAAACTAGGAATAGCAAAGGCAAAGTGTCCATACCCTGAGGTACTGCCATAATCCATAAGGTTAGGGATGGTTCCACATTCTTCCGGGAGTAAGGGAAGGCCTGCGGGAACAAAGGAAATTATCAAAGGGTGTTGGGTCATCATCAGAAAATTGATAGTCATTTTCTAGCCCCACATATTTTAGAATATTTTCAAGGCCACATTTGGTGATCAATATGTAGTAGGAGAAACACAGCAAAGACTTACTTACAGGGAAACACCCTGGAGTTCCCCCGGAAGGTGGCAGGCCATAGGCTCAATTGGCAGGCAGAACAGCAGCCCTAAGGAACAAAAGAGTTCCTCTAAGGTTGAACTTCAAATTGTTGACATTTGTTTGAGCCTTCCTCATGAAGTATCTTCTAACAGGCTAAGATTTACCAAGATCTTCCTTCATCAGTGCTGCCCTGAGTATCCAGGACCTTACATTTGTACACCTATGCATGAAATTGTGGCATTAGAGCATGACCCAAGGAGGTATCTAAGAAAAGCTTTAGAACACACTTCTCTCTGAGTACCAGGTCTTTGCTACCCATCATTTGAGACTGATAGCTACGGCTAAATATTCCATTGACATAAGGCAATGTTTATATACCTTGACTGACCGAAGATGTGTCTTTGGTTCGGTGTGTTATGAAGGTTCATCCAGACAGGTAAGGAGCGCTGCACGAGTAAAAAAAGATCATGTTAGGTTGGTCATTACAAAAAGTATTTCTTTTGTCACTCCCCATGAAAGAACAGGTTGCAGGGCTGGCTCCAACCTGATCATATTTCTCAACTGTATTCCGAAAGACCAGAAGCTCCATCCCCACGTATCTGTGCCCTGGGATTGAGGCCTTGACAAGCATGAGTCTAGGTATATCCTTTGCAATGATTTGGTCAGGGAGAACCCTCCCAAATACCCAGGAATCCACTCCAATGAGATAACGGATGTTTTCCTCAACATGGCACCCATCACACCCATGGCAAAGTTTCCTTACCCTGAAAGATTTTAGCAATACGTATTGTCAAGGCTGCTGTCATGTTGATTCCTGGGAACAAGCGAAGCCCTGTGGGTACAAAGGAACATTTCTGACTGTGGTGTCTTGTCTTCTAAAATTGACATTCATTTTCAATCCCTCACATTTTGAACATTTACAAGGCCACATTTGGTATCCAATATTTGTAGATAAAGAAGCAAAGCAAAGTTGTATTTACTGGGATCCACCATATAAATCCTGAGAAGGTGGCAAGTTACAACATCAAGTGACAGGCAAGACAGCAATGCTAAGGAACCAAAGAGTTTCTTTTAGTATGCCTTCAAACTGAGGACATCTCGTTAAGCCTTCCTTATAAACTAAATTGTCACAAAGAATGTTACAATATTTATCCAATTCTGCCCAAGGTCCATGGACCTAGTCCTTATTTATGCACAGAATGTAATGCCTTGAGAGGGACAGTCAAAGAGCAACCCAAGCATATTTTTAAAAAACTAGGAACAGCCAAGGCAATGTGTCCATACCCTGAGGTACTGCCATAATCCATAAGGTTAGGGATGGTACCACATTCTTCCGGCAGTAAGGGAAGCCCTGTGGGAAAAAAGGAAATTATCAAAGGGTGTTGGGTCGCCATCAGAACATTGATAGTTATTTTCTAGCCCCACATATTTTAGAATCTTTTCAAGGCCACTTTGTAGCTAGAGAAACACAGAAAAGTCTTACTTACAGGGAAACACCCTGGAGTTCCCTGGAAGGTGGCAGGTCACAGGCTCAATTGGCGGCATAACAGCAGCCCTAAGGAACAAAAGAGTTCCTTTAAGGTTGAACTTCAAATTGTTGACATTTGTTTTAGCCATCCTCATGAAGTATCTTCTAACAGGCTGAGATGTACCAAGATCTTCCTTCATAAGTGCTGCCCTGAGTATCCAGGACCTTACATACACATATACATGAAATTGGGGCCTTGGAGCATGAACCAAGGAGGTATCTAATAAAAGTTTCAGAACACACTTCTCTCTGAGTACCAGGTCTTTGCTACCCATCATTTGAGACTGATAGCTACGGCTAAATATTCCACTGACATAAGGCAATGTTTACATACCTTGACTGACCAAAGATGTGTCTTTGGTTCGGTGTGTTATGAAGGTGCATCCAGACAGGTAAGGAGCGCTACATGAGTAAAAAAAGATCCTGTTAGGTTGGTCACTAAACAAAAGTATTTCTTTTGTCACTCCACATGAAAGCACATGTCGTAGGGCTGGCTCCAACCTGACCATATTTCTCAACTCTATTCCGAAAGACCAGAAGCTCCATCCCCACGTAACTGTGCCCTGGGATTGAGGCCTTAACAAGCATGAGTCCAGGTATATCCTTTGCAATGATTTGGTCAGGGAGAACCCTCCCAGACACCCAGGAATCCACTACAATGAGATAACGGATGGTTTCCTCAACATGGTACCCATCACACCCATGGCAAAGTTTCCTTACCCTGAAAGAGTTTCTGTTACGCTCACCTGACTCCCACAGAGGCACCGGTCTGATCTGGGCTGCTGCGGCCTCCTCCAGCGTAATGCGTAGGGTCGAGATGTGTCGTTTGTCTGGCCGGTAGGAGACACTTCTGTGAATGGAGAAAGGGGAATTAACCACCCGTGGAGTTGAGCATAAATTCCCCCTAACGCCCGTTGTTCTCCCCACTGACCACCTCTGATGTTCCCTCTAAAGTCTCACCTTATTATTTGAAAGGGTGAGTTCTCCATCCTGCTTCGAGGACAGGGGCGCGTGATGGACCAGTTGCTCCACTGGTCGAAGGAATTGGTGAATTCCAGGGCTATTTTGACTCTCCTGGCAGGACGCCGTAAGTATGCAGTTCGTAAGAGTTCAAATGCCTGACCATCACTCCTATCCAATCCCGTAATCTGTGGTCTTCTCCTTTATTCAGGTGCTGAGAGAAAACCAGAGTCGAGTAGTTATACCTCCGGTGGTAAAATTAGGTAAGTCTATGGCGGGAGGTGGCTCCTCTTGATTATCCTTTTGATTCACCCTGTTGTGCTTTTGTTTCCCCTTAGGGGACGGGGTACGGAGATGGTGCAGTGGGAGCTGCGCCGACCCGAGGATAGGAACGGTTCGCCCGATGGTAAATCAGGTAGGTCTTAGGGTGGTAACCAGTATTCCTCTATATGTTCCCTTGGCTCACCTTATTGTCTTTATCTGCTCTAGGTGCCGGAATGCGGCGGGAAGATGCAGAAGGCTGCGGTGAAACGTGAAGATGCTGTGAGGAACGGTGAGTGCAGCGCGGCGCTGCTGCTGGCGATGCGACGTGTGTAAAAATAAAGTCTTTCCTTTGGTTCGACGATGCGATGGCTCAGGAATCAGGTAATAAGCTGGTAAATGTTCTGGTTCTAACCTTTCTCCTTTTGTCCCTTGTTTCTAGGTGCTCCGGGTTCGAGGCGGGAGTGGCTGAAGTCTGGATGCGGCTGCAGGCACGGTGAGCGTTACGCTACTGGATGCAGAATAACGCGAAGCGTGTGCTGCTCTTCGGGCGTTGTTTAAATAGCCTTCCAAAGTAGTTCCAGGTAAGTATTCCTCCACCGCCACACCCGAGTGGCAAAAGAGTCCCTGGTAAAGTAGTCCCTTCTAGGCCTCTTGAGGGCTTGGATCCCTTGCAGCATGGTCTGCATCAGGTAAGTCCAGGTAAGTTTTTTTCCCTTATGAGCCTGACGCCTATGGCGCCAGGACTGAAGTCTCATATGAGCCTGGCGCCAAAGGCACCAGGACTGTGTCCAGATGGCCCCTAACAGGGGTCGCTGGGCCTTTCCCCGGGAACGTGATGCCTGCTCCCGGGGCTGCTGGACCTGGTCTGGTTCCCCGGGGGTAGGCATCATGAGAGTTTAGCAAAATGTATTGTCAAGGCTGCTGTCATGTTGATTCCTGGGAACAAGCGAAGCCCTGTGGGTACAAAGGAACATTTCTGACTGTGGTGTCTTGTCTTCAAAAATTGATATTCATTTTCAATCCCTCACATTTTGAACATTTGCTAGGACACATTTGGTATCCAATATTTGAACGCAGCAGGTAGCTAAAGCAACAAAGCAAAGTTGTAATTACTGGGATCCACCATATAAATCTTGAGATGGTGGCAAGCTGCAACATCAAGAGACAGGCAAGACGGCAACGCTAAGGAACCAAAGAGTTTCTTTTAGGTGTGCCTTCAAACTGAAGACATCTCGAGAAGCCTTCCTTATCAACTATATTGTCACATAGCAAGTTGAAATCTTTCTCCAATTCTGCCCAAGGTCCATGGACATAGTCCTTATTTATGCACAGAATGTAATGTCTTGAGAGGCACAGCAAAAAGAGCATCCCAAGCATATATTTAAAAAACTAGGAATAGCAAAGGCAAAGTGCCCATACCCTGAGGTACTGCCATAATCCATAAGGTTAGGGATGGTTCCACATTCTTCCGGGAGTAAGGGAAGGCCTACGGGAACAAAGGAAATTATCAAAGGGTATTGGGCCATCATCAGAACATTGATAGCCATTTTCTAGCCCACATATTTTAGAATCTTTTCAAGGTCACGTTTGGTGATGAATATGTAGTAGGAGAAACACAGCAAAGATTTACTTACAGGGAAACACCCTGGAGTTCCCCGGAAGGTGGCAGGCCATAGGCTCAATTGGCTGGCAGAACAGCAGCCCTAAGGAACAAAAGAGTTCCTCTAAGGTTGAACTTCAAATTGTTGGCATTTGTTTTAGCCTTCCTCATGAAGTATCTTATAACAGGCTAAGATTTACCAAGATCTTCCTTCATCAGTGCTGCCCTGAGTATCCAGGACCTTACATGTGTACACCTAAACATGAAATTGTGGCATTAGAGCATGACCCAAGGAGGCATCTAAGAAATGTTTTAGAACACACTTCTCTCTGAGTACCAGGTCTTTGCTACTCATCATTTGAGACTGATAGCTACGGCTAAATATTCCACGGACATAAGGCAATGTTTAAATACCTTGACTGACCGAAGATGTGTCTTTGGTTCGGTGTGTTATGAAGGTTCATCCAGACAGGTAAGGAGCGCTGCACGAGTAAAAAAAGATCCTGTTAGGTTGGTCATTAAAAAAAAGTATTTCTTTTGTCACTCCCCATGAAAGAACATGTCGTAGGGCTGGCTCCAACCTGATCATATTTCTCAACTCTATTCCGAAAGACCAGAAGCTCCATCCCCACATATCTGCGCCCTGGGATTGAGGCCTTGACAAGCATGAGTCTAGGTATATCCTTTGCAATGATTTGGTCAGGGAGTACCCTCCCAAATACCCAGGAATCCACTCCAATGAGATAACGGATGGTTTCCTCAACATGGTACCCATCACACCCATGGCAAAGTTTCCTTACCCTGAAAGATTTTAGCAATACGTATTGTCAAGGCTGCTGTCATGTTGACTCCTGGGAAGAAGCGAAGCCCTGTGGGTACAAAGGAACATTTCTAACTGTGGTGTCTTGTCTTCAAAAATTGATATTCATTTTCAATCCCTCACATTTTGAACATTTGCTATGCCACATTTGGTATCCAATATTTGAACTCAGCAGGTAGATAAAGAAACAAAGCAAAGTTGTACTTACTGGGATCCACCATATAAATCCTGAGATTGTGGCAAGTTACAACATCAAGTGACAGGCAAGACGGCAACACTAAGGAACCAAAGAGTTTCTTTCAGTGTGCCTTCAAACTGAGGACATCTCGTTAAGCCTTCCTTATAAATTATATTGGGCCTCATTACGACCCTGGCGGAAAGTGACTGACCGGACCGCAACAGCGTAAATAGCGTTTCCGCCATTGCACGAAGGAGCAAAGTGCGGCTAATTACGACCCATCGGGCACGAGCATTACGCCATGGCGGAATCCGAAAGGCTGCGATGGCGGAAATGACCCCAAAACGGCCCTTACCGCCGCCGTACGCTGCACCAGGTGCAATACCGCCACCCATCTTAGCGGTCACCGTAATGAGCGGTCACCGTAACGAGCGGGCACCGCAAATTACGGGCACCGTAAATATACGGAAACGGAAGTAAAAGCATGTGGCCGGAACGGGAAACAGCACGCCGCACAACTATAAAATCCGAATCCCAACACAGCCATTAAAAATCCGACCCTGACACACATCCCAACCCGTTAGCAACCCCAGTTAAAAAAATAAATATGGGAAAGGTAGCCAAGAAAGCGTGTGACCGCAAGCGGCAGGTACACTTCTCCCGAGAGGAACTGACCGTGCTCACCGAGACCCTCCAGGAAAATGCCGCCGTCGTCTTCTCCAGTCAAATGACCAGGACGGCCCTTGCCAACAAGAAGGCCATATGGGCCCTGGTGGCACAGCGCGTAAGTGCGGTGGGGACAACACCCCGCACGCCACAGCAATGTCGCAAGCGGTGGGACGACCTGCGGATCCGCGTACGCAGCATACTTTCTGCGAACAGGAACATCGCCACAGCTACCGGGGGGGGTTCAGAGTCGCCCATCAAGTTGACCCCCTGGGAGGATATCTGCGCCTCCACCATAGGAATGGAGAGCATAGAGGGAGTCGGAGGGATGGAGAAAGGAGTGCCGACATCCGGAGAATCAGGTAGGTTGGCCAAGAGAAACAATGCGAAATCCACAAACCACGAACATGTGCAGTACCATGTGACCCCATAGTGCAATACATACTTTGCCCTGACAGCGCCCTCTAAAAGTCAGAATGAATAAACAAATCAATCAAGATGCCATAAACAACCCCTACATGTGCAGCATGCACCCCCTAACTGCAGGCAGCCAAATGAATGCCTCCTCAATCCACACGAAAATGAGACCACCTCCAAGGCCCAGTCCCAAATCAGCCTCATGTACCACCCCAATGCATTTGATACGTTGCCATTCCAAATCCGACAGACCCATAACTAACGCTCGCCCCTCTTTACTCCACCACAGGGTCCGATACCAACGACGAGCTGCAGGACACCCCTACCAGCACGCCTGCAAAGAGGGCCAGGACCAACGTCCCAAGAGCCTCCACCTCAGGTGCAAGGATCAAGACACGGCAGCAGCAGGAATCAAGTGGCAGCACACTGGAGGGGACTGCAACAGGCACCCCAGCAGCCAGCAAGTCCACAACCCCAGCACCACAGGTCCCCCCAAAGAACGTATCTGATGGCACTGCCTCTGGTGGTAGCAGCACCATAGGTGACACAGCTGTCATGCCAGCATGCTCCGACACGGAAAACAGTGCTGGCGACGTAGGTACCATCCATGACCTTTCCCAATCCCCCTGCATGTTCCATCCCCTACACCATGACGAAACCACGCAGGGGCACCCTGAAGACGACGACTGGCCAACCCCCACAAGTCCTGTGCCAAGGCAACATGTGTTGAGCAGCCCCCCTGTCACACCACCGCAAATGTCCATGGCCCAGCAGAGGCAACAGTCCCTCGACCTGCTGATCGAGCAACAGCAGGAAGTGTCCACGCTACTCAAGGACCATGCAAATGAATGCGGGGGTTCCAGGGCAGCCATGGAAACATCCACCGAGACACTCAGGGCACAAATAGAGAAAAGTAGTGAGAGCCTCAGGGGAGAAATGGAGAAAAGCACCGAGAGCCTGAGAGCACAAATGGAGAAAAGCACCGAGAGCCTGAGAGCACAAATGGAGAAAAGCACCGAGAGCCTGAGGGGGGAACTGCATGCGACGTCCAAAGACGTTTGTGCTGAACTTGCTGCTGTGCGCCGTGTGCTCTCGGAGCTCTCACAAACCCTCAGAGACATGCATGGACGCGAGCAGGCAGAGACATCATCCGTGGCAAGTTCCGTCCAGGGCAGCCCCCAACGCAGATCTGGCAGGAACCTGCGCTCCACGGGCAGGGGTGCCCCTGATACCCGTAGAGGGGGCTTGCAATAGCGTCCAACCACGGACAGCATGCATATTTGGACACTGGTGTTGGGGGGGGAGGTAGTAGGGTGGAGGGGGTGTGTTGGGCTTCACTGGGTGGCGGGTCCATAGGGTGTATAAATCAAATCACATTAACAATACAGCATCTCATTATCATCCAATGACATGTGTGGACATTGATATTTGCGTACGAGGCCTTCATAGGCGTACAGTCCACAATGTGCCTGTACTACACACACACAGTGCCACAGGTCCCCTTTCCGTGTAATAGGCACCATGCGTGGTTGCTAGAAGCATGCATCTATGATGCTCTGTCGGATTGCACGTGCATCCTGTGCCTCATGGACTCCTTGAGGTGCCTCCACATCCCCACCCTCATCATCATCATCATCTTCAGGTGCATGCAGTACAGCGTCAGGGGGCATGGGCACATTCCTACGTATGCACATGTTGTGCAGCATGACACATGCCATGACCATCTTAGAAACCTTCTCATGGCTGTACATGAGTGCCCCGCCAGACCTGCTGAGGCTGCGGAAACGAGCCTTCAGTAGGCCGAATGCCTGTTCAATGACCACACGGGTACGTGAGTGGGCATGGTTGTAGTCCTCCTCATGCTCGTTCTGTGGGTTCCGGATTGGTGTAAGGAGCCATCTCTTCAGTGGATACCCGGCATCACCTGTATGAGACGAATAAAGGGTGTCAGTGGAATGATAGTGCTAAGTAGCCCCCCCCCCCTCCTGCAAGGTCATTGACGCATCAAATGGGCCACGATGTCATGCATGGAATGAGACTCACCGAGTAGCCAGGATCTGTGCCCTGCGTGTCGCTCCATGTAGCGTGGTATTCTTGTGTTCCTCAGGACCATAGAATCATGGGTAGATCCTGGAAATCTGGCACAACAATGCGTAAATATCTTGTTGGAGTCACACACCATTTGCACATTGATTGAATGAAATTGTTTCCGGTTGCGGTACTGGACCTCCATGGCATGTGGGACAACCAATTCAACATGGGTGCAGTCGATGGCACCAATGCAACCCGGGATGCCGCCAAGTGCATGGAATCCCACTTTTGCGTTGGTAATCTCCTGGTACGTGCGTGGTAGTGTGATGTGGTCGTCGGCGTGCTTCAGGAGGGCATCGTGCACTTGGAAGAGTGTCCGTGAGAACAGTGGCTGTGAAATGCCATGCAACTGTCCCACTGTGTGCTGGTAGGTGCCTGTGGCCAGGAAGTGGAGTGCAGACACCACCTTCAGTAGGGGTGGGATGGCGGTTGGGCTATCTATCATGCTCACGAGGTCAGCATGTGTCATGTCCACAATGGCGATTATGGTGTCCCGGTCCAAACGGTAGAGGGTGTGGATCTGCTCAGCAGTGAGGTTGAACGGATCGGCTCGGAGGCGTGGGATTGCGGGCCGCCTGCGTGGTGGTAGTGGCAGTGCTTGTGGGCCTTGCTGACCCTGCCTTGCCCTCCTCCTCCTCCTTCTCCTCCGTCTCCCCTGTGCGCCCGGTTGTTGTACCTGTTGTTGTTCGTCGTCTTCTTGTAGTTGTAGCACTTGCAGTGCTATCTGGTCCCCCAGGCCCAACATCGCTAGTCCTGCCGGTAGCATTTTGGAGTGGGAGTGGTTGTGGGAGGGGTTTGGGTCTGCTATATATGTGCTGTCGGCCTGTATGGCCTCCACCTGTGCTGATTGAATGAATCTGTGGCAGATGCAATCCCTTCTGGCCGAGCACGTCCCGCACGTAAGGCTGCATTTGGCCGCATGGCATCTTGGGATTGGAATCATGTATCAAATCCCGATGGCAGTGTGATGTACTTTGACTGATTTTCATGCTATGCTCCCATTGTTACACATGCTATGATTGCAGCCGCTTACATACCTGTGAAGAGTCAGTGGTATGTAGGGCTCGATCGATGGCCGACCCTCATGCAGCACAGTAACGTACTTCACCGACGGGCGTGGCGTCCCATTTGTGATTGCAGCCAGTTAGCATTATGACACACAGCCGCACTACATTGATGTAATTGTGAATGCAAGCGTTCACAGAAGCCTTTTCGACGTAATGTTGCAAGTGAGGAATTCGAAGGCCAGCATTTTTGGTTTTGAAGTAGCGGCGAGGATACGCCCACAGGTCTGGCTGGAAATGTAACGTTCTATTGTAGAATGTCCTTGGGACATGGCCCATAACGAGCAGGCAATGAATGATATGAATTGAATGGGATGCGCAATAGCGTAGTGGACGATAAGGCAGGACGTTCCCAAATCCATCTTGCTTCACAACACTACAGATCCGGCCAGGAGCACAGTGGTTTTTGCAGACTGCATTACGCACAGACGCGATGGAAGTTTCACATATTATGTGAGTGAATATTCATGCGTTTTCATTGCGGGATGAGGGAATGATGAATGGATGCATGGACTGATGATTCCGTTTAGGGTCTGCCATGTACATGGGTTTTTTGAATCACTCCCCTTCCCCTGCGCTATGTGATGCAAGGCTGCCATAGTGGGACTTACGTCTATCTGCCCTTGTCGGATCCTCCCTGTCTCGACGCGCCTTCATACACTTGTGTCTAGGCACGTTACTAATCCCATGTCATGGGTTCTATCTTGACGGACGCATGCACAGTAACCGACGTTGCCAATGGTGTATTTACCTCGATTGATTTCGTTATGATTCGATACTGATTTAGGGGTGTGTATATTCCTTTGGAGTGGGCTAGCATGCATATGGGTGTGGATTTGGTGTGTTGAATGAAGATTGTAATGCATCATGAGTCCCGTAATGCAATCGGTTAATTTGTGTTTCTTTTGGGTGACAGGTATCTCCTGCCCTATTGCAGATGCCATCTCTACGCCACTCCTCCAGATGGTTTTTACTCTCGACTCCTGCAGCTTCGGGTGAATCAGTGGAGCACCATTTCGATCTTATGGGACGATCGCCAATGGGCCACATGCCCTTACGCTGTACTGGTGGCTAGGTGCAACATTTCGGCCTTTCAGCTCGACTAGTGCCTGCCTCATGGGACGGACCTGCGGTTCTTGCCGCTTCCATGTTGCCTTTTGGAACGTTGATGTAGGCCCTGTGTGCCATGATGGTACAGGGCGTCACACAAGTGGAAGCTGGTCAATTATTGCAGATGCAGCCCTCGGTGATGATGGTTGTTTTGGTGTTATTTTGCAAATTGCTGTGGGGCCTTTGTCATTTGGATGTGCTTTTAAATTGTATTCCGATATTTGTCGTGTTGCGTTGTTCTTTGCAGGTGATGTGGCGATTTTCGATTTGTGGCGGTATGTATTGCGAGATGATCTGCATTGTGTTCCGCCTTCTGAGTTGAGTTGTGTGGTACAGTACTGGCCGCGTTTGCCTACGTAGCACAGTATGGTCACGGATAGGGGCTGCCATTGTGACTGTTTACATGATGTGCTGTTCAGGGGCGGGGGATTGGCTTTTGGCCGACTGGTGCCTGTCAGCCAGGTCGATTGGTGGAATGATGGGATGTTCAGAATGTGGCTGGTCACAGGTGACTGTGTTTGCGTGCGTTTGTTGGAGGGGGACTGGGGTCATGTCCATTGGAATAGCTTCTGTATTGATGCCATCTGTGCCCTGCAGCTCCCATCGGCCCCTCTTGGGATGAGCCTGGCTGCTCAGTCATTCTGCCAACTTGTGTGGTACATGCTTCTGCTGATGGTTGGTTTGTTTACTGGCAAGAGTACAGGGCTGGTGCAATCCCCCTCAGGATGCTGTTTTGGATGTTGCCTTGCGCTGGTGGCAAGCGATGGGGGACTACTGTTGTTTTGTGTCATGTGTTCTTGATTTTCATTTTGATGTATTGTACCTTCACATGCCTGTGCTGCATCAGTACGGCTATGGTGACATGCCGTACATGGATGCCCACTCACGGGGCGCTTTGAGCCCCTGCATGCTTTTCTACGTTGGCATGCATGGGTGAATTGTAGATTTCACTGGTTGCATAGTGTGAGTACATTGCGCCTGCCAGGAGTTGTGCAATGTGGCCAGGGAGTGGAGTACAGGCACTCAGTGGGCCATTTACGGTTGGTTCACGATGCCGTATTTCTCGCCATGGCGGAATGGTACTTTACGACGTGCTTGATGGCGTTCAGTACATGTCCGCTAGGGTCAGAATTCGCGTACCGTTGCGCCATGGCGGTGATTCCGGTTTTGCAAGGCGCGCGTGCGCGTACTTGGTGCAGTTAGCGTTGCCGTTCACTGCGGTGTCGCTAATGGCATCGTACTTTACGGTGACGGGTCATAATCGCAACGAGCGGTGTTCGATGGCGGTATTGCATTTCCGCCATCATTTTTCCATTTCCGCCAGGGTCGTAATGAGGCCCATTGTCACAAAGCATGTTACAATATTTATCCAATTCTGCCCAAGGTCCATGGACCTAGTCCTTATTTATGCACAGAATGTAATGCCTTGAGAGGCACAGCCAAAGAGCAACCCAAGCATATGTTTAAAAAACTAGGAACAGCCAAGGCAAAGTGTCCATACCCTGAGGTACTGCCATAATCCATAAGGTTAGGGATGGTACCACATTCTTCCGGCAGTAAGGGAAGCCCTGTGGGAAAAAAGGAAATTATCAAAGGGTGTTGGGTCGCCATCAGAAAATTGATAGTTATTTTCTAGCCCCACATATTTTAGAATCTTTTCAAGGCCACTTTGTAGCTAGAGAAACACAGAAAAGACTTACTTACAGGGAAACACCCTGGAGTTCCCTGGAAGGTGGCAGGTCACAGGCTCAATTGGCAGGCAGAACAGCAGCCCTAAGGAACAAAATAATTCCTTTAAGGTTGAACTTCAAATTGTTGACATTTGTTTTAGCCTTCCTCATGAAGTATCTTCTAACAGGCTAAGATGTACCAAGATCTTCCTTCATAAGTGCTGCCCTGAGTATCCAGGACATTACATTTGTACACCTATACATGAAATTGGGGCCTTGGAGCATGAACCAAGGAGGTATCTAATAAAAGTTTCAGAACACACTTCTCTCTGAGTACCAGGTCTTTGCTACCCATCATTTGAGACTGATAGCTACGGCTAAATATTCCACTGACATAAGGCAATGTTTACATACCTTCACTGACCGAAGATGTGTCTTTGGTTCGGTGTGTTATGAAGGTGCATCCAGACAGGTAAGGAGCGCTGCACGAGTAAAAAAAGATCCTGTTAGGTTGGTCACTAAACAAAAGTATTTCTTTTGTCACTCCACATGAAAGCACATGTCGTAGGGCTGGCTCCAACCTGACCATATTTCTCAACTCTATTCCGAAAGACCAGAAGCTCCATCCCCACGTAACTGTGCCCTGGGATTGAGGCCTTAACAAGCATGAGTCCAGGTATATCCTTTGCAATGATTTGGTCAGGGAGAACCCTCCCAGACACCCAGGAATCCACTACAATGAGATAACGGATGGTTTCCTCAACATGGTACCCATCACACCCATGGCAAAGTTTCCTTACCCTGAAAGAGTTTCTGTTACGCTCACCTGACTCCCATAGAGGCACCGGTCTGATCTGGGCTGCTGCGGCCTCCTCCAGCGTAATGCGTAAGGCTGAGATGTGTCGTTTGTCTGGCCGGTAGGAGACACTTCTTTGAATGGAGAAAGGGGAATTAACCACCCGTGGAGTTGAGCATAAATTCCCCCTAACACCCGTTGTTCTCCCCACTGACCACCTCTGATGTTCCCTCTAAAGTCTCACCTTATTATTTGAAAGGGTGAGTTCTCCATCCTGCTTCGAGGACAGGGGCGCGTGATGGACCAGTTGCTCCACTGGTCGAAGGAATTAGTGAATTCCAGGGCTATTTTGACTCTACTGGCAGGACGCCGTATGTATGCAGTTCGTAAGAGTTCAAATGCCTGACCATCACTCCTATCCAATCCCGTAATCTGTGGTCTTCTCCTTTATTCAGGTGCTGAGAGAAAACCAGAGTCGAGTAGTTATACCTCCGGTGGTAAAATTAGGTAAGTCTATGGCGGGAGGTGGCTCCTCTTGATTATCCTTTTGATTCACCCTGTTGTGCTTTTGTTTCCCCTTAGGGGCCGGGGTACGGAGATGGTGTAGTGGGAGCTGCGCCGACCCGAGGAGAGGAACGGTTCGCCCGATGGTAAATCAGGTAGGTCTTAGGGTGGTAACCAGTATTCCTCTATATGTTCCCTTGGCTCACCTTATTGTCTTTATCTGCTCTAGGTGCCGGAATGCGGCGGGAAGATGCAGAAGGCTGCGGTGAAACGTGAAGATGCTGTGAGGAACGGTGAGTGCAGCGCGGCGCTGCTGCTGGCGATGCGACGTGTGTAAAAATATAGTCTTTCCTTTGGTTCGACGATGCGATGGCTCAGGAATCAGGTAAGAAGCTGGTAAATGTTCTGGTTCTAACCTTTCTCCTTTTGTCCCTTGTTTCTAGGTGCTCCGGGTTCGAGGCGGGAGTGGCTGAAGTCTGGATGCGGCTGCAGGCACGGTGAGCGTTACGCTGCTGGATGCAGAATAACGCGAAGCGTGTGCTGCTCTTCGGGCGTTGTTTAAATAGCCTCCAAAGTAGTTCCAGGTAAGTATTCCTCCACCGCCACACCTGAGTGGCAAAAGAGTCCCTGGTAAAGTAGTCCCTTCTAGGCCTCTTGAGGGCTTGGATCCCTTGCAGCATGGTCTGCATCAGGTAAGTCCAGGTAAGTTTTTTTCCCTTATGAGCCTGACGCCTATGGCGCCAGGACTGAAGACTCATATGAGCCTGGCGCCAAAGGCACCAGGACTGTGTCCAGATGGCCCCTAACAGGGGTCGCTGGGCCTTTCCCCGGGAACGTGATGCCTGCTCCCGGGGCTGCTGGACCTGGTCTGGTTCCCCGGGGGTAGGCATCATGAGAGTTTAACAAAATGTATTGTCAAGGCTGCTGTCATGTTGATTCCTGGGAACAAGCAAAGCCCTGTGGGTACAAAGGAACATTTCTGACTGTGGTGTCTTGTCTTCAAAAATTGATATTCATTTTCAATCCCTCACATTTTGAACATTTGCTAGGCCACATTTGGTATCCAATATTTGAACGCAGCAGGTAGCTAAAGCAACAAAGCAAAGTTGTACTTACTGGGATCCACCATATAAATCCTGAGATGGTGGCAAGCTGCAACATCAAGAGACAGGCAAGACGGCAACGCTAAGGAACCAAAGAGTTTCTTTTAGGTGTGCCTTCAAACTGAGGACATCTCGAGAAGCCTTCCTTATCAACTATATTGTCATATAGCAAGTTGAAATCTTTCTCCAATTCTGCCCAAGGTCCATGGACATAGTCCTTATTTATGCACAGAATGTAATGTCTTGAGAGGCACAGCAAAAAGAGCATCCCAAGCATATATTTAAAAAACTAGGAATAGCAAAGGCAAAGTGCCCATACCCTGAGGTACTGCCATAATCCATAAGGTTAGGGATGGTTCCACATTCTTCCGGGAGTAAGGGAAGGCCTGCGGGAACAAAGGAAATTATCAAAGGGTATTGGGTCATCATCAGAACATTGATAGACATTTTCTAGCCCACATATTTTAGAATCTTTTCAAGGTCACGTTTGGTGATGAATATGTAGTAGGAGAAACACAGCAAAGATTTACTTACAGGGAAACACCCTGGAGTTCCCCGGAAGGTGGCAGGCCATAGGCTCAATTGGCTGGCAGAACAGCAGCCCTAAGGAACAAAAGAGTTCCTCTAAGGTTGAACTTCAAATTTTTGGCATTTGTTTTAGCCTTCCTCATGAAGTATCTTCTAACAGGCTAAGATTTACCAAGATCTTCCTTCATCAGTGCTGCCCTGAGTATCCAGGACCTTACATGTGTACACCTAAACATGAAATTGTGGCATTAGAGCATGACCCCAGGAGGCATCTAAGAAATGTTTTAGAACACACTTCTCTCTGAGTACCAGGTCTTTGCTACCCATCATTTGAGACTGATAGCTACGGCTAAATATTCCACGGACATAAGGCAATGTTTACATACCTTCACTGACCGAAGATGTGTCTTTGGTTCGGTGTGTTATGAAGGTTCATCCAGACAGGTAAGGGGCGCTGCACGAGTAAAAAAAGATCCTGTTAGGTTGGTCATTAAACAAAAGTATTTCTTTTGTCACTCCACATGAAAGCACATGTCGTAGGGCTGGCTCCAACCTGATCATATTTCTCAACTCTATTCCGAAAGACCAGAAGCTCCATCCCCACGTATCTGTGCCCTGGGATTGAGGCCTTGACAAGCATGAGTCCAGGTATATCCTTTGCAATGATTTGGTCAGGGAGACCCTCCCAGACACCCAGGAATCCACTACAATGAGATAACGGATGGTTTCCTCAACATGGTACCCATCACACCCATGGCAAAGTTTCCTTACCCTGAAAGAGTTTCTGTTACGCTCACCTGACTCCCACAGAGGCACCGGTCTGATCTGGGCTGCTGCGGCCTCCTCCAGCGTAATGCGTAGGGCCGAGATGTGTCGTTTGTCTGGCCGGTAAGAGACACTTCTGTGAATGGAGAAAGGGGAATTAACCACCCGTGGAGTTGAGCATAAATTCCCCCTAACCCCCGTTGTTCTCCCCACTGACCACCTCCGATGTTCCCTCTAAAGTCTCACCTTATTATTTGAAAGGGTGAGTTCTCCATCCTGCTTCGAGCACAGGGGCGCGTGATGGACCAGTTGCTCCACTGGTCGAAGGAATTGGTGAGTTCCAGGGCTATTTTGACTCTCCTGGCAAGACGCCGTAAGTATGCAGTTCGTAAGAGTTCAAATGCCTGACCATCACTCCTATCCAATCCCGTAATCTGTGGTCTTCTCCTTTATTCAGGTGCTGAGAGAAAACCAGAGTCGAGTAGTTATACCTCCGGTGGTAAAATTAGGTAAGTCTATGGCGGGAGGTGGCTCCTCTTAATTATCCTTTTGATTCACCCTGTTGTGCTTTTGTTTCCCCTTAGGGGCCGGGGTACGGCGATGGTGCAGTGGGAGCTGCGCCGACCCGAGGAGAGGAATGGTTCGCCCGATGGTAAATCAGGTAGGTCTTAGGGTGGTAACCAGTATTCCTCTATATGTTCCCTTGGCTCACCTTATTGTCTTTATCTGCTCTAAGTGCCGGAATGCGGCGGGAAGATGCAGAAGGCTGCAGTGAAACATGAAGATGCTGCGAGGAACGGTGAGTGCAGCGCGGCGCTGCTGCTGGCGATGCGACGTGTGTAAAAATAAAGTCTTTCCTTTGGTTCGACGATGCGATGGCTCAGGAATCAGGTAAGAAGCTGGTAAATGTTCTGGTTCTAACCTTTCTCCTTTTGTCCCTTGTTTCTAGGTGCTCCGGGTTCGAGGCGGGAGTGGCTGAAGTCTGGATGCGGCTGCAGGCACGGTGAGCGTTACGCTGCTGGATGCAGAATAACGCGAAGCGTGTGCTGCTCTTCGGGCGTTGTTTAAATAGCCTCCAAAGTAGTTCCAGGTAAGTATTCCTCCACCGCCACACCCGAGTGGCAAAAGAGTCCCTGGTAAAGTAGTCCCTTCTAGGCCTCTTGAGGGCTTGGATCCCTTGCAGCATGGTCTGCATCAGGTAAGTCCAGGTAAGATTTTTCCCCTTATGAGCCTGGCGCCTATGGCGCCAGGACTGAAGTCTCATATGAGCCTGGCGCCAAAGGCACCAGGACTGTGTCCAGATGGCCCCTAACAGGGGTCGCTGGGCCTTTCCCCGGGAACGTGATGCCTGCTCCCGGGGCTGCTGGACCTGGTCTGGTTCCCCGGGGGTAGGCATCATGAGAGTTTAGCAAAATGTATTGTCAAGGCTGCTGTCATGTTGATTCCTGGGAACAAGCGAAGCCCTGTGGGTACAAAGGAACATTTCTGACTGTGGTGTCTTGTCTTCAAAAATTGATATTCATTTTCAATCCCTCACATTTTGAACATTTGCTAGGCCACATTTGGTATCCAATATTTGAACGCAGCAGGTAGCTAAAGCAACAAAGCAAAGTTGTACTTACTGGGATCCACCATATAAATCCTGAGATGGTGGCAAGCTGCAACATCAAGAGACAGGCAAGACGGCAACGCTAAGGAACCAAAGAGTTTCTTTTAGGTGTGCCTTCAAACTGAGGACATCTCAAGAAGCCTTCCTTATCAACTATATTGTCACATAGCAAGTTGAAATCTTTCTCCAGTTCTGCCCAAGGTCCATGGACATAGTCCTTATTTATGCACAGAATTGTAATGTCTTGAGAGGCACAGCAAAAAGAGCATCCCAAGTATATGTTTAAAAAACTAGGAATAGCAAAGGCAAAGTGTCCATACCCTGAGGTACTGCCATAATCCATAAGGTTAGGGATGGTTCCACATTCTTTCGGGAGTAAGGGAAGGCCTGCGGGAACAAAGGAAATTATCAAAGGGTGTTGGGTCATCATCAGAAAATTGATAGTCATGTTCTAGCCCCACATATTTCAGAATATTTTCAAGGCCACATTTGGTGATCAATATGTAGTAGGAGAAACACAGCAAAGACTTACTTACAGGGAAACACCCTGGAGTTCCCCCGGAAGGTGGCAGGCCATAGGCTCAATTGGCAGGCAGAACAGCAGCCCTAAGGAACAAAAGAGTTCCTCTAAAGTTGAACTTCAAAATGTTGACATTTGTTTTAGCCTTCCTCATGAAGTATCTTCTAACAGGCTAAGATTTACCAAGATCTTCCTTCATCAGTGCTGCCCTGAGTATCCAGGACCTTACATGTGTACACCTATGCATGAAATTGTGGCATTAGAGCATGACCCAAGGAGATATCTAAGAAAAGTTTTAGAACACACTTCTCTCTGAGTACCAGGTCTTTGCTACCCATCATTTGAGACTGATAGCTACGGCTAAATATTCCACTGACATAAGGCAATGTTTAAATACCTTGACTGACCAAAGATGTGTCTTTGGTTCGGTGTGTTATGAAGGTTCATCCAGAGAGGTAAGGAGCGTTGCACGAGTAAAAAAAGATCCTGTTAGGTTGGTCATTAAAAAAAAGTATTTATTTTGTCACTCCCCATGAAAGAACATGTCGTAGGGCTGGCTCCAACCTGATCATATTTCTCAACTCTATTCCGAAAGACCAGAAGCTCCATCCCCACGTATCTGTGCCCTGGGATTGAGGCCTTGAGAAGCATGAGTCTAGGTATATCCTTTGCAATGATTTGGTCAGGGAGTACCCTCCCAAATACCCAGGAATCCACTCCAATGAGATAACGGATGGTTTCCTCAACATGGTACCCATCACACCCATGGCAAAGTTTCCTTACAATGAAAGATTTTAGCAAAACGTATTGTCAAGGCTGCTGTCATGTTGATTCCTGGGAAGAAGCGAAGCCCTGTGGGTACAAAGGAAAATTTCTGACTGTGGTGTCTTGTCTTCAAAAATTGATATTCATTTTCAATCCCTCACATTTTGAACATTTGCTAGGCCACATATGGTATCCAATATTTGAACGCAGCAGGTAGCTAAAGCAACAAAGCAAAGTTGTACTTACTGGGATCCACCATACAAATCCTGAGATGGTGGCAAGCTGCAACATCAAGAGACAGGCAAGACGGCAATGCTAAGGAACCAAAGAGTTTCTTTTAGGTGTGCCTTCAAACTGAGGACATCTCGTTGAGCCTTCCTTATCAACTATATTGTCACAAGCAAGTTGCAATCTTTCTCCAATTCTGCCCAAGGTCCATGGACATAGTCCTTATTTATGCACAGAATGTAATGTCTTGAGAGGCACAGCAAAAAGAGCATCCCAGGGATATGTTTAAAAATCTAGGAATAGCAAAGGCAAAGTGTCCATACCCTGAGGTACTGCCATAATCCACAAGGTTAGGGATGGTTCCACATTCTTCCGGGAGTAAGGTAAGGCCTGCGGGAACAAAGGAAATTATCAAAGGGTGTTGGGTCATCATCAAAACATTGATAGTCATTTTCTAGCCCCTCATGTTTTAGAATCTTTTCGAGGCCACGTTTGGTGATCAATATGTAGTAGGAGAAACACAGCAAAGACTTACTTACAGGGAAACACCCTGGAGTTCCCCGGAAGGATGTGGGCCATAGGCTCAATTGGCAGGCAGAACAGCAGTCCTAAGGAACAAAAGAGTTTCTCTAAGGTTGAACTTCAAATTGTTGACATTTGTTTTAGCCTTCCTCATGAAGTATCTTCTATCAGGCTAAGATTTACCAAGATCTTCCTTCATCAGTGCTGCCCTGAGTATCCAGGACCTTACGTTTCCACACCTATGTATGAAATTGTGGCATTAGAGCATGTCCCAAGGAAATATGTAAGAAAAGTTTTAGAACACACTTCTCTCTGAGTACCAAGTCTTTGCTACCCATCATTTGAGACTGATAGCTACGGCTAAATATTCCACTGACATAAGGCAATGTTTAAATACCTTGACTGACCAAAGATGTGTCTTTGGTTCGGTGTGTTATGAAGGTTCATCCAGACAGGTAAGGAGCGTTGCACGAGTAAAAAAAGATCCTGTTAGGTTGGTCATTAAAGAAAAGTATTTCTTTTGTCACTCCTCATGAAAGAACATGTCGTAGGGCTGGTTCCAACCTGATCATATTTCTCAACTCTATTCCGAAAGACCAGAAGCTCCATCCCCACGTATCTGTGCCCTGTGATTGAGGCCTTGACAAGCATGAGACTAGGTATATCCTTTGCAATGATTTGGTCAGGGAGTACCCTCCCAAATACCCAGGAATCCACTCCAATGAGATAACGGATGGTTTCCTCAACATGCTACCCATCACACCCAAGGCAAAGTTTCCTTACCCTGAAAGATTTTAGCAATACGTATTGTCAAGGCTGCTGTCATGTTGACTCCTGGGAATAAGCGAAGCCCTGTGGGTACAAAGGAACATTTCTGACTGTGGTGTCTTGTCTTCAAAAATTGATATTCATTTTCAATCCCTCACATTTTGAACATTTGCTATGCCACATTTGGTATCCAATATTTGAACTCAGCAGGTAGATAAAGAAACAAAGCAAAGTTGTACTTACTGGGATCCACCATATAAATCCTGAGATGGTGGCAAGTTACAACATCAAGTGACAGGCAAGACGGCAACACTAAGGAACCAAAGAGTTTCTTTCAGTGTGCCTTCAAACTGAGGACATCTCGTTAAGCCTTCCTTATAAATTATATTGTCACAAAGCATGTTACAATATTTATCCAATTCTGCCCAAGGTCCATGGACCTAGTCCTTATTTATGCACAGAATGTAATGCCTTGAGAGGCACAGCCAAAGAGCAACCCAAGCATATGTTTAAAAAACTAGGAACAGCCAAGGCAAAGTGTCCATACCCTGAGGTACTGCCATAATCCATAAGGTTAGGGATGGTACCACATTCTTCCGGCAGTAAGGGAAGCCCTGTGGGAAAAAAGGAAATTATCAAAGGGTGTTGGGTCGCCATCAGAAAATTGATAGTTATTTTCTAGCCCCACATATGTTAGAATCTTTTCAAGGCCACTTTGTAGCTAGAGAAACACAGAAAAGACTTACTTACAGGGAAACACCCTGGAGTTCCCTGGAAGGTGGCAGGTCACAGGCTCAATTGGCAGGCAGAACAGCAGCTCTAAGGAACAAAATATTTCCTTTAAGGTTGAACTTCAAATTGTTGACATTTGTTTTAGCCTTCCTCATGAAGTATCTTCTAACAGGCTAAGACGTACCAAGATCTTCCTTCATAAGTGCTACCCTGAGTATCCAGGACATTACATTTGTACACCTATACATGAAATTGGGGCCTTGGAGCATGAACCAAGGGTGTATCTGATAAAAGTTTCAGAACACACTTCTCTCTGAGTACCAGGTCTTTGCTACCCATCATTTGAGACTGATAGCTACGGCTAAATATTCCACGGACATAAGGCAATGTTTAAATACCTTGACTGACCGAAGATGTGTCTTTGGTTCGGTGTGTTATGAAGGTTCATCCAGACAGGTAAGGGGCGCTGCACGAGTAAAAAAAAATCCTGTTAGGTTGGTCATTAAAAAAAAGTATTTCTTTTGTCACTCCCCATGAAAGAACATGTCGTAGGGCTGGCTCCCACCTGATCATATTTCTGAACTCTATTCCGAAAGACCAGAAGCTCCATCCCCACGTATCTGCGCCCTGGGATTGAGGCCTTGACAAGCATGAGTCTAGGTATATCCTTTGCAATGATTTGGTCAGGGAGTACCCTCCCAAATACCCAGGAATCCACTCCAATGAGATAACGGATGGTTTCCTCAACATGGTACCCATCACACCCATGGCAAAGTTTCCTTACCCTGAAGGATTTTAGCAATACGTATTGTCAAGGCTGCTGTCATGTTGATTCCTGGGAACAAGCGAAGCCCTGTGGGTACAAAGGAACATTTCTGACTGTGGTGTCTTGTCTTCTAAAATTGACATTCATTTTCAATCCCTCACATTTTGAACATTTGCAAGGCCACATTTGGTATCCAATATTTGTAGGTAAAGAAACAAAGCAAAGATGTATTTACTGGGATCCACCATATAAATCCTGAGAAGGTGGCAAGTTACAACATCAAGTGACAGGCAAGATGGCAACGCTAAGGAACCAAAGAGTTTATTTTAGTGTGCCTTCAAACTGAGGACATCTCGTTAAGCCTTCCTTATAAACTACATTGTCACAAAGCATGTTACAATATTTATCCAATTCTGCCCACGGTCCATGGACCTAGTCCTTATTTATGCACAGAATGTAATGCCTTGAGAGGCACAGCCAAAGAGCAACCCAAGCATATGTTTAAAAAACTAGGAACAGCCAAGGCAAAGTGTCCATACCCTGAGGTACTGCCATAATCCATAAGGTTAGGGATGGTACCACATTCTTCCGGCAGTAAGGGAAGCCCTGTGGGAAAAAAGGAAATTATCAAAGGGTGTTGGGTCGCCATCAGAAAATTGATAGTTATTTTCTAGCCCCACATATTTTAGAATCTTTTCAAGGCCACTTTGTAGCTAGAGAAACACAGAAAAGACTTACTTACAGGGAAACACCCTGGAGTTCCCTGGAAGGTGGCAGGTCACAGGCTCAATTGGCAGGCAGAACAGCAGCCCTAAGGAACAAAATAATTCCTTTAAGGTTGAACTTCAAATTGTTGACATTTGTTTTAGCCTTCCTCATGAAGTATCTTCTAACAGGCTAAGATGTACCAAGATCTTCCTTCATAAGTGCTGCCCTGAGTATCCAGGACATTACATTTGTACACCTATACATGAAATTGGGGCCTTGGAGCATGAACCAAGGAGGTATCTAATAAAAGTTTCAGAACACACTTCTCTCTGAGTACCAGGTCTTTGCTACCCATCATTTGAGACTGATAGCTACGGCTAAATATTCCACTGACATAAGGCAATGTTTACATACCTTCACTGACCGAAGATGTGTCTTTGGTTCGGTGTGTTATGAAGGTGCATCCAGACAGGTAAGGAGCGCTACACGAGTAAAAAAAGATCCTGTTAGGTTGGTCACTAAACAAAAGTATTTCTTTTGTCACTCCACATGAAAGCACATGTCGTAGGGCTGGCTCCAACCTGACCATATTTCTCAACTCTATTCCGAAAGACCAGAAGCTCCATCCCCACGTAACTGTGCCCTGGGATTGAGGCCTTAACAAGCATGAGTCCAGGTATATCCTTTGCAATGATTTGGTCAGGGAGAACCCTCCCAGACACCCAGGAATCCACTACAATGAGATAACGGATGGTTTCCTCAACATGGTACCCATCACACCCATGGCAAAGTTTCCTTACCCTGAAAGAGTTTCTGTTACGCTCACCTGACTCCCATAGAGGCACCGGTCTGATCTGGGCTGCTGCGGCCTCCTCCAGCGTAATGCGTAAGGCCGAGATGTGTCGTTTGTCTGGCCGGTAGGAGACACTTCTGTGAATGGAGAAAGGGGAATTAACCACCCGTGGAGTTGAGCATAAATTCCCCCTAACACCCGTTGTTCTCCCCACTGACCACCTCTGATGTTCCCTCTAAAGTCTCACCTTATTATTTGAAAGGGTGAGTTCTCCATCCTGCTTCGAGGACAGGGGCGCGTGATGGACCAGTTGCTCCACTGGTCGAAGGAATTAGTGAATTCCAGGGCTATTTTGACTCTACTGGCAGGACGCCGTATGTATGCAGTTCGTAAGAGTTCAAATGCCTGACCATCACTCCTATCCAATCCCGTAATCTGTGGTCTTCTCCTTTATTCAGGTGCTGAGAGAAAACCAGAGTCGAGTAGTTATACCTCCGGTGGTAAAATTAGGTAAGTCTATGGCGGGAGGTGGCTCCTCTTGATTATCCTTTTGATTCACCCGGTTGTGCTTTTGTTTCCCCTTAGGGGCCGGGGTACGGAGATGGTGCAGTGGGAGCTGCGCCGACCCGAGGAGAGGAACGGTTCGCCCGATGGTAAATCAGGTAGGTCTTAGGGTGGTAACCAGTATTCCTCTATATGTTCCCTTGGCTCACCTTATTGTCTTTATCTGCTCTAGGTGCCGGAATGCGGCGGGAAGATGCAGAAGGCTGCGGTGAAACGTGAAGATGCTGTGAGGAACGGTGAGTGCAGCGCGGCGCTGCTGCTGGCGATGCGACGTGTGTAAAAATATAGTCTTTCCTTTGGTTCGACGATGCGATGGCTCAGGAATCAGGTAAGAAGCTGGTAAATGTTCTGGTTCTAACCTTTCTCCTTTTGTCCCTTGTTTCTAGGTGCTCCGGGTTCGAGGCGGGAGTGGCTGAAGTCTGGATGCGGCTGCAGGCACGGTGAGCGTTACGCTGCTGGATGCAGAATAACGCGAAGCGTGTGCTGCTCTTCGGGCGTTGTTTAAATAGCCTCCAAAGTAGTTCCAGGTAAGTATTCCTCCACCGCCACACCTGAGTGGCAAAAGAGTCCCTGGTAAAGTAGTCCCTTCTAGGCCTCTTGAGGGCTTGGATCCCTTGCAGCATGGTCTGCATCAGGTAAGTCCAGGTAAGTTTTTTTCCCTTATGAGCCTGACGCCTATGGCGCCAGGACTGAAGACTCATATGAGCCTGGCGCCAAAGGCACCAGGACTGTGTCCAGATGGCCCCTAACAGGGGTCGCTGGGCCTTTCCCTGGGAACGTGATGCCTGCTCCCGGGGCTGCTGGACCTGGTCTGGTTCCCCGGGGGTAGGCATCATGAGAGTTTAACAAAATGTATTGTCAAGGCTGCTGTCATGTTGATTCCTGGGAACAAGCAAAGCCCTGTGGGTACAAAGGAACATTTCTGACTGTGGTGTCTTGTCTTCAAAAATTGATATTCATTTTCAATCCCTCACATTTTGAACATTTGCTAGGCCACATTTGGTATCCAATATTTGAACGCAGCAGGTAGCTAAAGCAACAAAGCAAAGTTGTACTTACTGGGATCCACCATATAAATCCTGAGATGGTGGCAAGCTGCAACATCAAGAGACAGGCAAGACGGCAACGCTAAGGAACCAAAGAGTTTCTTTTAGGTGTGCCTTCAAACTGAGGACATCTCGAGAAGCCTTCCTTATCAACTATATTGTCATATAGCAAGTTGAAATCTTTCTCCAATTCTGCCCAAGGTCCATGGACATAGTCCTTATTTATGCACAGAATGTAATGTCTTGAGAGGCACAGCAAAAAGAGCATCCCAAGCATATATTTAAAAAACTAGGAATAGCAAAGGCAAAGTGCCCATACCCTGAGGTACTGCCATAATCCATAAGGTTAGGGATGGTTCCACATTCTTCCGGGAGTAAGGGAAGGCCTGCGGGAACAAAGGAAATTATCAAAGGGTATTGGGTCATCATCAGAACATTGATAGACATTTTCTAGCCCACATATTTTAGAATCTTTTCAAGGTCACGTTTGGTGATGAATATGTAGTAGGAGAAACACAGCAAAGATTTACTTACAGGGAAACACCCTGGAGTTCCCCGGAAGGTGGCAGGCCATAGGCTCAATTGGCTGGCAGAACAGCAGCCCTAAGGAACAAAAGAGTTCCTCTAAGGTTGAACTTCAAATTTTTGGCATTTGTTTTAGCCTTCCTCATGAAGTATCTTCTAACAGGCTAAGATTTACCAAGATCTTCCTTCATCAGTGCTGCCCTGAGTATCCAGGACCTTACATGTGTACACCTAAACATGAAATTGTGGCATTAGAGCATGACCCCAGGAGGCATCTAAGAAATGTTTTAGAACACACTTCTCTCTGAGTACCAGGTCTTTGCTACCCATCATTTGAGACTGATAGCTACGGCTAAATATTCCACGGACATAAGGCAATGTTTACATACCTTCACTGACCGAAGATGTGTCTTTGGTTCGGTGTGTTATGAAGGTTCATCCAGACAGGTAAGGGGCGCTGCACGAGTAAAAAAAGATCCTGTTAGGTTGGTCATTAAACAAAAGTATTTCTTTTGTCACTCCACATGAAAGCACATGTCGTAGGGCTGGCTCCAACCTGATCATATTTCTCAACTCTATTCCGAAAGACCAGAAGCTCCATCCCCACGTATCTGTGCCCTGGGATTGAGGCCTTGACAAGCATGAGTCCAGGTATATCCTTTGCAATGATTTGGTCAGGGAGACCCTCCCAGACACCCAGGAATCCACTACAATGAGATAACGGATGGTTTCCTCAACATGGTACCCATCACACCCATGGCAAAGTTTCCTTACCCTGAAAGAGTTTCTGTTACGCTCACCTGACTCCCACAGAGGCACCGGTCTGATCTGGGCTGCTGCGGCCTCCTCCAGCGTAATGCGTAGGGCCGAGATGTGTCGTTTGTCTGGCCGGTAAGAGACACTTCTGTGAATGGAGAAAGGGGAATTAACCACCCGTGGAGTTGAGCATAAATTCCCCCTAACCCCCGTTGTTCTCCCCACTGACCACCTCCGATGTTCCCTCTAAAGTCTCACCTTATTATTTGAAAGGGTGAGTTCTCCATCCTGCTTCGAGCACAGGGGCGCGTGATGGACCAGTTGCTCCACTGGTCGAAGGAATTGGTGAGTTCCAGGGCTATTTTGACTCTCCTGGCAAGACGCCGTAAGTATGCAGTTCGTAAGAGTTCAAATGCCTGACCATCACTCCTATCCAATCCCGTAATCTGTGGTCTTCTCCTTTATTCAGGTGCTGAGAGAAAACCAGAGTCGAGTAGTTATACCTCCGGTGGTAAAATTAGGTAAGTCTATGGCGGGAGGTGGCTCCTCTTAATTATCCTTTTGATTCACCCTGTTGTGCTTTTGTTTCCCCTTAGGGGCCGGGGTACGGCGATGGTGCAGTGGGAGCTGCGCTGACCCGAGGAGAGGAATGGTTCGCCCGATGGTAAATCAGGTAGGTCTTAGGGTGGTAACCAGTATTCCTCTATATGTTCCCTTGGCTCACCTTATTGTCTTTATCTGCTCTAAGTGCCGGAATGCGGCGGGAAGATGCAGAAGGCTGCAGTGAAACGTGAAGATGCTGCGAGGAACGGTGAGTGCAGCGCGGCGCTGCTGCTGGCGATGCGACGTGTGTAAAAATAAAGTCTTTCCTTTGGTTCGACGATGCGATGGCTCAGGAATCAGGTAAGAAGCTGGTAAATGTTCTGGTTCTAACCTTTCTCCTTTTGTCCCTTGTTTCTAGGTGCTCCGGGTTCGAGGCGGGAGTGGCTGAAGTCTGGATGTGGCTGCAGGCACGGTGAGCGTTACGCTGCTGGATGCAGAATAACGCGAAGCGTGTGCTGCTCTTCGGGCGTTGTTTAAATAGCCTCCAAAGTAGTTCCAGGTAAGTATTCCTCCACCGCCACACCCGAGTGGCAAAAGAGTCCCTGGTAAAGTAGTCCCTTCTAGGCCTCTTGAGGGCTTGGATCCCTTGCAGCATGGTCTGCATCAGGTAAGTCCAGGTAAGTTTTTTCCCCTTATGAGCCTGGCGCCTATGGCGCCAGGACTGAAGTCTCATATGAGCCTGGCGCCAAAGGCACCAGGACTGTGTCCAGATGGCCCCTAACAGGGGTCGCTGGGCCTTTCCCCGGGAACGTGATGCCTGCTCCCGGGGCTGCTGGACCTGGTCTGGTTCCCCGGGGGTAGGCATCATGAGAGTTTAGCAAAATGTATTGTCAAGGCTGCTGTCATGTTGATTCCTGGGAACAAGCGAAGCCCAGTGGGTACAAAGGAACATTTCTGACTGTGGTGTCTTGTCTTCAAAAATTGATATTCATTTTCAATCCCTCACATTTTGAACATTTGCTAGGCCACATTTGGTATCCAATATTTGAACGCAGCAGGTAGCTAAAGCAACAAAGCAAAGTTGTACTTACTGGGATCCACCATATAAATCCTGAGATGGTGGCAAGCTGCAACATCAAGAGACAGGCAAGACGGCAACGCTAAGGAACCAAAGAGTTTCTTTTAGGTGTGCCTTCAAACTGAGGACATCTCGAGAAGCCTTCCTTATCAACTATATTGTCACATAGCAAGTTGAAATCTTTCTCCAGTTCTGCCCAAGGTCCATGGACATAGTCCTTATTTATGCACAGAATTGTAATGTCTTGAGAGGCACAGCAAAAAGAGCATCCCAAGTATATGTTTAAAAAACTAGGAATAGCAAAGGCAAAGTGTCCATACCCTGAGGTACTGCCATAATCCATAAGGTTAGGGATGGTTCCACATTCTTTCGGGAGTAAGGGAAGGCCTGCGGGAACAAAGGAAATTATCAAAGGGTGTTGGGTCATCATCAGAAAATTGATAGTCATGTTCTAGCCCCACATATTTCAGAATATTTTCAAGGCCACATTTGGTGATCAATATGTAGTAGGAGAAACACAGCAAAGACTTACTTACAGGGAAACACCCTGGAGTTCCCCCGGAAGGTGGCAGGCCATAGGCTCAATTGGCAGGCAGAACAGCAGCCCTAAGGAACAAAAGAGTTCCTCTAAGGTTGAACTTCAAAATGTTGACATTTGTTTTAGCCTTCCTCATGAAGTATCTTCTAACAGGCTAAGATTTACCAAGATCTTCCTTCATCAGTGCTGCCCTGAGTATCCAGGACCTTACATGTGTACACCTATGCATGAAATTGTGGCATTAGAGCATGACCCAAGGAGATATCTAAGAAAAGTTTTAGAACACACTTCTCTCTGAGTACCAGGTCTTTGCTACCCATCATTTGAGACTGATAGCTACGGCTAAATATTCCACTGACATAAGGCAATGTTTAAATACCTTGACTGACCAAAGATGTGTCTTTGGTTCGGTGTGTTATGAAGGTTCATCCAGAGAGGTAAGGAGTGTTGCACGAGTAAAAAAAGATCCTGTTAGGTTGGTCATTAAAAAAAAGTATTTATTTTGTCACTCCCCATGAAAGAACATGTCGTAGGGCTGGCTCCAACCTGATCATATTTCTCAACTCTATTCCGAAAGACCAGAAGCTCCATCCCCACGTATCTGTGCCCTGGGATTGAGGCCTTGAGAAGCACGAGTCTAGGTATATCCTTTGCAATGATTTGGTCAGGGAGTACCCTCCCAAATACCCAGGAATCCACTCCAATGAGATAACGGATGGTTTCCTCAACATGGTACCCATCACACCCATGGCAAAGTTTCCTTACAATGAAAGATTTTAGCAAAACGTATTGTCAAGGCTGCTGTCATGTTGATTCCTGGGAAGAAGCGAAGCCCTGTGGGTACAAAGGAAAATTTCTGACTGTGGTGTCTTGTCTTCAAAAATTGATATTCATTTTCAATCCCTCACATTTTGAACATTTGCTAGGCCACATATGGTATCCAATATTTGAACGCAGCAGGTAGCTAAAGCAACAAAGCAAAGTTGTACTTACTGGGATCCACCATACAAATCCTGAGATGGTGGCAAGCTGCAACATCAAGAGACAGGCAAGACGGCAATGCTAAGGAACCAAAGAGTTTCTTTTAGGTGTGCCTTCAAACTGAGGACATCTCGTTGAGCCTTCCTTATCAACTATATTGTCACAAGCAAGTTGCAATCTTTCTCCAATTCTGCCCAAGGTCCATGGACATAGTCCTTATTTATGCACAGAATGTAATGTCTTGAGAGGCACAGCAAAAAGAGCATCCCAGGGATATGTTTAAAAACCTAGGAATAGCAAAGGCAAAGTGTCCATACCCTGAGGTACTGCCATAATCCACAAGGTTAGGGATGGTTCCACATTCTTCCGGGAGTAAGGTAAGGCCTGCGGGAACAAAGGAAATTATCAAAGGGTGTTGGGTCATCATCAAAACATTGATAGTCATTTTCTAGCCCCTCATGTTTTAGAATCTTTTCGAGGCCACGTTTGGTGATCAATATGTAGTAGGAGAAACACAGCAAAGACTTACTTACAGGGAAACACCCTGGAGTTCCCCGGAAGGATGTAGGCCATAGGCTCAATTGGCAGGCAGAACAGCAGCCCTAAGGAACAAAAGAGTTTCTCTAAGGTTGAACTTCAAATTGTTGACATTTGTTTTAGCCTTCCTCATGAAGTATCTTCTATCAGGCTAAGATTTACCAAGATCTTCCTTCATCAGTGCTGCCCTGAGTATCCAGGACCTTACGTTTCTACACCTATGTATGAAATTGTGGCATTAGAGCATGTCCCAAGGAGATATGTAAGAAATGTTTTAGAACACACTTCTCTCTGAGTACCAAGTCTTTGCTACCCATCATTTGAGACTGATAGCTACGGCTAAATATTCCACTGACATAAGGCAATGTTTAAATACCTTGACTGACCAAAGATGTGTCTTTGGTTCGGTGTGTTATGAAGGTTCATCCAGACAGGTAAGGAGCGTTGCACGAGTAAAAAAAGATCCTGTTAGGTTGGTCATTAAAGAAAAGTATTTCTTTTGTCACTCCTCATGAAAGAACATGTCGTAGGGCTGGCTCCAACCTGATCATATTTCTCAACTCTATTCCGAAAGACCAGAAGCTCCATCCCCACGTATCTGTGCCCTGTGATTGAGGCCTTGACAAGCATGAGACTAGGTATATCCTTTGCAATGATTTGGTCAGGGAGTACCCTCCCAAATACCCAGGGATCCACTCCAATGAGATAACGGATGGTTTCCTCAACATGCTACCCATCACAGCCAAGGCAAAGTTTCCTTACCCTGAAAGATTTTAGCAATACGTATTGTCAAGGCTGCTGTCATGTTGACTCCTGGGAATAAGCGAAGCCCTGTGGGTACAAAGGAACATTTCTGACTGTGGTGTCTTGTCTTCAAAAATTGATATTCATTTTCAATCCCTCACATTTTTAACATTTGCTATGCCACATTTGGTATCCAATATTTGAACTCAGCAGGTAGATAAAGAAACAAAGCAAAGTTGTACTTACTGGGATCCACCATATAAATCCTGAGATGGTGGCAAGTTACAACATCAAGTGACAGGCAAGACGGCAACACTAAGGAACCAAAGAGTTTCTTTCAGTGTGCCTTCAAACTGAGGACATCTCGTTAAGCCTTCCTTATAAATTATATTGTCACAAAGCATGTTACAATATTTATCCAATTCTGCCCAAGGTCCATGGACCTAGTCCTTATTTATGCACAGAATGTAATGCCTTGAGAGGCACAGCCAAAGAGCAACCCAAGCATATGTTTAAAAAACTAGGAACAGCCAAGGCAAAGTGTCCATACCCTGAGGTACTGCCATAATCCATAAGGTTAGGGATGGTACCACATTCTTCCGGCAGTAAGGGAAGCCCTGTGGGAAAAAAGGAAATTATCAAAGGGTGTTGGGTCGCCATCAGAAAATTGATAGCTATTTTCTAGCCCCACATATGTTAGAATCTTTTCAAGGCCACTTTGTAGCTAGAGAAACACAGAAAAGACTTACTTACAGGGAAACACCCTGGAGTTCCCTGGAAGGTGGCAGGTCACAGGCTCAATTGGCAGGCAGAACAGCAGCTCTAAGGAACAAAATATTTCCTTTAAGGTTGAACTTCAAATTGTTGACATTTGTTTTAGCCTTCCTCATGAAGTATCTTCTAACAGGCTAAGACGTACCAAGATCTTCCTTCATAAGTGCTGCCCTGAGTATCCAGGACATTACATTTGTACACCTATACATGAAATTGGGGCCTTGGAGCATGAACCAAGGGTGTATCTAATAAAAGTTTCAGAACACACTTCTCTCTGAGTACCAGGTCTTTGCTACCCATCATTTGAGACTGATAGCTACGGCTAAATATTCCACGGACATAAGGCAATGTTTAAATACCTTGACTGACCGAAGATGTGTCTTTGGTTCGGTGTGTTATGAAGGTTCATCCAGACAGGTAAGGGGCGCTGCACGAGTAAAAATAAATCCTGTTAGGTTGGTCATTAAAAAAAAGTATTTCTTTTGTCACCCCCCATGAAAGAACATGTCGTAGGGCTGGCTCCCACCTGATCATATTTCTGAACTCTATTCCGAAAGTCCAGAAGCTCCATCCCCACGTATCTGCGCCCTGGGATTGAGGCCTTGACAAGCATGAGTCTAGGTATATTCTTTGCAATGATTTGGTCAGGGAGTACCCTCCCAAATACCCAGGAATCCACTCCAATGAGATAACGGATGGTTTCCTCAACATGGTACCCATCACACCCATGGCAAAGTTTCCTTACCCTGAAGGATTTTAGCAATACGTATTGTCAAGGCTGCTGTCATGTTGATTCCTGGGAACAAGCGAAGCCCTGTGGGTACAAAGGAACATTTCTGACTGTGGTGTCTTGTCTTCTAAAATTGACATTCATTTTCAATCCCTCACATTTTGAACATTTGCAAGGCCACATTTGGTATCCAATATTTGTAGATAAAGAAACAAAGCAAAGTTGTATTTACTGGGATCCACCATATAAATCCTGAGAAGGTGGCAAGTTACAACATCAAGTGACAGGCAAGATGGCAACGCTAAGGAACCAAAGAGTTTATTTTAGTGTGCCTTCAAACTGAGGACATCTCGTTAAGCCTTCCTTATAAACTACATTGTCACAAAGCATGTTACAATATTTATCCAATTCTGCCCACGGTCCATGGACCTAGTCCTTATTTATGCACAGAATGTAATGCCTTGAGAGGCACAGCCAAAGAGCAACCCAAGCATATGTTTAAAAAACTAGGAACAGCCAAGGCAAAGAGTCCATACCCTGAGGTACTGCCATAATCCATAAGGTTAGGGATGGTACCACATTCTTCCGGCAGTAAGGGAAGCCCTGTGGGAAAAAAGGAAATTATCAAAGGGTGTTGCATCGCCATCAGAAAATTGATAGTTATTTTCTAGCCCCACATATTTTAGAATCTTTTCAAGGCCACTTTGTAGCTAGAGAAACACAGAAAAGACTTACTTACAGGGAAACACCCTGGAGTTCCCTGGAAGTTGGCAGGTCACAGGCTCAATTGGCAGGCAGAACAGCAGCCCTAAGGAACAAAATAATTCCTTTAAGGTTGAACTTCAAATTGTTGACATTTGTTTTAGCCTTCCTCATGAAGTATCTTCTAAAAGGCTGAGATGTACCAAGATCTTCCTTCATAAGTGCTGCCCCGAGTATCCAGGACCTTACATTTGTACACCTATACATGAAATTGGGGCCTTGGAGCATGAACCAAGGAGGTATCTAATAAAAGTTTCAGAACACACTTCTCTCTGAGTACCAGGTCTTTGCTACCCATCATTTGAGACTGATAGCTACGGCTAAATATTCCACTGACATAAGGCAATGTTTACATACCTTCACTGACCGAAGATGTGTCTTTGGTTCGGTGTGTTATGAAGGTGCATCCAGACAGGTAAGGAGCGCTACACGAGTAAAAAAAGATCCTGTTAGGTTGGTCACTAAACAAAAGTATTTCTTTTGTCACTCCACATGAAAGCACATGTCGTAGGGCTGGCTCCAACCTGACCATATTTCTCAACTCTATTCCGAAAGACCAGAAGCTCCATCCCCACGTATCTGTGCCCTGGGATTGCGGCCTTAACAAGAATGAGTCCAGGTATATCCTTTGCAAAGATTTGGTCAGGGAGAACCCTCCCAGACACCCAGGACTCCACTACAATGAGATAACGGATGATTTCCTCAACATGGTACCCATCACACCCATGGCAAAGTTTCCTTACCCTGAAAGAGTTTCTGTTACGCTCACCTGACTCCCACAGAGGCACCGGTCTGATCTGGGCTGCTGCGGCCTCCTCCAGCGTAATGCGTAGGGCCGAGATGTGTCGTTTGTCTGGCCGGTAGGAGACACTTCTGTGAATGGAGAAAGGGGAATTAACCACCCGTGGAATTGAGCATAAATTCCCCCTAACCCCCCTTGTTCTCCCCACTGACCACCTCCGATGTTCCCTCTAAAGTCTCACCTTATTATTTGAAAGGGTGAGTTCTCCATCCTGCTTCGAGGACAGGGGCGCGTGATGGACCAGTTGCTCCACTGGTCGAAGGAATTGGTGAGTTCCAGGGCTATTTTGACTCTCCTGGCAAGACGCCGTAAGTATGCAGTTCGTAAGAGTTCAAATGCCTGACCATCACTCCTATCCAATCCCGTAATCTGTGGTCTTCTCCTTTATGCAGGTGCTGAGAGAAAACCAGAGTCGAGTAGTTATACCTCCGGTGGTAAAATTAGGTAAGTCTATGGCGGGAGGTGGCTCCTCTTGATTATCCTTTTGATTCACCCTGTTGTGCTTTTGTTTCCCCTTAGGGGCCGGGGTACGGCGATGGTGCAGTGGGAGCTGCGCCGACCCGAGGAGAGGAATGGTTCGCCCGATGGTAAATCTGGTAGGTTTTAGGGTGGTAACCAGTATTCCTCTATATGTTCCCTTGGCTCACCTTATTGTCTTTATCTGCTCTAAGTGCCGGAATGCGGCGGGAAGATGCAGAAGGCTGCGGCGAAACGTGAAGATGCTGCGAGGAACGGTGAGTGCAGCGCGGCGCTGCTGCTGGCGATGCGACGTGTGTAAAAATAAAGTCTTTCCTTTGGTTCGACGATGCGATGGCTCAGGAATCAGGTAAGAAGCTGGTAAATGTTCTGGTTCTAACCTTTCTCCTTTTGTCCCTTGTTTCTAGGTGCTCCGGGTTCGAGGCGGGAGTGGCTGAAGTCCGGATGCGGCTGCAGGCACGGTGAGCGTTACGCTGCTGGATGCAGAATAACGCGAAGCGTGTGCTGCTCTTCGGTCGTTGTTTAAATAGCCTCCAAAGTAGTTCCAGGTAAGTATTCCTCCACCGCCACACCCGAGTGGCAAAAGAGTCCCTGGTAAAGTAGTCCCTTCTAGGCCTCTTGAGGGCTTGGATCCCTTGCAGCATGGTCTGCATCAGGTAAGTCCAGGTAAGTTTTTTTCCCTTATGAGCCTGACGCCTATGACGCCAGGACTGAAGTCTCATATGAGCCTGGCACCAAAGGCACCAGGACTGTGTCCAGATGGCCCCTAACAGGGGTCACTGGGCCTTTCCCCGGGAACGTGATGCCTGCTCCCGGGGCTGCTGGACCTGGTCTGGTTCCCCGGGGGTAGGCATCATGAGAGTTTAGCAAAATGTATTGTCAAGGCTGCTGTCATGTTGATTCCTGGGAACAAGTGAAGCCCTGTGGGTACAAAGGAACATTTCTGACTGTGGTGTCTTGTCTTCAAAAATTGATATTCATTTTCAATCCCTCACATTTTGAACATTTGCTAGGCCACATTTGGTATCCAATATTTGAACGCAGCAGGTAGCTAAAGCAACAAAGCAAAGTTGTACTTACTGGGATCCACCATATAAATCCTGAGATGGTGGCAAGCTGCAACATCAAGAGACAGGCAAGACGGCAACGCTAAGGAACCAAAGAGTTTCTTTTAGGTGTGCCTTCAAACTGAGGACATCTCGAGAAGCCTTCCTTATCAACTATATTGTCACATAGCAAGTTGAAATCTTTCTCCAATTCTGCCCAAGGTCCATGGACATAGTCCTTATTTATGCACATAATTGTAATGTCTTGAGAGGCACAGCAAAAAGAGCATCCCAAGTATATGTTTAAAAAACTAGGAATAGCAAAGGCAAAGTGTCCATACCCTGAGGTACTGCCATAATCCATAAGGTTAGGGATGGTTCCACATTCTTTCGGGAGTAAGGGAAGGCCTGTGGGAACAAAGGAAATTATCAAAGGGTGTTGGGTCATCATCAGAAAATTGATAGTCATGTTCTAGCCCCACATATTTCAGAATATTTTCAAGGCCACATTTGGTGATCAATATGTAGTAGGAGAAACACAGCAAAGACTTACTTACAGGGAAACACCCTGGAGTTCCCCCGGAAGGTGGCAGGCCATAGGCTCAATTGGCAGGCAGAACAGCAGCCCTAAGGAACAAAAGAGTTCCTCTAAGGTTGAACTTCAAATTGTTGACATTTGTTTTAGCCTTCCTCATGAAGTATCTTCTAACAGGCTTAGATTTACCAAGATCTTCCTTCATCAGTGCTGTCCTGAGTATCCAGGACCTTACATGTGTACACCTATGCATGAAATTGTGGCATTAGAGCATGACCCAAGGAGATATCTAAGAAAAGTTTTAGAACACACTTCTCTCTGAGTACCAGGTCTTTGCTACCCATCATTTGAGACTGATAGCTACGGCTAAATATTCCACTGACATAAGGCAATGTTTAAATACCTTGACTGACCAAAGATGTGTCTTTGGTTCGGTGTGTTATGAAGGTTCATCCAGGCAGGTAAGGAGCGTTGCACGAGTAAAAAAAGATCCTGTTAGGTTGGTCATTAAAAAAAAGTATTTATTTTGTCACTCCCCATGAAAGAACATGTCGTAGGGCTGGCTCCAACCTGATCATATTTCTCAACTCTATTCCGAAAGACCAGAAGATCCATCCCCACGTATCTGCGCCCTGGGATTGAGGCCTTGACAAGCATGAGTCTAGGTATATCCTTTGCAATGATTTGGTCAGGGAGTACCCTCCCAAATACCCAGGAATCCACTCCAATGAGATAACGGATGGTTTCCTCAACATGGTACCCATCACACCCATGGCAAAGTTTCCTTACCCTGAAAGATTTTAGCAAAACGTATTGTCAAGGCTGCTGTCATGTTGATTCCTGGGAAGAAGCGAAGCCCTGTGGGTACAAAGGAAAATTTCTGACTGGGGTGTCTTGTCTTCAAAAATTGATATTCATTTTCAATCCCTCACATTTTGAACATTTGCTAGGCCACATTTGGTATCCAATATTTGAACGCAGCAGGTAGCTAAAGCAACAAAGCAAAGTTGTACTTACTGGGATCCACCATATAAATCCTGAGATGGTGGCAAGCTGCAACATCAAGAGACAGGCAAGACGGCAATGCTAAGGAACCAAAGAGTTTCTTTTAGGTGTGCCTTCAAACTGAGGACATCTCGTTGAGCCTTCCTTATCAACTATATTGTCACAAGCAAGTTGCAATCTTTCTCCAATTCTGCCCAAGGTCCATGGACATAGTCCTTATTTATGCACAGAATGTAATGTCTTGAGAGGCACAGCAAAAAGAGCATCCCAGGGATATGTTTAAAAACCTAGGAATAGCAAAGGCAAAGTGTCCATACCCTGAGGTACTGCCATAATCCACAAGGTTAGGGATGGTTCCACATTCTTCCGGGAGTAAGGGAAGGCCTGCGGAAACAAAGGAAATTATCAAAGGGTGTTGGGTCATCATCAGAACATTGATAGTCATTTTCTAGCCCCTCATGTTTTAGAATCTTTTCGAGGCCACGTTTGGTGATCAATATGTAGTAGGAGAAACACAGCAAAGACTTACTTACAGGGAAACACCCTGGAGTTCCCCGGAAGGATGTAGGCCATAGGCTCAATTGGCAGGCAGAACAGCAGCCCTAAGGAACAAAAGAGTTTCTCTAAGGTTGAACTTCAAATTGTTGACATTTGTTTTAGCCTTCCTCATGAAGTATCTTCTATCAGGCTAAGATTTACCAAACTCTTCCTTCATCAGTGCTGCCCTGAGTATCCAGGACCTTACTTTTGTACACCTATACATGAAATTGTGGCATTAGAGCATGTCCCAAGGAGATATGTAAGAAAAGTTTTAGAACACACTTCTCTCTGAGTACCAAGTCTTTGCTACCCATCATTTCAGACTGATAGCTACGGCTAAATATTCCACTGACATAAGGCAATGTTTAAATACCTTGACTGACCAAAGATGTGTCTTTGGTTCGGTGTGTTATGAAGGTTCATCCAGACAGGTAAGGAGCGTTGCATGAGTAAAAAAAGATCCTGTTAGGTTGGTCATTAAAAAAAGTATTTCTTTTGTCACTCCACATGAAAGCACATGTCGTAGGGCTGGCTCCAACCTGATCATATTTCTCAACTCTATCCCGAAAGACCAGAAGCTCCATCCCCAGGTATCTGTGCCCTGGGATTGAGGCCTTGACAAGCATGAGTCCATGTATATCCTTTGCAATGATTTGGTCAGGGAGAACCCTCCCAGACACTCAGGAATCCACTACAATGAGTTAACGGAGGTTTTCCTCAACCTCAACATGGTACCCATCACACCCATGGAAAAGTTTCCTCACCCTGAAAGATTTTAGCAATACATATTGTCAAGGCTGCTGTCATGTTGATTCCTGGGAACAAGCGGAGCCCTGTGGGTACAAAGGAACTTTTCTGACTGTGGTGTCTTGTCTTCAAAAATTGATATTCATTTTCAATCCCTCACATTTTGAACATTTGCTAGGCCACATTCGGTATCCAACATTTGAAAGCAGCAGGTAGCTAAAGCAACAAAACACAGTTGTACTTACTGGGATCCACCATATAAATCCTGAGATGGTGACAAGCTGCAACATCAAGTGACAGGCAAGACGGCAACACTAAGGGACCAAAGAGTTTCTTTTAGGTGTGCCTTCAAACTGAGGACATCTCGTTAAGCCTTCCTTATCAACTATATTGTCACAAAGCAAGTTGCAATCTTTCTCCAATTCTGCCCAAGGTCCCACGGATATGTTTAAAAAACTAGGAATAGCAAAGGCAAAGTGTCCATACCCTGAGGTACTGCCATAATCCACAAGGTTAGGGATGGTTCCACATTCTTCCGGGAGTAAGGGAAGGCCTGCGGGAACAAAGGAAATTATCAAAGGGTGTTGGGTCATCATCAGAACATTGATAGTCATTTTCTAGCCCCACATATTTTAGAATCTTTTCAAGGCAAAGTTTGGTGATCAATATGTAGTAGGAGAAACACAGCAAAGACTTACTTATAGGGAAACACCCTGGAGTTCCCCGGAAGGTGGCAGGCCATAGGCTCAATTGGCAGGCAGAACAGCAGCCCTAAGGAACAAAAGAGTTTCTCTAAGGTTGAACTTCAAATTGTTGACATTTGTTTTAGCCTTCCTCATGAAGTATCTTCTAACAGGCTAAGATTTACCAAGATCTTCCTTCATCAGTGCTGCCCTGAATATCCAGGACCTTACATGTGTACATCTATACATGAAATTGTGGCATTAGAGCATGACCCAAGGAGATATCTAAGAAAAGTTTTAGAACACACTTCTCTCTGAGTACCAGGTCTTTGCTACCCATCATTTGAGACTGATAGCTACGGCTAAATATTCCACTGACATAAGGCAATGTTTAAATACCTTGACTGACCGAAGATGTGTCTTTGGTTCGGTGTGTTATGAAGGTTCATCCAGACAGGTAAGGAGCGCTTCACGAGTAAAAAAAGATCCTGTTAGGTTGGTCATTAAAAAAAAGTGTTTATTTTGTCACTCCCCATGAAAGAACATGTCGTAGGGCTGGTTCCAACCTGATCATATTTCTCAACTCTATTCCGAAAGACCAGAAGTTCCATCCCCACGTATCTGTGCCCTGGGATTGAGGCCTTGACAAGCATGAGTCTAGGTATATCCTTTGCAATGAGTTGGTCAGGGGGAGTACCCTCCCAAATACCCAGGAATCCACTCCAATGAGATAACGGATGGTTTCCTCAGCATGGTACCCAACACACCCATTGCAAAGTTTCCTTACCCTGAAAGATTTTAGCAATACGTATTGTCAAGGGTGCTGTCATGTTGACTCCTGGGAACAAGCAAAGCCCAGTGGGTACAAAGGAACATTTCTGACTGTGGTGTCTTGTCTTCAAAAATTGATATTCATTTTCAATCCCTCACATTTTGAACATTTGCTAGGCCACATTTGGTATCCAGAATCTGAACGCAGCAGGTAGCTAAAGCAACAAAACAAAGTTGTACTTACTGGGATCCACCATATAAATCCTGAGATGGTGGCAAGCTGCAACATCAAGTGACAGGCAAGACAGCAACACTAAGGGACCAAAAAGTTTCTTTTAGGTGTGCCTTCAAACTGAGGACATCTCGTTAAGCCTTCCTTATCAACTATATTGGCACAAAGCAAGTTGCAATCTTTCTCCAATTCTGCCCAAGGTCCATGGACATAGTCCTTATTTATGCACAGAATGTAATGTCTTGAGAGGCACAGCAAAATGAGCATCCCAAGCATATGTTTAAAAAACTATGAATAGCAAAGGCAAAGTGTCCATACCCTGAGGTACTGCCATAATCCATAAGGTTAGGGATGGTTCCACATTCTTGCGGGAGTAAGGGAAGGCCTTCGGGAACAAAGGAAATTATCAAAGGGTGTTGGGTCATCATCAGAAAATTGATAGTCATTTTCTAGCCCCACATATTTTAGAATCTTTTCAAGGCCACTTTGTAGCTAGAGAAACACAGAAAGACTTACTTACAGGGAAACACCCTGGAGTTCCCTGGAAGGTGGCAGGCCACAGGCTCAATTGGCAGGCAGAACAGCAGCCCTAAGGAACAAAAGAGTTCCTTTAAGGTTGAACTTCAAATTGTTGACATTTGTTTTAGCCTTCCTCATGATGTATCTTCTAACAGGCTAAGATGTACCAAGATCTTCCTTCATCAGTGCTGCCCTGAGTATCCAGGACCTTACATTTGTACACCTATGCATGAAATTGTGGCATTAGAGCATGACCCAAGGAGGTATCTAAGAAAGGTTTTAGAACACACTTCTCTCTGAGTACCAGGTCTTTGCTACCCATCATTTGAGACTGATAGCTACGGCTAAATATTCCACTGACATAAGGCAATGTTTAAATACCTTGACTGACCGGAGATGTGTCTTTGGTTCTGTGTGTTATGAAAGTTCATCCAGACAGGTAAGGAGCGCTGCACGAGTAAAAAAGATCCTGTTAGGTTGGTCTTTAAAGAAAAGTATTTCTTTTGTCACTCCCCATGAAAGAACATGTCGTAAGGCTGGCTCCAACCTGATCATATTTCTCAACTCTATTCCGAAAGACCAGAAGATCCATCCCTGCGTATCTGTGCCCTGGGATTGAGGCCTTGACAAGGATGAGTCTAGGTATATCCTTTGCAATGATTTGGTCAGGGAGTACCCTCCCAAATACCCAGGAATCCACTCGAATGAGATAACGGATGGTTTCCTCAACATGGTACCCATCACACCCATGGCAAAGTTTCCTTACCCTGAAAGATTTTAGCAAAACGTATTGTCAAGGCTGCTGTCATGTTGATTCCTGGGAACAAGCGGAGCCCTGTTGGTACAAAGGAACTTTTCTGACTGTGGTGTCTTGTTTTCAAAAATTGATATTCATTTTCAATCCCTCACATTTTGAACATTTGCTAGGCCACATTTGGTATCCAACATTTGAACGCAGCAGGTAGCTAAAGCAACAAAACACAGTTGTACTTACTGGGATCCACCATATAAATCCTGAGATGGTGGCAAGCTGCAACATCAAGTGACAGGCAAGACGGCAACACTAAGGGACCAAAGAGTTTCTTTTAGGTGTGCCTTCAAACTGAGGACATCTCGTTAAGCCTTCCTTATCAACTATATTGTCACAAAGCAAGTTGCAAACTTTCTCCAATTCTGCCCAAGGTCCATGGACATAGTCCTTATTTATGCACAGAATGTAATGCCTTGAGAGGCACAGCCCAAAGAGCAACCCAAGCATATGTTTAAAAAACTAGGAACAGCCAAGGCAAAGTGTCCATACCCTGAGGTACTGCCATAATCCATAAGGATAGGGAAGGTACCACATTCTTCCGGCAGTAAGGGAAGCCCTGTGGGGAAAAAGGAAATTATCAAAGGGTGTTGGGTCGCCATCAGAAAATTTCTTAGTTATTTTCTAGCCCCACATATTTTAGAATATTTTCAAGGGCACTTTGTAGCTAGAGAAACACAGAAAAGACTTACTTACAGGGAAACACCCTGGAGTTCCCTGGAAGGTGGCAGGCCACAGGCTCAATTGTCAGGCAGAACAGCAGCCCTAAGGAACAAAAGAGTTCCTTTAAGGTTGAACTTCAAATTGCTGACATTTGTTTTAGCCTTCCTCATGAAGTATCTTCTAACAGGCTAAGATGTACCAAGATCTTCCTTCATCAGTGCTGCCCTGAGTATCCAGGACCTTACATTTGTACACCTATGCATGAAATTGGGGCCTTGGAGCATGAACCTAGGAGGTTTCTAAGAAAAGTTTCAGATCACACTTCTCTCTGAGTACCAGGTCTTTGCTACCCATCATTTGAGACTGATAGCTATGGCTAAATATTCCACTGACATAAGGCAATGTTTACATACCTTGACTGACCGAAGATGTGTCTTTGGTTCGGTGTGTTATGAAGGTGCATCGAGACAGGTAAGGAGCGCTATACAAGTAAAAAAAGATCCTGTTAGGTTGGTCATTAAACAAAAGTATTTCTTTTGTCACTCCACATGAAAGCACATGTCGTAGGGCTGGCTCCAACCTGACCATATTTCTCAACTCTATTCCGAAAGACCAGAAGCATCACGTATCTGTGCCCTGGGATTGAGGCCTTGACAAGCATGAGTCCAGGTATATCCTTTGCAATGATTTGGTCAGGGAGTACCCTCCTGAATACCCAGGAATCCACTCCAATGAGATAACGGATGGTTTCCTCAACATGGTACCCATCACACCCATGGCAAAGTTTCCTTACCCTGAAAGATTTTAGCAATACGTATTGTCAAGGCTGCTGTCATGTTGATTCCTGGGAACAAGCGGAGCCCTGTTGGTACAAAGGAACTATTCTGACTGTGGTGTCTTGTCTTCAAAAATTGATATTCATTTTCAATCCCTCACATTTTGAACAGTTGCTGGGCAACATTTGGTATCCAACATTTGAACGCAGCAGGTAGCTAAAGCAACAAAACACAGTTGTACTTACTGGGATCCACCATATAAATCCTGAGATGGTGGCAAGCTGCAACATCAAGTGACAGGCAAGACGGCAACGCTAAGGGACCAAAGAGTTTCTTTTAGGTGTGCCTTCAAACTGAGGACATCTCGTTCAGCCTTACTTATCAACTATATTGTCACAAAGCAAATTGCAAACTTTCTCCAATTCTGCCCAAGGTCCATGGACATAGTCCTTATTTATGCACAGAATGTAATGCCTTGAGAGGCAAAGCCCAAAGAGCAACCCAAGCATATGTTTAAAAAACTAGGAACAGCCAAGGCAAAGTGTCCATACCCTGAGGTACTGCCATAATCCATAAGGATAGGGATGGTACCACATTCTTCCGCCAGTAAGGGAAGCCCTGTGGGAAAAAAGGAAATTATCAAAGGGTGTTAGGTCGCCATCAGAAAATTGATAGTTATTTTCTAGCCCCACATATTTTAGAATATTTTCAAGGGCACTTTGTAGCTAGAGAAACACAGAAAAGACTTACTTACAGGGAAACACCCTGGAGTTCCCTGGAAGGTGGCAGGCCACAGGCTCAATTGGCAGGCAGAACAGCAGCCCTAAGGAACAAAAGAGTTCCTTTAAGGTTGAACTTCAAATTGTTGACATTTGTTTTAGCCTTCCTCATGAAGTATCTTCTAACAGGCTAAGATATACCAAGATCTTCCTTCATCAGTGCTGCCCTGAGTATCCAGGACCTTACAATTGTACACCTCTGCTTGAAATTGGGGCCTTGGAGCATGAACCTAGGAGGTTTCTAAGAAAAGTTTCAGATCACACTTCTCTCTGAGTACCAGGTCTTTGCTACCCATCATTTGAGACTGATAGCTACGGCTAAATATTCCACTGACATAAGGCAATGTTTAAATACCTTGACTGACCGAAGATGTGTCTTTGGTTCGGTGTGTTATGAAGGTGCATCCAGACAGGTAAGGAGCGCTACACAAGTAAAAAAAGATCCTGTTAGGTTGGTCATTAAACAAAAGTATTTCTTTGGGCACTCCACATGAAAGCACATGTCGTAGGGCTGGCTCCAACCTGATCATATTTTTCAACTCTATTCCGAAAGACCAGAAGCTCCATCCCCACGTATCTGTGCCCTGGGATTGAGGCCTTGACAAGCATGATTTCAGGTATATCATTTGCAATGATTTGGTCAGGGAGAACCCTCCCAGACATCCAGGAATCCACTACAATGAGATAACGGATGGTTTCCTCAACCTCAACATGGTACCCATCACACCCATGGCAAAGTTTCCTCACCCTGAAAGATTTTAGCAATATGTATTTTCAAGGCTGCTGTCATGTTGATTCCTGGGAACAAGCGGAGCCCTGTGGGTACAAAGGAACTTTTCTGACTGTGGTGTCTTGTCTTCAAAAATTGATATTCATTTTCAATCCCTTACATTTTGAACATTTGCTAGGCCACATTTGGTATCCAACATTTGAACGCAGCAGGTAGCTAAAGCAACAAAACAAGGTTGTACTTACTGGGATCCACCATATAAATCCTGAGATGGTGGCAAGCTGCAACATCAAGTGACAGGCAAGACGGCAACGCTAAGGGACCAAAGAGTTTCTTTTAGGTGTGCCTTCAAACTGAGGACATCTCGTTCAGCCTTACTTATCAACTATATTGTCACAAAGCAAATTGCAAACTTTCTCCAATTCTGCCCAAGGTCCATGGACATAGTCCTTATTTATGCACAGAATGTAATGCCTTGAGAGGCAAAGCCCAAAGAGCAACCCAAGCATATGTTTAAAAAACTAGGAACAGCCAAGGCAAAGTGTCCATACCCTGAGGTACTGCCATAATCCATAAGGATAGGGATGGTACCACATTCTTCCGGCAGTAAGGGAAGCCCTGTGGGAAAAAAGGAAATTATCAAAGGGTGTTAGGTCGCCATCAGAAAATTGATAGTTATTTTCTAGCCCCACATATTTTAGAATATTTTCAAGGGCACTTTGTAGCTAGAGAAACACAGAAAAGACTTACTTACAGGGAAACACCCTGGAGTTCCCTGGAAGGTGGCAGGCCACAGGCTCAATTGGCAGGCAGAACAGCAGCCCTAAGGAACAAAAGAGTTCCTTTAAGGTTGAACTTCAAATTGTTGACATTTGTTTTAGCCTTCCTCATGAAGTATCTTCTAACAGGCTAAGATATACCAAGATCTTCCTTCATCAGTGCTGCCCTGAGTATCCAGGACCTTACAATTGTACACCTCTGCTTGAAATTGGGGCCTTGGAGCATGAACCTAGGAGGTTTCTAAGAAAAGTTTCAGATCACACTTCTCTCTGAGTACCAGGTCTTTGCTACCCATCATTTGAGACTGATAGCTACGGCTAAATATTCCACTGACATAAGGCAATGTTTAAATACCTTGACTGACCGAAGATGTGTCTTTGGTTCGGTGTGTTATGAAGGTGCATCCAGACAGGTAAGGAGCGCTACACAAGTAAAAAAAGATCCTGTTAGGTTGGTCATTAAACAAAAGTATTTCTTTGGGCACTCCACATGAAAGCACATGTCGTAGGGCTGGCTCCAACCTGATCATATTTTTCAACTCTATTCCGAAAGACCAGAAGCTCCATCCCCACGTATCTGTGCCCTGGGATTGAGGCCTTGACAAGCATGATTTCAGGTATATCCTTTGCAATGATTTGGTCAGGGAGAACCCTCCCAGACATCCAGGAATCCACTACAATGAGATAACGGATGGTTTCCTCAACCTCAACATGGTACCCATCACACCCATGGCAAAGTTTCCTCACCCTGAAAGATTTTAGCAATATGTATTTTCAAGGCTGCTGTCATGTTGATTCCTGGGAACAAGCGGAGCCCTGTGGGTACAAAGGAACTTTTCTGACTGTGGTGTCTTGTCTTCAAAAATTGATATTCATTTTCAATCCCTTACATTTTGAACATTTGCTAGGCCACATTTGGTATCCAACATTTGAACGCAGCAGGTAGCTAAAGCAACAAAACAAGGTTGTACTTACTGGGATCCACCATATAAATCCTGAGATGGTGGCAAGCTGCAACATCAAGTGACAGGCAAGACAGCAACACTAAGGGACCAAAACGTTTCTTTTAGGTGTGCCTTCAAACTGAGGACATCTCGTTAAGCCTTCCTTATCAACTATATTGTCACAAAGCAAGTTGCAATCTTTCTCCAATTCTGCCCAAGGTCCATGGACATAGTCCTTATTTATGCACAGAATGTAATGTCTTGAGAGGCACAGAAAAATGAGCATCCCAAGCATATGTTTAAAAAACTAGGAATAGCAAAGGCAAAGTGTCCATACCCTGAGGTACTGCCATAATCCATAAGGTTAGGGATGGTTCCACATTCTTCCGGGAGTAAGGGAAGGCCTGCGGGAACAAAGGAAATTATCAAAGGGTGTTGGGTCATCATCAGAAAATTGATAGTCATTTTCTAGCCCCACGTATTTTAGAATCTTTTCAAGGTCACGTTTGGTGATCAATATGTAGTTAGAGAAACACAGCAACGACTCTTCTAAGGTTGAACTTCAAATTGTTGACATTTGTTTTAGCTTTCCTCATGAAGTATCTTCTAACAGGCTAAGATTTACCAAGATCTTCCTTCATCAGTGCTGCCCTGAGTATCCAGGACCTTACATTTGTACACCTATGCATGAAATTGTGGCATTAGAGCATGACCCAAGGAGGTATCTAAGAAAAGTTTTAGAACACACTTCTCTCTGAGTACCAGGTCTTTGCTACCCATCATTTGAGACTGATAGCTACGGCTAAATATTCCACTGACATAAGGCAATGTTTACATACCTTGACTGACCGAAGATGTGTCTTTGGTTTGGTGTTATGAAGGTGCATCCAGACAGGTAAGGAGTGCTACACAAGTAAAAAAAGATCCTGTTAGGTTGGTCATTAAACAAAAGTATTTCTTTTGTCACTCCACATGAAAGCACATGTCGTAGGGCTGGCTCCAACCTAATCATATTTTTCAAATCTATTCCGAAAGACCAGAAGCTCCATCCCCACATATCTGTGCCCTGGGATTGAGGCCTTGACAAGCATGAGTTCAGGTATATCCTTTGCAATGATTTGGTCAGGGAGCACCCTCCCAGACACCCAGGAATCCACTACAATGAGATAACGGATGGTTTCCTCAACCTCAACATGGTACCCATCACACCCATGGCAAAGTTTCCTCACCCTGAAAGATTTTAGCAATACGTATTGTCAAGGCTGCTGTCATGTTGATTCCTGGGAACAAGCGGAGCCCTGTGGGTACAAAGGAACTTTTCTGACTGTGGTGTCTTGTCTTCAAAAATTGATATTCATTTTCAATCCCTCACATTTTGAACATTTGCTAGGCCACATTTGGTATCCAACATTTGAACGCAGCAGGTAGCTAAAGCAACAAAACAAAGTTGTACTTACTGGGATCCACCATATAAATCCTGAGATGGTGGCAATCTGTAACATCAAGTGACAGGCAAGACAGCAACACTAAGGGACCAAAAAGTTTCTTTTAGGTGTGCCTTCAAACTGAGGACATCTCGTTAAGCCTTTCTTAACAACTATATTGTCACATAGCAAGTTGCAATCTTTCTCCAATTCTGCCCAAGGTCCATGGACATAGTCCTTATTTATGCACAGAATGTAATGTCTTGAGAGGCACAGCAAAATGAGCATCCCAAGCATATATTTAAAAAACTAGGAATAGCAAAGGCAAAGTGTCCATACCCTGAGGTACTACCATAATCCATAAGGTTAGGGATGGTTCCACATTCTTCCGGGAGTAAGGGAAGGCCTGCAGGAACAAAGGAAATTATCAAAGGGTGTTGGGTCATCATCAGAAAATTGATAGTCATTGTCTAGCCCCGCATTTTTTAGAATCTTTTCAAGGTCACGTTTGGTGATCAATATGTAGTTAGAGAAACACAGCAAAGATTTACTTACAGGGAAACACCCTGGAGTTCCCCGGAAGGTGGCAGGCCATATGCTCAATTGGCAGGAAGAACAGCAGCCCTAAGGAACAAAAGAGTTCTTCCAAGGTTGAACTTCAAATTGTTGAAATTTGTTTTAGCCTTCCTCATGAAGTATCTTCTAACAGGCTAAGATATACCAAGATCTTCCTTCATCAGTGCTGCCCTGAGTATCCAGGACCTTACATTTGTACACCTATGCATGAAATTGTGGCATTAGAGCATGACCCAAGGAGGTATCTAAGAAAAGTTTTAGAACACACTTCTCTCTGAGTACCAGGTCTTTGCTACCCATCATCTGAGACTGATAGCTACGGCTAAATATTCCACTGACATAAGGCAATGTTTAAATACCTTGACTGGCCAAAGATGTGTCTTTGGTTCGGTGTGTTATGAAGGTTCATCCAGACAGGTAAGGAGCGTTGCACGAGTAAAAAAAGATCCTGTTAGGTTGGTCATTAAAAAAAAGTGTTTATTTTGTCACTCCCCATGAAAGAACATGTCGTAGGGCTGGCTCCAACCTGATCATATTTCTCAACTCTATTCCGAAAGACCAGAAGCTCCATCCCCACGTATCTGTGCCCTGGGATTGAGGCCTTGACAAGCATGAGTCTAGGTATATCCTTTGCAATGATTTGGTCAGGGAGTACCCTCCCAAATACCCAGGAATCCACTCCAATGAGATAACGGATGGTTTCCTCAGCATGGTACCCATCACACCCATTGCAAAGTTTCCTTACCCTGAAAGATTTTAGCAATACGTATTGTCAAGGGTGCTGTCATGTTGACTCCTGGGAACAAGCGAAGCCCTGTGGGTACAAAGGAACATTTCTGACTGTGGTGTCTTGTCTTCAAAAATTGATATTCATTTTCAATCCCTCACATTTTGAATATTTGCTAGGCCACATTTGGTATCCAACATTTGAACGCAGCAGGTATCTAAAGCAACAAAACACAGTTGTACTTACTGGGATCCACCATATAAATCCTGAGATGGTGGCAAGCTGCAACATCAAGTGACAGGCAAGACGGCAACACTAAGGGACCAAAGAGTTTCTTTTAGGTGTGCCTTCAAACTGAGGACATCTCGTTAAGCCTTCCTTATCAACTATATTGTCACAAAGCAAGTTGCAAACTTTCTCCAATTCTGCCCAAGGTCCATGGACATAGTCCTTATTTATGCACAAAATGTAATGTCTTGAGAGGCACAGCAAAAAGAGCATCCCAAGCATATATTTAAAAAACTAGGAAAAGCAAAGGCAAAGTGTCCATACCCTGAGGTACTGCCATAATCCATAAGGTTAGGGATGGTTCCACATTCTTCCGGGAGTAAGGGAAGCCCTGTGGGAAAAAAGGAAATTATCAAAGGGTGTTGGGTCGCCATCAGAAAATTGATAGTTATTTTCTAGCCCCACATATTTTAGAATATTTTCAAGGGCACTTTGTAGCTAGAGAAACACAGAAAAGACTTACTTACAGGGAAACACCCTGGAGTTCCCTGGAAGGTGGCAGGCCACAGGCTCAATTGTCAGGCAGAACAGCAGCCCTAAGGAACAAAAGAGTTCCTTTAAGGTTGAACTTCAAATTGTTGACATTTGTTTTAGCCTTCCTCATGAAGTATCTTCTAACAGGCTAAGATATACCAAGATCTTCCTTCATCAGTGCTGCCCTGAGTATCCAGGACCTTACATTTGTACACCTATGCATGAAATTGGGGCCTTGGAGCATGAACCTAGGAGGTTTCTAAGAAAAGTTTCAGATCACACTTCTCTCTGAGTACCAGGTCTTTGCTACCCATCATTTGAGACTGATAGCTACGGCTAAATATTCCACTGACATAAGGCAATGTTTAAATACCTTGACTGACCAAAGATGTGTCTTTGGTTCGGTGTGTTATGAAGGTTCATCCAGAGAGGTAAGGAGTGTTGCACGAGTAAAAAAAGATCCTGTTAGGTTGTTCATTAAAAAAAAGTATTTATTTTGTCACTCCCCATGAAAGAACATGTCGTAGGGCTGGCTCCAACCTGATCATATTTCTCAACTCTATTCCGAAAGACCAGAAGCTCCATCCCCACGTATCTGTGCCCTGGGATTGAGGCCTTGAGAAGCATGAGTCTAGGTATATCCTTTGCAATGATTTGGTCAGGGAGTACCCTCCCAAATACCCAGGAATCCACTCCAATGAGATAACGGATGGTTTCCTCAACATGGTACCCATCACACCCATGGCAAAGTTTCCTTACAATGAAAGATTTTAGCAAAACGTATTGTCAAGGCTGCTGTCATGTTGATTCCTGGGAAGAAGCGAAGCCCTGTGGGTACAAAGGAAAATTTCTGACTGTGGTGTCTTGTCTTCAAAAATTGATATTCATTTTCAATCCCTCACATTTTGAACATTTGCTAGGCCACATATGGTATCCAATATTTGAACGCAGCAGGTAGCTAAAGCAACAAAGCAAAGTTGTACTTACTGGGATCCACCATACAAATCCTGAGATGGTGGCAAGCTGCAACATCAAGAGACAGGCAAGACGGCAATGCTAAGGAACCAAAGAGTTTCTTTTAGGTGTGCCTTCAAACTGAGGACATCTCGTTGAGCCTTCCTTATCAACTATATTGTCACAAGCAAGTTGCAATCTTTCTCCAATTCTGCCCAAGGTCCATGGACATAGTCCTTATTTATGCACAGAATGTAATGTCTTGAGAGGCACAGCAAAAAGAGCATCCCAGGGATATGTTTAAAAACCTAGGAATAGCAAAGGCAAAGTGTCCATACCCTGAGGTACTGCCATAATCCACAAGGTTAGGGATGGTTCCACATTCTTCCGGGAGTAAGGTAAGGCCTGCGGGAACAAAGGAAATTATCAAAGGGTGTTGGGTCATCATCAAAACATTGATAGTCATTTTCTAGCCCCTCATGTTTTAGAATCTTTTCGAGGCCACGTTTGGTGATCAATATGTAGTAGGAGAAACACAGCAAAGACTTACTTACAGGGAAACACCCTGGAGTTCCCCGGAAGGATGTAGGCCATAGGCTCAATTGGCAGGCAGAACAGCAGCCCTAAGGAACAAAAGAGTTTCTCTAAGGTTGAACTTCAAATTGTTGACATTTGTTTTAGCCTTCCTCATGAAGTATCTTCTATCAGGCTAAGATTTACCAAGATCTTCCTTCATCAGTGCTGCCCTGAGTATCCAGGACCTTACGTTTCTACACCTATGTATGAAATTGTGGCATTAGAGCATGTCCCAAGGAGATATGTAAGAAATGTTTTAGAACACACTTCTCTCTGAGTACCAAGTCTTTGCTACCCATCATTTGAGACTGATAGCTACGGCTAAATATTCCACTGACATAAGGCAATGTTTAAATACCTTGACTGACCAAAGATGTGTCTTTGGTTCGGTGTGTTATGAAGGTTCATCCAGACAGGTCAGGAGCGTTGCACGAGTAAAAAAAGATCCTGTTAGGTTGGTCATTAAAGAAAAGTATTTCTTTTGTCACTCCTCATGAAAGAACATGTCGTAGGGCTGGCTCCAACCTGATCATATTTCTCAACTCTATTCCGAAAGACCAGAAGCTCCATCCCCACGTATCTGTGCCCTGTGATTGAGGCCTTGACAAGCATGAGACTAGGTATATCCTTTGCAATGATTTGGTCAGGGAGTACCCTCCCAAATACCCAGGAATCCACTCCAATGAGATAACGGATGGTTTCCTCAACATGCTACCCATCACACCCAAGGCAAAGTTTCCTTACCCTGAAAGATTTTAGCAATACGTATTGTCAAGGCTGCTGTCATGTTGACTCCTGGGAATAAGCGAAGCCCTGTGGGTACAAAGGAACATTTCTGACTGTGGTGTCTTGTCTTCAAAAATTGATATTCATTTTCAATCCCTCACATTTTTAACATTTGCTATGCCACATTTGGTATCCAATATTTGAACTCAGCAGGTAGATAAAGAAACAAAGCAAAGTTGTACTTACTGGGATCCACCATATAAATCCTGAGATGGTGGCAAGTTACAACATCAAGTGACAGGCAAGACGGCAACACTAAGGAACCAAAGAGATTCTTTCAGTGTGCCTTCAAACTGAGGACATCTCGTTAAGCCTTCCTTATAAATTATATTGTCACAAAGCATGTTACAATATTTATCCAATTCTGCCCAAGGTCCATGGACCTAGTCCTTATTTATGCACAGAATGTAATGCCTTGAGAGGCACAGCCAAAGAGCAACCCAAGCATATGTTTAAAAAACTAGGAACAGCCAAGGCAAAGTGTCCATACCCTGAGGTACTGCCATAATCCATAAGGTTAGGGATGGTACCACATTCTTCCGGCAGTAAGGGAAGCCCTGTGGGAAAAAAGGAAATTATCAAAGGGTGTTGGGTCGCCATCAGAAAATTGATAGCTATTTTCTAGCCCCACATATGTTAGAATCTTTTCAAGGCCACTTTGTAGCTAGAGAAACACAGAAAAGACTTACTTACAGGGAAACACCCTGGAGTTCCCTGGAAGGTGGCAGGTCACAGGCTCAATTGGCAGGCAGAACAGCAGCTCTAAGGAACAAAATATTTCCTTTAAGGTTGAACTTCAAATTGTTGACATTTGTTTTAGCCTTCCTCATGAAGTATCTTCTAACAGGCTAAGACGTACCAAGATCTTCCTTCATAAGTGCTGCCCTGAGTATCCAGGACATTACATTTGTACACCTATACATGAAATTGGGGCCTTGGAGCATGAACCAAGGGTGTATCTAATAAAAGTTTCAGAACACACTTCTCTCTGAGTACCAGGTCTTTGCTACCCATCATTTGAGACTGATAGCTACGGCTAAATATTCCACGGACATAAGGCAATGTTTAAATACCTTGACTGACCGAAGATGTGTCTTTGGTTCGGTGTGTTATGAAGGTTCATCCAGACAGGTAAGGGGCGCTGCACGAGTAAAAATAAATCCTGTTAGGTTGGTCATTAAAAAAAAGTATTTCTTTTGTCACTCCCCATGAAAGAACATGTCGTAGGGCTGGCTCCCACCTGATCATATTTCTGAACTCTATTCCGAAAGTCCAGAAGCTCCATCCCCACGTATCTGCGCCCTGGGATTGAGGCCTTGACAAGCATGAGTCTAGGTATATTCTTTGCAATGATTTGGTCAGGGAGTACCCTCCCAAATACCCAGGAATCCACTCCAATGAGATAACGGATGGTTTCCTCAACATGGTACCCATCTGTGAGAACCACCCACAACGAGCTTGGGGGTAACAGATTCAGTATAAAGCCACAGGTCGTAAAACCTCTAGACAATGCAACTTCCAAGAGAACCAAGAACTAATTGGAAGGGGAATCGCCTAGAGTAATCTATACTTCAGAACTAAACGTGATTTCTGACGATAAAGTAGATCCAAAACATGTACTCACGTAAAGCAATCCAAGCAACGTGAAGGACCAAGAAAACCAGGAGAGCTGATTCGATGTTGATTCGATGTTGGACGGTTAAAGGCTTTCTTAGTAGAAGTCCGTCTGATAATGCCAGTTCCAGGGTAAGGACAATCCAACCTAAACCTATACCCGACGGCACGAGGACGCCTAATAATAATCCCAATTCCTTATAGCAAGTTCCAAAGCAAAGTTCAAAGCAAAGTTCAAAGCAAAGTTCAAAGTGCAGAAAAATCCACTGCGCCAAATCCAGAAATGTCAGACAAGAAACCAGGTCGTTCGTTCCGAGTTCAAGGGAATATTCAATCACAATCCGAGGGACAAAACAGGGTACAAGATAGGTAAAGCGAGGACAAGGTGGTGAGCTCCAAAAATCGAAAATTCAGAAGCAGCGTTCCGACTACCGGGTGGAGATTTTAAAGAAATCACGTGACTCTGCGTGAAACGTAGTTACGCCGCAATCGTGCGCGAGCGTGCTCAGGCAACCAACGTCTCCACGGCAATCCCCAACGTTGTTTGATCCGCTGGAAGTGTTTCGACTCCGAAGGTTTTGGGATTGTGGAACGTGTAGTTCTGCCATAACGCTTGAGGGGACGTGAAGCAGACGCTGATTTCTTGACAGTATCCTCCCCCAAAGATGTCTTCACCCCCTGAGAGGCCAGAAAACGAGCCAAAAGTAACGGAGCATGTACATTGGACTCAGGCTCCCAGGTACGATCCTCTGGACCATAACCCTTCCAGTCAATAAGGAAATACCGAACACCCCGGGAAACCTTAGAATCTAGAATCGCCTTCACCTCATACTCCTCTTCCCCTTGTACCTTGACCGGAGGTGGACGAACGGGGAGCCTGGTTCCCTCCGAACAGGGTTTCAGAAGAGAAACGTGAAAAACTGGATGGATCTTCCAATTATACGGCAGTTCGAGTCTCACAGCAGACTGATTGATTATATTCTTGATAGGATACGGACCAACATATTTAGGCTTCAAACAACTCCTCATGGGAATACGGAGATGTTTGGTGGAAAGCCAGACCAACATACCAGGACGGTAATCGGGCGCTGGAGACCTATGCCGATCGGCGTATTCCTTAATACGGTCTTGAGCTTCCTTTAATCGGGAATGCACCTGTTGGTGTAGAGAAGCAATATCTCTGAGACTGTTTTGTACCGCAGGATTGTCTGAGAAGACTGGAGGATCCAATGGCAAAGAACGAGGATGAAAACCATACAAGGCAAAGAAAGGAGAAACACCAGTAGAAGTGTGGACTGAATTGTTATACGCAAATTCAGCAGTAGCCAACGCCGACAACCATGATTCTTGAAGCTGCATGGTAATGCAACGTAAATACTGCTCCAATGTAGCATTCAAGCGTTCCGTCTGACCGTCCGTTTCCGGATGATAAGCAGAAGAATACCTTGCGTCAACACCCAGAGAAGTAGTAAGATGTTTCCAGAACCGTGAGGTAAACTGTGAGCCTCTGTCAGATATAACAATATCCGGAAGACCAAAACGACGGAACACATGGCGAAGAAATAGGTCCGCCAAAACCGGAGCCGTGGGCAAACCTTGACAAGGAACAAACACAGCCAGTTTGGAAAAGTAATCTATGACCACCCATATGGTGTCAAACCCCTGAACGGGCGGGAGTTCTGTGATGAAATCCATAGACACCATGGACCAAGGTTTGCTTGGAACCGGAAGAGGACACAATAGACCCACTGGTTTTGTGGTTGAGGACTTACACTGGGCACAAACGGCGCAGGTAGAGATATAATTCGAAACATCCTTCTGCATCGATGGCCACCAGCACCATCTCTTGAGTTGTTCCACAGTCTTGCGTACACCAGAATGAGCTGAAACCAATGAATCATGACTCCAACGTAAGGCAGTTTGTCTGGAATCAACATCTGGAAGATAAAGACGATCTTTGACATAAGGCAAAGAGTTGATTATTGTCATATTCAATTTCTCAATCTCTGAAGGATTCTCCGAAACCCATTCTCTAATGGATTCCTGTAGTGATGGATTCAAGGTACAAGAACATATTACCTGATTAGGCAATAATAGACCACCAAATTCCCTGGAGGATGAGTCATTCCCGTCCCTCCTTGAGAGAGCGTCTGCCTTAGAATGTAGAGCCCCAGGACGGAATGTGATCTGGAAATTGAATTGCGAAAAGAATTCGTGCCACCTGGCATGCCTGGCTGTGGTACATTTCACTGACTGCAAGGCCAGCAGATTACGATGATCAGTGTAGACCTGTACTGGAACAGCAGTACCCAGAAGATGATGTCGCCATACCTTAAAAGCGTCACGTATGGACAATAATTCACGCTCGGTGATAGTATAGTTAGCTTCATATTTGGTAAGCTTCCTGGAGTGAAACGCCACAGGATGAAGGAAACCTGTATCTTTGCAAAACTGAGACAAAACTGCCCCAACCGCTTGATCAGAAGCGTCAGCCTCCACATAGAATGGCAATGAAGGGTTAGGATGTTGGAGGACTGGTGCAGTGGTGAACGCTGTCTTGAGGCTCTCAAAGGATACTTGTGCTTCAACCGTCCACTTGAAACCATTCTTAGGACTAGTAAGGGCAGTCAAAGGAGCCACTATAGCAGAAAATGAGCGTATAAAACGTCTGTAAAAGTTCGCAAACCCTAAAAAGGACTGCAAGGATTTAACAGATGTAGGAGCTGGCCAGTCCAATACAGCCCTTACTTTGGTATCACTCATGCCGACTCCCTGATTCGTGATGTCGTATCCTAGGAATTCCACACGCTGGGCATGGAAAATGCACTTTTCTAGTTTAGCATAGAGATGATGGTCTCTGAGCCTTTGTAATACCGTAGAAACATGTTGTACATGAGTCTCATAGTCTGGGGAGTAGATCAGGATATCATCGAGATATACGATGACATATTGGTCGAGTAAATCACTGAAGACATCATTAATAAAAAACTGGAATGTAGCTGGTGCATTGCACAACCCAAAGGGCATGACTAAGTACTCATACAGACCATATTTGGTTTTAAACGCCGTCTTCCACTCATCCCCCTTCCGTATTCTGACCAAATTATAAGCGCCCCGCAAATCCAGTTTGGTGAAGATGGTAGAAGAGCCCAACTGGTCCAGAAGAACCGAGATGAGTGGTATTGGATATTGATTACGGATGGTGACAGCGTTTAATGCACGGTAATCAATACATGGGCGCAAATCGCCTTCTTTCTTTGGAACAAAAAATAAAGGCGATGCCGCTGGAGAACGTGATGGTCTGATGAAGCCTGAAGCCAGTGACTTGTCCAGATACTCTTTGAGCACTACATCCTCCTTGTGGGTCAATGAATAGATGCGGCCAGATGGTATATCGGCATTTGGAACCAGATCAATAGGACAGTCATACTGACGATGTGGTGGGAGGGTCTCTGCACCTCGCTTGTCAAATACATCTTTGAAGTCTCGGTACTCCCCAGGTAACACTGTATTCATGACTGTCCCAATAACCAGAGCGGAATCCAAGAGATGAGTACTGGGTCCCGAAGACAGGGATCCTGCTGTCCCACAAGAATTAGCGCAGTATTGAGACCAAAAAGAAACCGTCCCTTTAGCCCAATCCACTAACGGATTATGCCTTCTTAGCCAAAGTAGTCCAAGGATTAACTTGAACTGAGGTGCTGAAATAACGTCGAAGGCTATGGCCTCAGTATGCCCAGAAGAAGTAGTCATGATGAGATCTACCGTTTGTTCTGTGACCAGACCAGATAACAAGGTTGTGCCATCAACAGCATTGACCAGTTCCGGCGAAGATTTGGGAATAAGAGGAATACCAAGACTCTTAACAAACTGGCTGTCAGCATAATTCCCAGTAGCCCCTGAATCCAATATAGCATCCGCCATACAAGAAACCATGGAAGAGGCACAGACTTCAACAGATATGGGAAACAAAACCATGGTATTAGAGCCCGTATTTGCGGGACTCGACAACGGGGCTCTCTCTATTGCCGAGCTTTGGAGTTTCCCTGTTTTCGTGGTTTTTTAGAACACTGTCTTAGGAAAGGTTCCGAGGAGCCGCAGTAATAACACAAATTGTTCTTTCTACGATGCTCTCTTTCTTCAGCCGAGAGTGGAGCTCTAAGAGTGCCTATCTGCATAGGCTCGGGCGAAGTATGACTCTGCTCCGTGGCTACTGGTGTAGGATAGGGAACCGGACTCTTTTCCCCTTTGCGTTCTGCCCTCCGTGCGTCTATTTGCAGGACTAGATCTACCAATTCTGAGAAAGCAGTAGGAACCACTGGGACAGAGGACAAAACATCCTTGAGAGAGTCTGAAAGCCCTTTGTAAAACAGAGCCCCTTTCTTTGCCTCAGGCCAATCCGTTTCTGCGACCAATTGGTTGAACTTGGCTAGATAGGACAGCAAGGGCAAATCCTTTTGTTGTAAGGAGAGCAGTTCCAAATCAGAAGCTTGGGATTTATACCGGGTGTCAAAGACACGAGACATCGCTGATATGAGAGCATCACAATCATACAAAAGATGACTCCCTTGTTCCAGTAACGGGTTAGCCCAGACCGCAGTGGTACCCCCAAGGTAGGACAAGACAAAAGCCGCCTTGGTAGTGGCATCAGGGAAAGATGTAGGACGGCACAAGAAATGCAGTCTACATTGATTGATGAAGGTGCGGAACGTTTTGGGATCCCCCGTAAAACGTTCCGGAGGGGCCAATGGAAACTGGGCCGTCATGTACACGGGCGCATTGCCCTGTCGAGGAGCGCCCGCTCCAAAGGCAGAACCAGAAGGAATAGCACCAGCACCATCACCCGCCTGCAACCCGGCCTGAAGGGCGTCGATCCGGCGTTGGGTGGCATCATGAGCCGCAGTCATGTCTGCGCGTAGACCAGCAACCAACTGAACCATAGCTGCCAACGGATCGTCAGCAGTTTCCATATTATGGATATAAGGCTTCTGAATATGTGAGAACCACCCACAACGAGCTTGGGGGTAACAGATTCAGTATAAAGCCACAGGTCGTAAAACCTCTAGACAATGCAACTTCCAAGAGAACCAAGAACTAATTGGAAGGGGAATCGCCTAGAGTAATCTATACTTCAGAACTAAACGTGATTTCTGACGATAAAGTAGATCCAAAACATGTACTCACGTAAAGCAATCCAAGCAACGTGAAGGACCAGGAAAACCAGGAGAGCTGATTCGATGTTGATTCGATGTTGGACGGTTAAAGGCTTTCTTAGTAGAAGTCCGTCTGATAATGCCAGTTCCAGGGTAAGGACAATCCAACCTAAACCTATACCCGACGGCACGAGGACGCCTAATAATAATCCCAATTCCTTATAGCAAGTTCCAAAGCAAAGTTCAAAGCAAAGTTCAAAGTGCAGAAAAATCCACTGCGCCAAATCCAGAAATGTCAGACAAGAAACCAGGTCGTTCGTTCCGAGTTCAAGGGAATATTCAATCACAATCCGAGGGACAAAACAGGGTACAAGATAGGTAAAGCGAGGACAAGGTGGTGAGCTCCAAAAATCGAAAATTCAGAAGCAGCGTTCCGACTACCGGGTGGAGATTTTAAAGAAATCACGTGACTCTGCGTGAAACGTAGTTACGCCGCAATCGTGCGCGAGCGTGCTCAGGCAACCAACGTCTCCACGGCAATCCCCAACGTTGTTTGATCCGCTGGAAGTGTTTCGACTCCGAAGGTTTTGGGATTGTGGAACGTGTAGTTCTGCCATAACGCTTGAGGGGACGTGAAGCAGACGCTGATTTCTTGACAGTATCCTCCCCCAAAGATGTCTTCACCCCCTGAGAGGCCAGAAAACGAGCCAAAAGTAACGGAGCATGTACATTGGACTCAGGCTCCCAGGTACGATCCTCTGGACCATAACCCTTCCAGTCAATAAGGAAATACCGAACACCCCGGGAAACCTTAGAATCTAGAATCGCCTTCACCTCATACTCCTCTTCCCCTTGTACCTTGACCGGAGGTGGACGAACGGGGAGCCTGGTTCCCTCCGAACAGGGTTTCAGAAGAGAAACGTGAAAAACTGGATGGATCTTCCAATTATACGGCAGTTCGAGTCTCACAGCAGACTGATTGATTATATTCTTGATAGGATACGGACCAACGTATTTAGGCTTCAAACAACTCCTCATGGGAATACGGAGATGTTTGGTGGAAAGCCAGACCAACATACCAGGACGGTAATCGGGCGCTGGAGACCTATGCCGATCGGCGTATTCCTTAATACGGTCTTGAGCTTCCTTTAATCGGGAATGCACCTGTTGGTGTAGAGAAGCAATATCTCTGAGACTGTTTTGTACCGCAGGATTGTCTGAGAAGACTGGAGGATCCAATGGCAAAGAACGAGGATGAAAACCATACAAGGCAAAGAAAGGAGAAACACCAGTAGAAGTGTGGACTGAATTGTTATACGCAAATTCAGCAGTAGCCAACGCCGACAACCATGATTCTTGAAGCTGCATGGTAATGCAACGTAAATACTGCTCCAATGTAGCATTCAAGCGTTCCGTCTGACCGTCCGTTTCCGGATGATAAGCAGAAGAATACCTTGCGTCAACACCCAGAGAAGTAGTAAGATGTTTCCAGAACCGTGAGGTAAACTGTGAGCCTCTGTCAGATATAACAATATCCGGAAGACCAAAACGACGGAACACATGGCGAAGAAATAGGTCCGCCAAAACCGGAGCCGTGGGCAAACCTTGACAAGGAACAAACACAGCCAGTTTGGAAAAGTAATCTATGACCACCCATATGGTGTCAAACCCCTGAACGGGCGGGAGTTCTGTGATGAAATCCATAGACACCATGGACCAAGGTTTGCTTGGAACCGGAAGAGGACACAATAGACCCACTGGTTTTGTGGTTGAGGACTTACACTGGGCACAAACGGCGCAGGTAGAGATATAATTCGAAACATCCTTCTGCATCGATGGCCACCAGCACCATCTCTTGAGTTGTTCCACAGTCTTGCGTACACCAGAATGAGCTGAAACCAATGAATCATGACTCCAACGTAAGGCAGTTTGTCTGGAATCAACATCTGGAAGATAAAGACGATCTTTGACATAAGGCAAAGAGTTGATTATTGTCATATTCAATTTCTCAATCTCTGAAGGATTCTCCGAAACCCATTCTCTAATGGATTCCTGTAGTGATGGATTCAAGGTACAAGAACATATTACCTGATTAGGCAATAATAGACCACCAAATTCCCTGGAGGATGAGTCATTCCCGTCCCTCCTTGAGAGAGCGTCTGCCTTAGAATGTAGAGCCCCAGGACGGAATGTGATCTGGAAATTGAATTGCGAAAAGAATTCGTGCCACCTGGCATGCCTGGCTGTGGTACATTTCACTGGGCCTCATTAGGACCCTGGCGGAGAGGGTATTACGCCAGCGTAGTGCATGGCGTACCTCTCCGCCATACTACGAGTTCCCGTAGCGCCATGGAGGTTTTCTCCGCCTGGTTTTACCAGCCGGAGAAAACCATGGCGCTACGGGACCTCGTTGTTAATTACGCCACCGTATTTTACGGTGGCGTAATTAACTCCTTCCCCACTCCCATTATACCCTATGGGGCAAAAATGGGAATGGGGAAGGGCAGAATGGGGATTGGGGATTTACCGCTCCGCCGAGGTCGGAATGGGGCGGTAAATCCGCCAACCCCCATGGCGCTATCGGCGGCTTTCCGCCATGCTTCGCGGTGCATTTAGCACCGCGAAGTCCGCCTGGGTCGTAATGAGGCCCACTGACTGCAAGGCCAGCAGATTACGATGATCAGTGTAGACCTGTACTGGAACAGCAGTACCCAGAAGATGATGTCGCCATACCTTAAAAGCGTCACGTATGGACAATAATTCACGCTCGGTGATAGTATAGTTAGCTTCATATTTGGTAAGCTTCCTGGAGTGAAACGCCACAGGATGAAGGAAACCTGTATCTTTGCAAAACTGAGACAAAACTGCCCCAACCGCTTGATCAGAAGCGTCAGCCTCCACATAGAATGGCAATGAAGGGTTAGGATGTTGGAGGACTGGTGCGGTGGTGAACGCTGTCTTGAGGCTCTCAAAGGATACTTGTGCTTCAACCGTCCACTTGAAACCATTCTTAGGACTAGTAAGGGCAGTCAAAGTAGCCACTATAGCAGAAAATGAGCGTATAAAACGTCTGTAAAAGTTCGCAAACCCTAAAAAGGACTGCAAGGATTTAACAGATGTAGGAGCTGGCCAGTCCAATACAGCCCTTACTTTGGTATCACTCATGCCGACTCCCTGATTCGTGATGTCGTATCCTAGGAATTCCACACGCTGGGCATGGAAAATGCACTTTTCTAGTTTAGCATAGAGATGATGGTCTCTGAGCCTTTGTAATACCGTAGAAACATGTTGTACATGAGTCTCATAGTCTGGGGAGTAGATCAGGATATCATCGAGATATACGATGACATATTGGTCGAGTAAATCACTGAAGACATCATTAATAAAAAACTGGAATGTAGCTGGTGCATTGCACAACCCAAAGGGCATGACTAAGTACTCATACAGACCATATTTGGTTTTAAACGCCGTCTTCCACTCATCCCCCTTCCGTATTCTGACCAAATTATAAGCGCCCCGCAAATCCAGTTTGGTGAAGATGGTAGAAGAGCCCAACTGGTCCAGAAGAACCGAGATGAGTGGTATTGGATATTGATTACGGATGGTGACAGCGTTTAATGCACGGTAATCAATACATGGGCGCAAATCGCCTTCTTTCTTTGGAACAAAAAATAAAGGCGATGCCGCTGGAGAACGTGATGGTCTGATGAAGCCTGAAGCCAGTGACTTGTCCAGATACTCTTTGAGCACTACATCCTCCTTGTGGGTCAATGAATAGATGCGGCCAGATGGTATATCGGCATTTGGAACCAGATCAATAGGACAGTCATACTGACGATGTGGTGGGAGGGTCTCTGCACCTCGCTTGTCAAATACATCTTTGAAGTCTCGGTACTCCCCAGGTAACACTGTATTCATGACTGTCCCAATAACCAGAGCGGAATCCAAGAGATGAGTACTGGGTCCCGAAGACAGGGATCCTGCTGTCCCACAAGAATTAGCGCAGTATTGAGACCAAAAAGAAACCGTCCCTTTAGCCCAATCCACTAACGGATTATGCCTTCTTAGCCAAAGTAGTCCAAGGATTAACTTGAACTGAGGTGCTGAAATAACGTCGAAGGCTATGGCCTCAGTATGCCCAGAAGAAGTAGTCATGATGAGATCTACCGTTTGTTCTGTGACCAGACCAGATAACAAGGTTGTGCCATCAACAGCATTGACCAGTTCCGGCGAAGATTTGGGAATAAGAGGAATACCAAGACTCTTAACAAACTGGCTGTCAGCATAATTCCCAGTAGCCCCTGAATCCAATATAGCATCCGCCATACAAGAAACCATGGAAGAGGCACAGACTTCAACAGATATGGGAAACAAAACCATGGTATTAGAGCCCGTATTTGCGGGACTCGACAACGGGGCTCTCTCTATTGCCGAGCTTTGGAGTTTCCCTGTTTTCGTGGTTTTTTAGAACACTGTCTTAGGAAAGGTTCCGAGGAGCCGCAGTAATAACACAAATTGTTCTTTCTACGATGCTCTCTTTCTTCAGCCGAGAGTGGAGCTCTAAGAGTGCCTATCTGCATAGGCTCGGGCGAAGTATGACTCTGCTCCGTGGCTACTGGTGTAGGATAGGGAACCGGACTCTTTTCCCCTTTGCGTTCTGCCCTCCGTGCGTCTATTTGCAGGACTAGATCTACCAATTCTGAGAAAGCAGTAGGAACCACTGGGACAGAGGACAAAACATCCTTGAGAGAGTCTGAAAGCCCTTTGTAAAACAGAGCCCCTTTCTTTGCCTCAGGCCAATCCGTTTCTGCGACCAATTGGTTGAACTTGGCTAGATAGGACAGCAAGGGCAAATCCTTTTGTTGTAAGGAGAGCAGTTCCAAATCAGAAGCTTGGGATTTATACCGGGTGTCAAAGACACGAGACATCGCTGATATGAGAGCATCACAATCATACAAAAGATGACTCCCTTGTTCCAGTAACGGGTTAGCCCAGACCGCAGCGGTACCCCCAAGGTAGGACAAGACAAAAGCCGCCTTGGTAGTGGCATCAGGGAAAGATGTAGGACGGCACAAGAAATGCAGTCTACATTGATTGATGAAGGTGCGGAACGTTTTGGGATCCCCCGTAAAACGTTCCGGAGGGGCCAATGGAAACTGGGCCGTCATGTACACGGGCGCATTGCCCTGTCGAGGAGCGCCCGCTCCAAAGGCAGAACCAGAAGGAATAGCACCAGCACCATCACCCGCCTGCAACCCGGCCTGAAGGGCGTCGATCCGGCGTTGGGTGGCATCATGAGCCGCAGTCATGTCTGCGCGTAGACCAGCAACCAACTGAACCATAGCTGCCAACGGATCGTCGGCAGTTTCCATATTATGGATATAAGGCTTCTGAATATGTGAGAACCACCCACAACGAGCTTGGGGGTAACAGATTCAGTATAAAGCCACAGGTCGTAAAACCTCTAGACAATGCAACTTCCAAGAGAACCAAGAACTAATTGGAAGGGGAATCGCCTAGAGTAATCTATACTTCAGAACTAAACGTGATTTCTGACGATAAAGTAGATCCAAAACATGTACTCACGTAAAGCAATCCAAGCAACGTGAAGGACCAGGAAAACCAGGAGAGCTGATTCGATGTTGATTCGATGTTGGACGGTTAAAGGCTTTCTTAGTAGAAGTCCGTCTGATAATGCCAGTTCCAGGGTAAGGACAATCCAACCTAAACCTATACCCGACGGCACGAGGACGCCTAATAATAATCCCAATTCCTTATAGCAAGTTCCAAAGCAAAGTTCAAAGCAAAGTTCAAAGCAAAGTTCAAAGTGCAGAAAAATCCACTGCGCCAAATCCAGAAATGTCAGACAAGAAACCAGGTCGTTCGTTCCGAGTTCAAGGGAATATTCAATCACAATCCGAGGGACAAAACAGGGTACAAGATAGGTAAAGCGAGGACAAGGTGGTGAGCTCCAAAAATCGAAAATTCAGAAGCAGCGTTCCGACTACCGGGTGGAGATTTTAAAGAAATCACGTGACTCTGCGTGAAACGTAGTTACGCCGCAATCGTGCGCGAGCGTGCTCAGGCAACCAACGTCTCCACGGCAATCCCCAACGTTGTTTGATCCGCTGGAAGTGTTTCGACTCCGAAGGTTTTGGGATTGTGGAACGTGTAGTTCTGCCATAACGCTTGAGGGGACGTGAAGCAGACGCTGATTTCTTGACACCATCACACCCATGGCAAAGTTTCCTTACCCTGAAGGATTTTAGCAATACGTATTGTCAAGGCTGCTGTCATGTTGATTCCTGGGAACAAGCGAAGCCCTGTGGGTACAAAGGAACATTTCTGACTGTGGTGTCTTGTCTTCTAAAATTGACATTCATTTTCAATCCCTCACATTTTGAACATTTGCAAGGCCACATTTGGTATCCAATATTTGTAGGTAAAGAAACAAAGCAAAGATGTATTTACTGGGATCCACCATATAAATCCTGAGAAGGTGGCAAGTTACAACATCAAGTGACAGGCAAGATGGCAACGCTAAGGAACCAAAGAGTTTATTTTAGTGTGCCTTCAAACTGAGGACATCTCGTTAAGCCTTCCTTATAAACTACATTGTCACAAAGCATGTTACAATATTTATCCAATTCTGCCCACGGTCCATGGACCTAGTCCTTATTTATGCACAGAATGTAATGCCTTGAGAGGCACAGCCAAAGAGCAACCCAAGCATATGTTTAAAAAACTAGGAACAGCCAAGGCAAAGAGTCCATACCCTGAGGTACTGCCATAATCCATAAGGTTAGGGATGGTACCACATTCTTCCGGCAGTAAGGGAAGCCCTGTGGGAAAAAAGGAAATTATCAAAGGGTGTTGCATCGCCATCAGAAAATTGATAGTTATTTTCTAGCCCCACATATTTTAGAATCTTTTCAAGGCCACTTTGTAGCTAGAGAAACACAGAAAAGACTTACTTACAGGGAAACACCCTGGAGTTCCCTGGAAGGTGGCAGGTCACAGGCTCAATTGGCAGGCAGCCCTAAGGAACAAAATAATTCCTTTAAGGTTGAACTTCAAATTGTTGACATTTGTTTTAGCCTTCCTCATGAAGTATCTTCTAAAAGGCTGAGATGTACCAAGATCTTCCTTCATAAGTGCTGCCCCGAGTATCCAGGACCTTACATTTGTACACCTATACATGAAATTGGGGCCTTGGAGCATGAACCAAGGAGGTATCTAATAAAAGTTTCAGAACACACTTCTCTCTGAGTACCAGGTCTTTGCTACCCATCATTTGAGACTGATAGCTACGGCTAAATATTCCACTGACATAAGGCAATGTTTACATACCTTCACTGACCGAAGATGTGTCTTTGGTTCGGTGTGTTATGAAGGTGCATCCAGACAGGTAAGGAGCGCTACACGAGTAAAAAAAGATCCTGTTAGGTTGGTCACTAAACAAAAGTATTTCTTTTGTCACTCCACATGAAAGCACATGTCGTAGGGCTGGCTCCAACCTGACCATATTTCTCAACTCTATTCCGAAAGACCAGAAGCTCCATCCCCACGTATCTGTGCCCTGGGATTGCGGCCTTAACAAGAATGAGTCCAGGTATATCCTTTGCAAAGATTTGGTCAGGGAGAACCCTCCCAGACACCCAGGAATCCACTACAATGAGATAACGGATGGTTTCCTCAACATGGTACCCATCACACCCATGGCAAAGTTTCCTTACCCTGAAATAGTTTCTGTTACGCTCACCTGACTCCCACAGAGGCACCGGTCTGATCTGGGCTGCTGCGGCCTCCTCCAGCGTAATGCGTAGGGCCGAGATGTGTCGTTTGTCTGGCCGGTAGGAGACACTTCTGTGAATGGAGAAAGGGGAATTAACCACCCGTGGAATTGAGCATAAATTCCCCCTAACCCCCCTTGTTCTCCCCACTGACCACCTCCGATGTTCCCTCTAAAGTCTCACCTTATTATTTGAAAGGGTGAGTTCTCCATCCTGCTTCGAGGACAGGGGCGCGTGATGGACCAGTTGCTCCACTGGTCGAAGGAATTGGTGAGTTCCAGGGCTATTTTGACTCTCCTGGCAAGACGCCGTAAGTATGCAGTTCGTAAGAGTTCAAATGCCTGACCATCACTCCTATCCAATCCCGTAATCTGTGGTCTTCTCCTTTATTCAGGTGCTGAGAGAAAACCAGAGTCGAGTAGTTATACCTCCGGTGGTAAAATTAGGTAAGTCTATGGCGGGAGGTGGCTCCTCTTGATTATCCTTTTGATTCACCCTGTTGTGCTTTTGTTTCCCCTTAGGGGCCGGGGTACGGCGATGGTGCAGTGGGAGCTGCGCCGACCCGAGGAGAGGAATGGTTCGCCCGATGGTAAATCTGGTAGGTTTTAGGGTGGTAACCAGTATTCCTCTATATGTTCCCTTGGCTCACCTTATTGTCTTTATCTGCTCTAAGTGCCGGAATGCGGCGGGGAGATGCAGAAGGCTGCGGCGAAACGTGAAGATGCTGCGAGGAACGGTGAGTGCAGCGCGGCGCTGCTGCTGGCGATGCGACGTGTGTAAAAATAAAGTCTTTCCTTTGGTTCGACGATGCGATGGCTCAGGAATCAGGTAAGAAGCTGGTAAATGTTCTGGTTCTAACCTTTCTCCTTTTGTCCCTTGTTTCTAGGTGCTCCGGGTTCGAGGCGGGAGTGGCTGAAGTCCGGATGCGGCTGCAGGCACGGTGAGCGTTACGCTGCTGGATGCAGAATAACGCAAAGCGTGTGCTGCTCTTCGGGCGTTGTTTAAATAGCCTCCAAAGTAGTTCCAGGTAAGTATTCCTCCACCGCCACACCCGAGTGGCAAAAGAGTCCCTGGTAAAGTAGTCCCTTCTAGGCCTCTTGAGGGCTTGGATCCCTTGCAGCATGGTCTGCATCAGGTAAGTCCAGGTAAGTTTTTTTCCCTTATGAGCCTGACGCCTATGACGCCAGGACTGAAGTCTCATATGAGCCTGGCGCCAAAGGCACCAGGACTGTGTCCAGATGGCCCCTAACAGGGGTCACTGGGCCTTTCCCCGGGAACGTGATGCCTGCTCCCGGGGCTGCTGGACCTGGTCTGGTTCCCCGGGGGTAGGCATCATGAGAGTTTAGCAAAATATATTGTCAAGGCTGCTGTCATGTTGATTCCTGGGAACAAGCGAAGCCCTGTGGGTACAAAGGAACATTTCTGACTGTGGTGTCTTGTCTTCAAAAATTGATATTCATTTTCAATCCCTCACATTTTGAACATTTGCTAGGCCACATTTGGTATCCAATATTTGAACGCAGCAGGTAGCTAAAGCAACAAAGCAAAGTTGTACTTACTGGGATCCACCATATAAATCCTGAGATGGTGGCAAGCTGCAACATCAAGAGACAGGCAAGACGGCAACGCTAAGGAACCAAAGAGTTTCTTTTAGGTGTGCCTTCAAACTGAGGACATCTCGAGAAGCCTTCCTTATCAACTATATTGTCACATAGCAAGTTGAAATCTTTCTCCAATTCTGCCCAAGGTCCATGGACATAGTCCTTATTTATGCACAGAATTGTAATGTCTTGAGAGGCACAGCAAAAAGAGCATCCCAAGTATATGTTTAAAAAACTAGGAATAGCAAAGGCAAAGTGTCCATACCCTGAGGTACTGCCATAATCCATAAGGTTAGGGATGGTTCCACATTCTTTCGGGAGTAAGGGAAGGCCTGTGGGAACAAAGGAAATTATCAAAGGGTGTTGGGTCATCATCAGAAAATTGATAGTCATGTTCTAGCCCCACATATTTCAGAATATTTTCAAGGCCACATTTGGTGATCAATATGTAGTAGGAGAAACACAGCAAAGACTTACTTACAGGGAAACACCATGGAGTTCCCCCGGAAGGTGGCAGGCCATAGGCTCAATTGGCAGGCAGAACAGCAGCCCTAAGGAACAAAAGAGTTCCTCTAAGGTTGAACTTCAAATTGTTGACATTTGTTTTAGCCTTCCTCATGAAGTATCTTCTAACAGGCTTAGATTTACCAAGATCTTCCTTCATCAGTGCTGTCCTGAGTATCCAGGACCTTACATGTGTACACCTATGCATGAAATTGTGGCATTAGAGCATGACCCAAGGAGATATCTAAGAAAAGTTTTAGAACACACTTCTCTCTGAGTACCAGGTCTTTGCTACCCATCATTTGAGACTGATAGCTACGGCTAAATATTCCACTGACATAAGGCAATGTTTAAATACCTTGACTGACCAAAGATGTGTCTTTGGTTCGGTGTGTTATGAAGGTTCATCCAGGCAGGTAAGGAGCGTTGCACGAGTAAAAAAAGATCCTGTTAGGTTGGTCATTAAAAAAAAGTATTTATTTTGTCACTCCCCATGAAAGAACATGTCGTAGGGCTGGCTCCAACCTGATCATATTTCTCAACTCTATTCCGAAAGACCAGAAGATCCATCCCCACGTATCTGCGCCCTGGGATTGAGGCCTTGACAAGCATGAGTCTAGGTATATCCTTTGCAATGATTTGGTCAGGGAGTACCCTCCCAAATACCCAGGAATCCACTCCAATGAGATAACGGATGGTTTCCTCAACATGGTACCCATCACACCCATGGCAAAGTTTCCTTACCCTGAAAGATTTTAGCAAAACGTATTGTCAAGGCTGCTGTCATGTTGATTCCTGGGAAGAAGCGAAGCCCTGTGGGTACAAAGGAACATTTCTGACTGGGGTGTCTTGTCTTCAAAAATTGATATTCATTTTCAATCCCTCACATTTTGAACATTTGCTAGGCCACATTTGGTATCCAATATTTGAACGCAGCAGGTAGCTAAAGCAACAAAGCAAAGTTGTACTTACTGGGATCCACCATATAAATCCTGAGATGGTGGCAAGCTGCAACATCAAGAGACAGGCAAGACGGCAATGCTAAGGAACCAAAGAGTTTCTTTTAGGTGTGCCTTCAAACTGAGGACATCTCGTTGAGCCTTCCTTATCAACTATATTGTCACAAGCAAGTTGCAATCTTTCTCCAATTCTGCCCAAGGTCCATGGACATAGTCCTTATTTATGCACAGAATGTAATGTCTTGAGAGGCACAGCAAAAAGAGCATCCCAGGGATATGTTTAAAAACCTAGGAATAGCAAAGGCAAAGTGTCCATACCCTAAGGTACTGCCATAATCCACAAGGTTAGGGATGGTTCCACATTCTTCCGGGAGTAAGGGAAGGCCTGCGGAAACAAAGGAAATTATCAAAGGGTGTTGGGTCATCATCAGAACATTGATAGTCATTTTCTAGCCCTTCATGTTTTAGAATCTTTTCGAGGCCACGTTTGGTGATCAATATGTAGTAGGAGAAACACAGCAAAGACTTACTTACAGGGAAACACCCTGGAGTTCCCCGGAAGGATGTAGGCCATAGGCTCAATTGGCAGGCAGAACAGCAGCCCTAAGGAACAAAAGAGTTTCTCTAAGGTTGAACTTCAAATTGTTGACATTTGTTTTAGCCTTCCTCATGAAGTATCTTCTATCAGGCTAAGATTTACCAAACTCTTCCTTCATCAGTGCTGCCCTGAGTATCCAGGACCTTACTTTTGTACACCTATACATGAAATTGTGGCATTAGAGCATGTCCCAAGGAGATATGTAAGAAAAGTTTTAGAACACACTTCTCTCTGAGTACCAAGTCTTTGCTACCCATCATTTCAGACTGATAGCTACGGCTAAATATTCCACTGACATAAGGCAATGTTTAAATACCTTGACTGACCAAAGATGTGTCTTTGGTTCGGTGTGTTATGAAGGTTCATCCAGACAGGTAAGGAGCGTTGCATGAGTAAAAAAAGATCCTGTTAGGTTGGTCATTAAAGAAAAGTATTTCTTTTGTCACTCCACATGAAAGCACATGTCGTAGGGCTGGCTCCAACCTGATCATATTTCTCAACTCTATCCCGAAAGACCAGAAGCTCCATCCCCACGTATCTGTGCCCTGGGATTGAGGCCTTGACAAGCATGAGTCCATGTATATCCTTTGCAATGATTTGGTCAGGGAGAACCCTCCCAGACACTCAGGAATCCACTACAATGAGTTAACGGAGGTTTTCCTCAACCTCAACATGGTACCCATCACACCCATGGCAAAGTTTCCTCACCCTGAAAGATTTTAGCAATACATATTGTCAAGGCTGCTGTCATGTTGATTCCTGGGAACAAGCGGAGCCCTGTGGGTACAAAGGAACTTTTCTGACTGTGGTGTCTTGTCTTCAAAAATTGATATTCATTTTCAATCCCTCACATTTTGAACATTTGCTAGGCCACATTCGGTATCCAACATTTGAACGCAGCAGGTAGCTAAAGCAACAAAACACAGTTGTACTTACTGGGATCCACCATATAAATCCTGAGATGGTGGCAAGCTGCAACATCAAGTGACAGGCAAGACGGCAACACTAAGGGACCAAAGAGTTTCTTTTAGGTGTGCCTTCAAACTGAGGACATCTCGTTAAGCCTTCCTTATCAACTATATTGTCACAAAGCAAGTTGCAATCTTTCTCCAATTCTGCCCAAGGTCCCACGGATATGTTTAAAAAACTAGGAATAGCAAAGGCAAAGTGTCCATACCCTGAGGTACTGCCATAATCCACAAGGTTAGGGATGGTTCCACATTCTTCCGGGAGTAAGGGAAGTCCTGCGGGAACAAAGGAAATTATCAAAGGGTGTTGGGTCATCATCAGAACATTGATAGTCATTTTCTAGCCCCACATATTTTAGAATCTTTTCAAGGCAAAGTTTGGTGATCAATATGTAGTAGGAGAAACACAGCAAAGACTTACTTATAGGGAAACACCCTGGAGTTCCCCGGAAGGTGGCAGGCCATAGGCTCAATTGGCAGGCAGAACAGCAGCCCTAAGGAACAAAAGAGTTTCTCTAAGGTTGAACTTCAAATTGTTGACATTTGTTTTAGCCTTCCTCATGAAGTATCTTCTAACAGGCTAAGATTTACCAAGATCTTCCTTCATCAGTGCTGCCCTGAATATCCAGGACCTTACATGTGTACACCTATACATGAAATTGTGGCATTAGAGCATGACCCAAGGAGATATCTAAGAAAAGTTTTAGAACACACTTCTCTCTGAGTACCAGGTCTTTGCTACCCATCATTTGAGACTGATAGCTACGGCTAAATATTCCACTGACATAAGGCAATGTTTAAATACCTTGACTGACCGAAGATGTGTCTTTGGTTCGGTGTGTTATGAAGGTTCATCCAGACAGGTAAGGAGCGCTTCACGAGTAAAAAAAGATCCTGTTAGGTTGGTCATTAAAAAAAAGTGTTTATTTTGTCACTCCCCATGAAAGAACATGTCGTAGGGCTGGCTCCAACCTGATCATATTTCTCAACTCTATTCCGAAAGACCAGAAGTTCCATCCCCACGTATCTGTGCCCTGGGATTGAGGCCTTGACAAGCATGAGTCTAGGTATATCCTTTGCAATGAGTTGGTCAGGGGGAGTACCCTCCCAAATACCCAGGAATCCACTCCAATGAGATAACGGATGGTTTCCTCAGCATGGTACCCAACACACCCATTGCAAAGTTTCCTTACCCTGAAAGATTTTAGCAATACGTATTGTCAAGGGTGCTGTCATGTTGACTCCTGGGAACAAGCAAAGCCCAGTGGGTACAAAGGAACATTTCTGACTGTGGTGTCTTGTCTTCAAAAATTGATATTCATTTTCAATCCCTCACATTTTGAACATTTGCTAGGCCACATTTGGTATCCAACATTTGAACGCAGCAGGTAGCTAAAGCAACAAAACACAGTTGTACTTACTGGGATCCACCATATAAATCCTGAGATGGTGGCAAGCTGCAACATCAAGTGACAGGCAAGACGGCAACACTAAGGGAACAAAGAGTTTCTTTTAGGTGTGCCTTCAAACTGAGGACATCTCGTTAAGCCTTCCTTATCAACTATATTGTCACAAAGCAAGTTGCAATCTTTCTCCAATTCTGCCCAAGGTCCATGGACATAGTCCTTATTTATGCACAGAATGTAATGCCTTGAGAGGCACAGCCCAAAGAGCAACCCAAGCATATGTTTAAAAAACTAGGAACAGCCAAGGCAAAGTGTCCATACCCTGAGGTACTGCCATAATCCATAAGGATAGGGAAGGTACCACATTCTTCCGGCAGTAAGGGAAGCCCTGTGGGGAAAAAGGAAATTATCAAAGGGTGTTGGGTCGCCATCAGAAAATTTCTTAGTTATTTTCTAGCCCCACATATTTTAGAATATTTTCAAGGGCACTTTGTAGCTAGAGAAACACAGAAAAGACTTACTTACAGGGAAACACCCTGGAGTTCCCTGGAAGGTGGCAGGCCACAGGCTCAATTGTCAGGCAGAACAGCAGCCCTAAGGAACAAAAGAGTTCCTTTAAGGTTGAACTTCAAATTGCTGACATTTGTTTTAGCCTTCCTCATGAAGTATCTTCTAACAGGCTAAGATGTACCAAGATCTTCCTTCATCAGTGCTGCCCTGAGTATCCAGGACCTTACATTTGTACACCTATGCATGAAATTGGGGCCTTGGAGCATGAACCTAGGAGGTTTCTAAGAAAAGTTTCAGATCACACTTCTCTCTGAGTACCAGGTCTTTGCTACCCATCATTTGAGACTGATAGCTATGGCTAAATATTCCACTGACATAAGGCAATGTTTACATACCTTGACTGACCGAAGATGTGTCTTTGGTTCGGTGTGTTATGAAGGTGCATCGAGACAGGTAAGGAGCGCTATACAAGTAAAAAAAGATCCTGTTAGGTTGGTCATTAAACAAAAGTATTTCTTTTGTCACTCCACATGAAAGCACATGTCGTAGGGCTGGCTCCAACCTGACCATATTTCTCAACTCTATTCCGAAAGACCAGAAGCATCACGTATCTGTGCCCTGGGATTGAGGCCTTGACAAGCATGAGTCCAGGTATATCCTTTGCAATGATTTGGTCAGGGAGTACCCTCCTGAATAACCAGGAATCCACTCCAATGAGATAACGGATGGTTTCCTCAACATGGTACCCATCACACCCATGGCAAAGTTTCCTTACCCTGAAAGATTTTAGCAATACGTATTGTCAAGGCTGCTGTCATGTTGATTCCTGGGAACAAGCGGAGCCCTGTTGGTACAAAGGAACTATTCTGACTGTGGTGTCTTGTCTTCAAAAATTGATATTCATTTTCAATCCCTCACATTTTGAACAGTTGCTGGGCAACATTTGGTATCCAACATTTGAACGCAGCAGGTAGCTAAAGCAACAAAACACAGTTGTACTTACTGGGATCCACCATATAAATCCTGAGATGGTGGCAAGCTGCAACATCAAGTGACAGGCAAGACGGCAACGCTAAGGGACCAAAGAGTTTCTTTTAGGTGTGCCTTCAAACTGAGGACATCTCGTTCAGCCTTACTTATCAACTATATTGTCACAAAGCAAATTGCAAACTTTCTCCAATTCTGCCTAAGGTCCATGGACATAGTCCTTATTTATGCACAGAATGTAATGCCTTGAGAGGCAAAGCCCAAAGAGCAACCCAAGCATATGTTTAAAAAACTAGGAACAGCCAAGGCAAAGTGTCCATACCCTGAGGTACTGCCATAATCCATAAGGATAGGGATGGTACCACATTCTTCCGGCAGTAAGGGAAGCCCTGTGGGAAAAAAGGAAATTATCAAAGGGTGTTAGGTCGCCATCAGAAAATTGATAGTTATTTTCTAGCCCCACATATTTTAGAATATTTTCAAGGGCACTTTGTAGCTAGAGAAACACAGAAAAGACTTACTTACAGGGAAACACCCTGGAGTTCCCTGGAAGGTGGCAGGCCACAGGCTCAATTGGCAGGCAGAACAGCAGCCCTAAGGAACAAAAGAGTTCCTTTAAGGTTGAACTTCAAATTGTTGACATTTGTTTTAGCCTTCCTCATGAAGTATCTTCTAACAGGCTAAGATATACCAAGATCTTCCTTCATCAGTGCTGCCCTGAGTATCCAGGACCTTACAATTGTACACCTCTGCTTGAAATTGGGGCCTTGGAGCATGAACCTAGGAGGTTTCTAAGAAAAGTTTCAGATCACACTTCTCTCTGAGTACCAGGTCTTTGCTACCCATCATTTGAGACTGATAGCTACGGCTAAATATTCCACTGACATAAGGCAATGTTTAAATACCTTGACTGACCGAAGATGTGTCTTTGGTTCGGTGTGTTATGAAGGTGCATCCAGACAGGTAAGGAGCGCTACACAAGTAAAAAAAGATCCTGTTAGGTTGGTCATTAAACAAAAGTATTTCTTTGGGCACTCCACATGAAAGCACATGTCGTAGGGCTGGCTCCAACCTGATCATATTTTTCAACTCTATTCCGAAAGACCAGAAGCTCCATCCCCACGTATCTGTGCCCTGGGATTGAGGCCTTGACAAGCATGATTTCAGGTATATCCTTTGCAATGATTTGGTCAGGGAGAACCCTCCCAGACATCCAGGAATCCACTACAATGAGATAACGGATGGTTTCCTCAACCTCAACATGGTACCCATCACACCCATGGCAAAGTTTCCTCACCCTGAAAGATTTTAGCAATATGTATTTTCAAGGCTGCTGTCATGTTGATTCCTGGGAACAAGCGGAGCCCTGTGGGTACAAAGGAACTTTTCTGACTGTGGTGTCTTGTCTTCAAAAATTGATATTCATTTTCAATCCCTTACATTTTGAACATTTGCTAGGCCACATTTGGTATCCAACATTTGAACGCAGCAGGTAGCTAAAGCAACAAAACAAGGTTGTACTTACTGGGATCCACCATATAAATCCTGAGATGGTGGCAAGCTGCAACATCAAGTGACAGGCAAGACAGCAACACTAAGGGACCAAAACGTTTCTTTAAGGTGTGCCTTCAAACTGAGGACATCTCGTTAAGCCTTCCTTATCAACTATATTGTCACAAAGCAAGTTGCAATCTTTCTCCAATTCTGCCCAAGGTCCATGGACATAGTCCTTATTTATGCACAGAATGTAATGTCTTGAGAGGCACAGCAAAATGAGCATCCCAAGCATATATTTAAAAAACTAGGAATAGCAAAGGCAAAGTGTCCATACCCTGAGGTACTGCCATAATCCATAAGGTTAGGGATGGTTCCACATTCTTCCGGGAGTAAGGGAAGGCCTGCGGGAACAAAGGAAATTATCAAAGGGTATTGGGTCATCATCAGAAAATTGATAGTCATTTTCTAGCCCCACGTATTTTAGAATCTTTTCAAGGTCACGTTTGGTGATCAATATGTAGTTAGAGAAACACAGCAACGACTTACTTACAGGGAAATACCCTGGAGTTCCCCGGAAGGGGGCAGGCCATGGGCTCAATTGGCAGGAAGAACAGCAGCCCTAAGGAACAAAAGAGTTCTTCTAAGGTTGAACTTCAAATTGTTGACATTTGTTTTAGCTTTCCTCATGAAGTATCTTCTAACAGGCTAAGATTTACCAAGATCTTCCTTCATCAGTGCTGCCCTGAGTATCCAGGACCTTACATTTGTACACCTATGCATGAAATTGTGGCATTAGAGCATGACCCAAGGAGGTATCTAAGAAAAGTTTTAGAACACACTTCTCTCTGAGTACCAGGTCTTTGCTACCCATCATTTGAGACTGATAGCTATGGCTAAATATTCCACTGACATAAGGCAATGTTTACATACCTTGACTGACCGAAGATGTGTCTTTGGTTTGGTGTTATGAAGGTGCATCCAGACAGGTAAGGAGTGCTACACAAGTAAAAAAAGATCCTGTTAGGTTGGTCATTAAACAAAAGTATTTCTTTTGTCACTCCACATGAAAGCACATGTCGTAGGGCTGGCTCCAACCTTATCATATTTTTCAAATCTATTCCGAAAGACCAGAAGCTCCATCCCCACATATCTGTGCCCTGGGATTGAGGCCTTGACAAGCATGAGTTCAGGTATATCCTTTGCAATGATTTGGTCAGGGAGCACCCTCCCAGACACCCAGGAATCCACTACAATGAGATAACGGATGGTTTCCTCAACCTCAACATGGTACCCATCACACCCATGGCAATGTTTCCTCACCCTGAAAGATTTTAGCAATACGTATTGTCAAGGCTGCTGTCATGTTGATTCCTGGGAACAAGCGGAGCCCTGTGGGTACAAAGGAACTTTTCTGACTGTGGTGTCTTGTCTTCAAAAATTGATATTCATTTTCAATCCCTCACATTTTGAACATTTGCTAGGCCACATTTGGTATCCAACATTTGAACGCAGCAGGTAGCTAAAGCAACAAAACAAAGTTGTACTTACTGGGATCCACCATATAAATCCTGAGATGGTGGCAATCTGTAACATCAAGTGACAGGCAAGACAGCAACACTAAGGGACCAAAAAGTTTCTTTTAGGTGTGCCTTCAAACTGAGGACATCTCGTTAAGCCTTTCTTAACAACTATATTGTCACATAGCAAGTTGCAATCTTTCTCCAATTCTGCCCAAGGTCCATGGACATAGTCCTTATTTATGCACAGAATGTAATGTCTTGAGAGGCACAGCAAAATGAGCATCCCAAGCATATATTTAAAAAACTAGGAATAGCAAAGGCAAAGTGTCCATACCCTGAGGTACTACCATAATCCATAAGGTTAGGGATGGTTCCACATTCTTCCGGGAGTAAGGGAAGGCCTGCGGGAACAAAGGAAATTATCAAAGGGTGTTGGGTCATCATCAGAAAATTGATAGTCATTGTCTAGCCCCGCATTTTTTAGAATCTTTTCAAGGTCACGTTTGGTGATCAATATGTAGTTAGAGAAACACAGCAAAGATTTACTTACAGGGAAACACCCTGGAGTTCCCCGGAAGGTGGCAGGCCATAGGCTCAATTGGCAGGAAGAACAGCAGCCCTAAGGAACAAAAGAGTTCTTCCAAGGTTGAACTTCAAATTGTTGAAATTTGTTTTAGCCTTCCTCATGAAGTATCTTCTAACAGGCTAAGATATACCAAGATCTTCCTTCATCAGTGCTGCCCTGAGTATCCAGGAGCTTACATTTGTACACCTATGCATGAAATTGTGGCATTAGAGCATGACCCAAGGAGGTATCTAAGAAAAGTTTTAGAACACACTTCTCTCTGAGTACCAGGTCTTTGCTACCCATCATTTGAGACTGATAGCTACGGCTAAATATTCCACTGACATAAGGCAATGTTTAAATACCTTGACTGGCCAAAGATGTGTCTTTGGTTCGGTGTGTTATGAAGGTTCATCCAGACAGGTAAGGAGCGTTGCACGAGTAAAAAAAGATCCTGTTAGGTTGGTCATTAAAAAAAAGTGTTTATTTTGTCACTCCCCATGAAAGAACATGTCGTAGGGCTGGCTCCAACCTGATCATATTTCTCAACTCTATTCCGAAAGACCAGAAGCTCCATCCCCACGTATCTGTGCCCTGGGATTGAGGCCTTGACAAGCATGAGTCTAGGTATATCCTTTGCAATGATTTGGTCAGGGAGTACCCTCCCAAATACCCAGGAATCCACTCCAATGAGATAACGGATGGTTTCCTCAGCATGGTACCCATCACACCCATTGCAAAGTTTCCTTACCCTGAAAGATTTTAGCAATACGTATTGTCAAGGGTGCTGTCATGTTGACTCCTGGGAACAAGCGAAGCCCTGTGGGTACAAAGGAACATTTCTGACTGTGGTGTCTTGTCTTCAAAAATTGATATTCATTTTCAATCCCTCACATTTTGAACATTTGCTAGGCCACATTTGGTATCCAACATTTGAACGCAGCAGGTATCTAAAGCAACAAAACACAGTTGTACTTACTGGGATCCACCATATAAATCCTGAGATGGTGGCAAGCTGCAACATCAAGTGACAGGCAAGACGGCAACACTAAGGGACCAAAGAGTTTCTTTTAGGTGTGCCTTCAAACTGAGGACATCTCGTTAAGCCTTCCTTATCAACTATATTGTCACAAAGCAAGTTGCAAACTTTCTCCAATTCTGCCCAAGGTCCATGGACATAGTCCTTATTTATGCACAAAATGTAATGTCTTGAGAGGCACAGCAAAAAGAGCATCCCAAGCATATATTTAAAAAACTAGGAATAGCAAAGGCAAAGTGTCCATACCCTGAGGTACTGCCATAATCCATAAGGTTAGGGATGGTTCCACATTCTTCCGGGAGTAAGGGAAGCCCTGTGGGAAAAAAGGAAATTATCAAAGGGTGTTGGGTCGCCATCAGAAAATTGATAGTTATTTTCTAGCCCCACATATTTTAGAATATTTTCAAGGGCACTTTGTAGCTAGAGAAACACAGAAAAGACTTACTTACAGGGAAACACCCTGGAGTTCCCTGGAAGGTGGCAGGCCACAGGCTCAATTGTCAGGCAGAACAGCAGCCCTAAGGAACAAAAGAGTTCCTTTAAGGTTGAACTTCAAATTGTTGACATTTGTTTTAGCCTTCCTCATGAAGTATCTTCTAACAGGCTAAGATATACCAAGATCTTCCTTCATCAGTGCTGCCCTGAGTATCCAGGACCTTACATTTGTACACCTATGCATGAAATTGGGGCCTTGGAGCATGAACCTAGGAGGTTTCTAAGAAAAGTTTCAGATCACACTTCTCTCTGAGTACCAGGTCTTTGCTACCCATCATTTGAGACTGATAGCTACGGCTAAATATTCCACTGACATAAGGCAATGTTTAAATACCTTGACTGACCGAAGATGTGTCTTTGGTTCTGTGTGTTATGAAGGTTCATCCAGACAGGTAAGGAGCGCTGCACGAGTAAAAAAAGATCCTGTTAGGTTGGTCTTTAAAGAAAAGTATTTCTTTTGTCACTCCCCATGAAAGAACATGTCGTAATCCTGGCTCTATCCTGATCATATTTCTCAACTCTATTCCGAAAGACCAGATGCTCCATCCCCACGTATCTGTGCCCTGGGATTGAGGCCTTGACAAGGATGAGTCTAGGTATATCCTTTGCAATGATTTGGTCAGGGAGTACCCTCCCAAATACCCAGGAATCCACTCCAATGAGATAACGGATGGTTTCCTCAACATGGTACCCATCACACCCATGGCAAAGTTTCCTTACCCTGAAAGATTTTAGCAATACGTATTGTCAAGGCTGCTGTCATGTTGATTCCTGGGAACAAGCTAAGCCCTGTGGGTGTGGGTACACAGGAACATTTCTGACTGTGGTGTCTTGTCTTCAATAATTGACATTCATTTTTAATCCCTCACATTTTGAACATTTGCTAGGCCACATTTGGTATCCAATATTTGAACGCAGCAGGTAGATAAAGAAACAAAGCAAAGTTGTACTTACTGGGATCCACCATATAAATCCTGAGATGGTGGCAAGTTACAACATCAAATGACAGGCAAGACGGCAACGCTAAGGAACCAAAGAGTTTCTTTTAGTGTGCCTTCAAACTGAGGACATCTCGTTAAGGCTTCCTTATAAACTATATTGTCACAAAGCAAGTTGCAATCTTTCTCCAATTCTGCCCAAGGTGCATGACCTAGTCCTTATTTATGCACAGAATGTAATGCCTTGAGAGGCACAGCCCAAAGAGCAACCCAAGCATATGTTTACAAAACTAGGAACAGCCAAGGCACAGTGTTCATACCCTGAGGTACTGCCATAATCCATAAGGTTAGGGATGGTACCATATTGTTACGGCAGTAAGGGAAGCCCCGTGGGGAAAAAAGGAAATTATCAAAGGGTGTTGGGTCGCCATCAGAAAATTGATAGTTATTTTCTAGCCCCACATATTTTAGAATCTTTTCAAGGCCACTTTGTAGCTAGAGAAACACAGAAAAGACTTACTTACAGGGAAACACCCTGGAGTTCCCTGGAAGGTGGCAGGCCACAGGCTCAATTGGCAGGCAGAACAGCAGCCCTAAGGAACAAAAGAGTTCCTTTAAGGTTGAACTTCAAATTGTTGACATTTGTTTTAGCCTTCCTCATGATGTATCTTCTAACAGGCTAAGATGTACCAAGATCTTCCTTCATCAGTGCTGCCCTGAGTATCCAGGACCATACATTTGTACACCTATGCATGAAATTGGGGCCTTGGAGCATGAACCTAGGAGGTTTCTAAGAAAAGTTTCAGATCACACTTCTCTCTGAGTACCAGGTCTTTGCTACCCATCATTTCAGACTGGTAGCTACGGCTAAATATTCCACTGACATAAGGCAATGTTTACATACCTTGACTGACTGAAAATGTGTCTTTGGTTCGGTGTGTTATGAAGGTGCATCCAGACAAGTAAGGAGCGCTACACAAGTAAAAAAAAGATCCTGTTAGGTTGGTCATTAAACAAAAGTATTTCTTTTGTCACTCCACATGAAAGCACATGTCGTAGGGCTGGCTCCAACCTGACCATATTTTTCAACTCTATTCCGAAAGACCAGAAGCTCCATCCCCACGTATCTGTGCCCTGGGATTGAGGCCTTGACAAGCATGAGTCCAAGTATATCCTTTGCAATGATTTGGTCAGGGAGAACCCTCCCAGACACCCAGGAATACACTACAACGAGATAACCGATGGTTTCCTCAACATGGTACCCATCACACCCATGGCAAAGTTTCCTTACCCTGAAAGAGTTTAGCAAAACGTATTGTCAAGGCTGCTGTCATGTTGATTCCTGGGAACAAGCGGAGCCCTGTTGGTACAAAGGAACTTTTCTGACTGTGGTGTCTTGTCTTCAAAAATTGATATTCATATTCAATCCCTCACATTTTGAACATTTGCTAGGCCACATTTGGTATCCAACATTTGAACGCAGCAGGTAGCTAAAGCAACAAAACACAGTTGTACTTACTGGGATCCACCATATAAATCCTGAGATGGTGGCAAGCTGCAACATCAAGTGACAGGCAAGACGGCAACACTAAGGGACAAAAGAGTTTCTTTTAGGTGTGCCTTCAAACTGAGGACATCTCGTTAAGCCTTCCTTATCACCTATATTGTCACAAAGCAAGTTGCAAACTTTCTCTAATTCTGCCCAAGGTCCATGGACATAGTCCTTATTTATGCACAGAATGTAATGCCTTGAGAGGCACAGCCCAAAGAGCAACCCAAGCATATGTTTAAAAAACTAGGAACAGCCAAGGCAAAGTGTCCATACCCTGAGGTACTGCCATAATCCATAAGGATAGGGATGGTACCACATTCTTCCGGCAGTAAGGGAAGCCCTGTGGGAAAAAAGGAAATTATCAAAGGGTGTTGGGTCGCCATCAGAAAATTGATAGTTATTTTCTAGCCCCACATATTTTAGAATATTTTCAAGGGCACTTTGTAGCTAGAGAAACACAGAAAAGACTTACTTACAGGGAAACAACCTGGAGTTCCCTGGAAGGTGGCAGGCCACAGGCTCAATTGTCAGGCAGAACAGCAGCCCTAAGGAACAAAAGAGTTCCCTTAAGGTTGAACTTCAAATTGTTGACATTTGTTTTAGCCTTCCTCATGAAGTATCTTCTAACAGGCTAAGATATACCAAGATCTTCCTTCATCAGTGCTGCCCTGAGTATCCAGGACCTTACATTTGTACACCTATGCATGAAATTGTGGCCTTGGAGCATAAACCTAGGAGGTTTCTAAGAAAAGTTTCAGATCACACTTCTCTCTGAGTACCAGGTCTTTGCTACCCATCATTTGAGACTGATGGCTACGGCTAAATATTCCACTGACATAAGGCAATGTTTACATACCTTGACTGACCGAAGATGTGTCTTTGGTTCGGTGTGTTATGAAGGTGCATCCAGACAGGTAAGGAGCACTACACGAGTAAAAAAAGATCCTGTTAGGTTGGTCATTAAACAAAAGTATTTCTTTTGTCACTCCACGTGAAAGCACATGTCGTAGGGCTGGCTCCAACCTGATCATATTTCTCAACTCTATCCCGAAAGACCAGAAGCTCCATCCCCACGTATCTGTGCCCTGGGATTGAGGCCTTGACAAGCATGAGTCCAGGTATATCCTTTGCAATGATTTGGTCAGGGAGAACCCTCCCATACACTCAGGAATCCACTACAATGAGATAACGGATGGTTTCCTCAACCTCAACATGGTACCCATCACACCCATGGCAAAGCTTCCTCACCCTGAAAGATTTTAGCAATACATATTGTCAAGGCTGCTGTCATGTTGATTCCTGGGAACAAGCGGAGCCCTGTGGGTACAAAGGAACTTTTCTGACTGTGGTGTCTTGTCTTCAAAAATTGATATTCATTTTCAATCCCTCACATTTTGAACATTTGCTAGGCCACATTCGGTATCCAACATTTGAACGCAGCAGGTAGCTAAAGCAACAAAACACAGTTGTACTTACTGGGATCCACCATATAAATCCTGAGATGGTGGCAAGCTGCAACATCAAGTGACAGGCAAGACGGCAACACTAAGGGACCAAAGAGTTTCTTTTAGGTGTGCCTTCAAACTGAGGACATCTCGTTAAGCCTTCCTTATCAACTATATTGTCACAAAGCAAGTTGCAATCTTTCTCCAATTCTGCCCAAGGTCCATGGACATAGTCCTTATTTATGCACAGAATGTAATGTCTTGAGAGGCACAGCAAAAAGAGCATCCCAAGGATATGTTTAAAAAACTAGGAATAGCAAAGGCAAAGTGTCCATACCCTGAGGTACTGCCATAATCCACAAGGTTAGGGATGGTTCCACATTCTTCCGGGAGTAAGGGAAGGCCTGCGGGAACAAAGGAAATTATCAAAGGGTGTTGGGTCATCATCAGAACATTGATAGTCATTTTCTAGCCCCACATATTTTAGAATCTTTTCAAGGCAAAGTTTGGTGATCAATATGTAGTAGGAGAAACACAGCAAAGACTTACTTATAGGGAAACACCCTGGAGATCCCCGGAAGGTGGCAGGCCATAGGCTCAATTGGCGGGCAGAACAGCAGCCCTAAGGAACAAAAGTGTTTCTCTAAGGTTGAACTTCAAATTGTTGACATTTGTTTTAGCCTTCCTCATGAAGTATCTTCTAACAGGCTAAGATTTACCAAGATCTTCCTTCATCAGTGCTGCCCTGAGTATCCAGGACCTTACATGTGTACACCTATACATGAAATTGTGGCATTAGAGCATGACCCAAGGAGATATCTAAGAAAAGTTTTAGAAAACACTTCTCTCTGAGTACCAGGTCTTTGCTACCCATCATTTGAGACTGATAGCTACGGCTAAATATTCCACTGACATAAGGCAATGTTTAAATACCTTGACTGGCCAAAGATGTGTCTTTGGTTCGGTGTGTTATGAAGGTTCATCCAGACAGGTAAGGAGCCTTGCACGAGTAAAAAAAGATCCTGTTAGGTTGGTCATTAAAAAAAAGTGTTTATTTTGTCACTCCCCATGAAAGAACATGTCGTAGGGCTGGCTCCAACCTGATCATATTTCTCAACTCTATTCTGAAAGACCAGAAGCTCCATCCCCACGTATCTGTGCCCTGGGATTGAGGCCTTGACAAGCATGAGTCTAGGTATATCCTTTGCAATGATTTGGTCAGGGGGAGTACCCTCCCAAATACCCAGGAATCCACTCCAATGAGATAACGGATGGTTTCCTCAGCATGGTACCCATCACACCCATTGCAAAGTTTCCTTACCCTGAAAGATTTTAGCAATACGTATTGTCATGGGTGCTGTCATGTTGACTCCTGGGAACAAGCGAAGCCCTGTGGGTACAAAGGAACATTTCTGACTGTGGTGTCTTGTCTTGAAAAATTGATATTCATTTTCAATCCCTCACATTTTGAACATTTGCTAGGCCACATTTGGTATCCAACATTTGAACGCAGCAGGTAGCTAAAGCAACAAAACACAGTTGTACTTACTGGGATCCACCATATAAATCCTGAGATGGTGGCAAGCTGCAACATCAACTGACAGGCAAGACGGCAACACTAAGGGACCAAAGAGTTTCTTTTAGGTGTGCCTTCAAACTGAGGACATCTCGTTAAGCCTTCCTTATCAACTATATTGTCACAAAACAAGTTGCAAACTTTCTCCAATTCTGCCCAAGGTCCATGGACATAGTCCTTATTTATGCACAGAATGTAATGCCTTGAGAGGCACAGCCCAAAGAGCAACCCAAGCATATGTTTAAAAAACTAGGAACAGCCAAGGCAAAGTGTCCATACCCTGAGGTACTGCCATAATCCATAAGGATAGGGATGGTACCACATTCTTCCGGCAGTAAGGGAAGCTCTGTGGGAAAAAAGGAAATTATCAAAGGGTGTTGGGTCGCCATCAGAAAATTGATAGTTATTTTCTAGCCCCACATATTTTAGAATATTTTCAAGGGCACTTTGTAGCTAGAGAAACACAGAAAAGACTTACTTACAGGGAAACACCCTGGAGTTCCCTGGAAGGTGGCAGGCCACAGGCTCAATTGTCAGGCAGAACAGCAGCCCTAAGGAACAAAAGAGTTCCTTTAAGGTTGAACTTCAAATTGTTGACATTTGTTTTAGCCTTCCTCATGAAGTATCTTCTAACAGGCTAAGATATACCAAGATCTTCCTTCATCAGTGCTGCCCTGAGTATCCAGGACCTTACATTTGTACACCTATGCATGAAATTGGGGCCTTGGAGCATGAACCTAGGAGGTTTCTAAGAAAAGTTTCAGATCACACTTCTCTCTGAGTACCAGGTCTTTGCTACCCATCATTTGAGACTGATAGCTACGGCTAAATATTCCACTGACATAAGGCAATGTTTAAATACCTTGACTGACCGAAGATGTGTCTTTGGTTCTGTGTGTTATGAAGGTTCATCCAGACAGGTAAGGAGCGCTGCACGAGTAAAAAAAGATCCTGTTAGGTTGGTCTTTAAAGAAAAGTATTTCTTTTGTCACTCCCCATGAAAGAACATGTCGTAATCCTGGCTCTATCCTGATCATATTTCTCAACTCTATTCCGAAAGACCAGATGCTCCATCCCCACGTATCTGTGCCCTGGGATTGAGGCCTTGACAAGGATGAGTCTAGGTATATCCTTTGCAATGATTTGGTCAGGGAGTACCCTCCCAAATACCCAGGAATCCACTCCAATGAGATAACGGATGGTTTCCTCAACATGGTACCCATCACACCCATGGCAAAGTTTCCTTACCCTGAAAGATTTTAGCAATACGTATTGTCAAGGCTGCTGTCATGTTGATTCCTGGGAACAAGCTAAGCCCTGTGGGTGTGGGTACACAGGAACATTTCTGACTGTGGTGTCTTGTCTTCAAAAATTGACATTCATTTTTAATCCCTCACATTTTGAACATTTGCTAGGCCACATTTGGTATCCAATATTTGAACGCAGCAGGTAGATAAAGAAACAAAGCAAAGTTGTACTTACTGGGATCCACCATATAAATCCTGAGATGGTGGCAAGTTACAACATCAAATGACAGGCAAGACGGCAACGCTAAGGAACCAAAGAGTTTCTTTTAGTGTGCCTTCAAACTGAGGACATCTCGTTAAGCCTTCCTTATAAACTATATTGTCACAAAGCAAGTTGCAATCTTTCTCCAATTCTGCCCAAGGTGCATGACCTAGTCCTTATTTATGCACAGAATGTAATGCCTTGAGAGGCACAGCCCAAAGAGCAACCCAAGCATATGTTTACAAAACTAGGAACAGCCAAGGCAAAGTGTTCATACCCTGAGGTACTGCCATAATCCATAAGGTTAGGGATGGTACCATATTCTTACGGCAGTAAGGGAAGCCCCGTGGGGAAAAAAGGAAATTATCAAAGGGTGTTGGGTCGCCATCAGAACATTGATAGTTATTTTCTAGCCCCACATATTTTAGAATCTTTTCAAGGCCACTTTGTAGCTAGAGAAACACAGAAAAGACTTACTTACAGGGAAACACCCTGGAGTTCCCTGGAAGGTGGCAGGCCACAGGCTCAATTGGCAGGCAGAACAGCAGCCCTAAGGAACAAAAGAGTTCCTTTAAGGTTGAACTTCAAATTGTTGACATTTGTTTTAGCCTTCCTCATGATGTATCTTCTAACAGGCTAAGATGTACCAAGATCTTCCTTCATCAGTGCTGCCCTGAGTATCCAGGACCATACATTTGTACACCTATGCATGAAATTGGGGCCTTGGAGCATGAACCTAGGAGGTTTCTAAGAAAAGTTTCAGATCACACTTCTCTCTGAGTACCAGGTCTTTGCTACCCATCATTTCAGACTGGTAGCTACGGCTAAATATTCCACTGACATAAGGCAATGTTTACATACCTTGACTGACTGAAAATGTGTCTTTGGTTCGGTGTGTTATGAAGGTGCATCCAGACAAGTAAGGAGCGCTACACAAGTAAAAAAAGATCCTGTTAGGTTGGTCATTAAACAAAAGTATTTCTTTTGTCACTCCACATGAAAGCACATGTCGTAGGGCTGGCTCCAACCTGACCATATTTTTCAACTCTATTCCGAAAGACCAGAAGCTCCATCCCCACGTATCTGTGCCCTGGGATTGAGGCCTTGACAAGCATGAGTCCAAGTATATCCTTTGCAATGATTTGGTCAGGGAGAACCCTCCCAGACACCCAGGAATACACTACAACGAGATAACCGATGGTTTCCTCAACATGGTACCCATCACACCCATGGCAAAGTTTCCTTACCCTGAAAGAGTTTAGCAAAACGTATTGTCAAGGCTGCTGTCATGTTGATTCCTGGGAACAAGCGGAGCCCTGTTGGTACAAAGGAACTTTTCTGACTGTGGTGTCTTGTCTTCAAAAATTGATATTCATATTCAATCCCTCACATTTTGAACATTTGCTAGGCCACATTTGGTATCCAACATTTGAACGCAGCAGGTAGCTAAAGCAACAAAACACAGTTGTACTTACTGGGATCCACCATATAAATCCTGAGATGGTGGCAAGCTGCAACATCAAGTGACAGGCAAGACGGCAACACTAAGGGACAAAAGAGTTTCTTTTAGGTGTGCCTTCAAACTGAGGACATCTCGTTAAGCCTTCCTTATCAACTATATTGTCACAAAGCAAGTTGCAAACTTTCTCTAATTCTGCCCAAGGTCCATGGACATAGTCCTTATTTATGCACAGAATGTAATGCCTTGAGAGGCACAGCCCAAAGAGCAACCCAAGCATATGTTTAAAAAACTAGGAACAGCCAAGGCAAAGTGTCCATACCCTGAGGTACTGCCATAATCCATAAGGATAGGGATGGTACCACATTCTTCCGGCAGTAAGGGAGCCCTGTGGGAAAAAAGGAAATTATCAAAGGGTGTTGGGTCGCCATCAGAAAATTGATAGTTATTTTCTAGCCCCACATATTTTAGAATATTTTCAAGGGCACTTTGTAGCTAGAGAAACACAGAAAAGACTTACTTACAGGGAAACAACCTGGAGTTCCCTGGAAGGTGGCAGGCCACAGGCTCAATTGTCAGGCAGAACAGCAGCCCCAAGGAACAAAAGAGTTCCCTTAAGGTTGAACTTCAAATTGTTGACATTTGTTTTAGCCTTCCTCATGAAGTATCTTCTAACAGGCTAAGATATACCAAGATCTTCCTTCATCAGTGCTGCCCTGAGTATCCAGGACCTTACATTTGTACACCTATGCATGAAATTGTGGCCTTGGAGCATAAACCTAGGAGGTTTCTAAGAAAAGTTTCAGATCACACTTCTCTCTGAGTACCAGGTCTTTGCTACCCATCATTTGAGACTGATGGCTACGGCTAAATATTCCACTGACATAAGGCAATGTTTACATACCTTGACTGACCGAAGATGTGTCTTTGGTTCGGTGTGTTATGAAGGTGCATCCAGACAGGTAAGGAGCACTACACGAGTAAAAAAAGATCCTGTTAGGTTGGTCATTAAACAAAAGTATTTCTTTTGTCACTCCACGTGAAAGCACATGTCGTAGGGCTGGCTCCAACCTGATCATATTTCTCAACTCTATCCCGAAAGACCAGAAGCTCCATCCCCACGTATCTGTGCCCTGGGATTGAGGCCTTGACAAGCATGAGTCCAGGTATATCCTTTGCAATGATTTGGTCAGGGAGAACCCTCCCAGACACTCAGGAATCCACTACAATGAGATAACGGATGGTTTCCTCAACCTCAACATGGTACCCATCACACCCATGGCAAAGCTTCCTCACCCTGAAAGATTTTAGCAATACATATTGTCAAGGCTGCTGTCATGTTGATTCCTGGGAACAAGCGGAGCCCTGTGGGTACAAAGGAACTTTTCTGACTGTGGTGTCTTGTCTTCAAAAATTGATATTCATTTTCAATCCCTCACATTTTGAACATTTGCTAGGCCACATTCGGTATCCAACATTTGAACGCAGCAGGTAGCTAAAGCAACAAAACACAGTTGTACTTACTGGGATCCACCATATAAATCCTGAGATGGTGGCAAGCTGCAACATCAAGTGACAGGCAAGACGGCAACACTAAGGGACCAAAGAGTTTCTTTTAGGTGTGCCTTCAAACTGAGGACATCTCGTTAAGCCTTCCTTATCAACTATATTGTCACAAAGCAAGTTGCAATCTTTCTCCAATTCTGCCCAAGGTCCATGGACATAGTCCTTATTTATGCACAGAATGTAATGTCTTGAGAGGCACAGCAAAAAGAGCATCCCAAGGATATGTTTAAAAAACTAGGAATAGCAAAGGCAAAGTGTCCATACCCTGAGGTACTGCCATAATCCACAAGGTTAGGGATGGTTCCACATTCTTCCGGGAGTAAGGGAAGGCCTGCGGGAACAAAGGAAATTATCAAAGGGTGTTGGGTCATCATCAGAACATTGATAGTCATTTTCTAGCCCCACATATTTTAGAATCTTTTCAAGGCAAAGTTTGGTGATCAATATGTAGTAGGAGAAACACAGCAAAGACTTACTTATAGGGAAACACCCTGGAGATCCCCGGAAGGTGGCAGGCCATAGGCTCAATTGGCGGGCAGAACAGCAGCCCTAAGGAACAAAAGAGTTTCTCTAAGGTTGAACTTCAAATTGTTGACATTTGTTTTAGCCTTCCTCATGAAGTATCTTCTAACAGGCTAAGATTTACCAAGATCTTCCTTCATCAGTGCTGCCCTGAGTATCCAGGACCTTACATGTGTACACCTATACATGAAATTGTGGCATTAGAGCATGACCCAAGGAGATATATAAGAAAAGTTTTAGAAAACACTTCTCTCTGAGTACCAGGTCTTTGCTACCCATCATTTGAGACTGATAGCTACGGCTAAATATTCCACTGACATAAGGCAATGTTTAAATACCTTGACTGGCCAAAGATGTGTCTTTGGTTCGGTGTGTTATGAAGGTTCATCCAGACAGGTAAGGAGCCTTGCACGAGTAAAAAAAGATCCTGTTAGGTTGGTCATTAAAAAAAAGTGTTTATTTTGTCACTCCCCATGAAAGAACATGTCGTAGGGCTGGCTCCAACCTGATCATATTTCTCAACTCTATTCTGAAAGACCAGAAGCTCCATCCCCACGTATCTGTGCCCTGGGATTGAGGCCTTGACAAGCATGAGTCTAGGTATATCCTTTGCAATGATTTGGTCAGGGGGAGTACCCTCCCAAATACCCAGGAATCCACTCCAATGAGATAACGGATGGTTTCCTCAGCATGGTACCCATCACACCCATTGCAAAGTTTCCTTACCCTGAAAGATTTTAGCAATACGTATTGTCATGGGTGCTGTCATGTTGACTCCTGGGAACAAGCGAAGCCCTGTGGGTACAAAGGAACATTTCTGACTGTGGTGTCTTGTCTTGAAAAATTGATATTCATTTTCAATCCCTCACATTTTGAACATTTGCTAGGCCACATTTGGTATCCAACATTTGAACGCAGCAGGTAGCTAAAGCAACAAAACACAGTTGTACTTACTGGGATCCACCATATAAATCCTGAGATGGTGGCAAGCTGCAACATCAACTGACAGGCAAGACGGCAACACTAAGGGACCAAAGAGTTTCTTTTAGGTGTGCCTTCAAACTGAGGACATCTCGTTAAGCCTTCCTTATCAACTATATTGTCACAAAACAAGTTGCAAACTTTCTCCAATTCTGCCCAAGGTCCATGGACATAGTCCTTATTTATGCACAGAATGTAATGCCTTGAGAGGCACAGCCCAAAGAGCAACCCAAGCATATGTTTAAAAAACTAGGAACAGCCAAGGCAAAGTGTCCATACCCTGAGGTACTGCCATAATCCATAAGGATAGGGATGGTACCACATTCTTCCGGCAGTAAGGGAAGCCCTGTGGGAAAAAAGGAAATTATCAAAGGGTGTTGGGTCGCCATCAGAAAATTGATAGTTATTTTCTAGCCCCACATATTTTAGAATCTTTTCAAGGGCACTTTGTAGCTAGAGAAACACAGAAAAGACTTACTTACAGGGAAACACCCTGGAGTTCCCTGGAAGGTGGCAGGCCACAGGCTCAATTGTCAGGCAGAACAGCAGCCCTAAGGAACAAAAGAGTTCCTTTAAGGTTGAACTTCAAATTGTTGACATTTGTTTTAGCCTTCCTCATGAAGTATCTTCTAACAGGCTAAGATGTACCAAGATCTTCCTTCATCAGTGCTGCCCTGAGTATCCAGGACCTTACATTTGTACACCTATGCATGAAATTGTGGCATTAGAGCATGACCCAAGGAGGTATCTAAGAAACGTTTTAGAACACACTTCTCTCTGAGTACCAAGTCTTTGCTACCCATCATTTGAGACTGATAGCTACGGCTAAATATTCCACTGACATAAGGCAATGTTTAAATACCTTGACTGACCGAAGATGTGTCTTTGGTTCTGTGTGTTATGAAGGTTCATCCAGACAGGTAAGGAGCGCTGCACGAGTAAAAAAAGATTCTGTTAGGTTGGTCATTAAAGAAAAGTATTTCTTTTGTCACTCCCCATGAAAGAACATATCGTAAGGCTGGCTCCAACCTGATCATATTTCTCAACTCTATTCCAAAAGACCAGAAGATCCATCCCCGCGTATCTGTGCCCTGGGATTGAGGCCTTGACAAGGATGAGTCTAGGTATATCCTTTGCAATGATTTGGTCAGGGAGTGCCCTCCCAAATACCCAGGAATCCACTCCAATGAGATAACGGATGGTTTCCTCAACATGGTATCCATCACACCCATGGCAAAGTTTCCTTACCCTGAAAGAGTTTAGCAATACGTATTGTCAAGGCTGCTGTCATGTTGATTCCTGGGAACAAGCAAAGCCCTGTGTGTACAAAGGAACATTTCTGACTGTGGTGTCTTGTCTTCAAAAATTGACATTCATTTTCAATCCCTCACATTTTGAACATTTGCTAGCCCACTTTTGGTATCCAATATTTGAACGCAGCAGGTAAATAAAGAAACAAAGCAAAGTTGTACTTACTGGGATCCACCATATAAATCCTGAGATGGTGGCAAGTTACAACATCAAGTGACAGGCAAGACGGCAACGCTAAGGAACCAAAGAGTTTCTTTTTAGTGTGCCTTCAAACTAAGGACATCTCGTTAAGCCTTCCTTATAAACTATATTGTCACAAAGCAAGTTGCAATCTTTCTCCAATTCTGCCCAAGGTCCATGGAGCTAGTTCTTATTTATGCACAGAATGTAATGCCTTGAGAGGCACAGCCCAAAGAGCAACCCAAGCATATGTTTAAAAAACTAGGAACAGCCAAGGCAAAGTGTTCATACCCTGAGGTACTGCCATAATCCATAAGGTTAGGGATGGTACCACATTCTTCCGGCAGTAATGGAAGCCCCGTGGGGGAAAAAGGAAATTATCAAAGGGTGTTGGGTCGCCATCAGAAAATTGATAGTTATTTTCTAGCCCCACATATTTTAGAATCTTTTCAAGGCCACTTTGTAGCTAGAGAAACACAGAAAAGACTTACTTACAGGGAAACACCCTGGAGTTCCCTGGAAGGTGGCAGGATATAGGATGAATTGGCAGGCAGAACAGCAGCCCTAAGGAACAAAAGAGTTCTCCTAAGGTTGAACTTCAAATTGTTGACATTTGTTTTAGCCTTCTTCATGAAGTATCTTCTAACAGGCTAAGATGTACCAAGATCTTCCTTCATCAGTACTGCCCTGAGTATCCAGGACCTTACATTTGTACACCTATGCCTGAAATTGTGGCATTAGAGCATGACCGAAGGAGGTATCTAAGAAAAGTTTTAGAACACACTTCTCTCTGAGTACTAGGTCTTTGCTACCCATCATTTGAGACTGATAGCTGCGGCTAAATATTCCACTGACATAAGGCAATGTTTAAATACCTTGACTGACCGGAGATGTGTCATTGGTTTGGTGTGTTATGAAGGTTCATCCAGACAGGTAAGGAGCGCTGCACGAGTAAAAAAAGATCCAGTTAGGTTGGTCATTAAAAAAAAGTATTCCTTTTGTCACTCCCCATGAAAGAACATGTCGCAGGGCTGGCTCCAACCTGATCATATTTCTCAACACTATTCCGAAAGACAAGAAGCTCCTTCCCCGCGCTTCTGTGCCCTGGGATTGAGGCCTTGACAAGGATGAGTCTAGGTATATCCTTTGCAATGATTTGGTCAGGGAGTACCCTCCCAAATACCCAGGAAACCACTCCAATGAGATAACAGATGGTTTCCTCAACATGGTACCCATCACACCCATGGCAAAGTTTCCTTACCCTGAAAGATTTTAGCAATACGTATTGTCAAGGCTGCTGTCATGTTGATTCCTGGGAACAAGCGAAGCCCTGTGGGTGTGGGTACAAAGGAACATTTCAGACTGTGGTGTCTTGTCTTCAAAAATTGACATTCATTTTCAATCCCTCACATTTTGAACATTTGCTAGGCCACATTTGGTATCCAATATTTGAACGCAGCAGGTAGCTAAAGCAACAAAGCAAAGTTGTACTTACTGGGATCCACCATATAAATCCTGAGATGGTGGCAAGTTGCAACATCAAGTGACAGGCAAGACGGCAACGCTAAGGGACCAAAGAGTTTCTTTTAGGTGTGCCTTCAAACTGAGGACATCTCGTTAAGCCTTCCTTATAAACTATATTGTCACAAAGCAAGTTGCAAACTTTCTCCAATTCTGCCCAAGGTCCATGGACATAGTCCTTATTTATGCACAGAATGTAATGCCTTGAGAGGCACAGCCCAAAGAGCAACCCAAGCATATGTTTAAAAAACTAGGAACAGCCAAGGCAAAGTGTTCATACCCTGAGGTACTGCCATAATCCATAAGGTCAGGGATGGTACCACATTCTTCCGCCAGTAAGGGAAGCCCCGTGGGGAAAAAAGGAAATTATCAAAGGGTGTTGGGTCGCCATCAGAAAATTGATAGTTATTTTCTAGCCCCACATATTTTACAATCTTTTCAAGACCACTTTGTAGCTAGAGAAACACAGAAAAGACTTACTTACAGAGAAACACCCTGGAGTTCCCTGGAAGGTGGCAGGCCACAGGCTCAATTGGCAGGCAGAACAGCAACCCCAAGGAACAAAAGAGTTCCTTTAAGGTTGAACTTCAAATTGTTGACATTTGTTTTAGCCTTCCTCTTGATGTATCTTCTAACAGGCTAAGATGTACCAAGATCTTCCTTCATCAGTGGTGCCCTGAGTATCCAGGACCTTACAATTGTACACCGATGCATGAAATTGAGGCCTTGGAGCATGAACCAAGGAGGTATCTAAGAAAAGTTTCAGAACACACTTCTCTCTGAGTACCAGGTCTTTGCTACCCATCATTTGAGACTGATAGCTACGGGTAAATATTCCACTGACATAAGGCAATGTTTACATACCTTGACTGACCGAAGATGTGTCTTTGGTTCGTTGTGTTATGAAGGTGCATCCAGACAGGTAAGGAGCGCTACACGAGTAAAAAAAGATCCTGTTAGGTTGGTCATTAAACAAAAGTATTTCTTTTGTCACTCCACATGAAAGCACATGTCGTAGGGCTGGCTCCAACCTGATCATATTTTTCAACTCTATTCCGAAAGACCAGAAGCTCCATCCCCACGTATCCGTGCCCTGGGATTGAGGCCTTGACAAGCATGAGTCCAGGTATATCCTTTGCAATGATTTGGTCAGGGAGAACCCTCCATGACCCCCAGGAATCCACTACAATGACATAACGGATGGTTTCCTCAACATGGTACCCATCACACCCATGGCAAAGTTTCCTCACCCTGAATGATTTTAGCAATACGAATTGTCAAGGCTGCTGTCATGTTGATTCCTGGGAACAAGCGAAGCCCTGTGGGTACAAAGGAACATTTCTGACTGTGGTGTCTTGTCTTCAAAAATTGATTTTCATTTTCAATCCCTCACATTTTGAACATTTGCTAGGCCACATATGGTATCCAATATTTGAACGCAGCAGGTAGCTAAAGCAACAAAGCAAAGTTGTACTTACTGGGATCCACCATATAAATCCTGAGATGGTGGCAAGCTGCAACATCAAGTGACAGGCAAGACAGCAACGCTAAGGAACCAAAGAGTTTCTTTTAGGTGTGCCTTCGAACTGAGGACATCTCGTTAAGCCTTCCTTATCAACTATATTGTCACAAAGCAAGTTGCAATCTTTCTCCAATTCAGCCCAAAGAGCAACCCAAGCATATGTTTAAAAAACTAGGAACAGCCAGGGCAAAGTGTCCATACCCTGAGGTACTGCCATAATCCATAAGGATACGGATGGTAGCACATTCTTCCGGCAGTAAGGGAAGCCCTGTGGGAAAAAACGAAATTATCAAAGGGTGTTGGGTCGCCATCAGAAAATTGATAGTTATTTTCTAGCCCCACATATTTTAGAATCTTTTCAAAGGCACTTTGTAGCTAGAGAAACATAGAAAAGACTTACTTACACGGAAACACCCTGGAGTTCCCTGGAAGGTGGCAGGCCACAGGCTCAATTGGCAGGCGGAACAGCAGCCCTAAGGAACAAAAGAGTTCCTTTAAGGTTGAACTTCAAATTGTTGACATTTGTTTTAGCCTTCCTCATGAAGTATCTTCTAACAGGCTAAGATATACCAAGATCTTCCTTCATCAGTGCTGCCCTGAGTAACCAGGACCTTACATTGTTACACCTATGCATGAAATTGGGGCCTTGGAGCATGAACCTAGGAGGTTTCTAAGAAAAGTTTCAGATCACACTTCTCTCTGAGTACCAGGTCTTTGCTACCCATCATTTGAGACTGATAGCTACGGCTAAATATTCCACTGACATAAGGCAATGTTTACATACCTTGACTGACCGAAGATGTGTCTTTGGTTCGTTGTGTTATGAAGGTGCATCCAGACAGGTAAGGAGCGCTACACGAGTAAAAAAAGATCCTGTTAGGTTGGTCATTAAACAAAAGTATTTCTTTTGTCACTCCACATGAAAGCACATGTCGTAGGGCTGGCTCCAACCTGATCATATTTTTCAACTCTATTCCGAAAGACCAGAAGCTCCATCCCCACGTATCCGTGCCCTGGGATTGAGGCCTTGACAAGCATGAGTGCAGGTATATCCTTTGCAATGATTTGGTCAGGGAGAACCCTCCATGACCCCCAGGAATCCACTACAATGACATAACGGATGGTTTCCTCAACATGGTACCCATCACACCCATGGCAAAGTTTCCTCACCCTGAATGATTTTAGCAATACGAATTGTCAAGGCTGTTGTCATGTTGATTCCTGGGAACAAGCGAAGCCCTGTGGGTACAAAGGAACATTTCTGACTGTGGTGTCTTGTCTTCAAAAATTGATTTTCATTTTCAATCCCTCACATTTTGAACATTTGCTAGGCCACATATGGTATCCAATATTTGAACGCAGCAGGTAGCTAAAGCAACAAAGCAAAGTTGTACTTACTGGGATCCACCATATAAATCCTGAGATGGTGGCAAGCTGCAACATCAAGTGACAGGCAAGACAGCAACGCTAAGGAACCAAAGAGTTTCTTTTAGGTGTGCCTTCGAACTGAGGACATCTCGTTAAGCCTTCCTTATCAACTATATTGTCACAAAGCAAGTTGCAATCTTTCTCCAATTCTGCCCAAGGTCCATGGACATAGTCCTTATTTATGCACAGAATGTAATGTCTTGAGAGGCACAGCTCAAAGAGCATCCCAAGCATATGTTTAAAAAACTAGGAAAAGCAAAGGCAAAGTGTCCATACCCTGAGGTACTGCCATAATCCATAAGGTTAGAGATGGTTCCACATTCTTCCGGGAGTAAGGGAAGGCCTGGGGGAACAAAGGAAATTATCAAAGGGTGTTGGGTCATCATCAGAAAATTGATAGTTATTTTCTAGCCCCACATATTTTAGAATCTTTTCAAGGCCAAGTTTGGTGATCAATATGTAGCTAGAGAAACACAGCAAAGACGTACTTACAGGGAAACACCCTGGAGTTCCCCGGAAGGTGGCAGGCCATAGGCTGAATTGGCAGGCAGAACAGCAGCCCTAAGGAACAAAAGAGTTCTTCTAAGGTTGAACTTCAAATTGTTGACATTTGTTTTAGCCTTCCTCATGAAGTATCTTCTAACAAGCTAAGATGTACCAAGATCTTCCTTCATCAGTACTGCCCTGAGTATCCAGGACCTTACATTTGTACACCTATGCCTGAAATTGTGGCATTAGAGCATGACCGAAGGAGGTATCTAAGAAAAGTTTTAGAACACACTTCTCTCTGAGTACTAGGTCTTTGCTACCTATCATTTGAGACTGATAGCTGCAGCTAAATATTCCACTGACATAAGGCAATGTTTAAATACCTTGACTGACCGAAGATGTGTCTTTGGTTTGGTGTGTTATGAAGGTTCATCCAGACAGGTAAGGAGCGCTGCATGAGTAAAAAAAGATCCAGTTAGGTTGGTCATTAAAAAAAAGCATTCCTTTAATCACTCCCCATGAAAGAACATGTCGCAGGGCTGGCTCCAACCTGATCATATTTCTCAACTATATTCCGAAAGACCAGAAGCTCCATCCCCGCGCATCTGTGCCCTGGGATTGAGGCCTTGACAAGGATGAGTCTAGGTATATCCTTTGCAATGATTTGGTCAGGGAGTACCCTCCCAAATACCCAGGAATCCACTCCAATGAGATAACGGATGGTTTCCTCAACATGGTACCCATCACACCCATGGCAAAGTTTCCTTACCCTGAAAGATTTTAGCAATACGTATTGTCAAGGCTGCTGTCATGTTGATTCCTGGGAACAAGCGAAGCCCTGTGGGTGTGGGTACAAAGGAACATTTCTGACTGTGGTGTCTTGTCTTCAAAAATTGATATTCATTTTCAATCCCTCACATTTTGAACATTTGCTAGGCCACATTTGGTATCCAACATTTGAACGCAGCAGGTAGCTAAAGCAACAAAACACAGTTGTACTTACTGGGATCCACCATATAAATCCTGAGATGGTGGCAAGCTGCAACATCAAGTGACAGGCAAGACGGCAACACTAAGGGACCAAAGAGTTTCTTTTAGGTGTGTCTTCAAACTGAGGACATCTCGTTAAGCCTTCCTTATCAACTATATTGTCACAAAGCAAGTTGCAATCTTTCTCCAATTCTGCCCAAGGTCCATGGACATAGTCCTTATTTATGCACAAAATGTAATGCCTTGAGAGGCACAGCCCAAAGAGCAACCCAAGCATATGTTTAAAAAACTAGGAACAGCCAAGGGAAAGTGTCCATACCCTGAGGTACTGCCATAATCCATAAGGATACGGATGGTAGCACATTCTTCCGGCAGTAAGGGAAGCCCTGTGGGAAAAAAGGAAATTATCAAAGGGTGTTGGGTCGCCATCAGAAAATTGATAGTTATTTTCTAGCCCCACATATTTTAGAATCTTATCAAGGGCACTTTGTAGCTAGAGAAACATAGAAAAGACTTACTTACACGGAAACACCCTGGAGTTCCCTGGAAGGTGGCAGGCCACATGCTCAATTGGCAGGTCAGAACAGCAGCCCTAAGGAACAAAAGAGTTCCTGTAAGGTTGAACTTCAAATTGTTGACATTTGTTTTAGCCTTCCTCATGAAGTATCTTCTAACAGGCTGAGATGTACCAAGATCTTCCTTCATAAGTGCTGCCCTGAGTATCCAGGACCTTACATTTGTAGACCTATACATGAAATTGGGGCCTTGGAGCATGAACCAAGGAGGTATCTAATAAATGTTTCAGAACACACTTCTCTCTGAGTAGCAGGTCTTTGTTACCCATCATTTGAGACTGATAGCTATGGCTAAATATTCCACTGACATAAGGCAATGTTTACATACCTTGACTGACCGAAGATGTGTCTTTGGTTCGGTGTGTTATGAAGGTGCATCTAGACAGGTAAGGAGCGCTACACGAGTAAAAAAAGATCCTGTTAGGTTGGTCATTAAACAAAAGTATTTCTTTTGTCACTCCACATGAAAGCACATGTCGTAGGGCTGGCTCCAACCTGATCATATTTCTCAACTCTATTCCGAAAGACCAGAAGCTCCATCCCCACGTATCTGTGCCATGGGATTGAGGCCTTGACAAGCATGAGTCCAGGTATATCCTTTGCAATGATTTGGTCAGGGAGAACCCTCCCAGACACCCAGGAAACCACTACAATGAGATAACGGATGGTTTCCTCAACATGTTACCCATCACACACAAGGCAAAGTTTCCTTACCCTGAAAGATTCTAGCAATACTTATTGTCAAGGCTGCTGTCATGTTGATTCCTGGGAACAAGCGGAGCCCTGTGGGTACAAATGAACTTTTCTGACTGTGGTGTCTTGTCTTCAAAAATTGATATTCATTTTCAATCCCTCACATTTTGAACATTTGCTAGGCCACATTTGGTATCCAACATTTGAACGCAGCAGGAAGCTAAAGCAACATAGCAAAGTTTTACTTACTGGGATCCACCATATAAATCCTGAGATGGTGGCAAGCGGCAACATCAAGTGACAGGCAAGACGGCAACACTAATGAACCAAAGAGTTTTTTTTAGGTGTGCCTTCAAACTGAGGACATATTGTTAAGCCTTCGTTATCAAATATATTGTCACAAAGCAAGTTGCAATCTTTCTCCAATTCTGCCCAAGGTCCATGGACATAGTCCTTATTTATGCACAGAATGTAATGCCTTGAGAGGCACAGCCCAAAGAGCAACCCAAGCATATGTTTAAAAAACTAGGAACAGCCAAGGCAAATTGTCCATACCCTGAGGTACTCCCATAATCCATAAGGTTAGGAATGGTACTACATTCTTCCGGCAGTAAGGGAAGCTCTGTGGGAAAAAAGGAAATTATCAAAGGGTGTTGGGTCGCCATCAGAAAATTGATAGTTATTTTCTAGCCCCATATATTGTAGAAACCTTTCAAGGCCACTTTGTAGCTAGAGAAACACAGAAAAGACTTACTTACAGGGAAACACCCTGGAGTTCTCTGGAAGGTGGCAGGCCACAGGCTCAATTGGCAGGCAGAACAGCAGCCCTAAGGAACAAAAGAGTTCCTTTAAGGTTGAACTTCAAATTGTTGACATTTGTTTTAGCCTTCCTCATGAAGTATCTTCTAACAGGCTAAGATGTACCAAGATCGTCCTTCATCAGTGCTGCCCTGAGAATCCAGGACCTTACAATTGTACACCTTTGCATGAAATTGGAGCCTTGGAGCATGAACCAAGGAGGTATCTAAGAAAAGTTTCAGAACACACTTCTCTCTGAGTACCAGGTCTTTGCTACCCATCATTTGAGACTGATAGCTACGGCTAAATATTCTAGTGACATAAGGCAATGTTTACATACCTTGACTGACCGAAGATGTGTCTTTGGTTCGGTGTGTTATGAAGGTGCATCCAGACAGGTAAGGAGCGCTACACGAGTAAAAAAAGATCCTGTTAGGTTGGTCATTAAACAAAAGTATTTCTTTTGTCACTCCACATGAAAGTACATGTCGAAGGGCTGGCTCCAATCTGATCATATTTCTCAACTCTATTCCGAAAGACCAGAAGCTCCATCCCCACGTATCTGTGCCCTGGGATTGAGGCCTTAACAAGCATGAGTCCAGGTATATCCTTTGCAATGATTTGGTCAGGGAGAACTCTCCCAGACACCCAGGAATTCACTACAATGAGATAACGGATGGTTTCCTCAACATGGTACCCATCACACGCAAGGCAAAGTTTCCTTACCCTGAAAGATTCTAGCAATACGTATTGTCAAGGCTGCTGTCATGTTGATTCCTGGGAACAAGCGGAGCCCTGTGGGTACAAAGGAACTTTTCTGACTGTGGTGTCTTGTCTTCAAAAAATGATATTCATTTTCAATCCCTCACATTTTGAACATTTGCTAGGCCACATTTGGTATCCAACATTTGAACGCAGCAGGTAGCTAAAGCAACAAAGCAAAGTTGTACTTACTGGGATCCACCATATAAATCCTGAGATGGTGGCAAGCGGCAACATCAAGTGACAGGCAAGACGGCAACACTAATGAACCAAAGAGTTTCTTTTATGTGTGCCTTCAAACTCAGGACATATTGTTAAGCATTCCTTATCAAATATATTGTCACAAAGCAAGTTGCAATCTTTCTCCAATTCTGCCCATGGTCCATGGACAGAGTCTTTATATATGCACAGAATGTAATGCCTGCGAGGCACAGCCCAAAGGGTAACCCAAGCATATGTTTAAAAAACTAGAAACAGCCAAGGCAAAGTGTCCATACCCTGAGGTACTGCCATAATCCATAAGGTTAGGAATTGTACCACATTCTTCCGGCAGTAAGGGAAGCCCCGTGGGAACAAAGGAAATTATCAAAGGGTGTTGGGTCGCCATCAGAAAATTGATAGTTATTTTCTAGCCCCACATATTTTAGAATCTTTTCAAGGCCACTTTGTAGCTAGAGAAACACAGAAAAGACTTACTTACAGTGAAACACGCTGGAGTTCTCTGGAAGGTGGCAGGGCACAGACTCAATTGGCAGGCAGAACAGCAGCCCCAAGGAACAAAAGAGTTCCTTTAAGGTTGAACTTCAAATTGTTGACATTTGTTTTAGCCTTCCTCATGAAGTATCTTCTAACAGGCTAAGATGTACCAATATCTTCCTTCATCAGTGCTGCCCTGAGTATCCAGGAGCTTACAATTGTACACCTATGAATGAAATTTGGGCCTTGGAGCATGAACCAAGGAGGTATCTAAGAAAGGTTTCAGAACACACTTCTCTCTGGGTACCAGGTCTTTGCTACCCATCATTTGAGACTGATAGCTATGGCTAAATATTCCAGTGACATAAGGCAATGTTTACATACCTTGACTAACCGAAGATGTGTCTTTGGTTCGGTGTGTTATGAAGGTGTATCCAGACAGGTAAGGAGCGCTACACGAGTAAAAAAAGATCCTGTTAGGTTGGTCATTAAACAAAAGTATTTCTTTTGTCGCTCCACATGAAAGCACATGTCGTAGGGCTGGCTCCAACCTGATCATATTTCTCAACTCTATTCCGAAAGACCAGAAGCTCCATCCCCACGTATCTGTGCCCTGGGATTGAAGCCTTGACAAGCATGAGTCCAGGTATATCCTTTGCAATGATTTGGTCAGGGAGAACCCTCCCAGACACCCAGGAATCCAATACAATGAGATAATGGATGGTTTCCTCAACATGGTACCCATCACACCCATGGCAAAGTTTCCTTACCCTGAAAGATTCTAGCAATACGTATTGTCAAGGCTGCTGTCATGTTGATTCCTGGGAACAAGCCGAGCCCAGTGGGTACAAAGGAACTTTTCTGACTGTGGTGTCTTGTCTTCAAAAATTGATATTCATTTTCAATCCCTCACATTTTGAACATTTGCTAGGCCACATTTGGTATCCAATATTTGAACAAAGCAGGTAGCTAAAGCAACAAAGCAAAGTTGTACTTACTGGGATCCACCATATAAATCCTGAGATGGTGGCAAGCGGCAACCTCAAGTGACAGGCAAGACGGCAACACTAATGAACCAAAGAGTTTCTTTTAAGTGTGCCTTCAAACTGGGGACATATTGTTAAGCCTTCCTTATCAAATATATTGTCACAAAGCAAGTTGCAATCTTTCTCCAATTCTGCCCAAGGTCCATGGACATAGACCTTATTTATGCATAGAATGTAATGTCTTGAGAGGCACAGCCCAAAGAGCAACCTAAGCATATGTTTAAAAAACTAGGAATAGCCAAGCCAAAGTGTCCATACCCTGAGGTACTGCCATAATCCATAAGATTAGGGATGGTACCACATTCTTCCGGCAGTAAGGGAAGCCCTGTGGGAACAAAGGAAATTATCAAAGGGTGTTGGGTCGCCATGAGAAAATTGATAGTTATTTTCTAGCCCCACATATTTTAGAATCTTTTCAAGGCCACTTTTGGTGATCAATATGTAGTTAGAGAAACACAGCAAAGACTTACTTACAGGGAAACACCCTGGAGTTCCCCGGAAGGTGGCAGGCCATAGGCTCAATTGGCAGGCAGAACAGCAGCCCTAAGGAACAAAAGAGTTCCTCTAAGGTTGAACTTCAAATTGTTGACATTTGTTTTAGCCTTCCTCATGAAGTATCTTCTAACAGGCTAAGATGTACCAAGATCTTCCTTCATCAGTGCTGCCCTGAGTATCCAGGACCTTACATTTGTACACCTATGCATGAAATTGTGGCATTAGAGCATGACCCAAGGAGGTATCTGAGAAAAGTTTTAGAACACACTTCTCTCTGAGTACCAGGTCTTTGCTACCCATCATTTGAGACTGATAGCTACGGCTAAATATTCCACTGACATAAGGCAATGTTTACATACCTTGACTGACCGAAGATGTGTCTTTGGTTCGGTGTGTTATGAAGGTTCATCCAGACAGGTAAGGAACGCTGCAAGAGTAAAAAAAGATCCTGTTAGGTTGGTCATTAAAAAAAAGCATTTCTTTTGTCACTCCCCATGAAAGAACATGTCGTAGGGCTGGCTCCAACCTAATCATATTTCTGAACTCTATTCCGAAAGAACAAAAGCTCCATCCCCACGTATCTGTACCCTGGGATTGAGGCCTTGACAAGCATGAGTCTAGGTATATCCTTTGCAATGATTTGGTCAGGGAGTACCTTCCCAAATACCCAAGAATCCACTCCAATGAGAAAACGTATGGTGTCCTCAACATGGTACCCTTCACACCCATGGCAAAGATTCCTTACCCTGAAAGATTTTAGCAATAGGTATTGTCAAGGCTGCTGTCATGTTGATTCCTGGGAACAAGCGAAGCCCTGTGGGTACAAAGGAACATTTCTGACTGTGGTGTCTTGTCTTCAAAAATTGACATTCATTTTCAATCCCTCACATTTTGAACATTTGCTAGGCCACATTTGGTATCCAATATTTGAACGCAGCAGATAGATAAAGAAACAAAGCAAAGTTGTACTTACTGGGATCCACCATATAAATCCTGAGATGGTGGCAAGCGGCAACATCAAGTGACAGGCAAGATGGCAACACTAATGAACCAAAGAGTTTCTTTTAGGTGTGCCTTCAAACTGAGGACATATTGTTAAGCCTTCCTTATCAAATATATTGTCACAAAGCAAGTTGCAATCTTTCTCCAATTCTGCCCATGGTCCATGGACATAGTCCTTATTTATGCATAGAATGTAACGTCTTGAGAGGCACAGCCCAAAGAGCAACTCAAGCATATGTTTAAAAAACTAGGAACAGCCAAGGCAAAGTGTCCATACCCTGAGGTAATGCCATAATCCATAAGGTTAGGGATGGTACCAAATTCTTCCGGCAGTAAGGGAAGCCCTGTGGGAAAAAAGGAAATTATCAAAGGGTGTTGAGTCGCCATCAGAAAATTGATAGTTATTTTCTAGCCCCAAATATTTTAGAATCTTTTCAAGGCCACTTTGTAGCTAGAGAAACACAGAAAAGACTTACTTACAGGGAAACACCCTGGAGTTCCCTGGAAGGTGGCAGGCCACAGGCTCAATTGGCAGGCAGAACAGCAGCCAAGGAACAAAAGATTTCCTTTAAGGTTGAACTTCAAATTGTTGACATTTGTTTTAGCCTTCCTCATGAAGTATCTTCTAACAGGCTAAGATGTACCAAGATCTTCCTTCATCAGTGCTGCCCTGAGTATCCAGGACCTTACAATTGTACACCTTTGCATGAAATTGGAGCCTTGGAGCATGAACCAAGGAGGTATCTAAGAAAAGTTTCAGAACACACTTCTCTCCGAGTACCAGGTCTTTGCTACCCATCATTTGAGACTGATAGCTACGGCTAAATATTCTAGTGACATAAGGAAAAGTTTACATACCTTGACTGACCGAAGATGTGTCTTTGGTTCGGTGTGTTATGAAGGTGCATCCAGACAGGTAAGGAGCGCTACACGAGTAAAAAAAGATCCTGTTAGGTTGGTCATTAAACAAAATTATTTCTTTTGTCACTCCACATGAAAGCACATGTCGTAGGGCTGGCTCCAACCTGACCATATTTCTCAACTCTATTCTGAAAGACTAGAAGCTCCATCCCCACGTATCTGTGCCCTGGGATTGAGGCATTGACAAGCATGTGTCCAGGTATATCCTTTGCAATGATTTGAGCAGGGAGAACCCTCTCAAATACCCAGGAATCCACACCTATGAGATAACAGATTTTTTCCTCAACATGGTACCCATCACACCCATGGCCAAGTTTCCTTACCCTGAAAGAGTTTAGCAATACGTATTGTCAAGGCTGCTGTCATGCTGATTCCTGGGAACAAGGGGAGCCCTGTGGGTACAAAGGAACTTTTCTGACTGTGGGGTCTTGTTTTCAAAAAATGACATTCATTTTCAATCCCTCACATTTTGAACATTTCCTAGACCACATTTGGTATCCAATATTTGAACGCAGCAGATAGCTAAAGGGACAAAGCAAAGATGAACTTACTGGGATCCACCATATAAGGCAATGTTTACATACCTTGACTGACCGAAAATGTGTCTTTGGTTCGGCGTGTTATAAGTGTGCATCCAGACAGGAAGGAGCGCTGTGCGAGTAAAAAAGATTCAGTTAGGTTGATCACTATACAAAGGGTATTTTTTTTTGTCATTCCTCATGAAAGAACATGACCTAGGGCTAGCTCCACCCTGATCATGTTTCACAACTGTGCTCCGAAAGACCCGAAGGTCCATCCCTACGTATCTGTGCCCTGAGTTTGAGGCCTTGACAAGCATGAGTCCAGGTATATCCCTTGCAATGATGTAGTCAAGGCGAACTCTCACAAATACCCAGGAATCCATTCCTGTGAGATAACAGATGTTCTTCTCAAATGGGTACCCATCAGAGCTATGGCAGTTTCCTTCCCAGAAATATTTTAGCAATCCCCATGGTTAGGGCTGCTGTCTGGTTGATTCCTGGGAGCCAGGGGAGCCCTCTGGGTACAAAGGCACTTTTCTGCGTGTGGCCTCTTGTCTTGAAAACAATGACCTTTTTAGTAATCCCTTTTATTTTGATCAATTCCTAGGCCACATTTGGTGACCATACTTGAACGCAGGAGGTAGTTAAACAAACAAAGCAAAGATGTACTCCCTGGTTACCACCATAGAAAACGCCAGAAGGTGGCAAGTTACAATGTCAATTTGTTGGGAGAATAGCAATGCTAAGGAAACAAAGAGCTTTTGTTAGATATGTCTCCAAAAGGAGGACATCTGGTTAAGCCTTCCTTATGAAGTATCTTTTCACAGAGCAAGTTGCAATCTTTCTTCAACTCTGCCTGAGGTCCGTGGACCGAGACCTTCCAAGCTGTGCACAGAATGTAATGTCATGAGAGGAAAAAGGCAGCAGCAGCAGGGCCATCATGCCTTACAATGGAGAGCCACAACCATGGCTTTGCCCCTCCCCCCATTCAAGGTGAAGATTTGTACTATGGAGGGAGCTGTTTCCAGGCACCTGCAAGAAGAATTAAGTGCGAAAAATCCAAGTACCAGAATCCTTAGAGTCAATGAAATTGCCACACCTGAAAAGGAAATGAAGACACGCCTGAAAAAGCAAAGAAACACAGCCTCCCTGAAGATTGATGGAGTCATGAAAACGTGCGTTTGGAGGAGAAGCTAATGCAGGAAAACTTGACTGGCAACAGAGCGCCTGCCTTGCCACCAATTCTTAAACAATGTCTTGAGAGGCACAGCCCAAATAGGAAGCCAAGCAAATGTAGAATAATCCAGGTCCAGGCAAGGCAAAGTGTATTTACCCTGATGTACTACCTCCATCCATAAGGTTAGGGATGGTTCCACGTTCTTCCGGGATTAAAGGATGCTCTGTGGGAAAAAAAGGAAATTATTAGATGGTGATTGGTTGTCATCAGAAAATTGATAGTTATTTTTTAGCCCTCATAATTTAGAATCTTTTCAAGGGCATGTTTGGGGACCAATATGTATAGACGTTAGCTAGAGAAACAGCAAATATTGAAGTACAGGGAAAAACCCTGGGGCTTCCCGGAAGGTGGCAGGCCACAGGCTCAATTGGCAGGCAGAAGAGAAACCCTAAGGAACAAAGGAGTTCTTGTAAGGTTGATCTTCAAATTGTTGAAATTTGCTTTAGCCTTCCTCATAAAGTATCTTCCAACAGGGTAAGATATACCAAGAGCTTCTTTCATCAGTGCTGCCCCGGGTCTATAGGACCTTAGATTTTTACAACTATGCATGACATTTGGGGCCTTAGAGCACGACGCAAGGAGGAATCTAAGAAATGATTCAGAAAGCACATCTCTCCGAGTGCAAGGTCTTGTTATCCACCTTTTGAGACTGATAGCTACTGGTAATTATTCCACTATCATAAGGCAAAGTTTATATACCTTGGCTAACCGGAGAAGTGTCTTTGGTACGGTGTGTTATGAAGGTGCATCCAGACAGGTAAGGAGTACTACACAAGTAAAAGAGATCCTGTTAGGTTGGTGATTATACAAAAGGTACTTTTTGCTGTCATTCCTCATGAATGAACATGACGTAGGGCTGGCTCTACCCTGATCACGTTTCTCTACTCTGCCCGGAAAGACCACAAGCTCCATCCCTACGTGTGGTCCATCCTTCTGTGCCCTGGGTTTGAGGCATTGACAAGCATGTTTCCAGGTATATCCCTTGTAATGATTTAGTGAAGGAGAACTCTCCCAAATACACAGGAATCCACTCCTATGAGATAATGGATGGTTTTCACAAACTGCTACCCATCAGAGCCATGGGAAAGTGTCCTTATCAAGAAGGATTTTAGCAATCCCTATGACCAGGGCTGCTGTCTGGTTCATTCCTGTGAGCAAGTGGGTACAAAGGAACTTTTCTGAGTGTGGTCTCTTGTCTTGAAAAAAATTACCTTTTTTCACTCTCTTTAATTTTGAACATTTCCTAGGCCACACTTAGTGACCATACTGGAACGCAGGAAGTAGCTAAAGAAACAAAGCAAAAGTGCACTCACTGGTATCCACCATATAAATCACCGGAAGCTGTAAAGTTGCAACATCAATTGGCAAGCAGAACAGCAATGCTCAGGGTCAAAATGTTTTTGTTAAATTTGTCTACAAACCGAGGACATCTCGTTAAGCCTTCCTTATGAAGTATCTTGTCATAGAGGAAGTTGCGATCCTTCTTCAATTCTCCCCAAGGTCCATGGACAGAGACCTTCCAACCTATGCACATAACGTAATGCCTTGAGGGCACAGCCCAAATGTAGAATAATCCAGGCCCAGCCAAGGCAAAGTGTCCATTCCCTGATGTACTGCCACAATCCTTAAGGTTCTTCTGGGAGTAAGGGAAACCCTGTGGGAACAAAGGAAATGATCAGAAGGTGTTTGGTTGTTGTCAGAAAATTAATAGTTATTTTCTTGCCCTCATATTTTAGAATATTTTCAAGGTCACTTTTGGTGACCAATATGTAGAGAAACACAGCAAAGACTTACTGGGAAACACCTTGGAGCTCCCCGGAAGGTGGCAGGCCGCAGGCTCAATTGGCAGGCAGAACAGCAGCCCTAAGGAACAAAGGAGTTCATGTAAGGTTGATCTTCATATTGTTAATATTTGTTTTAGCCTTCCTCATTGTCAGGGTATGCAACAGGTTGCATAATGGCATGGGTGACTGGTGGCCATTCATAGTACACAGAGTGGAAGGATGCTTTGTTAGGAGGAGGAGATGTTAAAAGGAAATGGGCAGGGTGTTTGTGTCTTATCTTCCTTAAACTGAAGTTGTACAGGTCTGCCAAGCCAAGATGGCAGAACCATAGATGGGAAGTTGATTGGCTGAAGATTCAGGAACAATCACTTTGGAACGTACAGAAGGATTCTTAACTGCCTTTCATCAAAGTTGTTGAAGAATCAGGTTGTGTATTATAGTATTCCCTTAAGTTAGGCCCAAAGAAGAACTTGTAGAAGAAAATAATTTCAGTAGAAGTCAGAAGCAATCACTTGCATGAAAGGGAAGAAAATGCAGCAACAGAGAATTCAGATGGGAGCGCAGCATATTGTGAACCTGAATATAAATAGTTAAAAGTTAAATTGTTATTCGAAAGAGCTGTCAGCTGAGAATTTATTGGAGACTTTCACATGAGCAGCAGTTTATTAACAGCAGAAAACGCTACAAAGCAACTTGACAGTGTAAGCGTGTATAAATACTTTCTTAACTTTCTACTGCGTTACTTGAAACTGGCATCGGGTATCCATGTGTGTTGAAGAGCGTTGCCACTGTGCGCGTGAGAGATACAGCGTGAGTCCGCTTTGAAAGGGAGATCGTGCAGCAGTCAGCATGCTTTTTGATTTTGGAAGCCTTGTACGAGTCTAGTATTCAGCGCGGCCGCTTTGAGGCATGGCACGTGGCTCGCCATTACCTCTCTCAGCCGTCATCTTTCGGGAGCAGTATTCGTAGAGGCAGTTCTCTTGTCGCACATGCGCGTAAAGGAGTTGGGATCTCCTGAAGCGAAGGAGCAACTTAACTCAGCAACAAGCCAGCAAGTAATTGCGCATGTGCGCAATCAAAAGGACTAAAACTTCTTGTTTCCGCACTTGCAAGAATATTTTGCAGATAAAAAGGATTTTATTCTCTCAAGAGTCAGAAAGCACATTTCTGTTTCAAGAGAAGTAAACTTAAATTAGTTTAGGTAATTAGGATTAGTAGTTAGGATTAGGCAGCAAGACTTGGACTAAGAAGATAATTGCCAAGTTAATTTTTCTTCTGCTTTCAAAAGAGAGAGAGAGAGTTCTCAATATCAAATTCTTACCTCTTGGCATCAGAAGAGGTGTGACAGGTAAGAGTTAAGTTAAAGTAACATTAATATAGGAGAAATGTTTTGGTTCTGAAGATGAAGTAACACTATGCACTTATTGTCTCACTGCAGAACGTGGTAAGCAGAGCAGAGCCAGCCTGCCCGAGAATCATATGTCTGTTTATTATTTTATCCACTACCCCTTTCCCCTTCCTGGGGTTTCTGACTCAACTGTAATTAGGAAGGTTGGGTGGGAAACATCCGGAGGGGGTTTGTAGGATCAGCAGCTCCTGCGGAGAAGATCAAGCCGACCCATACAACATGAAAGTGTTAGGCAGAATTGCCGCAGTACCCTCTGGGACCACCACACACAATTAGGACTACAGGTGTAAGCAAGACCAACCTTTGGTATAAGTCCGTACCACACACAGTTTGTTGGTAGCGAGCTGAGTAGCAAGGCTTATCTCAAGAGGGAATGTGAGCAGTACAAGTAGTTACATAAAGGACTTTCAATCACAGTGGTTCACGTAGACACTTATACTCAAGGTTTCTTGGTAAAACACTTATTAATGTATTTACATAATCATTTATAAAACATTTCACTAGATAAAGACAACTTAATGTTATAGACCAATATACTTCAATACACAACTCTAAGTTTTTGAGACAGTTTAAGCTCCCTGAAAAAGAAGCCAAATGGCAGTTCAGTTACTTAGCAGTGAGCAAAAAGGACAAAAGTAAGTAGAATAGATTATATATACTTTCTAGGCAGTGCAAATAGTTTCAGTTCACCAGAATAGTTCAATTCAAGTCAATAGGCCAGGCCAAAGTCAATGGGCCAGTGTTCTGGATAGGAAAGAGTAGTTCTGGTATCAAACAGTAAAGTCTTTGCAAAAGTTCTCAGAAGTAGTTTAGGCGAACCCAGTGAACACGTCCATGCTCTGCATTTAATCAGACAGTTCCATCGCAATAATCCCTTAAGAGGGGCCTTGAGGGGGAGTGCTGTCATGGTCATGAAGTCAGGGGCACAGGCATGCAGGGGTCGCATGCAGAGGAGACCTGGGTGGACACTGTCCTGACGCCTTTGGCGCCAGCTCATGAACAAAAGTAAACAAGAACATCCATTTAACACCAAAAGACTTTTATTATGGACATAGCACTTCAGATGCATTAACCTTGAACATTCCATCCATTAAGCAGGATGCATTAAACTTGAACATTCCATCCATTAAGCAGCCCCAAGTGTATTCTTGGGTGTGGCTGCTAATGGATTCGCTTCGCACGTGCTCACTCTCTAGGAGTGGCAGGGTGTGGCTGGTAAACCGGCCCTAATGGGCGTGCCCACGATCTCAGCTATATAGGCTGCCCCGATCCTCAAGACAGACGCTTCGCGTTATTCTGAACTTGCAATCAGCATAACGCGCACTGTCGCCTGAGGTCAGGTTTACCTTTGAAGATCCTGCTTCCTGGACATTCTGCTTCCAGCCAGCATACTTACCAACTGGGGGAAGATGTTCTTACCTGTACATCTCTTCGGCGAACCAAGTATTCATCTGTACACTTTCCGGAACGCCGAAATCTTCATCTTGGCGCTGCAGCACGACACACTCCATCCTCGACAGCAGCGCCTGCAAGGAAAAACAGAAGACAAGGTTAGAAATCAAAAAAACAGTCAGTTTAAGGTTGCGCTTCACCATACTTTGCTCTTTCCCTTAAACCATCACTTACCGGCTGTCGAGCATTGCGGTTGCATCCATCTTCCATCCGGCCGCGTTTCGCGTCTCACAGCTGCATTGAGGCCGCATTTCCATCTAAGGGAAGAAAACAGAAGAGAGACATTATTGTGGGCATAAATAGGAGCAACATATACAGACATTAAAGAGAACGAACAGCATCACAAGAGCTCAAGAAAGACTTACCAATCATAAGGAGTAGCATAGTCACAGCTGGACTGATTAATCCTTATCGGGGATCAGTGAAGGAACTAGATCCAATTCAACGCGCCCCTGCCAGAAGTAGCAGGACAGAGAACTTATCTTCCATAATTCACAGGTGAGCTTTATGGGCCGGCATATGCTCACAGAAACCGTACTTTGGGGTGAAGGGTTTGAGAGGTACAACAATCACAGATTGGCGCACTCACACACTCTTATCTCCACGCAGGAGCAGTATCACCACGTACCACCGCTCACAGCTTTTCTACTGGGGAAGAGGCCTGAAGGGGGTGATTCAAGTTCAGGGAGGGATGCAACCATGCTCCAACGCCTCCGTAGAAACCAGGTGAGCGTAACACCAACTTAGGCCAGTAGAAATACAGAGAAAGCCTTTCCTTGGTCTTCTTGAAGCTCAAGTGACCAGCCAAAGGAATCTCATGGGCTAACTGTAGGAACTGATGCCTTGTCACTAGAGGCACTACAAGTCTTATGTAGTCCCCTGGGAAGGACTCAGTTGGTTCACTGTAGACAAGGCCATCATCCCGGTACAACCTATGCCTCCCTGGATCTTGCCCGTCCAGCTGGGAAGCTGCCTGTTAGCGAAGATCCTCAAGAGTAGGACACTCTCTCTGGCCTCTGCTGAAGTCTGCCCTACAGGGGCCACCTTATGCCAGTAAAGACTGCAGCTCAGGATGGTCTTTAGGATCCAGATCTCCAACAGGGGTCAGGTCTTCTTCCAGCTCTGAATCCTCAGCAGTTGATTCAACCTTTCCTGGTTGTTCCTCACACTCAGCCTCAGATGGTGGCGTAGTCACAGGTGTGACTTTGGACACTCCTCTCGGGGATGTCCTTCTTGGTAGCACATGAGTGCTTTCTGGCTTTTTCTTGGAGATCTTGTGTTTTCCCTTTGTCTCATTCTTCTTTGAAATAGCAGTCAGTAGCTCCTGTGGGCTAGGTATTATAGATTCTTCTGTAACATCCTCTGGAGAGCCATCTAAGGTACTCTCCCTGGCCCTCCTTGTCTGCTCCTGTTTCCTTTTGCTGGGAGGCCTGAGGGTGCTTGATACAACTCCAAGAGTTTTTAAGTCATTCCCCAACAGGACTCTCCCAGGTATCTTGACAGTCATGTTGTTGCACTGTATGAGCACTGATAGTCTAGGAAGCATTTGGACAGGGCCTCAAGCAAGCTTAGTTAGGCGTTTGGGTGCCTTTGAAACATCCTCCGCCTTGAAAAAAGATTCATCCACTACAGTAATGCTGGCCCCAGTGACTCTAATGGCAGGGGTCTCCTGACCATTCACAAGTACAATGTCCTTGTAATATTCTTTTGTGTTATCTGGAATTGAATTATAGACATCTAAATTCTGCTGTTCCCACAGACCCAGGGACACTAAAGAAACACTGGCAGAGACTCCAATGGGGTCTTCAGCCAGTACTTGAAAGTTACCACTTGTCACATGTACTCCTTCCTCTGGGGAGAAGGCTAAGGAGACAGTGTTGATCCCTGAAGGTTTAACTTTACATCTGGGATCCCCTTTCACATGGCCAGTAGACCCACAAACCTAACATTTTCCAAATGTTTTGAAAAATGGGGGGTCTCTGCAGACCTCCTTCTGGTTTGGCACCAGAGGTTTCACTAGTCTGATTCGGTTTCCCATGTGGCTTACCCTTCTTATGTTTAGGGCCCTCTTTTGGATTGGAGTTATTGTAATTCTCTTTGCCATCTTTCTTGTGCTGCTTCCGATCATCCTTCTTCTGGATACCAAAGCTGGAGAAATTAAATTACAGGTAAGAAACTACTCCGTTCTCCAGCATTGGATCTTTCATGGATTCACATGCTGTGAATAGATTTTATAGCAGATTACATGTGTGGAGGAGAAAAAACCAGGCAAGCAAAGATTTGAAACCATTTTTATGCTCATGGCCAGAAGTATAGATACGTAATTACAAAAAACCCCGGAAGCTGCAGGGCTTACCTTACTGGAACAGCCGTTGAAGGACTGTTTGTCCCATTTGCACATTTTCTGCATGCTGTTGTTGCAGGCAGTAGTGTCTAGTGAATGTGTAAGGCACTGCCCATCTTGCTGCCTGGCAAATGTCTTTGATGTGCACTCCCAAACCAGAGAGTTGCAGAGGCCACTGTGACTCTAGTAGAATGTGCACTGGCTGCGGTCTGCAGAGGCCTGCTGGCCTTTGCATGGCAGACGCAAATTGCCAAGTATATCCACCTTGCAATGCCTTGTTTTGTGATGGATTTTCCTTTGTTTGAGGGAACAAAAGCGTTAAAGAGCTGTTTCGCCATTCTAAAGGAATTTGTCTGGTCCAGGTAGTATTTTAACGCCCTTTTTCCATCCAGGGAGTGCAATGCTCTCTCCGCTGCGGAGGTGGCGTTCTGAAAGAATGTAGGGAGGGTGATAGTTGGATTCTTGTGGAATTCAGATGACACTTTAGGGATAAAGTGAGGATTGGTGGAGAGGATAACTTTGTCCTTTGCAAATCGGAGGTATGGAGGGTCCACCACTAAGGCTTGTAGTTCAGAGACTCGTCTGGAGGATGTAATGGCGATCAGGAATGCCACCTTTCAGGTTACAAACTTAATGTACAACGAAGAGAGAGGTTCAAAAGGGGGTTTCATGAGGCTGGCTAGGACCAGATTCAAGCTCCACACTGGTAGAATTATTTTCTTCAGTGGAAAAATGCGAAAAAGTCCCTGTAGGAGGAGCGTGTTGCTGTAAAGAGGGGGCTTTCCTCGCTTCCTGGTGAACCTGGAGATTGCTGCCAGGTGTACTTTTATGGAGGAGATCGCCAGGACTTCCTTTGCTAGTTTCAGCAGATAGGGCAGAACCTGTTGTGGTTGTATGGTCAGTGGGTGAAGGTTGGACAGGTGCGAACACCATGTGCAGAAACTTTTCCACTTCAGGTTGTAGGAGTTGTTAGTGGAAGGTGCCCTAGCCTCTGCTATTATGCGCTGACATTCCTGTGGGATATCTAGATGGCCGAACTCTGAGTGATCAGGAGCCACGCTGTCAGCTTGAGGGAACCTAGGGCATTATGTAGAGTTGCCCTGTTGCTCTCTGACAGGAGTTTAGCGTGGGAACCCAGATTTATTGGGTTGTCCGCTAATAGCTGAAGGTGGTCCGAGAACCAGGTTTGTCTGTGCCAGTATGGCGCCACTAAGATTAACTTGCAATGGTACCTGCGGATCATCTGGATTGTCTTCCTGATCAGTGGGAATGGAGGGAACGCATATGCAAAGATGCCGCTCCATGTGTCAGGAACATCAGGGGCCAGGCGGGTAAGGTTCGTCATAGAACTAGAGTTGGTGGAGCTGGTTGTACTTATAAGCATGTGGGGGGTGACTTTGGGAGCAAAGAAAAACGGTTGTCAGTTTTCTTTAATCCTTTGTCTCAGAGATCTTCTGAGCTCAGTGCTCAAAATTGAGGATTGGGCTTGAGCCCAAGCCAAAATGGTGGATCTCTGCACCTGTCTTCTATTTCAGAATCTTAAGTGAAGATTGTCTTTTCTGCCCATTCTAAACTGCCTTTCATCACTTTCCCTTAGAATGAGTAGTCAAGTTTCCTTTAGTTCCCTTAAGGCCTACTTAATCTTTTGAACACTACCAGCCAGAAGCAGCAAGCAAGTTTTGGAGTGAACTTCAAGCAAATAAACCTGGTGGGAGCGCAGCATTTTGTTAGGCTTTGCGAAATTTAAGCACTGTCTGGATTTAAATAGTATTTAGTGTGGAGTTTGCTGCGCAGCTGGTAAAGAGGAACAGTTTGTGAAAATAGAATATAATTAATCAAACTCGCTGAGTCTAAAACACTTTGACTAGGTTGGCTGTGCAAGCATTTTAAAAGTGACGTAGTAATTTGTAAAGACATTTGAAAAGCATTTAAGGACTTGCGTGAGGCCGCGAGTAACAGGAGTGTGGGCGGAGTAATTGGAAAGAAAAATTTACTTCGCATCGCAGTCTCGCAAGAAATTCAGCTGGCAGTACGTTTTGGTATTTCATTTCCGTCACGCTCTGTTTCTTATGCAGCGTTTCCATAAGCCGCGAGGGGCTTGAACATAAACGTTATCTCTTCCATTACAATGTACGTGCATGCGTGCAACAATGTGAGGCAGTCCTTCTTGCATTTAAAAAAAACAAAGTCATCAATTGAGTATTTGGAGTTTTAGGTATTTAGGTACAAAGTTAAAAACTAAGAAGTTTGAGTTTTATTTGCAAGCAACTGTTAACAAGTTTGGATCCAGTGAAAAGGTTAAAGCAGATAATTGCATTCTGAAAAATGTACAAATGAAATGTTTAAAAGCCTGGTTATGAGTACAGTATTTTGACACTCGAATGTGAGTAATCCTGGTAGCTATAAGTCAACAGAGAAGAAGGTTGTTGAATAAGATTTGGCTAAGACAGTATTTTGAAACAAAACTGAGAATTATTTAAATTGCAAGAGTTGAACCAGCTAAAGAAAGTATTTCCTCCAGGCTATTGCTGGAGGAGTCACAGGTACTTGGTGTAAAATTGTAAGTATAAGTTTATATGGACATTTAAATGTTATGGTGTACCAACCCTTTAAACTCCTTTGAAGGGAGCAGGAAAAGAAGGCAAAGAAGTAATAAGAGCTCCTGTGTCATTTGTTGTTTTGTCCCATTTCCCCTTCCCCCTCTAGCTGAGCTGATCTCCACTGTGATTTAGTAGGTCGGGCACTGAGTAGCGGGTGTGGGACTGTGGGGTCCAGCAGCTCCTACGCAGAGTTTTGAAGAGAACATGACAGTATGAAAGGCCCAAGATGATTTTTTCGTCTGAGCTGTCATGGACCCCACAGGTCTCTCGTTTTGCGCCTTAGGGGAGGTTTTGTCTGAAATCAGACATGAGTTGAAGGCAGTCAGGAATGAGAACAAGTTTTTGAATCTGAAGGTGGAAGGGTTAGCTAAGAAGTTTAGTGAATTACAAGCGCAAGGAACTCCGTTATCGGAGGAGTTGGTTGAGGATTTGGGTCCACCGGTTCTTACGCACATGGATGAGCCGGCGGTCAGAAGCAGAAAGGAGAAGTTGGGTGGGAATAGGGAATGCCATGAGCTACCCATTCCGTTGGAGGCTCCTGGGTGTTTTGGGGGTGATTCTAAAAGATTTTCAGTGTTTGTGTCTCAATGTCAATTACATTTTTTGTGTTGACCTGAAGTTTTTTCCACTGGAACTTCGAAAGTGCCATTTATTTTGTCGTATCTTTCTGAGGATGCAGCGGCTTTGGTCAGTCTTACTGGTGAATCAGCAGAGTCCTTTTTTGGAAGATTTTAAAGGCTTCATGAAGGAATTCAGGAGACTGTTTGATAGACGTTCAGTTTGACAGGAAGTGGACACTGAGTTGTTGGAGTTAGGGCAGGGGAGAAAAGCCTTGACCAGTTACATTACCCAGTTTCAATCGCTGGTATTAGAGTCCAACTGGCCTGAAGAAAATAGATCTACATTGTTCTATAGAGGGTTGCGGGATGATCTCAAAGATGCTTTGTCCACAATAAATGAGAGACCATCGTCTTGTGAGGATTAAATCACATTGGTAATGCAGCTGGATTTTAGGTTGAGTGAATGTAGAGGGGAGTGAAGGAAGGTTTTAGCTGATGTTAAGCATAGTCCTAAACTCAAAATACCTAAAGGAGTTTTTGTGAGCAGGGAGTTCCGACCTTCAATGGGTAGTAAGGAAGGTTATTTCAAACCCAGAGGTCCTTTGAATAAGGAAGATAGAGAAAAGACAGTCAAGGAAGGCCTGTGCATGTATTGTGGAAGGTCTGGCCATTTACTTAAGGATTATCCCAGGATTACTCGAAAGGCTCCTGTGTTTTCGCCAAACCCGCAGTTAGTTGCTAATTCAGTGCAGTCGGCGGTACCTCATCTCACCTTGAATGTATCTTTATATTTGGCTGGGAAGGTAAAAGGGAAGGGACCCGCTATGTTAGATTCAGGTGCCAAGGGAAACTTTATGAATTCCTTTGAATTCCAGTCTGTGTAAAGGACAGCCCAGAACAGGAAAGGGCTGTTGATGGTTGATGGTACGCAGCTCTCTTCAGGACCAATAACCCATGAGACTGTTCTTTTGTGGTTAGAAATTGAAGGCGGACATGGTGAAGAGTTGGTTTTTGAATTGATCGATGCGCCTCAATTGTTGATTTTGGGTATGCCTTGGCTTACTTTGCATATTCCTACTGTATATTGGGAGAAGCGGTCAATTAGCTTGGTTTCCAATTTTTGTGTGTCACATTGTTTTGACGGAGGAAACAAATTCAGGGAGGGATTTTTGACAGCTAAGGAGGGAGAAGGTAATGAAGCCTTTTGGTTAGCTGAAAGTGGAGCAGGGATGGCGAGTATTGGGGCTGCTGTAGGGCAATTGCCTGGGTGCTATGAGGAGTTTTGGAATGTTTTTGACAAGGTGGTGGCTGGGGAGTTACCACCTCATCGACCTTATGATTGTAAGATTGACTTGGAGGCGGGAGCACCCATACCCTGTAGTCGTGTGTATGCTTTAATTGAAAAGGAAAATGAGCACCTTCAAGCTTATCTTGACGAAAACTTGGCCAAGGGGTTCATTAGACCTTCCCAATCCCCAGCAGCTTCGCTACTCTTCTCTCTTCTTTGTCCTTAAGGACAAAACTTTAAGAACTTGCATTGACTATCGTGCTCTAAACCGTATTACAGTAAAGAACCGTTATCCTCTTCTCCTAATTTCAGTTATGCTCGACCAGATTCAAGGGTCCAACATTTTCACCAAATTGGATTTACGGGGGGCTTATCATCTCATAAGGGTTCGTGAAGGAGATGAATGGAAAACCGCTTTTAAAACAAAATTTGGTTTATTTGAGTATCTTGTCATGCCCTTTGGTTTGTGCAACGTCCCGGCACCGTTTCAATTCTTCATCAATGAGGTCCTCAGAGACAGAGAATTTTTGGACGTTTTTTGTAATAGTTTACATCAATGACATCTTAAATAATTCACAGGATGAAACTATGCACCATGTGAGGAGAGTTTTACAGAAATTGCGAGACAATAACCTTTTTGCCAATTTGGAGAAGTCCCAATTTCATACGAATGAGGTTGAGTTTTTGGGGTTTGGAGATGGATGCTCGTAAGGTTCAAGCTGTTTCAGACTGGCTGTCTCCCACAAGTGTAAAGGAGGTGCAAAGCTTTTTGGGCTTCGCAAATTTTTATCATCGTTTCATTAAAGATTTCCCTTTGAAGGTGTCACCAATCACTAAGTTGCTGCGAAAAGGAGTGAAATTTGAATGGTCTGAGCAGGCGGAATTGGCATTTCAAGATTTAAGGAAGAATTTTACTGTGGCCCCAATTTTGATACACCCTGACCCGGCTCAACCATTTTATTTGGAAGCAGATGCATCAAATGTTGCAGTGGGTGCAGTGTTATCCCAGAGACATCAGTTGACTTGACAGCTACACCCAGTAGCATATTCTTCAAAGAAGTTGGCACCTGCAGAGATAAATTACATGATTACAGATCGTGAACTGTTGGCCATTAAGAAAGCTTTTCAAGAGTGGAGACACTACCTTTTGGGGGCTCGACATACAGTGACTGTTCTCACTGATCACAGAAATGTACTTTTTATTAAAATCGGCCAAGACTCTTACTTCACGCCAACTTAGATGGTCTTTGTTTTTCTCGGCGTTTGATTTTGTTATTACCTTCAAGCCGAGAAGAGAAAATTGTAAGGCGGATGCTCTTTCTCGACAGTTTCCAGGAAGTCTTAAGGTGAAGGAAGACCTAACTGCAACAATATTGGCAGCAGAACATTTTGCGGTGCTGGTTTCAACTCAAAAATTGGATTTTGGTGTTTTGGTTGAACAACAAATGTCAGAGCATCAAATGCAGGAATGGGTACAGAAAGATACAAGGAGTATTCAGGTGGGTCTACCCAAGGTTGATGATTGTCTATACTTACCTTGTGCTGACATTCGGGAGGTTGCCTTAAGAGAATGTCATGAAACAAAATTAGCAGATCATCCTGGTTATTGGAAAACTCTTGAACTAATTTGACAGCATTTGTGGTGGGAAGGAATGAGGACTGATGTATTGAACTTTGTGAGAACCTGTGAGGTGTGTGCACAAGCCAAAGTTGAGGATGGAAAACCTGCGGGTATCTGAATCCTTTACCTGTTTAGCCTCACCCTTGTCATACCATATCCTTAGATTTTATTGTGGACTTGCCGGAAGATCAGGAATGTATCTCCATTTTGGTAGTGGTGGATCATTTAACTAAAGCAGGACATTTCATTCCCATGAGGGGGGCGGTCACTACTGCCATTTTGGCAAATGTCTTTTTGCAAAATATTGTTAAGTTACATGGGTTGCCAGTTCAGACTATTTCGGACAGAGGAATTCAATTTGTATCAAAGTTCTGTAGAGCCTTTTGTAAGGAGCTTGGAATGGAAATAAATGTGTCTTCTGCTTATCCCACCTAAACTAATGGTCCAACGGAAAGAGTTAATCAAGAGCTTGAGAAATATTTGAGGTGTTTTTTGCGTTCAAATCAAAGTTGGGTAGATTTTGTTTGGTTGGCGGAATTCAGTTACAATAATGTTTCCAAAGATTCCACTCAGATAACTCCCTTCTTTTGTAATCAAGGTTATCATCCCCGATTCTTCAGAGCAGAACCTTCTCTTGATGTATCTTGTCCAGAGGCGGGGGAGAGAATTCAGGTTATGAAGAAGAATCTAGAACGTGAACAACGTGCCCTGTTAGGTAGTAAAGAAACTATGAAGCGATTTGCTGATCGACACAGAAGAGGTTGCCCTTAGAATCGAGTCAGAGACTTGGGGCCTCATTACACGTTGTGCGGTAAAAATCTCAAATTACCGGCATGGCGCTCTTAACGTGTCCGCCCTCGCAAGAGGGCGCTAATAGCGTACCATTACGAGTATGCGGACACGAGCATATGCCGGTAATGACCCTACCGCAATGCCGCTAAAGACCCCAAAAAGTCACTTACCACCCTCGACGAAAGTGCAGATAGCACCTCCGCCCTCACGCTGCATGCAAATAGCGGTGACCGTTAAATTGCGGAACCGGAAATAGCGTCATCACCCAGGAACGGGAAAGAGCACGGCGGCCATCTTTAAAAAACACAATCCATTGCCATCCTCTGCCCCCTGGACCTGTTTGGAGTAGTTTGCAGTTGCAAATCATCAGGGACACCCTCAACATGCCCAAGGCATTGAAAAAAACTACCGACCGGCAGCGGAAAGAAAAATTCACCTTAGAGGAGCTAATCATGCTGACCCAGACCCTGGCTGACAATGCCGCCTTTGTCTTTGCCAACGACATGCGGCGGGAGACACTTATTAAAAAAAAGGCAATCTGGGATGATGTTACGGTGAAAGTTGGTGCAGTGGGCACCACCACCCGCAATGTGCGTGAGTGCAGGAAAAGGTGGGATGACCTCAGACTCCGGGTGAGAAGCATCCTTGCCGAAAACCACAGAATAGCCACTGCAGGTGGATCCGGTTCACCCATCAAGCTAAAGGAATGCCCATGTCAGTGTCAGACCCAAACACATGCACACATCACCAGAGACAAGTCCCAAACACAACCATGCATGGATGAGGCACTGAACTGACACATCACCTGCATCCCCAACAATTAAGTCCCAATGGCCACAACTGCATTATTGATGTATTCTGCATAAAGTACATAGAAACATATCCAATGCCATCCCCCTTCTTGTCCCTGACAGGCTCACATACAGACAGTGGGGATGCCGGAAATGCATCCCAGGCACCCCCTGCAAGTAAGAGAACAAGGGCATAGGACTCTCACGACATCAAGGGGCAAGGGGGGGAAGGTTCCACATGAATGTCAAGCATCGGAGGAATGCCACTGCCAACATAGAAGTAGCCACACCACCAACTACAGCCCCACCACCGGAGGTGAACCCACAATCACCAATCCCAGCCACGGAGGGCCCACCATCAGCTGCGCCAAGCTCCGCAGGAGAGGCAGCAGCCACTGCCCCACTATCTGATGTTGAGGACACAACAGATGTCACAATGGAGATGCACACCCCAACCCCCCTCTGGAACCCCTGAGCCATCACCACTCCAGACACCTGGGTCTGATGCCACTGGCGAGGACAACATTCTAGGTTCTATGACCCCCATGGTGGCTTCACCTGCTGACATGGATGCATCAGAGGGCACAGCAGCCACTACACCAGCACCCAGCACTGCCCTCGACCTGGCCGCCATCAGCCAGCGGCAACAGGAACTAACTGTGCTGGTTGGCCAGCATGTGGAGGAGGCTGCCCATCTCAAGGAGGAGATTGTGGAGACAGCAAGGCACTCCAGGGAGGGGATGGAGGCCTGTACAGACAGGCTGTGTGAGGAGATAGTCCTCACTCGAATAGCGGACACAATGGACCGCCACTTCACACCACCAGGACAGTCAGCCACGTCGTCATCCGCCGGTTCAACACAGACAAGCCCCCTCTGCCGCTCCACACGCACCACCAGGCGCATGTCTAGCCAGGCTCCAAATGCTGCTGCAGACAATGGCCAATAGGGAGTTTATGGCAAAGCTTCTGCGTGCATGGCCGGACGGAAACATAGTGGCAGACACATGAGGAACTGTTGTGGGGGGTAGGGGAAAGGGTGTTATGTGTCTGTTGTGGGGGGTGGGTGGAAGGGTGTTGTGGGTCTGTTGTGGGGGGTGGGTGGAAGGGTGTTATGGGTCTGTTGTGGGGGGTGGGTGGAAGGGTGGTGGGATGTTTGGGGACATGCACTTTTTCATCTTTCCGTTACTTAATACACTGGTGTCTGATCAAAACACAGGCTTGGACATCTTCATTGTGTTTGTGTACTTTATTGGCGACAGGGTCCATTGCGTGCTTCCAAACATACACCAGTGCATTCATACCCATATCCATGTGACAGTAAAAAACCACGTTACTCAGAATATTTGGTTGATCAGATGTTGTCTCACAGCACGTCCCTCCTGACCATCCCCTCTTACATGTCTTGCATCCCCTTCACCTCCGTCCTCATCATCATCATCATCCTCATCAGGTGCTTCCATTTCAACGTCAGGGGGCAGTGGCACATTCCGTCTGATACACATATTGTGCAGCATGACACATGCCATGGTGATCTTGGCCACCTTCTCATGGCCATACAGTAGAGCGCCACCAGACCTGCTAATGCACCTAAACCGTGTCTTCAAAAGGCCAAAGGTCTGCTCAATCACGTTGTGGGTACGGGTATGTGCACGATTGTATTCCTCCTCGTGCCTGGTCTGTGGGTTCCGTAGAGGGGTAAGGAGCCACCTCTTCAGGGGATAGCCAGCATCACCAGTATGGGGGGACGAATGGGGACCTGTTACTGTTCAGCTCAAGTGCGGCCAGTTAATTTCAGGCTTTTTTAATTTGCATTGTGATTGAAGTGCACAATTAACAGCATACATGCAGACTGTCTGTGTGACTGGAATGTGCAAAGGTAGGGGCGACCCTGCAAGTACACATGCCCCGTCAATGCCTACAACAGTAATTGACATGTCCTGGCTGAAGCCGTGCGTTAGGGGTTCCTTGGTCCTAGGCAGATTTGGTATCACACTGCTGGTGTACTGCCATTCCAACATTGATGTTGCCATGCTGAGAGGCATCACTTGAGTTGTGCTATAAGTGCGTGGTGTAATGCTATGGCTAGGAGTGATCCCTTCGCATGCATTCAAGGCCACAATGCATTATTGCTGTTGTGCTGCGCTCATTTTGTAGGACTATGTTGGTGCCATGTATGATATTTGTGTATTTTGAGGTGTGGAATGTTGTGCAATGTGGATGTGGATGGATGTTTGATTTTTCTAGACCTTGATTGTCATCTATGTTATGTAGCTCACACTTGCATGTCCATTCATCTCTGGTACGTTTTGGGCCTACCCAAATGGATGTTGGCGTACATCTGTATGTGCATTTGTCCAACGGACAACAAGCTACACCCAATCGGAGTATGTATCCCCCCCCCCCAATCACACTGCCATGTGCTTGCCCTGCTACTCACCAGGTAGCCACGAACGTTGTCCGGCTTGTCGCTCCATGTAGCGTTGGATAATTGAGTTCCGCAGGACCATGGAATCATGGGTTGATCCAGGAAATCGGGCACAGCAATGAGTGATTATCTTGTTGGCGTCACATACCATTTGGACATTGATGGAGTGGAATTGTTTCCTGTTTCGGTACACTACTTCATTGTGATGTGGGACCACCAATTCCACATGTGTACAGTCCATTGCCCCGATGCAACTTGTGATGCCTGCCAGTGCATAGAAGCCAACTTTGGTGTTTGCAATCTCCTGGGCAGTATGTGGCATGAATATGTGTTCAGGTGCATGCTTCAGGAGGGCATCGAGTACCTGGGTCAGCGTGCGTGAGAATACTGGTTGTGAGATGCCATGCATCTGCCCCACCTTATGCTGGTCAGTGGCTGTGGCCAGGAAGTGGAGCACAGTTACCACCTTGAGTAGAGAGGGGATGGCAGTTCGGATGTCTATGAGGCTCACAATGTCGTTGTGTATCATGTCTACAATGCTGGTTATGGTATCCCGGTCCAAACGGTACAGTGTGTGTATCTGCTCTGGGGTTAGGTTAAATGGATTGGCTCTGATCCTGGGGATTGGTGGGTGCCTCTGTGGTATGATTAGGTGCTGTGGTGGTGCTTGCTGTGCCTGTCTTGCCCTCCTCCTCCTCCTCCTGCGTCTCCTCTGTGCTGCCTGCTGCTGCTGCGCTGCGATCATGTCCTCCAGCCCATGTAATGCTGCTAGTATTGGAACCATCTTGGTGTGGGAAGGGGTGTGGTGTGCTCCTTTTGTGCTGCCTGAGTCTCCATTGCCTCCACCTGTGCTGATTGTGTCCACCTGTGGCAGGTGGGAACACTGCTCAGTTCTCTTAACGGGTGGTTCGCGATGGTGGTATTAGCGCCATGGCGGTAAGGGGTTTTGGGTGCTTTTCCATGCCGCTATTGGCACGTCCGCCTGACTTGTGATGATGTGCTAATAGCAGCATGGCGTAAATTATGGACTTGAGGGTCGCGCGCCCACGGACTGGCCGCTATTAGTGGCACCGTACTTAGCGGTGCCGCAAATAGCGGTGAGCCAGGTCGTAATTTGGATGGGGATTTAACGTTACCGGTATTCCATTACCGGTAACGTTAAATCCCTACCGCCTACCGTGTAATGAGGCCCTTGGTTTGGTTAGCCACAAAACATTTAAGGTTGAAGGGAAGAAACAAGTTCAGTCCAAGGTTTATTGGCCCATTTGCTATTGAGAACATTTTAAATCCGGTAGCTTTCAAGCTTAAATTAACTCGAGAATTAAAGATCCATAATTCTTTCCATGTTAGTTTGCTTAAACCTGTGATTGAGGGAACTCAAATTTCACCACAGCCTTTACCTGTAGTGGTTGAATCCAAAGGTGAAGAGTTTGAGGTTAAAGCTATCTTAGCTTCCCGTAAAATCAGAGGAAACTTGCGGTACTTAATTTATTGGAAGAGTGTTGGTCCTGAAGAGAGGTCTTGGGAGGCGGCTGAAGATGTTCATGCTCCATTGCTTGTTTCAAAATTCCACTGAATATTTCCTTTGGAGGTTGGCCCTGGGACAGGTCCTTGCAGACGGGGTACTGTCAGGGACATCAGGGGCCAGGCGGGTAAGGTTGAGCATAGAACTAGAGTTGGTGGAGCTGGTTGTACTTATAAGCCTGTGGGGGTGACTTTGGGAGCAAAGGGGAAAAGGTTGTCAGTTTTCCCTAATCCTTTTTCTCATTGATCTTCTGAGCTCAGTGATCAAAATGGAGGATTGTGCTTGAACCCAAGCCAAGATGGTGCAACCAGCTAAAGAAAGCATTTCCTCCAGGCTATTGGCAGAGGAATCACAGGTACTCGGTGTAAAACTGGAAGAATACGGTTATATGGACATTTAAATGTCATGGTGTACTAACCCTTTAAACCCCTAGGCAGGGAGCAGGCTAAGAAGGCAAAGAAGTAAGAAGAGCTCCTGTGTTGTTTGTTGTTTTGTCCCATGTCCCCTTTCCCCCTCTAGCTGAGCTGATCTCCACTGTGATTTAGTAGATGGGGCACTGAGCAGCTGGTATGGGACGTTGGGGTCCAGCAGCTCCTACGGAAGGTTTTGAAGACAACATGACACATGGGAATGAAAACATGTCCCCCTGTGAGCTGGGGTGTGGTAACCTGCTCGCAAATTCCTTGCATTGTTTGTTGCCACTTGTGGCGAAGAAGTCCAGAGGAGGCTGGCCCCATGCTGAGAAGATTTTGCTCATTTGGTTGTTGTGAAGGCGCCAGTCTTGGGACTGTGAAGAGTCCCTGCTGAGGGAGTCTGCTTGCTGGTTGTGTATTCCTGGAAGGTGGAATGCTTGCAGTACCATGTTGTTGTGAATTGCCCAGTGCCAAACATTGTGGTGGTATTGTTCGAGAGGATCCGCATTACTGAATTCTTGATCAGTCGAAGGAAGGATTTTGGGGCCCAATGGACCGCTCGCAGCCTCAGGACATTTATGTTTAGAGTTGATTCTTCGGTAGTCCATAGGCCTTTCATCTGGTGTACTCCTAGGTAAGCTCCCCAGCCCGCCAAAGAGGCATCACGCTAGGTCGTGCTAGTGAGATGGTGAGTTGGTTCTACCAGTGGCATTCAGGACTGTCCACCATTTCAGTGATTTTGAGAGTGCTTGGGTGTTGGTTATCTTGTCTCCCCAGGATCCTTGTGTCTGGGGCCAACTGGCGGCTAGAAAGTGTTGTACCGGTTGCATGTGTAGCCTGCAATTGGGTATTAGTGGAATGCAGGTCGGCATGGTCCCTAGTAGAGCCATGTATTTGCACATCGTGATTTGTTTGTTCAGGGTGAAAGAGCGTGCCAGGGTCATCAATTTTTTCACTCTGTTGGCTGAGGGACTGATCAGGACCTTGTCCAAAGAAAATTGCGCACCCAGCAACACCAAACTTGTTGATAGCACTATGCACAATTTTTTGTAGTTGATTGAAAATCCCAACTGTTGCAGAAGAGTTTCTGTTTGCCTCAGAGAAGTCACGGTTTCTTGATGTGTTGAGCCTCGGACCAACCAGTCTACTAGATATGGGTGTACATGGTAGTCCTGTTTTCTGAGAGAAGCCGACACTGGTGCTAGACACTTGGTGAACGTCCTGGGGGCGGATTTGAGGCCGAATGGTAGGACTCGGAACTAGTAATGACTTTCACCGACCTTGAATCGGAGATACTGTCAATGTCTCGATGTATTGGGATGTGAAAGTAAGCGTCTTTCAGGTTTAAAGCCGCTAATTATTGGTGAGGCTGTACTGCCTTTATGACATCTTGAAGTGTGACCATTTTGAACTTCTGTTTTTTGATGTTTTTGTTTAATTTTCTTAGGTCCAGGATTGGACTCTATTTCCCGTCCGGCTTCTTTACCACAAAGTATCTCGATTATACTGCTTTTCCCCTCAATGAAGGAGGAACTCTTTCTATTGCTCGTTTTTGTAACATTTGCCGCACTTCTTTATTGAGAACTCGAAGGTGCGGATGTAACACCTTTACAGGAGGAAAGGGTTTCCGCCTGCGTTTGTACTCCAATAGATGGCCGTGTTGGATGGCATCTAGCACCCATCTGTCCTTTGTAATTGCCTGCCATCTGTTGAAATGAAATGCCCCATTTCCCCCCACCTGTCTGCCTGTGAGCCAGTCATTGTTGGGCTTTGCTCTGTTTACCTCTTTGCGAGGTGGCCAATCCACATTGGTGTTGACCTTGATGGTAATCCCTGCCGTGTTGGGAGGACTGGTAGCTTCTTCTATACCCCTGAGAATAGTAGCCAGATCTCCCGTAGTTCTTGTTGTCCCTTGATGACGCCAATCTGGTGTGGCTTGAGGCTCCTCGAAAGGGACGAAAGGTCCTTCTGCCTTGTAGAGCGGTTGATGATCTAGCAGTATCAGAGTCCACCTTCGTTGCCTTAAGGGTTTCGTCGATTTTGTCCCTTTTCTACAAAAACGTTCTTTCCCTCAAAAGCCATATCAACGACTTTATATGATGTACCTGTATAAAGTCAGTGCAGTGTAGCCATGCCTGTCTTCTTAAGACGGCACCATTACCGATTTGCTTGAATCCCGTCTCTGTGAGATTGACTGCAATATTGATGCTGTGGTTTGAGGCATCCTCCCCTTCACATATCAATGTCATGGCCTCTGTCTGCTGTTTTTCTGGCAAGTGCTCTAATATGGGGGCCAATCTTTGCCAAATTTCACAGTCGTAGCGAGCCACTATCGCCAGGGCGTTGCCCTTCTTTAACTGTTGTTGCCTCGATTGTAAGCACTTTCTTGCCAAAGGCATCGATTTTTCTGCCCTCATTATCGGGAGGTGTAGCACATTTGTTTTGGGTATGTGCCTTGCGACTTGCCACCGGTGACACAACCAACTCTGGGGAGGGTTGGGAGGTTAGACATTTTGGGGTCACGTCTAGCGCATTTAATTTTTTGTCTAGCCTTCCTTTTACAGGGTGTTCGAAGAAAGAATGCTTCAGGATCCGCAACCCCTTTTGCCAAACATAGTCTAGGATTGGTATTGAAAATACAGCCTTCCTGCGCTTACCCATCAAAAAGGAAGCAATCTTTATTTTCCTCTGCAGGAGTTAGCCCACATTTTTGGCATGCCTTTGATACCATGGCGTGGAAAGCACAAATGTCGTCTGGTGGAGAGGGTTGTGCTGGGCTACCATGTGGTTCCTGGTCTGTGTCATCAGTTTCCCACCTGTCGTCATGGTGAGGGGAGACAGATGAGGAGGTGGAGCTTGTGTCCCGGGGACCTGTGTCATGATCTGTATCCACTAGCTCCCCGTCTTCTTGCTCGCCTATTAGTGGACTATTTCTTCATGTAGGGCAGAGGCCTAGGTGGAGAGTGTGACCTTTGCGCCAACCGTGGACGCTTGGTGTGGTCCTGGATGGGTGCCCTTGATCTCTTCCTTGTAATGCATGTAGACCTGGAGTAACCTGGTCTCTGCATTGATGGATGCCCTGAGGTTGAGGCGGCGGAAGCCTAGCATTGAGCTGTCCAAGTAGACTTTGCAAAGTCGAAAGAACTTGCAGGGATAGCAAAGATTGTGGATTAATAAGAGGGTTTGTTGGAGTCATACCTCCTGTTCCCGATGGTTTAGGGGGAAAACCAAGTGTTGCACTTTGTGTTATTGGAGTTCCTTCCCATCTTGATTGTGGTCTACTGGAAGATCTGTCGTGTACCTGGGGATGGATCCTGCAGTCCTCGGAATGGGAATCTGTGAGCCCTGGGCATTCCTCTCTGGGCGGCTCAAAGTCTGATGTTATTTCATGCTGAAGGATTTCCTCAGGCATGATTTCCATGAAGCTTATGGGTGACATACCAAGAGGGAGATGTCTGGACTCAGCTGGTTCTTTCGTTAGAGTTTTCAGTATTCCTTTGCTACAGGATAGATTATTTTCCTCTCGTAGCAGGAGGTTAGGTTGTTCAGCATGAACTATAATTGGGGTTGTGGTAGAAGTTGATGAGGGGTTTGGGTGAACTCAGTCTCACCCCCTGGAGATTTTCATTTTTTGTCATCGACAAGGGTGTCGTTGACAAGTCATGGCCATATTTCGGTATCGGAGCATGTCCCGTGGACGATTTCATTGATGGGGGGTAACTTGTGGATGACACTTGGCCCAGGGAGGATCTATGTCCTTCTCTAGAAGTATGGGACTCTGACAATGAGTGATGTTATGTTTCTTTTTCGTCAACGAAGATGGGGTTTTTCGTGGACAACAGGGCTTTATGTTTCTCCTTCGTTGGAGAGGATGGTCTCAACGAATGGGGGGTCAACTTCGTTAACAGGCATGCGTCCTTATCCGTCTTCGACGATGATGTTTTCATCGACGGGATTTTCGATGACTGTTTGGACGTGGACCGGGAGCCTTCGCTGCTGACCGCTTTCTTTTTAGAAGGCGACTGGGGTCGTGTCGTAGCCTTATCTTGGCTTCTCAATGATTTTGGCTCACCTGTTTTTTGTTTTTTCGTAGGTGGCTCTTCTGACCTCGGCCTGTGGCTTGATGGTGAATGCTTGTCAGAGTGGCTGGTAGCTCTCCCACTCCTTGATGAGCCTGCTTCTGACACCGGATATTCCCCTTCATTTAGCCAACAAATCAGTCAACGCTTTCTGCCTTTGAAGGTTTTTTGAGAAAAACCCTGACAGATCTCACAATCTTCAGCGGAGTGGTTAGGGTATAGGCAGTATATATAATCTACAAGCCTGTCACCTTCATAGATGTTCTTTAGGCCGCACGTCCCATAGGGCCTGAATAAGGATTTCTTCGGACCAATGGTCTCCATGGTCGTAGGCGACACCGTAGAAGAGTCGCCGGTGTTGCCACTTTGTTCCTCTGTGGTGTATATATAATATATTTTTCACCTGTAAAGATAATTTGTCTTGAAGAGATAAAAACTCGAGGAATTCCAACGAGCTTTAAACACAGTTGAAATCTGAGGGGAAGCTGCTGGGACGGACCTATATACCCGACGTCCTATTGGTGGGGACCAAAAGCACCCACAACAATGTTGATGGGACACTCAAGGTGTCAACGTTTTTCCATAGGAAACGTATTAAATGAAAGTAACCGCGAATTCCCAGCCTGACGAGGGGGAATATTCCCAACATGTGAATCCATGAAAAATCCAATGCTGGATAAGCACATCTCTCTGAGTACGAGGCCTTTTCTATCCACCTTTTGAGAATGATAGCAACTGTTAATTATTCCACTGACATAAGGCAAAGTTTGCATACCTTGGCTGACCGGGAAGTGTCTTTGGTTCGGTTTGTTATGAAGGTGCATCCAGACAGGTAAGGAGCACTGCACTAGAAAAAGAGATCCTGTTAGGTTGGTGATTATACAAAAGGTACTTTTTGCCGTCATTCATCATGAATGAACATGTCGTAGGGCTGGCTACACACTGATCATGTTTCTCTACTCTACTCTGAAAGACCAGAAGCTCATCCCTATGTGTGATCCATCCTTCTGTGCCCCGGGATTGAAGCCTTGACAAGCATGAGTCCAGGTATATCCCTTGTAATGATTTAGTCAAGGTGAAATCTCACAAATACCCAGGAATCCACTCCTATGAGATAACAGATGTTTTTCTCAAAATGGTACCCATCACACACATGGCAAAGTTTAGTTACCCTGAAAGATTTTAGCAATCCCTATTGTCCTGTCAGGTTTCCCCTCATTGCACCAGTCAGGAGAGTCCACTGTCAGGTTTTCCCTTAGTTTAGTTTAGTGTTTTATTTCTATAGCGCACTTAACCCTTAGGTATCAAGGCGCTTTAACTTGGTTACAAAGTTACAGAATACAGTTACAGGATACATATAAAATCACAGGTCATTCAGTTACAGTTTACATACAAGATATTTACAAAGAACATAAGCATTAAGATCAGTATAAGGACAAGACAGCTTACTGTGTGGTCAGAGTCCATACAAGAATTACAGAATATACAGTTACTACAAGAGGTCTAGCCGCAGATTTGAGTTGTAGTGCCAGACTGAGGAATTACATAATGAGGATCTGATGGCAAGTAACAGTGCAATGGGGCCAGTCAATCAAGTTGAGAGCTACAATTATTGTGAGAAGAGCCAGGTTTTTATCCTAGATCTAAAAGTCCAAAAAGATGGTTCGGCTCTGATGGAGGTGGGAAGGGAGTGCCTACATTTGGCTGCTAGCACTGGGAAGCTTGAGCCCCCTGACGATTTTAGGTTATACTTTGGTATATTGAGGCAGTGTAGGTGAGATGATCTGATGGGTCTGGTAGAGGAATCTTTTGGGAATTTGTCAGTTAAGTATTGGGGGGCTGTATTGGCCAGACATTTATGAGTAATGACGAGTGAATGTAGTTTGATTCTATCACGTACAGGTAGCCAGTGTGAGTCTCGTCTGAAGGATGAGATATGACTGCTGCGTCGTATGTTCAGGGCACAGCGAAGGCCTGGAGAACTTGTAATCTATTCAAGTTGTGCTCCGAGGAGCCTAGAAATAGGGTATTACAATAATCCAGCTTGGACAAGATAAAAGCCTTAGCTAGTGTGAGGCAGCTGTTAGTGGATATAAAAGGTTTGCAGGCATTGATTAGTTTGTTGGTGTAGGCTGTTGAGGAGGCTATGCAGTTCACTTGTTATTTGAGAGAGAGGGTAGAGTCTAAATAGGGTTTTCACCTCTTTGGCAGTTCACTTGTTATTTGAGAGGGAGGGTAGAGTCTAAATAGGGTTTTCACCTCTTTGGCAACCTTGATAATATTGCCGTCGATGTAAAAAGAGTTGTACCTAGGGTCAAGTTTATTAAGTCAGGCTTAAGTACCGACAATCAGAAGCTCCGTCTTGTCATGATTCAGGCAGAGGCTGTGAGTTGCCATCGATGCCTGAATTTCAAGATAGATTTCGTTTAGTTTCTCAGAATCTTTTTTCATAGCAGCCAGTGAGTGTGATGAGGACCTGAGTGTCATCTGCATAGTTGGTGTAGGTGACACCCAGAGCACCAGTTAGGAGCTGGGTGTTTGCATTCACTTCTGAGCGGCTGTTGTGTGTTGTTCTGGAGAAAGTCAACCATAGTTTCGTTAACCCATATATTCCAGGAGCCTGCAGTTGTCCCATTTCAAGATGGTGAAAACAGAGCTCAGGTTTGATTGGATCTTGGTTCTTTGTGAGGCAGTTTGGGATCCGCCCAGTCATTCTAAACTGCCTTTCATTCAGACTCTATATCAAGGTCACAGTTTTTATAGCTCCAGAGACTAAACCTTAGAAAAAGAAATTACACAGGAGAAGAAATTCAAGACAAGGTCAAAACAAAGACAAGAACCAGATGACATAGGAGGAACGTTTCAGCAGCATCAACAGGAAGCTAAGTTCAGCTTTATATACTTTTGAAAAGACTGTGAGTGAGTTATAAGGCAACTCTTTCGTTTTTATATATATATAAGCAGTTTAAGTTTCAAGAAATTCCCAGTTTGTGCACGGTATCTTTGATGGTTCATTACAGGAGCGCGCGTATGCTTTTACTGAAGGTGCCAGTCGGCGAACATTAAATTAATAAAATACTAACTTCCGGCATCGCAGCTATTAACCTTTGAGCGCGGCTTAGCCGGCAGCCTTCAAAAGGATCAGGAAGGAAGACTCTGTAGGCAGTAACACTAGAGGAAAGAACCTAGCGTAGCGTCATGCATGCACGCGAATTGAGGATTTTTTGTTTTCATTTTTGTCTGCATTACTGCGCGCATCGGAGAAAGCAACTCCGATCCTCCCCTCAGGAGTAACGTGGTCTTTCGTGTCAGTTTCAAGGGGCGCAGCGAAGTGAAGGTCTGAAGATAGTATTTCCAAAGGAGCAGAGAATTAGAAAGCAGCGCAACTCAGAGCATGACACAGTTCAATGTAGCAAAACGGTTCGCATAAAGTTTAAAGCATTTTTTCATTTTGACAAGTTAGGAGTTCACTGAAAGTCAGTGGTCTACAGCATTTAGAGACTTTAGGAATTGCAAAACTTGTTAAAGTAGGTTTAAGCAAATTTCTGAGCTGTGTGAAAAAAGAACTACTGAATCTATTATAAGCAACTATAGCACAAGTTTTGAGCAGAGAGAACAGACACAGAACCCTGGGTGGCAGTTAAGGAGATTATCCAGTGTAATAAAAAAAGACAAAAGGAGCTTCCTGTAGAGGAGCAATTGTTTACAGCCTTTCAGCAATCAGCAGAGGCTTTCAGGTATAATTGGGTACTGGTGGGGGAGAAATTCTCTGAAGGGAATGGAGAAAATCAAAAGCATGTTTAGGATTAATTATGCTGTGTGTTTGTTTGTAGGTCTGTGAAGTCGTCAAATCCAGTTCAGAGATCCAGAGGCGGCACTAGGACCTGTTTGTTATTTTATCTACTTCCCCTATCCCCTCAGGGTTGTAGGCCCTGCCATTTTAGAACTGAGGATTGCAGATTAGGCGAACCAGGGGGGTCTGTGGGGCCATTGTCTGCTCCTGCCGTTCAACACTGTCAAAGGGGAAGAAAGAAAAACAAAACACTCTGCTCAATTCACGGCAAGTGTTGTTAAATATATACACGCGAGTTTCATATTCAACACTGGCCATATTACTGTTTCGTCACAACTTTCATTTAAACGAACAAAAGGTAAAAGAAATGAAACTACGCGCACGTCGCCTCAAAAGGCATACGGTAGTAAATAACACAATCCTAATAGACTTTATACTCAGTTCATAGTGCGCTGTCCACCGTATATATTATACTATACACAGTTCAATAAACAGGAATGTTTTCAGTTCAAGAAGTCTTTAAACAGATATGTGACTAGATCACTTAGCTCATGGATGATGCTTCTTCTTCTGTCAGCCTTGTTCTCTGGTTCTTCACAGCTGCTTCCGTCTGCCTGATTGAATACCTGACTGGACATACTAACATAGTCCTAAAAACCTGGAACCTCCTGGAACATGACCAACTCAGCTGAAGTAAGACAATGAAAGGCAGTTGAGAACTCCCTTCAACTGAACAAGAGGAATCCTCAACCAATCAAATCACTGATGTATTCCTCCATCTTGGCTTGGGCAACTGCTAACACTCTAATTGACCAAGTTAAGGCCCAACCTGTAGTGCTTAGCAAAATTCACAAATGACATAATAATAAAGTCATCCCATCCTACCCACCTCCAAATATGTAAAACAACATGACCTTAGTAAGTAACCCTGACAGGTATTGAGGATGAAGCAGCTGAGAGGCAGCTGAGGTGGCGTAAGCACAGGAGGCGAAGGAGGAACCAGTTGGCCATGCCTAATATCAATGTCCAGCAGGTAGCACCCTACCGTCAGCCACCAATACCCTGCATCAGGGCCTCGCCCTGGAACCTGACCTCAAGCCAAATCCACGCCTTATACCGGCTTGACAGGGAGACCATAATATCAATAGTCGCCCTCATCAATGAAGACATCAGCAGCCTGATAAACATACGGACTGCAATCCCCCCCTTGCTGAAGGTAGTGTCGGTACTGGACTTCTTTTCAACCAGCACATACAAGCACACTGTGACACATCCCTGTTTTTCCAGCGTCTTGTTCCATGTACTGGATGCACTGCTGCGCCATGTGGCAGACCACATCACCCTACCCCGAACCCAAACCCAGGGTAATACCACCAAAGTGGCCTTCCATGCCCTGGCAGGCATGACCAATTGCATCGGTGCGTTAGATTGCACCCATGTGAAGTTGGTTGCCAGACATGCCATTGAGGCAGTGTATAGAAACCACAAACAATTCCACTCCCTCAACTTGCAGATGGTCTGTGATGCTGAACACCTCATCACCCATTGCTGTGCACGGTTTCCGGGATCCAAACATGACTCAATGGTCTTGCAGAACTCCACGTTGCCAGGGTACATGGCACGGCACATCGGAGAGCGCACCTGGCTGTTGGGTGAGTAGAATGACCAATGCATGACCTCTGTTTAGTGGGGGGGTGGGTAAATAGGCACTCACCAGACTGCACCTGGCTGTTGGGTGAGTAGAATGACCAATACAGGACCTATGTGTGGGAACTAGGGGGCGGTAGAATCACAGTCAGCAGAGTATTTGGAAAATGCATCCTAACACTAATACATTGTATCCCTTATTCAAAAGTCATGGAACGCATTTACCAAACGGGCATATGGATCACACCCAATACCTATCAAATGAGGCCACACAAAACTATCAGATGCACCAGAATGCATCAGACAACCCACACGTGTGCCTGCTAAAAGACTGTGCACAACCCCTACCGCCTGCTTCACAGACAAATACAAATGATAAAACTACATACCCTCATCATTGAACACCACAGCAGGTATCCAGTACACATGCCTACAAAAGTGGTCAGCAACCACCAAGTACTCATTACAGGGTATACACCCACGTCAAGATGACCTATGAGCACACAGGATGTTGATTAGCATGTTGAAGGAGGCAAAACACACAACATGAAAGAACAATGCAGTGGGATAGTGCATCAATATGTGAGAGACATCAAAGCCCGTACATGGCCCACATCCATACGCCTGCGTGAAGCTCGAGCTATCCCCTGCTGCGATTGTGCTAGACATCACACACCTTACATGAACCTGGTTTACCGGTGCCTGAGGCTGATTAGAGGTTAATGTGTCACAGGAATGCAGGTGCCGGTAAATTGAAAGTCCCCCTAACCATGGATTGCACAGTACAAAATGGTGATATGTACATGGGAGTATTGCCACTAGTGAGAAAGTAGCTGGTGCTCCCCTAAGCACACTGCCTACTGGGCCCGCTGCGCACAGCAGTGTCTGGCCTCTTGGGCGCTGCGGGTGAGGAAGGCAGATTGTTAGCACCATACAAGATAGGAGGCTCCTAGTAGGCAGACACACAACCTTGTTTCTATACAAAGAAGCATCTAGTAGCATCGAAGGGCATATCATCACAGAAGACAGTGAGCAGGCCAAACAGTCTCAGATCGAATGAGTGAGCTAACATTTTATTTATTTATTTTTTAAACAAATGTATTATTTTCTCAAACCATAATACAATACAACCAAAATAATGTTCATACCAATGAATCATTTCACAACACATAAACAAAATCCAATAATATCTTCATACCCCACCCACACCCCACCCTCAACCTATCAAAAAATATTACATAACAATTGAAAACACTCTAAAATATGAAGAAAGAAAGAAAAAAAGGAGGGGGGATTAGGCAAGGAGAGAAAAAGAGAGAAAGAGGAAAAGATTAGTTAAAGGAGTTCTTTTAGCATCCTTTAACACATCCTTTCAATACCATATAATAATCCCAAAAAATACAAAGCTTTTTGTAATCCTCAAATCAATACCATACGATAATACAATCATTACAAAAAATACTTATCTCTCTTGCAGTCCTCAAATCAAACCCCTTCTATGACATATTCAAATCCAAAAAAGGCCCCCAGATCTTCTGGAATTTTGAAACCTTCTTCTGCAGCATGTAATTTACCCGTTCGATTGAAAAGCATTAGCAGATGGCAGGCTCACCACTTTCCTTAATTTCCTGTAGTCACCATATACATTGTGGGCTAGGTTGCATTCTGCCCTCAGCTCCCTGAATGTCTTCCATTTCTGATCTTGGAACAAATCCTCAATTTTCTTGATACCTGATGTGAACCAACTTCTCCAAAAAATCACTTTTTCCCCAATTTTCATTTTGGGATTTAACCATATCGATGATTCTGCATTTGTACCAGAATCCATTCCGGCTGCTTGATCATATGCTCTCCAAATTGACCTCAAGAAATCTGTCAGAGCTTATCTGGGGGCCCTCTTGTAACTAATGGTTGATGGAATGGCCCACACATCCAACAGCCCTGCCCTCTCTGCTTCTGCACATACCCACTCATCATCTTAAGTAAAGAACGGAATGATGTGCCTCAAGGTGAATGCCTGATGGTATCTCTCAAAATTTGGAATGTTCAAGCCCCCTTTCTCATTTTTGAGCTGTAGTTTCCAGAGTTTTAACATCAGAATTCTCCCATTCCAAACAAATGACTGAAGCATGCAATCTAATTTCTTCCAATCAATTTTTCGTACTTTCATAGGGATCATTCCTAATATTTAAGTTATCTTTGGTGTTAAAGTCATTTTTATTGCATTTAACCTGCCCCCTAAGGACAGCTGAAGTGCAGAGCAACAATCAATCTCCTGTTTTATCTTTTGCATACAAAGGTCCATGTTAGTTTTCATAAGTTCACTCAAATCCTTAGTTATCCAGATACCTAGATATTTCAATTTACTAGCGCATCATCTGAACCCAAAACTTCTTGCCACTTCACAAGTTGTTTTGTTTAAGCATGGTAAGGACTCTGATTTCTGCCAATTGATCTTGTAGTTTGAGAGTGCGCCAAAATCATCCAGGACCTTGATTCATTCTGCAATTGAGTTCGATGGATCTTGTACCACCACTAATAAATCATCTGCATACAACCAGAGCTTTTGACAAGTTGTTCCATAGCAAACCCCTTTGATTCTTGGAGCGGATCTGATTGCTTCTTTGAAAGGTTCAATCGCAATCACAAACAACAATGGAGATAGCGGGCATCCTTGTCGAGTCCCCTGCTGTTATTCAAATTCTCCAGACAACCTACCGCTGGTGTTAAACACTGTCAATGGTTTATTAAATAAGACTTTCACCCAGTTCAAATGCTACATACCAAAATTAATTCTCTCCATTGTATATTGCAGGAACTTCCAGCTCACCCTGTCAAAAGCCTTTTCGGCATCAAGGGAAATAGCGACTGACTCGACTTGTGATTTTTGACATTCCTCCATTGAACCTCCTCATGTTCGTAGCTGATATTCTCTCTTTAACAAAAACAGCTTGGTCAGTATGGATCAACATAGGGAGGATTTTCTCGAGTCTGGCTGCCAGAATTTTAGACAGGACTTTACTATCTGTATTCATCAGGCTAATGGGTCTGTAACTCCCTGGGTTTAATTTAGGGCGATCTGGTTTAGGAGGCAAAATACAGTGAGCTTTTCTTTCCAGAAACATATCCCTCATTAACTCCAGGACCCCATCAGGCATCACATGATAAAATTCGGATGGCAACCCATCTGGTCCAGGACATTTCCCAATATTTAGAGACCATACAGCTTTCTTTACTTCCTCAATGGAGATCTCTGCATCCAGAAACCATTTTTCTTCTTCATTCACCTTTTTCAATGTAATTCTCTCAAAGAAGTCTGAAGTCCTTTCTACTTCCAATATGTGCTTCTCACTGTATAGATCCATGTAAATGTTTTTAAATATTTTGTTTATATCAACTGGATTTCTGGTCACCCCACCGGTTTTCCTTAGCGCTCCTATTGCCCTCTCAGAATCCCTCTTTCTAAATCTATGGGCCAATAGCATACCACATTCCCCTCCGATCCCCCTCATAATACTCACAGTTCAATCTAAATAATGCAAACTCTGCTTTCTCGCTAAGGATCTTATTCAGTTTATACTTCATGGTCATTAATTCAAAATGTTTCTCACTATCAAAATGTCTCATGAGCTCTTTCTCTAAAACGTCCACTGTCGAGTTCAATTCTTTCAGCTCTACATCCGTTTTCTTTTCCTTTATCCCTGACACTCTCATAGCCTCCCCACGCATCACACACTTGAACGCTTCCCAGCTGGTCTCCACCCCAACTTCCCCATTCAAGTTAGTGATTAAATACTCTGATGCTGCATTAACTAACTCCTTTCTCAACTCATCCTCATTCAAAATTCCTGTATTAAACCTCCACACTTTGGTCTTATCTGATGTTCCAATGAAACTTCCATATTCACTGGAGCATGGTCAGATATTATTATACTCCCTATTCCACAAATTTTCACCCTTCTCGTGAGAAACCCAGACGTTAAAACATTGTCAATTCGAGAATATATATGATGTGCATTTGAATAGAATGTGTACTCCCTCCCAAAGGATTCTCCCACCTCCATATATCAGACAGTGCAAAATCATCCATCAACAATCTCAAAGCTTCCCTATCCTTTTTTCTTCCATCTCTGACATTCTGACTATTTCTATCCGAATAGGGGTCCCCTGTCAGGTTAAAATCACCACCCAAAAAAATGTTCCCGCTTCCTAGATCCAAAAGTTGTCGCCCTAAATCATTAGAAAATACATCCCCGTTAACGTTTGGTGCGTAAATATTACACAAAATCATCTCCATGTTCTGAATCTGAATCTTGACCATAACCACTGTCTCAACTTGTCGGCCTTATAACTCAATACACTCCCTTGAAAATGTTTCTTAAACAGAATAGAGACTGCTCTAGAACTTGAGGTGTACGAGGAGTGGAAAGCCAAACCTGGCCACCTTTCCCCAAATGCAACTGCCTCAATCTCTGTACAATGAGTCTCTTGTAGGAAAATAACATCAGTCTTGTAATGTTTTATGTGTCATAACTTTTTTCCTCTTAATATTGTCCTTCAATCCATTTACATTCCACGAGACCACTCGCATCACATCTCCAACAGGACCGCTTGAATTCATACTGTTCATTACCAAATCCTTGATCAAAACTCCACCCACATTCACTCCTTTTGAAAAAAGAAACCCCAAAAGAAACCATAACACCACTCAGAGCTGCACTAAGAGGTAGAAAGAGAGAAGAAAAAAACTCTTCCCCAGACCGAGCTTGCCCCCAATATATCCGTTGTACAAATACATTTAAACTGAATAAAACAATCCTCTCACTAATTTTTGGTGCCCTCAAACAATGGCTCAATAATTCCCCCAATGTACAATACCCAGATCAATATCTCTTTCAAAGAACTTTTGCCTAATATAATCAATAAACTCCCATAAGTAGAAACTGAATTGGAACTGGCTACAGGTGTCAGCATAACCAGAGGACTTATTTGTGTTGTACCCTCCCAGACTATCAGCAGTGCATAAATTACCAGTAGCCACATCTGCAATTGGACAAATGAATAAACGTATTGTCAACTTCTATACACTCCAATGTAAAATGTTTTATACATTTTCCTGAGGAATGTTGGATATATTAGCTATATAAAGTGCCCATTGTAACTTATCATGAGCAATATGGGCCTATAATCCTCCTAAATCCCCCTTCTGACAGCTTTATCCTCTGATTTATCCCACAACCACAGAACACAATCCGCAAACACCCCCCACATCACTCATACACAGTGAGCGCAAACTTGCAAACCAATGAAGCTTATCCTAGGATGAAACTCACTACCTTCACTACATAGAACATCTTATTTTCCCATGAGCTCAACCACAATTCTGTTGAACATGAAGCCTTATTTGGGAGGTTTGGTAGGATCAAGTAGCAAAAACCACTCATACAATATTCACAATAGTCCCAAACGCACCCCCCACTTCAAAGCAACATAAGAAACATCTCCAAAACATGTTGTTTTGAGTCTTAATAGCAACAATAATGTGCTGATGAGTCCATGTGCTGTGGCGGAAGCCGTGTTAGTGCTCAACTCATAACACTCTCCCACTGTAGTGTGTACTATACAATTTGTGCATCCCTGTTACGCTCACCTGTCTCCCACAGGGGCGTCGGTTGGACCCGGACGGCTACGGTCTCCACCAATGTGATGCGTAGTGCAGAGATGACTGACTGGACTGGCCCTCCGAATCTTGTCTGCTTGACCCGTAGAAGTATTCTCTTGCAAGTGGAGAGATGGATTTAGCCACCCGTGGATTCAAGTGATGGCACCCCCCACAGTCCTCCCCACTTATCACTCCGAAGTGCCCTTTCAGCAATCTCACCTTATACTCTTGAAAGATGAGCTCTCCATCCTGCATGGTTTGCAGGGGCGCGTTGATACAAGTTACTTCACTGGTTTGAAGGCGTGGGAGAGTTCCGGAGAGTATTGACTCTGAGGTTCCTGGCTGGGTCCAGTAAGTATCAAGTTCAAAGAGTTCAATATGTCCGATGTTCACTCTTGTTCCCCCTTCCTTCCTTGGCTTGCAGCTGAGTTTGTGAGAAGATGCTCTCGTGGTAGCTGGTGGCGCTCAGGTAAGAGTATGTATTACCCATCGCTGTCTGGTAAATGTTGCACGTGTTTAACGTGTTGTTTTCTCTCTCTTTGCAGGTGCGGCACATGAAGATGTGGGGAGTTATAGAATAATTCCTCCGGTGGTAAATCAGGTAAGTCTATGGTGATAAGAGTTATATTTGTTGGTTCTCTCGGGTCACCTGTTGTTTTCTTTTGTTCCCCAGGTGCCGCAGTTCGGCGAAGAAATGATGGAGGCAGCACCGAATCGGAAGATGCTGCGAGGACTGGTGAATATTGGCGCGGCGTTGCAGTTGGAGATGCGACGCGTACTGAAATGATGTTCTTTCCAGGCCCGGAGGCGAGATGGATCCGGAATCAGGTGAGGAATTCGGAAATAGTTCGTTTTCTAACCTTGTCCTTTTCTTTCCTCTTGTTTTTTGGAGCTCCAGATTCGAGGCGGGCGTGGCAGAAGACTGGATGCTGTCTGCAGGCACGGTGAGCGTTACGCTGCTGGATGCAGAATAATGCGAAGCGTGTGCCCCTGTTCGGGCGTGGTTTAAATAGCCTCCAAAGTAGTTCCAGGTAAGAAGTTCCCCAGAACCACGCCCGAGTAAAAAATAGTCCCTGTAATAAAATAGTCCCATCCAGGGCTCACGTTGGCTTGGACTCACTTGCAGCATGGTCTGCATCAGGTAAGTAAAGTCTATGAGCCTGGCGCCTAAGGCGCCAGGCCTGATTCCTATGATGAGCCTGGCGCCTAAGGCGCCAGGACTGAACCCAAACAGCCCCCAGCCGGGGCTGTTGGAGTTTTAATAAGTGTCTGGATGCCTGCTCCCGGAGCTGATGGGCTTGGTCCTGATGCCCGGGGGTAGGCATCCTGACAGCACTCCCCCCCAAGGCCCCTCCTAAAGTTGTTCTTCCCCTTGGCCCTGGTTTGTCTGGGATGTCCCGATGGAATCTGTTCACCAACCGAGGTGCATGAACGTGGTCACTAGGCTCCCATGAACTTTCTTGTGGTCCGTAGCCCTTCCAATCGATTAAATAAAAAAGTTTTGATTTAACCATCTTGGAGTCCAGGATATTTTTTACCTCAAATTCAGATTCTCCGTCTATCAAGATGGGGTCAGGTGGTTTGGTTAATCTTGTTCCTGGTTGAACTGGTTTTAAAAGTGAAACATGAAAGACAGGATGAATTCGCATATTAGAGGGTAATTTCAATTTGACGGCCACCGGGTTGATAATGGCCTTAATGGTGTAAGGTCCCAAATATCTAGGGTTAAAAGTCAGAGTTCCCTTCAGAGGTATGTGTTTTGTAGCCAGCCAAACTTGATCCCCAATCTGGTATTGTGGTGTTTCACTTCTATGTTGATCAGCATTTTTCTTATATTTCTCTTTTGCTTGTTTCAAATGTTCTGTTGCCTCCTTAAAGGCTTGTGTAATAGTAGCATGCAAATGACTAACTGCGGGCATTTCTAAGTGCTGAGGCGAATCTAGTTCTGAGGTTCGGGGGTGATGTCCATATATGGTATAAAAGGGGCTTTGTCCGGTTCCTGAATGTACTGAGTTATTGTATGCATACTCGGAAATCCATAAAGTATCTTTCCCATTACTTTTGGTCTGGTGTAGCATGCAACGTAGGTACTGTTCAAGGGTCTGGTTGGTCCTCTCCGTCTGACCATCAGTCTGGGGATGGTGACTGGTTGATAGCCTCAGACCATTTGTGCCAATTGACAACATTTCTTCCAAAATTGTGAAATGAATTGACTACCTCGGTCAGAGACCAATACGGAATGAAATCCGTGTATTCGAACAATGTTCTCGAGGAACTCCTTGGCCAGAATTGAAGCAGAAGGTAATCCCTTTAAAGGGATAAAATGGGCTATCTTTGAAAAAAGATCCACAATAACTAGAATGGTGTTAAATCCATTACATGGAGGTAGATCTGTAATAAAGTCTAAAGATAAGGTGTGCCATGGTGTAGGTGGAACATCCAAGGGTTGTAAAGGGCCAGCTGGTTTTTTCTTTTGACTTTTGTTTTGGGCGCAAATGCCACAAGACATCACAAATTACTTTACGTCTTTTCGCCAGGTAGGCCACCAGAATTGTCTCTTAATTTTAGCTTCAGTTTTTGTGATACCTGGGTGCCCTTCCATTAGGGTGTCATGATAATTGGAGTTGACTAGTTCTTGTAGTTCCTTGTGTGGTAGAAATAGTCGCCCTTGATAATAAGGTAGGTCACTGATGACTGAGTAGTCCGGGTCTTTCTTTACCCAGTCCTGCAGGGCTGTTGGATCGAAAAGTTGTTGGATTTTTACATGAATATCCTCTAGTGTCTGTAGAGTAGTTATGCCAAGAATTCTTTGTTATGAAATTATAGGCACCGTTTTTGGGTTCGCATATGCTTCTCCCATCCCTATTTGGGATAAGGCATCTGCCTTGCCGTTTTTACAGCCTGGTCGATAAGTGATCACGAAATCGAACTCGGCAAAGAACAATGCCCATCGAAGTTGGCACGATGATTGGGCTTTGGCTGTTTTTAAATACTGCAAGTTCCGGTGATCGGTGATTACAGTGATGGTATGCCTGGCACTGAGAAGATAATGCCGCCAAGCCTTGAAGACGGATTTGATGGCTAATAACTCTTTTTTGGTAACCGCATAGTTTAACTCGGATGCCGAGAACTTTCTGGACCAAAATGCTACTGGGTGAAGTTGACCGGTTTCGGGATCTTTCTGGGACAGGACAGCTCCCATGGATAAACTGGATGCATCAGTTTCAACTATGTATGGAAGTTCAGGGCGGGGATGCTTTAAGACAGGTGCAGACGTGAATTTTGCTTTCAGCTCTTGAAAGGCCTTTTCAGCCTCTTCGGTCCACAAGAAGTATTTGTTTTTTCGCAAAAGTGCTGTGATGGGGTGTACAACATGTGAGAAATCCGGAATAAATCTGCGGTAGAAATTAGCAAATCCGAGCATGCTTTGTACCCCTTTAACTGAACTGGGTGATGGCCACTTGAGAATTGCGTCCACCTTTCGAGAGTCCATTCGGACTCCTGTTGGAGTCAGGATAAATCCAAGGAATTCAACTTCCGTAGTATGAAAAACACATTTTTCCAATTTTGCATATAACTTGTGCTGGCGTAGTTTCTCAAGGACTGCACGCACATGCTTAACATGGTCTGATTCTGAGGAGGAGTACACTAGAATATCGTCTATGTATACGACAACACAGACGTCAATGAGTTCACCAAGGACATCGTTCATAAAATACTGGAAGGCTGCTGGTGCATTGCACAACCCGAAGGGCATCACCTGATATTCGAATAATCCGTACTTGGTGCGAAAGGCAGTCTTCCATTCGTCGCCTTTTTTTACACGTACCAGATGATATGCCCCTCGGAGATCCAATTTAGTGTAGATGCAAGCATCCTTTACTTGATCTAGTAATTCGGGGATCATAGGCAATGGGTATCGGTTCTTCACCGTAATCTGATTTAATGCGCGGTAATCTATGCATGTTCTGAGGTGACCTTCCTTTTTAGGCACGAAGAACAAAGCTGAGGATGCAGGGGACTTGGATGGACCAATAAAGCCATTAGCAAGGTATTGGTCCAAGTATTGTCGTAGGTGAAGGTTTTTGGGTTCCGTAAGGGCGTAGATCCTACTGCATGGGGGTTGTGCACCGGGTATGAGGTCGATTTGACAATCATATGATCTGTGAGGTGGTAAGGTGTTTGCCTGTTCTTTTTGAAAAACATCTCTTGGAATTCTTGATATTCCTGAGGTAACTGAGCGACTCGGTTAGCAACTGTGGCCAGGCCTTTGTTCAAGGTTTTTTCCGGGTAACAGGTCTGTGCACAATCCGGGAAGGTTATTCTCTTCTCTCGCCAATCAATACTAGGATTATGTGTTTCCAACCAAGATATCCCCAGTATTATTTGGAACTGCAGGGCTTTGATTAAATCAAACACAATAGTCTCTCGATGCCCATCTTGGCCCAACAGTGTCATCTCTGTGGTGGAATGAGTTACAGGCCCAGAGGCGATTTCAGTTCCATCAACTGTGGTGATGACATCCGAAGAGGTTTTTTTGCAGAAAGGTAGATTCATCCTAGAAACCAATTCGTGGTCCATATAGTTCCCTACGGCCCCGCTGTCAATGTATGCCCTTACTGCATGCATACGTGATGGCTGCCTTGGATCAATAAGGACCATTGGTATGATTAGGTGCAAGGTCTGAGTGTCCTTCTCCAAGCTCGGCAAGCGGACCTCTACGCTTGTCAGGCGTGGTCGTTTCTCGAATCAGGTTCTGTTTGATTTCTATCAGCGACTCCGACTATTTTCTTGGATGGTTTTATAAGGCAATCCCGTAGAAAATGTCCTTAGGCCCCGCAGTATAGACATAATTGCATCTGCCGTCTCCTTTCTCTTTCCTTTTGAGTTAAGGGTCCCTTAACCCCCCCCGATCTGCATAGGTTCTTCTGCATCTGTTCCTTTGGGGGTTACGTTGGGTTTAACCAATACCCGATTCTCAAACTTAGCTCGGTCAACCTTTCTATTCTGAAGCCGATGGTCTAACTGGACCACTAAGTCTATATATTCTGCGCAATCCTGAGGTGGGTTCACAACTTGGGCCAAAACATCTTTAAGTTCTCCCCGAAGTCCACGATGAAATAGAGTAATTCGTTTTACCTCTGGCCATCCGGTTTCTACCACCAGCCTATTAAAGGTTGCGATATAGGTTAACAGATCCTGGTTACCTTGTCGTAGGGATAAAAGTTTGTTATCCAGGGCCTGTCCCTGGGAATGTCTAGCGAATAGTCTTGCCATGCTCATTTGAAAACCCTGAAAATCCTGAAGAAGAGGGTCATCCTGATTGACTAATGGAATCGACCAATCAGTTGCACTGCCACTCAAGTATGATAATACAAAAGCTACTTTGGCTTGATCGTTCGGAAAAGCTCCAGGTCTGCATAGAAAGTGCAAGCGACATTGGTTCATAAACACGGCAAACCTTTTTGGGTCCCCAGCAAAGTGTTCAGGTGGAGCTAAAGGAATAGCCCCTGGTAAAACCACTTGCACCGGATTGCTCGATGAAACAAGAGTTGGATTCCCCCGAGTCCTGGTAAAGTTGTTTGCCCTGCTTGGTTTTGCAGCAGCTGCCTAGCCAGATCGTCAGTGCGCTCCTTCGAAACAATCAATTCTCTCCTGAGGGCATTAGTCTCTTGGCGAGCGGAGTGCACTTCCGCCCTAGGTTCCCCCAGTAATTGGGCCATTTGGTCGGTTTCCGAGGTTTCCATAATGCCGGGTGGGGATTTATAGATAGGCTTCGCGTTCTGTTACGCTCACCTGGCTCCCACAGGGGCGTCGGTCGGACCCGGACGGCTGCAGTCTCCACCAATGTGATGCGTAGTGCAGAGATGACTGACTGGACTGGCCCTCCGAATCTTGTCTGCTTGACCCGTAGATGTATTCTCCTGCAAGTGGAGAAATGGATTTAGCCACCCGTGGATTCAAGTGATGGCACGCCCCACAGTCCTCCCCACTTATCACTCCAAAGTGCCCTTTTAGCAATCTCACCTTATACTCTTGAAAGATGAGCTCTCCATCCTGCATGGATTGCAGGGGCGCGTTGATACCAGTTACTTCACTGGTTTGAAGGCGTGGGAGAGTTCCGGAGAGTATTGACTCTGAGGTTCCTGGCTAGGACCAGTAAGTATCAAGTTCATAGAGTTCAATATGTCCGATGTTCACTCTTGTTTCCCCCTTCCTTCCTTGTCTTGCAGCTGAGTTTGTGAGAAGATGCTCTCGTGGTAGCTGGTGGCGCCCAAGTAAGAGTCTGTATTACCCAACGCTGTCCGGTAAATGTTGCACGTGTTTAACGTGTTGTTTTCTCTCTCTTTGCAGGTGCGGCACATGATGATGTGGAGAGTTATAGAATAATTCCTCCGGTGGTAAATCAGGTAAGTCTATGGTGATAAGAGTTATATTTGTTGGTTCTCTTGGCTCACCTTGTTGTTTTCTTTTGTCCCCCAGGTGCCGGAGTTCGGCGAAGAAATGATGAAGGCAGCGCCGAATTGGAAGATGCTGCGAGGACTGGTGAGTATGGCGCAGCGCTGCAGTTGGAGATGCAATGCGTACTAAAATGATGTTCTTTCCAAGTCCGGAGGCGAGATGGATCCGGAATCAGGTGAGGAATTCGAAAATAGTTCGTTTTCTAACCTTGTCCTTTTCTTTCCTCTTGTATTTTGGAGCTCCAGATTCGAGGCGGGCGTGGCAGAAGACTGGTTGCTGGCGACAGGCACGGCGAGCGTTACGCTGCTGGATGCAGAATAACGCAAAGCGTGTGCCCCTGTTCGGGAGTGGTTTAAATAGCCTCCAAAGTAGTTCCAGGTAAGAAGTTCCCCAGAACCACGCCTGAGTAAAAAATAGTCCCTGTAATAAAATAGTCCCATCCAGGCCTCACGTTGGCTTGGACTCACTTGCAGCATGGTCTGCATCAGGTAAGTAGGGTCTATGAGCCTGGCGCCTAAGGCGCCAGGACTGATTCCTATGATGAGCCTGGCGCCTAAGGCGCCAGGACTGAACCCAAACAGCCCCCAGCCGGGGCTGTTGGGGTTTTAATAAGTGTCTGGATGCCTGCTCCCAGAGCGGATGGGCTTGGTCCTGATGCCCCGGGGTATGAACCATGACAATCCCTCAATAGAGGCCAGTATATTTGATTTAATATAGAAACCAACACACCTTTCATTTCTTCTGTGGGTTACCCTAGCAGATGTGTCACCTGATGACATTGGCAGCACATGTCACATCCCAAGTGCTGCATTACACATCCCAATTGCTACTTTACATGAAGACAAGAGCAGTGACATCCGTATACATGATTGCAGAGCAGGCATCTCGCAATTCTCATGCACCTGATTTCAAATATCTACTGCTGATAATGTATCATGTGGGGATGCATGGGACATAGAGACACATGTGGTCTCTAGAAGACAATGGGCCTCATTATGACACTGGCGCTAATGGGTTAACGGCGCTGTAAAAGGCTGCGGCGCCGTTAACCCATTAGCGCCTTACTACGAGGTCCCATTGCGGGACCTGACCTGAACGGCTGGTCTAGACCAGCCGTTAAAGTAGGGACCCGCAAAGGGACCTTGGTGCTAAGTACGGTACCGCAATTTGCGGTACCGTACTTAGCGCCTTCCCCAGTCCCATTGAGCCCTATGGGGCAAGAAGGGGGAAGGGCCAATTTTGAATGGGGAATTACCGCCCCGCCAACCTTGGAATGGGGTGGTAATTCCCCATTGAACATTGGCAGACTCGTTACGATACCGGCACCAACCATGGTGCTAATAGCGCCATGGTTTACCGCCAGTATCATAATGAGGGCCAATATCCTTTACACCCACCAAACACGAGCACAATGGCACTTGCATGAGAATTGCCTGAAACATATATGTTTTAATTTGTTAATACAAGTCCTACCAGTCTGTAAACACTGTTTTCAACAATGGGAGCTGTGCTGAACCCCTGGAGAACATAGTACGGATTTTCAATAACGAGTGGGCTGACTTGTCCATATACTTATTAGAGTGTGATGTTGGGCATGGGAAAGCATATGGTTGTTAATTATGGGGGTACGGATTGGGCTAGGAGTGGAGAGCCGCTGCACAGAGAATACGAAAGGAGCAGTTTACAGGCCACATGTTGAACAATGGATTCCCCAATGCACTCTGAGCACCCATATGCACCCATGTGCCTCCCGGAGCTCACCCACCCGTCTCCCGACCCATCAAGAGACTGCAATCCTCCCCCCCAGTTCACAGGCTAGACTCCGACCCCCGACTGCACCCTGAGCACCTTGGCACGCCCCGCACTCGTTCTTTCCCCTTCGCCACATGTTTGATCCTGACTTGTGTTAGAAATACATCAGGATCCGAACCTCCAAAAAGCCAGTAAACCACACGCACAACGTGTCTGCAGAGTTGCCAGAAACCCCCTTGGATCATCCACCAAAACTTCTAGTTTACAGGCTAGATTTTGACTTTTCAATGCATTTTGAGCATTTCGGCGTGTTTTGTACCTGTTTTTTCCCTTCTGTTTCAATACATTTTGATCCTGCCTCGTGTGTTTCTAACAACAGGAGGTGTAAGAAATACATCAGGATTTGAATTTCCAAAAAGCTCTGAAACTATATGCATAATGTGGCTGTAGAGTTGTTAGAAACCTTCCAGGATAAGTTACCAAAATGCAATTACATGAAGAAAGGAAGACGACAGCGGGAAGAGGAAAGAAGGCAGGCGAGAGGAAGGGAAAGGACACAGGAACACGCGTCCAAACCAGAGAGCAGGGAAACGAGTGCCCGCAACGCGGCACGGTGCATCGAGCAGGGACTGAAAGGAAGAACAACCCCGAGGAGGCGCAGCTGGTAATTGGCCTTCTCAAGAGAGGACCCTTGAGAGAAGCCCTGAGGACCAAAGGGCTGAGGACTTCACTGTTTGGCTGTGGTTAGTGTCTCTATCAGGAAGAGAGGAGAAGTAGAGACTGAGGTGCGTGTGCCTGTACCTTTAATACTGACCAAGTCACCTGACCCAGGTCACCTGGTACAAAAGGTCGCCTCTGCCGCCCTTGCGGCGCTAAGCCCTGAGGACCAAAGGGCTGAGGACTTCACTGTTTGGCTGTGGCGAGTGTCTCTATCAGGAAGAAAGGAGAAGTAGAGACTGAGGTGCGTGTGCCTGTACCTTTAATACTGACCAAGTCACCTGACCCAGGTCACCTGGTACAAAAGGCCGCCTCTGCCGCCCTTGCGGCGCTAAGCCCTGAGGACTTCACTGTTTGGCTGTGGCGAGTGTCTCTATCAGGAAGAGAGGAGAAGTAGAGACTGAGGTGCGTGTGCCTGTACCTTTAATAACTAACCAAGTCACCTGACCCAGGTCACCTGATACAAAAGGCCGCCTCTGCCGCCCTTGCGGCGCTAAGCCCTGAGGACCAAAGGGCTGAGGACTTCACTGTTTGCCTGTGGCGAGTGTCTCTATCAGGAAGAGAGGAGAAGTAGAGACTGAGGTGTGTGTGCCTGTAGCTTTAATAACTGACCATGTCACCTGACCCAGGTCACCAGGTACAAAAGGCCGCCTCTGCCGCCCTTGCTGCGCTAAGCCCTGAGGACCAAAGGGCTGAGGACTTCAATGTTTGGCTGTTTGGCGAGTAGCGCAAGGCGTTTGCCAAATGATGGATCCAGCCAATCTTATTTCAAGGACCAGAGCCCAAGTAAAGCGCATGGCCAATTTAGAGGATCTCCCTGCAAAACGAGCGCGACAACAACAGGTGAGACAATATTTTTCATGCGGGTCAGTGAATGAAAACACAGGAATATCCGGAGATCCAACAGTGGTGACGGAAGAAGACGTTTTTGAACTTTCAAGATCAGAGGAGTGCTCCTCTCCTACTTGTGATGCATTAGTGCCTCCTGTTAATCCAGAAACACCCCGTTCCACTGCCTCGTTTCTCCCCCCCCATTCTCCCAATATCACTCAGCCAGCTGAGGACATGATTCAGTCTCCGACGACAAGCTCGACAAGTATAATTAATGAGGCTGTCAACGATATTGATCACGACTTACCGGCTGGCGAGGCCTCTGTGCGGTGGTCGTCATGTGAGGGTGGGGGGGCAGTGTTGGTGGCCGCGGTGGCGGGTTGCAGGGAGGCTGCTGTGGAGCGGGCACGGAAACTGCGATACTGACCGCGGCCGCAGCCGCTACTGATGACACTGGTGGGTGGGGTCAGGATGGAAGTGGAGCGTCCGTGAGCGAGTATGGCGTTGCCTCAGATGCCTCTGAAGCTTCCGAAGCCGTGCTGCGCCAGTTGGACTTGGCTGAGGCGCGTCTAATCAGCCGATCGCTTGCCCACTCTGAGTCAGCGTGGCGGCTAAAAGCGGTGTCTCGTGGAAAATGCCACGTTGGATCTGAAGACAACTTAGAAGTAAGTGCAATCCTTGATTCTCCCAGGGCCGGAAACTCGCAATTGAACAGAATGTTAAGTGTTGACCAATGCGAGGCTTCTGCCTCCATACAGAAAACCCCACCCCTACCCTTGATGCAAACTTAATGGATCTTCATCTTAAAGCATCCATTTCTAACACAGCATTACAAAGTGAATGCAATCAGAGGGATGCAGTGGAAGGCACATCCTATATTGACAAAAGAAATTCTTTGGAGGTGGTGTCTTCTGTACTACAAAATCTGATCAACCTAAACAAATCCCGCTCATGTAAACGGATAGCAGTATCTACCCCAGTTCAGGACTGGATACATAAAGCCCCCCAGAAAAGGCACTGTACTAATGTCACTGATGTAAATCGAGATATATGGGGATCCGGCAACTACAAAAGACTCAAGTCACGAGAGATTGTGTCTTCTGACGGTTCAGTACACTCACAAGAGGGAAAGGTGGCTGACTCCCAGAAAAGATTGCCTGCCCATCATAATGTAGGGTGTGATCTTAGGATGAGAAGCCAAATCCAATTAAGTCAATCTTCAAATTGTGAGGACTCGTCAGATGACCCTGCTACAAGGGACTCTTCGCTTGTCGAACGTCCATTCCCAAAAATTAGGAGAGAACGGGCTCGGTTTGCACGAGCCGCACGTGAGCCACAGGGGAAAGCTGGAGGTGGGTGCCCAGACCCTTGTGTACACGTGCCTTCAAATGACCTCCTAATAACCCTAACGTCTGCAATGGCAATCTCTTTGACACCTTTCACCAAGTTGTACAAAACACTAAATGAAAATGTGAAGGATGTCACGACTTTATTGGCTATGATGAACTCAAAATTGATGCACCTAGAAGTAATGCATGGTGCACAAAGGACCAAACAAGAAGAGGTGAATCAAAATATACTGGCGGGCATAGAATCAGCTAACGATGTTAAACGGAATGACATGATTGATAAAAAATTGTTTGCAGACGTTGCGAAGGAAGCACTGTCTCTTTTTCGCAAATTACACAAAGAACAAAGGGATGAGGAGCTGGGCAATGTTGGCAACATGAAAGACTTGGTAACGAAAGAGCAGTCTTCTCTCTTACAAGTTCCATCCAACACTGCTAAGTCAGCCATGAAGACTGATTGCCAAATGCAGCCATTTCAAATCGTGAACCAGACTCCCCAGCCCATCATGCTATCCGAAAGAACCTCAGTGAGACACAGAGTAGAAGTGATGGACAGCCCAACTTACTCGAAATGTCATTTAATACAGCATTTCTGCAAGCTAAAAATGCATTAAATCCAGCCTTATTGGACTCTCAAAAGGCTTCTGGCTCATTTCCCCCTTCGAAAGTAGTGGATCAGGCTTCTGTTCTGAATGAGGTACCTGTTGTTATTACAAAGTCTGCAGGCCTATTTTCCATTTTTGGAAGTTTAGATGCTGAAGCTCAAACTAAATCAAAGGTGGATGCTAAAAAAAAATCCCCCCCAAACAAAAAAGCAAAAGAACATGCCAACCCGTAAAAAATATCAACAAAAAGGAGCCTGAAAATTCCTTTGCAACATAAATATGTTTCAACTTGTCGATAAAGCAATCACTACCAGTTTGAAATTAGCTGACACGATCAAGGAGAACAAAATGGCCCAACTAGACTCAGGGGGAAATAATACGAAAGTAGCAGGAACTCCGCTAAACGAAGAAGAATTAGCGACTCATGATGAACTAATGGAACTATCAACCCATGAAGACACTATGGAGGTAGCAGTGGAATTTGTGAAAGCCCTTCTTGAAGTTATTTGCACTCAAAAAGTCGCCCTATTGCCAACAAACTCAAAATCGATCAGTGAGCCTAAGAACTCGGTAACAGAGCCACTAAACTACAAACTAAGCATGCCGCAAAAGATTCAAGTATCACCAACTAACACATTACGAGAGATCAGTGAGAGGTTATGTGAGTTAGTTCCTCTTGTTGTAGAGGCAAGGAATGGGGGCCTAGAGCCTAGGAGCCCAGAGTTCATCACGTTACAAGCAAAATGGGAAAGACAGAGGACAAACGGGCAGATGATGCACCATCATGTTGGTGGTCCATGCCTGCGGCTCTTGAAGGTGTGAACTTTGCAAGAGGAAATGTAGAGCATGCGGCTGCTGTTTCGGCTGTCAAAGAATCAATGTCCCAGAAATTTGACCTCCATCAGTCAGAGACGTTGGTGCAAAATCAGAAGACTAGGAACCGTCAGGTTACAGCCCGAAGCGTGGAACCGACTCCTTTGATTAAACTAATGCTGGAGAGGTTGGAAGCCAGTGACAAACTAATCTTGAACAGAACAAACGTGTTAAGACTGCTCCATCACATACCTCGGCTGCGATCCCTTGGTTCGAAAGACTTGAAAATTGTCGAATTCCCAGACGATCTGTGTACCGATAAGGTGATTCTGCACGTAAATTCTAATATAATTGAGAATGTAATCTTGGATGCAGACGAAGAGTTGTTGTCGCTGGGTTTCGATACTTACAAAGTAATGGAACATGAAGGGCGCAAAAAAGTGGAGATGAAAGATGGACCAGGCGAAGCATGGCTTACTCAAAAGGGTAATTCAAGGCTGGAGATCTCGCAAAAATCTACAGTAATCGAACAAAATCAGCAGGAACAGTCTGGTCAGAACGGACCAGCACTTAAAGTTCGACAACCCGCTCACCCCTCAAAGTGTAGTTGCTGTTGAGCAGGACGTGATAACCAAAACAAGTCCAATGGCGAAAATTACCATAAATAACGGCGGCCCAGCCGACCAGTCCTCTTCCATGAAAACAAGCAGCCTAATGGACCAAGACTCTATGCAAGAATGGAATTGGATGGCCTTGGCTTTGAACGCTAATACAGCTAATGTTCAAAGACTAGCGCGGTTCAGGAATGCTCTTTCGCTTCATGGAACACGCGCGGCTTCATACATCTTCTAAATAACGATTGGCTACATGACTTACAACTGATCTGTCTTCAAGAAACTTGGATGTGCGATTTGCCAGTGATCTCAGAATTTGAATGTGCTCTGAACCCAGCCATTAAGACTGAGAAGGGGCGTCCGTTAGCAGGACTCTTAACGTTGATCAAACGGTCCTCAGGTTACCAGTTGCAGAATTCAAAGAACTATACGCCCTACATTCAAGTTTGTGAGATACGAAAATCCACTGATACACCTAAAGTGCTCGATGTGATCCACATAATCAACTTATATTGGAACCATCGATGGACCGGGTCATATCCATTCATTGATCAGGTTACCTCAAAAATCGATAACCTGCTAGAGTCAAGCAGTGGAAGTGGCTTGATAGTTTGTGGTGATCTAAATATTGACTTTTTCAAACCTGTAACGCTCACCTGATTCCCACGGAGGCGCTGATCTTGGCAGGAAGGTGTCTGTGACTCGAAAGGTGATGTGCAGAACCCGATGGGCTTCTGGGGTCGAACCTCTTTGCACTGTGTGTTGAACTCGTAGGGTGAGGTTTCTGCAGGTGAAAGAATATGGGGGTTAATGGTCTGGGTTGTTCAATGTCCCTCTTCCTCTCTCTCCCTCTCCGTAGAGCCCCCAGGTCAACGTGCTCACCTTAGATAGGTGAATGCTGGGCTCTCCATCTGCGTCTGGTGCAGGGCGCTGTTGCCAGTTCCTTCACTGGTGAAACATAGGCCTCTTGGACTCAGAAGACCGTTACCGTCGTTAACTGCACGAGCGGTGAGTTTCCAGACACCTTTTTAGTCTTTATAGTCTTTAGGTGCAAGGCACGTTAACATTGAACAGGACTTCGTATAATGCTTTTCTCCCTTTTGTCTTGCAGGACTCTTGAGGAAGATGGAGTGAAGCGCCTGGAAATGCCTGAGTAAATGCAAGCGCTCTAACTGTCTTTTCCTTGCAGCGTAGTTCGTGCTGAAGAGCAGGCGTTCTGTTGCGAAGAGCGCGATGGGCGTAAGTAAATACCTGTCTAATATCTCTTCTTTTGTCTTTCAGAAGTTGGTTTGCAGCGCCGGAGTCCGCGGAATGTCCGTAAGTAGATACAATGCTTTTATCTCCGCAGGCGGCGATGCAGTGTGAAGAAATCCAGAATTCACGGAGTGCCGGTAAGTAGTGACAATGCTTTTGTCTTCGCAGGCGGAGGTGCAGCGTGCCGAAAATGACCGCAGCCGATGGATCAGGTGAGTAGCACTGCGAGATAAGGCTGCCCTGCTAACCTGCTGTTTCTTGTCTCTGCAGGTGCTGCTGTCGACTGGATGCAGGAATGGTGAGTATGCTTCTTGCAGATTCAGGATGCAGGAATGGTGAGTATGACTCTTGCAGATTCGGGATCGTAAGAAGAAAGGCTGGAACAGACTCGGTGAGCGTTCTGCTGCAGATGCAGAATAACGCAAAGCACGTTTCGTCTATCGGGTGTGGTTTAAATAGCCTTGGAGTGATGAGGCGTCTTCCTCCACGGCCCCGCCTAGGTAAGAAAAGAGTTCCAGTTCCAGAAGCTTTCCAGTGCTGAATCCAGGGAGTGAAGCTTGCCCCACCCAGGTAAGAAAGTAGTTCCTGTTCACAGAGGACTTCTAAGAGGCTGGTAAGTAAGCAGCATGGTCTGCTGCAGGTAAGTCCACCCAAGCATCTGCACACATATTATGAGCCCGGCGCTTCCAGTGCCGGGACCGATGATTCTGATGAGCCTGGTGCCACCGGCGCCAGGACATGGTCCAAAAGGTCCCCGTGGGGACCGGCTGGTGCCTAGGATTAGGGTTAGGGGCCTGCTTACAAGGACGTTGGGCTGGTCCTGGCTCCTTGGAAGCAGTGATCATGACAGTACCCCCCTCAAGGCCCCTCCTAAGCGTGTCTTCTCCGGGGGTTTTGGCTTGTCGGGGTGATTCAGATGGAATCTCTTGACCAGACGAGGTGCGTGGACATATTCAGAGGGTTCCCAAGACCTTTCCTGGGGGCCGTATCCTTTCCAATCAACCAGATAATATAACTTAGATTTGGAGATCTTGGAGTCTAGAATGTTCTTTACTTCGCATTCGAGTTCTCTGTCTACCAAAACAGGTTCTGGGAGTTCAGCCAATCGGGTTTCTGGTTGTACTGGTTTTAATAAGGAGACATGGAATACTGGATGTATTTTCATATACGCAGGTAATTCCAATTTGACCGCCACCGGATTAACTATGGTAGAGATGGGGTAAGGTCCAAGGTATCTCGGGTTGAAGGTGCGGGGTCCTTTTAGAGGCAGGTGCTTAGTGGATAACCAGACCTGATCTCCTACTGCGTAGTGAGGGGCCTCTTTACGGTGTCGATCTGCTCCCTTTTTGACTTGAGCTTTAGCTCTTTGCAGATGGGCAGTGGCTTCTTTAAAAGCACGGGTAATCTCAGAGTGCAAATGATCCACAGCAGGTGTTTCGAATTCTTGGGGAGGATCCAGATTAGAGGTTCTAGGATGATGTCCGTATAATAGGAAGAAGGGAGTCTTCCCGGTTCCAGAATGAGTCGAATTGTTGTAAGCGTATTCAGCGATCCAAAGAATATCCTTCCAAGGGTTTTCAGTTTGTTGGAGCATGCAACGCAGATATTGCTCTAGAGTCTGATTTGTCCTCTCGGTTTGTCCGTCAGTTTGGGGATGGTGACTGGTTGAAAGTCTTACATCAATTTGGGCTAGACGACAGCAACTTCGCCAAAAGTGGGAGATTAATTGACTTCCCCTATCGGAGATTAAAACCGAGGGAAAACCGTGTAACCGAACAATGTTTTCTAAGAATTCTCGAGCCAATACCGAAGCCGAAGGTAGGCCCTTCAGGGGAATGAAGTGAGCCATCTTGGAGAATAGATCCACGATTACTAAAATGGTATTATACCCTGAGCATGGAGGTAAGTCCGTGATGAAATCCATGGACAGGGTATGCCATGGACAGGGAGGAATATCCAGAGGGTGTAACAGGCCGGCTGGTTTCTCCTTCTGACTTTTATTCTGGGCACACACACCGCAGGAGATTACAAAGTCTCTAATATCCTTCTTCCATGATGGCCACCAGAAATGTCTCTTGATCTTTTCCATGGTTTTGGTAATGCCAGGATGACCCTCCATTAGAGAGTCGTGATAACAGGAAATTACTTGTTTTTGTATTTTCTCACAGGGCAAGTACAATCGCCCTTGGAAATATGGTAGGTCTTGATCCACTGAGAATTCTTTTCCCTTTAATTGCCAGTCCTGCAAATCGGCCGGAGTTAGGAGTGACTTAACTGTAGTCTTGATGTCTTCAAAGGATTGAGCGTTGACCAACCCCAAAAGCCTTTGTTCTGGGATTATGGGTATTGGTTCTGGATTGGTCAAATGTTCATCAACTCCCATCCGAGAGAGGGCATCTGCTTTTCCGTTTTTACTGCCGGGTCGATAAGTAATTATAAAGTCAAACTCAGCCAGAAACAGAGCCCAACGAAGCTGTCTGGAAGACTGAGCTTTGGCCATCTTCAGATATTGTAGATTGCGGTGATCAGTCATTACGGTGACTGTGTGTCTGGCTCCCAAAAGATAATGCCGCCAGGCTTTAAAGGCTGATCTGATAGCTAAAAGTTCCTTGTCTGTAATTGAATAGTTGATCTCAGAAGCCGAGAATTTGCGGGACCAAAAGGCTACTGGATGTAATTGGTGTGTGACCGGATCTCTTTGTGATAACACTGCCCCCATAGCAAGACTAGAAGCATCCGTTTCCACGATGTAGGGGAGTTCTGGGCGAGGATGTTTTAGAACAGGAGCAGAAATGAATTTAGCTTTTAAGTCCTGAAAAGCTTGTTCTGCTTCTGTAGACCATTCAAAACGTTTGTTCTTCTTTAACAGAGCGGTGATGGGCTGGACTATCCGAGAGAATTCAGGAATGAATCTGCGGTAAAAGTTAGCGAAGCCTAACATGCTTTGAACTCCTTTTACCGAGGTTGGTGATGGCCACTTGATGATTGCATCGACCTTCTTTGAATCCATATGAACCCCATTAGGTGACAATATGAATCCCAAGAACTCAACTTCAGTTACGTTGAAAACGCATTTTTCAAGCTTGGCAAAAAGGTTATGTTGACGCAGTCTCTCGAGAACCTTTTCAACGTGTTTCTGATGTTCCTCTTCAGATGATGAATAGACAAGGATGTCATCAATGTAGACAACAACACACACATCTATGAGTTCTCTAAGGACATCGTTCATAAAATACTGGAAAGCGGCAGGAGCGTTACAAAGTCCAAAGGGCATCACTTGATATTCGAATAGCCCATACTTGGTGCGAAAGGCCGTCTTCCACTCATCGTCTTCTTTTATTCGTACCAAGTGGTAGGCTCCTCTGAGATCCAACTTTGTATATATGCATGCTTCTTTGACTTGGTCCAGGAGTTCAGGGATCAAAGGTAACGGGTATCTGTTTTTAATGGTGATTTGATTCAGGGCGCGGTAATCTATACAAGTTCTAAGGTCTCCTTCCTTTTTCGCAACGAAGAACAAAGCCGAGGAAGCTGGAGATTTAAAAGGACGGATAAACCCGTTAGCTAGGTATTGGTCCAGATATTGCCTGAGGTGAAGATTCTTTGGCTCGGTGAGGGCATAAATCCTACTGCAAGGAGGAGTTGTTCCGGGTATCAGGTCTATTTGACAGTCGTAAGACCTATGAGGAGGCAGGGTGTTAGCTTGATCCTTCCGAAAGACATCTTGGAATTCTTGGTAGTCGGGAGGCAATGTGGGAACCTCTGAAGAGATCGCCGCCACTGAAACTTCAGGCCGAGGATAACAAGTGGTAAAACATTCTGGAAACTGAACCGTCTTTGCTCGCCAGTTGATCTGAGGATTGTGCTTCTCTAACCAAGGGATTCCCAAAATGATCTGGAACTGAGGGCCCTTGATCACACCGAACACGATTTTCTCCCGGTGTCCATCTTGGCTCACTAGCGTCACTTCTTGGGTGGCGTGCGTTACTGGTCCGGAGGCTATCTCCGTGCCATCCACTGTAGTAATGATGTCTTTTACTGCCTTAGGGACAAGGGGTAGATTCATCCTTGATGCCATTTCACGGTCCACATAATTGCTGATTGCTCCGCTGTCGATGTAAGCTTCAATTGCATGCAAACGATCCGGACGTGCAGGATTAATGAGGACCATGGGCACCACGAAATGCGAGGTCACGGGACAGATCTTAACGCTCGGCAAGAGGACCTCTACACTTGCCGGGCTAGGTCGTTTCCCTGCTCGGAACTTGAGGTACTGGAATCTGCGGCTCCTACAGCCTTCTTAGCTGGTTTCACTGGACAGTCTTGAAGAAAGTGCCCCGAGTTCCCGCAATAGAGGCATAATTGCAGCTGTCTTCTTCTTTCCCGCTCCTTTTGGGTTAAAGGACCTTTCATCCCCCCTATTTGCATGGGTTCCACAGTGTCAGCTCCCTTAGTAGAAGTCTGTGCTTTAGAAAACACTAGGGTATCAAATTTAGAACGATCAGCCTTCCTGTTCTGTAATCTGTGGTCCAATTGGACGACTAAGTCAATATAGTCCGAACATTCTTGTGGAGGGTTCACAACTTGAGCTAACACATCCTTGAGCTCTCCACGCAGGCCTCTGTAGAAAAGCGTTATTCTCTTATCCTCGGGCCATTGAGTTTCCACTATGAGTCTGTTGAATGAGGCTATATAGGTCAAGAGGTCTTGATTACCCTGTCGTAATGAAAGAAGTTCATTGTCCAAGGCCTGCCCTTGTGCATGTCTTGCAAACAGTTTCTCCATGCTGGACTGGAAGGCCTGGAAATCATGTAAAACCGGATCGTCCTGGGTGACTAAAGGGATCGACCAATCTGCGGCGCTGCCACTGAGATAAGAAAGCACGAAAGCCACTTTGGTCTGGTCTGTTGGGAATGCAGCTGGTCGACATAAGAAATGTAAGCGGCACTGGTTGAGGAACACTGCAAATTTCTTTGGGTCACCAGAAAAACGTTCGGGCGGAGCCAAGGGCACATTACCAGGTAGATTGATTTGCACTGGATTTACAGATGATGCAGAAGGATAGCTTCCTCCTGGAGCGGGCAGGGGTGTCTGTCCTGCCTGCGTTTGTAGCAATTGCCTAGCGAGGTCCTCTGTTCGCTCCTTGGAAATTATCAGTTCTCTTCTTAGAGAGCTTGTTTCCTGACGAGCTGCATGTACTTCTGCTCTTAATTCCCCGAGCAACTGGGCTAAGTGATTCTGAAGCTCACCTGATTCCCACGGAGGCGCTGATCTTGGCAGGAAGGTGTCTGTGACTCGAAAGGTGATGTGCAGAACCCGATGGGCGTCTGGGGTCGAACCTCTTCGCACTGTGTGTCGAACTCGTAGGGTGAGGTTTCTGCAGGTGAAAGAATATGGGGGTTAATGGTCTGGGTTGTTCAATGTCCCTCTTCCTCTCTCTCTCTCTCTCTCCGTAGAGCCCCCATGTCAACATGCTCACCTTAGATAGGTGAATGCTGGGCTCTCCATCTGCGTCTGGTGCAGGGCGCTGTTGCCAGTTCCTTCACTGGTGAAACATAGGCCTCTTGGACTCAGAAGACCGTTACCGTCGTTAACTGCACGAGCGGTGAGTTTCCAGACACCTTTTTAGTCTTTATAGTCTTTAGGTGCAAGGCACGTTAACATTGAACAGGACTTCGTATAATGCTTTTCTCCCTTTTGTCTTGCAGGACTCTTGAGGAAGATGGAGTGAAGCGCCTGGAAATGCGTGAGTAAATGCAAGCGCTCTAACTGTCTTTTCCTTGCAGCGTAGTTCGTGCTGAAGAGCAGGCGTTCTATTGTGAAGAGCGCGATGGGCGTAAGTAAATACCTGTCTAATGTCTCTTCTTTTGTCTTTCAGAAGTTGGTTTGCAGCGCCGGAGTCCGCGGAATGTCCGTAAGTAGATACAATGCTTTTATCTCCACAGGCGGCGATGCAGTGTGAAGAAATCCAGAATTCACGGAGTGCCGGTAAGTAGTGACAATGCTTTTGTCTTCGCAGGCGGAGGTGCAGCGTGCCGAAAATGACCGCAGCCGATGGATCAGGTGAGTAGCACTTCGAGATAAGGCTGCCTTGCTAACCTGCTGTTTCTTGTCTCTGCAGGTGCTGCTGTCGACTGGATGCAGGAATGGTGAGTATGCTTCTTGCAGATTCAGGATGCAGGAATGGTGAGTATGACTCTTGCAGATTCGGGATCGTAAGAAGGAAGGCTGGAACAGACTCGGTGAGCGTTCTGCTGCAGATGCAGAATAACGCGAAGCACGTTTCGTCTATCGGGTGTGGTTTAAATAGCCTTGGAGTGATGAGGCGTCTTCCTCCACGGCCCCGCCTAGGTAAGAAAAGAGTTCCAGTTCCAGAAGCTTTCCAGTGCTGAATCCAGGGAGTGGAGCTTGCCCCACCCAGGTAAGAAAGTAGTTCCTGTTCACAGAGGACTTCTAAGAGGCTGGTAAGTAAGCAGCATGGTCTGCTGCAGGTAAGTCCACCCAAGCATCTGCACACATATTATGAGCCCGGCGCTTCCAGTGCCGGGACCGATGATTCTGATGAGCCTGGTGCCACCGGCGCCAGGACATGGTCCAAAAGGTCCCCATGGGGACCGGCTGGTGCCTAGGATTAGGGTTAGGGGCCTGCTTCCAAGGACGTTGGGCTGGTCCTGGCTCCTTGGAAGCAGTGATCATGACAGTACCACAGAGTTTCACCAGAGGACAATTAGCTAAAACCTGGTCAGAAGAAATGAATGCAAGAGGTCTTTCAGTGCTAAATGGCTGTACCCAAGGGGACATTCCGGCGAAGCCTACGTGGCAGCTTGAAGGCCAAAGCTCTATCATTGATTATATCTTTGCCTCTGATACGATGCATGTGAGGATAAAGACCATGAAAATTCTTACAATGGTCAACAGTGATCACGAAATGATGGAATTCAAATTTCAAGATCTAAGAGGCGTGAAAAGCCAAAAATGGGGCACAAAAGTTCTGGTGGAGTAAAATCACCTACGTGTGAGGCTGGAGGAATATGAGGTGGCCAATATATGCTCCCAATTCAAGTCTACGCCGGAAGAGATTGAATATGTGCCTATATTGTCGCAATTTAAAGCCAAAAATACGGACTGAAAAATTGGTCATTTCGGAAAAAACACTGTTTCGACCGAACGGTGATGCAGCGCAAAAGAACAATGAGAGCTGAAATTCGGAAAAACAATCAAGGCCTAAAGGAAGAAATAACTGCAAGAAGCAAAGTAACCAAACAGTCCTATAAAAATTGGATTAAAAGCCATCGATTTGTACTACACCAGAATGATTCTGAGGCTATGTTGAAGACTCTAACTAATAAGAACAGTGGCGAGTTCTGACGAACAATTAATGCCATGGAAACACTGCAAGAGGCATTGCTAGTATGCCTGGTTCCAGAAATCGAGTGGGTACATCATTTTACCGCCCTATATTACAAAAATCTTGCTCCTAACTTGGCAACATCTAACCTAGCATCATGGAATTTACACTTTACAAGGGAAGATATCCGTGAGGTAATTATGAGAGTGAAAAATTCTAAGGCGCCGGGCCCCGACGGCTTGTCGAACTTTATGATCAAACAGTTTACTGATCTTTGGGCTGACCTGTGTTTCAATCTATTTGCAAGAATCAACTCGCAAAAACAAGTGCCAACTTCATGGAAGACAGGGATAATAGTGCCAATCTTCAAGAAAGGAAATATAGCATCACCGGAAAACTATCATCCGGTGGCCCTGCTTGATGTACTGGGTAAAATGTACGCATCTTTGCTGCAAACAAAATTGATCACCTGGGCCAAAACAGCTAAAAGAGTGGACGAAAGACAAGCGGGTTTCGTGAAATTTGTTGGGTGTTCTCTGAACCTGCTTGTCCTAAATCTATTGAAAATGGAAGCCCTGCAAACTAACACGAAAGTGTATCTTGCCTTTGTTGACTTTTCTATGGCATTTGACATGATTGATCGTGAAGCGTTGTGGCAAAAAATGGAAGTGTGGGGTTGCCCGGCAGGTTTGCTTGCGGCAATTAAAGAACTCCACACAGACACTTCAATTGCTATTCGACTAGATCAATCAGGTTCCCTATCAGCTCAAATTAAGACGCACAAAAGGGTTAAACAGGGATGCCAGTTGGCAGCTGCAATTTTTAGTCTTTTCATTTACGACATTAGTGAGGCGATACAATCTGTGAGAGCTTTTCCACCTAAGTTCAACTCATCAAAGATAAGTTGGCTGTTGTACGCCGATGATTTGGTAATCTTAGATTTAACTCTGATTGGCCTTCAACGTAAACATGAGGCAGTGCAGAAATATGTGAGCATGAACAATCTGAAGATAAACACAGCAAATACTGAAATACTGGTGTTTGAGAACTTCATAACAAGCCAAAAGCCAAGGGACGTAAAATACGTGTGGTCATTAGATCAAGATCATCTATGTATCGCAAAAAGCGTAAAGTACCTGGGTATGATTTTGAACTCCAGCATCTGTGATGAGCCTTGGGTGGCTGAATCCAAGAGGAAATGCGATCAGCTGGCATGTCAGGGAGTTGTGATACACAGAAAATTCGGGCGTTTTTCGATGCGACCACTGCAAAACTTTTACGAACAGAAAGTTGTCCCGATCCTGTCTTATGGTGTGGAAAATGCCTTTGGATGCCCATCGAATCACTGGGCTTCACTGGAACATACGTTCTGGACCAAGGCATTAAGCCTACCAATCGGAATTTCAACAGTCAACAGCCTTATAAGGTATGAACTCGCTTAATTTCGCTGCATGCCTGGATCTGCTGGAACCAACTAGCTTTGTTTCGAAAATCCAGAGCAGAGGAAGGAATTTTCCAATTTAAGATCTTTCACAATGCGTCAGCTAGAGGCCCAGACATTCTATCTCAATGGGTGAAACGATGCGAAGATCTCTTACTAATCAATAACATCAGCTTGGAAACTCTCCACTCAAAGCTAAAGTGATGATTTGGCGCGCCGATTGGATCACTACATGTAGTGAGCGCCATTCTGCAAGCGCTATGAAAGACTCTCCTGCCGAAGCAAGAGGCTACAATGTACTTCAAAAATATCTGATTCGATTTCCAAATTCGAAAGCCAGAAGACTATTTATGTTATTCCGGCTAAATGCGATTAAAACCAAGGAGCGGACCAGCCATTGGGCTTGTAACGTAGGTTCAAATTTCACTTGTCGCTTTTGCAACAAAGAGCTGGAATCCCTCAAGCATCTTGTGCTTTTTTTTCCGGAACTAAAGGACGTAAGATCTATTCATCTGGCCCAGTGGTATGATGACCATCAGTCTGTGTGCGCGGACGAATGGTGGCAGAGAATGTGGAACGGATTGGATATGAAACTAATTATGCCCCTGACCTCCTTCTTGGCCGTAATTGAAGAGAGATTAAAAAATGTAATTGAACGGCCGCCAGCATAAGATGTCAAGTAAACTTAAGGACGTTCCAGTAACGCTAAAGACTCTGTTATGTGAAGTATTCTGTAATAACTTGACATGGGACGTGAGAAGGGAGAAGGATAGTTGGGGCTAAATATTAATGTGTAACTTATTGTTTTGTCTTGTTTGTGTAACATTTTAAAGGTTTGAATTTAAACCAATAAAATAAAAAAATAAAAAATAAATAAAAAAGAGAGGAGAACGCGATCACCCCAGGAGAGAGGACCGCTGAAAGGGCCAGAGAGGGGGAGGCCCGAGGAGACCAACAAACCCGGGCACCCCCACAGAGTGTGCAGGGCCAGCGGAAAGAAAAGAAAGAGTCACAGATGTCGCAAAAGAGTCCAGAAGAGGGACAGGAAGCACACAGGCAGATGCCGAAGTCTCCATAACTTGTAACGCATACCGCTGCGTGCCCCTCTCTATGCAACACGCTGGAAACCCCCCATCAAGGGAAGCCGCACTTCACACATTCAGCATTACACAACACTCGGCCCCCCACGGCAGAGCAGAGATACAACACCAACCATATTTGTAATAAACCCCTCTTCCGCCATTACATCTGCTTCTCATAGTCCAACACACACTCACGGAGACATCATCCAACTGCGAGGCAACCCCAATATTAGAAAAGGGCACCCAATAGGCCCAGAAAGTCAGAAAGCATGCTCCGCACAGTAAATTCAAACAATTACATTCGAAGGTAAACGTTATAGCCGAACAATACACTGAGAGAGGTAGAGGGAAAGAGCTCCCCACTGCTAACCGACACTCTAACAAGGTAAAAACCTTAAATATAATACATAAGGGTTAGGTGGGTATCAAACTCCACTCTATCTTGGAGGGAGCGCTGTTGCGCACGAGAGAAAATGGCGGCTCTCGTGTGAGCTCTGGCTAGACCCAGGGCCGCAAAGCCAGAAAAGATAATTTGCAGGCACCGGTTATCCACGATTTTTGCAGAGAACGGGTAACAATATCTTCAGACTGCCCACACGAAATTTCAGGCTGATCGGTGCGGGGATTCCAGAGATAGAGGCCCGGATGGTCCGCAGGCGGCCCGGGAGTCGGCGACCGGCGGGAAGAGAGAGGAGCCCCACTCCGTGGCGGCGGGTGCGGCGGCATCAGGCCGCTCTTGCCATCCATCCAGTGGTAGAGAGCCGCGGCTGCCCCGGACATCGTGGACTGCCTGCTGGCCCCCCTGCCGCCTTCTTCGCCTCGCAGGCTTGGACGGTTGACGGCCTGCTCTAAGATCGGACCACATTTGAAGAGGTAGGCCCTTCCTGCCCCCAGCGTGTAAATCCGCTCACGCCGCACAAACAGCGAGCCACCCAGCTATCCCCTGCGAGCTCGGGGACTGCGGGACAGGCGGTTAAAAACTCTGCTTATTAAGAGCTTGGTGCTTCACTTATCGGCGGGATGCGGGAGGGCCTCCCTGTACCGCCTGCGCAGGCCTCGATCCCTGGAACTGTTGACCCTCTACGCGCCAAAACTAACGTTACACTCGTCCATATATGACAGATCTGGAAGAAACGTCAGACCCTTCTAATAAAGCTGCGGCTGAGGCGACAAGAAGATATAGCGCAGAGCGAATTGTGGTGGAACTAACACGCCTTCCCATTGAGCGCCCGGATAACCCGCATCTCCCATACCGTAGACGATGCCCAAGAACTTTGGTTCGAAGAAAGGCAGAGGAACCATCGATAAATGCACGACCGCGATGCAGAGGGAAACGGAGCCCGAGAAGGTCCCGGAAACGCCGGTGAATGAGAAGGAGGTACCCCCGGCTAAAATGATGGAACCCAGGCCGTTTTTCAGGCGATGCAACAAGGCTTTGCTACACCCATGGACAAGTTGGATGGGATCACGGCAAATGTCGCCAATATTAAAACACAACATGACAAGACAACCACTCGCATGACAGAGGTGGAATCTAGGATATCTGGCACTGAGGACATTTTAGAGGCCCTGAAAAGCACGGTATCCACAAAGGCTATTGAACTTGGAACAGTGAAGTCCAAATAAGAAAATTTGGAGGCAAGATCCCGGAGAAACAACATCCGCATTATTGGCGTTCCGGAAGGGCCCATGAAAGGATCAATGGAGAAGGCAGTAGAAGACCTCATCCGTACACTATTGGGTGATCCTGGATGGTCACCGATGTTCATAGTCGAGAGGGCGCACAGATCACTGGCCCCGAAACCAAAACCCGGGGCATACATCAGACCCATCATAGCGCGCATAATAAACTACAGGGATAGAGACTTGATACTTAAAACCGCCAGAGAAAAACAAGAGCTCAAATGGGAAGCAAATGTTATCCGCATCTTTCCAGACTTTACCCTGGAGGTCCAACAGGAAAGGAAGCTATTTACAGGAGTCAAGAAAATGCTACGGCAAGTGCAATACGCAATGCTCTACCCCGCCAGGCTCAAAATCCAACACCAAAACAAGTAATATTTTTTCACATTTCCTGAAGAAGCAGCGACAGACCTAAAGTGTGGGCGTTTTGAACAAGACTGAGGCCTAAATACTATCACCCCGTTCTTGAAGTGAAAAGGAACAGCAATGCCAGAGGCTTCCACCCTGGAGGCCTGCATCTGGGATGCTAAAGTAGAATGTACATGTTTAATCTGCAATGGAAACACTGTCCCAAAAGTCATTAGGATGTTCGAGAGCAAAGTGCGTAAACCGGACACGATACCTATAAGTAAAGCTGGCTTGGGCTCTGGAGACTCCGCAGCCCACCCTCTCGCAGGTGCTCGAGATCTTGTTGGGTGGGGAGGGATGGATATCTAATGGCACAGTTGAAGTTTGGGGAACTGTGAGGGTGGGGGAGGGCCTTTACACGGGAGTTACAGGTTTTGTTATAAAAGTAAAAGCACACAGATATCAGACATGTCGACATTCCAACTCACAATGGCAGATTATAAGAGGCCACATGGCTGTGAACACCCCATTGACAATGGCTAGCTTAGACAAAAGCAACATTAATATGCTTAGCTGTAATGTAAGGGGTCTGGGATCTAGGATTAAGAGGAGGAAGATCCTGGCCTACCTCAATAGGCATGCTGCCAGGGTAGTCTTCTTACAGGAAACGCACTCTGGACCGCGACAAGGAGGACAACTGATGCCAAATTGGGGCTCACATCAGTATTTCATGACATACTCCAGCCGGGCGAGAGGGGTAGCAATTCTGATTCATAAAATGCTGTCTTTTGCATGTATTGATGTTGAGTGTGACCCGGGGAGGAGATATGTCATGCTTCATGGCAATCTATATGATAAAGAATTTGTCTTTCTGAACGTGTATGGTCCGAATATTGACCAACCAGACTTCTATGCCTCAGTGTTTGAAAAATTGGCAAGATACCCAACAGCCCGGGTGATATGTGGCGGGGATTTTCACACAATATTAGATGTACATCTTGATCGCACATCTACGCAAATTAGAACACTGACTAAAGCAGCGCAAGCAATACACCTACATATGGCAGATCTACAACTAAAAGACGCCTGGAGAACATTGAATCCTATCAGTAGGGAATACACCTACTACTCCACAGTCCATGACATGCACTCCAGGATAGATTTATGGCTAATAGATGGAGACAGCATAGCATGGGTCACAGACTCCCATATACACCCAAGAACGTACTCAAACCACTCACCGATACAACTGACACTAAGAATCCCTGGTCGGGTCACCACCAGACCACCTTGGAGATTCAAGCCTGCGGCCTTGAAAGACCTGGTTTATAACAACTTGATGAAACAATATATACAGGACTATTTCGATAACAATGAACACTCTGTCTCGACCCAGTCTATACTATGGCAGGCGATCAAAGTTTGCATCAGAGGTCACTCAATATCTGTGGAGGGCGGAATCCTCAAAGACATTAGGAATAGGTTAATTAGACTAGAAACACAAATATCGTCCCTGCAATCACAGTACGCATCCTCCCCGTCACCCCAACTCAGCTCTGAATTAAAGACCAAATTAGACGAATACACCGAGAGCGCAGAACAAGAGGTCAGATACTTTGATCGACCAGCTTCAGCCTGTAGATATGGGGAAGGGGAGCGCCCGGGGAAATTATTAGCAAGAACAGTACGTGTAGAGAATGGCCCTACAACCATACCCCGCATACAGATGCCTGACGGCACTGTATCCACTGACCAGGACAAACTGAAGGAGACTTTCTATGCTTATTATAACGACCTATACTCCCCGCAAAGCACTGTAACAGATGCCGAGATAGAGAGCTACCTAGCCCAGATACCCACAACCCTTTTAGCGGATACCATTAGGGAATCACTGGAGGCACCCATCACCGAGCCCGAAATACTTGAAGCAATAAAAGCTCTCCCCAGCGGGAAAGCGCCGGGCTCAGACGGGCTAGGTGCTGAGTTCTATAAAGAGTTCAGTAGTGTACTAGCTCCCTGGCTCCACGCTGTATGGATAGAGGCACTGGACACAGGAGAACTCCCCAAAACCACCAGGGAAGCTATAATTACACTCCTTCTGAAATCAAGGAAGCCCCCAGGGGACTGTGGGTCATACCGACCTCTATCCCTAATAAACACGGATGCCAAGATCCTGGCCAAAATAATAGCAACAAGGCTTACACCACTGATGCCATATATGATACATGAAGATCAGGCTGGGTTTATATTGGGCAGATCTACGGCAACGAATATAAGGCGATGCCACCAAATCATTGCCACAATACCCCCAGAAACACAAAGAATAGCGGTCTCCGTAGACATGCGGAAAGCATTCGACACTGTCTCATGGCCATTCCTGTTTGGGGTGCTACAAAACTATGGGTTTGGCCCAAACTTCATAAAGTGGATCCAAATTCTCTACACGCGGCCGTACGCTAAGATCAGAATGAATGGGTCTTTCACGGACATACTTGAACTACTGGGGGGCAACAGGAAGGGCTCCCCACTCTCCCCGCTACTCTTCGCCCTAGTTATTGAACCTCTTGCGGACATACTCAGATCCCGTTATAGCACATTCGGGATATGGCTTGAAGGTAAACCACATATTATAACGCTTTATGCGGATGATATTTTGTCATACCTGAAGAACCCAGACCGCACATTGGGCAAGGTGCTGGCTGCAGTGAAAGAGTTCGGCGAATATTCAGGTCTCTGCCTAAATCCCAATAAGTCGGAGATATTCCCGCTCGCAGCCCCAAAACCTCCACGGCCTCATATGGAGCCCAGTACACATTGTTTACCTAGGCGCTGCTGTCGCCAGATCCGCTCAACTGTCCCGAACACTGAACTACAGCTCACTGGCAGATGCACTTTGCACCAAAATAAAGCGCTGGAATACCCTTCCTATATCAATGATGGGGAGGATAGCATTAATTAAAATGATCATTTTGCCTAAGCTTTTCTATCTGTTCAGTACAGTACCGGTGTGGCCGGGTCGCGCACTATTCTCCAGAATCAATAGTGCATGCATGGGTTAGTACGGGGAGGCCACTCGAGGCTGAGCTGGAGGGTGCTAACAGATACGTATCCCGGAGGCGGCCTAATGGCCCCCGATGTGGAATTGTATTACCTGGCAGCGTAGGCGCAATATGCTGCCGACTGGGCTACATGCTTCCTCAACCCTGGCCCCCCACCCTCTCCTGCGAGAGAACAAGAGGCGATATTGGCTCTACAGAAAATCACTAGGCCCACACCTAAACGATACAACACTATACACCCATCCAATGTCACAATCACTGCATGGGCCAAAATAAATGATATGTTTGGAGCCGGCAAGCTATACCACCCGAGCATGCCAATATGGGGCGACCCCCACACACCCTTCCCCGTAGATAGTGCAGTGGCAATGCACTGGAGTGCCAAGGGCATCACACAGTGGGGACAGATGTTCCGGGATAAACACTTTTTGAAGTGGAATGAGATGAAAGACACAGTAGGAAACACAAACACACACAGACAGCAGTTCGACAAGGTTGCAGCAACCACACAACAGATTTACCCATCATTCCCGAATGAACCCGAAATAAACATGGGTCTTGGTTACATATTCACGGGGGGGACTCAGAAGGTCACAGCCTCCACTCTCTACAAAACTATAATGCAAACACGCCCGAAACCACCCCACGCTGCAAAGGCTGGTTGGGAGCTGGATCTGGACCAGCCGATAGAAGAACAGGATTGGTCCCAGATCTGTGCACTGACTAAGCTGATATCATGCAACTCTAGATTCAAATTGATCCACTATAAAATTATCCATAGAACCCACTACACGCCAGTGAAACTCAAGCGTCTATACCCTGCTCTCTCTGCCAATTGCCCAAGATGTAACTCTGAAAATGCTAACATATACCATATGCTGTGGGACTGTGGAGAACTGAGACAATATTGGGCCGGGGTCTGTGGAGCTCTAGATAAGTTGGCGGACCAACCGGTCGAATGGAAACCGCAGTTGTGTATATTAGGTGCGATTGGGAAAATGAACCCAACTTGGCGAAAACTGCTCAATTTAAGTCTGCTGTTTGCAAAAAGGGTCATATTGATGAGGTGGAAAAATGCTCGGCCGCCAACAGTAGAGGACTGGAACAGTGACATGCTGTGGGCTAACGACACCGAAGAACTGTACATAGACTCAGTGATGGCCCCCTCTAAACCTAGGAATATATGGGCACGGTACAACCAATACCTGGCGGATTCATCTGCCCCTGTTGCCGTAAATGTAATGTAAAACCAGCCAATATATGTTATATGTTCACCGAAATTGAATGTCGCAAATGTAACTGCTTAATCTGTGTGCAAAGTTAAATAAAGTTGTAAAAATAAAAAAACTCCACTATATCTTGGTAACAACGTGGAAAAACCAAAGTGCTTACACAACAGGCTGCCTGTTATTGCATTAAATTACCAAGCAGTACAACAACTTAATGAAAAATATAAATCTGCAATTTTTATTAATGTATAAAAAACATATTAGTCCAAAAGACAGTACACAGCAGTGTTGTTTGACTACAAGTAGACAGTAGTATAGTTGATGTGAAGGGCTTACCTTAAGTATTACCCTCTAGTGTCCATGAGGTCAAAGAAAGTGTTGTATGCTGTGCAAATACGCAATATTTTAAAAACAGTTTTTCATACAACCTTTCACACATTCTCATCATGACCATTCTATACACATACTCTCAACATAACTCATCCAACATGCTTCTTTCCAACAAACACAAAAAAGGGTGAATAATAAGTAAAGGGAAATTCGTCAGGGAACTGTCCAGGGTAGTGTGGTAGTCAGTACACACTGTCACAATAGCATTAAGTCTCAATAAGACTGCATAACAACAAAGCAGCTTTCCTGCTGGCTGCTGTTTAACACTTCTGACAATTAGCAAAAATGCAAAAGGCAAAAGAGCACACAATCAACAATCGCTGAAAATGACGAGTTGATTGCGTGTCAACAACCCGACATCTTGTAATACCACGTGTTACCTAAAAGGGAGAGAGAAAAAAGGGGAGGACAGTCCGGAACGTCGTCCATATGTCTAACCAATGCTGTCATGCTTAATTAACAGTTCCAGGCCTATATCGTAATCCTGGCATTGCTAAAGTGAGATTGTCTAAATCAACACTATGGCAAGCTTCTGGAGTTTTTAGGAGAACTTGAAACAATAGACAAGACTAAGATAATAGTCCTAGTCACGTGTATCTAATGCGTCAATGTAGAGTGGTATGCCATTGACTCGTAACGTGATGATGTCAATAAAGTATCTTCCACCACCCCAAACAAGTGTGGTGAAGGTTAAATACTAATAATGTCCTTAAGAGAAGCTCTTACCCTCCAGTGGGTGGCTTGGCCGGTCAATGAAGGCTCTGCTTGTGGGAGGCCTTTCTCCTGTGAAGAGGCTAAGGCAGTAGCTGCCGTCATAGCCCGCCATTTTGTTTCAATTAAACTCAATGTAAATAAATGAAAAAGACTTGCAAATCGAATTAAAAATGAAAACAGCATCCTAAAATTCAAACAACCATACCCCCTACAACATTCATACCTAATATAACTTTGATGTACCTAGGCTATATTTATATCTTATAATTAAGGATCCAATTCTTTGCCTCATCCGGATCTTCAGTTGACCTAATACCACTAGGGAAGTATATTTTAAAAATGGTTGGGGTGACCAGAATTGCTTTAATCTCTTTCTCCTTTGCCATAGTTTTCAAGTCCCAGAAAAGCTTTCTTTTCTCCATTAGGTCCTTTGGATAGTCCAGAAACACTGCTACTTTAGATTTGTTGTATGTTACTTGTCCTTTTTCCCTGCCTGCTTTAAGCACTGTCTCCTTCACAGAAATATTATTAAACACCAGCAAAATCTGTCTTGACTTCGCACTATCCAACCTTCCTACCCTATCGGCAAAATCCAAATCTTTTGATAGAATAATATTCTGACCATAAATTCCAGTAATGATCTTATTCACATTGCTATCCATCAGTCCATCGGCAGTCAGATCTTCTGGGATACCCACTAATCTGAGGTTATGACTTCTAGACTTCAAATCCAACATCTGATTTTTAACTTTAAGATTCTCCATTTCTTTCTTCAAATCATTGTAAGCTCTGTAACTTCCAGAGATCTCAGAAGCAAAACCAACTGCGTCCTTTTCCAACTTTTCCACTCTACCATCCAAGTTGGTGAACTTACCAGAAAGATCAGCAAAGGAGGTCTTCAAATCCCCCACATCCTGGGATACCTTCAAATCAGGTTTGCAAACATCCTGGACACTGGGGTTATCCTCCATATCCGCTTTAGTTTTCTTGGAGACTGGAGTTTTCCAAAGAATCACTTTTCTTCTTTCAATTCATTATCATTGAATCTTCATCCATAGCAGGGGGGAGAGGAGCTCTTGATTCGGCCTGTTGCCTGCTCAGCCAGCATTCCGGAATCCGTGACCTAACATTTGAATATGGTAATGTCATTACATGTTACCTTCAAAAAATCAATATGGCCATCTGTAGCATGTGCTACGTCGTGTGCTAATTAAATGTTTGGAATGTGAAATGTGTACATGCTCAAATCACTGACATGAGATTGACACCACAAACATTAAATCACCATTCTGTCACTCCCATGGAGGTGATGCCGGATACCGCCCCCACGCCATGGCTGATAACACCCGTTAGGCACCCACGGAACATGCATGAGGAGGCCTACAACCAGGCACATATCTGTACACGGGGCACCATAGAACGAACATTTGGACTGCTCAAAGCAAGGTCTGCTGCCTCAGCAGATCTGGCGGGGAAATAATGTATAACCCCATCAAGGTTGGGAAGATTGTCCTGGCATGTGCCATGTTGCACAATATGTGTATTCCATGAAAGATTGCACTGCCCCCGGACATGGACCATGCAGAGGAGGGGGATGGGGATGACGACGATGACGGGATGGCAGTGCGACCCCGGCTGGGTGCCATGGATGGGCAAAGTGCACGGGATGCACTGATACACCATTTCCTTTTTTTAAAATAATCCTCACAAGCACCTGGTGCACAATTTCTGGCACGTAACTTCAAGCACTTCTATTAAATAATTAATACTCAGGCAGAAAAAAAATGTCCAGTCGTGATTGATAAGCACAACTCAGTGTATTATTATTTAGACAATCAAAAACAGGTGCAACAGCAATTCCCGTCCAAACGTACCCTCCCATCTCCCATGCCCCAACTATCTATCCCAATTGTGGACCCCCCGTCCCACTCCCAAAGATACCCTCCCATCTCCCACTCCCCAACTAGTGACATGTGGAGCAAGTGTCCATGATTCTGCACTACTTTCGTCCACGCTTGGTGGCATGTGTGTCCTTGTGAGAGGAGCCAGACAAGCGCATGGATCTCCTCCTAGGGCTGGCTTCCTGGGAGCTTGGGAGGGTACCGGGGTGTTTTCACACAAGAGTCGTGAAATGCATGCCTGGAGGGCCAGTGCCATTGTCTCTGCAATATTTGATTGTACACTATTGCCCTCACGGACCCTCCTAGACAAAAGGACGGTGGCACAAGCTAACTGCCCAATGGCCTGGGCAACCCGCCCCCCAATTGGTTGATTGCTCTCACTCATCAGACGGGGCTCTTCTAAGTGCTGCTGTACCAGGGCAGTTAGTGTGTCCTGTCGCTCCTCTATGCATTGGAGATGCGCATTCATCTCCCGTAGTGAGGGGTGGGGCGAGCGCTCGGGGCTTCTCAGGCTCATGGGGCTGAATGTGCCCAAAACATCAGGGGTGAGGTCCATGTCCTCGCGGTGTTAAGGCTTGCCTCGACTGCTCCATTCCCATCATTGCTGTCTGTGGCATATGAGTCAGGCTGCTGGGGTAGGGGTGGTGCACGTCCCGTGGAATTCCACTTGGGGCTGCCTGTGTGACTGGGGCAGCTGGTGGAGCAAGCAGAGGGGCAGCCTGTGTGACAGGGGCAGCTTGTGGAGCAAGCAGAGGGGCTGGCTTTGTGACAGGGGCAGCTGGTGGAGCAAGCAGAGGGGCTGCCTGTGTGACCGGGGCAGCTTGTGGAGTAAGCATAGCTGGCTATGAGTTGTTCATCAGTTTTCTCATGTGCGGCTTAGAGGGGGCCTGGGTGCGTGGCCTACGTCGTAGCCATGCTGTACATGCAGCTGTGTATGGGTGTCCCTGCATGGGTGTGTGCGCTGCAGTGTGCAGGTGACACTGTGCCACATTATGGATCCGGTGTTAACCATGTCAGTGCTACCAGCAGCTTGCTGCCAGAGCCAATAACAATGTACATATGCTTACTTCACAGTGCCACTAGCCTATTCCATTTCCAGGGGCCAGGAAGTCAGGCGGCAGGATGTTCTTGATACACATTCCCATTGAGTCCCATATGGACCCAAGCGAGTGGGTAGGCAGGAGCAGTGGCAACGTTGTTTACAGTGGCGGTGCTTCCATGGAAACTCAGCATGCCGGGACTGCAGCACCCGCCACGGACAGGCCTGTTGGGCGCTGCAGCCCTGGGAGGCACTGTAATGGGGCATCGTCATGTGTTTTCCAGTCCTGTCGCATGTGTGACGGTCTACTTACAGGCACCCTTGTTTCGGTTCACACATAGTCATTTGTGGTGCCTTCTCATGTGGTTGTGTATGGGGCATGCATGGGGGCAGGGCATGTGACTTGCTTTGCGCTACATTTACTAGGGGGGCATGGGAGTGCTGGGTCTGGTAGGGGTGATGTAGCCAGTTCTATGGGTATTTATGTGGATTGATGGTAAAGTGGGGGCAGGATGTGCATGTGTGAGCTTTATATTTGTGCAGTTTGTCTACTCACCAGCCTCGAGAGGTGTCTCCGCTCCCGCCTCTGCTGCACCAACTCCCTCTATACCATCCAAATGCAGCATACTGCTGCACTTCTCCTCCCAGGGCAGCAGCTTGATGGGTGAGCGTGGTTGCGCACCCTAAGCAGGAGGTCATCCCACTGCATGTGGCAGTCTTTCACACTGTGTGCTGTCACCCCCAAAGCTGCCACCTTCCAGGCTGCTTCCGCCCAGATTGCCTTCGGCTGGAGCTGCGTGCTGCGGCACAGGTCTGCTGAGAATAGTTCCCCAGCATTGTCGACTATGTGGTCGACCAGCATGGTCAGCTCGGCCTCACCGAAGCGTGGCTTTCGCTGTCGGGTTTCGGGAATCCTAGTGGACATGTCCCTGGATGTGTTCTGGCAGTCAGTAAGGCTGGATGGCTTCAGGCACAGGGAGATTGCAGTGGATTGTGATTTCTGTAGTGGCCACCGGGCTCTTTCCAGTTCCGAGAATGTTAGGGAGAATTCTCCAGAATGTCTAATTTCCCTTACCTACTGAGTCCCTCAGCAGCTTTTCTGGATTTCTAGGATGTATTTTTTTCACCTGGTAAGAGTGTGAGCCTTTTTTCCCACTCTTAGATGTGTTTTGCTGTGTGTTTTACATGTTTGTGTTCATAGACTGTGGAGCCTCACCTACTCCAAAGGCATCATCTTTTTACTTTGTGTCACACAGCACCTTATTTCAGTGACACAGGGTTGTCTTTTTCAGACTTCTCACTTTAAACTCCATTTTCTGGGACTGACTACTGTCTTCCAGAACATGTAAAGTTGCCATTGACTTTATTAGTCTTTTTAAATTCACAGACCCAGTACAAACTATCTTCCATAGAGTACTGGAAAGGGTCAATAGTTATCTCTTTTTGTCTGTCTCGCATGGAACATTATTTCGTTCCTCTTTCTTTAAGATTTGACTGGTGGCAGTGGTATCTACCATATTTTTCCTACCGCTGTCTATGGAAATATCCTTGGTACTATTTTAGGCTATGTTAGTAGCCTCGAACTTTAATGCGCTAGACCCCATTTACTTTTATTTGGTTCCGGCTGGGTTTATTCGTCATTTTTTTTGTAAAGGTCTTTCTCGTGTTTTACTCTGCACGCCAAACCAGGTTTGGTTCCTTTGTTTGCCGTCCTTTGGCGCCTGAGAGTCTAGGTAGACAGGATGTGAGGGAGGGGTTTTAGGCCCCCTGCACGGGGTCTCCTTGGAAACCCAAGTCACACTCTAGTTTGATTGGCTAGGTGACTGTCCTGCCAGGACAGCCACCCTGCTGTGTGATTGACAGCCAGGCTGTGTGAATGGGACTTGGAGGGCAGAGTCGCCACTGGATCGAGAGGACCGAAGAGAAGCTGAAGGAAGAGGACTGCTGCAACTACTGAACTTCCCGGTGAAGCCCTGCTGCGGGTCCGAATCTCCTAAACTTCGACGACAGAGAAAATCTGCAAGGAATCTTCTTCCCTTGAGCCGGTGGGACCAACCAGTTTGCCAAACACCAAGCAAGGCCTCCCTCCCCTGGTCGAATTTGCTGTGCAATGCTGCAGTTAACCGGATAGCCAGGAGGAGTGGACCCTTTTTGGGTTTTAAGGAGCGCACCTTTTATTTGTTGCTTTGCTCTGCTGCTGGTTTCTTCCCTGGACAGTGCAGGACCCTCCAGTCTTCCTCCTTCCTGTCAGTCTGACAGTCGCTTCAGTAACCGTGAGCCTGCAGGACCTGCCAGGAACTTCTGCTTCAGCTACAGCATTCTTCTTCTTCTAAAGGTACTGTTCAAACCCGGTTGTTCGTTTCGTCCGACCGCGGTGAAAGCGTTTTAAATCTTTCGCCAATCCAAGGTCTTGTCCTTCTCTATTCTTTTAAGTAACTATTCTTCCGACCAACTTCGTTTCAAACTCATGGCAAAGACTTAACCGCGAACTACTCTGAACTGTGTGATCCTCTGCAAAGACTCTGAACCATTAACATTGGCCCAGGCCTATTGATTTGAATCCTAGTCGTAGTAAGCCTTTTCTAGATTGCCCTGTCTACTTACTTGTTGGTGCTGCTTGATTTTGAATACGCTTGTCTTTCCCTCCCTTTTTAAATTGCTGGAGTGCCATTTTGCTCACACTTGATTTTGGGCTTAACTTGTCCAGAATTCATTGGGTGTTGTGTAGTATATTAAGATTGTGATTTTCTGCTGCTTTATAATAGTGAGTTGTTTTACAACTGATGGTGTAAATAAATATATATTCTTTTACTCAGAAACCTTGAATCAGTGTTTGTTTGAACCATAGCAATTGCTGTCCTTTGTGTAACTTCTGATACTGCTCACTTTAATCTTGAGATAAGTCTGGCTGCTCAGCCATTGCTACCACTTTACTGTGTAGTACAGGCTTGTACCAAAGGTGAATTTGTACTTGCAGTTGTAGTCTTAATTGTGTGTGGTGTTCCCAAAGGGTATTGCATATGATTTTGCCTAACAGAGGATCACGTTATTTGCGGTTCCGAAGGTTCCGGCTCTGTGTCTGCAGTGACGCTACGTCCGGCATGCACGCGGCAGAGGCAGATGCACCACCAACATTGGTGGCAGTAAATCCGTCTCCACCGGTGTTACCGTGATGGTGGTGGCACCGGTTCCACAGATGAGGGATGCGTGCGGCTGATAAGGCGTAATCCTACCTTGTTTCTGGTGCCCCATGAGGGTGGAACCAGTAGGACTGCCATCACGGTAACACCTGATTTTTACAGCCAAACTCAGAATGAAGCCCATTACCTTCTGGGAGCCAGGCATCGATTGACTGTGTTGATCGATCATCAAAATGTGACTTTCCTGTGGTTGGCTAAAACACTAACACCCATGCAGCTGCGATGGTCCCTCTTCTTTGCAGAATATGACATTGTAATAACGTTTAAGCCAGGTCGTCAGAACTGCAAAGCCGATGCTTTGTCAAGATGTTACCCAGGAAGTTCCAAGAACCCCACTGAAGCGCCAACGTCTTTATTATCTGAGAGACGTTTTGTAATTGGAGAAGTGCAAAATACCAAGGATTTTAGTGAACAGATCCGGAAACAGATGAGCATTGAACAATTGCAGGTTTGGGAGAAGTAAGACCCAGTACAATGGATTCAGCAAGGATTGCCATATGTGGATTCGAGATTGTATTTGCCGACAGAAGATTTTCAGGAAGAAGTCTTGAAAGTTTTTCATGATTCACCTTTAGCGGGACACCCTGGTTTCAGGAAGACATTAGAGCTACCCAGGAGAGAGTTTTGGTGGAAGAGTATGCGTGAAGATGCTCTAAACTACGTGCAAACTTGTGAAGTGTGCGATCGGGCCAAAACTGAGAACCAAAAGCCAACTGGATTATTAGATCCTCTTCCCATTCCTCCTCGTACTTGGCACACAGTGTCTATGGACTATATCGTGGATCTTCCACCAGACAAGGGATGCATAACAATATTAGTGGTTGTGGATGTGTTAACCAAGAAGGAACATTTCATCCCTATCAAGGGCGCAGCTACCGTTCCATCTTTGGCACAGGCTTTCCGGCAAAACATTGTGAAACTTCACAGATTACCCAATCAAGTGATCTCAGACCGTGGTGCTCAATTTGTATATAGGTTTTGACAAGCTATCTGCAAAGAGTTGAAGATTGAAATCAACTTAATCGCCAGTTATCACCTAGAGGCCAATGGTCAGACGGAGAGGGTGAATCAGGAGTTGGAGAAATATTTGCAGTGCTATCTTGAACCGATGGAAGTTGGTTGGAACTATTGTGGCTTGTGGAATTTTGTTACAATAACACAGTGAAGGATTCCACTACCATGGCCCTGATTATGAGTCTGGCGGTAACCCTGCTGGTGCTACCGGCGGGTTGCTGGCAGACTCGTAAAATTGTCCCTGGGAAGTCAGGAGTCAGTAAAATGTAAGTCCCCAGTCCCATACAGTCCACTAGGAGTCTATGGGAATGGGGACTCAAAAGTACCAGCAACGTTGCTAACAGTGCCGGCGCTTCTGTGAATGGTCTGTCTAGCATGGCTGCTGCACCCAGCAGAGTCAGACCTGTTGGGCACAGTGGCCCCGGCAGACCGACTCCTAGTTTGCTGGTTCGGAAACAAGGGTGCCAGTGAGCGATTTCTGAGAGGTGTGATTTCTGAAGAAATTGGGGTTCCGGATGTTGAGAGTAGGCTTCAAATTATGGGTCAAAATTTAGAAAGAGCAATACAAGCTTTGCAAAAGAGCAGTGTGAGTTACAAGATGTTTGCTGACTGGAAACGTAGTGTCAAGAATCGTGGTTGTAGTGTGGAAAGAAAAACCTCTGTCCCAAAGTACCAGCCAGAGAGAGAGAGAAATAAATCACTGGCTGGTCATTGAGGCCACAGGTAACTGGAATGGCAGCGCTGGGACTCTAGGTGGCAGAAAAGGAAAACAGAACAGGTAAGGCACAATACAGAAGGGCATTGAACACAAGCGGGCAATCAAGTGGTGATCTACCTAAAGGAGACCGGTGATAAGTGTACAAGCGAAGAAGGATACCAATCTCCAGAAGGACCGGATGTGCTTACCCACCCAAGGCGCTGTGGGAAGTGACAGAGTCCCAGAGACCTGTGAAAACCCAGGCAGGGTTCAGTGCAAGGCAGTCCCAACAGAGGTCTGGACGTCATGATTCAAGTACTGGTCAACAAGGTGTTCCTGTAGCAAAGTGTAGCGCAGGAAAAGACCAAAGAATATGTGGTACAAAAAGGGCAATCCAGTAGCAGTCCGTAAACAGTCAGAGGTCGGGCGCCAGAGGAGTTCCAAAGGCAAACAATCCAAGGGTAATCCAAAAAAAAACAGTCTTGCAAAACGGAGCCAAGAGGTTAATAAGAACCAGGAAATCCAAGATGCAAACAAGAACGAGCAAAAAACAGAACGCTGCACTAACTGGTCCACAAACACAGCTGAGAAGTGGTGCGCGTAGCGTAGTGGTTGTTTTTATGTAGGTTGCTGCAGCAAAGGGTCACGTGATGTCTTACGTTGCCCGCGAGCGGCTGCAGACGCTCTCCGAGCGTCCTGCAATCGCCAGGGCAACCGCCACTGAGACAGCGGCATATCCCGCAAGGGCCATGGGCTCTGTGGCCGAGGACAATGCCCCCGCCCCCGATGTGCGGCTGGGACAGACACTGCGGGGGCATGCCTGTTGATGCAGCGGTAAGCAGAGCTGCGGGAGGTGAGCAATCCCTGCACTCGCCACAGGGATGGCGTGACAGAGCCCCCCCTCAACGGCCCATGTCCTTGTGGGCGCAAAGGATGGGAACGGTGAAAGCAAGCAACAAGAGCAAGGGCGGGCATGGACGTTGCTGGCAGGTTCCCAGGTTCTGTCCTCCGGACCATAGCCCTTCCAGTCGATGAGGTACTGAAGTTGTACCCTGCAAACACGAGAATCCAGGATGGCATGGACCTCGAATTCATCACCAGAGCCCTGCAGCAGCGGGGTAGGAGGGCGCACCAACAGTGTGGATGAAGGACAGGGCTTCAGAAGGGATGCATGAAAGACTGGATGTATAACGCCAAGAGACAGGCAGGGCTAGGCGATAAGACACAGCGCTGACTACCCAGACAACCTTGTAGGGACCTATGAATTTAGGCAACAGCTTCTGACACCCAGGACTCTCGTCTCATGTCTGTCCGTCTTGGTGGTAGACAACCATACCATGTCCCCAACCGCATAAAAGGGAGCCGGACTACATTTCCTCTCAGCCGAACGGCACATGATTCTCTGGGCCTCTTGCAGGTCGGTCAGGGTTTGAGCGATGGTGAGATCCCTAAGGCAAGCGTCAGCTGCGGGAGTGGAAGAGAGAGGCAGGTCGGACAAAGGCAGGACACAGGGATGTTGGCCATACAGGGAATAGACCGGGGAGGTACCAGTAGATGAGTGTGGTGCATTATTGTAGGCAAATTCGGCTAAATGGAGGACCTGAAACCATGTTTACTGGTACTGCAAGCAAAGGCAACGTAGATACTGCTCCAGGGTTTGGTTCACGCATTCGTTTGTTTGTTCGTTCGTTCGTTCGTTTGTTCGGACTGTCCGTCTGTTTCAGGATGGTAAGAGGACGAAAAGCATGAATCAATACCCAGGAGAGCAGTGAGAGACCTCCAGATTTGAACTGTGAACCCCTATCGGAAATTAAGACTGAGGGAACACCAAAAAGACAAAACACATGGTGAAAGAAAAGCTTGGCTAATGTAGGGGCAGAGGGTATACCTGGGCACGGAACAAAGCGGGCCAATTTGGTAAAGCTGTCGTCCACAACCCATATGTTATCGAACCCCTGGATTTTTGGCAAGTCGGTAATGAAATCCATAGAAACCGTGTGCCACGGTTTCTGTGGTAGTGGCATGGGTTCCAGAAGACCCAGCGGCCAGCCCTTCCGATTCTTACACTGGGTACATATGGAGCAGTTTGCGATGTACTCGGCAATATCTCATCGCATGATTGGCCACCAACACCAACGCTGAAGGAGGGAGAGCGTTCGCTTCTGTCCTGGATGGACGTTGATGGCAGCATCATGTGACCATTCCAAGGCCTGAAGGCGCGTGCTCAGTGTAGGCAAGAATAATTGATCCTGGACAAAATGAAGACCCACCAGCAGTACAACGTTCCAATATGGTACTTGATCTGAGTGTTTGGAGACCCATAGCCGAATGTTGGTAAGTAAAGGAGAGGGAGGCGTACATAAACAAACAAAATGAGCTCTGCCTAGTAGAGAGTCAGGGAACACAGGGAGAGCATCCCCACCCAACGTAAGTGACAGGGCATCCGCTTTGCCATGGGTCGTACCTGGTCGGTGGCGGATGACAAAGTCAAAGGCCGAAAAGAACAAATGCCAACGGACCTGCCGGGTGTTGACACATTTTAGGGTGGCCAGGTCCTGAAGGTTCCAGTGATCAGTGTAAACAGTGGCCGGCCACTTGGCGCTAAGTAAGTAGTGCCTCCAAACTTGAAAGGCATCCTTCAATGCTAACAATTCTTTCTCGGTAACAGAGTAGTGTGCCTCGGTGGTGGTAAACTTCTGTGAGTGGTATGCCAATGGATGTAACAGTCCCGTGATTGGGCAAGTCTGTGAAAGGACTGCACCTAACGCAAAGGAGGAGGCATCAGCCTCTACTATAAACGGCAGATCCACATTGGGGTGCTACAGGAGTGGGGCTGTGGTGAATCCCGTTTTCAGGGTATCAAACGCCTCCTGATGCACAGTAGTCCACACATAATGGTGCTTGGGGCTGGTAAATTCTGTTAGGGGAGCAGCAATGGATGAAAACCCAGAGATAAAGCATCTATAAAAGTTGGAAAAGCCCAAGAAGGATTGTAGAACTTTAACAGTGGGGGGAACGGGCCAGTCCAGAACCGCTTTAACCCTGGCGGAGTTCATTGAGAGACTGTGCGGTGATATATGGAAGCCCAGGAAGTCTACTTCAGTCACATGAAACAAGCATTTCTCAGGTTTCGCGTACAGTGAATTAGCCTCGAGACGTGTCAGGGCTTCTGTGACATGACGTACGTGGGTTTGGTAAGAGGGAGAAAAGATCAGGATATCATCAAGGTATGTTTTGACGTAGGTGTCTAGGATGTTGTGAAAGATGCTGTTCATAAATGGTGAAGCTGTCGTCTACAACCCATATGGTATCGAACCCCTGGATTTTTGGCAAGTCGGTAATGAAATCCATAGAAACCATGTGCCACGGTTTTTGTGGTAGTGGCATGGGTTCCAGAAGACCCAGCGGCCAGCCCCTCCGATTCTTACACTGGGTACAAATGGAGCAGTTTGCAATATACTCGGCAACATCTCCTCGCATGATTGGCCACCAACACCAACGCTGAAGGAGGGAGAGTGTTCGCTTCTGTCCTTGATGGCCGTTGATGGCAGCATCATGTGACCATTCCAAGGCCTGAAGGCACATGCTCGGTGTAGGCAAGAATAACTGATCCTGGACAAAAGGAAGACCCTCCAGCAGTACAACGTTCCAATATGGTACTTGATCTGGGTGTTTGGAGATCCATAGCCGAATGTTGGTAAGTAAAGGAGAGGGAGGCGTACATAAACAAACAAAATGAGCTCTGCCTAGTAGAGAGTCAGGGAACACAGGGAGAGCATCCCCACCCAACGTACGTGACAGGGCATCCGCTTTGCCATGGGTTGTACCTGGTCGGTGGCGGATGACAAAGTCAAAGGCCGAAAAGAACAAATGCCAACGGACCTGCCGGGTGTTGACACATTTTAGGGTGGCCCGGTCCTGAAGGTTCCAGTGATCAGTGTAAACAGTGGCCGGCCACTTGGCGCTAAGTAAGTGGTGCCTCCAAACTTGAAAGGCATCCTTCACTGCTAACAATTCTTTCTCGGTAACAGAGTAGTGTGCCTCAGTGGTGGTAAACTTCTGTGAGTGGTATGCCAATGGATGTAACAGTCCCGTGATTGGGCAAGTCTGTGAAAGGACTGCACCTAACGCAAAGGAGGAGGCATCAGCCTCTACTATAAACGGCAGATCCACATTGGGGTGCTACAGGAGTGGGGCTGTGGTGAATCCCGTTTTCAGGGTATCAAACGCCTCCTGATGCACAGTAGTCCACACATAATGGTGCTTGGGGCTGGTAAATTCTGTTAGGGGAGCAGCAATGGATGAAAACCCAGAGATAAAGCATCTATAAAAGTTGGAAAAGCCCAAGAAGGATTGTAGAACTTTAACAGTGGGGGGAACGGGCCAGTCCAGAACCGCTTTAACCCTGGCGGAGTTCATTGAGAGACTGTGCGGTGATATATGGAAGCCCAGGAAGTCTACTTCAGTCACATGAAACAAGCATTTCTCAGGTTTCGCGTACAGTGAATTAGCCTCGAGACGTGTCAGGGCTTCTGTGACATGACGTACGTGGGTTTGGTAAGAGGGAGAAAAGATCAGGATATCATCAAGGTATGTTTTGACGTAGGTGTCTAGGATGTTGTGAAAGATGCTGTTCATAAATGGTGAAGCTGTCGTCTACAACCCATATGGTATCGAACCCCTGGATTTTTGGCAAGTCGGTAATGAAATCCATAGAAACCATGTGCCACGGTTTTTGTGGTAGTGGCATGGGTTCCAGAAGACCCAGCGGCCAGCCCCTCCGATTCTTACACTGGGTACAAATGGAGCAGTTTGCAATATACTCGGCAACATCTCCTCGCATGATTGGCCACCAACACCAACGCTGAAGGAGGGAGAGTGTTCGCTTCTGTCCTTGATGGCCGTTGATGGCAGCATCATGTGACCATTCCAAGGCCTGAAGGCACATGCTCGGTGTAGGCAAGAATAACTGATCCTGGACAAAAGGAAGACCCTCCAGCAGTACAACGTTCCAATATGGTACTTGATCTGGGTGTTTGGAGATCCATAGCCGAATGTTGGTAAGTAAAGGAGAGGGAGGCGTACATAAACAAACAAAATGAGCTCTGCCTAGTAGAGAGTCAGGGAACACAGGGAGAGCATCCCCACCCACCATAAGTGACAGGGCATCCGCTTTGCCATGGGTTGTACCTGGTCGGTGGCGGATGACAAAGTCAAAGGCCGAAAAGAACAAATGCCAACGGACCTGCCGGGTGTTGACACATTTTAGGGTGGCCCGGTCCTGAAGGTTCCATTGATCAGTGTAAACAGTGGCCGGCCACTTGGCCCTGAGTAAGTGGTGCCTCCAAACTTGAAAGGCATCCTTCACTGCTAACAATTCTTTCTCGGTAACAGAGTAGTGTGCCTCGGTGGTGGTAAACTTCCGTGAGTGGTATGCCACTGGATGTAACAGTCGCGTGATTGGGCAAATCTGTGAAAGGACCGCACCTAACGCAAAGGGGGAGGCATCAGCCTCTACTATAAACGGCAAATCCACATTGGGGTGCTACAGGAGTGGGGCTGTGGTGAATCCCATTTTCAGGGTATCAAACGCCTCCTGGTGCACAGTAGTCCACACATAATGGTGCTTGGGGCTGGTAAATTCTGTTAGGGGAGCAGCAATGGATGAAAACCCAGAGATAAAGCATCTATAAACGTTGGCAAAGCCCAAGAGGGATTGTAGAGCTTTAACAGTGGGGGGAACGGGCCAGTCCAGAACCGCTTTAACCTTGGCGGAGTGACTGTGCGGTGATATATGGAAGCCCAGGAAGTCTACTTCAGTCACATGAAACAAGCATTTCTCAGGTTTCGCGTGCAGTGAATTAGCCTCGAGACGTGTCAGGGCTTCCGTGACATGTCGTACGTGGGTTTGGTAAGAGGGAGAAAAGATCAGGATATCATCAAGGTATATTTTGACGTAGGTGTCTAGGATTTTGTGAAAGATGCTGTTCATAAATCGTTGGAAAGTGGCGGGAGCATTGCATAAGCCAAACGGCATCACAGTATATTCAAAGAGGCTATGTCTGGTACAGAAAGCCGTTTTCCACTCGTCACCACTTCTGATCCTAACGAGATTGTAGGCCCCCCTAAGGTCTAATTTGGTGAAAATGGTAGCCAGGCCTACCTGCTCGAGCAGAGGGGAAATCAGTGGGACTGGGTATCTATCTTTTACAGTGATCTCGTTTAGCAGCCTGTAGTCCACACAGGGACGGGGGTTGAGCTTCTGCTTAGGGATAAAAAGATAGGACTTGGAGAGGGTGCCTGGGAGGGTTTGATGTGGCCCAACCTAAGAGACTGGGTTATGTAGTCTTTCAGCGCCTGCTCTTCCGATGGCGACAAGGAGTATATGTGCCCACAAGGTATTTCTGGCCCGGGGACCAACTCAATGGGCCAGTCAAAGGAACGGTGAGGGGGAAGGTGCTTGGCACAACCCTTATCAAAGAAACTGGCGAACCATTGATATTTCATGGGAATATTGGGAATGACGGCACCTATTGTGTGGGCAAAAGGCGGACTTGGTGTTTCAGTGATGTTACTATGGTCATGATGTGCAATAGCAACCAAGGCCTGACAGGGAGAACGAAAACCACTACTCATTTTCAAGCAATATTCCTGACAATATGGGGACTCAAAAGAGATGAGCCCCTGAGACCAGACAATGAAAGGGTTGTGTTCCCGCAACCAGGGGACGCCTAAGATGATGCCAAACTGGGGGGTTTTGATTAAGTCAAATAACACTATTTCCTGGTGGATGTCATTGATTATAAGCGTAAGAGATGTGGTTTGTTCTTTAATGGGACCGGATACGAGCAAAGAACCATCCACGGCCTGTATTGTTTCGGGTTTACTCTTGTTCTGTAGAGGCAGGTTCAGGGAAGTGGCTAAGGTAATATCAATGTAGTTACCGGTGCTACCAGAGTCCAAAAACAAATGCACTGTGTGCTTTGTGCCATCAGGGGACAATAGAAAGGCTTGTAATGCCATCAGAGCAGAGGGAGAAGCAACAGGCTCAAGGATCGGGGATGTTGTAGTTGTGCTCATCCGCGCCCCCTCATCTAGGCATGAGCCTTCTGAAAACCCACAGGTTTCCTAGGACGTTTGGGGCATTCCTTCACGAAGTGACCGCTTAGACCACAATAAAAACAGGCGTTGGACAAATGGCGTCGTTCCCTCTCAGTGGAAGTCAGTGGACCACAAATGCCCCCTATCTGCATGGGTTCTCCTGATGCCTCAGCGAAGGGGGAACGAGCCGAGAATGGTAGGAATGGTGCCCTGTTGGCCTTAGTCTTTCGTTCGGTCCTGTGGGCGTCGACCTGTAATACTAAATCCACTAGCTCTTGGAACACCACAGGCAGTGTGGGTACTACGGCAAGGGCGTCCTTCATCGGGTCACTAAGGCCTCTATAGAACCACAGCCTTCTTGTTTTTGGGCCAGGCTGTCTCGACAGATAACTGGTTAAACCTGGTAATATATTCAATGAGACTACTCTTCCCTTGTACCAAATCTAGGAGTTCAAGGACCCGGGTTTGTGCTTTGTAGCGTGTGTCGAACACCCGGGTCATTTCGGTCACTAGCTGATCAAAGTCATACAGAACAGGACTGTTGCCTTTCAGAAGGGGATTAGCCCAGGCAGCAGCTATCCCGCTTAAGTGTGAGAGGGTGAATGCAACTTTGGTTGTGGAATTTGGGAATGACTGTGGCCGAGACAAAAAGTGCAATTTGCATTGGTTGAGAAAGGTGCGAAATTTTCTGGGGTCTCCCTAGAACTTTTCTGGGGCAGCCAAAGGAAAAGGGGTAGGGATGTCTACAGGGTTCTGAGGTTGAGCAACACCAGACGTGGTTGGTTGGGCAGCTGCGTCCCCAAACTCGGGGTCCGCTGGAAGGGAAAGGCGTTCACTTTGTATGGCATCAAAACGCTTAAGTATTGCGGTGGTAGCCGCAGACATGTCTGCCCTTAACACCTCAATGGACTGCACTAGAGCAGTCACTGCATCCCCCGCAGCAGCGTCCATTATCCACACCACAAGTATGGCTTCTCAGTCTGTCAAGAATCGTGGTTGTCGTGTGGATAGAAAAACCTCTGTCCCCAAGTACCAGCCAGAGAGAGAGAAAACACTCACTGGCCGGTCATTGAGGCCACATGTAACTGGAATGGCAGTGCTGGGACTCCAGGTGGCAGAAAAGGAAAACAGAACAGGTAAGGTACAATACAGAAGGGCATAGAACACAAGCGGGCAATCAAGTGGTGACCTACCTAGAGGAGACCTGTGATAAGTGTAGAAGCTGAAAAGGATACCAATCTCCAGAAGGACCGGAGGAAGGTTTCAGTGCAAGGCAGTCCCAATAGAGGTCTGGGCTTGGTGATTCAAGTGCTGGTCAACAAGGTGTTCCTGTAGCGAAGTGTAGCGCAAGACAAGACCAAACAATATGTGGTACAAAAAGGGCAATCCAGTATCAGTCCGTAAACAGTCCGAGGTCAAGCACCAGAAAAGTTCCAAAGGAAAACAATCCAAGAATGATCCAAAGAAAACTGTCCAGCAAAACGCAGCCAAGAGGTCAATAAGAACCAGGACATCCAAGGAGCAAACAAGAATGAGCAAAAAACAGAACGCTGCACTAACTGGCCCACAGACACAGCTGAGAAGCGGCGCGTGTAGCGTCCTGGTTGTTTTTATGTAGGTTGCTGCGGCAACAGGTCACATGATGGTCTCCGTAGCTGAGGACAATGGCTGTGATGGACACTGTGGGGGCCTGCCCGTTGATGCAGCGGTAAGCAGAGCGAGAGGTGAGCAAACCCTGCGCTCGCGACAGGGACGGCGTGACATGTAGGCAAGCACCCGAATATCATGAGGGGGAGTTTGTTTGGCTTTCCACCAAAAATACTACCCTTAAGGGGAAGAACAAATTTAGTCCACTATGTATTGGTCCCTTTGAAATTGGACACGCAATTTCTCCTGTTTCAGTTAAGCTGAAGTTACCACATGGTTTAAGAGTACATCCCACGTTTCACGTGAGTCTGTTGAAGTCTTGCAAGAAGGGAACTAGGTTGGACAGAGTGCCTAGTCCGGTATATTCAGATGTAGTTGAGAATGAACATGAGATACAATCTATACTGGATTCCAGAATTTTGCGTGGGAGGTTGCAGTATCTAGTGGATTGTAGAGGGTATGGTCCCGAGGAAATATCTTGGGTTGGAGTAGAGGATGTTCATGCTCCAAGATTGCTGAGACGGTTTCATCATTTGAAACCTGAGAAACCAGGCCCTGGGACAAGGCATTAAGGAGGGGTTACTGTCAGGTTTCCCCTCAGTGCACCAGTCAGGAGAGTCCACTGCCAGGTTTTCCCTAAGTGCATCAGTTAGGAGCTGGGTGTTTGCATTCACTTCTGAGCGGCTGTTTGTGTGCTGTTCTGGAGAAAGTCAACCATAGTTTTGTTTCCCCTTTTATTGCAGGAGTCTGCAGTTGTCCTAGTTCAAGATAGTGAAAACGGATCTCAGGTTTGATTGGATATTGGTCCTTTGTGAGGTAGTTTGGAAAAGTGCCAGTCATTCTAAACTGCCTTTCATTCAGACTCTAGACCGAGAAGGTCACAGTTTTTTATAAACCCAGAGACTAAACCTTACAAAAAGAAATTACACAGAAGAAACTCAAGACAAGCTCAAAACAAAGACAAGAACCAGATGACAGGGGAGGAACCTTTCAGCAGCATCAACAGGAAGCTAAGTTCAGCTTTATTTACTTTTGAAAAGTCTGTGAACGAGTTATAAGGCAACTCTTTTGTATATATATATATATATATATATATATATATATATATATATATATATATATATATATATATATATATATATGTTAATTCTACAGTAAGCTGTTTAAATTTCTAGAAGTTCCCAGTTTGTGCACGGTATCTTGGATGCGTTTGTTACAGGCGTATGCTTTTCCTGAATGCGCGAGTCGGCGAATATTTAATTAATAAAATACTAACTCCCGTTGTCGCGGCCTTCAAAAGGGTCAAGAAGGAAGACGGTGTAAGCAGCAATGCTAGAGGAAAGTACCTAGCGTAGCGTTGTGTGCGCGTACGTATTGAGCATTTTTTTCCCTTTTTGTCTGCGTTACTGTGCACGTCAGAGAAAGCAACTCCGATCCTCTCCTCGGGAGTGCTGCAGTCTTGCGTGTCAGTTTCAAGGAGCGCAGTGCATCAACTCCAGCGAAGTGAAGGTCTAAAGATTAGTATTTCGAAAGGAGCAGAGAATTAGTAAGCAGCGCAACTCCAAGCATGACACAGTTCAATGAACCAAAACGGTTTGCATAAAGTTTAAAGCATTTTTTCGTTTGACAAGTTAGAAGTTCACTGAAAGTCAGTGGTCTACAGTATTAAGAGACTTTAAGAATTACAGAACTTGTTAAAGTAGGTTTAGCAAATTCCTGTGCTGTGTGAAAAAAGAACTGCAGAATCTATTATAAGGAACTATAGCACAGGTTTTGAGCAGAGGGAACAGACACAGAACCATGACTGGCAGTTAAGGAGATTATCCAGGGTAATAAAGAAAGACAAAAGAAGCTTCATCTAGAGGAAAAATTGTTTACAGCCTTTCGGCAATCAGCAGAGGCTTTCAGGTATAAATGGGTACTGGTAGGGGAGAAATTCTCTGAAGGGAATGGAGAAAATCAAAAGCATGGTTAGTATTAATGTTGCTGTGTGTTTGTTTGTAGGTCTGTGAAGTCGTCAAATCCGGTTCAGAGATCCAGAGGTGGCACCAGGACTTTGTTGTTTTATTCACTTCCTCTTTCCCCTCTGGGTTGTCGGCCCTGCAATTTTGAGCTGAGGATTGCAGAGGAGGCGAACCAGGGAGGTGCAGGGGGGTCTTTGGGACCATAGTCTGCTCCTGCAGGAAGAATTGAACTGGGACCTGATATGTCCATGCGGCTGTTGCAATCTTTCGTCAAATCTGCCCACGGTCCATGGACCTAGACCTTATTATCTATGCACAGAATGTAATGCCTCGAGAGGCACCGCCCAAAGAGGAACCCAAGCATATGTTAAAAAAACCAGGAACAGCCAAGGCAAGGTGTCCATACCCTGAAGTGCTGCCACAATCCATAAGGTTAGGGATGGTTCCAAGTTCTTTCGGGAGTAAGGAAATCCCTGCAGGAACACAGGAAATTATCAGAAGGTGTTCGGTTGGCATCAGAAAATTGATAGTTATTTTCCAGCCCTCATATTTTATAATCATTTCAAGGGCATGTTTGGAGACCAATATGTATACACGTTAGCTGGAGAAACACAGCAAAGATTTACTTACAGGGGAAAAACCATGGGGCTCCCCAGAAGGTGCCAGGCCACAGGCTCAAATGCAAGGCAGAACAGCAGCCCTAAGGAACAAAGGAGTTGCGGTAAGGTTGATCTTCAAATTGTTGACATTTGTTTTAGCCTTCCTCATAAAGTATCTTCTAACAGAGTGAGATATACCAAGATCTTCCTTCATCACTGCGGCCGTGAGTATTTAGCGCCTTACATTTTTACAACTATTTGAGCATGACACGAGGAATCTAAGAAATGTTTGCGAAAGCACATCTCTTTGAGTACAAGGTCTTTGCTGCCCACCTTTGAGACTGATATCTACCGCTAATTATTCCACTGACATAAGGCAAAGTTTACATACCGTGGCTGAACGTAGAAGTGTCTTTGGTTCAGTGTGTTAGGAAGGTGCATCCAGACAGGTAAGGAGCACTGCACGAGTAAAAGAGATGGTCTTAGGTTGGTGATTATACAAAAAGTACTTATTTTTGTCATTCCTCATGAATGAGCATGTTGAAGGGCTGGCTCCACCCTGATCATGTATATCTACGCTGCTTCCGAAAGACCAGAAGTTCCATTCCTATCTGTGATTGATCCTGGGTTTGAGGCCTTGACAAGTCCAGGTATATCCCTTGTAATGATTTAGTCATGGAGAACTCTCCCAAATACCGAAGTATCCACTCCTATGAGATAACAGTTTTCTCAAAATGGCAGTTTGTGGAGTGCTGTGGGAGAGTGCTGTCATTGCTGTCTTGCTCTTAATCTGCTCTTAATCTACAGGCGACTCCAAAGGAACTCTGCAAGCATTAAAGGATAGTTCCGGGACTTTTTTTTATTGTCCCTACGGGTCGGCCATGTGTTTGTAAGCATAAATCGGTAGATCGTAGGAAACTTTCCTATGGACCTTACCCGACTTTTCGCCCATTATCGCACTCGAAATCAGCCTCCATTTTGTGATAATCCTATCATTCCGCCGCATCGACCTGGCTCACCTGCCTTTGCGGCACTAAATCAAATCCCCCGCCCCTGAGCCTGACATCAGCAGACGCGTACTGCCCATTTCAAGCACGTCTCGTGTCAACAATCGCTGCGCCTCAGCTATTGACGTGTTGCCATGGAAATGGCAGGACGCCTCTTTCCCCAATAAGTATAAACAGACCGTTTCACAACATACAGCAGCAGATTTTCGATTCCATTCCTCTCTCTGTGTTACTTTGAGTATTCTGTGACTCGTTTCAGTGCTCTGGTCAGCTACCTTCGCCGCTTGTAGCCCGTGTGAACACCTGTACCATCTCTGTAAATTATTTTACTATCTTTACCGCACAATGGCCACAATAATGCCGTATATGTACGAGCCCGAGTACACCGAGGAGGAACTACTGGAAAGGCAAGCACGCGAAAACGATGGGGATTCGGACGGCAGTTGGGAGGACCAGTCAACGGATGAAGAGCCTGGACCATGTCGCATGGACGGCGTCTCCACCTGGTGCACGTGCAATCGGTGCGAGCTAATGCCAACTGAGGAGGAGAACTGCTGCTGCCGTGAAAATTCCGGGTGCTTGGCCTACATTTCGGAAAGCGAGCAAAGTCTGCAGGAAGGCGAGCAAAGTCCGCAATGCATCACCGAGCTGCCAGAGTTCAGGGAAGCCTGCCTCTCACGGACAGTGTTGAGGATGATGATGGTGCTTATGCACGAACTTCGTGGCACTGTTCGTCCGCGTAATCCGAGTAACGAGTAAGTATACTCTGTTTGTGATGTCAGTGATGCCACCACTATTTCATGGTCGTCTCCCACATATAAAATTACATTTACATATCATTCGAACGCATGTAAATTTGTTCCATATAGTGCATTTTCTAGATATAATTTTTTTCTAAGAAAAATGACATGTGTTACCTGAATCGACATTGATAAGAAAGTTTGGTCAGTTTAATACAGTTTGCATCTTTTTTTTTCACAGGTGGTACAGGCTGGTGGCCTATCGTTGCTTCACTTGGTGGCTTCACGGGAGGCTCGGACACCGCGTTCGGAGAGTAATACCTGCCTGTGCGGTACTTGCCATTAGACAACATTTCCCCAGTGACAGTGGACAATACCGCGGATTTTCCCTCGATGTGCTGCAACCTCAACTTTACAATGTGTAATGTTTATTATTTATGTTTAATAAAAATCTAAAATAAAGCCCAACATATATTTTAACAATGGTTGTTTTGATTTTTTAAATGAATCTAGTGTATATTCTCCTGGGAGGGTGAGGTATTTATAAACTCAACCCCCTGCCTTCCATGTAGTAGATCCTGCAGCCATCCTCTTACATTCAGTTAGATGGCCTCTCCTTGGTGAGGCCCTGCGGCAAACGGGTCTTGTCTGCACGACCACCGCCCCGATCCACCCCCCCGCCCTATCAAAGGCAGTTCGCACCGGGGTACTTGTGCTGGCAAGTGGAGCTGTCAGGGAGCGATAAAGGCCAAGAGGTGCCAAAGACCATGTACACTTCAAAGTGGTCTATAGAGCATGGGTTGTTGTTCCCATGTCTACCTCCAGACCCCGTGTCTCCTGCCAAGCATCCCCCCTCACGCTGGACGGCCCCCTGCAATCCACATAAGTGTGTCTCCATTCACGAGTCTTCCTGTGTCTTGTCTGCACGACCACCGCCCCGATCCACCCCCCGCCCTATCAAAGGCAGTTCGCACCGGGGTACTTGTGCTGGCAAGTGGAGCTGTCAGGGAGCGATAAAGGCCAAGAGGTGCCAAAGACCATGTACACTTCAAAGTGGTCTATAGAGCATGGGTTGTTGTTCCCATGTCTACCTCCAGACCCCGTGTCTCCTGCCAAGCATCCCCCCTCACGCTGGACGGCCCCCTGCAATCCACATAAGTGTGTCTCCATTCACGAGTCTTCCTGTGTCTTGTCTGCACGACCACCGCCCCGATCCACCCCCCGCCCTATCAAAGGCAGTTCGCACCGGGGTACTTGTGCTGGCAAGTGGAGCTGTCAGGGAGCGATAAAGGCCAAGAGGTGCCAAAGACCATGTACACTTCAAAGTGGTCTATAGAGCATGGGTTGTTGTTCCCATGTCTACCTCCAGACCCCGTGTCTCCTGCCAAGCATCCCCCCTCACGCTGGACGGCCCCCTGCAATCCACATAAGTGTGTCTCCATTCACGAGTCTTCCTGTGTCTTGTCTGCACGACCACCGCCCCGATCCACCCCCCGCCCTATCAAAGGCAGTTCGCACCGGGGTACTTGTGCTGGCAAGTGGAGCTGTCAGGGAGCGATAAAGGCCAAGAGGTGCCAAAGACCATGTACACTTCAAAGTGGTCTATAGAGCATGGGTTGTTGTTCCCATGTCTACCTCCAGACCCCGTGTCTCCTGCCAAGCATCCCCCCTCACGCTGGACGGCCCCCTGCAGACCGCATAATGCCACGACATATACACGTCATTCATTCACAAACACACCCCTGTTTCGAATTCTTTATAACCCACTTCATATTTCTAATGAGAACTTCTTTGCGCTTTGCTAGTCAACCCGTGAAGGTGCTGGTTATCTGCTCTTCGTCTCTGTGAACTTCCGTGACCACTTTGAGCAAACTCGTCAGTTTGCAACCTGTGAACTGCTCCCTGTTCTACGACAAGAAACTACTCTGATCCCTGCATCTAACTGTTTGTTCGTCAAGGTAAGTCCATGTACCATAATCATTTTGCGTCCAATTTTTTAATTTATATCTATTTGCTAGTAGTCATCAAATTGCATCCATGTTTTCTTTTCGTTCACGACAGTACATGCAAGGAACTAGTCACATGTTCTGAGTTTAGTCAAATTACTTTTTCTATTTTTTGAAAGTTATTGAAATACTTATCCGCATGTGAATAACGTGTATAGTTCCAAGAACCAAAACGGACCTTGCATTGAACCTTTTATGTGTCATTTAATGTTTTAACACATTGGTATTCATAGAGAATTGTTGATCTTTACTTTTGAGAACTTTCCATAATGCCTGCCTGTTCCATTGGCGGTTGCCCTTCGAAGACCCATAACAAATCTGAAGGTACTATAATGCATGTTTTCCCTAAGACAATAGATCAGATAAGAGAATGGGTCCGATATTGCGGATATCCAGCCTCTGAGATAGAAAGTAGAGTCCTAGAAGTCTTTGCGGACAAGAGGGGTGATCGATACCGCATCTGCAGCAGGCACTTTAGCCCAGACATGTACTCCACATCATTGCTAATAAGGACGAAAACACCGCGAGCGAGGCGAAAATTGCTCTCAACCGCTATTCCCACTCTATTCGTCCACATCCCTCCACTGGTGAGTCAAGTTTACGTATTTATCTCTCGGCATTGCGGTAGTGTGTAGCATTAGCTAACAATAATTTCCCCATTTATGTATCCACTCAATATGAAGGCTGAAGATTCTCCATCCGTGTCGTTATTGCAGTCATCAGCCACTTCAAGCGCCTATCGGGTAATCTTACTTAGCTATTCTGACACTGACTTGTTTTAGGCATGTAAATCAATAGTTTTAATTGATCGTGTAATTATTTTACCTAATGGTACACCACAGTACTCGTCCTCTAGTCTTTGTTTTCAGTTATAATTATTGTTATCCAAAATAATGCAAGTACTGTCTTTCAGGGAGATGCTGAGGAGTCCAACGCATTGACGACAACCGTAGATGTCACTCAGATGCTCGAGGTACGTTTCCGGACAGTTCCATCGATGGAGATCATCAGATCTTGCATTCTTGTAGCGTGATTGTTACACACAATGTTTCTTTCGTTTTTAGCCATTGGTATGTCCTTCTGTCGTCGCCCTCCTATGTGTCTTCTTTTTTCAATATTGTGTTCATTACTAATGAAAGTCCTATGTTTCAGGGAGTCGATGGAGCATTAGTCCAAGAAGAAGGGGGAGCATGCAGTTACGGGTCGGCGCAACAGCTTGCAGAAGTGTGCACCGCAGTTACAGCGTCCCTTGATGTTCTTATGCATTTCGAGGTATGGATACTGACAGATCAATCATGCGAGATCAAATGACGTGATTACATCCGCTATACTTCCTTCTTTATTAACGCAAGTACTATGTTTCAGGGAGCTGACGGAGCTTCTTCAACAAGAACATCACCCCTAGTAGTTGATGCAGATCTCTGGGTGGTGACACTTCCAACGATGGAGCAAATCGAATCATATTTAGATATCCATTATTTATTTTAGACAACTGATCATTTGTGCAGGTCTATTTAGATGAGCCGTTGACGCCTGCAGAAAGTTTATGTTCTTTTAAACAAAATAGAAAACCATACTAATGCAATTACTGTGTTTCAGGGAGTTGCTGAAGCGTCATCTTCAATAATATCATCAATGGAAGTCTATGCGGAGCCCGAGGTATGGATCTTGACAGTTCAATCTAACTAGATCAACAATGCGTGAACTATTGTCGTTTGAATGTTCTACACAATGCGTTCATTCGTGTTTTGCTATTGAGATGTACGTATGGGTATTGGTCCCCAAGTACATTTTGTGTTTTCAATATTATTATACATACTAATGAAAGTTCTATGTTTCAGGGAGTCGATGGAGCCTCAGTGAGTGATGGATGTGCTTATCATGAAAGTATAGTCGTTGCAGCGCGAGAGGAAGTGGAGACATGCACACACGAGTCGGAGCAACAGCGTCCAGATGTTGAAGTTCGAGGAAAGAAAGTTTCAAAGAAAAGAAAGCAAAAGAAGGTTAGTGTCCTGTTCACTATATTATGTTGTCTTTCACTGTCAATAGTTCAATACTGTAAGTTGTGTTTAAACTGAACATCCCTTTTCTAATCTGTCCTCTAGTTGCGAGTGGGTGTAAGAACTAGATCTACACAGACAGTGAAGCGAACGAGAGATGTTGCTTGTCAAACCTTTTGGCAGGGACTTGAGACTGGAGATGCATCGTGCCAATGGGAAGAATATGAAGTGATTGACAACGGAGCTATACCACCACCAGCCATTGTTAGTGAATGTCCTCCTGGTAGTTTGGATGCAGTCGTAGATCAATTCACAGAATCCACACCCGCAAAAAATAAGAGCGCGCGAAAGTTGAAGACATTGTTTTTTTCTCCCATCTCCGGACAAGGAACAGATGTTGCAATGGAAGAGAATGAAGTGGACGACAATGAAACACCATCAATATCACTCAGCATAGCGGAAGACGATATCAGAGATTGTACCTTTCATGCGAGTGACATGTCCTCAACGTTACAGGCCGAACCAGCTAGGATGCAGAGTGACAGTATAAGGAAAGAGGCCAAATTCATTGTATTCGATAGCTGTTTGATGGATATTATTATGATGATGAAATGTGGGCATTGGGTTGGTGGGGAAGTATGTGGGGAGCCATTGATTAATGTGACTCGTGCAATTCGAGGCACTAACCTTAAAATACATGCCACCTGTACACAATATCATCCGTTCGCATGGTCTGCACAACCCATGCTGGGGCAACTGCCAGCAGGCAATCTACTTTGTGCAGCGGCCGCACTTTTTAGTGGTTCAAGTTTTAAAAAGTTACAGTATTTCTTTCAGTTTGTGGGAATCCATTTCATTGCGAAAAGTCAGTTCTACAAATACCAAACCGATTATCTATTTCCAGCCATCAGCGAAGCTTGGAGAATGGAAAAAATGTCAATGGAAAGTACATTCGCGGGCAAACGCTTCAGGCTAGCCGGTGATGGACAGTGCGACAGCCCAGGATTTTCAGCCAAGTACTGCACCTACCACTTTCAGGACATGGAAAGTAAGAAAATTGTGAGTTCGGTGGTCGTGCAGGTGTCACAAAGTACATCCTCAGTGGCCATGGAGAAAGTTGGCTTTGTAGCATCATTGCAAGAACTACAATCGCGGGGAATGGTGATCGACCTGATAGCCACGGACAGACACGTTTCAATTGCCAAGACAATGAGAGAACAGTACAAAAATATAAATCACCAATTTGACGTTTGGCATCTTGCAAAATCAATCAATAAAAAATTGTCGGCTGCAGGAAAAAAAAAAGATATGCAAGGTATTTCACAGTGGTCCAAGTCAATCAGCAACCATCTTTGGTGGAGCTCAAAAACATGTGAAGGGTCGTTGGAAATTCTACTGGAAAAATGGCGGTCAGTAATGTTGCACTGTAGCAACGTACATCGATGGTCGACAAATGAGCATTTCCACAAATGTGAACATGGCCATTTGTCCACAGAGGAGGCACGGAAGAAGAAGTGGTTGATTCCTTCATCACCCACTCACAAGGCCATTGAAAAGATTGTATTTGATAAAACTATAACAAGAGATTTGAGGGGACTCACGGAATTCTGCCACACAGGAGATTTGGAGGTGTTCCACAATATGTGCCTAAAGTACAGGCCCAAAAGATTGCATTTTGGCATGGAAGGCATGATAAATCGGACTCTTCTAGCGGTCTTGGCACATAACCATAATGTTGGCCGTCAACAAAGTAGGACGACCGGAACTTTAGGGACGCTTCGCTACAATAAGGCCTTCACTAAAAGAAGTAAACAATGGGTGATCAAACCAGTGTTTGAGGATATGCAATATGAGTTTATTGAGAGACTTATCGTAGATGTCCTCGATAGGCACATACATGGAGTGGTGAACGAACCTATGCAGGGGACAACTGCATTGCCACCCAACATTGCCTCTGTTCCATGTCCACCTAAAGCAGAGCTCATTGAGAAATACACATCACGGTTTAAATGATTGTAATTTGATTGTCTGTTCTCTCGAGTCTCCTCATGTTGCAGGCCCATTGCAATTAAACCAAACAGTAATATAAATCATTTTTACAAAAATTATAGAATGTTTCCGTATTACAAACACATGGCCGACCCATAGGGACAATAAAAAAAAAGGCACGCAGACAAGATGCCCTTACACTAACTGCAGCTAACTAGAAATGTGTGCTCGCTCAAAGTGAAGGTCAGCTGCTTTGATGTTTTGCTCGGGTGGCGGAACGGCCCACGACCCAATATAAGGTTCTATTGTGATTTGACCTTGACAGGCCGGGACCATCCTGAAAGACTAAGAAAAGATAATGAATAAAATTTCAGAAACGAAACGATGAGCCACGTTCATTAGAAGAAGTAACGTCGGCAAAGAAGGAGTGGTGTTTCGGGTCTGCCCTACACAGAGACACAATGGAAAATGCAAATATAATGTAAGTAACTTTTGATGAGTTTATACCGCAATTTCATTACTATACAGTGGCTTTAAAGACGGGTTCAGTTGTACTTGTTCGTTGTATGTGGCATAGTGTTTTCTACCGCGCACTATCTTGAGGAGAAACATCTGCTTTTACTGAAGCACCTCAAAACCTTCCTCTTTGCTTCTGCTTTCTCTCTCCCTCTCCCCTGCTACAACTGGTCCACTGTCTGCGACCTCGGTCCTGGGCCCTTCCACTCTCCACCTGCACTGCCTCCCTGTCAACCCCTGCACTGGGGGACTGTCTCAGTATCCTACAGCCCCCCCTTCCCAGCACTTGTTCTGCACTTACCTTGCACTTGCCACCAGCTGGCCCTATTTATTTATTATTTTATGCTACTTACCTTGTACTCCACTCCCCCCCCCTCCATGCCTCGCCACGCCTTTAAACACTTGTGTACACCCAGTAGCGCTGTCCTCGCTATGAAATGAATAATTTTAATAAGGATCTGATGGTGAGACTAATTTCATTTTTTATGTTTTTAGGTACATCATTCACTACTGTCTGTGTCACGAGTACCAGACACCGGCGGACGGCTTCTACAGCCGCCAGTTGCTTCTCCGCGTGAACAACGTTACCACCCTGACCATTTTATGGGACGATCGCCAAGTACAAGTATGCCCTTGCGCGGTACTAACGGTTAGATGCAACATACCTACCGTTGTGGTGGCCTAGTGCCTCGTTGTTGGAACAGCCATGCGATTATCAGTGCGACAGAAGAGCTTATTTTTATCGTAAACCAACACCCTGTGTACTGCACACGAACATCGCTTCCCTCAAGACGAACTAATTTGGATCGAGAGCAAAGAAAAATGCAAATCGCTGAATATTCTCTAAACATTTGATGTCCAATAAACGTACTTTGCCAAATGTACAATCTTGCCGTTTGCTTTTAAACCACGGTTTCACATTCCGAATTGTGGTGCTGTATTGTGAGATGCTCTAAGACCCTGTGTACAGCAAAGGACCATCGCGTTCCTCAATACGAACTTTTTGGAACATGAGCAAATAAAAATGCAAATCGCTGAATATTCTCTAAACATTTGATGTCAAATAAATGTACTTTACCACATTTACAATCTTGCGGTTTGATTTCAAAGTACAGTTTCATATTCCGAATTGTGGTGCGCTGTATTGTGAGCTGATCTGTGTTGATTTCCGGGGTCTGTGTGGAGTCGCGTAGAAGACGCCTGGGCGCGTTTGCCTACGCAGCTCAGTCACGTCACGGATAGAGGCGGGGAATATGAATGTTTTGATAAAGTCTGTTTCAGGGGCGGGGGATTTGATTTAGTGCCGCAAAGGCAGGTGAGCCAGGTCGATGCGGCGGAATGATAGGATTATCACAAAATGGAGGCTGATTTCAAGTGCGATAATGGGCGAAAAGTCGGGTAAGGTCCATAGGAAAGTTTCCTACGATCTACCGATTTATGCTTACAAACACATGGCCGACCCGTAGGGACAATAAAAAAAAAGTCCCGGAACTGTCCTTTAATTACTCTGCGATTTCTACCGGATCCTCTACCAAACACTGCATGAGCAGTTCATTCAATGGGATTCAACATACGGGCCACATGCAGTCGGTGCATGCACAGTGGTGGAGTGCTGTGGGAGAGTGCTGTCGTCGCTGTCCTTCTCTTAATCTGCTTTTAATTTGCAGGCGACTCCTAAGGACCTCTGCGAGCATTGATTACTCTGTGTATTCTACCGGATCCTCTACCAAAAACTGCATGAGCAGTTCATTCATTTCATTGGTCAAAGTCTAGTCCGGCCCCCAGAAGCAGGAAGGGGATTTACATACAGGCCACGCATAGTCGTTGCGCGTGCAGTGATGGAGTGCTGTGTGAGAGTGCTGTTGTCGCTGTCTGCGTGGTGGAGCATTGTGAACGTAAAGACGCTGAAGTGGAGGGCATCTGTAATTGACTTCATCTGCCCTTTTAAAGGGTGTAACCAGCACATTTTCCATCATTCACAGGTGGCCATAGCATAGTGACTCCCCCACACGTGATTACTCTGCCCCGCACCCCATTGACTATGCCTATGAAGAATAATGCCTACCGGAGAATGGGTTTGCGCAGCGATGTGGCAGAGAGGGGGAAACGCTCCCGGAGCCCCATGCTCTCCTGGAAAGCACAGAAAGAGGCACCAAAAACTAAAAAGGGGGAAAAAGGAACATTGGCTGCATTGTGGAGGCCTGACTAATACCCAATCAAGGATTTCGGGCTTCTTTTCTGGGATTGCAACCGTCTCTACCCAAATACCTGGGTATATTGCCCTTGTTCTGTTGTTAAATACTTAGGCCCTCGCCATGCAGCATGACCCCAAGTTGGGACAACTGAAAACAGAATCCTAAACGACTGTACGTTGGTTGATACAAACACGCAGATTTCGTGCTCTGCCCAGTCTTTGGACAATAATGGCTCGCTGCTAACCCTATGTAGAACTCTGCAAAGCAACTCACTGGGTCCAGGCCTACCCTCAAGTGTGGACTTTCTGACAACTAACTTGTTTAACAGTCCTAACCTGGAGGCGCTGGCAGCAGAATTTGAAGCCCTAGCGCAAGGAACATTTGACCATGATTCTACAAAAGAGTTGCGTGAACAAGGATCCTCAAGTGGGGTTGAGGTGCTCTTGCCCTACCTCAAGGATTTGTTGGTCAAACATGAAGCCCTGTTCGCCCTTTGCTCTGTAATGGCCTTGGACCAACGTGGCCATAGCAAGTCTATGGCTAAATTACTGGAAACCCAGGAGGCCTGCCCCTCCGTGGTAAGCCCATACCCCTGTGGGTCAGATGTAGCCAATACTCTCAAGGCCCCCGACCCCCCCCTGCCTAGAGACCTGGAAATTCTTCTTAACAGGAGGGCTTCACATGGGGAGGGTGGCGTACAGGACTACAGGGGATCAAGAATTCTGGTCTCGGACGACGAGATGGAGGTCTCCTGAGATCAGTAGATTCCGTAAACATAGCTGCTGGGAATGAAGAAGATGCATTTGAGGCACTGTGTGCTGAAATCTCCATGATGGAAAGTCCTCCCCTCGTATACCTAAGTGTAACACCAAAGAAAGGTAAAAGATGGTGTACGTTACTAATAATCCAACATTGCGTAGTCCCCCCACCCCCTGCCTTGTACATGGGCTAAGCCAAAGGGGACTTTGGGTAAATGTGACCTCACCACAGCTAAAACAGTTAGAGAGTGTTGGCCGATGGAACTAGGCATGCTGCCACCCTGCAGGGCCAATTGGATAGGTGAACTGTTCCTAAGCAGAGATCCTCCATACCCAAGCCTAGCGAGGGAGCAGTCCCCAGGAAGGTAAAAGTAAGGGGGAACAATGGTCTTGGAGTCTAAAGGAAGGGCCAACCTCAGACTCAGCAGGAAGAGGGTCAGTTCCCCCAACACCAAGTCAATCTCACTCGCCAAGCACCATGTCGACCGTCGACTGATGAAATAACACAAGGGGCACTACAGGCTACCTACCACAAGTTGCCTAGGGCCTGCAGGCCCTTTAGTTCTGTTACATGCAAAAAGGTAATCGGTGTGTTGAAGCCGGGCTCTTCAGTTAAAATTGAGGAAATGTATACTACTGCTCGGAGCCCGTTTCTAAACAGATTGACTCTTCTTCAGCTATGGGCAACGATTCCCTTGCTCTCATCTATTTCCTCTGCTGACATGCTGCAACCTGAGCTACCCAAATGAGGCAGTTGTACCAACTGGGTACTAATACGTTTTGCATCCCCAATTGTGGTATTGCTACTGTTTGTTAGGATGGATGTCGTCTACACTTTGGGCCTTAAGTTAACAGTCTGTTGTGAACTGCAGGACAGCTGTACGACTTCCACCTGATACAAATCTGAGATATTGAACATGACGGTGGAGCAACCTCTTGTTGAAAGGCCTACGGGCAGTTCTGGGCTGTCCAGGTTGACCCAATCTACCATGGCCCACAGCAATCGGGCCCTTGAAGCAATGTGCTGGGCACCCCTAATTAAGATCCTGGGTCCCTGAGTGTCTGGCCCAGTGGGAATTGACCCTTTAAGATTGTAAATTGGAACACCAGGGGTCATGGATGTGGGATCAATGAGTACCCTGGCAAAATATGTTTTTCCACTCCAGGAAACTTGGCTCGACTGTCCCCTATATGCCGAGGGATTCTATCTATACCAAACCTTGGCTGAAAAAGGCTCCTTGTAGAAGAACCTATGGGGGTCTTATCATTGGAGTGAGTCAAGATATTAACTCAAGACAAGTCTTGCTGCCCTTGGTGGGGAAAGACGTTCAGGCGTTGGAACTAAGATCCAAATCTGGGGACAACGGATGGAAGATGTTGGTCATGAATGTATATATTCACCCCCCATATGAAATGCATGGAGGAAGTACAATCCTTCTTGGAAAAATCCCTGGGTGCTTGTGAGGGGACACACGGGGAGTACATTATTCTGTTGGGAGGAGACTTCCATGGTAGGTGCTTGGACGAGAGGCAGGGTGCTGAGTACCGTAATATGGTCAACCAGTGTGTGATGTGGCAGGGAAAACAATGGGTCTCTAAGAAACTGGGACTTTTTCATACTGAATGGTAGAACAAAGGGGGATATCCCTGGCCAATACACATGGACTGGGAACAAAAGCCAGGCCACCCTTGACTATTTTTTCGGAAGCAATGCCTGCCTCACTGCAACGTCGGACCTTACTGTGATATCTAATGACCATAGTGATCACAATATTCTGGCTCTTACCATTGATTACAACCATTGGTGTCAAACCCTTGGGGATGTGCTGGCACTTGATTTGATAGAACTATCCCTGACGCTAAAAGAGTCAGGCGTAGGGATATGAGCGCCGTGCGGTGTAGCAAGGGGACAGTGTGTGATAGGACCCAGCGAGTGAAATTAAAAATAACTATTCGCGATGGCTTAAGCTACAGAAGAGTTCTATCCTAAACACACACTGGCAAAACATGATCAAGGTCCTTACAAGTGGCAACACAAGGAACTTTTGGGCTACGTTAACTAGGGCCAAAGAGGACAGGAGGAAAAACATCTTAAATCCTATACAGGAATTGGAACAGTGCGCCTTTTTAGGTGGGAAGGGATTCCCCTGACAGGGGGTTTCCCCTGCCCATTTCTTGATTGGTGGTTTGCGACTGGAATTCTGCGAAGGCGAGACTGAAGCTAGAATAATGAACCTTAAAAACTCTCGGGCACGTGGTCCGAATGGCCTCGCAAATATTGTCCTGAAGCAGAATCCGGTGAAGTTGGAAAAAATGCTTAAAATCTTGTGCGGCAAGGTATGTGTTTCCCAAGAAATCCATATTTCATGGCAACAGTCAGTGCTCATTCTGGTCTATAAGAAAGGTGACCCGAGAACTACAGACTGCTGTCACTCTTAGATATTACTGGTAACATTTTTACCGCCTTTATCCTAGGGGCACTGCAGAACTGGGTGGAGGAGGTCGACTTGCTACAGTTTACACAGACAGGGTTTCGCCCGGGGTGCTGTAATTCCCATGACCTACGGGTTATGGATAAACTGCTTAGAGGATCCGCGGGCCTCTGGGGTCCACTTTATACACTATATTTGTGGACTTCCGGTCGGCCTTTGACAGGGTTATTCAGAAATAAGTCTTCAGTGATATCCCAGGTGGAAGGTCAACCAAGAAAGGAACTTGAGGTTTGCAGTTGAGCTATCAAGCATATTTTTCTGAGCCAGCAAACATCACTTTCTTCAACAGTTTAATGATTACAGTTCTCTTACCTCTTGGCTTAGGGCATAGGTCATACAGGTAATTGAAGTCTAGGAATGACTGTAAAGACTAGAGGGGGTATCTGTACTTCTGCCCTCTATATGGCAGAGTAGAGGCACAGAGCACCCCAGCCAAGGTTCTCTATATGGTAGCTATGGACGAGCAACCAAGGCTTAATCTCTCAAGAGGTGATGCAGGCTGGTTCTTAAGTACAGTGTATCCCCAAGCCCCCACAAAGCAATGCCCACACAATGGGCCTCATCACGAGTTGGGCGGTAACGCCGGCGCTATTAGTGCCGGCGCTAATAGCCCTATCACCAAACCCCCCGGCGCTATTAGCGCCGGATCACGGGTTTGGCGGAAGGGTTATTGCCCATTCCCCATTGGGCCCATTCAGGAATTCCTCATTCCCCATTGGGCCCAATGGGGAAAATTTGCGATATTACCGCCGGCGGATTTCCCACCGCGGTAATCGTGCCGAAAATCGGCAATTTTGCAGCGGATTTCCCCCCGGCTCAGAACTGGGGGGAAATCTGCCAAAGCCATGATCTGGCGGACCCTTAAATGCAGCGGTAATAGCACTAACGCCGCATTTAAGGGTTACCGCCAGACTCGTGATGAGGCCCACTATGTTATGTGCTAACACAGTTCTTTATATAAAAATAAGGTTCAGAGATGTATACACAATTCAATAACACACTTTGTACACTGGTAATTCGATAATGGCACATCTATACCATGCTATGTGGTACCACACTTAGGGCCTCATCACGAGTTGGGCGGTATCCCAGCTGTAATACCGCCTGACTTTAATAGCCTTAGCACCTACCGGTCTGGCGGTATGCAGCAACTATATAATTAACTGGTGGGAGCACAGTGATTTGACTGCTGGTCTTTTTGACTCTGTATTTAATTATTCTTAAGAGACAGCGTAGTGGGCAGCACTGACATTAGTTTGATATTTGAAAGCAACGGAGTACTTTACGTATTCAGGAATTTGTGATAATTGGTTCATTGAAGCCTGAGTACTTCATCATTTCTTAGGAGTTTAAAAGAATAATCTGCTGCAACATGAGGGCTCGCCACTAGATGGCGTCTAACAGTTGCATATCGCTCTGCAAATTCAGTTGTAAATAAAACTACTGCTTCTCTTCAAACATAAAGCCAGTGTATTTTTAGATAATTTAGGAATTTAAATAATATTTTGTGAATGCTCACACCTCTTCTGATCGCTTTTGAAAGTCGCCCCTTGCGCAATTTACTTCCGTGAAGGAAGCTGACTTTTAAAACAACATTAAAGTACTTATCTGTTTAAAGGAAACTAGGCGGGATCCTGCAGAGTTATACCTCCTCATTTTTTGATAGTTTTAGATGTTTTTGAGCACTTAGCTTTCAGTAAAATCCCGGTCATTTTATTAGCGTTAGGGGAGTTGTAGTTCAATCCTTCTTTGGGTAGTTTTCAAAGGATTATTTAAAGACATTAAGAGAAAAGGAATACAAATAAAGGAACAAAACAATAGCAAACATTTTAGAAAACACAGAACATTATTTGAATGACTGATGAACAAAACTTTCAAACAAAAGAAAAAAGTAATTGAGTGGTATAGTGAGAAAAAACTTCAGTTCAAATAAAGACTTGCTACTGACATATTCTGCTTTGAATTGAACAAAAAGAAGTAAAGCATTTTAAGCGCGCCTTGAATTACAATATGAATACAATGCTCTAAGCCTTTGCAGAGGATACACAGGTAATTGGGAACGGAAGGAAGGAAGGGAGGATTGGTGTTAGAATACGGTTTTGGGTGTGCAATAACATGTTTACTTGTTGTATAGGGAGCCCAGCCGTGAAGCAAGAAGAGCACCCGTGTCTTTGTTATTTTATCCATTCCTCTTTGCCCCAGGCTGACCTGGGTCTTGCTGGAATTTAATATATCAGTAGCACACAGAGCAGTCAGCGAGGGACTGTGGGGTTCATCAGCTTCCACAGAGGAAATACAAAGGAGAGACACGATAGGGAAGAATTAAAAGATGCATTGGCATCAGTAGTTGACCGGCCCACTTCTTGTGAGGAATTGATTACTTGAGTAATGGAGTTAGATTTTCAGTAGAATGAACATAAGGGAGAACGGAGGAGAGGAATACAGGACAGTAGTCCTAATGTAAGATATGAGAAGTCTGGTGGTGGGCAAGTTAGTAGGGACTTTAGACCTTTAGTAGGAAATAAAGAAGTTTCATTGAAGTCCAGGGGCCTTCTAAACAAGGAGGAGCGGGAAAAAAGAGTCACAGAGGGATTGTGCTTGTATTGTGGAAAGGCTGGGCATTTGTTGAAGGACTGTCCTCAAATTGCTTGCAGAAAGCCAACGACTGTCTCCAGTACCTAAGTGGTGGCAGATTCAATGTAGTCAGCCGTTCCTCACCTCACTGTAAATGTATACTTATTTCTTGCTGGGAGGGTGAAGGGAAGGATTCTGGGGCGACTGGGAATTGCATGTATTGGGGGTTAGAAAAATCTTTGTGAATTCCTATTGTACAAAAACCTAATCCAGAATTCGTGTGAGCAGTGGATGGGTCACAACTCTCCTCTGGACCAATCACCCATGAGACTGTTCCTTTGTGGATGGAGGTAGAAGTTGGTCATGTTGAGGAGTTGGTTTGAGAACTGATCGATGTGCCTCAGTTGTTGGTGATTATGGGGATGCCTTGGCTTGCTTTATATAACCCTTTGGATGACTGGGAGAAAATAATAGTATGTTTTAACTCAAGCTTTTGTACTGAGCATTGTGTACCTAGTAAAATTAAGGTCCTACCAGAATAGGGTTTGGGCGACAGTAGTGAGCCGTTTAGGCTAGCTGAAGGGGCGAGTCCCACTGCAAGCATAAGAGCAATTGTTAGGCAGTTACCCAGGTGTTATGAGGAGTTCTGGAGTGTGTTTGATGAAGAGGAGGCTGGTGAGTGACCTCATCCGTCTTATGATCGTAAGATCACTTTGGAGGTAGGTGCTCCCGTTCCCTGCAGTAGAATATATGCCCTTATTGAGAAGGAAAATGAACATTTGAAGTCTTATTTGGAAGAGAATTTAGCGAAAGGTTTCATTAGACCATCTCAATCCCCGGCTGCGTCCCCTCTCTTCTTAGTACCTAAGAAGGATAAGACGTTAAGGACTTGCATTGACTACCATGCTCTTAATCGCATTACCCTTAAGACCAGTTACCTTCTTCCCCATATCTCAGTTATGCTTGACCAGATTCAGAGGTCTACCATCTTCACTAAATTGGATTTGAGGGGCGCTTATCATTTAATCACAGTACGTGAAGGGATGAGTAGAAGACAGCGTTCAAGACGAAATTCAGCCTTTTTGAATACCTTGTTATGCCCTTCAGGCTGTGCAATGCACCGCCAGCCTTTCAGTTTTTTATTAATTAGGTCTTATGAGAGTTTTTGGACATATTTGTCATAGTCTACATTGATGATATCTTAATTTACTCTTTGAATGTGATTTAACATCAAAGAACATGTGAAGATGGTTCTGTGAAAACGTAGAGAGAGCAATCTGTTTGCTAAATTGGAAGAATCGCAGTTTCACACTGACAAGGTGGCATTTTTGGGCTTTGTGATCTCACCTCGGGGGTTGGAGATGGACTCCTGTAAGGTGAAGGCAGTTAGTGATTGGCCATCTGCTAGCTCTCTCAAGGAGGTACAAAGCTTTTTAGGGCTCACCAATTTTTATCTGCGCTTTATCAAGGATTTTTCCCTCAAGATCTCCCCTATTACTAGGTTGCTTAAAAAGGGGGTAACGTTTTTGTGGTCAACTGATGCTGAACAGGCTTTCCAGGATCTTGAGATCAACTTCAATTCAGTGCCCATTTTACTACATCCAGATGCTGCTCAACCCTGTCTTGTGGAAGCAGATGCTTCTATTGTGTCAGTAGTGACAGTCCTTTCTCAGAGGCATAAGGCGACTGGACAACTGCATCCTGTGGCTTATTTTTCAAAGAAATTGGCTCAGGCAGAAATCAACAATACTATTATGGATCGTGAATTGTTAGCCATCAAGGTGGCTTTCCAAGAATGGAGGCATTACTTGTTGGGGTATCGGTATACAGTCAGTGTTCTTACTGACCACTGTAACTTACTCTTTTTGAACTCCACTAAGACCTTGACACCTCTGCAACTACGGTGGTCACTGTTCTTTGCTGAATTTGATTTTCTTATCCCCTTTAAACCTGGACGACAAAATGGGAAAGCTGACACCCTCTCATATTAGTTCCCAGGAAGCTTAAAGAGTGAAGAAGACACAAATGCTCCCATGATTGCACCGGAATGATTTGCAGTGGTATTAACCTCAGAGAAATTGAATTATGGAGAGAGAAGGTGAAGCAGCAAATGAACGAAAAACAATTGGAAGATTGGGTTCGAAAGGATCCCACTAGAAGTATTCAAAATGGCACACCTGTATTTGCCTTGTGAAGAGATTTGAGTAGACGTATTAAAGGAGTGTCACATTCCATGCTTGCGGCTCATTCTGGTTACCGTAAAACCTTGGAGCTGGTTCGAAGACAATTTTGATGGGAAGGAATAAGAACTGATTGTCAGGTCTAGCAGGTGGCCAGTGGTGGTTCGTAGAGTGGGAGGATGTTTTTCTGTAAGAAAGGGTGTTAGGTGTTAGGGACATTTAATTCCTTGCAGGAATATACATTATACTATACATATATATATATATATATATATATATATATATATATATATATATATATATATATATATATATATATATATATATAGTAGTATAATATGATACTAGAGTGAAATAAGTAATTTGGTGTATATTGCAGGGGTTGTCGATTCAGCTGTAAATTAAGGGTTGGGCAGAGAACTTTTGGAGAGGGCCTGTGGGATAGGCATCAGCTCCTGCGGATTCCAGTAGCCTGTCGTGACAGGATGAAAGGCCCACGATAATACATCTGCCTGAGTTGTGATGGATCCCACAGAGGCCTCGACTAGTTCTTTGGGAAATATGATTAAGGTGTTGAGAGAGGAAATTAGGGCGGCTAGGAGGGAGAACCAGAATTTGCAGGCCTGTTTAGAAGAATTAAACATAAAGGTGTCCAATTACATTGGTGAAGGAACATCACACATGTTTACAAAAGAGGAGAGTTTAGCCCAGGAACTTCCAGTGTTTGTTATACGGATTTGGCTGAGGGTCCGGTAATAAAGAAAGTCTGAGATCACAGTTAGGTCCAGTCCCTTTAGCTCCACCGGAACGTTTTGGAGGGGATGCGAAGAAGTGTCAGATATTTTTGACCCAATGTGAACTTCATTTCTTTTGCAGACCAGAATCCTTTGTTAGAGATACAGCTAAGATAGCCTTTATGTTCTCTTATTTTACTGGTGAGGCGGCGACTTGGTCTGTGTTGTTAGTTGGTCAAGGGAATCCAATTTTAAAGGATTTGTCAGCATTCAAGTCAAAGTTTAAAAAGATGTTTGATAGACATCAGTTATCTCAAGAAGTTGCTGGGGAACTTTTAGAGTTGAAACAAGGAACACGGGGTTATATTCCTCAGTTTAAGTCTTTGGTTTTAGAGATTTGTAGGCCAGAGGAGACGCAAGCCTCGTTGTTTTATCGAGGACTTAGGGAGGATTTAAAGGATGCATTAGCTACACTAGTAGACAGACCAAATGCATGTGAGGAATTGATGAACTTAGCAATGCAAATTGATTATTGTCTGGGAAAATGAAGGGCAGAGCGTAGGAGAGGTGGTTTTGACACCAGAGTTTACACCCAAATTGATAGAGAAAGAGGAAGAGGAGAATCAGTGAGTAGGGAGTTGAGACCCGGAGATTCTGTAGGGTCGGGTAAGCCTAGAGGTCCTTTGACTAAGGAGGAGAAGGGGAGGCGTAGATCAAATAATTTATGTATATATTGTAGTAAGTCAGGACATTTTGTAGGGAATTGTCCTTGGTGTCCCAAAGCCCCTTAACCATCCAACGGTTCGAGAAGTCAACAGGTGGCCAACACTATTCAAGCAGCAGTGCCGCACATTACATTAAATGTATCCTTGTCTGTTAAAGGGGTGCTTAAGGGGAGTGGTCCAGTGGTAATAGATTCAAGTGCTACTGGACATTTCATGGATTGGAACGTAGTCAAGTCTATGGATTTACCCTATGTTCTTAAGGAAAGAGCAGAACAGGTGACAGCAGTGGACGGATCTAAGTTGACATCAGGTCTGATTACACATGAGACAGTTTTGGTGGAAATGGAAATGCCAGGGGGACATTGGGAGGAAAGTATCTTTGAATTGATTGACACACCCCAGTTGAAAGTAATTTTAAGAAAACCCTTGTTGACTTAAGGGTAAGGAGGGTGGTGGAATTTACTTCAACATTTTGAAGAGAGAATTGTGTGAAAGAAATAGGAATTCAGGAGATTCCAAGTAGATGTTCAGAGATTTTAGCTGGGTTAATAAATGTGGGCAGGGAATTTTGGTAGGAAAATGTGAGACAGGATACTCAGAATTATGTCAACACTTGTGAAGTGTGTGCCCGGTCTAGGTCTAGTGGGGGGGAAACCTTCTGGTTGACCTAATCCTTTACCTCTTCCTCCTAGTCCTTGGTACTCAATTTCTATGGATTATATAGTGGATCTTCCAAAGGATCAAGGGTGTACTTATGTGTTGGTGGTTGTTGACTTTTTAACTAAGGCTGGACATTTCATACCTCTGAAGGGGGACATCACGGCAAAGAATCTAGCTAGGAATTCTTTGCAAGGAGTTGTACATGGGTTACCCACGCAGATTGCATCTGATCGTGGACCTCAGTTTATCTCAAAAGTTTGGCAGGCTTTCTGCACTGAGTTGGGAATTAAGGTGCAGCTCTCCTCAGGTTATTACCCACAAACGAATGGGCAGATGGAATGGGTGAATCAAGAATTAGAGAAATATCTGAGATGATGTCTACAGGAGGAGAAGGGCTGGGTAGATTTACTGTGGTTGGCGGAATTCAGTTATAACAACTCGATTAAAGAGTCCACTAATTATTTTTCCTTCTTCACTAACTATCGTTATCATGCCAGGTTTTTGAAAGAAGTGGTACCATTAGCGTATTCTAGTCCAGAGGTGGAAGACAGATTGACCAGTCTCATGGATGGGTTGGCAGAGGCAACTACAGCTCTTACGAAAGTTTAAGGCTTTTGTTGATCGAAAGCGTCAGAGTGGACCCCATTATCGACCAGGGCAAAAGGTTTGGCTGTCTACAAAAAAGGTACATCTGAAAGGGAGGACAAAATTATGCTCACGGTTTATCGGTCCATTTGTAATTGAGAAAATCATCAATCCAGTAGCAGTGAGGCTGAAATTACCCTCTAATATTAAGAGTCATCCAACATTCCATATATGTTTGATAAAACTTTGTGTAGCGGGAACTCCACTGGGTAGACCACCATCAGCTGTTATTACAGAATGTAATGGGGAAGAATTTGAGGTAAAAGACATTCTGGATTCAAGAGTTCTTAGAGTAAAACTTCAATATTTGGCTGATTGGAAGGGCTATGGCCCTGAAGAAAGGTCCTGGGAAAACATGGTCGATGTACAGGCACCTCGTTGGGGTGTAGATTTCATGAAAGATACCCTGCAAAGCCAGGTCCTGAGACAGGGCTTTGTGGGGAGCTGGGGGGGGGGGTACTGTCAGGTCTAGCAGGTGGCCAGTGTTGGTTTATAGAGTGGGAAGATGTTTTTTCTGCAAGAAAAGGTGTTAGGGACATTGAATTCCTTTTATTCACCATTATTCACCATCTGATTGGTGGAGAGGACAATAGCTTGAAGTACTTCCCTTGAACTGAGAATTATATAACTGCCTTTCATCCCAAGAAATTTCATGACAGGTTGTGTTTTTGTTGTTATTTTCTTTTAAGTTGCGCCTCATGCTTATTTATTACAATGTAGGTATGTCCAATGGTTAACACGTGTTTCGGCCTAGGGGCCTTTTTCAAAACCGGACATATACTGAGTGATCACATTCATTACACCACCTTGATACATTTGCAATTGCATGACAGAGAAAAATGGTTGGCGTAAGGTAGGATTTTGAAGTAAGAGAAAATCAGAAACCAAAAAAGACAAGCAAAAAAGAAAAACATTTGTTTTAGAAATACAGTAAATACTCCAATATCACTACTGTATACATCACATCATAGCCTGAGCATACCCAAAAACATTCCAAATATCATGTCAGTGATCATTACAACTAAAGGCCTCCGTAAGTTCACTTTATTGTAGCGCATTAATGTAACACCGACTTGTGATATGTAAGGAAAAACCACTGTAATTCTAGATAAACATGTAATTTCTTTTTTTTAAAAAAAATGTATTTGCATTTTGAAATTATTACAGCAAAACCCAACCCCCCCATCTCCTGCTGGATATCCCCCCTTGGGCCCTTACATGGTACATATTGCACAGTACAAAGAATCAACAAATAATGAGAACATGCACTGTTGAAGATTAAAGTCAGATTGTAAAAATTCAAGCACTTCTGCCCAGTCATGTGAGAATTTGGACTGTTCACCTTAAATCGCATAAGTAGTCCATTCCAGTGCTACAAAATTCCAGATCCTATAAAACCATTCAGTAACCGCCAGAGGGTCCTTGGACTTCCACTTTTGAGCAATTCCCAATAGAGCGCCAATTGTAACACCACAAATGTTGTATATTTTTGCTTTGAGTTACAGAGCATTGTGGGTTCAAAGATCAACAATAAATTCGACTTCATGGAGCTAGGTTCCGATTCACCGAACAATTGTTGCATACATAAATCAATCTCTGCCATATAGCCCGCCAACACCGGACAATGCCACCAAACATATCCCCAGTCTCCAGTCACTCCGCATTGTCTCCAACATTGCTCCGACAAGGAGGATTTTATCCTATGCAAACGGGCAGGCATGTAGTGCCACTGGGTTAACAATTTATACCAAAATTCCCATAGTTGTACAGAACGGGTATATTTAGGAATATCCTTCCATAGCCCTACCCATTCCTTGTCTGTAATCTGGTCTCCCCATTGTTAGCTGCCATCTAGATGTATAATGTAATGGAAGGCTAGGAGGCAGCCCATTCAAAATGTTATACAGATTCGATATTGAGGCCTTATTCCCTGGATTAGTAGTAACACATTTTTCAAAGAGAGTTAGCTCACGGATTGGTGCCTGTTTAAGTGGAGGGGCCAATATCCAATGGCGTACCTGGTAATATTGAAAGTCTTCCATATCATCTAGGCCAAAATCTAGTTTACACTGAGTAAAAGATTTTGGGTCCCTGCCAATAAACAAGTCACACATTTTCCTGCATCCTGCTTGCTTCCATTTGGGAAATGCCCGAGGGTCACAGGCCGGAACAAATTCAGGATTAAGAAATATTGGGGTGAACAGTGAGGGGAATGTCGTGAGGCTGTTCCATTCCACCGCCCCATCCCATATCTTTTCAACCAGATTCGTAATCTTACTCCTATGAATGATGGGGGGGCAGTGTTTTTTGTAAGCCATAGCATTTCCCCCAGTCTTGTCCCACCCAAGGCCTGTTCCATCTGCAGCCAACATTTCTCTTTGTCTGATCCCCACCAGTCTTTAATTATAAAGAGTTGTGCTGCCAGGTAGAATTTATAAAATCGGGAAGGCCCATTCCTCCTCTTTCGATGGGAGCAGTCATAACCTCGTATGCCACTCTAGGGGATTTATTATTCCAAATACAATCGGAAATTCTTTTAAGAAGCATTTTAAAAAATACAGCGGGATTCGGATTGTAAGTGCCTGGAAAAAGTATAATATTTTAGGAAGAATAGTCATTTTTATAACATTCATTAGTCCCAGCCAGGAGATTGATAAAGGACCCCACTGTCCCAGTTGGTTCGTGATCGCATTCAATAAGGGAGGAAAATTAGCTTCATATAAGCCAGCTAAATCTGGAGATATTGCTACTCCCAAAAGCTTAAGTTGACCCCGTGCCCAGCTGCATTTAGTTCGAGCACCTAAAGAGGATATAGTGGTATGGGGCAAAAATGATTTTTAAACCTGCAACCAATCCATACTGCTCCAGTTCACGTTCTGTTCCGGGTAATGATATAGCAGGTTCCGAAACAGCTGACAGCATATCATCAGCATAAGCCATGATTTTATGTTATATCCCCCCAAACTGTATACCTTCAATATCTTGCGTTTGTCGGATTCTTACTAAAAAAGGCTCCAATCCTATGGCATACAGCAGTGGCATCATAGGGCAACCCTGTTTAGTCCCTCGCTGAAGGGAGATTGGAGGAGAGAGTTGTCTGTTGATTAGTATACGTGCCACCAGGAAATTATATTGTACCTTAATTTTTGCTATGAACTGAAGGCCAAAACCCACCTTGGCAATGACCTGGAAAAGAAACGACCACTCGACACGGTCAAAAGCCTTTTCGGCATCTAATTTAGTTTAGTTTAGTTTATTATTTGTGTAGCGCAACCAAACCCTGAAGTATCTGGGTGCTTAAGCATGGGACAAATGTTACATATGCAGTACACAAGCAGTTACAATAAGGGTACAGTTACAATAATGAAGCAATATATGCAACGCAAGGATATTGTGCTGACCAGGTTACAAAATGGTCATGGCAGTGACATTGAGATCGTACATATACAGTAGTTACGCTATGTTAGGAAAGATTCTCTTTACTGCACCTTTCCTTCCATCTTTATGGAACCCCTACATTTTTTGCTTTTATTTTTGATCCTGACCTGTACTTTTTTGCTGTACAGTGAATCCTTAAGCTTCACTGCACTGGTATTTGCTCACATGCTATGGGTAAACTGATATGACCTTAAGGCTATCAATGCTAGGAAACATTGTTTCCCTTAGTCATGTTACTATGTTGCAACTTGTGGTTATTTTAGTATCACTTGTGGTAACTTTTTATCATTGCACAAAGCAGCTTACACTGCAGTGCAATGGGGTGCATTTTTGTTTTGCCCTAGACTAACACTCATAGGATTATTTGGTTACTCTAGATGTGCTTAAAAGATTGGCTGGTGGCAGCTGTGACTTTTCCCCACTTTTTGGGGAACTTCATTTTAGCTTTACCACGTTTACCAAGTTTGGCTACTGACTGTGGCTACTGGTCAAACATGGCCGTGCCACGAGGTTTTTCGCCCATTCTTTTTGCATCTTGCTGTTTAGACTTCTTCCTGGCCTCAGAGTCCAGGAAGATCCTTATAAGGACTTCCAGTGGTCAGAAAAGCAGCAGCTTTAGGCAGGCTACTGGAGGAATTTGTGTGTTTGACAGGCAGGATGAGGGCTGGGTCGTCTGACCCTAATCCACATACTGGTTTCTGTGTGTCTGAGTGGTATGCATGATTGGACCAATGTGGGGTGTGTGTGTGGGCTAGTTCTGCTATTGGCTAGTGGGAGTTTTGACTCCTACCTGGCTTTTAGGATAAGAAGACCCCTTCATGCATTTGTCAGAGATCCTGGAAGAACCTGAAGGAGCCAAGTATTCTGTCCAGCTGAGAAGACCTGCAAGAAACCTGAAACCTGACTGAAGGAGGCCTGGCAACCGACTTCTGCTGCAGCTCTGGTGGATCCCTGTCGTGCTTGTGATCTTCAGTAGCCCTGCAAAGGTGCTACGACCCCTGGAGTGGAGGGACCATCCATTCCCGACGTCTACTCAGTGCCCAGCACAAAAACCGCCTTCGGAAATGCCTGGGAATCATCCTGTGGCTGACCAGCTTTGTTTTTGGGCTACCAGGTTAACTTTATCGCCGTTCCCAGTTTTTGCCTGAAAGCTGCCCTTGCAACGACACCCTCTGCGAAGTTTCGGCGTCCTAGCACCAAGGGGACCCGGGAAAGACCGGAAAGTCCAACCGCGGCTACTGAGTCCTGCTGCATCGCTGTGCGCGGCATGCACCATCCGAAACCTGCTTTTCCGACACGAGTCCAGTCTCTAGAGGGGTGCTGCATCGTTTGTTTTTGCATTTCTTCACCAAGTGTCCTTGCACCAGCAAAAGATCCCAACCGGAGTCCTTCTCGAACCTGCAACCCCAGGAAATCGAGGACCGTGGATTTTGCTGGGAAAAGCAAGCCAGGGCACCCTTCCTTTGTTTCACAAAGACTTGGGAAGATTGGAAGTAAGGGGGGTAAGTTACAGAGCTTTTAACATACCCATATACTCCTAGTATAGGTCAATGGGCTTATAATAATCCTATTTCTTATACTATTGGCTTTGCTATTACTTGCCTTGGCAAGACTTCTGACTGTTGGGGGTAATTTTGAGCACTTGTCTACATTGAACCCTAACTCTAAGAATCCATCACTGGACCCCCGAGATCCTACCTACATTTTTTCTTACATCCGAAGTTCTTTGGAACTGTATCCTGAACAATAGAGCACAAGGCCCCAGACAACTTAGGGTTGGACAATTTTAGCTAGGGATCATCTCTGTGAACCTTTTTGTGTATTATACTCACCTATTCATTCCTTTGCAGGAGTATTTTGATTTTTACTGTGCATTTGAACCTATGAATGTATATATGTATTTTAGTTTGATGGTATTGGTTGATAGGTCTACCTGCTTGTATTCTTTTTCTTATATTGTGTGTTGGCCATAATTAAATAACTGTATTTTTATACATCCTGTCTAAGTGCAATTTGTGATTCCCATTGTGTGACCTCATTGTGGACCCTTTACACTCTCACCCCTCCGAGGAACTTAGCATAGACTGCCTGTCACTGCTACCTAAACTGGTTTGGCTACAGCTTCCCATAGTTGTCTCTGTCACAATATAGGTTGGCCTTCTATACATCTGTCCACCAGGCCAGAGTATAGAAAATCAGTCCTAACATGCTAGACAAGCAGAATTTAGTCCAGCTACTGGTGAATCAATTCTAAAATGTAGAGAACTAAGGTTGCTGGGAAAGGAGTAGGATCTTCACTTTGGATCTGATAGACCAAAAGGAGGGTTCTGCTCTGGTATCTGTGGGGAGCGAGTTCCAGCACTTAGCTGCTACCACCGGGAAGCTCGATCCTCCACTTGTTTTCAGGTTGAACTTGTGTACGTTAAGGCGATGTAGATAAGGAGCTCTGGTAGGTTTGGTGGAGCTATGCCTTGAGAATTTGTCAGTTAGGTATTGGCGTGCGGTCAAGGACAGGCATTTGTAAGTGATGACAAGGGTGTGTAGTTTAATTCTGTCACGTACCGGTAGCCAGCGTACTTATCGTCTGATGGTAGAGATGTGATTAGTATGAGGTATGTTTAAGGCGCAACGAAGGGCATTGTTCTGTAGAACTTGTAATCTGTTCAGGTTGTGATTGGTGGAACCAAGATATAAATTGTTACAGTAGTCCAGTTTGGACAGAATCCGTGCCCTAGCTAGGGTGAGATGACTGTTGGTGGACAGGAAGGGTTTGCATGCGTTAATTAGTTTGATAGTGTAGGCTGTGGTGGAGGCTTTTGAATGTATTTGCTTTTTAAGTGACAGGGTGGAATCAAGGTAGACACCAAGGGTTTTGACCTCTTTCGCGACCTTAATGATATTGCTGTCAATGGTGAAAAATTGGTAGCGGGGGTCAAGTTTGTTGAGATGGGCTTGGGTGCCGACGACCAACAGTTCCGTCTTGTCGTCATTTAGACAGACGCTGTGAGTAGCCATCCAGGCCTGTATTTCTAGATAGCTTTCATTGAGTTTTATAGTATCTTTTTCATAGCAATCGGTGAGGGTAATGAGGATCTGAGTGTCATCCGCGTAATTCGTATACGTAACACCCAGATCGTCAAGACGATCAAAGAGGAGCTTAGTAAAGATATTATAAAGCGTAGGTGAAACACAAGACCCTTGGGTGACTTTGCACCGGATAGGGACTGGGTCTGCAGCAACCGATAGTGCAAAGACCCTCGTCGTCCTATTGGAAAGGAAGGACTGGATCCAGTTAGTGGCATTTGGAGAGAATGCGGCAGCCTTGGAGAGGTGTTTGGTCAGGATTTGGTGGTCAACCAAGTCAAATGATGCGGATAGATCCAACAGGAGCAAGATGGCCAGACTGCCCTTGTCTTTAGCTTCATCCATTTGGATGTTTAGGTCCAGGAGGGCTGTTTCAGTCCCATGCCTGGGTCTAAATCCAGATTGTTGTAAGCCTCTAAAATTGTTGTCTTCCAAATGTCGCTGAATTTCGAGATAGCCCACTCTATTGTAAGGAAGGAAGGGGCGAATTAGCCCCCCCATGCATTCTACGCGAAATGACCCTCTTCTACTGCCATGAGGAATAAGACCTCGGTTGGAGCAGAGGTGGGTCTATTGCAAGACACATTTGGACTCCATTTTGTGTACCCTCGACTCCATCTTTGGAATATGTCGCAATTCTGCAATACAAAGTCTCCTCTCCCCTCTGCAAAGCCACGCCCAGCGAGCACCAACCACCCCCCCATTTTCTGTGCGGCCCAAGTCCCTTTCCCACAGATGAGCTGAAGCTAACTGTAACAATTAAAACTATCTATTGTATCATTCTTCCTCTGAGATCACTGTCCTGTGTGTGAACCGGCCGAACCATGACTTGTAGTTCAACCATCTCCACAAACCTGCTCTTGCCCCCTCACCCTCTCTGTTGGAAAAGTACTGCTTGTGTAACCCTGTGCCCTCCTAAATTAGTCTCTTGATGTAACAGAAGTGTGCCCCCACTGTGCTGACCACCCTAGAGTGCCCCCAATAAACCCAGACCCTTGTCACAGTATATCCTGTCTTGAACTAACATGTGTCACTTCACTCCCCGCCTCGCCCTGATGAGCCAGACCAGCCCAGTCCCCAGGTTATCATAGAAGGCAAGACCCCCCACACCCTTCACCTTACGAATGACCCAAAGTGAGATCATGCAGTTATGTATGTACAACTTATAAGCCTCCAGGATTTATTCAAAGATATATTGATGCTCATTGTTTATTGCATGTCTAGAATAAGTGTATAGATTAGCTAGTGTGGTCCAGCCGCCTCTCTGACCTGGCCTAAACTTCACCTTGCACGGACCGTCCAAACTGAATTACGTGACGTCCAACCTCCCGCCAAGTCATCAGCCAATCCCTGGAGCCGGCCCCTAAAGAACTATATGGGCACCTCCCTTCTAACCAATGACATTGTAACTTGCAGGTTGTATAGAAATTGTCACTGATGACGCTGTAACCTTTTAAAAACACATTGTATTGTATTGTTTGCCAGAGCGCTCTCAAGGCAGCAGAGTTCTCTGGTTGCTGAATTTTATATAAATCTTTGACAACTCGCAATCACTTCTCGTGGTCTCATTCCCTACTGGGATGTGTCCTTTATTCTGAGTTCTATTGGTATTGTGGGGAGTGAGTACTTTTACTATCTAGGATCTTCAGGAGAAAAGGGACAGTCGTAATGGGTCTGTAATTGGTCGGTATGTTGGGGTCTAGGTTGGGTTTTTTGAGTAGGATGCATGACCCAAGCTTCTTTGAGATTATTGGGTGCTGAGGAGTTCGTGGAGGAATTAATCAGGGCAGTGATGAAAGGTGCCAGTTCTTTAGCACCATCCTTGATAACTAACACTAGGAAGGAGTCTCCTTGGCAGTTAGTTGGTTTGAGGCTCATTATTATGTTTACCACTTCTTGCGCGGTTACTGGGAAGAAGTAGAATGGAGGGCAAATGGGTGGATGTGGGCTGGGTGCATTGCGAGAGTCGGCAATAGGGGCGAGGCTAGCCTTTTTTGTCTTTATCTTCGCTTGCAGAAATGCTATCTTGCCTGATAAGGCTTGCTGGATGTTAACACATCAGGTTTTGTCCTTAATACAGTCGCCAATGAGCGGTGTTGGGGACTCCAATTGTCTTTTGATAGAGAAAAGTGCTGAATTACCAGATTTAGCGTTCTGGATTCTGATATTGAAGATTTCCTTTTTAGTGTTGGTAATTGCCTCTTTGTATGTGGCCGCTGCCATAAAGAATCTTTCCTTAGTAGAGGAAGAGGGGGCTTTTCTCCAACTGGCTTTGGACATTCTTTTGATGTTGCGCAATGCTTTTAGTTCTGCAGAGAACCATTTATTTAAATGGGTGGGCGGTTTGGCCTTTCTCAGTTTTAGAGAGGCAATTTGGTTTAGGGCTTGTTACAAGGTGTTGTTGTAAAGGTCAACCAGGGAGAATGGGTCTGTGTTAGTGTTGGGAGGAAGGTTAGTGATAGGCTTTAGAAGTGGTAGTAGGTTCTCTAAGGTTATGTTACGTTTGTTTCTAGACAGAGATTGTGGTACGGTGATAGCAGGTGTGCTGTGGTGAGTATCGTTGGGTATGGAGAAGGTGATGCAGTGATGGTCTATCCATGGCCAAGGTGCAATGTTAAGTATAGTGATGTCACAGTTGGAATCAGCCAACCAGTCCAGTGTTCTGCCTTTGGCATGAGTGGGCTCGTTAATACGTTGGGTGAAGCCTACTTGTGTGAAGGTGTCATCTAATTTAGATGCACTAGCATCGTTAGGGTCATGAAGGCCTAGTTTGAGGTCACCCAGTAAAATGATTTGTGATCCTGGTTTATCGTTTAAGGTCCGAAGGTGGGTAATGTCTTCCTCGAAGGAAGATATAGTACCTGGAGGTCGATAGATGAGGTGCGGGTGACAGAGAGTGAAAGTGTGACTGATATGAGCTCTGCAGACTGTAGTCCTGGATTCGGGAATTCTCTGAGGTTCAGGTGGGATTTGGCTATGAAGGCCACGCCGCCACCTTTCCCAGTGTCTCTGTCTGATCGAATGATTGTGTAGCTGTCCGGAATGGCAATGGATAAGGCAGGGCCAGCAGCAGGGTGTAACCAGGTTTCTGTGACAGCGAGAAAGTCTAGCTGATTGGAAGTGATCAGGTTAGCAATGTCTGTGGCGTGCGCCACTAGCGAACGTGCGTTGATGAGAGATCCCTTAAAGGTAGAGCTAGTAGTGACTGGGGCTCCTTGTGGAGGTTTGTGGTGTGTGGTAGTGCTGGTGTTGCTATGTAGGCCGGTTGGTGATGGAGGAGGAGTGGAGGTTGGAGGTATAGAGGGGTCGATGGGGTTATGTATGGCGAGTGCCCTATGGGTCATAGTCCTAAGGCGTGAGCCTAATCTTGCATTTCTTAAGTGGAGAGGGCATGGAATCAGAGGTGTAGGTGGGGTGGCAAAGCGGGTGATCCATTCTGCTGGAGAAAGAGGAGATGTGGTGGTGGAGGTGACTGGGTGTGGAGTATCTGGTGGAGCATTGGGCTGCAAGGCAGGTAGGAAATAGGAGGGTGTTATGGCATGGAATAAGGGAAGAATAGTTGCCATAGTGAGAGTTACTCTTCTTAAGGCAGCCATGGTTAATGTATGAGAGTCTAAACAGGGTGAGGGGAGAAAAGGTGGGATTAGAGGCACAGTGCTGGGCAATGGAGGTTATTAGTAGTTTCTAATATGCAAGGGAAGGTGCAGATGGCGAAGACAGAACTGAGTAGGGTACACTAGGTGAGATGCTGCGCAGGGCAGGGTAAGTGCTAGATTTCTGGCTATCTAATGTTCCAGGGGCAAAGTGCAGTTTCAGAGGCTGAGTGTGAAGAATTATTTTCACAGTATGGCTAGAGATCTAGAGGCAGTATTTAAATTACTACTGATAGTATTGTAGTACTACTGGACAGATGGGTTAGCCCTTGTTGTGCTGGCAAGTCAGCTGTGGATCTGTAGGCACACAGAAACGGGTTTGGTGACAGATTAGCAATAAGGCTGACAGGAGGGGCTAAAATGCAATTAAGCAAGTCAGTGAGCTCTTTGGAACAGTATTGGTACAATGGGTACTGGGTTACAGAGATGGGTAACGTTAGATTTTATGGCGAGCATCAGAGGTACAATAGAGAGCAACGTGCAGTTAGGTAGTGTAAAGGCAATGCACTGGGGACAGGACTGCAAAATAGACCAGTTAGTTTAGGTAGGGTGGTGATCAGTCAGCGTACAGTAGGGACACAAGTAGAGAATAGATACGATGGTACTACTATTATACTACTAAAGCAATGGATACTATGTTACTAGAACAGTACGGTAGGTGATGGAGTGCCAATGTAAGCAATGACAATTGACAAGAAAAAGAAGGCGGCCAGTGCAAATATGATCCTAAAATACAGTTGATGATAATGATAGCAGGATCATAGGGATCTGTTTATTTTCCACTGTTTCCAGTATGTGACATATCGCCTTATGTTATCATGTGTCTGTCGATTTTTTATGAAACTGGACAGATCCGGCTGTATAATAGAGGGAAGCAAACCTTCTATCCTATTTGCAATTATCTTAGAATATACCTTTGCATCAAGGTTAATAAGGGCGATAGGCTGATATGATCCGCATCAACCAGGGTCCTTACCGGGTTTTGGAAAGAGTATTATCTTTTCTTCCTCTATAGTGGGGGAGATACTACCTTAGCTAGTGAATGAATTATATAGATGTGCTAAGGTTGTGTTTTTTAAGCTCCTTAACTTAGGCCCCTTTTCAGAGTGCAGAGTACCAGCAAAAGAAGTAAGAAGAAAAAGAAGTTAACTACAATAGATGAGGTTCGATAAATCAGAAGGCCACAGGTGGGTGCGCAGCAATTTGGAAGTTAATGACAAGTTTCAAAAGTTAAAACTGAACTGTAAATAATTCTGGTCGCAGCGTTAGTAGAGTATGTACATTTGAGTACCACATTGCTTAATAGTGATAAGCAGCAGAACTGTGCACCTCAGTCTGTGTACATTAGTTTCAATGTAAAGTGATGTTAAGAAATTCATGAAGAGTTAGAGCATGTGTGAACTTTTGAGCAAAACATTTACAGCGCATGTTTTTCAAAGGAAGCGTCGTAGTAAGCCTTGATGCGTTCGGTACCTCCATGGGTGAGGCGTTTGGCAATTCCGTATCAGATAGCAGCGTTTTAGGAGAGAGAGAGAGAGAGAAGCTGATCAAAGGCTTCTCACACAATTTGCCTGAACGGCAGAGATGTTGTGTTTGTGTGAGCTACGAGTTCCAAGAAGGAGAAGCTGAAGAAAAGGCTTTTAGCGCTGTGTCAGAGCAGCAGAGAATCCATGCTGACAGAGAGTCCCGGGAGGGTGAAACTTACAGCGTTTGTGTCTCCAGAGAATACCAAGAGCAGTGTTGCCAACTCCTCAGTAAGAAAAGTAGCTATTGGCTGTCCCAAAAGTAGCTAGAAGTAGCCAAATGACGTCATTGCCTAATTTACATATTTGGCCAGGTGCATGATGGGCGATTGAAAATCAGAGCGGCAAACATCTGTGAATTTCACTTTAAAAAGTCACCCTTCAGTTTCTAAATTCACTGGGGAAAAACCGCAGAGCCGAAAGGCAACGTTTGCCAGTGCCCTGCATCAGCAGCCTGATCAGTGAAGCACTCCACGAAATGGAGGCTGAGCCTGACAGGTTGTGGGATGGGGTCACGCTTTGCTTTTGCATACACTGGTGACCCAACAGCTGTCAAGTCAAGAGTTACGTCCGCATTAGGTCAGTTGCTAGTGAGAAATCTAGCTACTTTTTTTTCATTGGTTTGGAAACCAATAGAAAAAAGTGTAATTCCCAAACCAATGGAAGAAAGTAGCTAGATTTCTCGCTAGCCGCTTTTTTAGCAGAAAGTCGCTAGGGGGGCGCACTTTCTCGCTAAATATAGTGAGAAAGTCGCCAAGTTGGCAACACTGACCAAGAGGGTGAAACTGACTGAAACTCTTTAGCGCGATTAGCCGGAGCGGCGGGGGCGTTTATATTTTAAGAATTAAATGCTTCCTGATTTCCATGGAAAAAGAAAGAGGACTACCCAAACTCTAGTAGGAATTTTATAAAAGACTTTTCTAGGCACAGGCACATTTCAGGAAATCTACAAACCAGTTCATACACAGGCAGGTTCCTCAGAAAATGTTTAGCAAATACTGCAAAAACAAATAAGCTTAGTTGGTTTTAAAAAGGAACAAGTATTTTTCAAAGCAGAAAAGGAGAATATTGTCCTTAGCAAATTAAAAAGGACTTCAAGGATTGAAAGCAAGAAAAAGACTTTGTGGAAAAATTTTAAAACTAGAAAGTTTAGTTAGTATTCAATTGAGCAATTACCTTCCACCACAGGAAGGATCAGAGGCATCATTAAGTTTAAAAGTGAACGCAACACACTACCCATTTCAGAGTCTCTGGGCAAATAGGTAACCAAGAAATATATAAATATATATATATATATATAAATATATATATATTACACAGCCACAGCTGTGTAGTTATGGTTAAGTTGCTGTTTCCATAGGAAGAGCACTTTTTGGGTGGCTTATAACACCAAACTTTGCAAAAAAAGTATATGGCCCACTCTGATGTTGATGTTTGGTCCAGGGGGAGGGAAAGTTACAAGGGGGGTCCCAAAACGTCTTTTATTCCCATAGACTGAATGGGGGAAAAACTTTGCGCATGCCTACAGCCCAAACCGCTGGACGGCTTTTCACCAAATTTGCGGCAGATGCAGGGGCTTGGTCCCGAAAGCGTGCTTTTGTAAATTTGGTGACGATTTGTCCAGTAGTTTTCTTTAAAACTACCAAAAAGTATGTTTAAAAAAATGAGTGATATCTATTGGCTAATCGGCAGCGCCATTTGAAGTTGTTGCTTAATATAATGTCCGTAAAGTACAGGCAAAGAATTACTGTGTCTGTGTTACAATGTATTTAAAATAATATTGCAGTCAGACTGGAGCCCTAGAGTTTGAAATCTGAGGCAACCACCTGCAGTGTTTGATGGAAACAGCGGGTCTGCAAGTGTATGGGAGTACCAGTTCTCATGAATGCGTTGAGCCATGTTGTTGCAAAGGGAGAATGTATTTGGATTCTGAGTGAAGGTCACTAGCTTTGCTTTTTTGGTTGTGAGCTCAGGAGGCCCACACATGGGACTGAACCCATGACGGTCAATTGTTTTTTGACCTTGAGCGAAAGGGAATATTCAGTAAGAATGCAGGGAGTGGAAGTTTGCAATAAGAAAACTTTTGATAAGGTTATGCATACCAAACGTTTGTAAGACACATATAATATCAGTTCATGAAGATTCTTTGGTGCAAGTACATTGCTGTCTGAGTTTCACGAGGAGAATGGAGACGGTCAATATCGTGTAGGTTTGCTTTTGACCACTCTACACCGGAACGAGATTTAATTTTTTATTACCTCAACATTCATTTTGGCAATGTAACTGAAGTACTATGTTTTTGTGTAGTTGTCATTTTTTTGTAGTTATGCGGAGTGCAGAATCGCGCCGTTTGTAGACTATCACTAGATTCACCCATGTTCAACGCTAATATGTCTTTAAAATGTCATGTATGACCACATCGATTTGTGTATCAGTTTCCACAATCTTTTTGTCTTTTTTTAAATTGTTTGCTGTGTGTAGTAATCGTTAGTTTAAACTGAATGCCGATTTAAGAAATCAATAAATGTATTGTAATAAAGGGTGGGTATTGATACATATTTTCTGTTATGCTTTCCAAATAGGTACATGCTGCCTCACTGCGATTGCCATGGATTCCAGATGCCAATTGATGTTTTCTTTGTACGGCAGGTGCACGTACTCGTGATCGGCTGCATCACTGTGACTATTTTGTGGGACGATGTGTCTGTACGCTGCACTGGCGCTTAGGAGTAACATAACATCTTTTATGGTGGTGTAGGCCCAAGTTCATGCCGACGCCCTGGAATTCACTGTGCGCCCGAACGGTTCCTTTATCGAAAATGAATACTTTGTGTATGGGAAAAGAACAACGTGTGCCTCACGATTAACATTTCCGATCACGAGCGCAGAAACAATTTTGCAATTTGCTTGCATATGGGAATAGTCCGATGTTCTCAGACACTTTATTGTGAAATAAAAGTACTTTACAAATTGTAAAATGTAACTGTTTTCTTTAAAAAAACGGTTTATTATTTCAAATTGTGATGTGCTATGATGTACGTCAATGTGTGTTCATTTTCAGGTTCTGCGTCACAACACGTAGGTGCTTATAGGTGCATTTGGCCACACTGGAGAGGAACGTCATCGAGAAAGGTGTTGAGTATCACTAGGGTTTGTTATGTGAGGGTCAGGGGCGGGACATATGATTTAGTGACGTCAGGGCGATTTATCTTAGCCAGATGCAGCAATGGACAACATTAGCACAAGATGGACGCGCTCTGCTGTCAGATTTCGCATGTTTCTAAAAGAGGAAAAATTAGGTATGGTACACTGAAAATGTTTGCGATAGATCAACGTTTGTAAAAAAATACATGGTCGAACTTTCGGGATGATAATATTTTCTGCCCGTTGCACTTGTGAAACTTAAGAAATAATGTGTGGGCAGGTGAGGGTTAATGCTGATGGTTGGAATACTTCTGACGTGATTGCGAATGAGTTCACAAAGTTTGTTGGGATTTTGTCTAATATGACGAATCATTTGTGAATTCTTTTGACAGTTTTGAAAAAAAAAGCTGGGTGGATTTACAGTAAATTTGCATAAGGCTGATTGGCAGGGACCGAAAAGCATGCAGTTGGAGATGTGGCAGGGTTTTCGTATTTGACAAGTGTCATAATGTAGTTTAAAAAAATTGCAGTACAGCTTCAGTGACTGAGGGGTAGGCTGTAGCCATGGGCAGTGGGCAGAATATCGGGGTTATGGTATACGGTCATGATCCGGACAATGTGGCTACTGGCCATTACCAGAAGGGACAAAACATAGGATTAAAGTGGCCATGCCCACCTGGGACTGGCTTTGTGGTAAAGGTGTTGCACATTAGGATACATTTGAAATGGAAGAAAAATGTGCTCATGGCAATATGGTCACAGGGTTTCCTTTTTGCAGGCTGCAATGGAAAGCAAAGAAGGGCCCTGTATGGAACACCCGCCTTCCCTTTCTATGGTGGCCATCTTGGAAAAGGATTTTCTTTCCTAAACTGGGACGCCAGAGGCGTTCCGTTTTAGGACAAAAAAATCATCTTTTTTAGTAGCACGGGTTACTGCTTTGGAAATCTAGATTGTTAATGGCATTCATTCCCCATTTTAGGAGTCGAGGGGGGGGGGGGTTAATGATCCAGAGACTTCGTTATGCACTCTCGCTTCCATTGAGCTGATAACTTGGCCTGCTGGCCCTTTATCCACCGTTCCAGTCCGTGGAACGGAGGATGAACTCTACAATATTCCCATTAGCATAACACAAACTGAATATGGAAATGTTGGAAAATCTTATTGCGTCTATGTACTTTACTACAAAATATAAAGTAGATGGAGTCTCTGCGTTATTTTAGTTCCATTTTTTAACTGTGAAAGATGGATCATAAAGGAACATTTATTTTGTTTATGGATGGCTTTTTTTGGGAGGATAGCTAAGAATGAAAGTTGTGGGCGGAACTGAGGAAAGAGGCTCCAAACAGTAATATGGAGGGGTAGGTGGACGGGGGAAAATGTTGTGTGTGTGTTATTTGTAAGCTAGGGCCAGTGTTTCTCATGCTCTTTCATTACAGCAGTGGTGCTGTTTCTTGGGGAGGAGGGATGGCCTTAGCTGATGTCGTTTTAAGATACATAGCAGTTTTGCTAAAAGTATGTACTGTGTACTAGATTGTTAATGGCTGCGTACAAATAGGTGTTGGAGTTGTGCAAGGAAAATGTTGAAGTTGCAAGTTCCTACAGCAGTACAAAATGTACTTCCACACTGTCCATGAGGCACAGATCTTATTGTGAAGTGTGTATGGGTTTTCGGACACGTCACCATGCTGTGCGCCAGCATATAGTCATGTGGCATTTTTCAGAAGGTGTGCAATGAAGTCAAATGTTCGTTTATGTTAGAAGGGCAAATATACAGCCACATATAGCAAAGACTTCAAGATTGCAATATACATACGCATAGTAAAAAACAATACCCCATAATGGCAATCAATTGGTAAAAGGATAACAATCACACAATATTAAAACCATACAAAAAACAATAGTAATACGCCAATTCATCCAACTTTAAAGGCCAGCCTGGGCTGCTAAAACAATCATTGGTCACTGCTATTATTATAAGTAAGGGCATATATTATGTATAATAGAAAGTGCAAGTGCAGGTAATGTTCCAAAATAAAGTGCATAAGTAGCAGCAAGACAACAATGTGTCTATCGAGCCTCATAATGGCGAAGCCGTACTAAAGTGCAAGTGCATGAGCAGCAGGAACATTCCTAGTAAACAAGTGCCATAATTGGCAATAAAGGTAGACACATAACAGTAAAAGCCCTGGGTGACATAGCATTAAATAAATCAAATGCTGGAACGAGCAGGACCAACTACCTAAAGGCAGAGAACAAAAACCCAATAAGCAGAAACCAGAGAAGTAAAAGGACCGCCATTAAACCCCAACGTATGAAAAAGAATTGTATGCATACCACTCCCCATACATTGCAAAATACACAGCTAAATCAAAAATAGAAAAAATAGGTAAAAGGATGAAAGATAAAAAAATATATAATCATCCCAGAGCTAAGGAAACTACACAGGAACATATTGTAGAAGTCCAAGTGGACAAGCAAAACAAGAAACGAAAAACGACAGAGAATGAAAACAAGACCAAAGTAGCAAAACATTATTAAGTGCCCAAGAAAGTGTACAGCTCCTCGTCTACATTGTGACCCTTCGGATGCTTGTTATCGAAATCCAGAATAAATCAGGTTTCGAGTTGTCTCAATTTCAAGACACGGTCACCATCCCTGGGGTGAGCAGGCACATGTGCCACAGCAAAGAAAGTTAAGAGTTTCAAATCATTGTCATGTTCTAGTTTGAAGTGTTTGGCCATTGGGTACGCCGGATCAGAGTTCTTGATAGCTCTGAGATGTTATAAAATTCTCAGTTTCAGTTTACATGTCGTACTCCCAACGTACCATCTCATGCAAGGGCATGTGAGAACATACACGACAAAGGTGGTGTCACAATTGATAGAGAATTTTATCTTCTGCTGAAATTTCGTGACTGGATGTACAAATGATTTCTGCACAGTTGCGTGTGCGCAAGCTTTGCACTTCATGCATTTTGTGAATCCCATAGGAGAAGTTGGGAGCCCTGTAGTAGAAGACAGATTTTTGCCACCTGGGGATAAGAAGCTGGACACAAGTTTGTCTCTCAAGGAGGGCACACATTTGCACGTCATGGTAGGACAGTTGGCCAAAATAGGCCTGAGATCATTGTCTAAAGTAAGAACACGCCAGTGTTTTTCAACAATTTTCCGAATGTTATTGGAGGCGGTATCGAACAAGATAATAAGTCTGGGTTCATCATTAGTGATAGTTTTGGGATTGATGTCATACAGAAGTTTGTCTCTGGACATTCCATGTGCCCGAATATAGGCCATTTCAATAGTTCTCTTGTCGTACCCTTGTTTAAAAAAATCTCTAGCTGTCAGTGCACAGTGATGATCAAACCAGGCAATATTGGTACAGTTACGGCGATACTGGAAGAATTCACTGTATGGAATGGATTTTTTGCATGATGAAGGGTGACAGCTGTTAGCATGAAGAGGCAGACCAGTATTAGTGGGTTTCTTATGGAGTGCCGTGTGAATACCTGAACTATCCAACATAACAATGACATCCAGGTAGACAATCTCAGAACGACTGTGACATTCAGTAAAGCTAAGATTGGCCTGATTGCCATTGATGCTTTTGACAAAAGATAGCCAATCACTTTCCGTACCGTTCCAAGTAATAAAAACATCATCAATATACCGTCACCAAGAAACAATCTGTGTTGGTAAACAAGATGATAGTAAGTCAGACAGAAAAGTAGCCTCCCACCACCCCATCGTGAGGTTAGCATAAGATGGTGCAAAGGTACTTCCCATCGCAGTCCCCCTAACTTGCCGGAAGAAGGACCCCTCGAAAATAAAAACATTGTTATGTAGGCAGAACAGAAGCATATCCAAAATCATAGAACTATGTCCATAGCACTATGTCCATAATTAAGAGAGCGTGTGTCCAAATAATATTTGCATGCATTAACACCAACAGTGTGATTGATAGAAGTCTATAGAGAGACCACATCTAGTGTGGCCAAGAGCAGACCCTCTTCCCAAGGTGTATTAGTAATATGTTGTAAAAAAATCCTTAGTATCTCTCAGGTAGGATGGCAACACTGATACAAATGGAAAAAGTGTTTCATCAATAAATTGGGCCAGATGTTCCAATGGATTTATATATTAGAAAGTAGTATAATTTACATACTAGAGTGAAATAAGTAATTTGGTGAATTTATTTTACTGCAGATACCTGAGCAAGGAGGTCAGCAGCCAGCAGTGTCTGGAGTTTGTTATTTTATCCACTACCTCTTTCCCTTCCCAGGGCTTCGTGATTCAGCTGTAAATTAAGCGTTGGGCAGAGAACTTCTGGAGAGGGCCTGTGGCATTGGCATCAGCTCCTGCGGATTCCGGTAGCCTGTCGTGACACTGTGTTAAACTATGTGAAGACTTGTGAAATCTGTTCACAGTGTAAAGGTGTACAAGGCAAACCTGCAGGATACTTGAACCCATTACCCATCCCTCCACAACCCTATCACACCATCTCATTAGATTTAATAGTTGAGTTCCCTAGACATCTGGATGTTCTTCTATTTTAGCGGTGGTAGACCATTTGACTAAGGCTGCTCATTTTATTCCCATGAAAGGTGCGATCACTGTAACTAGTTTAGCTAAAACCTTTCTTGAAGAGGTTGTGAGGCGGCATTGTTTACCAACTGGAGTTATTTCAGACAGGGGATCTCAATTTGTGTCAACATTTTGGGGTGCTTTTTGCAAAGAATTGGGAATGGAAGTCAGTCTGTCGTCTGCTTATCACCCTCAAACTAATGGTCTCACTGAAAGGGTGAATCAAGAGTTAGAGAAGATTTGGAGGTGTTTTCTTCAGTCTGTTAGTGATTGGGTGGATTTGGTCTGGATGGCTGAATTCTGCTATAATAATGTCACTAAGGATTCCATCAAAATGTCACCTTTCTTTTGTAATTTGGGTAACCATCCTCGATTTTTGAGAACTGAACCATCCTTGGAGGTAGTTTGTCCTGAAGTGGGGGAGAGATTATTGTTTTTGAGAAAAAATCTGGAGCGAGCTACAGCGGCACTACAAGGTAGTAAGGATTGCATGACGAGGTCTGCAGACCAACATAGACAGGAGAGTCCTCAGAATCAAGTAGGTGATCAGGTCTGGCTTTCTACCAGGAATTTGAGATTAAAGGGGAGAAATAAGTTCAGTTCGAAATGTATTGCCCCATTGAAATATAGGAGATTCTAAATCCTGTTGCAGTTAAATTAAAACTACCTAAGGAATTGAATGTTCATAATTCTTTTCATGTGAGTTTAATTAAACCAGCAGTGGAAGGAACATGTTTAAATAATAGGCCAGCCCCGATAATTACTGAATCTGAGGAAGAGGAGTTTGAAGTCAGATCCATTCTCGATTCCCGTAAGGTCAGGGTTAGGTTACAGTATCTGGTTGACTGCAAGGGATTTGGTCCCGAGGAGAGACCGTGGGAAACTGCTAAGGATGTCCATGCTCTTCTGCTGGTAACTAAGTTTCATCATAGATTTCCCTTAAAACCAGGTCCTGGAGGGGGTACTGTCAGGGGGAAGGAAAGGTTGGAGGTTAGTTCTAGGTTGGGTGGATGGAAGGATTTTCAGATGTTGTTGCAGGGTTAAATGTGTCCCCAATGAAAATACTTGTTTCCTTAATTACTTGCTTCAGGGATCAGCTGTTTACTCTACACAAGATGGAGGATTGGGGTCTAGCCCAGGCCAAGATGGGGGATTCTTGAAAGATTAGTTCTGAAATGGAATGTTGAGAGCAGGTTGGAAGAACTCTCTATTCTAAACTTCCGTTTGTCCGTTTCTGTGCAGAATAGAGGACCCGTGTTTTTTTACTCCTGTTCAGAGGCCTAGTTCTTGTCAAGACTCAAGATAAATTTGGAGCAAGACAACTATCAGAAAAGAAAAGAAGCTGCAGGACTTTACCACTGGTGGGAGAGCAGCGTTTTAGAGTGCTATTTATATACTCATTTCATTTAGGATGATAAGAAGCTGTACAATGACATTGGGCCTCATTACGAGGCCGGCGGTAACCCTGCCGGTGCTACCAGTGGGTTCCCGCCGGACTCGTAAAAGTTACCGGTACCTAGATTTCCGGACATTACAAGTCCCGGCGGCTCAATTCTGGAGTCAGATAATTCCTTGTGACAGGCGTAACCAGCCAGCACAAGTCAGGAAATCATTTTTAAAAGTTTAATAAAACACTTACCTCGTAGAAGACAATTTCAAAAACCACGCTGGAAGGATTAAACCTTTCTGAGTAGCGCTGGCCATTTTGAAAATCCACTTGGGAGTTGTAGTTTTTAGGGTGCACCCCTATAGGCAGAGTAAGAAAACGATTTTAAGAATAACTAAAGGAGTTACATTAAAAAGGCAGATAAGCTTAATGAAGTAAGTTATTTTGAAGAGAGGTTTTAACCAAGGAAACTAGTAAACTTTAAAACATTTCAACATCTTCTAAAGAGACTGTGCTCAAGAATTCAGTGACAATTTAGGTTTCCAAGACTTTTGGGAATTAGTAGTTCGTCAAAATTCAGAAATAAGTCTTGAGTGATATCCCAGGAGGAAGGTCAACCAAGAAAGGAACTTAAGGTTTGCAGTGAGCTATCAAGCATCATTTCCTGAGCCAGCAAGCATCACTTTCTTCAACAGTTGAATGATTACTGTTCTCTTACCTCTTGGGTTGGGGCAGAGGTCTCAAAGGTAATTGAAGTCTAAGGGTGGCATAATTCATTTCTGATACTCTGATTGTGAAGTGACACTAATGCTTATTTTGTATACAGGGTGTAGAGTCAAGAAGTCAGAAGAGACCCTGTGTTGTTTGTTATTTTTTCCCCTTTCCCTTCCTAACTAGACAGAACCTTATTGTGAATATATTCAATGAGGCACAGGGAAGTCAGAGGGGGACTGTGGGGTTCAGCAGCTCCAACGGATGTGCAAGTTCCAGACCATGACACAGTCACATGCTCTGTGTCCACCTTCCCCAGAGATGTCTTTGTGGATGGGTCTACAAGACCTAGGATCTTCAACATATGTACTGTAGCATCATTCACTATCTGCAGAAATGTTTGCCATTTGCATCCCAGTTCCCCACTTGATCCTCTTGGTGTGCAGTATCTGTAAAGGTTGAGGGTTCTGGTAATGGGACAATGTCACCTCAATCGTGTATAGTCTGGAGGGCATCGGTAAGAGGGGGAAATCTTTTATCAGTTGTGGCATTCATAGTTTAGTTTTTTGTATCAGGAGGTCTCGATGAACAATCCCTTATAGTGATGGCGCTGAGGGAATAGGCTCTAATGATGGCACCTGTTGAGGGGCTGATGGTGCCTCCTGGCTTTCCCATCCTGGGGCTTTTGTGTCTGCCATCATGGGAATGTGATTGCGCACAGAATTGTTTAGCCTTGCACAGTTACATGTTCAGACCTAAGGATTTATTTATAGAAAATTGTTTGTGATATAATAGCATGTGTGGATGGTATTATCTGCGCTTTTTTGTTTTTTAAGGGTGCAGGTAAATATGTCTATGAGAGCAGTGTCTGCTTTCATAATGATCTATGCTAAACAGCATCAGACAGACATGTAACTTTGCTGAGCCTGTCTACGGACACCCTTCAGCATCTGCCTTGTCGTTTGGAAAAATTGTAGCCACAAAGTGATGTGTATTTCTGCCAACAGCTGTTAGAACCAAAGGTTGGTACCAAGGGTCCAGTATTTAAGATCTGCCTTAACTGTGGGCAACCCTGAGCCTAAATTAAATGTTATAATTGTGTGCCCCCAGAACGTGGTGAAAGATGAAAATCTAAATATAATTCACGTCTGATTTTAACATGGTGGTGGTCTCTGGGATTCCTCAATTAGAATGGCCAATGCCTGTTGGTGTCATTGTATTATCATCTTTATTTTCAGTAACCTTCATGTCAGAGCCTTTTGTGTATTTAACTGTCTGGCACTGAGGTTCACCCAAAACAGACAGGGTAGGCTCAGCCAAAGCAAAAGCCTTTGTCACCTGTGGGAAAGGGCTGCCACCCTCCAGGAAGATATGGACTGCCCACAGGGGGCATGGAGAAGTCCAGTGCTTCAAAGGACAGGCTATGATTGACCAAAGAGAAATAACACCAGGGTGGTAATTAACAAAGACTCTTTAATGTAGGCAGACAGAAGACGGGAAGAGTAGAGTAGTTCAAGTTAGGACTTTACATTGGAAATGTCCAAAAAGACTCTATCCATTTGTACGAATGGTACAAAAGACCGAAAAAGGCCTGTACCATTCGTACAAATGGATACAGTCTTTTTTGTCATTTCCATTGAGAATCCAAAAATACTGAACATGAGGAGTGGGGGTTGCAGGGTGGTCCCCGCTCCCCATGTTCCGCATTTTCAGATTGGGGGTTGCAGGGTGTCCCTCGCATAGAGGAATTAAGTAAAAAAATAAAATTAAACAAAAAACACAAAAAAAAGAAAGGCCCTGTGGCGCATAAGTGAAGGGAACCGGTGTTGCAGGGAGTCGGCGGCACACAACAAAGTGTGCCGCCAAAAGCAAAAGGTAAGTAAGGGCGTGTGTGTTTGTGGGGTATGTTTGGGGAGGTTATTTACTTTGGGTTGTTTGACCGTAACGGTCAAGTTAGCAACGGTCATTTCAGCCGCAATCTTTTCCGTTGCGAGCAAACAATCCAAATCCCATTGAGTTATGAGAAGAGTTCCCCTATCTTGAGATTCCCTAGGACTCCTGATTTTACAGGACCCGTTGCTCCCTCCTGCAGACAAAGCAGTATGACATCACCAGGCAGAGGATTCTATAAACAGCAGGTAGGATTGGATTGCTTACAGAAAACTAGAAGGGAACCAATCTGCTGTAGCAGATTGCCTATTTTGCTGGGTAATACCACTCCGTCTGTTGAATCCTCTCTGGACTACTCATGGTGGTTTATGTTAGGCAGGAATTGATGTAGTAACACTGTGTGAGACTACACAACAGGGCTGTACTATACAGGTTGGTAGTGTGAATGAGCAGCAAGGCCTATCTCAAGAGGGGTAAATGTGAGCTGTAGAGCTGTGGCAATGAAATTCACAAATACAAGTAGCCAAATAACACTTATACTCAAGGTTTCAGTTATAAATATTTATTTATTTAACATCAGTTTTAAAATAAGCGTTCTTTAAAAAAGGCAAAATATGTAACAATCAAATATACTTTAAAATACTTTTCCAGAATCAGCATAGGTTTAGTGGATAGTCTTTAGAGATGCTTTTTACACACTTCCTACACCCGGAGGTGACTTTATTCACAAGGACAGTAATGGCATTTATGTATCACTAGTACACTTTGCAGATTCTGAGGTTGCAGAAAGGAAAGGTTTAAGGAAGGAAAAAGGTTAAACAGGTTCTCAGGGCATGTGAGTATACTTAAATCTTCCAATTAAGTCTGGACAAAACATTTCCCAGCAATAACAGTCTAAACAAAAGTTATCACCTCTGAGGGACAGCAAATATCAAAGTCAATGGACTAGAAGAGTCTGCAGGGAGCCAGGACAGCCAAAGTCAATTGGAGCACAGTCTATGGAGCTGAGGCACTTCATAGTTAATAGATGTCTTGCACACATTTAGAGAGTTTTGTAGAAATCACTTGTAGGATTTGGTTCCCCCTTGGTGATTGATATACCTGACTGCCGATATGTTGTCCATCTTGAGCAGGACGCAGGAGCTTACTCTCCCCTTTATGAAAGCTCTAATCGCAAAGGATCCAGCTAGTAGTTCTAAGCAGTTTATGTGAACCTGCAGTTCTTCTGCGCTCCATTTCCCCTGTGTCTCTAGTGAGCCGCAATTTGCTCCCCAGCCTATACAGCGGTCTTCTGACTCTACTATCAGATTGGGTCGATCTCCGAATATGGCTTGCCCATTCCACATGTCCATATTCTTCAACAACCACTCTAGTTGTGTGATGGAATCTTGGTCTAGCGGTACTAATTGATGATATCTCAGACTCTGTTGTAGGTGTCTGATCTTCAGCATCTGCAGGGCTCGATAATGCAAGGGCCCCGGGAATATGCCATGAATGGATGATACTAGCAGTCCTACTATTCTCACTAGGTCTCTGAGAGATATTGTCTGTTTGCTCAGGCAAGCTCTGATTTCTTTCTTGATGTCCCAGATTGAACAACTCTAGTGTCGCCTTCTTGGTATCCTAGCACAGAGCCCAGGAAGTCCAGCCTTCTTGCTGGTGTCATATCTGACTTCTATTGGTTCACCAGGAGTCCTAGCGAGGAGAGGATCTCTTTCACCCATGTTGTCTGGTATATTAGAGTCTCCCGATGTTTGGCTAGCAGCAGCAAGTTGTCTTAGTATATGATCATTCGGATCCCTTTCTCCCTGATCGCTGCTGCTACTGGTCTCATGAGCTTGGTAAATTAACATGGCGCTGATGCCAGCCTGAAGAGCATTGTTTTGAATTGCCAGAACTGTCCGTCCCAGCTGATAGCTAGGAATGGCCGAAACTTGTCTGCACTGTGAGATAGGCGTCTTTCAGATCTATTCTTGTTAGCCAATCTCCTTCTCTTAAGGTATCTCTCAGTTGATGTATTCCCTCCATCTTGAAATGGCGGTATACAATCCAGCTGTTCATATCCTTCAAGTTTATGACTGGTTGCACCTTCTCCTTCCTGTGCACTAAAAACAAATTGCTTATGAATCTCTGGCCTGACTTGCATCGCTCTATGGCCCCCTTCTGCTCCAGCTGCCTCAGTTCGCAGTGCAAGTTTTCTTTCTCTGCTTGTGCTAAGTGTATCATGTGCAGCCTGAAGTCCTGCACTGGTTCCTGCACAAACTCTAGCTGCAGTCCTCTAACTGTCTGTAGTACCCATGCATCGCTGGAAACCGTGTGCCAGTTCTGCCAACATTGCTGTGTTCTCCCTCCCACTGGTGGATAACTGCAAATTCTCACCTGTGGCGGAGCGTTAGCCTCGTCCTGGCCCGCTGCCTCTGTGGCCTTGTGGGAATCATCCCCTGCTGGGGGAAGAAGGAGTCCTGCTGCTTGTTCTCCCAGTAATGGGCTCTGTTGTTGTGAGGCCTTCTACCTCCTTGGAAGCGACTGGCTGCTCGACCTCTGAAGGCAAAAACTTTGCCTGGGAAGATTTTCCAGATCGATGCTTGACTTTTCTGGAGGGACGTGTAGGTCCCCACAAATCTCCCCATTTCTTTGCGGAAAGTCTCTCCAAAGAGGAGACCTTGTGCTGCTTCACCTGCTTCGTACGTCGCTAGGTCTCCTAGCTTTGTATCTATTTTTAGTAGGAATCCTCTTCTCCTTTCTGAGGAGATGGCGCAATTTGCATTCCCAAGTAATCATACCGCTCTCAGTGACCAATGCACCTGAGCTTCTGGGTCCACTTCATTTCGGTGTTCCTGGCTCACTCAGCTAGCTCCATTATCTTGGCTAGCAGATCTTTGAGGTCTAGCACTTTTTCCTGACAGCTCCTCCTGGATCTGTCTATGCCTTTGCATGGATCCTTGTTCATTATAGTAACGAACGCCAGCATTTTAGGGTCTAGCTCTGGCATTTCTGCTATCTTGCCTGGAAGGTCTGGCCGAGGGTATCCCGCTCTCTTGCGCTGCTATACTTCTTTGTCCAGTGCCTTTCTGAGCCTTAGGGCCATATATTTCGTCACCCTGGGAGAGGGTTGCCAGCCCCAATATCTGAGATTTCTAATGTCTTCCGGCTCAAACGTGTCCGTTATCTCCTCCTGCTCATCCTCTAGATGCTTCTCTTTTCAGGCTCTGTTACCCTCTCATGGCTTCTCCCAATCTTCCCCAGTTCTCTCTTCTTCCTCTTGTGAGGATAGATTGGCTTCAGGTGACTCCTCTTCCGAGTCTGGGTTCCCATTTCCCATATTGTCTTCTCCTGGGGATGGGGTTGCCAGGCTTGGCACTGCTGATCTCTGCATGAAAGCTTCTCTCGGCTTTCTGAAACCGTCAGCTGCCTCTGGGGCTTCTCTATCTGCCCCGTAAATACGACCCGTGGGGCCGTCAGAGCATTTCCTCTTCCAGGTCATTGGACTCCCGTTAAGGCCTCTCTCTGAGGTCCCTGTGGGCGTGCTTCCGGTAGTTTCGGTGCTCTTACGGGGCTGGCTCAGGATGGATTCTAGAGTCGCCAGTCTGTCTTGTAAGGGTTTCACCCCTTGAGCCACTGCATCCACCAACAAGCTTCCTAGCACCTCTTTATAAAGCTGGAAGCCAGGTCCTGCGCCTGCTCCTCTTCGCTCCATTTAAACTCAGGTATATCTGTGTGTTGGGTGCTGTGTGTCTGATACCTGACAATGCAGGTTTATGTACACGCCCACTGCTGCGTTGTGTCAGATGTTTGTATATTCCTAATTTATTATATATTATATTATTATTTCTTTATCTTCTTTTAAAAAAGAATTATTTGTGGCTAGCACCTTTTACTTTCTTGTCCCTCTCAGTGGTTGTCTCACTTCACCTCTGTGTTGCTCTGTTGGTCTCTAAGCTTTGTGGGAGTGTATTTTCTACTTTCTGACTGTCTTCCTGTGCAGCATGCACCGCTGGCCTTCCCAGCATGGAATGCTCGCTTGGTTCTCTGGTGCAGTGCTGGTCTCTCTGCCGTTCGCACTTGCTAAGCGTTAATCACTGCCGGGCCTGGACCATTACAACATTCTTCTCCTGTTCACAACGCCAGGTCTGCTATGACTTCCGGCTTGCGATGAGAAGTGCCTCTCCGGCTCCTCCCTCACAAAGGAGGGGGCCTTCTCGCTCCTTTCATGGTGTTCCTGCATTCCGGTCCGCCTTGCGAGGGTGGGGGCCGGAGCGCCTATGGTGAGATGAGGGAAAATGGCCCCACGGGCGTGTCGGATATGCGACACAGGCCCGTCTCTCTCACCCTGCCCTTACCTTCGCTGTGAGATCCTCCGTCCAAGAGGATATGTGCCTGCGTGGTGCGCTCCACGCTTGCTTGCCTATGTGTTTGCTGATCTCCGTAAGTATATATGTACTAACGCAGGCGGTTAATAGCTACTTACTGTTCTCGCTAGCATATCTTCGCTAAAATACATTCCCCATAGATAATCTTTCGATTCTCTAGCCCATATCTCAACTTTTAAGGTACAATATAACATTTGTCATGAGCTTAAGAAAAAAGGTACACTTATCTGCTTCATGAGCTTAAGAAAAAAGGTACACTTATCTGCTGAAGAGCAGGAAAAGAAGAGGAGTCCACAGACAGGAAGTGACACATAGACTGGACTAGCACTGTCAGGGACTACAGAGACAGTGGGAAATGTAGTTTTATAAGAAAGAGAAAAGAAAAAGGAGTAGTTAAAGGCCTTTTCAGCTTTTGCTGAAGAGTGATATTAAAGAAGTTGAAGCATAATGCTCACATTCAGTCTTGACATAGTATGGTACATTGCAAGGCTACCGGCAGCAATGAGCGTACATGCAGCCACCTCCTTGGAATTGCCCAGGAAGATTTATGTACTAAACATTTCTACATACTATCAAGAGTGACATGGGTTATAATAGCGTTTTATACCTCACCCTTCCCCTACTGGGTGTAATGGGCCTGTACAAGTCGTTAAATCACCCTTTAATTTGGTCTTCATGGTCCATAACAGCATTCCTGCCCTCAGATTGGGTCTACAAAGCTTAATTATAACATTGGAATGTTGGTGGGCCATTGTTTTTTTTTTAAACCTTTATTTTTATTCTGACAGGCATAACATAATCATACAGATGTTGGGAATTAATCTTACAGTTAGATAGACAAAGTAACAGTTTTCTCTACATCACACCTGCACTTGACCATCATAGTCTACAAGCTTTCATGGGGAGTCCTCTGAACTATCTTCTTCATTGTCTCTGAGGTAGGATCGCAGGGGAGCCCAAATGTCTTTCGGTCTGTTGGTAGACGTGACACTGTTAACATATTGTTCCTCGGTGTCCTGGACATATACTAGATCCCCCAACTATGCTTTGTGAGTGGGAGCTTTTTTGGATTTCCATAACTGTAGTATATTTCTCTTGGCCACTGCACCTGGAATATCCACCAATCTACACATTTTAACTGATGCCTTCCCTATGTCCCCCAAGAGATGTTTACATAGGATAGCTGGGATATGTAGCCCAGTAATGTCACTTATACTCCTAGCCACTTCCCCCCAAAAGGCTTTAATAAGGGGACATTCCCAGTACATGTGCATTGAATTTGCATTATGGACATTACATTTGGGGCATGTTACCTGAAGGGCAGGATCATACTTGGAGATCTTTTTCGGGGTCATGTGTAGGTGATTTAGAATTTTAAACTGAATTAGCCTAAAGTTAGAGTTTATCAAGATGGATTTGGTGTGTTGACAGTATCTGGCCCATTGGTCATCCTCTATGGTGCTACCCAGATCCCGTTCCCATTTTAGTTTCATGGTATTCCCAGTTGGGGTATGTTTCTGAGCTGCACTATACAGTGTTGATATCGTTCCAGTAAAGCCCTCTTGCGCCATAATCGCAAGAGGGCTTTATGGGAATTCGTGTATCGAGGGGGGGGGCTTCGTGGAACGATGGCCACTTCTTCTTGCAAGCTGCTTTCATACGGTAGTATTGCAGCGTAGTGATAAGGTCCCGCCCCACTTTATCGTGCACAGTTGCGAGTGATGCAAATTTACCATCTGGGTATAGATCGCCTATTCTCATTTCTTTGTCCGGGTACCATTTGCGCTGCAAGGCTGTATCAAATGTGGGTTCCAAATCGGGATAGTGCCACAAGGGGGTCAATGGCCAATATGGGTTTGTACAACCCACCTTTGCAAACAGTGTTGCCCAAGCACGTACTGTTGAGTTCACAGGGTCTACCTCTCTGATATTCACTTTACTTCTTACAAATGGCATCGCTTGGATATTGGCTGGGGCTGCTGCAAATTTCTCCGCCCGTACATGCGCATGTTTTTCTGCGTTGGTGGGCCATTGTAAACAATGGGTCTGCAGAGGGCCTTAACAACTTGTACAAGGCATGCTGTTTCTTTTCCAACATTGTGCCCCAATGCCCAGTATCTCCCTTAGCAAACATGAGTCCTGGACAATGCTATCTGCAAGGTTCAGAGCACATTCTCCAACTGTTTTCTTTTGTTTCTAACATGTTTTTAACTGTTTTTGTGAATTTTGCCATATTCTAATGGCATTAGAGCCTTGGGGGGGAAAGGGCTGCTGTAACATATGTTACACTCTTCCTCAGTCTTTTTCCCCTCACCCTACTATGATGTTTCCGGAATCTGACCTATGCTGTAAATTCTTAAACGTATGGGAGATTCTGGAAAAGGGAGGAATTATCCTTTGGGGACTGGGGACGAAGCAGTTACAAGGTGAAAAAGTATTGGCTCCTATTTTTGTGGCAAGAACATGTGAAAGTGCCACGTGCGCAAGTACTGTGACGAAGAAGATTGGGATTCAAAGGACTCCATTTTATAGAGATTACCAGTAATTAATTCAGGCATTATTGAATATCTAAGGCCTCGCTAGGAAGATAATGGTGTCAGTAATATGGAGTATTTTTGGCATTAACTCTCAAGTTGCCCTTTGCCATGAGTGGGAAGGCTATGCACTGCGCTTTTATCTTGGGATTCTGGGACTTGTATTTTCTTCTTTCCCATTTTAAATTTGGGAAAAGAGCAAGCCCTAGAATTCAAAGGAAAAAAACAGACTGGATGGTCTCCTCAGGCATAGCAAGGGGAGGCTTCAAAGCTATATGTTGCTGCATATAATCGGTACTTAACATTAGAGATGAGCACTGCATGTGGTATTTGCCACATGATGTAAATTGAAAAATACTATGCATAGTGCCATTTTTGAGCAGGTTCATTTTAACCACATTCATTGAAAATATACTGCACAATTTATAACGAAAGCCCCAGTTTGCACGTGCACTTCAGGAACCATAAATATTACTCTGCCTTCTGTGATATCGTCCCCTAGGCTTCCCGAGCCTTTGGGGTCAACAGGTGCCTCACTCACACTCTCGTCATCCGTAGTACACTCACACACCAAGAGGCACCGACAAGAGGAGCGGTTGGTACGTGTTTCTTCATTCTTGTACAACCTGGAACTAGTTCCCTTTCCCAACACCCGCCTCCCTAACCCGAACGTCACTTCCCTTGGGGAGTGACCCCAACGGCAGCCATCCCACCTAATGATGTGGTGAGGTTGTCTGGGTGTTAACAGCACACCATGACATCTCCCCCCTTTTTAAAACAGTGGATCACTCCTTGTTCCTTACCCCATCTCCTAGATCAGTCTGTGGGGTTTCTGTCATGATGCCTACCCCCGGGGAACCAGACCAGGTCCAGCAACTCCGGAAGCAGGCATCAAGTTATTTTGAGCAAGCCCAAAAAACCCTGCTACGGGCTGTTTGGGTGCGGTCCTGGCGCCTATGGCGCCAGGCTCATAGAGTAGAACTTACCTGATGCAGACCAAGCTGCAGAGCTCCAAGCCAAATGAGGCTTGGAAGGGACTATTTTACCTAGGGACTTTTTTTTAATCGGGTGGGGCTGGGGAGGAATACTTACCTGGGACTACTTTGTAGGCTATTTAAACCACGCCCAAAGAGCAGCACACGCTTCACGTTATTCTGCATCCAGCAGCGTAACGCTCACCGTGTCTGCAAGCCTGCATCCAGTCTTCTGCCACGCCCGCCTCGAGTCTGCAGCTCCTAGAAAAAGGGAGGAACAGAAGGAGAAGAGGTTAGAATAAGAGCAAAACCTTCGATCCTTACCTGAATTCCGGATCCACCGTGCCTTCGAGCTGGAAGAAAGAAGCATTTTACGCGCGCCACCTCGCCTGCTGCAGCGCCGCGCTGAACTCACCGGCCTTCGCAGCATACACACGATCCACCGCATCCTTCTGCACGTTCCCGCCGCACTCTGGCACCAAAGGGGAACACAAGAACAGTAAAGGTGAGCCAAGGGAATAAACAGAGGCAATAGTAACTACCCCCGTGGACTTACCAGATTACCGCCGGCGGTACCATTCCTCTTCACGGGTCGGCGCAGTCTCCATTGCATCCTCGTCGTACCCCGGCCCCTAAGGGGAACAAAAGGACAACAAGGTGAAACGAAGGGACAAACAAGGGGAACTCTTCTCACCACAATAGACTTACCTAATTTTACCGCCGGAGGCATTATTCCCCGAACTTCATATTTTCTCTCCACACCTGAATAAGGGAGCAAGCCACGGGTTACATTCTGGCCTTATTTTATTGAACTGTGTAGGATAAGCCAAATCCTTACCTGAACTTCGTCAGCTACCACGAGGAACTCTTCGCTGGGGTCAAGCTGCAAACTGCAAGGAATCGGACAAGAGTGAAAGTCAGACATGTGAACTCTTACGAACCACTTACTTTTCAGAGTCAATATTGTTCTGGAACTCACCAATTCCTTCGAGCCAGTGAAGCAACTGGTTATCAATGCGCCCCTGCGCTCAATGCAGGATGGAGAGCTCATCTTTTCAAACCATCAGGTGAGACTATAATAGGGGACATCAAAGGTGATCTGTGGAGAGAACAGCGGGGGTGGGGGGATTTACGTTCAACCCCATGGGTGGTTAATTCCCTTTCTCCATTTACAGAAGAATATTCCTACGGGCCAAGGAAATGAATCTAGGTGGGCCAGTCCAGTCCGTCATCTCGGCCCTACGCGTCACACTGGTGGAGACCGCAGCTGTCCAGTTCAGATCGACGCCTCTGTGGGAGCCAGGTGAGCGTAACAGTTTCATGCAGCATTTCTATGGTCTTGCCGAGATGCGGAGCGTGGGCAGGGGCGGCAGTTCACGTCTGCGACCCCAGTCCTCATCAGACGATTCCCCGTCCCCCAGGTATGGTTCATCTGCCCATCTTTCGTCGGGAATGTCCTCACTGTGTCCCTGTTCAAACTCTGGCAGAATCACCACCTTCTGGAAGTGTGACACATTGTGGGTCACCGACGAGCGTCTTTCCCCTTGAGCCGTGATCATGGTGCCCTTCCTTTGATTCACTTGCAGATGTTCGGCACCAATCGTGGCATCTTCCTTCCTGCTCCTCGGTTGACGTACCAACACTTGGTCCCCTGGTTCCAATACGGATTTGTGAGCCCGCCTCCTTGCATCTGCTCGGTCCTTCATCTTGTTCTTTTCCTCGAAGTCCTTGTCCTTTGCTTTTGTTGTTCTGGTGTGGTGGGTGGTGTGAGGTTCGGACCTTCCGGTAGCCGGGTCCTGACGGGTCTTCTGAACATCAGGTCTGCCATGCACACTCCTATGGTGCTGTGCGGGGTGTGTCTGTATTCTCTCAGCAGTTGGTAGAGGGCCTGCTTGAAGTGCTTGTTGAGAATGGTGGCTATCTGTAGGGTTCTCTTCATATTTGCCATGAATCTCTCGATGATGCCGTTGGCTTGAGGCCATCGCAGGGTTATTTTCCTGTGCTGACAACCCATATACTTTGCTAAATTCTGAAAGTCCTGGCTGCGGAAGGCGGGCCATTGTCAGACTTTATGACTCTCGGGACTCTGTAAGCAGACAGCATGCGGTCTAGCACTGGGGTCACACACGTGGCAGCCATGCTCTCGACCAGCTGAGCTTCTGGAAAACGAGAATGTTCGTCTATCAGTACGAGGAAGTATGCACCACTGCGGAGAGGGCCAAAGAAGGTTACCGCTAGTTCATCCCACACGTGTTCCTGGAGTGGTGACATCTGCAGTGTAACTGGTTCGATCACATGCAGTTTGATGAGCTTGTCTAGCTCTTCTTCAACTTGCCTCTGTATGTTGACAGGTATGCCCCGATAGTGTTGGGCTACTGGGTGGATGTTCGGGTCGATGTGCAGTTGGAGTTTCCTGTGCTTCAGCTTCCCTAGTACTTGAAATAGCTTTGGGAAAGCGGCTTTCACTGCTTCCGGCCTGGCAAATTACTTGTGGGCCATTATCTGGCATAGAATAAGGGCTAGGCCCATGTCGACGGCTGTCCTGAAGCTTAGTATGCACCCACTGTTGGCTTCTGTTTTCAGTACATGTAGTGGGATCACTGCGGTGTGCGCCTTGTGCGCGCACCAGGCCGTGATGGTGCCTTTGCAGGGCAAAGGCATGGTGGCTCAGTATGGGTATATATCTACAGTTGCTTTTTTCAACTTTGAAGGCCGGATGAGGGAGTTGTACGTTTCCTCAATAATGATGTTGACAGTAGCCCTAGTGTCAATGAGGAACTCGAGTGGCATGTCGTTTATTTGAAGCATCTGAACCGGGCTGTTTTGGGCCAGTGTCATTTTTGAGCACCTATACGTATCCCTTCTTGCATTGGTTCTCCCCTGACGATGGGGATTCACTGCTTAAGGGCGATCTCATCTCTATCTATCAGACGAATCGCCTCCTCCCACTAAATCAAGATCCTTCAGATGGCCATCTCTCCTCTCGGACATACGCACTTCCGCGTTCTTTGTCCTCTCGCCTTTGACCCTTGGGGTCAGTGTTCGGCCAGCTGTCTGGCGGGCTTGCCAGCAAGTTCCTTCTTCGTTCTGGAAATCTTTGTCTGCCGGGGGCATGGGGTTCTGCATGTTCTTACAGACGGCTCTGAAATGATTCATTCCCCCACAGGCAGCGCACTGCTGTCCCATGGCGGGGCACTCTCCCATGTGCGGAAACTTGTAGCGGCACCTGAAGCATGAGGCCTCTGCGCGTCTCCCTCTCAGGTTGGGAGAGGCGGACAGTTTGTTTATGACGTCATGGTCTGTCATGGAGTGCTGGATCGTGACTTTGCCCAAACTGTCAAGCTGGGACACCACGGCTGCCTCCATTCTGGCCACTGCCAGAATCTCCTCCAGTGATCTCTGTTTTTGTAGTAACTGTTTTCTGAAGGATTGTGACGCACAGCCGGCGATTATCTGAGATCGTAGGGCCTCTTCATTTGAGTAGTGTTCAAATTCACAGTATTTAAGCTTGATGCGTAGTTGCATGACTAAGTTGTCGAGGGATTTGCCTTTGTACTGTCTCGTGGTGTGGAAGAAATGTCTTTCATAATCAATGTTGGTGTGAGGGGCAAAATATTCTGATAGCTTGCCGTGCAGGTCTCCGTAGGATGCAGTGTCTAGATTGAGTAGCTCCCCTGCAATGTCCCTGACCGCTGGCCCCACTGCCATGGACAGCATGTCCTTCAACCGCGCATCGTCAGTAAGTCCTATGGCTCCCACATAGTATTTAAAGTCTCTCAACCATGTGCCCCAACAAGGCCCTAGATTGGTGGTGTCTCTTAGGTCAAAAGGATTGGGTAGGTGGAGCACTTGTGCCGCTCCTCCTGCTGTTTGTGCTGTGGGTGCAGCATTTCTTGGCGCTCCATAAACCCCCAAGGGGGATGCTCCGGGGTCTGACATGACTTGGCGTGGAAATAGGCCCCTCGGTGGGCCTCTGTCGTGGGGCAGGGTGTGTTGTCCTCTGACTGGACGTGGGTTTCACTTGCCTTAAATTCTTGTGGGTTTCACAGGCCTCGAAGTCTTGTTGTGACCATGTGCTCAGGCCCTCCCCTTCGCCTTGTGTGTCCTAAGAGAGCCTGCTGCCGGGGTTCCTGCCCCTCTTCTTGTCACATTCAGGCCTGATGGGCATTTCCCTCTGCTGGATTTGTGAGACCAGGGCGTGCCCTTGGGCCTCTGGTGCAAAATACACTGCCCTGCGCGTGTTTCTGTGCCCCCCGAGTGCCTCTAGGCATATGCGGAGGGTGACTCTGTGATAAGCCCCTCCTCCGGGCTTCTGATCTCAGCTGCCGCATGTGAGGCGAGGGTGGATCATCAGGCATCTGCGGCGGGTGACTCCGTGAGAAGCCCCACCTCCAGGCTCTAGGTCGCAGCCTCCGCACCTGCATGTGCAGCCACGTACTGCCTCGTGGGGAAAGGAGGACAAGCGGGGCAGGCCTATGCAGTGGAGGCGCGCCGACGAGCATTCGCAATGTCCGACAGCATCCTTTAGGGCTTGCACCGGTGAGCGCCACTCACTGATCTCCCACACCGCACTGTGTGGGTCTTCGTATCACTCGTTGCCAATGTGATACCGTCCCCTAGGCTTCCGAGCCTTTGGGATGAACAGGTGCCTCGCACACACTCTCGTCATCCGTGGTACATTCACACACAAAGAGGCACCGACAAGAGGAGCGGTTGGTACGTGCTTTTTTATTTATTCTTGTACAACCTGGAACTGGTTCCCCTTCCCAACGCCCGCCTCCCTAACTTCAACATCACTTTGCAGGGGAAGTTACTGCAACGGCAGCCACCCCACCTAATCATGTGGTGAGGTTGTCTGGGTGTTAACAGCACACCATGACACCTCTTCACACTGCGGTACTCTCCTACAATGCATTCACTCCTACTCCTCCTGCTCACCTCTCCCTACGCTGTCTGCAATCATGCTACAACTTCTCCTCCTTTCCCATCCCTATTATGAAACTCACATTTCAAAACTCCCACTACTCCATTTCTCTTCCACCAAATTCCAACAAACAAAGCAGATGAGTTAGCGATACCTTTCCTAACACCTATCCGCCTCGCCTCTCTTCCTCGGAGACTCAACTTCTCTACTCTTCCTTACTGCACCAACTGAACATTGCACTTATGGAATACTCAGTCTGTATGCAACAAAACTTCCTTTATCACTGACTACTTTCAGCTCCAGCTCCCCCCCTAGACTTTCTTGCTATCACTGAAACCCGGATTTCTCCATCTGACAATGCCACTCTGGCGGCCCTACAGGACTCCAAACTATCCTTCATGCACTCTCCTAGACTAACTGGCAGAGGTAGAGGAGTCGGATCCCTACTCTCTTCCTGCCTCAATGCCTCACAAATCTCCAGTGTCACGTCCTCTCCTACCTCTTTTGAATTCACAATCTCTACTATTGCTATGTTTTGTTATGTTAAAAGTTTTTATGAAGCACACTTTCTCTAAAAGCATCATGACACTCGAGGGGTGGACATAAGGAAACGGAAGAGTTTAGAATAGGAAGGTTTTTAGTAGCCAGCAGAAGGTAGGTAGTCAGTGGCAGCTTTCATGGAAAAAGGGAGGGTGTATCATAGTTTGGCTGCTACGATCAAAAATGAGCGGCCACCTACTCGAGTACGCTGAAACCGGGGAATGACCAAAAGTCGGGCATTCTCAGATCTTAAAGAGCGACTGGGCTGGTAATTTTGAAACTTATCCTGAAGGAATTCAGGCCCCACTCCATTAAAAGCATGCTGGACAATACAGAGGACTTGAAAACAATCTGTTTCTGAACTAACAGTCAACGTAGGTGCCTCAATACTGGCAAAATGTGTACCCCATAGACAGTGTTAGTGGCTAACCGAGCTGCAGAATTCTGTAAAAGCTGAAGTCGATGGATGATATAGGACGGTTAAGCCAGGGACAAAGAATTGCAATAGTCAAGCCAGCTCAATAACAAGGAGGACACCACCAAAGGGCATAGCTTCTCCGGGAGAAAAGGTAAAACTTTTGTAAGTACGATAAACTGAAAATAGCCAGATTTGCATATAGAACTGACTTGTACTTCAACTGAAAGATACTCTGAGAACAGAAATCCCAGGTTCTGAACTGAGGAGACAGGTGATAGGCAAGGGCCAAGGTCAGATGCTCAGAATGCAGGGGATCAGAGTGAAGGGGTCAGAGACGATGAAAAAGGGACGTGGGAAGGAGAAGGAGGGCCCACCACCAGGATCTCCGTCTTGTCCCCATTAAGTTTCTACCAGTTGCTCCCCATCCATTTACTCACCACCAACGAGCAACCCCGAAGCTGAGACATGGTGTACGGGTTGTCAAGATCCAGCCAGACGATGATTTGTGTGTCTTTAGCATATGAGCATGATCAGAAGCCATCAGATCGGATAACGAGCAAGAGGGGCCGAATGTAGATATTAAAAATTGCGGGGGACAAGGTGGAGCCCTGAGGAACACCACAAACAAGACCCAAGAGAAAGAATGTGTGACCTATCAGTCAGAAATTATGTAAACCAAGCAAGCACCTAACCAGAAAGGCCGGCGTGGGAGAGACCTGGAATGATCCACTATATCGAAAGCTGCTGAAAGGTCTAATAGAATCAGGGCTCCTGTCCCTCCCTGGTCTACCAGTCTGGTCAGGTCATCCATAACTGATACGAGAACAATTTCTGTGCCCCGGCCGGGACGAAAACCTGACTGAAACGGGTCCAGAAAGTGAGAGTGCTCCAGAAAAGATGTAAGAAGTGGGGAAATCAAGGATTCAAGGAGTTTCATCAGGAATGGGGGCAAAGAAATATAACGGAAAATTGGCCAGAATGGAAGGATCAAGAGAGGGCTTTTTAAGTAAAGGAATAACCAGGGATTGCTTCAGGTCTGCTGGAATGAGGCCAGACGAGCAAGATTGACTAATAGCTATACATAGCCAGGGGGCAATGGGGCCTAAAATCTCCTGTAGTAAATCAAGGGGGATCGCATCAGTTGGAGATGCAGATTTAAGACCCTTTCCACTAAACATCACATCATTCCTCAGGTGACTTTAACCTTCCCTTTCCAACCACTTCTCAGAAATCTGAACTTCAGTCTTTTCTTAGTGACCACACTCTCCACTCTATCCCTAACCTACCTATCCACAGAGGGATTAACTCTTTCAATCTCTTATTCATCTCCACCTCTCTCTCAGCTACTAATACTACTGTCAGACCATCCCGATCTGATCACTCAATTGTTTCCACCACCATCTCCTTTCCACCCTCCGACCGCTCCTCACCACTTGCCTCACCTATTACTAAAAGGAAATGTAAACCTTCTGCCATTCCTCCCTTTCTCTCTGACCTACAGTTCCCACTCTCCTCCTTTACACCTGATGCCTTTTCCACCAACATTGCCTTCTCCAGCTTCCAATACTTACTATATGACTCATTCTCATCTCACTTCCCACTGCTAACTTTCACCCCTAAGTCTCAGCATCCTCAACCATGGGTCACCCCATTCATACACTCCCTCTGCACAGACATGCGTTGGCTGCTGGGCAAATGGAGGCATACCCACTTGCATGAGAACTGCTACTCTACCTCTCTGCCCTGAACTCTCTTAAGTCCTCTCTTCATAGAGTGAAAAGGGAATTCTACCTCACCCTCATTGACTCTCACTCCAACCATCTTAGTCCGCTACAGGGCATCCTAAACTCACTCCTCCTAAACCTATGACTATCATCTCCATTCTCACAGCTAATGACCTAGCTGAATACTTCACTGAAAAGATTTCCAAAATTAGAGACTCTTGCCTGAGCATCCTCACACTTCCTCTTCCTACATTGTACACTGCCTTCTCTACCATCATCCTCAGCCTCTATCTCCCACTTTAGTCACACCAATACTGAAGAAGTGCTATCTTTACTGATAAAGCTAACCCCTCTTTTGCCCCACCAGACCCTCTTCTTCATCAGCTAGTCAAGCCTATTTTCGCTTTAATAACCTCTCACCTCGCTGAACTCTTCAACCAGTCCTTCAACTCTGTTTGCTTTCCCTCTGTTTTCAAAACAGCTACGGTCATCCCTCTCCTAAAAAAGCAAGGGGCTGACCCTAACCTACCAGCCAACTTTTGCCCTGTGTCTCTCCTACCACACTACTCTATAGCGCTCGAAAGATTTGTGTTCAACCGTCTTACCAGTTTCTTACACATACACAACTTTTGAGATCCCCACAGAAACTGCTCCCATGAATGTGTCCATCACCTTTGCTAAGCACTCCAACCTATGCTCTATCCTAATTCTCCTTGACCTGTCTGCTGCCTTTGACACTGTCAATCACTCTGACATCCTTAAAATTCTCTTTCTTCTAGTGATTTGCAATCAAGCCCTTGCCTGGATTGAATCCTACCTGGCACTTCACCAATTCTGTCTCCTGGAGCAACAACACCTCCCAACTTACTCCTCTAACTGTTGGTGTTCCACAAGGCTCTGCCCTGGGTCCGCTCCTCCTTATACACTACACCTCTGCTCTTGCGGCACTAATCTCCTCCTTTGGGTTCTCGTACCAACTCTTCACGGACGACACCCAAATCTTCTTCTCTTTTCCTGAACACTCTGTAACGCTGACCACGGGGACGTCACTCAGCCTGTTCTGACCTCTTACGACCTCAAACCCTTCCCTGGAGGCTATTCAGATGGAGACTGGGCCTGAAACAGTTCTCTAACTTCTTTCCTTTCCTTCCTTAGATGATGACCGGCATCCGGGGATGGCGGTGTGCTGCTGAGATGAGTAGCACTGAAGGTGAGTGAGAGCGGGATGCGCGATGCACCCCTTTCGTATTTGCATTGAACTGAGTTCTTTTTCTGTGTCTTTTAGGTGCCGCAACGTTTTCAGCGTGGATGCTGGTTATGAAGAACAAATGCAGAGGGTATGCAGCGCCTCTAGATGTTTCCACGCTAGCCTGGAGTATCTTTTCCCTCTTGCAGATGGATGAGAAGTTCCGGAGACAGAGTTCCCCCAGAGCGGCCGGGATACAGGTAAGCGTTTGAAGCTCGTACAGTATTTAAAAATAAGCAAAGATTTGCAGAATGCTTACTAATGCCTTTTTTCTGTTCTTTCCCTTTTCCTTAGGAAGCGGCGTGCCGGGATGGGAATGACACCGCCGAAGATGCCCGCAGAACAGAAGGAGCGATGAATGGCAAGGTAAGGCTGTTCCTAACAGTGTTCTTGTTCTTGCAGGAGCTGAGCGCAGAAGAAAGATGCTGGCCTACTGGAGACCGATCCGAACACGGTGAATGTCACGCTGCAGGTGCAGAAAACGCAAAGCATGTTTCTCAGCCTGGGTGTGGCTTAAATAGTCTCTGGGTATCCCAGGTGTCTCTGGGCTGAACCACACCCAAAAGACTAGACCGCACATGCAGTTCTGGGAACCAAAATATGTGGGGGCATCCATCTTGTCCCCATCAATGCACTACAAGTCCAATCCCCAATGTTATCCTATGGGAGTGAGTGAGTCTGGTGCCACAAGCGCCAAGTCTGACTCCAAGTGGGTCTTTGGAGGGATGGAGAGGCCCTTGAGGGCCATGTAGGTGATCGTGGCCTGGCTCCAGCCTGACATCTTGGAGGGCTGGGGACATGAGGAGCAGGAATCATGACAGCACTCCCCCCCAAGGCCCCTCTCAAGGTGTCCCTTCTGTCTGGTCCTGGTTTGGTTGGTTGGTTTTGATGAAATCGTCTAAGCAAGCGAGGTGCATGGATGTACTCACAAGGCTCCCATGTCCTGTCTTGTGGACCATACCCCTTCCAGTCTACTAAGTAGTATAATTTGGATCTGACATACTTTGAATCTAGGATGTCCTTGACTTCGAATTCTGGATCCCCTGCGACTACTACCGGCTGCGGTGGCGATGCTACCAGGGTCCCAGGTTGAACAGGTTTAAGGAGCGACACGTGGAACACAGGATGAATCTTCATGTTTAACGGCAAAGCTAGTCTGACCGCCACAGGATTTATCACAGAGGTGACAGTGAATGGACCCAGGTATCTTGGACGGAAAGTTCGGGCTCCTTTAATGGACACATGTTTAGACGCCAGCCAGACTTTGTCTCCCACTTGGTAGTTGGGGGCCTTTGCTCGGTGTTGATCAGCAAACCTCTTTTGGCGTTTCTTAGTTTGAAGTAGGTGTTCAGCTGCCCTTTTAAAGGTTTGAGAAATGGCGTGTGCAAGGTCTTGACTGCTGGCATTACCAGGGTTGTAGGAACTTCCAACTCAGAAGTACGTGGGTGCCTGCCATACATGGTATAAAAGGGTGTCTGCCCAGTGCTGGTGTGTAGGGAATTATTATAAGCATATTCAGCTATCCATAATAGGTCGAACCAGCTTCCTTCAGCTTGGTGTAACATGCAACGCAGATACTGCTTGAGCGTCTGATTTGTCCTCTCAGTTTGACCATCCGTTTGGGGATGGTGGCTGGTGGATAGCCGCATGTCGATCTGGGCCATAGAGCAGCATTTTCTCCAGAAGTTAGATACGAATTGAGTACCTCGGTCTGGGACCAAAACTGAAGGAAACCCATGGAGCCGTACGATGCCTTCAAGAAATACCTTTGCCAGAGTGGAAGCATTTGGGAGCCCCTTAAGAGGAATGAAATGTGCCATTTTTGAAAATAGGTCCACGACCACAAGAATAGTGTTAAACCCTTGACTGGGTGGTAAGTCAGGGTTGCCAGTCAAAGGATTGAATCTAAAGGGTCGATAGGTCAGAGGATCGACACCAAAGGGTCAACAGGTCAAAGGATCGCATTTTTTTCTTTTTTTTTTACATATTTTCTTTTCTTTTCGGGGGTCCCCCAACCCCCTTTTTTTGTTAAAAACCACTTTTTTTCCCTAAACGAAAACCTAAAAAAATATATATAATTTTAAAAAAAAATCGATCCTTTGACCTGTGGACCCTTTGGTGTCGATCCTTTGAGCTGTCGACCCTTTAGATTCGATCCTTTGACTAGACACCGTAAGTCAGTAATACAATTGAGGGACAAAGTGTGCCAGGGTGCTGGTGGGATTTCCAATGGTTGTAATAGCCCAGCTGGTTTCTACTTGGATGACTTGTTTTGAGCACACACTCCACAAGATAGGATAAATTGGATAATGTCTTTACGCCACGTGGGCCACCAATAATTTCGTTTTACCTTGGCTAGGGTTTTAGCGATTTCGGGGTGGCCCTCAATCAAGGAATCATGATAACTGGACATGACTTGTTCTCGTAGTTCTTGATTTGGTAAGAATAAACGATTCCTGAAGTAGGGCAACTGATCTTTTATCATGTAATGTTCTCCTTGTGCACTCCACGCTTGTAATTGCTCCGGACTCATCAGGTGTTGGATTTCTTCATGTAATTCTTTCTGAGTTATGGTTGCTGTGATTCCTAGGAGCTTGTCACTCGGAATGATTGCTATTGGGTCAGGGGTCTGATACCCTTGCTCTTCCACCCCATACAGGAAAGGGCATCAGACTTCCCGTTTTTCACCCCTGGTCGAAATGTAATCACGTAGTCATATTCAGCAAAAAAAAAGCCCAACGTAGTTGTCGTGAGTATTGGGCCTTTGACGTTTTTAGGTACTGGAGGTTGCGGTAGTCAGTTATTACGGTGATTGTGTGTCTGGCGCCCATGAGGTAGTGCCACCATGCCTTAAAGGCTGACTTAATGGCCAGGAGTTCTTTGTCCGTGATAGCGTAATTGAGTTCAGGGGGTGTGAATTTACGCGACCAGAAGGCAACAGGGTGTAACTGGCCCGTTTCGGGGTCCTTTTGTGAGAGGACGGGTCCTATAGCCATGCTTGAGGCGTCCGTTTCCACCAAGTATGGGAGATCAGGGCGAGGGTGGCGTAAGATTGGGACAGATGTGAATCTTGCTTTGAGTTCCTGGAAAGCCTCCTCGGCTTCTGTTGTCCACTGGGACTTTTTGTTGCTTTTCCTTAGTAATGACGTGATGGGATGCACAACTGCGAAAATCCTGGGATGAACCGGCGGTAGAGGTTTGCAAAATCGAGCATACTTTGAACCCCCTTGAATGAATTTGGGGATGGCCAGTTCAGGATAGCATCTACCTTGTGTACATCCATTTTGATTCAATTCGGGCTGAGAATAAAGCCCAGGAATTCCACCTCGGAGACGTGGAATGAGCACTTTTCGAGCTTGGCGTAGAGCCGGTGTTGACAGAGTTTCTCCAATACGGATCGGACGTGTTTAACGTGGTCCTGCTTTGATGCGGAATATACTAGGAAATCGTCGATGTGCACTAGAACACAGACATCAATCAATTCCCATAGGACATTGTTCATGGAGTATTGAAATGCAGCAAGCGCGTTGCAAAGGCCAAAGGGCATTACTTGATATTCGTACAAGCCGTATTTGGTGCGAAAAGCAGTTTTCCATTCGTCCCCCTGTTTTACGTGAACAAGGTTATATGCCCCCCTCAGGTCTAGTTTTGTGTAGATTTGGCCATCTTCGACTTGATCAAGCAATTCAGGGATCAGTGGCAGGGGGTAGCAATTTTTTACGGTAATCAAGTGCGCGATAGTCGATGCACGTTCTCAAGTCCCCCTCCTTTTTAGGTACGAAGAATAGAGGACTGGCTGCTGGAGACTTGGAGGGACGGATGAACCCGTTGTCCAGGTATTGGTCAAGATAGGCCTTCAGGTGCTGGTTTTCTGGTTCCGTGAGTGCATGAATTCGCCCACAAGGAATTTGTGAGCCGGGTATCAGGTCGATTTGCCAATCGTATGGTCTATGCGGTGGTAGGGTATTAGCCTGTTATTTCTCTTGGCGATAACATGTGTGGGCGCAAGTCTCGGGAAAGGCCAATTCCTTTGCTTGCCATTCGATTCGAGGATTGTGAGCTACCAACCATGGCATTCCCAAAATCAACCAGAACTGTGGTGCCTTAATGAGGTCGAAAACGATAGATTCTTGGTGTCCATCCTGGCACAGAAGGGTTAAAGCTGCAGTGCATTGGGATACTGGACCAGAAGCTATTTCTGTGCCGTCGACAGTGGTAACAGTCTCGGTGGTTGATTTAGGGCGTAACGGAAGCCCCATCTTTGCCGCAAGATCCTGGTCGATGTAATTCGCAATGGCTCCACTGTCTATGTACGCTCTTACTGCGTGCATCCGAGATGGTTGTTGGTGATTGATCAAGACCACAGATAGTGCAAAATGGGAGGTCTGTAGTTCACTTTCTTCGCTCAACAAGTGGACCCCTACACTTTCCGGGCTGGGGAGTTTTCCGATTCCTTGATGATATCTTCCTTGTCCGTGGCCCCTACCGTCCTCCTCTGTGGCTTCACAGGGCACTCTTTAAGGAAATTACCTGACCTTCCACAGTACAGACATAACTGCTGCTGTCTCCTTTTATCCCTTTCCGCTTTAGTCAAGGGGGATCTGACCCCCCCGATTTGCATTGGTTCTCCTGAACCTTCTGTTGTTCGGGCAGTATTGTCCTTTGAACGCACATACATAGGGCGAGGGTCCGGTCTGGTTCGATCTGCTCTTCGGTCCTGCAACCTATGATTCAGATGAACAACAAGGTCAATGAATTCTGAGCAGTCTTTCGGGGGGATCACTACTTGTGCGAGAACATCCTTGAGCTCCCCCCGCAACCCCTGATGAAATAACGTGTTTCTCTACTCCACTGGCCATTCTGCTTCAACTACGAGTATATTGAACGTGGCTATGTGTGTTAATAGGTCTTGATTCCCTTGGCGTAGGGACAGAAGTTTGTTGTCTAATGCCTGCCCATGAGTACGTCTGGCGAACAGCTTTTCCATCTCCTGCTGAAAGCCCCTGAAGTCATACAGCAAAGGATCGTCTTGGGCCACAAAGGGTACAGACCAGTCCGCGGCGCTACCACTCAGGTAGGATAGCACAAAAGCGACCCGTGATTGCTCATTCGGAAAGGCCCCTGGCCTACAAAGGAAGTGCAGGCGGCACTGGTTCATGAACGTTGCAAACCTCTTGGGATCCCCCGTAAATCGTTCGGGCGGGGCCAAGGGAACTGCCCCAGGAAGAGTTATCTGAACGGGATTGGCTGATGGCACTGGCATCGAGGGCACGCTTCCCGGCAATGGTGCATGCCCTGCTTGTGACTGGAGAAGTTGCCGGCTTAAATCATCAGTGCGTTCTTTGGCTACTATCAGCTCTCTCCTCAGGGTGTTGGTCTCCTGCCTGGCTGCATGTACTTCGGAACGTAGCTGCCCCAACATGTGGGCTAACTGGTCGGTTTCTGACGTTTCCATGATGCCCAGGTGGATTTTGATGTGAGGCTTTGCGTTCTGTAACGCTCACCTGGTATCTACGGGGACGTCACTCAGTCTGTTCTGACCTCTCACGACTTCGAACCCTTCCCTGGAGGCTATTCGACTGGAGACTGGGCCTGAAACACAGGATTGGTAGAGTTTAACTCCCTATTGTCTCTGTGTGCTTGAACCCCTTCTTCCCCGGGGTCCAACCCTTCCCTTTGATCCACAGCTCACCTTGTTTTCTTGGATAGTTTGCTCCCCGTCCTGCTTTCAGCGGAGGGGCGCGTTGATTGATGCAGGCTCGTTGCTGCCTAGTTACTTCACTGGCAAGAGTCCGACAGGTAAGTATATTGAGTCTTTTGAACAGTTCTCTAACTTTGTTCCTTTCCTTACTTAGATGATGGCCGGCGTCTGGTGATGGCGGCGTGCTGCTGAGATGAGTAGCGCTGAAGGTGAGAGCGCGATGCACCCCTTTTGTATTTGCTTTGAACTGAGTTCTTTTTCTATGTCTTTTAGGTGCCGCGACGTTTTCATTGTGGATGCCAGTTATGAAGAACAAATGCAGTGGGTAAGCGCGGTATGCAGTCCCTCTAGATGTTTCCACGCTAACCTGGAGTGTCTTTTCCCTCTTGCAGATGGATGAGAAGTTCCGGAGACAGAGTTCCCCCAGAGCGGCTGGGATTCAGGTAAGCGTTTGAAGCTTGTACAGTATTTAAGAATAAACGAAGATTTGCAGAATGCTTACTAATGCCTTTTTTCTGTTCTTTTCCCTTTTCCTTAGGAAGCGGCATGCCGTGATGGGAATGACACCGCCGTAGATTCCCGCAGAACAGAAGGAGCAATGAATGATGGGCAGAATCGCTGCAAGGTAAGGCTGTTCCTAACAGTGTTCTTGTTCTTGCAGGAGCTGGGCGCAGAAGAAAGATGCAGGCCTACTGGAGACCGATCCGAACACGGTGAGTGTCACGCTGCAGGTGCAGACAACGCAAAGCATGTTTCTCAGCCTGGGTGTGGCTTAAATAGTCTCTGGTTATCCCAAGTGTCTCTGGGGTGAACCACACCCAAAAGACTAGAACGCACATGCAGTTCTGGGAACCGGAATATGTGGGGGCATCCATCTTGTCCCCATCAATGCACTACAAGTCCAATCCCCAATGTTATCCTATGGGAGTGGGTAAGTCTGGTGCCACAAGCGCCATGTCTGACTCCAAGTGGGTCTTTGGAGGGATGGAGAGGCCCTTGCAGGCCATGTAGGTGATCATGGCCTGGCTCCAGCCTCCCATCTTGGAGGGCTGGGGATATGAGGGGCAGGAATCATGACACCCTCCTCTGATCTCTCTATCAAAATGTCCAACTATCTCTATGCATAAAATATTGGATGGCTTTGCACTCTCTGATGTTAAACTCTACCAAAACAGAGGTGCTCTTCTTCCCTGCCAAATGCTCGCTCTCATCTCTTCTTCTCCCTACCCAGTTCCCACCTGACACTCTCCCCTACTCTTCTTCAGCTAGAAACCTCTGCATCATCCATGACCCTTTTCACACCTTCTCTACTTTCATCTCCAGAACTACAACAGCAGCTCGCCTCAACATCCTAAATATTAGGAAAATCAGGCACCTCCTTTCTTTCAACACAGCCAGGCATCTCTTAACCACTCGTGTTTTAACTGGACTACTGTGCCAGCGTCCTCTTCGGTCTCCCCAACTATCCTTTCTGTCCTCTCGACAATATCATTATCTTCGCTACCAGGACTCTCTTTGAACTCTCTCACTTCACACTTACTTTCTCATACTATCACCAGGCTGGATTGCTGATGATACAAAACAGGGCCAGATTTAAAGTTCTTCTCCTGGTTCACAAATGTATCCACAGTAGGGTACCACTGTATCTATCCTCATCTATCGAAACTCTGCAAGCCATCGCTTAATCGCTGCACTGCCCTCTTGACTAACCTTCCTCTTGCTTCTGTTCGTTCTCTCTTCTTGCTCCTCTTGCGTGGAATTCTCTTTCTCCGGGCATCCAAGAAACTGTCCACACAGGGTTTCAAAACCAAACTTAAAGCCTACCTCCTCGCCTCTGAGCTACCCGCTTAACCTACCGTTCATCCGCCTTCTAGCTAACATTTATCCCAATCTTCTAACCTGATTCTGTCCCTCACTGTCTCCTCTTCCACTCTAGCACTTGATCCATCATGGTCACATCTTGAGCAGAGCTGGCCATACTGCCTACCTTCATTTAAAATGCCTAGTGTTGGTTGCCCTTAATGTATGTTGGTCCACTTATGTATTGCCCCTGGTGTCTGTTCCATTTACTCCCCTCCACACCTGGTCAGAATGTCCCTAAAACTCACCCCATTGTAAGAAGCTCACTGCTTCCTGTCAAATCTTATTTCTTATCTGTTGTATGCTCTTTTGTGTATATATAAAAAATGTATAAAACACACATGCGAGAGCTACAATTAAAATCACTCAGCTGCTTGAAATTATTGGGTGGCACTTTATTTTAAACCCATTTTATTGCTTGCTAATAATTCTGCCTACATTCAGCTTGATATGCATGGAAAGACAAACCACAGAAGGAATAATGTATTAAAAGCCTTTTCACAGCACTTAACTGGTTCATTATCCCTATGCAAGTCTTGCAGAACCAATCCCTTCACAAACCCGGCTGAATCAAGACAGCCACTGATGTTGGACAGGATACAGCACTGCGAAACCAAAACAATGTCAGCAGCACAGTACACAAAACACAGGTGACATTGCATTGTCTGTTTTCAAATCTGCGAGTGACGTCAAACAACCGCTGCAAGATACCCAAAACCTCTAGACCCAGACAGACCCTGCGCGAGTCACATGGGGCTACAAAATGTGTCTGGTACAAATGTAAAGACCACATGCCAAAGCTCTGAAAATGGAAATTGGTAAAGTGGACCCTTAGCAAAACAATTCAACACATACAATGAATCTAATTAGAATAATGGACCTCCTAAGCCCCTCCCACCCTTGGGAAAGGGGGCGAGCCAGGCTGGAACCAGTTTATTTTCCCATGTAACGATTCAGTGGCCGTAGTGTGGATGGTGTATCGTTTACCTGGGATTTGCACGCTTATATATCTTGTCCCATGTGTAGAACAATCGATTGGTTGCGGTTAAGGTGGTTTTCTAGAGGGTTTCATACTTGTGCAAACTTTACTAAGGAACCTGGATCCTGGCATAATGTTTTCTAGGCTGTGGGTCATGCATATGCATATGGAGTTCCACCACATTCTGTGGGTTGGCGGTTCTTGGTTTTTCCAGTGGGAAGTGATGCATTGTATGTGTCAGGAACCGAGGGTGGAAGTTATGGAGTCGCTGGAGGTACTAGCGAGCTGCATGCTACGCTCTAGTCCTCACCCAACATGGCAGAGTCTTCTATAAGTTCTGACTCTGCCCCCTGGTTCGGTGCGTTGTATCTGTGTCTTGTCACGCTAACGCTCTGTTTACTCTACGTTCTAGCCCTTTTTTTCCTCAGGCTATTCGTAGCCATTTGTTTTGCTTCTGTGCTTCCCTTGTTCTTGTTGTTGCCTTTTCGTACGTATTTGACTGTCTCCCTTAGGCCCTTTGCCGCTCTGTTTACCTTCTTTTTTCGGCTTCTCCGCCGTTCCCTAACTCCCCGCCTGCGGTTCCCCTGACTGTACGCAGATCTAATCTTTTATCTTACCTGCTTCGGCGTCTTGCCGTCTCTGCTCCCCGCCTGCAGCCCTTCTGTCTGTACGCGGCTCTACCCTGTACCGTACTGCTTCGGCTTCTCTGCCGTTACTTACACTCCGCCTGCAGCCCTTCTGACTGTGCCCGGCTGTTCTTTCTCGCCTTATCTGCCTTCGGCATACTCCGCAGTTGTCGGCTCCCCGCCTGAGGTCTTCCGACAGGGAGCGGCTCTTTCTTTTGCGGCTCTATTGTCTGATTTTCTGCACCGCGGTGTCTTGCCTTTCCTCCCTTGCACCTGGATGCAGCCTTCTATTTAATTTCTTTTCCTCTGTTTACTAGTCCTCCCTATTTTCTTTTAACCCTATGCAGTATTCCTCTGATCGCTTTTATTCTTTTGTAGTTTCTCATCATATCCTGATATTTACTTGCAGGAGAGAAGTTTTCTTGCAATTCCCTGTTCCTTTGCCTATGTAGAGGAGTCTGCCTCTGATATTTTGTTTGAAGACAACAAATCAGCCCCAGCAGCCACCTTCAGTGTCATCTTCCGGTAACTCAGCTGTTAAGAGGTGTTTCCTTCACTCACTCTTGGTTCCTAAAGACCGACCACTCCATCTCTTTCAATCAAGATCCACAGGGTTTTTTCTGCCTTTTGGCCTTTTACCTGGATATGAGGCCGGCCCCCCTGAGAGCCTCCAAGACAGGTTCCCACCACTGTCAAGGTGGCCTCCGGAGGGGCTAGACCTTATCTACACGAGAAGAAGGTCCGGACTCCTAAGGACAAGACTTCCATCAATAAAAAGAAGCTTCCATAGACCAAGTGTTATCTCAAGGAACAAACCTCCGAAGAATCGGGTGAGGAGCAAGGGGAGGTGGAACTGGAGTCTGACAGTATGGCTGTTGCTAATATTGTATCTAGAAGCTGTATGCTTTTGGGGATCAGTGGGCTGTCTTTATTAAGGATGCTCATACAGAGTTCCTTTAGTGTGCTAATCAGGTTAAACTGAAGTATGTCCATGATCGACGTTGCTACTTCAGTGCAAAACACGGATGGAAAGGGGCAAAAAAAGAGTATATGGTCAATTGAGGCGACTTCTTGAGGATTATTACATCACCAGCATGATTGGCTGGTGATAATTCGTGCCATATACATTCTTTCCGGTGGCCATAAAGCCCTGTGTACTACAAAGAATAAGGTTTGGGTTTTGCTTGCGGCTCTCGATGCTGTACTGTATCCTTTATAAACTTATTTCCATTGGGTGGGTTCTAGATTAATGGCTAGGTGTTGTTCCCATTTCTTATTATTTGTTGGGCTGCTTTTTACTGACGTGGTGACGAGGTACTGTTTTTAAGGAGTGCACTGGATTTGTATAAAACGCTTTTCATCTGGTAACAGCAGCATTGTTGCTCAGTGGATTTACATCCTCTCTATGTTTGTTAATTGCACTCTTTAGTTTTAGATAGTTTGGAAGCTCTTGGGATGGAAGACCATATTTTAGTTGAAGATCTACAAAGCAGAGTGGGGTATCTTTAGCAACTAGTTTCCCCAACCCATGTGGCCCAGAAAAGAGGTTTTTTATAGTTAGCCTGGGTTATGCCATATGGGGAGAGTTATCAAGTTTGTTTTGATGTGTACCAGGAGTGTTTGTGAACTGGGTACATATTTTGGAAGATAAAACCAGTCTTTGAGCTCATTATGAGACTGCAGTCTAGTGGGAATGGATGTGAGAGGGCTTCTTCCATCTCAACCCATCGTGGGATCTCCAATCTGTTAGGGGTGGTATACGATTTGGTTTATTTGGGCAAGTATGAAGGCTTCTGGTAGGACGGGAAGTTAGAGAATTAATTTAACCCCACCCAGGTTTTTGGCCAACTGGAGTTTTGAGATTCTTGAGGGTTTGCCTTTCCACAGGAATTTTACGAAAAAGGGAGTCTAACTCTTTATAAAAATGTGCTGTTTTAGAGGATAAGCAGCATTGGCAGAGGGTAAAGTATTATCAGTGTGATCATCATTTAAATTGAGTGCAGTCTGCCTCACCACGACACGAACAGAGGAGACCATTCATGCATTGTTTTCCTTTTTTCCGTTGTGGAGGTTTGGGTCCTGGTTAAGGTAGATTCTATGTTTGGGGTGAAGTCTATTCCCAGGTATCTAATGAGATCTTTTTTCCAGCATAGTCCGAAATCCTGTAGGTCATCTTTGGTTCAAGTAATTAATATGGTAGGAGTTCTGTTTTTTTCTTTGTTTAATTTGGACCCCGAGACTTTCCGGTACTTGACTATGAGTGTCAAGGCATGCCCCACAGAAGAGTCTGGGTTATAGAGAAAGAGAATGACGTCATCTGCATATGCAGCTAGTTGGAACTGTTGGCTTTGCAATTGGATGCCTTAATGTTTGTGTTTTTCCTGATATACTCTAAGAGGGGTTCAGGTGGAGGTGATACAGAAGTGAGGAAAGCGGCCTCCTTGTCTAGTGCCTCTGCCTAGGGAGAAAAGGGGGAGTATGTGTTGTCGACTGAGATTGAGGCCCTAGGGATGTGGTATAGGCATTTAACCATATTAATATATGGCTTGCCGATGCCATGCCATCTCAGAGCCTGGAATAGAAGTTCCATTCTAGGCGGTTAAACGGATTATATGTGTTTAGTGCCATAATCAATTTGGATTCTATGTTGGGGTGTGGGTGGGCTAGTATGCCAGCTAATATTCTGGTGTCTGCATTGGCTTGTCTTGCTTTTATAAATCCTACTTGGTCGTTTCTGATCAGGCATGGTAGACGTTTTTCCAATCTGATTGCAGAGGTTTGGCCTATATCTTGCAGTCAGCATTTATTAGGGATAATGGGCAGTACTTCTTTTGGATTGGTGGAGTCTTTGCTTTCTTTAGGTATAACAATGATATTGGCTTCTTTAAAAAGTACCTTTGGGGGTGCAATTTTACTAAAGTGTTCATATAGTTTTAGTGGACTAGGTCTAAGTGATGCCATGAAGGCTTGATAGAATTCTATTGGGTAGCCATCCAGATCTGGGGCTTTCCCTGCCTTCATAGTGGAGGTTGCTTTCATGATTTCAGTAGTTGTGATGGGGGTATCCAGGGATCCCAAGTCCGTTTTCCTTTACCTCTCTAATGGAAAATTATTCAAGAATTCAGCCATGTTTGCCTGTATGTTGGGAGAGTCTGAGGTACTGGAAGAGTATAGGGTGTGGTAAAAATCTGCAAATACATGTGCCCTGTCCTTAGTAAGGGATTCTCCCTTTGCATTCCTGATTGACTCTATATTATTCTTTTTCCTTTTACCTTTTAAGTATCTTGCCAGACGTTTGCCAGCGTTATTTGTTCCTCCATAGTATTTTGTCTTAATATTTACCAACGTTATGCTTGCCGCTATAGTTGAATTTTAATTACATTTTAATTTTACCAGATTCTTTAGGGCTTGATTTAAGTTGTCGATTCGATATTGCTTCTCTGCCTGTTTAATTTTTGTGTGGCTGTCTCTGAGAACCAACTTGGCTTTCTTTTTCTTTAATGGCACTTTATTTAGTATTTCACCTCTAAGTGTAGCTTTGAAAGCATCCCAGTAATTTCTGTTCTGGTATGTTTTGTTTTATTAATGGAGACAAACTCCTCAGTGAACTCTGCTATTTCCTTTGCGAAACCTGTGTCTTTGAGAAGTGATGTGTTAAGTCTCCATTTTATATTTAAGGTTGTTGTCTACCTGGAGTGTGATAGGAGTGTGTTCAGACAGGACTATCTCAGTGCCCATAATGTTGTTTCTCAAGGTGCTCCCTGTTAAAAAATAATCAATTCTCGAGTAAGAATAGTGAGTGTTCAAGTAGAATGCATAATCCAGATCTTCTGGGTTCTAGAATCTCCAAATGTCCATTATATTACACTTGTTGACCATAGTGAGAAGTGATTTATGGGCCTTTCCTCCCGAGAACCTTACTTTCAATTTTCTGTCTAGGATTGGATCTAAAGGAGATTCCAATTTCCTAAAATAATTAGTTTGCTCCAGGCATAGGGTTCAATCTTTTTGCTTGTTGAATTCCAAATACCTGCCTCGCTACATGTCGGTGCATAAATGTTCATTATGTGATATTTATTACCATAGATATTCCGCGAGCAACCCACCCACCAACCTCTGGAGTCTGTATCAGTATATATGTTATATTTGCCTAATTGCTGATTTGATTAATAGTATAACTCTGTTTTACTTTCCCATAGCTTGGGAGAAAAGGCAATGCTCACAAGGATCATTTTTAAGTTTGATTGCTTCTGACTCAGGTAATGTCTGCTTATAGTTTTTTTGATAGCTGATGATATTTTTTGTCTCATGGCGGGGTTGTTTACCCCCTGACGTTCTACGAAACCACATTAAGTACCATTTTACTTTACCTAGCCTCCGAACCTCCCCCTTGGTGTATGCTGCTTAGTGAAGGGTACCGACAAGACTCTTCTCTTAGTGTGTGTGTTCTTAGGATGGCTAATTACAATGATTAATGAGATGGTGCTGCGAAACTGGTACCTGAGTTTCAAATAACATGAATTATGATTTTTATTATTGGGTTCTGGAGTGTATATCATCTCCCTGAGAACAGTGGTGAAATAGGGATAGACTTAAGTTAGAGCACAGACGAAGGGGTGAGATAAAATACAGGGGCAGGGATAGAAGATTACAAATATTGTCTTGAAAATAATGAACAAACTCAGTGATAGCCACACAGGCTATAAGAAACAGAATTATAATTGGGGGCATTAAATGCCAAAGGATAGAGCTTTGTGTTTGAACGGCACAACCACAGCCTTTAGCAGCTAGAAAAGGGCTGCTCTGTCCAGCATACTTAACTTGAACATGAGGAGGTAATGAAAGTGACACATGGATAGCTAAGGATGCACTAATAGCACAGTCTTCTGCCATTATATGTATTGTTGTTAGATGATCAGTTTCTACCCATCAACCCCTCTACTGCAACCCCTATGAAGATGGTAATATGATGAACAATGTCTTTATGGAGTTGTGGTGGTGGTGAAGAAATTCAGGGATTGCTGCTCCTTCGTGGTATATTAGCATCTTCCGCCGACAGGGTAGTTGAGAGCAGACAGGTTGCCCCATTTTGCCTCACTTTTGAAATTGTGCTCGGGTGATTGCTGGTTTGGGGAATGAAGTGTATGTTTGTTTTGGAGTGAGTGTTCGGGAAGCAGGCTACAGAGTATGTGTAGAATGTTAGGGCAACTCGCAGGATGAGTCTGTAATTAGGTCTAGGGGCATCATTACAGGTTTGTCGGTTAGGAAATTACAGTGCCGGTAGCAACATGCTGTGAGTTCAGGCCCCTACTGGCATGCTTTTCCCTGAAGCAACAGCACCATTGCTAATGGTGCCGGTGCGTCAGGTTTCCCATTCCCATGGAATTTCATGGGAATGGGACATAACCATTTTGCCACTTATGATATCCCAGTAACACCGGGATGTCAGGAGGTGGTAACAGTGTTACAGGGTTGGCAGCAACCTCATAATGAGGCCCCAGGTCTAGGATGATGAACACAACTTGACTAGGCACCACAATATAAAACTTTACCACATAACACATTTCCAGATCTTACCACCCCCCCCTCTCAAACGCCCCACTTTATATAGGGATCTAACAGAGCACTACTGGGGCACATACCTATATTTGATGGAAGTTCATCTGTGCGCAGTTGCTTTTATGAGGGTGCTAAAATCCAGTCTTGTATCCTATAAACCATCTAGGGTTGTTGCAACGATATACCTGTGATTAAAATGTTAATGCCATGGGCTATAGTCCTCATGGACTTCTGTAACAGCGCCCCTGTAGGGTTCGGGGTTAATCCTAGATAGCATCCTCTGTTTTCTGTTGAATTTGCATATATTCTGAGTTGAGATGTTACAAAAAGCATGCCAACAAGTTGGGGCCATCGAAAGTCATGGTTCCATCACTATGCATGACCTTACATCTTCCGGGTTACATGGCACCATATCGGATTCCCAGTTGTTTCATTGTAGGTCTCTCATCTAGGAATTGCTTCTTTCTTGCCGCTGTCGCCTTTGACACATCTTTTGAAATGTATATCTTGTGTGACGTCCATGTTATCTTTTTTGTCTTCTTGAAGCTTCTAGTAGTTGCATTGCCTGGGTGTATTCTTTTTTTAAAAACGTTATTTAACAAGTGGCATCCGCATACAATACATGCTGTTTAGTATTCATTTGGTGTAAAGGGGCTACATCATAGTTACATTTTGTTACATTGTCATATACATTTACACAATGACGTCCCTGCATATCGTATCAAACTTTCTCTTTAATGTGACATCCAAAAGTCTATGTTAGTGTTCCTGGCTTGGAGTCTGGCTTTGGGTCGTATTTTCTATTTAGATGCGATATGGAGCCCATACATCTTTCGCCCTTGATGTTGTATTTATAGTTTGCAAATACCCCTCCTCGTTTTCGTTCACTTGTGCCATCTCCCTGAGCCATTGATTAAATGTCGGGGGTTCTTTCACTTTCCATTTCAACAAGGAGCATTTTTTGGCGATGATACCTCCTATGTTAAAGAGTCTACGAGTTTTTATGTCTGTTTAGACAACATCCTCCAGAACTATTTTAGCGGATGGGGCACAGGTGGAATTGCCAGCATGCCAGACAGTGCTTGTGCAATTTGTCTCCAGAAATCGGCAATTGGTCCACAGCTCCAGAACATGTGGATCGTACCCGTGTCTTCATAGGTGTATTTTGGACAGGTTTATATGCATTGTGGGTTGAATCTCGTTATGTGTCTGGGTGTGAAATGTAGCCTATTTAGGACTTCATATTGGATCAGCTGTAATCGTGAGTTAAGCGATACTTCTCTGGTTAAGGTGCACATTCTCTGCCATTTGACATCATCAATCACGGATCCCGTGTCTTTCTCCCACTGCTCCCTGTGCTAAGTTGGCAATGAGGTTTCGGTTTGTATCTTGGAATAGTCTCGCTAGCAGACCTTTCCTATTGTTGTTGTGTACTACCAATTCCATGCATTCATTGGTTTTAGGTACTGCCGTGTAGGACGGCCATTGTCGCCTCACCACAGCTCTCATGCAGTAATATTGAAGTATCTTTATAGGGTTATCGCCCAATTTATCTTTGAATCCACTTATGGTGACAAATCTGCCTTCAGGGAAGAGATCCCTCAGGTGTAATGTCCTGTCCGGGTCCCATGCGGTCCTGATGTGCGCATCTATCATGGGGGGAGGGTCCGGGGTGTCCCATGGCGGGATGCTCCTGTTATACGGTTTTGTGATTTTAAGTCTTGTCATTATGCGCCTCCAAGCATCTAGCATGGTTTGTAACGGATCGAACAGGCAGGGGTCTATCTTGCGTGAACATATCAGTGTGGATTTAATATCATATGGTATTGCCGAGCGCTTCTCTATTTCAACATGTGAATATCTAATGTGCGGTGCATACCATAAACCTGCATAGTGTGCTTGTACGGACAAGTAATATAGCTCAAAGCCACCTGTACCCCCAGGTATTTAACCTTTGTGCCGGCCCACTGCATACCATGCAACTGAGTGGGTTCTGTGGTTTTGTCATTTAGGTGAAACAGCTCAGATTTGGTGGTGTTTATTTTATATCCGGAATGTAGGGTGAAACTATCAATCTCCGCCAGTATTGGTGACATATTTTCCTCGGGGTGTTTCAAGTATATTAGGGTGTCGCTAGCAAATAGCGAGAAGATTTGTGTGGGCCCCTGTATATGTATGCCCCTATGTTCATGGAACTCTTGGATCCTGCTCGCGAGGGGTTCTATCGTTAACGCAAACAGGATTGATGAGAAGGGGCAACCCTGTCTGGTCCCTCTGTATAATTTAATGGTCTCTGAGTAGTTCCTATTTGTACAGATTTTGGCTCCTGGGTCAGTGTATAGTAGTTTAACGGATTTGCTGAATTCTCGGGCTATCCCCATGTATTTCAATACTCCAAATAAAAAGTTCCATGACACGGAATCAAATGCTTTTTCCGCATCTAATATCATGTCTGCAGCTGGGAGTTCTGGGTTTATTTGCGCCATAGTTCCAAATAGTCGTCTCAGATTTAGAGCCGTCGATCTTCCTGGTATAAATCCTGACTGGTTGGGGTGAACCAAGTCAGGCATGTGTGGCATTAGTCTATTGGCGAGTGCCTTGGCGTATATTTTCATGTCTGAGTTTATCAAGGACAAGTACCTATAGGAGGCCATTTCATTTGCAGGTTTTCCAGGTTTAGCAAGCACTGTTATCAATGCCTCAGTGAGGGAGACCGGTAGTTTCCCAGTGGCGCATGCCTCCTCCCACACCTTAAGGAGCTTGTGTCACAGGTTTCCCCCCTTCTCACCTGTCTGTGTTGTTTGTTGGAGTTCTTCGATGGCATCTTCTTTCGCACAGTTCGGGTCTTGTATAACCCTGTGCATAGGTCCTCGGGTTCCAGCATGCGTTCAGCGTCCCGTCTCCTGGGAACGTTCAGATATCCAGGAAAAGTCCAGGAAACGGCGAGGAGTGCACTCGGGGAACGAGTGCAAGGAAATCCGGGAAGCAACAGAGGACAAAAAGGGAAGGAATGAAGGAGGAGGAATTTAGGGGACCGGGAACCAGGAATCAAAGGAATTCGCAGTACGAACTACGGCAGCACACCTCTAGCCACTGCAAGCGGTAGCGTTGAGACGCGCAGAGCCGTGGGGCGTGTCAGCTTTATAGAACGTAGTGCGTACGACACGGAAACTGGTAAACAGCGTTCTGCGTTCGGCGGCCATGTTGGGAGTACTGCTGAGTGCAAACCCCTATGGGTCAGGGACCAGGAAGACCAGAAAGGACGCGTCCGATGGTTCATGACAGCATGCCTCCTCCGAAGGCCTGTTGCTCCGGGTTTGCCCGGGTGTATAAGGTGGTACCTTTGGAGTAGTCTGGGGCATTTAGGTTTGAGACTGGTTCCCAGGTGCGTTCACTGGGAGGGTACCCTTTCCACTCAACCAGATACTGTAGCTGACCACGTCTGTACCTGGAGTCACATATTCTGGACACTTCGTATTCTAGCTGATCATCGACAACCACAGGGGTAGAGCAGTCCGGGAGGTCTAGACGTATGGTTTCAATAGAGAAGTGTGAAACACTGGGTGGATCCTCTTCCAGGAGTCTGGTAGTTTGAGTCAGAAGGCCACTGGGTTAATGATTTCCTTTATGGAAAAAGGGCCGTAGTACCGTGGAGCCAACTTATTTGGTCGTACGTGTCAAGGCAGTAGTTTCGAGGATAGCCAGACCTTATCACCCACTGCAAAGGAAGGCCCTGGTCTTCTTTTGGAGTCCGCATAGTGCTTGGTGTTAGTTCGGGCCCTTTCATGGTGTTCTTTGGCTTCCTTGTGTACGTTGATGAGGGTTTCAATCCGGGAGTTGACTGTAGCAACTGGTGTAGGATGCAGGAGAATGGATGGTAGAACCGAAGGGTGGAATCCTTGGCTGCAGAAGAAAGGGCTGGTCTTGACAGCCGAGTGATCCGAATTGTTGTAGGCAAATTCAGCCACAGGTATTAAGAGTGACCAATCGTCCTGGACCTTGGTGATGAAACAACAAAGATACGGCTCCAGGGTTTGGTTCACACGTTCAGTAGCTCCGTTGGTCTGTGGATGATAACCTGAGGAGAGGGCACATTGGATTCCTAGTATACGGCTTAAGTGTTTCCAGAATTGAGATATGTATTGAGGTCCTCTCTCTGATATGATCTTGGAAGGGAGTCCATGAAGTCGGAATATGTGTTCCAGGAAGATTCCAGCGAGTTCTGAGGAAGATGGTAGTTTATACAAGGGTGTAAAATGAGCCATGTGAGTGAATAAATCAATGGTAACCATGATAGTTGTGTATCCCCTGGAAGGTGGTAATTCCACAATAAAGTCTGTAGCAATGAATTCCCAGGGTTTTGTTGGTAGCGTTGGTTGGAGTAGGAGATCCTCCGGTCTCTTCTTATCATGCTTGTTTTGATTGCAGAGTGCACAGGCTTGGATGTACTGCTGGACGTGAACTTTCATTTTTGGCGACCAAAACTGTCTTTGTATTAAACGGAGAGTGCTGGTGATGCCACAATGTCCTGAATGAAGGGTATCATGACAGAGGCTTGTAATCCTTTGTCGCAGTTTCTGTGTGGGGATGACCAGGCCATTATCCTTGAACAAATGCCCGTCCTTTGTTTTAAGATTCCATCGATTCTTCCCAGTAAATTCCTTAGCAGTGGACTGGGTTTGAATCCGAATGTCTTCCAGGAGGCTGATTGCTTGGGCTACAAATATTGTGTGGGGAAACATCTTTGGGAAGGATCGATCTTCAAGAGTTTCGTAGTCGGGACGTCGGGATAAGGCGTCAGCAATTATATTGTGTGTTCCAGGAACATGATGGATTTGGAACTGGTACTGGGCAAAGAAGAAGGCCCAACGGGCTTGACGACTATTCCTACATTCCAGGGATTGTAGAACTTGAAGATTCAAATGGTCCGTACGGACCTGAACAGGATGTTTTGCTCCCAGGAGTAGATGACGCCACTCTGTGAAGGCTTGACGGTTGGCTAACAGTTCCTTTTCCAGAACAGAATAATGGGTCTCGCTAAGAGTTAGGGTTCACGAGAGATAAGCGATGGGGTGTTCTAACTTGTCCTCGAATTCCTGTTTTAGGACTGCTCCGATGGCGTAGTTGGAGGCATCCGTCTCCACTAGGAAAGGTCGATCAATGTCAGGTTGAGCCAGGATGGGGGCTTGTGTAAACTCCGACTTCAATCGTTGGAACGCTTCATCTTGGACTGCTGTCCAGAGAAAGGGAGTATCCTTCTTCAACAATGTAATGATTGGTTGTACTATCTCCGAAAAGGAAGGTATGAATTTCCGGTAGAAGTTGGCAAGCCCCAGGAAGGATTGAATCTGTTTCACAGTAGTTGGAACAGGCCAGGATAGTATGGAATTTACTTATGAGTGGTCCATTCCAATTCCTTCTGGACTAAGGACAAATCCGAGATAGTGAACAGTAGACACACGGAAAAGGCATTTCTCGGGTTTAGCCAGGAGCTTATGTTCACGTAGCCGCTGTGAGACTGCCTTAATATGCTCTTCATGCTTAAAATGGTCCTTGAAGTATATCAGTATATCGTCCAGGTAAACTATGACGAAGAGGAACAGCATATCGGAGAATACCCGGTCCATAAAACGTTGGAAGACCACTGGGGCATTGGCGAGTCCGAAGGGCATAACCAGGTATTCAAAGTGACCAAAAGGTGTTCTAAAGGCTGTTTTCCATTTGTCACCCTCCTTTATACGGATCAGATGGTAGGCACCTCTGAGATCCAATTTCGTGAAGACTATAGCTCCTCTCACCGCTTCCAGGATATCCGAGATTAAGGGCAATGGGTAGCGGTCCTTGAGGGTGCATTGATTAAGACCATGATAATCAAGGCAAGGCCTAAGATCCTTGGTATCTTTCTTGGGAACGAAAAACAACAAAGCTCCTGCCAGGGATTTGGATGGTCGTATGGTGCCATTTTCTAGGTTGGTATCCAAGTATTCTCGGAGGGCCCTTTTCTCTGGTTCTGATAGAATGAACATCCTTCCAAAGGGAATCACTGCTGAGGGTTCAGTATCAATAGCGCAGTCTTCAGGTCTGTGAGGGGGTAGGGCCTGAACTATGGCAGTTGAAAACACATCAGTGTAATCCTGATATGCTCTGGGGACCTGGATAATATTTGACACCGTGAATGGGCCTTGCTGGTCTGTCAGCGTACCTTCAGAGGATCTTGACGAGGAATCCAGGGATAGACAGTGAGACATACAATGTTCTGAACCTGTCACGACCGCTGGGCACTGGCGGCTGTGGGAGAGGTGGAAGCGAGGCCGCCATTGATTGTGCCGCCACGTTTTCTCCTTGACAGTATTATCGGTCTAGTCTTTTTCAACATGGCCGCTGCCTATGTGTATTTACGTCCACACGCTAGGCAGTTCGGCGCGTTGCAACTTCGGATTTCCCTCTGTTGCTCTCGCTCCCTTATTTGTTTTCTCCTTGGCGGTGCTCCGCCCTTGCTGTATTGGGGCTCCCTGGCCCTAGTTGCGCTTTCCCTTGTGCTCTTTCTCTTCCAGCCTTCCCAGTGTTTCTATTTCCCAGTGGGTATCCATAATTCTCTCCCTTTCCTGGCTGTCTCTTTCTCGGCTCCTTTTTCTTACTCAGCTGGTCCCTCACTCTACCTTGGATATAGTTCGGATTGTGCTTCCCGTGTTTCCCCGTTATCTGGTTCCTGTCTGCTCAAGTACTCCAGAGGGGTTTTTATGCCATTCGGGCTTTTCCCCTCTCTCCGTTGTTAGTCTGTCGCGGAGGGGGGTCACCATGCCTCCTGTTATCGGAGCCGCGGTGGCTTCCTTTCGAGGCCGACCTTACCTGCTACAGAAGAAGAGTCTTCCCACTCTCCACGCCAGAAGAAAGAAGTTTAATTCCAGCTCAGGTGAGGAGGAAAGGGAACGGGAGTACGACCGGTGTCTTACTGAGGAGGAAGACTTTATTGAACAATCTGATAATTTGGTTAGGCCGCCAGCCCATATTGACAGATTGCAACGCCAAAATATTGAGATGGCAACCCCACAACAACTCCAGGAACTTATCGCTGCCGTACAAGGTTTGAGTCAGGAGGTTCAGACTTTAAAGGCAGACAATGCCGCCCTTCAACTAAGGGTTGCTGCTCGAGAACAGCTTACGGCCGATCTTCCACCCCTACCCTTGGTATCAGGCAAATTTGATGGCACCGAGAGAAAAGTAAAGGAATTCCTTGATGCTTGTGATATTCACTTTGCTTTCCGAAGAGGCACCTTTTCCACAGACCATACCAAGGTAGGGTTCATGATAACCCACATGACGGGTAATGCCTTAGCATGGGCCACTCCGTTGGTATCCCGATCCGACCCAGTGCTACAAGATTATTCGGCTTTCAAAGACCTTCTCAAACAGACTTTCCTTCATACGGAAACAGCCTTTTTAGCCAGTGAAGACCTCCTTGACGTGCGTCAAGGAAATTCAGACTTGCTTTCCTATCTGTCCGCTTTCAAACGAATAGCAGCGGAGGCTGGTTGGCAAGAAGAAGCACAGTATACCATATTCCGGAGGGGTTTGCGGGAGGACTTAAAGGACGAACTAGCCAGAATTCCCCGCCCAGACTCTTTCTCCGATCTCATCAAGGCGATAATTAGGATCGTTTATCGCATGACCGAAAGAAAGAACGAGAAGAAGAAGACTCGTCCTCCTGGATTTTCCCTTGAAGCCCACACGTCGACCTCCTCACCTGTTACGCGTCCTCCTTCCAGAGACGAACCAATGCAGATCGGTACCACCCGAGCCCCTTTGACAGCGGAAGAAAAGAAGAGAAGGCGAGAAGGCAATCTGTGTCTTTATTGTGGTTCGACAAGACACCTTTTGAGGGACTGTCCTGACGTACCCCCGAGGAGGCCGGGAAACGAACGCCCTCGGTAGTCGGTAGAACAGATTATCGAGGGGCGTCAGCTGGTTCCTATGCTACCCTTTCTGTGACCTCTGCCAAGTCCTCCGAAGACCATCGATTGATGGTAGTTGCCGTTCAGCTCCAGTTCAGAGGTCAACAGATAGAGACACAAGCCTTGCTTGACTGTGGAGCTGCCGGAAGTTTTCTAGACACTGTGTGGGCTGACAAGGTGGGCCTTCTCCGATTACCAAAGAAGGAAGACCAGAAGGTAGAAGGAGTTGATGGTACTCCTTTATGCTCCGGGCCCATAACCCACACCACTGAGGAAGTCCAGGTATCTATTCAACTACATTCCGAGTTCCTTAAGTTCGATATCATTAGGGCCGCCCATTTTCCTGTGATATTGGGAATCGGTTGGCTCCGCAGACACAACCCAACAATAAATTGGACAGACAACCTGCTGAGCTTTCACTCTTCTTTTTGTAAAGAAAGGTGTCTGCCGGAACCTATGTTTGAAAAGGTAAAAACTATATGTGCTACTGAGAATAATTCCATCCACAATTTACCGAGGATATTCGAGGAATTTGCTGACATCTTTAAGGAACAACAACCTTCGGTACTCCCCCCTCATCGGCCGGAAGATTGTAATATAGACCTCATACCTCAGGCCTTGGTTCCTTTTGGAAGAATGTACCCCCTATCCTTGGCTGAAAAGGCAGTTCTCAGGCGCTACCTGGATGACAATCTTGCTAACGGATTGATCCGACCATCAAGATCCCCAGCTGGTGCTTCATTATTCTTTATACCTAAGAGAGACACAAAGGAGTTGAGACCTTGTATTGATTACAGAGGCCTAAATCAAGTCACGATCAAGGACAGATATCCTATGCCCATAATCTCGGAGATACTTGAAGCCGTGCAGGGATCGGTATTGTTTACGAAGCTCGATCTTCGGAATGCATACCACTTACTTCGGGTTAGATCCGGTGATGAATGGAAGACTGCTTTCCGCACTCCATACGGGCTTTTCGAGTACCGAGTTATGCCATTTGGACTGGTAAATGCTCCCTCTATTTTCCAGAGGTTTATGGATCGCATATTTTCCGATCTATTAGGGATCAACACAGTAGTATACCTTGATGACATCTTGATATTTTCCCGGAAGAAAGAAGAGCATTTTTCCCAGGTATTGGAGGTGTTACACCGACTCCGTATACATCATCTATTGGTCAAACCAGAGAAATGTGCTTTCGCTAAATCATCCATACCCTATTTAGGATTTATTCTCTCTGAAAAAGGTATAACCATGGATCCCGAGAAGGTGGAAGCCATTCTCTCATGGCCATCTCCTTCCTCTGTAAAGGACATCCAGAGGTTTTTGGGTCTGGCAAACTTTTATCGGAAATTTGTTCCGGGGTTTTCAAGACTTATCTTGCCCATCACTTCTCTGCTTAAGAAATCCTCTAAACCTTTTCTTTGGAATGAAGCAGCTGAAGACAGCTTTACCAGTCTCAAGGGAAAATTCTGCACGGCTCCCATTCTTCGGCAACCAGATCAATTGAAACCTTTCATCATGGAGACCGACGCTTCTACTGCTGCAGTAGGTGCCGTACTTCTCCAAATCAACCACGGAATGGAACATCCGATAGCCTATTTTTCCAAGACCTTAACAACCAGTCAACAAAACTACTCAGTCATTGAGAAAGAGCTACTGGCTATGAAATTGGCTTGTCTGGAATGGAGACACTTACTTCAAGGAAGTATGCACCCGTTTCAGATACGTACTGATCATAAAAACCTGCAGATTTTGAGGCAACAGGAATGCTATAACACCCGACAAGCCAGATGGGCACACTTCTTTGCTCAGTTTCATTTCACCATCACGTATATTCCAGGCTCTCAAAACCAAGTGGCTGACGCCTTGTCTCGAAGAAACGAAGTACACCAGTCTGATCAGAAAGAACTCATGTTTCCCCGTACTAAGATCGTTCTGATGGTATCGTCTTTTCTGGAAGAGGTTAAGGGGGCTTATACTCCTTTAGAAGGTCCCACTCCTACTCTAAGAAATTTACCGGTCGAGGAAAAGGAAGGACTGTATTTCAACCAAGGAAGACTAATCCTACCCACACATGACCTTCAAGTACGAGCTCTTAAGTGGTGTCATGACTCAAAGGTTGCTGGTCATCGCGGCCTGCGCGGTACGCTTGAACTGCTCCAAAGAACCTTCTTTTGGCCCAAGATGCGAGCAGACACTCAGGCTTATATTCAAAGATGTTTGACTTGTTTACGTACCAAGTATTCCACCCAGAAATCGTTGGGGTTACTTCAATCCAGCCCGATCCCTCCAGGTCCTTGGACTAACATTTCTACGGACTTCATCGTCGACTTACCTAAATCCCAAGGGTGTACATGCATTATGGTAACAGTCGATACCTATACCAAACTGGCGCATTTCTCCCCACTGTCTGGCATACCTTCTGCTTCACTCACAGCTGAAGTCTTTCTTAAAGACATATTCAGATTGCATGGTCTCCCGCAAAAGATTGTATCCGATCGTGGCATTCAGTACACCTCTAAGTTTTGGTCAGCTTTATGCAAACTTTTGGGTATTGAGAGGGCTCTTTCTTCTGGATTCCATCCTCAGACTAATGGCCAAACTGAGAGGTTAAACGGAACCCTTGAACAATATCTGAGATGTTTCGTAAACCAGTCTCAAGACAATTGGGTTTCTCTTCTCCCTACTGCCGAGTTCTCGTACAACAATGCTATGCATGCTTCTTTAGGTATGAGCCCTTTTTATTGTACTTATGGATATAACCCCAGATCTATTATACCTACTTTCTGGAAGGAAACTCCTATCCCGTCGATTGAGTCAAGTTTGGCACAGCTGAGAGAAGCTCACTTATCTGCCAAACAGAGTCTTAAAGAGGCAAGCATGCAATACAAAGACCAAGCAGATCGCCACCGGAGACAAGTACCGATGTGGGAGAAAGGTACAAAGGTCATGCTGTCTACTAAGTTTCTACCCCGATGGGTCAGACCTTCCAAGTTATCTCCCCGGTATATAGGTCCTTTTCCCATCCTGACCAAGATCAACCCAGTGGCTTACCGCCTCAAGTTACCAAAGTCACTCAGCCGTGTTCATCCGACATTCCATTCTTCACAGCTACGCTCTTATGTGGCTGATGAGAGAAGGCAGAGAGTTCCCAGACTTCACATTCCGCCCGACCCTAACTCTGAAGTGTACGAAGTCTCCCACATCAGGGATTCCCGTTACCATAAGGGACGCCTGGAATATCTGATCCACTGGAAGGGCTTCCCTTCGTCCGAGGATTCCTGGGAACCCCGATCTTATGTTAACGCACCCAGTTTGCTACACCGGTTCCACAACCTACATCCCGGCAAACCCGGGGGAAACCGCCCTAGAGGGGGGCATACTGTCACGACAGCTGGGCACTGGCGGCTGTGGGAGAGGTGGAAGCGAGGCCGCCATTGATTGTGCCGCCACGTTTTCTCCTTGACAGTATTATCGGTCTAGTCTTTTTCAACATGGCCGCTGCCTATGTGTATTTACGTCCACACGCTAGGCAGTTCGGCGCGTTGCAACTTCGGATTTCCCTCTGTTGCTCTCGCTCCCTTATTTGTTTTCTCCTTGGCGGTGCTCCGCCCTTGCTGTATTGGGGCTCCCTGGCCCTAGTTGCGCTTTCCCTTGTGCTCTTTCTCTTCCAGCCTTCCCAGTGTTTCTATTTCCCAGTGGGTATCCATAATTCTCTCCCTTTCCTGGCTGTCTCTTTCTCGGCTCCTTTTTCTTACTCAGCTGGTCCCTCACTCTACCTTGGATATAGTTCGGATTGTGCTTCCCGTGTTTCCCCGTTATCTGGTTCCTGTCTGCTCAAGTACTCCAGAGGGGTTTTTATGCCATTCGGGCTTTTCCCCTCTCTCCGTTGTTAGTCCGTCGCGGAGGGGGGTCACCGTGCCTCCTGTTATCGGAGCCACGGTGGCTTCCTTTCGAGGCCGACCTTACCTGCTACAGAAGAAGAGTCTTCCCACTCTCCACGGCAGAAGAAAGAAGTTTAATTCCAGCTCAGGTGAGGAGGAAAGGGAACGGGAGTACGACCGGTGTCTTACTGAGGAGGAAGACTTTATTGAACAATCTGATAATTTGGTTAGTCCGCCAGCCCATATTGACAGAACCAAGAAACAAGGATCCTGCCGCCCAGTTGATGTATGGGTTGTGCTTCTGTAACCAGGGCATACCCAGTACCATTGGATAATGGGCAGACTTTATGATGTCAAATTTGATCACCTCTCGATGATGGTTTATCGAGAGCTGGATCTCTTTGGTTTGCAGGGTTATGGGTCCTGAAGAGAGAGGTCTTCCATCGATGGCCTCTACAGGTTGCATGATGTCTCGAGTTTCGTATGGAATGTGGTGGGTAGTGACCCAATCCTGATCTATAAACATCCCCATGGCCCCACAATCCACTAATGCCAGAATGGGGTAGGTTTCTTTCTTGGACGGCGATAGAAAGGCCTGCAAGATCACAAGGTTGTTTTGTCCAGGAGAGTTCAAGGATGGAATCGATGTGGAGCAAACATCTCTCTCCCGAAGCTGTGCTCCATCTAGGATCGGGAGCTGGCGTTTCCGAACGCCATGGAGGGGCTAAAGGACATTCTCTCACAAGATGTTTATCAGAGGCACAGTACATACACAGCCCGGTGTGAATCCGTTGCATCCTTTCTTGCGGGGATATGGGTCAGCGGAAGGCCCCTAGTTGCATGGATTCTGTGTCTGTGGTCGGGGCAGGAGCAGGCTCAGGTCTAGAGGAAGGTTCTATAGAGGTCTTTTGGTAAGGTATTTTAGTCTTCTCCTTTTCCGCCTTCCTTTCCTGGATACGAAAATCTATTTGTAAAGAGAGGTCCATAAGAGCCTGGAAGGAACCTGGGCGAGCTACCCTGGCTAGCTCGTCTTTTATCTCTTCATTCAGCCCTCTTCAAAAAAGGGTAAAGCAGGCCTCCGGGGACCAATCTGCTTCCTTGGCCAGTTGCTTAAAGCTTGTTACATAGGTAAGCATATCCTGGGACCCTTGTTGGAAATCCAGTAGGCGTTCTTGGGCACTGTAAACCTGTTCTGGGCGGTCAAACATGGTCTTTAGAGCCCGTACGAACCCGTCATAGTCATCCAGGAGGGCATCTCCAGAATTAACTAAGGGCGTAGCCCAAGTTAATGCATTCCCGGAAAGATGCGAAATCATAAAGCCCACCATTGCCCTGGGGGTAGAGAAGTAGTAGGGCTTAAAGGTAAAGTGTACTAAACACGAATCAAGGAAGCCACGAAGGTTCTTTGATGAGCCATCATATTTATCCACTACGCCGCCCAGCAATACACTTTCCTTGGTCACGGAATCACGTGACAGGACTAGTTGTTTTAATGCGGCATTCTCGGCTTTGAGATTCTGAACTTCTGTTGTTAACTCCTGCATGCCGCGCATGAGATCTTGAACTGCAGCCTCCATGTCCGTATCTGTATCAGTTTGTTGGCGTCTCAATCTGTCACAGGTTTCCCCCCTTCTCACCTGTCTGTGTTGTTTGTTGGAGTTCTTCGATGGAGTCTTCTTTCGCACAGTTCGGGTCTTGTATAACCCTGTGCGCAGGTCCTCGGGTTCCAGGGTGCGTTCAGCGTCCCGTCTCCTGGGAAAGTTCAGATATCCGGGAAAAAGCCAGGAAACGGCGAGGAGTGCACTCGGGGAATGAGTGCAAGGAAATCCGGGAAGCAACAGAGGACAGGAAGGGAAGGAATGAAGGAGGAGGAATTCAGGGGACCGGGAACCAGGAATCAAAGGAATTTGCAGTACGAACTATGGCAGCACACGTCTAGCCACTGCAAGCGGTAGTGTTGAGACACGCAGGGCCGCAGGGGCGTGTCAGCTTTATAGAACATAGTGCGTACGACGCATAAACTGATAAACAGCGTTCCGCGTTCAGCGGCCATGTTGGGAGTACTGCTGAGTGCAAGCCCCTAAGGGTCAGGGACCAGGAAGTGCAGAAAGGACGCGTCCGATGGTTCATGACAGCTTGGGGGCTAGGATATCTTTGTAAGTCTTATACAGCTCAATGCCTATGCCATCGGGGCCAGGGGCCTTACTCGATTCAAGGGAGACAATGGCGTCTGTGATTTGTTCCATTGAGATCGGATTGTTTAATTTTGCACGGGCGGCATCTTCCAGCTGGCTAGTTTGGTATGTGATAGGTATTGGTGAACCTCTTCTATAGTGACGTCATCCTTGTTAGAGTAAAGTGATTGATAGTACTCTCTGAACATACTGTTTATTTCATCATGTTTAATGGTGGTTTGCCCGTTAGGCTTGGTGATTCCACTTATGTGTTGTGTCTCTCGTTCTTCCTTAATTATTCTGGCTAGCAGCCGCCCAGGGCGGTCTGCTTCGCCGTATCGTTTGCTTGCGCCTTTTTGACCATGAAGTAGGTTTCTGGAACAGCCAATTCGCAGAACTTTAGTCTATTGCCCTTGATTAAACCAAGCAGCGCTTTATAATGTGTCTCACTGTATTCGTTTTCAAGTTTTTTCTCCGTCTTTCTTCTATCTCTTTTAATTCTGCTCTGGTGGTTTTTAGAATGCCCCCCGTAGCGGCGATCATTGTTCCTCGAAGCCACACTTTGAACGACTCCCATACTGTGGAGAAACTGGGGACAGAGTTCTCATTTTCAGCAAAGAATATTTCAATGTCTATTCTTAGTGTTTCTGCTAGGGAGTCTTCAAGTAATGGAAACAGAGGTATTCTCCATGGGGTCTTGTAGTGGGACCATCTTGCAATATCTCAAGCACTATAGGTGACTGATTGGGTCATTGTTTTACACATTCCTTCTGCCCAGGTTTCAGATATCAGCCAGAAGTCTATCCGTGAGTGGGCATCGTGCACTGTGGAGTAGTAAGTAAATTCCATGGAGGTTGGGTGTTCTGACCTCCAAATGGCTATTAGACTGTATTGGGACATAACATGGTTTATCGTGTGAACAGTTTTGGTCTCGGTTCTTTGCCTGGTGCTTGATCTGTCCACAGAGAGGTCTAAGATTGCATTGAAATCGCCGCCCCATATAATTGGACCCTCTGGGATACGATTTATCAATTCAGCTATGTTTGTGTAGAAGGTCGAGTCATCTGAGTTAGGGCCATACGTGTTAATTAGTAGCAACGCCCTGTTGTTGATGGTACCAGATAGGAGTACATATCTACCCTCCGGGTCTATATTCGTAGTGCCCATCTTGAAGTCTACATTTTTATGTATGAGTGTTATCACACCTCTTGCTTGCGATGAGCAGTTGGTGTAAAATCTGTATTTTCCCCATCTGTATGACATCTGTTTGTGTGTAGTCTCCATGACATGAGTTTCCTGGAGCATCACAATGTTAGGGGCGTGATGGTCCAAGTACGCCCAGATCGTCCTTATCTTAATGGGAGTGTTGCGACCTCTCACGTTCCAAGAGATCAACTTAAGTTGAAGTGCCATGCTGCAGTGACTGTTCTATTATACAGAAGATCCCAACGTATCATTGTTTGATTATGTAGGAGTACAGTTTGGATTGTATGCTCAGTGCCACAACTTTTGTTAACTTTATGTCCCACAACGTTAGGGCTGGTTACTGCCCAAACTCTTCGCACAAACGTTGTGTGTGATCTTCCCCCGCATACTCCCCTCTCCTCCCTCCCTCACCATCTTCCCCAACTTGATGATGTGCCCATTGCAAACTCGTGGATAAACCCTGGGGGGATATGTTGTCAACGTCATCTCCTAATCAGCTCAATGTTCTGTGGGAATTCACAGTTTATTTGTCTGTTGACATTGTTACGGGAAGTCGGTGCTTTTTGTAAACCTTAATATTGGCTTATCTTACTTAGTCATTTTCATCTAGGCCATCTCCCTCTTCGTTATGTGGTATGTTGGCCTCTGGATGCGGTTGTCTCAGAGGTATAGGTATATTTGCCTCTACATAGGACATTGCTTGAATGGGGTCTTCGAAGAAATTAGCTTTTCCTTTATGTTGAATTCTCAGTTTGGCTGGGAACATCAATGAACATGAGATCTTTCTTGCTCGGAGGAGTTGTTTAACATTGTCGTAGGATCTTCTTTGCGTTTGTATGCTCGTTGCAAAGTCCGGATACATATGAATTCTGATGGACTCAAATTGTAGCATGCCAAATCTCTGGCGAGCCGTAGCACTAGGTCCCTGTCGCGCTAATTCAACATCCTAGCAATGATTGTCCTCGGGTGGGGGTGTCCTCTGGGCACGGAGGCGGACCAAGTGTTCGATGCACCCTCTCGACCAGGAACTGGGGTGAAAACCTGCAAGTGTCGAAAGGTGATTTGAGAAGCTTTTCCATAAAGGGTTCCATGGGCCCTTTTGTTGCCGCTTCGGGGATCCCGACCACCTGTATATTATTCCGCCGGGACCTTGACTCCAAATCCTCACATTTAGTCACCACTTTCTTGAGTTCTGTTTGGATGGAGTTCAGAGTGCGGTTGTGATGTGCAATGTTGTCTCTGTTAGTGCTATTGCGCCCCTCAGCTTCATTGAAGCGGCCACTTTCTTTTTCAATTTTCGCTTTTAACGACCCTCTTGTGCCCACAATGTTGTCTAGCGTTACATTAATGGCTAGGAACCCATTCTGCATGGTCTCTTCCTCTCCCTGTGTTTCTGAGCTTCCGGGGGAAAAGGGATCTCCGGGGAGTGATGGTATTGGACCCGTGAACGAGTCCATCAGGCCCTTTTTTTTCCCTTTGGTCCTGGTGGTCGCCCGATAGGTTAGTTGTGATCAGGTTTTGCACTTGTTCCTCCAAGTGAATTTTATATGTTCCCCTGGGGAAGCTGTAGTGGTTCAGCAAAGTGAGTCGGATGTTTTATGGCTTGGGTCTCTAATAGTGCTCATTTAGCTCAGTTCAATTCACTGTTGTCCACAATTTATTTCCTTGGTTGTGCTGTGTTGCGCTGTTATGATGCGGTGGGGGAAGCACTTCGATGTAGCTGGAGGAGCGGTACACTCGTGATCACACGTACTGCACCGCCGTATTGTAATTCTCTTTCAAATGTTATGGCAGGTTATAAGGTCTTGCTGGTTGATGTGGGTTTGCAATAGTATGCACCGCTGGTGGCTTCCCCTGTAAAAGGACAATTTATGTTTTGGTTCAGCGGCAGGGGGCCCGGCTGGACATTCCCCCAGGTACAATCACGTTGCTTTCTACCCTCTCTAGGGTAGTGGACAGTTCAATAGAGTGTGCTAGAGGCATCAGTTACTGATTAGGGTTATGGTATATTAGTGATGATAACGTTCAGGCACGGGTGTGGATCCGGTGCATGGTCTAGTTTCCATTTAGTTATCAGGAGCTTGCGGGAGTAGACAAAATTACAGTTCTTACCTTGTTGTCGTATCAGGACCCACAAGCACCGTGCCCTCCTTACCAAGGAGTATGATTATGCTGTCTCAGCCGGCCTGGCACCTGCCGTCCGATCCCAGGGCATCTATAATGTACTGGAGGGACTGCCTCAAGGTGCACAGCCTGGAGGGAGCATCCGGTGTCCTGCAGCTGACGAAGGTGGCCGTACCAGTGCCCTGTCTGCCCACAGCCTGATCCGGTGATCAGGTTACCGTCCGTCGAATCCCACACAGTGTCTCGGTCTCACCCAGTGTCAGCGAGAGCAGCCACGTTGTGGCGTGGGTTCGCAAAAGGGTATATGGAATGTCTTGTAGCCACCTCTGGCGGTCTCCCCTTCCAACGATGTCACAATGATCCGCGGGGAAGACGTTGCTCAACGTGTCGCCGCAACTCGTGATCAAGCAGGGTCGGTAAGTGTCCCAATAGATTCTGCTAGCGCCGATGCCGCCCTTTTTACAGAAGTGGCCAAATCAACCTTAATCTAGTGTCACAGGATCTGTACCGCCGACGGGCCGCAGCACCCCACCACCAGCCATTATTTGGTTCTCAATTTGGGGGGCTGGAGGGGTCACATGCAGGCTCTTGCATCGTATTGATGTTTCGCGGCGCGGTTGAATCCCCAACCTTACATATGGTTGGGGATTCTTGGCTAGTGAGTAGAGGGGGCACACAGTGATACCCTCACTGCTTCTGTTGTGGGTCATAATATGGTTTCTTGCCACTCTGGCTTTCTTACTCACGGCTGTGTCTCTCCTTACTATCCCGGTCCAAAGAGGTGATTCCCCTTTACTCGGTCTGTGATGCTGGAGCGGAACAGAAGACACCCACGTCTGTTGTGTCCCTCCTGCTCCCGCTTCTGTCACCTTCCTCCCGTTCGGTCGAGCATATCCTAAAGCACGCTGTCTGTAATGCTGCAGGGCGTATCGAGTTGCTCCCTGTAGGTTTTCACTTCACTTCTCTAGGATAAATGCTGCTTGGATCACTGTAGACCACCATCTTCTGTTGGAGTTGATTACGCAGATTTATGACCCGTGGCACATTTCATTACGTTGCTCCGTTTGTTTGTATTTTTTGTATACATATCACTTTGGTTGCCCGCCAAATCGGATCTTCTGGCTGCTGTTTTGGCCCCCACTGAGTGCAAAAACATCCCATCCTCAAGCCGCCAAGACTCGACTCTTTAGACACAGGGGACTCCTAACTGGACCTCCTTAATCACAAATACAACATGCTAATCTGGGCTAATAAGGGTAAAGTATTCTTAAGGACCTACGCCATATTCTAGACACACTGCATGCTACCCGACAACTCAGCCCTCTCTGAACACCTGCAAGGAGCTGGCCCACAGCAGCTGTCTACATAAAATCACAATGATACCATCCTATGCATACCAGGACTATCTATCGTCTGATGCTCTCCCCTACTCTCTTCCATGCAACCTATCTCTCCCCCTTCTATTCTAAACAGATGGAGGAGAAACGCTAAGGACCAAGAGGCCACAAATTTGGAAAAAACCCTGAACAACATGGACTATAAGCTCATTAATACTGAACCCACTACTGCAAATGGCAACCAATTAGACCGGATGATTGCACATAATTTGGAAACACATATGAAAGAGATGACACAATGCATTTGGTCGGACCATTTTCGCAGTCCACATTAAAGTTCCTCACCTGAAGAACAGTAATGAGCATAACAAAATACAAAACAGGAACTACAAGACGATAGGGCCTGTCCAACTAGAACAATGCATAAACAAAGTTCTGAGGGATAATAAAGAAGGAGACACATGCAAGGAAATCACTCGCACATACCTTGCGTATACACAAACACTTGTGGATCGATTAGCGCCCATTAAATCCAAACTGATAAGAGAAAATAAAAAACACCAGAAGTGGTTTAGTCCAGAACTCTAAGAGCTAAAAAGTGAAAAGAGGAAAAGAGAGAGTAGGTGACTGAAAGAACCTTCGTTACTTAATAAGGAAGGTGTGAGAGAGATGCTATAAAAAGGGCATTTTGGAATCAAAACATTTTTTTACAACGACCAAATTACAGCAGCAGGCAACGCTTCCAGCAAATGGTTTGAAATTCTGAAATCCAGGGAAAAACCAAAGGCTATTTGCCCTCCCATTCTTCCTTCCCAGCAGGTCTGTGATAGTGTGCAAGAGGCTTTTGTCAATAAGATAAAGAAGGCCAGGGACTCTATAACAACAGCACAAACCATATCTAAAGACCAGTTTGACTCGGCAAACTCAGATAAAGCACAGACACATTAAAAAAAATGTCTCCTTCCAAACAATCATCACAGAGGATATGGTAAAAGTACTGACAACCATGAGACCAACTTCTTGTGCAGAAAATATTCTTCCCCCTAAATGAATATTGGACAATAAAGAAATGTTTGCACCATTGTTAGCAAGGATAGTTGATGCGTCCTTTGGAGACTGCGTTGCACCAGAAAGTATCAAGACAGTCACCATTATGCCATTAGTGCCATTAGTGAAGAACCAGTTTTGGACCAAAAAGATCCATGCAATATGTGCCCTATTACCAACTGTAATTTCATCCTTAAAATCTTATATAAAGTTGCAACGACTCTGTTGCAAACATACATCGAGACTAACAACATCTTGCACACTACACAGTCAGGTTTTAGGGCCCACAGCACAGAAACAGCTATGCTGGATTTGCAAACGCACATGAGAAGTATCATGGACAAAGGCAAAACCGGCCTACTCGTGCTGTTAGACCTCAGCGCAGCTTCATAAGCAGCTTCAATGGGCACTAGAGGAGGTGGCAAACTGTTTTAAAGAGGCCACTGGTTGGGTGGCATCATTTCTGGCAGGAAGACAGTCCAAAATTCACTGGGGAGAAAAATTCTCTGAAGAAACCCTCATTTTTTGTGGCGTGCCGCAGAGTGCTAGCCTGTACCCACTCCTTTTTATTATCTATTTATTTATTTATTCAGATTTGTAGAGCGGACGGCAGCCCGGGGGCATCGTGGCGCTTGTTACAGACAATGTCTTGGTTACATAGGATACAGTAATTACATACAATAATGAATTTACAGTAGACATATATACATTGGCAACGTAGTATATGTACATGGATTCCTGAGAATTTCCTGATTATTTTGCAAGGACAGAGGTTTTTAGTTTCCTGCGGAAAATAGGGAGTGAGTATTCTGCGCTGATGTCTGCAGGGAGAGCGTTCCAGGTCTTGGCTGCAATGTAGGGGAAACTAAGACCACCGGCTTTGGCTTTTTTGATGCGTGGGATGCAGATTAAGTTGGAGTATTGCGTCCTGGTGGGACGGGAGGAGGAGGGTTTGAGGATGGTTTCAGATAGATAGGACGGGGCGGAGAGAGAGAGGCATTTGTGAGTGAGGGTGAGGATTTTGAGAGTGATCCGTTCTTTGACCGGAAGCCATTGGGCTGAGTGCCTGGCCTGGGTAACATGCTCTCTTCTTGGGATACTAAGAGCGGTCCGGAGGGCATTGTTCTGCGTGACTTGTAGTCTGTTTATGTTTTTGGCTGAAGTGCCTGCTAGGAGTGTGTTATAGTAGTCCAGTTTGGCTCCAATGGTTGCCTTCGCTATAGAGAGGCAGTTGGGTTTAGAGAGGTAGGGTTTGATGGCGTTTATGAGTTTGGTGGTGTGTGCGGATGCGGATGTGATTGCGCTGACTTGTCTAGTCATAAATAGTGAGGAGTCAAGGTATACTCCCAGAGTCTTTACGGTTGTGGATACGGGGATGATGGAGTTGTCTATGGAGAAGTTAGCGTATAGTTTGTCAAGTTTGTATAGGGTGTTCTGTTGACCTAATATCATGATTTCAGTCTTATCACCATTGAGGCAGAGGCCATTGACTGCCATCCATGCCTTGATGACGGAGTAGATAGTGCGGAGTGCCTTAGCGTCTTCGTTGTATGATCCGGTAAGTGGTAGAAGTACTTGTGTGTCGTCCGCGTAGTTCGTGTATGTGATGCCGTATGAGTCAAGTTTGTCAAAGAGGGGCTTGGTGAACAAGTTATAGAGTGTGGGTGCAGTGCAAGATCCTTGAGGGACCCCGCAGTGGATTGCCGTGGGAGTGGCGTTGGCGATGTCCGAGAAGACTTTCATGGCTCTTCCCTCTAGGAAGGAAGTGATCCAGAGGGCTGCTTCTTTGGAGAAGTTGGATACATCAGGTGTCTCTGCATAGTGCTCAATAAGATCAGAGCCTTTTTCACAAACTATGTAGATGACACCCAGTTAGTGGTGGAATTAAGTGCCAATTACATGAATGGCAGCACAAGGATGACTGGGCTATATAATGTCATCGAAGCTTGAATGCAAAAAACTGGATGTGTCTCAATGGAAGCAAAACAGAGATGATGATCTTTGGATCTCACCAGGCCAGAGCTAAATTAAGCCGGAATATGAATCATTATCTTAGTGGCGGAGAAGGTAAAAACACTGGGCCTGTTTCTGGAAGCTTCTATGGGGGCTGAAGCACAGGTAATGTACCTAAATAAAAATGGTTTGTACTATCTACGGCTCCTTAAGACCATTCAACCTTACTTGAGCAAAGAAAATTGCGCAGACGTAGTAATGGCTACCATCTTATCCCGGTTGGATTACGTTTATGCCCTTCTGCTAGGAGCTAATAAAGGATGTATAACAAAATGCCAAACTATTCAAAACAGTGCAGTTAGAATAGTAATGTGAAAATCAAGAAGGGAACACATCACGGCAGACACAGTGTCCCTCCACTGGCTATCCGTAGAAGACAGAATCTAGTTCAAAATCATGACCTTAGTCCATAGATGTCTTTATGGGAATGCCCCCATTTACCTTAAAGATTGAATTAGTCACTATGTACCCAAGCGATCTTTGAGATCAGAAAACTTAGGACAGATTACATGTCCGCTTTATAAGCTCCCAAACGGTCTGGGTAAGGCGTTCCCAGTGCTAGCAGCACAAAGATGGAATAACTTACCTTTAAGACTCAGACTGGAACCCAACTATCCCAGTTCCAGAAAAAACATGAAGACCTTGCTATTCAAGTAAATGTAAAGACCTTGACAGTTAGTTTTCAATAAACTGTATATGTGCTCATGTCTCACTGGCAAGGTTTTGCCAGTGGTTGTTTCTTTGTTACATGTCTGTGGGATTTCGGCTCATTACAAACTAACAAATACAAAATAAATGACAAGCACATCCCGATTTAGACCAGAGTAAGGTTTACAATGGCCGACTACTAGTTCTGCACTTAAAAGATATACTCGGAGCAAACCAGAGGGCCTTTTGTTATTACAAGATTGGGGGAGGGGGGTGGAGGGGGTTAACTCAAGAATGTCTTAACCTCCATTACACAACATTTTACAGGAAATTTTGTTATCTCTCCGGCTCTTGGCGATTGTTCAGTTTTGTATCATTTAAATTTCGACTTGTAATTGTGGTAGCCCATGTATTCCAGCTGTCCAGCTCTCTTCCAGATTAAGCAAATGTATGTATACGCTAAATGTAATAAGAGAGTGACACGCTTCTATGAAAAATAAAATATATATTTTTTCAAACTTAAAATAATAATAATAATAATAATAATGGACACCAATCTTGAGATTTATATTTAACATTTAACATGCTGACATTGAGAGAAAAAAATGGATACGTGTAACTGTACGCATTTTTTACATTATACTGTAAGGTTCCTGCATGTGTAAAGCACTGGTGAAGGAGGTCATAACACTGAAGTGCCTACGTGTTTGTGTGGAGGGTTATTCGTGCCTAGCGGAATAGACATTTTTCGAAGAGCACGAGCAGAAGCCTAGCCCTCAACTCCTTGGAATATTCTTAGCCATAAACCACAAGAGGACGATTATGAAATCATGTTTGATTTCGCAACATCCACCAAAAGGCAAGCAGTCGGAGGTTTAAGTGCGGCCTAAGACTCGACGGACACATCAGACGTTCAGACGTTCAACGGTAAACTGCCCAGGCCTAAGGTTTTTTCAAGGAAATATCAAAACGAAACATGTCCAACCATTTTGTATACCGACCTTTGCCGGTGCTCTCTGATCTTTCAGGATTCGTGGGCCTGCCATCTCACTCTCCATTAGCAGCCGTTCACTGCTATTTAAGATGAAAAAAATATTTCACAGTAGTTTTAAAATCCTATCCTTAAATGTTGTTAAGATTCAATATAACGTTTACGGGTGCTTGCCAGCGCACTGTGATGTCAAAGAACGTTGGCTGGTTGCCAACGACAACACCTGCAATGACGCAAGGCGCAGCCTACCTGCTGTTTACGGCTTGCATCATCCAGGTTCTTTTGGGGAGAACTGTGCGGCTTTTATGATACATGATTCTGTGCAATCAAATGGCTCCGCACAAGTGACTAGGTTTTTGCCAATGCAGGATTGGGAATCCTTTCCCGCCGTTGCGTTGAGCCAACAGCAGCGACGATTGCGTAAGAGCCTGAGATTGCCGCCCATACGCCGCCACACAAGCTAACAAAAATGGGGTGTGGGTAGTCCCCCCCTCGACGACGGAAAACTTAGAGCCATGATGTGCAGGGTCGCAATGCTTTGGCTTGCGATTCTTTGTTCGCTCCTAGCAGGGAATAATAGTGGCGCACGAAACGCAAATTGCGGGCTACCTTTACAAGTGTTTGCAAAATCCGTGTCATTTGCTTTAAAAAATGAAAAAGCAGCATCGCTGTTTCGTTTGCTTAACAAAAGATAAAGTAGTGTTGTGATCTGTCCCGGCAATGCGACGGCCACAAGTAGCACCATTCAGCTTGGTAACAATGACGATTACACCTGCTAATAGGACAAGGAGGCGAGCATTATGCTTCATCTTCAATGTATTCCTGTCTCCAGCAGTTTCAACAAAACAAACTTTGTAACTTCCCATATGGGAAAATATGTTTTTTTTTGTTGTTTTTTAACAAAAACTTCATTTCCCTTTGATCCAGGCTAACTCGTCCCAATGTCCTCACCACGTGATCATAGTCCTTCCACTTCCTGTTCTCTCCCTCTTCTTTAATGCTCTTAACTGCACTCTAACTTGAACTGAGCTCTGAGCTAGTTCAAACATGGTTTCTTTTTTCTGCACTGCACTGTCCTGGGTCTCCTCCACATGAATCTGGCGTCCTTGCTCTCAAACAGCTCCTGTTTCTCTGAATAACCTGGCTCAGCTGCTCTTCTGGTCATCTCCTAATGAAAGAACATAAAGAGCATGTTAGGGAGGGGGATACACACCCTATTCTGGGCAGTGGTGGAAATGGAAAAAATTGGTGCGATGGTGCGGGATCCCACAGGGGCCGGGGTGGGGGTGGAGTTTGGTGCGGGGGCGGGGCCCAAGGAGGCATGGTTTAGAGGGGCTGTGCTGGCAGTTGACCTCCGATCAAAGGAAATGTCCAAAATAATAGTTCATGCTGCTACTTTTCCAAACTATTTATCAATTCCACTTTATAACTACTTGCATGGCACTGGTGATGAGTTACTTCACTATGCGGATAATAGTTTTGATTAGTGTTGCTGAGTAAATATTCTTTAAAATGCACAATTTGCATACCATTTTATTAAAAAAAAAACTCCCCCTTGGGTACTATTCAAACAGGGTGATTTATGTTGCCATAAGCAATGTTTTCTTTTATTTGCACCCCACCCGGCACAGCTCCTGCAGCTCCCATGTGAAAGCAGTTGGGTGGCTGCATCGTGTGGGATAGTTCCAATGTTAATAGAGGTATTTATTTATTCATGCAATGTTTGTCGGATACCTGTATATGTATTTATGTATGCAATGTTTGTCGGATACAGGTATCCGACAAATATTGCATAAATAAATAAATAATACAGGTCCATGTATCCGACAAACATTGCCTAAATAAATAAATAAACCATGTCGTGGCTGAGGACCGGGTCGTGGCTGAGGACTGTAACTTCCTCTTGTGACCCCATTGCACAGGGTCACCAGAGGAAGTTACAGTTTGCTTGCTGTGCTTTTTTTTTTTTTTTCACCGCTGACTCTGGCCGGATCCCGAGATCCGGCTACACATCTGGTGCCAGATCTTGGATCTGGCGAGAGCCGGCCCAATCGCCAGCACTGTTTCTGGGAGAAATCCATCGTAAATACATTACTATACATTAATATCCACTCTCCCGTGTATCTAGGGCAGGAAAGTAATACTAGCCTCCTTGTCTTTAATATAATCAAGACTCCCTGCGCTATTAGCAGGGGTAATCTTCATTCTATGTCAAGACAGAGGCGAGCATTATGCTTGTTTAAAGCTTGTCATCACTGTCGGTGCCACCGATTGCATAGGCTTGAAATAGAATGTTCTGAAGGTAGTATCGCTGGCCCAGTCGGCCGCACGCAGGATATCTTGCAACCTTGTGCCTTGCGCTAGCGCTTTTGAAGCCATCGCGTCCCTCACAGAATGCGCTCCAAACTTAGCCATATCTATTCCTGCTAACTGCATCACTTCTCTCATCCATCTTGCTATGGTGACTGTTGCCACCGCTTTGAGCGGTTTTCCAAGCACTATGAGCAATTGTGTCTTCCCCATTGGCCTCATCTCCTCGGTCCTATGCTCATATTCTTTTGTGCACGCTGCCATGCACCACTTGAGGTGTTCCTGCAGGTAGGGATAGGCTATAGTCGTAGAATCTGTCTTTGTTCTCCTGACCAGGGTAAAAGTCACTCATCTGGTCCGTACACTTTCCTATTCACATCTAACGCTCCGACATCTGCTACTCTCCTACACGAGACTAGGCACAAGAGCATCGCTATTTTCCCTGACAGTTGCTTCAAAGAGAGGTACCTGTTCCCTGACCAGCTGGCCAATAGTCTTAGGACTACAGAAACGTCCCATAAGGTGCCATACCTCGGTGCCATTGGTTTCCTAAATCGTATTTGTCTAGGCAGTCGTACTTCTGCTGTGTTCTCGCCTACGGGCATTCCCTCTATCGGCATGTGTTCTTCTGATATTGCGGACCTGTACACTCCAATCATCCTGTATGCTTTCCTGTGCTGGATTAACTCTGCTAAGAAATTCAATAATTCTCCCTTTGCACCATTGTGACCATATGCTCCAAGCTGCATTGTAGCTCCGTCTAGTTGACGGCACCCACAACTCCGTGCGATGAGGCGAGTAGCTTGAGACAAAATTCCTGGGAGATTCCAGCATCTCCTGCTATCATGCACACCATCAGCGGAAGAGTCCCTCTCACTCTCAGAGGATGATATGACCCAACTGGGAGAAGGTTGTCTGCTGGAGGTAACATTCTTGGGTAATCGGTCACTAGTTCCATCATCATCAGGAACCAAACTTGCGACTTCCTTATTGGGGCCACCACTATCATCTTCGCTCTCTCCCTGCAAACCTTTGCCAGTACTCTGTTCATCATTATAAATGGTGGGAAAGCGTAGTGCGTGTCCCCCCTACAATCCTGGACAAAAGCATCTACTCCTGCCGCTGTCGGATCAGTCTCCAGCAGAAGTATCTGTTCTTTTGCACGTTCAGTCTGGACGCAAACAGATCTGTGTGGACTGGTCCCCATAGTGCCTTTATTTGGCGGAAGATAGCCTTGTCCAGCATCCAGTCGCTGGAATCTGACAGATGTCTGGAATTCCAGTTTACTACTACATTGAGTGAAACCGGGAGATATTATGCTACTACTGAGGTCCCTGAATCTAGGCAAAAGTGCCAAAAATCCTTGGCTAGTTCCGCTAGCAATTTGGGCTTCGTCCCTCCTAAATTATTGATATATCTGACTGCTGATATGTTGTCAATCTTCAGCAGGATACATGAATTGACTCTGCCTTTCGTAAACGCATTGACCCGGCTAGTAACTCTAGATAGTTGATGTGCATCTAGAGCACTTCTGTGCTCCATTTGCCCCCTCTCTCTAACTCTCTGCAGCGAGCTACCCAGCCTGCTCTGCTGGCGTCTGAGTCTATCACTAGGTCGGGCCGATCTCCGAATATGGCCTTCCCGTTCCAGGCGTCCATATTCTGTAGCCACCATACTAATTCTGTTTTGGATTCTGCATCTAGGGGTACGCCTTGGCGGTACTTTAGTCCTTGCTGCAAGTGCTTTATTTTCAGTCATTGAGTGGCCCTGGAAATATCGCCTGAATCAACGCTGCTAATAGACCCACTACTCTCGCTATCGTCTGTAGGGAGGCTATGCTTTTGCTTAGGCAGCTCCTTATTTCTCTCTTTATATCTCTTATCTTCCTGGCTGACAGTTCCAGCGTAGCTGTTATGGTGTCTATGATGAAACCCAGGAAGTCTATCCTCTTCGTTGGTATCACGTTTGATTTTTCTTGACTCACTAGGAAGCCTTGAGATGCTAGTAGGGCTGTCACCCAGCCTGTCTGGTATTGGAGCGTCTCCCTGCTGTTCGCTATCAGCAGGATGTCGTCCAGATATATTATCATTCTTATTCCCTTCTCTCTAATCGCTGCTGCTATCGGCTTCATGAGCTTCGTGAAGGCCCATGGTGCTGAGGCTAGCCCAAATGGCATTGTTGCAAATTGCCAAAATCGTCCGCCCCAGTTGAACGCTAGGAAGGGATGGCACTTTTCTTGGACTGGTATCGTAAGATACGCGTCTTTCAGATCGATCCTTGTGAGCCAATCGCCCTGTCTGAGGATGTCTCTGAGCTGGTGGATCCCTTCCATCTTGAAATGATGGTAAGTCACCCAGCTGTTCATTTCCTTCAGGTTTATTACTGGCCTCACTTTGTCTTTCCTGTGTACCAGGAACATGTTGCTTATAAATCTTGGGGTTGTGGTACAAGGCTCTATCACTCTTTTCAGTGCTAGGCTTCGCAGTTCTGCCTGTAAGGTCTCTTTCTCTACTTGTGCTGAGTCTACGGGTTAGGGGGGTTGGGTCTGTATGAGTATTTGTATAAATTCTAGCTGTAGTCCTCTGACTCTCTGTAATACCCAGGCGTCGCTGGAAAGTGCATGCCAGTTCTCCGAGAAACGCAATGTTCTCCCCCCTACTGGCGCATATGGGATATGTCTCACCTGTGGGAAGCTTTGTCCTCTTCCATGTCATCTGCCTCATCTTCCTCTTGGGACGCATCCTCTTGGGGGAAGAAAGCATCTTGTTGCTTATTCTCCCAGTAATGGGCCCTGTTGTTCTGAGGCCTTCTTGCGGCTTGGTAACGACCGGTCGCTTGGCCTCGATACCAACCAGTCCCGGCGAAAACTCTTCCTGGAAATATTTTCCTCATTGATGTCTGAGCTTTCTCCAGGGAGGTAGAGGTACCTACGAACCTCCCCATTTCCTTCCCAAAGATTTCTCCAAATAGGAGTCCTTGGCCGCTTCACCTACCTCATAAGAAGCCAGATCCCCTAACTTGGGGTCTACTTTGAGGAGTAGGCTTCTTCTGCGCTCTGACGGTATGGGGCCATTGACGTTGCCCAGAAGGCATACGGCTCTTTGCGCCCAGTTAGCGAGGACATCTGGGTGCACCTCTTCCCCCGTATCTCGTGCTCGCTCCGCTAGGTCCATCATTTTTGCCAGAGGCCCCTCGATGTCGAGCACCTGTCTATCCCCTTTCTGGCATCTCTGGAGGTCTTTGACATGAAGGCCAGCATCTTCGGGTCGACCTCCGGCGTTTCGGCCACCTTCCCTGGTAGTTCTGGTTTATGGCATCTGCTCGCATTCGTTGTCTTGCCTCCCTACTGAGGGCCTTGTGCAGTCTGTGAGTCCTGTGTTTCATGACTCGTGGTGATGGTAACCAGTCTGAGGACTTGGGGGTTTGGATGTCCTCTGGCTCGAACATATCTGAGATTTCCTCATCCTCCTCTGTGTTGATGAGTTTCCTCAACCTTTTCTTAGGTGGGGGTTGCAAACCGTCTTCGTCCCCTCTATTTTGCTCTTCCTGTGAGGACCGTGGGGTCTCTGTGAGCTCCTCCTTTGATTCCTGCCCCTAATTCTCCATATTTTTCTACCCTGGGTAGGGGGTCGTGAGACTCGGCACTCCCGATTTGTGCATAAATACGTCTCGCAGTTTTACAAATGTGTGGGTAGCCTCAGGTGCCTCTTGTTATGCCATGTCTGTTTGACCCGGGGGGTCAGAAGAGTCCTCTCTCTTCCAGGTCTTCTTACACCCCTGTGGGCCCTCTGGTGTGGCCCTTGTGGACGTGCTTTCTTTGGCATTGGTGCCTTTCTTCTCCTGGCTCAAATATGTCTCAATGGTTGCCAGTCTTTCCTGTAGGGGTCTCACCCCTTCAGCCACTGCCTCTACTACTGCATTCCCCAGCAATTCCTTGAAACTGTAGGCTAGGTCCTTGGCCTGTTCCTCCTCACTCCATTCGAACTCAGCCATTCTTATGTGCTGTAATTGTGCCTTTATTACCTGTGTCAGGTGTAGTGACACACCCAATCACTCACTGTATGCTTAACGTGTGGCTGCACCAATCTGTCCTGCTGAGCAGGCTTCAGGAAATGCCCCTTGAGTTTAGTCTTTACAGCGTACGGCTTACTGTATTATTTGTAATTTTTCCTCTAGCTTCTGTGTGTTTGTCGAGGGCTCCGAACGCTCTCGAGATATATGCGACCTCTCCTCACCTTTGCAGATGTAATTAATGCGTTCACGATGGTCGCCGTGTTATTCCAGAACGAAGTGTGTACAGTTAATGCTGTACGACGCTTCGTGGCTCTGCTTTCGTCAGGGGCGGAGGCTCCTTCCTTCCAAAGGTTGGGGTGCTTGCCCCAGACAATGAGCGTTGTGCTCTTCTCGCGCTGTCACTGCGTGTTGCGCTGGCTCACGCGGCTCAGCCCCACCTCCCCAACTGTGGGGGCTGCTCTTGATCGCTTCGTGGAGTATGGCAGACCCCAGTCGTGCCGTGAATGTGGCACAGGCCGCTGTCTCCATAGTAAAGGAATTTAGTGTAACTGTCTACTGAAATTTACATTGCTCACACATATTTATGAGTACTAGAACGCAGACGCTTTCTGCTTGTCGGTGCGCGCTTCTGTAGAATTTACACAGCTATACTTAGACGTAATGCTACTCAGCTTTGAAAACATGCAACTTGCCTCCTTGGAGAGCAGGAAAGAAGAGGGAGAGAACAGGAAGTGGAAGGACTATGATCACATGGTCAGGACATTGTGACTACAGTTGGCCTGGATCAAAGGGAAATGTAGTTTTTTGTTAAAAAAGAAAAAAAAATACATGTTTTCCCATATGGGAATTTACAAAGTTCGTTTTGTTGTTGAAACTGCTGGAGACAGGAATAAATTGAAGATGAAGCATAATGCTTGCCTCCGTCTTGACATAGAATCGCTCTAACAACAAGTACAGTGCTGGCTTCTGTGCAGGCATGGGATGGGCTTTTTGCAGACAGCGCCATAACAGTACATAACATAACATAAGATGGCAACAACAGGCCTCCTGTGTTAGCATGTGGGCATATTATGGCATGCCTGACAAATGGCTTCACCAATACTTCCTGCAAACAGGAGTTCAGTGCAAGGAACCAATGGAAGGACAAACATATATATATATATATATATATCTTCTATATATTTGTAAGGTGTATCTCCCCTTGATTCTGTATGTAAGAGTGAGCAGCAACCTGTATGAGACCTGAGCCGGGATACTTACACCTTACTGCACACATGTACAAATGAAAACCCAGGGGGATGATGGATGGACCCTCATACAAGGCCTATAGCAGACCTCTGTATCCACAGGGTGCCCTGAGGAGAGTTGACCCTCCCCTCTAGCAGGACAGCTCTTGCTGTCACCATATAACGTGTAATGTACTGTAACGCTCACCTGACTCCCACGAAGGTGCTGGCCTGGTTCGTGCTGCTGTGACCTCTTCTAAGGTGATGCGCAGGGTTCGGAAGACGGACTGGACCGGGCCCCCAAATCTGGTTTGTCTGGCTCACAGAAGTATCCTTCTGTAGGCGAAAATAGGGGATTAACTGTCTGCGGGGTAATGCAATCGGCCTCCCACTTTCCCCTCTCACCCTCCTCGAAACCCTTCTGTGATTCCCCGTAGCGTCTCACCTTAGGGTCTGGAAGGACGAACTCTCCATCCTGCTTCTGATGCAGGGGCGTGTTGGTATCCAGTTACTTCACTGGATTTTCGGATTGGTGAGAACCAAACTTACTTGGCTTCCAGGTAAGTTTTTTGATAAGAGGTTCCCCTTGTGTCCATGCATTAATGTACTAATGCTAGTGTCTTTTTCCCCATAGGGGCCGTGGTACGGAATGCCGGGGAACAGGCACCGACCCGAGATGAGAGGTGAAATCCTTGTAGAAATCAGGTAAGTCTTTAATGAGCGTTTTTGGTAATGTCTTTTCATTCGCTCATTAATGCTGATGTCTCTTTTTCCCCTTAGGGGCCGGGGTCCGGAAATGCCAGGATGCGGCGCGGACCCGAAATGAAGAGGGAATGAATCAACAGGTAAGTCTTAACATGGAGATTTAGCTTTCCTTATTCCCTTCGCTCTCTCTCACCTTTTGTTCTTGTCTTTTTCTCCCTAGGCGCTGGGGCGTGACTGCGAATCCGGATGATCGCTGCTGAACATGGAGGCGCCCTGTAAAGGTGAGTGGAATGCGGCGCTGCAGCGATCGACGCGATGAGCTTTTAAATAAAAGTCTTCCTTTTCAGGATTGTCGGCGAGATATCTCCGGGATGCGGATTTAGCAGGTAAGGACTTTTCCTTCTTCTGTTCTCTTCTTCTCTTCCTTTGCAGGTGATCCAGGATGCTGGCAGGCGTGGCAGAAGTCAGGATGCAGGAGCAGACACGGTGAGCGTCCAGCTGCTAGATGCAGAACAACGCGAAGCACGTGTGGCTGTTCGGGTGGGGTTTAAATAGCCTTGGAAGAAGTTCCAGGTATGTATCCTTCCTCCAATCAGGTATGTATCCTTCCCCAACCACGCCCGGATGGTAAATTAGTCCCACAGGTAAAGTAGTTCCTTTCAGGCCTCAAGGAGGCCGGGATCCTGCAGCATGGTCTGCATCAGGTAAGTGCACCCAAGCACTCCCATAATGAGCCTGGCGCCTATGGTGCCAGGACTGATGTCTTTTATGAGCCTGGCTCCATAAGCGCCAGGACACTGTCCAAAGGGCCCCTATATGGGGTTGCTGGGTCCTTCCTTGGGGACTGGATGTCCGCTTTCGGGGACGCAGGGCTTGAACCGGCTCCCCGGGAGCGGGCATCATGACATGTACTCCGTGTCATGTTAGGAGTGATAGCCTGCCTTCGCATGTTAATCACAATAGGCAACACCAAAACCCCTTAGATCTACGGGTACCACATAGGCTCACAACACATTGGACGTAGACACATAAACCAACACAGTCATGGCTACACAGGCCCTTACTTGATCGCTACTCCTTAGGCAGTGAGGCGGGTGGTCTGTATTGACTGCGCACCCCCAGTTGCCCAGAGACGCCTCCTATGTGCTGAATGCCGGAACATGAAGCGGGTAACAAAAAGCCAACACCCGGCTTGCCTTAACCCATAAAACGCAGGGTTACATCTAAGCAAGGCACACAAATGACAAGCGGCAGACCTGTCCTTATCCCTCACTTTGTTATACTGCAGGTCGCGCCAGTTGGGGTTAATGTGAGGGTAACAAAACAACCCTGCTTCCGCGTGATAGCCTATCTTTTCACCTCTTTTGTCCCTCACGACTCTTGCACAGCCTAGTGTTCCCTTGCCTGAGGAAAGAAGGAGAGAATGCACCCATCGGGAGGGGATGATTTAGACACTAGAACACAGGGCCCACAACCCTCAAGGGAAAAGAGAGCAAACCCAAAGGGGGGATCAGATCCCCCCTCTAAACTACCTCAAGTGCTGAACTGAACAGTCTCCTAAGAAGGACAACCCGAGGTGAAATAGCAGGGCCGCAGCTCAATGAGGCTATCTGTAAGGCTGGCATCCTTGTGTTTCCTCAGACCCGCCTTGTACTCAACTCAGGCAGGCCAGTTTATAAACAACACCCCTCGAGTGCATAGTATTTACGACACACAGTATAAATGACCCCTCTCCCACTTTCCCCACTCCTACCTTAACAGCGGCTAACAAACTGCGAGGGGACCGCCTGGCTCTGTACCTCACAGCTGCGCTGGTACTCGTGGGCAGTACCAGTCCACTTCTCCAGCATGGGGTCTGGCATGGATTCACATGCTCATGAATATTCCCCGTCGTCAGGCTGGGAATCCTCGGTAAAGAAAAAACGAGTATCAGTTTCGTTTCTGATCTGTCTTTCGTAGTAATAACCAATCACTGGTCTCTGCGTCATACTGACCACAGCCAATGACTGCCCTCTACCTAAGCACCGCCTCTGGCAGCCATCTTCAGATTTTTACCGCACGTTCATGTGTTGGGATCCTCGTGCTATTGCTCTCGAGCGTTAGTGCTATTTTTCGCGCTTTTTCACAAAAAAACTTCGATTCTTTCGGTCAAAAGAGCCTCAAGCTCCACCGATCCTACATCCGATCAACGGGGACCCGTGTCGGATTCATCTGTGCCCCTCAAGGGTGAAGATTTCATCGAGCTACACTTCGGAGGACTCCAGAAGCTTCTCAGGCCCGGTCTCGGAGATGGCCCAGGAGAAGGGAAGCTCGACGCCCGGAAAGCTGTTCAGGGTCTGCCCTGGATGCCAGCTGCAGAACGTCTTTAAGGAGGACGAACACTCTTTCTGCCTTTACTGCCTTCATGAGGACAAGACGCACGTGGAGAAGGACTGTGCGTTTTGCGGCAACATGTCGGAACGGACCATGAAGGACCGCCATCAACGTCTCGCCAACTGGCTGGAGGGTAAGAGCCCGTCTGGCGAGAAGAAGAAGAAATCCGAGCGGTCTTCTAAGACCTTTGAGGGCGCCCCGGCGACGGGGGCCCAACATAAGGCCAAGCACCGCGAGTCTGCTGGCACCGGGAGAGCCGAACGGTCGGGCTCTACGGGCGCCAGGCAGGGCGCACCCTCCCCGGCACCATCAACCACGAGCCAACGCTCTGGGTCGGGTAAGAGGAAGGCCGAGCACCCGGCGAAGCTCCTGGAGAGGCCCCGGTCGAGCTCTAAGGCAGAGGAGGAGCGTGGCAGTGCCCCCTCCCTCAAGGATAAGGCGGTGAGCGCACCTAAGGTGGTGAAGGCCTTGATCCATCCGACCAAGCCCTCTATCGAAACGGTCGCGGCGGCCCTGGCTCAGCCTGTGGTGGCTGCACCAGTGGTGGCGACCTCAGGGCCCAGAATCTCCCTGCCTCCTCGGAGGGAGTCTTCTTTTGTGCCCATCGATAGGACCCCCGTGAAACCCTCCGTGGGGAAGAAGAAGGGGGGGCAGGGCGTCGTCGTAGATTCGGCCTCAACCTCAGAAGAGGAGCTGATCGAGGTCTTAAGCCACGGCCTAGGCGTGGAAGAAGGCCAGCCCGTCGGAATGGACCCCGACGCAGGTGACGACGACGACATCGTCGAGGATACCGACGGGGCCCCTGCTCGCCCGTCGGATTCCCCTCTGCCAGCGCCGCAAGACAACTCGGCGGCCATTTTGTTGGCCATACAGTCCTTATGCTCCGAGATAAGGACGAGGCTACCGTTACCGACGGAGGAACCTCTCCCGTCGGGGGATCCAGAACCGGGACCTTCTGGTGTTCCCCCTACCAAGAAAAGAAGGATCCATCCACCACCTCCTTTTCAACCGTCGCGCCCCGTCCAGCCCTCCTCCCCGTCCACCCGAGGGGATGATACGGGGACTGACACGGCAGCGACGGGTACGGACGACGAGGCATACGACGAGGATTTTCCGTCGTCGCCTCCCACCAGGGCTTCTCCGCCCGACGAGATCGGATCTTTCCACTCCATGATCTCCAGGGCTTCCGAGCTTTTCCAACTCTGCCCTGAGGAGAAGAAAAAGGAAGGCTTCCTTTATCAGCGGCGCGAGGCCAAGAGGAAGACGGTCCTCGCAGTGCCTCTGTTGGACGACATTTGGGATGAGGGCCTTTCCCTCCTCAAGAACCCTTCCACGACGCCAGCTAGAAGAGACCGGTACGAGAAAAAGTACCGGGTCCCGGACACGGCCCCCCTATGCCTCCGGGCGCAGCCTACCCCGGATTCCGTCGTCTCCGCGGCAGCCAGGAAGAAAGCGGGGGGGGGTGCGGCCTCCACATCGACTTCCCCGCCGGACGGCGAGGGAAAGAAATTGGATGCTATGGGACGTAGAGTCATCTCGTCGGCAGCGACGACGATTAAAGCGGCCAACGCCTTGGCTATCGTGGCCCGCTACGACAGGGAGCTCTGGTACAAGATAGCTCCCCTGCTGGATTTTCTGCCGGACGACAAGAGGGCGGAGGCCCTGGAGATCCTGCAGGAAGGTGAGGTGGCCTCGGACCACGCCATCACCGTGGCGACGGACATCGCCGACACTGGGTTCCGCCAGCTGGGCAACGGCGTTTGCCTTCGACGTCGTGGATGGCTCAAAGCTACGGACTTCCGGCAGGACGTCCAGACCAGAGTCCTGGACATGCCCTTCGACGGGAACAACCTGTTTGGGAAGACAGTGGACGATTCCCTTCAGGCCATCAAGGCGGATACTGAGACGGCCCGGGCCCTGGGAGTCCTGCAGCAACGACGGACGCCCTTTCGGAGCGGCGGAGGCAAGGGCGCCTCCAAAGGTTCCGGCGGCGGTTTCGCTTCCTACCGTCAAGCGGCCCGCTCGTCGTCGCAAGAGGCCTACAGAGGACGAGGCAAGTCTAGCGGACCCCGCCGTCGTCGCCAAGGAGGTCAAGGCGGCAAGGCCGCGTCCAAGCAGGATTGAACCGGCCGTGGGGTCGGGCCCCCACCGAAGCACCCCGGTGGGAGGCCGGCTGGCGGGCTTCGTCAGCGTGTGGGAGTCCATCTCCACCGACCGTTGGGTGCTGGACGCCCTGGCCCGGGGCCACGCGCTCGAGTTTCAAAGAAGGTGCCCGCGCGTCCCCCCCGTGGCCAGGAAAGAACTTCACGTCCCTCAACTTCTCCTGGAGGTAAAGGCGATGCTCAGAAAGGGCGCCATCGAACTCGTCCCAAAGAGGCTTCGGGGCTCCGGAGTCTACTCGAGATACTTCCTCGTGAAGAAGAAGACGGGAGGATGGCGCCCCATCCTAGACCTGCGACGTCTGAACAAGTTCATCAAGGCGCAGAAGTTCCGGATGGTCACCCTCCAGCACGTCCTGGGTCAGCTGGAGGAAGGAGACTTCCTATCGTCGTTGGATTTGGAGGATGCCTACTTCCACATTCCCATCCTAAAGGGGCACCGAAAATTCCTCAGATTCGTGGTCCAAGGGCGTCATTACCAGTTCAAAGTCCTTCCCTTCGGACTACGGTCGGCACCCAGGGTATTCACCAAGTGCCTCGCACCGGTGGCGGCGCAGCTGCGCCGCGAGGGGATTCACGTCTACCCCTACCTGGACGACTGGCTCATCCGCGCCAAGACGAGGGAGCTCGCCGTGGTCCACACGGCAAGGACCGTCCAACTCCTCACGGACCTGGGATTCTCCGTGAACTACGCCAAATCCCACCTGGTGCCCGCGCAAGTCGCACTGTTTCTGGGAGCGAGGCTCGACACAGTGTCCCTTCTGGCCTCCCCGTCGGAGGAGAGGACCAGGACCATCTTGGGCAAGGTGCAACGGATGTTGGTGGCCGACGCGGCCAAAGTGAGATCCATCAAGTCCCTCCTCGGGATGATGTCTTCCTGCATCTACCTCATTCCCATGTGCAGGCTCCGGATGCGCCCGTTGCAAGAATTCCTGGATGCGCGCTGGATCCAGACGACGGGCAGCTTCGAGGAAAGGATCAAGCTCGACGAGAGTTTCCGACGAGCGATACGGTGGTGGGGCACCCGCGCGCATCTGACAGCGGGCATGGACTTCCAGACCCCAGCCCACCAGGAGACTGTGACCACGGATGCCTCCCTGGAAGGGTGGGGAGCGCACACCGAAAATCTGCACGCAAGGGGACTCTGGCTCCCGACGGAGAAGTCCCTGCATATCAACGTCCTGGAGCTCCGTGCAGTGTTTTGGGCCCTCAGGTCCTTCCTTCCGTCCCTCAAGGGCAAGGTGGTGAGGATCTTCACCGACAACACCACCACCATGTTTTACATCAGGAAACAGGGCGGAACCAGGTCCCCAGCGCTGTCCAAGGAGGCGCAGGACCTGTGGCATTGGGCCGTCGCCCAAGGGATTTTTCTGGTGCCGTTTCATCTGGCAGGGATAAAAAACACCATCGCCGACTCACTCAGCAGGGAGCTGCGCTCGTGCCACGAGTGGGAACTACGGCAGGATCTGGTGGATCGCCTCTTCCGACGGTGGGGCACACCCCAGATCGACCTGTTCGCGACGGCGACGAACACCAAGTGCCGGAGGTTCGCCAGCAGGTTTCCCCAGACGAGGAGCATGGGCGATGCTTTCTCGTTCCCCTGGGAGGGCCTGTTCCTCTACGCGTTCCCTCCCTTGCCTCTGCTAATCCGGCTCGTCAACCAGCTCAAGAGGTCACGGTGCAGGATGATCCTCGTCGCACCTGCGTGGCCGAGGCAGATATGGTTCCCGGACCTTCTGGACTTGTCAGCGTCCCCGCCGATCAAGCTGCCGGCGGACGCGGATCTACTCTCCAGGGAAGGAGGCGCCATCCTCCACCACGACCCGAAGTCGCTGAACTTGCAGGCCTGGCTCCTGCAGCGCTAGAGTTTGGAGGATACGACATACCGGCCGATTGCAGAGAGGTTCTTGCAAAGGCCAGGGCGTCCTTGACTCTTAAATGCTACGGACACAAATGGAAGAGGTTCTCTGTCTGGTGCCACGCACAGAAGATTAACCCTCTACGGATTACGGCTCCCCAAGTACTGCCGTACCTGCTGACGCTGGCCAAAGCTGGTCTGGCACACGCGTCCATCAAGATTCATCTTGCTGCGATCTCCCGATACACCAGAACCACGGGGCGGGCGTCCTTGTGGTCTCATCGTCTGGTGAAAGAGTTCATGAAGGGACTGTTCAGATCGTTCCCGCCGGTGAAGGCTCCGGCCCCGGCGTGGGAGCTCAACGTGGTGCTGACCAAGCTCATGGGACCTCCGTTCGAGCCTCTGCACTCGGCCCCGTTGAAGTTTCTATCGTGGAAAACAGCTTTTCTTGTGGCCATCACCTCCGCACGACGAGTGGGAGAGATCCAGGCCCTTTCCTGCAAGGCCCCGTACTTGATTTTCCACGACACGAGGGTAGTGCTCAGGACGCACCCCTCCTTCATGCCCAAGGTACCGTCGGACTTCCATCTCAACGAACCCTTGGTGTTACCTGTGTTCTTCCCGTCGCCTTCGTCGCCGGCTGAGAGGACTTTGCACTCGCTGGATGTAGCTAGAGCGCTGAAGTTCTACGTGGACCGCACGAAGGGTTTTCGGAAGACGTCACAACTCTTTGTGAACTTTGGACCTGTCAATCAGGGGAAGGCTCTCTCGAAGGCTTCCATCTCCAGATGGCTCTCCGGCTGTATCATGTGCTGTCACCGGTTGGCAAACCGACCGCTGCCTGGCCGTCCGAGAGCCCATTCCACCAGAGCGATCGCAGCTACCACGGCGTTCCTATCTGGTGTGCCCCTGCTGGACATATGCAGGGCTGCTACGTGGAGGTCGACGCACACCTTCACGAAATTCTACTGCGTCGACCGGGATTCCAGGGAGGAGTCCAGGGTCGGCCAAGCAGTGCTGCGCAACCTGTTCGCCTGAGGTGAGCCTGGTGAGGAGGTAAGATGCTTAATGTTGAGTTGATGTGATGCTTAATGTTGAGCCTTTGCCACCTCCCGTGGTTGTGCATGTGTGTACTGCTATGTATTCTTTATTCATGAGCATGTGAATCCATGCCAGACCCCATGCTGGAGAAGGAACAAGTTACTTACCTGTAACTGTTGTTCTCCAGCATGGGTCTGGCATGGATTCACATGCGAACCCTCCCGCCTACCCCTCTGCGGCTCTTCACTTGGTCATACTGCCACTTCACGTGCTTCCAAATCTGAAGATGGCTGCCAGAGGCGGTGCTTAGGTAGAGGGCAGTCATTGGCTGTGGTCAGTATGACGCAGAGACCAGTGATTGGTTATTACTACGAAAGACAGATCAGAAACGAAACCGATACTGGTTTTTTCTTTACCGAGGATTCCCAGCCTGACGACGGGGAATATTCATGAGCATGTGAATCCATGCCAGACCCATGCTGGAGAACAACAGTTACAGGTAAGTAACTTGTTCCTTTTCTCCCTCAGAATTGCACCAGCACACCCTCTCAACCCTGGGTAGGGGAGACAGAACTGACGGCCTGGAGATTGGGCGGCCTCAGGGGACGTCCCTCCACCTCTTAGAGTATGCCAACCTGCATGTCCCTCCCGGAGAGAGAGAGAGAGAGAGAGAAAGCAAGCCCGGGTCGCGCCACTCACAGAGCCTCTTATCCTGATTGGTGCTGCCCACAGGCGGCTGCACACGGGTACTTGTGACAGAAACTGAGGTAGAATCACCTCAGTCGCCAGCCCGATCCCCCTGCCGGTGGAGCGTACCATGTCCCCAGGGAAGCCCACATGAAGGAAAGACAACAGAAATAAATACAGGACTGTCAAACAATCGTGAACACAAACTGCATTCACCACAATGAACCCCTCCACTATAAAATGGGGTTTGCACTCACCCCTCTGTCCTTCAAAAACCTTGTCCATAAGGGTTTACATTATCCCCAGGTACAGACAACAAAAACTGATATTTCCCATCCCATAACAACGGCACGTTCCACCATTGTTGAGAATAACAGTCTGGCTTATTAGCATATCAACCAGTACATGTAGTAGCTTGAACAGGGATTCCTCTTCAGATAGCTTCAGTTTGTGATCCAGGAGCATCGTAGCTCAATATTCTAACTGGTTTGAACTATCGCTGAGATTGCCGGAGTTCACGATATGCTTCCAAATGATCTTCAAATGCTGTTTTATGAGTGTCTACTGATGCAGGAGCAGGGCCATTTTAAGCACTTTTGGGGCCCGGGGCATGGACACCCTTGGGGCCCCGTCCACTGAATCAAAGGGATTGAGGGATCCGAATATCTGGTTGCACTCCCCTCTCGCCGCGATCACCACCCATAGATAGCTTGATATGCTGGCTCGCATAGATCAAAATAAGCATGGCCAATCCCTTTCAGTCCCTTTATCCTATTCATTCTTGCCGTAATAAGATTGATAAACAAGTAGCATTTCAAGGGCAACATTAGCAGCCCACGACAAGGGTAATTGTTTTCTAGTATAGGTACAGGCCACTTTTCATCAATAGCAGCCACCAGGAAGGTAGACCAGCCATAGTATAAATGCAGGACAGAGATCATATGAAAAAGGTGCACATAACCCAGAATAGACAGAGGACCCAGATTTTCTGCTTCAAAGAAAGCAAAAGTGCTCAAGCATGGACAAAGGAGACTGATTGGAAGTACGAAGAAAGCTACATATACCATCGAATAGATAGTGGGTGAGGATTGGAAACTCCAGGAATGTGTCCATATCCAGAAAGGCTGAGATTAGATAAGTGACATGGTTTTCAAGTAGTGTTTCCATTAGAGAGCAAAGCAAAGCAAGTGGCTGTGGTGTGCAATATATAAATGCTCACTATTATTATAGACTAAGCAAGACTATAGCCAGTGAAAACATGAGTAAACCTTTTTTGAAATCACTCTGGGGTGACACTTTTGAAAGTTTTAGGGAGTAGTAATTTTGACAGGTTATGCAATACGAGATTAAATAAGATTGGGATCTCACATGGGTTAAGAAGTGATGCTGGGATTTGCACCCATTCTGCAATTTCTGCACTTTACAACTTTATTTTGCAGTTATTTTCCAGTTCTTATCATAAAAAAAGAATCCAATTTTATAGAACTGACTTGGAACGTACACAAATCACATAACTCAAAATGATAATTTGAAAAAACAAATGTTATACCAGCATATTAGGCAAAATGGGGCTGCTTCTAGCTTCGCTGTCTCCATCATCAAGGAAAGTATACAAGTACGAGCATACTAACTGATGTGATCTTAAATGATTGTATCTGGTATTCTCTTTTGTATTTTAAAGCTCTTCAAAAATGCCCAAAACAAAGGCTTGTGAAATTGTTATTTATAAATGTGCAGATAAACCTTTCAATTGTATAAAAAAGCAAACTGTTTTGTGTCAAATGAGCAGACCTTCAAATATACGTGCCAGAGGCCTGCAATATCTGGTCTACTTTCCTCCATCTGAAGAATCACCCATCTGAAGAAAGCAATTTCTAGACTGTCACCTTACTGATGCAATATTTGTTTTTATAGAAACCGCTATCTGGTGCGGGTACATTGCTGATAATAGCAGCTGATGTGCTAAAAAACAAAGTACATATACATGCAGGTTACCAACCTCAGACATAGGAATGTCTGAATTTGCTTGCTGGAACTTGGTTTTGTAATCTTGCATATGAACACAGATCTCTGCAATGAGTGCTTAACACACTGAGCTATATTCTAAACCATCCCAGCAATCGAATGTATCAATATGCATTTCAATTTAAGCTATTGCACCTGATCACCATGATCCGCACATAGAAAGGTCGGAATGCTACAGGAGTTGTGCCGCAGTGAATGCACAAACTATGTATACCACAGTGAACACAGAAGCATTACAGGATGAATTAATCAGAGCAGAATGTAACTGTCAACACCAGACAGGCAATAGGTTTGGCCTCAGCAGCATGCCATACAATATCCTGATGTGTGCCCTTTATGTTTGGTGAACAATGGAAACTGACTTCTTTAGATCAGGCAGCCTTGAGGGGCCCTCCTTCAAGGTGGGGGCCCGGGGCGTGCCCCTGTTGCCCTCCCATAAAGACGTCACTGTGCAAGCGGCCTGTCCATAGTTACTGAGTCTGGTCTGGGTGGGTGCTCCTCTTGTGGTGGGATGACAATGTCAGTGTCCCCACAAATCGATACCTTTCTCCTGCTCTCAGACGGTCCTGAGGGACCTGGAGTTGCATCCTCCCTCTCATTCCAGTAGGCCTTGTCTAAGCGCTCCGTAGTGTCATCTCTTTTCTCTGCCTCTTGACTGAATGTCGGAGGGCCTGTGGGCTATTTTGGGGTTTGGAGGCTCTTTATCCCCATCATTTTCCTACTCTCTTGCGTTGGAGGTTGCAGACGGTACACTACTGGGCCCTGCAGGGTGTAGGACATCCCTGTGGATTGACTCCTGTCGATGAGTCATGGTGATCCTCTTACTGGGGGAAAGAGGAACTACGACAACAGTCGGATCCTTTTTTACACCATCCCCTATGGGTAGGAGGTGATGCCGGTGGAGGGTCTTCATATCCCTCTGAGTACCTTCCCTTCATAGTCTGAACACAGGCAACCCTGTCAACTGTTGCTCAATAAGGTATGGCTGAGATTCCCAGCGGTCTCCCAATTTGTTTCGTCCTCTCTTCCCAAAAACTCCTGATGAGCACCCGATCACCAGGTAGTAGTACATTGTTAAACTTGACCTTATCATCATATCTCTTCTTGTTTTGCAGCACATTCAGTACCGCAGCGGCTTGTGCAAGCTGAAAGGCTTGGGACAATTGGTCTTGAATGTTTCTCACATACACCAGTTCCATCAGAGGAGACCCCAAAACTCAAGTCTATGGGTAACCTGGCATCTCTTCCAAACATCTTCTGATACGGTGTGAACCCAGTGCTGTCATTCCTGGTACAATTGTATGTGTGAACTAGAGTGGACACATGTTGACTCCACTTTAGTTTCTCTTTGCCACTCAGTGTTCCCAGCATACCCAACAAGGTGCGATTGAAATGTTCAGCTTGTGCATTCCCTTGTGGGTGATAGGGGCATGTCCTGGTTTTCTTTACCCCAATCAACTCCATGAGTTCTTTGATGAGCTTGGATTCGAAGTCTCGCCCTGGATCGGAATGTAGCTGAGCAGGCCAGCCATAATGCACAAAGAATTTGTCCCAGAGTACCTTTGCGATGGTGGCAGCCTTCTGATCCTTAGTGGGATACGCTTGGGCATTTCGGGTAAAATGATCTGTCACTACCAAACTGTTCTGAGTACCGCTGTGGTCTATTTCAAGGCTCAATAAGTCGACATAGACTAAATCCATGGGTCCAGAGCTCTGCAGGTGTTGAAGTGTTGCGGCTGGATGGCTGAGAGTTTTCCAGGCTATGCATCGGGCAGAGGTACGGCAATACTCTTCTACTTCTGGGCCCAAGCAAGGCCAGTAAAATCGGCTTTGGACTAACTAGTGTTCGTTCACTTCCCAGGTACCCATGTTGTTCATGAAGGGCACGCAGTGCCAATGGACGTAAGGAGTGTGGGAGCATGAGCCGGTGTATGAGTCGCCCTTGTGTTTGACTTTCCTTGTACAGCACTCACCCTTCACCACTATCAATTTCCATTCCTTGTGATAGATCTGCTGATTGTCCAGACTTTGGCTGTCCGGTGGCCCCTCAGTGCCATTCTCTTTGCCTTGCAGCATTTCTCGTAGTTCCAAGTCTTGCAACTGAATTTGTCTCAGCTCAGCCTGATTCATGTGCGGCAGTTTGGGAGCCATCAGACTGGTTGCGTCACAGTAGCTCACGGGGATCCCCTTAGCTGTTCCCCCTAGACAGTCTATAAAACGTGCTGGTTTAGCTTGCTGGCAAGTTTCATTAGTGCAAATGGCTTTCATCGCTGTCACCGAAACCATCTCGATTTTGATAGATTCAGAGCTGTTGTCAGTGGGGGGTCTTCTGGACAGGGCCTCGGCGTCGATATTATTGACTCCAAGGTGCAGACATATATGCTCTCTAAATTAGAGTATAGCAAGTCATGGCTGCTGATGCTGCCGGACCTATCAGCAGCCTTTGACTTGTAGATCATAAAACATTACTTGATCAGATGCAGACTGTTGGAGGCCTCTCCTCAAATGCTATCACCTGGATGAGATCCTTTTTGGAAGGCCGCCAGTCACAAGTGTACTGGGGTGATAGTGCCTCTAAGTCCCAAACCATAAGGTGTGGAGTGCCCCAGGGGGCATGCCTCTCCCCCTTGTTGTTTGATATTTACATTTTCCCTATTTGTAATGAGTTAGATCTATTACAGATTTTTTTCTCTAACTACGGTGATGATTTTCAGTTGGTTCTTGACATTACAGGTGACCACGTGAAGGACCAATGCATGCTAGATGCGTTGTATCAAATGATAAAACAAATTGGCTCTGCCTGAATGCTACAAAGACTGAACTCATGTTATTTGGCCCTCGGCAGGCACAAATTAAGCTGGGTCAGGAGTACACTGGTTTTAGTATAGATGGTAGCCGAATTAAGGTTGTGCAGAAAGTAAAGACCTTAGGCACATGTATGGAAAGCAGTTTAGACTGTGAAGCCCATGTTGCAGCCATCACTATCAGTACCAACTATCACCTTAAAGTACTTAGGCCGGTTGCACCATTGGTTTCAGTTGAAAATTGTACCAAACTCGTGAGAGCGGTCATTCTGCCAGGAGTGGGACTACTGCAACGCGCTTCTAGGTGGTGCAAATAAAGCTGATGTCCAAGAATTACAAAAAATTCAGAACAAAGCCATCCGCATCATCTCCCAGATGAAGCGTTCGGAACCTACATCTGCAGCCAGGAAAAAACTACATTGGCTCCCAGTGGGAGCCAGAATTCAGTTCAAACTGCTAACCATATGCCATGAATGCATCCTTGGTAATGCACCCACCTATCTGAAGTATGTAGTTAATATTTACCAGCCTAAAAGAAATCTGAGGTCAGCAGATGACTCTCTAATGGTACTGCACCGGTTAAAACGAGCCCGTGGATTTGGACATGCTTTTCACACCCAAGGAGCCAAGGCAATTGTTTCCTTCCGGAAACAATTGAAAACACACCTTTTCAATCAGCATGAATATTCGCATGTAGCTTTTTGTCACTGGTTGTGTCTCTCGGTGCCTGGATGCCCACAGGCTTTGGCGCGGTATAAGCACAATAACAATAACAGGGTGATACTCCAACTTGAAGTTGTACATCGATAACTCTGCTAACCATCGATGTCCAGTAGCATCCAACTTGGTAGACTTGAGGATGTATGTCAGTGGATTGTTGTCCGTTCTCACTCTGAAAGTTTCTCCGTAAAGATAGTCATGCAGTTTTTCAGCCACTGCCCACTTCAGGGCCAAGAATTCCAGCTTGTGGGTCGGGTAGTTCATCTCTGAGGGGCTCATCCGATGGCCGGCGAAAGCCACAGGTCTGACTGTGCCCTGCTGTTCTTGGTAGAGTACTGCCCCCAACCTGTTGTAGCTGGCATCCACATGTATGATGTAAGGCAGTTGTGGATCACCATATGCCAGGAAAGACGCGTTTGTAAGAGTCTTTTTTAGCTGGGCAAAGGCTGGTTCACACTCCTCAATCCATCGCAGACCAAAGTTCTCTTTGGGGTGATATATAGCCTTGGAAGGAGCTCCACTGCTTTCTGCAGTCTTCTGTGGGGCTGGATAGTCCTTGGTCAATTCAGTGAGTGGTCCCGCTATGGTGGCGAAGCCTGGCACGAACCTCCGGTAATCATTGCAGAACACCAGGAAACCTCTCATCTCTCACATATTCTGCGGATGGGGTCAAGTCTCGAGGGCTTCCATCTGGCAGGATCCACACGCACCCCTTCGGCCATCACCACATGGCCAATATACTTTACACTGGTGCAGCAAAACTGGCACTTTTTTCTAAGGATACTTTCAATCCTTGCTGCTGGAGACGATCCAAAACCTTCAGTAACCGTTGGTGATGTTCTTCCAGGGTCCTCCCAAACACGATCACATCGTCTAGGTAAACCAGCACCTCAAGTAAGTTCATATCACCCACAGTTCTCTCCATTAAACATTGAAACGTGGCTGGCGCTCCCGAAATCCCCTGTGGTATACGAGTGAACTGGTAAAACCCCAAGGGGCAGATGAATGCAGTGGTATACAGTCTATATAAAGAAATAACTTTTCTTGAGTGTTTTTTCACCGAATTTTTTTATTGAATCACTTTTATATTGAAAATATGATATATTGAAATTTTAAATATTGAAAAAACAGTATTAAACATGAAATTTAATAATGTAACATTAAAATCCTTTAAATGTATTAATAATATAACACCCTTCTAATGTTAAATGCATTCTTTCATGTGGATATCTTTTATGACCACCTGGGGTCGCTGTTTTGTCAATTATTTCTATTAACTTGTATTGAAGTTCATATGTTTCGCCCCTTTTGGATTTCTTCCTTTGGAGATTATGTTGTGTTTTTTTCGAGTTCGTGTTATGGGTTTTTTCATCTGTTTCCCTTCCTTTTTTTCAAATTTTATATGGCTTTTTCCATGGATTTCTGGTTTTGCTCTACCCTGGATGTGGATTTCCTCCTGGATTCGCGATTTTTGTGGATTTTTCTTTGGATTTGTTATGGGTTTTTCTCCAGTTCTCCTGAAGAATTTTGGAGATTTTTTTATGTTTTTTTCATTGGATTTCTTTTATTCCGCTATCCTGGATGTGGATTTCATAATGGGTTCCTTCTTTTTGTGGATTTTAGTTTGGATTTGTAATAGTTTTTTCGCCGGTGGTCCTGGATTATTTTTGTTTTTTTTGTATGGTCTTTTCCATGGATGTTTTGATTTTTTGGTGTTTTGGATTCCCATGGATGTGGATTTCTTATAGGTTTCGTGTAGTTTCTACTGTTCCAGATTGCTGTTGTTAGTCTATTTTCCAATTTTGAGCACTTTATGGTGAATGCTATACTGTTCAAGTATGTCCTTTTCTCTTGTTTGTCAAACGATAAAATGCATTCTTTTAGTCTCTGATGGGTATCTCAATATTTTTCTGTTGTGTTTGTGTCTTTTCGCATGCTATTACTAGAGCAATTTGCATTTCTTGGTGACTTTGTTCCCTTTTTAATTGTTTAATAAAGCTCCATAAGCTTGGATTGTATGTTTTAAAAGATTATCTCAACCCTTTCAATGTCTCATCGAATCTGTGATTTTTCAGTGAAAGAGTTTCGGCATATAAACACTTTTTGTTTTCTGAATGTAACTTCGGTAAATCAGTTTTAGATGAAAAAATGTCGATGAAACATGCATTCGATATATAATTTTTGTTGTAAAGACATGTAACCGAATGCAGTCTTCACTTTGTTTTTGGGTAACATGGGGATCTGATAGTATCCACTCTGTAAATCTAAGACTGAGAACCACTTGCTTCCGACCAGACAGTCAAGAGCCTCATCCAATCGGGGGGGGGGTGCATTGATCGGGGCACTGTTCTGCTGTTTAGCAGCCGGTAATCAATGCACAGCCGCACATCATTGTTCTTCTTTTGTGCCACCACGATGAGGGAAGCGTAAGGGCTTCTCGACTCCTGGATGATGCCCGCCTGCAGCAATTCTTCAAGATGACGCTGAACTGCTCTACATCAGCAGGGGCTTGCCTCTGTGACCTTTTTCCAAAAGTGGGTGACATTATTCAAACAGATGTATGCTTGGCTTCACCCAAATCCCAGTCATTGGCGGAAAACACATCGGCCTGCATGGACAGCTCGTAGATGATTTTTTCTCGTTCCGACAACAGTGACCACCCGAAGTTTATCTTTCCCACATCCAAGGGAGGATATATGCTTCTAGTACCAGCCGCCTGGGCTGACGAGTCAGCGAGGTGAAACTGTGCGATTGTCAGCCCTCCAGGTAGGTGCATGGTCATGTCCGTAATATTAGTGATCAGGACTCTAATGTTTTTCACTCCTTGGCCACTATCACTGATCAGAGTGCGTTGGACCATTAGACCGCCAGGCAGCTCTTCACCTTCAAAGTGCCTCTATCACTAATCGCCGGTAACAGTTTTGTCCTTGGAGGCGCACATGGCCAGGCACCATAACCGTCTGACCGGGTGGTATGTCAGCTTGACCGTGGTTGGTGGTGGTCACATTTCCGACTGGCCCTTCAGGTGGTTTTGCCTTCTCCATGCTTTTCTTGAGTTAGGCCTGATGGCACGCCGGATGCATCTTCAGAGATTGTGCAAACTGTGGACCTGCCATCTGCAAACACATCTTGGCTAGCGTACCGAACAGAGTAGAGTTGGTGCCCATGAGCAGGGGTACCTCTGGGTTCTGTTTTTTTGTGGTGCACACTAGTGTCAGGGTGGTCAAGGTGGTGTTCACTCCAGCCACGTCTTGATTTGGATGGATCTTTATACAGGTATATCCCAGATATCGGCAGGCAGCATCTCCTACTCCCATCAGATTTAGCCCCTCCAGTGGTTCTAATGGCAGATGCGGCATATGTTGGCGATCGTAGTGCTCAAATACAATGGTGACCTGGGAGCCACTGTCAAGCAGCGCTGTAGTGCTTCGCCCTTCAAGATCAACTGGGATGGTTATGGTGGACCAATGAGGCCGGCTGTGATGCCTCAGGGGAGTCGGGCCTGAGTCCTTAGTATGTTGCAGTTCGCTGGTAGCACTTTCTTGGGGTTGCAGAGGTCATGCACTAGTTGGAGATGATCAGCGGTGGGACCCTCCTGAGCCTTAATTGGATACTTGGTAGTGGGTAGTCCGATATTTAGTGTCCTTAGAGAGTTGTAGGGGTTAGTGGCAGTGGAGTTTACCCCTATTGTTGAGGTTCTAGCTGCTCCTGGGTGTTTCCCAACAATGCCTGGGCTGGAGTGGATTTCAGTGCATTAAAGCGAGCAGCTACTGAGGCATAATCTGGGTCTTGATCACACAGTCGAGTTGAATGGCTGTCATCCCCACATCAATGGCAAAATCTCCATGGTGGTAAGGGGACAGACGGTTGGGGAAAATGTTCTCGAGGCTCTTGTGCCCCTCGAAATACCTGATGCTCTCTTTCTCGAAATGAAGGGAAATCTTATCTGCTTCGATGTTGATTTACATTCGGGCTTTCCCTGATAAGCAACTGGGTCTGTAGTTTCCTGACTATCTGTTGCAGCTCCTCAATCTGCTTCTGCTGAAAACCGTATCTTCAAAGGTGATGTGTAGCACCCGGTTGGCTCTTTGGGCTGGACCTCTGTGCACTGTATGCCTGACGTGTAGAGTAAGATGTCTTAGGTAAGTGAATGCCGAGCTCTCCATCTGCCTCGGGGCAGGGTGCTGTAGCCAGTTTCCTCACTGGATAGGTAGCGCAGGCCTCTTGACTTCAGAGGACTGCTGTCCGTCGTTTACTGCACGAATGGTAAGTTTCGAGTCATTCAAATGTCTTTTTAAAGTCTTTAGTAATGATGTCCCTTGTTTTGCAGGGTTCCGGCGATGGCGGATGACGGGCTGAAGTGAGTTGAAGATGGAACCCGTGTGATGAATAGAAGCGCCTGGAAGCACGTGAGTAAGCGCTTGTTGCCTGCTTCACGATGCGCTCTAACTGTCTTTTTATTTTGCAGGTACGAGTTCGGAGCGGCTGCAGGGTGCCGGAATACCCACTGGATTAGATGTGGAAAGGAGTAATGGCACGTGAGTATTAAAGTTCCCCAATGTCTTTAAACGCACCTTGTTTTGTCTTTCAGATGCGGATGCAGCGCCGAAGGCCTCCGGAGCGGCGGAAGAGTTGGTAAGCTCTTGTCTTTCAGATGCCGGAATGCAGTATGCAGACCTCCGGAGCGCACGAGGAGTAGGTAAGCCTTTGCCTTTCAGATGCCGGAATGCTAACCTGTTCTTTCTTGTCTTTATAGGTGCTGCTGAAGACTGGATTCAGGATGGTAAGCCTTTTCCTTAGGCCCAGGACTGGATGCAGAAGACACGATGAGCGTCCTGCTGCAGAGGGTGCAGAATAACGCAAAGCAAGATTCATCCACCGGGTGTGGTTTAAATAGCCTCCTGTAGTGCTTAGGTGTCTCCTTCCACAGCCACGCCTAAGTAAGAAAAGAGTTCCTGGTAAGAAAAGAGTTCCTGCCTTCCAGAAGAGTTCCAGTGTTCTAAATCTAGGGAGTGGCTCCAGCCCCACCCAACAGGAAAAGTAGTTCCAAACAGAAGAGGATCAGAGGCTCAACTGGCAGGCAAGTAAGCAGCATGGTCTGCTGCAGGTAAGTCCACCCAAGCATTATGAGCCCGGCGCTTCCAGCGCTGGGACTGGGCATATTTATGAGCCTGGTGCCACTGGCGCCAGGACTGGGTCCAAAAGGTCCCAATTGGGACTGGTTGGCACTCGGAACCTGGGTTATGGATCTGCTTCCAAGGGAGTTGGGAAAACCCTGACCTTTTGGAAGCAGAGATCATGACACCTCGATGGCCGGAGTGAAGAGTATCATGGCATAGATTCATTACCTTCTGTTGAAGTTCTTTTGTCGGAATGACCACTGAATTGTTCTTGAATAAATACCCTTCCTTGATTTTCAAACGCCAGGGATTTTTCTAGGATATGTCCTTCCAGAGTTCAGATGATTGAGTCTGTACTCTGATTTCTTCCAGGAGATTGATCGCTTGAGCTACAAAGATTGTAGGTGGAAACATTTTAGGATAGATCTTATCCTCCAAGGGAATGTAATCGGGACGCTGAGAAAGGGCATCAGCAATCATGTTTTGCGGTCCAGGAACATGTGAGATTTGAAATTGATATTGAGCAAAGAAGTAGGCCCATCGAGCTTGTCTACTGTTCCTGCACTCCATGGATTGTAGAATCTGAAGATTTCGATGATCAGTACGGACTTGAACTGGATATTTAGCACCTAGGAGTAGATGTCTCCATTCAGTGAAGGCATGACGAATGGCCAATAACTCCTTCTCCAGAACTGAGTAGTGACTCTCACTGGTAGTCAGGGTCTGTGAAAGGTAAGCAATGGGATGTTCCAACTTATCATCGGATTCTTGTTTTAAAACTGCTCCTATGGCGTAATTGGAGGCATCTGTTTCCACTAGAAAAGGACGATTTATGTCAGGTTGGGCCAGGATGGGGGCCTGAGTGAATTCTTTTTTCAAGCGTTGGAATGCCTTGTCTTGTGGTATAGACCAGTTGAATGGAACGTCTTTCTTCAGGAGATTAACAATGGGTTGAACAATCTCGGAAAAGGTGGGAATGAATTTCCGGTAGAAGATGGCAAGCCCCAGAAAGGACTGTATTTGCTTTACAGATGTTGGGGCGGGTCAATCCAGTATGGCCTTCACCTTTGAAGGATCCATACTAATTCCTTCTGAACTAAGGACAAACCCCAGATAGTGAACTGATGTAGCATGAAACAAACATTTTTCTGGTTTGGCTAAGAGTTGATTTTCACGGAGACGTTGAAGTACTGCCTTTACATGTTCTTCATGTTTCAGGGAATCCTTTGAGAAGATCAATATGTCATCCAGGTAGACGATAACATTGAGAAATAACATGTCAGAGAACACCCTATCCATAAAACGCTGGAAGACTGCGGGAGCATTAGTCAGACCAAAGGGCATGACTAGGTATTCAAAATGACCAAAGGGTGTTCTAAAGGCTGTTTTCCATTCGTCTCCTTCCCGGATACGGATCAAATGGTAAGCACCTCGGAGATCCAGTTTCGTGAATATCACTGCACCTCTCACAGCTTCAAGGATATCCGAGATCAGGGGTAGTGGGTATCTGTCTTTCAGGGTGTGTTGATTTAGGCCCCGATAGTCCAGGCAAGGTCTGAGCTCTTTGGCATCCTTTTTAGGAACGAAGAACAATGAAGCACCAGCTGGTGATTTTGAAGGTCTTATGGTGCCATTCTCAAGATTAGTGTCTAGGTATTAAGGGAGGACTCTCTTTTCTGGTTCTGAAAGGATAAACATCCTGTCAAAGGGAATCACTGCTGAGGGTTCAGTATCTATGGCACAGTCTTCGGGTCTATGTGGAGGTAAGGCTTGAACGATGGCAGTAGAGAATACATCAGCATACCCTTGATAGATCTCTGGAACTTGTACAATATTGGAAACCATGAGTGGTGTCTCTGGACACCTTGGTGGACTTTTAGGGGCTGTGAATGAGGTATCCAGGTTTAAACAATGGTTCATACAGAACTCCGAGCCCAGGAATAGGGATCTGGCCGTCCAGTTGATATATGGATTGTGCCTTTGTAACCAGGGCATGCCCAAAACCAAGGGGTAATGGGCTGATTTTATAATGTCAAAAACAATTCTTTCTTGATGATGATTTATGGAAAGATGGATCTCCCTTGTTTGCAGACTTATGGGTCCTGAGGAAAGAGGTCTTCCGTCAATCGCTTCCACTGGCTGTGAAAAACTTCTTGCTTCATACGGAATGTTATGACTTCTGACCCAATCTTGATCAATGAAGACTCCCATTGCTCCGCAATCCACCAAGGCCAGTATGGGGTAGACCTTGTCCTTGGATGGCCTGTAATATCACCAATTTGTTTTGTCCAGGAGAGTTCAAGGATGGAATTGATGTGGAGCAAACATCGCTCTCCCGAAACCTGGCGTTTCACGAGCGTCATACTTTAACTAGATGTTTATCCGAGGCACAATACATGCATAAGTCTGTGTGTATTCTTCTTAACCTTTCCTGCGGGGAAATTGGTCCACGAAAGGCTCCAAGTTGCATGAGTTCAGAATCAGTGCTCGGACTCTTGGCAGATTCTGTTCTTGTAGTATTCTCTAGGGAATATCTTTGAATTGATACTTTATTCTTTTTCTTTTCGGCCTTTCTTTCTTGGATTCTAAAGTCTATTTGCATAGACAAGTCCAGGAGGGCCTGGAATGAACTAGGACGTGCCACCCTGGCTAGCTCGTCCTTAATCTCTTCATTTAGACCTCTGCGAAACAAGGTAAAACTGGCTTCCAGGGGCCAGTCCGCCTCTTTGGCTAGCTGTTTGAATCTGGTAACATAGGTCAACATGTCTTGGGATCCTTGTTGGAAGTCAAGTAGCTTTTCTTGAGCACTGTGAACCAGCTCTGGTCGTTCGAACATGGTCTTGAGTTCCGCGATGAACCCTTCATAATCATCCAGGAGAGCATCCCCTGAATTGAGTAATGGAGTGGCCCATGTAAGGGCATTACCGGAAAGATGCGATATTATGAAGCCAACCTTAGCCCTAGGAGTTGTGAAATAGTAGGGCTTGAAGGTAAAATGTACCAAACAAGAATCCAGGAATCCACGTAAGGTCTTTGTTGAACCGTCGTATTTATCAACCACTCCTCCCAATAATACGCTGTCCTTGTTCGCAGAGTCGCGTGACAAGACGAGCTGTCTTAGCGCCGCATTCTCGGCTTTTATATTCTGCATCTCTGTGGAAAGTTCTTGCATTCCGCGCATCAGGTCCTGAATAGCATTCTCCATGGTAGAATCCGTATTGATCGTTTGGCGTCTCAAACTGTCGTAAATCTCCCCCCGGCTCACTTGTGATCGGGATCTCCCTTGTTCGGCCGCAGGACTCTTCCTGTGGGTGGTTCGGGTCTTGAATAGGCACTCCTGAGCCTCGTCAGGTTGCAGAGCGCGTTCAGAGTTCCGGGAAGTTCGTGGTTCCAGGGTGTCCAGGATTAGCGATAAACAAGCAATGTAGGGGGGAAGTCCAGGAACAGGAAAAAAGGCAAGGAAGGAAGTATGAGGATCAAGGAAGCAAATGTAGAGAGCAAACACACGTCGGGTCACTATCGAAGATAGCGTTGAGACGCGCGGACCCGCAAGGGCGTGACCAATTTATAGTACGTGCTACGACGTGAAAGCTAGTGCGTAGCACAGAGCTTGGTATGGCCATGTTGGGAGGAACAAGGAGTACAAGCCCTTCGTGACAATGACCATGAGGTCCAGAAGGGGCAATTTTGCCGGGTCATGACACCCCGAGGATGATCACATAGTGAGAAGGGAGAGACTCCACCATACATAAGCATGTTAAGGTCATTACTGACAAGGAGACAGACGGGACGATTATCCCTGCCATCGACAGACTAATAGTGTGAACTGAATATGGGACAGGGTTTAAGCAGTTTTCTTTGCTAGAAAAGGGGGAGCAAGACCGCAATGCATTCCATGGCCACAGATGGACAAGGATAACTTAAAATGTAAGCTCCCAAGTTTGACTTCAGGGGCTGGGAAATGGATATATGAATTAGAGAAAATGACAGGAGGAAATACGTTGACCATAGGAGACATGAAATGTCTCCTGGCAGCTATTCTTGGGGAGAGAGCTGATGACATTTGAAGAGGAGGGGGGTATTCAAGTGTAACTGCACAAAACACAGCACACGATGGAGCTCCATTTACTAATTGTAGTGGAGACGTTTGGAGGGCACTCAGGGTGCAGTTTACTGACACATCAGATATGGGTGCAATTATGAAACGTAAAATGAAGGAAGATGAAGACCCTATTGTTTACATTCAAGGTATTCAGGAGAAAAGGCAACTTGAAACTCACGAGCCATGGACAACAAAGTGTCATTATTTTACCATATTCTATGTCAGGGGTTTGCCTGAGCCAGTACAGAGGCGGACGAAAAAACAGGTGGGGATGGAAGTGAAGCCATGGGCTGAGATACATTTGACAATAGTACATCATTGTCGGTTATTAGAAAGAGAAAAACAAGAAGAAAGACGAAAATAGGAAGATCGATGAAGCCAAGTTAGTTCAGAAAATGTCACAATTACTGGTGCATCACAGGCGGATAATTCAAGGCTGATGGACCAAGGTGGATATGGGTGTACGCCACGAGGCAGAGGTATGGCTTATAGTGGAAGAGGAGGCGGATTTCAGAATAACCAAGGTGGGTTTCAAAATACACAGAATGAGAACCAGAGTACTCAGGGAGGATGTAATAAAGGAGGGATTAAAGAGTTCCCCCAGTATGTTGGAATTGTGGAATGACAGGACATATTGCGTAAGTATCCGGGAGCCAAGGGAATGTACAAAATGGCCAATTTTCCAGAGGTGGGACAGTTTATACGCCACCATACAGCACACAGACTAGAGAGGGCTTTGCCAAAGATCACACATCTTATCAGACACAAGCGCCGCAAGTGCAGCAGATACAACCTGCCACAGGGGCAGTGAGCAACAAGCCCCTATGCAGACACAGCAGTATGCAAACACAGGACAAGTGTTGACACCCAGAATAGGAGGTGTCACTGTAGTAGGAGGAAATCCTTTCACAGGGATGGGGATGCGCTTGTATCCAAAATAGGACAGCTCACAGGGTGACTTGATTTGTTCAGTACTATCTGTGACACCAGACCCCAAGAGGAACCAAGGGGCGATGTGACGATAGGAGGAAAATCCTTTTCTTTTCTTGTAGACACTGAAGCAACTCGTTTGTGTGCGAGAGGGAAAATATCCAATGTCAGGTATTGCCATGAATGCTCAAAGGTTCTCTGGAGCTACAAGTCGAGTTCCTTTTACTCATAAATGACCAGTCTCAATAGGAGAATGTGACATGTCTGTTCCCTTGTTATATTCACGACAGACACTGGTTAGTCTTTTCAGAAGAGATTTAATGACGAAACATAACATGACGATTTCATTTACTGACCAAGGAATAGAGTGCTCTACTCGAGGAATACACTATAGAGTAGAGAATGAGGGTAGACCATGGAGAACAGTGATAGCCCTTGAGGAGGGGTACAGATTGACTGACTTAAATGATGACGATATGTTTGGGAGGAGCGAAGCGATGATGAAGTAGTGTTCTTCATGAGCATTACGTACTGAATCAGGACAGGGAAAAGGGAAGCCCCACAGAGAATGGCGATAATGCGGCAACAACCAGTATTTTTTCAGGAGGATCTTGAAAAGGTGCCAAGTGCCTTCTGACGAAGGTTTATTTAGTTTTCAAAACCATATTTTATTGGTTTTTCAACAAATACAAGAACGTCAACATACACAGGTTTATATCACCAAGGTAACGGTGATAGAATCAATAACATCATCTTAATAAACAGCAATGAACACTTCCTCTCGGTCTGTCAGGCTCCTTTACGGACTAAATAGCACTCTCTACAAAAAAGAAATGTCTTCCGCCTGACAGTTTGACCAGTACCATCCCCTAACTTGTGTAATTCTGCACTGGCAACCATTTACATCTTTCCTATCCCTTCCCTTGGCCCCTCCCCTCGCACATCAAAAAAACAACAAAAATAAAACACTTTTCCCTTTGTTGACCCCAACTCTACTCAGTACAAGTCGACCTGTGCACTTGATTGGTTAACATGTACCATTTTGATATTATAATGTGCTCCGCCGCTCTGACAGGGTCAAAACCACCAACAGGCACTGCATGGAGCATAAGAAATGTTAATGGGCTCCCTCTCGCTTACCTCTCTCCCTCCCCAAACAATGCATTTCTGTATTCAGTATGATATTCCAAAAAGGGAAGCCAAATCATGTCTATCTGGGAGTGGGATTCCAAGAGGGCTGCAGTGATACTTTCCATTTCATATATGTCATGTGCCTTTGTGAGCCATTCTCTTTTTGTAGGAATAGTGCTGTGTTTCCATCATACTTTCAGACAGGCACGTGCTGCTAACAACAAGCTTCTGGGCATGTGGTATGTGGGAAAGGATTGTACTTGACCCCTCCTCATTTGTCTCTATGTCAAATAGTACCAGTAGTGGGGTCAATCTCCTAAAAATTCCATCTATGGCCTGCATCCAACCCAGGACCTCTTTCCAATACATCTGCAAGTTTACACCCCCCACCATTGATGCCAATAATCCCTTGTTTCCCCACACACCCTCCAACAATGTGGTGATATCCCTGGACACGTTTTCGATAACTGTTGAGGAGTTAGGTGCCATCTCATCAATAGTCTCCCAGTGTGCATCTTGCATTGCATAAATATAGATGTACTCCACACCACCCTATATATTACTGCCCATGTGTCTGGTTGCTCCTGAAGCTCTAGTCCTTTGTCCCACTTGGTATGAGTACTGGGTTGTGAGAGATGGCCCCTGATGACCAATGTGCTATATAGTTGGGCTATCAACCCCCTTGTGCCCCGGCGTACACTCAGGACACCTTCAAAATCTGTAAGAGGCCTCCGGAGGGAGTCACCACAGATCGGGTCTTTCAGAACGCTCCTCAACTGTAAGAAATGGAGTGGGGCTACCTTGGTACCATGCTGTGCCTCCTCAAGTTCTTCCTTTGACATGTAGGAACCTTCCCTCCACATCTGCCCTGCTCTCTCCAGGACCTCTTCCTATTGAGAGTGAAACTGTCATACATCTATTAATTGATCCCCGATGGGAGGGGCACATATGCAACTGAGGGGCGATGTCAAGGATATTACCCCCTTCATGGATTGTGTGGGACACCAAAGGGACCACAGTAACGCTAAGGCTGGATGCTCCCAGATTCTACGTGGCATGATCCGGTATGGGACCCATAGCCATTTACGGTATCCAGTGATATTTTCGAAAACACATTTTCGACATGCCATTTTGTCAACACAAAAATGGTGAAAAAAAAATTTCCGAATGTATTATTTTTTATTTTATATGTTTTATTTGTGTTTCATTAGTAAAAAAAAGTGTCAATAAAAAAAAACATTCGAAAACTTTTGTTTTCAGCTTTTTTGTGTCGACAAAATGGCATTTCGAAAATGTGACGTTCGAAAATGTCACTATAAACTGCCATTCACCTAGGGTTACAGACTTAAATAGCTTGTTTTCTAATTCCACCCATTGTTTCTCTTTGTTTTCCCACACGTGATCTGCTAGGATGCGGAATTAAGAAGCCCTATAGTAATCAAAGAGATCCGGGTATCCCATACCCCCCTTTTGGCGTGGTCAAGGTCGCATACGATACCCGAGGCTTCATGTCTGCCCACAAGTATGCTAGGAGGGACTGCTTAACCTCTGCGTGGAACGCTTCTGGGACCACCACCAGAAGTGATAGAAAAAGAAACAGAAATCTGGGGAGCACATTCATCTTAATGGCTGTGAACCTGGCAGGCCACGAGAGCGCCAATTTGGACCATCTCTCTAAATCGGCCTTGATGGTGTTCCAAAGGGGCCAGTAGTTTGCGTCAAATAGGTTTGCTAAATCTTTTGTGATCTCTACTCCCAGGTATTTTATCCCCCCTGTCTGTATTTGGAAGCCCCACTCTGCAAATAGCTCTGCTGAGAGAACTGCATTCGGCTGGAGTGTCAGCGCAACTGTTTTATTTAGGTTTGCTTGAAAACCCGATAATGTACCGTATTCCTTCAGGGTCGTAAAAAAGGGCTGGCACCGACTCCAGTGGTTGGGAAATATCAGCCAAGATATTGTCAGAAAACAGCGCTAACTTGTGTTCTCCCTACCCCCTCGACCCCGTGGATTTGAATGTTTGTCCTGATTGCCTGTGCCAGTGGTTCGGCCACCAGGGCGTACAAGAGAGGAGACAGGGGTCAGTCCTGTCGCGTACCTTGTGTCGGGTTGAAGAGCTCCAATGCTATACTGTTAATCAGAACTTTAGCAGTAGCGTTTCTGCATAGGGCTGATGCCCCCAATATCCATAGCTCACCCAATCCTGCCCACCTCATAACCGCACGCAGAAAAGGACATTCAACTCTGTCAAACACCTTCTCTGTGTCGATAGACATTGAAATGGGACAGTCCTCTCTCTCGTCAATAGCGGATATATGGTCAAGAGTTTTACGAACATTGTCTGCGCCCTGCCTGCCTTTGATATAGCCCATCTGGTCTGTATGTACCAGCTGGGGCAGGATTTGGGCCAGACAGCCAGTGAGAATGCTTGTGCAAATCTTTGCATCCACGTTTATAAGTGATATAGGGCGGTAGGATGCACATTCTGTAACATCTTTGCCTTCTTTGGGTATTACTATGATTCTCAATTCAGTGAATGATTGTGTGGCCTGGCTAATATCTAAGATTGAATTGAAGAGTTTAGCTAGAAAGGGAGTTAGCGAATTGCAATTAGCTTTATAAAAGGCTGGCGAATACCCATCCTGTCCTGGTGCCGAACTTGTTTTCATTTTGGATATAACCGTTTGAATTTCTTCTGTTGTGATTGGACAATTTAACATGTCGCGAATTGCCTACTAGATCGGCGCAAAGGGTAATCTTGATAAATAGCACGCAATATCGCTCTCTATCCCCTCTCCTTCAGCTGTGTTTAGGATTGTGTAGAACTGCGCGAACATCTCTGTGATTTCGCGAAGGTCCAATAGATCCATGCCTGTTTTTTATTTTATTTTGGGGATCGCCCTTTCTGCTCTTCGTTTGCGCAGGCGGTTAGCCAACATGGTGTGGGCCTTGTCGCCCCTTTCGTAATATTTCTGCTTTAGATATCGCAGCTGTGTTAGGGTCTTGCCCTGCCATATGTCTGTAATATTCCTTTCGGAGCTCCCAAATCTGCCCTACAATTTCTGCCCTGTTTGCAGGCTGAGTGCAGAGTTCTGATTCCTTGCGCGTTATCTCAGCTTTCAGTTCCTTCTCCCTTCTCAATCTCAAGCTATTCCTGTGTGCAACCTCCACTATCAGGATACCCCGGATTTTGGCTTTCACCCCTTCCCATATCGTGTTCAGTGACAGTTCACCTGTGTCGTGCACTGCAAAGTCGTCTTTTATTGCATCTGTTAAGGTTTCTTTAAATAACGTGTCTTTACAGAGAGTATCATTACAGATCCATCTGCGCTCTCTGTAAACAGATGGGCCGAGGTCTAGTTCTAGCACACATAATTTGTGATCCGACCAGGCCACAATCTCAATGGATGCAGCTAAAATTGTGCCCTCATTCTCAGCTTCAATCAAGAGATAATCTATTCTGGAATAGGTGGGGTGGGGGAATCAAAAGAGAAAGCTCTGGCCTCAGGGTGTGCCGTATACCAGGTATCAATTAAGTGGTTTGCCCACAATGAGCCTAGAAATTTCTCCCCCGCTGAACCACACAGTGGATTCAGCCCCTGTCTCATGGAATCCCAATCTAGACTAGGGTCCAATATGATGTTGAGATCACAGCCACACACTAATGTGCATTCCTTCCATCTGTCTAGAAAGTCGAGCAGGGTCTCACAAAAATGTAGCTAGTTCTCGTTAGGTGCATATGCAGAACAAAGCGTGTCTGTACGTGTTCTTATTCTCCCCTTAATACTAGATATCTCCCTGTCTCTTCCATATGTATGTGGTCTATTTGGAGGCTGATCGATTTCCTACATATAATGCCAACCCCTCCCTTCTTTTGACTGCCCGAGGCCCACAGTGTTAGGCAGAATCATATGCAGTACCCTTTGGGAACACCACACACAATTAAGACTACAAGTGACAGTACAAATTCACCTTTGGTACAAGCCTGTACTACACATTAAAGTGGTAGCGATGGCTGAGCAGCCAGACTTATCTCAAGAGTAAAGTGAGCAGTATCAATAATTACACAAAGGACAGCAATTACTATGGTTCAAACAAACACTGAGTCAAGGTTTCTGAGTAAAAGAATATACATTTATTTACACATCAGTAAATGAAACATTTCATTATTATCAAGCAGTTGAAAAATCACAATCTTAATACACTACACCACACCCAATAGATTCTGGACAAGTAGAGCTCAGAATGAAGTATGAGCAAAATGGCACTGCAGTAATTTAAAAGGGAGGGAAAGACAAAGTTAGGCAGAAGTTGAGCAGCACCAACAAGTAAGTAAGCAGGGCAATCTAGAAAAAGTAACTACAGTGAGGAAATCAAAGCAAGAGGCCTGGGCCAAAGTCAATGGACCAAAGTCTTTGCAGAGGATCACACAGTTCAGAGTAGTTCGCAGTTAAGTCTTAGCCAAGAGTTCAGAACGAAGTTGGTCGGACGAAAAGTTACTTTAAAGAATAGAGAAGGACAAGCCCTCGGATTGGCAAAAGATTTCAAACACTTTTACCGGATTTGAACAGTACCTTAAATGGAGAAGAAGGATGTAGGTGAGGCGGACGTTCCTGGCAGGTCCTGCAGGCTCACGGTTCCTGAAGCGACTGTCGGACTGATACGAAGTAGGAAGACTGGAGGGTCCTGCACTGCCCAGGGAAGAAACCAGCAGCAGAGCAAAGCAATGAATAAAAGGTGCGCTCCTTAAAACCCAAGCATGGTCCGATCCTCCTGGCTATCTGGTTCACTGTAGCTGTACACAGCAAATTCGACCAGAGGAGGGAGGCCTGGCTTGCAGTTTGGCGAACTGGTTGTTCCCATCAGCTCAAGGGGAGAAGATTCAGACCTGCAGCAGGGCTTCAACGGGAGGTTCAGTCGTGGTAGAGGTCCTCTTCTGTCAGCTTCTCTTCGGTTCTCTCGATCCAATGGCGACTCTGTCTTCTCAGTCCCAGAGATCTGCTTTTTATGCAGTTTTCCCCCATTCACACAGCCTGGCTGTCAATCACACAGCAGGGTGGCTGTCCCGCCGGGACAGTCACCACAGCCAATCATACCAGAGTGCGACATGGGTCTCCAAGGAGTCTCCTCCCTCACATCCTGTCCCCCTCAGACATTCAGGCGACTAAGGAGGGCTTCTGTGCAGAAGCCTGCCAAAGGACGGCGAACAAAGGAACCAAACCTGGTTTGGCGCGCAGAGTAAAACACGAGAAAGACTTTTACAAAAATAAATGGCAAATAAACCCAGCCGGAACCGTATAAAAGTAAATATGGTCCAGCGGGTTTAAGTTCGAGGCTACTAAGATAGCCTAAAACAATACCAAGGCTATTAAAATAACTGCGGTAGGAAAAATAGGGTAGATACCACTGCCACCAGCCAAATCTTAATGAAAAGGGAATGAAATAATGTTCCATGAGAAACAGACAAAAAGGGATACCTATTAACCCTTTCCAGAACTCTATGTAAGATAGTTTGTACTGGGTCTGTGTATTTAAAAAGACTAATAAAGTCAATGGCAACTTTACATGTTCTGGGAGACAGCAGTCAGTCCCAGAAAATTGAGTTTAAAGTGGGAAGTCTGAAAAAGACAACCCTGTGTCACTGCACTGAAGGTGCTGTGTAACACACAGTAAAAAGATGAGGCCTATGGAGTAGGTGAGGCTCCACAGTCTATGAACGCAAAAATGTTAAACACACACAGCAAAACACATGTAAGATTGGGGAAAAAAGGCTCACACTCTTACCAGGTGAAAAAAATAAATCCTAGAAATCCAGCAAAGCTGCTGAGGGACTCAGTAGGTAAGGGAAATTAGCCATTTTGGAGAATTCTCCCTAACACTCAGGGCCTCATTACGAGTATGGGGGTAATGAAAAAAGCTAGGTGGAATGGCATTACTGGCATCGTTAACGGGTCCGGGCCATTACGAGCCAACAACCCGCCAATACCGCCACCGCCCATGCCGTGCCCCTTCTTACCGGCATGTGCGCGTACACGCGCCCCTTCACGGCGCCAATACCGGGAATGCCGCTAACAGGAGGACATCGCAAGTTACGCCTGCTTGCACTTACCGGCATCCCGAAGCCGGTAATTGGGGCCTGCACGACGGCGGCAATAGAGGCATCGCGGACCACCCGCAAATAGCAACCTGTAGTGCAGGCAACTGCCACAGGTGCACACAATCACCACAGGTGGTGTCAATGGAGCGGAGCCTGTCCCAGTACGAAAAGGAGTACACCCACACACCACACCCCTAACTACACCAAAATGATCCCACTAGCTGTTGCAATCATGGGGCTGGAGGACATGCCTGTACTGCTACAACAACAGCAACAACAACAACTACAGCTACAACAACAGGCAGCACAGAGGAGACGCAGGAGGAGAAGGAGGGTGAGACAGGCCCAGCAAGTTCCACCAGTGCAGCCAGTGGTACCATGTAGGCAGCCACCAATCCCTCGCTTCAGACCCAGTGCATTCAATCTAACCCTGAGCAGATCCACACCCTGTACCGGTTGGATCGGGACACCATCACCACCATAGTGGACATGATATACAACGACATTGTCAGCCTGATAGAAATCCGCATTGCCATCCCCACTCTACTAAAGGTGGTGTTTGTGCTCCACTTCCTGGCCACAAGCACCTACCAGCACACAGTGGGCCAGCTGCATGGCATATCACAACCACTCTTGTCCCGCATGCTGACCCAAGTGCTTGATGCCCTCCTGAAGCACGCAAGCATCCATATTTAGCTACCACGGACTGGCCAGGAGCTTGCTGACACCAAAGTAGGCTTCCATGCACTGGCAGGCATGCCCAATTGCGTCGGTGCCCTCGACTGCACCCATGTAGAATTGGTGGCCCCTCATGCCAATGAGGTGGTGTACCGTAATCGCAAGCAATACCACTCCATCAATGTGTAGATGGTATGTGACTCCAGCAAGATCATCACACATTGTTGCGCCTGATATCCCGGATCTACACATGATGCCATGGTGCTGCGTAACTCCACGCTACCCCTCTACATGGAGCGACATGCTGGACGACGTGCCAGGCTGCTTGGTGAGTTGCCTGACTGGCCCATGGCAGTGCATCAGGGTTGTGAGGTGGGGTCGGATGTATACTCCACCTGGGTGGGATTGGGGGGGGATGCATACGCCACCTGGGTGGGATTGGGGGGGGATGCATACTACGCCTGGGTGGGAATGGGCGGTGAGTGGACAATACACTCAGAGCGAAACACTGTTGACATGAACATCCCAACCTGAACATGACACATCAATGCCATACATAAGACCAATGCGGTACATCAATGACAACATGCAAGACGCACAAGCAGGCCACCATGGGTATGTCAAGCGATGCATGACTAAACATGATTACAACTGTGCCAATGTCGCTAGTGTGATTAGGTACAGAGTAGCATACTCTGCAATTATGGGTGGCAAGACATCGTTCCGCATCCACAGTACATGCACATCAGCATACAAGTGAACACCCTGCATCATCTGTACAACGCAATCCACACTAGCAGACCATATTGCAGTACACAATGCATCAAATTATTCTGTGTGCATACATACAGGGACATGTGCATGTCAACACCAAATAGCTGTAGCCATGGCCGTGAATCCTAAAGGTGTCAGCTCAGATTGACTCACACATACCTCTTTGTGCTCCCATGCAGGTGATGGAGGCTATCCCTTGAAGCCGTAGCTACTTACCCCTGTGCAGAACCCGCATAACAGGCACGAAGAGTAGTACAATCGGGTTCATAACCGTACCCGTGTTGTGATTGAACAGACCTTTGGCCTGTTGAAGGCACGGTTCCGCTGCCTAAGCAGGTCTGGTGGAGCACTCCTTTATGGCCCTGGGAAGGAGGCAAAGATCACCATGGTCTGTGTCATGCTGCACAACATGTGCATCCGGAGAAATGTACCACTGCCACCTGACATTGACATGCATGCACCGGGTGAGGATGATGAGGATGATGATGGAGGAGAAGCAGCACCTCTACCAGTACGTGATGCACAAAATGGCCGTGCAGTACGCCAATCACTGATTGACGATTACTTCTGAACCACAGGGAGGTTGATGGTTATGTGTCAGTGCTACACTGAGCACTGGGACCGTGTGGACATGGACACAGGGTGTGTGGTTAGTTGGGCACTGTGCGCTGTCATGAATTGAATGGACACACACGAAATGAACAATGTCCAGGCATTAAACGATTTTGAACACAACGGGTGTATTAAGAAAATATTACAAAACAGTGCTTCCTCCCTCCACCACTCACACGCCCTCCCACCTCCCCCAAAACACCCAAACCCCCCATACTCCCCAAATACCCCATATCCCCCAATAAACACCCCATACCCCCAATAAACACCCCATAACCCCCAATAAACACCCACTTAATCCCCTCTAAAACACCAACACCACCTCCCCCCTCACCCATTGTCATCCCACACTATTTCTGGGCTTTTTTTGTGTCCGGGGCAGCATTTCTGTCTGCCTTGTACTGCGCCTCGTCATCCGCACAGGGCTGGAGGGAGCGGAGCTTGCAGGTGTGGACGATGGGGTGGATGCGGATGGGATTTGCAACGCCGGTGAAAGTTGTTGGCGCTGCATGTTTTGGAGCATACTGGTTAGGACCTGTGTGACGGCCCCCAAACTGTCACAGATCATGATTGCACTTGAATTTATGGCTGCAATGGTCCCAGCATTGGCCTCCCTGATCTCTTGGCGTGTTTCCTCACCGTCGGCCACATTTTGGCGCACCAGCTCGATCATCGAGTCCTGCCGGGCCTCTACCCTTGACAGGCGTGCCTCCATGTCATTGGGGGCTGTGGAGGTCAAGGGTGCTACGGCTGGTTGGGCAATTGCAGGGCTGGACTCTGGGGTGGTTATGAGATGTGGACTGTGCAGTTGAACCGCAGAATCCAGCATGGAACGGACGGTGTTTCCTGAGTTATGTGTTGGAGGTGGAGGGGGGGCTTGGGGTGTGGGGACATTCCACATGGATTGTGCCATCAATGTCCTCATACTCCTCCATTTCCACATCCACATCACTGAGTGGGGCTGTGGATGCTGCCTCACCCACTGAACTGGTGGCAGCGCACTGCGTGCCATCTGCCTCCCCTTCAGCTGTTGTTGCCAGCTCTGTATTGGCACTTCCGCTGCTGTTGCTTCCTCATTAGCCTGCCGGACCAGTACAGGTGCCCTGGGTAGCAATCTGGGCCGCGGTGCTGCCCCGGAGGTGGAATGCCCAGTGCCCTATGGTCTTACCCTGGATATAGATGCCCTTGGGGCAGGGTCCTGACTTTCACTTTCTGCATCAGTGCCTGTGGGGGAACAAGAGATGCAGGGCATCAGTGATGGTGTTACATGTAAAATGCATGAGTTGTTGCTGTACAGTATTTCATTTCTCATGCATTGCAATCTTATAGGTGTGTCACACAGGGTAGTTTCAAGGGGGGGCATATTGGCATAAGCCGTGGTGTCTCCATTCGGCACTGATGCGTACCAGGTGGCATGACATTGTATTGAGGCTTGTGTGATGTATGACATGCAAATGGTCCCTGTGTGTTGGGTGTCTGTTGGTAATGGGATTGGCACACAGCATGCATTTCATTGTGGCAGGGTTTGGGCCTCCATCTGGACAAGGATCTGTATATGTGTGTATGATGGGCCATGCATTGACTTGGCTTGGCTCACTTTCACATCAGTTGTACTATGTCATGATTTGGCCTACTGGGGTTTGCAGGGTCACTCACCTCCATCTCCTGATGTCGAGGCACCGGTCTCCATTTCACCAAAGCTCTCTATGGACTCCATTTGGATGGTCGTGCTGCAGGTTTCTTCTCAGTGCATCAGTTTCACTGGTGAGTGGGCACCCACACCTGTGGCCATGGCCTCCCTGAGATTGCTTGACAGGATGTTACAGACCCTGAGTCGGAGGTCGTCCCATCTTTTTTTTACAGTCTTTAACTGTGCGGGGGTGGTGCCAACCGCTGACACCTTGCGCGCAACCTCCTCCCAGATTTGTTTCTTCATCAGCTGGACCTCCCTTTTGAGGTTATTAGCAAAAGCCTCATCTGCATGGGCTGCAAGGGTATCAGCAAGTATGTTTAGCACCTCATCAGGGAAACGTTTCTTGCACAGGCAGGGGGTAGTTTTGCGGGTAGCCTTCGACATGCTGGATGCTATGGCCCTGCTCTCTCCTCTGTAGCACTGCCTGATTGAGCGGATTGCAATGGATTGCGTTTTTAAAGATGGCCGCTGGCGCATTTCCCGTTCTGACGCGATTACCTTACTTCCGTGTCCGGTATTACAAGCCTGGTATTAGCATGTTGTTATTACCAGGTCGTTATTAAGGGGTTGCTCCTTGGCAGAGGCGGTATCGGCGGGTCCCGTGATGGCGCTATGGGGGGGGTTAGAGGGCCTTTAGCGGCATGGAGGTGTAGCCATTACTGGCATGGGGGTTCACACGTGCTCGCGCACTCGTAATCAGCCACTATTAGCGGTGTCAAGGGTGCATGGACGCGCTAATACCTCCATGCCGGTAATGACTCCGTTTTTAGCAGGCATCTCGTAGTGTGCCTTCTATGTCCCTACTTACAATCCTAAACTCCTTCCCTAAACTCTGATTATGGCACAGGGTTTATGCAGTTTCCTTTGCTAGAAAGGGGGGAGCAAGACCGCAATACATTCCATGGCCACAGATGGACAACGATAACTTGAAATGCAAGCTCCCTAGTTTGACTTCGGGGGCTGGGAAATGGATATATGAATTAGAGAAAATGACAGGAGGAAATACGTTGGCAATAGGAGACATGAAAGATCTCCTGGCAGCTATTCTTGGGGAGAGAGCTGACGACATTTGGAGAAGAGGAGGGTATTCAAGCATAACTGCACAAAATACAGCGCACGATGGAGCGCCATTTCATAATTGTAGAGCAGACGTTTGGGTGCAGTATACTGACACATCAGATATAGGTGCAATTATGACATGTAAAATGAAGGAAGATGAAGAACCTATTGCTTACATTCAGGATATGAAAAAACAAGTGGGGATGGAAGTGAAGCCATGGGCTGAGATACATTTGACAATAGAACCTCATTGACGGTTATTAGAAAGATAAAAACACGAACAAAGACGAAAATAGGAAGATCGAGGAAGCCAGGTTAGTTCAGAAAATGTTGTCAAAATTTGCCATAGAAGGGGCGGTACTGACAAGCGGAGAAGGATTTGGAATGTAGGAAGCAACGGGTGCATCACAGGCGGATAATTCACGCCCGATGGACCAAGGTGGATATGGGTGTACGCCACGAGGCAGAGGTATGGGTTATAGAGGAAGAGGAGGCGGATTTCAGAATAACCAAGGTGGGTTTCAAAATACACAGAATGAGAACCAGAGTACTCAGGGAGGATATAATCAAGGAGGGATTAACAGAGGAGTTCCCCCAGTATTTTGGAATTGTGGAATGACAGGACATATTGTGCAAGTATGTGGGAGCCAAGGGAATGTACACAATGAGAAATTTTCCAGAGGTGGGACAGTTTATACTTCACCATACAGCACACAGACTAGAGAGGGCTTCGCCCAAGATCACAATTCTTATCAGACACAAGCGCCGCAAGCACAGCAGCTGCAACCTGCCACAAGGGCAGTCGCAAAAAGCCCCCATGCAGACACGGCAGTATGCAAACACAACACAAGTATTGACATCCAGAATAGGAGGAGTCACGGTAGTAGGAGGAAATCCTTTCACAGGGACAGGGATGCACTTGTATCCAAAATAGGACAGCTCACAGGGTGACTTGATGTGTTCAGTACTATCTGTGACACCAGACCGCAAGAGGAACCCAGGGTCGATGTGACGATAAGAGGCAAATCCTTTTCTTTTCTTGTAGACACTGGAGCAACTCGTTCGTGTATGCGAGAGGGAAAATATCCAATGTCAGGCATTGCCATGAATGCTCAAGGGTTCTCTGGAGCTACAAGTCGAGTTCCTCTTGCAGAACGCTCCTCAACGGTAAGTGATGGAGTGGGGCTATCTTGGTACCATGCCGTGCCTCCTCAAGCTCTTCCTTTGACATGTCTGAACCTTCCCTCCACATCTGCCCCGCTCTCACCAGGCCCTCTTCCTATTGAGACTGAAACCGACAAAAATCTATTAATTGATCCCTGATGGGAGGGGCACATATGCAACTGAGGGGTGATGTCAAGGATGTTACCCCCTTCATGGATTGTGTGGGACACCAGAGGGACCACAGTACCGCTAAGACTGGGTGCTCCCAGATTCTACGTGGCATGGTCCGGTATGGGACCCATAGCCATTCACCCAGGATTACTGGCTCGTTTTCTAATTCCATCCATTGTTTCTCTTTGTTTTCCCACAAGTGATCTGCTAGGATGTGAAATTGAGAAGCCCTGTAGTAATCGAAGAGATCTGGGTATCCCATACACCCCTTTTGGCGTGATCAAGGTTGCATATGATACCTGAGGCTACATGTCCGCCCACAAGTATGCTAGTAGGGGCCGCTTAAGTTCTGCGTGGAACGCTTCTGGGACCACCACCGGAAGTGATTGAAAAAGAAACAGAAATCTGCGGAGCACGTTCATCTTAATGGATGTGAACCTGGAAGGCCAGGAGAGTGCCAATTTGGACCATCTCTCTCAATCGGCGTTGATGGTGTTCCAAAGGGCCAGTAGTTTGTGTCAAATAGGTTTGCTAAATCTTTCGTGATCTCTACTCCCAGGTATTTTATCCCCCGTCTGTATTTGTAAGCCCCACTCTGCAACTAGCTCTGTTGAGAGAACTGCGTTCGGCTGGAGCATCAGCGCAACTGTTTTATTTAGGTTTCCTTGAAAACCTGATAATGTGCTGTATTCCATCAGGGCCATAAAGAGGGCCGGCACCTACTCCAGTGGTTGAGAAATATAGGCCAAGATATCGTCCACAAACAGCTCTTACTTGTGTTCCCCCACCCCTCTCGACCATGTGGATTTAAATGTTTGTCATGATTGCCTGTGCCAGTGGTTCGGCCACCAGGGCTTACCAGAGAGGAAACAAGGGACAGCCCTGCTGGGTACCTCATGTCGGGTTGAAGAGCTCTGATGCTATACCGTTAATCAGAACTTTAGCAGTAGCGTTTCTGTATACAGCTGATGCCCCGATATCCATAGCTCACGCAATCCGTTCCACGTCATAACCGCATGCAGAAAAGGCCATTCGACTCTGTCAAACGCCATCTCCGCATCAATAGACATTAAACTGGGACAGTCCTCTCTCTCGTCGATAGCAGCTATAAGGTCAAGAGTTTTGCAAACATTGTCCGCGCCCTGCCTGCCTTTGATATAGCCCACCTGGTCTGTATGTACCAGCTGGGCCAGGATTTGGGCCAGACGGCCAGCAAGATTGCTTGCATAAATCTTTGCATCCACGTTTATAAGTGATTTAGGGCGGTAGGATGCACATTCGGTAACATCTTTGTCTTCTTTGGGTATTACTATGATTCTCGATTCAGTGTATGACTGTGTGGCCTGGCTAGTATATAAGATTGAATTTAAGAGTTTAACTAGAAAGGGAGTTAGCGAAATGCAATTAGCTTTATAAAAGGCAGGAATATTCCCACCCTGTCCTGGCACCGAACCTGTCTTCATTTTGGATATATCCGTTTGAATTTCTTCCATTGTGAATGGGGCATTTAACATGTCGTGATTTGCCTGCCAGACCGGCGCGCAGGGGAATCTTGATAAAAAGTGCGCATTATCACACTCTGTCCCCTCTCCTTCAGCTGTGTATAGGGTTGTGTAGAACCTCACAAACCGCTCTCTGATTTCGCGAGGCTCCAATAGATCCATGATTGTTTCATTTTTGATTTTGGGGATCACCCTTTCGGCCCTCTGTTTGTGCAGGCGGTTAGCCAACATGGTGTGGGCCTTGTCGCCCTTTTTGTGATATTTCTGCTTTAGATATCACAGTTGTGTTAGCGCCTTGCCGTGCCATATGTCTTTTGATTCACTTCAGAGCTCCCCAATCTGCCCTACAATTTCTGCACCGTTTTCAGGCTGAGTGCAGAGTTCTGATTCCTTGTTCGTTATCTCAGCGTTCAGTTTCTTCTCCCTTCTCAATCTGATCCTATTCCTGTGTGCACCCCCTGCTATTGGGATACCCCGACCTGTGGCTTTCGCCACTTCCCATACCGTGTTCAGTGACAGTTCACCTGTGTCGTTCACTGCAAAGTAGTCTTTTATTGCATCTGTTAAGGTTTCTTTAAATAATGTGGCTTTACAGAGAGTATCATTACAGATCCATCTGTGCTCTCTGTAAACAGGTGGGCCGAGGTCTAGCTCTAGCACACAGAATTCGTGATCTGACCAGGGCACGATCTCAATGGATGCAGCTAAAATTGTGCCCTCATTCTCGGCTTCGATCAAGAGATAATGTATTCCGGAGTAGGGGTGGTGAGGGGGAATACAAAGAGAAAGCTCTAGCCTTAGAGTGTGCCGTACGCCAGGTATCGATTAAGTGGTTTGCCCACAATAAGCCTAGAAATCTCTCCCCCGCTGAACCACACAGTGGATTCGCCCCCTGTCTCATGGAATCCCAATCTAGACTAGGGTCCGCTATGATGTTGAGATCACTGCCACACATTAATGTGCCTTTCTTCCATCTGTCTAGAAAGTCGAGCAGGGTCTCGCAAAAATGTAGCTAGTTCTGGTTAGGTGCATATGCAGAACAAAGCGTGACTGTACGCAATCTTATTCTCCCCTTTAATACTAGGTATCTCCCTCTATCCTCCCTATGCATGTGGTCTATTTGGAGGCCCAGCGATTTCCTATATATTATGCCAACCCCTCCCTTCTTTTGACTGCCCGAGGCCCACAGTGTGCCTTCTATGTCCATACTTACAAACCTAAACTCCTTCTCTTGCGCAAACCTTGTTTCCTGCACAAATAATACGTCCAGGTTGGAGAGTTTAAATTCCCCAGCTAACATAGAAAGTTTTTGCAGCAAATTTAAGCCCTTGACGTTGAGGGACCCAAATTTGATCCCATCAAGTAGTGCCATGTTGGTGTACTGCGTTTTAACCCCTTTATGGTAGGATAATGTGATGTAAGGTACCGTCCTGTGCGTATAATGTCTGAGGTAACCTAGTGCATGGGGTAGAGTTTGTGCCCTTTTAACGGTATCAGGTAATAATATCCCCACATATATGGTTGCTGTAAATAATATCGCCGGGAAAATGTTGTGGCAATATTATTTGGGTGACCATATATATGACAATTTTTCGGCGATATTTTTGTATGGCGATATTTTTGTGGCGACATTATTATGGAACCCTTTTAACAGTATGTAAGTGTTTCTCTCCATTACCCCGGTGCGTGACCCGACCCCCCTCCCCTTGCCATAAGAAATGCCATCCTGGCACTCCTCAACGCCTGAGACGCCCTTTAGAAAAGAAGGGCCACACTTCCGGGTCCCCTCTCCAGGTGGCTGTAAAAATGTTTAACAACTTAGACAATTTGGTGGCAGGGCCATCACACAACCTGACTGAACATGAACATCATTCCAATCTCTCAGAAGAACTCAGAGGCAACAAACCCATCAATCACTGTCACAAACGATTTGATCCTTCTTGTGCACCTTAATTAGACAAGTTTTCCTAACTCACTCGGAAAGCACATGGACTAAAGCTTAGTAACTACTGTAGACTTAGAATTGTCCACAGGGGACTAGGCTTTCAGGGTGTTTTGTATTGTTTATATTTCCTAGTTCCTGGGGCTCGGCCCCTCCTTGGCGAGGAAGGAGTGGTTTTATGCATCAGCCCCACAGGTTTTCTAGTTGTGTCTCTGTCGGCTCCTAGCGTGCATGCTTGTAGGCTCTTCAGCCCTCCTCCTCCAAAATAACTCAGTAGCCTTCACCTCCATGTTCAAATATTAACGAGAAAGGGAAACCGCATTGATAGTGGATTTCGTGCTCCTGCAACCAAGTTGTCAGTGGCCGGCAGCTTCTCCACCTATTCAGAGTGGCTGCTGAGAGGTCTTGGAATATTTTAACACTGGATCCCTCGAAGTCGGTAGGTTCTCTCTCTCTTGCCTTTTGTAGGGTGTCCTATCTTTGCCTGTAGTAGTGACACTTGGTGAGGACCGATCTTGGGTCATTTGGGGGGCCTCCAGCCCTGTGTATTCTGTCAAATTCCAAGTCAGGGGTAGCTGCTGTGTCAAGGAGCAATATCACTAGGGCCTTTACTCATTCTTCTAACACAGCCAGCGTTTCTCCTTGTCTTTCACTGAGGCCCGTGATCCGTATGTTAGATCTCCACTCTCGGTTTTCTAAGTCATCGAGCTTCAGTTCAATGTCTCTCTCTTTCTGCTCTAGATCCTGGAACCTGGCTTCGCAGTTCATGATGGTCAGATCACCCGACAGCTGATTGTTCTCTACCACCTCTATACGGTCTTCCACCTTTGTCATTCTGTCTTGCAGATCAGTGACTCTTTCTGTAAGGCTGGATTTTATCGAGCGGATTTCCCATTGCAAGAGTCTAATGTCTGCCTTAGTGGTGCTGTCATGATCGTTCCCTGGTATATCTGGCAATGGCAGATATCTGGCAATGGCAGATATCTGGCAATGGTTTCTTCTGGTCTTGCTCCATCTCTGTTGAAACAGAGAAAGTTCCTTAGCTTTGAGACTGTAGTCGGATCCAGGGCTCCAAAAGGCAACTAGCGCAGTATTGATTCTTACAGCTAACAGCTCAGCTGGGTGCCTTTCCTTACGGGGTGCAATGTGAGCTTCTCCTCCTGGTGCAGGGGCTCACTGGTGACTTGTGCGGGCAGAGCCTATGTTTCTTTCCCTCTGTTTCTCGTATATTTGCCCTTTTTTGCTGTGCGACCCTTTCATCAAGTTACCCCAGCGCGTTCCCAGTGCCTCTCTGCTGGCCGTGCTTCTTGCCTGGGGCTCTGTACGTTGGAGGGTGTGATCCTCAAATGCTTGCACTCGTTTTGTAGATTGCGCCTGTGTCGTTCAACTGCCTTAGCTGCCTGTCCCTTAGGGGGAATGCAGCTCATGAAGCCTCAGTGCCCTGTGCATGTTTCGCTACTTCCAGCCTTGGAAAGCTTTATCCCTTGCAATGCTTTCTATGTCACTTTCGCACTGCATGGAGCTGCTGGGGTGATTGTTTGTCAGATACTGTCTCTGTGCCTTTCTCCCAGTGCTGGCAATGTGGTATTTTGCTGCCTTGTGGGGCTCCAATGTGAGCAGCGCGTGGCGGTGTATTTATTTATAAATAACAACGGGCCAGTGCCCCTGACCCAGTGCCTCCTCCTCATGCTCTTCTTGATTGCCCCTCCCATGTGATTTGCTCGCTGCTTGTGTGGGCAGGGGGCCGTGAGGACTGCAATCCGGTGTTTAGCCGGGAGCTGCTGTTATTTGAAAGCATGCCTCGCTTACCAGTGATAGTACATGCTCCGCTCATATCTCCAGTCCTCCGTTTCAATAAATCACCTCAAGCTGCATGTCTGCCCCCACGCATCAGGCAGGCTGATAATTCCTTGGAGCTTCCAGCTAGGCCCGTCACCTCTGTGGAGAGTCCTGCTTCACGGGAGTCCTTGTGGCGCTCTGACAGCATGCGCCATGTTCAGCGTTTCATGTAGCAGCTTGCTACAGACTTTCTCTCTTCGCCTTCTCCGTTTGTGCTGGCTCAGTTCCTCTGCTTATCTTACTGCCGTGTGCACACACCTTTCAGGATTTTCACAATAAGCTTCGAGAGCTCTCTAGACCAATACACTTGGGATGGCTCGCTGTTTCCCGATGCCTGGAGATTAGCAAGGATGGCTCAGGCAGCCATAATGTCTGTGCCCCCTGGTGTTCTCCACATGACGTATTGAAGGGGGTAGGGGAGGTTAAAATAAAGCTCAAGCCAGGAGCAATTTTACCCTGAGCAAAGCAGTACCCCATGTCTCGAGAAGCTGATGATATTTCAGACTGTTTCAGTACTGATGAATCAAGGGATTCTGGTGCCATCAGAGTCATCATGTAATACTGCGGTGTATCCAATTAAGAAATCTAAAGGGGGGTTGTGGAGATTTATCCAGGATATGATGCCTCTTAACCAGATTGTAGATGCTGAGTTTCCTTTAATTCCCAATCCGGCGACAATATTGTGTAGTATCCCAATGGAAGCTTGATACTTCACTGTGATCGATTTGAAAAATGTGTTTTTCTCGATCCCGCCGCACCAGGACTCGCAGCAAGACTTGACTTCATTTACTTTTCACCAAAAGAGACTAAAAAATACTAGGTTGCCTCAAGGGTACTGTGAGTCCCCATCGATCTTTAACAGATTCGTACAGATGGATCTAGGCAATTTTAATCTCAGAAGCGCAGTGATACAATAGGTGGATGACATATTGATTTGTAGCACCACAGAGGATGAGTGCAGGCATGATTCTGTCCAACTAATGACTATTCTAGCAGACACTAGGTCCCCAACATATAGGGTATAAAGTGGACAAAGAGAAGTCACAGTATTGTCAGGAAAAGGTGTTATACACAGGTCAGTTAATTTTGCATGAAGCAAAGAAAGAGACACCTGAGAGAGCTGAGGCAATCATGAAAACATCAAAACCGAACAGAGTGAGGCAAATGCGACAGTTTCTGGGTTTGTGTAATTATGTTAGTGCCTGGGTGTTCGATTATAGCACGCACACAAGAGCACTTCTGCAAGCATTAAAGAAAGCGCAAGTTGGTAAAACAAAACTAGAATGGACTGAAGAAATGGAGGAAGGATATGAAGAGTTGAAAAAAGCAATTTGAAAAGCCCCTGTTTTAGGAATTCCCAATTATGCTGAGGTATTGTATTTGTTTTCACACACAAATGAGACAGTCATGACAGCAGTGCTTACACAAAGAACCACATTAGGGCACAAACCTCTAGCACATTTCAATGTGATTTTAGACCCAGTTATGAGAGGACACATCCCATGCGAACAATCTTTGGCAGCTGCCACGTTCGCAATTGAGAAGTCAACAAGTATTATCATGGGCTGCTCTATGACCCTCTTAGTGGAGCATGCTCTGTTTGCTATTCTAGAGAAACCCAAGGGCACATTGACATCCCAAAGAGCTTCAGCTTATGAGGTAATGATTTCCAACCCAGTGATTAAAATTGTAAGTTGTAAAATAGTGAACCCTGCCATGTTCATAGCTGAGCCAGTAAAAGAAGGCGATCATGTGCATGACTGTGCTAGTTATGTTGAATTGTATGATGACATACCCTGTGTAAAGGAGAATGCTCTGACGGGAGGGGAGATTCTTTTTATTGATGGTTCATCAAAAATTGATCAGACTAGTGGGGAAAGGCATTCAGGCACAACAGTAGTAAGACACAGATTAAATGGAGAATATGAAGTAGTAGCAAGTGCATGACTACCATCTCAATTTTCAGCACAAGCAGCAGAATTAATAGCACTTATTGTCACACTCGAGTAACATGAAGGGCAGGAAGTGACAGTGTATAGTGACTCCGCCTATGCGACTTCAACCGTACATGCAGGTTTAGCACGTTGGAAAAGGAGGGCCTACCTCCGCGTAGATGCCTCTCCAGTGCAACATGCATCCTTATTGGAGAGGCTCATCCAATCACCACAACACCCAGTAGCCATAGCGGTCATTAAATGTGCAGCGCATACTAAACTAAAAGATGTTATCTCTTGCGTGAAGGAAGCCGCAGATGTAGAAGCCAAAAGGGTTGCATATTCACCAGGAATTTTGAGTTTTGGTACTGAGAGTATTAAAGAAAATTCAGTTACAACTATGTTAGTGCAAGAGAAGTTTAATAAGTTGTCAATAATCCACGTAATAGAGATTTAAGGAAGCAAACCACACGAAGAGCAAGAACTGTGGAAATTAAGGGGGTATTCTTTATCCCCCACTGAAGCTTTATGGCAACAGGACAGCACTGGAAAGCCAGTGATGCCAGTAACTTTATTGAAAGTTGTGCTTGAACAGCTGCATTACCCCACACCTGTAACTAGAGAGAGTCTTGTTGCTACGATTGCAAAAGCCTGGTTCACCCCTAATTTGTTGGAACTCATTGCACTGTTTATGGTGAATTGCATCGTGTTTCAAATGTTTACTGCTGGGCATACACTGAGAATGATTAGAGGAGTAATACATCAACCCAATGGTCAGTTTCAGTATCAACATATCACCTATGTCGTTATGCTGCCGACATGCAATGGATATAGCTATCTATTAGTGGTGGTGTGTCCCTTCTCTAGGCGGATTGAGGCAGGTCCGAGTATGCACCCTGATGCTACTTGCGCAGCAAGGTTTTTAGTGCGCAAAATGTTCCCGAGGTGGGGTGTGTGTGAGGTGCTAAAATCAGATAATGGGCCGCATTTTGTCAATGAGTTATTTAAACAGATACGGCTTCTATTATGCATAAAACACAAGTTTTCTTCAGATTATCGTCCGCAAATGAACAGGATATGTGAGTGACTCAACAGCCTCCTTAAAGAAAGGATTGACAAGATTAAATTGACTTTGAAAAAGGGATGGCTGTATTGCCTACCCCTAGCCTTAAATGCCCTTCGGAATCAGCCAGGATCAGACCACCACATCACCTTACACGAACTAGTGACAGGGTGACTGTCATGAGACAGAGCCTGGGACTCTGTGTGCAGGACCCTATCAGGGTCCAAAGACTAGGGTTTAGGTGCTGTAGACAGAACTTAAGCAAAGGCAAAAGAATGTGGCCTTCCAAAAGGCTTCTGTGTCCTTATTTCAGAAGGAATTGCCTACGAATTACATTACCCAAGCACCCCCGGGTCAAGAACTACTTTCTCAAGCCCACGTTGGGCGAGGCACCCCCGCACATGCGCACGCATCCAAAAGCACTGGGCTTGTGCTAGATGCTCGACCAGAGAGGACGTGTTCCTGGGAGCTCCGATCACGGGGATCAGCACAAGGGGCCACGCCCCACCGGATCTCTTCACAGACCCCTCGCCTGCAAAAGCTAAGTACAGCCTGCCCAGGGGAACCAATACGCATGGGGGAAGCAGCATAACACTGTGGCGCAGCAGAAGGAAGGCAGAGGCCAAACCAGCAGCAAGGGCCACGCGCAGGGGGCATTGCCCAGGGTCCCAGGACCCCGTGCTCCTACAAAGCTAAGTCAGCGCTTCTGGCTATTGTGCTTTGGGTGGCAAGCTCGATTCCTTTGCAGACCTTAGTTATAGCATTATAGCTCGAGCAGTGCAGTGCATATAGTTTGCATAACAATTAGCTATGTGCAGCGGCTTGCAACGTGGACGCGTTTAAACGTGTGCGGCTCTTAAATACTTGTCATTGGTGACCGAAGGCAAAACACGCTTGCCACAGATGGCGGGGGCGCCCAATGCCGAAACTACTTATAAAAAGCATGAACCACAGCGCGCAGCCACGCGCGGCTTAGGTCCGCATGTGTTGGGTCATAATCTGGTATTTGAAAGCGCATTAACACTTGGTGGGCCTATAGCTACCTTGGAAGGGTGATCACTAACCCATTGCATGAGTAGAATCTGTATCTAAACCTATGTGTGTGAGGAAACACACAGATCAGTAAATGTCACTCTCTTTGCAGCACTGATACTGCTCCGGATTCTGGACCTGAGAGTACACAGGCAGGAGGCCAACACTAACCCTCCGAGATAAGTCTGTTCTGGTTGTTCTGGTTGTTAGTCTGAATGTCCTTTGGAAATGTTTAGTTTGTAAGACTCTGTTTTATTGTGTTTCCCTGTGTTTCCCCTTTCCTATCCACTTTCCCTCACCCAACCCTCCTACCGGTGATCCTGCATGACTATACCCATCCAACCAACGAGACCCTAACCCTCTTTCCCAGATAGGGTCTCGGAGCCTTGTGTAAGCATCGCCTTGCAAGCGCTGAGACCTTGGAGGGGGCAGTTGGTTCGCGCCACTCCCGAGCCTGGACGCCACAGCTCTGACAGCGTCAAATGAGAATGGTCCTTACACCTCCGTCTAGGAGTAAGAGTGATGCGCAGAGCGTAGTAAAACTTTAGGTGATGAAATGCATGATTATTTGACATGTATGACCTCTAATATTTCTTTCATATCAGATCAAGTCAAGCGTAGGGGGGTCGGTCTAAGAACACGGAAGAAGATCATTCGGCAACCAATGCAAGTGAACTATTACCACCACCTAAGCTATATGTTGGGGACCTAGTGTTGATTACATTTTTTACCAGGAAGTGGCATGAGCCATGTTTCCATTGCCCTTTTATCATCGAAGAAGTGTCCCCTTCAGCTGCAAAGATACAAGGAAGAAGAGCGTGGGTGCACCTGGGCGATGTAAAGATCTATAAAGGAAAGACCTTCCCTCCCACCATTACTGATTCAGAAGCAAGACAAGAAGAAGAATTTCTATGTGTGCAGACCCGATCAATGACCAAGAAGAAGGATAATAAAGCAACCAGTGATTAACACATACTTTATTCGGACTGGAATTCAATAGACACTCCTTATAGATATTTTAGTAGAGAGTCCAAAAACTTGCAGAGAATTCCAGGAATTTTGAAGTGGACTTTTAGAGATACGTTGAAGCAGAAAGTAATGCATCACAGTCAGTTCTTGATCAGAAATTGGAAAGGAGATCAGTATGCAGATTCATTTTGTGGAGAGTATATGTTTTAAGTGGTCAAACATATGATACCTGCTAATAGTGACGTTCATCAGCTTGTGCTTGCTGTCTTTGTGTTCATACTACAGTTTTACCCTGCTCTTGTCAGAAGTGACGTTAATATTCACACTTTCTTACAGGATCCTAAAAACATGCCACTAATAAGAAGACTCTTTACTGCTATAACTGAACACATTTTACAGTTACAAGTATAAAGAAATGTGATGATTGTATTAAAAATGATTAATGAAGAGGGTGGTATGGTTATAGAGAATGAACACATTCAACAAACAGTATGGTGGCGCATTTGCATGATTGTTCTCATTGTTTTTCGGGTCCTCATCTTTCACAGTCTCTATCATCTTAGTACTTCAGCTGAAGGAGAAGTCCCTATGATTCTCCCCACTATGAAAACAAATAAAGACAGACTTTTTGATTACTATAGGTTTTTTGGAAGACACAAAAGAGATGCAGAGGAAGATAGTGAAGGGATACATACCTATCTAGATAACATAGCTCACCGGGGGAATAACATGTGGTACCAACACATGAAATAAGTGGGATAGAAAGCATCTAAGGAGGGGTGCAATATCTGCTCTCTCAACCCCTAGGCCATGAATACATTAAGGACTTTCATTGCAAGAGAGGTTTCAGAGCATGATGCAAAGTGCCTCAGTCATCTTGCAACGTGTACTACTAGAGGACAATATCAAGGAAGTTGGGTGACCTTGCGATGGAGATCAAAATGGTCGTTTCCATACCAGGTTGACTATATCAAGACATTACAAATGGAAAAGGAGCCTGGATGGAAGAGCAAGATGCTTGTGTATCCTGCTGCAGGGCAGGATGAGGTGATCATTGAAGAAATGAAGAGAATGAATTCCCCTGATGTGACAGAAATAGCCGGGTCACCTGGATGTTGGGAACAAACTTAATTATTGATCTATGGAGGAGTGATTTCCAAGAAGGGATTGGAAGAAGGAATGATGTCCTGTGCAGCTCATCTGCTGAAAACAGATTTCGTACCAGAGGTAAAGAAGATGAATGATGGATGTTTAAAATCATGGGCCAAACACTCCAAACTATCGACATGAGTAGAAGATGAATCAGGCCCAATAGTTATAATCCCATTGGTTAATGCAACACTATGCTTCCGGAGACACTGAGGGAATCACGTAGGATATAACAAAGAATGCAAAACCACAATTGAAGTTCTCAGGATGGGAGAAGGGACAGCCATCATTATGGTTCGATATTGGGCTTGTGGATCTAGAGCCCATATGGATTGGGGCGGAGCCTGCTCCTTCGTACTGATCCATGTTCCAGCATTAGTGATTCCTGAAAGCGACCTGAAAATTAGTGAATTTCTGAAGGTGGATGCCCATCTGAGAAAAAGAAGATCGCTTGAACTGCCGGACAAAAAGAGAAAATTATTTCTCAGCCAAATCAATAACAGCGTATGACTCCATTCCTGAGGAGCACAGGTTGTTCGGCAAGACTACCACAATATTGACGACTATATACATGCCAAGAATCCAACAGTGGCAAACACCAAGTGGTTACAGATCACTAGGTGGGAGCTTTTACAGACAATCAATGCTACCATAAAGGGATTCAACGCCATTAAGGAAGAGCTGAGGACCATACGACTGATGACTCTCCAGAACCGATATGTCCTTGTTATGATCACACTGATGGAACAAGGAGTTTGCGCCAAAATCAGGCCATCATGTCGCACATTCATGCCTTCTCACGATGAACAAAATGGGCCATTGACAGAGGTCATAACGTTGTTAACAGACCTGCACAATAAGATGGAAGACGAGGTGGATGATATTGAAGATGGCAGTTGGTTTGCTTCCCTGTTCTCATGTATTCCTAGTGGTTGGCGAATATATTCAAGATTCTTGGAGTAATATTGGTGCAGGTGATGTTTGGATTCTGCGTAGTCAGGATAGTGATTGCAAGAAAATGGCAAAGAAAGGGGTGAGAATGAAGATTATGATCAATATCAAACTTGAGCCAAATGCCAAGGAGCTGACTCATGAAGCTGTCAGAAAGTACATAGAGTCCAGCATTGTAGCACCTGAAGGAACAAAGTTCCTGTATCCAAAGAATCAGAAGAAGTATGTGGGACGATGGGTCTATTGTACCCCGAATGGATAATCTAATTACATGACCTGGAGAGTAGATGAACATGTCAAATCAGCCGGCACCCTTAGGGGGGTGATGAAGATATGGACTCCAAAGAAACACTTCTTTAAGTGAAAATATCAGGATGTGGAAAAATTGAGGAGGTGGTTGAGGACTCAACCAGAGGGGGGAATGTAGAGGAGCAGCTGCATGCCTCTGCAGGAAACCCTGGCCTCCTACCTCCCATATGTTGGAAGCCTAAGATTGGGCCGTGTTTGACACAAGCAGTTGTGGCAATACCGCAAGGTATGTTCAAAAGAAGATACCCATTGAGACAACCCTATTGAATGTATCCCCGAACCAACGACAATTTGAGAGAGGAACTCCCTGAAGGAATATGAGAAAAGAGCAAAGAAAGAAGCCTTTGATGTCATACGAGAGTATAAGCGACGTTGCAGGATACTTGCTGAAGAGGATGTATGTATCCAATAGAAACTGATGATGGAGTAAAGAATCAAGTGAACTTTTAAATGCGAAAAGAAGATTACACGTGCACAAAGTGCTACAGAGATTCAACCGTTCAATAATTGTACAGACGGTGAAACACAAGTAGACTAAGTCATCATAGAAGCTGGCTATATGTAGTGAATAGAATGCAGGCGAAGATGCCATGGTATAGCAGCTGGACATCAGTATCACAAATTTAGTGAGCCAGGAACCATGAAGAAGGAAGAGAAAAACTATGTCACACCAAGAATAAGTTGAATCATGGAGCTGCATGGCGAGGTTGTTTGCCTGGAGTCAAGACTGAAGCAGCCAAGGTGAGCTATCTATTCTGTAAAGGAGCAAATGCACAAAGGATGAATCATCCCTTGTTAAGGTGCAAAGAAAGAATGCCAAGAGTGCCAAGTTTAATTCATTTAAGACATTTCATTTAAAAACTGCAAAATGGACCAAATCGTGGTCTCATGTCACGTGAGCCAAGAATGAAAATAGAGTTTGAAATCGGAGTCCCAGAAAAACGATAGTGAGTGCCTGCACTGCCATGTATTCCCAGAGACTAGAATACTTTGCAAGGCCAAGTTCAAAGACAATCATCATGGCAGAAAGCTTGGGTGAGGAGAGATGTTGGGCTAATGGGGTGGGGAGGTAGAGTCAGGCCCACCTACTTGCACCTGGGTCTGGGCTTACGTGCTGCTAAGTGAACCGAATGTTTCAGACATTGCATAAGCGTGCCAACCAATTGTAGAGGTCCATATAACGAAGGGCCTTATAGTTTGAAAACCAATAAGAACCCGCGTATCTAAGGTTTTTGAAGATGACATCTTTTAGAGGAAAGCATATGTTGTCCACCTGACAGTGGGCAGCCAATTACAATACCAGTTCCTATATCATGTGTACTTTGATGTTCCCCTTAAGCCTATCCCGGTCCCCAGTAGGTTTTTCATTATTTGCCATATAGTATGACTAACCTCTGACGTACTTTGAGTATATAACGATGTTTTTATGAAAAGATCATTGAGAGAAATCGAACGTACGTCTGTTGATGTTCGTTGTAACTCCCTGTTTTAGATCATTCTTAAAAAACAGTACTTTGCCATCTTCCTGAGTTGGTTCGGTTAATTGGACTCATAGCTACTCTGTGAACCCATCAATTGCATGCACGTTCCTAAAGGGCGCTAAGCTCAACTTGGTTTTATAAGCTCTTCAAGATTTTCCTTTTCTATAGGGATTTTAATAGCTCTCTTGAGACTTGGTTTAATTCCCAAAGAGCCTACCGCCGGGAGATTCCCACTGGTTTTAACAGAAAGATTTATTTTTACTGTTGTTTTTTTTTTCACTAAATGTCATAGTTTATATCATAAACTTTTCATTTATATACATAGTAAAAATAGTTACAAAATGAGATCTTTCACAGTCCACCGGTTGCAGGGTCTCAAAAACACTGTGTACCGCTGGACTGGCTGAGTACAGCATGATGGACGTCATGGTCTCGTCGTCATCCTCTCTGGTGGCCTTGAAGACGATATCCAGCCTCTTCACCCATGCAATCCATCAGGGACCCAACGAAGACGGGGCACCCGAGATGTGGAACTCCTGCAATGGGGCGAGTTGCGCCGACGCGCCTGGCAGCCTGGCAGCGCTTCCCTTTCGTCTGCCATGTCCACGAGCTGTGGTGGTTGTACGTAGAGAATAGGCACAGCTGGCGATGGTAGGTGTGGGGTCAGGGTGCATAAGGGTGCACAAGCACACACCTCCTGAGCTGCAACCCTACCCAACCATCGGCCGCCTGGGTGGCGGCTGGACGCAGAGGCACTCCACTGAGGAGCCACAACCCACAAAGTTGTTGTCAGTGCGTGGCACCGTACTGGTGGCAGCACGTGGTGCTGAAAGAATGGTGGGGCTGGCTTGCCACACTGACACTGATTTTTGCCTTTTTCTTTTCTTGAGCAGGCCGCTCCTCCCCCCATGCACGGGTCTGTCCGTTGCATGCTACAGCCTTGAGGGAGACACAGGGGGCCCGTGGGGGAAGATGGAACCCTTGCCGGGTTTACCCAAATCCTGCCGTGAGCAGGAACAGCTGCTGTGTGCTGTAGACGATGGGGAAGTTTCCCTATCGTCGCCAATGTTGTGTAGGGATGGGCCTGGTCCAGGTCAGGCCCACGGAACTCAGAAAGAGACACGGACACCAGTCTGATGCTCACTGCCTTTATTGGCGCCACAGATGACTGCTTCCGCAGTCTCCTTCTTCTTCTTCTTAATTATCGGATGCATGGGCGGACCCACGCAGGCGCTTCCCCATCCTAAAGGATGATGTGCACCAGACCCACCAATCAATACTTAGCTTACATAAACTCACAACTACTCCCACCGCCCCGTTTGCCTCACAAAATCCAACATCACACTATTCCTCCTCCTGCCTCTCTCCCCTTCACCTCCCAGCAAAGTCTTCCCACTCAGCTCAGCCACACCCAGCGCAGACAATCAAACCCTCATCAATTCTCTCTCCTCAACATGTCTCTCACACCTAAGCAGAAAATGTCCCACAGTCTCAGGCACACCACGCACCGCACAATCTCTTGACTCACGTTTCCCCACTTGAAACAGACAATCATTCAGTCCTGCATGTCCTATCCTCAACCGATTCAGCATCACCTCCTCCCCCCTCCTCCATTCCAGACTCCCCGCATCCACCTTCACTGACACTTTCCCACGAACACCAAACATCCACCTGCCCTTCACCCCACTCACCCACCTCTCCTGCCATTCATCTATGACCCGTCTCACCACCACCACCTCATCCACACTCAAAGGTAATCTCACATCAACCGCTCCCCTTCTCATACCCTCACCCGCCGCCAGATCCACTAACTCATTACCCAAAATACCACTGTGACTGGGGACCCACACCAACTCCAAATCCATTCCCCCGTGTACGCACATATCAAAGGGGACATAACAATATACACAAAATCCCGGTTGTCAAAAAACGCTTCCCATAGGTCAGGGGTTTCTAAATTCACTCGCCCACTCTCATAGTCGAGCTATTTTAGGAGGGGCGTGTAACATTTACAACATGCTCGTCCTTGATGGCGATCATTCCCTGAGCATGATTTTATCATTTTTTTAAGTGCCCACTAGATGGTAGCAGACAGCGGATGGACATTCAGAAGACAATTCAGTACAATGACAATTGCTAAATAAGATTAGGTAGGCCTGAATCTTTGTTTGTGGAGTAACTTGTATGGTGTGTGGTGCTTCCTGCCCTGAGCTGAGATCAGTGCCTGTGAAGTACTGGATCAAAGCCAGCTGAGTACTATTGACCTTTTCCTCTTGTGACCGTGTTCAGCTGAGGGAGAGGAGCGAGGAGCAGAGGATGGTAGGTGTCAGATATTTAGAAGGCCACCGCATGTCTGTGCACTGACTGTGGGTAATGATGCTTTTGGAGTTGATACAAGTATTTGTGCTAGTTCTGACTCTGCAAAAATTGTTTTGGGAGGGTGAAATGGTCTAGAACCTCACATGTATTTAAAGAACGCCTTCCGTTTATCAGATTCTTTCAGACAACTGGACAAGCAGGCCTCGTGAGTGGAAGCTTCACTCTTTAAGAGCATACACACCCATGATGCTGCAGTTACTTCTTTCACACAATACAGGTATAGCCAATGTCCGCAAATAAACCCTATCTTACACTGTTAGTACAGTACAGGCATCTGCATGTTTAGGTCCCCTTTCATACAGTGGTGGACAGGCATGCCAACATCAGCATCGGCTGGATAAGCCTGCAGGCTATTTCAAAGCAGATCGCATATCCCCATCCACATGTTTCAGAAATATTGCCACCTTGAAAAGATGGGCGCATAATGCCTTGGAATGGATGTGTGAAATAGCCCATCACAAATAACACTTCCTCTCATGCACAGTGTAATATGAGTGGGCACAATATTAGGGTACACGGGCATGCACTGAAGTACACACCCATATCCATGTCAAGAACTACCTCAATACAACATCCTGAATGGTATACAAATGCAAGACCACCCGACAATGCACCGCATGAGTAGCGTGGTATACCTCTAACAGGGCAGGAATTGGGAATTTAGTAAGAGTGATGTTGCAGCTGTGATAGTGAGATGAGTGTGGTGGAAATCTCATTCACCATGGAGCAGAATTGCCAGTACTCCAAGGCTGTTGCCCATTTTAAGACACAGATGTTGTTGAGTGAGAGCCTCCGAGTATACCTGATGAAACAGATAGCCCAGCAGCACCACAGAATGATGTCTATATACACAGCAAGCCCTCCCATCATGAAAAACGTCTCTGGCTATCCGCTGTTGCCATGGCTAATGACACTCATCAGAAACCTTACAACGTCATGGAAGATGGTCTGCAATGAGGCACGCATACAGGCCAGGGTGTGCAAAGAGTGCCCATTTGAGCTGCTCAAGGGAAGATTCAGGTACCTTCACCGGACCGAGAATCCTTGAGAAGGTGGGGAAGATTGTCAAGGTCTGGTTAATGCTGCACAACGTGTGCATTAGGAGGAATGTCCCCATGCCTCCAGAGGACAGCAATGCTCACTCAGACTCAGATGTAGATAAGGATGCAGGTGACCACAGGCCACCTCAGGGTGGACGTGATGATGGAAGGGAAAGAAAGAAGCATCATCCGTCAGGAGCTCATTGAGAACTATTTTTGAACGCATATGAACCCACATTTCATTGTAATATAACTCTCCACTAAAAGCAAATCTAAGACAGACACTAAATGACCACTGGATTAATTTGATGGAATGCAGACTTTTTTATGCAGCAAACACACCCATGCCTGCTCACCCCCCTCATCCTCGGCCACCAACCTCACTCATCCCCAACACCCACACCCACCCATCTCACTCATCACCAACACTCGTGCCCAACCACCTCCCTCACCTCCAACACCCATGCCTGCCCACCTACCCAACACCCATGCCCATCCACCTCCCTCATCCTCACAACAATGTCTGTGGCATGGCATTCTCTACTTCATTGGGTCTTGCCAAGTGAATGTGTAGTATGTGTGCGCGCCTTAAAGGGTACGGAGGACAAATCCTTCTGAGGGTGCCACTGAGATTGTGCTCTCAGCATGGTCTCATTGCTTGAGAAAACAGACGTGGCCACCTCCCGCATCCTTTGGCCCACAACTGTAACAACAGAATTGGCATCTGCTAGTCTCCTGCTTTGCCTCTCCACAGCGAATGTAACCCTCCTCGATGCCCCTGAATAGCTCCACACATGGCCTGAGAGTCTCACAGTTGTTCTTGTGCCATGGACTCCATAGGGTTTTTCCTCTACTTCATCTAGCTAAGTCTTTACCATATGATATCAAGTGGGTTTTGGGGGGTTGGGGAATGTGGGTCCTAGGGCGGCTCCCCCACCCCCAGATGCACAAGGTCCAGGATTGAAAGTTTCATCATTAGAAGTGGAATCAGTATCCTGCTGATGCTATTGCAGAGCATGGACAGTAGATAAGGGTGATAGCGTGGCAAGGGAACGAAGGGGTGGGTAGTCCAGCACCTGCGTGTCCACTATAAGGGTGCAGAAGGAGGAGACTGACTCACAGGTGGCATGGCTGTTGCTAAAACCATTTATTAAAGAGGAAGCCTATTTATCCCTATCTCTTAGAGATACTAAGGGTTGTGTCAGAATGTGCACAAAGTAATAGTCCACCGTCCTGTGTCAGAAACCTATTTCCTTCCCCCACGCTTATAACTAAACTAGAGAATTGATGAGTCTTCTTGGTGCAGAGGAATGGCTCCCTTCTGGAGAGAGGACACTGGTCCCAATGAAACAAGGGACTGTTCCCTGGGGGAATGAATCCCTTCCCCAGGTCACAATCCTTTTCAAAGGTGAAAACAAAGTTTCAAGTACAAATTCTTAAAGTGGATTAGACGTTCTTGGTTCAACTCAAAGTTCAAAGTTCCACAACATTGGCATTCCATATTGACCATGATTACTGACTTTACTGTTGGATCCCTGTACAGTGTCTCCCCTCTGCAGGCATTCTACTTCTATCCTAGGGGGGTATGCCTCGCTTCCTCTGGATCTTGTTCAGACTTCCTTCTGTGTGGTGTCTATTGTGTAACACCAGATGTGGAGGGATATGCCCTTCTTCCCCAAGGTTATTTGCAGGCTTCTCACAATGCCAGAGGAAATGACTCCCTTTCCCCTAGCTTTTCTCCAGCATTTTGTGAAAACAGGAGGTGTGACTCTCTTCCCCTGGTCTTTCTCAGACTTCCCACAGTGCCAGAGGAAACAAGTCCCTTTACCCTGGCTCTTCTCAAGCTTCTTACAACACTAGGGGGATTGACTCCCTTTGTCTGGTCTTTCTCAGACTTCTCGCGAGCCAGAGGTAATGACTCCTTTTCCCCTGGCTCTTTTCCAGCTTCTTGCAACCCCAGGGGACATTACTCCCTTCCTTGGTCTTTCCCAGGCTTCTCTGCTGATCTGATAGCAGACCTGGTTCACTATCCTGCCAGATACTGCTTTTATCCATATAATGGCTGTAATTCTTTTTCTGTACTTGAGGTTCCCAAACCCTTATTTCAGGTGCAACTAGTTGTTCAACGTCTTTTCTATACTTGCAGTCAAAGACCTTTAATTTGGGTGTAATTATTTGTTTATAGCCTCTTCCTGTGCTCTCTTCTCAGCCCTGTTCTCTAGGGCACTTCCACCTTCTTTAGGGAGGGTCCAGGCCCTTCTTCAGTCCCCACAAGCTAGCCCCTGAAAGTCCCTATCTCCAAGGAGCTTCTGTCTGGGCTCTGTCCGGTGCCAGGACTCAATCGCTTCTGTCCCGCGCTCTCTGTGCATACGGCTCCAGCTACGGCGTCTCCATAGCTGCTGCTCCCCGCTGGTCTGTTTTTCCAACATGGAATGTGTAGTCCCTTCTCTTCCATCGATCTTAGCAGCCTGATTCCAGTTGCGAGATGGGTCCTTCTTCTTCTGGTTCACCTTCTCGCCTCACATCTCAGTTCCCCGGGTTTCCCTTCACCGCAATGCAGACCTGCTTGCGGCTCCTCAAGGGAGGGTTGAACTCTCTCTTCCTGATACTCTCTTCCTTTTCTATTCTACTTGGACCAATGAGTAACCGGTAACCACTAGAATGCTCATTGTGGTTCATAAGAGTAATCTTTGTGCCTCTGCTTCTCCTCTTCATCCCTGTATTTCTCGGAGTCTTCTATATGAGGTATACCGGCCTCACCTTCATCCCAGTACTCATACAATGGGCATCCACTGGGCTGCCTGTGTTCTTCCTCATTCCATCACTATGGATATTTTGTATATGGTAGATGCATACATGCCGACAGTGTAAAGGAGGGTGGGGTGATGGAGCCAGCCCCTGATTATACCGCATTCTCCCGGGATAGTCGTCACTAATTCCACAGGGGGTTCCCGCCCCATGAGATCCGCCCACTGAGTATCTCCCCCAGGGTGACTATCGGGTAGCAGTCTCACCTCCCCGTCTTCATGGGAAGGGGCTCACTCTAGGGGTGAAGTGACGACATCTGGTGATTTGTCACAGCACCCTTGACACAACAGGAGTGTGTGAGATGAGTCTTGAATTCACACAGGAAACTTTGTCCCAGAGATGGTAGTAGCCACAGTGGTAGTCAGAGCCTCAGATACACATGGGGCTGCAGTGATAGTGACAACATTGGTTGTGGTGAGGGTAGAGTCACACATGGCAAGGGTGGTGCTGGTGCTCGCCAGAGTGTCACTGCTGCCGGAGGTGGGGATGGGACAGGTGCTTAACATGCTGACATGTGCTGGTGATGTACTGACCTCTGCCAATATGGTGGCTGGAGCTGACTTGCCTGTTGTTTTCTTGAGACTGCAAGCACTTCGACCAGAATCCCTGGAGGTGTGGCTGAGGGTGGTGCTGGGGTTGATGAAGTGTTCACAGGCATACCTGCTATGCTGGTGCCTTCCTCCTTTTTCTGGCTGGCATGGTGACCTATTATGAGACAAGTTACTTACTATCGCTTGCAATGTCCATAAGGGGTTGGTGGTGCATTGCGGTTGAGCATTTTCTAGGCCAAGCAAAATGTTCATGTAGGGAAGAGTGTGGATGTTACATATGGGCTGCCTGGGACTTCATTGGTTGGCTCCTTGCACCCAAGGACAGCATGGCAGGTCTTCCAATGAATGCACTCACCCACAAGAGTTCTTGTGGACAGATCATCTCAGTAGTGATGACCATATGACCCATGCCTGTTATACTCATGCCTGTCATCTGCCTGCATGCATTGGGTGATGTGAGGTAATAGTGATATAGGACTGGGCACAGTTGGTGATCGGAGTGGTGTGCTGCTACTTATCATAGAGTGCCCCTTCGCTGATGGCTAACACATCCCTCACAGACCTTGCTGCTACTTGATGGGGTGTGGATAGGTGACATGTGTTTGATATGAGTCTGTGTGGCCCATTGCATTTCAGGTTTGGGCTGCTTGTGCCTGAGGGTGAAGAATTATTGTGCATGTCTATGAACTTAGGATGTTTATGGGTAATTGAGGATACATGATGCACCCCTTACTGGCATGGTACTTTGGAATGTATTCTCTCAAATTAGTTGACCGAGTGGCATACTCACAACTATACCTCTTCTCAGAATCAAACAAGATCCTCGACTCTGCCCAATCTGGCTTCAGACCTTTACAAGGAACTGAATCCTGCTTAGCCTCCATCTGGGACGATCTTAAAAGACTTTCAGAATCAGAAGGTCTCCCCGCCCTAATCCTACTCGACCTCTCTGAAGCGTTTGCCACCATTGAACATGCCATCTTCACCTAGAGACTACAAACTCTCGGCATCAGGGATTCAGTTCTGAATTGGATATCCTCCTTCCTCTCGAACAGATCTCAAATAGTACATATGCCTATGTTCTTCTCAGCTCCCTGCCCTGTCACCCACGGAGCGCCACAGGGCACCTCTCTCACTGCTGCTCTTTATTTTTTAAAGAAGCATTTTATTGGCATTTTCACGTAACAGGCCTTTTGGTGAAATATCACCTTTATGGCCTTTCGTGCTAGAAAAAAACATCAAGTCTACAGACATTACAGGTATATCGTCAACATTCCACCATCCCCCCAGGTCGGGCCACTCTGCCTGATCAAGCATTCCTCCATTTGTCCCAGATCTTCTGAAATGTATAGAGGCACCAACGGGAATAATAAATATGTTACTCAATCATCATACAAGCATCAGTGGCAAAGTACCATTTTGCATAACTTGGCATTTCCCCATTGCCCCAAAGCATTGCAATTTTACATGTAACTATCATCAAAGCCGTGTTATATCGATTAAAAGATGATTCACCCAATATACCTAGTACTAGCACTTTCGGGTCGTCCATTATCTCACTTCCCAGCACCCTAGCCATTGTATCAACAATCCTGTGCCAAAACCTCTGTATTTTAGGGCATAGCCAGATAGTATGGAAGATGGTGCCTTTGGCAGTTTTGCAGGATATACAATATTGATGATGCGCTCTGCTGCATCTGAAAAGCAATGTTTGCGTGTAGTAAATTCTATGTAGGATTTTCAGTTGAACCAGATGTAGTCACGATAATATTGCTGTCTCACGTGGGAACATAAGTGCCTCTGCCCATTCATCTGCTTCGCAGACCCTATATCGGCTTCCCATTTAGCTTCATGATGACTTAATGTGTGCGACGTGAATGATGCAATGGCTTGGTACAATGTTGAGATAGCTTTGGATTCTATTTTCTCAGGTACTATATTGATCTCTACAGCTGAGTATGATGGAGCGCCATGAAGGTTCCTTATATGGAAGTGCAGGGCATGAATAAACTGAATGTATTGGTAATATTCAGGCATCAGGTAAAACATATTTAGTTTTCATTCCCTGCAATGAGAGGAGGCTTCCCCCCTCCACAACATCCCCCAGGATGTGGATATTCGTCTGGATTCACATCGAGAAGGTACCCATCTGTAACATTTCGGAAAGGTCCCGTATTATGCCATAATGGTTGTGAGAATGTGAGTTTACCTGCCCATCCCATGCATCTCATGAATGCTTTGCTAGTTTTTATAACCTGTCATGTGGGCGCAAGAACAGTGTATTCTGCCATATAGGATTTGTAATGGTGTGGTATCGACCTTCCATGCACATTCCACCCATATGTGGGGTGAGTGAGCAGGGAGGGGGCCCATGTAGCCACTCATTGGCTGTCGCAAGCTGTGCTGCACAGTAATATTTCCTGATATTGGGTAGTCTAATCCCCCTCCCAAGGTTCTGTAATGTGAGTAGGGTGATTCAGTTTTAGCGATATTGACGGGGGTATGAAGGATGTACAAAAATCGAGGGAGCATCAGTATCTTATAAAGGGTAGCTCTCCCTAACAGTGATATCAGTATTCACTGCTCCTCTTTACCCTCTACCTGAGCCCGCTACCCGCACTAATTCGATTACACAGTGTTTCTTGTTACAGTTACGCAGATGACACCCAAATCATCTTCAAAATCCCTAATAGCCCTGCGTCTACCTCCCCCGGTCTCACGACCTGCCTCTGAGAGATCGAAAGCTGGATGACGGCCAACCACCTCCTACTCAATCCAGGCAAAAACAAGATCATGCTACGTGGATAGAATGCCCTCTTCCCTCAACCCATCCCCTGGCCGCTTTCCCGAGGGACACCTCCTTCCACCTCCAACACAGTAAAAGATCTTGGATGCACTATGGACACAGACTTGATCCCATCACATTACATCATATGAACTCTGAGGTAAAATGCTGTTACCTACACATACACATCCACTGACCTTCCCACATAGAATCTCTGCGATCATTGCTATCATCCTTTCATGTCTAGACTATGCTAATGCCCTGTACCTAGGGGCTCCCGCATCGGAGCGAGAAAAAACCTTCAACAAGCACAAAACACTGTTGCGAGACTCCTCCAAACTATAAACCCCAGAGGACACATCTTTCCCACCCTCTGTGTCCTTCACTATCTTCCGATCGGATGGCAATCCTCCTTCAAGGCGATGTGCATAACGCATCGAGTCTTTTACAACCAAAGACTGGAATACATGCAGCAAGAAAGCACACGCTGCAGGCCTAACAGAAACCTCAGATAAGGCTTGGCACTTCTTCTCGACATTCCAGTGACAAAATCATCCCACATTGGGGGTTCCTCCTTCTCCATCAAAGCACCCACTATCTGGGACTCCCTCCCATTGACCATCCGTTGCTTAGAGAACCCCCTTGACTTCAGGAAGGCACTAAAAACCTAGCTCTTCCCTGCAGCACCCTCACACTCTTCGCTCAGATCTCCTTGCCAATTCAAGCGCTTACTGCCACCCACCCTCCCTCACAGGGATTTCGGACGCACACGAGGAGTCAGTTAGGTGGATCTTAGCACTCCTTCCCACCCCCATAAATGCACTGCATGACTTATACCAATATGCTTCAGTCCTTCTTCATCGGACCCTCTTCAAAAGATCATTGAATTTGCTTGAGAGGTATGCTTTAGACAATGGCTTAAAAATAAACTATACTAAAACCAAAGTGATGCATTTTACAAATAAACAAGCAGTTAACTTACCGATGGAGATGATAGGAAGACAAATTGAATGCTTGGAGCAATTTAAGTACCTGCGGTGTGTAAGGAACTCATGGTGGCAACAGTAAAGACAGACACAAGTGATCACAGTTCAAGGGTGTTTATGAAACTGGAAATGCAGGGTGGAAAAAGGCCTAACCTAAACCTAAATCTAAGATGGGAGCAAGCGTTGACCATCAAATGAAAGATAAGGCAGTCAAAGAAAAAGGCATATACTAAGAAAACCTATTGCCAAATCCTTACAACTAATTATAGAAAGAGTGTGGGATAGGGGTTTCAATAAACAAAGAAGTGTTCAAAATAATAAGTCAGGGTGTGATTGCCAGGAGTCTTCCTTCCCCACGTCTTCAGCACGGGACAATGTGGGTTTCCTGAGCACAGCACACACTCGAGCTTTCCCAGCACGAGCTGACAGTTCCGCTCCAGCTGCCAGGTTTTCAGATGGTTTAAAGTCTATTTTCAATAAAAAGTCTCTTGCCTTCGGGGGCCTGAATGTTTCACCAAATAAACACAAAAGTTCTGTTTCACGTATGGCTTTGGGTGATGGCTTCACCCCTGGGCCCCCCTCTTCTGGGCGCAGACTCCTCAAAGTCATGTTCAACAAATGAAATAAACAGTTCCTTTCTCAATGAACTTCAGGTGAAAACTGTTCACCCTTGGATCTCCCTCGGCCGGGCTCGGACCCCAAATAACAAGCGGGATAGTTCACTTCTCCTTGCCTTACAATGTCTTTTGGTCTCATGAATCTTAATGTCGAACTTTGGGTGATGACCTTTCACCCCTGGATCTCCCTCGGCCGGGATCAGACCCCAAATGACAAGTGGGACAGTTCACTTCTGCTTGTCTTGCACTGCTTCTTGTTTCATTAATCTTAATGTCCTTTTGAACAACTCTTCAGGGTTCACTCCTGCTTGTCGACCTCCCTCTTCTGGGTTCACTCTCGCCACCTTTTGCACAACGGTTCACTGTAGGTGTCCCTCGGTAGGTTCACTACTGTCAGCACACTGTTCACAGGGACCTCAGGCCACAACCCTTCTCATTAGCATCCCTCCGCCGGGTTCACTGCTACCAACCTAAACAATTTGTGTACTCTTCATACTATGCAGGACTTGCTTCTCTTAGTTTCCCGTTCATCTGCCGGTCAAAGACTTTTGACTGTACAGAGGATTTAACAAGACCCTTGTATGACCACTTTGACCCCCTTTTGCCTTTTCCTAAGGCCTTGTTACTATAGTTCAATAACAGGGTAATCGCCTAGCGTTTCTCAAGTAAACACCCACGTGGCGTTTTTTCTGTTATACTGGCTTTACCCTTTCTCATATCCACAGTTCTTTGTTTATTGAAAGTACAATTAGCCTCTTGCTACTTAAGTTCAACACAGTTCAGTTTATTTATCGGCTATCACCTCGACTCATTAATTGTGATAAACGGCTTTGCTTTCTTGTCTGTAGAGTCAAGGCCGGTACCATTGGGCCATGCGTCTCTCCCCGGCTGGGCTGTCAGCAGAGGAGGCGCCTGGGAACCGTGGACATTTGGTGCAACACATGCTGGCTACTGTTCCTGGCCTTACGGTTCCTTCTATTGAGGCTTTACGGGTCTCTGACGATAATGGCGAGGTCACTTCTCCCCCTGGTATCCTCTCGAGTTGCACCATCTTTCGCCTCCTTTTGAACGCTGGGCTGAATTAGCTCTCACGTTGTGTGGTCTGCCTTGTTCGTAGTATGCTCTCTTACTCTGCCTTTTATCCCTATGGGAAAGGGAAAGGGCCGTCAGGTGTGTGTGATTCTGGTCAATTGCCTGACTTTGCCTGGTCCTTGTATTGGGACATGTCAGGTAAACGGCTCTGGTGTTAGTCCGTTGTGTTGCGTGTTGTACGAGAGTGTTTGTGTCAGAAAAGAGGGGGGGCAGTGATTTGGAATATCCTATGTGGATGGGGAAACGTGTTACAAGAAGGGGGATACCACGTCTTGCCCTTCGGTCTCCCACTCCCCAAGGACAACCATCCAGGTGATCCTCCCACACTAGTCCACCCACATGATCTGGATCCAAAAAAAAATTGCTGTGTCCTGGCCACCTGGATGACAGATTCTCTGGGACTAGACCGGGAGACACCGTCAGGTTTCTCACAGGTGTCAACAATCAACAAGGGGTGACTATGCAATGGTAATATTAGATAAAAAGCATAAAGCTGTCGCCCCAACCTGATGATACATAGGTGCATCAACCAAGTCTCTGGCTATAGACTGCACGGAATAATGGCCCGGATGGCCTACCATTTAAGTTATTCCAAGATGAAATAACTGCCTGGGCCCCTCTGTTAAAACGTCTGTTTGATTATGTGGCCAAAATGGGGGATGTTCCAATCTCTTGGCGTAGTGCGACTATTGTGCCAATTTCTAAAAGGAGGGACTTTAGAAAGATCGGTAACTATAGCCCCATCTCATTATTGGATGCTCCCAGAAACATTTTTACAAAAATGTTAAATACAAGTTTACAAGAATGGGCTATTGAGAAGAATGTGCGCCACCATCTCCAGGCGAGGCTCTGCCCTGGTATTAGCACTGTGGGCCAATGCCTCAGATTAAATGTAATCCTGGCTAAATACATCACAATCCAGCAATCTAGGATTTATGTGGTCTTTGTGGACCTTCGTACAACCTTTGATAGTGTTTCCCGTGATAAACTCTGGGCAATATTGAGAGACAAGGGCATTCCAGAATTACTTCTGTTTCATTGTCAATCCTTATACTGTAACAATAGTGCTTCTGTGTGGTGGGGGTTGGATGGGGAGACCACTGAGCACTTTGCAGTAGAAAGGGGGTGCGACAAGGGTGCTTGCTAGCCCCCCTTTTGTCCTGAGTGTATACAAATGCAATAATAGATGAGTTAATGGCTGCCAGTACTGATGCTCCAAAGTTGAAGCCGACAGGTTCCCAGCACTCCTTTATGCCGATGACGCTGTATTGCTATCTATCACACTGATGGGACTAAGACATAATTTGAAAAAGTTTAAAGAAAACTGTCAGAATCTCTCAATGTCATTACATTTTGAAAAGACAAAGGTGGTGGTATTTGGCAGAAAGAGCCAGAATAAGATCAAGTTGAAGGCGAGTTGACAACTACGAGTTAGAACAGGTGCCCTATTATGACTTCTTGGGCATAAGATTCTCAGAGGATCTCTCATTGGCATCCCATCTTGTCAAAGCTACAACAACTCTAGAGAAATACAGCGGGGGAATTCTGTGCTTTTTCAATAGACTGGCAAGGGTTACTATCTCCCTGTCTAATAAATTTTATCTAGAACAAGGTAGGGCAGCCGCAAGCTATGGGGCAGAATTGCGGGGCCACTGAACCCTAGGTGAGCTGTGTGTAGCAGATAACAATTGTTTATGGAGTTTACTTATGCAGCCTAAGGGAGCCCCAATGGCAATCTTGCGATGGGAAAGTGGCCTCAAACTGATAAAGCCCCTGCGGTAGTGGATTAGGCTCTGGAGTGTTCCCGAAATGGCAAAGTAAAGGGAGTCGCTGAGTAGCCAGTTATTGATCTCTGGGGCTAGGTCATTAGCCTGACCCAAATTTGCTAGAAAGGGATTTTAAGAATTGTGCCTGTTGGACCACTGGGTAAACCCCAGAAGGTATAACGCTGAGAGCTAAAGCCAGCATCAAATCCATCTGTCAAGAGGTAATTCTGGGTAAAATGAAAAGGGCCTGTACTGTGTTGAAAACTGGAGCCCTCTATATAGTGCTAAAACTCGTTGCAGGATTTGAAACATATTTAGATTGTGTAACACCAGCATATGCCCGAATGCTGTTTGTCCAGCTGCGCACCTTTGCGGGTAGCAGAGTTAACATAGAGCTGGACTGCAGCGCTGGAAAAGCACTATAGGGTCTGTGGCAATCCAGTGGAACATTAAAGCATTTTCTTCTGTTTTGCCCAGGGTATGATAGGCTGAGGAGGTGTTATCTATTGTCAATATTTTGATTAAAGGATATCAGGACGACAGAATTGGCAGTTGCTATTTGTAAAAGTACTATAGATGTGAACCTGGTTTATTTTATTGCAAAATATATAGACAGGGCATGGCTGTAGAGGGCTAAATGTCTTTGATCTAATTGTATGGGAAACATAGGAATTTTAAATGTATTTTAATGTGTACTATTGGTATGAATTTTTATTAATAGCTATTGTTGTTGATTGTTTTATGTTCTGTGAAGATGTTTATTATGGTTTCTATTACGAATAAAGCTATGTACAACAACAATAATGGCCTTGTACAAACAAAGCTTCTGCCCCACTATATAGGCTTCAAGCCATGTGTCTTGAGGACATCTCCCGGTTAAAGATAATAGGGGGTCATTTTGGAGGAGTGCCCTATGTTTGGGCCCTACTACGCCTATAGAGCTAATCAGGCTAGAAAGGGCGCTAGAATCACTAACTGCCAAAGACGTTGCCTCATGTATATTAAGTCACGTGTACATCTCACCTGCCGACTGTTAAAACTGCTGGGAAAAGAAAGCGAAATGCATCCAAGAGGACGCTTTGCATCTTAGTCAATAGGACTCTTCCGGAAATTGATTGGAAGCCATATTGGGAGGATTAATTCTTCCTGTTAAAAAAGGAGTTCTCCCAAAAACTGGTACGCTGGTATTGGATAAAGAATCATGCACACATGGCCACGCTGAAAAGCTATAGCCCAGTGATGCTGTACTTAGTACACACATTTAAATCCCCTCAAGTATATCTGAGAATGTGCCCATCCCCAGCTTTGCATCGATTCCAGCTCCTGCTCAAGCTGAATAAGCTCCCATGGATGTTAAATATTGTGCCTGAATTGAACATTATTAAGAAAAACAGAAAATGACGCTTATGTGGCATCACTGACAAAATGGAACCTGCACGTCACATCCTAACCGAATGCCGAGAGCACGGCCCACTTTACATCCGATTTCTGGAAACATACGTTTCAAACATGGACAGTATTAAAGAGTGACTGTTTCTGGCGCTATTGCTTGAATTCGGGTAATAATACCATGTGTGGATAGGATTATGTGCAACTGGGAAGCCAGACAGACCTGTGACTCATTGATTAATAAAACCCGGTTTTTGTTATAACAAGTGGACATTTATAATATCTAACTTGACACGGACTTGTAATTATGTTTTGAATACGAAATTGTTGATTGGTGTACATTTGTATGGTACTAACCACATGGAAATGCCATGATCATATTTTAATGACATCTCTTTCATACTATCAAGTTTTGTATATTTGTATTATAAATATGTAAAAGTTCTTTGAACTGTATACCTAAAATTTTAAAAAATGAAAAAAACAAACATGGGACAATACGGAATACAGAACCAACAATAAAACCACCACGCACACAGAGCCAAACAAAAAACAACTAACCACCCTCTCCTCTTTTCCACACCCGCATACCTCTCACATACTACACACGTCCAAAAAGGGCAAGCAAAACTACACACCAAAAAACAACAAAATCACACACCTACCACCAACCATGCCACAAAACCAAATCATTGCAAACAACAAATAACCCAGACACTGGATGCTACCGCTCCAGACACAACTGGCCCAGTGTACACAACAAAGCACATGCAGACGCCAGTTTCTCCTAGTTCTGCAAGCATCAACAGAAGAGCACAACCTCTATTCTACTGCTCTTCCCCAACTAACAAACCCCACCCACTTTTCCTGCAGAGCCACGTGAGTGCATGAAGACCATGCAAATGGCAGTGGTGCACAATATAAATTATCATACCATAACATAACATAACTCCTGCCATCACTTTTCAACACAGACGATGGTCTTCTGAAGGGCATTCATCCTCACAGCACTTCAAGGACTAACCAATGGCAGCAGGCACTAAACAAATACCACTTAACATAACATAACATAACATAACTGCATGCCAGTTTTTCCAGGGTATGACATAGGAAGAATCATCCATCATGAGCCCTGAGAACTATTTTTGAACACATATGAATCCACATTTTACTGTAATATAACTCACCACTAAAAGCACATCTAAGACAGACACTAAATGACCACTGGATTCATTTGATGGAATACCGACAGCTTCATGCAACGAACACAACCATGCACGCCAACCTCCCTCATCCCCAAAACCCATGCTCACCTACCTCCCTCATCCCTAATATCCATGCCTACCCAGCTCCCTCATCCCCTAAATAATGCCTGTGGCAGGCCATCCCCTACTTCCCTTGGGTCGTGCCAAGTGAATGTGTTGTGAAAGCACCTTAATGGGGTGCTTGGGAAAGATCCCTCTGTGGGTTTGGCAGAGAAAGTGTTGGCTGTCTCCCCAACCCCTGAATAATCTTTAGAGTGAGGGTAATGGTCCTCAGCGTGGCCTCATTGCATGAGGAAACAGACTCAGACAACTCCTGCACCCTTTGACCCACCACTGTGTGACAACAGCAGTGGCATCTGCTATTCTGCTACTCTGCATTTCCACAGCATATGCCACCCTCCTTGATGCCCCGGAATAGCATAGCCAATGGCCTGAGAGTCTCCCAGTTGTTCTTGTGCCATGGTCTCAATACTCTCCTGTGTCTGCTCCATCTGGCTACTCTCTACCAAATGATATCAAGTATGTTTTGGGAGCTGGGGATGTCGGTCATAGGGCACTTTCCCACCAAATGCACAAGACCCAGGATCTACAGTGTCATCATGAGGAGTGGAATCAGTATCCTGCTGATGATGCTAGTGTAGGCAACCTTGTCCCAGATATGGTAGTAGCCAGAGTGGTGGTTGGAGTCTCAGATACATAGGGAGCTGCTGTGATGGTAGCAACAGGGGTTATTGAGGCAACAGAGTAACACGTAGAGAGGGTGGTGACAGTGTTCACAGAAGTGTCTGCTGTGTTGGTGCCTTCATCCTTTTCCTGGATGGCATGGCTATCTGTTGTGAGAGAAATCACATACTATCACTTGCAATTTCCCCAAGTTGAACATTCTCTAGGTAACGGAATAAAGTTAATCTAGGGAAGGATTTGGGTGTTACACATGGACCACCTAGGACGTCAGTGGTTGGTTCCATGTACCCAATGAGAGGACGCCGTGTATTACAAAGAATGCACTTGTCAGGCAAGAGTTCCTGTGGGCAGATCATCTCAGTACTGCTGATCGCATAGCCAATGCATGTCACCGACCTGCACCAAGTGGTTGATGTGAGCTAAAAGTGTCAAGGAGTGGCAGGGGCCCTATAGTAGTCACCCCAATTACTAGCAAAGGGACACTCAGGCCCATCAAAATCTCTCCATTGCAAGAACGGAAGACTCAGCAATGTGGCAAAGTTTACTGTCTTTCTTATCTAACAAAACGACAGGGATCACACTAGAAAACATGCATCCTCCAGGGTTCTTGTCTTCTGAGCATGTGTCACCTGGTTTTATCCAGGTGTGACGTCACACAATCAAGTTCCGTCCCGAAACCTATTGGACGTTTACATTGGTCAGTTTAGGCAAACTATGTATGCATCCTATCAGGGTTTATTCTACCATTGGGTAGCCATGTCTGGTGGCACCTCCTGGGACTACCCATACATGTATCAATCTACAATGTTGCAGGGTTGCAGGAAGACTACTATTGACTCCTGCAACATATCATATCTTCACGTGAAAGGTGACTCTGGATTGGGCAGAACGTGCCCTCCCAGCCCTGGGACCCTGGACAGTTACCAGGCTGAGTGTACCTTTTCAAACCAATGAGAATGAACATGGAAGTTCTGTGTGTTCCCTAATGTTGCCATCTCCGATCACCTAAGCCTGGGAGAGTACATTCAGTTGGCAGTTTGTGAGCAACACGTGTATCTTTCCACCTCTGATTTGGTGGGAACAGCTTCTCTCTGCCTACCTTGATTGAATGGGCATTGTCTTGCTCTGCTAGGTCATGTGTTGAGACCACGAAATGGAGCTCTCTCGCCTATAATTATGAGGATTCTAGCCTGAATTTCTTGTAGGTGGCTTATCGTCTTGGTAACCAGAAACGTTCCCCTCTCCACTCATCCTTGGCTGTGTGCATCGTTCTGCTTGTTTCTGGCTGCAGTGATCATGCCAGCCCTTCCATCTCTCCCCTTCCTCATTCGCTTCAGTGGGCCTATAGCTTGCATATTTGTCGTTATGGCTTTTCCATTTTAGTGGCAGTCGAGCATGTGCAAGCTTGGTATACCTATACTTTGGCGTATTGCAGTTCAGCTTTGGCAAAGAATTTGGGTATATATAGAGATATGTATGTGTGTATGTCTTCTACCTGCGTGAGTCATGAGCATCTTTTTTGTGTCTCTATGCAACAAACTAATGTGTGTTTGTGTAACTTCTTGAATGAATGGCTATGTACTTCATATATAAGTGGGGCTATGTTGTGATGTCAGTGAGGACGTCATTGATTTCTTGATTTGAAGTCAGTCAACTTGTTAGATTGATGGCCTCTCCATCTCCTCCAGATCATCGATTGGGTATGGCCTGAATAGCTGTCTGAGAGAGTAACATTCTCACATCTCCAAAACATTGATGATGGTGCTGAAGGGCCTAAGAGTGAGGTGCATCTGTCGTGTCTCTGTCTTTGGGCTGAGAGTCGTGTGGGGTCATGAGGGCCATACCTGGACCTCTGTCTTCAATCCCAATTACCGCACCAACTCTCTATGTTCACATGTAACTTCAGAGGCCAAACCTTTGTTATCCCTCCGAGATGTCATGGTACTTCGCATGGTCATCCAAACTCCATGTCGGGTAACTGCAGTCTCCACCAGGTTTGCACCAAACCCATTTCCCTCCATAGTCATGGCTGTTGAATGGGAACTCGAACACCGTTCCTGCCGGGAACAGAGGGCACTGCGTCAGTTGTGATTTCAGTGTATTCCTTATCTTTGACTCTTCTTCTTCTTCAGTCTCTCAGTCTACCAGTACTTTCATACCTATGGTCTTTCAGTGGCTTTCTGCATTGTTTGATGGCTACTCTTATGGCACAAAAGTTGAACAACAGTATTATCAGGGCTGCCACCAATACTTTCAGTCCGTTGGCCATACATGTTGGTATCCATGAGAAGATATACAACAGCCAGCCTTCATATTTTCCTATAGTCTTCGTTTCTGCCTCCATCTTGGCATGCAGCTCTGAAAGCCGGGTAATGGCCTCCGTCAGGGTGCCATTGTCTTCATCGTGGGTGGGAATGAGCGTGCAGCAAGAAGACACGATCTTGGCACATATGCCTCCCTCCATGGCTGTGAGAAGGTCTAGAAGATATCTGTTTTGGAGAGCCATTAACCTCACTGCTTGCGGCTCTTCCTTGATGGCATTAAATCCTTTGACAGTTGAATTTATCGTCTGCATCAGCTCCCAACGTGTTATTTGAAGCCATTTGGCGTTTGTGCTCGTTTGGACTGATGGAACGATGGACGCAAAGAACATCTCTGTTCTGCTGAACAGTCTGTGCTCTGCTGTGCTCGCATCCAGGGCCTCTTCCATTTTTGATGATGCATAGTTCTTTCTTTTCACTCTGGTCAACCCTACAGATCTCTACCATTTTGGGGACTCTGTCTGCTTGTATA